>NC_089264.1:2516000-5032000 GCF_963930625.1 Muntiacus reevesi
TGATAGCTGAAGAGAGACTCATTTCTGTGGTTTACTAGGAAACCAGAGTGTAAGTTGACTTTATCTTCTAGGAAACTGAAGCAGAATTATCACAAAGCTAAATGGAATGTCTGAATATACATTGCAGAGATCAGAGATGTACACCATACTTGGCATGAAATGTTATGTTTTATATGGTTAGACTTCAAAGAGTACAAAGACATCCCTGGCATTTGTGTATGCATGTGGGGTGGAGGGGGGAGGCAAATTATTCTTAACACTCTCCTATTCTCTAGAAGATTCTCACTGACCAGGCTGCTCCAGAAGCTGCCCAGGAAGCAACTCACACTTACTGATAATAAGACACAGTACTTTTCCAAACTGCTCAAATATATAAAGCCATCAAATATTCATGAATTTGTTAACTTACTAGCAAATGAGAGAAAAGAAATTGGAGTAAATTGGAGAAGTATTCTTAGATCTTTTTATTTTTTAGTTTATTTCAGTATTTCTTTTAGTGATTTTTTATAGTAGTTGTGGTTATTGTAAAGAAATTAAAAATAAATGATTGCTTTAATTTATACTTTTACCTAGATAATCAACATTTAGATTTTTAAATATTATCTTATACTATTTTAATGCATATAATTTTAATAGGGTTGTTCTGGTTTTTCAGTTGCATTTCATTTCTTTTTTTATTTTGAAAATGATTTAATTCAGCTTTTAAAATTCCCCAAAGCACAGATTGAGAATTTATTAAATGCATGCTTATTAAAAACCATATCCAAAATTGTCAAGTTCAACTCTTGGGGTTCACTTAACATAAGGAGTTTTCACAGAGTCCAAAATCTCTCACCTGAAACTAAGGAAGGCTGAGAGGAGATAAAGAGCCTAGATCGTCCTTCAAAATAAGGATGAGCATGAAAGTGAATTTATCTTTGCCCAGCTGTATGAAATTCTCATTGGCTTAGAACAGGGATCAGCAAACTGTTTCTGAAAAGGGCCTGATGGTTAATATTTTAGGCTTTGCAAATCACATGGTTTTCTGTTAACAGTTACTCAAATTCTCCAACAGAAGTTCAATCACAGTCACAGGAAATAGATAAATAAATGGATGTGATTGTGTACCAATAAAACTTTATTAACAACAACAAAAAAAAAAATAGATGGCAGGAAGAATTTGGCCCAAGGGCCTATAGTCTGCTAAGGGCCCTAACTTACAGCTTCTTAAGAAAACACACAACTCTATTTAGTATATACCTAAGATCACATTTGAAAAAATTGATTTTGGACACTGAAAGACAAAAGTCAACTTTTCACCTCTTCTCCTACTTACATTCTTTTTTTATTTTTTTTTCCTATTTATTTAAATTATTTATTTATTATACTTTACAACATTGTATGGGTTTTGCCATACATTGACTTGAATCCGCCATGGGTGTACATGTGTTCCCCATCCTGACCCACCCTCCCAGCTCCCTCCCCATCCCATCCCTCTGGGTCATCCCAGTGCGCCAGCCTCGAGCATCCTGTGTCATGCATTGAACCTGAACTGGCATTCGTTTCACATATGATAATGTACATATTTCAATGTCATTCTCCCATATCATCCCACTCTCGCCCTCTCCCAGAGTCCGAAAGACTGTTCAATACATCTGCGTCTCTCTTGCTGTCTCACATACAGGGTTATCATTACCATCTTTCTAAATTCTGTATATATGCATATATATTCTGTTCTATGATTGAGAAACAAGGATAGGGATAATCAAAGAGTATAAGAATCTTTTTTAAATTAATTTTTATTGGAGTATAGTTGCTTTACAATGCTGTTAGTTTCTGCTGTACAGTAAAGTGAATCAGCTATACATATACGCATATCACCTCTTTTTTGGATTTCCAGCAGAGTTCCCTGTGCTGAACAATAGGTTCTCATTAGTTATGTTTTATACATAGTAGTGTATATATGTGAAATCCAATCTCCCAGGTCATTCCCTTTCCCCTCTTGGTATCCATATGTTTGTTCTCTACATCTGTGTCTCTATTTCTGTTTCGCAAGTAATATCATCAATCCCATTTTTCTAGACTGCACATATATTTGTTAATATATAATTTGCTTTTCTCTTTATAACTTACTTCACTCTATACTACAGTCTCTAGGTCAATCGACATCTCTACAAAAAAAAAAAAATCTTTCTAGGTAGACTACACACTAGGGAAAATATGAATTAGAAAGAGGAAATAAATAACCACATTATTAATTAGGTATCTGTAATTCTGGGCTTTCCTCATAGCTCAGTCAGTAAAGAATCTGCCTGCAATGCAGGACACCCAGATTTGACTCCTGGGTTGGCAAGTTCCCCCGAAGAAGGAAATGGCAACACACTCCAGTATTCTTGCCTGGAGAATCTCATGGACAGAGGAGCCTGGTGGGCTACAGTCCATGGTGTCCCAAGAGTCGGACACTTAACTTAGTGACTAAACCACCTTCTGTAATTCTACTACTAATTGGAAAAGTCTATTTCATAGACTTATTGTTTGAAATAATTATTTGTTATAGGTATTTTTGTTGCCACTTGGGAAAATATTTTTCAATTATTTTCAAAAATGTTTATTGTTTGAAATATGTCAAATACAAGAAAATAGCATCTAAGTGAAAGTGTGGAACTATTTCCTTCTGCTTTTCAAAATGATCCTCTCCATACAGTTGTCCTCGCCATAACTAAGTTAAAAATTAGATTATCAACGTTGTCATTTCCAAGTGGTTCTCGTGGTGACAAACAAATGCTTGGAGGTCTTATAACTAGATTAATTTTGAGCCTCTGTCCTGAAAAACTTTTTTTAAAATTTATCCCTGGGTCGGGAAGATCCCCTGGAGGAGGGCATGGCAACCCACTACAGTATTCTTGCCTGGAGAATCCCATGGACAGAGGAGCCAAAGGGTTGCAAAGACTCAGACATGACTGAAGACACATGCACACAGTTGATTTACAATGTTGTTTTAGATTCAGTTGTCTAGAAAACTTATTCAGTTATACATAGATATATATTATTTTTCATATTCTTTTCCATTATGGCTGATCATAGGATATTGACTATAGTTCCCTGTGCTATACAATAGGACCTTGTTGTTCATCCATCCTATATACAACAGTTTTAGTTAAAACACTAGAATCAGTGTAATCAGTCCTTCCCCTCATTGTCCATCTTCCTGGTCTCCTCTTATCAAATTCGTGTCTACATTCCACAACTTTACTTTTGCAGGCTCTCCTATTATCTTTTTTATTGTCACGACTATTACTCTAGTGCTTGTCCTCATTACTATTGACTTTGGTGGCTGCAATATCTTCTTTTTCTTTCCAGTCTCTGAGGTAGCACAGACAGATTAATCTTTCTAACAATCTACTTTCTTACTCAGATTCTTTATTGAGTTCCCCCTCAAACTGAATATAGTTAAAGCTTTTGTGTGTGTGTGCCTGTATGTGTGTGTGCAAATGTCAGTGCTAGATGAAGGTAATTTTTTTAGGCTCTCCACAATCCTAATTTTTCAACTTGACATCCCAATATAGTCCTATCCAAACCTCATGTTCCTTCCAAACAGCCGTGTACCTGACCTGATTACCTGGTGATTCCTACTGCTAGACAGTCACTGAAAGGGTCTTTTATGTCTGGAGTACTCTACGAACTTTCCCCTCCACCTGGCAAAAATTCTCCCCAGGCTCCAGTTCTAATTTCTATAAACATTTTCCATTAGGCTCTAACCACCTTCTCACCCCTAATCAATACATTCTCTTTCTCTTCCTTGCAAAGTACCTAATTTCACACACATCACATGCAACTTGAATTGCAACTAGTTTGCTACTGTCCAATGTATAAAGTGTCAAAGTATAACATCCTTGAAGGGAAAAGACTGAGACTTAATCATCTTTGCATTTATCACAGCACCTTATATAACCTTGCACACACACAACAGATTATTTGGTGAGAGAATGATTAAGTAAATAAATGGACAAATGAAGGAATATGTGAATAAGTCAATGAAGAGAGACCAGTGTTCACTCAAAGTGGCTGGAGCTGCTGTATAACATTAATATTTTGTCAAGACACTCACTTGGCTATGTAGGAGAATTTATATGCAAAAGCATATTTCTAATTCATTCAGTGCATTCTTGGTTACATGTAAATAAAGTAACTGCCTTGTCAATTAACCATGGCAACTTGAGACTTCCTTAGAAGTAATGCTTAGCCAGATACGGCTAATGACTGGACAAGCCTGGAAGGAAGTAGTGGTGGAGGATAAGGTTATAAGGATTCAAATACTTAGCAATTACAAAAAAGCTCTGTCACAAAATCAACTTGAATTAAGAATCTCTGCCACATGCAGAAAAGTAAAAGGACTAAGTAGTTACAGTGATAAGTTAACTGATAGCTCTGTTATTATGTACATACCAAAGCCCTATTCTGCATCTGATCAAATATATTTGTTTCATCATATCTACACAGAAAGTAAATGAGTGTGTTTTATTTGTGCTTTTGTTTTTCCTTTTCACATCAATGCAAGCAGCTAATAAAAATTGAGCCTGATAACTTTAATAATCCCTGCTTAGAAATATATCTAGTTCAGTTTTGTTCATCTTGCAAATGCATGCAAAAACATCTCAAAGTTGACATAAAATGAATGTTTGTGATGTGTGAGTGTAGAGAAAAATCACTACATCAGGATATTTATTCAATGTTTATTATCTATTAATTCATCTTAATATCACCAAAATAATAAGGTAGGATCTGGAAAGGTAAGCACATTGGGAAAAATCCATTCCTTTACTCTGAAATGGACCATGCTCTGCCTGGAGCCACCAGCAGATTGTGGATAGGGCAGCAAAGCCATGGTTTGCAAGAAAGGGATTATCCCAAAGGGCACAGTCCATCTTTTGATATCTCCTGACTTGGAGGATTTGGATAGTTTGAGCTGACATGAGACTAATAAGAGAGATCTATCTTGCTATTGAGTGCACATGGGAATGGGACTCCTGAGGCTACACATGCCAGTACAAAGGGGAAGACATCGCACGCACTCCACTTCCATGGAGACTTCTCAGAAATCCCTCCAAGAGGGTGTAACCCACTATGAGACTGAATCATTAGGCTAGCCAATAAAGAAGGAGTCCCTATGACAACCCCTGATCCTTATCAGAATGTAAACTCCTGGGATCAACAGGTTGACAGGAGGCAATAAGGCTGCAAGAGGAGCAATTCAAATATCATCTTACCAGTCCATTGCAGCTCATTGATCTAAAATACCTGTAAATTCAAATAGGCCTTGGCTGCCTCTGTTTCCATTATCGACATAAGTGATCGTTCACTGTCTTCTTCTTTTCCATTGTCTACTGTGTGATGGGAAGGACTCTGAACTCGCTCCAGGATCCAGTGAGGAGCCAGGGGCGCTGCTATCTCCTTGCCTTTGTGGTTGGTCCTTCCCTGCAGCTCTGTGCAGATGGTTTGAGGTTGGGACCAAGTCAGTGGTGACAAATTAGGGCATGAAATTAAACTCAGGAAGTCATGCTATGTACCAGGTTTTTCAAGTTGAAAATACTCTTGAGAAACAAAACATGTTAAAAAGTCATTTGTGTGTGAAGAGTTGTCACTCATCTGTAGATGTTAAAAAGATTGAAGATTCAGAATGATGAAACTTATGATTACAAATATTGTATCACTCTCTATAACATATTTTTGTTTTATGTCATAATTGTATTTTTAATTAAAATTTACAAAATATTTTTTTAATTTTTTAAAAATTTTTCTACAAAATATTTTAAATCTCAGACTGAATGGTAGCTTACAATACTCCATCTCTGTGGGGAAATCTTAGAAATCTGATTTGCAAGGTTTTTTCTTTTAACTCCAAAATATATTTTGGCTCCATATCACTTAGAGTTGCTGGAAGCAACTGTTGGTAAGAATAATACTAAATACTGTCCATCTTCTTCTCTGCTTTTTTCATAAGAGTTACTTCTCCTTTCTACAGAAGATCAGTTTGCTTGACTTCCTCTAATGCTCGGATACGGTATAAAATTGGTACATCTCAGCTTACTTCCTCAAATGCAAATAAAGATTACATGGTATGTGTAAGTGTCATACATTTCTCACTTTCATTATAAGCGAGCTTTCCCGAAACATAAACAGAACACTGGTAGTTGGAGACATCTTCTGAGAATTACTAAATCATCTCACTAAACTAGGCTATCTCTTTTGGTCTGTACATGTTTAAACAACACTTTAAAATATAGTATCACTGGTCCATTTGTGGACCATCTTTATGTTGACTTTTTAACACTGTCATCATTTAAATTGCTATTAATATCCTGCTATTCTTTCCATATAAAGAAAATCCTACTCCTCAAAATTAATATATAAGAATTTATTCTGCTTATAATAGCAGAACTTGCATAGATGAAAAAACAAACCACAAACACCAAATCCGTATTAAGAACAATGATACCTCAAAACTCATAAGCAAAGAAAGTCTAGAGTCTATTTCAAGAAGGATGTGAGTCTTAAAGGCAGCTTAAATTTAGATGAAATAAGAGGATCTCAGGGGGCTGAGATCACATTTGAGAAAATTCCCAGAGGCAACTAGTCTCAGAAGGCTATAGGCTGAGGAAATAAACACCTGAGCATGAATTAAAAAAAACAAAAAAAACAAAAAAAACATACTGTTTGATCTTTATCAATACTTAATTAACTTATTCTTATAAACAACCCTATGAAGTAGACAGTGCTATTTTCCTATTTTATTCATGAAGAACTTGAAAGCACCAGAGATAAAGTGATTTAACAGACATGACCAGCAAAACTGATGCTACTGTTAGCAACCACATCATTTTCCCCAACATTTTCCAGGTAATGACACATGCAGAACACAAAATTTGTGAATTAACTGGGATTAATATACCACACACCCAGGACCCTGAAACTGCCCTCTAGACTGAGGAATCAAGATCTTGGCACAGTGGTAACTTATTTGTATCTTAACTCAAAGCTTCTCAGCTATCCTACAGGTAAATACTGTAGCATGCTGCTATGCCTATGTGTTAGGGATTAAGAGGAGATACAGTAGAATGGGTAAGGAAAATTCAAATTACAGAGGGTTAGCTGAAAGCCAGGTGAGATAATTTGGATTTTATTTGGTTGATGATAGGGTTCTTGAAGAATGGCCTTATTTTAACAGGATCTGAATAACTAACTGCATGTTTAAAGAATGATTTGGAGGACTTCCCTGATGATCCAGTGGCTAAGACCCCACACTTCTGATAGAGGGGTCCTGTGTTCAATCCCTGGTCAGGAAACCAGATCTCACATGCTGCAAATATGACCTGGTGCAGCTAAATAAATACATAAATAAAGTATTTTTAAAAATAATAATTTGGAAGGAACAAAGTCTTAAAGACAGTTTGTGTATCTGTTGACAATTCAAAACTACCAGAGCAATCACAGTGTGGATGAGAAGGAGGAAAATAATTTTTTTGAGAGAAAGGAAAAATCACTAAGGTATAAAAAGTATTGCCATATTGATAACAATTTGAATTTAGAACTAAAATTACCCAAAGGCTCAAAAACAAAGGCAAACAAGAGAATGAGATATTGATGGAATGGCATCTTTGGGAAGAGTAGCTAATTTGGAGATGGTGATATGTATGAACCAGTAAGAACTGGCTGAGACTTCTTGCTATTGGAGGGGCAGCAGTTGGTTTGGAGACAAATGTTTTAAAGTCACAAGTCCAGGAGCAATATTTGAATGTGGTGGGCCTGGATGGCTTCCCTGGAGCAGTCAGTGTAGAAAGGAAAAATCAAAGGGTTAAGTATAAAACTCACAGGGTAAGCAGAGGGGAAATGCTGACAAAAAAATGTCAGGGGTGGAGCAAGGACTTTGGCCTGTGGGAAAGGAAAAAAAAACATACTGACAACACTAGAAATCTGAAGTCATGTAGTTTAAATATCCATGTTTGAGTTATTTTACACTAATGCGTGCCATGTATGATCCTACTTATGTTTGATGTTTGAGTTCTTTTCATGATGGGAAATCCACATCTCCTCGGCAAGCCCAGTTCAACTTTGGAAATTTCTGTGTGTAGATATATAGATATATTCTTTAACTTCTACTCCCTGGATCCAGTTGTGGGACAGAATAAACTAGCTGCCTTTCACACAATATCTTGTCACATATCTAAAGACAGTTGCAGTGTAATGGCCCCTTCCATGCCTTTTTTTTCCTCTCCAAGATGTTAAACGTAAAACTCAGTATTTTTTATTTCTACCAAAATGAGTACAGTCATACTTTAAGAGGTGGCTTTTGTGACCTGATTGAACCTGGGTCTCCTGTATTACAGGCAAATTCTTTACCATCTGAGCCACCAGAGAAACCCACAATATTAGGTAGACAAAACTTAGCCAAGAAATTAGATACGCTGAAAAGTATCAACATATTATTCCCGACATAGTAACTCACCTGTCATGTCAAGCATCATATCTCAAATTTCTAAGCCCCAAATATTTTGGGTCTGTCTTCCATAAGTAGTCACTCTTTCAGTCCCTACAATCAAATTATATGCTCTTCTGATTTCACTTTTCCCAAGTTTAAGGGTTCAGTTCAGTTCAGTTGCTCAGTTGTGTCTGACTCTGCAATCCCATGAACCGCAGCACTCCCTGTTGATCACCAACTCCCAGAGTTTGCCCAACTCATGTCCACTGAGTCAGTGATGCCATCAGCCATCTCATTCTCTGTCATCCCCTTCTCCTCCTGCCATCAATCTTTCCCAGCATCAGGGTCTTTTCAAAGGAATCAGCTCTTCACATAAGGTGGCCAAAGTATTGGAGTTTCAGCTTTAGCATCAGTCCCTCCAATGAACACCCAGGACTGAACTCCTTTAGGATGGACTGGTTGGATCTCCTTGCAGTCCAAGGGACTCTCAAGAGTCTTCTCCAACACCACAGTTCAAAAGTGTCAATTCTTCAGCACTCAGCTTTCTTTATAGTCCAACTCTCACATGACTACTGGAAAAACCATAACCTTGACTAGATGGACATTTGTTGGCTAAATAATGTCTCTGCTTTTTAATATGCTGCCCAGGTTGGTCATAACTTTCCTTCCAAGGAGTAAGCATCTTTTAACTTCATGGCTGCAATCATCATCTGCAGTGATTTTGGGGTAGTGATATAAAAACAGTGTCACATAAGCCAAAAAGGGAAGAAACTTTAAGAAGGAGGAGTTAGTCCACACTTCAAAGGGACATCAGGAAAGATGAAGAACTAGAGAAGGTCCTCAGACTTGACTGTGACAGGGTGCTGGTAGCTTAGGAGAAAAGTAATTTCATTAGTACAGTAGATTTGGAAATATCTGCCTTACTTACAACACGGTCCTAGAGGTGAAAAATGACAGTCCCGTGAAGTAAAACGCAGACATTAAAAAATGAGTTGCTTTTATAAAAAATGTACAGTGCATTGCATTTACTACCTAGAAGCACTTTTGTTTATTTCATCGACTTTGGCAGTAATGACCTGCTTTGGGACAATATTTATATTTTGCAGTATTTTCTCATATATCTTCTTGGAACCTGTGATAACCATATAAATTTTACAGATTAAAAAAAAATCAACTATCTGGAAACTTGTCTGAGGTCACCAACATACAGAAGAGTGAAGCTAAATCCAATCCTAGTTTTCCTCTACACATACCTAAACGTACTCTCATGCCAAAATTTCTTTGAGATGTGTCTGTGATACAACTAACCTGGGGATTCCAATGTGTCATAACAACTCACCTGAATGAAGTCAAATTCATAACCTTGACCTTACAAATGCTTGCTCTAAGCAACTTAACAAACTAACTGCTAAAAAGCTCTTAGTCCAATGCACTGGAAGCAATAACATCGATAAACCAAATTAATAGTAGAAGTAGCAGTAGATTGCATGCTAAAATTAATAAATTTAGCCATAAAAAATGAACAAATATTTGGTTGAATACTATATGCCAGGTACGTACTCTTTTGCTTAATCTTCCTGACACCCTAAGAGTTATTTTTAACTTAATTCTACACATGACTAAATGGAGATCTTCTCCAGTTTACTGGAGCAGAGAGCAAAGATGTGAGTCAAGATAAGATTTGTTTGTGAACTTCAAACACCAAATAATTCTATAAACTTTATTTTTATTTTTTCTGTGACAATGGAAAAATACAACAAAAGGGAGGTGTACTAATCCTTAAGAGAGATGAATGCATCCTCTACATAGGGACAATTTTTGTCCTATTTCCTCCCATTGTCAATATCAGTTCTTCAGCATCACTGTGTCTTTTGGCCTCTGAGAGCACAGAGTCCATGGGGTGGTTTCACTGGCTTCCCTGTTCAGTTCATCTAGACTCTGTGACAGCTATTTTCATACCATCTTCTCTGATGTGCCAGAATCCTTCACTTCTGGCCTTCCCTATCCTGACCTGGTGATCTCGAGACAGTGAGGTTGTGTTACCCGCTGTAGGATCACACTGACTAAAGAGCATACAGAGTCAGAGAATGTCCACCATAAGCCCATATATCTCATCTGATCTGGGACCTCACAGCTGCTCCACAATTGTGATATTCATGCTTGCTTAATTTTCCATCACATTCTCCCAGTGGCTTTCTTTAATCATTTAGAGCCTCTGTGAGACCTTAAGTGCCATGCCTCCCTGCCTTACCTGTTGTCTGTTGTGTCAGGGAAGATAGTAAGACCATCCTTTAGGCTCAGCTGCTGCACCTCCCCTTCCCCACCTCCTGTCTATCTTTACCAACGTTCCACCTCTGTCTTTTGCTCATGGGAAACTGTTGGCTTTCCCCCTGCGTATCCTTGCACTTGTCCAAAGATATTCCTCTGCCATCCTTTCTTTACCCACACTCCCCTAACTTCTCAAGAAACTTCGCCTGACCATGGGTCATTCTCTTGCTTGATTATTTCTTTAAATGTCTCCCTCTCTGTGACACCTTCACTTCTGCTTATGAACACATTCACTTTTACTGTGAAAACAAAATGAAACGCAAATGAAAACTAAAATTTTCTCTAGTCTGCTATCCTTTCACTATGTTGATATATTTCTCAAAAAGAGAGATTATATCTCCTTTCTCATTTATTTGAGCACTAATTTCTCATACACTGCTTACTACCTTTCAACATGGCTTCTGCCCACGATACATTCTAATCATTTTTAGCTTAGAAAAGTGAATTCTAAGAATGGGTTTCCCAAAATGCAGCCATGCCAAGTCTATGTGCTTTAGTTACTAAGTTGTGACCGACTCTTGCAACCCACGGACTGGAGAGCGCTAGGCCCCTCTAAAGCAGCTCTTAGAGGGAAGTTAATAACAATAGAGACCACCCTCAAAAAAATAAGAAAAATATCAAATAAACAACCTAACCTACCACTTAAAAGAATTGGAAACAGAACAAACAAAATCTAAAGTAAGCAGAAAGAAGGAAATAATAAAGATCAGAGGAAATAAATAAAATAGAGATTAAAAAGCAATTAAAACAATAATAAAAGCAAGAGTTAGTCCTTTGAAAGGCTAAAAATGGGCACCAAATAGGTGCCAAACTCTGAAGAATGATGACTAGCTTTGAGGAAAATAACATCCAAATTAAATCATTACAAACACAGCAGTGTCCATAGATACTGTGCTCAAAGCTTGGAAATGAAGTATGGGGGGAAATATAAGTAAGGAAATGAGAAAATAGCAAATGAGAAAGTGACATGGAATATGGGAAGAGAGTTGAGATGATGTTTGAAGGTTATGGGGATGATTGACTTTAAAAGTTCCATGTTATAGAAATGCTTTGTCTCCAAAGTTTGTAGTCATGGAAACCAAGCTGGGGTCCTTGGAGACCTTGGCACATTATGTAGGCTGTCTCCCATCTCCTCCCCAGTGTCACCATACTGCTTCAGATCCTTTTCTTTTTCAATTTTTATTGGAGTATACTTGATTTACAATGCTGTGTTCAACTGCAGGCGTACAGCAAAATGAATCAGTTATAGGTAGATAGATAGATAGATAGATAATAGATGATAGATAGATGATAGATAGATAGATGATAGATAGATAGATAAATGATAGATAGATAGATGATAGACAGATGATAGATAGATAGATGATAGATTGATAGATGATAGATAGATAGATGATAGATAGATTGATAGATAGATAGATGATAGATAGATAGATGATAGATCAACCGATCTCCACTCTTTTTTTTAAAATAGTTTTTCCATTATAGAGTTTTGAGTAGAGTTCACTATGCTATACAGTAGGTCCTTATTAGATTTATGTTTCATAGATAAATTCATCTGTACCCTTTTTTTGATTCCACATATAAGTGATATTCTATATTTGTCTTTCTCTGTCTAACTTACTTCACTCAGTATGACAATCTCTATGTCCATTCACATTGCTGAAAATGGCATTATTTGTTCTTTTTTAATGGATAAATTGCTCAGTGTTAAGGATCTGCCTGCCAATGCAGGATACTGGTTGAATCCCCCGGGTTGGGAACATCCCCTGGAGAAGGAAATGGCAACCCACTCCAGTATTCTGCCTGGAAAATCCCATGGAGAGAGGAGCCTGGTGGGTTACAGTCCAACTCCAAAAAAGTTGGACATGACCTAGTAACATTAAACAACAATATTGCAATGTATATATGTACCATATCTTCTTTATCCATTCCTCTGTTGATAGATATTTAAATTACCTCCATATCCTGGTTATTGGAAATAGTGTTGTGATGAACACTGGAATACACATATCTTCTCAAATTAGTGTTTTCTCCAGGTAGATGCCCAGGAGTGGGATTGCTAGGTCATATGGTAAATCTTTTTAATGTTTTAAATAACTTCCGTACTGTTCTCCATAGTGACTGTACCAACTTGCATTCTCACAAACAGTGTAAGAAGGCTTCCTTTTTTTTCCACATCCTCCCCAGTATTTAGTGTTTATAGATTTTTTTATGATGACCATTCTGGCCAGTGTGAAGTGATTCCTCTTTGTAGATTCTTAATACCTAGATGTTTATAATCATTGCCCAAATGAGATCCCTGCCTCCAGATTCTTTTCTCTCTCTCTCCAGTCACCCCACATGTTGATGCTAGTATCTGATGTTCTTTCCATGTAGCAAGAACTAAGAAAATGTGACCGAATGAAATAATGAATGAGTGAATGAAAAGAATTCTAAAGTTGCCTAGTCACTATGGTCCTCACAAAGATAAATTATTAAAAAAAAACTTTTGCATAAAAAATATTATTTTACCTGAACCAAGGTGTCTTTACAAATGGATAGGGAACAGGAAATGGAGGTCATTTTAAGGTATATAAGACTGGGGAAAAAAGAAGCCTACTTTTCTTAAAACTTAAACATTAAAGAGGGGCTTGAAGCTTCAAACACACACACACACCTTGTAAAATTTAATTTGCTAAATAGTATTTTGTGGTCAACTCTTTACAGAAAGCTAGAAATTATATGACAGTAGATAACCATTCAAGTCATAAATGGTGAAAACATAGCACGTGTTGGTTGGACTATAAACAGTCAGTTAAAATACTAAAATGCCAATAAAATCTATGAATTCAACCTGTTCCTTCCACCAGGTGACAGACACCAATGTAGATCACCAATGATTTTTAAAATCACTTAATTCCAAGTCTCGATTTCCTATAAAGTGAAAGTGCATCAAAATTATGATTATTTTGCAATGCATTTTTATTATTGAACTCATTTTCTCTATATGATTATTATATTGGAAAAAGCATGTTTGTATTTTTATTACTATGTTTTCATTTAAAATTTAGCAATTATGGTTTGTGTGAAGTGTCAATTTAAGAATTGTTTAATTCTTTCTGTAATGGCACTATCACTTTATTTTTCATTTATAGTAGATATTTGGAATTGATATTTAGCTTTCAAATCCATTTAGAACAGTCTCAACATGGTTTGAAAAAGACTCTTGGGAACAAACATGAGTTGGATAACCTAGAAAAATTTTTCTTTTTTTTTTTTTTTTTTTGAGAGAACAGCATCAAAACATGTATATTATCCAGGGTGAAAGAGATCACCAGCCCAGGTTGGATACATGAGACAAGTACTCAGGTCAGGGCTGGTGCACCGGGAAGACCCAGAGGGATGGGATGGGGAGGGAGCTGGGAGGGGGGATCGGGATGGGGAATACATGCAAATTCATGGCTGATCCATGTCAATGTATGGCAAAAACCACTACAATATTGTAAAGTAATTAGCCTCCAACTAATAAAAATAAATGGGAAAAAAACACAAAAATTTCAAAATGCTAACACAATGTAAAAAGAAATCTTGGGCAACAGAAATGAAAATGAACCAAACTTTTGATTTTCCTGATGGGAAATAATCTTCAGTTCAGTTCAGCCGCTCAGCCATGTCCAACTCTTTGTGACCCCATAGACTGCAGCACGCAAGGCTTCCATGTCTATCACCATCTCTCAGAACTTGCTCAAACTCATGTGCATTAAGTTGGTGGTGCCATCCAAGCATCTCATCCTCTGTCGTCCCCTTATCCTCGCACCTTTAATTTTGCCCAGCATCAGGATCTTTTCAAATGAGTCAGTTCTTTGCATCAGGTGGCCGAAGTATTGGAGTTTCAGCTTCAGCAACAGTCTTTCCAATGAATATTCGGAACTGATTTCCTTTAGGATTGACTGGTTTGATCTCCTTGCATCCAAGGGACTCTCAAGAGTCTTCTCCCACACCTCAATTCAAAAGCATCAGTTCTTTAGCACTCAGCTTTGTTTACAGTCCAACTCTCACATCCATACTTGACTGCTGAAAAACCCATAGCTTTGACTAGATGGACATTTGTCAGCAAAGAATCTTAACTTTATGAAAAAAATTAATATTGCTGGTGATGCTTCAGGTAATTTTCAGGAGAAATTTTTTAAAAGAATGTGTTAGACATAAGAAGTGTTGACAACACTCAGGTTCAGTTCTGGTCAGTCTAGAATCAACAAGGTCCCTGTTTCCATACACTTATGATGAATTACATTTTCAAGTTTGTTAAAATTCAGAGCCTCAGAACCATCTTGGAAGCTGTGCATCATTTGACCCATTTTTTGGTGATAAATTATCAGATGGGATTAACTGCACATTTTTCTTTTTCAAATAATAAACTTTTCCCCCTGTCCCTACAGACTTGTCATGAGTCAACAGGCATCAGTGACAGGCCAGGGGGGACTTTTGGTTTTATCATATGCTTCTCCTTGGAACTTTTAATTCAATTTTTGTTACTTGCAGAAGTTGGGATGATTTATTTTATCAACTTTGTTTTCATCATTGTTGATAACAGTCAGACATTGTCTTTAACTCAGAATCACCATAGTGTAAATGTTTCCTGCAAAGGGTCACATAGTGAAGACGATAGTCTTTGTGGCCACATGCATCTTTTTCAGGCCAGTTATAGTATGAACACAGCTCTTAACAATACATATACGTGTGTGCTGCTGCTGCTGCTGCTGCTGAGTCGCGTCAGTCGTGTCCGACTCTGTGCGACCCCATAGACAGCAGCCCACCAGGCTCCCCCGTCCCTGGGATTCTCCAGGCAAGAACACTGGAGTGGGTTGCCACTTTCTTCTCCAAAGCATGAAAGTGAAAAGTGAAAGTGAAGTCGCTCAGTCGTGTCCGACTCTTAGCGACCCCATGGACTGCAGCCCACCAGGCTCCTCCGGCCATGGGATTTTCCAGGCAAGAGTGCTGGAGTGGGTTGCCATTGCCTTCTCCATATGTGTGTGGGTGTGGTCCAAAAAAAAAAAAGAAACGTTATCTGCCAAAACATGCATAAGGAAGTATCACACCACAGTGTGCTGGCCCCTGATCTAAGGGAGGATCTCTGTGTGAAGTCAGTTAGAGAACAGGTTCAAAGGACTTCAGAAATATTAGCCACTCATAATGTATAGTTTGTTAGGGTTCAGTTGTTCCAAAAATAAATATTACATAAAAATGATGTGACTTAATGGAAACATATACATTAACATATGTGAAAGAGATAGCCAGTGTGAATTTGCTCTATGATGCAGGGAACTCAAACCAGGGCTCTGTGACAACCTAGAGGGGTGAGATGGGGTGGGGAGCGGAAGGAAGTTTCAAGAGGGAGGGAACATATTATACCTATGGCTGATCCATGTTAACGTATGGCAGGAAGCAACACAATATTGTAATTATCCTTGAATTAAAAATATTTTTTAATTGGAGATGTACAGCTAAAAAAATGATGTGCTTTAGAAACCCAGATTTTCTTTCCTTAGTCACTTTTATAATAAGTTATAGTTTGTTGATTGAACAATTTCTTGACTCAACGAGCATCTACTGATCAATAGCAACAGGTATGATATAAATTATGCTAAGCCTTGATCCTGGGATCTACAGGTTTGGAGAGAGGACATATTTCCTTTTCATATTAAATAGGCTCTGAGATAATTTTTAGTTTTATCTTTTTATAAATTTTCATTGGACTATAGTTGCTTTACAAAGTAGTGCTAGTTCCTCCATACAGCAAAGGGAATCAGCTATGACATACACATACATCTCCTCTTTTTTGGATTTCCTTCCTATCTAGGTCACCACAGAGCACTGAGTAGAGTTTTCTGAGATATATGGTAGATTCTCGTTGGTTATCTATTTTATGAAATAAAGGAAAAGTGTTAGTCACACAACTGTGTTTGACTCTTTGTGACCCTATGGACTATAGCCAGCCAGGCTCCTCTGTCCATGGAATTCTCCAAGCAAGAATACTGGAATGGGTAGCCACTCCCTTCTCCAGGGGATCTTCCCATCCCAAGGACTGAACCCTGGTCTTCTGCATTGCAGCCAGATTCTTTATCATGTGAGCCACAAAGAAAGCCCAGTCAATAGTCTATATATGTCAATCTCAATTTTTAGCTTTTCCCCACTAAGCCAGCCTTTGACAGCTACCCCCAACACTGCTACTTTGTAATTCCATCCAGGGGAAGGCAGACACTGATTTTGAACTTTCCCTTGTTCTATCTTTTCACTGCACCCAAAGAACTTTTGAAGTCAGTGTTGCTGTTTGCTTACTTTGTCTTTACTGAAGAAAAAGAGATTCAAAATGTTAGCATACTGTGTCATACTTCTTTATTTTGAAGTTAAGGGAGGGTTAAGTTTCAATTCCTGTTATCTCAATGAAGTAACAATCTGACCAACCAACCACTGCATTTCCCCTGGGAGACAGTTGAGCTATATAAATACATTTTAAAATCCACTTTTTTAAAAAGCACTGCTTCTGGTGAAGATGGCTGAAAGGAAAGAACAGCAGTAGTAATTCAAACATTCTTCCAGCCTGTCACTATGACTCAGCTCCAAAAAATAGCTATACAAGTGTTCTGGGAACATTCCATTCATATTTCTAACAGATTTCAAGCAATATTTCTAATCAAATTTAGGAACAACTTCTATAGCTTCTAGATAATAAGAATTATTGAAGTTGTAAGATTTGAATTTGTGACCTCATGTCATGAAAAGCTTATCTCGTCCAATGAGGAAAACAAGTTAGTTTTAAAATCTGAAGATGAGAATAATGGAGATTTTATAGACTGAATCTATGACATTAGAAATCATAGTAATTCAGTAAACTGCTTGAAATAAGAACTTTTAGGAAGACATAGTAATTAACATTTTAAAATAGTAGCTGAACTTTACTGTTTACTGTAGCTGAACTTTTGTAACCAAAGACTTTCATGACAATGATGATTATTAAAGTTTAGCCCATTTGTTGTGAACAAACGTGTGCATCTTCCTAGGAAAATTTTTGTAATATTTCCAAGCTGATACTGTCTATATTCACTTTATTTCATGGCAATACATTAAATTTTTTCAGAATTCTTTCACATTGGTAGAATATCATATGTACTAAATTACACACCCTCTGAAACTATTGTCAAAATAAAACAATGAGATTACCAGATTCCAACATTCCTTAGAATACTAAACTGTAACTTTAATATATGAAAGAAAGCTTGTGCCTGTGGACACTGACTTTTTTTTTTTTTTTTTTGAGTATAATTCCTTTACAATGGTACACTGACTTTTATTTTTTTGAACTTTTTATTTTGTGTTGGAGTATAACTGATTAACAATGTTGTGGTAGTTTCAAGTGAACAGTGAAGGGACTCAGCCATACATATGCATGTATCCATTCTCCCTCAAACACCGCTCCTATCCAGGCTGCCACAAAACACTGAATAGAGTTCCATGTGCTATATGATAGGTTCTTGTTGGTCATCAGTTTTAAATAAAGCAGTGTGTACATGACCTTCCCAAACTCCCTAACTATCCATCCAAACAAACAAGCAGCTGTAAGTTTGCTTTCTAAGTCTGTGAGTCTCTTTCTGTTGGACACTGACTTTTGATAGATAAAAGTGGGGACACAGCTCAATAGTTAGTCTATTAAAATTTATTTCCCTGGAGGAATGATTGTGCATTTTTGATGTACAGGTGTGTAAAGCCCCAGGATATGACCTAAGAGTCCAGCAATGACTAAGGCAAGTGAAAGGAAATTTATATTGACCACTTATTTAGCTCCAGCATTAAGCTGAATTGAAATATTTGTGGTTCCAAATGTGAGGTTGTAGATTCCAATAAGCCCAGGATGCTCAAGGAGGAGGATATGGTGTGCACCCCGGGAGATCTCACCTGCTTGCTGTGTCCTCCCCAGGATCTGTCACTGTGAAGGGGATGAGGAGAGCCCACTCATCACACCCTGCCGCTGCACAGGCACCCTACGCTTCGTGCACCAGGCCTGCCTGCACCAGTGGATCAAGAGCTCTGACACACGCTGCTGTGAGCTGTGCAAATACGACTTCATCATGGAGACCAAGCTCAAGCCCCTGCGGAAGGTACCGTGCTGCCTGGACCAGTTTAAGAGAGCTGGCAAAACAGGCTTCTCTGTTTTTAATTGAAGTGTAGCTGAATTCAGCAAAAATTTACAGTGTTATGTTACTTTCAGGTATACACCAAGGTGATTCAGTGATGCATACATATTAAATACACATTTCCACAGTAAGATTTTGCTAATGTGCTAATATCCACTAAGACTATACATCATGTGTTGGGCTCAATATGGAAAACGCAACCAAGTTTTCCCAGATAATTCTCCATACTTCTTCTGTCTTAGGTTCTGGGGCCTCTGATTTTTGTATCACTCTTCAAAGTCAAAAAGCCATGTGCATGTGTATGCATGTGTGTATGTGCTTGTGAGTGTATCCAAAATATACCTATGGGTCAATGTAACTGAACTGATGGAAGGAGACTGTGAGAACATTGTACTAACTGAAGTCAATTCCCAAGAAGGTTAGATAATAGACCACAAAGATTAAACAATGTGAAGTTACATAATGTTATGAAAACCAAGCATTTGGTAAGAAAGAGAATGATCTCTTCTATAAGGTGTGGAGACTTTCTTGTGTTTGCCTTTATCTGGGGATTTGGTTTTGTTGTGGGAGTATGTAATATCCTCAATTCTGGTCATCACAACAAAAATTTGAAGTGACGGATGTTAAAGCCCTTGGACAGACTGTGTCACAGTCGGACAGATCAGTGTTACAGCTCCGAGTTACAGCTTAGTTTTATTTAGAAAATAAAGTAAAATACATCCTCGAGGCGTGATGGCATGCCAACCCAAAAGATGCGAAGAGGAGAGAGAGAGAGAAAACCCTGGCCCTTTGGCTCCTCTTTTTATATGTTTTTCCTCCTCCCCTGAGCCTGCCTTATGTAAATTGGTCTAGCCAGGAGTGCTATTTGTTCTACCTGAGGTCCTCACTCTGGTCCTTGGACCTTCCTTTGTTCTATTGTCATGGACTTTTCCCTTCCTTGTCTTTTAGCCACCACCATTCTGGACTCCTGTTTCCTATTCCAACTACCCAGCAGTTTGATGGTTCATGTAAGAAAAGTATCATTTTCCATATTGTGCACCAAGCTGTAAGACAGACGTAGTGTTTTTAACTATAAACTTAATCTTCAGATTTCTCATTTGTGTTATATTTTTCTAAATAATGAAGATAATAATTGAGATAAGTATAAAGTTAGCGTCTAACTCGATGCTGGAAAAGGATAGATTGTAAAGGAGCAAATGAAGACAAAGAACTTTACCTAATTCATGTGTAGCAGCTTTGTCATTGTTTTTCAGTTGCTAAGGTGTGTCTGACTCTTTGTGACCCCCATGGACTGCAGCACGCTAGGCTCCTCTGTTCTTCACTATTTCCCGGAGTTTGCTCAAACTCATGTCCATTGAGCAGGTGATGCTATCTAACGAGCTCATCCTGTGCCACCTTCTTCTGCTTTTGCACTCAATCTTGCCCAGCATAGGGTCTTTTCCAATGAATCAGCTTTTCACATCAGGTGTGATACTGTGACCTTGAATTTCACAGGTGGTGGGTGGTGCTCGTGGTAAAGAACATGCCTGCCAATGCAGGAGATGTAACAGACATGGGTTTGATCCCCAGCTTATCTTTTGGCCTAACTCCAGTCTTACCTATATAGATACTTCAACTTCCAAAGGAGAGTATGGAGACTGCAATTTTAATAACAAATCTAGCTAGGATTGCATTTTATTTAAATTTCATGCAAAGAAAAAGTGGATAAGAGTGACGGGTTCCAGGGTAAGCAAAGTGTAGAGCAAACAAGAATTTTCCAATAGGCATCCAATCGGTGGCTGGCTATTGCAATTCTTTATTAATTCTATAACTTATGGAGAGACAGAATAAACAGTCACTGCTTTGCGGTAGCCTTGATTTTTGAAATCTGCCTGTGGTTATAGATGTAAAAATTGGTGCACAACATATCTCTGAGTTATGGATTTTCTTTCTTTCTTTTTTTTTTTTTTTTTTTTGGATTTTCTTAGCATATGGGGTGACCTGAGTTCAAAAAGGTGAGACTCTACTCCTCCAGGTCCCAAAGCAATCTATGCCAGAAATAGATGTGGACCCTTCCTCCTTGCCCTTTGCTCTATCTGCTGAAAGATGCTGTGTGCTGTCTGGAGTTGCTAAATGACACATTATGCTCTGTGATTCTGTAAATTTTTCTTCTTACCCCTCAGGGAAGTACCAATTGTTTGATGACATCTCTATAGTTCTCCATTTTTTTCAACATACATCTGTACAAAATTTTCATTTCAACTCTGTCAAAAATAATATTTCAATTTAAGAACAATCTAGAATAAAATATTCTAATTTCCTCTTCTTCATACCATCTACTGCCATAGTCTGGGCATGAGTTGGAAAAGAATTTCCAGACATGAGACAGAATGAGAGGGAAATAAAGTTTATTAGAATGGGAGACACTGTTAGAACAGCATGCCAGTTCAATGGAGAACCGTCGCTGAACAAGGGGTCCTTAGTCCACTTCATACACGGGGTACAAGGACTGGGATAAGGGTCTTGTGGTTCCTTTGCAGATTGGATGAGGCACATATACTGAGTGGGGGAAGAGTAAGGCAAACACCTTCCCCCCCATGGGGTAGGGGGGGAGAGGTTATACTTCTCAGGAGGACCTAAAATCTGTTAATAGTTACAACGTGGGAAAAGGAAAGATGATAAGTGTATGGTTTTTCTGATCCTACATTTATCCTTGCATTTATCTGGTCTTTTCATCCTTGAGTCACTACATTCATCCCTGTCTTTATTTTTAGGGTCAATTCTTTGGCCCCTTTTGATACTCTGCTCATGTCTAACTATCTACTTATTTCCCTTCTCAGGCATTTGGCAACCCAGTCTCAGGGGAAAGGGGGCAATGACCACTCTGAGTTCAGGCTGTACAGGGGCATCGTGGGGCTGTGGGCTTCCTATGCCTGCTGTCTGTCAGGGTGCATTTACAGAGGGAAATGAGAGTCCATGGAATGATAAGGCAGTTCGTTTCCACATTGTCTGGGTGTTGGCCAGGGACTATTCTTATTATACTATGACTTGGAGATTTGTTGTATTCTAGAAGAAACAAACTTTAAATTAAAGATATGTGGCCCAAAGATTAATAGAAGTAGAAAAACTGCTGGGGAGAACCAGGAGAACCAGGAGTAGACAAAGACATTGGTTCGTGATGTTAGTATTTCTCTAGATAGGAGAAAAGGCAAGAATTTGGGTTCATAAAATCTTTACCTGAAAACATCTGACTCTCTGAAGGCCGATTCTTCTAGGCTTTTCCCAGAGCACAGAGTGCCTTATTTCTGATCTCCACCCTGAACTCGTCTCAGGGCATGTCAGCAGCTTGCAGTGGTCATGATGAAATCTTTGTAGAGGCAGCTGGCAAGTGCCAACTTTCAGTTAGCAGGGTCCCTTCACAGTCACAGGGTCCCTTCACAGCCATGCTTTGGGGGCATTTCATGGCCATTTGTGTCCCACGGTGCTGGGAAGGCACATTTCCAGGTCTAGGGAAGATCCCATTGATAGGCCCACTCTGTGTGCCTATCACTGGACCAGGCCTTGTGAGTAGCAAAAGTCTCTGCACCATACCTGTCCCACTAGCCTCGTGGTCCAGGAAAATATTCCCTCTTGTTGCTTCTTCCCTTATCTAAAGTTATGTTATTACAATCATTGATCTCATATGGAGGAACATAAGAAACAATCTTCTGAAACAAGTGACATAGAAAATAATACAGCTAGCAGTTATTAGTAAGGTCACAAGCCAGAATTTAAATCAAGAAATTTCATTAGGTATAGCCCAGTATACCCAGGTCATCTGACTTACTTAAATGAATATAGCCAGGTGTGAATCTCCTGATTGTGCATCATGGAGCATCTGACCTTTATCCAAAGACTGGTTATTGAGATAAGCTTTAGAAACAAACTTAGAGTGTCCTCTTTAATAACAATTAATCAAACCTTTTAGCAATATAACATAACTAAAAGGAACTAGCTCAGAAGTGAGTTGTAGTAAACACAGACCTTAATTAACAAAACTAGAACTTAATAAGTGAAATATAATTTTTTTGTCATTATGAGAGCATTAACCCTGTAGCCAGGTAAGGCTTTAACTCATCAAATAAAAATGAGGCTTGTCAGGGAGCTGGGAAAATCTAAGTGGCCATCTTGGATTTCCCATAGCACTGACTCTGATTTACAGCTATTGTTCACCCATTTTTAATTTCCTGTTTTGTAGTAGACTGTTGCCATGTTTTAAAGACATCCAGATAGCAGAAGTCTAACCGTGAGGGCTTATTTTTTGTAGAAGCAGAATGAACTTTGTCTACATGTACAATAATCTTAAATAATGCTTCTTTACCAAAGTAACAAAAGATTTTAAAAACAAATATAAATAACTTAAAGACAAAGAAATTCATAATTTGTTATCAAAAGCTTCATTCTAAGAAAACTTTGTTCCCTTAACATAGAGAGTAAACTAAATTCCAGCCTGTTTCCAGTTTACCAGATAACAAACAAACAAAACTTGTAACACTTTAACATGATAACTAGAATTATAATTGACCACATTTTATCAGGGCATATCAGATCTGTATGAATTCCACATAATTTTAGGGTATCTATATTAGTAACATCAACCATACAGTAAAATCTGAGAATATTTAT
The DNA here is from genome assembly GCF_963930625.1 of Muntiacus reevesi. Classification (NCBI taxonomy): domain Eukaryota; kingdom Metazoa; phylum Chordata; class Mammalia; order Artiodactyla; family Cervidae; genus Muntiacus; species Muntiacus reevesi. The sequence goes on from NC_089264.1 coordinate 2,539,602, forward strand.
CACCCCTTCAACAACACTTTCCATGTAATTTAACATGTCCAATGAACCCAGGTAGTTTAATAGCTCTTTGGGATGTCTCAGGGGCCCTCTGAAGCATCCCAAAGTCAGATAGAAGTCAAGTTATTTAAGAAGTTTTGCCGATAAATATCAAAAGGGTTTATAGCATGTTAGATAGAATCATATAGATCACTGTGAAACATTATATTCACTTAACCAAAGTAACAAAGAAAATTTCAAAGTAAACACAGACGTGATCACTTCAGAGGTAAAGAAACTTAAGATTCATTATCAAAAACAATTCAACATCTCAAGAAAACTTGTATTTATGCACAAAACTCTTCCCTTGGGGTTCACTTTCCATAAAACCTTATCACTTTCTGTACCCATTACTTTGTTCTCCCATTCTGAAACAGCCACCTGTAAGTCAGACCTAGTTCCTTTTCCCTTCATAAAATGTAATTTCATTCCTCATACCTTCTTTACTGAAAACACACATCCTACTTTCCTTAAACAACCAAGAACTGACTTTTATATCAGCATTCTATAGATTGGTGAACATAAATACCAGTAATAATTTCTAAAAAAAAAATTCTACAAAACATCTCAGGATGGCATCAAACATTATTCATTAATAGTCCAAAATCTCTAGCTTCTCTGTCTGTAAGAGGAAGTTAGTGTTCAGTAATGAATGATTCAGAATCTTATTTTATTTGGAAATGACTTGGCTACAGTCACTTAGCTTAGCACAACCCTAGAAATTCAGGTTACCAAAATCTGGAGAGACTATTTCAGACAGACATTTCTAAAGTGTAATTATTCTTAATAGTTTATCTAAAAACTCATATCTCATTTACTTTTTTTTAGGAGTTTTGTTCTTTTTTTTTTCTAGAGGTACTTTCCTTGTTGACAAACTTGTAACAGATACAGCAATATAACAATATTTAGCTTATAATAAACCAAAGCACAGAATGAAAATCCTATGCTTAATGACTCTTAGATATATCTATACTAGATTAGCAAACAAACATTAATACTAGTTATTTAATATTGAATATTTCCCAGTTCACATGGATCTGAAATTCATTTAGGTTAATTTTTCTTGTATTTAGAATTGCCTGACTTGTAACTGCTTACTTTTCTTTAGGCCAATTAAATTAGAACTCATTTACAACTTCAGCAATATTAAAAAAAAAAAAAAAAGGAAACATACTAAGACATACATAAATCCAGACAGACAGAGATCTCATAGTTTCCTGCCTGAAATTTAACACATCTCTTTGACCCTTTTTTTTTTTTTCTTAAAGTTCTAGCTGCCAAAGGCTGAGGTCTCAGGCAAAGTGGGCAGTGTATTTCAAGGACGTGGGAAGGGTTAACTTCAAGTTTTTCCCTAGGCAAGCCTTTAAACAAGCTAGTTGTTCTTAATTGCATATGCAAAAAGGACCAATTCTGCAGTTTCCAAGAAAAAAAAGAATTTAATTTTAACCAGTTTTCTCTAGAGTCTAAAAAATATAATGGCCATCCTGTATCGAAAAGTCATCTTTCCTTTCTGTAGTCATAGTTTTATAGCTAAAATATAGACCAGTTCAGTTCAGTCACTCAGTCGTGTCCGACTCTTTGTGACCCCATGAACCTCAACACTCCAGGCCTCCCTGTCCATCACCAACTCCCGAAGTCTACCCAAACCTATGTCCATTGAATCAATGATGCCATCCAACCATCTCATCCTCTGTCGTCGCCTTCTCCTCCTGTCCTCAATCTTTCCCAGCATCAGGGTCTTCTCAAATGAGTGAGCTGTTCGAATCAGGTGGCCAAAGTATTGGGGTTTCAGCTTCAGCATCAGTCCTTCCAATGAACACCCAGGACTGATCTCCTTTAGGATGGACTGGTTGAATCTCCTTGCAGTCCAAGGGACTCTCAAGAGGCTTCTTCAACACCACAGTTCAAAAGCATCCATTCTTCAGCACTCAGTTTCTTTACAGTCCAACTCTCACATCCATACATGACCACTGGGAAAACTATAGCCTTGACTAGACGGACCTTTATTGACAAAGTAATGTCTCTGCTTTTCAATATACTGTCTAGGTTGGTCATAAGTTTCCTTCCAAGGAGGAAGCCTCTTTTAATTTCATGGCTGAGGTCACCATCTGCAGTGATTTGGGAACCCCCAAAAATAAAGTCAGCCACTGTTTCCACTGTTTCCCCATCTATTTGCCATGAAGTGATGGGACCAGATGCCATGATCTTAGTTTTCTGAATGTTGAGCTTTAAGCCAACTTTTTCACTCTCCTCTTTCACTTTCATCAAGAGGCTTTTTAGTTCCTCTTCACTGTCTGCCATAAGGGTGGTGTCATCTGCATATCTGAGGTTATTGATATTTCTCCCAGCAATCTTGATTCCAGCTTGTGCTTCTTCCAGCCCAGCAGTTCTCATGATGTACTCTGCATATAAGTTAAATAAGCAGGGTGATAATATACAGCCTTGATGTACTCCTTTTCCTATTTGGAACCAGTCTGCTGTTCCATGTACAGTTCTAACTGTTGCTTCCTGACCTGCATACAGGTTTCTCAAGAGGCAGGCCAGGTGGTCTGGTATTCCCATCTCTTTCAGAATTTTCCACAGTTGATTGTGATCCACACAGTCGAAGACTTTGCCATAGTCAGTAAAGCAGAAATAGATGTTTTTCTGGAACTCTTTTGCTTTTTCAATGATCCAGCGGATATTGGCAATTTGATCTCTGGTTCCTCCACCTTTTCTAAAACCAGCTTGAACATCTGGAGGTTCATGGTTCACATATTGCTGAAGCCTGGCTTGGAGAATTTTAAGCATTATTTTACTAGCGTGTAAGATGAATGCAATTGTGTGGTGGGTTGAGCATTCTTTGGCATTGCCTTTCTTTGGGATTGGAATGAAAACTGACAGAATGTGGTCCACTGGAGAAAAAAAAATGGCAAACCACTTCAGTATTCTTGCCTTGAGAACCCAATGAACAGTTTGGTCTATATATAAATATATACCAAACACTATTTGGTCTAGATAGATAGATAGATAGATAGATAGATAGATAGATAAAAATACAGATAGATATAGGCTTGGTTCCCTCCCCACCTATGAGATAAGTGTAGTCAGAAGGGGATTCTTTAAAATATTTTTGATCCTTCCAGCTTTTGAATATAGGAGAAAGACCTGGACCAAAGGTAACCTAAGAATTCTTTCCTAGAGATCATGTGGATATGAAAGGTCGAGTAGGGGCCATCTAGGAAATCCGATGGAGAGAGACAGAGGGGGGCAGGACATAGGGAGGCAACAGAATGTAAGGAAATTCTGAGTTTTTTCCCTGCTCTTGGCAAAAGCAAGTGTGCCACTCAGAGACCATTTTTGGGGGGTCCCCCAGTTTGTATTGGGGCCTGACCTTTGGCAGGGTCAAAATTTTCAAATTTCTGAGAATGTAGCCAAGGGATGAGTCTGAGAGAGGCTCCCAGGATGTACCAGAACCCACTCTTAGCCTACCTACCATAGAATGGGGTACTGAGTGTCATCGGCTCTCGGACGACAGAAAGGCATCCCTTTTGCACCAGTGATCTCTCCATGCGACTAACGGCACAAAATGGCCGACTATCCCAACAGTCGCATCCGACAGTGAGAGGTGACCCCTGAGAACTGTGCAGCTGAGGCACCCTGTGACCCGGGCAGAGAAAGACAGCGATCCTGGGGAGCAACCAGGTGACTCACCATTTGGCGATTCCCTGGAACATGGAAGGCATTCTTGGGATGGCCCAGAGGCAACACCTAGACTCCAGTAAATTAACCTAGACCAAAAGGGGAAGAAGTGAAAGTGACAGGAAGAAGACTGAGGAATCTGCCTTACAATCCTATCAGGGAGGTGGTGGCCAGGGGACAAAGGTCTCTGTTTTGTTTCAACCAATATATGCCTGTCCCATGCCCACACAGTAGTAGCTGGCTTGGTCCTCAGTTGGAAAGAAGACAAAAGAGAGACCCTCACCTGTTCAGGTAGCAGTTACCTGGACTCTGTGCGCAGTGGGGCCTTCGGAACACACCAGAGGGTAACCCTGCCCAGAGTTCCTCAGTTGTTTCCACAGCACCTGTCTGTTCACAGAGGGTCCCTGTGAAAAAGGAGAAGTGAGGAGGTGGGAAAGAGACCCCAAGCTCCCGGTACGGGCCACCAAAAATGTTGTGGTCCAGGCACAGGTTGGAAAACAATCTCCAGACATGAGACAGAATGAGAGGGAAATTAGAAGTTTATTAGAATGGGAGATGCTATTAGAACAGCAGGCCAGCTCAAGGGAGAACCAACACTGAACAGGGGTCCTTAGTCCACTTTTTTACACAGGGTACAAGGACTGGGATAAGGGTCTTGTGGGTCCTTTGCGGATTGGATGAGGCATATATAATGAGTGGGGGAAGAGTAAGGCAAATACTTTCTCCCCTGGAGTAGGGGGAAGACAGGTTATACTGCCCAGGAGGACCTGAAATCTGTTAATAGTTAAAAAATATGGGAGAGGGAAAGACAATAAGGGTCTGGTTTTTCTGTTCCTACATTCCAAGACCCTCCTTGGTTTTATCTGTTCTTTTTGTCCTTGGGTCACTATGTCTACTCCTCCCATTTTTGTATCACAACCAAATACATAGTGCTGTGTGGACCTTCAAAAGTCCTCTTCTACCTTCAGCTTTTCTAGAACCCTTTCTTCATATTCTTTTCCCCATAAGTTAAAATCCTTTCAAGAGATCTTTTTCCCCCTCAACCAACCTGTTTATAAATCAGAGAAAGACAGTGAATAAATCTGCCTTTTTCATCTTAATAATAAACATGTTGCAGCAACCTGTCTGTCTGTTAATGAAATGCCCTGGTTACTTTTTTCAAATGTTTCATTGATTGGTCATAAGTATTAATGAAGGGCAGCATGTCCACATCCTTCATCTCTGATAGCTGTTGTGTGTCTACAGAGGATATCAGAGTATAATGCAGAGGCTGCTGCATGACAGCCCACAGATGTATTTCACTTGACCCACAGGGCTGAAGATCCGAATTGGTTATTATTTCATGTAAAATCCCATACATCTGTATTTGTTTGAAAACCACTATATCTGGCCTGATTGGAACCACATTTCCATAAGACAACAATCAGTGTAGCCAGTGAGTAGCTAGCCGCTTTGAGAGTTTGTTTGCCCTCAAGGACCCTGTATCTCTCAATCTTGCCCTCTTTCTGATGCTAAGAGATCCCCTTTCATCTGAGCATCTCTGTGACTCTGGTGTATGGATCTGAATTTTCAACTCATGGCCTAACACAGTCCTAGACATGAGAAACAAGCATGCTATTCCTGCTTTTATGATTTATGGGCTTTAAGAACCTAGGGGGAAAAGAAAGACTCCACATTTTCATTTTCTCCCTTAAAATTATGTGGCCCTGGGAATACTTCAATGGCAGTATCTGAAATGCCTTTTCAGATTTTGAAATGATGTGAACAGACATGAGGCATATTTAAATGGTTCTGGGTGGCTTATACATGGCACTAAGATTCATCAACAGTTTTCTTTTGGTAGTTTTTAAGTGGTCATTAAGAATGACAGGTATAGCATTTAATTAGAATATCCAATTAACTGCTTTCAACTCAGTAATTCTATTACAGTTTTATTACATTCTAAAGACCAGCCACATGAAACAATTAATTTAGCTAATGACTCTGAATATCTATCATTAGCTGATGGAGACAGGAGATTCTGTTGAGATGAAATGGTTTCTTAAAGTAGAAAGGTGCAAATCTTCATACTCTGATGAACCTTGAGGTGTGATAGCCTCTAAAGATATCAGTGAAACTTTACTCCATTAATTGCTACTATTACTATACCAAGATCTACAGTTAGTGAACTCATCAAGGTACTCTAATGTTTCCAGAAGAAAATCTCTAAAGTCTAAATAAAATCAAGGGCTTATTTGAGAAAAAGCAGTTTTTATCACCTTAAGTCCTTAGCTCAGCTACTCTTATAACCCTCAATAGAAGAGTTATCAAGAATCAGAAATAAGTCTCAAGGCCCAGGAAAGTCAAAAATATAGAAAGCACAGTGATGACTCAGTACAATCTGGGACAGCACGACTGGTTGAGAAAAGTAAACTAATCTGTTCTGAAGCTGAAGAACTGCACAGGACTCAGATCTGAATCACTCCTGAATATGAGAAACCAATGCTGGACAGAAAGCTAAGCTCAAGAAGACAGCAAAAGCTCCTAATTCTGTGTGTCCTTCCCTAAAAGAGTCCCCTGCATAATTTCCTATTTACAAACTATTTGGCAAATACATAACACAAAATATTCAAGTCTGTGCATCCTTTTATTCCCTGTCTCATTTCTACAAACAAAATGAGGCAATGAATCAATTTCATTAAACTACCTTTACTTTAGTAAGAATTAGGTAGAACCATATGCACTTGTCATTTTTGTAGGTCAATACGGTTGAAAATTGGAAAGTTCCTAAATATAAATTCTGTATGAACTTATGATGCTAAATAAAAAGAAATAAAAATGTTGATGTCTTTTTAAATTTATCAGAGTATAGGTGATTTACAATGCTATGATAATTTCTGCTGTACAGCAAATTGATTCAGATATATATGTATATTCTTTTCCATTATGGCTTATCACAGGATATTGAATATAGTTCCCTATGCTGCTGCTACTGCCAAGTCACTTCAGTCGTGTCCGACTCTGTGTGACCTCATAACAGCCCACCAGCCTCCCCCGTCCCTGGGATTCTCCAGGCAAGAATACTGGAGCGGGTTGCCATTTCCTTCTTCAAATAGTTCCCTATACTATACAGCATTTTCATATTTCTACATTTCTACCATAATGACTTACAATGCTTTAGTTGAAATACCTATTTTAAAAAATAAAGAATTGTATTTAACAACTACTGTGTTAATTTTTTCCTTTTCTTAATTTGATATAGCATCCATCTTCTGAACAGCCAAGAACCAATGCAAGTCACCATAGCAAATAAACCAACCAAAGAGTGCTATTAATTCTCTGCTTAGCTGGAGCTGTAGCCTTAAAATTGGATCAGGCAGGAATGTAGTCACATTCCTAGCTAACAATTTCTGAATAATCATACAAAATCTACACAAAAGAAATTCAAAGTGCATCATTTACTTACCATTATGGGTGATTTGCAGTTTCATTAGTGCAGCCACCAGAGACTGGATTTTCTATTCTGTGCCAGGCCTTTAGAATCTGTCATTTAATTAACTTAATCCTCATTGTAGCCCCATTGCATGTAGGAGCATGAGGCCCATTTTGCAGGTGAGGACACGAGCCACGTATGATTCACACTCTGGGGTCCCTAGGTCTATAGTCCATGCTCTCTACATGGCATCTGGCTTCCCCAGGAACCTCACCCTTTAAGATCAAAACTTAAATTTTTATTTAAACTATTTAGTGGAAATCTTTCAAATTAAAACTTTCTAAAATAAAATTGTTTCTAAAATCTTCCTTTTAATTTTAGTTTTTGTTGAAATACAGTTGATTTACAGTGTTATGTTAGTTTCAGGTATACAACAAAGTGATTCAGTTTTATATTCAGCTTATATATTCATTTTATATGTGCGCGCACACAAACCTTTTCAGATTATCTTCCCCTATAGGTTATTACAATATATTGAGTGTAGTTCCCTGTGCTATACGGTAGGTCCTTGTTGATTATCTACTTTATATACAGTAATGTATACACACTGGTGGCTCAGTGGTAAAGAATCTGCCTGCCAATGCAGGCAGAAGACACAAGAGAGGCGGGTTCGACCCCTGAGTCAGGAAGATTTCCTAGAGAAAGAAATGTCAACCTATTCTAGTATTCTTGCCTGGGAAATCTCATGGACAGAGAAGCCTGGCAGACTACAGTCCATGGGGTTGCAAAAGAGTCGGACACGGCTTAGCAACTAAACAACAACATTTCTGTATATTAATCCCAAACTCCTAATTTATCCTTCCCCCCCACCTCCTCCTTTGGTAACCATAGTTGCAAAACCTTCTTTTGAAATATGCTTTTTTACCCACTATATTTTCCTAACACTTGGTTACATCATTTTATAAACATCAAATATTTTGCAGACAGAAAGCCTCAGTAACTTGAAACACATCTAAGGCTGTTTTCCTTCTCTCTGCTTTGATAGCCTGTTGTGCTTTGGAACCCTTTCTATTTGCTTTTTACTGTTTCTTTTTCTTCCCTGCTCTCAGAGCATCTGCTTCACTTGTCTGCTCCTTCAGTAGCTGTTATCCCACATATCACATAGCTACCACTTTTTTGCTTTAAACAACAAAAACAACAAAGTCAAAAGTTATAAAATTGGGCCCATAAAAGGCTGAAGTCACTTCTGGATGAACTTCTGCACAATTCTCTTTGATTGCTGGCAAGGGTTTTAGTAGGTGTGTCATGCTGGCATCATTCTAGGTTCTTGGAGTTTCCCATAGCATGCTTCTTAATTCACAATTTACAAATTACTTGGGATTACATTCTCAAGCCCTCAACAAATGAAGTTTTGATGTCTCCAGACTGTCCCCTGATAATCAGAGCCCAGTTCTGGGGAGTAGGTTTGCTATTTTATTTTTTCATAAGCGTGGAAACTTGGAAACAATGAAAATATCTGCCTTAATATAGGGCTAGACAAGACTCTCTAGTACTTCTTGCAGAATATCCATACTCATAATTTGCAATGCACGTTTGTTCCATATTATTGCTGAGTTTCGGTTCCATTAGCATATGAGCCCTCAGTGACTCTCAGGAAGCAATTCTGTTTTCAACTCACAGTCTCTAAATGATCCAGTAAGCCTTTCACAGAGATTTCTCATGTTGAGTGGTGGCATTTCTCCACCCCAGCACTCCCCTTACCTTCACTGAATGAAGGGCTTCATTCAGTGAGAAGGAGGGGCCAGAGGCATTTGGCTGATTACTGTGGGGTGGGAGGGTGTAAGTAAACCACAAAATAACAAAAAGAAGGTAGATCTCCTGCCTTGCAGGCAGATTCTTTACCGTATGAGCCATGAGGAAAGCCCCTCATTAAAAGAAAAGTATTTCAATTGGAGCATCATCTTCCCCACTAAAGTGTTTTTCTTGTTTTGTTTCTTGTTGTTGTTTATTTGTTTTATTGCCTTACATTCATGCTCTCAGTTGAACTGCAGTTGATATTTCAATTAAAATAATATTCCAGGGTGAGTAGATAACAATGCCAGCATGTCTGTATCAGATATGGAAAATATAAGCATCTCACAAATTTTTTTGATAAGTACCTGGGAGTTATCACATGGCTTCATCCTTTTGTCTTTTGATGAAACACTCATGGGTCAATTAGTCTTTAAAATTTCAGAAACAAAAAAATAACCATGTAGTCAACTGAAATCAGTATTATAGCATAATTAGTTCAAAACAGAAATGTGCTTCTCTTGGCAGCAGATCTTCTTTTGTGAAGCTCCCATCCATAAACACACTCTTCCCCCTAGGCAGACGAGAACCCACAGTGGCCAATTGTTTTCTAAATGATTGTTCAGAGAAGACACCAATGGATGCAATTCACTCATCTACTCAACTCCTTGCAGTATTCACCACGTGTCAGTGGTGCTCAGTAGAGAACTAGACAGAAAACCCCTACTCTCAGAGAGTGTAGACTCCCCCAAAGAAGGATGGAAAAGGGTGAATAACTTAGAGTAGAATCTGCCTGCCCATGTGGATCTCTGGGCCAGGAAGAACCCCTGGAAAAGGAAATGGCAGCTCATTCTAGTATTCTTGCCTGGAAAATCCCATGGACAGAGGAGTCTGGCAGACTACAGTCCATGGTGTCGCAAAAGAGTTAGACATGATTTAGTGACCAAACAACAACCAAGTTTGAAAGGACTGGTAGTTGTTGGGTGGGGGTGTGGGGATCAGGAATTTTCTGTTGGGATGGGAAAGGCCATTCAGAGAAAGCAAACCACCATAGATTTGTTATTTATTGTGAGGCCATCATATCAAGAGGTGGATTTGTTTTTTTTTTTTTTTTTTTTTTTGCTTTAACTATAGACACATAGCAAAGTGATTTTTCTCTTTTCTTTTGTTCTCCATGCTTCCTATAACCTGGACTAATCAATAAGGTATTCATCAGTTGGACATCTGGGAAAACACAGCAGGGATTTGCTATGTCTCCCAAAAAGACTTAAGTAAGCAGTCCCTGATTGATCATTGTTAGCTGGACCATTTCTCTTCTGTACTTCCTTATTAAAAGTCCCAACTGTATACTAATTTAGTTCAATTTCTCTTTGTGAAACTTATCCCTTGAAAATAGCCTCATTGGGTTTGTTAGAACATCACCTGGTGTTAATATTCCAGATATGAAAAGAAATACTTAACTTACACCACATTTTCTGTTGAAGTTTTTAACTGGACATTCCCTCCACCCTCTGCCTCGGGAAGGAACACATAGAATGGAGCTTCTTTATGTGCCATGATTTTTGATATTTGATACATAAACTATGGTGAAGATGATGGAATCAGTGTTACAGTGATCCATATGGAAACCTAAAAGCATCAAATCAGAATCTGCAGAAACAAATGTATATCTGTGCACACATACACATTTACAAATAGTTTTCCCCAAAGCATTATCTTATGATTGAGAATTTTTTATGGGAAATAAGTATATTCATATTCATCTTTAATTTTCATTTTTCTTGAGTTCAGCTAGTTCAATCATTCAGTCATGTCTGACTCTTTGCAACCCCATGGGCTGCAGCATGCCAAGCCTCCCTGTCCATCACCAACATCTGGAGTTTGCTCAAACTCTTGTTGATTGAGTCAGTGATGCCATACAACCATCTTATCCTCTGTCATCCCCTTCTCCTCCTGCCCTCAGTCTTGCCCAGCATCAAGGTCTTTTCAAATGAGTCAGTTATTCTCATCAGGTGGCCAAAGTATTGGAGTTTCAGCTTCAGTATCAGTCCTTCCAATGAACACCCAAGACTGATTTCCTTTAGGATGGACTGGTTGGATCTCCTTGCAGTCCAAGGGACTCTCAGGAGTCTTTTCCAACACCACAGTTCAAAAGCATCAACTTCAGTGCTCAGCTTTCTTTATAGTCCAACTCTCACATCCAAACCTGACTACTGGAAAACCATATCTTTGACTAGATGGACCTTTGTTGGCAAAGTAATGTCTCTGCTTTTTAATATGCTGTCTAGGTTGGTCATAACTTTTCTTCCAAAGAGCAAGCGTCTTTTAATTTCATGGCTACAAGTCACCATCTGCAGTGATTTTGGAGCCCCCAAAAATAAAGTCTGTCACTGTTTCAGCTGCTTCCCCATCTATTTGCCATGAAGTGATGGGACCAGATGCCATGATCTTAATTTTGTGAATTTTTCTTGAGATGGAGGAATTATTGGATTTTAAATTACTTTCATATTTAAGTTTTCCTCAGGCTAAAGATTGTTCTGTGTTATCTGGGATTTTTTCTTAATTCATTATCCCAGGGTCTCAAATCTTGGCATAAAATATAAGAAAAAAGTTTCCCTAATTTTTTGCTTTAATTTTTGAAGCATAAGGTATTGGGAATTTACATGGCCTTTTGAAAGATAATTTAAACCAAATCAAATCCCTTTCCTTCTGGATTGACAATTAAGAGGAGCAGTGAGGGAGCCCTTGATATGAGGTGTGTGGGAGGATGGGGTCTAGTCCCAGCTTGCCCTGGATCACCACATGTGTGTGATGTTATCAATGTTATCTGAGGTCCATGGCTGGAAGATTTCACTCCAAAAGAGGACTTTCCCCTCACAACTCACCTTCCTTCCAGTTTTCACACTTCTTTCACTGGTACCATTACTTGGCTCCTCTTTTCTTGTTTCCCACATAGATGCACCACCCACAGCCTCATCATATCAATGTCATCACCTTGCAAATGAACGCTTTGCCCCAAATGAGGCTGATTTACCCAGTCTGTCAGGTATGGCGTCGCCTGCCTCTGGAAATGTACCCCACATTATAAAATGGAGGACGGTGGTCAGGAAAAGAGAGGTTTGGGCGATCCGTGCCACATTCTCTGCTCCGTGCTCTCTAGTGAAGTGAATGACGGGCAGAGGGAGGCAAACTGCTCTCCTCTCAGGGAGCTCCCCACACAGGAACATGAAGCAAACAGAGGTGGCTTCCTTACGAGACAGAAATGCTCCTGCCATAGGACCTCTCCCCAGGAGACTCCACTCCCAACACATGGAGAGCCCTAAAGTCCAGGAATGATTGCTACTTTTAAAGCCTCTTTTAACTGAAATGTGAGAAGAGCAGATAAAATTAAAAAGACAAATAATTCAAATAGTAAAGGAAAGAGCTACAAGCCAGAAAATCAGGTTTTAATTCTGGTTCTGAAACTTAATACCTCCGAGTTTTACCTCAGTTTCTTCATCTGTAAAACAGGAAGTCTGGACAAGATTATCATTTAAGTTTCTTCCAACATAAAATTATGTAATTTCATGAAAAGCAAAAGTGAGGAATCTGAAAGAGAGAGAGAGAAAGAGAGAGAAAGAAAGAAAATGGAAGGAAGGAAGGAGGGAGGGAGGGAAGAAAGAAGGAAGGAAAGAAGGGATTTCTCATTCAAAAGAATTTTTTTAAATATTTAGAAGAAAAAAGAAAACATGTATAGAGAGAATCCTTCACACCCACAGTAGCTCAGGTTATACAGGACAGGTTACAGCATCCTGTTAACTTGTAACAGAGCACAAGTCACAAGTTCTGAAGAAGTAATGTGTGTGTTTCCTCCCCTTTGTTTCCCTTTAAAGCAAACCACGGTGGAAAAAACAAGACACACTCCACATTCAAAAAAGAAAGCCAGTAAAAAGCATGACTAAAGGAAGACAGGAAAGAAGAAAGGAGAGAAGGAAGGGAGAAGGAAGAGGAGGAGGAAAGAAGCAGAGAGGGGAAAGGGGTTGTCCTGGGAGGTGACCGGAGGCTAGAGGGTCCGGGCCACACGCTTTTTTTTTTTTTTCCTTATAAGTTGTAAGCAGGTCATTAAAAGCTTAAAAAAGCCAAGCAAGTGGTTCTTGACTGCAAGAGGCGCTGCAGCCTGAGACACACAGGAAACTCCAGCCCTGAGAAAAGAGGCAGAAAGATGGGCTGGCAGCCACCTTCCCCTTGGCACAACCAAGCAAGTCAGTGCAAACTGAGGGTCTAAGCAAATGAGGTTTCTGAGCCTAAGAAAGATTCTGTATTCTTTATGGCTAGTGTTTCTGTAAATGTAGAACTAGTTTAATGTAAAAATTGATATTTTGATGCTAAGCTGCTTCAGTCATGTCTGACTCTTTGCGACCCCATGGACTATAGCCCGCCATAGGATTCTTCAAGCAAGAATACTGGAATGGGTTGCCATTTCCTTCTCCAGGGAATCTTCCTGACTCAGAAATCAAACCAACATCTGTAATGTCTCCTGCATTGGCAGATTGGTTCTTTACCACTAGTGCCACCTGGGAAGTGGCAATATTTTGATGAGTTCTATCAATAAACAAAGCTAATAAATTTTTCAGCTAGATCTTTTCTGCCTCCAAAAAATGACTTATCTCCCAAGAGACTGATAATCTCCCACCAAATTCTCTGCATAAATAAACCCACACCATAGATAAGGGCCAGTCGTGTCTGAAGGACCACACTGAGAGGGTCCCGGGATTGCCCATTTCTGATTCTCTACTCCCACTTTCATTCAGTCAGTCTACAAACATTTACTGAGCACTTACCATGTACCAACCACTGTCCCTGGTATTAAGGTTAGAGTGATAAACAAGCAAAGTTCTCTGACCTCAGAATTTACATTTTTGGGAGGGAGGGATAGGGCTTCCCCAGAGGCTCAGTCATGTCCCACTCTTTGTGACCCCATGGACTGCAGCCCACCAGTCTCCACTGTCCATGTGATTTCCCAGGCAAGAATACTGGAGTGGCTTGCCATTTCCTTCTCCAGGGGATCTTCCTGGCCCAGGGATTGAACCCGTGTTTTCCAGCATTGCAAGAGGATTCTTTACCAATTGAGCCACCAGGGAAACCCAGTCTCCCACATTGCAGATGGATTCCCTCCACTGGGGAGATATTTGCAAAGACATATTTGCAGGGCATTTCTACCCTGCAGAGGACATAGGTCTGTGGGCTGAATCTAGCCTTCATATATATTTTGCTTTGCCCCAATAATTATTGAGTTTGATTTGTTATGATTATTTTTGAAAAAAAATCAGAAGAGATTAAATGGGGGTATATGCATTGATTAATTTGTTCAGTGATTCAGGGTATTTAGTCATACATATAAGAGTCACGTTGTGCTTCCCTTGTGGTTCAGCTGATAAAGAATCCGCCTGCAATGTGGGAGACCTGGGTTTGATCCCTGGATTGGGAAGGTCCCCTGAAGAAGGGAAAGGCTACCCACTCCAGTGTTCTGGGCTGGAGAATTCCATGGACTATATAGACCATGGAGTTGTAAAGAGGTGGACATGCCTGAACAACTTTCACTTTCACTTTCATAAGAGTTATGTCGGTTTAAGTTGCAACTTAGTTTATCTATAAAGAATTTGCTATGTTCTCCTCTAGGAGTTTTATAGTTTCTGGTCTTACATTTAGATCTTTAATCCATTTTGAGTTTACTTTTGTGTATGGTGTTAGAGAGTGATCTAGTTTCATTCTTTTACAAGTGGTTGACCAGTTTTCCCAGCACCACTTGTTAAAGAGGTTGTCTTTTTTCCATTGTATATCCTTGCCTCCTTTGTCAAAGATAAGGTGTCCATAGGTTCGTGGATTTATCTCTGGGCTTTCTATTCTGTTCCACTGATCTATATTTCTGTCTTTGTGCCAGTACCATACTGTCTTGATGACTGTGGCTTTGTAGTAGAGTCTGAAGTCAGGCAGGTTGATTCCTCCAGTTCCATTCTTCTTTCTCAAGATTACTTTGGCTATTCAAGGTTTTCTGTATTTCCATAGAAATTGTGAAATTATTTGTTCTAGTTCTGTGAAAAATATCGTTGGTAGCTTGATAGGGATTGCATTGAATCTATAGATTGCTTTGGGTAGAATAGCCATTTTGACAATATTGATTCTTCCAATCCATGAACACAGTATGTTTCTCCATCTGTTTGTGTCCTCTTTGATTTCTTTCATCAGTGCTTTATAGTTTTCTATGTACAGGTCTTTTGTTTCTTTAGGTAGATATACTCCTAAGTATTTTGTTCTTTTTGTTGCAATGGTGAATGGTCTTGTTTCCTTAATTTCTTTTTCTGTTGTTTCATTGTTAGTATATAGGAATGCAAGGGATTTCTGTGTGTTAATTTTATATCCTGCAACTTTACTATATTCATTGATTAGCTCTAGTAATTTTCTGGAAGAGTCTTTAGGGTTTTCTATGAAATCTCAGCAGGGTCCTCTATGACCCACCTCCCAGAATATTGGAAATAAAAGCAAAACTAAACAAATGGGACCTAATGAAACTTAAAAGCTTCTGCACTACAAAGGAAACTATAAGTAAGGTGAAAAGACAGCCCTCAGATTGGGAGAAAATAATAGCAAATGAAGAAACAGATAAAGGATTAATCTCAAAAATATACAAGCAACTCCTGAAGCTCAATTCCAGAAAAATAAATGACCTGATCAAAAAATGGGCCAAAGAACTAAACAGACATTTCTCCAAAGAAGACATATAGATGGCTAACAAACACATGAAAAGATGCTCAACATCATTCATTATTAGAGAAATGCAAATCAAAACCACAATGAGGTACCATTACACGCCAGTCAGGATGGCTGCTATCCAAAAGTCTACAAGCAATAAATGCTGGAGAGGGTGTGGAGAAAAGGGAACCCTCTTACACTGTTGGTGGGAATGCAAACTAGTACAGCCACTATGGGAAACAGTGTGGAGATTTCTTAAAACACTGGAAATAGAACTGCCATATGACCCAGCAATACCACTTCTGGACATACACACCGAGGAAACCAGATCTGAAAGAGACACGTGCACCCCAATGTTCATCGCAGCACTGTTTATAATAGCCAGGACATGGAAGCAGCCTAGATGCCCATCATCAGATGAATGAATAAGGAAGCTGTGGTACATATACACCATGGAATATTACTCAGCCATTAAAAAGAATTCATTTGAATCAGTTCTAATGAGATGGATAAAACTGGAGCCCATTATACAGAGTGAAGTAAGCCAGAAAGATAAAGAACATTACAGTATACTAACACATATATATGGAATTTAGAAAGATGGTAATGATAACCCTATATGCAAAACAGAAAAAGAGACACAGAAGTACAGAACAGACTTTTGAACTCTGTGGGAGGAGGTGAGGGTGGGATGTTTCGAGAGAACAGCATGTATATTATCTATGGTGAAACAGATCACTAGCCCAGGTGAGATGCATGAGACGAGTGCTCGGGCCTGGTGCACTGGGAGGACCCAGAGGAGTCGGGTGGAGAGGGATGTGGGAGTGGGGATCAGGATGGGGAATGCATGTAACTCTATGGCTGATTCGTGTCAATGTATGACAAAACCCACTGAAATGTTGTGAAGTAATTGGCCTCCAACTAATAAAATAAAATTTAAAAAATAAATAAATAGATAAATAAAGAATTTGCTAAGCAAATTAATAACATGAGCAAAATTAAGACACCAAAAAGATTAACACACTGAAACCTTTTCAGCATTTCATAAAAATGTTCAGAAAAATAATTAGCCTTGCCTGGCACATTTGACCAAAATTTATTTTGTGCTTACTTTCCAAAGGATGACCACTAAGTGTACCCGGCAGTCATTTACATATAAACACCTAACTGAGCTCTTGATAATTATTATTGATGAATTAAATATTCCTTTTAAAAACTTCTGATACAAAGTAACCCAATACTGTGGTTATTTTTATTTTTTTCTATCTGACTGTGTAACGATTAGGGCTTGAGCTCTGGAGTCAACCTGCCAGTGTTTACTCCTTGAAATAGTCATTGTAGCTTTAGAGCTTTGGGCAAAGTATTCAATTTCTCCATGCCTGTATTTCCGCATGTGTAAAATGAAGATAATAAAAGTATATACCACCCGATATGGTTGTTTGGCATTCTGAATGAGATAATACGTGAAAAGCACTCAGCATTGCATCTGGAACATGATGAGAATAAATATTAACTATTAGTACATGTAAATTTTGAATGACTTTAATTTCAACTTTTCAGTATTTTTTATGGTCCTAGAATTTTTTAAGTGAGAACTGTCTTTTGAAGTTATAACAATTGGTTTCTAAAGCTGTTTAAAGCTGTAGAACTGCCGTCTTTTTTAATGTAATTCTATTTATAATTCAGTGGAGAAGGAAATGGCAGCCCACTCTAGTATTCTTACCTGAGAAATCCCATGGACAGAGGAACCTGGCAAATTACAATCCATGGGGTCTTAAGAGTCAGATAAGTATGAGTGACTAAACCACCACCACCTTTCATAATTCAAAAATCTAACAGGTAAGAGGTCATAGGGTAAATGGAGACACTAGAATGTGACTCAGAAGTGCCCCCCTCATTGAACAGAGACATTTTCAAGGGATCAGCAGAGCAAAGGCATGCTCACTGAAGCCACACAACCTGGCCTGGAACAGCTTAGAGGGTGGGAAGGTGGGTTCCATAGGCATGTAGAAAGACCATAGCACAGATTGGGTGCTTCACTTCAACCCTCAACCTGTCTCAGCTACTTGCTAATGTTTTGGTTCAAGAACCATGGTGTCAAATAGAAGAAAGAGCAGTGGGGAAACTCAGCAACAGGTGTCACCAGGAACATCAAAGCATACCATTTCAGTGAAGAAAGGGAAACCCCTCACCCACCACTGCTGCAAACACTTTGCCTGGAGGTCCCAGAATTCAGATCCCTCTGCACCTGATTCACCCGAGCCTCTCGCAATGAGCAACCTTGAGCAGAGGTGCCTCTGGTTGGCATTTATCATAGAAATCTTAGCATCATGATGCCCAAGAAGCATGTCTGAAAATCTTCCTTGGGTACTGTCCTCTGAGACAGTCATAGATCAGTTTGTGCAACTATCTGACTTACCTGGGGAAGATGGTCCCAACAGCCTAGATACACGTCTCCTCTTCTGGATGCCCCAGCAGGGGAGGGGCTGCCCAGCACTGGTCTTCTTCTGCCTTAGCTTCTCAGCTCTTGAGGAAGGTCTGTGTCCAAGGGCTAATGTCACCAAGAATTCCAAGCACATTTAATGGGTGGACTTATTTGAGTTAAAAGAGACCAAGCTCAGGGATTAATCTGCTTCTGGAAGAAAAGTAACCCCTCATCCTTTCTCACAACCCACATCTTCCATCCTCCCTTTGGGCATCTTCTCTTCCAAATTTCTGAATCACAGAGAGTTGTCAGGAGATTTTGAGAAAATAGCAGAAACTAAGCTCCCAATTTACCCTTTGAGTTTAGCTCAAAGAAATAATCCAACCAAAGTCAGGACAACTTAAGAATTCCAGTCCCTCATGGGCCAGCATTTTTCTCCTTCATAAAACATTTTAATGTTTGTGGAAACTGTAGGATGTCAGGGCCAGTGTTATTTAAACATGTCCAGTGAGGAGGGAGAGAATGACTTTTCCAGTATTTTTCAGGAAGCTGCCATAGCATTGGCAGTTTTCAGAACTTGACAAAGAAAGCTTAATTTATTAAATTGTATATTTATGTTTCAGGAACTCATGAATTAAGAAAAGTAAAAAAACAAAACAAAACTTAATTTTCCCTTAGAAATCAAGTAGCTAAAAAGCACTCAATGGAAGATTTGAAAAAGAAAGTTGAATAAATATCCCAGAAACTAAAATAAAAGAGCAAAAGGAGTAAAACAATTTTTTTAAGTTAAAGTAGAAGTCTAAAATTAGATTAAAAAATTTACAGATACTGAGAATAGACAAAAAGGCAGAGAAAACTAGCAAAGAAATAGTGCAAGAGTGCTTCTGAAAAATGTTAGGATTGATTATTCAGCATAAATGAATAAAGGTTTAGATAAATATATGCTACTGTAAAAATTCAGGATGCCAGGAAGAAATAAAAATAAATAGGAAATTCAGAAAACTTTCAAAGGGCTTCTGATGAACTCCATTGTAATCAGAATTATGGTGATCTCAACAATATATGCTTAAAAAGTGGTTTAATAAGAAGTGACATACTCTAAAGTAATATTCAACTATCACTTTAATACTTAGCAAATCTACCAATAAAATGTAAGAGTAAGGCAAAGATTCTAAAAACTTACATCCCATGCTGTCTTAGGAAACTTTTCCAGGGAATACATAAGCAAAATAAGGGTCTTGACGCCAGAAAAAAAGTTAGGATGGAAAAGCACAGGAGGCAACATAGAGGAGGAGCATAGATGCTCCCATAACAAGGGCTGGGCATTCAGGGTTTCTAAACTACTTGAGAGGGACTGCCCCCAGGGAGGATGCAGAGGAGCAGAAAAAATGCAGCCTGCAGGACAGTGACCTGCTCAGATTGGGAAATAGCATGGAAGACTCAGGGTCAAAGACCTGGGGAAAATCTATTTGGCAGAATATCTGACTTGTTTCAGAAGTAGGATTAAGGGGCTTTGGATAGATGCAATGAAAGACACAGAAAAAGTAGGTATGTTTAAGCAAATAATTCAAAAAGAATTATCTTTAAAATGCAACATATATTTATTCAGAAACTCAATTATTTCCCTAGAGTGACAGTTTTCAAACTTTCGATCTCTAGACCCTTTTACAAATTCTTGAAGACACCAAAGGGCTTTGGTATATGTGGGTTATTTCTACCAATATTTACCAGGTTAGGAATTGAAACTGAGAAATAGTCAAATAGGCACATATTAAATAATTTTAAAACTACAAGAAATGTTTGCATGTTAAGTGATATATTTTATGAAAAATTATTGTTTCCAAAACAACAACAAAAAAACTAATGAGAAGAGTTGCCTTATTTCTCACAGTCTAACAGAAGACAGCTGAAATCGTGCATTTGCTTCTGCACTCAGTCTGCTGTGGTGCCATACATCATCTAGCTTCTGGACAATCCCACCATACAAAAATCTTTAAGAATTATTATCAAAATAGTATTGACCACACAGATCCTTTGAAAAGATTCCCAGATGACACTTTGAAAAACGCTGCTCTCAAGTAGCACTTGATTTCTCTTGTGAATGCCATTTATATTGTTGTAATTTTTTATGTTGATATAATCAAAATAACCATACAGTTATACTGGGAAGATGGACGTGAGTGAAGGGGGCTTTTGCTAGGCATTAAATACTCAACAAGAATAAGAAACCAATAGATAATGTGTAATATCAATGAGTTGTCAATAATAGTAGAAGCATGTTACAGAAAATGAAGGAAGTAAATATCAGAAGTGGCACGTACCATAGCAGCCCACACTGGTCAAATGGCCAGCATTAAAAGACTTGCAAATAACAAACGCTGGAGAGGGTGTCAGGAAAATGGAACCCTCCTACACTCTTGGTGGGAATGTAAACTGGTGCAAGTGCTGTTAATCGCTCAGTTTTGTCCAACTCTTTGCGACCCCGTGGACTGTAGCCTGCCAGGTGCCTCTGTTCATGGAATTCTCCAGGCAAGAATACTGGAGTGGGTTGCCATGCTCTTCTCCAAGGGGATCTTCCTGAACCAGGGATCAAACCCAGGTCTCTTGCATTTCAGGCAGACTCTTTACCATCTGAGCCATCAGGGAAGCCTGGTGCAGCCACTATGGAAAACAGTATGGAGATTTCTCAGAAGATTAAAATAGAGTTGCCATACATATGATCTAGGAATCCCAGTATGGATTCCTGGGCATGTATCCAGAAAAAAACTATAATTTAAAGAGATACACACACTCCAATGTTCATCCGGCACTACTGACAATAACCAAAGCATTTGGAAACAACTTATGTCCATTGACAGATGAATGAATAAAGATGCAGGACACATATACAATGGACTATTACTCAGCCATAAAAAATGAAATAATGCCATTTGCAGCAACACAGATGGACCTAAGGGCTTCCCAGGTTGCACCAGTGGTGAAGAAACCCACCTGCCAATGCAGGAGATGTAGAAACTGTGGGTTCCATCCCTGGGTCAGAAGAGTACCTGGAAGAGGGCATGGCAACCAACCTCAGTATTGTTGCCTAGAGAATCCCATGAACAGAGGAACCTGGAGGGCTACCATCCATGAGGCTGCAAAAGCTAAACATAACTAAAATGACTTAGCACACACACACACTCAGATGAACCTAGAGATGATCATACTAAGTGAACTAAGTCAGAAAGGGAAAGACAAATAGCATATGATACCCTTTATATGTAGAATCTAACATATGACACAAGTGAACTTATCTACAAAATAGAAAAAACAGACTCAGAGACACAGAAAACAGACCTGTAGTTGTTAACAATGAGTGGGGGTTGGGGAGGGATGGATTGGAAGTTTGGGATTAGTGAACACAAACTATTATATATAGAATAGATAAACAGCAAGATCCTACCATATACACAGGGAACTATGTCCAACATTCTCTAAGAAACCACAATGGTAAAGACTATGAAAAAGAATGTATGTGTATATATATATGTGTGTGTGTGTGTGTGTGTGTGTGTGTGTGTATAACTGAATCACTTTGCTATACAGCAGAAATTAACACACTGTAAATCAATTATACTTTAATAAAATAATTTTTTTAGTATTTTAAATTTGAAGAAAAAAAGAAGCAGCACCTACCGTATTTAAAAGTGATTGCCTTTCAGTTCAGTTCAGTTCAGTTCAGTCACTCAGTCATGTCCACCTCTTTGCGATCCCATGGACTGCAGCACTCCAGGCCTCCCTGTCCATCACCAACTCTTGGAGCCTGCTCAAACTCATGTCCATTGAGTTGGTGATTCCTTCCAACCATCTCATCCTCTGTCATCCCCTTATCCTCCCGCCCTCAATCTTTTCCAGCATCAGGCTCTTTTCCAATGAGTCAGTTCTTCGCATGAGATGGCCAAAGTATTGGAGTTTCAGCTTCAGCATCAGTTCTTCCAATGAATATTCAGGACTGATTTCCTTTAGGATGGACTGGTTGAATCTCCTTGCAGTCCAAGGGACTCACAAGAGTCTTCTCCAACACCACAATTAAAAAGCATCAATTCTTCAGCACTCAGCTTTCTTTATAGTCCATCTCTCACATCCATACATGACCACTGGAAAAACCATATGTTTGACTTTGTCAGCAAAGTAATGTCTCTGATTTTTAATATGCTGTCTAGGTTGGTCATAGCTTTTCTTCCAAGGAGTAAGGGTCTTTTAATATCATGGCCGAGGTCACCATCTGCAGTGATTTTGAAGCCCCAAAAATAAAGTCTCTCACTATTTCCACTGTTTCCCCATCTATTTCCCATGAAGTGACAGGACCAGATGCCATGATCTTAGTTTTCTGAATATTCAGTTTTAAGCCAACTTTTTCACTCTCCTGTTTCACTTTCATCAAGAAGCTCTTTAGTTCTTCTTTGCTTTCTGCCATAAGGGTGGTGTCATCAGCATATCTGAGGTTATTGATATTTCTCCCAGCAATCTTGATTCCAGCTTGTGTTTCATCCAGCCCAGCATTTCTCATGATGTACTCTGTAATATAAGTTAAATAAGTAGGGTGACAATAATACAACCTTGATGTACTCCTTTCCTGATTTGGAACCAGTCTGTTGTTCCATGTACAGTTCTAAATGTTGCTTCCTGACCTGCATACAGGTTTCTCAAGAGGCAGGTCAGGTGGTCTGGTATTCCCATCTCTTTCAGAGTTTTCCACAGTTTGTCATGATCCACACAGTCAAAGGCTTTGGCATAGTAAATAAAGCAGAAAAAGATGTTTTTCTGGAACTCTCTTGCTTTTTTGATGATCCAATAGATGTTGGCAATTTGATCTCTTGTTCTCTGCCTTTTCTAAATACAGCTTGAACATATGAAAGTTCACCGTTCACATACTATTGAAGCCTGGCTTGGAGAATTTTGAGCATTACTTTACTAGCATGTGAGATGAGTGCAATTGTGCAGTAGTTTGAGCATTCTTTGGCATTGCCTTTCTTTGTGATTGGAGTGAAAAGTGACCTTTTCCAGTCCTGTGGCCATTGCTGAGTTTTCCAAATTTGCTGACATATTGAGTGAAACACTTTCACAGCATCATTGTTTTAAGGATTTTCAACAGCTTAAAGGGAATTCCATCATCTCCACCAGCTTTGTTCATAGTGATGCTTCCTAAGGCCCACTTGACTTTGCATTCCAGGTTGTCTGGCTCTAGGTGAGTGATCATACCATCGTGATTGTCTGGGTTGTGAAGATCTTTTTTGTATAGTTCTTCTGTGTATTCTTGCCACCTCTTCTTAATGTCTTCTGCTTCTGTTGAGTCCACACCAATTCTGTCCTTTATTGAGCTTATATTTGCATGAACCTTCCCTTGGTATCTCTAGTTTCTTGAATAGATCTCTAGTCTTTCCCATTCTATTGTTTTCCTCTATTTCTTTGCACTGATCACTGAGGAAGGCTTTCTTATCTCTCTTTGCTTTTCTTTGGAACTCTGCATATAGATGGGTATATCTTTCCTTTTCTCCTTTTTGCTTTTTGCTTCCCTTCTTTTCACAGCTATTTGTAAGGCCTCCTCCAACAGCCATTTTGTTTTTTGCATTTATTTTTCTTGGGGATGGTCTTGATCCCTGTCTCCTGTACAATGTCATGAACCACTGTCCATAGTTCTTCAGGCTCTCTCTCTATCCAATCTAATCCCTTGAATCTATTTCTCATTTCCACTATATAATTGTAAGGGATTTAGATCATACCTGAATGATCTACTGGTTTTCCCCACTTTCTTCAACTTAAATCTGAATTTGGCAATAAGGAGCCAAAGTAAAAACAACACCCAGTTGTGGATGTGACTGGTGATAGAAGCAACGTCTGATGCTGTAAAGAGCAATATTGCATAGGAACTTGGAATGTTAGGTCCATGAATCAAGGCAAATTGGAAGTGGTCAAATGAAATGATAAGAGTGAACGTCGACATTTTAGGAATCAGTGAGCTAAACTGGGCTGGAATGGGTGAATTTAACTCAGATGACCATTGTGTCTACTACTGTGGGCAAGAAGCCCTTAGAAGAAATGGAGTAGCCCACATAGTCAACAAAAGAGTCTGAAATGCAGTACTTGGATGCAATCTCAAAAACGTCAGAATGATCTCTGTTCGTCTCCAAGGTAAACCATTCAATATCACAGTAATTCAAGTCTATGCTCCGACCTGTAATGCTGAAGAAGCTAAAGTTTAATGGTTCTATGAAGACCTACAAGGCCTTCTAGAACTAACACCCAAAAAAGATGTCCTCTTCATTATAGGGGACTGGAATGCAAAAGTAGGAAGTCACGAAACACCTGAAATAACAGATAAATTTGGCCTTGGAGTACGGAATGAAGCAGGGTAAAGGCTAATAGAGTTTTGCCAAGAGAACACACTGGTCATAGCAAACACCCTCTTCCAACAACACAAGAAAAGAATCTACACATGGACATCACCATATGGTCAATACCGAAATCAGATTGATTATATTCTTTGCTGCCAAACACAGAGACGATCTATACAGTCAGCAAAAACAAGACCAGGAGCTGACTGTGGCTGAGATCATGAACTCCTTATTGCCAAATTCAGACTTAAATTGAAGAAAGTAGGGAAAACCACTAGACGTGATTGCCTTTAGATAAAGGTAAGGAAGGTTGTAGTAATGTAGATCAGGAGATTGTCATGAGATGAAATTCTTTGTGGTCTTTAACAGGAACTTTTCTATAGGTTTATGGAAATAAATCTCAAGAAGTGTATCAAGTTTTGATCGTTCAGTAGATCTGGGTGGGGCATGAGATTCTGCGTAACTAATAAACTCCCAGGTGATGCCAATGAAAGATCATTCTCTCTATAGCATGAGTCAATAAGGAGATCTAACATAATGGAGCCATTAAGGAGATCCTAACTCAGATCTTTAAGACATCCTGATGCCAGCAGAGAGAAATCCTGACTTAGGTACTAAACTGTCCCTTACAGTTCTTCCATATTGTTTAAACTCTGAAAAATTATTTCCAAACTTTTTTCAGGGAACCGTATCTAGCTAAAGGTTAAAAGGAAATAAGTGGGGAAACTGGTATTGTTTTCTTTGACAAATATATTCCAATAACATGAGATCTTAACATTAGAGGAAACTGGGTGAGGGGCACATAGAAACTCCCATAAACCTAACAGTATTGAAAATTTAGAAAGTTTATCTTAAGATACTTCCCTGGTGGTCCAGTAGCTATGGCCCTGCACTCCCAATGCAGGGAGCCCAGGTTCTATCTCTAATCAGGGAAATAGATCCCACATGCTGTAACTAAAACCAAGAGCAACCAAATAAATAAACAGGTTTTAAGTTTATCAAAATATTAAATAAAATAGTGAATAACAAAGGATAAAAGCTGAAATACTTTGCTTAGACTCAAGAGAAAAGATAATGAAGGGAAACACAGATCCTTCCTGGTCTCTGTCCCCTGGGATTCTGCAAAATTCTTGGCCTCTAAGGAAGAAAGATTGGAAACCAAATCTAACTTCTTACATTCTAAGGGAGAGAAAGATATGCAACCCAAAGAATATAATGTGGCTTATATATTTGTATCAAATGAGGATCAGAAGGTGAGATTTCCTTCTGTTTCATTTTTGCTGTTTACCAACTACAGATTTTATTTAGTTATGTCTACTTTTTGCTCTAAATTAGAGAGGTTTTCTTCATCATGACTACAAAGATAGACTCCAAATTTTACCCAAATAGTCCTCGTGTGAGACTGACCCATGTGTGGTCACACTAAGAAGACCACAGGACAGGTGAGCCATTTACCTTGAGAAAGAAGTCAGGAAAAAGATGAAGGTCTGTCTTCTTGGTGGAAATTCTTGTTTCCTGTGGTCTTATGAGAGTTTTTGCATGGAAGTTGTACTGGTTAGATTGTTGATTAACTAGGTTAAAGGACTTAGCTAAGTGAAAAAATTATGGTTGAATATTTGCTTCGATTCCCTGTATTCTTATCTTGATTGAGAAATCCTAACGTTTAGGATTGAATCAGAAGCTGTCCAGGACTCCTTCTTTGGCATACGGCCCAAAAATATGTTTATTTTTCTCCCTGGCATCTTGCCAGTGAAGTTGCTGTTGATGGTGTTGATGTTCACCTGTCACTTCTAAAGATACATCTAAAGAACAATGTTTCCCTTCTTCCTTTGGCATCCTTTAAATTATTCATAGAGTTGGAGTGATGGACTTTGCCTCCACGGGACATAAAGTTCATGAATAACACTGGCGTTTAATGTAGGTGATGAAAGTGAAAGTGTCCGACTGTTTGCAACCCCATGAACTGTAGCCTGCCAGTCTCAGGCTCCTCTGTCCATGGAATTCTCCAGCCAAGAATACTGGAGTGGGTTAACATTCCCATCTCCAAGGTATCTTCCCGATCCAGGAGTCAAACCCCAGTTTCCTCCATTGCAGGCAGATTCTTTCCTGCCTGAGCCACCAGGGACGCCCCAGTGTAGGTGATGGGTCCACTTATGAGGGCTTCCTGTCCATTTTGCAGGAGAGTGAAAAGAAATGGCACTTGGGACAAAAAACCTTCATGCTCAATGGCTCACTCTGCTGGTTACCTAGGCCCCAGTTGTGGGATCTGCCAACATCTACCTTTTTGTGCTCTCTGAGTTTGGGGTAGTGCTTCTCAACTTTGCTACTACCAAGTCAGTCTGTCTGACAGCTCCTAATATGGGCCCTCCTGTCCCAATTCCCTTCCATGACCCAAAAGTCAGGAAATATAGAAGGGATGGTCACCCCAGCCATGCCAGGTACAAAAGCCCGAGCACAGTATATATTTTCTTCCTTCAGGGCTCAGCTTGGATAGTATCAAGTGAATTACAGCTTGAGACCATGTTGAAAGCAAAACTCAAATTGAGTTTAACCAAGGAAAAGCATAGTTCAGATTACATTTATTTGGGGGGGGGGGGGGGGAGGGGAACATTTATGAAAAAATCCAAGCTCCTCATTCAAAATCACTTGATGGTGACTTTGGAAGCAGAGTACAAAATTGTATAGTTAGAACAGTGCCAGAAAGGGAACTTGCTGGGGGGAGGGTAGTAAATTTGTTTTCAGTCACAGGCTCTGTCTTTGAGGCTTGATGCTCTATGATAAATCTCTCCTCAGCCCTGCCAGGAGAATTGGGCTAGAGGACTCTCATGTTAACAGGTTTTCTTTTCTCTTCCACTAATAACCAGCTCTGTTGTGACAATCCTTATTATGCTCATTATTTACAAAAATGCTGTAGGGACATGGGATAGTCCCCACAGAAAAGCATTGTAGGGGACTGCTTGGGAAATGAACAGAATCAGGGTGAGACACATTTTCTTAGGAGAATCAACTTTCAGAGAGCACACAGGACTTCTGGGGCCCTGTTGGAGGTGTGGAGGTGTGAGGAGGGTCAGAAAGATTCTCATAGAACCCTTGTACTTTCAACTTTCTTTCCCCTCTCCTATCTTACTCACCAAGATTTTTCATCTATTTTCTAACAAGGTTCATGTTAAAAAAGTAAGAACCAATATTTCATAGATGAGGTAACACTGCCTTGTAGTGGGATCCATTTTATTTTAACCTAATTTGAGAGATAGTTTACAATCTTGACATACCAGACATCCTGCATTGCCATGGATTTCTTTATGCAACGAACCCATGTTGTCAAGGCAACCCACTTCACTGCTTTCTCCCCTCTAGAAAACCATTTACAATGTTGCAAACCCGAAATCTCAATCATCTCTTGCAATACGCAGAATCAAATATGTCCCTGAATTCACAAAGCTATTTACTTTTTTACAAGATATTGCCTGGTTACAGTGAAAGAATTTTACTTGAGGAAATGTGTATATTAAAGCATCAACATTAATCTCATAGCATTTGTGTCCTGTCTCTGCATTCCCAGGAGACACAAGGTTGTTTACTAAAGGCAGTTACATTTTTGAAGCCTTGGTAGCAGGTAATATTTAGACTAATTTCTATGTAAATTAATCCAATCAACAGCTTTTTCATGGTTTGCGAAATCAAATCACGTAAAAGATAAAGTATTTCCTGGGGCTAATGGGACCCACCTGTTGTATATTTCCCCCTTTTTAAGAGGCAAGGCTCAGTTCTGAGAGCCCTTTCCTTGTAAATGGTATAATTCCATGATTCCCTGAGAAGCAAAGACAGCATCATGCTTGAATTCAGATACTGACATCCAGAGGGAAAGTGTCTTCCCAGAGATTTGGATTCCTGAGTGTTTGGTCAAAAAAAAAATCCCATTGAAAGAAGAGCAGAGGTCATTTTACTCTTTCTGCTAGCTCATTATTAATAAGAAAACTGAGATAAGAGTCTTACTGAGATGTAAAGATATGAAGACTTAATTTTTTAATTTATTTTATTGAAATACAGTTGATTTAAAAATGTTATGTTAGTTTCAGGTGTCAGCAAAGTGATGCAGTTATTCATGAATATACATTCTTTTTCACATTCTTTTCCATTATGGTTTATCATAGGTTATTGAATGTGCTTAGTTGCTTCAGTCATATCCGACTCTTTGTGACCCCATGGGCTGTTGCCCACTGAGCTCCTCTGTCCGTGGAAATTCTCCACGCAAGAATACTGCAGTGGGTTGCCTTGTGTTCCTCCAAGGTTACTGAATAGTTTATTATACTATACAGTAAGACCTTGTTGTTTATCAAATCTAAATAATAGTTTGCATCTGTTAACCCCAAACTTCCAATCCAATCCTCCCCACTTCCCTCCCCTTTGGCAACCATGAGTTTGTTCTCTATGTCTGAGTCTGTTTCTGCTTTGTAAATAAGTACATTTGTGTCATATTTTAGATTTCACATGTAAGTGACATCATAGGGTCTTTGTCTTTCTCTTTCTGACTTACTTCACTTAGTTTAATAATCTCCAGGTCCATCCATGTTGCTGCAGATGGCATTATTTCATTCTTTTTATTGCTGAGTAGTAGTCCATTGTATATATGTACTGCATTTGAAGACTTTGTTTTTAACCTAATCTTGGCAATACAACTCATAGGCCACCTTTAGTTATGTAAATGATTGGAAGCAATTCTGAATCACTATCCAGTACTGCTGGTGTGCGTTTCCAGTTAGTTTTCAAATATTCATAAGATTTTCCATCCCTTACATTTTTTCTCAAAAGTTCATCACATCAAAGGGAGCCATATTTCTTTTCACAATTCCCAAAGCTTTGAGACACAAATAAGGCTGAAATGAAGTTTCTGCATTGGCCTTACTGGCTCAGAGTATTTTCATGTTGCACATATATTAGATAAAGCACACCTCAGCTCCTTTGAACTGTCATTCTTATTTCAATCAAGTTTTATCTACATAAAATAGTACAAATTATCATATCCACAATTGCAGCATTGGTGTTATTTTCTCCCCATTGTCAAGATGTGACAGATCAAGTGTTCACTGGTCACTCAATCTATAGAGCCTTTCAGGGCACTCAGCAGCCCTCTTGTAGCCTTCCATGATTATTAGCACTCCATCACAATGCAAAACGAATTTGAGCCTGCTTTTAGAAACACATCCCAAAACATAAGACACAAGGTTAAGGAAGTTGTAAGAAAAGAAAGCGAATGAAGTATACTACTAAAGCAAACATAAGGGAAATTCATACCACAGTCTGTATGCTGCTTATATGGTAGAGCTGTGTGCTTCCAACATTGTAGCAGCCAGAGCAAAGAGAGAAATGTGGCCAATTAAATAAGTCATAGTATACACATAGAAATATTTCAGCCAGTACACAGATTACTAGGTCTCTGAGGTCTGAGGGAAATTGTCCTCCTGGATTGCTGTTAAGGTAATTTGGTAGAGTCTAGGTCATCTACAGTAATGATACATTAAGATGCATTAAGTCAGAGTTTGCTAGTTGCTGACTGTGGGCATGCTTTGTTATACACCTAACCTCCAGTAACCCTCTCAAGAAATATGAACTATGTGTTCCTATCATAGAGTCACAAGTGACCCACAAACTGAGGCCAATGGAGGTTAAACAAACTGTTTAAGGTCTCAGGTTTTACATGGTGGACTTGGGATTCAGACTTAAATCAATGTCATCCCCACATGTATGATTTTAGGTAACCCACAGTGCCTCTGTCATTCAGAGGAGTGATTGTGTTTGCTGGATGGTTAGGAAATGCTTCCAATGAGAAGGGGCACCTGAAACTGTTGCTGAATGATGACTAGACATCTCCAGTGAGATCTAGACAGGTAAGGACACTCTAGGTAAGAAAACGGTGCATTTAAATGCAGAGTATGAATGATTCACAAGTTGAAAGCAGCTGGCTTTTCCGGAGAGAAGGATGACCATAGCGAAGTTTCTTAATCTCCCATCCTCACCTACAATGAAAGTAAAAATAAGCTATCCATCACAGAACAGTTGTGAGAATTAATAATATAAAGCTATTAATATTAATATTCCTGTTAAGACAGATACTAGATGAGGTTAAACAGAAGGCAAGTGCCAGGCAATATAGGATGCTTTACTAAAGGATTTCAACTTTATCCAGAAGGAAATGAAAAGACATTTAAGGATATTAAATAAGGAATTAACATACTTGCATTTTTGCAAGATTGTGCTGCAGCCGTATGTGGAAGATGAATTGCTCATGTGAGTGAGCAGCATGATAAAATATGCAAGCTAGGAAACAAAATGATTCAAAACAGCACCAGCTGAGGGCGTAGAGAGGAAGTCATACGGTGGGGTTTGGTTCCTGAACTATTGCAAGGGCTGAAGATGAAGGATAAAGCGTAGGAAATGGCCATCAGCTTTCTGTCTTGGGTGACTGGGTAAAGAGTCTGGTTATTCACTGGAGAAGAATATACATGCAGGTAAACAAATTCGGGGATATAACATAAGAGCTCCAGGCAGGACACATGAGTTTGAGATGCCTGTGCTTAGCCAAGAGTAGGAGGTATTTCTGAGAGTCTGAGTCTGGATGCAGAAAGGTGTAGGAAGCAGTCATCACGACTTCTCCGGCAGAAACAAACAGCAGCAGCTGGAAGGAGGCACAAGACCAGGGAAGAGTGATGCTTTTGAAACAAAAGTTTTAAAAGAAAATACACACTTGGAGAATGGACTTGTGAACACAGCAGGAGGGGAAAGAGGGGGGCGAACTGAGAGAGTAGCACTGACATAGTATACACACTGCCTGTGTAAAACAGGTAGCTAGTGGGAGGCATCTGTGTAACACAGCGAGCTAAGCTCAGTGCTCTGTGATGACCTATATGGGTGGGATGTGAGGCTGTGCCCACGAGGGAGGTGATATGCGTACAGTTATAACTGATTCACATCATTGTACAACAGAATCTAAAGCAATATTGTACAGCAGTTATCCTCCAATTAAAAAATAAAATAGTTAACTACTAAGGACCTACCATATAGTACAGGGAACGCTACTCAATATTCTGTAGTAACCTATATGGGAAAAGAATGGGAAAAGTGCTTGTTGCTCTTCAGTTGCTAAGTCATGTCCAACTTATTGTGACCCCGTGGACTGTAGCACATCAGGCTTCTCTGACCTCCACTATCTCCCAGAGTTTGCTAAAATTCATGTCCATTGAATCAGTGATGCTATCTATCCATTTCATTTTCTGCCACCCTCTTCTCCTCCTGCCCTC
Source organism: Muntiacus reevesi (assembly GCF_963930625.1). Taxonomy (NCBI): domain Eukaryota; kingdom Metazoa; phylum Chordata; class Mammalia; order Artiodactyla; family Cervidae; genus Muntiacus; species Muntiacus reevesi. The sequence goes on from NC_089264.1 coordinate 2,571,348, forward strand.
AATCTTTCCCAGCATCAGGGTCTTGTCGAATGAGTCAGCTCTTCACATCAGGTGGCCAAAGTATGGGAACCTCAGCTTCAGCATCAGTCCATTAAATGAATATTCAGGACTGGTTTCCTTTAGGATTGACTGGTTTGATCTTGCTGTCCAAGGGACTCTCAAGAGTCTCCTTCAGCACCACAATTCAAAAGCATTGGTTCTTCGGTGCTCAGCCTTCTTTATGGTCCCACTCTTATATCCATACATGACCACTGGAAAAACCATAGCTTTGACTATACAGACCTTTTTCAGCAAAGTGATGTCTCTGCTTTCTAATACACTGTCAAGGTTCATCATAGCTTTTCTTTCAAGGAGTAAGTATCTTTTAATTTCATGGCCGCAGTCACCATCCATGTGATTTTGGAGCCCAAGAAAATAAAATCTGTCACTGTTTCCACTTTTCTCCCACCTATCTGTGATGAAATGGTGAGACTGGATGCCATGATCTTAGTTTTTTAAATGTTGAGTTTTGGGGGTTTTTTGAGTGTTGAGTTTTAAGTCAGCTTTTTCACTCTCCTCTTTCACCCTCATTGAGAGCTTCTTCTTCAATTTCTGCCATTAGAGTGATACCATCTACATATCTCAGATTGTTGATATTTCTCCTGCCAATCTTAATTTCAGGTCATGCTTCATCCAGCCCAAGAAAATAAAGTCTCTTACTCTTTCTGTTGTTTGCTTACCTATTTGCCATGAAGTGATGGAACCGGATGACATGATCTTAGTTTTCTGAATGTTGAGCTTTAAGCCAACAACTCTTTCACTCTCCTCTTTCACTTTCATCAAGAGGCTCTTTAGTTCCTCTTCACTTTCTGCCATAAGGGTGGTGTCATCTGCATATCTGAGGTTATTGATATTTCTCCTGGCCATCTTGATTCCAGCTTGTGCTTCCTCCAGCCCAGCGTTTCTCATGATGTACTCTGCATATAAGTTAAATAAGCAGGGTGACAGTATACAGCCTTGATGGACTCCTTTCCCGATTTGGAATGACTCAGTTGTTCCATGTCCATTTCTAATTGTTGCTTCTTAACCCACATACAGGTTTCTCAGGAAACAAGTGTATGTATGTATATATATATATATATATATATATATATATATATATAACTGATTCACCTTGTTGTACACCTGAAACTAATATAACTTTGAAAGTCAAGTATACTCCAATAAAATTTTTTTAAAAAGAAAAGAAACTGGAAGAGAATCTACCTCTTCACAATATTGAGATACACATGGCAGATGAGATTATGAATGATTCTATTTCTGATTTATTTTCCTGAATTTTATACATTTTCTATAATGAACATACAGTTAATATAAGTAATAAACTACTGTGAAATAAAATCTAACTGAGACATAAAAGCAGGTTTTCATATTGAATGGGAAAAGTATACAAAAAGAGAAGTTAAAAATAAAGGAAAAGATAATCAAAAATAATCAAAGGGTGAAGGGTCTTGGAATGTCTGAAGGGACATTTTGTCCATTTAAATAAGAGGAAAGGAAGTACAAAGGGTGTGATGCAGTTATAAAAATGCCTTTAGTCTGAAGAAGGAAGCTAAGGAAGTTTACACATGTGAGAACTGGTGTTCTCCAAAGTAGAAATCATAGTTAATAAGACCCAAACGTTGGCACCATCAGTCCATCCAGAGGGGAGGAAATGAGTAGCAGGGTCTGCTAAGTCATCACCTTCCATTCAATTCATCCTCCTTACAGCACAAAATTGGACTTTGTAAAACTCTGCTAAATGCAAACCCTAAAATCCTGTCCCACATTATCCTTTGGAAATTTGCTTAAACTTGGCCCTAATTTCAAATCCACAGTCTTAATCCTCATCTCCCTCCTGCTTTCTGCAGGTACCTGCAGCTCATTTTCTCTATTTCCATCTGCTCTGTCCATGCTGGCTGTTTCACTTCTGTTCGTGTACGTATGATCTCAAAAGTCAGTCATTTTGTGGAATTTTGTCCCCAGATACACTGGGCATTTGGTGAGTTCATAGCAGGAGAGGAATTCCATCATTTTGGCCACTCCCCCACTCTCTCCAACCTTGCATCTCCTTGGACAGGGAGGCACCCTTTGCCATCTCTCTCAAAGACAGCAGTCCAGACTGATATCCCATGTGTCTTGTTTTTCACTCCAACTAGTCATGAAGAAATTTATTTCTAGCAAATTCTATGAAGGAAATCTGAGAATATTTTCTACTTCTTGCGTATTAACCCACCCATGCCAATCTGATGCCCTGTATCTTCTCCCTGCATATTAACCCACCCATGTCAATCTGACACCCTCTGTCCTCTCACTTTGGGTTGGTACTCAAGGCTGCTCATTACTTGGTCTTGTTCAGTCACCCCACCTGATGCTCACACTGAATCTTTGCAGTTTCCTCAGACAAATCCACCCCATACCGCTCTGAAGTGTCACATAACCCCAAATTCACCTTGTCCTCTTTCCCCTTGTATCACAGTCAACTCAGGCATCAGAAGGCTTTTATGATCCTTGATAGAACAGATATTTAAATGAGGCTATTAAACCTTCCTTCTTCCTTTTCAATGTTGATAACAGAGCTTCACTTCATTATTTTTATAAGAACAAATTATTAGAATTATAATAGATTGTCTTAATTCACAGCCTTTTGCAGGGGTTCAGTGGTGTTAGAGAAATTGACTAGCAAATCTGCTGCAGAGAAAGGTATTTATTTTCAGAATTGTAATAACTGGGAATGAAGGACATAGAAAAAGATGCAGGGCCAATCCATTTTTGTTTGATTTCCAAAAAGGCAAATAATTAGATACTATTACATAAGACTATTACATATTACATAAGGGTCGTCCTGGTGGCTCAGTTGGCAAAGAATCCACCTGCAATGCAGGAGATCCAGATTCAATTCCTAGATGGGGAAGATCCCCTGGAGAAGGAAATGGCAGCCCATTCCAGTGTTCTTGTCTGGAAAATCCCATGGACAGAGGAGCCTGGCAGGCTACAGTCCATGGGGTTGCAAAGAGTCAGACAAGTGACTAAACCACCATATTACATAAGAACCTTTGAGTAAGAGCTCTTTTCATATTCACTTCTCACTCTTACGCTCCAGAAAGAAAAATGGAATCTGTTCTACAATGTGAACAATTTTCACATGTATCCTAAGAAATTCCACACAGACTGCAGTCAGACCTAAGGGATCACGCAGGAAGCCGACAACTTGGCCAGGACCTGAACAAATCATTCTGGTATCCTTGGAACTGAAATGAGATGCTCAGCTAACCCAAAATCTTTGCCTGGTCAAAGCAATTTCTTTGTAAAAGGAGGAAAACTAGATGTGGGACTGAAAGGAGAAGAGTTGCCTTTCTTAGACAGATCTTATCTGAGCATCTCCATGACAACAGGAGCAAGTACCACATGTTCTTTCCCACCCCCTTCCCAGGAGGCTAAGAAGCAGCATTTGGGATTGCTACCCATTCTAGGTTCTGCAGATGAGGAAATCTGGCCAATTGTGGTTGCAGAGTTACTCTTTGTTTCCCCAATTTGTCAAACCCCCAGACCACAAGTTTCAGTTCCAGTCTGTAGAGATTTCATGTACCTCACCCTTCCCTCATCCAGGGCTTCCTTATTTTGTAAGAAGTGGATGTGCTCAGTAATATTAAACCAATTAAGAGAGAGCAGTTTTAAAGTAAGGGGTTTTAATCCAGAAAGTGTCTCAAACTTCTCTGAGAATCAATGCAAATTATTGACTTCTTCCCAGAAAAAGGAAATACACACAGTTCACATGCAATTTAAGGAATTTACACATAGGCAAACCATTTTATTGTGTTTCATTTAATTTTACACTAAAGATATTGCCTTTTTTACAAACTGGCAGACTGTAGCAACCCTGTGTTGGAAAAGATGCGTTTTTCCAACAGCATTTCCTCACTTCCTGTCACTGTGTCACATTTTGGAAATTCTCACAGCATTTCACAGCTTTTCATTATTTTTATATTCCTGTGATGATCAATGATCTTTGATGTAACTATTGTGGAAAAATTAAAACTCCCTGAAGGTTCAGATGATGATTAGCACTCTTAGGAACAGCGTATTATCTAATTCAAGTATGTACATTGCTTCTTAGATGTTATGCTATTGCACACATAATAGCCTGCAGTATAGTGTGATCATACCTTTGGTAAGCACTGGGAAGCAGAAAAACTTGTGTGACTCCATATTGTAATATTCACTTCATTGTGATGATTTGGAACCAAATCTACAATACCTCTGAGATGTGTCTGTACCCCTGGAAAGGCCAAAGAGCTCTTCTCTTTAATACAAAGTCATCAGTTTTAGGACAAAATTCTTAGCAAAAGCTGAGTCTCTAAAATGCCAAAACAAATCCAAAGGTAATATATTGAGCCAATTAATTATGCTTGATGTCAAAATACTAATACAGCTGATTTTAAAACATATTGTTTAAAGCACTATTTGCTTTATTTGTATTATTATATCCAAAATCTGACTCAGTATTGAGAGAGATTAAAACTTCTTTGACTGCCATATATATCTGATGTATCTCAAATTGGTATGTGACTGTCTGAGACTAAAAACAACAGCAATGAAAACAAAGACAACAAAACTCAACCCAATCACGTTATATACAACATTCACACAGGAAAACAAGCGCTGACAATGGGCTGTCAGTAGAATTGGGATGGCACTCCTGAACAATAGCAATTCCAGAGAGAAACTTCTCTTTTTCTTTGCTGCCACCCAAAAGAATGTTTTAGAACAATAAATACAGAAAACACACACTCACACACAAATACACAGTTAAAGACAGTTGGGAAAGAAGCGCTTACAAAACAGAAGCACATTGTATCTGACTGATGGGCAGTTATACAATCCTCTGTTCCAAAAAATTCAAAATATTCCACAATTATGACATTTATGTAACCTTCATAAAAGCAGTAGGCTTGGCTACCTTGTTCCCTGGCACCTAGAATAAATATCTGATAACTTGTGATGCTTCAACAATTAGCTCTTGAATGAAAAAAAATCTACTACTCAATAAGGCATTTAATAATTTTCACTGGGCAAATCAATTCAGTTCTCCAGGCCTGTTTCTTCATCTATGAAATGAAGGGTATCTGGGCAGACCAGGTGGCTCACTGGTAGAGAATCTGCCTGCAGTGCAGGAGACACAGGTTCGATCCCTGGGCTGGGAAGATCCCCTGGAGAAGGAAATGGCCCACTCCAGTATTCTTGCCAGGAAAGTCCCATGGAAAGAGGAACCTGGTGGGCTCTAGTCCATGGGATTGCAAGAGTTAGATGACTTAGCAATTAAACAACAACCTATATTATCTATCTATATATAAATATATATGCACACATATACTTTTTATTGAAGTATAATTGAGTTACAATATTTCATATGTACAGCAAAGTGATTCAATTATATCTGTGTATATATGTGTGTGTGTGTGTATATATGTAAATATACATATTCTTTTTCAGATTCTTTTCACTTATAGGTTGTTACAAGATATTGAGCATGATTCTCTGTGCTATGGTAGGTCCTTGTTGTTTATCTATTTCATTTATAAAATAAATAATAATAATAATCTCAATTTCAAAACTAGGTCTTTTGTTTCTGCTGCTGTTTTTGTTGTTCAGTTGCCAAGTCATGTCTGACTCTTTGTGACTCCAAGAAACTGCAGGCACGCCAGGCCTCCCTGTCCCTCACCATCTCCCAGTTTGCCCAAGTGCATGTCCATTGAGTCAGTGATGCCATCCAACCATCTCATCCTCTGTCACCCTCGTCTCCTGCCTTCAATTTTCCCAGCATCAGGGTCTTTTCAAATGAGTCAGTTTTCCACATCAGGAAGCCAAAGTATTGTAGTTTCAGCTTCGGTATCAGTCCTTCCAATGAACACCCAGGACTGATCTCCTTTAGGATGGACTTGTGGATCTCCTTGCAGTCCAAGGGACTCTCAAGAGCCTTCTCAACACCACAGTTCAAAAGCACCAGTTCTTCTGCACTCAGCTTTCTTTATAGTCAAATTCTCACATGCATACATGACCACTGGGAAGATCATGGCCTTGACTGTATGGGCCTTTGTCAGCAAAGCGAAGTCTTTACTTTTTAATACGCCATCTAGTCTAGGGTTTTTTAAGTCTCTTAATTTCGTAGTCTCCGGTTCTGCTTAGCACGCAGACAATTTCTCCTCAAGTGCAAGGCTATGATCATTCAAGCACAAGTTGCTGCCTGGCCTATGTAGACCCCTTGTGGGACACTATGAACAGCAGGGCGAGTTTCAGAGTCCCTGGCGAGGCTTGAATCTGTGAGGAAGAGGTAGCGTGCCATCTTGTGAGACGGTGTCCCTCTTGTTTCCAAGCCTCAGCCCATAATTAAGTATTCCCTGGACACACAGTCCCAGGTTTCCCCACTGGTTCAACATAGCTGAAGCAGGAACACATTCAAAGTGCTACCAGAACACCCCATACATTTTCACCATAATCTTCAAGGGAAACATACAACCAAGTATTGGTTAAATATTTTTAAAGTAAATTCATAAAGCAACACACCTATTAATTCCTTAAGTAATTTGTATTTGTCTTCAATACATATGTTAATCATCCCAGATGTGGGTAGGAAGTATGTATGTGTGTGTGTGGCAGGAATGAAACTCAATCATAAAGACCACTTGGAGTGCTTTATTAAGAATGCAGATGCCTAGACCTGGCCCCCAAAAATGGATCTGGACAGTCTAGGAATTGCCTTTTAGCTGTTAACTGGAGCAATTCCAGTGCGCACTACCTTAGAACCACATAGTACATCTCCCCTCTAAGAGACCCATCATACAAGCAAGCGTCCCTTTCTTCTTTATTTTTGTCCCAAATCATCTTCACGTGTGATATGGTTGCACCCTCTAGTGGATGATTTCACTCAGCAAATTGTTTTTCTCTATTACAAATGCCTTGCTCAAAATTTTTAGGAATTCCATCTCTCAAGAACTTCTTGAAACAATAGGAAATCAGGAAAAGGCTTATAAGAAAAACTGCTTCAAGTAACATGAGATTCATATATATTTAGATATATGTTTAATATGCAATATATATACATTTTATATAGAGAAAATTTTAATTGTGATCAAGTCAGCTGAATATGACTAACCTGTTTTGTATGAATATTTTAGAAGCCTCGGATTTACTTGCCACAATAATTTTAGATTGTTCATTATCTGTAAGGTTAATATTCCCACACACCAGTTTCCTAATAAACTCCTTCTCACCAATCAATACTATGATCTGGATCTTCTTTCTGATACCTCTCATGCTGGCTTCTGAGATCAACAACTCTTTTTAAGATCCTGAAATCTCTGGATGTATTTTGCACATTGTGGCTTCTATCCCACTGAAAAATTCTGCTTACTGGCGCTACCACTTCAAGAGTCACAAATTTAGCAGTCCACAAAGACCAATCAGTGACATAAATGAGTGGAGTGGGCAGAGTAGGAACCAAAGACAGTGGTAGGTGACTTCATGACATTTCAAGGAATTCATAAATAATTATAATTCTATAAAGCCCACTATGGGCCTAATTAGACATCTGTGAACTGGAAGAAATTTTGTTTCATAAACCAGCTAAGCATCCCTGATTTACTTGAGGACTTAACAAATTGCTAACTGTGTATGGATATTATCTCATAAATCTAACAACAACCCTATACAAGGGATAGTTTCAGCATCCCAACTATACTAAACAGGAAAGTAGGACTCAGGTGGTAGTTTCCTTATTGCAAGTCAGACAGGTAATTTTCCCTGCCTGGCTCTAATCCACATGCCTGACCCCAGAGTCTGTCACTTTCTCCAGGGCCTCTCTGAGCAGGGGACTTCCAGCCTCCCCACCTGTCTGACCACACGTGCTCCTCTCCCCACCCACCACCCCGGGCCCCCTGCTCCCCTGACTCTTCACAACGTCTCTGATCACGTGACCTCTGATTGCAATAGTGTCTTTTCATCTAGACAATTTCTCATCTGGTAGCCGACAGCTCTCTGCACCAATACTGGGCTGGCTACAACTCTTGGAAACTTATTGCTCCCAGTGCAAGTGAATATGACAAGTACATCGTACTCTTTTAGTTTTAAGCAAGTGCATCTTCTACTCAAGCTTTAAGATGATATTTCAGCAAAAATAAGATTTTTGTTATAAGTAGAAATGGCCCTATTAAAACACCTCTGTTTCTACTCAACTAGATTGTTCCAAGTACTACTGTGAACACTCTAAACTGTTGGGAGCTCTCTGGGTAAAGCCCTATGGTATTAAATGGCCTCAAAACATGTTTTTTTGAAAAGCAAATTCTGAATTAGGCAGCTAGTGAGAAGCTACTGTACAGCATACGGAGCTGAACTCAGCGCTCTGTGCTGACCCGGGGACGGGGCTGGCAGGGGGGCTCAGGACGGAGGGGGTCTGTGTACGCGCGTGGCTGGTTCACGTCACTGCACACACGTGGCTGGTTCACGTCACTGTACGCGTGTGGCTGGTTCACGTCACTGCACACACGTGTCTGGTTCACGTCACTGTACGCGCGTGGCTGGTTCACGTCACTGCACAGCAGAAACCAGCGCAACATTGTAAAACAACTGTGCCCCAAGGAAATAAGCAAACAAACAACCGAAAAGGCCACTGTGTACAGAAACCACACTGAATTACCTTTTGCAGGTGGCAGCTGGGTTATCTGTGATGCCTGAGACACAGTGGCAGCCCTGGGCTTGCTGCTGACCAGACTGCCTCTCGTGGACTGCATTCCTTGCGAAAGAGGTAGTTATATCCACACATTCGCACCAGCACTTCATTTTATGTGGAATATTTGTGTCCCTTTACCATTAATAAAAATTGTTACCCAGTACAGTATTTCTTTGGGTGGGTTTAATATTACATTTTAAATTGAATTTTCATACAAAAAGGATGGAAAGATCCTGGGACATACATTGCGACCTGTGGCATGTTCTCAAGTCCTAACATTAAAGAGTGTATCATTGTACAGTCTTCTAGGAGAGTCCAACTAGGATATGCACAGTAAATGATCTGCTTGCCCTTCTTTGTATTAATAATTAACAAAAACAGACTATTTCTCTGTTATGAGAGTCACTATTCAGAAAAATCTATTTGTACTTGGAAAATAAATGGGAGTGGGAGGATTCCACTGCCTTAATTTTGGAAAATAACAAAATCCCAACTTATCCCTTCCTCATCCTCAGTGATAGTATCAACATGAAAGTAAAAATAACTGAAGTCTGTGGTAAAAGTAAAAATAACTAACTGGCTGTGGTGATACAAGATCCAAGTTATGATAACTGTTTATTAAGTTCTTTCTAAGTGCCAGATAGCCTTCCCACTATGTGCATTAACTCACCTAAACTTGACTGTGTAACATAGGTACCATTCTGTCTTTTACTGGAGTGTAATTGATTTACAGTGCTGTGTTAATTTCTGGTGTACAGTACACTGATCCAGTTACACATAATATACATGTTTTTCATATTCTTTTCCACTATGGTTTATTACAGGATACTGAATATTTTCCTGCACTATACAGTAGGGCCTTGTTGTTTATCTATTTTACAGATGTAGTTTGTATCTGTTAATCCCAAACTCCTAATTTATCTCTCCCCGCCCTCCCCTTCAGTAACCATAATTTGTTCTCTATGACTGAGTCTGTTTCTGTTTTCTACATAAATTCATTGGTAACATTTTTAGATTTCATATTTATATATAGACATTTATATCATATTCTATATTATATATAGGATGTTTATCTTTCTCTTTCTGACTTACTTCACTCAACATAACAATCTCTAGGTTTATCTATGTTGCTGCAAATGGCATTATTTCATTCTCTTTATACCCTATCTTCTTTATCTGTTGCAGGACGCTTAGGTTGCTTCCATATCTTGGCTATAGTAAATAGTACTGCTATGAGCATTGAAGTGCATGAGATTTTTTCAAATTACTGTTTTCTCCAGACATAGGCCCAGGAGTGGGATTGCTGGATCCCATAGTAGCTCTATTTTTAGTTTTCTGAAGAAACTCCATATCTTCTCCATTGTACCTGCTCTAGGTACCATTCTTATCACGACTTTACAGGTAAAGGAATGGAAGGGCAGAGAATTACACTAGCCCAGCCCAAGGCACACAGCTCTTAGTGGCAGAGCTCTCATTTCTAGCAGGCGTCTAGGGGACCCCTGATGGAATATCCTCTTAGCGATGGAGTCAGCAGGACTGGTGTGTATGCTGGAATTTATCTTAACACAGGATTCTGCTTGAGAGTCAAGGCTAAAAACTACTTCTTATAATGATTCCCAGATCTGAATAATCTGCATTATTATTCCCTCTATGTCCAGGTAATAGCCATTGCTCAGTAGTTCCACATACCAAAGGCGGTGCAAATGAAGCCATTTATCCTGTGTTCCCGAGTGTTTCTCTTCTTTATAGTAAGGCTGCCACTAGCACGCAGTGCCATCTTTCCTGACCTGGATGTCAGTAACTACTTCTCCCAACTCCAAATCAACATGTGCTTCAACTGTCCTACAATGGGAGCTGTCGATCCCATAATTACATTTCAGCAGAGACTTTCCAGGTCTAGTCCCTATGGTGCAAGCTCACTGTCTCTGCGTGCAAGTGCTTTGGCTGTGGGTCCCAGGCCCTGCTGCAGTGTGAGGCCATTTCCTCTTAAATGTATATAATATGTATAGTATCCCTTCAGGGAAGGATGGACTGACAGACTGAGTTTGATATATGTATACTACTATCTATAAAATAAGTAACAATGAAAAATGACTGTATACCATAGGGGACTCTGCTCTGTGGTGACCTAAATGGGAAGGAAATCCAAAAAAGAGGGGTATATGTGTACATAGAGCAAATTCACTTTGTTGTACAACAGAAACTAACACTATATTGTAAAGCAACTATACTCCAACAGAAAACAAAATAATAAAAAAAAGAAATGTATAATACCACTTCACATGGAGCTGATAGCTTACAGTGAACAATGTCGGATCCATGATCGCTGAAGAAGAAAATTTAGCTTCAGGATCAGGGGCCAGCCTTGATCACTCAAGAGCTTTTGTGTAGCAGAATTTTATTAAAGTAAGAGAAGGGACAAAGAAAGCCTCTGACACAGACATCAGAAGGGGGACAGAGAATGCCCCCCAGCTTGTCTTATCAAGGCCTTATATACTTTATCAGACCCACTCCCACAAAATGCATGTTAAATTAACAAGAACATCTTAAATTAACAAGACTAGGATGAACAATAGAAATATCTTACCAGACCCACTCACATAATATACATTTTAAGATGACAGGATTAGTCAGAAGGTTCTTGTTAAGGAGAAACATATCCATAAGTAAGATACACTGTTATATTGACGAAGACATAACAATGTAGAAAGGAACGTTTGTCCTTTCCTCCTTGAGAGCTCCAGAACCCTTTCTCCTTCTCAAGAACCCTGGACTTAGGAATTGACTCTCATATCCCCCCTTTTCTTTTAGAATTATATTGCCAAGGGAAAAGGGTGTCATTTTCATTCCAGGCCCCCAAGTAATAGTTGGAGGAGTCTGTGGCACTCATAGGAGCCTGGACAACCATTTGTAACTTAAAAGCTTTCAGTTAGAAATAAACCCCATTTTACAGTTACAGATGTAAGGCAAAATAGTCATTAAGCCAAGTTAAAACCTAATCAAAATTAAAAGTTACATTATGTCCATAGTTATATCAGTCCATCTTAGCATTGTCAGACGTCATCACAGAGTTGAGGAAAGTCTTTTCCTTGAAGCACAGAAACCCTCCATGGGAAGTCTTCAACTGATGAGTGCTCTGCAGATCCAGCAATTATGTCGATTGTGGAATGCGGCGTAGGAAGGAGCCCAGGACAGGGAGGTGTTTTCTTGAGGGTCAAATGGCAGACTCAGGACTTTTGGAGTCAGCAGAAGCAAGCCCACATGGATTCTCAGACCCATCTCCATTCCTGGCTCAAACAGCAGCTTGTTTGACTCAAAACTGGGTCAGGAGTCAACCTCACAATAATGTTTGTTGAAAAGCTAAAAGCTGAGTCACATAATTAATTTTAAGGCTTCAGGATCTATGACAATGCTGCTGCTGCTGCTGCTGCTAAGTCACCTCAGTTGTGTCTATGACAATATTTGTGCACAAAAGCAGTCTGTCATAGAGACAGTCCCTTCTTCTTAGGGGCAGTTTGAACCCTCATTAAAGCTATGGGTAGAACTGTAAACCAACTGCCTTGTGTTTCCTGGGTTAGCTTACATGGATGTCTTTTAATAACATCATTAGCCTTTTCAACTTTTTCTGAAGATTGGGGTCTCCAGGAACAGTATGATATTCTAATCCTAGAGTTTTTGACACCCCTTGAGTTACAGCAGCTTTAAAGATGGAGTCCTTGTCACTTTGAACTTTAGAGTTTAAGATCCCACTTATGTCATGAGAAGTCACTACAGTAAAATTTCACCCATTAGTAAACTTGTGACCTTTAGGCATTAGCAAAACAATAGTAACAATTACCCTTAAGTAATGTGGCCATAGCTTTTTTTCAGCAACAAACTAAATTCTGATCCTGTGGGCAAACTCCAAGCTGGAGCCTGTAAGAGAGCAGGTTAAGAGTCTTTTAAGTCTCTGGGGGCCAAATCAGCTTGTCGGTTTGGGCCTACTGAGGCTCAGTTATAAGTTTATATAAAGGCTGGGCAAGTTCCCCATAACCTGGAATCCAAATGCAGCAATAGCCTGTAATGCCCAAGAATTCTTTCTGTTGTCTTAAAGTCATATTTGGTTCATTTAGGAATCCTCAGACAATAAAGTATAAGGATTAGACACTTATTATTCGTATATCTTGAACAAGTCTCCTTTTATCATTTGACTTTTTTACACCCAAAATAGGAGTACTGTATGGACTGTTACAGGGAATTAATAGCCTCTGCTCCTTTAAATTCTCAGTGATGGGTTTTAACCCTTCCTTAACACCTCAGGCTTTAATGGATACTGCTTTTGATGTGAAAATAAGTGAGGGTCTTTGAGCTGGATAAAGACAAGAACAGCATTTTGTTCTCAACCCACAGTTTTTCCATTAGCCCACACTTTAGAATTTACATTTTGTTCATTTAATGGGAGAGAAAGAACAGGCTCCATACTCATGAAAGCAGTCCTGGACCTTGCTCAGTATATCCCTCCCCAGAAGGGGTGAGGGAGACTCCACCACAATCAGAAACTCTTGAGAAAACAGCACAAAGCCACAGTTGCAGCTTAAAGGATGACTGAAATAATAATGTTTGGCTCATCCGGACAGTCTCATTATGGTAATAGATCGAGAGAAAGCAGGCCAGGAGCTTCAGTGAGCACAGAGAAAGTTGCCCCAGTGTCCAAAAGAAATAGACTGATTGACCCCCCACAGTTATTAATACCTGGGTTTCCTCAGGTGTAATTAGAATGGGAGCTTGTGTGGGGACCCCCAGGTACCTTCAATCTGGATTGTCTTGAGAGTCTGACCCCTGGGGCCTACACGTCGGAGGGCAGTCTCTTCTCCAGTGTGGTCCTTGGCAGACCAGACCTGGGCAGCTTAGATGCCTGAGGGCAATCCCGCTTGAGATGCCCCTCCTTTCCACAGTAATGATAAGTCCATCCCTTTTCACCTGGGTTCCTCTGGGCACTTTTCCTCAGGCTGTTTCAGAGCAGATCTAACAGCCATTGCTGGGGGTTCAGTCTTTTGCCTGGTTCTTTTAAGCCTCTTATTTTGCTCTTTATATTCTCTACCATAATATACCATCTGAGCCAGCTGTAACATTTTTGTAAAGACTGATTTGGTCCAAACACCTGTTTTCATAACTTATGGCAGATATCTGGAACTGATTGAGTGAGAAATCTATCTTTTGAGGCCATTCCTCCTGCACTTTCAAGATCAACATCAGTTAACGTGTGGACGCCCTCCCACAGTCTATCTAGGAATTTACCAGGAGCTTCCTTCTGCCCCAGTTCTGTATCAGCCAACTGAGCATAGTCTAAAGTCTTAGTGTGTGCTCGCTTAAGCTCTTCAAGAATACATCCAGCAAAGCGGCTCTGTTATTGGAACCACTTGGTTCCCAGTAGGAAAGAGGATTATTTTGTGTTCCTTCTTTCCCCTTGTCTCACGTTCAGGTCATTCATCTCAAAAAGTAGTAGCTTCCCCCAAAACTCAAGTTTTTGTGTCAGGAGTCAGTGTCTGTTCCAAGACATACATTGCATCTCACCAAGTAAGGTCATAAGATAAAGTTAGTCCTGTAAAGTCTTCTATGTACTTTTTGGATCCTCTAAATAGTCCCAACTGCAATTGGGACTGTTTGAAATTCTACCAAGACTGAGGCAACCCCTCCTAGAAGGATGCCCTGATTCTCAGCCTGTTCAGTTGGGAGCCCCCAGATAGAGGCAAAGTAAGAGAATAGGAGGGAGCTAAAGGTTTCACACCCATATCTACACCCTTAGGACATAAGTCTGGCATGTCTCACAGAGAAATAAAGAACAATTCAAAAGGCACTTCTATCCATTTCCCTTATTTTCTACAGACCCGGTCTAGTTGTAAAACAGTAGTAATTGAGATCCTTCAATTGGCCAGCATTCCCCATCTTCCAAAGGATACTGTGGCCATTCAGTATTACAAAAGAAGATCAGGAATGCCTTTTTAAACTCTGGGTATCAAACTTGTCCCAGCATTTAAAAAAAAAAAATATATATATATATATTTTAAAGGAATGGTTTTGGAACTGCTAGCTCCCATCTGTAAGAGAGAAAAAAGTGGCATCCACAGCTGCGACTTTTTTCCCCCTAAAGTGTCCTTCCCTGCTCTAGATGGGGGTGTAGACAGACTCTCCACCAAAGCTTTCCTTCCCTGGTCGGACTTAGTCTGTCCCTTACTGATGCAAGCTCCATACTCATCCCTCCCGGTTCTACCACTGAGGTTGGGTGGAGATGCACCAGGGACAGACCTGATGGCATCCCAGATTGATTTAGTTCCTTACCATCAACACCTTTGTTTGATTTCCCCCGTTCCTCTGATGCCACCCGGGGTGGAGCAGACTAGCTTCTCGGAATGTTTCCCAAGTCAGTGCTACCAGGGGGAGCATCCATCTTACCTGTCCCCATGCACATTCCTGGGTACAGTCCTGACTGCGGTAGAAATGGTGAGTCACAAAGGGATGAACAACAACCAAAATGTCTCTTCTGACTGTCACCACACCAGTATACGTGATAGCAAAAGAGGTTGTGGAGGGTTGGCCAGTGAGGGAAAGTGATTTTTGTCCTCAAGCTACTAGGGCCAATCCTTCCAGTTCATTTCCACAGCTTCACAAAAGAAATATCTAAGCAGCTGAGACAGAAGCCATCAGAGAGGCTCCTCTGGTCTGCTAAGGGCTAGCACTACCAAAGGAAGAAGCCCATTGCACTTCCAATCTGACCAGATCCTGCAATTCCTGATCTGTGTCCTCAAAAGCCTCATGGTCACCAGCAATGCTTCTACCCACATGGATCAGAGGCACAGCTGTGACAAAGACTCACTTTCAGGTCTCTCGCCCCTGAGACAGGCAGTCAGAGAGTGACCTATAGCCTGAGAGATGTTCCTGCAGCTAGAGTTTTGACTCACTCCCAAACATGCTCCTGTAACTTTATAGCAAGGCTTGCCTAGTCTAGCAAGGCTAAGTGCTCCCATACAGGGTGTCTAAGTAAAAGCGCATAGCAACAGCATAGATCACAAGACCCTTGAAAGTCTATGGTTCGACAGATTATCTTAGTAGTTCTAATTCCCCAGGCAATTACGAAGTGGTCAAAGAGACCAGGAAAATGTGACCGAGAAGGGAAAGTTCGGTCCACATGCTTTGCCCATCTCTTGCTGATCCCCTCGCAGGGACACTGGGTATCTCTTGGCATTGGCAGGTCAACATAAAGCCCCGACAAGGCGCCCCTTTTTGGAGGCTGCCTTCAGTCATTTCAAGGCACTGTGAAACCACAGAGCAGGGCTCATCGCTTGCTTTGCATAGGATGTGTCATTCATTCACACAAGCACACTGTGGAGTTAGTAAAGTAAGGCGGAAAACATGAACACTGCGAAAGCAGAGAGGCTAGAGTCCTGAGTGATCTTACCTTGTCCTGAAGATCCCAGACGAGCCCCCCAAGATGATAGTTTATGGTGAACGATGTTAGATTCGTGATCTCAGAAGAAGAAGATTTAGCTTCGGGACCAGGGACCAGGTTTGATGACTCAAGAGCTTTTGTGTAGCAGAGTTTTATTAAAGTAAAAGAAGGGAGAGAGAAAGGCTCTGACACAGACATCAGAAGGGGGATAGAGAACGCCCTCCTAGCTAGTCTTATCAAGTCCTTATATACTTTTTCAGACCCACTTCCACAACATACATCTTAAATTAACAAGATTAAGATGAACAATAGAAAGATCTGACCAGACCTACTACCATAATATACATTTTAAGATGACAGGATTAGTCAGAAGATTCTTGTTAAGGAGAAACATATCCTTGAGCAAGATACACTGTTATATTGACTAAGACAAAGCAATGTAGAAAAGAATGTTTGTCCTTTTCTCCTTGACAGCCCCAGACCCCTTTCTCCTTCTTAAGAGCTCCAGACCCCCTTTTCCTTCTCGGGAACGCTGGACTTCTTATCAACCCACCTAGGAATTGACTCTCTCATGACCATGCATGAAAGATCAGTCAGTATAGTGACTCAGTCACGTCCGGCTCTTCGTGACCCCATGGACTACAGCACACCAGACTTCCCTGTCCATCACCAACTCCTGAAGCTACTCAAACTCATGTCCATTGAGTTGGTGATTCCATCCATCCATCTCATCCTCTGTCATCTCCTTCTCCTGCCTTAAATCTTTGTCAGCATCAGGGCCTTTTCCAATGAGTCAGTTCTTCGCATGAAATGGCTAAAGTACTGGACTTTCAGCTTCAGTATCAGTTCTTCCAACGAATATTCAGGACTGATTTCCTTCAGGGTTGACTGGTTTGATCTCCTTGCAGTCCAAGGGACTCTCAAGAGTCTTCTCCAACACCACCGTTCAAAAACATCAATTCTTTGGTACTCAGCTTTCTTTATAGTCCGACTCTCACATCCATACATGACTACTGCAAAAATCATAGCTTTGACTAGATGGACCTTTGTCAGCAAGGTAATGTCTCTGCTTTTTAATATGCTATCTAGGTTGGTCATAACTTTTCTTCCAAGGAGCAAGCCTCTATTAATTTCATGACTGCAGTCACCATCTGCAGTAATTTTGGAGCCCAAGAAAATAATGTCTCTCACTGTTTCCATTGTTTCCCCATCTATTTGCCACGAAGAGATGGGACTGGATGCCATGCTCTTCATTTTTTGAATGTTGAGTTTTAAGCCAACTTTTTCACTCTCTTCTTTCATCAAGAGTCTCTTTAGTTCTTCACTTTCTGCCATAAGGGTGGTGTCATCTGCGTACCTGAGGTTATTGATATTTCTCCCGACAATCTTGATTCCAGCTCATGTTTCATCCAGCCCAGCATTTCTCATGATGTACTCTGCACATAAGTTAAATAAGCAGGGTGACAATGATACAGCCTTGATGGACCCTTTTCCCAGTTTGGAATAAGTCTGTTGTTCCGTGTCCGGTTCTAATAGCTGTTTCTTGACCTGCATACAGATTTCTCAGGAGGCAGGTCAGGTGGTCTGGTATTCACAACTCTTGAAGAATTTTCCACAGTTTGTTGTGATCTACACAGTCAAAGGCTTTGGCATAATCAATAAAGCAGAAGTAGATGTTTTTCTGGAATTTTCTTGCCTATGATCCAGCGGATGTTGACCATTTGATCTCTAGTTCCTCTGCCTTTTCTAAATCCTGCTTGAACATCTGGAAGTTCACAGTTCACATACTGCTGAAGCCTGGCTTGGAGAATTTTGAACATTCCTTTGCTAGCGTGTGAGATGAGTGCAATTGTGGGCTAGTTTGAACATTCTTTGCCATTGCCCTTCTTTGGGACTGGAATGGAAACTGACATTTTTCAGATCAGTGACCCCAAAGAAACTGATGCAGACTTGCCTGCGAGTGTCCAGGAGTCTCTGGCGGAGGCATGGGTTCCCTGTATCATGCTGCAGGGTTGGGGTCACTGCATGTGGCAGTGTGTGCACAAGACCTTTTGAAGGAGGTCGCCATTATCTTCATTACCTCCACCATAGTTTGGTCTCAGATCAAACACAGCCCCACTCATCAACAGAAAATTGGATTAAAGGTTTACAGAACATTCCCCACCCATCAGAACAAGACCCAGTTTCCCCCTCAGTCAGTCTCTCCCATCAGGAAGCTTTCATAAGCCTCTTATCTTTCTCCACCAGAGGGCAGACAGAATGAAAACCACAATCGCAGAATCACCTGAAGGCCAGGTGAAACACCATATGCAAATATTTCATTTCTAATGGGTAAAAGATAAACTAGGGCTTATTTAAAGATTTAAGAATTCATTTGAACAAAATTTCATTTGAATTGGGCAACACCATACTGGAAGTGGCTAGGAGACGCCACCCACAGGAGCCGCAGAAGAAAGTGCAGAAGCCAAGCTAGAAGATTAGGGGTGGCTCATGATTAAAGCCTAGTTGGCTGATTGGGATTAGTTGTCCTTAAGTTTCTATTTTCCGACCATGAGGCATTTAAAGGCTTAGATTTTGATTTGTTTACATGGGCACTGGGGCACTGAACCACCTCAGCCAAATGGCCTCCTTCTTTGATTAATGCAGCAGTGACCAAGTTCCACGCTGGTGGTGATGCGCCTGAAGAATTTCTTTAAAAAACACTAGCCCGTGGATAAACAAGAAGGTCCTACTATATAGCTCCGAACCATATTCAATAGCCTATGAGAAACCACAATAGAAAAGAATATTTTTAAAAGAATAAGTGTGTGTGTGCATAACTGAATCACTTTGCTATATAACAGATATTAACACAACATTGTAAATCAGCTATACTTCAATTAAAAAAAAAAAAGCACAAAAACTAAGAATTTAAAAAAAGAACCACTGTCCTAGACCAAGGGGGCCTCTAGGGATTCGGTCAGTCTTTCAGCCCCAGACTCCCTCCTGTTCCAGGCTGGCTGGCACAATGAGTCACACGGGCGTGCTGTTGGTGGTGGTGCTTGCTTAAGTCGCCTCTGACTCTTTTGCCACCCATGCACTGTCCTCTGCCAGGCTCCTCTGTCCATGGGATTTCCCAGGCAAGAGTACTGTCATTGATTGCCATTTCCTTTCCAAGGGATCTTCCTGGCCCAGGGATTGAACTCGCATCTCCTTCATTGGCAGCCAGATTGTTTACCTACCACTGAGCCAGGAGGGAGGCCCATTGGGTCTGTAGATAATGTAACAAACTAAACCTGCTGATCCAAATATTAGTTTCATTCATGTTATCACCATAACATGATAAGCAGGGTTGGGAATTTTTAAAGGGCTAAAATGTGCCTTTGCATTTAGTCTGGGTTGCTGAAATGACGGAGAAGAGCCTGCCAGCCGCTGGTGGGGACTCTGGAATCTCTGGGACCCTGGAAAATCACCTGGGAACCAGGAGCTTGGTGGGCCGACGCCCTCTGGTGGTGGCTTTTGCTTTATCATGACACAGACGCTGAAATTCTGGCTCCTTTAGGAAACTCCCTTAGGAAACTTGGAAGCTTAGGGAACTAGGAAGCTCCCTTAGGAAACTTGAAAAAAGCAGTGGGGCTGAGTCAAGGACGAAAAAAAATAAAAAATAAAAAATGGACTTGGTAAAGTAGCACCCATCTCGTGTGCGTTGATGTCATACAAATAAGCTGCCCTTATTTTTCACTGGTACAAAAATTTTAAAAGCACTCTTACTAGGCAGTGTTTGCTGTTGTTGTTTTAAATTTATATATTAGGACAGGCTGAAAACACAAGTAATTTAAATTAGAAAACGCTCAGTTTCATCTCGCTAAAATAAACGGAGAATTTTACAGAAACCGTGTCTGCATCAATTTAGACTCCAATTTGGAAATCTTTTCAGACTCCAATTTGGAAATCATCCTACACTTTTTATCTTTTTATATTAAATACTGAGGTAATCCAAGAAATAGTTACTAAATCACGAAATGCTGTTGCCAAATGAATAATGTTCTAGTTCATAATCACACAGTATTTAGACTAATATCACAGTAAATAAATACAATAACACAATGAAATTTCAATTCAATAATTGTGTATTTCTAAGTTGAATAAAGGAGTTCTGTTCAATTCTTTCTGTCGTTGAAGGCTCTGGATAGGGGACCAAAGGCCAAGGACAGTAAAACAGGTGCCAGCGACCCAGGGATCCTATAAAGGGAAGCGAGGTCTGGGGCGCTGAGACTGTGCAGCTGGTTTTGCAGGTGAAGTAAAGTGCATGGGTCGAGGAGGGCAGGGACTTGCCGGCACTTGAGCGAATATGCGGGGTCCCCTCCCGCCTGCCTGTTTCTGGCCCCTTCCACCAGCTCCCCTGAGACCCCCTGGAGAGACGCGTCTCCTTAAAGCAGCACCTAGAGGGCGCCTCCTAATCTTCCAGGGTGGGGCGGGGACGCGGGTCCTGCACAGGACACGGGCCTGTGGGCGTAAGCACACATTATTTTATTAAATTGGAAGGGGAGCTCTGATGCTCTGTGCATTTGTGCATATAGTCCTTTGCTGTCAAATCTTTTGTGAATTAGTATTGAATTTCAGCTTCTTAAATAATGTTAGTATTTGCCCTTTCATGACAAGTCTGTTAACATAAGATTTATATCCTTGCCTTCTTGATCCACTTCTCACTGTGGCGGCTTGCAAAACGTATTCAGTCTTTAAACTTGAAAATTCAAAGATGTGGATGGATGAACATTTCATGAAATGGTTTAAATTTTGTTGGCGCCGTGTGCGGGGTGCCACATGCAGTGACGTGGCTGTCCGGAAGAGGGCGCCGCGGTATCGCGTTTAGCCGTGTGCTGTCTGGGATTCCTGGGCGGCCCCTGTGAGGGGGAAAGTGTAACAGCAACGTCTGATGGTCCTTTTACACTCCACTTCTCCTTAAAACGCTGCTGCGGTTAGGAAGTGACAGCTTCAGAACTACTATTGTCTAGAACTAAAAGGAGTTTGGTTGATACTTGTCAGCCCTCTGATATTTTTCTATTGAGGCTGATGAGTTTTAAAGAATATGTTTCAACCACTTCATCAAAACGCTCTTTAGATTAAAAAAAGACCCACTTTTTAAGCACTTTTTCCTCCCTCAAAGTCAATTTTACAAGGGAGGGTTGATTTGTTATGAATATTTTGTTACTGAAGGTATTGTAACACTTAGAACATTTAGGAAATTTGAACATGTAAAGCTGCCCTTGTGCACCATCCTACACTTTTTATCTTTTTATATTAAATACTGAGGTAATCCAAGAAATAGTTACTAAATCATGAAATGCTGTTGCCAAATGAATAATGTTCTAGTTCATAATCACACAGTATTTAGACTAATATCACAATAAATAAATACAATAACACAATGAAATTTCAAAAACAATCTTTCACACCTGTGATGTGAAGTTGTGATAAAAAGCCCTGAAATCTTCTCATTTCAATGTTGATTAATTAAAAATAGATTCTATAGATAAATTGAAGCATTTGGTTTTCCCCTAATTTCATTACAAAGATTTCTCCATTACTTACTTAGAGTAATAGAGAAAATATAGTTTGAGGAGAAGGAGTCCAAGATTAGGTTAACTGGCTCTAACAGACCCTGAATGGGAAATGCTGTGATGACTAACTGGCCAGTAAAAGAGGAATGGGCTTCCCAGGTGGCTGAGTGGTAAAGAATCTGCCTGTAATGTAAAAGACTTCAGTTCAGTCCCTGGCTTGGGAAGATTCCCCTGGGGAAGGAAATGGCAACTCACTCCAGTATTCTTGCCTGAAAAATCCCATAGGCAGAAGAGCCTGGCGGGCTACAGTTCATGTGTTCACAAACGTGTGGTCATGTGACATTAATGTTCTGGTAGGGAAGTCAGGAGGTTTCATTTCCTTCTATCAGGAATTGCCCTTGACAGTGAGGAGCAGGGTCCTGAGAAGCAGTGGCTCAGACAGGACTTTATTTCCCTCACATATGCATGGCGGCCAGAGGTGAGCTGTGGCTGATGGGCTGAGGTCTCTCTTAGTTCTCAAGATTTTTCCTCAAGGTTGCAAGATGACTATTAGGACTTCTACCATTAATTGGGAATTCCAGGCAGCAAAGAAAAGAAAATGAAGGAGAAAGGGGCAATTCCTGTGTCAGGAGGGTAAAAACTCAGCATCCCAGTAGATAGCCACTGACATCTCACTCATAGGAAAGAGTCCATGTCACCTCTGCCAGGAAGGTGGGAAAGCAGCTTTACCTGGCACAGTGCCTGACCTCACGGCTTAGTCTGTTAGTGAAGGAAAGGAGAGGATCGTGTCTCACCACCCATCTCTGCCTCTGAGGGGGATGAGGCCCCTGGGCCTGGAGAGATTGAGGCTCACTCGTGTCTCAGAGCTGGTGGCAGATTCAGGCCTTTATGGGGCTTTATGACGTGTGAGGTGGGCTGGGTAAGGAGTGGGACTGTGAAGGTCTAAGGATTCTGCTTTAGCAAGAACATAATAAATAAAAAATGTAAAGACTCATAGCAGCGCTATTTGCAATAGCCAAGATATGGAAACAACGTAAATGGCAATCTGCAGACGGATGGATAAAGACGTGACATAAATATACACGTAGATACATATGTGGAAGTATTCTGTATACATGGAATACTACTCAGCCATAAAGAGAGTGCAATAACGCCATTTGCAGTAACACACATGGAACTAGAAATTATCATAGTAAGTGAAGTCAGAGAAAGATAAATACCATATGATACCACTTATATGTGGTATCTAAGATATGATACAAATGAACCTATTTACAAACAGCAATAAATTCATAGACATAGAAATTAATTTCATAGTTACCAAAGAGGAAAGAGGAAGAGGGAATAAATAAGGAGTTTGGGAGTAACATATACACACTACTATATATACAACAAATAATCAACAAGGACTTACTGTATAGCATAGGGAACTATACTCAGTATCTTGCAATAACCTATAATGGAGAGAATCTGAAAAAATATATATATTAAATATATATAATATATCTGCCTGTAATGCAGAAGCTACATAGTAGCTAGAGGGAAGCTACTATGTAGTTTGCTTATACCTGAAACTAGCACAACAATGTAAATCAACTACAATTTTTTAAAAAAGAATGCAAACAATCATGAATTGCCGAAAAAAATTCATGATCTAATAAGTTCATAATGATTTGATTTTCCTATAGAAACATGTGAAGAAAAGTAAAGATCAAATCCTAACAATGTAATGAAGTGATACTGTAATTGTCAAGGCATTAAAATGTTGTTTGATAGTAAAAATTTCATCTGAAAGCCTGTTACTGCAAAATAACCCATGGACACGTTTCCTCATGCACGCCCTGACTCCCTTCTGGCCACACAGGGGCTGCCCGCCTCCTCTCGCCGACTAAGAAAGGGCCCTGGGCTTCCTGAGGAGGGAGACTTGGGCACAGCGACTGTGACTGCTGGCAGCTGAAGGCAAGACTGCACCCAAAGGGGCTGCAGCTGACTTCCTTCTGTTGCCTGGAGGATAAAATGTGTCTTCTCGGAGGAGAGTTGTGACACACATTGACTCTTTCTCAGATAAAATTCGGCCATTCAAATACTTGGTAAATTTACACATTGAAGAATGCAACACTCACATGCATTAATATATGGTATTTGTTTTTCTGTTTCTGACTTACTTCCCTTTGTATAACAGACTCTAGGTCCATGTCTCTGCAAATGACCCAATTTAATTCCTTGGTACAGCTGAGTCATATTTCATTGTATAGATGTACCACATCTTCTTTATCCATTCATCTGTCTGTGGACATTTAGGTTGCTTCCATGTCCTGGCTATTGTAAATAGTGCTGCAAAGAACATTGGGGTGCATGTGGAATCTAGAAAAAGGGTACAGATGAGTGTATTTGCAGGGCAGGAATAGAGACACAGACGTACAGAACGGAACTGTGGACATGGTGGAGGGTGGATGGGGAGACTAGAATTGACACATATACACTGCCTGTGTGAAATAGCTGGTGGGAGCTCAACTGTGATGACCTAGAGGGATGGGAGGAGCAGGGAAGCAGGAGAGAGGCCCCAGAGGGCGGGGATCTACGTATACATATAATCTTCCCCCAGTGCAGCAGAAACTAACAACATTGTAATGCAACTATACTCCGATTTAAAAAAGAGAATGCAACACTGTGTCAGGGTATGTATCAATCCAGGAGATACTATGTATGACTGCTTATAACCTAGGGCCACAGAGAAGTAATATGGAACCTGAGCCAAAATGTTTCTGAAAATTGTGTAATATTAAAACTGTCCGCTTCATGTTACAGAAAAAGAAACTACAAGGAACTACTTATTTGAAGAATAGGAATATATTTTTGTTTTTGCTTTACTATGTACTTTTTAAGTTATAACTCCACAGTTTATGATTGTAGTTCTTTTAAAACATGAAGACTTGTTTGAATATTTTAGTGTCATCTAAAATGGCAGCTATGTAACGTTTTCTCTCCATTTATGACCTAGGCCTGGGATATAAATGGGGAGCAAGATTTCCTGGCTGGAGACTCAACTGTGTGTAATTGGTTTGTGATTGCAGTGGGAGAAACTGCAGATGACCACCAGCGAAAGGAGGAAAATCTTCTGCTCGGTCACTTTCCACGTCATTGCCATCACCTGTGTGGTCTGGTCCTTGTACGTGTTGATAGATCGGACAGCAGAGGAGATCAAGCAGGGCAATGATAATGGTAAGAGTTTGTCTCCTTTCTCTTTGTGGCTTGAGTCCTGTGACATCACCCAGGGATGCACAGCAGAGCTGTTTCCCTGTTCCGGCAGCTGAGGCTCCTCTGGCTCCCTTAGTGATGAGCACTCTGACCGTAAAGCGCTGACCAAAGTGAGATTTATCAAGTCCACCTTAGCGGGGCAGAAATCCACAGATGCCACACACCACTTTAAGCTATTCAGGAGCTGATGAAGATCAGATTTTGCCCCATGTGAAAAGACAAACGACTGTAAAAATAGAATGTTTTTTCCATTTATTTAATTCACTTTATTCATGGCTTCCTGTAACACATGAATAAAAGGGCAGTTAGTAGAGACTGTGTTACAGCCTATTAATTAGCACACTATAATCTTATAGAATGGGTTAACACTACAGTTTGAAATTTTCACCATGCTAAGTTTCATAGTGCAGATGACACCATCCTTATGGCAGAGAGTGAAGAGGAACTAAAAAGCCTCTTGATGAAAGTGAAAGAGGAGAGTGAAAAAGTTGGCTTAAAGCTTAACATTCAGAAAACTAAGATCATGGCATCTGGTTCCATCACCTCATGGGAAATAGATGGGGAGACAGTGGAAACAGTGTCAGACTTTATTTTCTTGGGCTCCAAAATCACTGCAGATGGTGATTGCAGCCATGAAATTAAAAGACGCTTACTCCTTGGAAGGAAAGTTATGACCAACATAGACAACATATTAAAAAGCAGAGACATTACTTTGCCAACAAAGGTACATCTAGTCAAGGCTATGGTTTTTCCAGTGGTCATGTATGGATGTGAGAATTGGACAGTGAAGAAAGCTGAGCACCGAAAAATTGATGCTTTTGAACTATGGTGTTGGAGAAGACTCTTGAGAGTCCCTTGGACTGCAAGAAGATCCAGCCAGTCCATCCTAAAGGAGATCAGTCGTGGGTGTTCACTGGAGGGACTGATGCTGAACATGAAACTCCAGTACTTTGGCCACCTCATGCAAAGAGTTGACTCATTGGAAAAGACCCTGATGCTGGGAGGGATTGGGGGCAGGAGGAGGAGTGGATGACAGAGGATGAGATGGTTGGATGGCATCACTGACTCTATGGGCATGAGTTTGAGTCAACTCCGGGAGTTGGTGATGCACAGGGAGGCCTGGCATGCTGCAATTCATGGGGTCACAAAGAGTCGGACATGACTGAGCGACTGAACTGAACTGACTGAAGTTTGATAGTGAAGGGTGGTATCAAGTCTGAAGAAAGATGTTTTAAAATCATTGCAGCATAGTCTAACATTTTAAATGGACAGGCCACTCAAAACTGGAGCAGAAATAACTTGCTTGTCTTCACCTCTGAAGGGACCCAGTTCTGTTTCTCAACAGGCTCTGCTGACTTTAGCCGGTAGCCTAAATGATAGCTGGTAAAACAGTGAGGGAGACACCCCAACCTCCTCCAGGGAGAGATACATATATCATATGTAAAACCAGGGGTGAATTTGGAAGGAGAAGGTGTTCAGATGATAGCACTGTAAGTTTGAGCCTCCTTCAAAAAAAGAAGTGAAAGAGAAAAAGATGAGAGGCAGTCAGACTAGGAAGGAAGGAAGAAAAGAATCTTTAAAAGGAGAGGTTTCTTTCTTCTGTGTTTCTCTGTCTGGACCAAAGGGGAGAAGGAGTCCCGTTCTTGTGCTCCTGGTGCTGGTTCTCATCAGAACAGGGCTGGGATCAAAAGGATCAGGACCCCAGAGTCCCCAGGAGGTGGTGTGTAGCTGGGAATTGGCAGGGCTGGGGGCAGGCAGGGGTATGCTGGGTCAGAAGACAAGTTGGGGGGTATTTTGTACATCAGTGTTAACTCATGTGTACACAATTTATATTCAACCATGTTGCTTAGAGCTGTATTGTTTCAGAGATGCCAGACTTTAAAATATCTATCACATCCCTACTAAGTTCCTTCAGAGTAGACCTTTTTTTGGTGTGTTTAGTCACTTCAGTTGTGACCGACTCTTTGTGACCCCATGGACTATACCCACCAGGCTCCTCTGCTCCTGGGATTTTCCAAGCAAGAATATTGGAGTGGGTTGCTGTTTCCTTCTCCAGGAGATCTTCCCAAACTAAAGATGGAACCCGTATCTCTTATGTTTCCCGCATTGGAAGGCACATTCTCTACCACTACCACCACCTGGGAAGCTTCAGACATTTCTTTTAACTTTTCATTTTATATTGGGGATATACAGATGATTAACAATTTTGTGATGGTTTCAGGTGGACAGAAAAGGTACTCAGCCATACATATTCATGTATCCATTCTCCCCTAAATTCCCCTCCCACCCAGGTTGCCACAAAACACTGAACAGAGTTCCCTGTGATATACAGTGAGACCTTGTTGGTTATCCATTTTAAATGTAGCAGTGTGTACATGACCTTCCCAAACTCCCTAACTATCCTTTCTCCCCATTGCTCCCCTCAGATGAAATTTGTTTAAGCCCATGTCCTCTACGGTTGCCAGTACTGGCTCAAGCCAGGTTAAAAAAAACCATGCTACAAACCCTGCAGTTGTCTGTGCGAGAACAAAGAGACGCCCCGTTCCCTACATCACCTCCCCGCCCCCAGCCTATGGCCTCAGGGATGGAGTGCTTCCTCACGAGCCAGAGGAGACCTGCAGCTGGACCGAATCTGGCCTGAAGTCTGACTCAGGGTCCCAGCAACGCCTTCTTCTCGTCCAGTGGTCACCCTGCTTGGGTCTGCTGCCGCAGCCTTCGGGGCTCCCCCTGGGGTCCCCCAGCCACAAGGAAGGGGAAGGAGATGAAAGTCACCTCAGCCAGACAGAACAAGAGGATGACTCTTATGTCATCCACATGCAGATTGCTCAGAAGTTCTCTCTTAACTCACTTGCTCAGTCCCTTCTGACACACATGAGCAGATAGTGTTTGTTTATTTCACATTGGATATGGCTGTCAGCTTCGGCCGTGAAACCCGTGACCCGTGTCTCCTGTTTCTGTCCCTCTCGAGTCCTCCCGAGTGTCCTTATGTCCTCAGATGTTGTTTCTATGCTGGTAACGCCCTTCCCCTGATCACCAACCAGACATCTGACTGCTTCCCGGCCTCTCCATTTAAAGGTCTCCCAGGCACTCAGACTAGTGTGTCCAAACTCCTAACCCTTCCACCACTTCCCACTCTGACCACTCTGGCAAAGATATTGCTAATCCCCAGTAACAAAATGCAACCCAGTTTTCATTACTGTCTCCTCCCCTTCACTTCCAGCTTTCATCAATCACCAAGTCCTATTTATTTAGTCTGCCCCACAAGCCTCTGAAATCTATCAATTTCTCTCTCTCCCCACTGCTACCACCCATGTAGTTACATCTCTTTTACTCCAAGACTGCAACTGCCCCTTGCAAGACTTTCTCTAGTTTGCCCACCTTCAATACACGTCCAGAAACATAATCACAGCAAGCTCAAAACATAAATCTGACCACATTCTGTCCCTGCTTATTCATGACTCTTAAAAAATATACCCTGGACTATGGGAAGGAGCTATGCTGACCCCATGGCCCGGCCAAACCCAGTTATGCTGAACACTGGTTCAGCCCGCAGACCTGCTTCCAGACCCTGTTCCACTTCTCTGTCTCGGGGACATATTTCCTGCCAGCTTTCCGTGTCCACCGTGCACACCAGCTCTCATGCTCATGTGTCATCACACACTTCCTTGTCCCTTAAGTTGACCTTAAATTTCGCTGCTTCCCAGAAACCCAGATCAGCTCCCTGAGGTAGAATAACTGCTACTGCTGCAGCAACTCTCAAATGTGGTCCCCAGGCCTACAGCACGAGCGTCACGAGTGCTTGCTAGAAAGGCAGACTCCTGCGTCTCTCCGCCCTGGACCTGTGACTCAGAGGTTCTGAGGGTGGAGCCCCGCTTGGCGGGTGGAGCCCCGCTTGGCGGGTGCAGCTGGCACTGTCTGAGCACTGGGCACACGTGCTCCTGCGCGTCCTGCCCCACCCCCTGCGTGGCCCATCGCATCACTGTGCAGCGTCTGCACCACCGCTGAGCATCGAGCTGTATTCCCAGGGGTTTACGTGTAACTAGCCCTTACACGAGCCTCTTGTGCAGTCAGGCTGAGAGGCTCTGCCCCGCCAGGAGACTTGCCACATGCTATTGTGACTGCTCGTTTCTTTGTCTGAGTTTTGACGGGTCAGGCGGGTCTCTCTTGTTCACCAGCACATCCTAGGTGCTGAGCGCTTGTATCTGGTACCCAGCAAGGGACCCAGTCAATGTAGGAGGGTGAGTTCTTTGTATGCAAGCTTTTCTAGTTTTTTCTTTTCTTTAGACTTTTTCTGCAAAATAGTTTTTCCCTTTCTCAGTTCTGGGTAGATGCAGAATTTCAAACCACAGTCTCCAGTGGACTATCACCCAGGGTTATCAGTCATATTTCCCAACAGAATATGCTGCATGGTAATCAAAGATCAGCTTTCCAATACCTGTATCTATCTATCAATTTTTATACACATGTTATATAAGGTCAGTTTTCTAACATATACTTTTAAACATTATTTTCAGTTTCTTAAAAGCAAGTAAAAATGAGATAGCTTTTATCTTTGGTGTTCAGACTTTTGGAATTAGGAAGCAAGATCTTTATCATGAAGCAGACTCTGTAGTTATTCCTACAGAGTCACTGGTTGGGTAATTTTGAGTGGGACAGAGGTGATTTTTGTAAAAAAAATTTTTTTTTTTTGTAAAAGGCTCTCTGTATTTGTGTTCAAATTGTATGTAATGCCTGACTTCCCAAAATGCACATTATCAGGTGGTGTAGGCATCCTTGTGAGTTGTTACTAATCTTCCTTTGGCATTGGAACTGTGAGAACTAATCCTGAACTGGATTTTAAAGTTTTTT
Source organism: Muntiacus reevesi (assembly GCF_963930625.1). NCBI lineage: Eukaryota > Metazoa > Chordata > Mammalia > Artiodactyla > Cervidae > Muntiacus > Muntiacus reevesi. The sequence continues at coordinate 2,601,163 of NC_089264.1, forward strand.
TGGGGGAGGGGGGGAACTGCATAATTTAAAAGTAAAAATATTTAAAATCCATCCTGAAAACCTTCAAAAATCTTTGAAGAGGAACAAATTGCCCTTCTTTAACCAGAATGGAAGTTGAATATAAAATAGCAACATCTTCCGAGCTGTAATAACAAGACTGTCAGGAAAAAGTCCTTTGTATGTTGAGTGACTGTCCTTTTAGCTTAAATATGCATCATGCCCCAGATTCCTCTCTTTCTATTTCCTGTGATGAAAAAAGAAAAATCAAAAATGCATGGTACTTGAAACTTTAACATCCTAAATTATCCATGTTGTCAACTCTAATTTGGGGGAACAATTACTCCCCCTGCCTTATCTTTACATATTTTAGAAGAATGCTCCAGGGTACTATCTGTGTGCTGGAAACAAATCACAAATATAAGGCCAAGAAAATGAAACAATTCATGCAATCTATGAAAGAGACTGTAGGTGCAGAGTTAAGGCTGCCCGAGGACCATGTAAATGCATAGAAATGAAGGCCTAGTATAGCAAATTGATTTTGTTCACATCTGACTCCCTCACAAGCCTCCAAGCACATCCAGGGTTGGACTGTACCTCCCTGCTGGCTGTTAACATCTGCTTTGAGAGCATCTTAAAAATCACTTCCCTGCCATCCATATAATATTTTCCTTTTCAGCACTGTTGTTTAAACATTCCTTTTTAACATAACTATACATGCTGTTTTGTTAATGACCTCAAAGTGGTAAATGGCGACTTGGGCTAATGATTGGAAGGCCCACCACATATCTAGTTGTGCCTTGGTCATGAAGAAGTCATCTTGAATAAAATAATCACTCCAAAGCTTACTTTTTCTCATTTGTTGACTAAGTCAGACTGATCATCCTCCGAAATTTCTTTCTAGGATTGGTTTCTCAAAAGCATAATGAGCTTGACCTTGCATCAGATAAATTGAAACAAAGTGTTTATACAAATACTGCACATGTATCATCCATGTTTACTCACAGTCAATATTACCATTAAAACTAGTTAAGGAGAAGACTGTAAATATGTGAAATGGGCTATTTCCCTGTGCAAAATCCCTTCATTCTTGGAAATACCCCTTGTGAAGCTGTTAACCATAAGGAAGGAAATCTTAGTAAGGTCTGATTTGTGAAGAAATTGAATATGAGTCTGAGTCATTTGGAATCTGGCTGTTTCTTAGCCAGGAAAAGAGAGGGTTCTGAAAGTGAAAATAAGGAAACAGTGACTGTAAAGTTGGCTGCAGTGATCCTGTTGGTGGAAAACTCTAGTCTCAGGTTCCTGGGGGTAAATGCCCTTCAACCCAACCTGTCTTCTGATCCTGCCTCAGTGTGAGATGCAGTGAGGAAGATCTGGGCAATTTTTTTATGCAAAAAAAAAAAAAAAAAAAAAAAATTACAGATTTTACTCTTCCATCATGTTTATTCCTTCATTCAAGGTCTGTAAATACAGTTACTTTTACCTAGACTTCCTACTTTCCCTCTCTGGCTTGCTAGAAAAATCTCACCTTAGATACAGAGCATATGATGAGCTGAATGGTCAATGTACTTTTCTTTGTCTGAAGTGCTTTTACTCGCTCTTCAAATACCAGTTTCTTTACAAAATTGTGTACTGATTTCTGTGGTTCTGGTAGCACTGCACTTTTAGGCAGATGGAATGCAGCATTTTGATTCATCTAAGTCTAATTTGTGAAGTCTTCAATGCCATATCACAGGACAAATCTAAAGCCTTTCCTGGAAAACCTATTGGCATGTCTATTGTTTTGGGATGGTGTGGATGTTGTTGCAACCTTCAGGTATCGTATCACATATAAATTATCAAAATGGTGGAAGAAGTTATTTTGACAACTGTTTATTGATATGACTTGAAAATTTATTGCCCATTCTTGTAGGATTGACATGATGATAGGAAAAGTGAATGAACTGATTGAAGATATCTGAAGGGCAAGAGAAGATTTCCATTTCCTTAGAAAATGATGGTTCACAGAATATCTGCTCCTCCAATCCTTGCTCAAGAATTTCCAGGCATCTCTTATCAATACTTAAGAGGTCAAGATGGGCAGAGAGTTGACTTCTAAGTCTTCAGAAACTCCTGAAGAAAGATCTCAAACACAAAGGCAGAAGTAGAGATAAATAATAAATCCTTGGACTTCAGAGAAAAGACGAGATGGTTGAATTGTTTGAAGTTGCATTTTCCAAATTCCTCATCTGAACTGGCAAGTAGGGTCAACTTTGTGCTCTTAGCAATTTTGAGTACATGCTCCAGCTTCACAGAATTCTTTGGGTTACACAAGGGGTCCACTCTGACCTTCCCTTCTTCACCTCCACCCTTCCTTACTATGTACATTCTTTTCTCTTCACGGAAAACAGCATAGAACTGACTAGTCCAACACAACTGAATGGGAAAACAACATGCTATCTCTCAATAAAAAGAAGAAAATACATCTCACCAATGAAAAGAACATTGAAAATCCATTTAGCCACATTTTGGCATCTTATTTTAAGATATCCTTAGCATGAGTTTTCCAAAGTAAAATCCTATAACTGCTCAATAATATCAATAATTTCTAAAGGAAACAAAAATCCTGCCCACTTAGTCAAAGGGAAAGAGAAAAATCAGCTGTCTCTGAAAGAAGATGGTCATCTGAACAATGAGTTTGCACTCAATGGCTTTGGCTCTGGGGTGGGGGATACTCTGTACTCGAAACTTTGTCTAGAGAAATCATGGGAGCTTTGACTCCCTAGGAAAGTAAAAAGGAAGAATGACCTGAGCAGAGGAAATGAATTCAGAGATACCTTGTGGAAGAAAAGTACCCGGGTCAGGGTCTCCAAGGTCTGGCAGCTGACTACTCCTGACCCCGACTCTTAGGCATGTCATGGACTCTGGCCACTGGGTCTGGGAGGAGAAGTGGGACAAGAAAGGAGCCTTCTTCAGCCTATCCATCACTAACGGAGCTTCACTTGCAAGGGAAGAAAGGCTGTCACTTCTGGTTATATTGGAAAGATTGAGGCACAGCAGTCAAAGTCAGAACTTTAGTCATTAGAATGTTTATTCATCCTTGAAATGTCTACTGAGCAAGGCAGTGTGAAAAACACAGACCAAGAAGATGCAGATCTTGCACTTGTCAGGATGATGGCATTGCAGAGAATAACTTGTGTCAGAGTGACTCAGGCCACATGTGTAAGAAATAATGTGAAAGGGTGAGCACATCTATTACCGGGTGGAAATGATTTCCCACTCAGGTTTGTGAGACAGGTAGACACACAGAAATGGAGAAGCAAAATCTTGAGAGAGGAAATATCATGGGTAGAGGCTCAGAAGGGAAATTATCCAGGCACTTTTAACTTTCAGTGTGAATAGAAATCAGAGGGAAAGTGAGATGTCATGCATGGGGATTTCCCAAAAAATGAGACAAAGCACACTTCATCTCCTGTTTGCCTGTGGTTAAAATTTTTCTAAACAAGGAGACTACTGCTCAGTGGAACAGCTGAGAGCAAAAATCCTGCTAAATTTAAAGAACTCCAAGATGTTTAATTTGTATACTGAATCTTCCCTGCAAATTTCTAAATAAAGAAGCTTAAGTGGTCGTCTTCTGCAACAGGGCTTCTCAGCCTCAGCAGCACTGGCATTTTGGACTAGGTAAACTTCCTGCTGTCCTTCACACTGCAGGATGTTAACAGAGCAGCATTACAGACCTCGGCTTGCTAAGTCAGTACCACCTGCCCAAGTGTTACCAGGTGGAACAATCATCTCCAGACACTGCCCGGTGGCCCAGGGAACAGTTACACCCTCCCCTGCCCAGTGGGGAGCTGCTGGTGCCCAGGTGCACTGACTCAAGTCTGTTCTCCTTGCACAGACACGAGTGAAGAGCAAGGCGAACCCTCTGTGTGAGGCAAGCAAGGCAGTGATCGTTTTGCTGTCAGAGTAGAGTAAATGTCACTGTTATCAGCAGGATGTGTAACTCTACTCACTGTTGTCAGTAAACGGAATTCAACTCCCCTGTACTGTGGTTTCCAACCAGCCTTCTTTTTGACAGCCTCTCACATGACTGAAGGCAGGTATATCCTCCTCAGCATTCTAATGTTGGCAAGATGTGGTCTTTTGGCCATCATTTATTACACACTTATAATCATGCCTGGCCTAAATACTGTTACAGCAAACTCTTTGTGAAATAAAGTCCCTTTCTAGTTATAATGATGGAAATTAAGAGAAAACATTGATGCGTAAAAAAGAGATGGTTCTCAGTTACAAAATCTAAGATGGATAAAACAAGTGACTGAAACCCTAAATCTTATGCATGTCTGTACCCAGGAATTTTTTTCTCTCTGGTGAGATGTAGCAGCTTCTGTGTCTATCATCTTTTTTTTTTTTTTAATTTAAAGATAATGCAGGTGGGGGTGGGGACCTGTAGGTACAACCCCACACACATAGCTTCTCTTACCTTAAGAAGATTAAGTCTGATTCTTTCACTCAGTATGTACACTATCCTTCCTTAAAAATTTCACTGTAAACAATAAATGCTGAAGTCAAGTATCAAAATACAGTGTAGTATCTGATGATCACAGTGGTTCTTGGTGGTAAGAGGAATGAGAAACAGTAGAGTGGTAGGTGAGAGAAGTCATGTACAATTTTAGCAACACTTTGAGAATACTTAAAGCAATTAAGCAATTTTGGTTGTAATTATTACTAGTTGTTAACAATATATTCCTGATTTATGTTAACAAGTGGGCATAATCCTTTAAGGGCTTCCCCGTGGCTCAGTGGTAAGGAATCCATCAGCAATGTAGGAGACACGGATTCGATCCCTGGGTTGGGATCCCCTGGAGAAGGAAATGGCAGCCAACTCTAGTATTGCCTGGGAAATCCCATGGATAGAAGAGCCTGATGGGCTATAGTCCATGGGGTCACAAAAAGAGTTGGACACGACTTAGCAACTAAACAAAAGCATGCATGGTCCTTTGAAGGAACCATAGGGGGAAAATCACCTAATCTATCAATAATGAGTCGGTGATTACATTCTCTTTTATTTGAAAGGTGTCCTCGAATGGCCATTTTGGACAAAGCTGGTTGTGGTGGCCATCGGCTTCACTGGAGGTCTGGTCTTCATGTACGTCCAGTGCAAGGTCTACGTGCAGCTATGGCGCAGGCTGAAGGCCTACAACCGCGTGATCTTTGTGCAGAACTGTCCGGACACAGCCAAGAAGGCGGAGAAGAACCGCTCTTGCACCGTGAGCATGGACACCAAGGACGCTGGGGCGGTGCCCGCGTTGCAGACGGGGACCACTGCACGGCCACCCGCGGAGGCCGGGCCCACCGAGCTCATACCCGTGTGACGGGGCCAGCGGGGGCCTGTCACCCAGAGCAGAGTCCAGCCTGTCACTACAGACGACAGAAGTGATCCTGAATAGTCGCCCTCTATCTTCTCTCCGCTTTCTGACTCATTTGTTCTTACTTTGCTCAAAAGGAAAGAAGAAAACACCAAATGACCAGGATCCCATGAAACAGTCTCAAGTGTAAAGAGGAAGTGTGGAAGTTAGCTGGAAAAGGATTTCTGAGACAATTCACCACTGGAGCAAGGGATGCTTTTAGGCAATGAGGAAAGCCTGAGTGGACAGACCTGTGAGTCCTCACAGTACCAGGGAAAGGTCCAGAGTAAGGACTTGAGTTGAACATGTGTTTCTTCTAGGGCCTCATGATGCTAACTCTCTCAACTGAAAATGACAAAGGTATTTGGGTTTAAGCTTGAAATTGTCTGCATTATCCCTAAGGCACACTAGACGCAAACTTGGAAGACGCATATTTTGATATTCATACTTTGACAGCTAACACGTTTTTATGGCTATAGTGGAGTCCAGTTTGTTTTGACCGGTGCATGTTTTTAAAATAAATGCAAGACACATTTGAAGATATTAATACTTGGAATTATGTTTAAATCATGAAGAGTAGATTTTGAAAGATTTTGGGATTTAATTAGCTCTGTTAAATACCCAGAAGCCTTGTATACTCCACTTGGACCCTCTGAAACAGCAGTGTCCAACAGAAATGTAATGTGAGCCACAAAGGCTGGCTTACATACGCAAATTTAAAATTTTCTAGTAGCACCATTAGAAAAAGTAAAAATAAACAGGTGAATTTCGACAATGTTTTATTTAGCATTATATACCCATTATCATTTCAATGTCATCATGATAAAAAAAATTATTGAGTTATTTTACATCTCCTTTTATGAACCAAGTCTTCAAAATCCAGTATGCATTTCATCCTTATAGGGAATCTCAATTCAAATCCACTGTATTGGATACAGCAGCCCTAAAATTAGACACAAAACCTGTTTTAACAGTTGAATCTTTCAAAACAGCACTTCATTCTTTTTTTCAAAGTATCACAAATGTTATTTTACAAAGCACTAATCAAATGAAGTATCTTAATAAGAGTTAGACAAAGTTACTATTTTTTAAAGGGTAAAAAAACAAAACTATAAAGCAATCTGCCTGTGACAAAGTTTCAAAATTAACTTATTTGCTACTATGAAGCACTTCTAATAGGGGGAAAAATAATTTTTTTTAAGTCAAATGTACTTTTTAAAATCCACATAAGGTGTCAACTTGACAGATGAGTAGTGAGTAGTTATGACCAAGCATTTAGACTGTATTTTAAAGAGCTGATAATTATTTCCCTTGCTCAACTGGGAAGCAAAAACATTCAACATTCTGTGATAAGTAATAAATCGAGTTGTTTAGGTTTGACAGATGAGTTGATTATTGTATTCTTTGCATATTCTTATGAACCTGAAGTGTGATACTTCAGTGAGCTAGACTAATGATTATAAATATAGTGACCTGTCAAAGAGAGATGTCTTACATAAAACAAGGTGATTTATTTTTGCTAGCTGTTGTTATTTATTATTGTGAAAAGGCAACCATGATGGCCATAGAACCAAAGCATGGGTTTCGCACTGCACAAATCTGGGCATCACATCACTGATGTACTTTGTAACTGTCAGTGTGCTTGTTCCTCACAGGTTACCACAGAAAAACGAAAGAGATAACCTTTCACTCAGAAGGATGCTATGATACTAGTAGTGGCTGACACTGAGTCCAAATAGTCCCAGTTCTTAGAAATAGAGCAAAGGTGGGCAGCGTCAACTTTGTGTGCATGTGGGGTGTGTGTGTTCCTGTATAAACATGAGAAAAACGTTAAAGTGTTCAGTCAAGCAGCAAACAAGAGGTTTTTTAAAGCTCATCTTTCTTAAAACTTGTTGAATGCACAGGAAAAAAAAAAACACTTGAGGCAACTAAACTGGACCAAAATTTCTGCACAATTAAAATATATGACCCTTAAACTGGACTTTGTATTAACTTCTTAATTTCCATCTTCAAGGTTTAAGACACATACATTCACAGATGATGAAGCTTTGGGTGACTTAACCATGGCACTTCACCCAAGGGACTAAACGTGATTCATTTCTTCTGATAACTTTCCTAAGCAGTTTACTAATCCATGTCTCCTGAGGTTTAGCAATGGCAACACTTCCACAAGTTCCTGAGGGAACAAAATCATCACCAGCAAAGAACTGTTGATCTCTCTGTTGTCTGCTCTGTAAGGAAAAGGATTATTTACACCAAAAACACCATTTCAATTCTGTCCAAACTTCAGAAAGATAGGTAACTATATGGCTCATTTCACAGTGGAAGATGATTGGCTAACATAAGGCCTGGTTTATTAAGGCGCACACTGAACACTAGAATGAAAATAAAGATAATCTTTACTGTATTAACGATAAAAGAGGACATGGTGTTTTAAAACCACACAAAAATTCTCAAAATTAACTTGAATAGGCTTTGTCTTTGTTGAACTGAGAAAATATAGAGCTCTCTAATGGGTTAAAAGTCAGCATTATTCTGCTATTCTTTTTTAAAACCTGAACTCTCAAATTTAAATCATTAAAAAGTTTTCCCGTAATGGCTGTTGAAGGTTCAAACAACTGAAATAACTATGTGTATTTAAAACCTAGTGTTGATTGTTTTCTTTTATACTGTGTGGCAATGGTTTCTGACCTTTCAATGACTGGGTGTGGCTTTGTGAAAATACTTTCGTGGACTGGATATACCCTTCAAAAAGAAAAACTGCTCTCTGGAATGCTCTTCAATTTTTTGAAGCATGTTTACCTGGTTATTTAAGAAATAAAATGGAATTGAAACAAAGGACTTAAATTGAAGAATAAATTTATAGTTCTACTAAAACCTTGGTTTTTTATAATCATAACTCTGTGGTATTACCATTTAGTTAATTTTTTTTAAAGAACTGTCACTTTTATTGTATAAGCTCAAATATTAAGTTGTAAAGAAATTCATATTTTTTTTAAAGTGAAGCCAAAAAGGCAATCAAGCTTAAGTACAAATGAAACAAAAATGTTACCATCAGCTTGGGATATAAAACAATGGAGAAACTGAAGGAAGACAGGTGTATACAGTAAAGGAGTCTTTCAAATGCCACAGGATTAAATCTCATTCTGAGCTGCTGCTCATGTGATTGTAGCCCCAGAGAGATAGCTGCATAGTTAATCTGTTTTGCACAAGGTCCCTGAACCATCTGTATAGTTTGGCTGGAAAACCAGCCTATTGGAGCAATGGCGTCACTAACACATTCTGTCACAGAGGTGAGGTGGAAACTAGCCCATCAGAGCAATGGCCTCACTAACACATTCTCGTTGTCATGGAGGTGAGGTGGGAAGTGTTTCATCTGCCCGACACAGTTCTCCTTTCCTTTCATGCCAGTTAGCATTTTGGAACAAAGTAGAGCTCTCCAAACTTAACATTGTCATTATTGTAGTTGTCATATAATTGTGTAGGACTTACACTTTAATTAAGAAAGATGGAAACCAATTTTCTTCTCTTTTACAGTCAGCCCAAAGGTGCTATTTTACATATCAATACAGTTGAGAGGAAGTACTGTTATTTTGGGCTGCAGTGTTTCCTCCACATCTGAAGAAAGCCCATTTGAAACTGCATTAAGACAAAAGAAAAATTTTAACTGTGTGCAATTTTGGGGATTGAGCATTTGTACTTTTTTGGTTTTTCCTAATTCTCTTGCATTAACAATTTACTGTTTTGTGAATTATATGTACTAAGACAAATTAAGGAAAACAAATAATTCCCTGTGAAAAAAGACTTTGTATATTAAATAAGTGACCCAAACTTTTGCTGTGATTTCTTTATTTTTTGCCTAACTTACCTGAATTTCTTCAGATTTGTATCTGCAACATTCAAACAGCCTTGAGTTCTTAAGATTCTGCAATGATCTGGGTTTTTAAGCAGGGTCTGAGCATATTTTAAGGCCAACATAGGTTGATTAACACATGGCATTTTAGGAAGGATTAAATAGGTGCGTTAACAAGGGAAAATCAATGAAAATAATCTACACAGACTTTCAAACTCTGTTTTAAAGAAAAAAAAAATTAAGAAAAATCAGAATGCAATCCAGAAAAAGATTCTCTGATGAATAAGGCTTGGATATACAAAAGAATGTAACAGTATTTTCCTACTCAGAGGTAATAAAAACTAAAAGAGGGAATCTAATTCAAACCTAAGCAGGTTGGTGATCAGTGAAGAAAACACCCCAACTGCAGCCCCAGCTTTGAAGCTTGAATTCAGGGTCTAATTGGATGTGTTCATTCTTCTGTCCAAACAGAACATGTGCATTTGTCTTCTCAGCCTCCCAAATTACAACAAACAAACCTAGATCATAAATCATTGTCACTGTGTGTTTAGCCAGTGACCAAAACCGGGAGCTGTGACAGAGACACCAAGGGTGGGGTAGACTCCTTAACCCAGGGAAGTGGCAGGGCAGGAAGCAGAGTCCTGAACAAGGCAGATCAGCAAGATCCAGCAGGGGGGAAACAGTCTGCGCTGGAGTTTAAGCCAGTTCACTCCTTACCGCGGCACACAAGGAAAGAGGAAGAGGCGCCAGCTCCTAGGGAGTCCTGCCCCAGAGAGGAGGCACAGGAAGAAAGGGGCACACGTGATCAGTAACACTGCACGAGGCGGGGGCGCCCTGTTGCTGAGAAGGCAGGACCACAGTGCACCTAGGCCCTTTCGCAGCCTGCAGCCACAGCGGGCTGAGAAGGAAGTCTCACACTTTATCAGAACCTGCAGGCGGTGACAAGCTGTCCACTTATTCCCCCGGAAAACAGGGAGACAGACATGCAGTGCCCCGTGGAAGCACAGCACCCCACGTCTTCCTGCTCTAGGAAGACCACATGGCACTCTTCTGAGGCTCAGGAACGCCGCGGCCCAGCCTGGCCTCAGAGGACACACACGCTCATCAGGGGGCCAGCACCAAGCTGTCCCCACCCGGGACATGGCTTGACCACCCTGGGGCAGGACAGGCAGACAGTGTGTCTGAAACGAGGCCAGCCTGGGGCATGTGGAGAGGATGTCAGCAATCAGAGCACCTCAGGCCTCTCTGACCATGGTGGTTGTTTAGTCTGGCCGTGGTACAGAACGTGAATTTCATTCCAAACATGCTGGATGTCAATGTAGGTTCATCAGTTATAACATGTGTACCATCTGGTGGTGGATATTGGTAAGCGGGAGGTTATGCATGTGGGGCTAGGGAGTATATGGGAAATCTCTTTACTTTCCTCTTGATTTTAATGTGAACCTAAAATTATTTTTTAAAAAAGAGGTCAAGAATAAAATCACACCTTATCAAATAAACATGCCAAAGAGGACACCTATTTAATCTTCCGTCCTGAAGCATAAGGATTACAAGAGCAGAAAACGCTATTTAAGGTGAACAGAGTCCCAGAGAGAGACCAATGCCTGCAAGGCAAGGAAGTGTCTAGGTATTAGGAATAGCGGCTACAGATAGCAGTTAGTGGCTGAGTTTAGAAATATATCCTAAGCCTAAATTCGTGGACTTCAGCTGGCTGATTTAGACCAGGGATTGGCAAACTCTGGCAAGCAGGTCAAACCTAGTCTGTAGCCTATCTGGGTATGGCCATGATGGGTTTCACATTTTTAAAGGGTGGTAAAACACACATACATGTATAAGAATATGCAACAGACACTACATTTGGCCTACAATATCTAAAATATTTACTATCTGCCATTTTATTATCTGTCCACCGCGAGTTTACAAAGAAGAATTGCCAACAAAGTGTTACTTTTACTCGGTTCCATGGCTGTGGACTAGAGAAGCTATCTCTCAAAGGTTTAACACTGACAGAAAAGGGGGTGGGACAAGCATCACTGCAGAAAGAACATGTTCCATAGACAATGGTTAAGGGGACCATTTAAGAGGATTACTCTAAAGACAAATGATCTCTTAGGTTACTCTGGTCTAGCCAGAGTAATGACAATTACTAGCCAGTAAATGACAATTACAGTCCTAAATTCATTCAACAAGCACTTATCTGTTCTGGTTCCAAGCAGTATAGCCTGTTATATTTTCTGCTTTGATAGCACAGGGAAAACTAGAAATAAATCTTGGAGGAGAATGTTCTGCCATTTTCACAAGTTATTCATCTAACAGTAATGCTTTTTAAATACCAGACTGGATAAAGCAGTTTTTACTCTCTTTACTGTAATTTATGACTCAGTTTTTATAGTCATTTTGAAACAAAAAATGAATTCCCTTCCCCCTAGAAGGAAATTTTCCAATGACCAAAGAGATAAGAACTTACTATATAACCATAAAACCATACTTTTGCATGGATTACCTAAAGTCAAAGCAAGTCAGCAATAGTTAAATCACTAAACATTAAATAATAAGAACCTTAAATTAAGTAAAATTATAGAATAAGTTTTATTTCTAACCTTCTGAAGTAAAAAAGCTGTTAACAACACAGTTGACACCTGGTTACCTCATACAGAATTTTTTTTTCCCTTGAAAATGCACTTTCACTGCACTCTTTAGGAAACAGGCCAGAAAAAACTTGCATTTAACAAGTTCTGTTAAGAACATTCTACCACATTCATGTTTTTCATGATGTTGGAAACACTGAGTTACATGTCAATTTAACCTATCTCTCAGAAGAAGAAATAAGACAATTGAAATAACTAGTTCTCTAATCTTTAGTTCTGTTTCCACAAATAAAATCTAATACTTTTCACAATGAGAAAGTAAAAAATAATATAAAAACAAAACTAGCCAACCTGAAATCATTTATCCCCTTTATCCATATAACAGGTTAATAACAGGAGATCCACAGAAGAATATGTTGGTGATTCTTCTTTAACCACTTACCTAACTCTGGGTCAAAGATAATAAATAACAGCAATGTACAATCCATAAGTGTTTATAAATTCTGTATCACATTTTCCCTATTTTATAAGGAAAGAAAACAGGTTTGATGTGTAAGAGGAAGAACAGTGAAAAACACTGCTAAAAGGCAGTTTTGCTGTCATCACTGCTTACTCAAGAAGTACCCACATTAACCTTCTAGCAAAATGGCTACTGCCTATGACCCAAAATGTGATAGGTGATTCTAAGTAAACATGCTTAATATAAATGAAAAGCAACATTCCTTTTTAAGTAAAAATTGCCACACTGTTTTTGAAACCGAAAATATAAGAGTAAGGTAAAACAGCAAATTCGTGTGTTGAGACAATTATTTACCATAATCAATTCAAGTATAACTTGGAAGTTCTCAAATTATTTATTTTCAACTCAAGCAAAGACACTTAGGCCACCGCAGTCATTTCCTCGTCTGTGTCACTTGACTCATCTTTCAGTTCCAATTCCCCTAAATCTCTGTCTACAGCTGTCACAGCTTTCTTCTTACACTTCTTGGGCACCGCATCACTAGCACAGACTTTTCTCATTTTAATGTTTGGCAATTTCTTCAGATCAAAATCCCATTCCCTAGACAAAAGAGAGAATGCAGAGAGTTGGTGAGGTGGGGAATGAAGTCAATATTCAAAACTATGCAGAAAAAAGTTTATAAATTTACAGCAGACTCAAATGTGCTAGACGGAAACAATATAAATGCACCAGGAAAAAAAAAAAAAAGTCCCCAAAACTAAGGTTTGCATTTTCCACACTTAGCGTACTTTCTCATTCATCTATAGTATGTTATAGTTGCTCACTCACGTCTGACACTTTGCGACCCCATGGACTGTAGCCCGCTAAGTTCCTCTGTCCATGGGATCTCCTAGGCAAGAATACTGGAGTGGGTTGCCATTCCCGTCTCCAGGGGATCTTCCTGACCCAGGGATCGAACCCAGGTCTCCAGTACTGCAAGCAGATTCTTTACCATCTGAGCCACCAGGGAAGCCCCATTAATCTATAATAGCAGTTAACTGCCCAGGGAATTTCACATGTTCAAGATTTTTAGAACAATGCAGGAAAACATTAGGTAGAAGTTACAAGGACACTGTTCCCTTCTTTTATGATTCTTAACCTGAATACTTCCCTCTATCAGGACATACAGTATCAGGAAATCTCAAAAGCAGGCACTATACCACACTGGAAAATCTCCAAAATGCAGAGTCAGAAAAGGTTTTCCTCTTCACACACGATGGTAAGTCACAATTAAGTTTCAGCAACCAAACAATTCTTATAACAGAAAACTTCCAGTTTTTCAACCTCAGCATTTCTGTGACAATCCTATGCTCAGTTATTTTGGGAGCAAAATGAAGACTGTTTTGAGAATTGAACTCTAGCTAGATAAAAATACTAACAGTCTATGCTAATTTCTTCTCATTTTTGGCTTTCTTTGGAGGAGGAAGAATCTATACCGTTTTACTGAATAAAGGGAATACTTACATATCTGACTACTTAATAATACAGGCAAAAAAATTAACATCTGAAAAAATCTTAAGCTGTATGTACTTACATTATAACTACATGTAAATGAGTTAAAAAGTGAACCACTTCTTAAATACGACTGATAAATTTTATGAGCTGAGATTTTATGAACATTAAATATTTTCTATAAATTCAGAAGTATAATAATATAAAATAAACAAAGGTTTTAAATAATATGGACTTAATTTATCTACTTTCGGTTAAAATTTCAGGCTGATCAACATGACCTACCTAAGGTCAAAGTGATTAATAAAAATTATTTTCTAAAGAAAAATAATTTATGTTTGAAAACCAAAAACTGGAAATCCTACTCACTGGTCTTTCTGGTCACAGAGTACTATTAGAGAGATCACTGGGTCACCTGGTTCTTTATGATTCCCTTCCCACCAACCAACTTCTCCAGAAGGAGGTGCTGCAAACAGTCTGGGAATGGGTCTCTGAGCCATCAAGTCTGCTGCTGACAGTTTTTTTTTTTTTTTTACATAACAGAGAGGAACAGTGATATCATGTTCTTTTAAATGCTATATTGAAGAATTTTGAAGTATTTTGTAAAACAAAAGCACTAGGACACTATCATTTCAGGCATTTCTAACAAATGTAACTTAGGAAAATTCTTACTTATCTGATGAAAGAGAGGTTAAAAAGGACCCCTGAATACTCAAAAGGGAAGAAAGTTTACCTATCATGTATTTTACATGCAGCTTTAAAGAAAAAAAAAATGCAACAAACTCACCTAAAAGTTTTCAGATTATCTGCATTTAAAATGTCTGGAATCTCTGGAAAAGAAAATATATTTATTAGGTAAAGTCTTCTATTACAGTATTTATAGTTTCTTCCTTTATTATCTCAGGAAGAAAAAGAAATAACTGATAAGAGAGAATAATGCCCAAAGCAAAACAAACTTTCAAAGCATGATTACAAAGCTATAATGAAAAGAAGTTTCAAAAGTATAAAGGACTTAGTTTAATAAGGTGATTAAAAAAACCAACACTATTAAATAATGCATTCTAAAATAGAATCTATAAAATGAAACGAATCTACAACAAAAATGTTTGACCTTTACAACAGCTTCAGAAAATAAGACTGTGAGTGAGGAATGGCTATGTTAAACAGGGGCAAGACGGAGAGATGTTAGTACGTAGTCTTCACTGAATCACTGACAGCATCTCTGACCATTTGCCCATGTTTCTAGATGCCTGTAGACTTGTGTCACCACATTCCCTGGGCTGAGGCATAACCAGAACACAAAGTCTGAGATTTAGCACTGGCTTCACCACCAGTAGGATGCCTGACCTGGGATGTGCTGTCAATTACTGCTACTCAGCCTGATGGCTTCAGGTCGAGACTGAAGGAGGCCATCACTAGGGCAGAGCTGAGATTCAGGTGGCTCGAGCCACGGAGAGCAGAGCAGCAGTGCCAGTCATCAGACTCCAGGTGTACCTGGCTGATGAGCTGGATGTGGGATCTGAAATGTCCGCAGGATGACGGGCAAGTGGTGATGTCACTGCCTGAAACAGGGATTGTACAGAAGGAGCCAGTTTTAGGAGAAAAGCTGGGCTTTGCTTTGGGACATGCCAAACTGGAGCTGTCTAGAAGACATTTAAGCAGAGATTTTAAGAAACTCAAGTTTGAGTCTGGAGTTCTAGGGACAAGTTAGGATTGACAACATAAATTTGGAAGTCATGACATTTAGATGGTATTTAAAAGCATAGGATTAAATGAGATAAATGCAGGACCTGGTATAAACTGGAAAGACAAGAGGCCCAAGGACAGAATTCTGGGCCAATTATTTAGTCTGTGAGGTTATGAGAAGGAGTTAACTTAGAAAACTGACATTATGGCCAGTAAACTAGGAGGAAAACCGGGAAAGGACAGCGGCTACTACCCCAAATAAAAAGTGTGACAAAAAACGAAGGGATCATCTGTACCAAAGGCTGCACAGAAGCTGACTATGAGAATAGGTACCCAGTACACTACCTCTGTCTTAGTAACTTAAACAGTTCATCAGCGACGAGGACTTTGAGTGGTGGCTACAAAAGCCTAATTTAAGGGCTTCCAAAGACAATGGAAGATGAAGAAATGGAGACTATAAGCACAGACAAATTTATGTGAAAGGACACAGGAGTGGTTGAAGCTTTCCCTCAATCCCTACATGTCACATGCAATCTCGTTTAACTTTTAAACGACCTGGGAAGGGGAGGTGTACGATCCATCTCTATTTTTAAATGGAAGGTAACAAGGCTGGGGAGTGGGTAAGAAGTAACTTGTCCTGTTATACAGTAAGCTGCAAGGGTCTCAGTACAGATCTAACCTGTTCTAAAGCTATTCTGTTTTTTTTTCTTTTTTTTTCCAGTAAAAAAACTCATTTCTTAGGAATGCTGAAGAGGAACTGCCATCTACTCAGGGTTCCTAGTGTTACTGAAGGTGATAAGTGAAGGTGATAAGTTAACCTTCTGACTGCGAAGACATCCAACTCAATGAACCTACTGCCAGCTTCTGACACAGCTGCAGAAAACAACTGCCCCAGCCAATCAGAACACCCCAGGTTAACTGATCACTGGAGGGAACCCATTCTCCTTTCTGGCATCTTCATAAACAGGAAGCCCCTGAAACCCTGGGCATTCCACCTGTGACCCTTACAATGGCAGGACCCCCGGCCCCTGCTTGCCCCCTCTTTCTCTACTGGAGCCCTCACCGTGTGCCCCTCAGGGTACCTCTGGGACCTGCAAGCGCTAAATTTTGTGTTTTTCAAAGCTCCCTGCGGGGTGTTGCTGAAGTGCACCCTGCAGTCATAGTAAGAAACCGCCAGGGAGGCTTGGCCTGAGGGGAGAACGCCTGCGGGGGGCCGCCCCAGGTTTTCCTGGATCAAGTGTTGCTATAGCCAGGGCTGGGACCTACATGGCAGGAGCCAGCAGGATAACGCCTTCAGGCTCCTACTGTTATTATTAAAGCTAAAAAAACCTTATTTTCCTATTAAACATTTCATTTACTGAACTCTCCAAGCCAGTCCACACATGAGTGCCTACAGGGACCAGGCAGGGAACGTCGGGGACCACGGAATGCTAAGTCTAAAAGTGATGGCTGCTGTTCTGCTCTAGCAGACAATGCTGTCAGACCGTATGTTTAATGGGCATCCAGAAATCTACATTCTTCATGTGAAATCAGCAGATCTTTCTATTGGCGTATGACAATGCATACGCCAATCAAACATTACTTGCAGGCCATGAGCAGCCTTTGGTTGTTCTCTGCTAGTGGGCTTTGCAAGCCCTTGCAAGTGCCCTCTCCTCTCCTCCTACGCACTTTTCTTTAGACAGTGCTGCTAAACGAACAACACACTTGTCTTCAGGAACTGTAAGAAATGTTATACTGCTAAGAAAGAAAATTTGATTTCTGTAATTTCTCAAGAATGGCTGCAACAAGTATAGCTCTTTAATGTGATTGGAGACAGGCAAGTAATAACCCTAAACCAGAGCAGGTTAAGCACATGCCTGAAGGGAGAGGAAAACATTACTATCATAGTAGAAAAACATCACTGTCAAAATCGACAGTTTTGGGAATGTAGGAAAAAAAAAGAATTAAAAAATTCCAAATATTCAAAAAGAGAAAAGGAAAATCGAAGTCAACTAGATAAACAGAACAAGTGACAGTGACAAGACAGCAGGAAGCAGCATGGGCGCACCGAGGCCGTGGACCTGGTACTGCCGCCGCTCCCGCTCCAGGGTCTGCCTGATGGCCGCCTCCCGAGAGCAGTGCCTCCGGCCCTGCCTGTCCTTGAAGCTGTTCCGCAACTCAATCTGCTCCAGCTCACTGCTGAATCGATTCAAATACCTGAAAAACAAGAGGGTCTGATTTACAATGTCTGTTTGGTGTACATTACTTCATTTAAAACATAATCCCCAGCCACTGCCTGTCCTTCTCAAATTTTTATTTTCCTCTAGACTCCTTCAAGTTCTCAGACCTCAGACTTTCTCTTGATAACTCAACCACTTTCAAAACTTCTGTGAACAAATCAAAGTCTGCCATTACAGTGTCTATTAAACTCCAGGTCCTCACACTCCACTACCTCCTGGATGTCTCCATCTGGCTTAACAGGTGACATCTTAACACGCCCTCCGCCCTGCCCCTAGTCCCCTCCGAACCTGCTCCACCTCTGCCCTGGGCCCTGCCCTCATTCACGCAGATGAAGACTGGATCACCCTGACTCCTCTCTCTCCCCTTTATGCCACATTTAAGTCTTCACTGAAGATTGAGACTTTTACCCCCCGTTAAACTCTCTAGACATTTCCATCTTTCTTTACCACACTGCTCCCACCACCACCATTTGCCTGGACAGTTTCATCAGCCTCTTAATAGTCTGTCCCCTCGTCCACTTTCCTCACTCTCAAAAGTTTAAATGTGAGCATCGCAGCTACTTGCTATTCAAAGTCTCCTGTGACTCCCACTGTCCTTGGGTAAAGTTCAAACTCTTACAATGATATCTGAGATATTTATGTGTTGCTTGTTTATTCAAACTGTCACAATTCCCTCCCGGAACCTATTATCTCAGTGATAGTAAATGCCTGGCAGATCACTAAATATGCTGCTCCCATCCCCAGGTCTTTCAGATCTTGTTCTCTCTGCCTAGACACTCTTCAAACTACCTCACCTCCATCTTCAGATGTGAGTTCTGATGTCATTTGTCAAGGAAGTCAAGAAACTGGGTCACCTACCATTCTGAGGCTCAGAAAGGTGATGAGCCTACTAAAATGACTAAGCTAGTATACAAATCAAAAGTCTTTATAACAAAGTCTATCTGCTTGTCTATAAATCCAGAACAGAAGTCTGCATCTTGCAGAACCAAGTTGGGGAATTCTTCTTACTGACCCTTTGCTCATTAACGTGCCCAGTGTTTACCTTTCAATTAATTCACAAGCATCTCTTTTTGAATATCCTACTTTTTTGGGATCAAGGTGATTTTGAAACCACTGCAGTTTTTCACCTATAACAACAAGTACCAAAACAGTTTAACACCATAAGTCATCATTTAAGCAGAGGTATTCATTATAATTCTCAACATCAATGTGTTTAAAACAGTATCAACATTTATTTCAAAGTTAAATATAAAGTTTTGTGTGGGTTCAAAGCTAACTAAACCAGCCTGTCAGAAACTGAACTGTCACATTTTAATTTGGGGAAGAGACAAAGGTAGGAAGGATGCTTTTCTGTATGTATTTCTTATCCAGTAAGGATACAAAACATTTTTTAAAAGAAAGAATACGCTAAAAGAACATGAAGTTCCAACTATTTATAAAGCAAAGGATAGAACTTGTCTGAAATAACAAAAGGAGAGTTTGATTAGATTAATGAAGAGCATGGTATGTGCTGAACTTTTAAAGAGCAGCAGGCACTATGTCCAGGCACAGAGCTTGACTTTTACAATCCTATGAGGATTATTATTATTACCTCCATTTAGAAGAGAAAGGTTAAGTAAGTTCAGGGCCTCAAAGTCAGTAAATACACTAAGCATACAAGATCTGCCGTATACTATGCAGAATAACTGACATGTACTATCAAAGAGCTAGCAGACTTCGTGCTTATGAGTCGATCTGACCATAGCGGTGCCACTTTCAGTAAGATTTCTCAGTATTACAAATCAAGAAATGGCCCTACCCAGGATTACTGGTAAACCATTTACAAATACGATTCTGCTGTCTGATAAGGCAGTAGAGTGAATGGTTTGAATATCTTTCATTTTAGTTATAAAGCCTAGTAGCTACTCTTTTGAAATCTCAGACTTATCAGATAACCTTACCAATAATAAATCTGATCACACACCCACACACACACATAAAAGGACTGTGACACTGAGATATAGACTGAGGATATATTCACATCATTAAACATGAATTCCTGTTTCCAAAACCCTTCATAATTCTAATGGTTAGAAAGCTAGAATTAAACTGGAGAGAGAAAGGGATGGATACAGGTAGATACTAAACAATTTCTAAAAAACTGAGCTAGATATTAACACTGCTCTAACAGTTTAATGACTGACTTTATTTTAATCAAGTCTGGTAGAAAAAATTCACTTAATCTGACAAAATCACTTTTATCTGGTAGAGATAAAAACAGTATTTCACTAAGAGAGTCAAGAGAAAATAAGTAAGGGAAGAACTTCAAACAAGTAAATCCACTTACCAATAAGGCTGAGACGCAACGCCTTTTCATTCTTCAATCTCGGGAGAAAAAGTGCATGTGTGTTAGAAAACTTGCAAAACAAGTTTTAAAAATCTGAAAAAACAACAAAAACTACCCAAAGAACCTCAATTCAAAGATCACTTTTATGCATATGAAATTAATCTTCTTACAGAAGAAACACTGACACCATGCTTCTCTTTTAAATCACTGAAACAAAATGTTACTAGAAATTTTTTTCTGCTCTACAGTGACTAAAGGATACCTATAAAACTGGTTTTGAAAACACAAAGGAAAGCTTGTCTGAATTTTGTAATATGCATGATGCTTGTGCACAGAAGAGTAACGAGGACCTTCTAGAAAACAGCGCTGCCATCAAGACCAAAATGCATCACTGTCATCTTTTAAACTTCAACAGGAATAAAACAAAATGCTTACTTTTCATTAATTTGATACAAATTATAACAAAGAAAAAGAACTCATTTACTCTCAGAAAATGGCCTACATGATCATGTGCCTCCCACTGTTGCTATTTTGAATTCTAATCCATTCAGGGACTTCCCTAGCAGTCCAGTGGTTATGTCTGAGCTTCCATCGCAGGGGGCATGGGTTTCTCTCTGGTCAGGGAACTAAGATCCCACAGGAGGACAAGAAAAGAAAAAACTCTTTTCCATTCAGAAAAGAGCGATGCTAGTGAGAGGGTAACAGGCAGGAAGGCTGCTGCTGCTGCTAAGTCACTTCAGTCGTGTCCGACTCTGTGCGACCCCATAGACGGCAGCCCACCAGGCTCCCCCGTCCCTGGGATTCTCCAGGCAAGAACACTGGAGTGGGCTGCCATTTCCTTCTCCAATGCATGAAAGTGAAAAGTGAAAGTGAAGTCGCTCAGTCGTGTCCAACTCTTAGCGACCCCATGGACCGCAGCCCACCAGGTTCCTCCGTTCATGGGATTTTCCAGGTGAGAGTACTGGAGTGGGGTACTATTGCCTTCTCCAGGCAGGAAGGCTAGGGATCTCCAAATGGAGGCAATAGGCTGCAATCATCACAAGTTTTTTCTCTATGTCAGGAGGAAACAGACTAAAATTGTCAGATTTTTTTTCCTCCTCTATACAAAATTAAAAGGAGGTTTCCTTTAAAATTGTGTTGCCATGATAACACCTGGTTCCACCTGAACTTAACTTTTCTCAGCCCTTGAGCTAACCAATGTGTTTTTCTCACAGAAATGTTTTTCTTAAGTTATGTTAATGAACAATGTTATTTACCTTAGACTCTGTCTTTCTTCAAGTCAGTTCCAACTAAGACTCAGAACGGACTTAACAAACCAGTATGTTTTACTCTGGCAAATGTTCTCTTAAGCTATGTTAATGAGATTACAAATTTGCTTGGAAACCAAACCTGCCTTTCTTCAAGATTCATGGCAATCGTGTTATGGCCTGGGATGACTCACCTTGTGCCAATGTTATCTCAAAATACATGTTATGGGTGAGGGGCCTGGTGCCACTCTCTGAGTTCTGAGACATTTCCTTCCTCTAATTAGCTGCCTGCTAATAGGTATATAACTTACTGCTAAAGACTAGCGGGGGTGGGGGTGGGGGGCACTCTTTCTGCCCCCTTCTGATGTGTATGTCAGAAGCTTTCTCTATCTCTTTTATACTTTAATAAAACTTTAATACAGAAAAGCTCTGAGTGATCAAGCCCTGTCACTGGCCCCAGGTTGAATTCCTCTCCTCTGGAGGCCAAGAATCCCAGCGATTTTAATGGCTCAGCAATAACCTTTCACTAGCTTTTTTTCAATGTTTAATGCTATCAACTAGGGATACAGCAATGAAGGAAAAAAAATCCTCTGTCCCTGCACTAACAAAGCAGATCAGATTTACCCTCCCACTTTAAACAACTAGAAAACCAGAGAAATAAAATGAAGCCTTTTTAACAAAAATATTTCAGCCACAGAATGGGAGAAAATATTCACAATATAAATAACATACAAGACTTGCATTAAGAATATATAAAAGGTTTTTACTACTTAACAATGGACAAACTGAAAATCAAAAGGGAAAAGATTTTAACAGATTTTTCATCAAATCAGAGACATAAAAGCAAACACTAAACACATAAAAATATATAATTAGTCATAAAGAAATACAAATAAAAACCACACTGAGACATTACTGTACACCCACTAGATTGGCTCAAATCTGTTTTAAAAATGATAATACATGTCTGAGAGGGAACAGAGGTTAAGTCCCTTCAGTCGTGTCCAACTCTTTGCAACCCCGTGGACTGTAGCCAGCCAGGCTCCTGTGCCCACGGGATTTCCCAGGCCAAGAATTCTGGAGTGGGTTGCTATTTCGTCCTCCAGACAATCTTCCAGACCCAGAGGTTGAACCAACAACTCTTGCGTCTCCTGCATTGGCAGGCAGATTACTACTAGCACCACCTGGGAAGCCCAACTCTTATACATCAGTGGTGAAAAAAATTAAAATGGCATTATCACTTCAGATAAGGTAAATTTTTTATTATACATACTTAAACATTACACCTCCCACATGACTTCATTCTTTTCAATAAGTTTTTTAAAAATTCAATTTCTTATTTACTTAAAACATACACCTGCTGTGCATGTGTGTGCTGCTTCAGTCACGTCAGACTCTTTGCGACCCTATGGATTGTAGTTCTCCAGGCTCCCCTGTCCATAGGATTCTCTAGGCAAGAATACGGAGGGGGTTGCCATGCCCGCCTCCAGGGGATCTTCCTGACCCAGGGACTGAACTCGAGTCTCTTGTGTCTCTTGCACTGGCAGGTAGATCCTTTACCGCTAGCACCACCTGGGAAGCCCGTATCGACTATATAGTCCAGCAATTCCAGTTCTAAGAACAGAGAAAAATGTTTGATGTCCACGAAAATACCTGTACATGTTTATGGCAATTTTATCTGTATGCAACAGCAGGGTTGATCATTTTCACTTAAACATCCGCCAGTAACAAGTAAGGCTTTGAGGACCATGTGGCTGGTCTGTCATAACTACTCATCTCTGCCATCACAGCCACAAACATGAAAGGAATAGGCAGAGCTGCCTTCCAATAAAACAAACTGCTTTTATAAAAATGGATGGATGGCCACTCAAGTTTGCAGACCCTGAGAAAAGCCCAAAAGTATAAACAATCCAAATGATTATCAACAGGTAAATGGATAAAACCTACATATCCATACAATGAAATACTACTCAGTAATAAAAGAGAAAGACAACCTGTTGTTCATCACTAAGTCGTGTCTGACTTTACAACCCCGTGGACAACAGCACCCTAGGCTTCCCTTTCCTCCACCAGCTCTCAGAGCTTGCTCAAATTCACATCCATCAAGTTGGTGACGCCATCCAACCACCTCATCCTCTGCCATTCACTTCTCCTTTTGCCCTCAATCTTTCCCAGCATCAGGGGCTTTTCCAATGAGTTGGCACTTCGCATTAGATAGCCAAAGTACTGGACCTTCAGCTTCACATCAGTCCTTCCCCAATGAAAGACAACTAATATATGCAATTGCATGGATAAGCTTCATGCTAAATGAAAAAGACTGGCACAAAAAACTGCATACAGTATGATTTCACTTACATGAAACACTAGGAAAGATAGATATCATCTATTTTTTTTCCATTTATTTTTATTAGTTGGAGGCTAACTACTTCACAACATTGTAAGTGGGTTTTGTCATACATTGACATGAATCAGCCATGGAGTTACATCTATTAAACAACAAAACAACAGGTGCCCAAGGCTAGGGGTGGAGGGCTAAGACCTGTCTGGGAAGATTTTGGGGAGGATGAAAACACACTCTAGCATACTGATCATGGGGGCTGCACCATGTACTGTCAAAACTCAAATGCTGCACACTTAAATTACGTCTGTTTTGTCATATGCTTTTTAAACCTCAAAGATGATTTTTAAAAAGAAGTACAGAACACGATTTAATAAGGCTGAGAATGACTCTGAGAAGAATTCATTCCTTTCAAATCAGCCTAGAGGGAAGAGTTTAGTTAGAAGTCAAGTTTGCTATGGTTCTGAATGAATACACTGGAGGCCTGAACTACAGGGGAGTGAAGCTGGAATGAAAGAGAGAGATCTGAGACTAAATTCTCCAAGTTGTTATCTAGATTCTTACCCATTATGTTTGTTAAGTGAAATTATTTTCATTTGATATCTATAGTTCTTTGCTACATACTCTATGGGACAAAATATGACAGTATACAAAATGTTGCTATGCTGAGAATTCATAAAACAAATGATATAGAATGATATAGAACAGTAACTATTTCCTGCCTATAAATTGAGCATCACTTGAAATGCACTAGTTCTCAAACTGCACTAATTTCTTTAATAGGAACAGAAGAGGTATTTCATATAGTCCTAAATCAGAGCATTCAAATGCTGAAGATAAACAGTGTCTGACTCCTACTCTACACCGCTATTCAAGCCTTCAGTATCTTCAGGTATTCAGAGTCCACCTGATGAACCCAGCAGCTCGTGTCTGTACCCTCTCCCTCTGCTCAAGGGCACTGCACCCTAACAATACCCACCCCAAACTTCCCCTATCTCTGTAAAAATAAATCTTAGGAAGTAGTACAAAGAATCCTCCAGCTGTTGACTATCTTTCTTCCTTATAAAATCAAGGATCTGTGCTGGGCAGGATGTGGTAATACCTAAGAGGGTCCCCAACGCAGATTCCTGCTGTTTTGACATTCACACCCTTGTCCTCCCTGAGTGTGGCTGGACCTCATGGCTCACTTTTAAACACCAAAACAGTGCATACTGGGAGGGATGTCATCTGAAAGTGACAGTACAAACACTGTCTTCCATCCTGTTCACCCCTCTTCCTCTGACTCCCTCTGACAAGGGAAGCCCAAGAACATTGGAGTGGGTAGCCCATCCCTTCTCCAGCGGATCTTCCCGACTGGAGTCAACTGCATTGCAGGCGGATTCTTCACCAACTGAGCTATCAGGGAAGTCCTGTATCAGGAAACCCCTAGTGGGGCAGCCCGAAAAACTGTTTTAATACACTTTAGGGGTGTATCTCAGGTACACTAAAGTTAGTGAAATACTGGTATAGGTGATAGCAAAATCATGAAAGTAGTAAATCATGTCAAAAAGATACAGAAAAAAATTCATGAAAGTGATACACAAATAACTGCTGTTCAAAAATTACTGTCTTAAAGCAATATCATTATAGTAACCTTTAATGTACAAAACAAAGACCCTCCTTTAAAAAGAGGAAAGAAAACTTAACTATATTATCATAGCACTTGACTATTCTTTTCAAGAAAACTGCTAACCCAACTGGTCTTGGGCAAGGAATGTAACAATGAAACAGCTGGTTTTTATCAGCTACTATGCAAATGTATTTAACATCCATCAAATTGCTAAGGCCATTCTAAAATAATCAAAATCATATCTATTTTGATTTTATAACTTCATTTAAAGGAATTTTTTATTTGTTCCTATAGCAGTTCCCTTGTGGCTCAGCTGGTAAAGAATCTGCCTGCAATGCAGGAGATGTGGGTTTGATCCCTGGGTTGGGACGATCCCCTGGAGAAGAGAAAGGCTACCCACTCCAGTATTCTGGCCTGGAGAATTCCAGGGACTACAGCCCATGGGGTCGCAAAGTTGGACACAACTGAGCAACTTTCAGTTTTTACTTTCACAGCAGTTCCTGGGGACTCTCAGCCCAGAGGGGCAGGGAAGAACAGGCAAATTACAGTGTGCGAGGCTGATCAAAGACAGCCTAAGAGACAAGAGGGGAGAAAAGAAGAGGCAGCGTACATGTTTCAATGTTCCATCTTCCGAGGAAGAAAATCTTCTCGTGAATTCCTTGTCATCAAGAATACAGAGCTACTCTCAGAATGGCAGAAGAACAACTTACAAAAATCTACAGAGAGCACTGACAAAACTTGTCAAAATCAATTTTTTCAGAAGTATAAAAATTAACCAAAGGCATGCAACAATCAAAGGAGCATTTACTCAAGAAAAATGACTCAATCTCAGTAAGAACAGCAAGCTCTGTGGTGTTTCAATTCCATCCCCCTCTTCCCAGCTCTGCAGTAGTCTTATAACCCAATGTGTTCCTAGCAGTCACTAGAACAGTTAGGTTTGGAATTCCCCACAGCTTCATCCTGAGCACTGTCACCATTTGACATGGCAGCAGACCTAAGTGCTCCCTTGCGTCTGCAGGTCGCACAGACTCGGACCCTACTGAAGTGACTTAGCAGCAGCAGCAGAGTTACTTTGTAATCTAATGCAGAGCTCTCCGTGGAAGCAGCCCAACCCCCAGGCTGTTTTCTCAGAAACAATCTCAGTAGCAACTGTCTACCACAACAGCTGACTGAGTGATATCACCACTTGAGGACTAACAAAAGGCTGATCAAAACAATTTAAAAGCAAAATCTAAGGAATGGAAGGTCAATACAAGGCTCTGAAAAGCTTGCTCCAAGATATTCCTGGGAATCTAGAATGCCAGGTGTACATTTAGGACACTGTTCATGCCAAAAAAAGACCCGAGAAGATCCTACTCTCTCACTTCTGGATAATCCTGAGGCTCTGTGCAAACGCTAAATGAAGTCTACACAAACTGCCTCCTGGAGCATGGAAAGTATGTCCAGCAGACCTACACAGCCCCTCAGCAAAGGCTGGCTTATTAGTCAGAAGCAATTAAGGAAATCCCTGTCCAAACATGAGCTGACCACTAACTGAGCAGAAATTGCAAGAACTGCACATGACAAACAGGCTTTCAGAAGTCAGAAAGCAAACAGCAACCACAGCGAACCTAACTGACCGTGGGGACGGAGAGAGATGCGCAGCACGGGAAGACGCGGGGTGGCAGGGTCACTCAGGCCTGTGCGGGCTGTGCGGTCGCCTCCAAAGGCTCAGTGCCCCAGCTTTGTTTTGGGCATCTTTTATACACCATAAACTTCTCGCTCAAACAGCTCAGATTCCTCCCCTCCCCAGGTAGCCTAACTTCCTGAAGATGCAAAGAGCAAGCAAGGTGAGCAAGCAAGATCACAGAAGCGGAAGCTGTGACTGATGAGCAGCAGCTGTTAAAACAAGATAAAGGAAGGAAAAGCAAAAGGTTGTTCCTTTAATTGGGGCTTTGATCTCGCTCCTATCTCAGGATATGTCTGACTAACAATTGTATCACCCTGTATTATTTAAAACGCTCAGTTTTGAACACAAAAGCAGGAGACTCACAAAGAAACAAGAAAGTATGGCCTATACTCAGTTTAAAATACCATACACGTATGGCTGATTCGTGTCAATGTATGACAAAACCCACTGAAATGCTGTGAAGTAATTGGCCTCCAACTAATAAAATAAAATTTAAAAAAATAAATAAATAAATAAAATACCATACAGTAGAAACTGTAAGACCTGCAGACAGACAAGCAAACATAGGAAGCCAGTTGAAATTATCCAATCTGAGCAAAAACAAAGAATAAAAATTAAGATGTCTCAGAGACCTGTGGGGACACCATCAAGCATACCAATACATGCATGTGGGAGTCACAGGAGAGGGGCAGGAGGAAAGAAAGGGTATTTGAGAAAATAACGGCTCCAAGCTTCCCAAGTTGATGAAAAACCTTAACCTACATAACCCAGCTTAGTAAACTTCATGTAGGATAACCTCAGAGATCCACACCTAGGCATATCCACACACTAGTCAAGCTACTGACAGACAAAGTGGGTATCTTGAAAGCATCAGGAAAAAAGTGACTCCTCACATACAAGTGACCCTCAGTAAGATGAACAGCTGACTACTTATCTGAACGCTGCAGGCCTGAACACCAAGATGTGACATTTCAAGTCTTGAATAGGAAGACTATCAACCAGGAATTCCATACATATTGAAACGTCAAAATGAAGCACAGTCCAACAGAAAAACTAAGGAAAGATTCAAGATGTTCTCAGATGAAAACGAGAGCATCTGTCATTTTCACTCTCCCTACACGTAACACTGAAGGGAGTTCCTCTGATCAAAAGGAAAGCACAATAGTGACTAATTTGAATCTACATGCAAAAGTAAGAAACACCAATGATAGAAGGTAATTACACAGATAAATATAAAAGACAGTATAAATGTGTTTTAATTTGTAACACTTTTCTTGTCCTAACTTAAGACAATTGCATAAAAACAATAATCATGAAACTCTATTTATGAGCTTACTATGTATTATGTGTAACTTATCTGACAGTAAGGCTTCCCAGGTGGCTCAGTGGTAAAAAATCCGCCTGCAAATGCAGGAGACATGGGTTTCATACCTGGGTCAGGAAGATCCCCTTGAGGAGGAAATGGCAACCCACTACAGTATTCTTGTCTAGGAAATCCCATGAGAGGACAGAGGAGCCTGGCGGGCTGCAGTCCACGGGGCTGTAAAGAGTTCCACATGACTGAGTGAAGGCCTGCAAAGCACATTCGACAGTAATAGTACAGAGAAAGGGCTCACAGTGGAGTTACAGTGGAGCAAATTCTTTGTATACTATTCAAATGAACTTGACGTTAATCTGAATTAGATTGTTTTAAGATGTTAGCTCAAATTTCTGGACCAACAACTAAGGAAACAACTAAAGAAAAAAATATATATAGTGATCTCCACTTTACTAAATCAATTCTCAGACCTAATCTTGTAAAAAACGACACAGGTTGATCACTATTTTCTCTTTGAAACACGTTTTTTTCTCCTAAGTCTCACTGGTTGGAATCTCCTCCTTTCTCCAATCTCTAAATAGCTGAGGGGCTCTGGACTCAATCCTTGATGTCCTTCCCTATCCTGTCTCATTTACTTGTTAGGTGATCTTACCCAGTCATAGGACTCCTAATATCTGCTAGATACTGATGGCTCCGAAATTTGTATCTATATCCCTAACCTATCCTCTGAGCACCAGAGCCAGCACATCCAACAGCCCATTCCGTATCTCACCTTTTACATCTAATAGGTTCAGTTCAGTTCAGTTGCTCAGTCGTGTCCGACTCTTTGCGACCCCATGAACCACAGAACGCCAGGCCTCCCTGTCCATTGCCAATTCTCGGAATTTAAGCAAACTCATGCACATCGAGTCGGTGATGCCATGGAGCCATCTCATCCTCTGTCAACCCCTTCTCCTCCTGCCCCCAATCCCCCCCAGCATCAGGGTCCTTTCAAATGAGTCAGCTCTTCGAATGAGGTGGCCAAAGTACTGAAGTTTCAGCTTCAGCATCAGTCCTTCCAATGAACACCCACGACTGATCTCCTTTAGGATGGACTGGTTGGATCTCCCTGCAGTCCAAGGGACTCTCAAGAGTCTTCTCCAACACCACAGTTCAAAAGCATCAATTTTTCGGTGCCCAGCTTTCTTCACAGTCCAACTCTCACATTCATACATGACCACTGGAAAAACCATAGCTTTGACTAGGTGGACCTTTATTGGCAAAGTAATATCTCTGCTATTTAATATGCTGTCTAGGTTGGTCATAACTTTCCTTCCAAGGAGTAAGCATTTTTAATTTCATGGCTGCAATCACCATCTGCAGTGATTTTGGAGCCCCCCAAAATAAAGTCTGACACTGTTTCCACTGTTTCCCCGTCTATTTCCCATGAAGTGATGGGACCAGATGCCATGATCTTAGTTTTCTGAATGTTAAGCTTTTCACTTTTTCACTCTCCTCTTTCACTTTCATCAAGAGGCTTTTTAGTTCTTCTTCACTTTCTGCCATAAGGATGGTGTCATCTGCATATCTGAGGTTATTGATATTTCTCCCAGCAATCTTGATTCCAGCTTGTGCTTCATCCAGCCCAGTGTTTCTCATGATGTACTCTGCATATAAGTTAAATAAGCAGGGTGACAATATACAGGCTTGACATACTCCTTTTCCTATTTGTAACCAGTCTGTTGTTCCATGTCCAGTTCTAACTGTTGCTTCCTGACCTGCATATAGGTTTCTCAAGAGGCAGGTCAAATGGTCTGGTATGCCCATTTCTTTCAGAATTTTCCACAGTTTATTGTGATCCACAATGTCAAAGGCTTTGGCATAGTCAATAAAGCAGAAATAGATGTTTTTATGGAACTCTCTTCCTTTTTTGATGATCCAGCGGATGTTGGCAATTTGATATCTGGCTCCTCTGCCTTTTCTAAAACCAGCTTGAACATCTGGATGGAGCCAAGGCAAAAACAATACCCAGTTGTGGTTGTGACTGGTGATAGAAGCAAGGTCTGATGCTGTAAAGAGCAATATTGCATAGGAACCTGGAACGTTAGGTCCATGAATTAAGGCAAATTGGAAGTGGTCAAACAGGAGATGGCAAGAGGGAATGTTGACATTCTAGGAATCAGTGAACTAAAATGGACTGGAATGGGTGAAGTAACTCAGATGACCACTGTATCTACTACTGCGGGCAGGAATACCTTAGAAGAAATAGAATAGCCATCATGGTCAACAAAAGAGTCTGAAATGCAGTACTTGGATGCAATCTCAAAAATGACAGAATGATCTCTGTTCATTTCCAAGGCAAACCATTCAATACCACGGTAATCCAAGCCTATGCCCCAACCAGTAATGCTGAAGAAGTTGAAGTTGAACAGTTCTATCAAAACCTACAAGACCTTTTAGAACTAATATCCAAAAAAGATGTCCTTTTCATTATAGGGGACTGGAATGCAAAAGTAAGAAGTGAAGAAACACTTGGAGTAACAGGCAAATTTGGCCTTGGAGTACAGAATGAAGCAGGGCAAAGGCTAATAGAGTTTTGCCAAGAGAATGCACTCATTATAGCAAACACCCTCTTCCAACAACACAAGGGAAGACTCTACACATGGACATCACCTGATGGTCAACACCGAAATCAGATTGATTATATTCTTTGCAGCCAAAGATGGAGAAGCTCTGTACAGTCAGCAAAAACAAGACCAGGAGCTGACTGTGGCTCAGATCATGAACTCCTTGTTGGCAAATTCAGACTTAAACTGAAGAAAGTAGGGAAAACCACTAGACCATTCAGGTATGATGTAAATCAAATCCCTTATGACTATAGAGTGGAAGTGAGAAATTGAGTTAAGCGACTAGATCTGATAAGAGTGCCTGATGAACTATGGATGGAGGTTCGTGACATTGTACAGGAGACAGGGATCAAGACCATTCCCAAGAAAAAGAAATGCAAAAGGCAAAATGGTTGTCTGAGGAGGCCTTACAAATAGCTGTGAAGAGAAGAGAAGCGAAAACCAAAGAAGAAAAGGAAAGATATTCCCATTTGAATGTAGAGTTCCAAAGAATAGCAAGGAGAGACAAGAAAGCCTTCCTCAGCGATCAATGCAAAGAAAAAGAGGAAAACAACAGAATGGGAAAGACTAGAGATCTCTTCAAGAAAATTAGAGATACCAAGGGAACATTTCATGCAAAGATGGGTTCAATAAAGGACAGAAATGGCATGGACCTAACAGAAGCAGAAGACATTAAGAAGAGGTGGCAAGAATACACAGAAGAACTGTACAAAAAAGATCTTCTTGGCCCAGATAATCACGATGGTGTGAGCACTCATCTAGAGCCAAACAACCTGGAATGTGAAGTCAAGTGGGCCTTAGAAAGCATCACTATGAACAAAGCTAGTGGAGATGATGGAATTCCATTTGAGCTATTTCAAATCCTAAAAGATGATGCTGTGAAAGTGCTGCATGCAATATGCCAGCAAATTTGGAAAACTCAGCAGTGGCCACAGGACTGGAAAAGGTCAGTTTTCATTCCAATCCCAAAGAATGCTCAAACTACTGCACAACTGCACTCATCTCACATGCTAGTAAAGTAATGCTCAAAATTCTCCAAGCCAAGCTTCAGCAATATGTGAACCGTGAACTTCCAGATGTTCAAGCTGGTTTTAGAAAAGGCAGAGGAACCAGAGAGCAAATCTAATAGGTACTTCCACCTAAATGCCTAATAAATGTCTGCATGGCTCACTGCTCAAATGTAAAGTCTTCAGAGAAACTTTCCATGACTATCCTATGTCAAACAGACTCTCTACCTCACACTCTCTATCCCATAATCTATTAAAATTTTTTTCATGGCAGTCATCACAACCTATTTATATTTATATATGTTTTAGGTTAAGTTCTAAGTACTGAATCCATGTTCACTGCTTTACCTTGGTGCACAGAACATACCTGAATATTTATCAAAGGAAGAGAAAGGGAATACTGATTAGGAATAAATGTATAAAAGACTTTTTAACCAATACATAAAAAATACAATGAAGATACTTACTTTTCCTTTTTTTCTTGTTTGTGGGCCTCTCTTGTAATTTGAGCTGCTTTTCTACTATATGGATGGATGACTTTTTTTTCTTGTCCTACTCTTTTTCCCTTTGGTGCTTTAGGCTGAAATGTAGAGAAGTATATGACACACATAGTCAGATACATAAATGACTTATGTCAAAAAATTTTCTTTAGAAATAAAAATTTTAAACAGTAGTATAACAGAAATACCATGAGCTGGAAATACATCACTAGAAATTAGGAGATATGCCAGACTCAGTCTTTGTTTCCATGGTCCTAACAGAAATGATATACAGTTGACCTCGAACAACTCAGGTATGGAATGTGTGGGTCCATTTGAATGTAGATTGATTGTTTCCCACAATAAGTACTACAGTGCTACATTATCTATGTTTATGGAGGAACTGTATATATGGAGGGCTGACTATAAACTATATGCAGACTTCTGACTGAGTGGAGAGTCGGTGCCCCTAACCCCTGCACTGTCCAAGAGTTAACTGTATTCAGAACTATGCTCCCGTGATGTAAGAAAATAAAGGCAGAGAGTAAAAAACCCAGGTTTTCAACTGTTCCATCTTCAAAGCAGATACAGAAAATGCAGATAGTGAGGACAGTCATAGGTGGTCATCTGCGTAAAAGTTAAAATT
The DNA here is from genome assembly GCF_963930625.1 of Muntiacus reevesi. Lineage (NCBI taxonomy): Eukaryota > Metazoa > Chordata > Mammalia > Artiodactyla > Cervidae > Muntiacus > Muntiacus reevesi. Next base: position 2,634,089 of record NC_089264.1, read on the forward strand.
AAGAGAGGGTAGAAGGAACCCAAGATGTTAATAGGAGCCTGACTGTAGAAGCTGCACAAGAAGTTGTAGAAGAGAGTGGGCTGTGAATACAGCAAAATCAAAGCTGGATGCACAGGAAATAAGAAGAGAGGGAATAATATAAGCCATCTCAAATCAGCCCACTCCAAAAGAAACAAATTATTTTCCCATCCAAGACTTAACCAGGTCCTCTAAACTAGCTGTCTAGCATTTCAGTACTGTTTTATTCCTACATACTTCTGTTATCTTATATCTGACCTAAATTACTCGGGAACTTTGGCTCCCTGTAATAGAAAGCCAAAATAACAGTGGCCTAACCCAGATGAAGTTAGCTCTCTCCACAAAAAGCAGAAGCTGGAGGCTCTGTCCTAAGGAGCTCTGATACCCACTCCTTGCTGCTGCCCTCAGATGGAACACCAGGCCTTCAGTCCAGCCAGTGAGAGGCAGAAGAGAAAATCAACAGGCATGTTCCTTCAATATTAAAGGAGGATTATATAACTGATTAGTAAATATAGCCTTTATTCCCAGAAAAAAATACATGATTATAGAAGAAAAAGAGGCTCTTTAGGGGACAGGTGGGAGTCTAACATATCTAATCTTCAAAAAGAAGATTAGAATATTCTCTCCAAAACTCCTGTCACTGCTTTAATGCAGCCTCACAGTCTTTCATGATTAAGGTGGCCTTTAGGTTCTCACTGCTACTCCTTTTTCGTCAGAAGACTCAGAGTGCACCTGCCTAGAACACTAACGAGTAAAGTCCTTCTGCCCTGTAAAGGGCTTCACAAACTTGGTTAGGCCTAAAACCTTAACACGAGAAACAAACTCCTCCCACTTACTCTCCAGCATTACACCCCACTCAAAAGACTCTTCATCACATTCTTACTAACTTCTCACCATTCCCAGAACATACCATGCTGTTTTGCTTTTTTTTTCCTTTAACTTCTGGAGACTGAACTTGTTACCTCTGCCAGTAAAATCTTTACTTGTCCTCTGATAAAATGCAGCTCAGTCACTTCCTTTATAAAACTGTCCAAGTAGAATTAATCAAAATGACCACCTCACATACGTATTCATTTCTTCAACAATTATTAACTAAAATACTCAATAAATATGAACTATTGCCTTCCTGATAAACATGACCAGAGAAGATTAACTCCAAGTGTGAAACCCAGGCTGCTCCTAGGAGCTGGTCATGGGTACAGGAGTATAGTGTGAAACCATCATCAGAGTGTGTGCGTTCTTCCACGTGTCTCTCTACGCGTGCGGAGGGAGGAGACAGGAAGGTGTAACAAGAACTTCTGTGCATGAAGGTTAGCTAGCAAACACAGATCAAGTAAAACTTTCAGAACTCAAGGCAGGCTGCCTCTAAGATGGTCCCCAATGACCCCACCTCCTGAGGCCTATATGCGTCTGTCCATTCCCTTGAGTGTGGGCAGGACCTCTGACTTACTTTGTGAACTAACATTTGGGAAAGTGATACTGTATCAGTCCAGAGATAGGTTACGAAAGGACCCTGGCTATGTCTTGCCCACTCCACTCTGCCCTCTCTGGCTGCCTCCGATGGAGACTAGCTGTCTTGTGGTGAGCTGCCCTACACAGAGGCCAGTGAGACAAGTGACTGAGGGAAGCCTCAGGGAGTGAGGAACTGAGGCCTTCAGTCCAAGAGCCCACAAGGAGCTGAACTCCACCAAGAACCGTGTGAGGGAGCTGCAAAGTGGACCCTCCCCAAGCTGTGCCCTGAGACGAAGCCACAGCCTCAGCTTATACTTTGCAATCTTGTGAGAAACCTTGATGGAGAGGACCCAGGTAAAGTATGCCTGGTCTGTGAGAGAATAAACTCTATTTTTTCAAGCCAGTGAATTGTGGGATAGCTTGTTAAAGAGTTAACTGATGCAAAATCAAAAAAATAAAGCAAAGATATCTTTGCAAAGGTACTTTTATTTCACACATTCCAACAAATAAAGTGCTTTCAAAAAATGGAACAAGATCACAAAATTCTCAAGAAAAAAAGATGGTCTCTGAAGCTGTAAAACAACTGAAGCTACAGACTTGTGTAACATTGTTTTAGCAGTAAGTTCAAGTCTACAGAAAATTTCCTTTAAAGATTTAAAAACTTTCTTTAGAACAAGAAATAGTTTGATAACCCTTGGAATACAAAATACCTGCACAGCTTTAGAAGACTCCATTTTAAAGAACCTCTAAGATTTAGTTCAAAGAAAGTACAAAGAAACCAAACTTACATTCTGACTCAACTGTGGACTATGATTCCTTATAATAATTTATTCATGAAAAAGTTGCCTCAAGGCAGGTTATAAATATATAATAAGGCACAGAACTATGTACCATAAAATAATAAATTTCAAAACAATTCTGTCAATATATTAATTTTTTTTTACAAAAAAACCAACAAAATGCTTCAACAGGAGAAAAATGAAGTAACAGCCTATCAATAAAAATTAATCTATTAATTACATTCTATTCAAACTAAATACTTCTTAATTAAAAAGCAATCAATCTTCATTAGTCAGGGATTCTTCAAAATTTATTTTATAAAACATCTGACAATTCATAAGATAGTATAGAAACATTCTATATATTGGAGGGGAAATGTTTACGCTGTGTTTTCAATTCAAATTTAGTATTTTGTTTCAAAAAGGAACAAATTTAACTTTCAAAGATATAGCAAAAATGCATTGTTTTCATATGCATAAAACACTACTCTAAAAAAACAGAAACTTCTGAAAAGTTTCTAGCATCACAGAAATATTCTATTTAAGAAAACTGGTGTTAAAGGTATTAAAAGTCTCTCTTACATATGATCTTTAGTGATCACTTCAGAAAATTCATTATAGACCAATCTTTGGATTCAAACTTGAGAGTAACAAAGAAAACACAAATCAGTTTATTCAAACACAGCAACAGAGAGAGGTTTTCAGGGACAATACACTTTCAATGTTTCTATAAAAACCATAAAAAACAAAATAGAGCTTTTCCTAAAAGACAATCAAAGCCATCAAAGAATCTAAGCACAACTAGAAAAAGAAATGTCATTTCAACTGCCCGATATAACTAGAAATCTAAAAAAATGATCATTTCACCAACACACTTAAGATACACAGATACACATAAATGTTTTTTTCAAAAGTAGAGGAGTAATGCCATGCCTACAACTGAGAAAGCTTACAGTATATAATACCTTGAACCACAAGTAACTGTAATCACAAAGATAAATTCTAGAATATGATAAACTAAGTCACTTTATATCAAAGATATGACAGGAATATAATGAACTAATTAAGAGAATCTGACCTTTTTTTTCTTTTTTTTGCAGTGACTCTATCCTGAAGAATTCTAGGACACTTCCCTTGCTTAGCAGATAAATATGATGACAAGTGTCAATAACAAATACCTTGTTAGAGCATCCAGAAAGGACACATAAGCTGTGTTAAATGCCATTCAATTTTCAACGACCATTTCCAGTTTAAGTTCACCTCCTCCTTGAAGCTATCCACTAACATGTAACCATTTCATTCTCAATAATCTTGCTCTCTGGGGAGCATTTTCCACACAGCACTTAACATACTGTACTGACCAGTCCTTTAATTTCACACTTGTGCTTATTTCCTCCATTGCAACTCCCTGAAGACTACAAATATGTCCTATTGGGTTGAAAAATAAGTTCGAAAGAAATAAAAAGAGGTTTCCAAGATGGTGAAGGAGTTCTACCTGGAGCTCATTTTGCTCCACGAACACATCAAGAATACATCAACAGGTGGATCAGTTATCTACATCTACAGGCAGAGCACCAGGTGATCACTAGCAGAAGACCTTGGATACTGGAAAGGACAAGAGGGATCACTGTGTTACCAGGTAGGATGAAAAAAGATGGGAAAAAGAGGAGAGGACATGGGACAGGACCTGTGCCCTGGTGGGGAGGTGAAGACGGGTAGAAGTCTCATCTGGCGATGCCCCCTAACTGAGAGGACAATAGACACAGGTGGAACATCTGAGGTGTGGAGAAGGGGGAAAGAGCTGGTCTGCGGCAGACGGACAGAGACTACACAGACGGCTGGGGCTACAGCCCTGTGCACCCACCCAAACTGGGACGTCCCCCATCAGTGTGCACAGAGGCTGACGGCTGGAACATGGAGACAAGAGAGCAAAGCTGGGGAGAGGACTGCTGTTGGCTCTGAGGAGACAACCTGAGGGGACGGAGGGAGGAGATCTCTCCCTGGGAAAGCAACTCAGAATGCCACAGGTGCAAGGCACCACTGCTGAGTGGTAAGCAGGGGTGGGAGCCGCCAGCACACCCTCTCTTTCCCCGTGTGATGGCCGCTACCTGCCGATGGGTTGGGAAGGGTCCCAGCCAGGGCAGGCCCTAGCACACCTCTCACTGGCCACTCGGAAAGGCCCCCAACAGTGGGCCCACGCATGCCCACAGCCAAATGCCAGGAAGGGCCCTCACTAGGGCTGATCTTATGCCAGCCATCTGTCACACCCACGACTGTAAACTTCCCTGCTCTTCTCATCACTGAAGGACTGGCTCTCTCGTGGCCACCAACTCCTCCGCTCACTTGATGCTGAGACGAGGATCCCAGCAGCCATGCCACCTCCACACCCTGTCCTCACCAGGCCAGACCCAAGAGCTCTCAGGCAACCTCGGGAGCAACTCCTGTGTGTGGCCAACATGCAGAGGTGGGGCTAAAACCACAGCTGAGCCCCAGGGGTCTGGTGACTAAGGAGTAAAACTCTCTCCGTGCAGCTGCACAAGGTGTAGATTAAATCTGTGCTGCCAGCTTGCTAAGCCCAGCGTCGATGGAATATCCACATAGACAACGACGGTTCCCACAATGACGCTGGTCCAGCTGTAGCAGCTGTGGACTCTGCACCAAGTACACGTGGGAGTTGTGCCAAGTCAGAGTCTGAGAGTTCCCCCAGTGCCCACGGCAGGCCCAGAGACCCAGTCAGAGGTGACGGAGGGTCTGCTGGGGAGACAGAGGATGGCTGTGATTCACAGTAGGGGCAACAACACTAACAGACAAGACCCCAGAAAAATGTTGTTATTACTATCATTACCCTATATTCTGTTCTGTCGTTCTTTCTCTCATAATTACCACTGTTTAGCTGAAACTGTGAAAGTGTTAGTCACTCAGTCGTGTCCAACTCTTTGTGGCCTCATGGACTATAGCCCACCAGGCTCCTCTGTCCATGGGATTCTCCAGACAAGAACACTGGAGTGGGTACCATTCTCTTTCCAAGCTCATCTTCCTGACCCAGGGATTGAACCTGGGTCTCCTGCACTGCAGGCAGATTCTTTACTGTCTGAGCCACCGAGAGAGCCCTATTTCTTAAAATTTTTCTTTAATTTTTAAAACATGTTTTACATTTTTCTCTATTTTTATATACTTTTCACTGTTTTCTGTTTCTTCCTGTTCTCCTTCTGTTCAGTTTTGTTTTTATCACTTTTTATTTTTCTGTGTTTTTGCTTTCTTTGCTTTTTTCCTGCACTCTGCTTTATTTTTTGTTTTTGCTAACTTTATTTGACTTGACCTCTGGGTCACTTTGCTGTGGTAGTTCTCCTGCTCTCCGATTTCTCTGCTCTGTTCCTTACGCGTGCATGTGTGCACTGGGTATTTGTTCAGTTTTGGTTTTACTGTTTGTCTCAGGCTTTGTTTCTTCATTTCTCTTTTGTTGTTGTTGTTGCTACTACTTGTTTATCTCTTCACCATTTGTCTTGAGTTTTCTTCGATTCCACCACCTGCCTTACTTTTTCTTTTTCTTTTGCCACACTGTATGACTTGCAAGATCTTGACTCCCCAGCCAGGGGTTGAGCCTGAGCCTTTGGGGTGGGAGTGCTAAGCCCAGGATGCTGCACCAGCAGAGAATGCCCAGTCCTAGGGAATATTAATCTGTGACAGTTCTCCCAGAGATATCCTTCTCAACTCCAAGACCTGGCTCCACTGAAGGGACTTCAGTCCCCAGTACTAGATCCCTCATGCCAAACAACAAGCAAGACAGGAACACAGACCACCCACCAGCAGACAGACAGCCTCAAGTTGTACTAAGCCCAGAAACACCCCAAAACACACTGACGTGGCACTGCCCATCAGAAGGACAAGATCTAGCATAATCTACCAGAGCACAGGCACCAGGCCCTCCCACAAGGAAGCCAACACAAAAGATGGGACCAAACTCACCCACAAGGGGCAGACACCGGCAGCAAGAGGAGCTAAGACTGCAGAAAGGAGACCTCAAACACAGTAAGTTAGACAAAATGAGAACATGGAGAAATATGTTGCAGATGGAGCAACATAAAAATCCACAAAACCAAATAAATAAAGAAAAAATAGGCAATCTACCTGAAAAAGAATGTAAAATAGTAATAGTAAACATGACCCAGATCTCAGAAATAGAATAGAGGCACAACAGAATGGGGAAAATATCATAAATATTTAACAAGGACCTAAAAGACATAAAGAACAAATAATGATGAAAAACATAACTGAAATAAAAAATACACTAGAAGGCATCAATAACAGAATAACTGAGACAGAAGAATAAGTAAGTGAGCTGTAAGATAGAATGCTGGAAATGACTACCATGGAGCAGAATAAAGAAAAAAGAGTGAAAAGAAATGAGGATAATATCAAAGACCCTGTGGACCACATTAAACTCACCAACACTCGAATTATAGGGATCCCAGAAGAAGAGAGAAAAACAAAGAAATAGCTTGAAAAAACTTTGAAGAAATTAGTCAAAAATCTCCCTAACATGGAAAAGGAAATAGTCACCCAAGTTCAGGAAGCACAGAGAGTTTGAGAGTCCCATACAGGATAAAACCAAGGGGAAACAGGCTGAGACACACAGTAACTAACAAAATTTCAATACACAAAAACTAAAAGCAACAAGTAAGATACAGGGAACCCCCACATAAGGTTATCAATTGATTTTTCAGCAGAAACTCTGCAAGCCAGAAGGGAGTGGTAGGATATATTTAAAGGGATGAAAGGGAAAATCCTACAACCAAGATTACTCTATCCACCAAAAATCTCACCCAGATTCAACAGAGAAATTAAAAACTTTACAAACAAGGAAAAAAGTTGAGAGAATTCAGCACTACCAAACCAGCTTTACAACAAATACTAAAGGAAATTGGGGGGAATAGGGGGAGGGGAAACACATAAAAAAAGACCTATTAAAAAACTCCAAACAGTAAAGGAAATGGTAATGAAAAATCTCAAATAAACAACCTAAGCTTACACTCGAAGTATACATATCAACAATTAACTTAAATGGAAATGTATTAAATGCCTCAACCAAAAGACAGACTGGCTAAATGAATACAAACACAAAACTCCTATATATGTTGTCTACAAGAGACCCACTTTAGACCTAGGGAAACATCCAGACAAAGTGAGGTGCTGGAAAAAGATATTTCATGCAAGTGGAAATCAAAAGAAAGCTGGAGTAGCAATACTCACATCAAATAAAATAGACTTTAAAATTAAGATGGTTACAAAAGACAAGGAAGGACACTATGTAATGATCAAGGGACCAATCCAAGATGAAAATACAATTGTAAATATTTACACATCCAACATAAGAGAACCTCAATACATACAGCAAATGCTATGAGCCACAAAAGGGGAATCGAAAGTAATACAATAATACTGAACACCTCATACCAATGAACAGATCAACCAGAGAAAATTAACGAGGAAATTCAAGCCTTAAATTACAGATTAGATCAGACAGCCTTAATTTATACTTATAGGATATTCCTTCTGAAAGCAGAAGAATACACTTTTTTCTCAAGTGCACAGAACACTCTCCAGGATAGAGCACATCTTAAGTTACAAACCAAGCCTCCGTACCAGTAAATTTTAGAAACTGAAATCATATCAAGCATCTTTTCCAACCCCAAGACTATGAGATCAGAAATCAATTACAGGGGGAAAAAAAAAAAACTGCAGAGAAGCACAAACACACGGATCCTAAACAATATACTAGTAAATAAGCAAAAGGTCACCATAGAAACAAAAAAATACCTAGAAAAAAATGGCAACAATAACAAGACAACCCAAAACTCAGGGAACTCAGCAAAAGCAGTTCTAAGATGGAAGTTTATAGCAATATAATTCTACCTCAAGAAGCAAGAAAAATCTCAAGTAAATAACCTAAGCTTACCCAAGCTTTTTCTAGTTAGAAAAAGAAGAACAAACAAAATCTAAAGTGAGTACAAGTAAAGAAATGTTAAAAATCAGAGCAGAAATAAATGAAATGGAGACAAAGCATTCACAAAGATCAATGAAACTAAAAGCTGGTTCTTTGAGAAAATAAACAATCGATAAATCTTCAGCCAAATTCTACAAGAAAAAAAGGGAGAAGACAAATCAATAAAATTAGAAATGAAGGAGAAGTAATGACACTGAAGAAACACAAATGACCTCAAGAAACTACTACAAGCAAATATACGCCATTTAAGTGGACAAACTGCAAGAAATGGATAAATTCTTAGAAAAGAACAACCTTCCAAGACTGAAACAGGAAAAAATAGAAAATATAAACAGACCAATCACAGGTAATAGAACTGAAACTGCAATTAAAAAGCTTCTGTCAAATATAAGGTCAGACAAGATGGCTTCACAGGCAAATTCATCAAACACTTAGAGAAAAACTAACACCTATCCTTCTCAAACTCTTCCATAAAAATGCAAAGAAAGGGACATTCCCAAGCTCCTTCTACAAGGTCACCATCATTCACTCTGATACCAAAACCAGACAATCACACACAAAAAGGAAAGTTACAGACCAATATCACCGATGAACACTGAAACAAAAATCCTCAACAAAATACTAGCAAAAGCACATCCAACAACACAGTAAAAGAATCATACACTATGATCCAGTGGGATCTATCCCAGGGATACAAAGATTCCTCAATGTACACAAAACAGATAACATGATACACCACATGGACAAGCTGAAGATTACAAACCACATGATCATCTGAGTAGATGGAGAAAAAATTTTTGACAAAATTCAACACCTGTTTCTGATAAAAACTCTCCAGAAAGTGAGATATAGGGAACCTACTTCAACATAATAAAGGCCATATATGATAAATCCATAGCAAACATCATTCTCAAAGGCAAAAACCTGAAAGTATTTCCTCTAAGATCAGAAACAAAACACTCCACTATTATTCAACAAAGTTTTGGAATTTCTAGCCATGGCAATCGGACAAGAAAAAGAAATAAAAGGAATCTAAATTGTAAAAAAGAAAGTCTAAAACTGTCATTGTTTGCAGATAACATGATACTATATATAGAAAATTCTAAAGATGCCACCAGAAAACTTCTAGAGCCAATCAATGAATTCAATAAAGTTGCCAGATACAAAATTAATACACAGAAATCTCTTGCATTCCTGTAACTAACAGGAAAGATCAGAAAGAAAAATTAAGGAAACAATACCATTTACCATTGCAGCAAAAAGAATAAAATACCTAGGAATAAACTTTCCTAAGCAGGCAATACATCTGTATGCAGAAAACTGTAAGATACTGATGAAAGAAATCAAAGCAGACACAGACAGACAGCGATATATATACCATGTTCCAGGATAGGAAGACTCAATATTCTGAAAATGACTATACTACCCAAAGCAATCTACAGATTCAGTGCAATCTCTATCAAATTACCAATGGTATTTTTCACAGAATTAGAACGAAAAAATTTCCAATGTGTATGGAAACACAAAGTGTTTTAGTTGTTCAGTCATGTATGATTCTTCACGACCCCATGGACTGTAGCCCACCAGGCTCCTCTGTACATTGGACTCTCCATGCAAGAATAAATACTGGAGTGGCAACATGATAAAAACCATATATATTACAAACCCACAGCAAACATTTCCTCAATACTGAAAACCTGAAAACATTTCCTCTAAAACCAGGAATAAGACAAGGGTGCTGGTGCCCACTCTCACCATTACTATTCAACATAGTTTTGGAAGTCCCAGCCACAGTGATCAGAGAAGAGAAAGAAATAAAAGGAATCCAGACTGGAAAAGAAGAAGTAATTCTCACTGTTTGCAGATGACATGATCTTCTACATAGAAAACCCTAAAGATACCACCAGAAAATTATTAGAGCTAATCAATGAATATAGTAAAGTTGCAAGATATAAAATTAATACACAAAAATTCCTTGCATTCCTATACACTCTAACAAGGAAAAAACAAAGAGAAATTAAGGAAACAATCCTATTCACTGCTGCAACAAAAAGAACAAAATATTTAGGAATAAATTTACCTAAAGAAACAAGACCTATATATAGAAATCTTTAAAACACTGATGAAGGAAATCAAAGATGATGCAAATAGATGGAGAAATATACCATGTTCATGGATTGGAAGAATCAATATAATGAAAACAAGTGTACTTCCCAAAGCAATCTACAGATTCAACACATTTCCTATCAAACTATCAACAGTATTTTCCACAGAACTGGAACAGATAATCACACATTTTGTATGGAAACATAAAAAACCTCGAAGAGCCAAAGCGATCTTGAGAAAGAAGAATGGAACTGAAGGAATCAATATTCCTGACTTTAGACTATACTACAAAGCTACGATCATCAAGACAGTATGGTACTGGCACAAAGACAGAAATATAGATCAATGGAACAAAATAGAAAGCCCAGAGATAAATCCATGCACCTATGGGCACCTTGTCTTTGACAAAGAAGGCAGAAATATACAACAGACAAAAGACAATCTCTTTAACAAGTGGTGCTGGGAAAACTGGTCAACCACTTGTAAAAGAATGAAACGAGAACACTTTTTAACACCATACACAAAAATAAACTCAAAATGGATTAAGGATCTAAACGTAAGACCAGAAACTATAAAACTCTTAGAGGAAAACATAGGCAAAAGACTCTCCAACATAAATCAAAGCAAGGTTCTCTGTGACCTACCTCCCAGAGTAATGGAAATAAAAACAAAAATAAACAAATGGGACCAAATCAAACTTAACGGCTTTTGCACAACAAAGAAAACTATAAGCAAGGTGAAAAGACAGCCTTCAGAATGGGAGAAAATAATAGCAAATAAAACAACTGACAAAGAATTCATCTCCAAAATATATAAGCAGCTCAATACCAGAAAAATAAATGACCCTATAAAAAGTAGACCAAAGAACTAAACAGACATTTCTCCAAAGAAGACCTACAGATGGCTAACAAACACATGAAAAGATGCTCAACATTAGTCATTATCAGAGAAATGCAAATCAAAACCACAATGAGGTACCATCTCACGCCAGTCAGAATGGCTGGCATCAAAAAGTCTACAAACAATAAATGCTGGAGAGGGTGTGGAGAAAAGGGAACCCTCTTACACTGTTGATGGGAATGCAAACTAGTACAGCCACTATGGAGAACAGTGTGGAGATTCCTTAAAACACTGGAAATAGAACTGCCGTAAGATCCAGCAACCCCACTGCTGGGCATACACGGCAAGGAAACCAGAATTGTAAGAGACACATGTACCCCAATATTCACTGCTGCACTGTTTACAATAACTAGGACATGGAAGTAACCTAGATGTCCATGGGCAGAAAAATGGATAAGTAAGTTGTGGAACATGTACACAACAGAATATTACTTAGCTATAAAAAAGAACAGATTTGAGTCAGTTCTAATGAGGTGAATGGAAGCCTAGTATACAGAGTGAAGTAAGTCAGAAAAAGAAACACCAACAGTTTATTAATGCATATACATGGAATTTACAAAGACAGTAACAATGACCCTATATTCAAGACAGCAAAAGAGACACAGATATAACCAACAGACTTTTGCACTATGTGCGAGAAGGTGAGGGTAGGATAGTCTGAGAGAACAGCACTGAAACATGTATATTACCATATGTAAAATAGATGACCAGTACAGATTCAGTGCATGAAGCAGGGTATTCAAAGCCAGTGCTTTGGGACAACCCAGAGGGATGGGGTGGGGAGAGGAGTGGGAGGGGGATTCAGGATGGGGGGGACACATGTGCACCCGTGGCTGATTCATGGCAAAACCCCCACAATATTGTAAAGTAATTAGCCCCCAATTAAAATAAATAAATTAATTAAAAAAAAACAAAAACGAATACTTGAGTGGGTCGCCACTTCCTACTCCAGGGGTTCTTCCCAACCCAGGGATCGAACCCAGGTCTGCTGCATTGAAGGCAAACACTTTACCATATGAGCCACCAGGGAAGCAAAGACCCTGAACAGCCAAAACAACCTTAAGAAAGAAAAGCAGAGCTGGAGGAATCAGGCTCCCTGACTTCAGACTATACTGCAAAGCTATTACAATCAATACAACATGGTTCTGGCACAAAACAAATATAAATCAATGGAACAGGACAGAAACCCAAGATAAACCCACACACCTATGGTCACCTAATCTTTGACAAAAGAGGCTAGAATATACAATAGAGAAAAAATAGTCTCTTCAATAAGTGGTGCCAAGGAAATTGGACAGTTACATGTAAAAGAATGAAATCAGAACACTCTCTAACACCATACACAAAAATATATTCAAAATGCATTAAAGACTGAAACATAAGGCTGGACCCTTTAAAGCTCTTAGAAAACATAGGCAGAACACTCTGACATAAATTATAGCAAGACCTTTTTGACCCACCTCCTAGAGTATGTCCCAGGTTTGCAAGAAAGCAACCAAGTAATCAGAACTCCCATTTACTAAAATAGGAATGGCACATAGAGACAGAGGATATCAAGAACTCACTTTTAGACTCTGGTTTAGATGTCCTGAAGACAGCTAAGTAGAGATGTGAAGTAAATGAATAAACTTATTAGTCTGGCACCAAAAAAAAAAAAAAAAAAAAAAGGCCTGGGCTAAAGATAGAAATTTGGGATAATTTGGGGTTACATGTGATACTTTAACGCTGCAGAAAGTGATACTTTAATGATACACAGGTAAGACTCCCCTGAGAAGAATAAAGGGCTTGAGGCTAAGCTCAGATGAACAGATGTTTAATAAGCACCTACAGGGTAACAGGTACCAACATAAAATCAATAAGAAAAAAATTTAGTAACCTAAAATAAAAAAAAGGTCACAAGAAAGAGTATATATTAAGTGCTTTTAAAGTTTTCAAAAGATGTGTGCTCTACCTTAAAAGAAATGTAAATCGAAACTTCAGAACTTCCTTTGTGGTTCAGCAGTTGAGAATTCACCTGCCAATGCAGAGACACAGGTACAACTCTCTGCTCTAAGAAGATTCCACAAGCTGCAGGGACACTATGCCCATACATCACAACTACTTATGTGCCTATACCTAGAGCCTGTGCTTTGCAACAAAAGAAGCCATTGCAAAGAGAAGCCTGTGCACCACAACTAGAGGGTAGCTCTGCTTCGTGGCAACTAGACAAAGTCCACATACAGCAATGAAGACGCAGTGCAGCCAAATTTAAATAAATAAAATCTATTTTTTAAAAAGTGTAAATAAACTGTAATTTTTAATGTATAAAAATGATTTTAAAAATTATTAACACTGTTGGTGAGTTAGCAGTCTCACTAATAAGTAGGAGGTATCAATAAATTGGTACAATCTTCTGGAAAGCAATTCTTATCAAGATAAAAATCACATGTCTTCCCTGGTGGTCCAGCGGTTAGGACTCTGCCCTTTTACTACTAAGGGCATGGGTTTAGATCCTTGGTTGGGGAACTAAGATTCCACAAGCTATGAGGTGTGGCCAAAAAACTAAAATAAAATAAAAAATGAAAATGTTGCACATCTTTTGATCAAGAAATCCTATTTCTATTTATTTAGTGTACAGACATTCACATATGTACAAAACAAAAAAGAATAATCGATATAGCAGTGTTTGTAACAGCAAAAGAATGGAAACAGTTTGAGTGTTCCCATCAGAGACCTGACAAATAAAGCACCATAAAAGCAAACAATAGGATGTCAGCTGTTAAAAAGACAAGTAGATCTATAAGCATGCACACAGATTGGTCTAAGATCAGGTACAACAAAAAAGTAAGTGGCATAGGACTGTGTCTAACATACTGTTTCTATTAAAGATGGGTGGGATTAGAAGACATGTATGCTGGCATATTCATATGAAATATATGAACAGTTATCTAGAAATTGGGTTCTACAATGGCTGTTTCTCAGTTGAGCTTGGGAATTAGGTAACAGAGTTGGAGGCAGACTGACTTTCTGTTGTATATAGAATAATGTACTCCCTTCCAAAGATGTCCATGCCCTAATTCTCCCATATTCGTGAATGTATTACCATATATAACAAAAAGGACTTTACAGATATCATCAAAAATCTTGAGATGGGACGATTATCTTGGATTATCCACATGGGTCCAAAATAACTGCAAGGGTCTTTATAAGAGAGAGGCAGGAGGATTACTGGGGAGAAAGAGATGTGGCCTCCTCTTAAGGTAAATTTGAAGATGTTACACTGCTGACTTTGAAGATGAAGGAAGGAGCCAGAATCAAGGAACGTAAGCAAGTTCTAGACACTGGAAAAAGGAAAGAGATTCTCCACTAGAGCATCTTGAAGGAAGACAGCCCCAGCAATACCTGGATTTTAGCTTAGAAGACTCATTTTTGGACTCTGATATCCAGAAATGTAAGAGAATGAATGTGTTGTTTTAAGCCATTACATCTGTATTAATTTTTCACAGAAGTAACAGGAAATTAGTGAATTAGTGCGCTTTTCACGGACAACCATATTTTACTTTTTTTTTTGAAACGACATACATGAAACACTACTCCAAAAAAGGTTAGTATACTAGGTAGATTTTCATTAATGTTTCTCTTTAATTTTGCTAACTTTTAGGAGCAAGTTTTTACTAGCAGGTAACCTCTTTAAAATTTATTATACTTATAGCCATAAGACAAATGAAACAGAATTGAAAGTTCAGAAACAAACTCAGGCATATACAGCCACCTTGGCAAGGGAGCCAAGAAGACTCAGTGGGAGAAAGACAGTCTCTTCCACAAATGGTGCTGGGAAACTGGACATTTACATGCAAAAGAATGAAACTGGTCCCCTCCCTTACAACACTTGCAAAAAATTTACTCAAAATAGATGAAAGATATAAATGTAAGGCCTAAATTATAAAACTCTTAGTAGAAAACATAGGGAGAAAAGTTCCTTGACATTGACCTCAGCAATGACTGGTTATGAAACCAAAGACACAAGCAACAAAACCAAAAATAAGCAAGTGGGACTACATCAAATGATAAAGCTGCTGCAGAGCAAAAGAAATGATCAACAAAATAAAAGGCACCTACAGAAGTTGGAAGAAAATATTGGCAAAATCACCTACATGATAAGGAGTTAGTATCCAAAATATAATCGGAATTCATACAATTCAATGACAACAACAACAATCTAATTAAAAACTGGGCAAAGGATATGAATACACACTTTTCCAAAGAATATATACAAACGATCATCAGGTACCTCTATTATTATTAAAGGTAATTGCAATAACTAACATTCACTAAGCACCAGACACTGGGCTAAGCTGTTTACATTTAATTTTCATAATTCTATGAGGTAGGCACTATGATTATTCCAATTTAACAGAATAACTGAGTTTTAGAGGGGTTAGGAAACTTCATCAAGACCATAGTTTAGCAAAGACAGGTGCCAAACATCCCGCAAGACTCCACTGCCCATATTCTGAGCTGCAGGAAAGAAGTTTATAGAGTAACTGATACAAATGTCTAGATGGAAAAACCTCCAGCTCCAAGCTGAGTTTAAATTCAAGACAGGATGCAACAGAGACACTACTGATGCACCAGAAAAATGACAGGGCAGGAAATGTACCAATGAGAACAGTATTTATATTCCTTGACTCATGATAAGGCAATATACTCCTACTATACAGCCTGACAAAAGTGAAGTTCAACTACAGTCAAATGTCAATGAACACCCCCCAATCACAAACACAATCCAACTACTAACAGTAGTTAGGGTAGAAAATTATGAAGAGCTGACAATTGCATATATTGATACGTAAAAAAGACTGAATTTACACAAACATGTATGCTGTTAAGTCACTTCAGTCGTGTCCGATTCTATGCTACCCCAGAGACGGCAGCCCACCAGGCTCCCCCGTCCCTGGCATTCTCCAGGCAAGAACACTGGAGTGGGTTGCCATTTCCTTCTCCAATGCATGAAAGTGAAACGTAAAAGTGAAGTCGCTCAGTCGTGTCCAACTCTTAGTGACCACATGGACTGCAGCCCACCAGGCTCCTCCGTCCATGGGATTTTCCAGGCAAGAGTACTGGAATGGGGTGCCATTGCCTTCTCCAACCAACGTATATAGCCTGAAGTAAAAACTGATGTGAAAAATAAAAATACAATGAAAATGATAAAAAAGAAAATAAAAAGGGACTAATGACACTGAGACCAGATACCTTTCTGCCACACTATAAACTTTCTGCAGACGGTGTGCGGCCATGGAATTAGAAGGCGCTTAACTCCTTGGAAGAAAAGTTATGACCAACCTAGATAGCATATTCAAAAGCAGAGACATTACTTTGTCAACAAAGGTCCGTCTCGTCAAGGCTATGGTTTTTCCAGTGGTCATGTATGGATGTGAGAGTTGGACTATAAAGAAAGCTGAGCGTCGAAAAATTGATGCTTTTGAACTGTGGTGTTGGAGAAGACTCTTGAGAGTCGCTTGGACTGCAAGGAGATTCAACTAACCCATCCTAAAGGAGATCAGGTCTGGGTGTTCATTGGAAGGACTGATGTTGAAGCTGAAGCTCCAATACTTTGGCCACCTGATGCGAAGGGCTGACTCATTTGAAAAGACCCTGGGATGAAAAGATGCTAGGAGGGATTGGGGGCAGGAGGAGAAGGGGACGACAGAGGATGAGATGGTTGGGTGGCATCACTGACTTGATGGACATGGGTTTGCGTGGACTCCGGGAGTTGGTGATGGACAGGAAGGCCTGGCATGCTGTGGTTCATGAGGTCGCAAAGAGTCAGACATGACTGAGCGACTGAACTGTACTGAAACTTTCTATGCTGTTGCTTTCATTAGAAACTAACTGAAAAATGAATATTTAAAAATCATGTTCGCACTCATTATTAGAGAAATGCAAATCAAAACCACAATGAGGTACCATTACGCACCAGTCAGGATGGCTGCTATCCAAAAGTCTACAAGCAATAAATGCTGGAGAGGGTGTGGAGAAAAGGGAACCCTCTTACACTGTTGGTGGGAATGCAAACTAGTACAGCCACTATGGAAAACAGTGTGGAGATTTCTTAAAAAAACTGGAAACAGAACTGCCATATGACCCAGCAATCCCACTTCTGGGCATACACATTGAGGAAACCAGATCTGAAAGAGACATGTGCACCCCAATGTTCATCACAGCACTGTTTATAATAGCCAGGACATGGAAGCAACCTAGATGCCCATCAGCAGATGAATGGATAAGGAAGCTGTGGTACATATACACCATGGAATATTACTCAGCTGTTAAAAAGAATTCATTTGAATCAGTTCTAATGAGATGGATGAAACTGGAGCCCATTATACAGAGTGAAGTAAGCCAGAAAGATAAAGAACATTACAGCATACTAACACATATATATGGAATTTAGAAAGGTGGTAACGATAACCCTATATGCAAAACAGAAAAAGAGACACAGAAGTACAGAACAGACTTTTGAACTCTGTGGGAGAAGGTGAGGGTGGGATGTTTTGAAAGAACAGCATGTATATTATCTATGGTGAAACAGATCACCAGCCCAGGTGGGATGCATGAGACAAGTGCTCGGGCCTGGTGCACTGGAAGGACCCAGAGGAGTCGGTGGAGAGGGAGGTGGGAGGGGGGACCGGGATGGGGAATACGTGTAACTCTATGGCTGATTCATATCAATGTATGACAAAACCCACTGAAATGTTGTGAAGTAATTAGCCTCCAACTAGTAAAAAAAAAAAAAAAAGAAAAGAAAAAAGAAGAAAAAAGAAAAACCATGTTCATATTCAAGAATTATTCTCAAGAACAGGAGCGAAAAGGGCCAGAAAGAGCAGCTTTGGAATACAAACAAGCAGTGAGTATAAAGACAAGCAAGCAGAATTTAGATACTGGTTACCTCGAAGTGGCTCCTGGAGATACAGATTCAAGGAGAACGGGGATTTCTTAGAGTGAGTAATAAACGAGATTTCCTTAAACAGCTGACCTTTATATTTAAACGTACTATATAGGCACTCTTTCGCGGCAGGCGCAGAGGCGGGGTCTGGGGTGGGAGTGGTCACTGGACGGAAGACGCGGAGCAGACCCAGGCCCGGCGACCGCGCCACGCCAGCCGCTCTCAGTTCAGCCGCGTCCCCCCCGTCCCCACCCCCACCCGCTGAGGAGCGAACAGGCGGAGCCTCGCGCATTCCCACGGGCGGGGGGCGGAGCCACGCAGAGGCCGGACCAGAGCCCAAACACGCGGAGCCCCCGCCCGCCCCGCCCCCCGTTCTCACTCCCTACGCGCTCCCCGCCGCCAGGCGCTGGCCCGCCTCCCCGCCGCGGCACTGACCCGGGCCTTCTAGGAACCTAGGGGAACCCACCATGGCGACGTTCTCACGGCCCGGGCCTCCGGAACTTCGATTCCACACGCCAGCAACTGACTGCCTGCAGCAGCGGCCCGTCTCGAGGTGGGTCCCACCAAACACACGAGGGGCGGAAGAAGCAAGGCAACCCGACCGGAAGTGGGGGGGGCGAGTGCTCATTCCTGAAAGGTCCCCGGAAACAAGACCCGGTCTTTGTGAGCCGCAGGAGACTTTGGCGGTCAGTCGGTCGCTCTCAGGTGCCTGGGGAAACGTGGGCTCTCAGGCGTCTGCCCTGCGCTCAGATCCAGGACCACGCAGCCTCTTAAGACGTGGCGGCTCTAGGCTCACGCCCAACGCAGGCCTGCCCTCTGCACCTCCTGGCTGCCTAAGCGAGGTTCCCCGAGGCTGTGCCCTCACCCGTAAAAGCCCAGGCTGCACACTCGCGGCTTCTTCCCACCTGCTTTTTCTGTGTTCTCAGGATGTGTCTTCGTTCCATCTGTACTTCTTAGGATTCCATGGACATTATATTCATTCAGCAGATTGTGTGCAAGGCTTTGGGAACGGGCAAACTATTTCCATGCCCTCTCTCAGCTCATATTCCAAGGCAGAATGTGGAGGAAAAACAAAAAACAAAACCCTACAAATTAATATGTTTCCAGTAGTGTAAGTATTCTGAAAAACAAAGTTGACGGGAAGGCAGGGAAGTTGTTTTAGGCGTGGTGGTCTCTGAAATCCACTTTTGGAAAGAGTTGAGCAGAGACCTATGTTAAAGGCAAAATTTTCAAGACACTTATTAAGCAAAGGGAAGGGAAGTGAAGGAAAAGTCGTATCCGACTCTGCGACCCCATGGACTGAACAGTCCCTGGGATTCTCCAGGCCAGAATACTAGAGTGGGTTGCCTTTCCCTTCTCCAGGGGATCTTCCCAACCCAGGTATCGAATCCAGGTCTCCCACACTTGCAGGCGAATTCTTTGCCAACTGAGCCACCAGCGAAGCCCAAGGGAAGTTAAGACAAACTTTATTCAAGAGGTTCCTCCTCTCTCTGTGTGAGGATCACCACAATGGGGGAGAGATCTGCTTGGAATATACGTGGACTAGTGGGAATTTATAACCAAGCAGCAGAGTCGGGGTTGGTGGATGGAAAGTACCATGAGGAAATATTAAGAGTAACGGTGTGTTCTGGCTCCACCAACCTAATGCGTAGGTGCTAAGTTGCTTCAGTCGTGTCTGGCTCTATGTGACCCTATATACTGCAGTCCGCCATGCTCCTCTGTCCTTGGGATTCTCCAGGCAAAAATACTGGAGTGGGTTGCAGCCTCCTTCAGAGGATCATCCCGACCCAGGGAAGGAACCGAGGTCTCTTACCTCTTACGTCTAACCTGCGTTGGCAGGAGAGTTCTTTACCACTAGCGCCATCTGGGAAGCCCAACCTGTAAATAGGCAGGCTGGTGTAATGAGCCATCACTTGTAGTAATAGATACAGAGGTGGAGGAATGGGGACTCTCTAAACTGACTTCCCTACTAAAACTGAACCATCAGTTAAGAACAGGAAGTCCAAAATTCCAGGCCTAGTTGGAAAATTAGTTCAGAGGAGCCTAAGTAGAGTTTGGTCAAGGACAGACTCTTGTCACCTGAATTAAGGGAGAAAACAAGACAATGGGAAGGAGATACAGACACAGTGAATTTGGGTGTGTTAGGTATGTGTGTGCAGGTTTATGTATTTAATCAACAGATATAGCCATCTAAAACTAAATTGTAACCAAGAATGGGTGACCACAGGATCCCTGAATCTTGGGGCAGTGCTTTTAAGTGTGTGAAAGAGCACTGTGTGTGAAGCTGCACAATCAAGGGCAGCCTTGCAGTCTGTACTCTGGAAGTATTACTTTATTGAGAACAGTCAACCCATAATGTTTACACCCTACTTCTGTGCTCTCACCATTTCTTGTGAAGCCATCTGACAAGCACCCAAGCCTATTCCCTGAATCTGGCTCAGGGCACATCATTGTTCTGAGTTCTATGCTACTGCAGATCCAGTGAGCATGAAATTATTATTCTGTGGCCATCATTTTAAAAGTTTACAAGTAGCAATTGCTGGAGAGGCTGTGGAGAAAAGGAAAACTTATATGGCTGGTAGGAATGTAAGCTGGTGCAGCTACTCTAGAAAATAGTATGGAGGTTCCAAAAAAACAAAACTAAAAATAGAATTACCGTATGATCCAGCAATCCTACCCCTATGCATGTGTCTAGACAAAACTATAATTCAAAAAGATGTGTACACCCCTATGTTCATAGCAGCACAATGCCCAGTAGCCAAGACTTGGGAATGGCCTAAATGTCCATTCATTGATGAATGGATAAAGAAGATGTGGTACATATATACAATGGAATATTACTCAGACATAAAAAAGAAAGGAATAATGCCATTTGAAGCAACATGGGGGCAACTGAAGATTATCATACTAAGTGAAGTAAGAAAGACAAATACCATATGATATCACTTATATGTTGAATCTAAAATAAGGCACAGATGAACTTACCTATGAAACAAATACACACAAACGTAGAGGACAGACTTGTGATTACCAAAGAGGAAGACAGGGAGGGAGGGATGGACTAGGAGTTTGGAGTTAGTAGATGCAAACTATCATATATAGACTGGATAAACTATATGATCCTACTGTACAGTATGGGAAACTGTATTCAATATCCTATGATAAACCATAATGGAAAAGAATATTAAAAAAGAGTGAATATATGTTTATAACTGAGTCACTTTGCTCTACAGCAGAAATGAATACAACATTGTCAATAAACTATACTTCAATAAAAATAAATTTAAAGCATTCTTATTCTGGCCATTTAAGCTGTTCCTAACTGCTCTACTGATGACAAAATTCCCTACCTGTACCGACCTCATTCTTAATTTCAAATTGCCAACAATAAATCCTAAATTCTTTTTTCATTTTAATTTGGGTTGGAAAAAAGATTTTGTATTTTCGCCATTCAGATTCAATTCTAAATAATATTGATTATAGGCAAGGCATCATATTCAAAATATACTGTAGTAAATGCAAAATGAGTTACACAAAGTAAGAGTACAATAGCATACTATATATATAAGTAAAATAGTGAAGGCTAATATTTGGTCATAATTTAATGTATAGATGCATCACAGTGAAAAGCGGGATGAATCCTAAGTCTCCCCCTGCCCCCGCAGTATCGCACCCTTGTACCCTTGCCACCCTGTAAAAACTGAAAAGTTGGGGGATATCATTATCTTTAGAGCTATTTCCCTGTGCTTTCACAAATGTACTGAGGTGTGTATGTGTATGTGTGTGTAACAGTAAAGTACTGATTAACATTAGATATTGATATAATAATGCATGTCAGATTTCTAGGGTTACCACTAAAAGAATAGAAACAGGATATATGATTTTGAATAGGATACAAACAAGTGGAGAAAAATGGGATAATTTTAAACATCGAGATCATTCAGAGCAGTGAAATGAAAAAGAACTGTAGAGAACATTTTAAAATATGGTAATAGATTTAAATCCATATAATAATAATTATGGATGAACTGCCCCAATTTAAAAATGAGTATTTAACATTGGGCTTAAAATATACAACTGTGTTCTATTTATTGACACACATCTAAATATAAAGAAACAGAAAAGTTAAAGATGGAAAGAAGGATGCTAATCAAATACCAAGCAAAAGAATGATAATATAGATATATTAATATTATAGAAAATAGACTGTAGGTCAAAAAGTATTATGGTAGTTAGAAAAGGTAACTTGATGATAGTAAAAACTTTCCACTGTATTTATTTAGGCGAAAGTAAAAGTCACTCAGTCATGTCTGACTCTTGTGACCCCATGGACAGTAGCCCACCAGGCTCCTCTGTCCATGGAATTTTCCAGGCAAGAATACTGGAGTGGGTTGCCATTTCCTACTCCAGTATTTATTTATATTCACCTAGTAATAAATACTAGTAAAATAAATACTAGTATATTCACCTAGTAAAACAAATACTCCAGTATTTATTTATATTCACCTAGTAATATAGGCCCAAATATATAGTGGAAAAACTGATAAAATTTCAAATAGTAGAAAATGAACAGACTTGGAAGAAAATCATCTTTTTTTGTAATTAATACAACCACCAATATGTGTGTGTGCCATGCCATGTGGCTTGTGGGATCTTAGTTCTCTCACCTGGGGCCTTGGCAGTAAAAGCATGAAGTTCTAACCATTGGACCACCAGAGAGTTCCTCAAGCTGATAAAATAGTCACAATGATTTGGAATATTATACCACCAAAAGAGTTTGACCTAATGGAACAATACTGCTTCCAGTGCTTGAGAAAATACATATGTTTTCCAACATATATGGAATAGTTGCCAAAAATGATCATTCATTGGGCTAGAGAGGGAATCCAAACAATTTCAAAAGGATGGAAATCCTATGGAATGTGTCTTCTGACCACTGTGCAAATAGACTAGAAATCAGCAATAAGAAGATAGAGGAACAATTCCCATATGTTAGAAATTAAGAATTATACTTTAAGTCATGAGTTAAAGAAGAAATCACACTGTCATTCAGTCGCTCAGTCATATCCAACTCTCTGTGACCCATGGACTGCAGCATGCCAGGCTTCTCAGTCCTTCACCATCTCCCAGAGTTTGCTCAAAATCATGTCCGTTGAGTCAATGATGCCATCCAACTGTCTCATCTTGTCATCCCCTTCTACTCCTGCCTTTAATCTTTCCCAGCATCAGTTCTTTTCCAATGATTTGACTCTTTGCATCAGGTGGCCAAAGTATTGGAGCTTCAGCTTTAGCATCAGTCCTTCCAATCAATATTCAGGGGTGATTTCCTTTAGGATTGATTGGTTTGATCTCCTTGCTGTGCAAGGGACCCTCAAGAGCCTTCTCCAGCACTACAGTTTGAGAGACTCAATTCACTGGTGCTCACCCTTCATTGTACAGCTCTCATATCAGTACATGACTGCTGGAGAAACCATAACTTTGACTAGATGGACATTTGTAGGCAAAGTAATGTCTCTGCTTTTTAATACACTGTCTAGGTTTGTCATTGCTTTTCTTCTAGGAGCTAGTGTCTTCTAATATCATGACTGCAGTCACCATCCTCAGTGATTTTGGAGCAAAAGTAAAGTTTCTCACTGCTTCCATTGTTTCCATCTATTTGCCATGAAGTAATAGAACCAATAAACTGTGGAAAATTCTGAAAGAGATGAGAATACCAGACCACCTGACCTGCCTCTTGAGAAAACTGTATGCAGGTCAGAAAGCAACAGTTAGAACTGGACATGGAACAACAGACTGGTTACAAATAGGAAAAGGAGTACGTCAAGGCTGTATATTTTCACCCTGCTTATTTAACTTATAGGCAGAGTACATCATGAGAAACGCTGAGCTGGAGGAAGCACAAGCTGGAGTCAAGACTGCCTGGAGAAATATCAATAACCTCAGATATGCAGATGACACCACCCTTATGGCAGAAAGTGAAGAAGAACTAAAGAGACCCTTGATGAAAGTAAAAGAGGAGAGTGAAAAAGTTGGCTTAAAGCTCAAAATTCAGAAAACTAAGATCATGGCATCTGGTCCCATCACTTCATGGCAAATAGATGGGGGAACAGTGGAAACAGTCTCTAACTTTATTTTTCTGGGGTCCAAAATCAGTGCAGATAGTGATTGCAGCCATGAAATTAAAAGACGCTTACTCCTTGGAAGGGAAGTTATGACCAACCTAGACAGCATATTAAAAAGCAGAGACATTACTTTGTCAACAAAGATCCATCTAGTCAAGGCTGTGGATTTTTCAGTGGTCATGGATGGATATGAGAGTTGGACTGTAAAGAAAGCTGAGCACGGAAGAATTGGTGCTTTTGAACTGTGGTGTTGGAGAAGACTCTTGAGAGTCCCTTGGACTGCAAGGAGATCCAACCAGTCCATCCTAAAGGAGATCAATCCTGGGTGTTCATTGGAAGGACTGATGTTGAAGCTGAAACTCCAATAGTTTGGTCACCTGATGCAAAGAGCTGATTCATTTGAAAAGACCCTGATGCTGGGAAAGATTGAAGGCGGGAGGAGAAGGTGACAACAGAGGATGAAATGGTTGGATGGCATCATCGACTTAATGGACATGGGTTTGGGTGAACTCTGGGAGCTGGTGATGGACAGGGAGGCCTGGTGTGCTGTGGTTCACAAGGTCGCAAAGAGTCAGACACGACTGAGCGACTGAACTGAATTGAATAGGACCAGATGCCATGATTTTCATTTTTTGGATGTTGAGTTTTCGGCCAGCTTTTTCACTCTCTCTTTCACCTTTATCAAGAGGATCTTTAATTCACTTTCTGCTATAAGGATGGTTTCATCTGCATATCTGAGGTTATTGATATTTCTCCCAAAAATCTTGATTCCAACTTCATCCAGTCCAGCATTTCCCATGATTTACTCTGCACAGAAGTTAAATTAGAAGGATGACAATATACAGCCTTGACATTCTCCTTTCCCAATATTGAATCAGTCCAATGTTCTATGTCCAGTTCTAACTGTTGTTTCCTGACCTGCAAACAGGTTTCTCAAGAGGCAGGTCAGGTGGTCTGGTATTCCCATCTCTTTAAGAATTTTCCATAGTTTGTTGTGATCCACACAGTCAAAGACTTTAGTGTAGTCAATGAAGCAGAAGTTTTTCTGGAATTCTGTAGTTTTTTCTATTATCCAACAGATGTGGGCAATTTGATTTCTGGTTCCTCTGCCTTTTATAAATCCAGAACTGGTACATCTGGAAGTTCTCAGCTCACATAAAGGATTTTGAGCATTACTTCACTAGTATGTGCTCCTGCTGCTGCTAAGTCACGTCAGTCGTGTCCGACTCTGTGTGACCCCATGGACAGCAGCCCACCAGGCTCCTCTGTCCCTGGGATTTTCCAGGCAAGAATACTGGAATGGGTTGTCATTTCCTTCTCCATCGATAGCATGTAAGATGAGTGCAATTCTGTGGTAGTTTGAACATTCTTTGACATTGCTTTTCTTTGGGATTGGAATGAAAGCTGGCTTTTTCCAGTCCTGTGGCCATTGCTGAGTTTTCCAAATTTGCTGGCATATTGAGTGCAGCACTTTCACAGCATCATCTTTTAGGATTTGAAATAGCTCAACTGGACTTCCATCACCTCCACTATCTTTGTTCGTAGTGATGCTTCCTTAGGCCCACTTAGCTTTGCATGCACTCCAGGATGTATGACTTTAGGTGAGTGATCACACCATTATGGTTATCTGGGTCATGAATATCTTTTTTGTATAGTTCTGTGTATTCTTGCTGCCTCTTCTTAATATCTTCTGCTTCTGTTAGGTCCATACCTTTTCTGTCCTTAATTGTAGTGATCTTTGCATGAAATGTTCCCTTGGTATCTCTGATTTTCTTGAAGAGATCTCTAGTCTTTCCCATTCTAGTGTTTTCCTCTATTTCTTTGCGTTGATCACTTTGAAGGCTTTCTTATTTCTCCTTGCTATTCTCTGGAACTCTGCATTCAGATGGGGATATCTTTCCTTTGCGTTTCACTTCTCTTCTTTTCTCAGCTATTTGGTTAAGGCCTCCTCTGACAGCCATTTTGCCTTTTTGCATTTCTTTTTCTTGGAGATGGTCTTCATCCCTGTCTCTTGTACAATGTCATGAGCCTCTGTCCATAGTTCTTCAGGCACTCTGTCTATCAGATCTAATACCTTGAATCTATGTGTCACTTCCACTGTATAATCATAAGGGATTTGATTTAGGTCATACCTCAGTGGCCTAGTTGCTTTTTTTCTTCAATTGAAGTCTGAATTTGGCAGTAAGGAGTTCCTGATCTGAGCCACAGTCAGCTCCCAGTCTTGTTTTTGTTGACCGTACAGAGGTTCTTTATCATTGGCTGCAAAGAATATAATCAGTCTGATTTCAGTATTGACTATCTGGTGATGTCCCCGTGTAGAGTCATCTCTTGTGTTCTTGGAAGAGGGTGTTTGCTCTGACAAGCGCGTTCTCTTGGCGAAACTCTATTAGCCTTTGGCCTGCTTCATTCTATACTCTAAGGCCAAATTTGCCTGTTTCTCCAGGTGTTTCTTGACTTTCTACTTTTGCATTCCAGTCCCCTATGTGGAAAAGGACATCTCTTTTTGGTGTTAGTTCTAGAAGGTCTTATAGGTCTTCATAGAACTGTTCAACTTCAGCTTCTTTGGCATTAGTGTGTGGGGCATAGACTTGGTTTACTGTGATATTGCATGATTTGTCTTCTAAACAAATGGAGATCATTCTGTTGTTTTTGAGATTGTACCCAAGAACCGCATTTCAGACTCTTTTGATGACTGTGAGGGCTACTCCATTTCTTCTAAGGGATTCTTGCCACAGTAGTAGATAAAATGATCATCTGAATTAAATTTTCCCGTTCTTGTCCATTTTAGTTCATTGACTCCTAAAATGTTGATGTTCATTCTTGCCATCTCCTGTTACCTAGGTCCATGAATCTAGGTAAATTGGAAGTGGTCAGACAGGAGGTGGCAAGAAATCATACGTAAATTAAAAAATATTGGGGGCTGAAAGATAACAAAAGTATTACTTATCCAGATTTGTGAGATACATCTGAGGTAGCAATTAGTTCTTTTAATGTAAGCATTAGAGCTTCAATCCAAGGTGGTGCTAGCAATAAAGAACCTTCCTGCCAGTGCAGGAGGTGTAAGGGACACAAGTTCAATCCCAGATTGGGAACATCTCCTGGAGAAGGAAGAAGCAACTCACTCCAGTATACTTGCCTGGAGAATGCTATGGACAAAGGAGCCTGGCAGGCTACAATCCATAGGTTTCCAAAAGTTCAGACATGACTGAAACAACTTATTACACACACATAAATGTTAGAGAAGAGGAAATGCTGATTAGAAACAAGCAAAAGGCAACAAGAGAAACTCAAAAGAAAGGTGGAAGAGAATGAAGAGCAGAAATTATTGAAATTGAAAAAAATATACATAATGTGAACATGAATGTAAAAATTTATTTTCTTCTAAAAAACAGTAATATTGATGCATTCCTACAGGGCTACTCAAAAAACTTAAAGAAGACCCAATTATACAATACCAAAACTGAAACAGGTGATATCACTTCAGATGATGCAAGCATAAAAGGATATTATGACCAAATAAATTTAAATAAAATGAACACATTTTTAGAAAAAATATATCTTAAAACTGATACAGAGGAATAGAAAACAACTATTCAAATCATTATCTTTTAAAATGCTTACTCAAATATCTGCTAATGTTAAAATTATAAACCCAGGTTTTTTAGATTTTATAAATATGTGTAAATAGGAATAGAACAGTACTCCTTAATATGTTAAAAGCATAAACTGGTAGACATCATTGTTTTATTCCAGACCTCAAAGAGCAAGCTTCTGTTTCTTTATTCACTTTGGGAAACCACTCTGGCATTATCTGAAATGTCAAAATGTGTAATTCTTCTAATCCAGCAGTGTCATTCCTGGACATAATCCCTAGGAACTCCAGCCCATGTCTC
This sequence comes from Muntiacus reevesi, assembly GCF_963930625.1. NCBI lineage: Eukaryota > Metazoa > Chordata > Mammalia > Artiodactyla > Cervidae > Muntiacus > Muntiacus reevesi. The sequence continues at coordinate 2,662,288 of NC_089264.1, forward strand.
TCAAGATTTGTATATGAAAACATCCCTAACAGTATTATTTGTAATAGCTCAAACTAGGAAAAAATCTAATTGCCCATCAACAAAAGATAAAAAAATAAGTGTGATAAATTCTATATAGCAAAATAAACTACAATATGATAAGCATTGATAATTTTAATCATAATATAAGAGAAATAATAGACAAAAGGATGCATACAGTTATAGGTTCATTTATAAAGTTCAAAACAGGCAAAATCAACTGTGATTTCTACAGATACTTTCATAAGTGAACAGCAATATTCTTAACCTGAGTAATGGTTACTTTGCTATTTGCTCTTTAATTTTCTTCATGTGTTATATTTGTGTTTTATGCACATTTATTATGTTTATAGGGTATACTTCACAGTAAAAGTTGCTTAAAAATGTTAAGCACAAGCATATTACTCTGTTGTCTCTTGGATCCAGTATTACTGTTGAGAAGTCTCACGTTGGCCTAATTTTGGTCCCTTTGTGGGTGGTTTACTTTTTGTGTGGCATCGTTTCATCATTTCTCTTGCATTTTCTGTTCTGTAATTTTAATATAGTGTGTCTAGATATTTCCTTTATGCGTCCTGCACTATATGGCCCCTCAATTCCTTTTGGGAATTTGTATTATCTAAATATTGATAATTCTGTTCTCCTGATTTTCTAGCCTTTCTTTTATATTTTCTATATCTTTATTCATTTCTGTTGCCCCTTGGAACACTCCTAACTTGATCTCCCAGTTTATTTTTCTGTTCATTGATATAATCATCTTGCTAGATAGTCCATCTTATAACTTCATTTTAAGTATCTTATTTCTAACTCACACACACATTTATATATATCTCATGTATCACTGGTTTTCTAAAGTAATTTCTTATCCCTTTGCTTTATTACTATATTATTCTTCAACTCTTTTGAATATGTCGTAACTTAAGTTACTGGTTCATCTGTTCCAATAAAGTACTTAAGGTGGCGTGTGCTGTTCAATTTCATTATCTTTTTGACTTTCTTTTTGAGAAGTTGCAGCCCTCAGGTAGGTATTTTCCTTGAACCTGTAACATCATACCTCACTGATGTAGTCAGTTCTCGTCATGCAATGTGTCCTGGGAACGTGCTAAAAGTCACCCTCTCGACTGAGTCTGTTTTTGAAAGTTTGAGAGGGTGGAGGGTCAGATGTCAGAGGACAGACTGCAGAGGCCAGCTGCTGACAGGAGAGCAGGAGGCGTGAGCGCTCCGGGCGCCTGTCGCCCTCTGAGCCTGTGTGCATCTCTCCTCGCTTAGCTGGGCTCCGTCTCTGCGGGCGGTGCCTCACACCACCGGGACAGCAGGGACGCTCTCCCTTCCCGGGTGAAGGAAGAGAGACAGGAGCTCCGGGTACAGCCTCTCCAGATCCCTCCCTGGCTGCCAGACACCTCCCTTCCGGGCCACCGCCTCCACCCATCCTCCCATGGAGTTCACAGTTGCAAACTCACTTCTCACCACCAGTTCCTTCCGGCTTCTGTCATTGTCACAGTTGATTTGGAGGATCCTGTGCTTCTTTACCATTTTACCCTATTTTACCATTTTACCCTACTTATTGTTAGTAGTCTTGATTACTTTAATAAAATTAGCCTTTTGTCACATATGATGTAAATTGCTTGCTAATTTTTCTTTTGACCAATCTGTGATAATTTTTTGCTACAGAGAATTTGTAAAGTGTCTTCAGATACGGAGTCAGTTGTTATACAAGGGAGTTAAAGGTGATCTGGCGTAAAGTTATCTCTTATTTTGTTCCTCACAGCAGTCTGGGACCCAGTAACTCAAAAAGCCTGATTGGTGTTAAAATGTAGACATCTAGTTAGTTGTTTTAAATACAGTTCCAAAGAGCAGGTGTTTAACCTTTTATTCTCCCTGCTTTGTATACCTTGTGAAACACCACCCAGCAAAACATCACCCAGCATCATCCAGCATCTTCTAGCCTTAGGTGAGATCAACCCTGGGGCTCTAAAAGACCCAAAGCCACTGCTGCTCTCCAGAGGTATCTGGCGCGGAGTCTCCCCTCTCTGACCCCCCTCGTCCTTCTCCCCTGCAGCATAGTGGCTCTACCCTGCTTTGGGAGGGGATTAGTGCTGAGGGGCTCTCCCTGACCCCCTGCAAATCTGTCAGAATTGTTAGTCTCCCATCGTGGCCAACTCTTTGCAACCCTATGTACTGTACCTGCCAGGATCCTTTGTCTTTGGAATTCTCCAAGCAAGATACTGGAGTGGGTTGCCATTTGCTCTTCCAGGGGATCTTTCCGACCCAGGGATTGAACCCAGGTCTCCTGCATTGCAGGCAGATTGATTATCTTCTGAGCCACCAGGGAAGCCCTAAAAGTTGTTGCAGTGGTTTCCATATAAAGTTGGTTGTGTGCTAGCGCCATCTCGTGGTCACATTTTTGATATCGCTGCTCCAATATGTCACGGTTATTTGCTGCTGCTTTTTAAATAAATGGTTTAAAATCTGTTATGTATCAATGTGGGCAATGTAGTAGGCTTGTTAAGTAGAAAAATGAGCTATAAGACAGTATGCATAAGCTATCTCACACAAAATGTGGAAGGAAGACAGCTCGGAAGATATCAGGAAGGATAACAATCAACGGTTAATAGTTTACAAGATGAGGATTGAGGTGGAGGAAGATTGGAAAATAATTGCACTGTATTCTTCTAGAGTATTTGAATTTTTAAAGCATTATATATATATATATATAGCTTTAAAAATATATGCCAGTTGAAAAAAGGACTGAGAGCAGTTGAATTTGATTAAAGTGCTCAAAGACTGTGGTTTCATTGGAGATGTGTTAACACACACAAAAATATAAGGGCTGGTGATCAAGTGGGCAAGTTCCTAGCCTGTAGCACCTCAGAATGTGACCTTATTTGTAACTAGGGCCATTGCAGATGTAATTAGTTAAGATGAGGTCATTACTGGAGAAGGGTGGGCCCCTATTCCAATATGCCTAATATTCTGACAAAAAGAGGAAATTTGAGGACTTCTCCAGTGGGCCAGTAGTTAAGACTCTGCCTTTCAATGCAAGGGATGCAAGTTTGTTCCCTGGGCAGGGAACTGAGATACCACGCGCCTCAGGGTGCAGCCCAAAATGAAAATAAGTAAATGAATAAAACTTGGTTTAAAAAAAAAAAAAAAAGATTTGGATGTAGACATGCATAAGGGAAAAACTCCAGTATGTGAATATGGACTTATATGACCATAAAATAAGTGTTACAGTTTGAACTACAACCCCTACGCCCTCAAAAGATATCTAGGAGTCCCAAGCCCCTACCTCAGCAGTGTGGCCTTGTTAGGAGTTACAGTAGTCTTTCTGGAAGTCGTCAATTTTTTTTTTTTTTTTTTTTTACTTTCTTTTTTTTTTTTAATTTTATTTTATTAGTTGGAGGCCAATTACTTCACAACATTTCAGTGGGTTTTGTCATACATTGACACGAATCAGCCAGGAAGTCGTCAAATTAAAAGGAAATCACTAAGGTGGGCTCTAATCCAAAGGAACCGAAATCCTTATGAAAAGGGGAGGTTCGAATACAGAGTCATGCACAGAGGGAAGACCGGCATCAGCAAACCAAGGAGAGGGGCCTGGCATGGATCATTTCCTCATGGTCCCCAGAAGGACAGCCTGCTCAGACCTCGATTGTGGCCCTCCAGCCTGCAGAGCTGTGAGACCATCTGTTGTTTTAGCTTCCCACCCTCAACCCCCCAGTGTGGGATCCTTTCTTACAGCAGACCTGCTGTTTTCCCCACTTCTTGTTCTCAATCTTGTCAGAGAATTCTACTTACTGGCATTAAATTTGATGTTCAGAACTCTATGTATGTATATAAAAATTGTTTTGGAGTCACAAGTGAAGTTTATTTAGTTTATAACCTCCATTGCACACTAAGTTAAATTTACAAGAAATTAAAGCTGAACATTTGAAAATTGATCTGAAAGAAAGAACATAATAATTGGAACAGAAATAGATCCTAAAAGAAACTGTAACACTAAATAATCCTGGAAATGTAATTTTCCTTATTATTGTTTGTATTTATGGTTCATGAATTGCCTTATAATTTTCTGCAACAGTTTTGTATCATGTGTAGCAAAGAGAAAAGTTCCTATGTGTGCAGAGAAATTTTCTTCCAGTGTTTCTATAGTCAAAGTTTAATTTGCCTTGCTCAGTATTCATCAGAGGACTGGAAACTGGAAGTGTCTAAATTCAGCCAAAGACAAACTCTCAGAACTATATTTTTTTGTGAAGGTAACAAAAGGAAGAGCTCCCTAGTTAAACCTGTATTATCTGACCGAGGTACAAACGCAAAGCTTCGTCTTCCCCACATTTATTTTATCTCTCCTAAAGAGTAGCACGAAAGATGAGAAAGCCTTCCTAAGTGATCAATGCAGAGAAATAGAGGAAAACACTAAAGTCGGAAAGACTAGAGATCTTTTCAAGAAAATCAGAGATACCAAGGAAATATTTCATGCAAAGATTGCCACAATTAAGGCCAGAAAAGGTATGGACCTAACAGAAGCAAATATTAAGAAGAGGCAGCAAGAATACACAGAAGAACTATACAAAAAAAGATATTCATTACCCAGATAACCATAATGGTGTGATCACTCACCCAGTCACACATCCTGGAGTGCAAAGTCAAATGTGCCTTAGGAAGATCACTACGAACAAAGATAGTGGAGGTGATGGAATTCCGGTTGAGCTATTTCAAATCCTAAAAGATAATGCTGTGAAAGTGCTGCACTCAATATGCCAGCAAATTTGGAAAACTCAGCAGTGGTTACAGGACTGGAAAAAGTCAGCTTTCATTCCAATCACAAAGAAAGGTAATGCCAAAGAATGCCAAACTATTACATAATTGCACTCATCTCACACACAGGCAAAGTAATGCTCAGAATTCTCCAAGCTATACTTCAACCGTACATGAAGCAAGAACTATCAGATGTTCAAGCTGGATTTAAAAAAGGCAGAGAAACCAGAGATCAAGTTGCTTACACTGGTTGTATCAGAAAAATCAAGATATTGAAAAAAAAAAAAATCTACTTCTGCTTCATTGACTATGCTAAAGCCTTTGACTGTGTGGATCACAGCAAACTGTGGAAAATTCTGAAAGAGATGGGAATACCAGACCACCTTACCTGTCTCCTGAGAAATTTGTATGCAGGACAGGAAGCAACAGTTAGAACCGGACGTGGAACAGCAACTGGTTTCAAATTGGGAAAGGAGTACGTCAAGGCTATATATTGTCACCCTGCGTATTTAACTTGTATGCATCATGTGAAATGCCGGACTGGATGAAGCACAAGCTAGAATCAAGACTTCAGGGAGAAATATCAATAACCTCAGACATGCAGATGACACCATTCTTAAAGCAGAAAGCTAATTAAAGAGCCTCTTGATGAAGGTGAAAGAGACAAGTGAAAAAGCTGGCTTAAAACTCAGTGTTCTGCAGAATAGAAAGTCCAGAGATGAATCCATGAACCTATGGACACCTTATCTTCAACCAAGGAGGCAAGGATATACAATGGAAAAAAAGACAACCTCTTTAACAACTGGTGCTGGGAAAACTGGTCAACCACTTGTAAAAGAGTGAAACTAGAACACTTTCTAACACCATACACAAAAATAAACTCAAAATGGATAAAAGATCTAAATGTAAGACCAGAAACTATTAAACTCCTAGAGGAGAACATAGGCAAAACACTCTCCGACATAAATCACAGTAGGATCCTTTATGACCCACATCCCAGAATATTGGAAACAAAAGCAAAACTAAACAAATGGAACCTAATGAAACTTAAAAGCTTTTGCACAACAAAGGAAACTATAAGCAAGGTGAAAAGACAGCCCTCAGATTGGGAGAAAATAATAGCAAACAACGCAACAGACAAAGGATTAATCTCAAAAATATACAAGAAACTCCTGCAGCTCAATTCCAGAAAAATAAATGACCTGATCAAAAAATGGGCCAAAGAACTGAACAGACGTTTCTCCAAAGAAGACATACAGATAGCTAACAAACACATGAAAAGATGCTCAACATCACTCATTATTAGAGAAATGCAAATCAAAACCACAATGAGGTACCATTACACGCCAGTCAGGATGGCTGCTATCCAAAAGTCTACAAGCAATAAATGCTGGAGAGGGTGTGGAGAAAAGGGAACCCTCTTACACTGTTGGTGGGAATGCAAACTAGTACAGCCGCTATGGAAAACAGTGTGGAGATTTCTTAAAAAAGCTGGAAATAGAACTGCCATATGACCCAGCAATACCACTTCTAGGCATACACACTGAGGAAACCAGATCTGAAAGAGACACGTGTACCCCAGGGTTCATCACAGCACTGTTTATAATAACCAGGACATGGAAGTAACCTAGATGCCCATCAGCAGACGAATGGATAAGGAAGTTATGGTACATATACACCATGGAATATTACTCAACCATTAAAAAGAATTCATTTGAATCAGTTCTAATGAGATGGATGAAACTGGAGCCCATTATACAGAGTGAAGTAAGCCAGAAAGATAAAGACCATTACAGTATACTAAGACATACATATGGAATTTAGAAAGATGGTAATGATAACCCTATATGCAAAACAGAAAAAGTGACACAGATGTACAGAACAGACTTTTGGACTCTGTGGGAGAAGGCGAGGGTGGGATGTTTCAAGAGAACAGCATCGAAACATGTATATTATCTAGGGTGAAACAGATCACCAGCCCAGGTTGGATGCATGAGACAAGTGCTCTGGCCTGGTGCACTGGGAAGACCCAGAGGGAGCGGGTAGAGAGGGAGGTGGGAGGGAGGATTGGGATGGGGAATACATGTAAATCCATGGCTAATTCAAGTCAATGTATGACAAAAACCACTACAATATTGTAAAGTAATTAGTCTCCAACTAATAAAAATAAATGGAAAAAAAAAAAAAAAACAAAACACCTCAGTGTTCTGGGAAAAAAAAAAAAAAAACCTCAGTGTTCAAAAAACTAAGATCATGGCATCCAGTCCCATCACTTCATGGCAAATAGATGAGGAAACAATGGAAACAGTGAACTTTATTTTCTTGGACTCCAAAATTGCTGCAGATGGTGACTGCAGCCATGTAATTAAAAGATGCTTGCTCCTTAGATGGAAAGCTATGACCAACCTAGATAGCATATTAAAAAGCAGAGACACTACTTTGCCAACAAAGGTGCATCTAGTCAAAGCTATGGTCTTTCCAGTAGTCGTGTGTGGATGTGAGAGTTGGACCATAAAGAAAGCTGAGTAGCAAAGAATTGATGCTTTTGAATTGTGGTGTTGGAGAAGACTCTTGAAAGTCTCTTGGACAGCAAGGAGATCAAATCAATCAGTTTTAAAGGAAATCAGTCCTGAATATTCATTGGAAGGACTGATGCTGAAGCTGAAGCTCTAATAGTTTGGCCACCTGATGCGAAGAACTCACTGGAAAAGACCCTGATGCTGGGAAAGATTGCAAACAGGAGGAGAAGAGGACAACAGAGGATGAGATAGTTGGATGGCATCACTGACTCAATGGACATGAGTTTGAGCAACTCCAGGAGTTGGTGATGATCAGGGAAGCCTGCCATTCTGCATTCCATGTGGTCACAAAGAGTCGGACATGACTGAATGACTGAACTAAATATTATCAAAACAATTTCCATGATCAAGACGTTCAGATGATGAAAACCCTTGTGTTGCACTTCACCCCCAACCCAAAAGCAAGAGAACAAAGCAAAACTAAAAAATAACCCATTTGGCTTTATTTCAAGGCCTTTTCAAAATCTGACTTCCTCCTTTCCCTCACTGTTCTCAGCATGAATCTTTTTTTTTTTTCCTGTCAGATTAGAAATTCTCTTTTTCTACTATTGTAACTTTCCTCTTGACTTCCTATCATATTTACACTAATGAAAATCATTCCCATTCTACAAAACCTATGTCAAAGATGACCTCTTGCATTCCATAGTTGCTCTTAAATAGCTAAGAGTATTTGTTTCTCTGCCCTGGTACCACACTGGGCACTAAGGGGGCGTTTGCTGTAATCATGTGGGTTTTCCCTACTAAATTTAAGTCCATTATCTGGAGGGCAAGAACTAACTTTGATTCATCAGTAGAGCATTAGCTTAGCATTTGCATCTATATTAGCTTTGAATCTATCAAGCATGCAATAAAGAAATGAATCAATTATTATTGTTTAATGAAAAAAATCTGCTTTGATTTTTAAGCATACAAAACATTGCTCTGAAGGTGAACTGTTTGGAACTTGAAAACAATTCATGTAAAAGGTGTTGCAAGACTATGTACATAACCAAAAGTTAAATATTAATGTGTGGTGGAGATTATGAATTATATACCAGTATTGATTTTTACTCTTGTTTTTAGTATTAGGTTGGTACAAACATAATTGTGGTTTTCATATTGCTGAAATTTGCCATTTGATATTGTAACACATTCCTGATAAATTAAAATGCACAGTTCTCACTTTATGTTTGTTTCTTTTTTTGCTAATGACATTACTTGCTGATTATTTTATATTTAATTTTTGGACTATAGAAATAATGTTAGAGAGAAACAAATTCAAGCAGTTTTCTTATCTGAGTTCAAAATGGGTCATAAAGCAGCACAGACAACTCACAACGTCAAAAACTCTTTTGGTCTAGAAACTGCTAATGAACATACAGTGCAGTGGTGGTTCAAAAAGTTTTGCAAAGATGAGTGCCTTGAAGATGAGGAATGCAGTGACTGTCCATACGAAGTTGACAACCAATGAGAACAATCATCAAAACCGATCCTCTTACAACTACACAAGAAGCTGCTGCAGAACTCAATATCAACCATTCTATGGTCATTTGGCATTTGAAGTAAATTGAAAAGGTGAAAAAGCTCAGTACGTGGGTGCTCCATGAGCTGACTGGAAATCAAAAATACCGTCATTCTGAAGCGTCATCTTCTCTTACGCAACAACAGCAAACCATTTCTCTATCTGATTGGGACCTGTGACAAAGAGTGGATTTTATACAACAACTGGCAATGACCAGCTCAGTGGTTGGACCAAGAAGAAGCTACAAAGCACTTTCCAAAGCCAGACTTCCACCAAAAACAAGTCATGATCAGTGTTTGCTGGTGTCTGATCCACTACAACTTTCTGAGTCCTGGCAAAGCCATTACATCCAAGAATGTTCAGCAAATCAGTTAGATGCACCAAAAACTGCAATGTGTGCAGCTAGCATTGGTCAACAGAAAGGACTCAATTCTTTTCAACGACAATGCTTGACCATATATTGCATAACCAACACTTCGAAAGTTGAACGAATTGGACTACGAAGTTTTGCCTCATCTACCATATCCACCTGACCTCTCTCCGACTGAGTACCACTTCTTTAAGCATCTCAACAATTTTTTTTTTTTTTGCAGAGAAAACACTTCCACAACCAGCAGGATGCATAAAATGCCTTCCAAAGTTCATCAAATCCTGAAGCATGATTTTTGTGCTACAGGAATAAACAAACTTATTTCTCATTGGCAAAACTATGTTGATTGTAATGGTTTCTATTTTGATGAATAAATATATGTTTGAGCCTAGTTACAATGATTTAAAACTCATGGTCTGAAACTGCAAATAGTTTTGCACCAACCTGATAATTATAAGTATAAGCCCCTACATGATAATTTAACATACTCTTACATTTCCCCATCTCCCATAGTATTGGGTGTGATTAGGCAAATAAGTTCTTACCAATGGAATATGAGACATAAGATTTACAATTTCTGGGACACTTCCTGTAAAATTAATATCTTACCTCCCTTCCATCCTTTTTGTTCCTTCATGTGGGGGTAAAAAGAGGACAAGATAATTTTCGGCTTCAGCTCTGCAGATGAGGCAACACTTGAGGAACGAGTGAACAACAAGACAGAAAGAATTTTGGCCCTGGAGAGACCCTGTTGAACAGAACTGTCTGACAAGTCTGGACCTTCCACCCTCTTCTGAATTTTTACATGAAGGAGAAATGAACTTAAACTTTGCTTGGGCCACTTCCAATTTTTTTCTTGTAGGGGGTCATTTTGTTACCACAGACATATAACCTGAAAATTATGCTACAGTACAGTAATAAAAATTTTTTAATATTTATCCTGAACATTATTCTGTAGATACTGGAATAACCTCCCTTAGGCATCATTTTAAATAATTATTTTAATTTTCTTATTAAATTTCAATAGGATATACTAGCCAGTGTTCATAATGAAGACCTCTATTCATCAAAAATAAAGGATTACAACTTCACATCCCCTTTCTAAAAAGAAAGGTAGATATTTGGTATGTTTCAGGGGGGTTAATTTAAGACCATTCACAAGCAAAAGTTTTTGCATTTTACAGAGCAGTATTAAATCTCTCTAGAAAATTCAACTAACCATAACAATGGGATTTTTAAAAATACATAAGGCAGATTTATTTTTAAGTTCTCTACAAAGATGTGTTAAAATCTCCAATTAAATTTTTTTATTATTATTTTTCACTGAAGTATAGTTGATTTACAATGTCATGTTAATTTCTGCTGTACAGCAAAATGACTCAGTGGCACTAGTGATAAAGAACCTACCTGCTAAAGCAGGAGATGTAAGAGATGCAGGTTCGATCCCTGGATTGGGAAGATCCCCTGGAGAAGGAAATGGCAACACACTCCAGCATTCTTGTCTGGAGAATCCCATGGACAGAGCAGCCTGGTGGACTACAGTTCATAGGGTCCAAAAGAGTCAGACTTGACTGAAGTAACTTAGCATACAGATTGTACCTTAGGGGACATATATTTTAAATGACACCAAAAAGGTTAGCAATAATTGATGTAGTTAGAAATTCTAAACTCCAGAGTCTTGTGGGGTCAGAGTTGTAGTGTTCCAGTCTGTGGTGGTGTCAAGGTTGACGGAGACTAGCGCAGTTTGGGCTATAGTTATAGAGAGAGTATATGCCCCATGGAAGGTATCAAGGTTCAAAACATTTTAAAAATACTGTTCTAAGGCTATGATCGAGTAACTAGAATGAGATTTGCCCTCTACCCGTAAACAATAACAAAATTAGAGACACTATACAAAGCTACAGTGTTCAAATGCTGGAAAACAAGCATCATGGAACTGTAATCCTTAAAGTAGAAAAATAAACAAGGTAAGCCACATCATCTTCATGGTTTCCTTCCTGGAGGGACTTTGCAAACAGTGCTAAGGAGGAGGCTGTCTTACACAGAGCACTGCAGAATTGTGAAGGCCTCTACTAGGCCAGGCAAAGGACAACTTGGGGGCAGTATATGAAACAGTCCCCACAGTTCACATAGAGCTCACTGGCACAACTGAATCTTGGGGATTCAACCAGAGGGGAGGGTCCTTGTTGAACGCTTGGGAGCTTCAGTGGAGACCCCAGAGAAAATATGCTTTTGCAGCAATACCAGAGTGAAGCATCTTTTATACCCATCTTAACAAACTTAAACAATTTTAAAGCACCAAGCTGTCTGCTCGAATGAAGTCCAATACTCTTTATAAGAAGTTAACAAAATAAAATATAGCACCTCTAAACAATGTTCATCATTTAATTTTTTTAATTACTATTTCAAAAAGCAGAACTGTGTAACTCCTTGTCCAAAGGGAAACAGTCAATAGAGGCAAACTTAGAAATAATGGACTGAAATAGAAGCAGTTTATTTTTTCCCCAGCTTATTGAGATATAATTAACATATAATATTGTGTAATTTTAAGGCATAAAATATGATTTGATCCATGTTTATATTGCAAAATAATTACCACAATAAGGTTAGTTAACACATCCATACATCACATAATTATAATTTTTATGTATGTGTGGTGAGACCTTTTAAAATCTATTCTCCTAACAACTTTCAAATATTTAATATAGTGTTTTGAACTCAAGTCACTAGGCTGTAAATTACATTTCCAGGACTTATTCATCTGAGAAGCGCTTTAAAAAGTAAGCCTAACTTTCTTAGTATGTTACTCTCCAACCCTCTAACCCGCCTCTCACCAAAATTAAAACTTTATGGAAAAAGTAGGACTGTCAGTAATAGCATCTGCCATAAATTTCAAAGTAATATCAAGAAAGTAGAATGCCTTTATCCCCCTGCAAGAAACTTACTGCCCTACACAAGAATCTTACTCTCACTAGCTTCATACTCAGCCCACTAAACTAGCCAAATTCAAACAAAGTAAGAAGAAGGATGAATTCATTATCTGTGTCTTTCTTTGACAAAATTCCATTTTAACAAAATTCAACAGTTAAAATAGCAGCGAAACTTCAGTTTTCTCAGTCTAAAGGTAACTCACTCTCACATAGTGGAAGTGTATATCACAAATTAATGTAGACCTCCTGAGTAGTAGGCGTATTTAGTTTCCTCAGAAACTGCACTTACTAATTCCTGTTATTTCCATTTTTCCTTCCATAACTATATGTATTAGTGTTCCTGCTGGGTTTTATTTTCATTTCAAGTACATATTACAATAATATCTTTTCTTACTATGAGGGAAAAAAATTAAAGTGAAAAATGTAAACAAAGGTAAAAATAAATATTTATTTATAAACAAATTGGGGGCAAAAACTGGGGTAAAATCAGGGGTAAAAACAAATAAGTCACAGACAAAAACTAGCAGCCTGAAGAAATGCTTTTTTCCCCCAACAAAGTGTTCACAGATCTCTCAATTTTGCATGCCTTTAGGTGGGCTTGTATTCTCAAATATCTGTCAGAGGCTCCTCCAACCCTCTTACATCATATTTTACATATGTTTATTCATTTAACTTCCTAATCCAGTAGGTGCTTGAATCTTCCAATCCCTACTTTAAGTGCATAAACCAAGATTAATAAATTAATAATTTCTTCCCATTTGCAGAAAACTTTTGACTGTCTTCCAAAATGACTTCTAAAATGAGTAATGGACTTTTCTTTTGGCATTTGGCTTAAAAATTGGGGGCTGGCCTTTTGTCAGTAACAGTCTCTTCTAAATAGAGAAAATAGAATGTGGTAACACATCTTTGACTTATTTGAGTAAGTTGTGTTCACAGCCACATTGGATGACTTGTATTATCAAGTTATGTATATGTTATATTTATATGTTTTCTTAAAAGGAAGCTTTATTCTTTCTTTTATAATTTTATTTATGTATTCATTTTTGGCTGTGCTAGATCTCTGTTGCTGTACACATGGCTTTCTTTTGTTGTGGCTCTCAGGCTCAGTAATTGTGACGCACCGGCTTAGTTTTCAGGCAGCATGTGGGATCTTCCTGCCCAGACCAGGAATTGAACCCATATTTCTTGCATTGCTAGGCAGACTCTTAATGATTGGACCACCAGGGGAGCCCACTTATATGGTTATTTTTAATTGCATATTTGAAAATATATTTTTAAAGACTAAAATGCCTACAAAGAGTATTAATAATTTTTATAATATTTAAATTTCCATTTCTTTCCTTAAAAAAATCTCAGAACATTTAAACATATTTTAGAGATAATTTACAAAGGATTCTTTTCTATGTAGTCAAAGAAAAAATTCCACACTGTCTCACAAAGCAACAGAGGGAAATTCACACTCATTATCTAAGGCATTAAATCTCCAAGACTACATTATTTTCTTAACAAAATTGACCTTTACTAATGTTAAGAACTTTCTGTTTAATACTTTGGGAGATAATTGTGCAATACTTTAAACAAATGGAAGAATTTGGGAAATTTAAAAGAAATGTTAACTACTTATTTATCCCATTTTTTTTCAGGTAAGCACTGCCTCATAGACGATTTTTGCACTGTCACGTTTAGCTTCCAATTTTTAGGGTTAATTAGAGCAATAGTGAATTGCCTACATTTATGTTAACTGCTTTTCTGTCAGCCCCTAATAGTTTGCTGTTTTGATATAGCGGGTTTTTTTGTTTGTTTTTCTAACTTCCATCTTACTAACATCAGTTTGGTATATTTTTATTTTGTCTTCCTTTACTAGTGTAAAAAGATAAGTCAGCATTAATTTGTAAAAGTAATGTAGAGTAATACAAGATGAACTTCTAAGGATTTTTCTGATGCTAGCATTTTTCCAACAAGTCTTAAAATGTTTGCATATCATACCATTATGGTTTATTCTAATACATATAAAAATGGTAAATTGCATGTAACATGTAAAATTTATCTGAGATATAATGTAAAAGACATATAAAGAACAGTAAGACCCGCTTAGTTTGTTTACAACCCAACTGAACATTGAAATTATCATGGGAGTTTTAAAAATTACTGATGCTTAGATCCTTTACCCAGAAATTCTGATTTGGCTGCTTTGGAGTGCAGCCTGGACACAAGATTTGTTTGTTTAACTCCTCCGATAACTCTTAAAGTACAACCAATGTTGAAAACCACTGAACTAAGTCTATCTGCAGACTATTGGTTCTTAACTTTGACTAAGCAGTAGACAATTCAGTTCAGTTCAGTTGCTCAGTTGTGTCTAACTCTTTGCAACCCCATGAATTGCAGGAGGCCAGGCCTCCCTGTCCATCACAAACTCCCGGAGTTTACTCAAACTCATGCCCATCAAGTTGTTGATGCCATCCAGCTATCTCATCCTCTGTCGTCCCCTTCTCCTCCTGCCCCCAATCCCTCCCAGCATCAGGGTCTTTTCCAATGAGTCAACTCTTTGCATGAGGTGGCCAAAGTACTAGAGTTTCAGCTTCAGCATCAGTCCTTCCAATGAACACCCAGGACTGATCTCCTTTAGGATGGACTGGTTGGATCTCCTTGCAGTCCAAGGGATTCTCAAGAGTCTTCCCCAACACCATAGTTCAAAAGCATCAATTTTTTGGCACTCCACTTTCTTCACAGTCCAACTCTTACATCCATACATGACCACTGGAAAAACCATAGCCTTGACTAGACAGACCTTTGTTGGCAAAGTAATGTCTCTGCTTTTTAAAAGGTTATCTAGGTTGGTCATAACTTCCCTTCCAAGAAGTAAGCGTCTTTTAATTTCATGACTGCAGTCACCATCTGCAGTGATTTTGGAGCCCCCCAAAATAAAGTCTGATACTGTTTCCACTGTCTCCACATCTATTTCCCATGAGGTGATGGGACCAGATGCCATGATCTTAGTTTTCTGAATGTTAAGCTTTAACCCAACTTTTTCACTCTCCTCTTTCACTTTCATCAAGAGGCTTTTTAGTTTCTCTTCACTTTCTGCCATAAGGGTGGTGTCATCTGCATATCTGAGGTTATTGATATTTCTCCCAGCAATCTTGATTCCAGATTGTGCTTCTTCCAGCCCAGCGTTTCTCATGATGTACTCTGCATATAAGTTAAACAAGCAGGGGGTGACAATATACAGCCTTGACGTACTCCTTTTCCTATTTGGAACCAGTCTGTTGTTCCATGTCCAGTTCTAACTGCTGCTTCCTGACCTGCATACAGGTTTCTCAAGAGGCAAGTCAGGTGGTCTGGTATTCCCATCTCTTTCAGAATTTTCCACAGTTGATCCACAATGTCAAAGGCTTTGGCGTAGTCAATAAAGCAGAAATAGATGTTTTTCTGCAACTCTCTTGCTTTTTCAATGATCAGTCAAACAATAACCCATATCAATGCTGCCAAGAGCAAAGAGCTTTATTTGGGGGTCTTATGAATTGCCATTCTGGAAGCACCAATTGGGGTGAAGCTGAAAGAGTGTTCAAGGAAGTAAAGAGCCAGGGACTTATAAAGACAAATGTCAAGTTTGTTAAAGCTCTCTGGAAAGAATTATCACTGATCCTTGTGTAGGAAGAAGATATTTGTTCTTAAGAGATATGATGTTGGAGCTATTTAGGGTAATGGTCCAACAAGCACCTTAAATTTCTGAAACATAGGGCAGAGTTCTGGATGCCTGAGTTAAGACCGTAAGTGATCAGAAGTTCAAAGTCCTTCCAGAATCACTTTCTCCGTAGCCTTCCAGCTCCATTTTGATCTCTCTTGGCAACACTAAATTTGTTTTATTTTCCTCCCAGAGAATTAACAAGTACATTAAAACTATACTGTCTGAAACTCTAGTCCCATGGATTATAATTTAGCTTCTCCTGAGGTGGAGTCCAGGAGATAAGTCTGTTTTATTTGTTTCCAGTGTGATGATTTTAATGTGAAGTTAAAACTAAGTATTATTACTCAAGAATCAAGCTGTTTAATACCACAGCATGGGAGAGGTATTGTCATTGTGTTTTTAGATAACATGCTATATAAAACCTTGGACTGGTAGAAGCACTCAGTGGCACAAGTTTAGTTATATAACTACATCAAGTAAGTTAATTATGTTTAAAAAGTAGTATTAGTAACTGTATTTTAGGATATGTGGGGGAAATTGCAGTTCTAGGTACCTTACCATTCAGCAGGTCTAAATTTGATCCTCGTGAAAATTTTGGTCAAATTATCGTATTTCTATCTGTGAGTCAGAGTCAGAATTTTCACCAACACAAAGCTGAAGAGCAATTATCCTGGAATTAAAAATAAATAAATTTTCAGCTGCTCTGAAAAGTCTCATTGACACGGTGTTGCCATATCCATTAGACTGATTAACTGGATTATTTCCATTAATGCTGGGCTACAGAACAGTGCACAGGCTTCCCAGGTGGCTCAGTGGTAAAGAATTCATTTCCCGATGCAGGAGATGTAGGACACTTGGGTTCTATCCCTGGGTCAGGGAAGAGCCCTTGAAAGAGGAAATGGCAACACACGCCAATATTCCTGCCTGGAAAATTCTATGAACAGAGGAGCCTACAGTCCTCAGGAATGAGGAGTCTGACTGGACTTTGCAACCGAGCACCCAGGCACAGAACAGTGTGGATGTCTCAGGCAGCCTCAAGGCAGGAAAAAGCAGCAGGACCTCAACAAACAGCATCCCATAATACAAGGATAAAAGAAAGCCCTTTTGAATTTATAACAAGGAAAAGTATAAAGAAGCTTAATTATTTTTAATAATGTTAAGCATATAAATGACTGAAAGGAGCCTGTGGAGCACTGCGAGGACCTAGGCCCGGGTGGTAAGCAGGCTCCTTCCAGAGGTGGGGCCAGGACTCCCGTCACAAGATGAAGCCGCACTGCTGTTTCCAGGGCCGGTGGCCCTGGCCGCTGGGGTCACCATTAACTGACAGAACCTCCAGAGCGCGTTTCCCGAGGCGAGGCCAGGCATGACGTCACGTGAAGCAACCGCCGTGGCACCGCCCCGTCTGCCCCGCACAGGAACCTGGGAAGGTGCCAACATGGCGGACAGCGCGATGCCGGACGCGACCACAGTGCAAGTGCTGCAGGACCTGGCCAACCGCCTGCGCGTCCATTCCATCAGGGCTACGTGTGCCTCTGGCTCCGGCCACCCCACATCGTGTTGCAGCGCGGCAGAGATCGTGTCGGTGCTCTTCTTCCACACGATGAGGTACAGACAGACTGAGCCCGCTCACCCCGACAACGACAGATTCGTCCTTTCCAAGGGTCATGCAGCTCCACTGCTCTATGCTGCCTGGGTGGAGGCGGGCGGCATCAGTGAACCCGACCTGCTGAATTTGAGGACAATTCATTGTGACCTTGAGGGACATCCTACCCCAAGGCTGTCGTTTGTGGATGTGGCGACAGGATCGCTCGGGCAAGGGTTGGGGGCTGCGTGTGGAATGGCTTATACTGGCAAGTACTTGGACAAAGCCAGCTACCGGGTATTCTGCCTTCTGGGTGACGGTGAGTCCTCAGAAGGCTCCGTCTGGGAAGCTTTGGCCTTTGCTTCCCGCTACGGTTTGGACAATCTCGTGGCAGTGTTTGACGTGAACCGCTTGGGGCAAAGTGGCGTTGCGCCCCTGAAGCACTGCACAGACATCTATCGGAATCGCTGCGAGGCCTTTGGATGGAACACTTACTTAGTGGATGGCCATGATGTGGAAGCGTTGTGCCAGGCCTTTTCTCAAGCTGCTCAAGGGAAGAACAAGCCCACTGCCATAATTGCAAAGACCTTCAAGGGACGGGGTATTCCAAATGTTGAGGATGCAGAAAATTGGCATGGAAAGCCAATGCCAAAAGAAAAAGCAGATGAAATCATTAGAGTAATTGAAAGTCAGATACAGACCAACAGGAATCTCCTACCAAAACCTCCTGTTGAAAGTTCACCTCCAGTCAGCATCACAAATATAAAAATGACCTGTTTGCCTGATTATAAAGTTGGTGACAAGGTAGCTACTCAGAAAGCATATGGTTTGGCTCTGGCTAAACTGGGCCTTGCAAATGAAAGAGTTGTTGTTCTGGATGGTGACCCAAAGAACTCCACCTTTTTTGAAATATTCAAGAAAGAACATCCTGAGCGTTTTATTGAGTGTTTTTCTGCAGAACAAAACATGGTGAGTGTGGCACTGGGCTGTGCCACACGTGGTCGAACCATTACTTTTGTTACCACTTTAGCTGCCTTTTTGACTAGAGCATTTGATCAGATCCGGATGGGAGCCATATCTCAAACTAATATAAATCTTATTGGTTCTCACTGTGGGGTGTCTGTTGCTGAAGATGGCCCGTCCCAGATGGCCTTGGAAGATCTAGCCATGTTCCGAAGCATTCCAAATTGCACTGTTTTCCTCCCAAGTGATGCTGTCTCAACAGAGCACGCTGTTTATCTGGCTGCCAATACCAAAGGAATGTGCTTCATTCGGACCAGCCAATCAGCAACTGCAGTTATTTATACCCCACAAGAAAATTTTGAGATTGGAATGGCCAAGGTCATCCGCCACAGTAATAATGACAAAGTCACAGTAATTGGAGCTGGAATTACTCTGCATGAAGCCTTAGCAGCTGCTGATGCTCTTTCTCAGCAAGATATTTCTATCTGTGTTATTGACCTGTTTACCATTAAACCCCTGGATGCTGCCACCATCATCTCCTGTGCAAAAGCTACTGGTGGCCGGATTGTCACAGTGGAAGATCATTACCAAGAAGGTGGCATTGGTGAAGCCGTGTGTGCAGTAGTGTCTGGGGAGCCTGACATCCATGTTCATCAGCTGTCGGTGTCAGGAGTGTCTGAAAGAAACAGGAAACCTAGTGAATTACTGAGTATGTTTGGTGTCAGTGCAAGACACATTATAGCAGCTGTGAAATATACTTTAATGAACTAAAATAGCCGATTTTTAAAAATGTTAGTCTCTTTGTGTTGGTTTTAAAACCCTGTTGGGCCTTTGTGTTATTATTTAAACAAAGCCATTTAAGAGCTTGTTTCATTCCTAATTCAGAAATTCAAGCCAACTACTTGTCTCTTAAACTGTGACTGTATATACAAATGTCACTCAGTGTTGAATCATAAGTACTTTAAGTAATAGAATACAACAACCTAATGCGAAGTTTGCTGATAAGACTACAAATAATCGACTAGTTTGGGAATTAATGTAGAGGTAATTTTCCTAAATGTAATTTATTTGTAAAGAAAATGTGAATTTTATTGTAGACTTCAGTAGCCTAGGTTTTGAGGCAAGTATGAGGTTTCATGTAATGCCATCCCACCTGCAGCTTCCTGGATAATTTTTGACTACAGTTGCCTGGAAATTCCCTTCAAAGTTTGTTTTCTTTCTTGTGCAGTTTAGAGACTGGAAGGCAGCAGTGAAAGCTCTTATGATGTAGCACATTGCTTCAGTGACTGTTCTGTGAAGAAATGAAAACCTGACTACTTCTGGTTTGCACACTACAATGTTTTGTGAGGTTTCAGAAATGTTTCATTTTCTCAGTGACCAAACCAATTTGCTAGCTTGATTGTATTCATCTACTCAGGAAACTAAAATTAATGTAATAAAGTATTTAAAAACCAATAATTTTATTCAGTTTGTGTCATGTATGTGTGACTTGGCTTCTCTCTGATAACAAAAAAAACCCCAACTTCTATCTAAACAGGAAGAGGCGTGTTCCCTCAATAGAGGAAACTGTCCCAGCTGGAGACAGATCACTGGAAAGCAATGTGTGGACTGAAGCACACCCTACACTTTTTGCTGCGAGTTCATAGATTATATGGCTGGAAGAATGAAGTACTAGTCTGGTAAATTAAAGCCAGACCCAAGGTTTGAAAGTAAAATTAAAGTGACTTTTTGTCAGGTAATTCCCTAGTTTTATTACCTTCATTAAGTGTCGTCATTAAGTTCATTGGCACATAACCCAGCTTGTCTGAGGGTTGTTCTGGAAGGTATAGAATCCAAAAATCACTAACCTGGGAATCAGAAAAATTGGGGCCTGCTCAGGACAGTAGTAATACTCTGCACTTTTTCTCTGAGCTAGTTCTGGTTTCTTCTTTTGAAAATTGATGAAAATTGCTCTATTTATTTCCTAAGATTTAAAAATCATTTTGTAAAAATAAAAAACATACAATAGGATTATTGTATGAATTTGGAAAATGCAGATACATGAAATTTAGCTCATTTGTCTCACCATAGAAAAATCCATTTATAGTATGCATATATAACTGTAGCACTTAAAAACCTGGTCATTCCCTTGTAGTAACATCAATCAGATGTATCCATGGATGGGGTGCTATTAAATAAACGTCTTTAGCCTTAAAGTTTTCAAACCCTACTGAAAGGTTGTTGCTGAACCACGAAAGATGCCTGGATTCTTGGCCTCTGGAGGAGAAGAATTCAGTCTGGGGCCAGAGACGAGGGTTGATCGCTCAGAGTGTTAATGTAGTAAAGTTTTACTAAAGTATAAAAGAGAAAGCTTCTGACATAGACATCAGAAGGCGGCAGAATCAGTACCTACCCCCCTGATAGTCTTTCAGTTTAGTTCAGTCGCTCAGTCATGTCCAAATCTTTGCAACCCCATGAACCACAGCACGCCAGGCCTCCCTGTCCATCACCAACTCCCGGAGTCCACCCAAACCCATGTCCATTGTGTTGGTGATGCCATCCAACCATCTCATCCTCTGTCGTCCCCTTCTCCTCCCGCCTTTAATCTTTCCCAGCATCAGGGTCTTTTCAAATGAGTCAGCTCTTCACATCAGGTGGCTAAAGTATTGGAATTTCAGCTTCAGCATCAGTCCTTCCAATGAACACCCAGGACTGATCTCCTTTAGAATGGACTGGTTGGATCTCCTTGTAGTCCAAGGGACTCTCAAGAGTCATCTCCAACATCACAATTCAAAAGCATCGATTCTTCGGCCTTCAGCTTTCTTTATAGTCCAACTCTTACATCCATACATGACCACTGGGAAAACCATAGCCTTGACTAGATGGACCTTTGTTGGCAAATAACGTCTCTGCTTTTTAATATGCTGTCTAGGTTGGTCATAACTTTCCTTCCAAGAGCAAGCATCTTAATTTCATGGCTGCAATCACGATCTGCAGTGATTTTGGACCCCAGAAAAATAAAGTTAGCCACTGTTTCCACTGTTACCCCATCTATTTGCCATGAAGTGATAGGACCAGATACCATGATCTTAGTTTTCTGAATGTTGAGCTTTAAGCCAACTTTTTCACTCTCCTCTTTCACTTTCATCAAGAGGCTCTTTAGTTCTTCACTTTCTGCCATAAGGGTGGTGTCATATGCATAACTGAGGTTATAATTCTCCTGGCAATCTTGATTCTAGCTTGTGCTTCCTCCAGCTCAGGGTTTCTCATGATGTACTCTGCATATAAGTTAAATAAGCAGAGCGACAATATACAGCCTTGATGTACTCCATTTCCTATTTGGAACCAGTCTATTGTTCAATGTCCAGTTCTAACTGCTGCTTCCTGACCTGCATACAGGTTTCTCAAGAGGCAGGTCAGGTGGTCTGGTATTCCCATCTCTTTTAGAATTTTCCATAGTTTATTGTGATCCACAGAGTCAAAGGATTTGGCATAGTCAATAAAGCAGAAATAGATGTTTTTCTGGAACTTTCTTGTTTGTTCAATGATCCAGTGGTTGTTGGCAATTTGATCTCTGGTTCCTCTGCCTTTTCTAAAACCAGTTGAACATCTGGAAGTTCACGGTTCACATATTGCTGAACCCTGGCTTGGAGAAGTTTAAGCATTATTTTACTAGCTTGTGAGATGAGGGCAATTGTGCAGTAGTTTGAGCATTCTTTGGTATTGCCTTTCTTTGGGATTGGAATTAAAACTGACATTTTCCAGTCCTGTGGCCACTGCTGAGTTTTCCAAATTTGCTGGTATATTGATTGCAGCACTTTCATAGCATCATCTTTCAGGATTTGAAATAGTTCAACTGGTATTACATCACCTCCACTAACTTTGTTCATAATGATGCTTCCTAAGGCCCACTTGACTTCACATTCCAGGATGTCTAGCTTTAGGTGAGTGATCACATCATTGTAATTATCTGGGTCATGAAGATCTTTTTTGTACAGTTCTTCTGTGTATTCTTGCCACCTCTTCCTAATATCTTCTGCTTTTGTTAGGTTCCTATCATTTTTGTTCTTTATTGAACCCATATTTGCATGAAATGTTCCCTTGGTATCTCTAATTTTCTTGTAGAGATCTCTAGTCTTTCCCATTCTATTATTTTCCTCTATTTCTTTGCATAGATCACTGAGGAAGGCTTTCTCATCTCTCCTTGCTAATCTTTGGAACTCTGCATTCAAATGGGTATATCTTTCCTTTTCTCCATTGCTTTTCGCTTCTCTTCTTTTCACAGCTATTTGTAAGGCCTCCTCAGACAGCCATTTTGCTGTCTTGCATTTCTTTTTCTTGGGGATAGTCTTGATTCCTGTCTCCTGTACAATGTCACGAACCTCCATCCATAGCTCATCAGGCACTCTGTCTATCATATCTAGCCCCTTAAGTCTATTTCTCACTTTTTAAAAGCTGGATATTATATAACTACTAGTAGTCTGCTAATTAAAGAAAGGAAATGTCTCAAAACTCAGAGAATGGCACCAGACCTCACCCACAAGAAGCATTTTGAGATAATCTTGGCACCAGGTGAGTCATCCTGGGCCATAAATATAGAGAAGGGAAAAAAATGTAACACTAGTTTGTTTCCTCCTGCCGCTTAAGAGAGAGAGAGAGAGAAAAGTCTGACACTTGCAGCCTATTTCCTCTGTTTGGAGACCCCTGGCCTTCCTGCCTGTTACCATCTCACTACTATTGATTTAGACACAGATTAAAACAGATAAAGTACCAGTACAAAATTACTTGTCCTAATTTGAGTGTGTATAGTAGGAAAGGGCTTCAGTTTGTATGACTTTTAACTTGACTGTGGGATGCAAAGTACTTTGCTTCCAATCAACCATGCATAAACACAACTGTAATAATGACAGCAGTTCAGGGTGGAATTTCAGAAATGATCAAAGTAGTTTTGTAGGAGGGTGGAGAAGGCATTAATCTCTCCTGTAAAGATTCTGTCCCACAGGGCAGGTCCAGAAGGAAGAAATGGGAGATGAGGCTTGTAGTTCTTCATGTAAAATGGAATAAAATCCAGTTGTGTTAAATATTCTCCAGCTTTGAATATGTCTGGAGAGCGTGTAACTGCCCATGGAAATAAGAGAATCATCCTGATTGATACTAATCTTGACCCCTAAATCTTGTATATATGCAATTTTGACTTGGATGAAAAACCTGGCCACTGGTTTAACTCAGGTCTTCTATTCATTGTTTTGCCTAGAAGAGGGTTATCACAATTAAGAAAGCTTGATGACATTCCAGGGACAGCTGTGAGTACATCTGCTCCCTGACTTATCATTCAGCTAACAAAGACCAAAGATGGGAAAGGGCAGGAGGTGGCAAACATCATCAGGCAAAATCTATTTGCCTTCCATCTTTGTGCAACTGCAAGCTCGAAAAATCCAGTGGGCAGATAATCCTGGCAAGCTACAATCCATAGAGTCACAAGAGAGTAGGACGTGACTTAGCAACTAAACAAACAAGCAAAAAACTACGTATGGCTTTATACTTTTAGATGGTTAAAAAAGTGTCATGAGCAGCATTTCGTGAAAACTATGAAATTCAAATGTCCATGAATGAAATTTGATGGTAACACAGCCACACTCCTTCATTTATATATTATCTGTGGCTGCCTGGGTGCTACCACAGCAGAATTGACATCAGTTGTTGACATTTGTCATAATTGTTACACACTGTGGTGTACAAAGCCTAAAATATTTACTCTCTGGATTGTTACAGTAGAAGTTTGCAAATCCTGAGGTAAAGTATTGGAGCGAGGTGAGGGTGGAGGCGAAAAGGATGGCCTGTGGGGGTTCAGGCTTCATGGCTGCCTCTATCTTTGGCTACAAAGTGTTGGTAAGATTGGAGGTTTCAGGCTTACCACAGGCCACCATGTTGAGGAGTAAAGACACACACGCATCAGAGAGGTTCTATGTGATGCGTGACAGTCTGGGAACATAGGAAGTGAAGTTGGGAACATAGGAAGGTGTAATCTCACTTAGAAAGGGACCACCAGTGATTAGAGTCCCTACTTGCTATTAAATCCCCCATCTATTGGTCCCAATGTTGTTGAATTTATGTGCAAAGACATGGTTTGTAGTGATTTTCAGCAGAGGCGATGACAATGTATTTGGAGAAAACTGGAAATTTGGATGAAAGAAAAGTATAAGAAAACATACTTCCCTTTCTTTCAACTCTCACTGAAGGAACTGCGGAGAAAATGTTACCATTTCCTTCTCCAGGGATCTTCCCAAGCAGGGATCAAACCCAAGTCTCCTGCATTGCTAGGCAGATTCTTTACTGCTGAACCACTAGGGAAGCCCAAAATATAGCTAATACATGTTAATTTGGGCTTCCTCAGTGACTCAGCAGTAAAGAATCTGCCTGTAATGCAGGAGTTGCAGGAGCTGCAGTTTCCATCCCTGGGTAGGGAAGATCCCCTGGAGGAGGGTGTGACAACCCACTCCAGTATTCTTGCCTGGAGAATCCCATGGGCAGAGGAGCCTGGTGGGCTACAGTCCATAGGGTCACAGAGTCTTACACACCTGAAGAGACTTAGCATACATACACGTGTTAATTTGACGAAGGCAGAAAGGCAGTTATGCAGGGTGCTGCAAGGCTAGCTGAGTCTCCACTGCACTCTCAGTCACTTTTACAAGCACTGTGAAAGGATGTCTGCTCTAAGTTGGGCATCATGGAGGTAAAGTTCAAAATCAACATTCAGCATGGCAGGGGCACCTCCTACCAAGAATGAATGCTGACCTATCAGAAGGTATATTGCCAGGAGAACTGAACAGTAAAGCAAAGAACCCTCTGACATCCCCGAGGGAAAGGTGACCAACCATTTAGTTGGGTCCAGGGGCTCTGTGGAGTGAAAGACACAGGACCACATAGCGCTCTGGATTTGGAGTGTTTTCCTCCAAAAGGCAGACTGCCAGGTTTTCCAGATTCTTACATCTCATACCTTCAAGAGGAGAACAACATGCATAAAATTTCTTGAACACAGTATAGTTTCCCAATGAAAAATTATTTTACCAGTAATATGCTAATTAATAGATTGCAGGCCCCTCTGTTCATGGGATTCTCCAGGCAAGAATACTGGAGTGGCTTGCCATGTCCTCCTCCAGGGGGATTAATAGATTAGTATATTTCAAAAGCAGACTAAGTATCCCACACATGTAGATGAAGATTAACTGACACACACATATACAGACATATACATACATACACACACATACATACATACACACACATATACATACATACACACATATACACACATAGACACATATTCATGCACATGTGTGCATCACATGATTTATGCCTTGTGTTTAAAAGAACATTGCTAGATGAATAATGCTATTGTTCAGTCACTAATTCGTCACTAGATGAATAATGCTATTGTTCAGTCACTAATTCGTGTCTCTTTGAGACCCCATGGACTGCAGCACGCCAGGCTTCCCTGTCCTTCACTATCTTCCTGAGTTTGCTCAAACTCATGTTAATTGAGCAAGCAATGCCATCTAACCATCTCATTCTCTCTCCCCCTGTCCTCCTGCCCTCAATCTTTCCCTACAGTTCATAGGGTCACAAAGCATCAGACACAACTGAAGCAACTTAGAACACACATATCTGAGACATATTAATGAAAATCTCCCACAGCACCCAGATGCTGCTAAACTCATCTCTTGTCTCTCTGCCCTTGGCCTTATAGATTTGCCTCTTTAGAATCAAGTCTGCTACTCTGTTCCTGGGGCACCACTGGAGTTAAAATTCTGTTTATACACAGAAGACTTGAAAGCATGGATAGGAAAATTAACTTTGGCTTAAGTTATCTGTCTTCTTAATGTAGTCCTAAAATTACAGTGGTATATAGTAATCTATTTCTGGAACCCTAAAAGGTGTATTTTTATTTTCTCTTTTCACCTAAACATCTTTCTCTGAACTGTTTATGCAAATAGCTTCTACTTTCTAGGTGACGGATTCATGCTGACTATGTAATATAAATTAATTACAACAAAAAGTCACCTAACCCAATCAGCTGTACAAGTCAAGTTTATTTGTTAGAAATAGGTTGGTTTGGTAAATTGGCAGTTTTACTGTTTCTGGGGAATACAAGGATGTTAGACTATTTTAACTTTGTTTATACCAACCCACCTTCACATAAATGCTATTATTTTCATATATTTTAAGTTCTTCCATACATAAGTTTAGTTTAAAAGCTAACAAATCATTTTGATGTATATCATCCAAACACGAAGTGCACAGTTCACTGAGTTTTCACAAAGTGGAAACACTCTTCTAACTCATATTGAATCAACAATTACGATAGCGGTCCCAAAGCCGCTTTCTGTCCCCTTCCCGTGGATTGATTATTTCCTCCTTTATCCTCCAAGTAACTTCTATTTTAACGTCTAACTCCATTGATTACCTTTACCGATTTTTAAACTTTATATACATGGAATGATATAGTGTGTACTATTTTGGATCTAGCTTCATTTACTCAACATTGGGCTTACAGAATTTTCCATGTGGTTACCTGTACTTAAAGTGAAAGTGGATTGAAGTCATTCAGTCGTATCTGACTCTTTGCGACCCATGGACTGTAGCCTAGCAGGCTCCTCCATCCATGGGATTTTTCAACCAAAGTACTGGAGTGGGTTGCAATTTCCTTAATGTTCATTAAATTTCTCTGCTGTATAGTATTTCAGATCATGAATATACTGCAATGTGCATGTCCATTTAAATGAATAATGAACATTGTTTTCAGTTTGGAGCTATAACAAATAGTGTTGCTATGAATATTATTATACACTCTCATGATGAACACAGGTTTATTTTTATTGTTTATAGAAATCAGGAGTTATTCCTTTGTCACTTTGTTATACTATGTCCACCTTTAGTAGAAACTTCCAAGTATTTCTCTACAAGGGGAATTTTTATTTGCTAAGTCTTGAAACCCACTCCATAGTGATCATACTAATTTACACACTCACATCAGAATATGAAAGTTCAGGTTGCATCCCATTCTTGTCAACATCTGCTTTAATCTATATTTTTTATTGAAGTATAGTTTATTTACAATTTTGTGTCAGTTACTGCTGTGCAGCAAAGTGATTCAGTGATACATGTATAGACATTTTTATATTCTTTTCCATTATGGTTTATCACAGAATATTGAGTGTCATTCTCTGTGCTATACAGTAGGACCTTGTTGCTTTTCCATCCTATATATAATAGTTTGCATCTCTTAATCCCAGCCTCCCAGTTCATCCCTCCCCCAACACCCCCCCTCCATGGTAATCAACAGACTGTTATGTCCATGATTCTAAATTTTTAAAAATTTTATTCTTGGAGTTTGTTGTTTAAATGGCATTGCATTGTGATTTTAATTTGTATCTCCTTATGGCTAATGCATTTGGGCATCTTAGTATGTTCACTGGTCATGTGAAAGTGTCTATTCAATTGTTTTGCATGGAGGTTCTTTGCCTTTATATTTTGATTTTATGGGTGCTTTATGTATTGTGCATACACGCATTTGTTGTATACATGTATTTCAAATATCTGGTCTCACTCTGTGAACTGCCATTTCACTCCCTTAAGAATTCTTCTAACAAACAGAAACATTCGTTTTAATGTAGTCCTACTTACCATCATGTTTCCTCTCTAGGTATAGTGTTTAAAAAAAGTCTACTTTCCCCAAGGTTATTAAAGATATTTTCTTATGTATTCTTCTGCAAATTTTATATTTTTATCTTTCACTTGTTGTTCAGTCACTCAATCATGTCTGTGTCTGACTGTTTATGACCCCATGAACTACAGCATGCCAGGCTTCCCTGTCCTTCACCATCTCCCAGAGTTTGCTCAACCTCATGTCCTTTGGGTCAGTGATGCCATCCAACCAGAGATCTACAATTCATGTGGAATTGACTGTTATATGTGGTTTGAGGTTAGGGGTCAAGATACAATGTTCGTCCTTATTGACACAATTGCACAGCATCATTTCAAAAAGCTCATCCTTTTCCTCTCTGTACCAGGTTGTACATCAGGCAGCTGTGCATGTATGGATGTGTTTCTGTCCCACTGGTCTGTTTTTTCTTGAGCCCACGCTACATTGTCTTAATTATCATTGTTTTTTTCATAAGTCTTACATCCAATATTTTAAGTCCTCTTATTTCCTCCAGTTTTTGTTTTCAAGATTACCTTGGCTCTTCTCAGTCCTTTGAATTTCTGGATACATTTAAGAAATAGGCTGTCAATTTACACAAAATTTCAATTGCATCTTCATACAATTATATCTATGCTATATTCCCTTTTACTATTCCATTTAAAGAGATTACATTGTTAAAAGTCCTTTAGAAAGTTAAACAGATATCATTAAAGTAATTTTAGCAAATTAGGTTTACAATCTTCAAACTTTGATGTATCTTGGGAGAGGTTGGAGGTAGGTCCTGAAGACTTTGAAAGTGACTTGTAAACACGGAAGATTTGAACAAATCTATTTCCAGATCCTTAAGTCCATCTTTTGTTCCTAAAATTAATATTCTTGAGAATACATCTGTGATTTTTTCCAGTATTCTCTTTCATAATTGACTCTCTTCTACTTTTCAGAAGAAATCTGTTTTTTCACCTATCCTTACTGTTATCATGCATTACTGGTTGTGAAGTTTTCAAAGTGTCAAAGAAATATTTCAAAGTATTGATTCTGGCAAAGCCACCTTTACTGAAGTTCCCATGAGTCAGCCGTAAGTCATTGTGCCTTTTCTTGCCTTACTGTTAACTTTGGTAAAGTTAAAGCCTGGAGTTAGAAAGTTATTTTAACCTATGTGTGTATACTCTCAACTCAAGATACATTACAGATTGGAGTGGTGGCAGTGATAACATTTTATGGACAAGTCCTTTCCTCCTATTTCTCAGTTACTGTCAAAGCATTGATGCTTAGAGTCTCAGGAAAGCAAAACCAAACAACGGTAAAAATTACTGAAGATGGCAACACTTCATTTTATCCAGCCCAAACATCCTGACAAGTTGTTATGCCTTATCTATGAATTTTAGAAATGGACTATTAAAGATTTATAAAAAGCATTTTCAGTCTCCTCATTAAGAAGAAAGCAAAGTCTCTCATTCACTTATGTCTATAGTATGAAATGATACTCTGCATGATTGATTGTAGCCATGAAATTAGAAGACGATTGCTTCTCGGCAGGAAAGCTATGACAAACATAGACCATGTGGTAAAAAGCAAAGACATCACTTTGCTGACAAAGGTCCATATAGTCAAGGCTATGGTCTTTCCAGTAGTCATGTCTGATTGTGAGAGCTGGACCGTAAAGAAGGCAGAGTGCCAAAGAATTGATGCTTTCCAACTGTGGTTCTGGAGAAGACTCCTGAGAGTCCCTTGGACAGCAAGGAGATCAAACCAGTCAATCCTAAAGGAAATCAACCCTGAATACTCATTGGAAGGACTGATGCTGAAGTTGAAGCTCCAATATTTTGGTCATCTGATGCAAAGAGCTGACTCATTGGAAAAGACCCTGATGCTGGGAAAGATTGAAGGTGGAAGGAGAAGAGGGTGACAGAGGATGAGATGGTTGGATGGCATCACTGATGCAATGAACTTGAACTTGAGCAAATTCCAGGTGATAGTGAGGGCCCAGGAAGCTGGGCATGCTGCAGTTCATGGGATCATGAAAAGTTGGACACGACATGGAGACTGAACAACAACAATGATTTCAAGGCAGAGGAAGTGAGATGTTCCATGTTTACTTCTGATGGGCCAAATTACTGTTTAATTTCTTGTGTGCTAATTGTTTAGAATCACAGATGAGATTTGTGTGTGTGTGTGTGACAAGATTCCTGGATAATGCATGTGCATTGCTTTCTTTAGGTGTAAAACTTGTGCTTGTTGTCACCGATAGACCATTTCTCTGCTTTTTCATCTTTGATATTCTTGTTTATCTCTGAGTGCCCATTGCTACGATGTATTTACTAAATTTAAATTAACCTAAAATTTGGGATGTAGTGAATTCTACTTTATAAAGAGCTCATTTAAGAGACAGCCACGAATTACCTGTTGCAAAGCTTATGTTTACTTTTGGTCCAATATGTTCTTTTATTTTTTGATGTTAATTTCCACAAATTAAAAACTTTGATCTTTATAGAACATATTAAAAGCAGCTGCAGAACTAAATGTACCCCTGTTACAATCTAGGACAAACTAGGGCATGGTGCCCTGAACTTTAGAGAACTTGCTTCATTTAGTCAGGGTTAATTTATCCCTTTCAGGTTTGATATATCATTTTAATTCCATTGGATGTATTACAATAATAATTTTATTTAAAAGGTAATATTAATGTGACAGAAACTACATCCTTAATATAATAACAAAAAATTAGGTGTAACTTTAAATTTTCTGGTAGTAGATGAGGAAGAAATTTCAAGACCACTGGTTTTAATTAATGAGGACTCATTTATACCAGACAGACATGACAAATTCTTGACCTGAGGGATGAATCCAGCCCACAAAGGTCATCCTATTCCAGCCCAAGGTTGAAATAAATCTAGAATGTGTTTTCTTACAAAAACTGAGTATGTTTTGAGAGTCCAGGCTGACATAATTAAGATAACTCTGTAGCAAACAAGATGAGTTTAATCATTTTAGTTTATTAAAAAAAAAAAGCTATGTCTTCTGATTCATCACTGTTAAGAATAAAATAAGCTTATATTTTATTTTATTTGAGTTTGCTTCTTCTAAACTTAAGTAAATTTACTGATCAACTAGGCTAACTCCTACACGTTTATGATTATAAAAAATTAGATTTTATTCACTCTAATTGAATCATTATTCTGACTAGCTTTTCTCAAGTCAGGATCATCTTGAAAATAACTTGAGGGTAATCTAAGTCAGCTTGAGGATAATTTCCAAGATTTTTAGATAACCTAAAACCTTAAACTGATGCTGACAATCAGATAATAGACTCTGAGTTCAGACTTCCAGTAGACATCATTTAGACAATGCTCAGACTATAACACTGGACTGGGTCAGCATATCCAGAACTCACTTTCAGTTGTGACTAGCAACCCAAGATCCAGAAGGACAGCAATTAATCACTGAATTAACTGATGAGGGGAAATTTATGGTGGTTACCTGTTTGAAATATTTATGATTTTGTCTCTTTGTGTTCTATTTTTCTGGATATATAAGACAGCTACTTCTTAACCAAAAATGATTTTATAAATTCTGCTTTTGTAACTTACGTGAAAAAATTTTAATATCTGACTCTCAGGGTCCCTTCTCCCCAGAACTGGAAAGCCTACAACATCTGCCTAAGTTTTGTGGCAGTTATCTTGGGTTAACTCTAAGAAGACCCACTGTTCTAAGAAGCTGAGTTTCTCTAAGAAGCTGTCCTCCTTCTTACCAAGTTATAGCTGGTTATATTGTGCAACCAAGCCTTTGCCTGCAGAGTCTTGAGGGTGGTGGTCAGTAATGGGGGTGTGACAAGACATTTCAAGGAATTAACTCTGATGCTCTGTGGGACCAATGCCCACAAAGACCTCTCTGAACCCTGGCCTGTAATGAGTGGAAAGGCAGTTAAATCCAGCGTCCTAGAGAAAAGAAGACAATATAAGGTTTTAGATACTAAAGCCATACAAGGTTTTAGATACTGTGGTGCAAACTAGCAGAGAGAGTTTTTCTTGGATTTGAATTCTTAGCCTCAGAATAGCAAACCATAGAGGCTTTCTTCTTCTTCTTTTTTTAATCTTTCCCTTTGCGTGTGTGTGTGTGTGTGTGTGCTACTCACAAACATGTCAACATTTAGCCTGCATTATTAGCTTTTTTCCATCAGTTAAACAGTGATCTATTTACTTTTGGCTGCACTGGGTCCTTCTCGCGGCATGTGGGCTCTCTCTAGTTGTGGCGCGCGGGGGCTGTCTTCTAGTTGTGGTGCGCGCCTTCTCACTGTGGCGGCTTCTCTTGTGGAGCACAGGCTCTAGAGTGTGGGCTCTGTAGTTATAGGCGCTGGCTTAGTTGTTCCATGGTGTGTGGGATCCTCTCACACCAGGGATTGAACCCGTGTCCTCCGCATTGGCAAGCGGACTCTTAACCATTGGTCCACCAGGGAAATCCCATGGAGGCTTCTTAAACACAGACAGTCTCTCACCCACACTATTCATGGACCGCATGCTTCTCTTTGCTACTCTCCTTTCACTCGCCACAACCCGGGTATCTGTAGGTGTACAGTAAAGGTGGCTCCCTGCCACACACAGACATCATTGTAGGAGGCACCATGCTGTCAGTTACTGTAGCAATGATGTCTCTTTGCTGGTCATGAAAGCGGCTTGTGAAGAGTCAACTCATTGACTCTTCAGTGTTTCCTCTGCTGAGTCTCATGAAGATCAGATTCTTCTAGGCACAGTTTCCCCATGTGATATGCCCGCAGATTGACTGTAACCCACCTTGGTGGACAGGGCTCGACTAAGCCCTTCTCCCCATGCTGTTCTCCAGGACATTTCCTATAATTTTGACAGTGTTTCCCATTTCCAAGGCTTACTTGTACCTTTTTTTGTTTGTTTGTTTTGCTTCCCTTTCTTATGGTCTCTGGGACCTCTGCATCAACTATCTGTTCTTTGTTTCTGAAACTTTGCAGAAAAAAGGTGCAGTACAAGGGGGAAGGTGGAAGCCAGATGAAAACAAGAAAGAATCAAATAGATAGTGAGAAAGTTAAGCCAATGACATGGTGAGTCTTTTGAGAATTTCTGCCACTAACAGGTTCGTGTATTTTAAGATTAGTGAAACAGACATATGCATCAGCTTAGAAATCAATCAAAAAAAAAATGCTTTAAAATTTTAAAGATGAAGGCAGAAATATAGTAAGTCCAGAGCACTGAAGGAAGGAGGGGCTTTGAATTAAGAAGAAATGAAGGATGAACTTCACAGAAACTTTGAGGTAGCAAGGAGAAAAGTGATCATGGTATTTGAATTTAAAAAAGGAAAGCAGTAGAAGATAGTATTGATCTCAGGTGTATAACAAGCCCTGTTTTTCCAGAGTCTGTGGTAGATCACATTGATTTGTTCATGAACTATAGAATCGGCAAATCACAGTTGCAAGACCTCAGTTTGTCCCCTATGCCCATGATATTAGTCATCCTTATTTTAAACCCTTTATAGCCTCGTACTTAGTATATATCTTAAAGATTCATTTCTTTCCTTAGAACCTTTCTATCCAATAGCTTTGCACTTAGTATTCAATATATCTGAAAAATTCATTTCTTTCCTCATAAAATAGATTATAGTTATTGGTTCTGGCTTATATTTATATTTATCTTTAAAAATTTTACTTAGTTTAGCCACATCCCATATTTTTAAAGTCTGTTTCTCTAGCCCACACGTATTTAGTGGAGAAAGAACAGTGCTCTAGGGTACAGGCTTCATCCCGAGTGCCTTCTGATGAAAGCTTCCATTAGTTATCGTCTCTTTGATCTTAAGTGCACTTTTCAATCAGTCATAATACTGACTCATATTATCTTCCATTTTTAAAGAATTACTTGAATCAGATTTTATGGTAACATATTTCCAAACCACTTACAATTTCTGCTTCTGCTGGACGTGTATCCTTCAACATGATTATATATTATGGAACTGAAATAGGAAATCTATCAATTAATCAACAGATGTGAAAGTGCCTTAACTAATAGTGCAATAGAAAGATACATTTCATGAACAGCATGGATAACTATGCTTAAGAAGTGGCTAAATTATCAGTTCTGCACCATCTATTTAATGTTATCAAAGTTTTTTGCTTTATCGTCTATTATTCATCACCTTATCTGCCTTTTTTACTTCAGAATTTCTTTGCATCATCATTTACTTTTATATTCCGTAATCATTAAATAAATATATAGTATTGGCATATATTCTGATAGCTGTTGAAGAAACAGTGATTAAAAAATTTGGACTCTGAGATGGGTCCCTCCTTAGTGGGAAGGAAATATCCATAAATAATATTCATAAAACACAGGTAGATACTACATCAAAACATGAAATTGTCATTTGTTGTAGGTCCATATTGGTCAACCTTGAGACAATACTCTAATGTGTTGATATAGATTTTGAAAGTATCGCTTAAGATACTGTGAAAAATGACAGGTATCAGGTGTCAGGCAGGAAAGAGATCAGGAAAGGAGATGCTGCTATTGGATGAGGAAATAAGTGTTTTCCATACAAAGGAGAAAACTTTAGACTTGAAAGTGTCAAGGAACTTGGCATATTCCAGGAAGCATATGAAAACAGTTGTTGAGAGATAAGTACCCAAACTGTTTCGGTTTAAATTTCACCCCACCACTGACTTGCCATACGGCCATAAGGCCATAAGCTATTAATTTTTCTGTCTTCCAGTTACTTCATTTGGAGAATAAAGGTAATATTAGGACCAGCTTCATCTAGTTGTTGGAGAGTTAAATGGGTTGCATGTTGAGGCTCTCAGGATGGTGTCTGGAAAAAGACAGTCCTCTGTCCATGTCAGTTCTTACTGCTGTTGAAGGATGAACATTGAAGAGCCCTTCCCTCCTTCATTTGCATTTCTGAAGCCCTGTCCTGCCTCCTTTCTAAGCCTGTCCCTGTAGGAAGTGTAACCAAAAGTGGAGGTTTGGCTACTCACCCCTCTAAAGCCAATAGCAAGACAAGTTCTGTGGAAAGGTAAGTTTACTTTATTTGAGATGCTGGCAACTGAGGTGGGGGAAAGGGCAGACTCTAATCCAAAGGCTGACACCCCACCACTGACAACCAGTGGGCAAGAGTTTTTATAGACAAAGGGGGCTTCATGCAGACAGAGTCAGCTCCGGCAGTCTTCTTGAAGTTGGTCATGTGGTGATTGTTTTAGGTACAATTAGTCTTCAGTTCCAGGGCTGGTTTGTTTCCATTTCCTTGAGGCCAGTTCTCAGAATTGTCGCAGCTTATGTCATGGCTACGGTCTGGACATCATGTGGTTATCTTCCTCCACCTGCTGGGGGTTTCAGTATCTACAAGACAGATCACAGGACATGGTTCAGAATATTATCTAAAGGCCCAGAGAAGAACTGAATGTCCTTAACTATGCTTAATGACTAAACTATTATTGTCTGACTGCTTTTCTTTGCTTCTGCATTTTCTCATCTCTCTGATTAAACTTCCTCTCTGGCTAAAGTTTTTCCACAGACAAAAGGCAGGGCGAGGACATAGGAGGGAAGGACCATAGTGTCCTACTTGATTTCAAAAGTATCTGATCGCATCATCTCTTGATGTAACTCCAAAACTTGACTCCATCAATTTCCTCTCTTTCAAGTGCTCTGCATCTTGCTAAGGAAACTAACACTCTCTCTTCACTGAGGAGGCCTTGTGCTGACCCCAGCTGAAGGTGAATGGACAGAGAGCTCCACTTCAAGGTTGTCAAATCTGAATGCTGTGCATTTGCCAAAGGCCCATCCACAGGGCAGTTTTGCGGGGCTGGGAGCCTCTTCTGTGACCCACTCTGAAGTCACAACATTTCACTCATTCATGAGTGAGATGGCTTCACATCAGTACTTTTCCATATGACCTTAGCCTCATAACGTTACTACAGCTTCAGTTTTTTAAAATCTTTATCTCTTAGATTTTAAATTATTAAAAAAATGGATACTTATTTTAATGGGAAGAATAATAGCATTTGGTAAAAATGAATAATCTCACACTTGCTTGTCAATCCATTTCTTATCTCACTCATCATGGGAACTGGTATTAAGAGCCCCATGTACAGCCTTTAACTCCTTTGGCCCTTCTCCACACTCAGACAAATGGTCTTGTCCTAGGATACTCTCATTTGGATATTTAACACATGAAAATGTTTAAATTTGGGGTTTTTTTAAACTAAAATGGAACCATTTGCTACCCAATATTCTCAAACTTTCTGTTTTCACTAACGTGTACTATAAACATCTCTTCAGGCCAATGGAAATAGAGCTAACATAGATGCTTCAGGGCATGGGTGTAAACATAATTTTTTATTCAACATTCCCCAACTGGTGCTTCCATATTATAAAAAATAGCTTTTGTATCCATTTTTTTGAAGTTTTTTTTTTTAAACTTCAGACAGTGAGATCTTTAAAAATGGGGCTGCTGAGTCACAGGTTGTGAGTCTTTTTACATTAACAGTTATTTACAGAGTACTTTCCATGAATGATCTTAGTAGGTCTCCCTCTTGTTTATCAGAAACATCAGCAGCAGCAGGAGATGTTTTCACTCTTAATTATTCCCAGTCTGATGAGTTAAAAATACCTTGTTATGGTTATATTTTGCATTTCCCTTACTACTTAGAAACATTGAAGATCATTTCATATGCTTGTCAGTGCTTAAACTTTATCTTCTGTGAATATCTAGTTTGCTCCCTATTTTCTTCAATTATTTGTATTTTTATTAATTGGCAAGAGCTAAGAGTTGGACACAACTGAGTGTCTGAACAACAATAAAAAGCTCATTGTATATTAGAAACACTAAATATTAAAATAAAATTAAAAGATGAACAATAGAGTCAGAATATATTTACAGTGCATATTTGGTTACATTAGCACCACTGGGTGTATAGAAAACAATGTGTTGTTGAATGTAATAATGCCATCAAATATGTTTATAGCTTCTGGGTGTGCTGTCTTACTTAAGAAACTCCACTTTCCCCACACCTATTGTCAAATCTAAGGCTATACAAATACTCCTCAAGATTATCTCCAATAATTTGATCATTTTATTTCTATACCAGACCTTAATTAATTTAGATTTTTTAAGTTGCTCTATAGTTTATTTATAATATATGTTTCATGTGTACAACATAAACATCAATATTTTTATAGATTATACTCCATTTAAAGTTATTACAAAATATTGGCTATATTTCCTTATGCTATACAATATATCCTTGTTGTTTATTTATTTTATAGATAGTAATTTGTGTCTCTCAATCCCATATCCTCACTTCCCTCTCTCCACTGGTAATCACTAGTTTGTTTCTGTGAGTCTGTTTCTGTTTTGGTATGCTCATTTACTTGTCTTACTTTTTAGATTCCACATATAAGTGATAATATAGAGTATTTAAAGTCTTTCTTAATCTGACTGATTTCACTAAGCATGATACTTTCTAGGTCTACGCACGTTGTTGCAAACAGCAGAATTTCATTCTATTTTATGGCTGAGAAATATTCCATTATATATGCATATACATACATATATATATATATATATATATATATATATATATATATATATATACACCACATATTCTTTATCCATCAATCTGTTGATGGACACTTAGGTTGCTTCCATATTTTGATTATTGTAAATGTTGCTGCTATGAGCGTTGGGGTGTTTTTTTATTTATTTTATTTGGATATATATCCAGGAGTGGAATTGTTGGATCATAGGGCAGTTCTTTCTTTCTTTTTTTTTTTTTTTTTTTTTAGCTTTTCAAGGAACTTCCATACAGTTTTCCGCAGAGGCTTCACCAATTTAAATTCCTACCAATAGTGTACAAGGGTTTCCGTTTCTCCACATCCTCACCAATATTTGTTTCTTGTGATATTTTTTATTTTAGCCATTCTGACAAGTCTGAAGTAAAGTGTAGTTGTGGTTTTGACTTGCATTTCTCTTATAATTATTGATGTTGAGTATCTTTTCATGTGCCTGTTGGCCGTCAGCGTGTGGTTTTTGAAAATATGTCTATTCAGGTCTTCTGCCCATTTTTCAGTTGGATTGATTTTTTATATTGTTCATATAAGCTGTTTATATATTTTGAATATTAAACCTTTATTGGTCATACAATTTGAAAATATATTTCACATGCAGTAGGTTGTCTTTTCACTGTGTTGATGGTTTTCTTTCATAAATAATTTTTTTTAATTTTTAAATTTTTTAAATTTTAAATTGAATTAGGTCCCATTTGTTTATTTTTGCTTTTGTTTCTCTTGCCTTAGAAAACATATCCAAAAATATTGCTATATTGATGTCAAAGAGTGTTCTGTCTTTGTTTTCTTCTAGGAGTTTCATGATTTCTGGTTTTACATTTATGTCTTTAATCCACTTGAGTTTATTTTTATATGTAGCATAAGGGGATATTGTAATTTCATTCATTACATGTAGCTTTCCAGCTTTTCCAACACTACTTGTTGAAGATACTGTCTTTTTTTCATTGTTTATGTTTTCCTTCTTTGTTGTAGATTAATTGACCATAGATGTGTGGGTTTATTTTGGGACTCTCCATTTTTTCCCATTGATCTATGTGTCTGTTTTTGTGCCATTACTGTATTGTTTTGATTATTATAGCTTTGTAGTGTAGTTTGAAGTCAGGGATCATGATCCCTCCAGCTTTGTTCTTTTTTTTCTCAAGATTGCTTTGGCAATTCAGAGTCTTTTGTGATTTCATATAAATTTTCCAAGTATTTGTTCTAGTTCTGTGAAACATATCTTGTGTGTTTTGATAGAGATTGCATTGTCTGTAGATTGATTTGGGTGGGTAGTATGGATGTTGTGTCTGACTCCTTGTGACCCCATGGACTGTAGCCTACCAGACTCCCCTGGGATTCTCCAGGCAAGATACTGGAGTGGGTAGTGATTTCCTTCTCCAGGGGATCTTCCCAACCCAGGGATTGAACCCAGGTCTCCTGAGTGTCAGGCAGACTCTTTGTCATGTAAGCCACCAGGGAAGCCCGTGGACATCTTAACCATATTATTTCTTGCAATCCAAGAACATTGGCTATGTTTCCATTTCTTTGTACCATCTTCAATTTCATCAATGCTTTATAGTTTTTAAAGTATAAGTCTTTAATTCTTGGTAATTTATACCTAGATATTGTTTTTGATGAAATTTTAATTGGGAGTATTTTCTTGTTAATTCTCCCTTTATGTCTCTTAATATTTGCTTCACATATTTAAGTGGTCCTGTATTAGGTGAGTCTCTTATAAGCAGTATACATACAGATATATATTTTTAACCCAGTCAACCACACTATGTCCTTTGATTGGAGCACTTAGTAAATTAGCACATAGTAATAATAGATAGATGTATACTTACTGCCATTTTGCTATTTGTTTTCTGGTTGGTTTTGTAGTTCTTCTCTATTTTTTTTTCTTCTTTTAGTTTCTTCCCTTGTGGTTTGACGATTTTCTTTAGTGGTATTGGAAGGTTGTTGCTGAATCACGCAAAGACGCTGCGGTTCTTGGCCTCCGGAGGAGAAGAATTCAATCCGGGTCCAGAGACAAGGCTGGATCGCTCAGAGATTTTGTGTAATAAAGCTTTATTAAAGTATAAAGGATATAGAGAAAGTTTCTGACATAGACATCAGAAGGGGGTAGAAAGAGTACCCTCTTGCTAGTCTTAGTACTGGAATTATATACTCTCAAATTAGTTATTACAGTGAATCAAAAGAATTCTAGAGGTTGTAAAGACCTCACCAGACCTACTCCCATAATTTACATTTTGAGATAACAGAATTAGCCAGAAGGCTTTTTCAGAGACTGTCCTCAAGCAGGATACATTATATATCCTTATATATATATAATATATTACATATATAATATTATATAACAATATATTAAATATTAACAATAATATAATAAATAATTATAATAATTAAATATATTAATTATTATAAATAATTACATTTAAATATAATAAATAAGTAAATAATATATATTAATATTATATAATAATAATTATTATATGTTATATAATAATCCTAAGGAATGTAGAGGGGGAAAAAAAAGTTTGTCCTTTCATGTGCATTTCTCTGATGATGAGTGATGTTGAGCATCTTTTCATGTGTTTGTTAGCCATCTGTATGTCTTCTTTAGAGAAATGTCTGTTTAGTTCTTTGGCCAATTTTTTGATTGGGTCATTTATTTTTATGGAATTGAGCTGCATGAACTGCTTGTATATTTTTGAGATTAATTCTTTGTCAGTTGCTTTGTTTGCTATTATTTTCTCCCATCTGAAGGCTGTCTTTTCACCTTGCTTATAGTTTCCCTCATTGTGCAAAAGCTTTTAAGTTTAATTAGGTCCTATTTGTTTATTTTTACTTTTATTTCCATTACTCTGGGAGGTGGGTCACAGAGGACCCTTCTGTGATTTATGTCAGAGAGTGTTTTGCCTATGTTTTCCTCTATGAGTTTTCTAGTTTCTGATCTTACATTTAGACCTTTAATGTATTTTGAGTTGATTTTTGTGTATGGTGCTAGAAAGTGTTTGAGTTTCATTATTTTACAAGTGATTGGCCAGTTTTCCCAACACCACTTGTTAAAGAGATTGTCTTTTCTCCATTGTATATTCTTGCCTCCTTTGTCAGAGATAAGGTGTCCATGGGTGTGTGGATTTATCTCTGGGCTTTCTATTTTGTTCCATTGATCTATATTTCTGTCTTTGTGCCAGTACCATACTGTCTTGATGACTGTAGCTTTGTAGTATAGTCTGAAGTCAGGCAGGTTGATTCCTCCAGTTCCATTCTTCTTAGGAGAAGACTCTTGAATGTCTCTTGGACAGATCAACCCAGTCAGTCCTAAAGGAAATCAGTCCTGAATATTCATTGGAAGCACTGATGCTGAAGTTGAAACTCCAATACTTTGGCCAACTGAGGCAAAGAACTGATTTATTGGAAAAGACCCTGATGCTGGTAAAGATTGAAGGCAGGAGGAGAAGGGAACAACAGAGGATGAGATGGTTGAATGGTGTCATCGACTTGATGGACATGAGTTTGACCAACCTGTGGGTATTGGTGATGGACAGGGAAGCGTGGCATGCTGCAGTCCATGGGGTTGCAAAGAGTCGGACAAGACTGAGTAATTGAGCTGAACTTACTCTTAATATCAGCTTATTTACATGGTATTCAACCATTACAATATATTTTCCTTTACTAGTGGGATTTTTCCTTGCCTATTGATACTTCTTTTCCATGTAGAGAAATCCCTGTAATATTTATTTTAAGGTAATTTGGTAATGAAACCTTTTAGCTTTTACTTATCTTTCAGTTCTGAGTGATAGGACATAATATCCTGGGTTGTAAGTTTTTTTCCTTTCAGCACTTTAAGTATATCATACCCCTCCCTTCTGGCCTGTAAAGTTTCGGATGAAAAATATGCTCTTTCAGAAAGCAAATGTGACCAGAGCAGGTGCTCAGCTCAAGCTGGGCCTCATACTGGGGTGGTTTCAGGAAGCTAGTCAGAGTCCCAGGCTGTTTCAGTCTGCTTCCTCAACCATGTTCAGGAGTAAGCAAGCATGTGTACAATTCTCAAGTGGAGTCTAGGTTTCTTACAAACATACTGTCAGTCCCTAGATCTCTAGAGAACCCAGTCACTGGTTCTCTAATCAGCTAAGTGGACTCACCTTCCTGGTGTCAGACCCCAGAGCTGGAGCACGTAATACGTGGGTTGAACTGCTCACTCCCGAGAGAAGATCTCTCTGCATCTAATGCCCCTCTTCTTCTGAGTCCTCTCTCAGGGACACAGGTCTCTAACTGGTAACTTTTCTTTCCTTTCTACCTGATTGTAGCTGAATCTTTCTTGCAGCCTCGCAAGGAGTCCTCTCCCAGTTTCCAGTTAATTGTCAGTGGTAATTGTCCAACACGTAGATATATTTTTGACGTGTTCATGTAGGAAGGTGAGCTCCATATCCTCCATCATCTTGATCTCCCTCTGGATTTTTGAAAATATTATTTAAAATGGGGGTTGAGCTTTATTTCTTCCAAAGAAGTTGCAAAAAGTATCAGCACGATTTTTTTTTTGCTTTTTTTTTTTTTCAGTGGGTTTTGTCATACATTGATATGAATCAGCCATATAGTTACACGTATTCAAAAAGATTTTATGTATACACATGACATTTATCAAAAGAGATATCTTGATAAATGTGGTCATAGGACTGGAAAAGTTCAATTCTCATCCCAATTCCTAATAAGGGCAATACTAAAGAAGGTT
This sequence comes from Muntiacus reevesi, assembly GCF_963930625.1. NCBI lineage: Eukaryota > Metazoa > Chordata > Mammalia > Artiodactyla > Cervidae > Muntiacus > Muntiacus reevesi. The sequence goes on from NC_089264.1 coordinate 2,704,648, forward strand.
TAAACCACCAGACGATTGCACTCATCTCCCATGCTAGTAAGGTTATGCTCAAAATCCTTCAAGCTAAGCTTCAGCATTATGTGAACCGAGAAATTCCAGATGCTCAAACCGGGTTTAGAAAAGACAGAGGAACCAGAGATCAAATTGCTGACTAGATCACAGAGAAAGAAAAGGAATTTCAGAAAAACATCTACCTCTGTTTCACTGACTATGCTAAAGCCTTTGACTGTATGGATCATAAAAAAACTGGAAAACTCTTAAAGAGATGGGAATACCAGGCCATCTTACCTTTCTCCTGAGAAACCTGTATGCGGGTCAAAAAGCAACAGTTAGAACCTTATATTGAACAACTGACTGTCCAATTCAATGGACATGAATTTGAGCAAACTCCAGGAGATGATGAGGAACAGGGAAGCCTGGCATGCTGCAGTCCAGGCATTTGAGAAAAGTTCTATATGACTTGGCCAGTGAACAACAACAACAACAACAATATGTTAAAACTGAGCTAATGCCAGTTACAGTTACAGTTGAGGAGAGAGCTTTCCTTTTTTTTTTTTTTTTTTTTTTACTTATTTTATATTTCAAAAGGACCCTGTTGCTGGGAAAGATTGAAGGCAAAATGAGAAGAGGGTGACAGAGGACGAGAAGGTTAAATAGCATCACTGATTCAACAGCTGTGAATTTGAGCAAACTCTGGGAGATAATGAAGGACAAGGAAGGAAGCCTGGCGTGCTACAGTCCATGGGGTCCCAAAGAGTCGTACACATCTGAGCAACATTCACTTTTCACTTTCACTTTCATGTTGAATTTAGAAATTAATTTAGGGAGAATGCTCATCATAACAATGCATGAACTGTGATAGCTTTCAACTTATTTAGTTTAAACTTTCTCTTAGTTGAATCTTGACAGGTTTTTTTGTGCAGAGATCTTTCTTATCTTATGCTAGATCAGGCCAGGGTTCTCTAATCTCATATTATTGACATTTTGACCTAAAGATTCATTGTTATGGGGTGCTATCTTGCATTGTAGAATGTTTAGCAGCTTCCTAGCCTCTACACACTGGATACCGGAAGTACCACATAAACTGTGACAGTTAAAAATATTTCCAGACTTTGTTAAAAGTCCTTGCAGGGCAAATTGCTCCCAGTTGAGAAGTACACTTGATTTAGTTTCAGATACTTGATATATTTTTGGTACTGTTGTAAATAATGTAGATTTTTTTAAAAAACTTTATGTCCATATATATTGCCAGTATGTTTTCCTTGTATCCTGCTTCTGTTGCTGCTGATGCGAAGTCGCTTCAGTTGTGTCCGACTCTGTGCAACCCCATAGATGGCAGTCCACCAGGCTCCGCCGTCCCTGGGATTCTCCAGGCAAGAACACTGGAGTGGGTTGCCATTTCCTTCTCCAATGCATGTAAAGGAAAAGTGAAAGTGAAGTCACTCAGTCATGCCAGACTCTTTGCGACCCCATGGACTGCAGTCTACCAGGCTCCTCCATCCATGGGATTTTCCAGGCAAGAGTACTGGAGTGGGTTGCCATTGCCTTATCTGCCTTGTATCCTGAGGTCTTGCTAAATATTCTAACAATTCTAACAGTTAGTCAATTCCAAAGGGCTTTAATGTACACTATCATTGTTTTTCTTTTTCTAATATTTATGTATTTTATTTATTTTTCTAATCTTATGGCATGGGCTATGAACACCACAATGTTGGATAAAAGTGGTAAGAATAAACATATTAACCTTGTCCTTAACCTTGAGGGAAGAAATGTTTAATAGTTTAATATCAGGCACAGTGTTAGCTGCAGGGTTTTTGTATTAGGTTGGGGCAAAAGTAATTTTGTATTCAGTTCGGTTCAGTCACCCAGCCGTGTCCGACTCTTTGTGACCCCATGAATCACAGCACACCAGGCCTTCCTGTCCATCACCAACTCCCAGAGTTTACTCAAACTCATGTCCATTGAGTCGGTGATGCGATCCAGCCATCTCATCCTCTGTCGTCCCCTTCTCCTCCTGCCCCCAATCCCTCCCAGCATCAGGGTCTTTTCCAATGAGTCAACTATTCACATGAGGTGGCCAAAGTATTGGAGTTTCAGCTTCAGTATCAGTCCTTCCAATGAACACCGAAGAATGATCTCCTTTAGGATGGACTGGTTGGATCTCCTTGCAGTCCAAGGAACACTCAAGAGTCTTCCCCAACACCATAGTTCAAAAGCATTAATTTTTCGGCACTCAGCCTTCTTCACAGTCCAACTCTCACATCCATACATGACCACCGGAAAAACTATAGCCTTGAGTAGACGGACCTTTGTTGGCAAAGTAATGTCTCTGCTTTTTAATATGCTATCTAGGTTGGTCATAACTTTCCTTCCAAGGAGTAAGCATCTTTTAATTTCATGGCTGCAATCAACATTTGCAGTGATTTTGGAGCCCAGAAAGTAAAGTCTGACACTGCTTCCATTGTTTCCCCATCTGTTTCCCATGAAGTGAAGGGACCAGATACCATGATCTTAGTTTTCTGAATTTTGAGCTTTAAGCCAACTTTTTCACTCTCCTCTTTCATTTTCATCAAGAGACTTTTTAGTTCCTCTTCACTTTCTCCCAGGTATGAAAAGGCAAAATGATAGGATTCTGAAAGAGGAACTCCCCAGGTCAGTAGGTGCCCAATATGCTACTGGAGATCAATGGAGAAAAAACTCCAGAAATAATGAAGGGATGGAGCCAAAGCAAAAACAATACCCAGTTGTGGATGTGATGGGTGATAGAAGCAAGGTCCGATACTGTAAAGAGCAATATTGCATAAGAACTTGGAATGTTAGGTCCATGAATCAAGGCAAATTGGAAGTGGTCAAATAGGAAATGGCAAGAGTGAATGTCGACATTCTAGGAATCAGCAAACTAAAATGGACTGTAATGGGTGAATTTAACTCAGATGACCATTATATCTACTACTGTGGGCAGGAATCCCTTAGAAGAAATGGAATAGCCATCATGGTCAACAAAAGAGTCCAAAATGCAGTACTTGGATGTAATCTCAAAAATGACAGAATGATCTCTGTTCATTTCCAAGGCAAACCATTCAATATCACAGTAATCCAAGCCTATGCCTCAACCAGTAACGCTGAAGAAGGTGAAGTTGAACAGTTCTATGAAGACCTACAAGACCTTTTAGAACTAACACCCAAAAAAGACATCCTTTTCATTATAGGGGACTGGAATTCAAAAGTAGGAAGTGAAGAAACACCTGGAGTAACAGGCAAATTTGGCCTTGGAGTACAGAATGAAGCAGGGCAAAGGCTAATAGAGTTTAGCCAAGAGAACGCACTGGTCATAGCAAACACCCTCTTCCAACAATACAAGAGAAGACTCTACACATGAACATCACCAGATGGTCAACACCGAAATCAGATTGATTATATTCTCTGCAGCCAAAGATGGAGGACTATATGTTCATTGGGTTGCAGATAGTCAGACTTGACTGAGCAACTTTCACTTTCACTTTTTAGCCTTCTTTATGGTCCAAGCCTCACATCTGTACATGACTACCAGAAAAACCATGGCTTTGACTATACAGACCTTCGTCAGCAAAGTGATGTCTTGGCTTCTTAATACACTATGTTTGTCATAACTTTCCTTCCAAGGAGCAAGTATCTTTTAACTTCATGGCTATCATCGTCCTCATTGATTTTGGAACCCAAGAAAATGAAATCCGCCATTGTTCCCATTTTTTTCCCCATCTATTTGCCATGAAGTGATGGTAGCAGATGCCATGATCTTCATTTTTTGAATGTTGGTTTTTAAGCCACCCTTTTCACTCTATTCCTTCACCTTTATCAAGAGGCTGTTTAGTTCCTCTTCACTTTCTGTCATTAGGGTGTTATCTGCATATCTAAGGTTGTTGATATTTCTCGCAGCAATCTTGATTCCAGCTTGTGATTCAGTCAACCCAGCATTTCGCATGATGTACTCTGCAAAGAAGTTAAATAAGTAGTGTGACAATACACAGCCTTGGCATACAATATACCCTTGAAATCCTTTTAAAATATGTAGAATATATAATTAGACTATTTAAAATTTATTATTTGTGTTTATACAAATAAAGAGATAATATATCTTTTTCTTATTCAATCTTGCTATTAGCATATCAATTTTAATAATCTTTTCAAAGAATCAAGCTTTATTTTTTAATTAATTAGTTTATTTTAATTGGAGGCTAATTACTTTACAATCTTATAATGGTTTTTACCATACATTGACATTAATCAGCCATGAGTGTACATGTGTCCCCCATCCTGATCCTCCCTCCCCATCCCATCCCTCAGGATCATCTCAGTGCACTGGCCCTGAGCACCCTGTCTCATGCATTGAACCTGGACTGGCGATCTATTTCACATATGGTAATACACATGTTTCAGTGCTGTTCTCTCAAATCATCCCACCCTCACCTTCTCAAACACAGTTCAAAAGTCTGTTCTTTACATTTGTGTCTCTTTGGCTGTCTTGCATATAGGGTCATCATTACCATCTTTCTAAATTCAGTATATATAAGTTAATATACTGTATTGGTGTTTTTCTTTCTGACTTACTTTGCTCTGTATAATAGACTCCAGTTTCATCCACCTCATTAGAACTGATTCAAATGCATTCTTTTTAATAGCTGAGTAATATTCCATTGTGTATATGTACCACAGTCAAGCTTTAATTTTATTGATTTTTCTCTTCTTTGTGTTCTCCATTGTTTTCCTATACTGTTAACTTGCTCTTATTTCATAGTTTAAGGTATTAGCTTAGATTGCTGACTTTGCATCTTTATATTAAAAGTTTCATAATCTTTTGTAGTAAGTACTTATGTAATATAAGCTTTTTTTTCCCCTTGAGCATTACTTCAGTTACTTCTTACAGATTTTGATATCATGCATTCTAAAATTCCAAATATCAAAAAAATTTATAGATATGTCCTGTTATTTTTAATTTAATACCATATTCATAAAAAATATACATTTGACTTTAATACTTTGTTTTTATGGTATTTTTTGAGATTTTTGAATAACTTTTTCTATGGTCTAATCAGATGAATCCTTCATATGCAACTGAAAATAATTTATTTTCTATTGGGTGCAGAATAGAAATGTCTGTTATTCACTGTTGATATTGTTATTCATACCACTAATATCTTCACTGTTGCAGTTGTTGACTTCTAATTAATGCCAGCATATCATGCAATATCATTTGTAAGCCAAATTCCAATTATTTTCTCTCTCATAAAAATTGGTCATAAGAACTTCCATGAAGGCTAGGATATAAGGAAAAAGCAGGATCAACTGAAGTGTGAGCATTCTGTTTTTGCAGTTTCCTTGGGTTTTCAGGAGATTCTCTGAATAAGTATATATTCCAGGTCAACACTGAATGCTACTGTGTATAATCTATGGTTTGAATTACCCTCATAAAGCTCAGCTAATGAGTTCTTAGTTCTTAATGTTTCCCAGTGTCCAGTGATCAGATGTTGAAGCCAAGAACTGTCTCTCAGAAGAATTACATTCCCAAAATGACTTGACTTTCCTCCAGAATTCTGAGACTTTGTTGTGATTTTTTTTCCTAACTTAACCAGTCAGAGTCTCCATAGAGTATTGAATCATCACTGGATATGTTGGATCATAGAGCAAAAATGAATTGCTTACTCCTCTGCCATCTATCTAGAAAAATGACATGCATGAACCTAGTAGAGAACAGATTTATGGACACAGTGGGGGAAAGTGAAGATAGGATGAATTGAGAAAATCGCATTGACATATATACACCAACACGAGTAAAATAGGTAGGTAGTGGGAAGTGGCTAAAAAACACAGGGACCCCAGCCTGGCACTCTGTGATGACCTAGGGGGAATGCTAGAGGGAATGTGATGGAGAGAAGGGAGGAAGGCTCAAAAGGGAAGGAATATCTACCTACTTACCTATCTATCTATCTATCTATCTATCCATGTATGTGTTAGTTGCTCAGTTATGTGCAATTCTTTGCAGCCCCAAAGACTGTAGCCTGCCAGGCTTCTCTGTCCATGGAATTCTCCAGTCAAAAGTGGATTTCCATTTGCTTCTCCAGGGGATCTTCCCAACCCAGGGATCAAACCTGGGTCTCCTGCATTGCAGGCAGATTCTTTGCCATCTGAGCTACCTGGGAAACCCATGTATGTTTGTGTATGTGTGTGTGTGTGTGTATGTGTGTGTGTGTGTGTGTATATATATATATATATATATATATATATATATATATATATAAAATTATGTCTGATTAGTGTTGTTGTATGGCAGAAACCAATGCAAAAGCGTAAAGCAAATTTCTACCAATTAAAAAATATTTTTTTAATTGCTTAAATTTCAGCCTGTATCATTTGGAAAATCTTCTCTTCTAGACTCCAGTAAAAGCTGACAAACCTTTAGCTTATTTGGTAAATATGATACCAAGCTTTGTGGCCTTCAGTAAAGTAGAAACTTGTACTTCATTTGATATATTGCAGACCCTTTCACCACCTCCTCACCCAAACACTTCAGTGAGGTGACAGACCCCTGTGTTTTCCAGGAATTTATCCTTCATCCTCTATATCTCACTAAAGCATCTAAAATGTTTATATTGCTTTCTTTCCAGGTCCAATTAATATGATGTCACTAGTATAGTGTGATGTCCCTGGAATTGTGAGATGATTCATGCTCCTATTTATTAAATGGCAACAAAGATTCTGAGTTGACAGTTTTGACGTAAAATGCTGCAACATCCTGCTGTTCCTTCCAGGTAAGAGCAAATTACTTCTAGAGTTCTCCACTTCTTAGTTAAGAGAAAATCATTTGTAAAAGGTGTGAGGCTCTGATTCTGTGCCCCCATAAAGACAGCAGCAGTTGGAGTGTGACTGTCTGATTAAGCTCATTACATCCACTGTCATTCTCTGGTACTCATAAGTTTTTCACATTGGTTAAAAGAAACATTAAAGAGAGATATGATATGAGTTATCTTTTATCATCTCCCCTTTTCTGGGCATTGTAAGGTCCGTGAGGGCAAAGAGTTTTATTTTATTCATTGCTGTATTCATTATACTTAGAATTCTGCTTGGCACTTGATCAAATATTTATTTAATTAATATTTATGTGTAGATTGAAAGGTATATGAAGGGATTGCAAGGGATGCAATTAAAGATATAAATAAGGGATTTATATCTTTATAAACTGAAGGCATTTTTCTGGAGAGGATTTTGGAATTCATTATGTAAGTAGCAGGGAATTATTGAATAAGCTTTAAAGTGATTTATATTTTAGAAATATGATTCAAATGTTAAGTGGAGGATGGTTTAGAAGGTGAAGAGCCTGAAGATAGGGAGGCCTAGGAAATAGAACAAGTTAGAGATAGTCACTAGGTCTTCATGCTAGTCTCATGTTTCTGTCCATCAACAATTGCTTTGTAATGAGTTAGCTTGACACCCATCTAAGATGAAAATTCTTAATAAGAATAAAAATCAATTTTCTTAACCTTCTTAAAAGTATCTGAAAAATACAGGAAATATCATACTTAATGATGAAGCATTAAAGTATCTCCATTAAGGGAGGAGCAAATATCTGGCAAGGATGCCTACTGAGAAAGCAAAGAAGAAATTGTGACAGCTATCAGCTGTGTACCAACCTCATGCCCATGACAAGGATGCACTTTTTATTCCTTAGTAAAAACAATTTCATAGGACATCCACATTTGCCAAGGTCACTCTGTGAACGACTGTGGTAGAGAGGGCAAAACCAAGACTATTCCTTAATCATTTCTGAGCTTAGGAAAATAGAAGAACACTGTGCAAATCACAAAAACAGCCAAGTATCTCCCTCTGCTATTTCTATGGTCAATTAGAGCTTTAACTCCTTCCATCCCAACTACTTTCTAGATAAAGATGAAGATACAAAAATCATAGAATCCAGAGGAAAATGCACTTCTCTCTTCCTCTTCAAAATGATATGATCGAAGCCTCACTCCTTTAACAATTCCATCATAATATTCTCTTGCTGAGACATCTCACTGTTTCCTATGGCATTCTGCCTCCCTTGCAACAAGTAAACCAAACTCTGATTCTGCTATTTCTTTTGGTCTTTGGCTGGTGAGTATCTACACTCCTTTATGGCAATTATTTAAAAATGGGGAGAAAAACAGATTCTCTTAAAGGAGAAGCAGTATCCCAAGGCAGATAAAGGTTTCACTTAAAGGGAGAAGGTAATATTCCATTGTATATATGAACTACATCTTCTTTATCCATTCCTCTTTTCATGGACTTTCAGGTTGCTTCCATGTCTTGGCTATTGTAAATAGTGCTGGAAAAAAAAATAGTGCTGCAATGAACGTTGGGGTGCATGTATCTTTTTGAATTATGATTTTCTCTAGATATGTATAACTGACTCATTTTACTGTACACCTAAAACTAACACAACATTGTAAATCAACTATACTTCAATTTATTAAAAAAACAAACACCTACTGTTAAATATACCCATGAATGTTCAATTTTTTCCATTGATTTTTCTCAGTTCTAGAATTTCCATTTGATGTTTGTAATTCTCAGTTTTTTTCCTCATGTATATATATATTTTAAAATGTTTGGAACATGATGAAAATAATTTTTGAAGTTTGTATCTAGTATCTTAAAAAGGGTTGAGGGGGAGAAGGCAAAGGGAACATTTGGAAAAACAGCTGAGGATCCAAGTCACTGCTTACAGCTGTGTTGGTTGTATTCTGCCAAAGGGATTATGCATAGGGTGCTGGGGAGGCTAATATCCAGACTGGGCTCCTCTAGCCAAACTGTGAGCTCTCAGGCTGGCAGGGAGGAGTACCTTTAGGAAAGTGCATGACTTTCTTAGTATGACTTGGCTATGGCTTTCTTTAGGTCAAGGAAGAGTTTACTGTAGACTCAGCGTGAGTTCCAGAGGGAGAATGTACAGAATTCTATGAGGATGAGGATCTGGGGGATGAGAGTGGATCTGGACAACTTGGGCTAAAACTTGGGTGAACTAATCAGGGATAAAGTACATGAGATTTGTGACATGATCAACCCTGTCTCAAGTAGAATATAGCAGTAAGACTTTGAGATTTGAGGCTGGGGCATCTCCTGCCAGAAGCACGCAGAGCAGGGGTACCCAGTTCACTCTGTCTAAGAGCAAGGTAGATGCCAGGGAGGGGCCAGTCTTCCCTAGATCCCCTTTCTGTGGGTCTCTCTTCTAACTCTGCAACAGCAAACACTCTGTGGTGTCCACTCAATTCCTGCCAACTGAGTCATAGAGGCCAGAAAGGGACTGCCTCACCTGGAATACAGGAAGTTCCTCTCTTCCTTGTACATTTCTTCTGCTGGTCGTGTTGTGGCTGGGGGAAGCTCATAGAAAAGGATGTATTCTTTCCTGCTTTCACCACCCATGCTCTTTCTCTTTCTCTCTCCTAGGAATACTCTCCTACCTGGTTAATAAGTAACTGACCTCCTTTCAAACACAATTCAGAAATTAACTCTTTGGTGAGGGCTTCACTGACTCCTGAATTGAACTTGATTCCAGTGGTGTAATGGTGGAAGAAGGACTTCAGCCCTTGCCTGCTTTGAAGAAAGAATTCAGCAAAGAGGCCAAGACTGTGAACTAGAGACAGCGTTTATTAGAAGCCAAGTGTGTGTGGAAGATCAGATGGGTGAACTCAGGGTGTGTTGTGTGCAGGAGAGGTGGCTTAAGTTCCTTATATGGGGGCAGTTTTCCAGGTTGTCTCTGGCCAATCCTTTCACTTGTGCCTATGTTTAGTCTGTCAAAGGGCAGCAGGAAATCAATTACAGCTGTTCAGCCTGGGACCTATCTATCTCCTACTCAAACTGACTTCTCTTTTGAACTCCTACTATTTTTATTACATTACCACTCTCAAATTAATACCATTTATTTGTTTACATATTTCTTTCTTTTTAAGCCTACATAATATCTTTTATTCTTTTGTCTGTATCACATAGCACAATTCATAACACATAAAGGTATTTAATTATACTGAATCAAATACTGAGTTGATTTGAAAATAAACTAATGTGATCTAATAGAGTGAATATGGCTTCTGAAAGTAGAAACCCCAGCTTCCAGATCCACCTGTGCTGACTACATTTATTTGTACAAATGAACACACTATGTTCTTAACCTCTGTACATTTTCATTTCCTAAAGTGTAAACTAAAGATATTGGTTGAATCTCTAACATCACTTTCAGCATCACTACAGTGATTCAGATTGATATTCCTTATGCTTGACCTTTTTAACTGAGTTTTCATCAGTTAATGAAGAGCAGTCAGCATTCCTAGGCACAGAAAGTTAATGTGATCATTGGAAATAAGGCTTTTGCTCAAGCACTAACAGCTAACTAGGATATTTGGCCATGAACACTTGAACACTTCCCAAAGCTATGAGATCTCTCACAATGACCTAAAAACAAACAGTAGTGTAATTTATAAAGCTTTTATCTATATAGAACTCATGCAATGAGCTTGGGTTCATTGCATTATGTTGAATTTAAAAAGGATTACATTGTTAGGGCAGTTTGGAACCTGTGATTTACTGGAATGACTTAAAAGTTTATACACATACAATTAAACCACGTCATTAAAGAATAATCTCCTTTCCACATATTGCATTAAAAAACTGACTGCCAGGAACCAGTTATCAAAACAATATGATTTCAAATGAATTACATAAGCAATTCAGTATGTATTGCTACATAAACAATACAGCAGTTCTAGCATTATGAAGATGATGTTTACAAATGATTGAATTGCCTTTGAACTGTTGCAACAAAGAGCTACATTAACTCAGAATATGAGGCCTCATTATCAAAATTACGCTGTTTTCTCCAGCTGCTTTTGTAAAAAAATAGCTGAGTTTTTGATACTAGTAGGTGAATAGAAATAGTATAATTTAGTACAAAATAATCTATAAATACAAATAATATTCAGTGTTATAAACCAGTGTGGATTTATCTCATGTACATCACAGTGGTGAGGGCAAGGAATATGTCAATTCAAGGGGGTGTCTGCTGACTTATATTGATTATATAGTCTTAGATCATGGTCATTGTATTGGTTAATGTGCTCTGAAGACTGACAAGGGCAGTTCAAGTCATGATCTCCAGTTAGTTATTATTGCAATTCTGTGTGGACATGTATAAAGAATCAAAACACTGTGGAATTTTCCCAGCTGAAAAAAATTGCTATAACTGTATTCAAATAACTATCCAGGTTTTTAAAATTACTTTCTGTTAAAAAATAAATAAATAAATTGCCTTTGAGTGAAGAATGTTATTTGTGTCAATACTAGGTCTCAGATATATTCAATTTGAGATTTGAAAAGTGATTATTATTCTCCATATAACAGAAAACATGCCCACTCTTGTTTTTGGTGTAAGGCCAATATAACTGCCAGAACCTTAAAAACATTTTAGTACTGGGTTATTTCTAGGAAAGCAAAGGACTCATTCTTAGTGATAGTCTGTTCACCAAGACCATGTTCCTATATGAAAAACGGAAAGCACTTCCCCTTACTTACAGGAGCATCTGTATTACTAGCAGAACACGTGATCAGCATCACCTCCGGTATCCTGACTCTGACGCCACAACGCGCGAGTGTCCCACTGCTGCTGTAACAGGGTTTCCCGAATGCTGAGCTTTAAACAACACAAATTCTACTCTTGCAGTTGTGGGAGTCAGAAGTCCAGGATGAGCCTGGCTGAGCGACAGTCAGGCTGTCATCCGGCTGCACTCCTGAAGGCTCCGGAGAATCGGTTTCACTTGCCTTTTCCACCTCCCAGGGGCTGCTGCATTCTTGGGCTCACAGCCCCTTTCTCTGTCTTCAAAGCACATCACTCCAGCCTCTGCCGCCAGCATCCCTCCTCCTTTCTCTGATTTTCACACTTACTTTTCTCTAATAAGGACCCTATGGTTACATTTGGACCATTCAGATAATTCTCCAGCATAAGCTCCCCACCTCGTGTCCTTAACCGCGTTTTCAAAGTCCCTTTTACCATGTGAGGTACCCAATGCAAGGATTCTGGGGATAAGACATGAGATCGTTGAGGTGACATTTTTCTTTTTTTTTGGACACAGAATTCTTTGTATCTGATAAAGTCTATGGTTTCCTTCCCAGAATAACATTTTTAAGGGCAAAAGGTAAAATTTGTAATTACACAATGAAAAAAATTATACTAAAATGCAATAATCAAAATATTAAAAAAATAAATGTGTGCTTTAGTAATATGTGTGCTTTTTAAGTTATTGCATAATTATTTTAATGTCTAATAATAGCTAATAATAATTCTAATAATTTCAAAGTAATAACGGACATAATATTTGCAACCACTATTGTGTAATATGAAAATATCTAACTTCTATTGTACTACTAATAGTGTGATTATGATTTTTTCCCTGTACACTAATAATTGTAGGAAATATTCAGCTTCAATTAGAAGTTAAGGCAAAAAATGTAATTTTTATTTCTACCCATGATCTTGGACTGCAAGTTAAGAACCCCTACACACATAGCAGAAAGAATTTATGACTTGTTAATGTTCATGTGTGTGTGTGTGCATATGATTCCCACCGACAAGACAAGTATGAGCCGAAAAGCATGCTATTGTTCAACATTTCTTCAACTGTGTTTGCATTTACCTATGAGTCAGCTACTAGCAGACAAATAAAATAATTATGGACAATTCTTTATTAGAAATCTATACTATGAGATTTGCCTTCTGCTCAACATTAGACACTAAGGTATTCAGAAACATGGCAAATCCTTCTGTATGTATTCAAATTTCAATATGTCATCCTGAGGAATTTTAATATTTACTAAGCAATGAGATCTCTGTGTTGTCTAGGAGTTTGCACTCAATTTAGCATAATAAAACACACATATTTTGCTATGTGAAAACTATCCAAATGTGTGTTATGGTTTAATCATTTATGAATTTTTTAGATAAAATTTTCTCTACACTTGTGTGTAATAAGCAAGCTTATGTCCTCACAATTCAAAGCAAAATAAGAGAGTTATACACTATAAAGGCTGAAAGTTTACCTTCAAAAGCAATTTTTTCTTCAGAAGCTTGGCTCAATAAAACAAAAGTCTTTCATTTTTTACTTGGCTTTATTTCTTAATGTTTCATTTTTAATAAGGCCTAATATATAAGTATAATATGATCAGTTATACAGTTACTAAACATGTATGTCTGACTAACTAGGAAAGATTGAAATGTTTTTTAAATTTTATTTTATTGATGTACAACTGATCTACAATGTTGTGTTAATTTCTGTTGTATAGCAATGTGATTCAGTTATAAATATGTATAGGTATTATACACAATATTATACATATACACATATATATATATATATCCTTTTTTCCTATTCCTTTGCATTATGGTTAGTTTTAATACTTCCAGCATTTGCTGTCTCAGAAATTTAGGCCAAAATATTAAGCCTTATCTTAATATGTGGACATTTGAGAATTGGACTTGAAATGCTTTTAAAAGTTCTTTATAGTTTCACTTTAAAATAATCAGCATGTTCCACTTAGTTGTGGAACCTGCTTGCAATTCCTAATCATGGATTATTTTATAATAATCATGCTTATATTTTGACTATCTAATGAACACATCTTTCTGGTTAATAGGAAACTGTAGGCCAAGTGCAACTGTTTAACCAAGAAAGCAGATTCACAGGCAGAAAAGGTCACACAGGGATGAAATTTTCAGTGTCAAATCCCTCTAAAACATTATTATAGCTTTTGTGTACATGGCAAGCAATTTGAGAAAAAGAAATGTTCTGCAGTAGTAATAAGAATAAGAAGTTACAGCACTGAAACATTTCATATTAATGGGTAAGTCCCCACTTACATGGTTCCCTACTTCATTCCTCCAATTACCAGGGAGTCAGCACTCTCATTTTTTGTGATTTCAAGTTCTATAATTTTGGGTGTATCTGACTGTGTTGTGTTGTGTATGTGTGTGCTCTACAATTTACATAAAACAGAAAATTGTCATGATGGACAAGTTTGAGAACATTTGAAAAAGTCTAATAAGATCAGCTAAATCAATGTTTTACTTCTTCTTGACTGAAATCTTTTTCTATACATCTTTCTTTTGATTTACTTTTTATGAGTTGCAGCTTTAAATTATCGCAGAATAGCTGAGACATTCAAAATCCCAACTGCTGTGAAAGTCCTTATGAAAAAAAAACATGAGATAATATGTCCCTTTGATCAGAGCATGAGATAAATCCAAGTTCCTACTCTGGGAGTCATAAGTGACATTTGCTAAGTGGAATGTTATGGTTAGAATCAAGAAAGTGAGCACAACTTGAGAAATGTCATTTTTTTATTATTTGCCACTAAATATTAAACATTTTGGCAGTGATCTGCCAAAGATATCAAATGTGATTGCATATAATAAAATATAAAGTTTGAGTAGTATGATTTTGTGAAGGAAGTGGCAACTCACTCCAGTATTCTTGCCTGGAGAATCCTGTGGACAAAGGAGCCTGGGAGTCTATGGCGTTACAAGAGTCGGACACAACTGACCAACCAAGCCCACACACACAGTATGATTTGAAGAAATTACAGACCTAAAAAATTACAGACCTGACAATATACTTATTTTTATTTGCTGCATTTAGTGTTCATTTTCCAAATATTCGTTATGCTGGGCTTAGGTAAGGAAAAGATGGACACTCCACAATTCTTCTCCAAACTCATAGTTTGGTAAAGAAGGTTGCAAATGAACCAACCAAAACCATGATATCTTCCATAAAGCGGCAAAGTAGATACACATATAAAGTGTTTTGAAAGCAGAGAGTGAAGCACAGTTTTAATTTTAAAATATTTACAAAACCTTTCAAGATAGAATTACATTTCATTGAAGCATATACCAAGATTGGAATTCTGACTCTATCACTTACTGAGTTCGTGAAAGACGTTTGATTTTTGAATCTTGGGTATAATAAGATAGCACTTATGTGTGGACAGTGATACAAATGAACTTATTTACGGAACAGAAACAGACTCACAGACTTAGAGAGTGAATTTATGGCTACCAAAGGAGAAGTGGGAGAGGGATAAATTAGGAGTTTGGGATTAACAGATACACACTACTACATATAAAATAGATATACAATGTGGCCCTACTGTATGGTACAGGCAACTATATTCAATATTTTGTAATAATCTGTAAGGGAAGATAATCTGAAAAAGAATATATCCATATATCTATGAATTTAGATTATTTATATCTGAATCACTTTGTTATACACCTAAAACTAACACAACATTGTAAATCAACTACACTTCAATTAAAAAATGCTTGACTTTTTAAAAATTGATTTTTAGTCTTTTTTAGGAACTCACCAAGGAACAGGAGATTTCCTCTCAGAAGTTGTGATGATGAAGTAAAATGGTTAGGAAATTAGGCAGCCTGATTTTCAGTCTTATCTCTTTACTTTGGCTCTGGTTAACCTTGGTCTGTTTATTCAATTTCTCTTGAGTTAAGCTAAACAAAAGTTAAACCAGATGATTATCTGCGTGGCCCCTCTTACATACCATTTTATGATTATAACTCAGCAACAGTTTTAGTAATGGTGCTTGGGGCCTGCTTCAGCAGGAAATTTAATATAAACAAAGTCTGAGTATTTTCTTTTGACCCGGTTGCTGGGGTTTTTACCAAGAGACTTTCATGCTGGGACAATCACAAAACCTTGCAAAATGCTATCAGGACTAATGAAATATCGCTTCCTTTTCTTTAAAGGAGAGTCCTACCCTAAATTGAGATGTCCTGTTAAGTCCTGTACTTTTGGTGGGAATTAGGGTATTCTAAATTGTGAAGATAGAATTTGGATAACTAAAGGTTGGAGTAGTTCCTGTCTGGATCAACAAGGCAATCTATTAAACACCCTTAACCTAATGCAGGGGGAGAAAAGAATGCTTGATTTAACTTAGAAACTCTGGGAATGCTTCATTCCACACCCAGTAACACACTAAGAAGGAAATTGTCTTTTATGCTCTGGAACTGATAGAATTAAATTTTAGCCAGAGGTTTACTAAGAAGATTGCTTAGACTCTTATGATGTTTAATCAAAGAAGAAGATAGGTGACTTCCAGGTAAGATGGGAAAGTAGTGCATGCATGTTTGTTCAACTCCTTTAGCTAAACTTTAAATTCAAATAAAAAAATCCCACATGCAAATAAAGTAAAACAAAAACTGAACAAGAGTAAACAAAACCAAAAAAAAAAAAAAAAGGAAGAAAAAGAAAAGACAACTGGAAAATAAACTTTTTCTATACTGAAATTAATGAACAACTGCAATTTATATGTACATCTTAAAAAAAATCTGCCTCTATTATACAAATAATAATTATTAGCAATTATATAATTACAATTGTTATTATACAAAATAATAAAGACCAAAGTGGAATACAGCTTTGAGATACAATGTAGATCTCTAATTCTGAATCCAGAGCAACCAGATGGAAATGAGGAAGTTCATGAAAGACTCCATTGAGAGCCATGCTGGAAGAAGTCTGGGTAGCAGATGTGGGTGTTGCTTGGAATGGAGAAACTCTGCTTCACCTCTATTTCTTCAGTGTTGAGCAGGGGTGATTTATGTTATGCAGAAAGAGAGCACTGCACATCTCACCCTTGAGTTGTCTGCCTGTCCTGCTGGAGTCTATGCCATCCACATTTGGGAAATCCTCCTCACTCAACCCACCAGCAATGAACTCTAAGTATGTGGCTTTTCTAAATCAGCTAGACAATTTCTCATCCATCTGGGGTTTAACTTCATCATTTTAATGTTGATCCTATTGCTTGCTATGAACTTTTTGCAGTAAAGCGTATCTGCCCAACCTTCAATCTCTACTCATAAGCAACTTTCATCATCCTTTATTGACCCACTGATTTTTAGGACTCTCAAATACTTTTCTCTCCTAAGAAATCTTTATGGAGTTTTATTCTTTTATGACATCTCATGTTCTCCCTCATGACACAGTTATTTCTGTTTATAATGCAAGTTCCTTAATCATGCTGACTTTGTCTTTATTTATTTCCCATATCTTCTGATACAGTTCTTCTCATAAAGCAATCATTCTCTGAATGCTGGTCAATCTACATTTTTTTTTGTTGTTTTGAGAATCAGATGAATATGAAGGCCTTTAACTCCTAAAATATATATATATTTTTTCTCGGAACAGTGCAAATCTCAGTTCAGTACAGCGTTATCTTTCAAGGTCTTGGAATTCGTCATTGTGAAGCAAATGAGTTCCTCAGTTCTCTTTGACTTTGCCAGACCTCTGACGTGATAAATACCACCCTTAACCTTGAAAATCTATTTACAGCACAGGTGGCTTGAAAATTCTCTCTCAAATATTCAATCATCCCACATAAATTGCCTTGACTTTTCTAAGTATATTCCTTGTATGTCATTACATCATTTGTCCAAGATTATGGGCAGAATTATTCTGTGTTTTCTCTTGCTGAAGTCCTTATTTTTTAGAGAGACTTATTTTTCCTTTAATCTCCTTTCTCATATAACATTTTATGCACGCAAGTGTGTGTGTAACATATATGTAATTCAAAAGTGTGGTGATTAGAGGAATAGCCATGAGAACATGAACGATTTACAGTTCTCCAAGCCCTCCTTCTCATTCCTCTACCTTATTCATATTGGCTAGATTTTGTGTTTCTCTTTCCCCAGCTTTTTTTCTTAAATTTTAATTTGGAATTTTAAATTATTATATAAATTATTAATTATATAAATTATTAATATAAATTTTTATATAAAGTAAAACTTGTAAGAATAGTGCAAAAAACACCTATATGCTTATATATACTTATTTTTATGTACATATTTACATACATACACATATGTTGGAGAGGAAGAGAGTTAATATATATATGTATTCTTAGAATCTTTTGAGAGTAAGATGCAAATATCATTATCTTCCTTTATCTCTACATATTTCAGTGTGATTCCCTAAGAATAAGATACTATATTTTTATACAATCATAGGACAGTTTCCAGCTTCAGTAAATGTATCATTGACATAATACTCTTACCTAATTTACTGTTCATATGTTCAAGTTCTTATCTTGGTTTGTGAGTCTTTATACACATTATTAATAACATATAATATAATCATAGTATATAAAATAGTGGATAATAAAAGTTTTCATTATTTTAAGTGTAATCTCCTACTAGGTCAGTAATTTCAAAATTGCTCCATGGATACTTGGGAGTTTACAAAATTGGAAAATAAATGTAGCTTAATGAAGGGACACAGGACTGAGAGCCATGAGAGCCAGTGGCAATCACTCAACTTTAAGAGTTTCTTCAGTTATTTTGTGACTGAATGTTCAGTCTGGGTGTTTTCCACTCAAAGCCAGTAAAGAGGCAAGGTTGATGGAAAGGAAAATCTGCTATATTTTGGATGCCAGCAACTGAGATGAGGGGAGGGTGGACTCCAGGCTGACTCCCCCAGCACCCAACCCCACGGCTGACAACCAGTGGGCAAGAACTTTTATAGACAGAGGGAGGAAGCCACATGTAGAAACAGTACAGTTACCTCTCCCCACTTCTTTCTCTGACTACTTCACAATGTATTGCTTTCCTAAATTTCTTTCACATCTACTACTTTTATAAAGTCCTGCTCCATTTCAATTTGCTTTCTTGATTTTCAAGTTTGCTTTGTGAAATGAGGCTTATGATTTAAAATTTTTGGTCCCTGGCTTCCTTTTAAGAACTTTTTTGTGAACCATAGTTTTCTGGGCTTTATACTAGCATTGTATCTATAGCAATCTTCTGACTTAAGAATTTTTTCCACATTTGATGAATGAAGAAAAGAAGGTCAGAGAGGTCTGTCTACATTTCAAAAGTCATACAGTCCAGATATATCAGAGCAAGCATCTGAACTCAGATCTAACTTGAAATTGTTGCTTTTGTTTCTTTGTTTTTATTGCTTATCAGATCTAAACAAGATGTGTCTTATGAGCACTGAAGTTCCACAGTTTGGTTTCATCATGATGTTAATTCTGACCCTGATTATCTCCACTCAATCCCTCCTACATTTAATCTTCCCTACACCTACAGTGCTCCTTCCTGCCTCAGTGGTTGTACTCAGGGCTCCCTACCACACCACTTTATCCATAGTCACATCTCACCTACCTTCATGGTCATCTCTCCCTGCTTCTTTCTCTGACTACTTCATGATGTGTTGTTTTCCTAAATTCCTTTCACATCTACTACTTTTATGATTATTTTTGTTCTTCATTATATTTTCTCCTGAGAGTTTAAAATGTCTCCATTCAAAAAAATGTCTTCTAGCATGTCTGCAAGTAATAAAAAGGCAAGAATTATACCATATATGTCTTTTTATCACACTCTATCATTATTTGATGCTGGGCATGAGTTGAAAGCTTAGTTCCTAATGACTAAGTTCCTTCTTACCATTGATCTGCATATTATTTGAAAAGTTAGAAACATGGCACCAGCATATATTAATATAATTTCCAAATTTTGGTCTTCATTTCTTTTTATCCAGTCCAATTTTATGCAATAATTTGTTCACTTACAGTTATCTGTCCAAAACTATGGTCTTTATTGTTGATAGTCTACAGTAAGAGTCTGCCTGTCTATATGCTTTCAGGTCAATTTCTCTCAAGAATAATGACTGATGCTACCCATTAAACACCTATAATATGCTAAACATTATTACAATTTAATCTCATAAAATAAATTGGGATTACTGTATTTGTATACATCATCTCCAATCCCCAAATGACTTATCAAGGCAGCCACTATTTACATGGAAGCCAAGTATTAAGGCTCAGAAGGATTTGTCAAAGACTGCCCCAGTGAAGACAAAAGTTACTATTGTAAGCTAATGGGGTATGATCTCAAAGTCTCTGAAATTTTCTCCATACTTTCTTCATCTTTATTTCATGGAATTTAAAACTATATGATATAATCATATACTGATATATATGTTTAATGTGTACAAATATATGTTAAACAAAATCAGCAGGTATTTTTTTTTTATATAGTAGAGAGGAAGTCAGTAGTTGAGGTTCAATATTTTGTTTCTTTTGCTGTACTGTCTATATTATTTATATTAAGCATTTTGATGATGTTTAAAATCGGTGGGAAAATGAACTAGATAGGAAAGAACATAACACAGGCACTTTGAAAGAGAATCATGTCTATCATTCATTGAAATAATACTAGCAGGCCCAAATTATTGTATTCTTATAATAGTTCTTTCATCTAACACAACATAAAATTCTTGTCATTTTTTAAAAAGCAGGTACTAATGCCAAAATTTCTCAAATATTAGATGACAGATGATTATTTCATACTGCACATACATATTTATAAATCTAGCTTATTTTGTATTTTGTAGCATTAAAAATATTAGTTAACAACACAGATAGAAGCTGAAGTCAACAGATAAAAGTCAAGAAAATTTGTATTCTCCATAAAAAGTACCAGAGCCAACAAACTACAGATAGATTTAATTATTTTTAGGAAACTTCCCAGAAATAATTTATCCTGGGTCATGTTTATGAAATAATTCCTTGATTAAATCAACAAGCCAGGGAGACATGAATCCTGGAAACTGAAGATAAAGTTTAATCTTAGAAAGGTTAACCTGATCATGAAAGAATGTTAAAATGACAAAAATGTTAGTAACTGATAAGCTCAAGAAGGCAATGAGGAGAGTGGAAATTGGACAAGAGAAAGGGGCTGTGATCCTAAACATTTAGTCCTGGTTGGTTGCATATAACCAAAATACAGAAAATCTCTAAAATACAGAAAATCAATTTAGGAGAGAACCAAAGCTTGGGGGATGTGCCTTTGGAATATCTGTGGGTTTTAATAATAAACTCAGTAAACAACATTTTTCTTTAACATCTATTTTCCAGAACCATCAGGAAAGGACTGACCTCTTCCGAAAATTGTCTCTGGTTATTAGGTCAGGGTAATATTAGCTTCCCCTCCATTTGAAATAAGTAAAGTGGAATTCAGTATATAAGTCATGTTATGGTCAGAGGATCTGCACACAGTAATATGATTCAGAAACTTGGAGCAAGCACTTAAAACTGACTTTAGACAGAAAGTGCAGGGACAAGACCTGCTTCCATCAGAGCTATTGTTGTTCATTCGCTAAGTCATGTCCAACTCTTTGCAACCCCATGGACAGCAATATGCCAGGTTCCACTTTCCTCCACTATCTCCTGGTTGCTGTTGTTCAGTTGCTCAGTTGTATCTGACTCTTTGCGACCCCATGGACTGCAGCACGCCAGGCTTTCCTTTCCTTCACCATCTCCTGGAGTTTGCTGAAACTCATGTCCATTGAATCGGTGATGCCATTAAATCATTTCAATTTCTGTCATCCCCTTCTCCTCCTGCCTTCAGTCTTTCCCAGCATCAGGGTCTTTTCTAAAGATGTGACTCTTTGCACCAGGTGGCCAAAGTATTGGAGCTTAAGCTACAGCATCAAACTTCCAATGAATATTTATAATTGATTTCTTTTATGATTGAATGGTTTGATCTCCTTGCAGTCCAAGGGACTCTCAAGAATCTTCTCCAACACCACAGTTCAAAAGCATCAATTCTTTGGTGCTCAGCCTTCTTTATTGTCCAATTCTCACATCTATACAAGACTACTGGAAAAACCATAGCTTTGGCTATATGGAAATTTGTTGGCAAACTAATGTCTGCTTTTTAATATACTGTCTAGGCCTGTCATAGCTTTTCTTCCAAGGAGCAAGTGTCTTTTAATTTCATGACTGAAGTCACCATCTGCAGTGATCTTAGAGCCCAAGAAAGTAAACTCTGTCACTATTTCCATTGTTTCCCATCTATTTGCCATGAAATGATTGGTCCAGAGGCCATGATTGTAGTTTTTTGAATGTTGAATTTTAAGCCAGTTTTTTTCACTCTGCTCTTTCATCATCAACAAAAGGCCTTTGATTTACCTTTTGCTTTCTGCCATAAGGGTGGTGTCATCTGCATGTTTGAGATTATTGATATTTCTCCCAGCAATCTTGATTCCAGCTTGTGCTTTATCCAGCCTGGCATTTCTCATGATGTATTCTGAGTAAAAGTTAAATAAGTAGGGTGACAATATACACTCTTACCATACTCCTTTCCGAATTTGGAACCAGCCCATTATTCCATGTCTGGTTCTAAGTGTTTCTTCTTGACCTGCACACAGATTTCTCAGGAGGTAGGTAAGGTGTTCTGGTATTCCCATCTCTTTAAGAATTTTCCACCATTTGTTGTGATCCACACAGTCAAAGGCTTTGGCATAGTTAATGAAGCAAAGTAGATGTTTTTCTGGAACTCTCTTCCTTTTTCTATGATACAGTGGATGTGGGCAACTTGATCTCTGGTTCTTCTTCCTTTTCTAAATCCAGCTTGAACATCTGGAAATTCTCAGTTCAAGTACTACTGAAACCTAGCTTGGAGAATTTTGAGCATGACTTTGCTAGCGTGTGAGATAAGTGCAATTGTGTAGTAGTTTGAACATTGTTTGACATTGCCTTTCTTTGGGATTGGAATGAAAACTGACCTTTTCCAGTCCTGTGGCCACTGATGAGTTTTCCAAATTTGCTGGCATATTGAGTGCAACACTTTTGCAGCATCATCTTTTAGGATTTGAAATAACTCAACTGGAATTCCATCACCTCCACTAGCTCTGTTCATAGTGATATTTCCTAAGGCCCACTTGATTTTGCACTGCAAAATGTTTGGCTCTAGGTAAGTGATCACGTCACTGTGGTTATTTGGGTCATTAAGACCTTATTTGTACAGTTCTTCTGTGTACTCTTGCTACCTCTTAAGATCTTCTGCTTTTATTAGGTCCACATCATTTCTGTCCTTTATTGTGCCCATCTTTGCATGAAATGTTCCCTTGGTATCTCTGATTTTCTTGAAGAGCTCTCTAGTCACTCCCATTCTATTGTTTTCCTCTATTTCTTTGCATTGATCACTTAGGAAGGCTTTCTTATCTCTCCTTGCTACTCTTTGGAACTCTGCATTCAGTTGGATATATCTTACCATTTATCCTTTGCCTTTTGATTCTCTTCTTTTTTCAGATCTTTGTAAGGCCTCCTCAGACAACCATTTTGACTTTTTGCATTTCTTTTTCTTGGGGATGGTTTTGATCACTGCCTCCTATACTGTGTTACAAATTTCCATTCATATTTTTCAGATACTTTATCAGATCTAATCCCTTAAATCTATTTCTCACTTCCACTGTATAATCATAAGGGATTTGATTTAGGTCATACCTGAATGGTCTAGTGGTTTTCCCTACTTTCTTCAATTTTAGTCTGAATTTGGCAATAAGGCTTTCATGATCTGAGCCACAGTCAACTCCTGGTCTTGTTTTTGCTGACTGTATAGAACTTCTCCATTTTTGGCCACAAAGAATATAATCAATCTGATTTTGGCATTGACCATCTGGTGATGTCCATGTGTAGAGTCTTCTTTTGTGTTTTTGGAGGAGGGTGTTTGCTATGACCAGTGTGTTCTCTTGGGAAAACTCTGTTACCCTTTGCTTTGCTTCATTTTGTACTCCAAGGTCAAGTTTGCCTATTTCTCCAGATGTCTCTTGACTCCATACTCTTGCACTCCAGTCTCCTATGATGAGAAGGACATCCTTTTTTGGTGTTGGTTCTAGAAGGTCATGTAGGTCTTCACAGAACTGTCCAGCTTCAACTTCTTCAGCATTGGTTGTTAGGGTATAGACTTGGATTTCTATGATATTGAATAGTTTGCCTTGGAAATGAACAGAGACCATTCTGTTGTTCTTGAAATTCCACTCAAGTGTGGCATTTTGGACTCTTCCATTGACTATGAGGGCTTCTCCATTTCTTCTATGGGATTCTTGCTCACAGTAGTAGATAAAATGGTCATCGGAATTAAATTCACCTATTCTGATCCATTTTAGTTTACTGATTCCTAAAATGCTGATGTTCACTCTTGCCATCTCCTGTTTGACCACTTCCAATTTACCCTGATTCATGTACCTAACATGCCAGGTTCCTATGCAATTTTAGTCTTTACAGCATCAGACTTTGCTTTCACCACCAGACACATTCACACCTGGATGTTGTTTCTGCTTTAACTCAGCCTCTTCATTCCTTCTGGAGCTATTTCTCTGCTTTCTTAAAGTAACATGTTGGGCACCAACCAACCTGGGGATTTCATCTTTCAGTGTTATATCTTTTTATCTTTTCATACTGTTCACGGGGTTCTCAAGGCAAGAATGCTGAAGTGGTTCGCCATTCTCTTTTCCAGTGGACCAGGTTTTGTCAGAACTCTCACCATGACCTGCCCATCTTGGGTGGCCCTACATGGCACGGCTCATAGTTCCATTGAGTTAGACAAGGCTGTGATCCACGTGATCAGTTTGATTAGTTTTCTGTGATTGTGGTTTTCATACTGTCTGCTCCCTGCTTATTTAACTTATATGCAGAGTACATCATGAGAAATGCTGGACTGGATGAAGCACAAGTTGGAATCAAGATTGCCAGGAGAAATATCAATAACCTCAGATATGCAGATGACACCACCCTTATGGCAGAAAGCAAAGAAGAACTAAAGAGCCTCTTGATGAAAGTGAAAGAGAAGAGTGAAAAAGTTGGTTTAAAATTAAACATTCAGAAAACTAACATAATGGCATCTGGTCCTATAACTTCATGGCAAATAGATGGGGAAACTATGGAAACAGCCAGAGACTTTAATTTTTTGAGCTCCAAAATCACTGCAGATATGACTGCAGCCATGAAATTAAAAGACGCTTTCTCCTTGGAAGAGAAGTTATGACCAACAAGTTAGACAGCTTGTTAAAAAGCAAAGACATTGCTTTGCAACAAAGGTCCATCTAGTCAAAGCTATGGTTTTTCCAGTAGTCATGTATGAATGTGAGATTTGGGCTACAAAAGAAAGCTGAGTGCCAAAGATTTGATGCTTTTGAATTGTGGTGTTGGAGAAGACTCTTGAGAGTCCCTTGGACTGCAAGGAGATCCAACCAATCCATCCTACAGGAGATCAGTCCTGGGTGTTCATTGGAAGGACTGATGTTAAAGCTGAAACTCCAATACTTTGGCTTCCTGATGTGGAAAACTGACTCATTTGAAAAGACCCTGATGCTGGGAAAGATTGAGGGCAGGAGAAGGGGATGCCAGAGGTTGAGATGGTTGGATGGCATCTCTGACACAATGGACATGAGTTTGAGTAAACTCCAGGAGTTGGTGATGGACAGGGAGGCCTGGTGTGCTGCAGTCCATGGGGTTGCAAAGAGTCAGACATGACTGAGCAACTGAACTGAACTGAACTGTGTTCTCTCCCTTTAGTTTGGCCTAAGGTCAAACTGTGGTAGTGATACAATGGTGATAATGATGATAACTCCTTCAAAAGGACTTATGCCAGCAAGCTGCATCTCCCAGGACTGTTGTATTCAGTGTCCCTGATTGTTGACCCAGATCTCTGCCAGAGACATCTCAACACTCACAGGCAAGTCTGGCCCAGTCTTTTGTGGGGTCACTGCTCCTTTCTCCTGGCACACACAAGGTTTTGTTTGATCCCTTCAAGAGTCTGTTTCCAAGTCCTGTGCAATTCTGTAATGAAATCCCGCTAGCCTTCAAAGTCAAATTTCCTGGGCTTCTCAGTACCTTTGCCACACCCCTAGGTTGGGAAATCTTGTGGGGGTCTTTTGAAAAAGTGTGAGAACTTCTTTGGTATATCTTTGGTATGACTATGTCCTGGAGTTTGCTCAAATTCATGTCCATTGAGTCATTAGATAGCAGTGACACTATCTAATCATCTCATCCTCTGCTACCCTCTTTTCCTTTTGCCTTCAATCTTTCCCAGCATCAGGGTCTTTTCCAATAAGCTAGCTCTTCACATCAGGTAGCCAAACTACTGAAGCTTCAGTTTTAGCATCAGTCCTTCCAATGAATATTCAGGGTTTTTTTCCTTAGGATTTATTGGTTTGATCTCCTGGATTGCAAGGAATTCAAACCAGAGCTGAGATCCACACTAAAGAACTGAGTAACTAAGATTGGAGTTTTGAGTATGTTTATCTTGTCTGTGACTTGGAAAATTGTCTGCCTCTAAAGGAAAATTCAGATATATATTTATATATTGTCCCTTTATAAGGCAAGTGGAAAGCAAATGCTCAAAGTGTATAATATTATGACTAGAGGAAGAGAAGAAATGATTCTAAATTGATTTCAATGAAATATTCTCTAGAATCATTTGGCATTACTGGTTCAGCTCATACAGATACAGGGTAGTTACATAATATGTATCATAAAAATGTTTTAAAAATTGTGATGAATAGCTATTAAAGAACAGACAGTTTTTTTCAAACACTCCTTATGATTCACTACAGGAAATTCTAATTTAAATATCCCCTAAAAGATTCTTCACTGACAAAGGAGTAATTTAAAGGTGCCAATTGTACCTTTCTTTGATGAATAGCTTTCTTAAGTTACTCACATTTGCCATTTTCAACTACACATCTTCATGAGAAACTAGCTACGTGTAGCTAACAGATTTGGGAGCTTCCATTTGTGTTGAGACATATTTGGCTCATAATGTAGGAGCTAAATTTTGCTGTATTTATAGTGATGTTGTTATATTTTGGGGGAAACTGGCATGAAAGATAATGTTGGTCTCAGCTAAAAATAGAGGAAGATACAGAGGAATCTTCTTGCCAGTTTTAATAGTTATAAATATAGTTAAATTGCCTTTGCTCATCAAAAAGAAACAATGATTAGGAAGTCTCCTCTTTAGGGAACTTCTTAGGTTGGTTATAACTGCCTTGAGGTTCCCCCTTTTCCATACTTAAGTTTGTTCTTCCTTATTTTCCCTTTATAATTGGTGGAATAACCCAAGAAAAGAGCTACTCTGGTATGAAATCTGTAGCAACAAACTTAGTTAAGAAGTGGTCTGAAAAAAAGGGAAATTCATATTGTGTAATTCAATTTCATCTGGTTTTTTGTTCTTTTTATTCATTTTTAAAAATTGACTTACTTATTTTAATTGGAAGATAATTACTTTACAATATTGTGATGGTTTTTTGCCATCATCTGGTTCTTAGTTTGGGAATTCCTGGAAATTCAGGTTTATTTTAAAGTATGATAGATCCAAAAGTCCTAAAATGAACTCTGAATTACCCTAAATTCAAGGGAAATACTGGAATAGAGCTACACTAAATCAGATTCAGAACCAGATTTCTGACTCCATTAAAAATGAATGGGATCTTCCTGATTTTTCTTTAAGAGAAGTATGTGGAAAAAAGACAAAATCACAGCTTTGGCAGCTCTTAACAATTCCTTATAACCACCATTCATGTCTTAAATTCTGATGGACATTTGCTATGTTATTAGAAGCTGTATCAGGGTAGATTAATATTTTGAATGAAAACTTAATTTGATGAAATATGTTCCCTGACTGTAAGCATCAAATTAAGTCCATGTAAACAAGAGACAAGTGGTTGAAATTTTTTAAGGAAAAGTTCCTGTTAAGAAATGTTCAGTTTTCCCATTGAATTTTCTCATCACCGTAAAGATGTGGTTTTCCAGAGATCTTGACTGCTGGGGGTAATAGCAGTACTTAATGGCACAGTCTTTTCTAATCACAGATTTTTCTAAACCAATAAAGAACAGTATTAATCCCATGTCTTCACTTTGTGGGTGTTTGAAAAAGTGGAAACCAGAGAAGTTAAGGAACTTGCAAAGATTATATAGTTTTAAATATTCTTTTCTGTAGTTTACTGAAAACTTATTATTCAGGTTTTTCTTTTTCTTAATTTTCTTGCATTCACTCAGAGCAGATATTTTGGTTGGACATGGAAGGTCTCCTAATTCTTAACTTGAAAAAATCTTCTAGATTTTAACTTGAAAAGATCTCCCAGATGGATACTTTTTCCTATGCTGAATTCTCTGTTTAACTATACTGTAAAGCCTTAAAATAAACCTCCTAAATTTTTTCCCTTTAGTTTTTTTTTTTTAGCTTTTCTCTTTTTTAAAAATTAATTTTATTATTGTCTGATTGGTTTATAGTGTTGTGCTAGTTTCTGCTGTACAGCAAGGTAAATTAACCATACATGTACATATAATCTCCTCTCTTTTGGATTTCCTTCCCATTTAGGCCACCACAGGACACTGAGGAGAGTTCCCTGTGCTATAGAGTAGGTTCTCATTAGTCTTCTATTTTGTACATAGGGTTAATGTGTATATGTTAATCCAAATCTCTCAGTTCATTCCATCCCCTTTTCCCCATTGGTGTCCATACACTTTTTCTCTAAATCTGTGTCTCTATTTCTGTTTTACAAATAAGTTCAGCTATACCATTTTTCTAAATTCCACATATTTGTGTTAATGTGTGATAAACATTAACATGTTTGTGTTAATGTTATCACATTTGTGTAAACTATCACATTTGTGATAATGCATGATAAATGTGTGTTAAAATGTGATATTTGTTTTTCTTTTTATGACTTACTTCACTCTATGGCAGTCTCTAGATTTCTTAGTGATAAAATCAGGATTTCACATAAATTGTGATTTTGTTGCACATCTTAACAATAAAGTTTATTGTGCTCCTTCAAAAAAATAAATAAATAAAAGATGGTAACTGTTATGTTTCCAGTGATCCTAATATTCAAATTCACTGACTACAATACCTAATTCTCAACATTAATGTATCTGGCAAATTAAAGAAGATAGGATGAGAGAGCTGGGCTAAAGGATGTGAGTAATCTCACCTATTTGAGTCTGGACAATTGGTCTTACTCCTCTTTAGAGAATACTTTCTAAAAATGACTTGAATACTCATGTCTGTCAAATAAGTCAGAGTGTCTGTTGTTCCTACTTCTGGATAGTCATTGATAAACACTTATTTGATTCTTCTCATTTTCACTATGGGAGAAGGAAATGGCAGCCCACTCCAGTGTTCTTGCCTGGAGAATCCCAGGGACAGAGGAGCCTGGTGGGCTGCTGTCTATGGGGTCGCACAGAGTCAGAAATGACTGAAGCGACTTAGCAGCAGTAGCAACATCATTTTCACTATTCCTTGTTATTTTCCCCAAACTCCTTTCATTACAAAATATCATGTTTGTAGAATGTTGCAGTTCCCAAGATTGCATCTTTGTGCACATTATGATGTGATGGTTACTCAGTCGTGTTTGACTCTGCAGCTGCTGGACTGTAGCCCGCCAAGGCTCCTCTGTCCATGGAATCCTCCAGCAAGAATACTGGAGTGGGTTGCCATTCCCTTCTCCAAGGGATCTTCCTGATCCAGGGATCAAATCCAGGTCTCCCCCATTGGAGACAGATTCTTTACTGTCTGAGCCACCACAGATGTTCTTGTGTACATTAGCTATGTTTTTGGTAGATGCTTATTCATCACCTCAGTAGTATAAATAGAGATTTCTCTGAATCATGATGTAAGTTAGATTTTATTTATTCCCTGTCTACTGGGCATTTCTGTATTCTCAGATAATTGCCCTTTCATGTTTCAGAACTTATTTTATCTGTTAGAACTAAAGTTCTATACTAATGTGTGATGTATTACTCACATATTTGTCATGACCAGTCAAAATAAAGGCATTATAGCAGATCTTTTTGGAAGCACAAAAATGACTATAAAGGTATGGTACCCACTTAGTTCAAAGGACACTATCTCTTAAATGTGTGGTTAAATTAATAAACCACTGAACTTTGAATCAGTTTCTTCTAAACAGATGATCTATCCATAAAATAGCTTGTGTTACAAGCAGTTAGGGCAGGTAGATCCTGTAGAAAAATAGTTATAATTCATGATTTTGATAAATGGTGACATACAGTACAAGCTAAGTCATATAGAGGCACAAAGCAGTGAGAAAATAATTCCTTCACTGGAGACAAAATAGGAATGTACTATGGGCAGCCAAGTTCTGCAGGGAATTGTGCGCTGTGTTTAATGATCTATTGAGTCAAACATTTCAATATAAAGTCCAAGGAGAATTGTCTTTTAAATACTTGGAATTATGCTATGAAACCCAAGTCAGAATAAAGAGTTAAGGTCACATTTCAGACTGTTTTTGTATGAATGAAAATGGGTATAATATCAGTTGTGGTATCTGCTGTAGACATAGAAGGACTAAAGATGTTACTATACAATGCTGACATTTTGAGAGATGTAATTATTTTAGTTCTGAAGACAATGTCTTTCCATTGTTTTTAAATTATGTGATTCAGTGCTTGATTTAAAAGAGTTGTTCTATATACAAAGCTAGGATTTAAGGACTCGGATCTGAGCCACAATACAGAATTGTCTCTGTGTCTTTCTAGTATATGGACTTGTTTGTAAAACAGTAACACCCAAGGAAAATCAGAAAGCTATTGAACTGAGTACTCTGCTTTTTTTTTTTTTTTTTTTAAAGATGGTTCGGTGGGGAGCAAAAAGCACAAACACTAGCGTCAAAAACTGGGTCCAGATCCGGCTTCCAGCAGCTTGTATTTTTCAGTGTTTTGGGCAAGTTATTTAACTCTTTTTGAGTCTCAGCTTTTCATCCATAACATGTAGATAACAATACCAACTGCAAATCTGATGTAAGGATTAAATTTATGTTACAGTAAGTAATGAGAAATATGACAGTTTTTTTTTAACAGTCTAATCTTATTTTATTTTAATTTATTTTTTATTATTTTTTGGCTGTATCGTGTGGGAACTTAGTTCCACATTCAGGGGTTGAACTTGCACTCCTGCATTGAAAGTGCAGAGTCTTAAGCACTAGACCACCAAAGAAGTTCCAACTGCTGTTCTTAACATTTTCATTATCACTATCATTATTACCTAATGGCAAATTTACTCATTTGGAATTGGTAGTACATCAAAACGTTCTTACTTGAGCCTGTGTGAGATATAGTCATAGTAATCAAATATTGGCCAGTTGCCACATTTAATGGATCCATAAAAGGAAGAAAACAGAGAACTCCAAATAATGATAAAAATCTGAAATTTCTTAGAAATGTCTAGGTACATCTTAGAGAATTTGTGATTAATTCCTAAAACCTTTAATTTAGACCTTTGTTAGATTAGTTTTGGAGAAGGCAATGGCAGCCCACTCCAGTATTCTTGCCTGGAAAATGCCATGGACAGAGGAGCCTGATAGGCTGTCATCTATGGGGTCGCACAGAGTTGGACACGACTGAGCAACTTCACATTCACTTTTCAATTTCATGCATTGGAAAAGGGAATGGCAACCCACTCCAGTGTTCTTGCCTGGAGAATCCCAGGGACGGAGGAGCCTGATAGGTTGCCATCTATGGGGTCGCACAGAGTTGAACATGACTGGAGCGACTTAGCAGCAGCAGCTAGATTAGTTTATGCTAAGAAAACATACAATTATAAGCCACACTTTTTGTTATTTCTAACTTCTATGCAAGACTAAATAATTTGTGAGAGTAGGTAATTTCCCTTTTTCTGGATCTTACATTTTAAGTTCCTATTATTATAACACTAAAAGTTGAACTCCCCAGGTTGGTAGGTGCCAAATAAGCTACTGAAGAAGAGTGGAGAAATAACTCCAGAAAGAATGACGAGATGGAGACAAAGCAAAAACAACACCCAGTTGTGGATGTGATGGATGATGGAAGTAAAGTCTGATACTGTAAAGAACAATACTGCATAGGAGCCTGGAATGTTAGGTCCATGAATCAAGGTAAATTGGAAGTGGTCAAACTGGAGATGGCAAGAGTGAACATCGACATTCTAGGAATCAGTGTACTAAAATGGACTGGAAAGGGTGAAGTTAACTCAGATGACCATTATATCTACTACTGTGGGCAGGAATCTTTTAAAATAAATGGAGTGGTCCTCATAGTCAAGAAAAGAGTCCAAAATGCTGCACCTGGATGCAATCTCAAAAATACAAAATGGTCTCTCTGTTCATTTCCAAGGTAAACAATTCAATATCACAGTAATCTGAGTCTATGCCCTGATCAGTAATGCTGAAGAAGCTGAAATTGGCTCCATGAAGATTACAAGACCTTCTAGAACTAATACTCAAAAAAGATGTCCTCTTCATTATAGGGGACTGGAATGCAAAAGTAGGAAGCCAAGAAATACCTGGAGTACAGGCAAATTTGGCCTTGGAGTACAGAATGAAGCAGGGCAAAGGCTAACAGAGTTTTTCCAAGAGAATACACTGGTCGCAGCAAACACTGTCTTCCAACAACACATGGACATCACCAGATGGTCAATACTGAAATCAGATTGATTATATTCTGTGAAGCCAATTATGGATAAGCTCTATACAGTCAACAAAAACAAGACCGGGAGCTGACTATGGCTCAAATCATGAACTCCTTATTTCCATATTCAGACTTAAACTGAAGAAAGTAGGGAAAACCACTAGATGATTCAAGTATGACCCAAATCAAATACCATATGATTACACAGTGGAAGTGACAAATAGATTCAAGAGATTAGATTTGATAGACAGAGTGCCTGAAGAATTATGGATGGAGGTTTGTGACATTGTACAGGAGGCAGTGATCAAGACCATCCCCAAGAAAAAGAAATGCAAAAAGGCAAAATGGTTGTCTGAGGAGGCCTTACAAATAGCTGAGAAAAGAAGAAAAGCTAAAGACAAAGGAGAAAAGGAAAGATATACCCATATATATATACCCATATACCTTTTGAATGCAGAGGTCCAAAGAATAGCAAGGAGATATAAGAAAGTCTTCCTAAGTAATCAATGCAAAGAAATAGAGAAAAACAATAGAGGAAAAAAGGGGAAAGACAAGAGATTCAAGAAAATTAGAGATACCAAGGGAACATTTCATGCAACGATGAGCACAATAAAGGACAGAAATTGTATGGACCTAACAGGAGCAGAAGATATTAAGAGGAGGTGGGAAAATACACAAAAGAATTATACAAAAAATATCTTCATGACCCAGATAACCACGATGGTGCGATCACTCACCTAGAGCCAGGTATCCTGGAATGCAAAGTCAAGTGGGTCTTAGGAAGCATCACTATGAACAGAGCTAATGGAGGTGATGGAATTCCAGTTGAGCTATTTCAAATCCAAAAGATGATGCTGTGAAAGTGATGCACTCAATATGCCAGCAAATCTCGAGAATGCAGCATTGGTTATAAGACTGGAAAAGGTCAGTTTTGAATCCAATCCCAAAGAAAAGCAATGTCAAAGAATGTTCAAACTACTGCACAATTGCACTCATCTCACATGCTATTAAAGTAATGCTCAAAATTCTCCAAGTCAGGCTTCAACAGTATGTGAACCATGAAATTCCAGATGTTCAACTTAGATTTAGAAAAGGCAGAGGAACAAGAAATCAAATTGGGAACATCCTCTGGAGCATTGAAAAAGCAAGAGAGCTCCAGAAAAACATCTACTTTTACTTTATGCCAAAGCCTTTGACTGTGTGGGTCACAACAAACTGTGGAAATTCTTCAAGAGATGAAAATATGAGACCATCTTACCTGCCTCCTGAGAAATCTGTATGCAGGTTAAGAAGAAACAAAACTGGACATGGAACAGACTGATTCCAAATAGGGAAAGGAGTACATCAAGGCTGTAGATGGTCACCCTGCTTATTTAACTTAAATGCAGGATCTATCATGTGAAATGCCAGGATGGGTGAAGCACAAACTGGAATCAAGATTTCTGGGAGAAATATCAATAACCTCAGATATGCAGATAATATCACTCTAATGGCAGAAAGTGAAGAGAAACTAAAGAGCCTCTTGATGAAGGTGAAAGAGGAGAGTGAAAAAACTAGCTTGAAACTAAACAATCAAAAAGCTAAAATAATAACCTCCGGTCCATTACTTCATGGCAAATAGAAGGGGAAAAAATGGAAACAGTGAGAGATTTTATTTTCTTGGTCACAAAAATCACTGTGGATGTTGACTGCAGCCATGAAACTAAAAGATGCTTCTCCTTGGAAGAAAAGCTATGACAAACCTAGACAGCATGGTAAAAAACAGACACATTACTTTGCTGACAAAGGTCCATCTAGTCAAAACCATGGTTTCCCCAGTGGTCATGTATGGATGTGAGAGTTGGACCATAAAGAAAGCTGAGCGCTGAAGAATTGATGCTTTTGAACTGTGTTGTTGAAGAGACTCGTGAGAGTCCCTTGGACTGCAAGGAGATCCAACCAGTCCATCTTAAAGGAGATCAGTCCTGGGTGTTCATTTGTAGGACTGATGTTGAAGCTGAAGCTCCAATATTTTGGCCACCTGATGTGAAGAGATGACTCATTTGAAAAGACCCTGATATTGGGAAAGATTGAAGGCAGGAGGAGAAGGGGATGCCAGAGGTTGAGATGGTTGGATGGCATTACCGTCATGATGAACATGAGTTTGAGTAAACTCCGGGAGTTGGTGATGGACAGGGAAGTCTGGCATGCTGCAGTCCACGGGGTTACAAAGAGTTGGACACGACTGAATGACTGAACCGAACCAAACCGTTATAATCATTAGATTTCTTCTCAATTTATGATTAGGACTGCATGAGATCCTCATAGACACATTTATCTCACACAAAGTCTGAGGTTAAGATTAGTTAGGGTAGACTTGGCTAGAATAAGGAATACTCCCCTAAATTCCATGGTTTAGAGAAGAAGAAGACCAATTACTTTTCTCTCTGACAATACATGTTGGTATCAAGGTCCGCAGAGCGCTTTACTTTTGTGTGGTTATTCACTGGCCAGCTGACAGCCCCTCTGCCCCTTTTGAAACGTTACAACCAAGGTCACAAAGGGCACTGCCATCCTTATCAGAGGCGAAAGGGCCACGGCCCACCATATGCGGGAGAATTTATGAGCTCTCTCTGATAAAAGAATGCGCAACCTCTAATCATGCCCCATGGGGTAGAACCCAGCTCACATAGCCAAAGCTGACTTCAGGGAAACGGAGTCTTGTTCTTGCCAAGAGGAGAGGACAGTGTTTTAATGGACCTCCAGCAGCCTCTGCCACATTTTTCAATGTCAAGGCAAATACACTTTGTGAACATTGTTTCTGTATTCATTTGCTGCTTTGGGGAGATTTGTCAGTCATACAATTTTCTCTGCTTCAGTTTCATTGGCATGTTCAGCTCAGTTCAGTTGCTCAGTCGTGTCTGACTCTGCGACCCCATGTACTGCAGCACGCCAGGCCTCCCTGTCCATCACCAACTCCCGGAGTTCACTCAAACTCATGTCCATTGAGTCAGTGATGCCATCCAGCCATCTTCTGTCCTCCCCTTCTCCTCCTGCCTTGAATCTTTCCCAGCATCAAGGTCTTTTCAAATGAGTCAGTTTTTCACATCAGGAGGCCAAAATATTGGAGTTTCAACTTCAGCATTAGTCCTTCCAATGAGTATTCAGGACTGATTTCCTTTAGGATGGACTGGTTTTATGTTCTTGCAGTCCAAGGGACTCTCAAGAGTCTTCTGCAACACCACAATTCAAAAACATCAATTCTTTGGTGTTCAGCTTTCGTTATAGTCCAACTCTCACATCCATACATGACCACTGGAAAAACCATAGCTTTGACTAGATGGACCTTTGTTGGCAAAGTAATTTCTCTGCTTAATATGCTATCTAGATAGGTCATAGCTTTTCTTCCAAGAAGCAAGGGTCTTTTAATTTCACGGGGCAGTCACCATCTGCAGTGATTTTGGAGACCCCAGAAATAAAGTCAGCCACTGTTTCCACTGTTTCTCCATCTATTTGCCATGGAGTGATAGGACCAGATGCCATGATGTTAGTTTTCTGAATGTTGAGTTTTAAGCCAACTTTTTCCACTCTTCTCTTTCACTTTCATCAAAGGTTCTTGAGTTCTTCGCTTTCTGTCATAAGGGTGGTGTCATCTGCATATCTGAGGTTATTGATATTTCTCCCAGCAATCTTGATTCCAGCTTGTGCTTCATCCAGCCTGGCATTTCTCATGATGTATTCTGCACAGAAGCTAAATATTCAGGGTGACAATATACAGCCCTGACTTATTCCTTCTCCTATTTGGAACTAGGCATGTTACCTTCTGATAAAAAATGAGACAATACATACTAAAACTTGATGTTAAGACCATGGATAAATATTAACAAGAGAAGGGACAAAAAGCAACAGGCATTTGTTAGTCTGAAATTTGACCCCTAAGTTAAATGATTAACCCATGGCAATTTCATGTTCTCTTAGGTCACCATGGTAATGGAAATGAATAAGCCTTTCATGGGACTGAAATCTGTACTTCAAAAGTGTGACTTGTCTTGGGAATAATTTTCTTTGGTTTTCATGTTAATTTCTACCAAATGGATGAACTGGGAGAGTAGAACTGACATATAGCACTGTGCTGTGCTGTGAGCTTAGTCGCTTAGTTGTGTCTGACTCTTTGGGACCCCATGGACTCTAGCCCACGAGGCTCTTCTGTCCATGGGGCTTCTCCAGGCAAGAACAATGGAGTGGGTTACCATGCACTCCTCCATGTTATCTTCCCATCCCAGGGATCATACTCAGGTCTCCCGCATTGCAGGCAGATTCTTTACCATCTGAGCCACCAGGTAAGCCCCATATATACACTATTATGTGTAAAATATATAGCTAGTGGGAACACAGTTCAGTGCTCTGTGGTGGTCTAGAGGGGTGTCATGGGGGAAAGTGGGAGGGAGGTTCAAGAGGGAGGAAATATATGTATATATATATATATATATATATATATATATGGCTGATTTGCTTCATTGTATACAGAAACTAGCACAACTTTGTAAAGCAATTATATTACTATAAAAATAATAATAAGTGAAAAGATAAAATTGCTTATTAGATATTGTTTTATAAAAGTAAAGATCACTGAGATACATGATAAAAGGAATGGACTCAGGCTGTACACTGTGTATGTCTCCTTCACCAATAGCTTTTAAAGTGGCAACTTTCTTATGTATATCCTGTTACTTATTAAATCAATCATCTGAACACCACTGTGTCTAAGTATTTAGCCAAACAGAGATGAATGTGACAACTCCAGGAAGCTTAGCCTCTAGTAAGAAGACAAACAGTAAAATAGGCAGCTGCAGTAAACCGTGAGAAGTGTGATTATTTGAAAATGCAGCATATGATGGAGAGATTAGCATATTTGGGAGCAGTAAGGGAAAGCTGCATGGAGGAAGTGAGTTTACTTGAGATCTAAAATTCAAATTGGGAGAGTAGCATTGACATATATACGCTGTTGGTCCTTTGATGAACCGGGACCTGGTGGTCCAGAGTCGACAATAAGAAAGTAAAAGAGAGAGGAAGAGGCT
Organism: Muntiacus reevesi; assembly: GCF_963930625.1. Lineage (NCBI taxonomy): Eukaryota > Metazoa > Chordata > Mammalia > Artiodactyla > Cervidae > Muntiacus > Muntiacus reevesi. The sequence continues at coordinate 2,742,018 of NC_089264.1, forward strand.
GATATTCCCTGGTTTACACAAAGAACCAATAAAGCTCTTTGCACAGAGCTTGCACTGCTTTACGTAGGCACCAGGCGCCTTCTTGAGGGGGTGAAGGCACAGTGTGCCTTATCTAGAGGGTCTTAGAAACCCTGGCAAGAACGTTATCTCACCAGCCTTCTGTACTCCAAGGAACTAGCCTGAAAGAGAAACAGAGAGAGAGAGAGAGAGAGAGAGAGAGAGAGAGAGAGAAAGGAAAGAATGACACGGGGACCCAAGCGCTGATGGAGCAAAGGTGTTTTAATTAACATGGTGTGGGCATATATACTGTCTTACAAGGCAGTTATTCTCAGCAAAGATAAAGATTAAAATTCCAGACTTACAAAACATAAGGCGATCCATATTAAAGAGAGAGAATTGTAGACAATCACTTTTACCGTATGGTTCATAAAAAGGAAGAGGGTAGTTATCACTGTATAGAAAAACTAATGAAGGAAATACATGGATTCCTCAGCCCCGGGAGAAGCTTGCCTCTCCTCTTAATTCCTGAATATTCAGGAATTAATAAGGAACAGAGGATTCATGACAGATCCAAAAGAGCACACAGGAAGCCTCCTGTTAAATGCTTCCTGACAATACACTACCATGTGAAGAACAGATAGGTAGTGGAGTGGGAGGGAGGTCAGAGAGGCCAGGGAGATATATATGATTCATTTTGCTGTACTGCAGAAATTAACACAACATTGTAATGTAATTTATCCTTCAGTAATAAAAAATTCTTGTCCTGTCTCTGTTGAAGTAGGTCTGATTTAATAAACTATATTTTGTGCTCTATTTTACTAAAAAAAATTCCTGATTAGGCCAAAGCAAACTTTTTGGAGAGTTTTTAACATTTTGAGAAAGACTTTCAAAGGCATCATTCATGAATTCCTCCTACCTTGTCCAGTAAACTTGCCAGCATGGACATGTGCTTTGGATTGTAATGTATATAGCAGAAATCAAACGAAAGAGTTGTGTTTTTAACCAGAAGCTTAATACAAGAAGCTAGTGCTAAGAAACTCGTTAGAATTTGCCTTATTATTTTATCAATAATATACTACTTTATAAAACAATATAAGGAGGAAGAAACAAATCTATTGACACAGTGATAAAGCGTTTAGAGAGGATAAAGGGAGGTATGTAGCAATAACTGGCCCAAAATAACTCCATCATGACCTCATACTGTTTAAAATTTTATTTATCTTCACTTTTAAAAAATTAATTCATTTTTAAAATGGAGGTAGTGTTGATTTATAATTGTAGGGAAAGAGCAAATTAGTCAAGATGTCATGGTCAGGCCTTCTCCCCCCACAGCCTCTTGCTCTCGCCCCATCTTTTGTGAATAATGACTGTGTAACAGCTGAGATCGTTTATAGCACTGTACATGCATGTCACGAGGTGCTCACTTGGTCCTGGGTTGTCTGTGGTAAGCATGTATGTGAGCTTCTCCCAGAAAGTCAGGGCCTTTTTACTGCTGTGTGATGGCTGTGTCCATTGGGTCAGCCCCGAGAGAAAGAATACAGCGTGTCTACTGCTCAGGCTGCTGCGTCAGCCAGGAGAGAATGAATGTGTCTGAAGTTCCTATGGCCCCTTATGTCGTCTTCCATCCTCAACTCGCACCTACCCTGGATTCAGCAAACAGCACGGACAGTGTGAACAGCAAGACAATTAGTGTCACGAAGAATTATCAGCAATACAATAATGTTATATAAGTTTTATGTGAACAACATTGTTTCTACTTCTGAACACCCTACAAAGTGCTCACAAACCAAAATTTAGCTTCCATCAGTCACCATATAACTGACCCCCTGAATCCATGCATTTCATCCTCCCTCCCACCCTGCCCCACTTTGTAGCTTCTACTCTGTCCTTTGTATCTATTTGTTTGTTTTTGCATGCTTTAATTTGCTCATTTTATTTTTTGTTTTTTGGTTTTTTTTTGATTTTTTATACTGTTTATGGGGCTTTCAAGGCAAGAATGCTGGAGTGGGTTGCCATTCCCTCCCCCAGTGGACCACGCTTTGTCAGAACTCTCTGCTATGACCCATCCATCCTGGGTGGCCCTGCATGGCATTCCTCATAGCTTCATTGAGTTGTGCAAACCCTTCACTGAGACAGGGCAGTGACCCATGAAAGGGGTTTGGATATTAGTTTTTTGATATCCCACATATCAGTGAAATCATGTGATATTTGTCTTTCTCCATCTGACGTTTCACTTAGCGTAATACTTTCAAGTTCCTCGCATGTGGTCACAAATGGCAACATTTTTCCTTTTTTTGGGCTGAGAAGTATTACACTGTGTATACATGCATGCATGTATATATGTGTATATATATATATAGAATGTACAGAATATAATTATATATATATATTCCATTATATATATACAATGGAATATACAATGGAATACTTTATCCATTCATTCATTGATGGGCACTTAGCTTGTTTCCATATCTTGGCTACCAAAAATACTGTAATGATTATGTTACTGTTGTTATAGATTCACTAAGTCGTGTCTGACTCTTTTGCGACCACATGGACTGTATCCCACCAAGCTCTGCTGTCAATGGGATTTTCCAAGCAAGAATACTGGAGTGGGTTGCCATTTCCTTCTCCAGGGGATCTTCCCATCCCAGGGGTTGAATCTGTGCCTCCTGAATATATCCTGAATTAGCAGGCTGATTCTTTACCACTGAGCCACTAAGGAAGCCTGTAAAGAATACAGGGGTGCACATATCTTTTCAGAATTGTGTGTATTTTCTTTGGATAAATACCCAGAAGTGGGATAACTGGGTCATATGGTAGTTCTATTCTTAATTTTTAAAGGAATCTCTATACTATATTCAAGATGACTGCACAAATATAACTTTCCCACCAACAATGTATGAGGGTTTCTTTCTCTTTACAGCCTTGACAACATTTGTTTTTTCTTTTCTTTTTGATAATAGACATTCTGACAGGTATGGGGCAGTATGTCAATGTGGTTTTAATTTGCATTTACCTAAAATTTAAATTAGTGATGTTAAGCCTCTTTTCATGTGCCTATTGGCCATCTGTACAATTCCTTTGGAAAAATACCTATTCAACTCCCTTGCTCAGTTTTAATCAGGTTGTTTGCTTTTTGTGGTTGAGTCATATGAGTTCTTTACATATTTTGGATATTAATCCTTTATTGGCTATGTCATTTACAAGTATCTTCTCCCATTCAGTAGATTTTCTTTTTGTTTCATTGATGGCTTTCTTTGCTGGGCAGAAGCTTTTTCATATGATGTAGTTCCATTTGTTTATTTTTTTCTTTTATTTCCCCTCCCTTAAGAGACATATCTAAAAGATACTGCTAAGACCAATGTCCAAGAGTGTATTGCCTATGTTTTTTTTTTTTTTTTTTTTAGGAGTATTATAGTTATAGGTCATATATTTGAGTCTTAAATACATTTTGAGTTAATTTTTGTATATAGTAAGAGATAGTGGTCCAGTTTCTTTCTTTCTTCTCCCCTCCCTCCCTCTCTCCCTCTTCTCTTTCTCTCTTTCCCTGGGGTTATCCAGTTTTTTCAACACCACTTGTTTTTTCTAGATTGTGTGTTCCTTGCTATTCTATCTTAATTAACCTGTAGATTTTTCAAATTCTTAGTTAAACTTATTACTAGGTATTCTGGTCTCTCTTTTGTGATCATTAATGGGATTATTTTCTTAATTTCTCTTTCTGCTAGCTTATTGTTAGCATATAGAAAAGCAACAGAGTTTCATATATTGATTTTGCTTAATGAAACTTTATTGCATTTGTTTCTTTATTATGTTTTGTGTGTGTGTGTGTGTGTGGAATCTTTGGGGTTTCCTATACATAAAATGTGGGCTATGAATAGTAATAGTTTTACTTCTTCCTTTCCAATTTGGATATCTTTTATTTCTTTGTCTTGCCTAATTCCTCTGGCCATGACTTCCAGTACTATGTTGAATAAGATTGGGCATTCTTGTCTTGTTCTTGATCTTAGAGGGATAGCTTTCAATTTTTTTTTTTTAACCGTTGATTATGATGTTAGTTTTGAGTTGGGACAATTTTAATATAGTGTGTCTTAGAGAAGGTCTTTTTTGCATTGAGGTAAAAGGTGTTTTCTTAACTTCATAGATTTGTATATCTGGCTCCTTCCCCAAGATTGGAAAGTTCTCAGCTATTATTTCTTTTTAAGCTCTCTGTCCCTCTCTCCCTCTGTTTTCCTTTGGGGTACACATTATTCTATTATTGCCCTTCATGAAACAGTCAGATACTTCTCTTAGAATTTCCTTTTTAGAATTTAAATCTCTTTGTAAATTATGTCTTCTGTTCATTATTTTTTAATTAATTTATTTTTGATTGAAGGATAATTGCTTCACAGAATTTTGCTGCTTTCTGTCAAACACCATGAATCAGCCATAGGTGTACATATTTCTCTGTTCATTATTTTTTATTTCTGAGCTTATTAAACTGCCTTTCTGAATTTTCTTGTGTCTCATTTAGTTTCTTCATGAAAAAAAGAAAGCTATTTTGAATTTCCTACCAGTTAGATAGCAATATTCCATGACTAATTTTGGATTCTGCAGAATTGTCATTTTCTTTTAGTGGCACAGTGCTAAATGGTTTTTCATTGTACTTGAGTGAGAATAAAGATTCTAAAAAAAATCACTACCTGTTTTAGAGATACAATTCCTTTATTTAATTTTCTAATTTGTGTACCTTGAGTGGTGGTTAAAGAACTAATTTTGAGAACTATATATTTGTGTGTGTGTGTGTGAGAGAGAGAGAGAGAGAGAGCACATGTATAGAACTGAGAGAAGACTGGATGGGAGAATAAGTTGACGTGATTGAAGCATACTTTGGATTTTATGGGCCAAATTAAAAAGAAAAAAATGATGGATTCATTTCAGTGCTTTTCATAATGTCCAAGATGTGGAAACAACCTAAATGTCTGTTGGTCGATGAATGGATAAAGAAAATGTGGTATAAAATGGAATATTCTTCAGTTCTAAGAAGAAAATACTGTAGTATGTGGAACATGGATGAACCTTGAGGACTACAGGTGAAATGAAACAAGCCAGTTACAGAGAAGCTGCTATTGTGTGAGTCCAGTTATGTGAGAAATCTAACATAGTCAAATTTAAAGAAGGTCGCTGAGAGGCTGGGGCATTTGCAAGCAATTTATAAAATTTCAGTAATGCAAAAAGAATAAGTTCTAGACAGCTGATGCATAATAATGTGCCTGCAGATTTTTAAGGGTCAGAGTGCAGCATAGAGTGTATGTTAGAGAACAAAAGTGGGAGCAAGGCAGTCATTTAGGATACTCTTATAGAATTCCTAATGAGACAAGACGGAGATGCTAAGGACTTGGGTACTACCCACAGAGGCAGGATGAAGCAGATGAATCCAGGTGTCTCCTAAAAGATTATCAGAAATATTCAGGCAAATGGTGGTAAAATAAGAGTATCTCTTTCTACAAGGAGGAGGTTGTTTTAAATTCATATTTTAATCAACTAACAACTTATGTCCTATGATTTCTTAAGTGTTAAAGAATACAAGCCATGCATATTTTTATTCATTTCAAGAGTCATGGTTCTAAATAATTAAAATGGCATTCCAGGCATCTAAAAATAAACTCGGTGGTCCATTGTGATGTATACCATTAGTTCTCTTCTTGAGCACATGGGAGGGAACCACTTCCCAGTCTCTTCCTTTGATCATGCCAAGTGACTAATGCAGGTCCATAAAATGTGAGGGAAACAAGATGAATTACTTTCAAGCTGAGCATTTAAGTGTAATCTTATGCCTTCTCTCTTCCTCTGCAGGAGAGACTTTGGGTGGCAAATGTTAAGAAGTCACAGTTACCACAAAATAGAAATGATAGAATCTTTCAAAGTCTGCATAATAAGACCGTAAAATAAATATTAGTTGTCTTAAACTATTGAGATTTAAATTTGTTGGCTATTGTAGCATAATCATTCATTAATTATCTTGACTAATGCATATTTATTGTTGTTTCAGTCACTAAGTCACGCCTGATTCTTTGCGACCCCTTGGACTGCAGCATGTCAAGCTTCCCAGTCCATCACCAACTCCCAAAGCTTGCTCAAACTCATGTCCATCGAGCTGTTGATTCCATCCAACCATCTCATCCTCTGTCATCTCCTTCTCCTCCTGCTGTCAACCTTTCTCAGCATCAGGGTCTTTTCTAATAAGTTGGCTTTGTGCATCAGGTGGTGAAGGTATCGGAGATTCGGCTTCACTCCTTCCAATGAAGGTTTAGGGTATATTTCCTTTAGGATTTCCAAGGGATTCTCAAGAGGTTTTTCCACCACCACAATTTGAAAGCATTAATTCTTCATTGCTCAACCTTCTTGTACATATAGATAGTAAAAATAAGCATGATATAAAAGTAATATTACATATTGGCTTTCCAGGGTAAAAAGTTGTACCAGGATTATTTCAACAGTGTTTGTTTTGTGATTATGATGAAGTGTAACTTCCATATACATAAAGACAACAGACCTTGAGTTGAGCGTTACTAATCACTGTTTTTATAGATGAGAAGTCTGGCTTGTAGAGGTGCTAACTGGTTCTTGATTATGCAGCTCAAAAGGGCCAGAGTCAAGCACTGAAGCTAAGTCCCCTGTCTTCACTTACATCAGTTAAGTGTCATTTTATAATAAAAGGAATCATTATATCTATCTTTTACCACTTCTGAGGTTTTTTAGGCAGGGGACTTGGATATTCTATTTCTTCAGCATTAAGAAACACTGAATTAATGAAGCACTAGTTTTGCTAATTCTGTGTATTTAAGAATTCAGATCAGCTTTTGTAGGAATATTTTTATTTCATAGCTCATTTTACCTGCCAATATTTTCCCAGGCTTAAGAATTTTCACTATTCTTCATGCAGTACTTATTAAATTTATTTTTTGCCTACCACAATTTTTCATTTCATTCTATTTTAACATTTTGTGACTCTGTCTACCCAAATTGCAGGTCTCAATTTCTAGCATAATGGCATCTAACACAAAGCTGGGGGCTTTACTTTTACTTTCATGGTTTCTCACCACTTACTGGACATATCATTGAAGCAGACAGGAGGGTGAAATATAAGATTTTAAAAAAAACAGCTTCAATGAGGCCAACTTGACATATAATAAACTGTACATACTTAAAGTGAAAAATTTGATAAGTTTTGACAAATACAGAGGAGACTGGTGGGCTACACTCTATGGGGTCACAAAGAATCAGAGAGTTGGGCATGACTTAGTGACTAAACAACAACAACAAATATATATAAACCATCACCACAATAAAGAGAATGTGTATATCTTGGAAGAGGAACATAGGAGATGGTGATGAAACAGCACAAAATTTCAGTTATAAAATGAATAAGTTCTGGAGATCTAATATACAGAAATATGACTGTAGTTAACAATACTGTATGGTGCACTTGAAATTATCTAGGAGGGTAAATCTTAAGTGTTCTCAACACATAGAAAATTTTTTTGAAAGAAAATGGTGACTTCATGAGGTGATAGATATGTTAATCATCTTGATTGTGGCAATTACTTGACAATGTATATGTATATCAAAACATCAAGCTGTACACCTTAAATATATACAGTTTTTATTTGTCAATTATGTCTCAATAGAAACAAACAAGCAAAAAGAACAGGTAAACCCATTATTTAAAAAAATTCTTTGTGTCTCAAAATTCCTCTCCCCAACTTGCTTCCCAAAAGTCAATCAAAAACTGGTTTATTTCCAATCACTACAAATTTATTTTCATTTTCTAGATGTTCATGTAAATGAAATTATACAATAACTATCTTTCTGCCTTTTTTCTTTCATTTAACATAATTAACTTGACTTTCTTCCATGTTGTTATGTGTACCAATAATACATATGTGTTGTTATGTGTATCAAATTGTTTTATAGCTGAGTAGTGTTCTGTTTTATGGATATAATATAATATACGTTGTCTAACCTTTTACATGTTGATGGATATTTGGATGGTTTCAAGCTTTGGACTGTTTGAAATAAAAATACTCTGGATATACATGTACAAATATAAATATATGTAGGCAGGTTTTTCCTTTTCTCTTAAATAGACACACAAAGTGAAGTTGACAAGATTATATGGAAAAGTGTATATGATTTCCTAAGAAGCTGGCAACCTGCTTTCTTTTATTTATTTTTTATGTATTTGCTTTTATTGAAGCACAGTTGGTTTCCAATATTATATTATGTTAGTTTCAGGTATACAACTTAATCATTCAACATTATATAGATTATTCTTCATTTAAAACTATTACAAAAATAATGGCTATATTTCCTTAGGCTGTACCTTATATCCTTATTGCATATTTATTTTATACACTGTAGTTTGTGTCTCTTAATCCCCTACCCCATCTCACCCTTCCTCACTTCCCTTTTCATTAACTATTACCTAATTGTTGTTATTGTTCAGTCCGGGTCTTTGTGATCCCATGATCTACAATACTCTAGGCTACCATGTCCATCACCAGCTCCCAGAGCATGCTCAAACTCATGTCCATTTTGTCAGTGATGTCATCCAACCATCTCATCCTCTGTCACTCCTGTCTCCTCTTGCCCTCAGTCTTTCCCAGCATCAAGGTTTTTTCCAATGAGTCGGGTCTTCACATCAGGTGACCAAAGTATTTAAGCTTCAGCTTCAGCATCAGTCCTTTCAATGAATATTCAGGTTTATTTCCTTCAGGATTGACTGATTTGGCCTTGTTGTCCAAGGGAATTTCAAAAGTCTTCTCCAGCACCACAGTTCAAAGGCATCAATTCTTTGGTGCTTAGCCTTCTTTATGGTCCAACTTTCACATCCATACATGACTACTGGGAAAACTGTAGCTTTGACTATACAGATCTTGGTGAAATGATGTCTGCTTTTGAATATATTGTCTAGGTTTGTCATAGATTTTCTTTCAAAGAGCAGGCATCTTTTAATTTCAGGGCTGCAGTCACCATCTGCAGTGATTTTGGAGGCCAAGAAAAAAAAGTTGGTCACTCTTTCCACTTTTTCTCTGTCTATTTGCCATGAAGTGATGGAACCAGATGCCACGATCTTTGGTTTTTGCATGTTCAGTTTTAAGCCAGCTTTTTCACTCTCTTCTTTTACCTTCATCAAGAGGCTCTTTAGTTCTTCGCTTTCTGACATTAAAGTGGTATCATCTGCATATGTGAGGTTGTTGATATTTCTCCCAACTATTTATTAACTAGTAACCACTAGTTTGTTCTCTATACTTGAGTCTGTTTTTGCTTTCTTATATTTATTTATTTTGTTTTTTGGATTCCACATATAAGTGATATCATGCCTTTCTCTGTCTGACATTTTAATAAGCATTATGCCCTCCAAGTCCATTCACATTGCTACAAATGACAAGATTTTATTCTTTTTTATGACCTTTGTAGTATACCATTGTATATATACATCACATCTTCTTTATATGTTCATCTGTTGATGGATGTAGGTTGTTTCTGTGTCTTGGCTATTATAAATAATGCTACCAAGAACATTTGGAGTGCACGTATCATGTTAAACTAGGGTTTTCACCTTTTCCAAATATATGCTCAAGAGTTGGATTGCTGGATCAAAAGGTAGCTCAATTTTTAGTTTTTTTTTTTTTTTAAAGGAATCTCCATATTGCTTTCCATAGTGGCTGTGCCAATTTACATTTCTATCAACAGTCTAGGAGGGTCCCCCTTTCCTCACACCTTCTCCAGCAATTGTTCTTGATAGAATTTTTTTTTTTATTAGTGGAGGCTAATTACTTCACAACATTTCAGTGGGTTTTGTCATACATTGACATGAATCAGCCATAGAGTTACATGTATTCCCCATCCCGATCCCCCCTCCCACCTCCCTCTATTGATAGAATTTTGATGATGGCCATTCTAACTGATGTGAGGAGGTGATAGCTCATTGTTGTTTTGACTTGCATTTCTCTAATAATAATTTGATGTTGAGCATCTTTTCATATGTCTGCTGGCCATCTGTATGTATTCTTTGGAGAAATATCTGTTTAGGTCTTCTGCCCATTTTCTGATTGTGTTGTTTGTTTTTTTGATGTTGAGATGTATAAGCTGTTTGTATATTTTGGAAATTAATCCCTTGTTGGTCACATAATTGGCAAAGATCTTCCATTCAGTAGGTTGTTTCTTTAATTTGTTAATGATTTCCTTTGCTATGCAAAAGATTTTAAGTTTGATTAGGTCCCATTTGCTTATTTTGCTTTTATTTCTTTTGCCTTGAAAGACTGATATAAGAAAAGATTGGTAGGATTTTTGTCAGATAATGTTTTGGTCTTTGGGGATTTTTATGGTGTTATGACTCATATTTATGTCTTTATGCCTTTTTGAATATAATTTTGTGTATTGTGTGAGGACGTGCTTTAATTTCATTTATTTGCTTGATGCTGTCCAGCTTTCCCAACACGACTTGTCAAAGAGACTATTTTTTCTCCATTGTATATTCTTCTTGCCTCTTTTGTTAAAGATTAATTGACTGTAGGTGTATGGGTTTATTTCCAGGATCTCTAATTTGTTCTATTGAAGTATATGTCTGTTTTTGTGCCAATAGTACATTGTTTTGATTATTGTCACTTTGTAGTATTGTTTGAAGTCTGTGAGGGTTGTACTTTCAGCTTTGTTCTTTTTCCTAGGATTTTCTGACAATTTTTTTTTCTTTGTGATTCCATATAAATTTTAGCATTATTTGTTCTAGTTCTTTGAAAAATGTCATGGGTAATTTCACAGGGACCACATTAAATCTGTAGACTGGTTTCGGTAGTTTGACCATTTTAACAAAATTAATTCTTCCTGTCCAAGAATAGTGTATATGCTTCCATTTCTTAGAATCACCTCCAGTTTTCTTTATTAATATTTTATATTCTCAGCATTATAGGAGCATTATAAGAGGTCTTTTACCTCCTTGATTAGGCTTATCACTAGGCATTTTTTTATGTGATTTGAACAGTAATTTTTTAAACTTTCTCTTTCTGAGATCTTATTGTTAGTATAAAGAAATACAATGGAAGCCTGTGTATTAATCTTATATCTTGCTACTAGCTAAATTTATTTATTAGTTCTAATAATTTTTGTGTGGAGTCTGTAGATTGCTTTGGGTACTCTGTAACTTTCAACAATATTAGTTCCTCCATCTGCAGGATACAGTTAATATACAGAAATCTGTTGCTTTTCTATACAGAAATGATGAACTATCAAAAATAGAAATTAATGAAACAATCCTATTACAACCACATTCAAAATAATAAAATACCTAGAAATAAACTTAAGCAAGGATGTGAAAGACCTATACTCTGAAAACTATAAAAGAGTGGTGAAAATATTTTGAGATAATACAAAGAAATGGAAAGATATCACATTTCTTGGATTGGAAAAATTAATATTGCTGATAATGTTATATGTTTGCATAATACTATGTGTTTGCATGATCTTACATTTTCCTCAGTAGTATATGAGGATTCCTGTTCCCACTTGTTCTCACCTACACTTGGTATGTTCAATGTTTTTAATTTTAGTATTTGAATGTGTGCAGTGTTATCTCATTAAAGTTTTAATGTTCATTTCCCTAAATTATGTTTTACATTTTTGATTTGCATATTTACATTTATATATCTTCTTTGATAAAATGTTTGCTCAAGTCATCTGCTTATTTTAAAATCAAGTCCTTTGTTTTCTTAATATTGAGTTTCTGAGTTCTTTGTGTATCCTAGATGTATATACTCAGATATATACTTTGGAAAAAAATTGTTTTCCAGTATGAGTCTTGCCATTTCATTTTCTTAACAGTATCTTTTGAAGAGTAGAAGTTTTAAAATCTGATGAAGTTTTATTTATTAATTTATTTTTTTTATGGATTGTACCAGTTTTAGTTTTGTGGCTAAGAACTATTTACCTTCTTCATGATCAAGAGATTTTCCAAAGTTTTAGAACTTTGGAATTTAAATTTATAACTTTAGTCCATTTTTACTTACAAATATGACATTTTAATATTTAAAATTCAATCAGCAAAAGATACAGTTATTTTGGAAGCTATTACAGACATTGCAAGCTATCTGTCTTATAACAGGTTTCCCAGGAAACATGATGATTAGAGTGCAGGAGAGTTCTTGGGAGGTGCTTTCAGGAAAATACCTGTGTGTAAGTGATGAAAGAGGAAGAGACCAAAGACAAAGAATTTGAATTGCAAGGCAGTAAAGATATTAATAAATCATGTAGATAACAATGGTCCTTCAGATTTTGTACACAGTTGAGAAAAGAGGATAGGGACTTTGCCTCCACTTTTCCTTTCATGGAATAAATGCTGTCCTTAGAAAAGAGTGTCAACCTGGGTAAAGCAAGAGCAATTCCTGAGGAGGGACTCAGCATTCAACAACTCCGGTGATTGAGAAATGGGTGTCTTGAGCCTGAAGAGGGGCAATTTAGAGGAGGGTATGTAACAATGTCTTCTACAGTGTAAAAATCTTTTGTCCCCAGTATGACTGTGAACGAAGTGAGACATACAACTTGGGCAGGTTTCCTGGAGACAATTTTGCTTGTGATGGAGACAAAAGCAGAGTTCATGTTTTGAAAGCTTTGTTAAAAAGAAACTCACCAAAAGTTGAGAGAGGTTTCAAATTAGTGTAATGAAAATTGAGCATGGTTCAGTTCAGTTCAGTCACTCAGTCGTGTCCGACTCTCCGCGACCCCATGAACCGCAGCGCGCCAGATCTCCCTGTCCATCACCAACTCCCTGAGTTCACCCAAACCCATGTCCATTGAGTCGGTGATGCCATCCAAACATCTCATCCTCTGTCGTGCCCTTCTCCTCCTGCCCTCAATCTTTCCCAGCATCAGGGTCTTTTCAAATGAGTCAGCTCCTCGCATCAGGTGGCCAAAGTATTGGGGTTTCAGCTTCAGCATCAGTCCTTCCAATGAACACCCAGGACTGATCTCCTTTAGGATGGACTGGTTGGATCTCCTTGCAGTCCAAGCGACTCTCAAGAGTCTTCTCCAACACCACAGTTCAAAAGGATCAATCCTTCGGTGCTCACATTTTTTTATAGTCCAACTCTCACATCCATACATGACCACTGGAAAAACCATTGCTTTGACTAGATGGACCTTTGTTGGCAAAGTAATGTCTCTGCTTTTTAATATGCAATCTAGGTTGGTCATAACTTTCCTTCCAAGGAGTAAGTGTCTTTTAATTTCATGGCTGCAATCACTATCTGCAGTGATTTTGGAGCCCAATAAAATAAAGTCAGCCACTGTTTCCCCATCTATCTGCCATGAAGTGATGGGACCAGATGTCATGATCTTAGTTTTCTGAATGTTGAGCTTTAAGCCAACTTTTTCACTCCCCTCTTTCACTTTCATCAAGAGGCTCTTTAGTTCTTCTTCACTTTCTGCCGTAAAGGTGGTGTCATCTGCATATCTGAGGTTATTGATATTTCTCTCAGCAATCTTGATTCCAACTTGTGCTTTCTCCAGCCCAGGATTTCTCATGATGTACTCTGCATACAAGTTAAATAACCAGGGTGACAATACACAGTCATGATGTGCTCCTTTTCCTATTTGGAACCAATCTGTTGTTCCATGTCCAGTTCTAACTGTTGCTTCCTGACCTGCATATACCTTTCTCAAGAGGCAGGTCAAATGGTCCGGTATTCCCATCTTTTTCAGAATTTTCCACAGTTATTGTGATCCACACAGTCAAAGGCTTTGGCATAGTCAATAAAGCAGAAATAGATGTTTTTCTGGAACTCTCTTCCTTTTTCTTTGATCCATCAGATGCTGGCAATTTGATCTCTGGTTCCTCTGCCTTTTCTAAAACCAGCTTGAACATCTGGAATTTCACAGTTCATGTATTCCTGAAGCCTGGCTGGGAGAATTTTAAACATTACTTTACTAGCATGTGAATAAGTTAGTCCAGCTTAATGACTGAGTTAGTCCAGTTTAATTTAGGAGAGATTGGAGAACCAAATCCCAATTAATGAATACATATACTGCTAATGATTGAACTTGTGGTACTTTTAAAAAATATGAATTTCTTAATCCTCTTCCATCCCTACCCACATAGCCCCCACCTTGGGACTTGGAACCTGGTAATACACATTTTTAAGAATATTTATTTCCCAAAGTTCCTGATGGAGGCAATTGTAAACAGTGAAATAATGTGAAAAGAATAGTGTTCTCAGATTTGCAAACAAATCACTAACTCTAAATAATTATTGATTTCTTAGAGTTGAAATTAATAAATCTTGAACCTTAGGTAAAACACTTAGCTTAAATCTTTAAAATGTACTTTAGAGTTATCTTAAATGTAAATCACAATAATTACCAAATCTACTACTTTGGTTGCTACAAAATATAATACATAAAAATAAATGAAAAAAAAAATAAAATAGAATACATACTTTTGAAAGGGCAGTTCTTTCTCTGAAATAGTAATTGAGATGTACGTACTGATGGTCACCATCCTCTCCCACCCAGGCACTTTGCTTCAGCTCCAGACTGCCTTAAGTTGAAGGAAATTTCACAATGAGAACCCGATTTTTCAGAGCATTATGAATTGATCTGATTGTTCCCTCTTCAATACAAGCCCTCCAGCTTCCTGCAAATGAGAAGACTGGGACCCTCTTGATTCCAGGTTACTGACTTGATTAGTAATAAAAATATAACTGAAAAGCTAACTGGAAGGGTTTCTATCAGCAGGATCAAATTTGAATGACTGTGAGGAAATGTGATTTGATTCTATGAAACTTGCCTCAGTTCCCTGCTAGAAGCTCACTATGACCAGTGAAGACCAATCAAGTGTGTGCCGGCAGGAACTTTTAAATATATAGGTCAAAATTACTTTCAGAATATCACAATATTTTATGGTGAGCAATATCATAGTATCATACTATTTTGTGGTGAGAGAAGGGTGTTGCACAAGCATATGTAAGATTTGATAGAATGTATATGCTAACCATCCCTTGATGCTTTATTTTCTTTGTTAGAAAATGATGATTCAGGCATATTGCAGTATTTAGCAAGTGGCACAGAATACCTTGTTGGGCTTGTTAATGAAAACAATTTAATAATGAAAATGGTAAATGAACAGATACACAGAAAGAGTGTCAATAAAACTATAAGCTTGGAAGCTTAAAAAAAGAAAAGGAAAGGAAGTATCAGAGCTTACTCAAGATATGAACCCTACAAAGCAGTATTTATAACTGTAGGAAGTCACATGACAGTGTCAAGTTAAACATGAGTCATTCTTTCTCTATACAACATGATCTGAAGGAGATTTACTTTCTTACATAGAACAGAAAATTGTTTTCTTTTTCTTTCAATGATTAAAATCTGTGAAATTAGTGAACCAAGGATTTGGCTATATGTAAAAGATGTCACTAATGTTGACTCAATTTTTTTAGAGATAAATATTGAATAATTAGCTCCTATTTATTATTTAAAATGTTTAAAAAGTTTATTATTTAAAAAATATACAATATAGATATTTACCAGTAATGTAATAATTTGTGAAAACCACAGTCACAGAAAATTAGCCAATTTGATCACATGAACCACACCCTTGTCTAACTCAATGAAGCTATTAGCCATGCCATGTAGGGCCACCCAAGACAGATGGGTCATTGTGGGGAGTTCTGACAAACCTGGTCCACTGGATAATGGAATGGCAAACAGCTTCAGTATTCTTGCCTTGGGAACCCTATCAATAGTATGAAAAGGCAAAAAGATAGGACACTAAAAGATGAACTCCCCAGATTGATAGGTGCCCTATATGCTTACTGGAGATCAGTGGAGAACTAACTCCAGAAAGAATGAAGAGACACAGACAAAGCAAAAACAACACCCGTTGTGGATATGACTGGTGATGGAAGTAAAGTCCGATGCTGTAAAGAGCAATATTGCATAGGAACCTGGAATGTTAGGTACATGAATTAAGGTAAATTGTAAGTAGTCAAACAGGAGATGGCAAGGGTAAACGTAGACATTGTAGGAATCAGCAAACTAAAATGGATTGGAATTGGTGAATTTAACTCAGATGACCATTATATCTACGATTGTGGGCAAGAATCCCTTAGAATAAATGGAGTAGCCATCAAAATCAACAATAGATTCTGAAATACAGTACTTGGATGCAATCTCAAAAATGACAGAATGATCTGTTTGTTTCCAAGGCAAACCACTCAATATCGCAGTAATCCAAGTCTATGCCCCGACCAGTAATGCTGAAGAAGCTGAAGTTGAATGGTTCTATGAAGACCTACAAGATTTTCTAGAACAAACACTGAAAAAAGATGTTCTTTTTATTATAGGGGACTGGAATGCAAAAGTTGGAAGTCAAGAAATACCTGGAGCAACAGGCAAATCCGGCCTTGGAGTACAGAATGAAGCAGGGCAAAAGAGTTTTTCCAAGAGAATGCACTGGTCATAGAAGCACCCTCTTCCAACAGCACAAGAGAAGATGCTACACATAGACATCACCAGATGGTCAATTCTGAAATCACATTGAGTGTATTCTTTGCAGCCAAAGATGGAGAAGCACTATACAGTCAGCAAAAACAAGACCAGGATCTGACTGTGGCTCAGATCATGAACTCCTTATTGTCAAATTCAGGCTTAAATTGAAGAAAGTAGGGAAAACCACTAGGCCATTCAGGTATGACCTAAATCAAATCTCTTAGGATTATATAGTGGAAGTGAGAAATAGATTCAAGGGATTAGATCTGATAGACAGAGTGCCTGAAGAAGTATGGACGGAGGTTTATGACATTGTACAGGAGACAGTGATCAAGACCAACCCTGAGAAAAAGAAAGGCAAAAAGGCAAAATGCTTATCTGAGGAGGACTTACAAACAGCTATGAAAAGAGGAGAAGTGAAAGGCAAAGGAGAAAAGGAAAGATATACCCATTTGAATGTAGAGTTCCAAAGAATAGCCAGGAGAGATAAGAAAGCCTTCCTCAATGATCAATGCAAATAAATAGAGGAAAAGAATAGAATGGGAAAGACTAGAGATCGCTTCAAGAAAATTAGGGATACCAAGGGAAATTTTCATGCAAAGATGGGCACAATATTGGACAGAAATTGTATGGACCTAACAGATGCAGATATACTAAGAAGAGGTGGTAAGAATAGACAGAAGAACTATACAAAAAAGATCTTCACTACCCATATAATCACACTGTTGTGATCATTCACTTAGATCCAGACATCCTGGAATGCGAAGTCAAGTGGGCTTTAGGAAGCATCAGTATGAACAAAGCTAGTGGAGGTGATGGAATTCCAGTTGAGCTATTTCAAATCTTAAAAGATGATGTTGTGAAAATGCTGCATTCAATATGACAGCAAATTTGGAAAAATCAGCAGTGGCCACAAGACTGGAAAATATCAGTTATCATTCCAATCCCAAAGAAAGGCAATGCCAGAGAATGCTCAAGTTACTGCACAATTGTGTTAATCTCACATGCTACCAAAGTAATGCTCAAAATTCTCCAAGCCAGGCTTCAACAGTACGTGAACTGTGAACTTCCAGATGTTCAAGTTGGATTTAGAAAAGACAGAGGAACCAGAGATCAAATTGCTAGCATCCGTTGGATCATCATAAAAGCAAGAGGATTCCAGAAAAACATCTACTTTTACTTTATTGACTATGCCAAAGCCTTTGACTGTGTGGATCATAACAAACTGTGGCAAATTCTGAAAGAGATGTGAATACTAGACCACCTGACCTGCCTCCTGAGAAATCTGTATGCAAGTCAAGAAGAAACAGTCAGAACTGGACATGGAACAGCAGATTGGTTCCAAATAGGAAAAGGAGTACATCAAGGCTGTATATTGTCACCCTGCTTAGTTAACTCATATACAGAGTACATCATGTGAAATACCAGGTTGGATGAAGCACAAGTTGGAATCAAGACTTCTGGGAGAAATATCAATAACCTCAGATATGTAGATGACACCACCCTTATGGCAGAAAATGAAGAAGAACTAAAGAGCCTCTTGATGAAAGTGAAAGAGGAGAGTGAAAATGTTGTCTTAAAACTCAACTTTCAGAAAGCTAAGATCATGACAGCTAGTCCCATCGCTTCATGGGAAATAGATGGTGAAACAGTGGAAACAATGACAGACTTTATTTCTTTGGGCTCCAAAATCACTGCAGATGGTGACTGCAGCCATGAAACTAAAAGACACTTGATTGTTGGAAGAAAAGTTATGACCAACCTAAACAACTTATTAAAATCAAAGACATTACTTTGCTGACAAAGGTCCATCTAGTCAAAGCTATGGTTTTTCCAGTAGTTGTATGGATGTGAGAGTTGGACTATAAAGAAAGCTGAGTGCCAAAGGATTGACGTTTTTGAACTGTGGTGTTTGGACTGGTTGGATCTCCTTGCAGTCCAAGGGACTCTCAAGGGTCTTCTCCAACACAACAGTTCAAAACACCAATTATTTGGTGCTCAGTTTTCTTTGTGGTCCAATTCTCACATACAAACCTGACTACTGGAGAAACCATAGCTTTGACTAGATGGACTTTTGTTGGTAAAGTAATGTCTCTGCTTTTTAATATGCTGTCTAGGTTTTTCATAGCTTTTCTTCCAAGGGGCAAGTGTCTTTTAATTCCATGGCTGCAGTCACCATCTGCAGTGATTTTAGAGCCCAAAAAAGTAAAGTCTGTTACTGTTCCAATTTGCCCAAAAGGGCTCTAAATAATTTTCTAATGTTGGGTATATAATATCTCTCCCTTTTGGCTCATTTTGCAAGTTCTATGGAGATTAGTTGTTTTAAAAATAACTAAAACTTTATCTCAATTAAAATATAGAAACATAATAGTTGCCACATATGATAGAGGCTAGCTTTATAATGATGATGTCAAATATTTTTTCTCAACATTAATCCACCCAGCAACTCAGTAAGTTCTCACCCAGTTTACAAATGAGACTCAATGAAAATAAATACATTTTACAAATTTGGCTATTGGTTAAGTAGTGGAAAAAGAATTCAAACCTATTTCTATTAATGTTTGATTCTAAAACTTACATTATAGTGTGTTTTCAATTTTAAGAGAAATTTGAAATTTCCTTTCTGAATATGAAATTAAATCCCAAACTGTTTCAAATATTCAAGTTTTTGGTAAATTTGTATCATCTCTAAACCCATTCGTTTTTGCTATTTTTTTTATTCAAAGAGAAAAGAATATTGTATTTAGCAGAAAATATATGGCAACAAAACAATTAAATGTCAAAATTTTTAACGACTGACTCTTAGTGTTATATTCATTCCCCAAGCCTCGATACTCCAGCTTCTTTAAATAAATTAATTTGCAATGAGACTCTTATGACAAACAGCTCTTTTAGTTTGTGATGTTCATTTATTAATAGTTTTTAGGTTAACTATTAATTAACATTGAGTGATTATTAGGTTGATATTAAATAGCTATTAACTGATATTAGAGATAGAAAATTATATAAAGAATAATTTTAAAACAGTAGTCTCAAAACAAATTGTCAAAATTTACAATAGTCAATTTATCAACCATAGGAAATGGCACACTTTTTGCAAAGTTTCATTCCTTTAGGCAGCTTCTAAGACTCTAATGGAATTTAATATCAGACTAGAGTCTCTCTTCTTTTTGATTAATCAAGATCCATTAACGTTTTAATTTACTTCTTTATCCTTGTGTCCTCTTATGTGGACATGGAGAACTGCCATCACCTGACTATTGTGAATGGAAAAATACAAGAGCCAAAGGTAAAATTCATAGCTGCTGTTCTTTGGACACCAATTGTTGATCTATTTTGCTCCTGAAGCTAGGTCCCCAAAAGCTTCTCGTCTACTCTACTGTATATCTCTATCTCAGAAAATGTATGTTTTCCTCTTTCTTTAATATTCATGTTTAATCAATCCTAACCTTATACATCCTTTTTCTTACTTATTTGCATCCGCTTTATGGATACTTCTTTTATACAATACTTTAAATAGAAGCTACAACGTAGCTCATTTCCAACACTCCTTAATTAATTAACTTCCATTTGACCTTCCCACTAAGCAGATAAATTCAGTCTCAGCAGTGACCTGAATAAGGCATGTAGTGAGGCTAATTCAATACTCTCTTGAATTAGGCTGAATCTGTCTTCAATGAAATTTGATGTAAGAGCAGTGGGGGTCTAGAAGCATTGCTGTAGTCTCCACACACTTACTGTATAGTAATTTTGGACTCAATAAGAAAGTTTAATATTTAATTTTCTGGCTTTATCATTTTCACTGAATTGAAGGCATAGAATAAGCTGCCTGGAAACTGACTGTAAATGTCTAGCTTTTACCAAGTTCATATTTCTGTTAGGTGGTTAGAATAAGAAAAAGGAGTTCAAAACGGTGGTGGCTAAAAGACAAAGATAGAAAAAAGCCTGTGAAAACAGAACAAAGGAAAATCCGTGGACCAGAGTGAGAACTTCTGGTGAAACAAACATGCCCCCTTCTTGGCTAGCCCAATTTGCATGGGGCAGGCTCAAGGTGGGGAGGAGACACCTTCCCACCTTCTTTTATAAGCCTATAAAAGAAGGAAGCCAAGACAGATTGAGGCTCCTCCTTTGGGATAGGCCCGCCCTTACACCTCGAGGGTGTACTGTCCTTTGCCTGCTGAATAAAACCCTGAGCTGTAACCGAGCTGTAACACTGGTTCACCATTTCAAATCTTTGCTGCAGCAAAACAGAACCAAGAAAAACACATTACCCCGACAAGTCTGGTGCCATGTCTTGGATGTAACCTGGCTGAAACAACCTCAGCTCAGACCCAGAGAGGCAGAGGCCAAACACAGCAGAGGCCCAACTTGGCAAAAGCTCACCTGGTGGAAACTGAACACGAAGGAAACCCAGAGCAGTGGGAGTGACAAGAAGCTTAGTGTGCTAACAGGGACAACAAAACAAACTTGGCAGAAAGCTCACATGACTCAATATCAGATTCCAGAAGACCTCTGGTTAAGGTTGGAGGTCCTCACCCCTATGGCTGGAAGGATATATGGTTAACAAAATCTTAATTCCTTTACCATCTCTCATTTCTTGTTTCCTTGAACTCCCTGTGAACAGGTGATCATCAGTGGGTACAGATGAGGAACTCTGGCAGGGACTACTCCCCAGTGTGTCCTAAAGGATCCACTATCTGCTGTACCCTAGTAGCTGTTGCCCAAGTGGGTGAGGGTTCTTCTGTCCTTAACCTTCTTTGTGCCAAGGCTCAGGCCAATGAAAATTGTGGGCACAAGTCAGGCATTTAGCAGTTTTTCCAGCAAGTTAAGAAAGGGGATCCTCGGCACATTTTCCCCAATGTTTTTTCCTCCCATCCTTCAGCTCCTCTCTGCATCTATGCCACTGTTTACAAAGTATTGGGCATGTCATCTTTCCATTTCTGAAAGTTGTATTTGACACTGTGTACCTAAGACTGGGACTCAAACCCACGTGGCAGGGACACTGTGCTATGCTTAATCACTCAATCATGTACAAACAGGACTTGAGCCTGGCCAAAACCCACAGTGCCTGGTTTCAGGACCTAATGAAGCTCAGGTTCTTGATTTCTCATTGAAGAAATACTTCAGTGAGAGACAAATGATAGTTAAGAAGTGGGTTTGTTCAGATTCAGACAGAAGCACACTCCAAGAGTGTGGGCCATCACAGAGGGCAAGTGCCATGGCCATGGAATGTGGTGTGGTTAGTTTTTTATGGGCTGGGTAATCATGTGCCAATGAGTGGGAGGATTATTGCAACATTTTGGAAACCACCCACTCCTTGGTCTTTTGATAGTGCCTTGGAACTGTCATGATGCCTCTGGGTGCGTCATTTAGCTTGCAGATTAAGGATCAAGGTTTAGTTGAATTTGACTTGTCTACCATATTGGACCCACTTGATCTTAATTGGTTTATGTTGTGCCCTTGGGCTATGCCATCTTTCAAAAGTTGTGCCCTGTCCCCCTTCTGCCCTGTTTCATGCTCTCTTCCTGAGCCCACAATGTTGCCTCTACAATCTTCTGGTGGGACAACCAGAAAATAGCTGATCCTTGGAAGGGAAATACTGCATAACTTCCAATTCCTCTAGATATCCAGGTCTTCATCTTCCATGTTTCCTCCAACATGTGCAATAACATCATCTCTCACTGAACCTGCTTGGGTGGGTGACAGGCACACAGATGTCCATCTGCTAGGAGTCCGTCTATTGGTGGCGTCCCTTCAAGGGCAATTGGGCTTCCAGGGACAATGTTTGCCACGGGAGTTAACCCTTCAGGCTGTTTGGGCCCAAACCCTTACCATCCTTCTCCTAAGGTTACAAGCATACCCCTGGATCAAATCTCCACTCCATTTTTATGGAACATCTGCTCTGTTGCCTCTTATCAATTTGTTCATAAACCACTTACTAACTCCTACAACCATGATCCTGCCTCCTCTGTAGGCAACATTACTCCACCTAGTTTATTAATCAGATACTCTTAATGCTCCTGACAGGACCAGATAACTCACTCCTTTGTAATTATTTCTGTTACTACCTACAGTGGGCCTATGACAATGAAACATTTACAATTGGAAATACCCATAACTGCTCTTATGGAGGACTAGGGGAGGAAATCAGTGACTTATATTACCTCAAGAATATAAGCCTTACAGCTATTTCACCAGGTTCCCAGTCTCAGGGCTTGGGCTAGGAGATTGCTTGACATCTTGGTATCTATTCCCAGCCTCAGTGGACAAACCAGCAATGAGTTAAGATTACAACCCCTTAATCCTACCCAGCACTAGTCCTGCTGGAGACCTTGGGGACACCTCAATCCAGTCTGGGGATCCCAGGATGTCATTCTGCCTTGATCTGCCTAGGGATCTTGTCCCTGGGAGGTTGTCATGCCTCAACCATGCTTGGAGATTCACCAGTCTGGGGGTCCCAGGAGGTTCACTTGCCTCAACCTGCCTTGGGATCTTGTTCCTGGAAGGTTATCATGCCTCAAACCTACTTGTGGATCCATCAGTCCAGGGGTCCCAGGAGGTTGACATGCCTCGACCTGCCGGGAGATTTGATCTCCCTCAACCTGCCTGGGGATCTGCACCCTGATCAGGGGATTCCCGGATCTCAGGTTGCAACAGTACTGGGTAGGATAAGCTTCAGAAAGACACCCCTAAGGAAGTCCACCCATGGAAATAGAAGGAGGCCTATTAGTTGTGGAACTGTGCCCAGTCTCAGCAATAACTCAGGAGCCCAACAAGAACCTTATTACCTTTCTGAAAAGGCTAAAAGTGGCCCTCCAAAAGTCTACCAATCTGCACCTAGACTCTTATGAGGGACAGGTGATTTTTTTTTTCTCCCTTTAAAAAAAAAAATTATTTATTTTAATTGGAGGCTAACTACTCTACAATATTGTAGTGATTTTTTGCCATACATTGACGTGAATCAGCCATGGGTGTATATCTGTTCCCCATTCTGAACCCCCCTCACACCTCCCTCCCCATCTCATTCCTCAGGGTTATCCCAGTGCACCAGCCCTGAGCGCTCTATCTCATGCATAGAACCTGGACTGACGATCTACTTCACATATGGTAATATAAATATTTTAATGTTATTCTCTCAAATCATCCCACCCTTACCTTCGCCCAGAGTCCAAAAGTCTGTTCTTTATATTTGTGTCTCTTCTGCTATCTCACATATAGGGTCATCATCAGCATCTTTCTAAATTCCATATATATGCATTAATATACTGTATGGGTGTTTTTCTTTCTGACTTACTTCACTCTGTATAATAGGCTCCAGTTTCATCCACTTCATTAGAACTGATTCAAATACATTCTTTTTAATAGCTGAGTCACATTCCATTGTGTATATGTACCACAGCTTTCTTATCCATTCAGGACAGGTGATTTTAAAGGACAAATTCCTGTCCCAGTGTGCATCAGACATCAGGATAAAGTTACAACTGGTACCGTAGAGGACCCTGCTGTCTCTTTAGATGAGATGGTCCAGACAGCCATTAATACCTTTTAAAACAGAACAGGAAAGGGAATCCAAGACCCAGGAAAGGGAAAATAGGAAAGAGATAAGGCATGCCCAGATGCTGGCCACCCTCCAGGGAAGCCCTATGGCAAACTCTGAGTCATTGAAGGACAAGGAACTAGGCAAATGCTTAGTCTGTAGACAAGCAGGACTTTGGGCCAAAGAATGTCCAAATAATGGCAAGTCTCCTAAAATGACTTGCTACAAATTCCATCAACTGGGACATTGGGTGGCACACTGCCCTTGGGGCCCAAGAGACTCAAGGTTAAGCATCAAGCCTTCCCTCACGAAGGTTCAACAGGACTGAAGCAGCCTGCTCCAGCCAGCCTGCCTGTCACAGATAACCATCACGGGGCTGGAGCCAATGCTACTACTGGATGTGGCAGGTAAGTCCGAGAATTTCTTGGTTGACACAGGGACTACCTACTCTGTCCTGACCCCCTACTCTGGAATCTTCTCCCAAACCTGTACCATTTTGGGTGCAATAGGAAAAACAATTACAAAAAGATTCACCCAAGCACTTCTTTGTTGCTAGGATGGACAAATATTTCCCCACCAGTTTCTGGTGATCCCTGAATGACCTACTCCCTTATTAGGAAGAGATCTTTCCCTGCCTTCAAAGTCTTGAAGCTATTGCAGTCCTGATAGAAGATGTTTTAAAAGTGTCTCGGAGGCAAAATATTTTTACCAGCCAACAAGTGAAACAACTCTTTTTTTTTTTTTTTTTAAATATTATTTTATTAGTTGGAGGCCAATCACTTTACAACATTTCAGTGGGTTTTGTCATACATTGACATGAATCAGCCATATAGTTACACGTAATCCCCATCCCGATTCCCCCTCCCACCTCCCTCCCCACCCGACTCCTCAGGGTCCTCCCGGTGCACCAGGCCCGAGCACCTGACTCATGTATCCCACCTGGGCTGGTGGTCCGTTTCACCATAGATAGTATACATGCTGTTCTTTCAAAACATCCCACCCTCACGTTCTCCCCCAGAGTTCAAAAGTCTGTTCTGTACTTCTGTGTCTCTTTTTCTGTTTTGCATATAGGGTTCTCTTGAATGGGAGAGGCCATTTACAGATGTCTGATCAGTAGTGCTGATGGAAAATCCAGGCCTCACTATATCTCCTTGTGAGGTTCTTAACCCAGCTACCCTCCTGCTACCCAAAGGCTCTCTCCCCTTTCACTCTTGCCTAAAAACGTTGAATCATTGGACAAAACCTGGAGAGGGATTGTCAGAAGATCCTCTGATCAATCCTGAGGAAATCTGGTACACTGATGGAAGCAGCTTTGTCTTAGATGGAAAAAGAGGAGCTGGATATGCAGTAATCTCCAATTTTGAGACAATAAAGACTAAACCTTTACCACCACATACTTCAGACCAATTGGCGGAGCCCATAGCCTTGACTCCAGCTTTAGAGCTGGGAAAAGGAAAAAGAGTAGCCATTTACACTGACTCCAAGTATGCCTTCCTGGTGCTGCATGTACATGCTGCTATTTGGAAAGAAAGAGGCCACTTGACCACCCGAGGCTCCCCAATCAAGTATGGTGATCAAATCCTTAGGCTCTTGGAGGCAGTCCATTTGCCTGCTTAGGTTTCAGTCTCCCACTGGAAAGGACACCATAAAGGGAGCACAGAAGTGGAACGAGGGAACGAAGAAGCTGATCAGGCAGCTAAGAGAGCAGCATTACAGAACAATGACCTAATAGGGGTTGCCACCTTAGTTCCACAGACTAATTTGCCAGAAACTCCTTCATAAACTGAAGGTGAGACTCAAAGCTAAGAGTGAGGACTTTCAAGATCATATGGGGTGGTTCCAAAGGGAGGGGCTCCTTTTTCTGCCTGGGAACCTCCAATGGAAGTTGGTTAACTCCTTATATGCTGCCACTCATTTGGGGGAAAAGGCCCTTCAAAGATTACTGGAAAGGTCCTTCAGAGGAGCAGGCCTCCAAACGACTACAAGGCAAGTGGTCTCCTCTTGTCCCACTTGCCAATTAAACAACCCCCAAGGAGCTTGAAGACCCCAGCTGGTCCAGTCCATCCAACAGCATAGGACCAGGAGAGGACTGGCAGATGGACTTCACCCAGATGCCAGTTTCTCAAGGGTTTAAATACCTATTAGTCATAATAGACACATTCACAGGGTGGATTGACGACTTTCCCACCCGGACTGAGAAGGCTGAGGAGGTGGTAAAAAACTGCTCCATGAAATCATAACATGATTTAGTCTGCCCAAGTCATTACAAAGTGACAATGGGACATCATTTACTTCTAAAGTCACCCAAGGGGTTTCTAAAGCATCGGGCATTACTTATTATCTCTATTGTGCCTAGAGGCCTTAGTCTTCAGAAGTAGAAAGAGCCAACCAATTCTTAAAATCAGCAATAAAAAAGACAACCCAGGAGACCTCCCTGGGATAGAAGGAGGCTTCACCAATAGCTCTCCTCCACACCCATATTGCCCCTAAGGAACAGGTTGGTCTTAGTGTTTATGAGATGCTATATGGGAGATCTTTTGTTTATGTCAATGACCTCTTCCTAGATCCAGAGGTTCAGACCCTCCAGTCTTATACCATGGTTATTGGGCATTTTCAACAAGAAATATATGCAATGTGAGGTGTTAACCAGAACCCAAAAGATTCTAAAAGGCCACCACTATATACTCCAGGGACCCAAGTCCTAATTAAAGCCTGGAAAGATGGGTTCCAAAGACTCAACTCCAGCCCACATGGAAGGTCCCCTACTCTGTAGTACTTTCCACCCCCATAGCAAGCAACTCCTGGATTCATTACTCACGAGTCAAGCTGTGGAAGGAAACAAAGAGGACACTCAATACACCTATGAGCCCCTGGTAGATCTCAGATGCCTATTTAGGACTACAAATGAGTGCCATTCTAATGAACACTCCCAACATTAAGTTTCTGGGGATAAGATTTCTCAAGATAGCGCTAAAAAGCCAACAGGGCTTGGCAGGAGTTATACTCTAAAATAGACAGGAGATAGATCTCCTGATCCCTGAACAAGGAGTGACTTGAGCCATCTTGAATGAGATATGTTGTTTCTGCGTAAATACCCCCAATCAAATTAAAGAAAGTCTCACGGCCCTCAAGAAAAGCATTCAGATTCTATGGGATCTCGAAGAATGAGCTGGAGTGTTCTCAGGGTGGCTACAATCTCTCCTTGGGGATACTTCTCCTGGCAAGAGGGAATTTGGAGTTGGCTAATGCCCCTACTAATCCTTGTTGTCACCATATTGATGCTGCTAATTATTGCTCCATGTATTACCAATTGTCTAACCCATTTTGTCTCTGCCTATATCAACAAGCTACAACATGCCAGTTCAACAAGGATATATAAAACTATACCTGATCATGGTAAATATCACTCACCCTTAGATGGAAACTGCTATAAGGACTCTGAGGCTTGAGACTAGCAAGAAGGGGAGGCTCAATGCCCCTCATCATCCCAGCTCAGCAGAAATTAGTCAGAGAGACTTCTACACCCCTATTCCCCCAAAGAATTGGGTCTCCCATCTCTTGAGAGGGGAGTGTTAGGTAGTTAGAATAGGAAAAAGGAGTCTAAAATGGCAGTGCTTAAAAGACAAAATAGAGAAAAGCCCACGAAAAAGGAATAAAAGAAATCCCATGGACTGGAGTGTGAACTTCAGGTGAAACAAACACGGCCCCTTCTTGGCCCCAATTTACATACAGCAGTCTCAAGGTGGGGAAGAGACAAACATATAAAAGGAGGAAGCCAAGACAGACTGATGAAACAGTGAGAGACTTTATTTTGGAAGGCTCAAAAATCACTGCAGATGGTGACTGCAACCACGAAATTAAAAGTTGCTTGCTCCTTGGAAGAAAAGCTATGACCAACCTAGATAACATATTAAAAAGCAGAGACATTCCTTTACCAACAAAGGTCCATCTAGTCAAAGCTATGGTTTTTCCAATAGTCATGTGCAGATGTGAGAGTTGGACCATAAAGAAAGCTGAACACTGAAGAATTGATGCTTTTGAACTGTGGTGTTGGAGAAGACTCTTGGGAGTCCCTTGGACTGCAAGGAGATACAACCAGTTCATCCTAAAGGAAATAAGTCCTGAATATTCATTGGAAGGATTGATGATGAAGCTGTAACTTCAACACGTTGGCCACCTGATGCGAAGAACTGACTCATTGGAAAAGACCCTGACGCTGGGAAAGATTGAGGCAGGAGGAGAAGGGGGCAGCAGAGAATGAGATGTTTGGATGGCATCACCGACTCGATGGATATGAGTTTGAGCAAACTCTGGGAGTTGGTGATGGACAGGGAAGACTGGCATGCTGTGGCCCATGGGGTCACAAAGAGTCAGATACGACTGAGTGACTGAACTGAACTGAAGACAGATTGAGGCATATCCTTTGGTGTAGGCCCGCCTTCACACCTCAAGGGTGTACTATCCTTTGCCAAATAAAACTCTGAGCTATAACTGAGCTATAATACTGGTCTGCCATTTCAAATCTTTGCTGTGGCGAGACGGAATGGAGGAAATTGCACACTTCCGCGACATATCCATCAAAATGTTTAGCAAGCTTAGTTTGAAATTTGCCAAATCTGATTATCCTTTTTTGTTAAAGATCAGTAATTCTGTCCTCACCAGATGAGTATTGTATTTTCTCGGAATAAAAGCTAGGAAGAGAGCTCTTTCTTGATCATTGAATGTCATAATTGTGCTAGATTTAGAGGAGATATCCATTTAACATTGATCAGTTTTAAAAATTAGAGTGTGAATCCCATTATATTTTTTTTAAGATCATATTTAGAGGTACATACATGCCAATAAAGGGTAGAATTCATTATTACATGCTTGCCACAAGTTAGGATAAACCTATATTGATGATGTTTTCCTTTATTCATGTGTGCCAGACATTAATTTTCCATCAAAGTTTTATTATGTACCCAAATATTTGGTTATGAAATGTGTTTTTCATTCCAAGCATTCACGTTTGAATTTTAGGTTCTGAAATATCACAATATAAGAAAAACTTAGTAAGTAAATGCAATTTCAGTCTTACCATTTTGGTACACTTTCATCTTTCTAATTACATTAACCTGGGAATTCTCCTTTTCCTTACTCTATTCCTAACTTATTTAAAAGCGAGAAACAAATATAGGGGCAATGTGAAAAGGTCATGTTTTGAAGAAGCTTAAGTTGGATAAACTGTATATAGACCAGGATAGAGTGGTGTTGAACCTCATCTGCAAAATTTCATCCCTCAATCTGGGCCCTTTGTAAAAGTAGACTCCCATCTATTTTAAGAGATCGACCCCTTTAAAATTGATTCTCTTAAAGTACGTGAGGTCTGCTTTTAAGAGGGGCTCAAATTGAGGGATGACTCAGTTTAAAGGGAGTCAATCTGATTCAGAATCTAACTATGTGCTTTCACAACACAATATCATCAGGAAATTTTATATCATCAGGAAATGAAACTCAGGCACATTAAAAACTGTTCAACATGCTTTTAAAATAATTTTGAAAGTGTCTTGCAATCTAAATTTAATAGTATTTCATGTGCTGAAATACCAGAAAATTATAGAAATCAAAGCTGATTATCTAAGAAAGCTGTCCATTGGAGGCTTCTACTTCAGATAGCCCTACATAAACTCCACGTCTAGAAGAACTAACCATAGGATATGAAAACATTCTCCTTAACCCTCTGCAGAACCCTTACCACATTCTTTTAAAGACACTGTGAGGACACTGCTTTACATAATATCTTCTCAGAATCTTTTATTTGCATGCAATTTTACTCTTTTAAATGAGACCATAGATTCTGGCACTTAAAGTGTACAAAAAGAAGTCTTAAATAACCATTCCTGGTTCAGTTGATGAAGAATCATCAGTGGTCAAAATGATGACTTTCTGGTCAAACATGCTTCAGTAAATCTCTTAGTCACTAAACTGTACAATAAGCAAACTATTAGAGTCACTTGGTATTACAGGGTGGGAAGTGGCAAGTTAGCAGTATTTTGGAACTAATTTTATTGAACATGCATTCATCACATTTCAGGGGAAGTTATCTACTTTTTTTCTTTTAAAAAATATTTATTTTAATGGAGGCTAATTACTTTACAATATTGTAGTGGTTTTTGCCACACATTGACATGAATCAGCCATGGGTGTACATCTGTTCTCCGTTCTGAACCTCCCTCCCCATCCTATCTATCCCTCAGGGTCACCCCAGTGCACCAGTCGTGAGCATACTCTCTCTTGAATCGAACCTGGACTGGCAATCTGTTTCACATATGATAATATACATGTTTCAGTGTTAAGCCCTCAAATCACTCCATCCTTGCCTTCTCCCACAGAGTCTAAAAGTCTGTTCTATATATCTGTGTCTCTTTTGCTGTCTTGCATATAGGGCATCATTAACAACTTTCTAGATCCCATATATATGCATTAATATGCTGTATTGGTGTTTTTCTTTTTGACTTACTTCACTCTGTATAATAGGTTCCAGTTTGATCCACCTCATTAGAACTGATTCAAATGTATTCTTTTTAATGGCTGAGTAATATTCCATTGTGTAAATGTGCCATAACTTTCTTATCCATTTGTCTGCCAATGGACATCTAGGTTGCTTCCATGTACTGGCTATTATAAACAGTTCTGTGATGAACATTGGGGTACATGTGTCTCTTTCAATTCTGGTTTCCTCGGTGTGTATGCCCAGCAGTGGGATTGCTGGGTCATATAGCATTTCTATTTATAGATTTTAAAGGAATCTCCACATTGTTCTCCATAGTGGCTGTACTAGTTTGCATTCCCACCAACAGTGTATGACTGGCATGAGATGGTACCTCATTATGGTTTTGATTTGCAGTTCTCTGATAATGAGTGATGTTGAGAATCTTTTCATGTGTTTGTTAGCCATCTGTATGTCTTCTTTGGAGAAATGTCTGTTTAGTTCTTTGGCCTATTTTTCTTTTTTTTCAATTGGGTCGTTTATTTTTATGGAATTGAGCTGCAGGGGCTGTTTGTATATTTTTGAGATAAATTCTTTGTCAGTTGCTTCATATTATTTTTTCTCATTCTGAAGGCTGTCTTTTCACCTTGCTTATAGCTTCCTTCATTGTGTAAAAGCTTTTAAGTTTAATTAGGTACCATTTGTTTATTTTTGCTTTTACTTCCATTACTCTGGGAGGTGGGTCATAGAGGATCCTGCTGTGATTTATGTCAGAGAGTGTTTTGCCTATATTTTATAGTTTCTGGTCTTATGTTTAGATGTTTAATCTGTTTTGAGTTTATTTTTTTGTATGGTGTTAAAGTGTTCTAGTTTCATTCTTTTACAAGTGGTTGACCAGGTTTCTCAGCACCACTTGTTAAAGAGATTGCCTTTTCTCCATTGCATATTCTTGCCTCCTTTGTCAAAGATAAGATGTCCATAGGTGCGTGGA
The DNA here is from genome assembly GCF_963930625.1 of Muntiacus reevesi. Taxonomy (NCBI): domain Eukaryota; kingdom Metazoa; phylum Chordata; class Mammalia; order Artiodactyla; family Cervidae; genus Muntiacus; species Muntiacus reevesi. Next base: position 2,773,539 of record NC_089264.1, read on the forward strand.
TTTATCTCTGGGTTTTCTATTTTGTTCCATTGATCTATATTTCTGTCTTTGTGCCTCAACATAATAAAAGCTACATATGACAAACCCACAGCAAACATTATCCTCAATGATGAAAAATTAAAGCATTTCCCCTAAAGTCAGGAAAAAGACAAGGGTGCCCATTATCACCACTACTAATCAACATAGTTTAGGAAGTTTTAGCCACAGCAAGCAGAGAAGAAAAAGAAATGAAAGTAATCCATATTGGAAAAGAAAAAGCAAAGCTCTCACTGTTTGCAGATGATATAATCCTCTACATAGAAGATCCTAAAGACTCCACCAGAAAATTACTAGAGGTAATCAACGAATATAGTAAAATTGCATGATATAAAATTAACACACAGAAATCTCTTGCATTCCTATACACTAACAATGAGAAATTAAAAGATGCTTACTCCTTGGAAGGTAAGTTATGACCAACCTAGACAGTATATTAAAAAGCAGATACACCACTTTGTCAAAAAATGTCTGTCTAGTCAAGGCTATGGTTTTTCCAGTGGTCATGTATGGATGTGAGTGTTGGACTATAAAGAAAGCTGAGCACCAACGAATTGATGTTTTTGAACTGTGGTGTTGGAAAATACTCTTGAGAGTCCCTTGGACTGCAAGGAGATCCAACCAGTCCATCCTAAAGGAGATCAGTCCTGGGTGTTCATTGGAAGGATTGATGTTGCAGCTGAAAGTCCAATACTTTGGCCATCTGATGTGAAGAGCTGACTCATTGGAAAAAGACCCTGATGCTGGGAAAGATTGAGGGCAGGAGGAGAAGGGGATAATAGAAGATGAGATGGTTGAATGACATCACCGACTCGATGGACATGGGTTTGGGTGGACTCTGGGAGTTGGTGATGGACAGGGAGGCCTGGCGTGCTGCGGTTCATGGGGTCACAAAGAGTCGGACACAACTGAGCGACTGAAATGAACTGAACTGAACAATGAGAAAACAGAAAGAGAAATTAAGGAAACAATTCCTTTCACCATGACAATGAAAAGAATAAAATACTTAGGAATAAATCTACCTAAAGAAACAAAAGACCTAAATATAGAAAAGTATACAACACTGATGAAAGAAATCAAAGATGATACAAATAGATGGAGAAATATCCCATGTTCATGGATTGGAAGAATAAATATAATGAAAATGAGTATATGACCCAAAGCAATGTATTCAACGCAATCCCTATCAAGCTACCAATGGTATTTTTCAGAGAACTAGAGCAAATAATTTCACAATTAGTATGGAAATACAAAAAAACCTCAGATAGCCAAAGCAGTGTTGAGAAACAAGAATGGAACTGGAGGAATCAACCTGCCTGACTTCAGGCTATACTTCAGAGCCACAGGCATCAAGACAGTATGGTCTTTTTTTTTACCTACTTTTTTCTAATGCTGCTCCCTGTCAACAGGCCTAGCTGCCTCAGATTCACTTGCCCAAAGTTCCAAGAGGACTTTCCAGCCTGGCCAAACCTGTGTTTTGCTCTGTAACCTGTGACTTCAGTTGTGGGGTCTGGGTTATCATGCAACTCCTGGTTCTTATTTTCCAACTTTACAGAGATAAAAGTGACAAATACCTTCATAGAAGTTTAGGCTGTATACTGTGATATTTGATATATATTGTGAAATGATTATCACAATAAGTTTAATTACATCTATTGCCTCTCATAATTACTATTGTGTATGTGTCTGTGGTAGGAATATTTAAGATCTACTCTCAGGAAATTTCAAGTAGACCATAGAGTAAACTATACTCACTGTGTTGCACATTAGATCACCAGGATTTACTCATTTTATTATTGAAAGTTTGAACCCCTTACCAACCTCTTGCCATTTGCCCTACCTCCAGGTTCTGGAATCCACCACTGTACTCTCTGTTTCTAGGAGTTCAACTATTTACATTCAAACAGAGGTGAGATCATAGTCCTTTCTGTCTGATTTATTTAACTTAGCATCATGTCCTCAAGATTCATCCATGCTGTCAAAAATGACAGAATGCCTGTCTATTTTTATGGCTGAAAAAAGCTGTACAAGTATATAATGCATTTATATATGTATGTATGTATGTATATATATACATATTCAGTTCAGTTCAGTCACTCAGTCATGTCCAACTCTTTGTGACCCTATGGATCACAGCACGCCAGGCTTCCCTGTCCACCACCAACTGCCAGAGCCTATTCAAACTCATGTCCATCATGTCAGTGATGCCACCCAACCATCTCATCCTCTGTCGTCCCCTTCTCCTCCCACCTTGAATCTTTCCCAGCATCAGAGTCTTTTCCAATGAGTCAATTCTTCGCAACAGGTGGCCAAAGTATTGAAGTTTCAGCTTCAGCATCAGTCCTTCCAATGACTATTCAGGACTGATTTCCTTTAGGATGAATTGGTTGGAACTCCTTGCAATCCAAGCGACTCTTAAGAGTCTTCTCCAACACCACAGTTCAAAAGCGTCAATTCTTCAATGCTCAGATTTCTTTGTAGTCCAACTCTCACATCCATACAACTACTGGAAAAAAACATAGCTTTGACTGGATGGACATTTGTTGGTAAAGTAATGTGTCTGATTTTTAATAAGCTGTCTAGGTTGGTCATAACTTTTCTTCCAAGGAGCAAGCAGCTTTTAATTTAATGGTTGCAGTCACCATCTGCAGTGATTATGGGGGCCCCCAAAATAAAGTCTCTCACTGTTTCCAATGTTTCCCCATCTATTTCCCATGAAGTGATGGGACGATTTGCAATGATCTTAGTTTTCTGAATGTTGAGTTTTAAGTCAACTTTTTCACTCTCCTCTTTCACCTTCATCAAGATGTTCTTTAGTTCTTCTTTGCTTTCTGCCATAAGGATGGTGTCATCTGAATATCTGAAGTTATTGATATTTCTCCCAGCAATTTTGATTCCAGCTTGTGCTTCATCCAGCCTGGCATTTCACATGATGTACTCTGCATATAAGTTAAATAAACAGGGTGACAATATACAGCTTTTTTTTTTTTTTCTTGCCTTTTTTTAAAAAATTTATTTTTCAGTGGGTTTCGTCATACACTGATGTGAATCAGCCATAGAGTTACATGAATTCCCCATCCCGGTCTCCCATCCTACCTCCCTCTCCACCCAATTCCTCTGGATCTTCCCAGCCCAACAGGCCCGAGCACTTGACTCATGCCTCCCACCTGGGCTGGTGGTCTGTTTCACCACAGATAATATACATGCTGTTCTTTCGAAACATCCCACCCTCCCCTTCTCCCACAGAATTCAAAAGTCTGTTCTGTACTTCTGCGTCTCTTCTTCTGCCCTGCATATAGGGCCATTGTTACCATCTTTCTAAATTCCGTATATATGTGTTAGTATACTGTAATGTTCTTTATCTTTCTGGCTCACCTCACTCTGTATAATGGGCTCCAGTTTCATCCATCTCATTAGAACTGATTCAAATGAATTCTTTTTAACGGCTGAGTAATATTCCATGGTGTATATGTACCACAGCTTCCTTATCCATTCATCTGCTGATGGGCATCTAGGTTGCTTCCATGTCCTGGCTATTATAAACAGTGCTGCGATGAACATTGGGGTGCACGTGTCTCTTTCAGATCTGGATTCCTCAGTGTGTATGCCCAGAAGTGGTATTGCTGGGTCATATGGTAGTTCTATTTCCAGTTTTTTAAGAAATCTCCACAATGTTTTCCATAGTGGCTGTACTAGTTTGCATTCCCACCAACAGTGTAAGAGGGTTCCCTTTTCTCCACACCCTCTCCAGCATTTATTGCTATATACAGCCTTGATGTACTCCTTTCCCTAGTACTCCTTTGGAACCAGTCTGTTGCTCCATGTCCAGTTCAAACTGTTTCTTCTTGAGCTGCATACAGATTTTTCAGGAGGCATGTAAGGTCATTTGGTATTCTCATCTCTTTCCTAATTTTCACAGTTTGTTGCAACCTACACAGTCAAAGGCTTTGGTGTAGTCAATGAAGCAAAAGTAGATGTTGTTATGGAACTCTCTTGTTTTTTCGATAATCCAGAAGATGTTGGCAATTTGATCTCTGGTTCCTCTGCCTTTTCTAAATCCAACTGAACATCTGAAAGTTCACGGTTCACATACTGTTGAAACCTGGCTTGGAGAATTTGGGGCATTACTTTGTTAGTGTGTGAGATGAGTGCAATTGTACAGTAGTTTAAACATTCTTTCGCGTTGCCTTTCTTTGTGACTGGAATGAAAACTGATTTTTCCAGTCCTGTGGCCCCTGCTGAGTTTTCCAAATTTGCTGGTATATTGAATGCAGCACTTTCATAGCATCATCTTTTAGGATTTGAAATAGCTCAACTGGAATTCCATTACCTCTATTAGCTTTGTTCATAGTGTTGCTTCCTAAGGCCCACTTGCCTTCACATTCCAGGATATCTGGCTCTAGGTGAGTGATCACACCATCATGGTTATCTGGGTCATGAAGATATTTTTTTGAATAGTTCCTCTGTGTATTCTTGCCACCTGTTCTTAATACCTTTTGCTTCTGTTACGTCCATACCATTTCTGTCCTTTATTGAGGCCATCTTTGCATGAAATTTTCCCTTGGTAGCTCTAATTTTCTTGAAGAGATCTCTAGTCTTTCCCATTCTATTGTTCCCCTCTATTTCTTTGCATTAATATATATGTTTTTGTATTCCAATTATTTATCAGTGGATGCATAGCTTGCTTCCATATCCTGACTATTGTAAATAATGCTGCAAGGAACATGGGCATGCAGAAACTACTTTGAGATAGTAATTTGATTTCTTTTGGATAGATACACAGCAGTGGTATTGCTGGATCACATGTTAGTTTCGGCTTTTTGAGGAACCTCCATACTGTTGTCCACAGTGGCTGCACCAGATTACCTTCCCCCCAACAATTTGTGAGGGTTATCTTTTCTCCACACCCTCCCCAAAATTATTACCTCTTATATTTTTAAAAATAGCCATTCTAACAGTTAACAGTACAATCTTTACTAACATTTCAGTAATTTGAATTTTCCTTTATGAAAAAAGTTACTTTGACTGCTACTATCTATTATTCTACTTACTAGAAGTATCTTTTTTATTTATCGAGAGTAAACTTTTATTATTATGAAATTTAAAATATAATTAACTGAAAAAACATAATTGAATATGGCTTATTTTTAGATCTAGGTCCCTCTTCTTGGAGTTCATATTTTCATTATTTCACTGCTTATCAGGTTTGTGACTATTTTCAATCTTTGGTTCAGTAATACTCTTGAGTTGAAGACTGATGGGTAATTTTCATTTTTCTCCTATAATTATTTCTCATTGCTCTTAGGAAAAATTCCAAACTCCATATTATGACTCAAGCCCATCTAATATTTAATTGCCAACAACTTCCTAGCCCCATCTCCTGCTACACCTTTGTTGTAATTTGTGGGCATGCCCAAGAATCACAGAAATGCCCCTCATTACTAATAATGTGTAACATAACATTTGAGTCAGGTTCTTCTTGGACTGACACAACCTCAACCTAAAAGAACCAGAATGAATAGCAACTGCAATGGCTATCGTCGAAAACTGGAACCTCAAATATAACTAGCATAACCTATTGATAAGACAAAGATGAATTTATTGCTTACTAGAGGAAAGAACACCATTGCTATGGAACATTCTAAATGCCTTGGAATGGGGTAAAAGTATTAATTTACTAGGTTACTGTAACAAAGCAACACAAACTAGGAGGCTTCAATAACAGAAATCTATTGCTTCACAGTTATGGAGGTTAAAAATCTGAGCTCAAGGTGTGGGTTTATTGGTTTCTTCTGAAGGCTGTGAGGACATATCTGCTCCATTTCTCTCTTCTGGTTTCTGGTGGTTTGCTGACACTCTTTCCTTAGCTTATAAATATATCACCTCAATATCTCTGTTCATGCTCACATGGCATTCTCCCTGTGTGTATCTGTCTCTAAATTTCCTCTTTTTATAAGAACACCAATCACATTGAACTAGAGCCCATTCTAATGAACTCATTTTAACTTGATTACCTCAGTAAAAATGCTACCTGCAAATACAGCTAAATTCACAGGTACTAGGGGTTAGAACAAAAAAGATCTTCATGACCCAGATAATCACGATGGTGTGATCACTCACCTAGAGCCAGACAGCCTGGAATGTGATGTCAAGTGGGCCTTAGAAATCACTATGAACAAAGCTAGTGGAGGTGATGGAATTCCAGCTGAGCTATTTCAAATCCTGAAAGATGATACTGTGAAAGTGCTACACTCAATATGCCAGCAAATTTGGAAAACTCAGCAGGGGCCATGGGACTGGAAAAGGTCAGTTTTCATTCCAATTCCAAAGAAAGGCAATGCCAAAGAATTGCACAATTCTACCCATCTACTGCACAATTGCACTTATCTCACATGCTAGTAAAATAATGCTCAAAATTCACCCAGCCAGGCTTCAGGAATATGTGAACCATGAACTTCCAGATGTTGAAGCTGGTTTTATTTATTTATTTATTTATTTTTTTAAATATTATTTTATTAGTTGGAGGCCAATCACTTTACAACATTTCAGTGGGTTTTGTCATACATTGGCATGAATCAGCCATATAGTTACACGTATTCCCCATCCCGATCCCCCCTCCCACCTCCCTCCCCACCCGACTCCTCAGGGTCCTCCCAGTGCACCAGGCCCGAGCACCTGACTCATGTATCCCACCTGGGCTGGTGGTCCGTTTCACCATAGAGAGTATACATGCTGTTCTTTCAAAACATCCCACCCTCACGTTCTCCCCCAGAGTTCAAGCTGGTTTTAGAAAAGGCAGAGGAACCAGCGATCAAATTGCCAACATCTGCTGGATCATTGAAAAAGCAAGAGACTTGCAGAAAAACATCTATTTCTGCTTTGTTGACTATGCCATAGTCTTTGACTGTGTAGATCACAGTAAACTGTGGAAAATTCTGAAAGAGATGGGCATTTCAGACCACCTGACCTGTCTATTGAGAAACCTATATGCAGGTCAGGAAGCAACAGTTAAAACTGGACATGGAACAGCAGACTGGTTCCAAATAGGAAAAGGAGTATGTCAAGGCTGTCTATTGTCACCCTGCTTGTTTAACTTATATGCAGAGTACATCCTAAGAAACGCTGGACTGGAAGAAGCACAAGCTGGAATCAAGATTACTGGGAGAAATATCAACAACCTCAGATATGCAGATGTTACTACCCTTATGGCAGAAAGTGAAGAGGAACTAAAAAACCTCTTGATGAAAGTGAAAGAGGAGAGTGAAAAGGTTGGCTTAAAACTCAACATTCAGAAAACTAAGATCATGGAATCTGGTCCCATAACTTCCTGGGAAATAGATGGGGAAACAGTAGAAACAGTGTCAGACTATTTTGGGGGGCTCCAAAATCACTGCAGATGGTGATTGCAGCCATGAAATTAAAAGAAGCTTACTCTTTGAAAGGAAAGTTATGACAAACCTAGATAGCATACTAAAAAACAGAGACATTACTTTGTCAAGAAAGGTCTGTCTAGTCAAGGCTATGATTTTTCCAGTTGTCATGTATGGATGTGAGAGTTGGACTGTGAAGAAAGTTGAGAACCAAAAAATTGATACCTTTGAACTGTGGTGTTGGAGAAGAGTCTTGAGAGTCCCTTGGACTGGAAGGAGATCCAACCAGTCCATCCTAAAGGAGATCAGTCCTGGGTGTTCATTGGAAGGACAAATGTTGAAGCTGAAACTCCAATACTTTGACCACCCCAAGCGAAGAGTTGACTCATTGGAAAAGACCCTGAAGCTGGAAGGGTTTGGGGGGTGAAAAAGAAGGGGACGACAGAGGATGAGATGACTGGATGGCATCAACGGCTCGATGGACATGAGTTTGAGTAAACTCCGGGAGTTGGTGATGAACAGGGAGGCCTGGAGTGCTACGATTCATGAGGTCGCAGAATCGGACACGACTGAACGACGGAACTGAGCTGAACTGAGGGGTTAGAACATCTATGTATGAACTTGGGTGGGACACAGTTCAAACCATAACAAAAAATAAAGTCTAAATGTATATAGTACTTTTAAGATGAGTGTTTCAATGTGGGGGGGTATATTGGGATTAAGTAAGGTCATGTTATAATAGTCCAGGTATAAAGGAAATGTCAAGGCAAGGATTTTGAGGTGTTTTCCATTTGAGGTGTTTTGCTGTTTTCCATTGAAAAGTTGCTAAGTCTTCTAGGAAGTTCATTTAGTAAACAGTCAAATCTTTTGGTTGGGAAAAAGTTTCAGGGAAGGATAAATTAATGCTAATGAAGACAGTGGTGAAACAAAGTCATGGTATTGTGGGTGTTTGTGAGACAGAAGTTTTGTTACCAGAGTTTCCTTAAGACTTTTGTTAAAAACCCAAAAAAGGGTGCTTGAACAGGAACAAACACATATCTTTATATTTTTTCCATTTATTTTTATTAGTTGGAGGCTAATTACTTTACAATATTGTAGTGGTTTTTGCCACACATTGACGTGAATCAGCCATGGATTTACATGTATTTCCCATCCTGATCCCCCCTCCTGCCTCCCGCTCCACCCCATCCCTCTGGGTCTTCCCAGTGCACCAGCCCCAAGCACTGTCTCAGGCTTGGTGATCTGTTTCATCCTTGATAATATACATTTTTTGATACTGTTCTCTCAAAGCATCCCACCCTCACCTTCTCCCACAGAGTCCAAAAGTCTGTTCTTTACATCTGTGTCTCTTTTTCTGTTTTGCGTATAGGGTTATTGTTATCATCTTTCTAAATTCCATATGTATGCATTAGTATACTGTATTGGTCTTTATCTTTCTGGCTTACTTCACTCTGTATAATGGGCTCCAGTTTCATCCATCTCATTAGAACTGATTCAAATGAATTCTTTTTAATGGCTGAGTAATATTCCATGATGTAATGTACCACAGTGTCCTTATCCATTCGTCTGCTGATGGGCATCTAGGTTGCTTCCATGCCCTGGCTATTATAAACAGTGCTGTGATGAACACTAGGGTGCACGTGTCTCTTTCAGATCTGGTTTCCTTGGTATGTATACCCAGAAGTGGGATTGCTGGGTCATATGGCAGTCTATTTCCAGTTTTTAAAGAAATCTCCACAATGTTCTCCATAGCGGCTGTACTAGTTTGCATTCCCACCAACAGTGTAAGAGGGTTCCCTTTTCTCCACACCCTCTCCAGCATTTATTGCTTGTAGACTTTTGGATAGCAGCCATCCTGACTGGCGTGTAATGGTACCTCATTGTGGTTTTGATATGCATTTCTCTTATAGTGAGTGATGTTGAGCAAGTTTTCACGTGTTTGTTAGCCATCTGTATGTCTTCTTTGGAGAAATGTCTGTTTAGTTCTTTGGCCCATTTCTTAATTGGGTCATTTATTTTTCTGGAATTGAGCTGCAGGAATTGCTTGTATATTTTTGAGATTAATCCTTTGTCTGTTGCTTCGTTTGCTATTATTTTCTCCCATTCTGAAGACTGTCTTTTGACCTTGCTTATAGTTTCCTTTGTTGTGCAAAAGCTTCTAAGTTTCATTAGGTCCCATTTGTTTATTTTTTAATTTTATTTCCAATATTCTGGGAGGTGGGTCATAGAGGATCCTGCTGTGATTTATGCCAGAGAGTGTTTTGCCTATGTTCTCCTCTAGGAATTTTATAGTTTCTGGTCTTACACTTAACAAGTGGTGCTGGGAAAACTGGTCAACCACTTGTAAAAGAATGAAACTAGAACACTCTCTAACACCATACACAAAATAAACTCAAAATGGATTAAAGACCTAAATGTAAGACCACAAACTATAAAACATATAACTTTAAATTTGGATACAAAGAAAAGAAGTTATAAGAAGAGAAAAACGGAAACTGGATTGAGCCAACTGGAACCAAGGTGGTGAAAAATTTGACCTGCAATAGACCTGAGTCTCATTCTGTGTTGATTTCACTATGTTAGTGTACAAAATGATGCATATACTGATGGCTGTGACTTGAAGTCACTGACCAAAAAAGGACAGAAAAGGAGTAGCTCCTTCATTTCCAAGGAAGCTCTGTTTTAACTAGAAAACTAATGCATATGCCTTCTTATTATTACTCTCATTCCTTCCTCTGTTGCCCTTATTCCTTAAAAGCAAATCCTTTGTACATTATTTGTTGCACATATATACAATGGAATATTACCCAGCCATAAAAATAAATGAAATTGTGCCATTTATAGACATGTGGCTAGACCTAGAGAATGTCATAGAGTGAAGTAAGTCAGAAATAGAAAAACATCTACTGTGTATTAACACATATATGTGGAATCTAGAAAAATGCTATAGATGAACCTAATTGCAGGGCATGAATAGAGATACAGACATAGAGAGCAAACATATGGACACCAAGGATAAGAGGGTGTGTAGGATGAATTAGGAGATTGAGATTGATATATACACACTACTTTGTATAAAATGGACTTCCCAGGAGGCTCAGTGGTAAAGAATCAACCTGTGAAGCAGGAGACGTGGATTTAATACCTGGATTGGAACTATCCCTTGCAGAGGTACATGGCAACCCACTCCAGTATTCCTTCCTGGGAAATACCGTGGACAGACGCTTGGTGGGCTACAGTCTGTTGGGTCACAAAAAAGTCAAACAAAACTTAGGGACTAAACAACAATAAGACGATGTATAAAACAGACAACTAGTGAGAACCTGCTGTATAGCACAGTAAACTCTACTCAACGTTCTGTGGTGACCTAACCACAAGGAAATCCAAAGAAAGAGGGGACATACGTATGTATATAACTGATTCACTTTGTTCTGCAGCAGAAACTAGCACAAGTTTGTTAAGCAACTATACTCCAAAAAACAAAACCAAAAAACCCCCACAAATCCTTGCCATTAAGGCAAGAAGTTGATTTGTGAATTATATTCTCACTTCTCCATTCTCTGGCCTTTGAATAAAGCTTGTGCTGTTTCAAACTCAGATTCAGTTTTGTTTGTGACCATGTTTACCTTAATGGAAAAAGAAATTTTCTTGTCACCAAGGCAGGGGTCTTAGCCAGCCTGGGACCCAAATGGGGATCCACATGACCTAATTCAGTGACAGTTTCAGTCCTTAGTATCAAAGGGAACATGGGAAAATGCCTTCAGTCCTCACTCTGATGACTAAACTTTCAAGGGAGCAACTACCATACTACAAACGGAATTCTTTTTATTTTTTATTTCTTCTACTTAACTTGGGAAAGTGGTTGTGTAAGTAGATTTTATTTAAAATAATTCCCCTAATTATAGAAAAGGATTATGCTAAATTTACCCTCTAAGGATTAACATGAAATCCATTTTCATTAGAGTAGGCACAATCCACAAATTCAAGAAAAGAAAAAAACATTTTTAAAGCTGCTTCAATAGATTACATTCTGAGTGATTAACAGAAGGTTCCAGCTGTGTTCTTTAATTCCCATTAACCAAAAGCCTTGAATTATGGCTGTTGCCATATGCTAAACTCTGAAGCAAACGGCTTTATAGCATCATTTCATGACTGATCAAATATGTGTCTCTTTTCTCTCTTCTAATTAATTAGGATTGGAAAATTTGAATTTTTCAGTGCTGGCCTTCAATCAGCATATCCCAGAACATGTTCTACTGATGTAGTCAGTTTCAATATTAAAAAAAAAAAAAGAAAAAATCCTCAGTGACTCCTCACAGTATAGAGCTTCAATGTGTAGAACGCATGCACCATTGCAGATTTTAACAACTAGCTTAGAAAGCACTCTCAAAATGTTACCCCCAAATTGGGTTTGCCTCTTGGTGCGTGTTGATCCAAAAGACAACCAAGCTAAAGATGAAAGGAAGGAAGGTTTTACTCCCTGTGGTAAGAATGCTGAGAATCTTTCCCAAAGTAACGTTGCCCTGAGGAGCAGTATTGGGGAAGTTTTAAGCTAAGGGCATATATATATTCATGAAGGGGCTTGAGCAGAAGAAAATTCAGAATAGAACTGGGCAAAGGTCACAGAGTTCAAGTTTTAATTGATTGAATTCACGGGGGTCAGAATGTGGGAGACCTGGGTTCGATGCCTGGTCCAGGAAAATCCCCTGGAGAAGGGAATGACACCCCACTCCAGTATTCTTGCCTTGAGAATCCCATGGACAGAGGAACCTGGCAGGCTACAGTCCATGGGGTCAAAAAGAATCTGACACTACTGAGTGACTAACATGAGGGTCAGAAAACATCAGTAGTGTCATCCGTTTGGTTATAGTCGATCTGGTGGTTGAGGGCTCAAAGGGATTTGAATTCTGCAAAACAGCTCAAGAAAGTGCTTTGGATTCATCTTTTCCATTGAAACAGAACTGAGAGTCTTACAACTGATGTATTTTCTTTGCTGTTATCACTTCTCTAGCCGGATAAGCCATTTGGTCCTGCATTCTTTTTTTCCTTCAAGATTGTTAATCCCTGGGACCTGTTCAAGGGCAAGCATTGAGGCCAGGCTTATATTATAAAATGGCTTAGGTCTAAACTGCTTCTCTTTTGTCAAGAAAGCTATGCATGGCCATCTTTCTTTATGGACTCCTTAGCCCATCTGTTGACAAAAGGTCAAATAAATTTAGAGGAAATTAGATCAAGTAAAGTGAGACAAATTTCTTAGCTGTAAGTTATTAGGATCTCAGACCTTTAAATAAGCTCATGGAAGTTGTGAACCTATAAAACAAGGTATGGCCATCCCCAAAGCTTCTTCCCTTCACCTTCCCTCATTTTAACAGAACATCCTGTGGGTTAGATGTTGTTCATTTCCAACTAGAGGATGAATACTGGTGAACACTGACTTAGTTTAATGTATCTCCCAACCATTTCTTCCCTATTTTTCACTTAATATGTAATCCTTCATATTTCCATACCCAAGACATCCATTAATGCAATTGAAATCTATCAATGAAAAGTCAATGAGTCAATATAAGGAGAAAAAAAAGGAAAATTTTAAATTCCAGCCAAATTGAGGATCATAACCTGGGAACAGCCTCTCAGAAAGCTCTGAGAATTGTTCTGCCCATTGGAAGTCAAAGCACAATTATGTAAGTTTTTTTGAGACAGAGGGCTGTATATTAAATGGCATATTATTACAATTTACACAATTTAAATCTACAAAATGAGTGGATTATGGGTCATTGTGGCCTCCTTCGGAAAGAAGGTTATCACCAAAGATTTCTGGTTAATACAGGTGCTCAATATACCCTAAAGGGGAGGGGAGAGGCCCAAAAGAACAAAGAAAAAAATTTTTTTGTTTTAATTTTTCTTGTCTTGTCATTGAATTAGTCGACTGGACCCTCACTGGGGTACTAGCCTTTACAGAGATCCCTTGTCTCAAATGGGGAAGTTCTTTTTCTGCTCAGATACACACAGCCAGTAATGAAAGTGATGCTAAAGTGATGTAACAGCACAAGCTTTATTCAACAGCCAAAGAATGGGGAAATGGGAACATATTTAACAATTCAATTCAGGTGGAGACACCAGATATATAGGAGGGTTGATGTAAAACGGAGGAAATTGGAAAGAGTGATAGAAATATTCATGAGTTATCTGAGAGCAGAACTCTGGTTTGGACATAGAACTCATGAAATACTCTTCTTCATAGAACTAATGGCAATACTTGTTTTCAGTTCTTGTATGAACTTTTCTGGTTGTTGCCATTGTAGCTGAAATTCAATCTGTACACTGCTACTGAATTGAATCTTGAAGACAGATTTTTGGATAAAATAGAAAAAAATAAATGTACTGTTTTGCCAGGCAAAGCAAGCCACAGTGGGCTAATGCCCTCAAAACTGAATGTCCTTTCTTGTAGGAGGTAGTAAGGCTCAAATGGTAGTGAGCCATTATAGTAATGGCTCAAAGAGGACATGATCAGCTCATGGACAATCTCCTGACTGGTGGTGAAGTAATTGGGATTCATCATCTTCAACCTTCTGGTTCCATCCAGTCTGGGGTCTACTTGCTTGTGGGCAGCATACAGTTAAATTCTTCCAGCTGGTGGGCGTTTCAATATCTACAAAACAGCTTCAAAATATTGTTTCTTGCGGGGGAATCAGAACTCTCCCCCAGGGCTGCACTGTTGTTTCTTGACTGCGCCTCCCTTGTCTCTGCATCCCCTTCCTTCCCCAATTAGCAACAATTTGATCTGCCCTTTGTAACTCCCTTGTGGCTCAGGTGGTAAAGAATCCTCCTGCAATGCAGGAGACTTGGGCTCAATCCCTGGGGCAGGAAGAGCCACTAGAAAAGGGAGTGGCTACCCACTCCAGTATTCTTGCCTGGAGAACCCCATGGATAGAGGATCCTTGTGGGCTACAGTCCATGGAATCACAAAGAGTTGGACAGGACTGAGCAAGTAACACTTGGAACACAGAGGAGGTCATGGAGGTTGAATAAAGTCCATTTTCTACAAACAAGAAACAGGGGACACAGACAGGTTTTTGTGCCTCACTGGATCTTGCTCAGTTTCCTCATGACAATCATTAACTGTCATGGCACTGCTGGGTGTCTCATTTAGCAGCTAATATATTACAATCAGCATGTAATGAGGCTCTAGGTCCATTTGAAGTCAAATCTTCTGCCATCTTGGGCTTATTTAGTTCTAACTAGTTCTTGTTTTTGTTTTGTTTTTTTTCCCCTCTTTGCAGCTTCCTCTTGAAACTTAGATAAGAATAATTGATTTCCATTTGAAGGAGGGACAGGAGTAGGATTCTGGGGCAACAGTCTTATCATAAAATATGAATTTTATTTCCTTAAACCTTTTATAGAAAATTGAACCAACTGGTGTTCATCTGAAAGAGCATGAAGTTTACCTCTTCAATACAAAAAATAAAATAAAATAAAAGAGAAAAATTCAATGTGGGTTCCTCTTACCAGCCAGTCACATACACCTTTTCAAATGTCCTTTGATGAAATAAATCATCACTGTTCTTTTGTTCTAGTATTTCTCATTTTCTGACTGTTCAAGACCCTGGTTTTATAAGGACTTCTGTTTCTCTGAAGACATATTTTCATTCATTGAGCAACATAATTAGCAACAAAATCTCTTCCCAATTCAGAAAATCTCTCCATAAAAGGAGAAAAGAAAAAAAATAATTTTCTTATTGAATAAACACATTAAACTTGAATATAAGAAATATCACAGGTGATCAGCTGAAAGATTACAAGGAAATCTCACTTTTTATATAGTGAAACTCATTATATACACATTCTCAAAATAAATAATATTCTTCAAGTAAAGGGATTTGACAACATCATGTCTCACATAGCTCATCCTAGATTCATTTGGTAGTTGAGGTGACCATATGTGTTAGCTAATTGGCTTTATCCCAAAACATTTCACAGATTTGTGACAGGAGATAGCTTTTGTAATTGGGAGCAAAAAAAGCTTGTGCTGCAGTGGGGCTCCTCCCCTCCCACAGAAAAAAGAGGTAGGGACTCTTTCTTCTTGACTGATTACATTTCAAAGAGATGTTTACTAACCCTTAAGAAAGTTATTTCTGGTTCATATAGCTGGCAAGGGGCTTATTTAGCTTTAAAAAGATTCACATTCATTCCAAAGGGACAAAGAAAGAACTCACAAATTTTCTAAACTAAATACTTGGGGAGGGAAGGGTATATTATTTTCATCAGGGGAACTGTTTCTTTCTTTTTGGTCTCATGTTAAATTTTTCCTTTCCCTTACATTCTCAGCAGATGCCCTTCTGTTTCTTACCATATAATATGGTCCTTTCATTGGATTTCTTGGTACTGAATACGGCTGTATATACTTCTAAAGCTTTTTTTTTTTTTAATTTGTAAAACAATTTTTTTGTTGTTCCATAATGGAAACATAATCATGACCTTAGTTTGTTTACTATCTTTAAATCCTTGAAACAGATTTATAATGATTATTTCAATTGCCTTTTTATTACTCAGAGGCAGATATTGATGCCCTTTTTTACTTAGGGTAAAAATTAAAATACAAAATGCAACAATTTAAATATAACAAAGATTATAAATATTGTTGATAGCATAGTGTGGTGGGAAGAGCATGTGTGGGATTTGGGAGCTCTCAAAGAGAAAAGAAATTTCAAATCAGCTTTATATTTGACATCAATTTGATGGTGTGAACTTAAAAAATATTTTCAACTTAAAAGTTGAGAGTTGTGTTTTATTTTGTGGGATTTTTAGGACTTCAAACTTGGGAGACAACATGCCAAGTAACCCTGAGAGGACAACTCTGAGCAGGCAAGAGGAGGAGGAGGAACCAGGCTACACAGAAGTTTTGCAGCAAAGGTCAGGTAGTCAGAACATCAAATTATGATTGTTAATTAAATAAAACCAGATATCTCAAGTTAAGGAATTTAATGCTTTTCTTTGTATGGGAAGATGCAAGAGCCCGAGCTCACTGAAATCATTTCTTTGCTATGCACCTCACCTATCTGCAGTCGGTACCCTGTTTTAACATCTGGAGTTTTCTCAGGGCACACTGTGAGGAGTGGCTGAAGTCTGATAAGCTGCTAGATGGCAGGTCTTCTTTTCTTTCCTGAGTTTCCTCAGGCTTAATGGCTCATGTTGAAAGGTTGTAATTGCTGGTGACTGTGAAATCTTTGCTTACTGATATGGAAGGAAATATTCCATTTCTCAATGGCAGAAAGGAATCCACTGTATTTTGGATTATTTGAAAGGAAATGAGACTTAACCTATTGGAAAGGGCACAGATTTTGGAGTGTAACAAATGTGAGTTTTAATTTTGGGTTTGACCCTTACTAGCTTCTGACTTGCTTTGAGAGGTCCATGTTTCTGCTTAATAGTTGTAATGTGAAGATAAAGATAACCTTCTCATGGGATGACTGAGAGAACTCAATGACATGCATGAACCAAGGGTCTGACTGTCTAACTTTTAGTAAATTCTTACTGAAAGATTATCCTCCACCACCCCTTTTGTTTTGTTTCTGTAACTGGGTAGAAGGGCTCATGTGCCTGCAGTGCAGAAAACAAAACTCTGACACTGGGCATTTGCAGCAAAGTAAGGGTTTATTGCAGGACACTAAGCAACAGAGTGGAAGACAAGTCTCAGGTCCACTCCCACTTGCTCTTTGAGTTGCGTGTGTAAAGGGAAACAATGAAGACACTGGAGTTAATCATCATCGTGTGACATTTATGTGACATTCTTTAATTGTGTTTCCTAATTAACTGTAATTCCTTAATTATAGTTCTTGATTATAATTCCTGTCAGGAATCAGATACCTACACTTTATGAGCCTCTGGGCTGTTGATCCATGACCCAGGGACTTGTACTCATCCTGTCTTGGTGAAACAGCCTGAGTATGTGCATTAATGGTGATATTTACAGCAGCAATTTTAGTACATTAATGATGCTATGGACAGCAATTGTAGTCATCTAACTCTGGCTGATAATGATCAGTTAGCACAGGATTGAGATCAGAGGGGACAAGAAAGGGAATAAAGTTTTTTTTTTCTTTAGAATTATTTTATTAAATCATAAATGTACAACTGCTTCATATAATAATTCTACATGCTAAAATTTAAGGAATAATGTTATTAATATGTAATACAGCATAATTCTAATAGCTTTTCAAAAACAAAAATCTGACAAAAGATTTTTAAAAATGCAACATTTTACAAAGAAATGTTAATTTACAAACATTTAACAAAATGTTTAAACAAAATTTAACATTATCAATGAAGTGACCTTCTACACTCTGACAAAGATCAGTAGAAAAAAAAACAGTTAAGCAAAGAAACTGCCTCAAAGGCATTTTCCATAGTTTTTCCTCTGCAGGAAGGCAATGTTCTTAAATAATTCAATTCATCCACCAACAACTCTCTGTACCTGCTCTGGTGTCTTCTGCCACATCCCTGCATGTTTACTCATAACCTGAAGCTGCCCAGTTACCTCTGGGCTCTCATCCTCTGCTATTTAGACAGCGAAGCCCAGGGCAAAGAGGAAGAAGCTCAGTTTCGGCTTCACCCTCCCAACCCCCAAATCCCCCACTGCCTCCTGGACCAGAGTTTCCTTCATCATATTGAGCCCTCAAGTTCCTGCTACCAAAGTTTCCATTCCTCATCAACTGTAATTAGATTGCTGCTGATAATTTCCAAAGTCATTGTTAATTCCACTTCTACAATTTCCTCCTCCATAGTAGCCATGACCACCTCTGCAGCCCCAGTCATGGTTGCCAGATGTGGCAACTTTCACCACATCTGCCAGACAGACCCTCTGTCTCTCCCTTCTCCAGCCCCATGATAAGCACTCCTAAATCTAGGACCATTTCCATATGCATCAGATCCTCCCCAGAAGTTACTTTCTCATCCTGATGCTAGTCCCAAATCGCTACCACCACCAGGATAAACCCCCAAACCAAAGGGGCGTCCTCCACTTCTAGAACCTTATACTTGCTGCATTTCCCATGTTAACAAAGCTTTTGCGACTTCTGCATGATGACCACTGATGGGATGGTTTTTCGGCAACACAGTCTTGTCCACAGAATCAATGTCATCAAAAGTCACAAATCCAGAGCCTCTTGCCAGACTGCCTATCAGTAATGATCTCAACAGTATCATTTTCCCATATTTCTCAAAGTAATCTCTAAGATGATGTTCCTCAGTATCTTGTTGAATACCAACAAACAGCTTCTTCAGTGTCCAAAGGACACCCTGCTGTCCAGATGCTGCTCTTGGAACACATGTTTGGGTTCAAGCACTCTGCCATCAATGGAATGGGATCTAGTGGACATTTCATCCACCGTGGTCATGGATGAAGAGGTGACAAAACTGCACTGTCTTGATCTTTGGCTGGAAGGATCGCTCAGGACCACAGTCTGTAAGTTCCCTCCACTGCTGGTAACAGTTCCTCAGACTTTCTTCTGCAGTTTCAAAGTTCAAAACACAAATAAAGAGTTTATTAATTTGTTCATCTTCGCTCTTTTGCCTCTTCAAAGCAACTAATTTCTCGGTTTTCTCCATCAGACTGGGTTGCTTCAGTCAGATTTCCTATAGCTCTAGGAGCACTTCCACCGTGACCCGGCAATGCTGTAGGCCTCTCAGCTCCTGCCGCCCTTGAATCAATCCTGAGTACTTTTCCATCTTCCTTTGGAAGGAGCTGGAGCTGGAGCCGCTCCAGTGGCGGGGGCGGCAGGGGGAGCGGGGTTGCCGGCGTTCGTTCAGGGGACCTGCCCCAAGGGGAACGTGACCTGCTCCTCCTCAGCCTGCGCCACGTGCAGGGCGGTGGCAGCATTCTCCCGGGAGGGCTCAGTCGCCTGGGTGAGCTGGGGTGGCTGGGGCCGGGGGGCCAGCACGATCTGCCGGCCGTCGGCTGGCCCTCCGTCCATGTGCTTGAGCGCCTTCGCTGCCTCCGGGAATAAAGTTTTGAACAGAGAGTTAGTCATAAACTTGGCAGGGGAACATGGTATGGGGTAATGGGATTCATTTTCAAGAGTTCTAATTAGCGGAAAAGATGGGACTAAATCTAGTCTTTTATCTTCTCCTTTATCCCTACTCTCAAAGTCCTTCTTTTAATTTAATCTATTTATTGTTTTTGACTAAGGGAGTTACAGAATTTTATGAATTCGGCTAAACAAAGATTTTTAGTTATTTTAACTTCATTTTTATTAAAATATATAACAAGTTTATTTAATCGATATATTGCCTCTAAATTTTTGACAGATTATTTTCTTTTAATCTGTATATTCTTTCAGTTCAGTTCAGTTCAGTTGCTCAGTCATATCTGACACTTTGCAACCCCATAAATCGCAGCATGCCAGGCTTCCCTGTCCATCACCAACTCCCGAGTTTACTCAAACTCATGTCCATGAGTTGGTGATGCCATTCAGCCATCTCATCCTCTGTCGTCCCCTTCTCTCCTGCTCCCAATCCCTTCCAGCATCAGGGTCTTTTCCAATGAGTCAACATCACATGAGGTGGCTAACATATTGGAGATTCAGCTTCAGCATCAGTCCTTCCAATGAACACCCAGGACTGATCTCTTTAGGATGGACTGGTTGGATTTCCTTGCAGTCCAAGGGACGCTCAAGAGTCTTCTCCAACACCACAGTTCAAAAGCATCAATTTTTCAGTGCTCAGCTTTCTTCACAGTCCAACTCTCACATCCATACATGACTACTGGAAAAACTATATTGACTAGATGGAACTTTGTTGGCAAAGTAATGTCTCTGCTTTTTAATATACTATCTAGGTTGGTCATAACTTTCCTTCCAAGGAGTAAGTGTCTTTTAATTTCATGGCTGCAATCACCATATGCAGTGATTTTGGAGCCCCCAAAAATAAAGTCTGTCACTGTTTCCATTGTTTTCCCATCTATTTCCCATGAAGTGATGGGACCAGATACCATGATCTTAGTTTTCTGAATGTTGAGTTTTAAGTCAACTTTTTCACTCTCCTCTTTCACTTTCATCAAGAGGCTTTTTAGTTCCTCTTCACTTTCTGCCATAAGGGTGGTGTCATCTGCATATCTGAGGTTATTGATATTTCTCTCAGCAATCTTAATTCCAGCTTGTGCTTCTTCCAGCCCAGCGTTTCTCATGATGTACTCTGCATATAAGTGACAATATACAGCCTGGACGTACTCCTTTTCCTATTTGGAGTTAGTCTGTTGTTCCACATCCAGTTCTAACTGTTGCTTCCTGACCTGCATACAGGTTTCTCAAGAGGCAGGTCAGGTGGTCTAGTATTCCCATTTCTTTCAGAATTTTCCACAGTTTATTGTGATCCACACAGTCAAAGGCTTTGACATAGTTAATAGAGCAGAAATAGATGTTTTTCTGGAACTCTCTTCCTTTTTCTTTGATCCATCGGATGCTGGCAATTTGATCTCTGGTTCCTCTCCCTTTTCTAAAACCAGCTTGAATATCTGGAAGTTCATGGTTCATATATTGCTTAAGCCTGGCTAGGAGAATTTTGAGCATTACTTTACTAGCATGTTAGATGAGTGCAGTTGTGCAGTAGTTTGAGCATTCTCTGACATTGCCTTTCTTTGGGATTGGAATGAAAACTGACCTTTTCCAGTCCTGTGGCCACTATTGAGTTTTCCAAATTTGCTGATATATTGAATGCAGCACTTTCACAGCATCATCTTTCAGAAACTGAAATAGCTCAGCTGGATTTCCATCATCTCCACTAACTTTGTTCATACTGTTGCTTCTTAAGGCCCACTTGACTTCACATTCCAGGATGTCTGGCTCTAGGTGAGTGATCACACCATGATTATCTGGGTTGTGAAGATCCTTTTTGTACAGTTCTTCTGTGTATTCTTGCCACTTGTTCTTAATATCTTCTGCTTCTGTTGAGTCCATACCATTTTTGTCCTTTATCGAGCCCATCTTTGTATGAAATGTTCCCTTGGTATCTCTAATTTTCTTGAAGAGATCTCTAGTCTTTCCTGTTCTGTTGTTTTCCTCAATTCGTTTGCATTAGTCACTGAGGAAGGCTTTCTTATCCCTCCTTGCTATTCTTTGGAACTCTGCATTCAAATGGATATATCTTTCCTTTTCTCCTTTGCTTTTCACTTCTCTTCTTTTCACAGCTATTTGTAAGCCCTTCTCAGACAGCCATTTTGCTTTTTCCCATTTCTTTTCCATGGGGATGATCTTGATTCCTGTCTCCTGTACAATGTCATGAAACTCCATCCATAGTTTATCAGGTACTCTGTCTATCAGATCTAGTCCCTTAAATCTATTTCTCACTTCCACTGTATAATCAGAAGGGGTTTGATTTAGGTTATACCTGAATGGTCTAGTGGTTTTCCTTACTTTCTTCAATTTAAGTCTGAATTTGGCAATGAGGAGTTCATGATCTGAGCCACAGACAGCTCCTGGTCTTGTTTTTGCTGACTGTATAGAGCTTCTCCATCTTTGGCTGCAAAGAACATAATCAATCTGATTTCAATGTTGACCATCTGGCGATGTCCATGTGTAGAGTCTTGTCTTGTGTTGTTGGAAAAAGGTGTTTGTCATGACCAGTGCATTCTTTTGGCAAAACTCTATTAGCTTTTGCCCTGCTTCATTCTGTACTCCAAGGTCAAATTTGCCTGTTACTCCAGATGTTTCTTGACTTCCTACTTATGCATTCCAGTCCTCTATAATGAAAAGGGCATTTTTTTTTTGGGGGGGGTGTTAGTTCTAAAATATCTTGTAGATCTTCATAGAACTGTTCAACTTCAGTTTCTTCAGAATTACTGGTTGGGGTACAGGCTTGGATTAACATGATATTGAATGGTTTGCCTTGGAAGTGAACAGAGATCATTCTGTCATTTTTGAGATTGCATCCAAGTGCTGCATTTTGGACTCTTGTTGACCATGATGGCTACTCCATTTTCTCTAAGTGATTCCTGCCCACAGTGTAGATATAACGGTCATCTGAGTTAAATTCACTGAGTTCAGTCCATTTTAGTTTGCTGATTCCTAGAATGTCGACATTCACTCTTGCCATCTCCTGTTTGACCACTTCCAATTTGCCTTGATTCATGGACCTAACATTCCAGGTTCCCACGCAATATTGCTCTTTACTGCATCAGACCTTGCTTCTATCACCAATCACTTCTACAACTGGGTATTGTTTTTGCTTTGGCTCCATCCCTTCATTCTTTCTGGAGTTATTTCTCCACTGATCTCCAGTAGCATATTGGGCACCTACCGACCTAGGGACTTCCTCTTTCAGTGTCCTATCATTTTGCCTTTTCATACTGTTCGTGGGGTTCTCAAGACAAGAATACTGAAGTGTTTGCCACTCCCTTCTCCAGTGGACCACATTCCGTCAGACCTCTCCACCATGACCCGACTGTCTTGGGTGGCCCCACACGGCATGGCTTAGTTTCACTGAGTTAGACAAGGTTATGGTCCATGTGATCAGATTGGCTAGTTTTCTGTGATTATGGTTTCAGTGTGTCTGCCCTCTGATGCCCTCTCGCAACACCTACCATCTTACTTGGGTTGCTCTTACTTTGGATGTGGGGTATCTCTTCACGGCTGCTACAATAAAGTGCAGTCCCCGCTCCATACCTTGGATGAGGTCACCCCTCCTGACCTTGACCGTGGAGTAGCTCCTCTAGGCCCTCCTGTTCCTTTGCAGCCGCCGCTCCTTGGACGTGGGGTTGGTCCTCTCAGCCGCCGCCCCTGACCTCAGACATCAGCTAGAGCTGATGTTTAACTGTTTAACCCAAAATGCTTTTTACTCTTCAGTTCTGAAAGAGTATTAGCATTAAAAAATGATCTAAAGAGCACCTCATATATTTGGATTTATGTTTTATTACCTATGATGAAAGGTAAAAGATATTTGCTATGTAAAAGGACTTACCCTGTATTAAATGAGAGTGAGCCTGAGATCTTGTGCTCTTTCTAGCTGCTAAATAGGAGCTGAATGGTTGAAGCGGCTTTTATTGTCCTTTCCCTAATGATTTTGTGCTCTGTTGAACTGATTCAGCCTTGCTTATCCACTTAGATGACCATCAATTGGCACAACTCATTTCTAAGCCACTTAAACTATAGCAGTGAGCCACAAAACTCATAATTTAAAATGTGACCTCCAACATCAAATAACAATGGGGAATTGTTTTGTATGTAATCTTTTTCAAGGCTTCATATCCAAATACATATTCAAAATCAAGCAAATAATGACTGTCTCAGTAAAGCAGTGACTAGTAGTATATCTCTGTAAATGTCAAAAGTTGAATTCTATAAATATATTTTTATCTAGAGAAAAGAAGACATTGCTTTTGCTGCATTTTAAAAAGGGTAAGCCCCTCAAAAAAGTAAATAAAAAGAAATTAGCGTTTCTCTTTTTTTCAGTGGTTTGGCATTAGGAAATGAGAAATAAACTTTATTCAAGTGGTGATTGAGAAGATTAAAAATGTTGTGCATAATAAAAATATTTACTCAAGTCATGAGAAACTATGAAAAGACTATCTCTTTCCAAGAGACAGTATTTTCTATTTAATTATATGGCATTAAAAAAAAGAGAGATCATTTAGCTCTTCATCCTAAAATGAATGTATATTTCTGCTGTTTCAAAATAAATACTACTAAAACACTTCTGCAATGATAACCTGGGACTGTAAAATACCTTTATGCTATTTCAGTAATTTTTATTTTATGTTAATTTTGCTTATGGAATAAAGATCTCAGCTAGGCAGGCTCCACCAATGTGGACTTACTCATGACTGGAAATGTGTAAAGCCCTGCTGATAAGCCTGTCAGAATTGGTTGCTATACCTACACAGGAGCTGAGGAGTTTCCTAGGAAAAATAACTTCAACTATGTTTCTTTCCACATTTCAGGCATATTTTATCATGTCTACCAAAATGGTGAGACTGTCCAATGAAAGTATCTTTGCAGAAGGATTGAGAAATATTGTTGGTGCTTAGTCATTGAGAGAAATATATGTTTTGAGTTTGACAGTCAGTACTTAAACAATTCTTGAGCCAATTCCCACGTACATTATGGGTCCTATGAAGAGAATAAGATATAATAGATACAGACAGGTTCTGCTTTGCATAGTAGTGCAGGCCCAGAGAAAATTCCAAAGCTGAAATTTTAAAGAATTGCTTAAAATTAATGGTAAAAATAATAATTGTTCTGTAGTCTTTAAAAATTTTATTAAAACATTAAAAAGAATTTTTTAAGCATTGATTATAAAGGTGCATAAAAATGAAAAGTAAAGCTATTGCTTGTTTGATATATCAAAATATAAACATTAGAGACATTGAGAATTAACATAATTAATTTCTTTGGAAAAACTTACCAATTGAAAAGTGACGGCTCCTCCTCATTTGATAAATTCATATTGTATAATGGCATAAAGTAAGCATTCACTTTTCTGTAATTTGCTAGTTTTCACACTTCTTTCTAAATCTGGTTCAGCTTCAATATTTTATCCTTAGCACTTTCAATGTCATGAGAGATCTCTGAGAGTTTCTTTCATGTGAATTCTGTTAACATCACTTCTGTGGGTACTTTTACTCACAACAATTTCCCTCCTTTGTGTTGGGAAGCTCACCCTCATCGTGTCACTAGCTACATACCTAGAACTTCTCAGACGGCGAAGGTTGTTTCAAATACTGGTTGTACTGATTCTTCACTGCTGCCTGTTGACTTTCTCTACTTGTGGTGAGTAGGGCTACTCTTCATTGCAGAGCAGGGGTTTTTCATTGCAGTGGCTTCTCTTGTGGTGAAAAATGGCCTCTCGGCACTGCAATGAAAATCCCCTGCTGTTGATAGAATGCATGAATGAATTTATTAATAAATAGTAATATGGCTAAATGTTTATAAAAAGACAGATATAAACTTTGCATTTAATAAAATGATGTAGGTTGGAAATAACATTTTAATAAAAGTTTCGAGACAAAAATCTAAAGTCAAAATAAATGCCAAGTAGCTTCAAAGTGTTTCTCTGATTGAGGAAAAGAAATGGTTATGCTGCATGTGAGATCAAATATTTGGAGATTTGTGTTAAGACTCTTTTTCCTCCTTTTCACATAGAAAAACAGAACTGTCAGTCCCAGAAAGCTGATTGAATGTGCCTAGGCTGCTGTAACACCTGCTTTCTATTTAAATTGGAGATTCCCAGCCTCTTTTGAGAACTGTCAAAACTACAGAAACTAGAAACATGGGAACACAGAAACTAGGAGAACAAAACAGAAAATAAAGGTAGGCAAGAATAAAAGTCATAGAATTTTTGTTATTTGCTTAATGTAGAGACTTGTAAATAATGTCAGCCCTACTCTGTATTTTTTGATATTCAGTTATGGTTAGTGAGTTATACTCTACACAGCATGGGGTTCTCATCTCATAAGTACAGAGACAGAGAGAAGTGCCAATGGCCACTGCAGTCAGTAGTGTTATGTTTAAAGTGCACAGAACAAAATAATATCACCCTTTGCAGAATGTTGCATTACTGAGATCTATTTCTGCTTGGAAAAATTTAATGTTATATTAGTAAAGATTGATAATATTGAGGAAAATGCTAAATTTGAAATCTTGTGTGTTTAGAAACTTCCATATTTTAGTATTATTTTATCAAAAATAATCAAGCTGCCTATTGTTAAATGCTTTATGGTTTTGCTTATTAATATTCTTGAGTGGGAAGCATGTAAAATTCTTACAGAGGTGCTGTCAGTGGTTTATATTGAATGCACAGCTTCACTCCTCCTGGTGGCAGCACATCAATTACAGGCAAAGTATTAAGTGCTTGTTTTTGAAAACTCAAATTTGTAAAGAAAAATGAATATTATGTTAAAAGCCCCTGCCAAGTGAGCATAGAATCAGTTTTATTATGTAATTCCTTTTGGAATAGCACAGCAGAAAGAGAAGAAAATGCTATTTAAGAACCAAGACACTGTCTTTTGTTGTTTTTGTTCAGTTGCCCAGTAGTGTCTGACCCTGTGACCCCATGGACTGCAGCATG
Source organism: Muntiacus reevesi (assembly GCF_963930625.1). NCBI lineage: Eukaryota > Metazoa > Chordata > Mammalia > Artiodactyla > Cervidae > Muntiacus > Muntiacus reevesi. Next base: position 2,799,998 of record NC_089264.1, read on the forward strand.
CCAGCCTCCCTGTTTCTCACCGTCTCCCGAAGTGTGCCCAAATTCATGCCCATTGCCTCAGTGATGCCATCCAGTCAGCTCATCCTCTGATGCCCTCTTCTCTCTCTGCCCTCAATGTTTCCCAGCACCGGGGACTTTTCCAATGAGTCAACTATTCACATCAGATGACCAAAATACTGGGGCTTCAACTTCACTATCAGTCCTTCCAAAGAGTATTCAGGGTTGATTTCCCTTAAGATTGACTGGTTTGATCTCCTTGTTGTCCAAGGGACTCTCAGGGGTCTTTTCCAATACCACAATTTGAAGGCCTCAATTCTTCGGCGCTCCTCCTTCTGTACAGTCCAGCTCTCACAACCACACGAGACCACTGGGAAAGCCATAGACCTTTGTTGGTAGAGTAATGTCTCTGCTTTCCAACACATTGTCTAGGTTTGTCATAGCTTTCCTGCCAAGAAGCAATCATCTTCTGATTTCGTGGCTGCAGTCACCATCCACAGCAATTTTAGAGCCCAGCTCAAATTCATAAAGAAAAATGAATATTATGTAAATAGCCCTGAGAAGTGAGCATGGCACCAGTTTCATTATGTACTTCCTTTTGGACTATACTGCAGAAAGAGAAGGAAATTCATTCCTTTAAGACCAACGCATTACCTTCAAGCAATACTTATTTTCTGAATTTGCATTCCTAGGGTCCATTACTCTTTAATGCTATTTCATAGCTTTTCAAATCCTTTGTTTAAGGGAAAATTTGGGGGAATATAAAGATCAACATCAATAGGTGAAAAAGAAGATGCTATTTGGTTGTGATAAACATACCATGTTTCTAAAATGTATTTTTTTATATTTAACTTCTGTGAAAAGATAGTGAAGTACAGAGTACTTTGATTTGAGTGAACTCTCCATATTTAAAAAACAAGCACAAGCATGTCTAGTCTTGGGCTTCCTGGGTGGCTCAATGGCAAAGAATCTGCCTGCCAATGCAGGAACCTCAGGAGATGTAGGTTCAATCCCTGGTCAGGAAGATCCCATGGAGGAGGAAATGTCAACCCACTCTACTGCTGGACAGATTGGTGGGCTACATTCCATGTGATGTTGGAGAAGAACTCTTGAGATTCCCCTGGACAGCAAGGAGATCAAACCAGTAAATCTTAATGGAAATCAACCCTGAATACTCATTGGAAGGACTGATGCTGAAGCTGAAGCTCCAGTATTTTGGTCACCTGCTGTGAACAGCTGACTCAGACATGACTAAGCACACACGCATGAATGTTTAGTCTTTTTTTCTTTTTATTTTAGCTTTTAATTAGAAGATGATTACAATACTGTGACGGTTTCTGCCATATATCAACAAAGGTATACATATGCTCTGTCCCTCTTGAACCTCCCTCCCCATCCCACTTCTCTAGGTTGTCACAAAACACTGGCTTTTGGTTCCCTATGTCATACAGCTAATTCTCACCAGCCACCCGTTTTCTATATAACAATGTATATGTTTCAATGCTAGTCTCTCAATTCATTCCACCCTCTTCTTCCTACTGTGTCCAAAAGTCTGTGGTTTATTCGGTGTTTCCTTTGCTGCCCTGCAAGCAGTATCACTGGTACTTTCTAGATTTTAACATAATCTATATTATAAGCATTAATATATGGTATTTGTCTTTCTTTCTGACTTACTTTACTCTGTATAATAAGCTTTAGGTTCATCCACCTCATTAGGATTGGTTTAAATATATTACTTTTAATAGTTGAGCAGTACTCCATTGTGTTTATGTGCCACAACTTCTTTATCCATTTTGTCCATCTGTTGATGGATATCTAGGTTGCTTCCATGTCCTAGTTATTGAAAATAGCGCTGCAATGAACTATTGTGTATATGTGTCTTTTTCAATTATGGTTTCCTCAGGGTATATGACCAGTAGTGGGATTGCTGGGTCATATGGTAGTATCACTTCTAGTTTTTTAAAGGAATCTCCATACCATTCTCCATATGGCTGTATCAATTTGCATTCCCACCAACAGTGCAAGAAGGTTCCCTTTTCTCCACAATCTCCCCAACATTTATTTGATTATGGCCATTCTGATCATTGTGATATGATGCCTCATGCAGTTTTGATTTGCTTTTCTCTAATAATAAGTGATATTAAACATTTTTCATGTGTTTATTAACCATCTGTAAGTCTTCTCTGAACAATTTTCTGTTTAGATCTTCTGCCCATTTTTTGATTGGATTGTTTGCTTTTCTGGTATCAAGATGCATGAGCTGCTTGTGTATTTTGTAGATTAGTTCTTTGTCAGTTGTTTCATTTGCCATTGGTAGTTTGATAGAAATTGCACTGAACCTATATATTGCTTTGGGCAGTATAGCTGTTTTCACTATATTGATTTTCCAACCCAAGAACATGGTGTATCTTGCCTTCTATTAGTATTGTCTTTGACTTCTTTCATCAGTGTACTATAGTTTTCTGAAACAGGCCTTTTGTCTATTTAGGTATATTTATTCCTAAGTATTTAATCTATCTGTTGCAGTGGTGAATGGGATTTTTCCTTAATTTCTCTTTCTGATTTTTCATTGATAATGTATAAGAATGCAAGGGATTTCTGTGTATTAACTTTATATCTTATGACTATGCTGCATAATAGTGATGAGAATGGGCACCCTTGTCTCGTTCCTGATTTTAGAGTAAATACTTTCATTTTTTCACCACTGAGGATAATATTTGCTGTGGGTTTATCATATATGCCTTTTATTATGTTGAGGTATACTCCTCATGTACCTACTTTCTGAAGAGTCTTTATTATAAATGAGTGTTGAATTTTGTCAAAGGCTTTCTTTGTTTCTATTGAGATGGTCATATGGTTTTTATCTTTCAATTTGTTATATGGTGTATCACATTGATTGATTTGCAAACACTGAAGAATCTTTGCATCACTGGGATAAGGTCTACTTGATCATGATGTGTGATTTTTTTAAAGTGTAGTTCGATTCTTTTTGCTAGTATGGTGCTAAGGAATTTTGCATTTATGTTCATCAGTGATATTGGCCTGTAATTTTCTTTTTTGTGTGGCATCTTTGTCTGGTTTTGATATCAGGGTGATATTGGCTTCATAGATTTAGTTTGGGATGACCTTTCCTCCCTCTGTAATTTTCTGGAACAGTTTGAGCAGAATAAGTGTTAATTTTTCCCTAAATTTTTGACAGAATTTGCCTATAGAGATATCCAGCTCTGGGCTTTTGTTTGTTGGAAAATTTTTAATTATAGTTTTGACTGGTCTACTCTTATTTTATATTTATTCCTGGTTCAATCTTGGAAGGTTGTACTTTTCTAAGAATTAGTCCATATCTTCCAGGTTGTCCATTTTATTAGCATATAGTTGCTCATAGTATCGTCTTATGACTCTTTATATTTTTGTGTTTGTCATAACTTCTTTTTCATTTCTAATTTTATTGATTTGAGTCATCTTCCTTTTTTCTTGATGAGTTTGGTTAACAGTCTGTCAGTTTTTACCTTCTCAGAGAACCATCTTTTAGCTTTATTGATCTTTGTTATTGGTTCCTTCATTTATTTTTCATTTATTTCTGCTCTCATCTTCATAAATTCTTTCCTTCTACTAAATTTGGTTTTTGTTGTTCTTCTTCTTCTTTTTCTCATTGCTTTAGGTGTAAGGTTAAGTTATTTATTTGATATCTCTCTTGTTTCTCAAGGTAGGCTTCTATTGTTATAAACTTACCTCTTAGAACAGCTTTTACTGCATCCCAAAGGTTTTAAGTTGTCATGTTTTTTCCTTCTCCAGAGGGTCTTCCTGACCCAGGGATAGAACCCGGTCTCCCACATTGTAGGCAGACACTTTACCATCTGAGCCACCAGGGAAGTCCTTCATTTGTTTCTAGGAATATTTTAATTTCATTTTTAATTTCTTCAGTTGTTTATTGGTTAGTCAGAAGCATATTGCTTAGCCTGCATGTGTTTGTGTTTTTTATATTTTTTTTCTCTTATACTTGATATCTAATCTTACAGCATTGTGGTCAGAAAAGATGTTTGAAATGATATCAGTTTTTTTTTCTTTAATTTACAAAGGCTTGATTTGTGGCCCAAGATATGATCTATCCTAGAAAACATTCTATGTGCACTTGAGAAAAAGAATGATTTGTATTATTTTTGGAGGAATTGCTCTGTATATATCAATTAAGTCCAGCTGATCCAATCTATCATTTAAAGCTTATGTTTCCTTATTAATTTTCGCACTAATTGTCTATTGGTGTGAGTGGAGTGTCAAAGTTCCCCACTAATATTATGCTACAGTCAGTTCAGTTCAGTTCACTTGCTTAGTTATGTCCGACTCTTTGTGACCCCATGGACTGGAGCACGCCAGACCTCCCTGTCCATCACCAACTCCTAGAGTTTACTCAAACTCTGTCCATTTAGTCGGTGGTGCCATCCAACCATCTCATCTTCCATCATCCCCTTCTCCTCCCACTTTCAATCTTTCCTAGCATCAGGGTCTTTTCAAATGAATCATTGCTGCACATCAGGTGGCCAAAGTATTGGAGTTTCAGCTTCAGCATCAGTCCTTCCAATGAATAGTCAGGACTGATTTCCTTTAGGATGGACTAGTTGGATCTCCTTGCAGTGCAAGGGACTCACAAGGGTCTTCTCCAACACCACAGTTCAAAAGCATCAATTCTTCAGCACTCAGCTTTCTTTATAGTCCAACTCTCATATCCATACATAACTACTGGAAAAACCATAGCTTTGACTAGATGCACCTTTGTTGGCAGAGTAATGTCTCTGCTTTTTAATATGCTGTCTAGGTTGGTCATAACTTTTCTTCCAAGGAGCAAGTGTCTTTTAATTTCATGGGTGCATTTACCATCTGCAGTGATATTGGAGCCCAGAAAAATAAAGTCTCTTACTGTTTCCATTGTTTCCCCATCTATTTGACATGAAGTGATGGGGCCAGATGCCATGATATTAGTTTTCTGAATGTTGAATTTTAAGTCAACTTTTTTACTCTCCTCTTCCACTTTCATCAAGAGGCTCTTGAGTTCTTTACTTTCTGCCATAAGGGTGGTGTCATCTGCATATCTGAGGTTATTGATATTTCTCCCAGCAATCTTAATTCCAGCTTGTGTTTCATCCAGCCCAGCATTTCTCATGATGTACTCTGCATATAAGTTACGTAAGTAAGGTAATAATATGCAGCCTTGACATACTTCTTATTCCTTTTTAATAGTTGTTAGCCTTTGCCTTATGCATTGAGGTGCTTCTATGTTGAGTGCATATATATTTATAATTGTTATATCTTCTTTGATTGAGCTGTTGATCATTATGTAGTGACCTTCTGGATCTCTTGTAATGGTCTTTACTATAAAGTCTATTTTATCTGATATAAGTATTGCTGCCCCCACTTTCTTTTGATTACCATTGGCATGGAATATCTTTTACCAGTTCCTCACTTTTAGTCTGTTTGTTTCTGTAAGTCTGAGGCGTGTCTCTTGTAGAGAGCATATATAGGGATCTAATTTTTGTATCTATTCAGCCAATCTATCTTTTAGTTGGAGCATTTAGCTCATGTACATGTAAGGTAAGTATTGACATATATAACCATGTTACCATTCACTTTATTGTTTGGGGTTTGTTTTGTTGCGTTTCCTTTTCATGTTTTCTGTCTAGAGAAATTCCTTAAGCATTTATTGTAGAGTTTGTTTGATGGTGCTGAATTCTCTTAATTTTGCTTATCTGTAAAGCGTTTGATTTCTCCTTTGAATCTGAATGAGGTCCTTGCCCAGGTGGAGTAATCTTGGTTGTAGGTTTCTTTCCATTTCATCACTTTAACTGTATACTGCCATTCCCTTCTTGTCTGCAGAGTTTCTGTTGAATGATCAACTTAGCCTTATGGGTATCCCCTTGTATGTTATTTGTTGCTTTTCCCTTGCTGCTTTTCATATCTTTTTCTTTGCACTTAATTTTTGTTAGTTTGTTTAATGCGTGTCTTGGCTTGTTTCTCCTTGAATTTATCCTGCATGGGACTCTCTGGGCTTCCTGGGCTTGCCTGGCTATTTCCTTTGTAATTTTAGGGAAGTTTTTAACTATAATATCCTCAAATATTTTCTGAAGCCCTTTCATTTTATCTTCTTCTGGAACCTGTGATTCAAATGTTGTTATGCTTAAAGTTGTCCCAGAGGTCTCTGAGACTGCCCTCATTGCTTTTTATTCTTTTTTCTTTACTGTGTTCTGTTTCAGTCATTTCCACCACTTATCTTCCAGCTCACTCATCTGCTCTTCTACCTCAGTTACTCTGCTGTTGGTTCCCTCCTCTGTATTTCTTTAAATTTTTTTTCTTAATATATATATTTTGTTGTAGTTGACTTACAGCGTTTCAGGTGCACAGCGAAGTGATTATGTTATACATGCACACATACACTATTTTAGAAATTCTTTTACATTATAAGTTATTACAGGATATCGACTATAGTTCCCTGTGCTATAGGGTAAACCTTTATTGCTTCTTGCATATCTATTTTTTTAAATTAGAGATCTAGCACTTTATTCATACTAAGTCAAATAAATGGAATAAAATGTCATAAATGTTTTAGTTAGGAAAAAATTCATAAGTTTTCTAAAATATATATATTATGCATATTATTTATATATATGTATACAAAAGCTTTTCTGCTAACTTGAAAAAGGCTTGAGAAAGAGCAACAAAAAAGGAAGAGAGGGGAAAATTGGAAAACATTATCTAAACGAAATGAGAGCACTGAATATGAAATAGGAAAAGTGAGGCAAACTAGGTAAAAGTAAAAGATCATCATATAATTCAGTTGTTTTTAAGCATGGCTGCTCATTAGAAGCACCTGGAACTCTGAAGGGAAAAAAAGCTATACCTGGGCATTTGTACTTTTCAAAAAGTTCCAAGATAATCCTCATGTGCATCTGGATTTTAAAAAGTGACTACAGGCTTTTCTATTAAATTGGAGCTTTGATGATATAGAGTTCTATTACTTTTTTGTTGACCAATCATGATACAATGGTCTTAAGTGAGTAACAGTTACATAATCACAATAGTAAAAGATATATATCAATATTTACAATCAATAGCTGGACAAAAATTAAAGTTAATTGCCATTGCAGGCCATAATGGGAAGATGATTAACCTAACAATATAAAATAAGTACATACAGTTTGGGGGCTTAGTCAGAGTGATGTGGTAAGTGGAAGTGCATACTGTGCATGTTTTCATCTGCTCAGTCTATCTCTTTTGCTTGGTGCTTTTAATCCATTTACATGTAAGGTAATTATCACTATGTATGATCCTGTTACCATTTTCTTGTTTGGGGCTTATTTTCTATAGGTCTTTTTCTTTTCTTGTGTTTCCTGCCTAGAAAAGTTGCCTTAGCATTTGTTGTAAAGCTGGTTTAGTGATGCTGAATTCTCTTAACTTGTGTTTGTCTGGAAAGATTTTAACTTCTCTATCAAATTTGAGTGAGAATCTTGCTAGGTAGAATATTCTTGGTTGTAGTTTCTTCCCTTTCATAATTTTAAATATATTGTGCCATTCCCTTCTTGCTTGTAGAGTTTCTGTTGAGAAATCAGCTGATAGTCTGATGAGAGTTCTCTTGCATGTTATTTGTTGTCTTTCCCTTCTTGCATTTAATATTTTATCTTTGTCTTCAAGTTTCGTTGCATATATATTTTTCAATTAGAGATCTAGCATTCTATTCATACTAAGTCAATGGAATTCTCCAGGCCAGAACAATGGACTGGGTTACCTTTCCCTTCTCCAGGGTATCTTCCCAACCCAGAGATAAACCCAGGACTCCCGCATTGCAGGTGGATTCTTTGCCAACTGAGCAGCAAGGGAAGCCCAAAAGTACTGGAATCGGTAGCCTATCCCTTCTCCAGCAGATCTTCCTGACCCAGGAATCAAGTTGGAGTCTCCTGCATTGAAGGCAGATTCTTTACCAACTGAGCTATGAGGGAAGCCCAAGTCAAACAAGTAGAATCAAAATGTCATAAATTTTTACATAAAGTTTGATTGCTATTGTCTCAGTGTGTTCCTCCTTGGACTTTTCCTTCCTGGGAATCTCTGTGCTTCCTGAACTTGGTTGACTATTTCCTTTCCCATGTTAGGGAATTTTTCAGCTATTGTCTCTTCAGATATTTTCCCAGGTCCTTTTCCCCTCTCTTCTCCTTCTGGGACCCCTATAATGGGAATGTTGCTGCACTTAATGTTGTTCCAGAGGTCTCTTAAGCTGTCTTCATTTCTTTGCATTCTTTTTTCTGTAATCTGTTCTGCACTAGTGATTTCCATCATTCTGTCCTCCGGGTCATTTATCCATTCTTCTGCCTCAGTTATATTGCTATTGATTCCTTCTAATGTATTTTTCATCTCTGTTTGTTCTTTAGTTCTTCCAGGTCTTTGGTAAACATTTCCTGCATCTTGTCTTTTGTCTTCCCGAGGTCATGGATCATCTTGACTATTATTATTCTGAATTCTTTATCTGGAAGGTTGCCTATCTCCATTTCATTTAGTTGTTTTTCTGGGGTTTTATCTTGTCCCTTCATCTAAGACATAACTTTCTGTTTTTGCAGCCTGCTTAAATTTCTGTAAAGTGGTTTTTGTTTTAGCTGCGGTGGAACTGTATTTCTTCTTACTTCTTCTGTCCAGCCTCTGATGGAGGAGGCTAATATACTTGTGTAAGCTTTCTGGTAGGAGGGATTGGTGGTGGTGGGAAAAAAAAGAAACCAACAGAATAAAAAAACATTTCTTACATCTTCTCAATCCATGCCCTCAGTCTATTTACCCATACTTCCATTTTATTTTCAAGATTTTGTATCATCTTTGTCATCATTAATCTGTATTCTTCTTCAGGTAGACTACCTAGTTCTTCTTCATTTGTTTGGTTTGTGGGTTTTTACCATGTTTTTCATCTGTTTCATGTTTCTCTGTCTTTTCATTTTGTTCAAGTTATTGTGTTTGGGGTCTCCTTTTTGCAGATTGGAAGGTGGCAGTTCTGCTTAATTTTGGAGTCTGCCCCCTGTGGATAAGGCTGGGTCAGTGCCTTGCAAATGTTTCCTGATTGGGTGGACTTGTGCCTATATTCTGGTGGATAAAGCTAGATTTCATCTCTCTGAAAGACAGTGCCACGTCCAGTAGTGTGTTTTGCAGTGTCTATGAGTTTGGTATGGCTTCAGGTAGCCTATCTGCTAGTGTGCAGAGCTGTGCTCCTATTTTGCTGAAGGATTGGCATGGGGCGTCTGACAATGAAGCTTTCTAGCCTTTGGGTGGGATTTGGTCTAAGTGTTGACACGGAGTCCTTTGGGAGGACTCTCACATATTAGTACTTCCTGGGGTTGGCAGCTTTCTGGTTGTTCAAAATCCTGGACTTGGGTCTCCCACTTTAGGGGCTAAAGCCTGACCCCTGTTGCAGCACCAAAGCCTCACAAGCCACACAGCACAGAGGACAAAACCCCAAGACTCTTGTTGAAGGCAACACTCAGTGGTCCAGAACACCCACACCAAATTCTCTAATATTTCTAGGAAGATCTCTGGATCTTTTGTGAGCAGTATGGGGCCAGCTCTGTCTCACATCTGGCTTTACTCCACCTTGTACTTGCTCCTGAAGTCCACAATCTGTTCTCTGCCCAGTCATAAGTGGGTGAAGGCCAAGGACTATTATGGTTCATTGGCTCACTCAGGCTGGGGTGGGGTGGGGTGGGGCGGGATATAGAAGCCACAAAATAGGATGTACTAGAGAGTCCCTGTGGCAATAGAGACCTGCCAGATATTGTTACAGCTGGAAGCAGGTTGTGCACTCCCCCAGAGTAATTGGCTTAAGGTTGTAGAACCCTAGGAAACGCCAAGCTACTTAAGCTCCCAACAAGGTGCGGGCAATAACCAATGCGTGCTCACATCCTAGTGGCAGCTGCCACCTGTGGGGTTGGGACGCATCAGTAGCATTTTGTTTGCTGCCTCAGGCATTTCCCCAGGCCTTGGCAGTGGCAGTTACATCTAATTCCACAGCTGGTGCTCTGACTAGTTTTGCCAGTTTGGGTAGCCAAGTGTGGAGTAAGCATCCTGCCGACAATGACTTCTTGCCACTCTGGGATGACGAGTCTTTTCTCTGGACTCCCTCAACTGTGTCGAAGTAACCACTTCAGCGTATCCTCACAGCAGCCAACCAAAGTCCTCTTTCTGTGATCTGACACCCAAGCCTAAGCCTTAGGACCCCTGCCTCACTCTCTGTTGTGGGCAGAGTCATGTGAGTCCCTTCTAGGCTGGGAAGTTCAGCAGCGATATCTGTGGTGAATGTTCTCTGTTTTGCCTTCTGAGTCCCAAACATTACACTCCTCTGAGGTTCTGAAGCTTCTCCTAGCTCTGCCTGCTTGGGAATTTCCTAGTGTGTGGAAACTTTTTCTCCTTCATGACACTTTCTGCAGCAGGGTGCAAGTCCTTGTCCTGAAATCCTTTGTGTGTGTGTGTGTGTGTGTGTGTGTGTGTGTGTGTATGTCATTATCTTTTCATTAGCTTGTTCTAAGGAGATTGACTTGCTTTTTTTTTTTTTTTTTTGAAGTTTGGGATCTTCTGCTAGTATTCAGAAGTTATTCTCTAAGAGTTGTTCCATATTCAGGTGAATTTTTGATGTATTTGTTGGGAGAAAGGTGATCTTCCCATCTTACTCCTCCTCCATCTTCTCACCCCCATAATGTCTAGTCTTTTAGGTCAATTTTATAAAATATTGTGAAACTTCTTTGTTAAGAATAAAAAGTTAATATGTAATGGTAAAATGCTAAAATTATGTTAGTTAATTAAAAATATTGTTAGGCTTTGGAATTTTGAAAAATGGTGGTTAGAGAATATAGGTTGATGAGTTGCTTAAATCTATAACATCCTCAAATAAAACTGGTCTTCCATCATCCTATACAATTTGTTATGAAATGAAAAGGACATAACCAGAGGAAAATATAGGGCTACAACAGCAAATTTGTGTAAAACAAAGAATATTGCTCACTACCTGGTTCTACAAGGATTAAATTGTGAGCCACTACAGTCAATGATAAGCAGGGCACTCTGAAATGCATTCAAGATGTATACTATGATAAGGCACTCTGTGTTTTGGAAAAACCAGCCCCCCTTTAGGTAGTTAGAAACACATCAGGGGGAAAAAAATTAATGAATCCAGATTATTGAATCTTCCCATACATACAAAAACCTAACATAATTAACTGAGATATCTGATCCTTGTGATTAGCAATAACCTTTACTGAGATGTGTTTGCATATATTCCCTAGCCAAAACCATATATATTCCAGCTGCTTTTGAGAGCAGCTCCTTGGGGCTGTCTGAGATGCTGTCTCCCTGGCTAAGGTCTTGAATGACTCTAAGTGGAATTCAACTCACAATTCGTAAATTGTGCTTTTTTTTTTTTTTTTCTTTTTCAGTTGACAGTCTTAGCGACATTAAGAACATCTTTTTCCCTTTGGCCTGAACTCTACAAAGATCCAAAGCCTTGGATCTAGCAAGGATGCTTGTGCCCATCCATCTCCTTGGTGAATCTAGAAGACTTTAGGTGACTCTCTCCTGATCTTGGATCTCCTATCTTGGTTGATGATCCTGAGTTTTATTTCAGTAGTTGTTAAAATTCTCACTATAAGGAGTAGGTTTTCCTTGAACTTACGTTCAAGAAGAGGCACTTGGATCTCCCAGATGAAAGACACTGGAAAGATTTTGCTTAGTCCAAAGACACTGAGGAGGTTTGGATTAAATAATTAAAGGCTGACCTAATCTCTCTCCTCCAATTTGTTATTTTAACAGTGTTTTGTCAGAATAAAAATGAAGATATCATATGAGAGTTTTCATCTTTTAAGATAAGGGGTACAACTCCTTTCAGCCAGCTTCAAACTTCTCAGGCAACTTACAGGAATGGTGGAGGTGAGTCCTTATACTGTGCAGAAGTTGTGTAGGGAAACCACTCGTTAATTAAAAAGCTCATTCAGCTGGGGATACATACATAAGGATTGTTATCCAGTACTCCTAGGACCCAAAGCAGTTTTAGACTGCCAGAGGGAGAAACTGATATATGAAAGAGCTGAAATGACTCTAGGGTAACACCTAGGGGAAGTAAATTCACAAACAGCACATGATCCCACCACACAGTTTTCAATAGTAAGTTTATCCCCAAAATTTGACCCTGAAATGGGCAACAGCTATCAAAACAGAAGGGGAAAAGGCACCACATAACTTCCAGCTAATACTCCTGCTGGATTTATGTGCATATAAACTTATACTTGCAAGTACTTATTGAATTAGACATTAAGGAAATCTTGCCCTGACATGTCTAAGAAGGGACTCTTTTTGACATTCCAAAACTGGTTTTTGCATATGTAATTAGAGAAAGCCATTTTACAAAACATCTTTTCAAAATTCTGACCCTAAGGGAACAAAAGTCCCTCTGGGAGGAGCTTGCATTTCTCTAAGACCAATGCCAAAGAATATTTGAACTACAGAACAATTACACTCATTTCACATGCTAGCAAAGTAATGCTCAAAATCCTTCAAGCTACACTTCAATAGTACGTGAACTGAGAACTTCCAGATGTACAAGCTGGATTTAGAAAAGGCAGAGGAACTAGAGATCAAAATACTAGCATCTGTTGGATCCTAGGAAAAGCAAAAGAATTCCAGAAAAACATCTACTTTATTGATTGCCCTAAAACATTTGACTGTGTGGATCACAACAAACTGTGGAAAATTCTGAAAGAGATGGGAATACCAGACCATGTACATGCCTCCTGAGAAACCTGTATGTAGGTCAAGCAGCTAGAACTGGACATGGAACAACAGACTGGTTCAAAATTGGGAAAGATATATGTCTAGGCTGTATATTGTCACCCTGCTTATTTAACTTATATGCAGAGTACATCATGTGAAATGCAGGGCTGGAGGGAGCTCAAGTTGGAATTAGGATTGCTGGAAGAAATATCAATAGCTTCACATGTGCAGATGACACCATCCTAATGACAGAAAGTGAAGAGGTACTAAAAAGCTTCTTGATGAAGGCAAAAGAGGAGAGTGAAAAGCTAACTTAAAACTCAGTATTCAAAAAACTAAGATCATGGCATCCAGTCTCATCAGTTAATAAGAGGAAAAAAGGGAAGCAGTGACAGATTTTATTTTCTTGGGCTGCAAAATCACTGCAGATGGAGACTGCAGCCATGAAATCGAAAGATGCTTGCTTCTTGGAAGAAAAGCTATGTATACAAAACTTAGTGTTAAAAAGCAGAGACATTACTTTGCTGAAGAAGTTCCGTCTAGTCGAAACTATGGATTTTCCAGTAGTCATGTACGGATGTGAGAGTTCATCCACAAAGAAGGCTGAAGAGCTGATGTATTTGAATTGTGGTGCTGGATAAGACTCTCGGGGGTCCTTTGGAAAGGAAGGAGATCAAACCAGTCAGTCCTAAAGGAAATCAACCCTGAATATTCTTTGGAAGCGCTGAAGCTGGAGCTGAAACTTCAATACTTTAGCCACCTGGTTTGAAGGGCTGATTTATGGGAAAATTCCCTGATGCTGGGAAAGATTGAAGGAATGAGGAGAAGGGACAGCACTGGATGAGACAGAGAGCGTCACCAACTCAATGGACATGAATCTGAGCGAACCCTGGGAGATAGTGAAGGACAGAGGAGCTTGGTGTGTTGCAGTCCATGGGGTCGCAAAGAAATCCAGCATGACTTAGCAACTGAACAACAACAAAGGCTTACTTCTACTTCTTTTCCTATGCTAGCAAATGTGTTAATTGATTTTATGTTGCCAAGATGAGGATAATGGTGCTGCTATGATTGACAGTTATTCTGTGATATCTATCTGTCTATATATATACTATCTATGGGATACTTCCTATATTTCAGCTAAATTTAGTATGAACTGATCCTGTATACTCAGGCATGTGGGGAAAATATAGCAGCTATTTAGCTAGGAAATGGCCTGGGATGATAGGCCAGATGGAAATAAGGAGGTTTTCCTGTTGAAGATCAGTGTACAACTGCTTACTTCTTAGTTTCCACTAGAAATTAAGACTCTTTGAGAGTTTAAAGTTCAGAGAGCTTGAGAGAGAAAGCATGGTGCAAAATATGAAAATCAATAAGGAAGTTATAGAATGTTTGTGGAAATGAAACCTTGATAAAAAGTTTTTAATGCAATCAAGACTGGCAAAGATAGGAATAAATTTAATTGAGTGAATGAGTTTTTATATTAAAAGTAAGAATAAACTGATGCAAATCTAGAATATGGTTTTCTCTCCCTGTTAAGTGGACAAGGTTTTCTTGGACTATTAATCTGCTTTTGATAACAGATTATAAAGAGTCTTTACCTTTTACGTAATTTGTTGTAACTTTCTATATTTACCTTTAAAATATTTTACTGTGACTTGATTAAGTGAATAAGTAATGTTTCACAGTGACCTATGGGTCCTATTGGACCAATGGCTTTAAGCCTTTTTGATATCTTTGGTGAACTTCTTTAAATCAAATTCTGAATAAAGTTCTTTTCACCTCTAGCTAACTTTGAGATGTTTTGGAGGGGCTGAAATACCTAAAATAGACATACTAAACTAATTAGCCTTATTTGGTATATTAAATCATGTGAAACATTGTCAAATGAGTGATAATAAGCCTTATTAGTTATATTTTATGGTAAATATGATCAATATAAATTTTTTTGAAAATTATATGAAATTACTAAAATTTGCTCATAGCCTGGGATATTATCAGTCATAATTCTAGCTGTTATTTTAATATATTTGTGCCACAAAATAGCAAAATATCTTTGATAATTGCATTGTAAGTAGGTCTGTAGCAGTACTTTTTGTTTTTTGTCATTTATAGACAGTTGTTATTTTACTATGATGCTTTTATAATAAATGCTTCATCTTCAAGAAGTTTCATAAAAAGGACTTTATGACAAGTACAGATATCTAATAACTTTCAGATCATACCATTGAGCTGAACAAGAAATTACAAAATTCTAATGGAAAATCTCATAGCTTTATAAAACTGTTAACATAAGATCAAGATCAACAGGAATTAGTTATGTAGGGATGAATGATAATTTTTATGACTTTTTGTCTAAAAAACCATTGGTTTTTAATCTTTATTTTCCAGACAGAGGAAAACTTCTCCCCTTAAGCTATCAATGTGTACAGCACTTTGGTAAATTACAACTTTGTAAGCAGAATTGCAACATTTATCTTTTCTCTCTACCTGACCCCTCCAGAATTAGGAAACACTTGGTGAGTATTCTTATTTTCATGGCAATATATATTTGCATAAACTCTTTAAGAATTTGTTCTCCTATATCAGACATAATTAGAGACATTGGTTTTATTACCATTTCCTTGATGGCTTTCACTGAAATGTCAATATTAAGAATATGCATAGACTTAGTTATGACTAAACAGCTTTGAAGAACTAAGGTGAACTTTAAGGATCCAGCATGCTCACTGAAAAAAACCTCTCAGTACCTTGTTACAGAATTCCCAGTACATTATCAGGTGAACAAAGAAGGTCACTTCCTGGCATGTACATGAACCTCAAGGTATCTTGGACCTCAAGAAGAGAGGAATTTACTCAAATTTATAGGAATTACAGGCAAATCTGGTGGCAAGTACTTGGTGTGACTTCTTTTGGCCTTGAGAGACCCTTTAGAAGTTCAAACTGAGATTCCTTACGAAAAGTTCCAGCAAAACAATTTGAAAGAACTTATGTGATCAATTATACATGTAAATAATCAGGCAAAGTTTATTGGAACTAATTTTGCAAGCAAATTAGTCTTAATATGGCTATATTTGGTCAGAATGAGGGTATTTGAGAGAAAAACATGTCTCAGTGGATATTAAACTCTAGTGTTGTTAATGGATTTTGATGTTTTGTATTTACTTTCTGAGACTCACTTCCAAAAAATGGTTCCATTTTACTACATTTCATTATTATAAGGTTTAATTGAATTGTTAGAAGGAATTCTAAGCTTGCTCTGAAGATTTTCATAGTAATCTATTTTTAGATGAAGACCACATGCTGTATGATATACAACCATGAGATTATACAAACATGAAAAGGCATCATTTAAAGGACTCTCTCCAACCTAGATAGAAGGATCCTTGTCAAGTATACTTAACTAGGTCATGTGCAGCAAAACTGAAGGGAAATGACTCTTGATTTATATTTTGCATTCTAAAAGGGGCCCTGAACTGGACTGGTTCATAGAGAGGGCTGATGACTTCAAGTTCACCTCAAAATAACAGTCAAACAGAGAAAAAATGACACCAACACCAGGATGAGAAGAAGATAAAATAAAAAATAGACAGCTGTCCAAAAATGCTGGACATACCCCATATTATTATTTCGTGTTTTCTTGATTTCTTGGATTTTTGTATGTGAATCAAATGTTTTTCTATCATGGACTCAACTCTGTGCAGAACTTAGAAATCAGTCAAATTTTGGGGTTTATGGTCAATTGCCTATGTGCAGTACTTTGGTATACTTTGGTGAATTTATCTTCTCCAAGGCTCTCATTGGGCTTCCCAGGTGGAACTACCAGTAGAGAACCCGCCTGCCAATGTAGGAGACGTAAGAGATGTAGGTTCGATCCCTGGAGGAGGATATGACAATCGGCTCCAGTGTTCTTGCCTGGAGAATCCCATGGACAGAGGTGCCTGGTGGATTATAGGGTCACTCCGAGTAGGACACGACTGAAGTGACTTAGCACACAGCACACACAAGGTTCTCATTGGATTGTCCTTAGGAAATAGTTATGGTACTTTGGGGACACTATAAATATTACTAGATGGAATTCCCTCACTTGGTCAATCTGTAATACTTGCTTTGTCTCTGGGGCTTCCCTGGTAGCTCAGCTGGTAAAGAATCTGCCTGCAATGCAGGAGACCCCAATTCAATTCCTGGCTCAGGAAGATCCCCTGGAGAAGGGAACAGGTTACCCACTCCAGTATTCTGGCCTGGAGAATTCCATGGACTATATAGTCGCAAAGAGTCAGACACGACTGAACAACTTTCACTCATCTCTGGCCATTTTAAATGTAAATTTTCTTTAAAAGTTGCTTAAGCTCAGGAAGAGCAACAATCTAAATTTCAGTCAAAAATCATAACCTCCTGCTTATCAGGAAGGAATATCCCTCAGTTATGGGATTGATTTATATGAGTAACACCAAGTAAGTGTTATTTAAGTTTAGAAGCCCCTTTATGTTGGGAACAATTATATCATGCTCAATCTAATAACACTAAGAAGTTAGACTGGATGCCTTATGAACAAGGTAAATATATCATTACCCTTAAATATACTGATTAGCATGGAACAGCCTGGGTCAGATGACCAGGGATACCCTGGGTTGCACTTAAGGGAAGTTCTTGACTTAAATTCTTACTCATAACTTTATTAGTGCTACTAGATGCATTACTTATATTCTCCCTATTGTCATTTCTTTTTTTTTTTTTTAACTAAAAAAAATTTGTGGGCCATTTTTAGAGTCTTTATTTATTACAATATTGCTTCTATCTTAAGTTTTGGTTTTTTGGCTGTGGGGTGTGCGATCTTAATTCTCTGACCAGGGATTGAACCTTCATCCTCTGCACTGGAAGGCTGTCTTAACCATTGGATTACCAGGAAAGTCCCTGATTTTTATTTTTGGCATTGCCCAATATGTAACTGAGCTTCTGACAAAAATAATGACTAAGCAACTTGAAGCAGTTGACAAAACGCATATTTCTGTATAAGATTAAAAGGATTGTAATAGTTTAGATATGGGAAGAAGCAACAGGGAGAAGATTTTCCTGGACTAGAACAGACTCGTAAAACAGAGGGTCCAAAGGCTTTTATGCTGCCATTAACAGAGCCATGTCTACTAACAGCACACTGGGTGACCAATCAATGAAGTCCTTTTCTGGCCTAGGAATGAGCCTTCTGAGTGCCGTGGGACAAAATGGTCATGATATGCCTCACAACCTCTATCAAATTTGTGACTGAAAGGGAGAAAATGTAAAACAAAGAATATTGGTCACTGTCTAGCTTTACAAGGATAAAGTCATTAGCCTTTGCAGTTACTCCGCAACAGTCCACGCTGAAAGGAATTCAGGACAAACACCAAGATAAGACAGTCTGTGCTTTGGAAAAAAAAATAACTCTTAAGAGAGTTAAAGATATCTTGAGAGAAAAGAGTTAATGAACCCAGATTCTTGCATATTCCCATATACAGAAAAACACACTAACATTATTATCAGAGATACCTGTTCCTAGTAACTAGCAGAAACTTTTATTGAGGTGTGTTTGCACATATTCCCCAGTCAAAATCATATAGATAGATAGATAGATAGATAGATAGATAGATAGATAGATAGATAGATAGATAGATAGATAGACTGGCCATTGCCCCTGACTCTTGGGAGCAGTTCCTCAGAGCTGCATGAGATGCTGTCTCCTGGGCTATCGTCCTTAGTAAGACACTGAATAAAGCTCAACTCACAGCCCTTAGGTTGTGTTTCTTCAGTGGATATATGTCATTTATGTGTGGACTTCTGAGAAAGGACAGTAATATTTAGCCCAAGAGTCAATGAGCTGCAATCAGAATAGTTTAAGATTGAGAGAAGCAAGAAACAGTTATCTATCAGAATAAGCAAGTATTAGTTTTGTAAATGATTTTATTGTCTCCAAATAGGAAACTCCTGTTGATTGAAACTTTTATTTTTAGTTGTAGACATAGTTATTGCTTTGATCATTGTCAGTGGTGCCATTTTTTAATAAAATGTTCATGTTGAAGACTTACCAAAGGATTTACATTATAGTGATTTGCATTAAGCAAAACATACTACTTGCTAAGCAACCACATTTATGCCCTTTTCCAAATAACCCATATATCATTTAGACAAATACAATACACTTAATGGTAGTGGTCTCTACCAAAGTGTCAGTTCTATCAAAGCCATTGAGCTACAATTTACAGTCCTTTATACCATTCTTTGGCACCCCACTCCAGTATTCTTGCCTGGAAAATCCCATGGATGGAGGAGCTTGGTAGGCTACAGTCCATGGGGTCTCGAAGAGTCGGACACGACTGAATGACTTCACTTTCACTTTTCACTTTCATGCACTGGAGAAGGAAATGGCAGCTCACTCCAGTATTCTTGTCTGGAGAATCCCAGGGATGGGAGCCTGGTGGGCTGTCGTCTATGGGGTCACATAGAGTTGGACACAACTGACCTGACTTAGCAGCAGCAGCATACCATTCTCTTTTTCACCCAATTTCAATTTTTTTCCTAGAATAAAATAAATACTAACAGGTAGGCATATGAAATTTTCTTCAAAGCTGTTATCACTTCTAAGTGTAAAGGAACACTATTATTTGGTGATTCTTTATTATTTGGGTTGCACAGTATCTATCAAAAGCTTGAAAACCTTAACTATTTTTTTTTCTCTGTGATTCAACAGTCTGCATATTTCTATGCCAAGGTGTAAGGCATGACCACTTATCTTAAAGACAATCAATATGAACTATTCACATATTTCTTGCTCAAGTCTTTTTGTCCATCCCAGTGACATAGGTGATCTGACTATGGTGAGAGACATTGCCTTCTGTAGTGACTGAGAATGAATTGGCTTAATATTATGATCTGTAGTGTTTTCATATACATATATATATATGCATATTTTTAAAAGATATTCCAATTGCACAGTAGAATAAAAGATGAAATATTAATAAAATATTTTTCTCTAAACCTATTCCAAGTCACATTTTCCCAATTAAGAGTTTTTCAAAAAACTTTTCTAGTTTATACAAATTTGTCTGTATGTATGGCAAGTGATTTCTTACCATTGGTTCAAGTGTTTTAAAATCTGTATTTGTTTTCTATTGTTGTTGAAACATATTACCAAAGACATGGTAGATTAAAGCAATACAAATTTATTTTACAAACCTTAAGGTTGTCAGTCTAAAATGGACCTGTAAGGCTGTGTCCCTTCTGTAAGTCTAGAAGGAAGCCATGCTCTGACCTCTTCCCAGCTTCTAGAAGCTGCCTACTTTCCTTATTAAGCAAAAGTCCCTCTTGCCATGTAGGATTATTTTATCATGGGTTTCAGGAATAGGACACAGACAACTTTGGGGGCCCTTATTCTGCCAACAATAACATATCTCAGCAAAGATTTTACATTGTTTTAATTCAGGTCCTGTCTTATTATTTTATCTTCAATTATGTTATCTTTTTTGTTGTTTTGGCTCTTGTTTTTTCTTAGATTCTCAACTAACATGGGTATTTTGGTAGCTGGGGAAATATGACTTTCTTCAATAACAGAACTTTCTTAAAATGTTCAATTAAGTGGAGGAAATGAGCTGTCTGCACTGAACACTCCTCAAATCTAAAGAAATATTTCCTGGAAATAGCTATCATTCTATCTTCATACTGCTGTCAGCATTACTTATTTCCTCTGACTTGAAACTTTTTCTCTTTTCCTCAAAATCCTCTTCCCTCTTGGTTTGCTTACTTCACCAACAGCTCCATCTCATCCTCCTTTGTCATTTTGTCACATCCCCTCTACATGTGTATGTACAGTTCTTACATTGTTAATATCCTCCAGATGTATTTATACACTATTTGGGTACTCTCCAATCTCATGGATTTACAACACCTATGAGGAGAAAAGTCCTGAATTTATGTATTCAGCTCCAACCCTCCCTTTAATTTCAGACTTGAAAATGCAACTGCTTTTTTGACATTTTTATTGATAAATGACTGTCTACTTGGCATTTCAAACTTAGATATCCAAAGCAACAGTTTTAATTTGCACCCAACACTCATACCAAATAGTCCCCCTTCACCAGTCCTCCCACCTCAATGTATAGCACCGTCTCTCATCCAGCTAATTGTGAACTCTCACACACATACACACATTTGGAGACACACTTGACTCCTCTTCTCTTACATCTTTATCCAATTCAACACCAAATGCTGATAGCTCTACTTTGAAAAATTTTCAGTGCTTCACCATTTTTCATTACCTCTATTGTTAACATTCTAGTCCAAGACACCATTATCAACCAATCGGATTACTGTAATAGCTTTGCTCTGCTTTCACTCTTGTTCCCTTACAACATTCAAAGTCTTTCCCAAATGTTCAACAAGTTATATCACCTCTCTGTCCAAAACCTTCTAATTCCACTCAGGCTAAAAGTACCACTCTTTGGTTTTTGAATATATTTGGTATATAGAATCTAAAAGGATGAACAGCCTCCATTTGAGATGATTACAAGGCAAGTGGAATTCTTGGAAAGGAAAATTTTCTAGACAGTAAAATTTTCTAGACAGTAAAATAAATATTCCTTGAAGAGGTCTAAGATGTAAAGTGAGTAAAGAGTAAAATTGATAGAAGTAAAGAGTTAAAAAAAAAAAAAAAAAAGATGAGTCAGAGAAGGTATTAGGAATTTGTGTTTGGGTTGTCACCAAAGATGTTAAAAACATGACTCATGAAGGGACTAGCTACTTCTGAGGCTTCAAATTTAACTGTGGTGTCAGTTTAGACAAAAGGAACACAGATTTAGATTTTGGCTGAGAATCAAGGCAAGGCTGCTTGTTTGCTAAGGACAGCCCTGGAAATCAGCATATTCAAGGCAGTGGAATCGAAGAGAACATAAGAGAAAAGGTGAAAATCAAGGGGATATAATTGGTGCCACTTGGATCTGCATATTCTCCAATCATTGCTAACTGGTGGAAGTTCTGAGTTTCATTTTATTTAAATGGGCATTTCACTTCTAAAATTAATTACTTTTCTTTATTTTTCTTGAACACTTGCAATATCCATGACACTTTAAATCTCTTCAACTTTCACTGTAAGTTTTTTTAAAAAATATTACAATTAATTTGTTCATGTAGCTACCAATAAATATTTTTAAAAGAACAGTAGGATTTCTTCTGGTTTGGTATTTTTCAAGACAACTATGTGACCTCAGTACTTTATAAGGCCATAATATTCTTTCCCATGTGCAAGTGTTTATGTTGGTCACTTCATAGACTTTTTTTTCTTCCATTTATTTTTATTAGTTGGAGGCTAATTACTTTACAATATTGTAGTGGTTTTTGTCATACATTGACATGAATCAGTCATGGATTTACATGTATTCCCCATCCTGATCCCCCCTCCCACATCCCTCTCCACCCGATTCCTCTGGGTCTTCCCAGTGCACCAGGCCCGAGCACTTGTCTCATGCATCCAGCCTGGGCTGGTGATCTCTTTCACCCTAGATAATACACGTGTTTCAATGCTGTTCTCTCGAAACATCCCACCCTCACCTTCTCCCACAGAGTCCAAAAGTCTGTTCTGTACATCTGTGTCTCTTTTTCTGTTTTGCATATAGGGCTATCATTACCATCTTTCTAAATTCCATATATATATGCATTAGTATACTGTATTGGTGTTTATCTTTCTGGCTTACTTCATTCTGTATGACAGGCTCCAGTTTCATCCATCTCATTAGAACTGATTCAAATGAATTCTTTTTAATGGCTGAGTAACACTGATGAAAGAAATCAAAGAGGACACAAACAGATGGAGAAACATACCATGTTCATGGATTGGAAGAATCAATATTGTCAAAATGGCTATACTACCTAAAGCAATCTATAGATTCAATGCAATCCCTATCAAGATACCAACGGTATTTTTCACAGAACTAGAACAAATAATTTCACAATTTGTATGGAAATACAAAAAACCTCGAAGAGCCAAAGTAATCTTGAGAAAGAAGAATGGAACTGGAGGAATCAACCTGCCTGACTTCAGACTATACTACAAAGCCACAGTCATCAAGACAGTATGGTACTGGCACAAAGACAGAAATATAGATCAATGGAACAGAATAGAAAGCCCAGAGATAAATCCACGAGCCTATGGACACCTTATCTTCGACAAAGGAGGCAAGAATATACAATGGAAAAAAGATAACCTCTTTAACAAGTGGTGCTGGGAAAACTGGTCAACCACTTGTAAAAGAATGAAACTCAAACACTTTCTAACCCCATACACAAAAATAAACTCAAAATGGATTAAAGATCTAAATGTAAGACCAGAAACTATAAAACTCCTAGAGTAGAACATAGGCAAAACACTCTCTGGCATAAATCACAGCAGGATCCTCTATGACCCACCGTCCAGAATATTGGAAATAAAAGCAAAAATAAACAAATAGGACCTAATTAAACTTAGAAGCTTTTGCACAATGAAGGAAACTATAAGCAAGGTCAAAAGACAGCCCTCAGATTGGGAGAAAATAATAGCAAATGAAGCAACAGACAAAGGATTAATCTCAAAAATATACAAGCAACTCCTGCAGCTCAATTCCAGAAAAATAAATGACCCAATCAAGAAATGGGCCAAAGGACTAAACAGATATTTCTCCAGAGAAGACATACAGATGGTTAACAAACACATGAAACGTTGCTCAACATCACTCATTATCAGAGAAATGCAAATCAAAACTACAATGAGGTACCATTACATGCCAGTCAGGATGGCTGCTATCCAAAAGTCTACAAGCAATAAATGCTGGAGAGGGTGTGGAGAAAAGGGAACCCTCTTACACTGTTGGTGGGAATGCAAACTAGTACAGCCGCTATGGAGAACATTGTGGAGATTTCTTAAAAAACTGGAATTAGAACTGCCATATGACCCAGCAATCCCACCTCTGGGCATACACACTGAGGAATCCAGATCTGAAAGAGACATGTGCACCCCAATGTTCATCGCAACACTGTTTATAATAGCCAGGACATGGAAGCAACCTAGATGCCCATCAGCAGACGAATGGATAAGGAAGCTGTGGTACACATACACTTCATAGACTTTTAAGCCATTAATAAATTAGGGCAGTTCAATTACTCTTGAGTCACATTCATAATTACTGTGACTATCTTTAACCCTCTCTCTTAGACAGTAAATTTCCCAGGGCAGAATCTTTTTTCCTGGAACCTGACACTGTTATATTTAAATATTCAAAAATGCCACCTTCATGTACAGATACCATTGCACTTGTACTCTTTTATGATCTGTCTTAATTATAATCTTAAAAGAAATATAGTATATAGAAGCAAACAGAAAAAGGTACATGCATAATTATGCCTTAGGTCTATAAAGCATTTTTCTGATGTACAAATCAGTTTTACTTACATTCTCTTTGGAGTTCAGTATAACACTGTAAACTAGACCCCTACCTGTTTAGAGAGAAGATATAAAAATTAAGATCTAGTAACTTGCTATTAAGTGTCAGCAATAGACTGGAGTCCAGACCTTTTGATTTTTAGTTCATTCTAATTTACATTTTGTCATACAATGGCCATTCAATGGCTACCCAGAAAAATCCATGAGAAGACATAATTTATGACATAAACCATATTTCATTGTAAGTATTATTGCCTCAATATTTTTCCTAGGGGAGATTCCTTTCAATTCAAACCAGTCAAAAAATTACCTTTTATGCCAAACTTTGATATAACAGAAGAGAGAATGCAATGTCCTATCATGACATCAGCACAGAAAGAACAGGGGCATCTGGCTAAAGAACAGAAATCACTAAGAGAGAAAACCAGTCAGTCAGAGCCACTTGCAAATAGCTCACCTGTAAGACTGGCAAGAGGTATTTACAGAGCATAGTGGAGAAAGTGAAAGCCACGCTGACAATACAATAGATAAAGACTACTGTACATTAAATGAATCTTGTGTAGTTGCAGGATTAGAAACCAGTCATCTTCTAGAGAGACTTCAATAAGCTTTCTCCTAAAAGGAAATGGTATTCAAGTGCAGGCCGGTGTGAGGGAAGAGACGTGGAAAAAACATACAGGAATTAGTGGGGCTCAGCAGCAAAAGAAGGAAAGCTGTTATTAGGTAGAAGCAGAAGCAATTAACATAACTTCATTTGATTAAGGGTTTTCTCAAATTCCTAGAGAACTGAAAATCAGCATTTCAAGGTCATTGTATATATTTTATAGTAATTTTTCCATGTGTATGAATCATGTGTTTTTAATTATGAGAGAAGCTAGCATAGGATGGGTAACCAAATAGGACCCTATGGGGCCTTCCTGGAAGAGACACTCCCCATGTCCACTGCCTGTCTCTTGTCTTTAGAAAACCTAGTCTCCTAGACCTTCCCTGAGTTCCAAAGAGTGAATTTAACCACATAAATGAGAAAATTCAGGGAAAAAAAGGAAAACAGTCAAGCAAAACAAAATAATAGTAGCTTAGCTATTTGACAAAGTCAAGGACCTTTAGTTCCTCCTCAAGGGCTGTAGATAATATTCTTAGCCGTGTCCTTTGAGCTGTTTTTCAGATTCTGAAACCCCCACCAGATGAAAGAAGTTAACTGTATGCTGCCTACAAGCACATAGACCCCAGACTGGTTGGAGCCAGAAGGTTGATGGTGTTGACTCCTGATTATTTCACATCCAACCTATCAGAAGAATGTCCATGAGCTAATTACACACTCCACAACCTCTGTCCCTCACTCTGTTTAAAAATCTTTCCCTGAAAGCCTTAAGGGAGTTCACACCACTTAGGTACATGCTGCCTGAACTCCTTGCTTGGTACCTGCAATAAATGCTGCACTTTCTTCATCACAACCTGGGGTCAGTAGATTGGCCATTTTGCATGTAGGCAGGAGGATCCAAGTTTGGTTCTGTAATAGATGAACTCTCCTTTTAGTGTTGGTGTACAGCCTGTGCTTCACTCATCTCTAGGGGGTGCCATTCACATAGACTGTGCTGAAACTCAATTGTGAATACACTTGCTTAAACTGCTTTACAGCTGCTCTTGAACAGCAAGCCTCATCTCTGGATCCTCTGCTCATACTATTTGTGTGTGTGTGTGTGTGTGTGTGTGTGTGTGTGTGGTGTGTGCACATTCTTACCCTTCACTTCAGTCCAGCCACTTGGTCCTGTCTGACTCTTTGCAACCCCATGAACTGCAGCACGCCAGGCCTCCCTGTCCATCACCAACCCCCAGAGTTTACTCAAACCCATGTCCATTGAGTCGGTGATGCCATCCAGCCATCTCATCCTCTGTCATCCCCTTCACCTCCTACCCTCAATCTTTCCCAGCATCGGGGTCTTTTCCAATGAGTCAACTCTTCACATGAGGTGGCCAAAGTATTGGAGTTTCAGCTTCAGCATCAGTCCTTCCAATGAACACCCAGGACTGATCTCCTTTAGGATGGACTGGTTGGATCTCCTTGCAGTCCAAGGGACTCTCAGGATCTAACACCACAGTTCAAAAGCATCAGTTCTTTATCATTCAGCTTTCTTTATAGTTCAACTCTCACATCCATACATGACTACTGGAAAAACCATAGCCTTGACTAGACGGACCTTTCTTGACAAAGTAATGTCTCTGCTTTTTAATATGCTGTCTAGGTTGGTCATAGCTTTCCTTCCAAGGCGTAGGTATCTTTTAGTTTCATGGCTGCAATCACCATCTGCAGTGATTTTGAAGCCCAGAAAAGTAAAATCAGTCACTGTTTCCACTGTGTCCCCATCTGTTTGCCATGAAGTGATGAGACCAGATGCCATGATCTTAGTTTTCTGAATGTTGAGTTTTAAGCCAACTTTTTCTTTCTCCTCTTTCACTTTTATCAAGAGGCTCTTTAGTTCTTCTTCCCTTTCTGCCATAAGGCTGGTGTCATATGCAATAAACTGTGGAAACTTCTTACCTTTACTTCAGTCAATTATCATCTCAGAAAGACTTTCTTACTATTGGATTGAATATCCTCTCTAACCTTAGCCAATCTCAATTTTCTTACTCAGTTCTACTGCCTTCAAAGCATTGTCCACTGCCTGAAATTATCCTGTTCATGAATTTATGATTATTTTTGTTTTCCTGCTCTGGGGGTACACACTTCATCTGTGCAAATAAGCCATAGCTACAGAAAAGTGTCTGGCACATAATAGTGTTCAACCAATATTTGTTGAATAAAATAAATGAATATAGTATCACATAATGTTTGAAAAATTAAATGATATACTGAAAGAAATCTATCAGCCACAAAATGTTTGAAACTTACTAAGTGATAATTTACTTTTTATTCATTGATTTCTTTATTTGACTATTTTGTACCTATTTATTTATGATTACATTCAAATATTCTAACAGCTTCTTTGCCTACAAATTCCATTTCCTTACCCTTTTTTGCTTCATCGTGCTTCCTGGAAAAACTCCAGCCCTTGTTAAATCCAACTTTTCCCTGCTGCCAGAAAGAATTGCATCTCAGTACTGCTTAATGTCTCTTTAAATTCATGACTTAAACTCAAATAGGGCCATGGAGGTGGCCAGCAATCCAAGTGCATTTCCTGTTTTGTTTTCTCTCTCTTCTATGCTCTCTGATGCTTTTTAAATTTCTTCTTTCCTTTCCTGAAACCACCACCATCTCTTCTGCCTTCTGCCTCTCAGTTGAAAACATTACTTATTAAGAAAATAAAAAGTAATTGGAGGAATTCCATAAACTTTGCAGATATCTGCTCGTCTGTCTCCACATGGATGGGAATATGGCTCCCTGGGTATGAGGCCAGTGCAGTCACAGAGAGATCTATACTCAGAAGGGTCCTCTTCCTGTTGTTCCATGTTCTGTGGTCCTTGTCATAAGATATAGTTCTTATAAATTTTTCTTGAATTTGCATGTTGTAAATCAGCTTCCAATGATAATGGAGCAGGCTTCAGGGACTCAGAACCTGGGCCCTGCCTCTCATGGCCTCTATGTCTCCTCCAAATGGTTCCTGAAATTGCTTAGTTTCTGCTCCCAGTTGCTCTTTACCCCTCCTGCTCTCCTATCATTCTCCTGCTACTACTGTTGTCATCTTCCACCTAGGGCTGCAAGTTATTTTGGGCTGAGAGTCTGCAAGTCATCATCGGCATCTACCCCAGGTAGAACACCTGAGCGCTGGAGCATTGTGGGTGAGGGCTAAGCCCACACCTGTGGCATTTTGGGGGCAAAGTGAGGCAATGGCTGCTCTGGCAACTCCTTCAGCAGGTGAGTAGTTAGCCCATCTAGCCTATTCCTGATCTCAAGACTGAGTATAGCTTGGGGAAACTAATCTCTTAGGAGTCACCTATGTGACGGTTTATTGTATGTGTCAACTTGGCTGGGCCATGGTTCAGTCAAACATCATTCTGGGTGTTTTCTTGAGGATGTTATTAGATGAGATTAACATTTAAAATTGGTGGATTTTCAGCAAAGCAGATTGCCTTCCATAATGTGGATGGGCCTTTTTCCATCATTAGAAGGCCTGACCAGAACAAAAGACTGACTTCCCCTGAGAAAGAGGGAGTTCTGCCAGCAAAAGGACTTTGGGTTTTGTATCAGTCAGGGTTCTCAAGAGGACCAGAACAAATGTGATATGAAGCTGTATGAGGAGATTTCTTATGGGAATTGGCTCATGTGATTATGAAGGCTTAAAAGTCCATGATATGTTGTTGCTCCAGGAAAGCTTGTAGTCCAGAACCCAGTTCAGAATTCCTGAGAACAAGCTCCAATGTTCAATGTCTGCAGGCAGGAGAACATGCAGGTTCCAGCTGAAGAAGAGAGGGAGAATCCACCTTCCTCTGCCTTTTTATTCTATTTGTTCCTCAGTGGGTGGGATGTTACTGGTCCACTTTGGTAGGGCATTTTTGTTTACTCACTTGACTGATTCAGACACTAATCTCTTCCAGAGATGCTCACAGACACATCCAGAAATACTTTCCACCAGTTATCAAATAATCCTTTAGCCCAGTCAGGTTGACATATTAAATTAACCATCTTAGACTTGAACTGAAACATTGGATCTTTCTGGGTCTGCAGCCCCTCAGCTGGGCTGCTCTATAGATTTGGACTTACCAGACTCCATAATCATGGGAGCCTATCTCTCAAATAAATCTCTTTATGATTCTACGTGTGTACACATATACATATAAACACCCTACTGGTCCTCTCTGTCTGGAGAATCATGATTACTATGCTTATCCCCCATGGACTGGAGCCATCAGCTCCTGGGAAGGGGAAATGAACTCGACTACCTTTTGCCAGAGCCCTGAATTATTATTTTTCACTTGGGCCACAAAGTATGTAGCCAGCCATGTCCTAATTATTATAATTTTTGCCTTTTTTTCTTGTTCCTATAGATGTATTACCCCTAAGGGTCATTCTTTCGCTTACACACCAGACCTCATAGTCTTACATCTTCTCAAGGACATTGCTTCAACATTCTTTCCACTCTTCTGTATGATTCCCTTCCTCCTTCTGAATCATCCCATCATCACACCAATTTGCTACAATTTTTCACCTTTGAAAAAAATGCCTCTTCTGATTTCATATACTACTTAAGTCACTACTGATTCTTCCATGTCCTTTAGACCAAAGTTACTCAATAGAAGCATTTACACTGGCTGTTACAATTCTTCCCTTAGTCTAGAATTAGTTGACTGGCACAGCCAGAGTTAATTATTCCGGTGACCTCTGAAGTATCAAAAAATTCCTACATCAATCAGCGCTAATGACCATCACCTTGTTTCAACATGCCGCTTCACCTTCTGCACATACTGTCCCAAGTGAGTGGGAGGTAGTGAGTAAGAACAGAGGGTGTGCCACTACACAGAATATTCTACAAATACCATCTCTTTGGGGAGCACAAAGACAGGAAGACAACAGTTGTAACCCCTAGCCAAGTTTATAGCAAACCTCATCTACATATCTTATAATAGGATTTGACAGCTTTTCTAAAATAGCCTAGAATGTCAAAACTTCCTTTTCTTTATTTCATAAAGCAAAGGAGAAGTAAATCAGTTATTCCTATATCTGTAACAAATAACATCCTATTAGGATCTCTGTTCAGCTTGTATTTCAGAGCTTTCTAAAAAGAACAGGCTGTTAAATAAATGTATCTTCCTATTGAGATTAATACAGCAGCAGCTACCATGATACAGTTTGCACCTCTGTCCTTAAAGGGAGTGTCAATTTTCTGTATTTTTGTAGGTTAAGAGACCTAAAGCTATGCCTGGTTTCAGACTGAAAACTTGCTAATGAATATTTTTATAATGAAGTATTTATTCCTGGTAGCTACATGCCCAAAATCTTTAGAGTTTTGGGTTTATATTTACCATTTATTTTCTAATGGAGAACAGAGACAAGGCAAGTACAAAGAAATCATACAAATTAAGCTAAAAGCAGGATGAATATTTGGAAAACTACAGGAAAGCATGAAAGAACAAGAAGCAATGATTCAGCCACATAAAATCTATGAAGGAAAAATGCACATATGGCCTCAAAGGGCAAGTAAATATTTGATAGCAATGAGTTATGAAACATCTTCGGGGAGAAATTCCTGCTCCTATTTTTCTTCTCGATCTCTCTGCATCTGAAGATTTTCCCTCTTTCTGATTATGTTGTTCTTCCTCTAAATCTGATGACTTAGTATCTTATTATCAACATTCCTTAATGCACACACACACACACACACACACACACACACACACACACACACACACTTTATTTTAGATTCTCAACAAAACTGAACATCAGGTACAGAGATTTTCTACATATACTTTGGGTTAACACATGCACAGCCTCTTCATTATCAACACCCCTCACCAGAAATGTGCATTCATTATGACTCATGACCCTTCACTGACACCTCATTATCACCAAAGTTCATAGTTCACATTCACTCTTGGTGTTTTATATTCTATGGGTTTTGACAGATGTATTTTCTATTATAGTATCATGCAGAATAGTTTCACAGCCTATACATTCTCTGTGCTGTCTTCCCTACCCCACCCCTAGCAACCACTGATCTTTTTACTGTCTCCTTTTTCAAAATCTCATATAGTTCAGAGCATTTGGTCTTTTTAGATTGGCTTATTTCACTTAGTGATGTGTATCTAAGTCTCCTCCATAACTTTTAATGACCTGATAGTTCATTTTTTAGTGCTAAATGATGTTTCGTTTTCTGGTTGTTGCAAAGTTTATCTGTTTACTGGCTGAAGGACATTTTGGCTGTTTCCAACTTTTGACAATTATGGATAAAGTTGCTATAATTATCTACATGCAAGTTTTTGTGTGGGCATGTTTTCAACTCATTTGGGGAAATATCAAATAGTGTGATTTCTGGATCATACGATAAGAAAATGTTTAATTTTGTAGGAACCTGCCATGTTGTCTTCAAATGTAGCTGCACCATTTTGCATCCCCACCAGCAACAAATGAGAGTTGCTATCGCTTTACATGGTTTCCAGCACTTGGTTTTGCTCCTTCAGATTTTAGCACCCAAACAGGTGCGTGTGTGATTCACTCATTATACTTTTATAATTTAATTCACTTGTATTACCCAACTACCTCTTGGAGATAGAAAACGTTTAATAACTCAGGTTTGATCTCTCTTACACACTTTTTACTTCTCTATTTTTCTTCCTTCAAATATAACTCTCACAGCCCAATCATACATACATAAAAACCTACTCTAAATAGTACGTTGACTAGGATATAACAAATATCATCCCCAGTCAAGGATGAAGCAACTCCCATACACTTTTTCTCCAATTAGATTTGGCAACTTCTCTAAACTGTTTTATTCTTTTGGATGCTATTATCAATGGAACTATTTTCTTAATTTCCTTTTCAGATAGTTTGTTGCTAGTATATAGAAAAGTAACTGATTGTTGTATGTTGATTCTGTATCCTGCAACTTTATTGAATTAATTATTAATTCTGACAGTTTTGGGGTGTGTGGAGTCTTTAGGGTATAAACATGTCATCTAAAACAGTAATAAAAATATTATTTTTTCCTTGAATATATATATATATATATATATATATATATATATATATTTGCCTAATTACTTCTAATAGGACTTCCAGTACTATATTAAATAGAACTGGCAGAGGAGAAATGCTCATTTTGTTCTTAAAGAAAAGGCTTTCATGATATTGATTGTGAACTTTTCATAAATGGTCTTTCATTTTTAAGGTATTGTTAATATCCTTCTGTTCTAAGTGTGTTGAAAATTTAGCATGAAAGGTGTTTAATTTTTTCAAATGCTTTCTCTGCCTCTATTGAGATAATCTTTGTCTTTTGTTTTGTTAATGTGGAGCATCACATTAACAGATTTTCATGTGTTGAAGCATCCTTGCATCTCAAGGATAAATCTAATCCAGTCATGGTGATTGACCTTTATGTGTGCTGCTGAATTCAGTTTCCTAGTATTTTGTTGATGAACTTTGCATGTTTATACATCAGGGAAATTAGCCTGTAGCTTTCTTTTATTGTAGTGTCTTTGTCAGAGTAATGTTTGCTGGAATTCAGCAGTAAAGCCATCTGGCTCTAGACTTTTCTTTGTTAGGACATTTTTGATTACTGATTCAATCTTCTTACTGGTTTGTTTAAATTTTTATTTCTTCATCATTCAGTATTGTCAGGTTGTATGTTTTGGGCAATTTATCCACAATTTCTAAGGCTATCCAATTTACTGATGTATAAGTGTTGATTGTAGTATTTTGTTTCTGTGGCATCAGTTGTAATGTCTCCTCTTTTGTTTTTTATTTTTGTTTTTTGAGTTCTTCTCTTTTCTTAGTCTGTCTAAAATTTGTAAATTTTATTAATCTTTTCAAGAGACTAACTCTTACCTTTGAAGTTTTGCTTTTGTTTTTCTGTTTTATACTTTATTTCTATTCTAATACCATATTATTTGTTTCCGCTATCTTTGAGCTTAACTTGTCCTTTCTTTTCAGTTCATCGAGGTGTGAGTTAGGATGTTTGACCTTTATTCTTTTATAGAGAAGTTTATTACTGTAAAATTCCATCTTACCACTGTTTTTGTTTCATCCCATAAATTGTGGTATGTTGTGCTTTTGCATGCCTCAAAACATTTCCTAATTTCTCTTTTAGTCTTCTTTGACCTATTTATTGTTCAAGAATATATTATGTCATTTCCTAATATTTATAAATTCTCCGACATCCATTCTGCTTTTGTTTCCTGGTTTCATTCCATTGTATGGAGAAAAGATAGCTGGTATGATTTCAATTTTAAATTTGTTAAGACTTGTTTTGTGAGAAATGGTTACATGTACATCTGAGAAGAATGCATGTTCTGCTGTTGTTGAATGGAACTTTCTCTGTTTCTGTTAGGTCTAGTTTGATATATGGTGTTCAAGTCTCCTGATTCCTTACTGATTATCTGTGTAGATACTGTATCTATTATTGAATATGGGGTCAGTTCAGTTCATTTCAGTTCAGTTGCTCAGTCGTATCAGACTCTTTGTGACCCCATGGACTGTAGCACACCAGGCTTCCCTGTCCATTACCAACTCCCAGAGCTTACTCAAACTCATGTCCATTGAATTGGTGATACCATCCAACCATCTCATCCTCTGTCGTCCCCTTCTCCTCCCACCTTCAGTCTTTCCCAGCATCAGGGTCTTTTCAAATGAGTCAGTTCTTCACATCAGATGGCCAGGGTATTGGAGTTTCAGCTTCAGCATCAGTCCTTCCAATGAATACTAAGGACTGATTTCACTTAGGATGGACTGGTCAGATCTCCTTACAGTCCAAGGGACTCTCAAGAGGTTTCTCCAACACCACAGTTCAAAAGCATCAATTCTTTGGCACTCAGCTTTCTTTATAGTCCAACTCTCACATCCATACATGACTACTGGAAAAACCATAGCTTTGACCAGACAGAATTTCATTGGCAAAGTAATGTCTCTGCTTTTTAATATGTTTTCTAGGATGGTCATAACTTTTCTTCCAAGGAGCAAGTGTCTTTTAATTTCATGGCTGCAGCCTGCAGTGATTTTAGAGCCCCATCTGCAGTGATTTTTAGAGCCCCCCCAAAATAAAGTCTCTCACTATTTCCATTGTTTCTCTATTTTCCATGAAATGACCAGAATGTTGAGCTTTAAGCCAACTTTTTCATTCTCTTTTACTTTATCTAGAGGCTTTTTAGTTCTTTTTCACTTTCTGCCATAAGGGTGGTGTCATCTGCATATCTGAGCTTATTGATATTTTCCCCAACAATCTTCATTCCAGCTTGTGCTTCATCCAGTCCAGCGTTACTCATTATGTACTCTGTATATAAATTATATAAGCAGGGTGACAAAATACAGCCTTAACGTAGTCCTTTCCTAATTTGAAGCCAGTCTGTTGTTCCATGTCCAGTTCTAACTGTTGCTTCTTGACCTGCATATAGATTTCTCAGGAGGCAGGTAAGGTGGTCTGGTAGTCCCATCTCTTTAAGAATTTTCCAGTTTGTTGTGATCCACACAGTCAAAGGCTTTGGTATAGTCAATTAAGCAGACGTAGATGTTTTTCTGGCGCTCTCTTGCTTTTTCAGTGATCCAATGGATGTTGGCAATTTGAACTCTGCTTCCTCTGCCTTTTCTAAATTCAACTTGAACAGCTGAAAGTTCACGGTTCACGTACTATTGAAGCCTGGCTTGGAGAATTTTGAGCATTACTTTACTAGCGTGTGAGGTGAGTGCAATTGTGCGGTAGTTTGAGCATTCTTTGTCATTGCTTTTCTTTGGGATTGGAATGAAAACTGACCTTTTCCAGTCCTGTGGCCACTGCGGAGTTTTCCAAATTTGCTGACATATTGATTGTAACACTTTCACAGCATCATCTTTTAGCATTTGAAATAGCTTAACTGGAAATCCCTCACCTCCACTAATTTTGTTCGTAGTGATGCTTCCTAAGCCCTACTTGACTTCACATTCAAGGATGTCTGGCTCTAGGTGAGTAATCACACCATCATGGTTATCTGGGTCATGAAGATCTTTTTTGTATAGTTGTTCTGTGTATTCTTGTCACCTCTTTTTAATATCTTCTGCTTAGTTAGGTCCAGGACATTTCTGTCCTTTGTTGTGCCCATGTTTGCATGAAATATCCCCTTGGTATCTCTAGTTTTCTTGAAGAGATCTCTAGTGTTTCCCATTCTATTCTTTTCCTCTATTTCTTTGCACCAATCACTGAGAAAGTCTTTCTTATCTCTCCTTGCTATTCTTTGTAACTCTGCATTCAAATGGGAATTCCTTTCCTTTTCTCCTTTGCCTTGTGCTTCTCTTCTTTTCTCAGCTTTTTGTAAGTCTTCCTCAGACAACCATTTTGCCTTTTTGCATATCTTTTCCTTGGGGATGATCTTGACCACTGTCTCCTGTACAATGTCATGAACCTCCATCCACAGTTCTTCAGGTACTCTGTCTATCAGATTTAATCCCTTGAATCTATTTGTCACTTCCACTGTATAATCATAAGGGATTTGATTTAGGTCATACCTAAATAATCTAGTGGTTTTCCCTACTTTCTTCAATTTCTGAATTTGAAAATAAGGAGTTCATGATCTGAGCCACAGACAGCTCCTGGTCTTGTTTTTGGAGACTGTATAGAGCTTGTCCATCTTTGGCTGCAAAGAATATAATCAATCAATTTTGATATTGACCATCTGGTGATGTCCATGTGTAGAGTCTTCTCTTGTGTTGTTGGAAGAAGCTGTTTGTCATGACCAGTGCATTCTCTTGACAAAACTCTTTTAGACTTTGCCCAGCTTTATTTTCTAATCCAAGGTAAATTTGTCTGTTACTCCATGTAACTCTTGACTTCCTACTTTTGCATTCCAGTCCCCTATAATGAAAAGGACATATGTTTTGGGTGTTAACTCTAAAAAACATCTTGTAGGTCTTCATAGAACCTTTCAACTTCAGCTTCTTCAGCATTACTGTTTGGTGTATAGACTTGGAATACTGTGATACTGAATGATTTCCCTTGGAAACGAACAGAGATCATTCTATTGTCTTAGATTGCACCTCAAAACTGCATTTTGGGCTCTTTTGTTGATTATGAAGGCTACTGCATTTGTTCTAAGTGTTTCTTGCCCACGGTAGTAGATATAATGGTCATCTGAATTAAATTCACCCATTCCAGTCCATTTTAGTTCACTGATTCCTAAAATGTTGATGTTCACTCTTGCCATTTCTTGTTTGACCACTTCCAATTTGCCTTGATTCATGGACCTAACATTCCAGGTTCCTATGCAGTATTGTTCTTTACAGCATTAGACTCTACTTCCATCACCAGTCACATTCACAACTGGGTGTTGTTTTTTGCTTTGGCCCCATCTCTTCAGTTCTTCCTGGAGTTATTTCTCCTTCATCGTTCAGTGTCCTATCTTTCTTTCTTTTCATACTGTTCATGGGATTCTCAATGCAAGAATACTGAAGTAGTTTGCCATTTCTTTCTCCAGTGGACCACATTTTGTCAGAACTCTTCACCATGACCCGTCCGTCTTGGGTGGCCCTATATGGCATGGCTCATAGTTTTGCTGGGTTAGACAAGGCTGCAGTTCATGTGATTAGTTTTATTAGTTTTCTGTAACTGTGGTTTTCATTCTGTCCCCTTCTGAGGGAAGAGGCTTATGGAAGCTTCCTAATGGGAGAGACTGACTGGGGGAAACTGGGTCTTGTTCTGATGGGCAGGGCCATGCTCAGTAAATCTTTAGTCCAATTTTCTGTTGATGGGAAGATCTGTGCTTCTTCCCTGTTTTTTAACCTGAGACCAAACTATGGTGGAGGTAATCAAGATAAGGCCACCTCCTTCTAAAGGTCCCATGAATGTACTGCTGCACTCAGTGCCCCCGACCCTGCAGCAGACCACTGCTGATCCATGCCTCCACCAGAGACCCCTGGGCAGGCAAGTCTGGATGAGTCTCTAGTGGGGTCACTGCTCTTTTCTCCTGGGTCCTGGTGTGCAGTGTTTTGTTTGTGCCCTCCAAGAGTCTGTTTCCCCAGTCCTGTGTAAGTTCTGGCAGCTCTATGGTGGGGTTAATGGTGACCTCCTCCAAAAGGGCTTATGCCACACCCAGGTCTGCTGCACCTAGAGCCCCTGCCCCTGTGCAGGCCACTGCTGACCTGTACCTCTGCAGGAGACCCTCAAGGGCAGGTCTGGCTTAATCTCTGTGGGGTGTCCTGGTCTCACAACATTTTTTTGAGCCTTATAAGCAACTCTGGTGGGTATAAGGTTTGATTCTAAACACAATTTCACCCCTCCTACCATCTTGCTGGGGCTTCTCCTTTGTCCTTGGACATGGGGTGTCTTTTTTTGGTGGGATCCAACATTCTCTTATTGATGGCTGTTCAGCAGCAAGTTGTAATTTTGGAGTTCTTGCAAGAGAAGATGAGTACATGTCCTTCTACTCTGTCATCTTGGCTCTACCAAGATGGCAAGAGTAAGTATATAATTTTCAAAAATCACTTTAACTGTTCATGGCCTATATTTTCCACTCAAACGACATAGATGGATGAATGAATAAAAAAAAAAAAAACCAAGACCTAACTATATTCTGCCTAAACGAGACTCACTTCAGCTTTAAGGACACATACAGACATAAAATGAAGAGATGGATAAAAATATGCTTACACAAGTTGAAACCAAAGAGATCAAGGATACATATATTTATGTCAAACAAAATAGACTTCAAGCCAAAAACTATAAAAAGAGACAGTAAAGGTTATTATTTAAAGAAAAAATTTCACTTCATCAATTGTACATATTTATGCATCTAGCATTAGACCACCTAAATATTTTAAGCAAATAATGTCAGTAATGAAAAGAGAAATACATAAAAAAAAAAACATACCTCACTGTCAACAATGGCTAAATCATCCAGGCAGAAAATCAATAAGAAAACATTAGATTTAAGGTACATGCTAGAGTAGATGGACCAAACTCATATATATGGAACATTATCCATGTTTGTTAAGACAAAACAAATCTTAACAAATTTAAGAAGACTAAAATCATATCAACCATCTTTTCTAACCACACGAATATGAAACTGGAAGTCAATAACAAGAGGAAAACAGGAAAATTCATAGTCATTCAGATATGTCTGACTCTTTGAGACCCCATGGACTGTTGCCTGTCAGGTTCCTCTGTCCATGGAATTCTTCAGGTGACAAACTATAGTAGGAAGTAATTTCCTTTATCAGGGGATCTTCCTGACCCAGGGATCAAATCCAGGTCTTCTGCATTACAGGTGGATTCTTTACCATCTAAGCCACCAGGGAACCCCAGACAATATGTTATTGACAAACAATAGGTTAAAGAAGAAAATAAAAGAGGGATAAAAAATGTCTTGAGACAAATGAGAATGAAAACACGACATATTCAGTCTTGTGGAATGTAAAAAAAGCAGTTCCAAGAAAGAAGCTGATGGCAGTAAACACCTAATGAAGAATAAAGAATGGTCTCAAGTAACCAACTTAACCTGATACCTCAAGGAACTAGAAAATTAACAAAATAAACCCAAACTTAGCAAAAGAGGGACATAAAAAAGAAATCAGAAAAAAATGATCACAAGAAATAAATTATTAGAAAAAAAAGGAAATAAAGGTTAGAAAAACAATAGAAAATACCACCAGAAGTGAGTTGGTTATTTGAAATGTTAACAAAACTAACACTTAGCTAGACTAAGAAAAATGAAAGAGGGCTCAAAGAAATAAAATCAGTAATTAAAAATGAGACATTGCAAGTTGATAACACAGAAATCCTAAGAATCATAAAAACTACTATGAACAAGTATACAAACAACAAATTGGATAGCCTGGAGGAAATGAAAAACAAAGCAAAACTAAACTAAAAATATACCTCCTACAAAGACTGAACCATAAAGAAACTGAAAATCTGAAATATGCCAATTCCTAGTAAGGAGATTGAATCAGTAATCAGAAGCATCCCAACAAAAAAAAAAAAGCCCAGAATCAAATGGCTTCAGTGATGAATTCTACCAAGCATTCAAAGTTGCATTAGTGTAATTCTCCTCAAACTCTTTAAAGACATATAGATAAGGGAATAGTTCCAAATTAATTTTATGAGGTGAGCTTTACCATGATAGCAAAATCAAAGAAACTATAAGAAAAGAAAATTGCAGGCTGATATCCTTGATAAACATTGATGAAAAAATTCTCAATGAAACACTAACAAATTGGATTAAACAGCATATTAAAAGAATCATCCAGTATGACATATGACTTATCACCAGTAAGGATGGTTCATCACATGTAAGTCATTAAATATAACACACTACAGTAGCAAAATGAAGAATAAATATCTTATAATTGTCAATAATTCAGAAAGAAGCATTTCACAAAGTTTGACTTCCTTTCAAGATGAAAGCTCTCAGCAAGTTGGGTATAGATGGAATGTAAATCAACATAATGAAGCTACTTGTGACAAGCACATCATTAGTATAAAACTCAATGGTGGAAAGATGAAAGCTTTTAAGTTCAGGAACAAGTAAAGATACCAACTTTTGCCATTTCTTATTCAACATTTTACTGGAACTCCTAGTCAGAGCAATTAGACAAGAAGAAGAAATGAAGGCATCAAATTTATAAAAGAAGTAACATCGTCTCTGGTTACAGAGGACAAAATATTATATATGAAAAACCCTAGAAATTGCACCAAAAAACTGGTAGAACTAATAAACCAATCTTTAACATTGCAGATACAAAATCAACATACAAAAATCATTTGTGTTTCTATACACTAACAACAAACTATTGGGAAGAGAAATTAAGAAAATAATCTCATTTACAGTAGCTTCAAAAACATTAAGTGCTTAAGAATAAATTTAACCAAGGCAGTGAAAGATCTGAACACTGAACATTATGAAGCATTGATTTAAAACAAAAAACAACTGAAGAAGACACAGAAAGATGGAAAGATACTATCTGTTCATAGGGACCATTAGGCTTCCTGGCTCTGGATGTCTATTTCCTTTCTTAGATTTGGGAGGATTTTGGTCATGAATAACCTTTTAGTCTGCTCTCTTTTTTTCTCAATTTCTGAGACTCCCATTGTGAATATTGTTCTGCTGATGATATCTCTTGAGATCTTTACAACCTCTCTTTTTTATTCATTTATTGTTATAGTTGTTGTTCCCTGGACTGGATTATTTCAAGTGGCCCATCTTTAAGTTTGCTTGTTCTTTCTTCTGCTTGATTTGATCTGTATTGAATCCCTCTAGTAAATTTTTTCAGTTCAGATATTATACTCTTCAGATCTAAGATTCCTATTTTGTTGTTTTTATATTTTCTATCTCTTTATCAAAATTCTCTTACTGTTCACATATTTTCGCCTAAGTTTATTGGAGATCTTAATAGTGGCTGTTTTGAATTTTTGTCAGGTGATTCATATACCACTGTTCCATTATGGTTGGTTACTGGAGCTTTATCTTGTTCCATTTTGGGGACTATATTTTCCTGTTTCTTCACTTTCCTTAACTCTGTGTTGGCATCTGTGCATTAGAAAAAGCTGGCACCTTTACCAGTCTTCATAGTGTGGTCCCATACTGGCTAAGAACATCACCAATCAATCTGGCAAGAGATTCAGGATGCCGCTCAAACCTTCTCTGTGTATGTCTTTGGATTTGTATGTGTAAATTTCCAATTAAAGGACTTTGATGGCTTGCTTATTTTTATTTCCAAGACTTTGTACTCTCTTGATTCCTCTAGTGTTTCTGTGATATTCCGCAAGTCCTTTGAAGCAGCAGCACTCTTTAAACTTTTTTTTTGTTCTCATAGACCCCTCAGGTATCTAGGGTATACTGGGTCCTATTCCTGTTCTGAGGTGGCAAAGACTGAGGCCAGAGCATTGGGTGGATGGTCACCTGAAAAGTCTAAATATTGGGTGTACATTTCTGTCTTCTCTTTTCCTCCTCAACAAGAAGCCAGGGGCTTGCAGTCTTGCCGGGGTAGACGACTGCATGGTAGTCTGAACCAGTATTATCTTCAGTGACCCCCAGGCATCTAGAGTGTGCTGTGTCCCATCAGTAAGGCAAGCAGAACAGAACCCAATGCCTTGGGCAGCCCCTGGAACAGATGGAGTAATGAACACATGGTCCAAATCTTTCCTTCCTCAAGGAGAAGCTGGAGTCTGGAGCTTTTCAGCAACTCGCTTTGTGCTGAGCCAGTTAGAGATACTCTGGAGAATGCTTGCCTGCTGGTCCAAACTGCCATCTTTACTTTCAGTGGCTCTCAGCATTTAGAGTATACTGAGTCCAGGCGATGCTCCAAGACAAGCATGGCAGAAGCCAGTCCCTTGGGCAGCCCTTGGAAAGAGAATTTTGATATGTGGTCTAAGCTCTCGAGGGTGAAAGTGAGATTTGCAGTGGATCACTTGCTCACTCTACTGTAAACTGTGGGGAGGAGCTAAGGTGACTGCTTGCATACCAGGCCAAATCACCATCTTTGTTCTCAGCAACTTGTTCTCCCAGCCTGAGAGCTCCCAAGAGCTGCTGCCAGTCCTCAGATTCAGGTATGACAGAAGCCAGTTCCTCTGGTAGTCCCCTGAGAAATCCAAATGTTATATGTTGTCTAGTCCTTTCTTTCCCTCCCCAGAGAGAAGCTGGGAGCAGGGGTTTCCTCCCAATCTTATGACTCTGTGGCAAGGGCAGGGGCTTTGGTGAGAGGGTGTCTCAGATTTTCCTAAGAGCTCAGATGTGGGCTGATTTCACACTCATGTAGGCTACAGGAGCCTCTCAACCGCCCTCCAGATTCTTCACACAGGTAACTAGTATGCATATTGATTTTGAAACAGTGTATGTCTTGAGATTTGGAGGTGGGGAGGATAGTTCAGGGCTTTCTATTTTGCCATTTTACTGATGTAATATCCTCCCCCAAATTAATTTCAACAATCTTTCATTAATGGACATATTGATCATTTGAATTTTAAAATTATATATCTACAATATTGTAAAGTAATTAGCCTCCAACTAATAAAAATAAATGAAAAATAAATAAAGAAAATAAAATTCTAAAAGATGAAAAATAAATAAAATAATATATCTCATTGTTAGTGTTATATATATTCCAGATTGTTTATTTACTATAACTTCTTGGAATAAATTTTCAGGATTAAAATACATAAACATCTCTAAAATGTTTGAAATGTATTTCCAAATTCCACTCCTGAAAGACTGGGTGGATTTTTAGACCTTTGAGAATTGTTCAAGAGTTACCAAATAATATTTAAACTATCACTTACTACCTTTTAGGAATTCTTAGGATTAGACACAGGAAAGACTCCAACATGTGGGAGAAAAGGCAATTTAATTGGAGGTAAGGTGGGCAGTGAGTTAAGCCTTAGATCAATAGGGGAGAGGAGCTTGATGGGCTACAGTCCATGGGGTCACAAAGAGTAGGACATCACTGAGCAACTAACACTTTCAGTTCTCTTTTCAATAGGACTTGTAGCCAGTTTTCAGATTGCAGAGAACACAGGGCATTCATACTGCTTATTAATTTATTATGTTCTTGGATTATTGTGAAAATAATTTTTTCCTAACATTCCTGTTTTATAACATCATAAAAATAAAAATGCATCATCCTGGAAGCAAGAACATGAGCACTGACTCTTTTTTTTTTTTTAATTGAAAGGTAATTGCTCTACAGAATTTTGTTGTTTTCTGTCAAACGTCAGCAAGAATCAGTCGTAGGTACAACTATGTCCCCTCCTCCCTGAGCCTCCCTCCCGTCTCCCTCTCCATCCCACCCTTTTAGATTGTTACAGAGCCACTGTTTGAGTTCCTTGAATCACACAGCAAATATGGTAATGTAAATTTCCATGTTACTCTCTCCATACATCTCACCCTCTCCCTCCTCCCCTCCCACCATGTCCATAGGTCAGTTTTCTATGTCTGTTTCTCCATTGCTGCCCTGCAAATAAATTCATCAGTGCCATCTTTCTAGATTCCATATATATGCATTAGCATATGATATCTATATTTCTCTTTCTGACTTACTTCATTCTCTATAATAGGCTCTAGCCTCATCCACCTCATTAGAACTGACTCAAATGCGTTCCTTCTTATGGCTAAAGCACTCACCCTTAAAGTTTACTTTTTATAAGCCAAACTATGAGAGTCCTTTTCTCTGATGTATTCCATCAGTACTGAAACTGTTCAGATAAGATGATGGTTAAGAGTCCATTTAGCTTCTGGCCAAAGGTAATTTTCCATTGGAATTCAGTGGAGATTCTGCTACAACATAATCCTTTCCTTAGTATGGGGAAAATTGGACAATTATCACTCTGGGATGATTTATACAGAGAGATGCCAGAGAACTGGTGCCTGTCAGCTTTGCAATAATACAACTGTAACAAGCCCAAAGTGCCTCTTCCATCTACCTGGGATTTTCTTTGTTCTCATTTTTATTCCTCTTGGACCCAGATGAAATTGCATGTTAAAGAGAAAAAGACAATGCTAATGGGAATAATATACAATGCTGAGAAATATTTCTGATCTTAAATTAATAGCTCTTTTTAGTTTTTCTAATTTTTTTGATTCATATTTGGTGCAAAAGTGTATAAACAGTTTAGGCTCCAACCTTGATCTGAAAGTTGCAGAAGAAAGGTAAAGAAAAAAAACAAGTATTAATTCATGATTGACAGGAAAATTCATACACGTCTGGCCCACAACACCACAAATGAAGCACAGGAGAAGAATGAAGAGAGGAGCAATGAAGAAAGGAATGAAGACAGGAATGAATCAAATGAAGAGAGGAGAATGGATGCCTGTTGTTTGTGAGGATGTTTCTGCATATCCACCTTACATGAGCTCCTATTTCCTTTAATAGAGAGATGATGTGTGTACACTGAGATTTCACTAGCATCATTCAATCTATCACTTCTTTCTAGGTCATATCTATAGTTTTATAAGTTCTCCAGCCTGATCCATTTTGACACTTACTCATTTTTTTAAAGAAAAAGATAGCTTATGCTAACGTAATAGCTACTTGTACTCTTCTGAACTAATAAACTGATCTTGTCATAGAACATAGTGTCTTTAGGAAACAGTTCTAGCACCTTTCTTCAGGACCTGGCATTGTTCACTTTTTACCAGGACAACATGACCACTTAACAAATGGCTAACAATAACAAAATCTGCCAGGTGCTGCCTTTGTTCTATTATGTTTTAGAATACATCCCTTCCCTCCAACCAGGTTGCTAAGGTGATATACGACCTCTTTCTTTAAAAATTTCCTTCAAGTTGGAAAGTCAAATAAGTGAACTAAAGCCAGCCAGAATGTATTTAGGAGAGTGAAAGCACAAGAAGAACTTGAGATTAAAGGTGCAAGAGAAACAAGAAAACTCTGAGATGGTAGAACTGATGCTCTCTTTTCCCAAATACACAAAAACTTGTACACCAAACAAGAGGCCTTGTGATGAACAACTGATTAAGTTCTCTCAAACTTTTGAACTAGACTGAATTTTCAGCCATTATGTATTTAACTGAAATGCTAGACATGTTACTCATTTGTGTGTATGCACTTTCAAAACCCTATGCATGGTGCCTCGAAAGAAAAACAATAAAATAATGTAATAAAGGTGATGTGGTATTTATTCTGAAACATTAAAATGAAGCTCATTGCCATGAAAATCAACCGATAACAATAAGAAAAGAACTGAGGAATTTATTTTTATTAATGAAAACTGCATATTCTCCCAGTCAAATTTTT
Source organism: Muntiacus reevesi (assembly GCF_963930625.1). Taxonomy (NCBI): domain Eukaryota; kingdom Metazoa; phylum Chordata; class Mammalia; order Artiodactyla; family Cervidae; genus Muntiacus; species Muntiacus reevesi. The sequence goes on from NC_089264.1 coordinate 2,844,568, forward strand.
ATTCTAATAAAAAGAATTCATTACTTTTCTTAGAGAAAAAGCCACCTATTAAAATGGCTTTGCTTATTAAAAACAAGCAAAAATATGACAATGTCCAAATGAACATGAAAGTGCAGATTTTTAGTCAAAAATTTCCACTTGGTCATCTGTATTTGGAAATTAATTGGAGAGAAAAGTTCATGATTCTAGAGGAACATACCATTAAGAGTATTCCTTTTAAAAAGACAAATAAGTAAATTATGTATTTATTTATTTGTTTCACTTTTTAATGAGAACCATTTAGGAACCTCTAGCATCTCTGTCCTCATGTAAAGACCCTTCATCATGCTTTGGTGACATCATGCTTTTGTAGTCCTGGTCGATAATCCCTGTGTACTGGTCCTCTCAAAGTTTCTGCCTTTCTCTTTAAAGATTTCTCAGGCCTGAATTGATCATTGTAGCAGCAAATTGTGAACAACAATTACAGTTACAAAGGGACAGCTTATATATATTCTCTACTCTAAGAGATGAATAGAGAAAGCTCAAGGTCTCCGGAATTAACCAAAAATTCTAATAAAGGACGAGGAATTGCAGTCATCATAGAATTTTAGCAAAGCAGATGAACAAGTAAGATAATAGATATGAAAAAACCACAGTAGAGATATTCCATAGTTTTACACTCCTAACCATGTCACTCGGAGAGGGCAATGGCAACCCACTCCAGTATTCTTGCCTGGAAAATCCCATGGAAGGAGGAGCCTGGTGGGCTGCAGTCCATGGGGTTGCTAAGAGTCGGACACTACTGAGCGACTTCATTTTCACTTTTCACTTTCATGCATTGGAGAAGGAAATGGCAACCCACTCCAGTGTTCTTGTCTGGAGAATCCCAGGGACGGGGGAGCCTGGTGGGCTGCCGTCTATGAGATCGCACAGAGTCGGACACGACTAAAGCGACTTACCAGCAGCAGCAGCAGCAACCATGTCACTACTTCTCTTTTAAATAAGGTTTATTGCTAATACCAGAAAGTGTTGTATTGTTGTTGAATTTTATTAAAAATATTTATTTATTTGGCTGCACTGGGTCTTTGCTGAAACATGCAGGATCTAGATTCCTGACCATGGTCAAACCAAGGCCCCCTGCACTGGGAGTAAAGAGCCACTGAACCAAAATGAAGTCTCCTTGTTGAATTTTAAGCCAAATGTAAGCTTGGAGTCCATCAGGCATTTCTCAGTGAGGTGCAAAGAGGTGTAGTCCAGAAATCCAGGGGTAAGAAAAAGAAAAACTCACATTCAAGGAATTCAGAGTGCTAAGGGCAATACATTTATAACCAGTAATATATTTCTAGCCTCATTTGTTTCACACATAATGTGGTCTGAGACTTTAACCTCTCAGTGAGGTTAACCACCCAGTGTTCATCTAAACCCACCTGTGCAGTTTTCTGTCTCTCATTCTCCTTCTCCCTCTAAGGCCACCTTAGCTCTATTTGTTGTATACATTCTCATTACACACAAAACACAGGCAAACGTAGAACACTACTTGAGGCAGAGATTAGGGCACGTGAGTTAACAAAGACAGTCTCTCAAAACTAAATTAACATACCATTTACTCTTAGTCATCAGAAGTTGTTGTTTTAGGGAATGCAGTGAAATATTTTGGTAATACTTTGCTATGATGTGAATTTGGATATTACAGAACTGTGCACATTCTTACCCCACATTCATGTTCAAATGCAGATAGGCTGGTGCATGGGGTTGCTTGGAAGTGACTACCTTGTGCTCTTCTGGAGTGGGAATTTCTGAGTTCAAGGTGAGATCATTTGAGGTCACTACAGGTTTTGCTGTCTTTATTTTATACATTTATGGTAAGATGATCTAACTGAAAATAGTGGGTTTTTTTCTTTAATTTGCCATTTCATTAACATGACGTACATGTTAAGAAATTGAATTTTGTGGACCCCATTTACACTGATATGGTGGGATTCACCTTTCACTGGTTATGTAAACAATACCCAATAGTTGTAGAGAATTAGAGTAGTACAGAAAGACAAAAGAAAGGGAGTAAAAACTTCACCCCAAATCTTACCACTTAGATAGAGACAGCTGGGATAAATGTTGACTTAACACTGTCCTACACTTCTCTCTAGTCAATACTTGGAAATTTATATTTCAAGTAACAAAAATGCTTTTAAAGAGCACCCTTATACAGAAAAAGATATCTGCAATAGACTTATCTTAGTGAATCTTACCTGGACCACAAGATAATAAATTTCCATCACAGGCTGTCATGTGATAACAGTTATCCTCTCTGTGGGCATCAAATAAAACCAAAGCAATGGGATCTGAATTTACAGTTTGGTGCCCAGCTCATCTCAAAGAACCTTTTATGTTGTTAGTATCAGATTCCAGAAAAGGGGAGCTTTCCCACATTAAGAAGGCATAGGCCCCAAATAAGAATAGCAATCAAGATGCTCACCGCCAGGAATCAGCAAATCAGCTGAACAGCAGCCCATATGACATACAGCTTAAGTTGGGCTCTTTTGATCTGAGTGTTGTACTTTTTCCAGAAAGTTCTCCCTGCCCATGGGATGGGGCTGGGTAGGGTGGGATGGTCACAGATTATTCACTACCTGCCTGTATTCTTTATGAAGTTTAATTACCCTGGTAGAGCAGGTGTAGATCAAACCAGTTGTCTCATTTAGGAAAAGAGGATACCAGATTTTTATTAAAAAGTCCATATAGGATGCAACAAAAAGAGAACAGAGGCCTGAAGACATAAAGATGGAAAGCAGGCACAGGAAAAGATGCTCAACCTTGATAATTTTTAGAGAAATTTAAATCAAATCTATAAGGATCTGATGGGCATCTAGGTTGCTTCCATGTCTTAGTTATTGCAAGCAGTGCTGCAATGAACATTGGGGCACGTGTGTCTCTTTCAATTCTGGTTTCCTCAGTGTGCATGCCCAGCAGTGGGATTGCTGGGTCATATGGTGGTTCTATTTCCAGTTTTATAAGGAATCTGCACACTGTTCTACGTTCTGGCTGTACAAGTTTGCATTCCCACCAACTGTGCAAGAGGGTTCACTTTTCTCCACACCCTCTCTAGCATTTATTTTTGTTTGTATACTTTTTGATGGTGGCCATTCTGACTGGCATGAGATGATACCTCATTGTGGTTTTGATTTGCACTTCTCTAATGAGTGACTTAACCAGTCCATCCTAAAGGAGATCAGTCCTGGGTGTTCATTGGAAGGACTGATGCTGAAGCTGAAACTCCAGTACTTTGGCCACCTCAGGAGAAGAGTTGACTCATTGGAAAAGACCCTGATGCTGAGAGGGATTGGGGGCAGGAGGAGAAGGGGACAACAGAGGATGAGATGGCTGGATGGCATCACTGACTCGATGAGCATGAGTTCGAGTAAACTTGGGAGTTGGTGATGGACAGGAAGGCCTGGCGTGCTGCGATTCATGGGGTCACAAAGAGTCAGACATGACTGAGCGACTGAGCTGAACTGAACTGAATGAGTGACTTTGAGCACTTTTTCATGTATTTATTAGTCATCTGTATGTCTTCTTTGGAGAAATGTCTGTTTAGTTCTTTGGCCCATATTTTATGTGGTTTGTTTTTTTTCTGGTATTGAGCTGCATGAGCTGCTTGTATATTTTAGAGATTAATTCTTTGTCAGTTGTTTCATTGCCTTTTCACCTTGCTTATAGTTTCTTTCATTGTGCAAAAGCTTCTAAGTTTGATTTGTTTATTTTTGTTTTGTTTATTTCCATTACTCTGGGAGGAGGGTCATAGAGGAACTTGCTGTGATTTATGTCAGAGAGTGTTCTGCCTATGTTTTCCTCTAAGAGTTTTATAGTTTCTGGTCTTACATTTAGATCTTTAATTCATGTTGGGCTTATTTTTGTGCATGGTGTTAGAAAGTGTTCTCGTTTCATTCTTTTACAGATGGCTTAACCAGTTTTCCCAGCACCACTTGTTAAAGAGATGGTCTTTTCTCCATTGTATATTTTTACCAACTTTGTCAAAGATAAGTTATTCATAGATGCATAGATTTATTGCTGGGCTTTCTATTTTGTTCCATTGATCTATATTTCTGTCTTTGTGCCAGTACCATACTGTCTTGATGACTATAGCTTTGTAGTACAGTCTGAAGTCAGGAAGGTTGATTCCTCCATTTCCATTCTCCTTTCTCAAGATTGCTTTGGATATTCAAGGTTTTTTGTGTTTCCATACAAATTGTGAAATTACTTGTTCTAGTTCTCTGAAAAATACCATTGGTAGCTTGATAGGGATTGCATTGAATCTATAGCTTGCTTTGGGTAATATATTCATTTTCACTATATTGATTCTTCCAATCCATGAACATGGTATATTTCTCCATCTATTTGTGCCATCTTTGACTTGTTTCATCAGTGTTTTATAGTTTTCTATATATAGGTCTTTTGTTTCTTTAGGTAAATTTATTCCTAAGTATTTTATTCATTCCATTGCAATGGTGAATGAGATTGTTTCCTTATTTCTCTTTTTGATCTGTCAATTGTTAGTGTATAAGAATGCAAGGGATTTCTGTGTATTAATTTTATGTCCTGCAAATTTACTATATTCATTGATTAGCTCTAGTAACTTTCTGGTGGTATCTTTAGGGTTTTCTATGTAGAGGATCATGTCATCTGCAAACAGTTAGAATTTCACTTCTTCTTTTCCAATCTGGATTCCTTTTTCTTTTTCTTCTCTGATTGCTGTGGTTAGGACTTCCAAAACTATGTTGAATAGTAATGATGAGAATGGGCACCCTTGTCTTATTCCTGATTTTTGAAGAAATGTTTTCAATTTTTTGCCATTGAGGATAATGTTTGCTGTGGGTTTGTCATATATGGTTTTTATTATATTGAGGTGTGTTACTCCTACACCTGCTTTCTGGAGAGTTTTTTTTTTTAATCATAAATGAGTATTGAATTTTGTCAAAGGCTTTCTCTGCATCTGTTGAGATAATCATATGGTTTTTATTTCAATTTGTTAATTTGGTGTATCACATTTGTTGATTTGCAAATATTGAAGAATCCTTGCATCCCTGAAATAAAGCCCACTTCATCATGATGTATGGTCTTTTTAAATGTTGGATTCTTTTTGCTGGAATTTTGTTGAGGAATTTTGCATCTATGTTCATCAGTGATATAGGGCTATAGTTTGCTTTTTTAGTGGCATCTTTGTCTGTTTTTGGTATTATGGTGATGGTGGCCTCATAGAATGAGTTTGTGAGTTTACCTTCCTCTGCAATTTTCTGGACGAAAAGCAACCTAGTTGTCCACTGGCAGATGAATGGATAAGGAAGCTGGAGTACATATACACAATGGAATGTTACTCCGCTATTAAAAAAAAAAAGCTGATTTGAGTCAATTCTAATGAAGTGGATAAAACTGGAGCCTATTATACAGACTGAAGTAAGTCAGAAAGAGAAACATCAACACAGTATATTAACACATATATATGGAATGCAGAAACACAGTAACAACTTTCCTATATTCAAGGTAGCAAAAGAGACTCAGATGTAAAGGACAGACTTTCAGACTATGTGGGAGAAAGCAAGGGTGGGATGATTTAAGACAGTAACATTGAGACATGTATATTACCATATGTAAAATAGATGACCAGTGCAAGTTCAATGCATGAAGCAGGGGACTCAAAGCCAGTATTCTAGGACAACCTGGATGGATGCAGTGGGAAGGGAAGTGAGAGGGAGTTTCAGGATGGGAGGACACATGTTCACCTGTAACTGATTCATGTCAATGTATAGTAAAAACGACCACACTATTGTACAACAATTATCCTCCAATTAAACTTAATTAATTAATTAATTAAAAAAGAGAAAAGGAGAGTGATATAATCTTACATTAAAGGGTGTGTGTCTGTTTCAAAATATTCTCAAGAGAGCACAGTGATGGACAAATATCTGAGTACATAGAGCAAGTTGTTGAGAATTTCAGGAAAGTTATTTTATTTGCCTTGAATTATAATAGCTTAGTCTGAAAAGAAGCTATGAAATGTATTAAAATTTTGGCAAATTTGTTCAGTTTTGAAGAATTTTGTCTTGGGATAATTTATGGAATGAAAAGGAGCTTGTGAATCTTTTGCTTTCAAATTATTCATGAAAAATTAAAATTTAGATCTCTCTCTGTTAGCATAATAAATTAATCTTAACAAGGGATTAAAAAATGTTTTTGTGTATCCTCTGTAAAATCTATTCAAATAGGAGAGGCTCCATATCTCATTGGAATATAGTTTTTGTTCTGTACTGACTTTTATTAATGTCCTTAATTATTTTTTAAAAAGCAAAAATAATGAACAAAGATTCTTCACTTATGAAAGAGTTAAAACTCCTTACAATCATGTTACTATGTTTGCTGTTTAGTCTCTCAGTCTGATCCTTTGCTACCTCGTGGACTGTCGCCCACAAGACTCCTATATCCATAGGATTCTCCAGGTAGGAACGCTGGAGTGGGTTGACATTTCCTTCTTCAGGGGATCTTCCCAACCCAGGGATTGAGCCCATGTCTCCTGAAAGTCTCCTGCAGGATTCTTTACTGCTGAGCCACAAAGGAAGCCCAATATACTCTGCTTGATGTAATTCTAAAGTATCTTATTGACACTTTGATTAAATAGGTAGCCAGGTACTAGTTCTCAGCATCCATAATGTTGTCTTAATTAAGCCTCCAAATCTCTTCTAATAACTCTTTTGACTTAGACCTTAATTTTTAATTTCTACTTTTTCTAATAGAAAAATAAAATCAGTATGTCTTAAAAAAAAAAAAAAAAAGAAAACTACAGTGTGGTATCTCTACACACCAATCAGACCATCTGATTAGTGGTCATTTAATGAAGATCATTTAATGACCATCATTAAAGAGTTTACAAATAACAAATGCTGGAGAGGGTATGGAAAAAGGGAAATATCTTACACTATCAATGGGAATGTAATTCGGTGGAGCCATTATGCAAAACAATATGGAAATTCCTCAAAAACTAAAAATAGAATTACCATCTGATTTAGAAATCCCACTCCTGGGCATATACCCAGATAAAACTGTAATTAAAAAAGATACATGCACCCCTATGTACATAGCAGTGCTATTCACAATAGCCAATACATGGAAACAACCTAAACAGCCACCAGCAGATAAGTGAGTAAAGATGTGGCACACACATACAACAGAATATTATCCAGCCATAGAAAAGGACAAAACAATGCCATTTGCCGCAACATGGATGGAACAAGAGACCATCATACTAAGCGAGTGAGTCAGAAAGAGAAAGACAAATATCATATGATATCACTTACATGCAGAATCTAAAATATGACACAAAGGGGCTAATCTATGAACAAGAAACAGACTCACAGGCATAGACTTTTGGTTGTCAAAAGGGAGAGGGGTGGGGAAGGAATGGAGTGGGAGGTTGGGGTTAGCTGATGTAAGCTATTGTATATGGACTAAAAAAGCAAGAAGGTCCTACTGTATAGCATAGGGAACTATATTCAATACCTGTGATAAACCACAATAGAAAAGAATATAAAAAGAGAGTGTACATATATGCAAGGGTTTCCCAGGTAGCACTAGTGGTAAAGAGTCACCTGCCAATGCAGGAGATGTAAGAGACACAAGTTCCATCTCTTGGTTGGGAAGATCCCCTGGAGGAGCACACAGCAATCCACTCCAGTATTCTTGCCTGGAGAATCCCATGGACAGAGGAGCCTGGCTGGCTAAAGTCCATAGAGTCACAAAGAGTCATACATGACTGAAGCGACTTAGCATACATGTATGCATATATATATGTGTGTGTGTGTGTGTGTATTAATATATAATATATAATATAATATATATTAATAATATATTATTATATTATTAATATATCATATATTATTTATATATTATATAATATATAACTGAATCACATTGCTCTACAGCAGAAAGAAACACAATATTATAAGGTAACTACTTCAATAAAAATAAAATGAGGAAAACATCTCATTAAGTTGTTGCCACAATTAACAAGAGCCACAGATGTTAAATTTCAATTTACTGTTAACACACTAAAATCCCTAGTTCATCTTAATATTTTTTTGATATTTGATTAATGCCATTATACTGCAAATACATAATATGACATATCTCCAGTAAGAAAGTTAGGTCATATTACCCAGATGTTTAGGTAGGACTGGAAAAATATATCTTCCACCTCACTGTTCTTTTGTGTGTCCTCTAGGATATATTATTTCTTGTAATGGTCCATGCTTTCTCCTTCAGTCACTCTTAAGAGTAGGTCCTCTTCTAACTTACTGGAAAAGAAAGACTGTTTTCATCTTCACAGCATTAAAGAAGAAGTCTTCTGTGGTTCTTCCAGATAGTGAATCCAGCTGTTTCTTAGAAAAACAATTCAGTGTATCCTAGTGGGTAAAATTCATTCATGGGTGTTTACTCCTGTCTAGGAAATGAAGATCCTAGATCATTAAATAAGTAAGAAAGCTTACTGGGGTCCAGGAAGCTGACTACCAGCAGGGTTAAAGATGCTGAAGAGAAGAAAATCCAGGGCTCCCAAATTTCTAGACAGTTGCATTCATAGCCTTGCTGCATTCTGGTGAGGACACTCATGTTGCCAGTTTTGAACAGCTTTTTGAAGAAAAATCCAGGAGGTATTTTTGTGATGAAAAACATATGAGACCTTGTTTCTATATAAGGACCTAAAAACAACAACAACAAATTTTTTTGAGAAGATAAGTTTATCAATAAGAAGTCAATCTTTTGGATTAAGGTGAGTGTACAGTGACTGTGGACAGTTTCAGGAATTTTTTTTGTCCTATCCACATTCTCCATGCATTGTGCTCATTTGTTTAGTTCTGACCTTTAGAAGTTTGGAATTGCAGAGCCAGTTTTTGGTAGCAGTGGTAGTGGACGTTGTAGTGGAGGTAACTGCAATAGTGTAATTATCTCCTGGCCCAGGCACCCTATCCAGAACTTTTCATACCCTTGCATTTTAATCTTCACAATGCTTGACAGCAGCAGTAAGACAGTAGTTACCATAGATTACAGGCTTCTTAACATACAGAAACTGTGCTGTTTCTTATATATGTAATCTCTAATTTTCATTATATAAGTGAAAAATTTTACATCTATGAGTATCATTTTCTAATTTACAGATGTGAAAACTTAACTTTTAGAGGCACAGACAACATGAGTCACTTACCAGAAGTGTGAATGTATTCTGTGTATTTAACATAGCTTGTCATTGGCACAGCTAAGATTTAAATGCTCATCCATGTGAGCACACAGCCTGAGCTTGGTTTTTATCATCACGTTATATTGCATTACTCAAACATATTTTATTATTTCTTTTGTCATTACTAACAGATATTTTTTCAGTTCAGTTCAGTCTCTCAGTCACGTCCAATTCTTTGCGATCCCATGAACCACAGCACACCAGGCCTCCCTGTCTATCACCAACTCCTGGAGTTCACCCAAACCCATGTGCATTGAGTCGATGATGCCATCCAACCATCTCATCCTCTGCCGTCCCCTTCTCCTCCTGCCTTCAATCTTTCCCAGCATCAGGGCCTTTTCAAATGAGTCAGCTCTTCACATCAGGTGGCCAAAGTATTGGAGTTTCAGCTTCAGCATCAGTCCTTCCAATGACTATTCAGGACTGATTTCTTTTACTTCTCCAACACCACAGTTGAAAAGCATCAATCTTCAGTGCTCAGCTTTCTTTATAGTCCAACTCTCACAACCATACATGACCACTGGAAAAACCGTAGCCTTGGGTCGTATTCATTGTAGCAAGCATAATACTAGATGCTTTATTATGTTATCTTGATTATTGTTCACATTTACCTATATCACTGCTCTTATTCCTATGTAGTAAATGAAGATACTGAGGGTAAGAAAAATGGGTTCTTCAGGCCATTTAATGATTCTAGTGAGATACAGATCCAGGTCTGTGTCAGTCCAGAACCTATGTTCTTTCCACTAAACTTGATTGCTAAACAATCCAGGTGAAAAAATAATGATAAGTACATCTTTTTCAATGTATATTGATATCTAGTCCCATAGTTAAATAACTGTGAGGTAAATCTCTAAGATTAATAAATCATATTAATTGTGAAGTCACTAAACTGCACTGACTTACAAAGATAAAGAAAATACCAAGTTATACTACTATCTTTTTAATCATGCCCTGACTAGATGCTGCTATCAACACTGAAGTCAGGCAGAGAAGGGCTAACAGAGGATGAGATGGATGGATGACATCACTGACTCGATGGACAGGAGTTCGAGCAAGCTCCAGGAATTGGTGATGGACAGAGAAGCCTGGTGTGCTGTAGTCCATGGGGTTGCAAAGAGTCGGACACGACTGATCGACTGAAATGAACTCTTATATACAGTAATTGGAGTCAGAATAGTGATGACTTTGGAGACAAAGACATGTGTTGCAACTAGGATCAAATAAGTTTCTGGGTGCCAGAAACTGACTTTCACTTAATCTGAGTGGTGATCCCATGAATGTGCTCTTTCTTTGAAAATGAGCTATACACCTATGATTTATATATAAATGCTAGACTTCAGTGACAAGTCAGTTTAAACAAATAAAACCAAAAGTTTGGTCTTTTAAGATGGAAAATCCTGTGGAGTGTTAGGCATGCAGTAAACTAAGATAAGATATCTATACATTAGGTAAGGAGATAGTATAACCAGGTACAGAAAAAATGTTTTAATTGTAAGAAATACACACACACACACACACACACACACACACATATATATATAAATTACTTGAATATTTTTTAAAACTAGACTTTTTTTTTTTTTTAGTGTGACTGAGAGGAAAACTGAATAGTCTAAAACCAGAAAAAAATATGAAGTTTGTAGATAACTAACTCCTCCAAGGGCCAAAAATTCAACCCCTTCAAGAGTACTGAGTTCAGATGGATATAAGGTTTTATACAATCTAAAGGGAGCACATTATAGAAAATTATGAAAAGCATTACAGCTAGTTAATAAATCAATATTTTAATAATATAGTTTATATTATTATAAAATATTGTTATGGTCTTTTAAATATGTTTTTAACACCTTTTTGCCAAGCATGGTATTTATTGAGGCAAGACTAAAATGGAGCTAACATAACATAAGCTTGACAAGTCTAAGAGGTGTTGGTAAATCATTTTCAATGATATTAGTACAACAGGTAATTCTTGCCTCATTTTAGGATGAAATCAGGAAGGGGCCTCAACTGTAACTATACAGACTGTGAAGATTTTTTCTGAATATTGTGAAAGTGGAATTCTGGCACATGAAATTCCTACCTGCCAAGTTTTTCTGTCTTCATCTCTGGACTTGCCATTCTAGGACCTTATTTAGAGACTAGGGTCAACGTGCCACATGGTGGCAAGAGGCTGCAGCGACAACATGGAGCCAAAACACTTATTTTTGAGGCAATCCTTTTCACTGAGAAATACCTGAGCTCTGAACAATTAAATGAGTGAATTTTCTTCTTTTGAGGGGAGGGAGAATGAGAAGAATTTAGGCAGCAGACTCTCACTCTTTGTAGTTACTTTACATACTCTCAGCTTGGAAGTGAAATTTTATTTCTAGCTACATCATAAAATAAATTATAGAGGTGTATTGGATCCAGCCCGTGCCATCTCACGAAACTCATTGTTAAATCTGCAGGGAATTTGGACTTCAGTTGTTCAAAACACCCCTTTTAAAAAACATATAAGCTTATAATTAAATCACCTTAAAAACAAAGTTATAAGTATCCCCCATTTCTCACTTCCTTATTACTTCACTATTTTCTTTGCTCCAGAGGTTGTTGACACTTTTGCTGTTTGCGTGGTGTGAGTCCGTATAATGATGTGCTCCTGCACACCTCACTCAGCTCCACACTTAGTGAGTCATGTGATAGATCGAAATCAACCACGTTACATAATCATGAACATTGAAAATTAGGGCACACTCCCACTCCCTTGCAGAATGTTAATTTTTCAGTGTTTCCCAGCACATCCTGAGAGACTGTAAGAGATGTAAATACCCTGACCTTAATTTATGACTCTCACATCATTGGCAATTGTCTTCTGGACAACATGATATAGATATTACATATATATCTGCTGTCCCAGCCTTATATTAACCATACCAGCTTTCCATTCTAAAAAGTGTTTCAGTTTAGATGATAAATGATGTGATTATTTTTCTTAAAGTGCAAGCTAGTTCAGCCTCAGCACTTCTGAGGTATTGAACTGGATATTTCTTTGCCATGGAAGGCTGTCTTGTGTGTTGTAGGATATTTTAACATCCCTGGCCTCTATGCTAGATGCTTGTATTCCCCTTCCTCCACTGTGACAACCAAAAATGCATCCAGGAATTATAAAATGACCCTATTCTGAGAACCACTGTCATACAGTATAGGGGACAAAAGCAATCCTAATTATTTTTAAAAATTTCCTCTGATGCCCATAGGGATAGAAATTCCCTTCTGTTTTTCCCCTTAGATTTTTTAAAAAATATATCATTGTAAATTAAATCTCTGTTCCTTTGATGTGTAAGTCTCAAGAAGCTAAGAAAAAGCCTCTTGCAATTTTACAACCTGAAAGACTATGGGCCTTAAAAAAGCAGAAGATACTAAGAAGAGGTAGCAAGAATACACAGAATTGTACAAAAATGTCTTAGGGACCCAGATAACCATGAATGAGTAATCACTCACTTACAGCCAGATATCCTGGAGTGTGAAGTCAAGTGGGCCTTAAGAAGCATTACTATGAACAAAGGTAGTGGATGTCATGGAATTCCAACTGAGCTATTTCAAATCCTAAAAAATGATGCTCTTAAAGTGCTGCACTCAGTTCAGTTCAGTCGCTCAGTAATGTCCACTCTTTGCAACCCCAAGGACTGCAGCATGCCAGGCTTCCCTGTCCATCACCAATTCCTGGAGCTTGCCCAAACTCATGTCCATTGAGTCTGTGATGCCACCAAACCACCACATTCTCTGTGGTCTCTTTCTCCTCCTGCATTCAATCTTTCCCAGAATCAAGGTCTTTTCTGAGTCAGTTGCCATCAGGTGACCAAGATATTGGAGCTTCAGATTTAACATCAGCCCTTCCAATGAATACTCAGGATTGATTTCCTTTAGGATGGACTAGTTGGATCTCCTTGCTGCCCAAGGGACTCTGAAGAGTTTTCTCCAACATCACAGGTCAAAAGCATTAATTCTTTGGTGTTCAACTTTCTTTATAGTTCAATTCTCACATCCATACATGACTACTAGAAAAACCATAGCTTTGACTAGATGGACCTTTGTTGGAAAAGTAATGTCTCGGTTTTTAATATGCTGTCTAGGTTCATCAAAACCGTTCTTCCAAGGAGTAAATATCTTTTAATATCATACCATCTGCAGTGATTTTGGAGCCCAGAAAAATAAAGTCTGTCACTGTCTCCATTGTTTCCCCATCTATTTGCCATGAGGTGATGGGACCAGATGTCAAGATCTTAATTTTCAGAATGTTGAGCTTTAAGCCAAAATTTTTACCTTCCACGTTCACTTTCATCAAGAGGCTTTTTAGTTCCTCTTTGCTCTATGACATAAGGGAGGTGTCATCTGCATAAGATTATTGATATTTCTCCCGACAGTCTTGGTTGCTGGTTGTGCTTCATCCAGCCCTGCATTTCACATGAGGTACTCTGCATATAAGCTAAATAAGCAGGGTGACAATATACAGCCATGTTGTACTCCTTTCCCAATTTGGAACTAGTCCATTGTTCTAAGTCCAGTCCTGATTGGTGCTTCTTGACCTGCATACAGATTTCTCAGGAGACAGATCAGGTGGTCTGGTATTCCCATCTCTTTAATAATTTTCCACAGTTTGTTGTGACCCACACAGTCAAAGACTTTGTCACAGTCAATAAAGCAGAAGTAGATGATTTTCTTAAACTCTCGCTTTTTCTATGACCCAACGAATGTTGGCAATTTGATTTCTGCTTCCTCTGCCTTTTCTAAATACAGTTTGAACATCTGGAAGTTCCCAGTTCAAGTACTGTTGAAGCCTGGCTTGGAGAATTTTGAGCATTACTTTGCTAGAATGTAAGATGAGTGGAATTGTATGGTAATTTGAACATCCTTTGGCATTGCCTTTCTTTGGGATTGAAATGAAAACTGACCTTTTCCAGTCCTGTGACCACTGCTGAGTTTTCCAAATTTGCTGACATATTGAGTGCAGCAATTTAACATAATCATCTTTTAGGATCTGAAATGGCTCAATTTGAATTCCATCACCTCTACTAGCTTTGTTCACAGTGATGCTTCCTAAGGCCCACTTGACTTAACATTCCAGGATGTCTGGCTCTAGGTGAGTGATCACACCATCATGGTTATCTGGGTCATAAAGACCTTTTTTTGGATAGTCCTCTGTGTATTCTTGCCACCTCTTCTTAATACCTTCTGCTTCTGTTAGGTCCATACCATTTTGGCCCTTTATTGTGCCCATTTTTTAATGAAATGTTTCTTGGTATCTCTAAATTTTTTTGAAGAATTCTCTAGTCTTTCCCATTCTATTGTTTTCCTCTATTTCTTTGCATTGATCACCTAGGAAGGTTTTCTTATCTCTCCTTGAGATTCTTTGGAACTCTGCATTCAGATGGATATAGATTTCCTTTTCTCTTTTGCCTTTAGCTTCTCTCCTTTTCTCAGCTATTTGTAAGGCCTCCTCAGGCAACCGTTTTGCCACTTGCATTTCTTTTCCTTGGGGATGATTTTTATCACCACCTCCTGTACAATGTCATGAAACTCTGTCTATAGTTCTTGGAGGGCAAGATTCTTGGAGGGCACAAACAAAACCTTGTGCGCACCAAGACCCAGGAGAAAGGAGCAGTGACCCCACAAGAAACTGAGCCAGACTTGTCTGTGAGGGCTCAGGAGTCCCCTGAGGAGGTGTGGGTTAACAGTGACCTGCCATGGGGTCAGGGGCAGTGAATACAATAGTGCTGGCATAAGTCCTTTTGAAGAAGGTCGCAAATCCAAAGAATGCTCAAACTGCTGCACAATTGCAATCATTGCACATGCTAGCAAGGTAATGCTCAAAATTCTTCAAGCCAGGTTTCAACAGAATGTGAACTGTGAACTTCCAAATGTACAAGCTGGATTTAGAAAAAGCAGAGGAATCAGAGATCAAATTGCCAATATCTCTTGGATCATGGAAAAAGCAAGGGAATTCCAGAAAAATATCTATTTCTGCTTCATTGACTACACTAAAGCCTTTGACTGTGTGGATCACAACAAACTGTGGAATATTCTTAAAGAGATGGGAATACCAGACCACCTTACCTGCCTCCTGAGACAGTATGTGCAGCACAAGGAGCAACAGTTGGAACTGGACATGGAACAATGAACTGGTTCAAAATTAGAAAAGGAGTACGTCAGGTTGTATAATGTCACCCTGCTTATTTAACTTATATGCAGAGTATATTATGCACAATGGCAAGCTGAGTGAAGCTCAAGCTACAATCAGATTGCCGGGAGAAATATCAACCTCAGATATGCAGATGACACCACTTTAATGGCAGAAAGCAGAGATGAACTAGAGCATCTCTTGATGAAAATGAAAGAGGAGAGTGAAAAAACTGGCTTAAAATTCAACATTTAAAAAACTAAGATCATGGCATCTGGTCCCATCACTCCATGGCAAATAGATAGGGGAAAAGGGGGAAACAATGGCATACTTTATTTTGAGGGGCTCCAAAATCAGTGCAGGTGGTGATTACAGCCATGAAATTTAAGGACACTTTCTCCTTGCAAGAAAAGGTATGACAAATCTAGATAGTGTATTAAACAGAGACATCACTGTGCCAACAAAGGTCCATATAGTAAAAGGTTTGATTTTTCCAGTAGTCATGTACGAATGTGAGAAAGAATTGATGCTTTTGAACTGTGGTGCTAGAGAAAACTGTTGAGAGTTCCTTGGACAGCAAAGAGATCAAACCAGTGACTCCTAAAGGAAATCAGCCCTGAATATTCATTGGAAAGACTGATACTGAAGCTTCAATACTTTGGCCACCTGATATGAAGTGTCGACTCATTGGAAAAGATCATGATGCTGGGAAAGATTGATGGCAGGAGGAGAAGGGGGTGACAAAGGATTAAATGACTGGATTGCATCACTGACTCAGTAGGCATGAGCTTGAGCAAATTCTGGGAGATAGTGAAGGACAGGGAATCCTGGTGTGCTGAAGTCCATGGAGTTGCAAAGAGTCAGACATGACTGAGCAACTGAACAGCACATTTTACAGCCCCGGAATGTTTTCCTTAAGGGCCTTGGAGTTCTCTCTTTGAGTTAGACACATTTAAGGATGGTCCATCTCCTCATCTCTTTGGGAATTTACACGCAACACTTGGCTCTAAATTGTCACTACCTGCTTGTCATAGAGACATATGACAGTGTGTTTTCTACTGGATAAAAATAATTAGCTAACAAAGATGTCATGCTGATACCAAGTGAAGTTAAGAGGAACCATGTGGAACAAATGGTTCTGTTAAGTCGCCTTACCCGTGTGCCAGTTATCATTGCTCCCGAGAACATAGAGGGAATGGATAACACATCCCTGACTATTTTTATAAAAAAGTGAGATTTCTCTCTATTCATACAACTTTTTCAGCAAATTGCCTATGATGCACATAAAGTCTACATTAATGCTTGTACTCAGTCACTTCAGTCATGTCCAACTCTTTGCAACCCTGTGGACTGTAGCCTGTCAGACTACACTAGCCATGGGATTCTCCAGGCAAGAATACTGGAATTAATTGCATACCCTTCTCCAGGAGATCTTCCTGACCCAGGGGCCAAGCTCACATCTCCTGTGTCTCCTGCATTGCAGGTGAATTCTTTGCCTACTGAGACACATGGGAAGATTAATGCTTATTCAGTAATAAAATTGCTATATTCTCCTCTTCCTTCATCAAAAGGATTTGAGGATTGGCTGGAGATTTTATTTTATTTTTACCTAGAAGAATAACATCAGGAGTGGGGAAGAAGGAGAAAGTCAAAGCAAAACAGGACAGAGTAGTGGGTGATATGCTATCAACCATAGAGGTAAACACAAATAACCCTTAATTTTAAGCATAACCCTTTCAGGAACTGATTTCATCTCACATTTTGGGGGGAAATGTTTCAGTTTTGCCCCACCCATCTGTCCCTAGGTTAATACATGCTGAACATTGCTTCCCATTATAAACTGCCTCTCACCATTGTTCTCTGTTCCTGTATGTTCAGTCTCTCTATATATCTGGGACCCCTTCTCATGGAATATCACTCCACTTCATTCATCCCTTAAACAAAACCTTAAGCAAGGCTGCTGTGTTTCATTGAAATTCCCAAGGAGACGGGGCAGGTGATGAGGAGGAGGAGGGCAACACTACAGCATGGCGTAGCTGGCCATAGAGGACTGACCGTGGAAATCAGTATACTCAAGTTTCCCCTTACCCCCACCACAAGGACTTTACCACTGGCCGAATTTTTCTCTGCTTGTCTTCAGTCTCTAGACCCAGGGTAATAAAGGATGCCCTGAACATCTTGTGTGTGTGTGTGTGTGTGTGTGTGTGTGTGTCTTTATTTTGTTAGTCCCCACAGTGCCTAAAAATACAATGTGCCTAGGTGGGAACCAACTGGCAGGTACCAATTATGAAAAAATTAAGCAATTAGTAATATAAGCAAAGTTAAGATTGTGCAATTAAGACGTGCTGGATATTACATTTGTGATCCTTGGGTACAACTGGGCTTGGGAAGAGGAATGAGTCATAGCAAGCTGAATTTTGGAGAAAGCAGAAAGGGAACAAATATATGGAGGAGGCTGGATGCATAAAGAGTTTATAGTTTCAGAGAAAGAATCAAGCACATAGAAAATAGTTAAATTACCTCAGTGGCAGAACCCTAGACTGAAGATTAAAAGAGACTCATGGTCTTAGGTGGCACCAATGGTGAAGAACCCGCCTACCAGTGCAAGAAGTGGCAGAGACATGGGTTCAATCCCCAGGTCAGAAAGGTCCCCTGGAGGAGGGCATGGCCACCCACTCCAGTATTATTGCCTGGAGAATCCCATGAACAGAGGAGCCTGATGGGTTACAGTCTACAGAGTGGCAAAAAGTCAGACATAACTGAAGTCACTGAGCATGCATGTATAGTGTCTTGTAACTGAGAACACAAGTGCTCCCTAGACCCTCTTAATTCTCAAAATGTGTTTAATTCCATGTGAGGGCTTTCTGTGTGTCATTTAAAAATCTTTTATTGAAGTACAGTTGATAGCCAAGACATGGAAGCAACCTAAATGTCGATCAATAGAGGGATGGATATTCCTCTGGGAATATATAATATATTAAAGATACAACACTTATGTATTTATCACTTGTTCTATATCAGGCAGTGTGGTAGACTTTGAGGAATAAACTGATGAATAATTGAGACAAATCTCTGTTCTCACGGAGCTTTATACTTGAGTCCCTAGTGTTCACTGTCATGTGTACCCTTACAATAAATTTCATATGATTTACTATAACTTAGTTTCTTATGATTAATAAGCCTAAGTAAAGAATTAGACAAAGATAAAGATGTTGAAGAAAATAGATCTTCTTCTTGGAATAGTCTGAAACCTCTATAACTTTCCAATATTGAAAAACTTCCAGACTTTTATTTATAGATTGAAGCTTATTGTGTTACCATTTTTTGTAGGTCAAAATGGCTGAATACTTGCAGTTTTATATGGTGAAACTTAATATACTTTTATTTATATCTGGGAAGTACTAAAAGATATTTCTTCCTTAAACCTCTTGTTAACATTAAAATTGATTTTCAGTATGATTCTATGCTTCTGACTGAATAATCAAATGAATGAAAGTCACTTTCATTCATTCACAATATTCACTTGAATGAAAGTCAAAATTATTTGACATAAACACTTTTGAAAAGAAAGAATATAAAATATGAAATCCCTAGTACTGAGGAATGGGGTGGTGGTTTATTTACTAAGTCATGTCTGACTCTTGCGATCCCCTGGACAGTAATCCACGAGGCTCCCCTGTCCATGAGATTTCCCAAGAAGAGTACTGGATGGGACCTCCTCCTGTGAGAGCACCAAAACCACAACTAGCTGTTGAACAACCACTGACAGGAGGACAGTGGAACCTACCAGAAAAAGATATCCCATGTCAAAAGAAGAAACCACAGCAAGATGGTAGGAGAGGCAAAATCATGATAAATCAAATCCCAAATTCTTAAAGAGTTGGGAATACCAAACCACCTGACCTGCCTCTTGAGAAACCTGTATGCAGGTCAAGAAGCAACAGTTAGAACTGGACATGGAACAACAGACTGGTTCCAAATAGGAAAAGGAGTACGTCAAGGCTGTATATTGTCACCCTGTTTATTTAATTTTATGCAGAGTACACCAAGAGAAATGCTGGGCAGGATGAAGCACAAGCTGGAATCAAGATTGCCGGGAGAAATATCAATAACCTCAGATCTGCAGATGACCCTTATGGCAGAAAGCGAAGAGGAACTAAAGAGCCTCTTGATGAAAGTGAAAGAGGAGAGTGAAAAAGTTGACTTAAAGCTCAACATTCAGAAAACTAAGCTTATGGCATCTGGTCCCATTACTTCATGGCAAATAGATGGGAAAACAATGGAAACAGTGACAGACTTTATTTTCTTGGGCTCTAAAATCACTGCAGATAGTGACTGCAGCCATGAAATTAAGGTGCTTGCTCCTTGGAAGAAAAGTTATGACCAACCTAGACAGCATATTAAAAATCAGAGACATTACTTTGCCAACAAAGGTCTGTCTAGTCAAAGCTATGGTTTTTCCAGTGGTCATGTATGGATGTGAGAGTTGGACTATAAAGAAAACTGAGCACTGAAAAATTGATGCTTTTGAACTGTGGTGTTGGAGAAGACTCTTGAGAGTACCTTGGACTGCAAGGAGATCCAACCAGTCCATCCTAAAGGAGATCAGTCCTGGGTGATCATTGGAAGGACTGATGTTGAAGATGAAAATCCAATACTTTGACCACCTGATGCAAAGGACTGACTCATTTGAAAAGACCCCGATACTTGGAAAGATTGAAAGTGGGAGGAGAAGGGAACGACAGAGGATGACAAGGTTGGATGGCACCACCAACTCAATAGACATGAATTTGAGTAAACTCCAGGAGTTGGCAATGGACAGGGAGACCTGGCATACTGCAGTCCATGGGGTCACAAAGAGTCAGACACAACTGAGCGACTGAACTGAACTGATACCCACTGGGTGGATGATCCACAAACTGGAGAACGATAATACCAAAGAAGCTCCCCCACTGTTGTTAAAGTTATGAACCCCACTTCAGCCTTCACAGCCTGGGGACCCATGAAAGGGACTGGAAATCCCAGGAAATATGACTTTGAAGGTCAGCAGCATTTGATTGTAAGACTTCCACAGGACTGCAGGAAACAGAGACTCCAGTCTCAGAGGGCACAAACAAAACCTTGCATGCACCGATACTCAGAGGAAAAGAACAGTGACCCCACAGGAGACTGAACCAAAACTACCTGCTCTTGTGGAGGGTCTCCTATGGGGGCGTGGGTCGACAGGGACTCACCACAAGGATGGTGACACTGGCAACAGCAGCCTGGGAAGTTTCCTTTTGGTGCAAACCCTCTTGGAGTTTGCCATTAACCTGACCAAAGAGCCCATAGACCCCAGGGCTGGGTCACCTCAGGCCAAAATACTACCAGGGAACTAGTACAGCCACTATGGAAAACAGTGTGGAGATTTCTTAAAAAACTGGAAATAGAACTGCCATATGACCCAGCAATACCACTTCTAGGCATACACACTGAGGAATCCAGATCTGAAAGAGACACGTGCACCCCAATGTTCATCGCAGCACTGTTTATAATAGCCAGGACATGGAAGCAACCCAGATGCCCATCAACAGATGAATGGATAAGGAAGCTGTGGTACATATACACCATGGAATATTACTCAGCCGTTAAAAAGAATTCATTTGAATCAGTTCTAATGAGATGGATGAAACTGGAGCCCATTATACAGAGTGAAGTAAGCCAGAAAGATAAAGAACATTACAGTATACTAACACATATATACGGAATTTAGATAGATGGTGGCGATAACCCTATATGCAAAACAGAAAAAGAGACACAGAAGTACAGAACAGACTTTTGAACTCTGGGGGAGAACGTGAGGGTGGGATGTTTTGAAAGAACAGCATGTATACTATCTATGGTGAAACGGACCACCAGCCCAGGTGGGATGCATGAGTCAGGTGCTCTTGCCTGGTGCACTGGGAGGACCCTGAGGAGTCGGGTGGGGAGGGAGGTGGGAGGGGAGATCGGGATTGGGAATACGTGTAACTATATGGCTGATTCATGTCAATGTATGACAAAACCCACTGAAATGTTGTAAAGTGATTGGCCTCCAACTAATAAAATAATATTAAAAAAAAAAAAAAAAAAAAAAATACTACCAGGGAGAGAGCACAACCCCACCCATCAGCAGATAATCAGATTAAGGTTTTACTAAGCAAGGCCCTGCCCACCAGAGCAAGACCCAATTTTTCCCACCACCAGTCCTTCCTATCCAGAAGCTTACACAAGCCTCTTAGCCTTCTCTGTCAGAGAGCAAACAGAAGAAGCAAGAAGAACCACAGTCTTACAGTAACTAAAAAGTCACATTATGGAAAGTAAATCAGGGTGAAAAGCAGAAAGTCATGTCCCAGATGAAGGGACAAGATAAAACCCCAGAAAAATAGTTGAGTGAAGTGCAGACAGGCAACCTTCCAGAAAAAGAATTCAGAATAATCATAGTGAAAATGATTCAGGATCTTGGAAAAAGAATGGAGGCAAAGATTAAGAAGCTGCAAGAAATGTTTACCAAAGATGTGAAAGAACTAAAGAACAAACAAAGAGAGATGAATAATATACAAGAAGGAATTCATAGCAGAATAACTGAGGCAGAAGAATGGATAAATGACGTGGAGGACAGAATGGTGGAAAATCATTGCTACAGATCACAATATAGAAAAGAGAATGCAAAGAAATAAAGACAGCTTAAGAGATCTCTGGGACAACATTAAACACATAAACATTTGCATTATAGGGCTCCCAGAGGAGAAGAGAGATAGAAAGGACCTGAGAAAATATTTGAAGAGATAATAGCTGAAAACGTCTGGAATATGGGAAAGGATATAATCAACCAAGTCCAGTAAGTGCAGAGAGTCTCAGGAAGGATAAACCCAAGAAGGAACACACCAAGGCATGTAATAATCAAACTGACAAAAATTAAAGACAGAGATAAAATATTAAAAGCAACAAGGGAAAAATGACAAATAACATACAAGGGAATTCCCATCAGGCTATCAGTTGATTTCTCAACAGAAACTCCACAGACCAGAAAGGAATGGCACAATGTATTTAAAGTGATGAAAGGACACGTGTACCCCAATGTTCATCACAGCACTGTTTATAATAGCCAGGACATGGAAGCAACCTAAATGCCCATCAGCAGATGAATGGATAAGAAACCTATGGTACATATACACAATGGAATATTACTCAGCCATTAAAAAGAATACACTTGAATCAGTTCTAATGAGATGGATGAAACTGGAGCCTGTTATACAGAGTGAAGTAAGCCAGAAAGATAAACACCAATACAGTATACTAACACATATATATGGAATTTAGAAAGTTGGTAACAATAACCCTATATGCAAGACAGAAAAAGACACAGATATACAGACTTTTGGACTCTATGAGAGAAAGCGAGGGTGGGATGATCTGAGAGAACAGCATTGAAACATGTATATTATCAAGTGTGAAACAGATTGCCAGTCCAGGTTGGATGCATGAGACAAGTGCTCAGGGCTGGTGCACTGGGATGACTCAGAGGGATGGAATGGGGAGGGAGGTGGGAGCGGGGTTCAGGATGGGGAGCACATGTAAATCCATGGCTGATTCATGTCAATGTATGGCAAAAACCACTACAATATTGTAAAGTAATTAGCCTCCTACTAATAAAAATATTTGTTGCTTAAAAAAAAAAAATACCCTAAAAAATAAAATGCAAATCATAGCAGAAAACTTTAAAAAATGAAGTGATGAAAGGGAAGAACCTAAACCAAGAATATACTCAGCAAGACTCTCCTTCAGATATGATGGAGAAATCAAAAGCTTTCCAGACAAGCAAAAGTTAAGAGAATTCAGCATCACCAAACCAGCTTTACAACAAATGCTAACAGAACTTTGCTAGGCAGGAAACAAGAGAAGGAAAAGAGCCACCTACAGAAGATAAAACCCCCCAAAATTAAGAAAACGGTAATAGGATCATACATAATGATAATTATCTTAAATGTAAGATAAATTATCTTGAATGTAAATGTCTTTCACTACTGAAAGACATAAACTGGCTGAGCAGATGAAAACATGTGCATGTATGCACTTCCATTTACCATATCATTCTGCTTGACTCCCAAATTGTATGTAATTATTTTACATTATTAGGTAAGTCAAGTTCCCATTATGGCTTGCAATTGTAATTAACTTTTATTTTTGTCTGGCTATTGATTGTGAAAACTGATAAACATCTTTTACTATTGTGATTATGTAACTATAACTCACTTAATACCATTGTATCATGATTGGTCAAGAGAAAAATAATAGAATTCTGTATCACCAAACTATCATTTAAAAGGAAAACCTGTAGTCACTTATTAAAATCCAGAAGTATATAATAATTATTTTGGAAAAAATTTTTTTTGATTGGAGTTTTATTTATTTATTTATTTTTTATTTTTCAGTGGGTTTTGTCATACATTGATATGAATCAGCCATAGAGTTACACGTATTCCCCATCCCGATCCCCCCTCCCATCTCCCTCTCCACCCGATTCCTCTGGGTCTTCCCAGCCCACCAGGTCCGAGCACTTGACTCATGCATCCCACCTGGGCTGGTGATCTGTTTCACCATAGATAATATACATGCTGTTCTTTCGAAACATCCCACCCTCACCTTCTCCCACAGAGTTCAAAAGTTTGTTCTGTACTTCTGTGTCTCTATTTCTGTTTTGCATATAGGTTTATCATTACCATCTTTTACAAATACAAATGCCCAGCTATTGATTTTTTTTAGTCAGATCTCCAGATATATTTCTAATGAGTAGCTGTGTTTAAAAACAACTGGACTATATGAGGATCTTTTACTTTTATCTAGCTTGTTTCACTTTTTCTATGTCATATTCAGTGCTCCCATTTCATTTAGTTAGTGTTTTCCAATTTCTTCATCTCTTCCTTTTTTTTATTCTTTCTCAAGCCTTTATAAACATAGTAGAAATGCTTTTTCAAACATATATACACATGTAAAATATGCATAATATATATGTTTTAGAAAGCTTATAATTGTTGCTTAACTAAAAAAATTATGACATTTTGTTTACATTTGCTTGAATTAATATGAATAGATTGCTATATTTCTAATTTTAAAAAAAAG
This sequence comes from Muntiacus reevesi, assembly GCF_963930625.1. Taxonomy (NCBI): domain Eukaryota; kingdom Metazoa; phylum Chordata; class Mammalia; order Artiodactyla; family Cervidae; genus Muntiacus; species Muntiacus reevesi. The sequence continues at coordinate 2,869,125 of NC_089264.1, forward strand.
ATATACAACAAGCAATAAAGGTTTACTGTATAGCCCAGGGAACTACAGTCATTATCTTGTATGGGGCTATACAGTAAACCTTTATTGCTTGTAGCATATCTTTTTTTTTTAATTAGAAATATAGCAATCTATTCAAACAAGTGTAAACAAAATGTCATAATTTTTTTTAGTTAAGCAATAGGTATAAGCTTTCTAAAACATATATATTATACAATTTCAAAAATAACATATGTGTATATGTATAACTGAATCACACACACACACACACAAATTTTACTTTTGGAAATATAGTCATATTTATCTTTTTGCCAGTTTTCTAAATGTCCTATGGACATCTAATAACAATGTATGAGATACAAAATTTTAAATATATTTCTGTAGGATATAATATTAATATAAATTAATTAAATATAAATCTATTATATTTGAATTATTAATGACATTCAAGGTGTTCTTATTCTTATTTCTTCTGCCCATGATAAAATATTCTCAGAGAAATGTTAATGTGTCTCATTGTGATTATACACTTTTTTCTTTTCCCTTACATTTTTTCTGATATTTGCTCTGTGCATCTCTGTTTCTTTGTTGTTAGGTGTCTAATGGCTTACATTGTCTATCTTCTTTGTGAATTGTACCTTTTATTAAAAACTGTTAAAATACTAACTTTTTTTATTTTTAATAAAAATATTTTAAAATATTCATCTTTGTTTCATTTTTAAAAATAAATAAATGAAAATTAAAAAAAAAAAAAAGAATACTGCAGTGGGTTGCCATTTCTGTCTCCAGGAAATCTTCCCTACCCAGGAATCAAACCCAGGTCTCCATCACTGCAGGCAGATTCTTTACCAATTGAGCCACCAGGGAAGCCCCCAGTATTGAGGAATAACATGATATAAATGAAAATTAACACTATAAGTTATAAACAGAAATATTAACTTGATCTTAGGGGCAAAAGTTAGCACCAAAAAAACTACAGGGACACTGAAAATGTTAGATAAGAGTAACACTCCAGTGGTTTCTATATAACAATGAAAGCAAATATCTAGTTCTTTTGTATATATGGTTAACTCATGCTTAGAAGGAAGTCAACCAGCATTAGAAATCCTACTGTTCCTAAATTTAATGGCATTACATTATAAACAGTGTATATATAAATCCAAATTTCAGCATTGAAATAGGCATCACTGTTGGGTCTTCTCACAAGGTAGCAGAAAACACCTCAAGGAATAATGGCATCAAAACAGCAGCAACAAGTAAATCCAAGCATGTGGTTTCAGGCCCTGAAGAATTTCTCTTTCCCGTGGGTCAGTTCAAGGCCATTCTGGAATCTACACTTGTTTCACAGTATAGATGACACTGATATTTGGAGAAAAAAGATGGAGGCTTATTTTCCTGTTTTCTGAGGAACACGTTGAAAATCTATCTGTCTTGCTGTTCCTGCTCTTGTCATCACACTGGAGAGTTGGGCTTACCCTGAGCAGGAAATGATTGTGAAAATAATTTGTAATTACCAGAAGAGAGGAAATGGTATGCTTCTGTAACACCTGAATTGTCTAAAGTCTTTATCAAAGAAAATACCAAAAGACTTCAAAAGTAACAATACCAGAAGCATAAAGATTAAACAAGAATATAGTTTCACAATAAGATGAAATAACAAAAACAACTGGGGGAAAGTGACAAGTGTATTACAGTAGAAAGAATTTTCTAAAACAAATTTAATTTACCTTTAGACCAATATAGACATAATGAGAGTTCCAGAAATGGAAGAGAGCAAAAAATGCCTATGTAAATGTAAGAACCCAAAACTTCTTGGAAAAGGATAAAGTTGAATGACTCACTTTCTTGTTTCAAAATTTCAAACAAAGCTACAGTATTCAGGATGGTGTGGTACTGACATAAATCTAGAAATGCCACTCACCGGAACAGAACTCAGAGTCCAGAAATAAACCATTGTATTTATGAGTAAGGGTACCAAAACAATTGATTCTGACAAGAGTAACATCAAAACAATTCAATGGGGAAAGAATAGTCTTATCAACAAATATTGCTGGGATAACTGGATATCCACATGCAAAATGATGAATTAGGACATTTGCAATATAACATTTACAAAAATGAACTCAAAATGGATCACAGAACAAAATACAAGACATAAACTATCAAACTTCTGAAAGAAAACTTAGGAGTAAATGTTCATGACCCTGGATTAGGCAATGATTTCTTAGACCCTACACCAAAAGCACAAGCAACAACAAAAAACTATACATAGTAAATAATTTGTACTTCATTAGAATTAGAAAACTTTGTACTTCAAAGGATAGCATAAATAAGGTAAAAAAATAAATCACAGATGAAAAACAGCATTTGCAATTTCTATATAATATGAGGAACTTTTACTCTGGATATGTAAGGATTTTTTACAACTCAACAACAGATAGACAACCCAATTAGAAAATTGGCAAAGATTTGAATAGACATGTATCCAAAGAAGATATACAGCTGTCCAATAAGAACATGAAAATATGCTTAATGTCACTGGCCACTGTTGCTATTCAGTCTCTCAGTCATGTCCAGTTCCTTGAGACCCCATTAGACTGCAGCACGCCAGTCTTCCCTGTCCTTCACCATTGCCCAGAGCTTGCTCAAATTCATGTCCATGGAGTCGATGATGCCATCCAACTGTCTTGTCCTCTGTCGTCCCTTTCTCCTCCTGCCTTCAATCTTTCTCAGCATCAGGGTCTTTTCTAATGAATTGACTCTTCACATCAGGTGGCCAAAGTATTGGAGTTTCAGCTTCAGCATCAGTCCTTCCGTGTATATGCAGGATTTACTTCCTTTAGGACTGACTGGTTGGATCTCCTTGCAGCCCAAGGGACTCTCAAGAATCTTCTCCAAAACCACAGTTCAAAAGCATCAATTCTTTGGCCCTCAGTTTTCTTTATACTCCAACTCTCACATCCATGCATGACTACTAGAAAACCATAGCTTTGACTCTATGGGCCTCTGTCAGCAAGGTAATGTCTCTGCTTTTTAATATGCTGTCTAGGTTTGTCATAGCTTTTCTTCCAAGGAGCAAGTGTCTTTTAATTTCATGGCTGCAGCCAGCATCTGCAGTGATCGTGAAGACGAAGAAAATAAAGTCTGTCACTGTTTTCATTGTTTCCCCATCTATTTGCCATGAAGTGATGGGATTGGATGCCATGATCTTAGTTTTTTGAATATTGAGTTTTAAGCCAGCTTTTTCACTCTCCTCTTTCACTTTTATCAAGAGGCTCTTTAGGTCCTCTTTGGTTTCTGCCATAAGGGTGGTGTTATCTGCATATCTGAGGTTATTGATTTTCTCCCAGTCATCTGGATTCCAGCTTGTGCTTTATCCAGTCCAGCATTTCTCATGATGTGCTCTGCATGTAAATTAAATGAGCAAGGTGACAATATACAACCTTGATGTATTCTTTTCCCAATTTAGAACAAGTCCACTGTTCCATGTATGGTCCTAACTATTGCTTCTTGATCTGCATGCAGGTTTTACAGGAGGCAGGTAAGGTGGCCCAGTATTCCCATCTCTTGAAGAATTTTCCACAGTTTGTTGTGATCCACACAGTCAAATGCTTTAACATAGTCAATGAAGCAGAAGTAGATGTTTTAGTGAATCAAAACTACAGAAATACCACTTCAAGCCAACAATCCAAATGCCCATCAACAGATGAACTGATAAACAAAGTGTTGTACACCAACACAAGGCAATGTTAATTGCCAATAAAAATGAATGAGGTACTGATCCATGGTACCACATGGATGAACCTTGAAAACGAAATTAATGAATTAAATCAATAAAAGACCATATATGATTCCATTTACATGAAAAGTCCAGAAAAAGTAAATCTATAGAAACAGAATGTAAATTATAGTTTGCTGGAGGAACAGAGGAGGGAGGCAATGGGGAGTGACTCCTATTGGGCTTTAGGGTGATGAAAATGTTCTAAAATTAGGTAGTGATGATGGCTGCACAACTCTGTGAATAACATAAAATCCTCAAAATGGTAGAATTTAAAGGGTACATTTTAAAGATTGTTCATTATGTCTCAGTAAAGCTATTATAAGAAAAACAAATGGGACCTCATTAAGCTTAAAAGATTCTGTGCAACAAAGGAAACTGTAAGCAAGATGAAAAAACAATCCTCAGAATGGGAGAAAATAATAGCAAATGAAGCAACTGACAAAGAATTAATCTCCAAAATACACAAGTAGCTCATGCAGCTCAATACCAGAAAAAGGAACAACCCAATCAAAAAGTGGGCAAAAGACTTAAACAGACATTTCTCCCAAGAGGACATACAGATGGCTAATAAACACATGAAGAGATGCTCAACATCACTCATTATTAGAGAAATGCACAAATCTAAACCACAATGAGATATTATCTCACATTGGCCAGAATGGCCATCATCAAAAAGTCTACAAACAATAAATGCTGGAGAGGGTGTGGAGAAAAGGGAACTCTCTTACACTGTTTGTGGGAATGTAAAGTAATACAACCACTATGGAGAACCATATGGAGATTTAAAAAACTAGGAATAAAATGACCATTCCACACAGCAATTCCACTGCTGGGCATACATCCCAAGGAAACCAGAACTGAAAAAGACACAAGTACCCCAGTGTCCATTGCAGCACCATTTACAATAGTTAGGACAAGGAATCTCTTGGACGCTCCAGCACTTTGCAGCTGTCTATTCAAGGTTATGGGTTTTCCAATAGTCATGTATGGATGTGAGAGTTGGACTATAAAGAAAGCTGAGTGTCGAAGGATTGATGCTTTTGAACTGTGATGTTGAAGAAGACCCTTGAGAGTCCCTTGAACTGCAAGGAAATCCAACCAGTCCATCCTAAAGGAGATCAGTCCTGGGTGTTCATTGGAAGGACTGATGTTAAAGCTGAAACCCCAATACTTTGGCCACCTGATGCAAAGAGCTGACTCATTGGAAAATACCCTGATGCTGGGAAAGATTGAAGGTGGGAGGAGAAAGGGATGACAGAGGATGAGATGGTTGGATGGCATCACCAATTCAATGGACATGAATTTGAGAAACCTCTGGGAGTTGGTAATGGACAGGGAGGCCTGGCGTGCTGCAGTCCATGGGGTCACAAAGAGTCGGACACGACTGAGTGACTAAACTGAACTGAGGACAAGGAAGCAACCTAAATGTCCATTGGCAGATGATTGGATAAGGAAGTTGTAGTACATATATGCAATGGAAAATTACTCATCTATGAAAAGGAATGCATTTGAGTCAGTTATAATGAGGTGGATGAACCTAGAGCCTATTATAACATATATTATAACCTATAATCTAGTAGAGCCCATTATTACCTATAGAGTTAGGTAAATCAGAAGGAGAATATAATATATTAACATATATACATGGAATTTAGAAAGATGGTGCCAGTGATTCAACATACAGGGCAGCAAAGGAGACACAGATGTAAAGGACCGACTTTTGCACTCAGTGGAAGAAGGAGAGGGTGGGAAGATTTGAGAGAATTGTATCGAAACGTATACAAGACCATATGTAAAATAGATGACCAGTGTGAGTCCGATGCATGAAGCAGGACACTCAAAGCTAGTGCTCTGTGACAACCTGGAGGCCAGGGAGGGCGGTGGGAGGGGGATTCAGGGTGAAGGGGGCATGTATACCTATGGCCGATTCACACTGATGCATGGCAAAAAACCATCACAATATTGTAAAGTAGTTATCCTCCAATTAGATAAATAAATTAATTTAAAAAAAAGAAAAACAGATTTTTAGTTTAGTTTTTGGAAAAGTATAAAATGAGCATAATGCAGATGAGTTGACTTTTTTCCTATCAGGTAACTCAAAGCTTTCTGTGGCTACCTATAAATGACTCAGTGGAAGTATCAATTTCTGGTATTGATCACTGTAAAACTTTTACCACCCACCTAAGCATTAGGAAGCCTTTTCCTTACCACTCCTTATGTTACCTGGCATAGTGTTGTTAGGTGAATAAACATGCTACTTTGCCAAGATTTTAAGCAGATATGTTTAAAAAGTAAGTTTTCCAAAGCGAAAAAGGCACAACAAAATCAAGTAGACATCACTTTTGGATTATTTCTCTCTCTAGGTCACTCCTCTCTGATTCCTATTCCTTTAGATTATATATCAAATTACTACAGCTTTTCAAGTATTTGAAAATACAAAGAGAAAGATTCCAGCTATCTATGGATATCTAAAGTGATCTGCCCTATTGGAAGATAAGAAGCAAAGAAACTTGAATTTTGACTAATTAGGGGCAGAAAGAGTGCAGTACACTTCTTAAAGGATTTAGGAATGGAAGGACAAACCCAAATCCAGGTATCTGCTGTTTAAACTCTGATTATCAATAAGGTGATCTGAAAATGACACTGTTTCTGGCACAGATCATCCATGAAAATGGTCAGGTTCAAACGAGAAACAAATCTTTCCTTTATCATGTTCTAAGAAGTCAACGAAGGGATCTGTTTCTGATAAGAATCCTTAAAAAGATCATCAACATGAGGGCAGGGAAAAACTATCACAGTTTTAATCAAACCAAAAAATAGAATTAGAGGAGAAGATGTAGAAAAAGTTACAGAACAAAGAAAGAAAAAACAATGAAGTGAAAGATGCTTGATTAACTCTAAGCAGAAAAGAAGTGACAGATTAATTGGGGAAGAGGACTTCAAATCCGTTACTCTTGATGCAACGAGCCTGAGGCAGCACACTTGAATGGAGAAAAAGAGCAACAAACAAAATCCCAAGATTATGATGAGTGTATCCACCCCTTTCTTTCCTATCTTCGGAATTGCCACCAAAACTCTTAGCTCGGCACTATGTACATATCCACAAGAAAAGCATTCGTAGAGACCGCCAAAGCTGCTGCTTAATATAATCTTTTTATGGTATTATATTGTATTGCATTTTAGGAGCATGAAGATACTACTTTAAATGAACTTTAACAATAATCACTACATCTCTAGAGATATTTAGGGTTGTTTTTATATCTAACACATAATACTTTCTTACTTTAAAATAAGTTGGAATAACTTCACCAATTAAAATATTTTTTGATGATAGGTGCATTTTAAGCTATAGATTTAAGTGCAACTAAATGTTTATGATGTCAATAATATAAAAATTCCTGTTTTCATAACCTGATTTTGGAACTGTCTCAATTTGTACTTCATATATTCAATTTTTTAATAACAATACTTTTGTGCCTTTATTCTAAATGATTAAACATATTAGACATTTAGGTTTCCATTTACAGAGCATTTTACTACAAAGCTGTAGCTTTAGTTTGGATACTCTTTATTCCTAATAAATCGAGTATCAAAGGCCCAGTTACTTTCTCATTTTAATAATGTTTTTATTAGGCTTAGAGACATCTTAGTGTGCTACATAAACTTTTAAAGTAGATAATGCAAACTTCTGAAGCTACTGAGTAGAATCCTGAAACAGATTTGCAAAATTATCATCATGTTCCTTCTCATTAAACTATAGTTCAACACAGTGTTCCTTCTGCTTCCTATGAAACAATGGTGTCTATTAACTTACATCTAAGACTAAAACCAAAACTTACAATGGTCAAAGTATTACTGTGGTTTCGGGTGTCCAGCCAAGTGCTTTATCAGCTAAATGACTTGAGTCACCAACATGCACTTCTTGCCTCAGCTACCAGCCTGAACTTGCTCTCAGAACTGATCTAATAAAAGAAAAGGGGGCCAATAAAACATATTATTTAAGCAAACATTTAAACAGCATCTATGTGTACCTTTAGTGATTTTAATGGCCCCAAACACTTCATAAGTGCCATGAAGATTTACAGAGACAGTAAGGAACCCCTGGGTCCAAAGCCGTGCCAGATAGCACTGTCCTTGAAGGTGAAGTTGCAAACAAAATCACTTTAAGAGCCAGGAAATTTAAATTGTGTAACAGACCTACTGAGAGAGTGCTCAGTCGCTCAGGTGTGTCTGACTCTCTGCTACTTCATGGGCTGTGTCCTGCTAGGCTCCTCTGTCCATGGGATTTTCCAGGCAAGAAGAGTGGAGTGGGTTGCCATTTCCTTCTCCAGGAGATCTTCTTCACCAAGGGATCGAACCTGGGTCTCCCACTTGGAAGGTGGATTCTTTACCACTGAGCCACCTGGGAAGTAAATGCATACAAACATGTGTATATAAGGGATAAAGAGATTATTCAAAGAAATTATTTGCTAAAATGTGGTTGATGGGGAATAAGTGGTAGATGCATAGATTACATAGCCACAAAGTTTCATCCAAAATCTGGTGTCAGATGTGCTTAGAAAAGTAAATATTAGAATATCTATACCATATATTATTTGCTACCGCCAGTATGGTCTGAGGCAACATTCCATAATAAAAATATTAATATTTCTGCAGGAAAATGTGTGGCTACATCTGTTAAATGGTATGTATAAGGCTCATTACTAGTTTTATGTGGACCTTAGATAATTTCACTCCAAAAATTGTAGATAAGAGTTTGTTGACATCTATTCAGGATAGAATACTAAGAAGAATTTTATTGTACATTGTACAAGAGTATAGTTGCAATATTTTGGCATTCATTTATCACTGTGAAATAACAATAAATATGTATTTCCTCTCCTCCCTGGTTTCTGACACAGAGCTCCTTAATCCCTTGGAATTTCCTGCATAATAGAGACATCTTTTGTTCAAATGACACTATTTTTGGTGGGCTACTAGACAGCTTTTGGATGGGGCTGGTAACCAGAAAGACTATGACATAGTTAGAAATCATCTTCTGGGAGAGGGGTATGAGAGGCTGGAAACTGAATTGATGATTGAGTATGCCTCCATGAGGAAGTTCCATAAATTATCTACATAAATCTGTAAATTCCCAGATTTGAAGAACTTCTGGGTTGGTGAACATGTCCACATGGTGAGAGGATGGTGCACCCCAACTCCTGGGAAAGATGCTCCTCCACTTGGGACCATCCTGGACCTTCTCCTACATACATAATAATGCCTCTTCATCAGGATACTCATCAATATCTTTATAACATCTTTTAAAGTTAACCAATAAGTATAAAGAGTGTCCTGAAGTTCTATTAGGCATTACAGAATACTAACAAACGGAGGAAGGATCATGGTAACCCCAGATTCACAATCCATTGACTGACAATCGGAGGCTTTTGACTGGTGTCTGAAGTGGGGGCAGCTTTGTGGGACTAGGTCCTGGCCTGCAGGATTTGCACTAATTCCAGGTTAGTGCAGAACTGAATAATTAGTGTCAGAATTGAATTGTAGGACACTCAACTTATGTCCCAAAAGTTGGAAAGTTGGTAGCTGATGTGAAAGAAAACCCCGCACTTTGGTGTCAACATCTGTGAGTAGAGAAACAGAATTTTAAAAAATCACTATCCTCAAAAACACTTCTGTGTATTAATTTTATATCCTGCAACTTTACTATATTCGTTGATTAGCTCTAGTAATTTTCTGGTAGAGTCTTTAGGGTTTGCTATGTAGAGGATCATGTCATCTGCAAACAGCGAGAGTTTCACTTCTTCTTTTCCTATCTGGATTCCTTTTACTTCTTTTTCTGCTCTGATTGCTGTGGCCAAAACTTCCAAGACTATGTTGAATAGTAGTGGTGAGAGTGGGCACCCCTGTCTTGTTCCTGATTTCAGGGGAAATGCTTTCAATTTTTCACCATTGAGGGTGATGCTTGCTGTGGGTTTGTCATATATAGCTTTTATTATGTTGAGGTATGTTCCCTCTATTCCTGCTTTCTGGAGAGTTTTGATCATAAATGGGTGTTGAATTTTGTCAAAGGCTTTCTCTGCATCTATTGAGATAATCATATGGTTTTTATCTTTCAATTTGTTAATGTGGTGTATTACATCCCTTGCATTTCTATACACTAACAATGAAAAAACAGAAAGAGAAATTAAGGAAACAATACCATTCACCATTGCAACAAAAAGAATAAAATACTTAGGAGTATATCTACCTAAAGAAACAAAAGACCTGTACATAGAAAACTATAAAACACTGATGAAAGAAATCAAAGAGGACACAAACAGATGGAGAAACATACCGTGTTCATGGATTGGAAGAATCAATATTGTCAAAATGGCTATTCTACCCCAAAGCAATCTATAGATTCAATGCAATCCCTATCAAGCTACCAACGGTATTTTTCACAGAACTAGAACAAATAATTTCACAATTTGTATGGAAATACAGAAAACCACGAATAGCCAAAGTAATCTTGAGAAAGAAGAATGGAACTGGAGGAATCACCCTCCCTGACTTCAGACTCTACTACAAAGCCACAGTCATCAAGACAGTATGGTACTGGCACAAAGACAGAAATATAGACCAATGGAACAGAATAGAAAGCCCAGAGATAAATCCACGAACCTATGGATACCTTATCTTTGACAAAGGAGGCAAGGATATACAATGGAAAAAAGACAACCTCTTTAACAAGTGGTGCTGGGAAAACTGGTCAACCACTTGTAAAAGAATGAAACTAGAACACTTTCTAACACCATACACAAAAATAAACTCAAAATGGATTAAAGATCTAAATGTAAGACCAGAAACTATAAAACTCCTAGAGGAGAACATAGGCAAAACACTCTCTGACATAAATCTCAGCAGGATCCTCTATGACCCACCTCCCAGAATATTGGAAATAAAAGCAAAACTAAACAAATGGGACCTAATGAAACTTAAAAGCTTTTGCACTACAAAGGAAACTATAAGTAAGGTGAAAAGACAGCCCTCAGATTGGGAGAAAATAATAGCAAATGAAGAAACAGACAAAGGATTAATCTCAAAAATATACAAGCAACTCCTGAAGCTCAATTCCAGAAAAATAAATGACCCAATCAAAAAATGGGCCAAAGAACTAAACAGACATTTCTCCAAAGAAGACATACAGATGGCTAACAAACACACGAAAAGATGCTCAACATCACTCATTATTAGAGAAATGCAAATCAAAACCACAATGAGATACCATTACACACCAGTCAGGATGGCTGCTATCCAAAAGTCTACAATCAATAAATGCTGGAGAGGGTGTGGAGAAAAGGGAACCCTCTTACACTGTTGGTGGGAATGCAAACTAGTACAGCCACTATGGAAAACATTGCGGAGATTTCTTAAAAAACTGGAAATAGAACTGCCATATGACCCAGCAATACCACTTCTGGGCATACACACCGAGGAAACCAGATCCGAAAGAGACACGTGCACCCCATTGTTCATCGCAGCACTGTTTATAATAGCCAGGACATGGAAGCAGCCTAGATGCCCATCCGCAGATGAATGGATAAGGAAGCTGTGGTACATATACACCATGGAATATTACTCAGCCATTAAAAAGAATTCATTTGAATCAGTTCTAATGAGATGGACGAGACTGGAGCCCATTATACAGAGTGAAGTAAGCCAGAAAGATAAAGAACATTACAGCATACTAACACATATATACGGAATTTAGAAAGATGGTAACGATGACCCTATATGCAAAACAGAAAAAGAAACACAGAAGTACAGAACAGACTTTTGAACTCTGTGGGAGAAGGTGAGGGTGGGATGTTTCAAAAGAACAGCATGTATATTATCTATGGTGAATCAGATCACTAGCCCAGGTGGGATGCAGGAGACGAATGCTCGGGCCTGGTGCACTGGGAGGACCCAGAGGAGTCGGGTGGAGAGGGAGGTGGGAGGGGGGATCGGGATGGGGAATACGTGTAACTCAATGGCTGATTCGTGTCAATGTATGACAAAACCGACTGAAATGTTGTGAAGTAATTGGCCTCCAACTAATAAAATAAAATGTAAAAAAAAAAATGTAAAAAAAAAAAAAAAACACTTCTACAGTAAATTTGAAAGTTGTGTAGGACTCTGGCCACCATACTGTGTGAAAAAGTTACTTCTTAAATTGCTTCCTGAATACTTACTACCATGAAGTTCTCGGTTTTAACTACTTGTGAATGTGTCTCATTTACATTGAGCTGTGTCTACAGCATGAGCCTGACTTATAAACAAATTATATAGAGTACAAGAAAATCAGTAAAGCACTCAAGATTATGTAGGTTCAATATTGTACTGCCTAGCCCTTGACATTCCACCCCTTAGCAAACTTATTAATACTGAGAGAAAAAGAGAGAGATTTGAAACACCATGAATGAGTATTCATTCTCATTAAAGCCTTTATCATTTATGATTTAGAACACACATAATGGAGTTCCACATCTGATGTAAATGAATAGCTTCTATTGGACCTTGTGGCTCAGCTGGTAAATAATCCGCCTGCAATGTGGGAGACCTAGGTTTGATCCCTGGGTTGGGAAGATCCCCTGGAGAAGGGAAAGGCTACCCACTCCAGAATTCTGCCCTGAAGAATTCCATGGATTGTATAATCCGTGGGGTTGCAAAGAATTGGACACAACTGAGAGACTTTCACTTACTATTAGACCTGACCTTCCCACAGATAATAATTATATATACTAGACAGCAAAAAAAAGAAAAAAGAAAAAAAAAAAAAAAGATGACCCAGAGCCTACTTGAAGAGGCTTTCACTTGCCAAAGATGAAACTATTTGACCTTCTTCAATAATGACAGTAATGCCAATGAATCAGACCCTATCAAATGTGTTTAAATTCATGAGTTGATCACTTTTTGACAGTCAGTAAAGAGAGAGATAGTATCAAACATTCATCTTGTTTTCTGAGAAAACTGTATTTGGTTATCAAAATAATGCATAAAAGAGAGTACCTTTTCATTAATCTATTTAACTAATACATGTAAAAGAAATGATAAAATAGAATATCACTATTGTATAGCCCTTTATATCCCTTTACGTAGTCGCTTCAGTCGTGTCCGACTCTGCAAACCAATGGACTGTAGTCCACCAGGCTCCTCTGCGAATGGGATTCTCCAGGCAAGAACACTGGAGTGGGTTGCCATGCCCTCCTCTGGAGAATCTTCCTGACCCAGGGATCGAACTCTCATTTCTTGGGTTGCCTGCACTGCAGGGTGGATTCTGTACCACTGAGCCATCAGGGAGCCTTGTATCCCTTCAAAGTATCTATCTACCTATCAATCTATATATAGTCAACATATACTATACTTTACAGTATATAATATGTATGTGTGTGTGTGCTGTATATATACACATATATACTGTGTGTGTATATATATACATATACACATATGTATATATACAAATACATGTGTATGGTGTTAGGAATATATGTGTTATATACATGATGTTAGGAAAAATGAATGCTTAATGTCCCCTCTACACATACACCCATACCTGCCCCACCCACACACATATTAATGCTGATATATATATACATGCACACATATATATGCTTTATGCATCTCTCTCTCTCTGTATATACATATATACACATTTGACCCTTGAACAACATGGGGGTTAGGGGTGCCAACACCCACATAGTCAAAAGTCTGCATGTAAATTCAGCTTCTCCAAACTTAAGTATTAATAGACTACTGTTGACTAGAAGTCTTACTGATAACATAATCAATTAACACATATTTTGAATGTTATATATGTTATATACTGTATTCTTACAATAAAGTAATCTGCAGAAAAGAAAATGTTAAGAATATCATAAGGAAGAGAAAATACATCTACAGTACTCTTTTGTTTATTGACACCATAAGTTTACATTGTCTGTTTACAAGATGAATTATCTGTCAATATTTTCTTGTATGATATAAAACACTGTAGATATTGTATGTATGAGTAACACTAGACATCAAGAATGAAAAGATGATGTGAAAAGAAATTCCTATGTATTTATAAGTGTGAAGATTTATGTATTGGTAATGAGGCAGCAGCAATATGATTGTTTTGTGGTGACCTACTGTAATCAATACAATCGCTTCACTGTAGCCATCAGTGCAGACTACACACTAATGAATAAATCATAAACTTTTATAGCATAGTGTTATTAATATTCATTACAGTTTTTAAAAGCCTCATCTATGATGACAATCTGAGATGCAAATTTTCCAAATATGAGAGAGAGGCATATAGTATAGCAATGTAATTCTTTGAAAGCAAAGTTCCACATTATTAATCTTATGTTAAATAACACTCACCTTATGCTTATGTAAGGGTAGGCTATACACTTTACTACCTCTTGCACATGATGTTCTACATGATACTTAGATGTTACACATGATGATAAGGATGACAGAAATGTCTCTTACAGTTCTTGCTGCACTCACACACACAAAAGAGGCATGAAGATTATTTACTAATCAGTAAATGGTAGTGGATCACCATGAAGGTCGTCGTCCTCTTCATCGGGAGTAAGCTGAGGAGGAGGAGGAAGAAGAGGTGTTGGTCTTGCTGTCTCGGGGTGGCAGAGGATGTGGAAGGGGATGTAGATATAACTTTGCAGAAATACATTGTAATCTATGTCTGATTTTTTGATTTTGTCATTTCTCTAAATATATTTTTGTATTACTGTTCATCCTGTTTGTGACACCACTTGTCTTGTTGTGCATACTGTTCGTTGAACCCAGGGTGGGCAAGGGGTGAGTTAAGAGGCTGGAAGGAAACTCAAAGAGCTGTAGGAACTGCGGACACGTTTATTCTCTTCTGGCTGGCACAAAAGCTGAGGCAGCAGACATACCACAACACAGCACAGCCACACACAACCTCTCTCCTGACTGACGCGGCAGCCACGGCGGGGTCCTCTCCCGGCTGACGCGGCAGCCATGGCAGTATCCTCTCCCGGCTGACGCGGCAGCCACGGCGGGGTCCTCTCCCGGCTGACGCGGCAGCCACGGCGGGGTCCTCTCCCGGCTGACGCGGCAGCCATAGCAGGATCCTCTCCCGACTGACGCGGCAGCCACGGCGGGGTCCTCTCCCGGCTGACGCGGCAGCCACGGCGGGGTCCTCTCCCGGCTGACGCGGCAGCCACGGCGGGGTCCTCTCCCGGCTGACGGCGGCAGCCTGAGCAGTAGACATCCTGCATTCTCTCCTCTCGGGGCTGGCCCAGCGGACACAGCCCTGACACTGCAGTAATGTCACCGCTTTCTGAAGTGGAGCGCATATATCCATACTGCCCGCAAAAGCTGTGGCCTAGTGCGTACCTCGTGCGCACATGCGCAGTGCTCTCTCAGCGGTTAAGATGAGTGATCTTAGCTGTTATATAATCATTATTTACACAACGTGAGGCGGAAGAGCCTGAATATGCCATCTTGGCTAATTTGCTTTCTCCCCACAACTTCTCTACAGACTCCAATCCTTTTGCTGTTTGCTTTGGTTCATAGAAGGGTCCGTGTCATAGAAGTCAAAAGGAGTCTAGGATAGTTGGAGCCATTCTGACAGACTGTCTGATGCCAGCTCGCTTCCCGGCAGGGCTTCTTCTACATCCTCCTCACCCTGTCTGGCACTGCTTTGCAAGAACTTATCTTTGTCCGGTCATCTTCTGTTAATTGCTCTGGTGTGATGTCTATTAGCTGTTGAATTTCTCAAAGATCCATATCTTGAAGGCCGTTCCTCTTTTTTTTTTTTTTTGCCATGTACATAAACTCTCTCGTGACCTTGCTTGGCTCTATCAGAAAATCCTGCGAAGTCATGTACAATATCTGAATATAGATTTCTCCAGCAGGAATTTGTTGTTTCAGACTCAAGGGTGTTCACAGTTTTTACTATAACAACAATGGCATCTTCCATGGTGTAATCCTTCCTAGACTTCCACAATCGTCTATCAGAGTTCTCTTCTATAGTACTGAAAATCCTTTCCATAGATATTATATCTATGGAAAATCCTTTCATAGATATCACAATGGCCTTTACAGGTCATTATCACCCTCTGATCTAGAGCCTGAGCAAAGATACTGTGTTTAAGGGCAAGTAGGTAGCTTCAGTGCCTTCATTCTTGAACTCATGCAGTTTTGGGTGGCCAGAGACATTGCTCAATATCAAAAGAACTTTAAAAATCAGTCCTTTTGCTCAAGAGATATTTTCTGACTTTAGAGATAAAGCATGAATGGAACTACTTTATAAAAAAGTGTTCTCATTGTCCTGGCCTTCTTGTTGTCCAGTCTGAAGACCGCTGGCCGGTGTTTATCTTCTCCCTTAAAGGCTCAAGGATAACAGCTTTATAGATAAGGGCTGAACTGATCATAAATCTTACTTCATTTGCACAAAGCAGTAAGTAAGTGTACACCTTCCTGCCTCAAACCCGTCTCTCTTCTCTTGCTTACTAATGAATCTCTTTTATGGCAATTTTTCCAGAAAAGGGCAATTTTATCTGCATTAAAAACTTGTTCAGGCAGATACCCTTTCTTCTCAATAATTGTCTTAATGTTATTTTGGAACTCATCAGCTGACTCTTGGTGTGCAGAAGTTTCTTCTGTTGAGTTTAGCTGCTCAGTCATGTCCGACTCTTTGTGATGCCATGGACTGCAGCACGTCAGGCTTCCCTGTCCATCACCAGCTCCCGGAGCTTGCTCAAACTCATGTCCATCTAGGCGGTGATGCCATCCAACCATCTCATCCTCTGTCATCCCCTTCTTCTCCTGCCATCAATCTTTCCCAGCATCAGGGCCTTTTCCAATGAGTCAGTTCTTCACATTGGGTGGCCAAATATTGGAGTTTCAACTTCAACTGGGATCTCGCTCCTATTATCTTGACATTTTTAAAGGCAAACTTCTTTTCTAAAATTATCAAACCATCCTTTACTGGCATTAAATTAACCAGCTTTGGATCATTCATCTTTCTTTAGTTGTGATATAATGGCCTCATGTTAGTCTAGAGGTATGAATTTCTTATAGCAATCCTGTACCCACAAAAAAAAAAGCTAATTTCATGGCTGCAGTCACTGTAGTGATTTTGGAGCCCAAGAAAATAAAACCTGTCAGTGCTTCCACTTTTTTCCTATTTGTCATGAAGTGATGGGGCCTGATGCCATGATTTTAGTCCTATGATGTAGTTCACCAGCAAGGACCATCAAAGACTGCTGACTAACAATCAGAAGTGGGAAGAGACAAGGAGAATTCACAACTTTCACTGGAACAGACACATTGATTTCACATTTTTAGTCTTCAGAACTGTCAGACAATAAGTTTCTGCTGTTTTAGGACACCCAGCTTGTGGTACTTTATTAAGACATACTAGGAAATGAATACATCTATCTATATATTATATCATTACTATATAATTCACCTTTTATTGTTCATATTGCTTACTTATGATCTATATCAATCCACTGGTTCTCCCTCCCTCCTTACCAGAAGGCAAACATCAAACCAGAAGGGATCTTTCTCATTGCTGTATTCCAAATACCTAGAAGAGGTCTTGGTAGACAGCAGGTATTCCATAAATATCTGAATAGAATCATCCTCATATATGTTTCTTCATCATTTAACAATTTTAGATGCTCTTTGTGCATTTACCTTTGGGCTTTTGTTCTTTGGGCTTTCCTGGTGGCTCAGACAGTAAAGTGTCTGCCTCCAATGCAGGATACCTGGGTTCAATCCTGGATTGTGAAGATCCACTGAAGAAGGAAATGGCAACCCCCTCCAGTACTCTTGCCTGGAAAATTCCATGGATGGAGGAACCTGGTAGGCTGCAGTCCATGGGATCACAAAGAGTTGCACATGACTGAGTAACTTCACCTGTGCATTCCCCAGTTTTTATTTTTTTTCCCCCCCATTTAGTGCTTTATTATCCACAATAATGGGCAACAGATCTAGCAGGAAAATTTAAATAACCATTAAAATTTAATTTACCATATTTTTCTTAATTGAATAATTTAAAATTATTGTTAAAGTTTAGTGAGGGTGATGTTTCTAATTTCATCTCCATTTATTTTAGCCATGTTTTCTTTGTGGAGGTGTTAAAAAAGAAGCAATCAAGTCAAACACCAGGAGAGAAAAGGAAGAAAAGATAACCAACTCTTGAGCAATTGAGAGTAGACTGAACAAAAATTTTTTATCTCACTAAGCAAATTTCCATGGAGGGAATTATTATTCATAATGCCTTCTAAAACCATTAATCCTCCCCTAATGACTTCTATCTACCAATCCATTCAAACTTCTCAACTTTCAATTATTAAGAACATTCAGTCATTTCTGGTTAGGGAAGATAAATGGCTTCCTTAGAGTTTAATAGTTTAAGAGCTTCAATAGATTAAGATTAAATTAGTTAATCTTGTTTAACTAAACTCATCTATTAAGAACCATAAAATCTGTGGTTTGACTGATTATTGTACATTTGCTAAATAAGTTACTCTAACAGGATAAACCCACTCTTATGGCACAAAGTGAAGGTGAACTAAAGAGTCTCTTGATGAAAGTGAATGAGGAAAATGAAAAAGTTGGCTTAAAACTCAACATACCAAAAACTAAGATCATGGCATCTGGTCCCATCACTTCATGGCAAATAGATGTGGAAACAGTGACAGACTTTATTTTCTTGGGTTCCAAAATCACTGCAGATGGTGACTGCAGCCATGAAATTAAAAGATGCTTGCTCTTTGGAAGAAAAGTTATGACCAACCTAGAAAGCTTATTAAAAAGCAGAGACATTGCCAACAAAGGTCCATCTAGTCAAAGCTATGGTTTCTCCAGTGGTCATGTATGGATGTGAGAGTTGGACTATAAAGAAAGCTGTGAGCTGGAGAATTGATGCTTTTGAACTGTGGTGTTGGAGAAGATGCTTGAGAGTCCCTTGGACTGCAAGGAGATCCAACCAGTCCATCCTAAAGGAAATCAGTCCTGAATAGTCATTGGAAGGACTGATGCTGAAGCTGAAACTCCAGTATTTTGGCCACCTGATGTGAAAAACTGACTCATTTGAAAAGACCCTGATGCTGGGAAAGATTGAAGGTGGGAGGAGAAGGGAACGACAGAGGATGAGATGGCTGGATGGCATCACCAACTCAGTGGACATGAGTTTGAGTAAACTCCAGGAGCTGGTGATGGACAGGGAGACCTGGTGTGCTGCAGTCCATGAGGTTGCAAAGTAGGACACAACTGAGTGACTGAACTGAACAGAATAGGATAAAATACTTTCCTATGTTTTTATGTTTGTCCTTAGCGAATTTTCCCCCTTTGGACACTAATGTTAAATTGATTGCCCTAATGAAAGTGAAAATTGCTTTTTCTTTTAAATAAGAGGGCAGTCTTAAACTGAGACTTTTTTGTTTTGGGTCTGGGGTGACAATACAGTCTTGAATTTAGGCATTTAAAAGGGAAAGTTGTTTTTTTTTTAATTTTTTAAAGATTTTTTTAATGGCCATTCTAAAAATCTTTATTGAATATGTTACAATATTGCCACCATTTTCTTGGCTTTTTTTGGTCACAAGGCACATGGGATCTGAGGCTAGTGGTTGAACTCATACTCCCTCACTAGAAGGCAAAGTCTGCACCACTGGACCAATAGGGAAGTCCTGGGGGAAATATTTTAAATCACGAAAGCTTTCTTTTCCAAAAACAAACCTTAATATTCTGTACATAGTTTTACCACAAGCCCCAGAGCACAGAAAAATGAAGATTTTGTTAGCAAGGCACATTCTTAGTAGGTAGAAAGAAGCAGAAGACCATACAATAAGAAGAAGGAAGAAAGAGAAAAGAAAAGTGAACCAAAGTTTTCTCTGCTATCATGTCAAAATTTAGGACAATCATATAACCCCAGAAAGATTAGAGGGAAACTGAAAGGAGAGGGGCTTTTACCTAGTTTTGTGCTAGAAAACCTAGAAAGGAACTGAAAAGCAGATGTCTTTTATTGCAACATGAGATGACATAACAGTGTGGATGGGGTGGCTTGTAGTGATTGGCAGAAAATGCCCTGGGAACCCCAAGCTGCCTTGTTTCTAGGTGAGCTTTGTGAGCAGTACATTCAGCATCATAGTAATCCAAGTCCATGCCCCAACCACTAATGCTGAAGAAACTGAAGTAGAATGGCTCTGTGAAGACCTAAAATTCCATCTTGAACTAACACCAAAAATAGGTGTCCTTTTCGTTATAGGGGACTGGAATGCAAAAGGAGGAAATCAAGAAGTATCTGGGGAGAACAGGCAGGTTTGGCCTTACAGAACAAATGAAGCAGGGCAAAGGCTAACAGAGTTTTGCAAGAGAATGCTCTGATCATAATATACATCCTCTTCCAACAACACAAGAGATAGCTCTACACATGGACATCACCAGAGGTCAATATTGAAATCAGATTGATTATATTCTTTGCAGCTGAAGATGGAGAAACTCTAAACAGTCATGAAGAACAAGACTGGAAGCTAACTGTGGCTCAGATCGTGAACTCCTCATTGCAAAATTCAGATTTAAATTGAAGAAAGTAGGCAAAACCACTAGGAAGCATTACTACAAACAAGAGTAGTGGAGGTAATGGAATTTCAGCTGAGTTATTTAAAATCCTAAATGGTGATACTGTTGAAATGCTGCACTCAATATGCCAGCAAATTTGGAAAAACTCAGCAAAGGCCACAGGACTACAAAACGTCAGTTTTCATTCCAACCCCCAAAGAAGGGCATGTTCAAACTACAACTGTGCTCATTTCACATGCTAGCAAGGTAATCCTTCAAGCTATGCTATAACAGTACATGATCTGAGAACTTCCAGATGTACAAATTGGACTTAGTAAAGGCAGAGAGGCCAGAAGTCAAATTGCCAACATCTGCTGGATCACAGAAAAGGCAAGAGAAACCCAGAGAAACATTCTCTTTTGCTTCATTGACTATGTTAAAGCCTTTGACTGTGTGGATCACAACTGTGGAAAATTCTTAAAGAGATGGGAATATCAGACCACCTTACCTGCCTCCTGAGAAACCTGTATGCAGGTCAAAAAGCAACATTTAGAAATATCAATAACCTCAGATAAGCAGATGATACCACCTTAGTGGCAGAAAGTAAAGAGGAACCTAAAGAGCTTCCTGATGGTGAAAGATAAAAGTGAAAAAGCTGACTTAAAACCCAACATTCAAAAATCTATGATCACGGCATCAGTCCCATCACTTCATGGCAAATAGATGGGGAAACAATGGAAACATTGTCAGACTTCACTTTCTTGGTTTCCAAAATCACTGCAGATGGTGACTGCAGCCCTGAAATTAAAAGATGGTTGCTCTTTGGAAGAAAAACTGTGACAAACCTAGACAGGGTATTAAAAAGCAGAAACATTACTTTGCTGACAAAGGTCCATATAGTCAAAGCTATGGTTTTTGCAGTGGTCATATACACAAGTGAGAATTGACCCATACAGAAGGCTGAGTGCTAAAGAATTGATGCTTTGAAACTGTGGTGCTGGAGAAGCGTCTTGAGAGTCCCTTGGACAGCAGGAGTTCTAACCAGTCAACCCTAAAGGAAATCAATCCTGAATATTCATTGGAAGGACTGATGCTGAAGCTGAACCATCAATACTTTGGACAACTGATACAAAAAGTCCACTCACTGGAAAAATGCAAAACAAGCACAACTCTTTCCCTGATGCTGGGAAAGATTGAGGGCAGGTGGAGAAGGGGTCAACAGAGGATGAGATGGTTGGATGGCATCATCTACTCAATGGACATGAGTTTGAGCAAACTCCAGGAGGTGGTGAAAGACAGGTATGCCTGGCATGCAGCAGTCTATATTGGGTTGCAAAGAGCTGGACACGACTTAGTGACTGAACAACAGCTAGGATAGTGAGGAATAAATTGATAACTTGAGCAATCATCAGTGATAGGAAATAAATATTTTCCTGTCGAGGTTCCAAAACTGTACCCACTGTTGGCAATTAAATTTATGACTTAGGCCTATATCCAAGAGGGAATTCCTTAGTGACTTAGTGGTAAAGAATCCACCTGCCAATGCAGGAGATGGGGTTCCATCCATATGTTGGGAAGGTCCCCTGGAGAGTGAAATAGCAACCCATTCAGTATTCTTGTGTGGGAAATCCCATGGACAGAGGAGCATGTGGTCTCAAAGAGTCAGACATGACTTAGTGACTAAACAAGAACAACAACATATATCTGTCATTTAGTTATGGCTTGTTGGACATACTAAAACTTTTCTGTATTTTCAGAAGTAAAATATTAAGAAATCTGTGAAGTAAAAATTAAGACTAATAAATATTCCTCATATTTGAAATTAAATGTCTGAGGAAACATAAGACTTTTTTTTACCTAAAATTTTGAACAAAAAGCTACAATTTTTTTTTATGGTTAAATACAATTTTTATTTTAAGCAAGAACTAACAATTCATTGGTTTACAGACAAGCTGAAATGGAAGGTAATATAAATACTCTTTAAAATGAAATTACAGACTGGATTGACAATGACTTTATACAACTAAATGAATTTATCTTATATAACACATTAAAATTATCTTCTATATATTATGAACTGACATCCAAATCCACAGCTCTTATACATAAACTCCACATGTTAACAAAGTTTGTTGATTATAAATACATAGTTACTATGAATATATTTTAGGTGATCACCACACTTTTTTTCTCCTTAGTAAACACTGAGAATTATGACATATGCAGACAGTGTATAAGAGACCTTAAGTCAGCTTTGATTCCATTATTAAGAAATCCATACAGAATTGGATTAAGACAACAGGACATCATGCCTAGCAAGTGACATATGCAATACACCAACTTGAAATGTCTGTTTGAAATCAGGTTATCATTAAAATCGGTCACCACGTGGAAAAGGTGTAGAGGCATCCAGCTCACTGCAAACACTAGTATCAAGATAGTCAGCCTGTAGAAAACACTTCGAGATCTCTTTTTTATTCTCATGATAGACTGGTTTACTCTCATCTCATGAACATCTGAGTTTTCTTCCGGTTTCACCTCAAAGCAGGTGGGCACCCCCGGTATGAACTTACTGGATGAAGGGAGTGGACTCTTCCTGGGGCCCGCGTGCTCCGGAAGCCTTCCGGGGCGGTTCTCCAGAGGCGGCCTAGCTGGGGCAGGCAGCACACAGGCTGTCTTCTTGCTGTACCGCCTTCTGTGCTTCCTGATGAAGGAGTAGCTCCACTTCTGGCTGCTGGGGAGCCTCACTTGGGGCCCACTCTTTTGGGAAGGATGGAGAGTTAAGTTGATCATCTCTTTTTCTTCCAGTTGGTTTTCTTTGTTGGACAATCCACAGCTTATACTCCTGCAGACACTAGTATGACTTACAGTTAGACAAACTAAGGGCAGAATATACTGAACAAGCAATAAAGAGATAGTGAAAGCAATTCGGTATGCATCAGATGGCCATGACTCGACACACAGATATCTGTTGCTCAGCAATGCCGAGCCAAAGGTCTCCTGAAGTTCCACGAGGCTGTGAAACACTGGGAGAGGAGAACACATTGCAAAACCCAGTGTCCAGACAGTGGCAATCAGGAAATAGCCATGGTTAGCCGTTAAATGATTAGATACAGGATGTTTTATCATGTGATACCTGACAATGGCGATGGATATTAAAATTAAAGTGGAAACCAGAACCGTCACACATTGAAGGAAAGGCATAATGTGACACATGACCCTGCCAAACATCCACTGATCCAGCAAGACTGAGGTCAGTGTGAAAGGCGAGCAAAACAGCACAACCAAGATATCGGAGAAGGCCAGGTTCCCTATGAGGAAGTTGACTGTAGTCTTCTGATTTCGCTTCCTCATGAGAGCCATCAAAATAAGTAGATTCCCCATAAAACCAAGAAGACTTACAAGTGTATAGAGTCCAATCAAAAAATACTGCAAGTCATCAACACTGCTTTTATAGTCATCCCAGACTGGGAAATCAGAATTCCGAATGGAAGCAGTATTGTTCTCACCAGCAAATGTCTTGTTATAATAATCCTTGAGCTCTGAATCCATATTCTACTCCTGCTTGGAATAGAAAGACACTAGTTAGGAACTAAAAAAAAAAAAAAAAAAAAAAAAAAAAAAATGGCAACTATAAATTAATCCACTGAGAAGGAAACAAATTTTACCATTTTCTCTTGTTACCTTATTAATTTACTAAGAAAGGTTAGTGAAGTCTTCACCTGGCACCAAGTACAGTGCAAATATCAACCATAACAATTATAGTAGGTTTAAATCTGTCATCATTTCTATGATGTGCTGACTCATGTTAAAACAGTAGACCAAAAAAAAAAAAAGTAGGCCTTTTTTTTCACTTATGTAGGAAAAATGTAAGGGAAGGAAAAGGAAAATGTGGATAAGAACTCCAGGATATCTAGTTATAATAGCTAATTAATATTTTTGTCTAGTAGAGATACATGTTGTAATCATATCTTAAACATTTCTTTCTATCCTACATCAATCAAGCTCAAACTTAAACTATTCCTTGTTCTAGTCAAATGGATATAATCTCCTTTGAATCCCCACATATGTCTGTTTAGAGTCTGATACTACATGACACAATTTGCTTTGCACTGCAAGCATAATAAAAACCAGTTTATCTTATTTATGTATAAGCAATGGGGAAGCAGAACTGTCCTTTACTCACTGTGATATCGACCATAAAACATGGCACAGTAACTTCATCATGGCACTGTTAAGTAAATATATGTGGGAAAATGAAAAGTTCAAACCAGAATAATATCCCATATATGTCAAGTTCATAAAATCTTCAGATTTGAGCTTCTAAAGTGTAGATACACTATCTTAGGACCTACATGTACAGAGTAGGCACTCAATAAATGCTTATCACGTGAAACTGTTGACTATGTGAACACAATCTTGACAGCAAAATCATCCTGTGATCAATTCTCAGTCCTCTGAAACCTGCAGATTATCATGAATTAAACCACTGACCAGCTAGCTGCTGGTATTTTTAAAAACAAAATTTACTTGCTTATTTTTACTTTAAAAATTGAAAATAGATTTCAACCTTAAAAATATTGAATAATCTCATTTTGTTTAAGGAAGATATTATAGCATAAAGAAGTGATATTAATATAACATCCCATAAATTTTGTCACCTAAGGATATTAATAATAGTAATACCACAATGATATTACTCATTTACTGTTACATATTACAGATTTGACATTATTGTCTAATGAAGTATACAATTGCCTATAATATATCAAGATGAGGCAAAAGGAAAACCTTCTCCCCTTTAAAAAAGCAAGCACTTCCCATTTTTTTCTAAACAAGAATATCTTATAGAATACTCAAGATAGCAACAGTTCATTAATTCTGATGCGTATACCTTGTAACAGAGATCCCGATGTAGATAGATATAGATAGATGGATATATATTATGTGGATATATTTGGAGATACATGCTGGGAGAAATATCAATAACCTCAGATATGAAGATGACACCACCCTTATGGCAGAAAGTGAAGATGAACTAAAAAGCCTCTTGATGAAAGTGAACGAGGAGAGTGAAAAAGTTGACTTAAAGCTCAGCATTCAGAAAACTAAGATCATGGCATCTGGTCCCTTCACTTCATGGGAAATAGATGGGGAAACAGTGGAAACAATGTCAGACTTTATTTTGGGGGGCTTCAAAATCACTGCAGATGATGACTGCAGCCATGAAATTAAAAGACACTTATTCCTTGGAAGGAAAGTCATGACCAACCTAGATAGTAAATTGAAAAGCAGAGACATTACTTTACCAACAAAGGTCCATCTAGTCAAGGCTATGGTTTTTCCAGTGGTCATGTATGGATATGAGAGTTGGACTGTGAAGAAAGCTGAGCACTGAAAAATTGATGCTTTTTAACTGTGGTGTTGGAGAAGACTCTTGAGAGTCCCTTGGACTGCAAGGAGATCCAACCAGTCCATCCTGAAGGAGATCAGTCCTGGGTGTTCCTTGGAAGGACTATAGCTGCAGCCGAAACTCGAATACTTTGGCTACCTCATGCAAAGAGTTGACTCATTGGAAAAGACCCTAGTGCTGGGAAGGATTAGAGGCAAGAGGAGGAGGGGACAACAGAGGATTAGATGGCATCACCAGCTCGATGGACATGAGTTTGGGTGGACTCCAGGAGTTGGTGATGGACAGGGAGGCCTGCTGCAGTTCATGGGGTTGTAAAGAGTCAGACATGACTGAGCGATTGAACTGAACTGAACTGAACTGATCTTAAAAAAATCAGTGTATGTTTATCAATCTATTTCTAGATCTATAGTTGGGTAATTATGTTTAAAACTATAAAATACACACATATTTAAATTAACAGTTAACAATTATCTTCCATTTATAAGGGATATATAGATCCTGGGCCAGTAAATTTCCAAAGGACAAATCTTATTGTGCACATTCCTTTGTCATAAATAACTTTTCAAGTAAACATACAGCAATTTTCAAATAGCATGATATAAGCACTGTTGTACTATGAGAAATTTAAAAGTTTTTTTTCACAACTTCTATAACAGATTCTATATTATTAAATTTCTGAAGGCCAATTGCATTCCTTTAAAGATGTGTGAAAGTCACTCAGTCATGTCTGACTCTTTGTCCATGGAATTCTCCAGGCCAGAAAACTGGAGTGGGTAGTCTTCCCTCCTCCAGGGTATCTTCCCAACCCAGGGATCAAACCCAGGTCTCCCACATTGCAGGCAGATCCTTCACCAGCTGAACCATCAGGGAAGCCCCTTTTAATGATAAATGAATTCAAATGTTCAGGATCTTATTCACTTATTCTTAGGTGTTAATCAATAATTTATGCTGATATTGTCTCAAGTTGAAAAGGATAACTGGTAGGTGCGATAGTGACTCACCAGGCTTCCTGAATCATCCCGCTCATCATATTCCCAGTCAATGGCCTTCCTGCTGCTCCCCTGGACAGGTCCATGCACTTCTAATCAATGAGCCTTCCTGCCTCATTTCCTGAGCTCCAGTGACCCCCTGGCTCCGTCTGGCTTCTTCACCATCCTAGTTACACTCACAGTTTGTACAGGCTGCTTGTTACTATGAATCCTTTATACTCAGCTATTCGTCTCTGGATTCACTTTTTGAAAACAGTCCTTTTTAGCTGTGCATCAGTAGCTACTGATTGTCCCCCCTTCGACCAAGGCAAGGACAGAAGAGAAACTGGACAGTATACTCTACAATGGCTTTGTGTTTTCTAGGGACATGTAATTGTAGGATAAAACATCTTCAGAGTAACAATGACTGTCCCACATTTGAAGTAAGAGGAGGAGAAGCACTACTGTGATAACAGAAGAATGTGGTGTGAGTCTAAAATTCAGAGTGCCTCCAGTGATGGTCAGTTCTCTCTGTGCCACTCTGATGAAAAGGGGATAGGTCTCAATTATTTTCATGATTTTAATGATGCTTCATAGAGTATGTTGTACATAGTAGATGCTAAATAAATATGTTACTTCATCAATTTACAAAAGTAGCTTAATTTTCTCAGCTTTAAAATAACAGAAATGAGTCATCCTGGGATTATGGGCAAATTTAGCATAGAGTATGACTATATGCGTATATATGTGTGTGCGTGTGTGCTTAGTCATGTCCGACTCTTTGCAACCCGGTGGACTGTAAACCGCCAGACTCCCCTGTCCGTGGAATTTTCCAGGCAAGAATACAGGAGCGGGTTGCCATTTTCTCTTCCACAGAATCTTCCTGCCTCAGGGATGGAACCTGGGTCTCCTGCATTGCAGGCAGATTCTTTACCATCTGAGCCATGGTTCTAGTATATGTGTATATGTAAACATACATACATACATATGTGTATATATGTAAAAATACGTTGTATATATACAATGTATACAATAATATATGTATATATTCATGTATTGAATATATGCAGATATATTAATATATATTCACACATTGAATATTGAATGCCCATTTATATTCTATATTCATATATATTTACTATTCAATGTATGGATATATAGAATATTGAATATATATGCATATATGTATGTATGTCTATTTACATATATACATATATCAGAACTACTGAAATTAGACAAGGTTTCAAAACATCCCAAAATGAAATGAAGAATACCTACATAGACAATTGTGATGATTTACCACGTTTCAACTTTAAATTATGATCAGGCCTCATTATAAAATGAGTGCTTCACTTTATTTCACTTACAGTGTGTTTTTACAAATTAAAGGTTTGTGGCAACCCTGCATAGAGCAAATGTATCAGCACCATTTTCCCAACAGCACATGCTTACTTTGTGTCTCTGTGTCACATTTGGTGATTCTCTCGATATTTCGAATTTTTCATGATTATTTGTTACGTTGATCTGTGATTGGTGACTGTTGATGTACTATTGTAATTGTTTTGGGACACCATGAACTGTATCCATGTAAGACAAGGACTTTATCCACACACATTGTGTCTGTTTTAACTGCTCCATTATCTGTTCCCCCACCTCTCTCCCTCTCCGAAGGCCTCCCTATTCTCTGAGACACAACAATATTGAAATTAGGCCAATTGTTAATTCTACAATGGCCTCTAAGCATTCAAGAGTTTCAAGTCTTTCACTTTAAATCTAAAGCTAGAAACCATGAAGTTTAGTAAACAAGGCATGCCAGAGGCCAAGGTAGGCTGAAAGCTAGGCTTCTCATGCCAAATAGTTAGCCAACTTGTGAATGCAAAGGAGTTCTTGAAGGAAATTAAAAGTGCTACTCCAGTTAATACAGGAATGGTTAGTAAAGAAACTGCCTTGTTGTAGATACAGAGGAAGCTTTAATGGATAAAAGATCAAACAAATGACATTCCCTTAAACCAAACCCTAATCCAGACCAAGGCTCTAACTCTCTTCAATTCTGTCAAGGCTAGGAGAGCAGAGGAAGTTGCAGAAGAGTCTCAAGCTAGCAGAGATTGTTTCATGAGGTTTAAGAAAAGAAGCCTTCTCTATAACCTCAAAGTGCAAGGGGAAGCATCAAGTACTGATGTAGAAGTTGCAGCAAGTAACACAGAAGATCTAGCTCATATAAATAATGAAGGTGGTTGCACTTAACAGGTTTTCAATGTAGACAAAACAGTCTTATATTGGAAGAAGATGCCCTCTGGGACTTCCATAGCTAGAGAGGACAAGTAAGTACCTGGCTCCAAAGTTTCAAAGGACAGGCTGACTCTCTTGTTAAGGGCTAATGCTCTAGTGACTTTAAATTGAGCCAATGCATGTTTATTATTCAGAGAATACTGGAGCCCTTAAGAATTCTGCTCAGTCTACTCTATCTGTGCTTAATAAATGGAACAATAAAACATGTCTATTGACAACATGGCCTACCAAATTTTTTAAGCCTGCTGTTGAGATCTACTGCTCAGGAAAAAAAAAAAACAAAAAACTTCCTATCAAAATATCACTGCACATTGACAATACAACTGGTCACCCAAAAGGTTGATGAGATGTAAGAGACTTCATGTTGTTTCCATGCCTGCTAACGTGACATCCATTCTGCAGCCCACGGATCAGAGTAATTCAACTTTCAAGTCATTACTTAAGATAGAGAATTTTGTAAAGCTATAACTGCCATAAATAACGATTCCTCTGATGAATTTGGGCAAAGTCAATTGAAAAACCTCTAGAAGGTATTACCATTCTAGATACCATTAAGAATATTTGTGATTTATGAGAAGAGTAGACATGTCAATATGAACAGGAGTTGGGAATAAGTTGATTTCAACCATCATGATGACTATGAGGAGTCAAGACTTTGGTGAAGGAGGTAACTGCAAATGTGGTGGAAATAGCAAGCAGAGCCTGAAGAACTAACTGAATTATTATAATCTCATGATAAAACTTTAAGGGGTGAGGAGTTGCTTCTTACGGATGAGCAAAGAAAGTGGTTTCTCAAAATGGAAACTTTTCCCAGTGAAAATGCTGTGAAGACTGTTGAAATGACAACAAAGGATTTAGAATATGACATAAATTTAGTTGATAAAACAGCAGCAGGGTTTGAGAGGACTGAATCCAACTTTGAAAGGAGTTCTACTGCAGGCAAAATACTATTAAACAGCATCGCTTGCTATAGAGAAATCACTCCTAAAAGATACAATTAATGGGACAAATTTCATTGTGCCTTACTTTAAAAAACTGCCACAGCCACCCCAACCTTCTGCAACCATCACTCTCTTGATCAGTCAGCAGCCACCAACACTGAGGTAAGACCCTTTACAGCAAAAAGTCTATGGCTCACTGAAGGCTCAGATGATAGCATTTCTTTAAGCAATAATGGATTTTTAATTAAGGTATGTACATTGTTTTGGGGCTCCCCAGATGATGCTAGTGGTAAAGACTTGCCTGCCAATAAAGGAGACAGAAGAGACACTGGGTTCAGAAGATCCCCTGGAGAAGGGCATGGCAACTCAGTCCAGTATTCTCTGTCCATGGGATTCTATCCATGGAAGTCTCCATGAGGCCCTTGGGATTCTGTTCATGGGATTCTCCATGGGGTTTAGGGAATCCCATGGACAGACGAGCCTGGTAGGCTATAGTCCATAGCCTTGCAAAGAGTCGGACACAACTGAAGGTACCTAGCATGCATGCACGCACATTATTTTATTAGATAAAATATTATTGCATGCTTAATAGACTACAGTGTAAACATAAGTTTTATATACACTGGAAAATGAAACACTCAAGTGACTTGCTTTGTTGTTATGGTCTGGAACCAAGTCTGCAATATGTCTGAGGGTTGCCCCAAAATATCCTCATTGATAAAGGCTATCATATAAGAACACAAAACTGAAAAGGTAAAAAATATTTACAACATTTTTACTTAAATGAAAAAGAAGTACATCAGGTTGTACAGTTGGTGGCTGGTACAATTCTATTATAATATATGCACATAAATATTGAACTCATTAAGGAAAAAAACAATGTCTCATAATTAATCAGATGAAAGAAATGTCATCCTGCATATTCACTGGGCATGACAAGACTGAAGGCAACACTTCTGTCATTCTCTAAAAGACACTAATTTACACATAATTTAAAAGGGAGGCCTTTTTTGTTAATGAATAGCTAAGAAAGATCAGTTGTTCCTTTATTCATTCAACTAGCATTTATTGAACATCTAACGTGCTAGGTGCTTTGCTAGGCCCTGGCAGAAGAAAGATAACTTATACAAGGTATGATGTGGAGAATATTCTGAGAGATTGATTAAAGATCTCTGATGAGTTGTTGGGAGAAGGCAATGGCAACCCTCTCCAGTACTCTTGCCTGGAAAATCCCATGGGCGGAGGAGCCTGGTAGGCTGCAGTCCATGGGATCGCGAAGAGTCGGACACGACTGAAGCGACTTAGCAGCAGCAGTAGCAGATGAGTTGTTGCAGACTACAATTGTCTCATACACGAAAGACCTTCCATGAATGATGAATAAATGAAAGAAAGGCATTCTCCTGATGCCTTTTTTTCACTATAGCTTGAACACTTGTATTTCTGGGGAATCTTATGACTATTTGTACTTACTGATAGATTAAATTATCTATTTTCTCTTATGCTTTCTCTCACCACACATTCATTCACTCATTTACCATTCATTTTTTTCATTTTATTTTGCTGTGACTATGTAGTTAAACCTTCTCTGCTCTTCCTGTAGCCCCACTCCACCCCAAGTACACACATAACACCTAAGATCACACTAGTCACAGAAGGAACCTGATGTAAATGTTTTCTTGGATGGATAACGTCTCACAACTAAATAATGGATACTGCAAATGAGAGACGGGGGCAAAAAGGGAATGTTAAACTGTTTCTTTCAAAGTGTCTCCTTGTAGTCTGGGAACATTTTGAACATCAGGAAAATTCTGTCTAATAAAATTCTTCCGTTTCTTCACTTGAAAAATTTATAGTATAGGAATAACTTTAAAATGAAAGGTGAAAAAAACATAGAGGGTTTCTTTCATTAAATTCACTCCCTAATTTCTCTTTCTTCCTGAAAAGCACAATAAACAAGCCTATAATGGAAATGGAAATCACTTTAATAACGATCTGCTTTTCAACAAGTGTTGTAATGAATGTTGTACAATATTATGCAGCATAAATGTTTTACAGATAATAAAAATAATATTAAATGTGAACTTCTCTTCATCTTAGATCACTAGAGAAATTATGAAATAAAGAATGTTTTTAAAATGAAATATTATTTTAGAAGACATCTGATATTGACTGTGTGAAACCTTTCGTGGTGTCTAATTTTTGTTCACTCTTTTATACCTGGTTTTAACCCCCCTCCTCCGCTCAGAATTCCCAGGCTGAAACATCAAACTTTTATCCTCAGAGTAACAAGTAAAAGACACAGAAGTTCTTGGTCTAACTGTGGTGACGTTTTTTTTAAAAGTAGTATCTTGTAAAGACACTGCAATTTTGTTATATTGTAATTGTTTATAAAAATTGATCTATATGTGACACCAAGACAAATGGAATCTTGCGAATAGACTTTCAATATTTTAATAGATAGTTCTTAAAAAGAATGGGAGGAGCTGCATGGAACTCAGAGGACATAGAAGGACTGAGCTTATACATTTAAATAAGATTGCTTTGCTGTGATCTTTTCCTGCCTTATGAAAATACACATCTTTCTTCTCAAAAAGGTTACTAATCACACAAAAGAATAAAATACGTGCAATTTTTCCCCTCTAGCAATGATAAAATATCACCTATTGTCTACTTTGCTGTGATCCTGGGACAATGGCTATATTTCACGTTCTCAAATATCCCCATGATCTACTTTTAAAGCCAGAATCTGGTAAAATGTGAATTGCAAAGAAATACCGTTCCGCTCAGCTGATAAACACGCAGGCACGAGCCACCCTCTCTCCCCATTTCTAACATCTTTTCTCTTGAGAAATCTGAAATTTAAAATTGCATCTGGGAGGCAAATTTCGCTGAGGGCGCCTTTGGTGATTTCCACGGTCTCCCAGCAAGTCTCTGGGCTTCCATCCAACAGGGTAGTTCGGTCCCTTTAAAAAGATAACTGAAAGGTCCGCAAGCTCCGGGATGAATTCCCAGCCTCGGAATTCGGGGCACTGGGATGAGTTGGGATACCTGCCCGCTGAGAGCAGACCCGGGCGCGCCGCTGCGGGGTCCTGGGCGTCAGCGCCCGGGGCCCCCGCCTGGAGCCCTCCGGCAGCCCAGCCCCGAATTTGCCGGGCTTCCCCGGGCTCCCCCTCCCCCGAGCCGCGTCCTCCCTGCACCCGTGCCGGCGGGACCCTAGACACGCTCTTCCTGCTCAGCTCTGCTCACCCACGTCCCGGTCACCGGACTCGCACGGAACCGCCGCAGAATCCTCCCCTCTCCCTCCGCGCCCCACAGGCGCTCGCTCCCAGCTCGGACCCCTGATAGCAACCCCGGCCCTACGGGCACCTCGGGGCGCCTCGGCTCCCGGGATCGCGGCTGTTCCTGCTCCCAGCGGCGGCAGGACTGGGGGCGCCAGGGGAAGCGACCGCTCCCGCAGAGCTCCCCGGCCCTGCTCCCCGAACCGCTCGGGGCGCCCCCTACCTTCGGATCGGCGGGGGAGAGGAGGCACCCCTGGGCACCCGGTCTCCGGGGTAGGGCCAGCCAAGGCCGTGCAGGGAGGTGGGGCTCGGGGCGGCCGTGGGCGCGGCAGCACCGTAGCTCGGGCTCCTCAGGAACTCTTCAAGGCCCAGGTTTTCTCCTCGCTAGAAAACAGAAAAATAATTAAAACCCAGAGCAAGCAGCGCGCCGGTCTTTCTCGCACCTTCCAGAGTCAGGCGGGGAGGTGTCCGGGCGGGGGTCGCCTAACCTTCGCGGGCGCGGGGTTGCGGAGGCTCCGGGCGGAGCAGGGCCGGCTTCTTCCCGGCGCGGCGCGGGCGACGCGTGGGCGCCAGGCGGGGAGGCTGCCGCCGAACCCTCGCTTCCACGGGCTGCGCCTGGCAGCTACAGACGACGGGGAGGGAAAGAGTTGTCATAGGTTAAAAGGACCAGACAAGCAAAACTTGTCCTCCGTGTCTGCTCAACGTGATTTCCGTCCTCAAGAGGTCCAAATCTGTATCCATCCAATAGGTTTGCCTTATTTTTGGTTATCAGTTGATAGGAGCCTGTGGTTTCTCTGTATGAGAGGGTGTGTGTGTGTGTGTGGGTGTGTGTGTGTGGGTGTGTGTGTGTGCATGTGTGTGTGTGTGTGTGAGAGAGAGAGAGAGAGAGAGATTAGGGATGAACCGGTAATAAACCCTTGTGTTCCTATCCTTTGAAGTAAAAGTCATTTCTTTTAGGCTACCAGATCTCCTCTGAGTCTCTAAAGGCTGCTCCAGAGCTAATAATTACGAATGTGAAGATGTAGAAATAAAGAATAACTGTTGGACTGGGGGGATTGGTAACAATTTATTTATTTATTTATTCACAATTTAGAATAAATGGACCACATGGTGGAATCACTAGGTCCCTGAAAGATACAGAGAAAAGGCTGGCCCATTCCTAGGTTGTTTTTATAGGAAGCAGATCCCCACCAGATGAAAATTTATGACCATAAGAATATAGACGCTGGACTGCTTGAAACCAGAAGGTTGATGATGCTTGAAACTTAATATTGATGGCAACCAATTCGAGAATCATGCATAAGCTGTTCACTCACCCAGCAGCACTCCCTCTCACACTGTTTTTAAAACCCCCTCCCTGAAAGCCATCTAGAGTTTGATTTTGAGCTTCCCATTCGCCTGGCCTGGTACCTGCAATGAACACTGCATGTTCCTTCACCACAACCTCGTGTCAGTTGACTGGCGTCAGTTGCAAGGGTGAGCAGAACCAAGTTTTCTCTGTAACAGGGAGAGGGTCACATGCCTTTGACCACAGTTAGGTCTGAGAAGGGGTGTGTTACTGCACACTTCAAAACTCAAAGCTACTGTGTCCCAGTCACAGTTCCCCATGTCTAGTGATGAGTGCAACCCCGTGGGAACAGCACTCTGAACTGGAGAGGACTGTATCCCTTGGGAGCAATGTCACTCGTAAATCTAATTTCTGGGGACAGTAAATATTAGTTATTACCCCAGAAGTCAGAGGAAAAAATTCCTGTGCCCCTTTTCTGCTGACTTTTAGTATGTGATACTCAGGGGACCTGTACAGATTGTTGTTGCAGCAGCCAGAGCCATCCAAGAGCTCAAGTATATAAACGTCCTATTTCATTTGTCACTGTTTTCACACAACAGGCATTCTGAGAACACCCATAGGCCTGTGTGGTGGGTGAAAGGAAAGCTGAAATTGTCAAGAAGCTGTGCCTGGGGAGAAAAGAAAGGTTGTTTCTTAGACTTCCTTAACTCCAGCATCTATCTACACAGTATAGTGCCATAGCTGCCATATAAATTTCTACCCTTCTATCCCCTGTACAGTTATAACACACGCCTACTTCTGGGGCACATGGGCTTTAAAACAACTTCCAAAAGAGTCCCCTTATGACTATTGTCTTGGAGGGGGGAATGTCCCCCCTCTCACTTTTGGAGTCCTCGTGGCTGGACTAATGATAAAATGGACACAAGGTGGATTAACAGGAGAAAAAGTAGCATATTTTAATTCATTTGCATGTTGCATGGAGAACTGGTAGAAATGAGACTTCAAAAGTGGCCAAAGCAGGCAGGTTTTACACTTTTTAGACAAACAATACATTTGTGAGAAATTGACAGGACAAGGGAGTTTAAGCTTTGGATGCTTAATTAGTAAGCCACAAATAGAGTTTGTGCTTGGAGTAGTAAATACAAGAAATAAGGTTGTTTATTTATACAGGCCTCTCTGCCCAAATTTCTCACCTCTGGTGATAGATGTGCCCTCCACAGGGAGAGAGAGGACCTGTCACAGGTGAGATTTATTTCTTGCTTCCAGAGAGACAGAAAGAAGAGTCAGTGTCTCTCTCACACTGGTCATTTTTTTTTTTTAAGAATTTTGTTTTTGATGAGGACCATTTTTAGAGTCTATTGAATCTGTTATAATATTGCTTCTGTTTTACATTTTGATTTTTTGACCAGGAGTCGTGCAGGATCCTAGCTCCCCCACCAGGGATCAAACCTGCACTCCCCTTAACCACAGGACCACCAGGGAAAGTCCCACATCAGTCATTCAAGTAACTTTAATCAGAGATAACAAGCATGCCACCTTGACATATTTTGAGGTGGCCCACCATAAGCCCTAACACTATCTTCTGAAAAC
The DNA here is from genome assembly GCF_963930625.1 of Muntiacus reevesi. NCBI lineage: Eukaryota > Metazoa > Chordata > Mammalia > Artiodactyla > Cervidae > Muntiacus > Muntiacus reevesi. Next base: position 2,905,239 of record NC_089264.1, read on the forward strand.
AAATACATCTTGTCTATGCAATAAACTTTTGTATGTTAAAAAGAAAATGGTAATTTGTTGTTTCCACAAATTTTGTTTTTTTTCTTTTGATGATATGAATCTTTAGGTTGGAAGTAATTATTAGAGTAAAAATAAAAGGGCAGCATGTCTTTGAGATGTAGATTGTGTTTAAGCCACCATTTCTGTTCTCACCACACGCACAAACATGCACGCCTCAAAAAGAGAGTCAGAATTTCTTATTTAAATACATATTTGCCATACATCATTAGAAATCTTCTTTTGAAGAAATCATCAATTTGTAAAATTTCAACAATATGTTATATAAAGAAGAAAATATGAAGATAGCTGTGTTTTTATTTTCAAATTTCCCAGGAAGGATTCAAGATGAATCATTATAATTCTGTAGAGTATAATAGTGTAATTTTGTTTCTATTTGATAGAGTGTTATTCAAACAGAGAAGGTATCAATACTACCCCTGGGAACAGACATAGTAATGCCCACTTCTGTTCTATGTATTTTTCCCACTCACCACTTGGAAAATGCTCATTTGGGAAATTAAGTTGGGTTTTATGTGTGTTACAAAATTAAACTGGCCATTTTCCAGTTCTCATGGTTCTTCATCAGTTACGGAAGGAAGCATATCTGTAAAGGTAAAAGCTAAAATTGCTCGGGAACTCCTAAGACAAATTATTGAATAATAAAACACTCCAGACAATGCCTGGGGTAACTTTTCTCTGAGGAACATCTGTTGTTTTTATCAAAGTTATTGCTGCTTTTTAATAACAACTACCATTTGTGGAGACTTGAAGTGCTTTGATATAATCTCAAGTGACATGTGATCTCAAACATTAGTTATAGTGGAAGTAAATAAATGAAAGAAAATATTATTTTAGTTGTATTTTTTTCCTCTGAGAATTTTTGTTATATTCATTAATGGTAAATGTTTCTTTGTCCACTGTCTCTATCATGATAAATTTAAATCTTTAATTCTTAAAAGGTATGGAAAGGGCCATTTCTGTGGGTTAAAAATGTTTTTATGATACTTGCTGATTGCATTGATTTCTTTGGAATCATAGTAGATTGTCATGTAATCAATATTCAGGACTTAAGGAACTAACTTGTACTTGTGAAATACATGCAATTTAACTAACGAAGACTAGTTTTTTAAAAGTTACTCCAAAGTATTTGCAAGCCTAGAGTCATTTTCTCGGGGAATTCAATTACAGCTTTGACATGCTAAGAAGAAACTATAAACATTTCATAGTCTTCTGATGAGCACTATGCTACTTAAGTAAGCATAACTCTATCTTTCTTTTTGATGCCCTAATAATTAAAGCACTAAATATAAATCAGTGACTGATGCCAGTTTTTTTCTTAAAGTAATTTTTCATGTTAGAAACACCTACATACTTACATGTGACACACATTCATATAGTTATATAATCACATATCGCCTATGTATTTGTATACTCATTTGTCAAAATACCTGGATTGTAGTTAGGTTTACAAATTAATCATGTGGCTTTAAACATACAATTTTATCTTTTTAGTCTTTACTTTTTTTGTCTGTAAAACAAAATATTTTGACTAGCAGGTCTGGAATTCCCTTTCATTAGGCAGGAAGTTAGCTAAGAGCAAGGCGAGGTGCCCCTTCAGCTAAACATCCAATAGCCACCTAACCCCACCCCCACCGAGCAATTTACTAGCCCTGCCCCTAAGAAACCCCCATCAGTACTCCAAAATAGTCAGGAAGCTGGAAAAATTCCCCACAGGCCTTCTGGCAGGACTTTCCCTACTCTGGGACATGCCCACACTTCACACTATCATATACTGAAGTGACCTTCGGTCGCCATTGGATTTATTAACTGCTGATAAATATCCCATGAATATATACATCTAGTTATAACAGGCTGAGTTATGGAAGGATATGCTGCATTAGAGCATCTTGTTACATAACCTGCAGCTGTCAATCAAGACTGTCAATGAACAACTCCCTGGATTAAGCAAATGGCCATTGCCTTTAAATCTCTGTACCCCAGCTCTTCAGGGCCATTGCCTCCCTTGACGAGACCCACCTCGCTCTTGAGGTGTTCTTCTGTTCTTTCTTTCCTTATTGTCAATAAACTTTCTTGCAACAGGTAAGAACTTTGGTTTTTTGCATCCTTACGGAGAACCAAAGCCCATGGAGGAGGTCTCCACTAACACTTTGAGCCCTGAATACCTATGCCATTAACAAGCACACATTACAAATATATGAGCAGAAAAATAGCTTTTTTGGATCTGCAGAAAAATTTGATGGTCATAAACATTATTTGTTTCCCCTTTATATTGGGTAAGGGGGAAGAAAAAGAAGAAAGAAATATTGTTGATAAAATTTTCTATTATTTTTGTACCTTCTCTACCCTGCAACTGGTAATAACTCTATAGTAATATTTAATTCATTCTTAAAAGTTGTGCTGTTTCTTAAAGCAAATTATTCTATGTCTAATTACATTATTTAAGACTTTTATTACAAAAAATATAAAAAATGAGAACATGGATTCCTTTAGAGACAAAATATTCTATCAAGAAAATTCACAAATAGGTCATATATTCTACCCTTTTGTAGGTTAAAACCCCTCACAAAAAGTGTTGATAAATATCACCTCAATATTATTTTAAGATAAATTTCCATTTCTTAGTGAATTTTCATGGCTAAAATATTAAATCTAGTTTTAAGTCTAAATATAGCTTTGTTATATTTAAGTGGAAATGAAAAGGAAATAGTTTATTTATTTTTGGTATGTCAGTTTATTTTTAAGTCTTTAAAAAGGATGTTTAGAGAATGGTTCAAAGCATAAGCTCAGAATCAAAAGTGGATATGGTTGAATGATCTTCAAAAATGGATCTGTTACCATCTTCTTACTTTTATGCTCATGGATAATTCAGCTTTTAAAAGTATATTATTCAGCAAGTAGAAAAAGGTATGAGACATTTTTGTTACTAGACATTATATTCATTTTCAAAGCCAGCGAGGTCCATTACTCAAGTCTACACTGCATGGGGAAAGCAGAATTCAACATTTAGGAAAATCAAAAAGTACAAGAAGAATCAAGAAGAGTCTAGTAATCATATGTAAATAATGTATACATGTGTGGTTCATATGTATAAAAATGATAATAATCATCATAGGTACAAATGCTAAACATTTTTTTTAATGTTTGAGGTGAATAAATGGACTTGATTTGTGATGCTCATAATTTATATAGCCCTATCTACTTCTCATTCTTCAATCCCTCAACAAAACTGTTTTCAGTATCTTATGATACACCAGATATTATTCTAGACTCTAAGTTTTAAGAAGTGAAAAATAAAAAAGAGTTACTGCCTTCCAGAGATTACAGTATAGCTGTAGATCTGTGGAATATATAACTGTCTGCAATATATTGTGTTTGAAATAAACTCAGAGTGCAGTAGGAATAAAAATAGGAATATAAATACAAATTCAGCCCAAGGGGGGAATCTGTAGAGATGGGAGATAGATCTAGGAGAGGGCTTTGTAGTTGAGAAGACACTTGAACTGAAGTTGAAAGAATTGGTGCAAGTTAAACCAGCAGATTCATGGGGTCACAAAGAATAGAACACGACTGAGCGACTGAACTGAACTGAATCGAACTGAAACCAGCAGAGGGAGGGGATAGGCAAGTAGGGAGTAGGGGAGAAAACAAAGGTGATAAACAATGACAGAGACCTGAAGACAGCTCCGTTCAACCAAAGTTTGGGGAGGGGGCAGAGGATCACACTGAAAGTGTTCAAAAGAATACTGTTCGCACTTTTCTTGAGGGATCTGGAGAGCAACTAGATTATTTCAGCTGAGAAGTTTTATCACTGAACTGCTGTGACAGCAGCTGGTGGCAGAAGGACCATTCAGTAGAGAATTAACTAGAGCTTGATGGATATAAAAGAACACACTTGAGACATATCATGCTGTGAAATCAACAGCAGTGTGTGACCAGTTGCCAACTGACCTATCGCGTTTGAGTCCAGTTGAATTTGAGTGTGTGTAAGCAGGGGAAATGCCAGGGATGACCCTCAGGTTCTGGTTTGAGGGGCCGAGATGATGGCACGGGTTTGGATCACGTCCACCAGTTGTGCAGCACGTCAGCCAAGGAGACCTGGGAGAGGTCTGCACTTCGCATGGAGTACAGGAGAGCCATTGATGGCAGAGGGTATGACTATGCTTCAATGTGAAAAAATATAGATGAAGAGCTCTGTTAAATGTGGGGATTTCAGAGCTGGTCAGGGAGGAGACAGCAGCAGTGAAAGCATGGCGCACAAGTTTTATTTGGCTGGTCTTGAGCAGGCTTGCATGACAAGGAAGTTTCTCTCAGCAAGACACCTCCCAGGGAGAGCAGCATAGACTACCACTCAGAAGGAGGATGGCACAAGGAGACCCCCAGGGAGAAGAAGAAAGTAGAGAGTGGTTTAGAGACATTTAGAAAATGCCACTCACCAGCAAGATGGGGAGACTTGGGTCAGAAAGCTCTGAAGGGCAGCATCAGATGAGTGTGTTTCATCACTGCAGGATTGTCATTTGTGGTTAGCAGATGTTGAGTGCAGTTTCTCAGAGCATATAAAGTAGGTAGGCTCTAAATAGCTAAACATATATTTATTTGGACTCTATTAAAATAATTAGATGTGTGAGAATTTGAGATTTGTGCAGTCTGGCATTGCTGTCTTGGTCTGCTGTGGAGAAGTAAACAGTATGGGGATGATTTTAGGCTAATACTCAGGGGCCATCACTGGCTCATTGATATAACAGGATCCTAGGAAGAGAGACACCTAAGAAGGAGATGGAGATGCAAATCCTGGGGAAGAAGGCTGACAAACACCAAGTAAGGAAAGAGGACCACATGAAGTGTAGTTAGCAAAGTCAAAGGAGAATGAAAGTCCAGGAGAGGGTGGCCAAATGAGACAAATGCCTCATAAAGTCTGAATTTGATCCCCTGGTGTAGTCATTGGTGATACAGGCAAAAGTAAGTTCCAGCGGGACACTTGAGGCACAGTGAGAAGAATGGAGTGAAAGGCTTCATTCCTAGAGGAGTGGCCGAGACAGACAAGGCAGCTAGAGAATCTCTGACAAGGGCGGACAAGGGCGAGGAGTTGTCTTTGTTTTAAGCATTGAGTCAAGAAAAGTGAGTTGATGAACGAACTGGTGTTTTTGGTTATGCTACTGTTCTGTAACAAGCTTCTCAGAACTTAATAGGAAAACAACTCATGGGATCTATGCTCATGGATTAATTCAGTCAGCATTCTCATCAGGAGAGGACATCAGCGATAGCTTGTCTGTGACATGGTATTTGGGGCATCATCTGGGAAAACTCAGTGGGTTGGTATGATTTAATGCCTGGAGTCTGGATCGGCAGGGCTGGTCAGCCCACTGCCAAAATGAGGGATGTGAAAGAAAATAAATACCCTATGGTAAACAGTATTATTTCCTTCTTTTTATGACTGAATAATATTGCCACCACATCTTTTTTATCCATTCTTCTGTCAATGGACATTTAGATTGCTTTTATGTCTTGGCTATTGTAAATGGTGCTGCAATGAACATTGGGGTACATGTATCTTTTTATATTAAGATTTTCTCCAGATACATGCCCAGGAGTGAGATTGCAGGATCATTTGGTAACTCTATTTTTACAACATGGATGGACCTAGAGATGATTATACTAAGTGAAGAAAGGCAAACAGAGAAATCTGATGATACCACTTATATATGAATCTTAAAATTTATGCAGATGAATTTATTTACAAATCAGAAATAGACTCACAGAAACAGAAAGTATATTTATGGTTACCAAAGGGGAAAGAGGAGGTAGGGACAAATTAGGAGTTTGAGATTAACATATACACACTACTTGACGTAAAATAGATAATCAACAAGGATCTACCATATAGAACAAGGGACTATACTCAATGTTTTGTAATAACCTGTAACGAAAAGACACTCTCTCTATGACTCTTTGTGACTACATGGACTGTAGCCCGCCAGGCTCCTCTGTCCATGGGATTTACCAGGCAAGAATACTGGAGTGGGTTGCCATTTCCTTCTCCAGGCGATCTTCCTGATCCAGGGATTGAACCTGTGTCTCTTACCTCTCCTGCACTGGCAGGCAGGTTCTTTACCACTAGCGCCACCTGGGAAGTGCTCACAAGGAAAATAATCTCATTCTCTCTATATATACACACATACATATAATTGAGGGCTTCCCTGACAGCTCAGTTGGTAAAGAATCCACCTGCAACACAGGAGATCCCAGTTTGATTCCTGGGTCGGGATGATCCACTGGAGAGGGGCTAGGTTACCCACTCTAGTATTCTTGGGCTTCGCTTGGGGCTCAGCTTGTAAAGAATCTGCCTGTAATGTGGGAGACCTGGGTTTGATCCCTGGGTTGAGACGATCCCCTGAAGAAGGGAAGGCTACCCACTCCAGTATCCTGGCCTGGAGAGTTCCATGGACTGTATAATCCATGGGAGCGCAAAGAGTCAGACATGACTGAGTGACTTTCACTTTCTTTTCTCCAATATATAACTGAATCACTTTGCTGTACACCTTAAACTAACACAACATTGTAAATCAACTCTACTTCAATTTTAAAATACCCTACTGGCTTTTATTCCCTTCAGAAAGAAGGGGGAGTCCACTGAGGCCGAGGGTATGAGGTAGGAGGCTGGAAGAGAGGGGTGATGAATTGAAATAGCTTCTAAGGAGAGAGCAATTGGGAGTCCCCAAGCCTGAGAATTTCTGAGTATCATTTAAAGCTCAACTGAGATTTTGAACTTGTTGCAATATTCTGCACAGTTGAGTTATTTCCTGCAATATACAATACTAGTGGAAAGTGGTAGCTATGCAATTTCCTAGGGTAAGAAGTGTTGGGTTATACCACAGACCATACTTGGATATAAATCTCATTCTAGATTTATTGATATGTGTACCTGAGGAAAAAAAAGCTATAGCTAGACCTTAACAAAGGGGTGAATGAGGAATAGTTACCCTAGCAAAGTGATACCCAGGAACATTTCGTGCCACCTCTGTGCCCATTTGTCATATTATTTAAATGCATATAAACGAGTCTTTCTCCTATTTGGGGGAAAAACTGCCCAATCTCAAGACGGGAATTAGCTTTACTTCATGGGGCCAAGTCTGATCTTCTGATATAATGTGTTGAGAAGGGGTCTAATGCCAAGCCTGAGGTTTCAGGGGTGGGGTGGGGTGCAGTGGGGTGGGTCGGGATGAACAGAGACCTTTGTCATGGACAATGGAAGGTCATTGGTGGTGTTCATCCTAGCCCTTCTCTCTAGCTATTCCTACTCCTGTTTGAAAGGAGATAGGAAGGGAGTGGTAGCAATTACAATAAAAAGTGATAGTAATACAATGACAAAGCTCTTTTCATTATACCATGTAATACATACATAGCATTACACTTTTGTAAAATAACATTACATATCTGTTGAATGTTTAGAGTGTCTAACAGGACAAAATCTGCAGGAAAATATTCAAATATTTACTAAGTAATTTTAAGATCGTTGTCATATAGAGTCTATTCTGACAGAGTTTTATAACAAATGCTCTAAATTTGTAACTTGCTTCCTTGAGTACATTTCCATTTCAAATCAAGAGCAAATCTATGACTAGTATTTGGTTTCTTCTATACTATGAAGATAACTGAATTGTCTATATACTTGCATACTAACATTTTAATTAAATTAATTGTCACTTTTTTCTGTTAATTCTCTCAAAAAAAAAAAAAGTGATTGTATCGATCATTTGTACTAACCAATTTAGTCAAAGTTCTTTACCTACTATATTTTATTGGTTCAAAGATGAGGACTTTAAAAAATATTTTAATACTCTGAAATTTAATTACAATTGATTATATGTCATTTCTTTACTAGAAGTGTTTTTTCTTTCTTGGTGGTCCATAAAATAGCATTGCAGCTTACATTCTATGGCATCATAGATTCAAAGAAAAGCAATAGGTAAGTCACAGAAAGAAGGAAAAAATGGCATCTAATAATTCATAGAATAATGAACTGATTCACCAACATACTTCATAGTAAATTCTATCCAAGTGGAATTTTCTTCTAATCAATATTTCCTACATTCTAATTTTCACATGTAGTATTAATTCCTATCCTATCAAGATTTTTCTGTTGACTTAACATTGTTAGTCAACTACACTTCAACAAAATTAAGTAAAAAATATTTTTCTGAATGATGTTGTGATAATTCTCATGTATCAAGACCTAACAGCATTTCAGGAACTTTAACCCTTATAGCCAAAATTCATTAGGCAGCCAATAAAGTAATTATGGTATGTAAATTCCAGAGTGAATATAGTGACAGACTTTTATCTAGCCAAGGAGTGACTCATGGAATTTACAGCACCAGACCATAAAGCTCTTCCAATTTTTAAATGATAAAACTAAGATCTAGAGAGGTTTAAGGTGTAGATCCTATGCTTCTGTTTAAATGGTAGAACAAGACTGGTACCTGAGAGAACATGAGAATAAGTCACTAATTTAATTCTCCTAGTCATGATTTATGGATCTGGCTGCTGTGAAATTTCATAAGATGCAAAAAATTCTCTCTTTCCAGCAAAGGCTAGGTTTTACCTAGCTTTAATCTCAAGTAGGAAAGTATGCAACTGACTGTTCACTTAATAGTAGAAAGAAAAGAAGATCTTTGACACTCATACTATTTAATCTTTTTGAGGAATTCAGGTTGCTGTTTAACACATTTTCTGAGCAACTCATACTACTTTGCTTACTTCAGATCTTCTATAAGATTGCATTATAAGAGGATCTTATTATACTGTGCTTATAAGTTTTTTATTTCACATATTGCAAAGAGCCTTTAGTAAATGATATTCCTAGAAAACTGTATAAATCTGTCTTCATTCAGAGTTTCAAAACCTCCCTTTGTATCACAAAATTTGAAGTGGAAAAAAGTCTTTGAGTTTAACAATTTTTCAAAGTTTGGTATTTGACATTAATGTCTCGAAAATGCAGCTTTATAAATTGGCCTTGGTGGGGACACTTTATAAAAAATTAAGAAGATGACTAAATACAATGGACATCGTAATTTAGGCATTCTTGCAGACATGCTTTTATTAGTATTCCTGGAAAACATAGAAAAGAAAGTGTCTAATGACTCCAAATTATGTTCTTAAATAAAAAATATTTGCTGATATAGCAAATTGTTTACATAAAAATGTATTCTTTTTAGAGAATTAAATTATTTCATTTGTAATTCTTGCAGCAGAGTACAAACAGCCAATTTGATGATAAGGAGCTGGGGTAAATTCGTTTCTGTGAACAGAAAGTGATTTAAGAGATGAAGTAAACAAGAGAGTGAATAGAAACCTAAATGAGTTATTTCTCTTTAAACAATGGAAACTCCTAAAGTGTCTTACATTTTCATCCTTAGTTTAGAAAAAAGAAAGTATAAATGTCATTTCACTCTCCTTTAATCACTAGTGGGTTTTTTAAAAAATATGATCACATGTATTGTTATAGTACATTTATTACCTGATGGTAGTATTTTGATTCTTGGTCGAAACCCCTTTCCAACTTTATAAAAATGCAGTGCTCAGTCATATACGACTGCGCCCCATGGACTGTAGCTCACCAGGCTCCTCTGTCCATGGAATTTTCCAGATAAGATACTGGAGCAGGTTGGCATTTCCTACTTCAGGGGATCTCAATCAGGGGATCTCAACCCAGTGATCTAACCTGTGTCTCTTCTCTCCTGCATTGGCAGGCGAATTCTTTACCATTAGGGCCACTTGAGAACTCTCCTTATAAAACTATACCTAATTACAAATATTTTAGAAACCTTTTTTGAGGGGAAGGGACTACAGAGATTATGTACACTATTTATATAAATAATGAGATATAATTTTTATTGAGCTTTAAATAGTATTTAATTAGTCTAACAATTAAAAAAATAAAACATTTTCCAACAAAGTTTAAGTAATTCCATTTGTCTTGGAATTTTGTTCTGTTTTTAGTTTGAAAGCAGACTGCAATCATAGTTGTTATAATAATAAAGCTTGTATGTATCTCCTAGGCAGCGTCCTGTATCTTTATTAGGAAGACTTTTTATTATTTAAAAGTTTGATTTGGAAGAAGTTGTAGTCATCTACATCAATAAACTGTGTGTGTGAGAGAGAGAGACAACTTTGGCTTTTCCAAGTCCACTAGAACTAGGTAAACACCTGAGATCATTGTATCACAATTAGCTTGAATCATCAGGTACCAGGAAGGCTTTGCTCCATCAATGCACTCTATGTACATTCTATTCTTTTACTCTTTCAGGGCGTTCCGCACGGTAGTAGCTTAAGTACCTAGGAAACGGCACTGACTCTTTCTGACCCGCAGAAGAATGTTTCATTCCTTATGCTCCCCGAAAGGAACAGCTCGATGCTGGGAACACATGTGACTCAACGCGTTATCCTAGCGGAAAAAAAAGAAAAGAAAAGAAAAGAAAACCTTCAAAAAAGCCAGTCCATCTTATCTGAGATTTGCTACTTGTGCTTTTTAAAGGTCTTCTCTTTGTTCACTGTTAAAAAGAAAAAAAAAAAAAAAACTGGTCTGGCGTAAGAAAGAGCCGAACATCACAAGGCGAGAGACACAGGAGCGGCTCAATCGGGATGGGCTTAGCGCCCACTTCCCCGGAGCTGGGTTTCTCCCGGCTTCCCGCACAGCCTCAGCCGCGAGGTGGCACCGACCGCCAGCGACCGCGCGCGGGCGAGACCTCGGCCCGGCACGGCGCCTCCCGGCCCGCCCCTCCGAGAGCGGAGCGCGCGCCCCGGCCCGGGCGCGTGGACGGACAGTGCGCGCGGCTCTCCGCGCCGCCTCTCGAATTCCCCGGGAGCCTCCGGCGAGACCGCGGAGAGGGTGCGGGGGGCTGCGGAGCGCCCGGGCTGTCACGTGCCCGGGACTAGGTGGAGCTCAGCTTCAGGGGCGGCTCTTTGCTTCCCCACCGATCTTTGGGATTTGTGCCGGAGAATCACCCGCGATCTCTCCACTCCACTCCGCTCCCTTCCGCGGCCGTCCTTTTCGCTTTAATAAACGGGCCAAAAGACGGATCCAGCAGAGAGGGTAAGTTTCAAGTGTACACTTTTGAAGGGACTGACTTTTGAGAAATCTCTCACTGATGAGGTGAAGGACGAGAGAGGAAGGAAAGGCTTGAGAGTCCCGAAATGGGGAGCCGTGGGCGCACACCTTCAGTACGGTCCCGCGCAAGCGGGATGCTCCCTACCATCCGCTCCGCACCATCCGCCACCCGGGACCGCTGCGATGTGGGGCGGACGTCGGTGACCCAGGTTCTGTGCGGGGTCCGCGTGCCCCTCCTGTGGCCGTGGTGAGACTGCGTCCCCCTTCCGTCGCTGTCTTTGACATCTTTCCCGAGCCTCCGAGGGGCGGCTACGCTGGGCTTTTGCGAAGGAACGCGCCGCTGGGACAGCAGGAGGAGGAGGGCTTGCGGGTCCGCCTCCGCCCGCGTTCCGCTCCTGTCGGCGGGGAGCCGCCCCGGGCCAGGTGGGCGCCCACCGCGCTGCCTGGGTGGAGCCCTACCCCCCGGAGCCGCCTCTCGGGTCTGGCGCCGCGAACTGAGAGACACCCTGTTCCCTACTTCCTAGTTTCCAGATCCAACTCTTGAGCTCCTTTCACACTGGTGGTGGTGGAGGAGCGCCACTGGGTAGGACATTGTGGATGAACTGGAGATGGGGGTGGGCAAAGTGGTCCACTGGTCTCCAGGTAGACTGGAGAGGGGAGACTGTTTTAAGGACTGATGCCGGGTTCCATCTCTGGGTGGGTAAGATCGCCTGAGAAGGGAATGGCTGCTCACTCCTGTATTTTTGCCTGGAGAATTCAATGGACTGAGGAGTCTGGTGGGCTACAGTCCATGGGGTCGCAAAGAGTCGGATGGGAATGAGCGACTAGCACTTCCACTTTTCACGCTGGGCCAGAGAGAACTGAATTTGGACTCTGCTTCTTTGTTTCTGGGTTGTTGTGGACGTTTTCTGCTTCGCCAGTCTCGTGGTTATTGGTAGAGACATCTCCAGACAAATGGATGGCATGTGTTTGTGTGTGTGTGTGTGTGTGTGAGTGTGAGTGTGGCGGAGAGGGAGGGGGTGGAAGTGTTAGGAATGAGGACAGTTTGGAGCAATTCACCTAGTTACACAATATGAGAAAGGTGGGCGCGTAAGCGTGCAGACAGGAATTTTGATTTAACACATCCCATTTGTTCTTTGATAACTCCGGAAAATCTAGGGGAGGGGAAAGTGAAGGAATGTGTTTTGACATTCCTTTATTTTTTCTTTCTTTCTTTCTTTTTTTTTTTTTTTTTTCTTTTCTTTTTTTAAAAGGCTTTCAGATTTGCCTTCCCACCAAGATCCCAGGGAAAGCAGACTTGCCAGGTGGCACACGGGCGGGGGAAGCACAGAGCTTGCCTGGCTCTGCCTGAACGGGAAACCCCAGCAAGTGTTGCTTCCCCGGTGAGAGGAGAAAGCTGTCTGCCGGGTTGCATACCCATGACCAAAGACCTACTGCTTTTCGGTGGGTGACTACTGCTTTATTAATCTTTCCTAATTGTTATAAGGCAGCTGTCTGTTGAGCAAGCCCTCCCAGAAGGGAATAAAGCAGAATTATGTAACTCATGTCCATGAACTAGCTGTAACTTTGGTTATTAACAAAGTTAATTGGGTAAGTAACAAGGCTGATACTTCTTTTCCAAAAACTAGGGAGTAGAGCAGCCAGTTTTGAATAAATGATAGAATGTATCTGCAGCAGGTTATGACCACAGAGCCGTTTTCTCAGGTTGTAACAGCTCTAGGAACAGCAAACTGTAAAGGCCAGTACTCTAACTGGAATGGAGAAACATTTCCATTTGGAAGGGGGCTCAATTGCCAACTGGTAATATATGTGGTGTGTCTGTTTTGTCCCTAGGAGCAGGGCAGCTATATTGAGATTTAACAACCATTTGTTTTTATTTTGCAGTGTTTTTAGGTCCCTACTTCATTTTAGAAGTGTATATTGGAATAATAAATATTAAATCATTTTCTTTTTCAAAGATGATGTATGTATATTCTCAATATTGTTATTTTTTGACAATTATCATCCTTGAGATTATGTTTAGGTAGGCTGAAAATACACATTTTATCTAATGCAGAACCATTTTATGCAAGTGGAATGACATGCACTTAGCAAGTCTTTTGAATACTCTAAAAAATTTGGTTTTCATTTTCTATGTAGCTAAAGTAACTTCTACTTAATAAGAAAACTGCTATTCCTCAACAGGTATGTCTAGCAAATATAATTTCAAAGGGATATAAATTTTAAATATAAATTCAAAGATAATTGCAAAGACTGGAGTTTCAGTAGATTTAACCTAAATTCATCTGCAAGAAAGCTTTGTAGCCCATAAACTGTAATAATTTAATAAGTGTTTGCATGAAGTCCCATATGTAGTGACTTTTGTCAAAGTCAAAATAAATTTTAACTTATATATAGATGTAAAATAGATATAAACTGTATTTTTCTTTGTTTTCACGGCAAACATCTTGGTGCCCCCATTACTTGTTGCCTGGTTTAATGCACTAGCCTCTAAATGAACCGACCTACTTCTCTCTCCTGCCTTAAGTCCGTGAAAACACCAGCTAGAGTAAGAATTTTAAAACACTGTCATGGGACTTCATGTCTTTACCAGAGACTCTCCGGCGAGTCCCTCTCTTGTCTCAGAGACAAGTCGAAGGCTGTCTGTGGAGACTCACTCTGCAGAGTCTGTTTCTCCTCTGCTTATCCTCCAACTACTGCCCCATAGTCCCTCCCTTATTTGTCTCACTTCTCATCTACTCGCAATACACACACTCCAGTCATAAGGATTTTTGGTTGTGTTTTCCACGAGGGCTGCCTCCCTGAGGCGTCTGCCTGGCTTCCTCCCTCACTGCGGAGTCTTGGCTCATATGCCCTCTTCTCGTGCCAGTCAGACGCCTTCCAAGCCACCCAGCAGCAATGCCCTCCCAACAGTCCCAGGTCCCCTGCTTTGCTTTTTTCTTCTCCACTGCACTTACTACCATCTTGTGTACTATCTCCTTTACTGATTTACTTTTTCATGTCTTTCTCTGCCCATAAGACTAGAAACCCAGTAGGAAGGTCACTGTTGTTTCCATGAAAACCACATCTAACACAGAATTGTGTCCAATAAATATTTCTTGGATGAATGCATTTTCTTTCAGAAACAATTCCTTTTTTTAATTTTTCACTAAAGTGGAACATCCCCCACACCTGACCTAGTAAAATGATTCTTTTAACTAGCATCCATTTTGCATATAAAAGGACTATGACAGTGTAGACAAGGAAGTCATCTCCATATCAGCAAACAAAGAATCCTGAGCCATCAAGCCACCACCCCTGCAGCTGCCCTGGACTGTGTACCCTGAGGGTATTCACACAGGAAAGAACAGGACACTGGCCCTAACAGTGTTTCAGGGAGCCCAGACTCATGTATCTTCCCAAACATAGAAATGCATTAAATTCATTAACTTCAGATGTCTTGTTTTCTTTAATTAACAGTAATATTTTGATGTTCCAACTACCTGGTTTTTGTTGCAAAAACTCTTATATATGCTGGCTCCTCCCTTACCTCTTTGGAGCAGTCCCTCAGAATGATCTGAGAGGGTGTCTACGGTGTGTCCACCAAATAAAACATAATTCTCAGCTTTGAGGTCATGCATTTTTTCCAGTCTACAATAGAATTCAGCTATTGATGTTAGTATTGACTCACATAGAAGCTTACCATCCAAGTGTCTACTTCTTCAGTCATTTTTATTCTAAAGCTGATATTTGCAAGGTATTATGAAATACACATAATATCTACCTCCAGAGATAATATTACAGTTAGGAGGAACCAATTAAGATTCAAGGGTCTATATAGAGCTTTGAAAAGTGGGTAGAATTTGGATGGATGAAGAGGAGCAGCAGAGGCAAAGATGCAGAAGCTATAGCGGGCCGGCGCCCTTGGTGTCTGTGAAGGGACTGTCCCTGCTGGGACAGGGCGTGCCCCGTGGGGTTGTCAGGCCAGGAGTGAGGGACAGGGCGTGCCCCGTGGGGTTGTTAGACCAGGACTGAGGGTCAGGGCGTGCCCCGTGGGGTTGTCAGGCCAGGACTGAGGGACAGGGCGTGCCCCGTGGGGTTGTCAGACCAGGAGTGAGGGACAGGGCGTGCCCCGTGGGGTTGTCAGACCAGGAGTGAGGGTCAGGGCGTGCCCCGTGGGGTTGTCAGACCAGGAGTGAGGGACAGGGCGTGCCCCGTGGGGTTGTCAGACCAGGAGTGAGGGTCAGGGCGTGCCCTGTGGAGTTGTGAGGCCAAGACTGAGCGTCAGAGTGTGCCCTGTGGGGTTGTCAGGCCAGCATCGAGGGACAGGGCGTGCCCCGTGGGGTTGTCAGGCCAGGAGTGAGGATCAGGGTGTGTCCCGTGGAGTTGTGAGGCCAAGACTGAGGGTCAGAGCGTGCCCCGTGGGGTTGTCAGGCCAGGAGTGAGGGACAGGGCCTGCCCCGTGGGGTTGTCAGGCCAGTGGTGAGGGACAGGGCGTGCGCTGTGGGGTTGTTAGACCAGGACTGAGGGACAGGTCGTGCCCCGTGGGGTTGTCAGGCCAGGAGTGAGGGACAGGGCGTGCCCCGTGGTGGGGTTGTCAGACCAGGAGTGAGGGACAGGGCGTGCCCCGTGGTGGGGTTGTTAGGCCAGGAGTGAGGGACAGGGCGTGCCCCGTGGTGGGGTTGTCAGACCAGGAGTGAGGGACAGGGCGTGCCCCATGGTGGGGTTGTTAGGCCAGGAGTGAGGGACAGGGCGTGCCCCGTGGTGGGGTTGTTAGACCAGGAGTGAGGGACTGGGCGTGCCCCGTGGGGTTGTTAGGCCAGGAGTGAGGGTCAGGGTGTGCCCCGTGGGGTTGTTAGGCCAGGAGTGAGGGACTGGGCGTGCCCCGTGGGGTTGTCAGACCAGGAGTGAGGGTCAGGGCGTGCCCCGTGGGGTTGTTAGACCAGGAGTGAGGGTCAGGGCATGCCCTGTGGGGTTGTTAGGCCAGGAGTGAGGGACAGGGCGTGCCCCGTGGGGTTGTTAGACCAGGACTGAGGGACAGGGCATGCCCCGTGGGGTTGTCAGGCCAGTGGTGAGGGGCGGAGTGGCGGTGTTCAGGTGTCTGGCCAGCCCAGGAAGCGCGGTGACCGCTGTGTCTCATGCTTCACCGGGTCCTGTGTGCTGAGGGGGCCGTGTGGAGTTAGCGGATGCAGTTTCCTGTCATGCTAGTTCTACCAGTAAAGAAAAAGTCAGCTAACGGAGCCATAATGTTAGCTATCTTGCTAGCAACTTGACTCTGAAGTATGATGCGAGATTTTCTTGAATTCCTAAGAGAATAGCATTGATGCGTGTACACTACCATGTGTAAAATAGCTAAGAGGGGGTTGCCGTATAGCACAGGGAGCTCAGTCTGCTGCACTGTGATGATCTGGAGGTGTGGATGGGGCGGGGAGGCTCAAAAGGGAGAGAACATACGTATACATATGACTGATCCACACTGTTGTGCAGCAGAAACCAGCTCAACATTGGAAAGCAATTATCCTCCAGTTACAGCTTGTTTTTCTTGAATTCTTAAGTTCAGAATTTCCAAATAAGTTTTAGATTAGCACGCGCCTCCTCTCAGTTCATTTTCAGACACTGAGAGACACAGATATCCTCTCTCTTTGGTATACTTGAGAGAAAAGTGTGATACCAGGGAAGTTCAGGAGTCTTTCCAGGCTGCTGACAGAGGAGAGAGTTTCTATAACATTCACACTTTATATCATTCCACTGCCTTTCCTAGCCCTGATACTTTCATACTCATTACATGGTAGCAACCTTTACTTTTACTCTTCAGTTTTATAAGCTGTGGTTTTATAACAAACACCTCATATTCTAGAAAGCAAAAGCACTCAAGGAAAGATTCAACAGTGGCACCACTTAAAAGGCAGAGGCATATTTTATTCATGAAATTTCTTATCTCCTTTTCAGTGGAAGTAAACCTGCATGATTTTCTTTATTGTTCTCACAGAAGAAAGAAAAGAACCACAATTCCCTTTCTTAACACAGGAACAATTAACATAATAAACCCTATCTCCTATATTTACTTAGTAATCTAAGGGAAATCGGAGCTTTTTTTTTTTTAAAGGAGGTTTTAAGGTCTACAAGACTGTGATTTGTTTTGTTGGTAAGAAAAGAGTATTCCTATTACAAAATGCTGTGAAAGATCAAAAGTACAACTAAAATTTACATCTCAGCCTTGTATCTGTATACAGTTTAGTGGGGGAGGGAAGATATTTACATGAATAACACCTTAGAAATCCATAGAAAGCTTCTGACCTGTTAATAAAGTTATTGAATCTTTAAGTCAGAAATAGCTTCAGACTTACCCCAGTTGAACCCCCACACACCATGAGAACTTTCCCAGCCTTTCTAGTAGCAATTACAAATTATGTGTGGGGAACAGTTTGCAGGCAGTTTGTTCCATTTGATTAAACTCTTGTTCCTCATAAAGATGTGAGATAGTTTTAATATAATCCACTTCACTTGGTCCTACTTCTGACTTGAGTGGACATAACATTCTGAGCCAGAAGCCATGGACCCAGTGCTGCCTATTCAGATGGGAGGAGATGTGTGTATGATTCCTAGGAAGTCTTTTCTGGATTAAACATCTGTTCTTTGAGCAGTCCTTCATAGGACAAACTTTCTTGGTGGCTCACTGAATTGATCATTTTCCTAAAGTACTTGTGCCAAAGAGTCCTCTCTAAAGAGCAGTTCAGTGTATGATGGGGCTATTCCTATTAATACAATTTGATAAATTCTTTTTTAGAATAAGAGAGAGAATTAGGTACAATTTTTTTGTTTTCTTTTGTTAGTTTCATATCTTTTGTATATGTTCTAACCTGTGCATTGTTCTTTTATACATTAATATTCCTAAAATGTTTAGGAATGCACTGATGGTCCTTTATGTAAGACTTATAGGCAGGAGATTTATACATATTTTACTAATGTACAGACCACTACATTTTCCTGAAACTCAATACGTAAGTACATTCAGTTAAAAGTATTAGTAGCTTTTTCAAATTGTTTGCACCATTTCTACTATTTGAAAAGATGCATATATAGAATACATTTTGTTTATTTCAGTATCTTCAGTTTAAATTTTACTATGAATGAGAACTTATTGTGACTGCCCTCAGTAAAATTAATAAAACAATTGGTCATTTTCTCTTTACAGATTGTTCAGTTCAAGGGAATGAAGAATTCAGAATAATTTTGATAAGTGGATTTTAATATAGAGAATAAAAATAAGTTGAGTCTTTGACCTGCTTTGAAGAAACATACTGTCCATTTGTCTAGTCATCTGTAACAGCCAAACTAGTCAAAATGAATTCAACATCATTTTCTCAGGTGGAAAATCATTCAATCTATTATAACTTTTCAGAGAAGAATTCCCGGTTTTTGACTTTTGAAAATGATGATTGTCATCTGCCCTTGGCCATGATATTCACGTTAGCACTTGCTTATGGAGCTGTGATCATTCTCGGGGTCTCTGGAAACCTGGCTTTGATCATCATCATCTTGAAACAAAAAGAGATGAGAAATGTCACCAACATCCTGATTGTGAACCTTTCCTTCTCAGACTTGCTTGTGGCCATCATGTGCCTTCCCTTCACGTTTGTCTACACGCTGATGGACCACTGGGTTTTTGGTGAGGCAATGTGCAAGTTGAACCCCTTTGTGCAGTGTGTTTCCATCACCGTGTCCATCTTCTCTCTGGTCCTTATTGCCGTGGAACGGCATCAGCTGATTATCAATCCTCGGGGCTGGAGACCAAGTAATAGACACGCATACGTAGGTATTGCTGTCATCTGGGTCCTTGCTGTGGCTTCTTCTCTGCCCTTCCTGATCTATCAAGTATTGACAGATGAGCCATTCCAAAATGTGAC
Organism: Muntiacus reevesi; assembly: GCF_963930625.1. Lineage (NCBI taxonomy): Eukaryota > Metazoa > Chordata > Mammalia > Artiodactyla > Cervidae > Muntiacus > Muntiacus reevesi. The sequence continues at coordinate 2,924,289 of NC_089264.1, forward strand.
CCTTGATGCATTCAAGGACAAATACGTCTGCTTTGATAAATTTCCATCAGACTCTCACCGGCTGTCTTACACTACTCTCCTCTTGGTGCTGCAGTACTTTGGCCCGCTCTGTTTTATATTTATTTGCTACTTCAAGGTAGGAAAACCCTTTCCCTTACCATTTTCATTTTTATCTTCTTTCCACAGGAGTACTCATTCTATGAATGGTTCTATTTGAGTTCTTTGTTTTTTCCCTCCTGTAGATATACGTACGCTTAAAAAGAAGAAACAGCATGATGGATAAGATGAGAGACAATAAGTACAGGTCCAGTGAAGCCAAAAGAATCAACATTATGCTGCTGTCCATCGTGGTGGCGTTTGCTGTCTGCTGGCTGCCTCTCACCATCTTCAACACTGTGTTTGACTGGAACCATCAGATCATTGCTACCTGCAACCATAATCTGTTGTTCCTTCTCTGCCACCTCACAGCCATGATCTCCACTTGTGTCAACCCCATATTTTATGGCTTCCTGAACAAAAATTTCCAGAGAGACCTGCAGTTCTTCTTTAACTTTTGTGATTTCCGGTCTCGGGATGACGACTATGAGACCATCGCCATGTCCACCATGCACACGGATGTTTCTAAGACATCTCTGAAGCAAGCAAGCCCAGTCACACTTAAAAAGATCCACACTGATGATAATGAAAAAATCTGAACCTGCCATAGCATTTGGTCCCAAATGATTGATATCTGCTTAAAAACAAGCACAACCCGAATGGACTTTGATTACCTGTTCGCTTTCGGAATGGGATTGAAATCATTTAAGAAGGCCAAGATTTTCTTGTGTTGCTTTTTACTGCTTTTGTAGTAGCTGTCATAATTATATCTGGAGCAAAATGTGTGGGCTTTAGAATCTTTTGGCAATAGCTTTGACCAGACATCTTTCAAGTGCTTTTTTGTAAACTTATGCATAGAGTAGAAAGGCTTTTATATTGTATTTATTAGAAAGAAATTTCTTTAATATATTTGTATAAACTGACTTTAGAAGCACTGTATCCGATGTTCTCTCTCCACTGAGTCACCTTGGCTCGATGAGATTGCTGGTAGATTGGACAGTCCTGCTTAGATGAGGTTGTCAATGGATTGGGCAGTCCTGTGCAGGATACACATCCCTTCAGCCTGTTACAGGTGACAGCTTGCAAAAGCAGCATTCAAGATGTGAATGTCTAGTCTGAGGTCGTTCAGAAGTGACTTGCATTTTTTTTGAAATTTTAAGACAGGATTTAGTTTGCTCCTAATTGATTATCACTTCAGATGAAAAAATGCGTTTAAAAATACTCAGTGGTGAATATCATGGGGAGTTGGGTCAGCCACAAAAATTAAGTGGGAAACCAGTTTCCTAACCTCAAAACTATTTTGGTTCCTGACAACCAAAGGATTTTAGAGCATAACAAGTAAATTAGTATTGCTGCATAGAGTTGGAATATATTTATTTGAATGAATAGTCAAGAGGCTTCTGTTCTTCATGGACTGTTCAATGTTTGTCAAGCTTTCTGGCATAAATATATATGTAACTTAAAAGCATTTATTTCCAGTTTATAATATAAATGACCATAAAGTGTATTTTCTATACATCAGTGCCTACGTAGTTACTCATTTTTAATGTTCAATGGCCATATTTCAAAGGGCACCATGGTGTACAGTGTTGAAAGATTGTCCACCCTGCCTAGAAGGGGTAAATACCAGAAAACAGGCCACTTCCTGTAGCTTATGTTAACTTCTGTGAACTGTGTGCCTTGCGGAGTCTTACCAATCAGGCATTGTGTACCAAGGCCGTTTGTCACATTAGTATACTGATACTTCATTTCATGTACCCTGTAAGCATGGTTGAGCCTCAGAATCATTGGGAGGAGAGGTGTTTAAAAAAATAAGCGTATCTTTGATGTATTATACAAAATATTAAATGTCTCTGATTTTAGAAGGGCAGACGTTTTCTTTACTAAAATTGTTTCTGTGTTTTCTGAACAGCCTCTTTTGGGTCTCCCTTTAGCTTCATATTTTTTTCTTTTTGGTCCCTTGTCTTCCCTCCTGTGAAGCATCCTCTATCTGCTTGCCAATAAAGCATTTTCTCCCTTGTGGTATAACCCTTGGAGGTCCAGTCTCTCTCCCTGGCTTCCTGAAGCTTACTGAAGACAGCGACTGTTTTTATATGACTCTGAGTCCCAGTGTATTTAGCAAAGTGCAAGCAAGTACACAGAAGGTTTTTAAAATTTTTTCTGAGAAATGAATAAATAATGCTCCAAATCCTTCTTTCTCATTTATTATTGAATTGACTTTAACATGCTGAAATTTTATTGGACTCCTCCTAAGTTCATTTTTACCACGGAAGTGTTTTCTCTTTTATTATATCATTTTCCTTTCTAAACTAACCAAAATGACATTTTAGAAACTTGCATGATTTGTCTTGTAAGACAAACATCAGCATTTTCATTGAATGCTAATATAATTATATAATATATAATATTTATATAATATATATAATTATATAATATAAAATATAAATGTAACCAAAGAATGACTTTTAGTTAACTGAAAAAAAGAAAAAAATTCAAAAACCATCATTTAATGCATAATGAAAAGTATCATCTTTCCTTACCAAAACCTGGAATTTGAAACTAACTGGTGTTTTTTGCTTTGGGGTACAAATGGGAGATTTTGTCTTTGTCTACTTAGGTGCTATGGAAACAAATAGCTGCTTGAGACAGCCTGAATATGCAGGTGCTTTTTTGTTAGCACATTTGCTGAGATGCCACTTCTAGAATCTTCATTTAGCTATATAGTTTGCTCATTCTTTAGCTTTTCGTAAATAATGAACTAAATACCAAATTCTTCTCTTTCATCCAAAGATGTCCATGAGCTAGTAGTAAAGTCTAGAATCAACCACAGATTCACTGTGATTCAAGAAGAAATAAACATTCATGTTAAATACAAAGCACTGAGTTTTCTTAAACTCAAGAACAAAAATCAATTGCTGGTTTAGTATAAGAACATAATTATAATGTAGCTTATAAAAATAGGAAGAAAATGATAATAACAAGGGTTTCAAACACTTAGCCTAAGCAAGTAATATATCAAGTACTTTAGTACCTGTGAGGTTGTGTGACTGGTGTGACCACTTGACAGAAGAGGCAACCGAAGCTCAAGTTGAAATATTTGAACCTCACCCACTGAGCAGCAGGTGCAGCAGGAACCAGACTAAGGTCTGGCCAGTGCTATCAAACCCGTCAATGTGCTGAACCTATGATAGAGTTTTAGGAAGTGATTTCTCTTTCCCTCCTTACAAGCAACACTATTAAGGCATAACAATATCATTCACCTTCTTTCTTATTTCAGTTGCAGAAAGGACTGACATGGAAGAGAGAAGAGAATATAGTCATGACGATTATTTGTATCCAGAATTCCCTTCTGAGAGAATTCCACTTATAATAGAACTGGGTTATTCATACCACCTTTATTTCTTTACTGTTGACTGGATACTGTCATTCCCTTCTCTACTCCACAAATTTCCAAGGATATATACATCCATGTACATTTTACCATACCTTCAAAATTTTATAGCCAAGTAAACATTTCTTTTGACAAAGTATTTTTCCATGAACAGTAAAAGTGTCAGAAAGAAGTAAATTTAAGCTGAGGTCCCAGGGAAACTGGCCTTGTTCAGTGAGTTTAGAGGTAGTGCTAGGCCTTTTTTTACAGCCAGGATTGCTTTTCTCAGCAATCAGAGATTCTCCTGGAATGTAGTTTCTCAGTGAGGCATGAATTCTTTCACAGTCTCCCTATTTTTTCATCTACTTATCCCTGTGGTCCATCAAACAACACATTACATGTAAGAATTAGAGCCCATGAGAATGAGAGTGTAGCTTTCTAGGGCAAATGGATTAGATTTCTCAAGTTTCATTTAATGATTCCTTTATTAATATATTTGTATGTGTGTATATGCAACACATTATATGGATATGAATATATATATTAAACATATATTTCTACAATGGGCTTATTTTCATTGCTATTTTTTAATTTCTAATAAAAATGATCACATACATAGCACTTATCACAAATCATTCTATAAAGTACCACTAATGCTTTCCTCACATATCTGAAGATAAAACTGAGGCATGGAGATGTTATGTCACTCATCAATGTTGCTCAGCTGGTAAATGACAGCCAGGATTCTAATCTAGGCAACTTGGCTTCTGACAATGAGCCTTTGATCTACACTGAGAATGTTTCCCACATGCCAGATTCTGCATGATTCCCCCACCTCTACATCCCCTATCTTTCCATTCCTGACCTGTATCTCTAGTCCACACTGACCCTAATCCTAAACAACATCAGAAAGGTAAAAGTTAGATATTTTCAAAGCCATCCTCTGAGAGCTAATACAAATTCCTAATTATGGTGATTCAAGCCCAGTTGCAGAACTGACACAGATCTCCCTCACCCAAGAATTATCAATACAAACCTTCTTTCATTTTCTCCAGGTATTGCTCTCCTCTGCCCTCCTAAACTATACAACCCCTAATCTTTCTGGTCTCCCAGCTTGAGTCATCTTCTAGGATCATTTTATCAACAAGCAGGCTGAGTTGAAATTCAGCCTGACATCATCATATAGGGTCTCATGAGTGGAGTCTTGTTAGAAGGACTGTACCTACATGACTCCTTAATCTTGGATCCTGCCTGGGAGAGAATATGAAGAACCGTCAATTAAAATCATAGACCAAGGGTGAACAGCATTTTATTAAACCTGTTTTTTTTTTTAAATCAAATCTTCAATATTTTATACTGAAGCAGTTTTTTGATGGAACTTTACAATTGCTCCTTCACTAAGTAGAATTACATCATGAACTGTGACTTTTGACATATTTTTAGAGCAATTATATTTTATTATACTTTTATTCTTTTGTCAAAAATAGCCTTGCCTAAAGTTCTGTTTGTTTTAGCATCAAAAATGAAAACTGTGAGGATCATTTTGATTTCTGGGCAATCTTTCTATTTATTGTTTATTGAGATATCATTGGCATACTATAAAATTAACTATTTGGAAGTACTTTCCAGTGGTCTTTTGTACATTCACAGAGTTGTGCAATCAATATCCCTATATGATTCCAGTTTTTATTCATCACTTCAAAAAGAAACCTTAACTTCTGATCTCCAGTCTGGCAAGTAAGAAGCTTAAAAGTTGTCACCTTGTCCTAAGAAGTAAAAAACCGAGCAAAGTGAGAACCAGAAATTCTCTTTAGATCTGTCAGAGAAGTGAGGTCACTGAACAGACTGCTGGACCCGAATTGAAGAGACAAGCAGATACAGAGAATCACAAGTTACTGGGGAAGAAACTTCTATGGAAGCAGTACTGGGGCAAAAAACTTGAACTCTAATGGAGACTTAGAGTGAACAGGCTTCCCTAGTAGTGGACAGGGCTCAGCTGGTAAAGAATCTGCCTGCAATATGGGAGACCTGGGTCCAACCCCTGGGTTGGGAAGATCCCTTGGAGAAGGGAACGACTACCCACTCCAGGATTCTGGCCTGGAGAATTCCATGCGCTGTATAGTGCGTGGGGTCACAGAGTCAGACACGACTGAGCAACTTTCACTTTTGACTGGACAAGGCTGAGAGTTAAGAGCTCCAGTCATCTGGGAGGGGAGAGGTACGCTGTATTGTTTACCTTCAGGAGCTTAACTGCATGCACTTTTACAGTGAATATTGGAGGAAAACCCTCTTGTGCTTCTAGCAGGAGGCAAGGAAGAGGAACCATTTTAAAATATGCCAGAGCATTCTATACTTCATAACAAGGCCTGCTCTTTAGGAGAACTATTTTATCAGAGCCTAACCTGCTAGACTTTTATCAGTCTAACTGGCCTGGGGGAAGGGTAACACACACTTCCAGTTACCTTTAGTCTCCCATAGTAGAGAAGGGATATATCCAACAGCAGCCAAACGCAAGCACCTACCTCTCCTAAGAGGGGAGAGCAACCTGAGAAGAGCTCGTGAAGTCCACAGTTCAGAGACTTACTCAAAGAGTGAGACCTAATCTTAGGACAGTTGAGTACATCCCCTCTCCTCCGAGTTTACCACTACATCATTAAAGGCTGTTTGCCAGTTACTTTTACCCATAACGCCCAGTTGTTAAGAAAAAATTACAAAGCATACTCAAAGTCAAAAAACAGTTTGAAGAGACAGTGCAAGCAACAGAGCCAGACTCAGACATGGCAAGAATATTGATATTGTCAGACTGGCATTCAAATTAACTTATTATGATGAATATACTAAGGGATCTAATGAATAAAATAGACATCATGCAAGAACAGATGGTCTATGTAAGCAGAGAGGTGGAAATTACAAGAAAGCTTAAAAAAGAATAGCCAGAGATCATTAACACTGTAGGAAAAATGAGGAACACCTTTAAAAGTTTCATTTCTAGACCGGCACAGCTGAGGAAAGCATCTCTAAGCTTGCGAGTGCATCAATAGAAACATCCAACATTGAAAAGCAAAGAGAAAAAAAAAGACAAAATAAGCAAGCAAACAAACAAAAAAATCAGAACAGAATATCCAGGAAATGTGGGACAATTACAAAAGGCATAACCTATGTATAATGGGAATACCCAAAACAGAACAAGAGAAAATGTAACAGAAGGAATATTTGGAACAATAATGAGGGAGAATTTCTTCAAAGTTAATGTCAGACACCAAACCACAGATCTGGGAAACATGAAGAACACCAAGGAGGATAAATGGCAAGAAACACACACACATACAATACTATACCTAAGTACATCATATTCAAATTAAAAGTTCTTCCTGCTTTTAATTTGAATATGAGATAGGTCATAGAAAAAATGATATAGGTCATAAACTCAGGTCTGTATAAATAAATGAAGATCAGCAGAGAAAAAGTAAGTGATTATAAAATAAAAGCTTTTGTTTTTCTTATTCTAACAAATAGCAGTCTGTTAAAAGTAGTAATAGCAATAATGTGTATCTATATAAACATACAAAATCATTTACACAGTTGCAGTTATTATTTTATCTACATATGTAAACATACATGATTGATATATACATATCAGTATATATCCTTATGCACAAACACATTTGTGTATAAGTAAAGTGAGTGACAGCAATGTTACAAGAAACAGGAGGGAGGAATTAAGATTATTTTATTATTATCACCACATCAACAAAAGATTTAAAAAAACACATGATCATTTCAATAGATGCAGGAAAAGTGTTTGATAAGATTCAACATCCATTCATTATGAAAATTCTTATCAAACTGAATATGGAAGGAGCATATCTCAACATAATAATAGCCAACACAATATTCAATAGTGAAAAGCTGAAAGCCCTTGCTAAAATCTGGAACAAGACAAGGATACCAACTCTCACTACTTTTATTTAATATAGTACTGTAAGTGCTAGCCATAGCATTCAGACAAGAAAAAGAAATAAAGTTATCCAACTTGGGAGGGAAGAGGTAAAATTGTCATTACATGCTGATGGCATGATATTCTCAAAGACTTCAGGCTTTAGAAAACCCTAAAAACTTCACACAAAACTACTAGAACTGATAAATGAATTCAACAAAGTAGCAGGATACAAGATTAACATACAGAAATTGGTTGTAGTACTTTATACCAACAATGAAATATCAGAAAGAGAAAGTAAAAAGAAGATTGCTGTCATAAGATACTTGAGCTACTTACAACGTGGATAGTGCTATTTGAGTGTGGACTTGGATTAGTTGTAAATGTATATTACAAACTCTAGGGCAATCATTTTGTAAAAGTTGTAAAATGTAGTATAAATAATATGCTAAGAAAAAAGAGAAAATTGAGCCATACAGAATGCTCAATTAAATCCAGAAATGGCAGTAAAAGAGTGGAAGAATAAAATAAAGAATGAGAGAAACAAATAGAAAACAGTTAAAAGTGTATTAACTGTATCAATAATCACTTTAAATGTCAGTGATCTAAATATACCCATTAAAAAACAGAGATTGCTAGAACAGATGAAAAAAGAAAACAAGATCCAATTATATGTTGTCTACAAGAGACCAATTTTAAATAGAAAGATAATTTAGGTTAAAAGTAAGATAATGGTAACAAAAAACAAATGGGCTAAGGACTTGAATAGACATTTCTCTAAAGAGAAAATATCGACTAAAAAAAATTAGCAATAAACACCTGAAAAGATGCTTATTATTACTAATCATTAGGAAAATACAAATCAAACCTGCAATAAATACCGCCTAATATCATTAGTATGGGTACTCTAAAATAATAATGATAATAAAGTGCCGGCAAGCATGTGAAGAAATTGGAGCCCTTATGCACTATTAGTGAGAATATAAATAGCTGCTGTGGAAAACAGTGTGGTGGTTCCTAAACTAATTAGAAATAGAACTACTATATGATCCAGTATCCCATTAGTGGATATATACTCAAAAGAATTGAAAACAGGTTCTAAAAAAAATTTGTACACTTATGTTCATAGCAGAATTACTCATAATAGCTAAATCATAGAAGCAATGCAAGTTTCCATTGACAGATGAATAGATAAGCAAAATGTGATACATATGTGTGTGTGCATGTGTGTGTATATATATATATATATATGTATATAAAATGAACTATTATTCAACTTTGTAAAGGAAGGAAATTCTGACATGTGCTATGATATGTATGAACCTTGAAGACATAATGCTAAGTGAAATGAATCAGTCAAAAAGTACAAATACTGTGTGATTCCACTCATATGAGTTTAGAGTAATCAAAATCATAGACACAGAAAGTAGAATGGGCAGTTCCCTGGGCTGGGGGAGGAGGCAATTGGAAATTATTGTTTAATGGGTATAGAGTTTCAGTTTTGCAAGATGAAAAGAGTTCTGGTGATAGTGGTGAGGACTGCACAATAGTATGAGTGTACTTAATAGCATTAAACTTACATGTAAAAGTGGCTCAGATGGTAAATTTTATATTATGTGTATTTTATCACAATAAAAAAAGTGGGGTAAAAGTAAAAGATGGAGAAGGTATGTACCATAAACCATACTGACACTAATCAAAAGAAAGCAGGCATAACTATATTAATTTCAAAACAGAGCATACATCAGAGTAAGGAAAGTTATGAGGGCTATGGAGAAGCATTTAATAATAGTAATTATCCAGCATGCATTATTACATAAAATAATACTATCTCCTAGAAGATCTAATGATCTTTGATGTTCACACACCTAACAAAGTATGTGAGGCAAAAATGTATAGAACTCCAAGGAGAAACTATATATATTATTATAGTTAGATACTTAAAGACGCTTCTGTCAGGAATGGATAGATATGGTAGGCAAAAAATCATTTAGAACTTTGGTGAACTCAACAGCACCACCAATCAACTGGATTAAATTGCCATTTCTTGACTACTTTATCTAATAACAACAGGCTACACATTCTTTACAAGTTCACATAGAACATTCACCAAGATATACCACATTTCTGCTGCTGCTGCTGCTAAATCGCTTCAGTCGTGTCCGACTCTGTGCGACCCCATAGACGGCAGCCCCCCAGGCTCCCCCGTCCCTGGGATTCTCCAGGCAAGAACACTGGAGTGGGTTGCCATTTCCTTCTCCAATGCATGAAAGTGAAAAGTGGAAATGAAGTCGCTCAGTCGTGTCGGACTCTTAGCGACCCCATGGACTGCGACCCCATGGACTGCAGCCCACCAGGCTCCTCCGTCCATGGAATTTTCCAGGCAAGAGTACTGGAGTGGGTTGCCATTGCCTTCTCTGATACCACATTCTAGGCTATGCAAAAACAAGCAAAAAAACCTTAGCAAATTTAAAACAACCAGAATTCATACAATGTCTGCTCTGAGATAAAAATGGAATTAAGCTGGACATTAACAGTAGAAACATAGCTGGAAAATCCCCAAATACACGGAGGTTAAACAAAACAATTTGAAGTAATACACAAGTTAAAGAAGAAATATCTAAGAAAAAATATATGTATTGAAGTAAATGACAGTGAAAGTACAGTTTATCAAAATTTTTGGAATGCAGTAAAAGCAATGTTTACAGTAAAAATTATAACTTTGAATGTATGTATTTAAAAAATAAGAAATATCTAAAATTATTAGTTTAAGCCTTCACCCTATTATGCACTAAAAAAAGAAGGGCAAATAAATCCAAAATAAGCATAAGAACAAAAAATTAAAATTAGAGCAGAAATCAATGAAATTGAAAACAGGGAATCAATAGTGGAAGTAAATGAAGCTGAAAGTTCATTCTTTGAAAACATTAATAAGGTTGATAAGACTATAGTCAGGCTAAGTAAGAAAAAAAGAGAAGACACAAATTACTAATGTTAGAAATAAAAGAGATTGAATAGCTACAGATCTTACAGATATTAAAAGGACAAAAAGAATATTATAAACAGCTCAATCCCACAAATTTGCTAACCTAGTTGAAACGGACAAATACTTGAAAAACACTATTAGTCAAAGCTCACAAAAGAACTTTCAAAAAACTTTCAAAACAGAAAGGACCAGGCACAGATGAATTCACTAGTGAATTCTATTGAAAATTTAAGTTAGAAATTTCACTAAATCTATGCAATGTCTTTCAGAAGGTAGGAGCAGAGAGAATCCCTTCTAATTAATTCTACAAAACTATCATTGTCAAATATCAAAATGAGACAAAGTCATTATAAGAAAAGAAAAGTACATATCAATATATCTTATGAAAATAGATTCAAAAATCTTAAAATATTTTAGCAAATTCAATCAAAGTATAAAAAGAGCATTTCACCAGAATCAACTGGGTTTTACCACAAGTATGCAAGGCTGATTCAGTATTTAAAAATCAATTAATGTAATTCATCATCAATAGGATAAAAAATTAAGTATCATATCAATTGATATAGAAAAAGATATCTGACAATACCCAACACTTATTCACAATAAAAACTCATCAACTAGGAATAGAGATTTCCTCAATTTAATAAAGAATATCTACATACAAACCTATAGTTAAAATCAAGCTTAATGATGAGAAACCCGAAGTCTTCTCATGTAGTTGTAGAACAAGGCAAGGATGTTCCTTCTCACCACTTCTTTTTAACATAGTATTGGAAAAGAAAGTGCTAGTTGCTCAGTTGTGTCCCAGTCTTTGCCACACCATGGACTATAGCCCACCAGGTCATCTGTTCATGAAATTCTCTAGGCAAGAATACTACAGTGGGTTGCCATTTCCTACTCTAGGGGCTCTCCTGACTCAGGGATTGAACACTGGTCTCTTGTATCTCCTGCATGGTAGGCAGATTCTTTACTGTCTGAGTCACAAGAGAAGACCCATTTGTGTAGTATTGGAAGTCCTAGCTAAAGTGATAAGACAAGAAAAGGAAATTTACGGCATTATTGATTCAGTTCAGTTCAGTAGCTCAGTTGTGTCCGACTCTTTGTGACCCCATGTACTGCAGCAGACCAGGCCACCCTGTCCATCACCAACTCCCAGAGTTTACTCAAACTCATGCCCACTGAGTCGGTGATGCCATTCAACCATCTCATCCTCTGTCATCTCCTTTTCCCCCTGCGCTCAATCTTTCCCAGCATCAGGGTCTTTTCCAATGAGTCAGTTCTTTGCATCAGGTGGCCAAAGTATTGGAGTTTCAGCTTCAGCATCAGTCCTTCCAATGAATATTCAGGACTGATTTCCTGTAGGATGGACTGGTTGGATCTCCTTGCAGTATTGCATTATTGATTGGGAAGGAATAAATAGAGCTGTTTTTGTTTGCAGGTGATGTCATCATTTACATAGAAATACAAAAGAATCAATTAAAAAACCTTTGGAATCTAATAATCAGATGTGACAAGATTGCAGTATATAAGGAAATATACAAGTCAATTGCTTTCCTGTGTATTAAGTTGGCCAAAAGAGATGTTCATTTTTTCCCATATGATGGCTCTAGTAGTACATAGTTGTCTTTAAATTCAACCAAAAAAATTTTGTTAGATTGTATTGTGACAGCTATAATGCCAATATTAATTTTAAAAAATCTTATAAAAAATGAGTAATTTTTGTGTGTTGTTGTTTTTCAGTTGCTAAGTTGTGTCTATTTGAGACCCCATGAACTGCAGCACACCTGGCCTCCCTGTCCTTTACTACCTCCCAGTGTTTGCTCAGATTCATGTCAATTGAGGTGGTGATGCTATCTAATAATCTCATCCTCTGTCCTGTTCTCCTTTTGCCTTCAATCATTCCCAGTATCAGGGTATTTTCTGATGAGTCAGCTTTTCTCATCAAGTGGCCAAAGTATTGGAGCTTCAGCTTCAACATCAGTCCCTCCAATTAATATTCAGGGTTGATTTCCTTTACGGTTGACCACTTTGATCTCCTTACAGTCCAGGGAGCTTGCAAAAGTCTTCTCCAGCACCACAATTTGGAAGACTCAGTTCTTTAAGGTCCAATTCTCACATCTGTACATGACTACTGGGAAAACCATAGCTTTGACTATACCGACCTTTGCTGACAAAGTGAAGTCTCTGCTTTTCAATACGTTGTCTAGGTTTGTGATAGCTTTCCTTCCAAGGAGCAAGTTTTTTTTTTTTTTGTTTGTTTTTTGTTTTTTAAATTTCAAGGCTACAGTCATCATCTGCAGTGATTTTGGAGCCCAAGAAAAAATTCTATCAACTGCTTCCACTTTTTCCCCTTCTGTTTGCCATTAAGTGATGGGACCACATGCTGTGATCTTAAGTTTTCTGAATATTGAGTTTTAAGCCAACTTTTTCACTCTCCACTTTCACCCTTATCAAGTGGCTTTTTCATCAATTGAAAAGTTCCTCTTCATTTTCTGCCATTAGAGTGGTATCATCTGCAAGTATAAGGCTGTTGATATTTCTCCTAGCAATCTTGATTCCAGATTGTAATTCATCCATCCCAGCATTTTGCATGATGTACTCTGCATATAAATTAAATAAGTAGGGTGACAATATACAGCCTCAATGTTCTTTCAAAATTTTGAACCAGTCTCTTGTTCCATGTGAGGTTCAGTTGTTGCTTCTTGACCCACATACAGATTTCTCAGGAGACAGGTAAGGTGGTCTGGTATTCCCATCTCTTTAAGAATTTTCCAAAAAGAAAAAAGAATTTTACATAGTCTGTTGTGATCCACACAGTCAAAGGCTTTAGCATAGTCAATGAAGCAGAAGTAGATGGTTTTTTTCTGGAATTCTCTAGCTTTTTCTATGATCCATTGAATGTTAGAAATTTGATTTCTGGTTCCTCTGCCTTTTCTACACCTCACTTGTACATCTGGAAGTTCTTGGTTCAGGTACTGCTGAAGCCTAGTTTGAAGGATTTCAAATATAGTTTTACAACTGTGAGAAATGAGTGCCATGGTAAGATAGTTTGCACATTGTTTGGCACTCCTCTTCTTTGGGATTGAAATGAAAACTGACTTTTTCCAGTCCTGTGGCCACTGTTGAGTTTTCCAAATTTGCTGGCATGCTGAGTGCAGCACTTTAACAGCATCATCTTTTAGGATTTTAAGCTCAGCTGGAATTCTATCACCTCCACTAGCCATGTTTGTAGTGATGCTTCCTAAGCAGACATCACACTCTGGGATTTCTGGCATTAGATAAGTGACCACACCATAATGGCTATCTGTGTAATTAAAACCTTTTTTGTATAGTTCTTCTATATGTTCTTGCCACCTCTTTTAAATCACTTCTGTTAGGTCCTTGCTGTTCTATCCTTTATTGTGCCCATCCTTGCATGAAATATTCCCTTGATATCTCCAATTTTCTTAAAGAGTTATCTAGTCTTTCCCATTCTATTGTTTTCCTTGACTTCTTTACACTGTTCATTTAAGAAGTCTCTTATCTTTCCTTGCTATTCTTTGGAACTCTGCACTTAGCTACATGTATCTTTCCCTTTCTCCCTTGCTTTTTGCTACTCTTCTTTCGTCAGCTGTATGTCATGCCTACTCAGATAACCAGTTTTCCTTCTTACATTTCTTTTTCATTTGTGTTGGCTTTGATCACCACTTCCTTTACAGTGTTACAAACCTCTGTTCATAGTTCTTCACATACTCTCTCTACCTTTGAATCTATTGATCACTTTCACTGTATAATCATGAAGGATTTTATTTAGGTCATACTTAAGTGGCCTAGAGTTTTCCCCTACTTTCTTCAATTTAGGCCTGAATTTTACAATTAGGAGCTGATTATCTGAATCACAGTCAGCTCCAGGTCTTATGTTTGCTAACTGTATATAGCTTCCATCTTTTGCTGCAAAGAATATAATCAGTCTGATTTAGGTATTGACCATTTGGTGATATCCATGTGTACAGTCATCTCTTCATTGTTGGAAAAGGGTGTTTGCTATGACGTGTGTTCTTTTGATGAAACTCTTTTATGTTTTGCCCTGCTTCATTTTGTACTCCAATGCCAAACTTGCTTACTACTCCAGATATCTCTTGCCTTCCCACTTTTGTATTCCAATCCCCTATGATGAAAAGAGGATCCGATTCCATTTGTATTCCAATCCCCTATATTAAAAAGCAAAGACATTACTTTGCTGACAAAGGTCCGTCTAGCCAAGGCTATGGCTTTTCCAGTTATCTATGTATGGATGTGAGAGTTGGACTATCAAGAAAGCTGAGCACTGAAGAATTGATGGTTTTGAACTGTGGTGTTGGAGAAGACTCTTGAGAGTTTCTTGGATTGCAGGGAGATCAAATCAGTCAATCCTAAAGGAAGTCAGTCCTGAATATTCATTGGAAGGACTGATGCTGAAGCTGAAACTCCAATACTTTGGCCACCTGATTCAAAGAGCTGAATCATTGGAAAAGACCCTGATGCCAGGAAAGATTGGAGGCAGGAGGAGAAGGGGATGACAGAAGATGAGATTTTTGGATGGCATCATCGACTCACTGGACACGAGTTTGAGCAAGCTCCAGGAGTTGGTGATGGACAGGGAAGCCTAGAATGCTGTATTCCATGGGGTCGCAAAGAATTGGACATATCTAAGCGATTGAGCTGAACTGACTGATGAAAAGGACATCTTATTTTTGGTGTTAGTTCTAAAAGGTCTTAGGTCTTCAGAGAGTCATTCAACTCCAGCTTCTTCCCTATCAGTGGTTGGGGCATAGACTTGGATTACTGTGATATTGAATAGTTTACCTTGGAAATGAACCAAAATCATTCTGTCATTTTTAAGATCGTACCCAAGTACTGCATTTCAGACTCTTTTGTTGACTCTGAGGACTATATTTCTTCTGAGGGATTCTTGCCCATAGTAGCAGATATAAAGGTCATCTGAATTAATTTTGCCCATTTCTGTCCATTTTAGTTCACTGAATCCTGAAACATTGATGTGTACTCTTGCCATCTCTTGCTTGACCACATCCACTTTATCTTGATTCATGGGCCTAACATTCCATGCTCCTATGCAATATTGCTATTTACAGCACTGGACTTTACTTTCACTACCAGACACACCCACAACTCAGCATCATTTCTGCTGTGGCCCAGCCACTTCATTCTTTCTGGAGCTGTTAGTAATTCCCCTCCACTCATCCCCAGTAGCATATTGGACACCTTCTGACCAGAGGTTCATCTTCCAGGGTCATATCTTTTCGCTTTTTCATACTGTTCATGGGGTTCTAGCAGCAAGTGTACTGGAGTGGTTTGTCATTCCCTTCTCCAGTGGATCATGTTTTGTCAGAACTCTCCACTATGACCCATCTGTCTTGGGTGGTACACAAGCCCCTGTGATCCATGAAGGGGGAGTTTTTGTGCAGCCACTTTAATACTGATGATGGAAGAAAAAAACAACATTCTTGCCATATTATGGTTTATTATTTCATGAAATGTAAAAATGCAAACTGAGACACAAAAAAATTTTATGTAGTATATAAAGATTGTGCTATGACTGATTGAACATGTCAAGAGTGGTTTGTGAAGTTTCATGCAGGTGATTTCTCATTGGACAATGCTCCATGGTTAAATAGACCAGATGAAGTTGACAGCGATCTAATCAAAGCATTAACTGATAACAATCAGTTGGGAGATAGCTGACATACTCAAAATATCTAAATCAAGAGCTGAAATTAGCCCCAGCTTTTTTATGTTTATCACTTTGATGTTTGGGCTCCACATAAGTTAAGCAAAAAACGTTCTTCACTGTATTTCCACATGTGATTCTCTACTTAAATGTAATGAAAACATTGTTTTTAAAGCAAATTGTGATGGAGGGTGAAAAGTGGATACTGTACAATAACGTGGAATGAAAGAGATCATGGGGCAAGCAAAATGAACCACCACCACCAACTCCACCAAAGACTGGCTTTCATTCAAAGAAGGTGATGTTGTTTATATGCTGGAATTGGAAAGGAGTCCTCTGGGAACCAAAGGGTTAGTTCCAACAAGTGCTGCTCCCATTAGACCAACTGAAAGCAGCACTTGACAAAAAGCATCCAGAATTAGTCAACAGAAAATGGATAATCTTCCATTAGGAGACTGCAAGACCTCGTGTTTCTTTGATGACCAGGCTAAAGCTGTTATAGCTTGGCTGGGAAGTTCTGATTCACTCACTGTATTCACCAGTCATTGAACCTTCAGATGTCCATTTATTTCAGTATCTACAAAATTCCCTTCAATGGAAAAACATGTAATTCCCTGGAACATAGTAAGAGAGACTGGGAACAGTTCTTTGCTCAAAAAAATAAAATGTTTTGGGAAGACAGCCATAAAGTTCTTCAATAAGGTTCTTGGTGAATTTGAATATGAAAATTGTGTGTTTTATTTTTACTTAAAAAACTGAAGGAGCTTTCTGGCCAAATCTATACTCTATATAGGCTTTCCAGGTGGTGCAGTGGTAGAGAATATGCCTGCCAATGCAGAAGACATAAGAGAAGTGGGTTGGGAAGATCCCTTGGAGGAGGAAATGTCATCCCACTCCAGAATTCTTGCTGGGAGATTCCCATGAACTGAGGAGTCTGATGGGCTACAGTCTGTGGGGTCACAAAGAATCAGACATAACTGAGCGTCTGAGCAGCAGCAGCATACCAGCAGTGAATAAGTAGAATTTGAAGTTAAAAACCCCATCTGCATTAGCAGTTGTTTCTTATGCCTTTATCCTCCTTCTTCTTTGGCAACCACTAGTTCAGTTTCTGTAAATATGAATTGCCAATTCCGGGCATTTCTTTAAATAAAGTTATCCAATATGTGGTGTTTTTTTGACTTGACTCACTTAGCATAATGTTTTCAAGGCTCATCCCTGTTGCAACATATATCAATACTTTCTTTTTTTATTGCAAATAATATTCCAATATTTGGATATACCATATTTTGTTTATGTATTCATATGTTGATGGACATTTGGGTTGTCTCCACTTCTTTGGTTACTATGAATAATGCTGTTATGAACATGCATGTATAAGTTTTTGTGTAGACATAAGTTTCAATTTTTCTTGGATATGTACCTAAAGGTGAAGTAGTTGGATCATCTGTTAACTCTATGTTTATCTTTTTGAGGAACTACCAAACTGTTTTCCAAAGCAGCTGCACATTTTACATCCCTACAGCAATGTATGAGTTTCCCAGTTTCTTCACTCTTGTCTGTCATTTTGATCATTGTCATGTAAAGTTTGTAAAGTGAAGTCTCATTGTGATTTTGCTTTGTATTTCTTTAATGACTAATGTTGTTGAGTATCTTTTCATGTGCTTAGTGAGGATTTATATTTCTTTCCTGAATGAAGGCTTATTCAAGTCTTTAGCCCATCTTTAAATTGAGTTATTTCTCTTTTCATTTTTGAGTTGTAAGAGTTCTTTATATATTCTGGATACTAGTCTTTTATCAGGTATTTGCTTTGCAAATATTTTCTCTCATTCTGTGAGTTGCTTTCTTAATTTAATAAAAAAATGACATGAGTTACTTGAATTATCATCACAATCTTATTTCATTTTACAATAATTTCTTTTTTTTTTCATTTATTTTTATTACTTGGAGGCTAATTACTTTACAATATTGTAGTGGGTTTTGTCATACATTGACATGAATCAGCCATGGATTTACATGTATTCCACAATATCTTAAGGGGAGAAAAAGGTACAGAAAGCCAGAAGAGAGGAAATATTTGAGCACCTACTATGTTCCAAAAATTTTATATAT
This sequence comes from Muntiacus reevesi, assembly GCF_963930625.1. NCBI lineage: Eukaryota > Metazoa > Chordata > Mammalia > Artiodactyla > Cervidae > Muntiacus > Muntiacus reevesi. Next base: position 2,942,494 of record NC_089264.1, read on the forward strand.
GTTATCTCATTTGATCTTCACAAAATGTCTTCAGAGCAGCCTCTTTTATCCTTATTTCACAGATTAGGAACCTGAGGCTCAAAAAGATTAAATAACATTCCAAACTCACTTGAGTTCACAAAGAGCAATGCAGACATATAATTGCATGTTTATCAATAACTCTAAGTCTTGTGCCAGTTCTAATCTATCTGATTATCACCTCATTATCTAAAAATTTCTAAACTTTATCAGAAAAAAAATTATTCAGATGATTACCATTTGCCCTTAATGAGAAAATTTTGTGCAATGCTTCAGCTATTACCAGTGAAAGCTTCAGTGAATATGCATTCACTTGACATCCCCTAGACACAGTGTCACAGATCTACAGTCTTGTACTGAAGTCAGTCTTTGCATTTGCATCTTATACTCCAAAGTGAGATAGAAGAGAAAGATTTGTCGATTAAAACTGTGTCCCTAGAGAATATTGCATTAAAATATGTATCTGATTCAGTCTTTTGCCACTCACTTTATTTGTACATGATCTGTGATATTATGGGTAAATGCATAAATTGATGTCCATAAAGATGATAGGATTCAAACTTACATTCATGGGATTGCAACGTTGATGGATTTTTCTTCCTTTCCATTCCTTTACTTCAGTGAGCAACTTTGCTCAATACAATTTACTTATTTTCCCTGTGTTCCATGTAATTTACATGACTAGTTGAAAAATAAGTAAAAGCAATTAAGCAAAATATTGTGCTTTTCCCAAAAGACAAGCAAATACAAGATGTGACTGACTTGTTTTTCTTGATTTTGGTTTTATTTCTAAACTACATTTTACAGATTGTTGTGGTCCCTACTCCTTTATGTATATATATGTTCCTCTTGAGCCTTAGTATTTGATGACTTAAAAAAAAAAAAAAAAATGAAATGACTGACCATCCATATCAAACATTTTCTCTAGTTCCATAAGTTTTGTTTTGTTTTGTCTCTTACTTCCTTTTGGAAGACTATTTGGGAGACTGCTTTATCTATCTATATATGCATTCCCCCTAAGTAATACCATATAAACTTTCATAATAATAGCTTCCAGATATGAAGCACTTATATGTTGGGTGGTTATCATAATTTATCTCTAACTCCTACTTCAGGTTTGTGTTATTGTTCCCATTAACACTGTTAGAGATTTCATGAACTAACCAAGGCCATGAGGCAGCAAGTGGTAAATTCTGATCTAGATACATCCAGATCCAAAGCCCATGAACTATGCTCTACAACATAACACAGTTTCCTTTTGGGGCATAGATTTTATCCCAAGACCTAACGAAGGGCAGGCGACAACCATAGAAATACAGCTTATGCAAAACTTCCAAGTCATCTCCTGCTATTGTCATTATCTACTGAAACAAGTACCACCTTTCTTTAAAAATAAATTATTTTATTTATTATTGTCATTAGAGCTACACAATCAAAGTTGTCTTTGCACTGTCTGTGTTTTGTTAACATGAAATTAAACAGCAATTATAAGCAAAAGTTGGTTGCCTTGGGAACAATAATTGTATATTCAGTTTAAAATAAATAAAAGAATATTTGACTTATGCAATTACATTATAAAAATTTTTAATTTCCAAAAGTGAAAATGATGTGTTCTATTTGAGCTTAAAGGGGGAATGTTTCAGTGCAATATCACTCCTTAAAGAAAAAGAGAAGTAATCTGGGATATTTCTCCACTGCAACACCTGTTATAGACAATGCTTTAATAATTAGGTACACAAATTATATCAAAATCTTTTGTAGTGTTGATTTATTTTATTGGCACCAAAGCAACTTAGATTTTATAGACACATGGGATGTGCATAAAAAGTAATCTTTGCATTCAAGAAGTAATTTCTATTGAAATTTAGTCCAGTTAAAATAAAAGACAGGCAATGATTTTTGTGCACCAGTCTTTCTGGGCCTCTGAACTCTCATTTGCAAAATGAAGAGATTAGACTAAATAATATCTAAGATAGATATGTGAAAAAGTGAAAATCTATCGTTAAGTCATGTCCTGCTCTTTGCAACCCCATAGACAACAGTCCACCAAGGTTCTCTGTCCATGGGATTTCCCAGGCAAGAATACTGCAGTGGGTTGCCATTTCCTTCTCCAGGTGATCTTCCCAAACCAGGGACTAAACCCACATCTCCTGCTTGGCAGGTGAATTCTTTACAACTGAGCCACCAGTGAAGCCCCAAGTTAGACATAAACTCAAAAATTATGTGATCCCATTTAAATAAATCTATGAATGGGTTAATAGAAAGGGAAGACCTGGTCAGGGACTGTTTGCAATACAATATTCTACCTGTAACAAGTCCTATAAGAGGAGGTATCCTGAAAAATAAAGAGAGCATAGTTTATCAAAGTAAGAGAGACATTTGTGCTGTACATGAGCAGACTGTGAAGGATGAAGGGTGTGAGGCTGAAGTTGACTGAGGGAGGCTGTGGTGGGGCTGATGAGGAGAATGCATCTATTCGCAAAATATACAACAATGTTAAAGATCATTTAAAGGATATTTTGCAACTCGGAACAGAATAAGACACTTAGAAATATATCTGGATATGGATGAAGTTGCTGAGAGGTAAGCAAGTTGACCCAACTATACTCAAGATGGAACTCAGAATTGATGTGTCTTATACGAAGCATAGGGTCACAGAAGCCAGGGACTGTGGTGACGCTCAGGGAAACTGAGAAAATCAATGGTAAGTATTAAAAGGAAGATATGATCTATCTTTCCAGTCAAAGACTTGAAATTTGAAAATATTCAATTATAAAGTAGTAATGCAAAATGACAAAAATAATAATAGCAATAAAATGATTTCCTCCTGAATGGAGGAAAATGGTTATGGACAAAGAAATCCTTTGTCATGAAGAGACTAGTAATAAAAGTTGTTTCATAGAGGCTACACCAGTAGTTACCAATAGAGAATTTAGTACCTCACAAGCCATAAATTAGATAATGTTACTATTTTACAGATGAGAAAGCTGAAGCTCTCAGACTATAGAGCAACTCCCAAAGTCACAGTTAATAATTTGCAAAAGGTAAATTTAATTCCACATCTAGGTGACTCCAGAGCATGTTTACCTAAACACTGGATAACTACTTCTCACTCACAACCAAATGGGAGTTTTTTAAAGTTACATACCTGGCTTTCAGCTTGAGCTCCTCCACACACAATAAGTCTCTTTCTTCTCAATCTCAAGATATTATCGTTAGTCTGTATTTAATGCTGAATAAGAATACAAGAGAATTCAGAAAGAGAAAGACAAGTACCATACAACATCCTTATCTGTAGAATCTAAAATATGACACAAATGAACTTACCTATGAAACAGAAACACACAGGCATAGAGAATAGACTTGTGGTTGCCAAGGGGCTGGGAGGGGAAAGGAGGGGTGGACTGAGAGTTTGAGGTTCGCAGGTGCAAGCTCTTATGGATACAATGGATAAACAACTAGGCCCTACTTCACAGCACGGGGAACTATATTCAATACCCTGTCATAAACCAGAATGGAAAGGAATATGAAGAAGAATATATATGTGTAACAGACTTTTTGCTCAGTCGTGTCTGACTCTTTGCGACCCATGCACTGTAGTGCACCAGGCTCCTCCATCCATGGAATTTTCTAGGCAAGAGTACTGAAGTGGGTTGCCATTTCCTTCTCCAGGGGATCTTCCTGATCCAGGGATCGAACCTGGGTCTCCCGCACTGCGGGCAGACGCTTTACTGTCTGAGCCACTGGGGAATCTATAAAAAAAAAATCACTTTGTTGTACACCAGAACCTACCACAAGATTGTAAATCAACTCAACTTCAGTAAAATAAATTGAAAAAACAAGAGTACAAGACAATTTTGAAGAAAATGAAACATTTTTCAAGCAAATATCATCTTCCCTTTTACTTCATTAGGGAAAATTGCACCTGAACATAATTAAATAATGTTTTAAAACTTTAAAAATCACATCTCAAAATTAGAATTTATAATAGCCATGATTAATACTCTAAATATGTCAGTATAATTAGAGCGCACTAGGAAAAAGATCACCCAAATAAGAAAAATAGTTGGAAAATAAAATAAGCTAAAATGCCAGTAGCTGTATAATAGGGTTCACTTAATACACAATTGCACTTATCTCACACGCTAGTAAAGTAATGCTCAAAATTCTCCAAGCCAGGCTTCAGCAATAAGTGAACCGAGAACTTCCAGATATTCAAGCTGGTTTTAGAAAAGGCAGAGGAACTAGAGATCAAATTGCCAACATCCGCTGGATCATCAAAAAAGCAAGAGAGTTCCAGAAAAACATCTATCTCTGCTTTATTGACTATATCAAAACTTTTGATTGGGTGTATCACACTAAACTGTGGAAAATTCTGAAAGAGATGGGAATACCAGACCACCTGACCTGCCTCTTGAGAAACTTATATGCAGGTCAGGAAGCAACAGTTAGAACTGGACATGGAACAACAGACTGGTTCCAAATAGGAAAAGGAGTACATCAAGGCTGTCTATTGTCACCCTGTTTATTTAACTTGTATGCAGAGTATATCATGAGAAACCCTGGGCTGGAAGAAGCAAAAGGTGGAATCAAGATTGCTGGGAGAAATATCAATAACCTCAGATATGCAGATGACACTACTCTTATGGCAGAAAGTGAAGAGAAACTAAAAAGCCTCTTGATGAAAGTGAAAGAGGAGAGTGAAAAAGTTGGCTTAAAGTTCCACATTCAGAAAACTAAGATCATGGCATCTGGTCCCATTACTTCATGGGAAATAGATGGGGAAACAGTGGCTGGCTTTATTTTTGGGGGCTTCAAAATCACTGCAGATGGCAATTGCAGTCATGATATTAAAAGATGTTACTCCTTGGAAGGAAAGTTATGACCAACCTAGATAGCATATTAAAAAGCAGAGACATTACTTAGCCAGCAAAGGTCCGTCTAGTCAAGGCTATGGTTTTTCCTGTGGTCATGTATGGATGTGAGAGTTGGACTGTGAAGAAAGCTGAGTGCCGAAAAACTGATGCTTTTGAACTGTGGTGTTGGAGAAGACTCTTGAGAGTTCCTTGGACTACAAGGAGATCCAACCAGTCCATCCTAAAGGAGATCAGTCCTGGGTGTCCATTGGAAGGACTGATGTTGAAGCTGAAACTCCAATACTTTGGCCACCTCAAGTGAAGAGTTGACTCATTGGAAAAGACCCTGATGCTGGGAGGGATTGGGGGCAGGAGGAGAAGGGGACGACAGAGGATGAGATCACTGGATGGCATCACCTACTCGATGGGCATGATTTTGAGTAAACTCTGGGAGTTGGTGATGGACAGGGAGGCCTGGCGTGCTGCTATTCATGGGGTCGCAAAGAGTCGGACACGACTGAGCGACTGAACTGAACTGAATAGTTCTATTCACAATTTTCCTTTTGAGGAAATCACAAAGTTGGTGCTTTGAAAATATTTCAATTGCTTTTGGTTTCTAAGTCATCTTAATGCTTCTTTTATTTATTTTTTATGCTTCCTGTAGTTTAGACATAATATTCTCTTGCCAGATAGCTTTACCTGAACAGTTTGACACAGTAGTAGTCTTGGCTGGAGATTGGGTAAGGAAGAAATAGCAGACTATGAAGCTAAGAATTTATATCCAACCTTTGTTTAGCAGAATACGCTCATCTCACTATCAGTTTATCTGAGGAGCAAAAGACTGGATCTCAGAAGAAGGTAGTAGCAGCTCAATACCATTCAACTGACATTTAATGAGTAGTTCCAATGATGCCAGGTTTTGTGGAAGATGCTGGCAATAAAACAAGACTGTCCTTACTCTTAACAGGCATTGAATTTGTGAGAGACATACCCAGAAATATATTTTTTTTAACATGTAACAGATGGTGAGCATAAACCCAGATGTATTGTCATGGTTTTCTTGGAAGTACTTAAGTTAAAATTGAAGGAAGCTTCTTGAAGACACTTGAACCAAGTCTCAAAAGTGAGTTAGAGCAATAGCAGCATAAATCTATCTACTGTGTGACAGGAAGAATTACAAAGAAACTTCACCTGGCCAGGTTGTAGAGCATACAGCAAAATTATCAGATATTTTTTGCTTTTTTAGCATATGTTAGGCATAATTTATTCACTTGAAAAAAGTTATCTTTATTTAACAATAAGAAGAATTATTTTAGTGGAGAAAGGAGTTAACATTAATCAAAAGACAAATGTAAATGAAGCCTAAGCTGTTGTTCACAGTACTGGAAGAATAACATATCCAAGAATCCTGTTTCTTTTGAATGTGCTAGTTCCGAGTGCAGTCATAGATGTGATGTTTCTTCCTTGGATACAGTTATCATCATGTGAGCAGCACTAGAACAGTGGTGGAGGATGAACTAAGTCTGAAGATCTAATACATAATGTGGTGACTATAACTGATAACATTGTAGTGAATAATTAAACTTTGCTAAGAAAGAGGAGGTGATGGAATTGCAGCTGAGCTATTTCAAGTCCTAAAAGATGATGCTGTTAAAACACTGCACTCAACATGCCAGCAAATTTGGAAAACTCAGCAGTGGCCACAGGACTGGAAAACATCAGTTTTCATTCCAGTCCCAAAGAAAAGCAATGCCAAATAATGTTCAAACTACCACACAATTGCCTTCATCTCACAAACTAGCGAAATAATGCTCAAAATTCTCCAAGTGAGGCTTCAACAGTACGTGAACTGAAAATTTTCAGATATTCAAGCTAGATTTAGAGAAGGCAGAGGAATCAGAGATTCCAACACATTGCCAACAAATTCCAACAAATTGCCAACTCCTGTTGGATTATAGGAAAAGCAAGAGAGTTCCAGAAAAGCATCTACTTCTGCTTTATTGACTACACCAAAGCCTTTGACTGGGTGGATCACAACAAATTGTGGAAAATTCTTAAAGAGATGGGAATACCAGACCACCTGATCTGCCTCCTGAGAAATCTGTACGCAGGTCAAGAAGCAGTAGTTAAAACTGGACATGAAAAATGGACTGATTCCAATTTGGGAAAGGAGTACATCAAGGTTGTGGACTGTCACCCTATTTATTTAACTTATATGCAGAGTATGTAATGAGAAATGCTGGGCTGGATGAAGCAAAAGTTGGAATCAAGATTGCTGGGAAAAGTATCAACCTCAGATATGCACATAACACCACTCTTATGGCAGACAGTGAAGAAGAACTAAAGAGCTTCTTGATGAAAGTGAAAGTGAAGAGGGGGAAAACTAGCTTAAAACTCAACATTCAAAAAACTAACCTCATGGCATTCATTCCCATCACCTCCTGGCAAATATGGGGGAAGCAATGAAAACAAGGACAGACTTTATTTACCTGGGCCCCAAAATCACTGCAGATGGTGACTGCAGCCATGAAATTAAAATATGCTTGTTCCTTGGAAGAAAAGCTATGACAAACCTAAACAGCATATTAAAAAGCAGAGACATTACTTCACTGACAATGGCCCATCTATTCAAAGCTATGGTTTTTCCAGTAGTCATGCATGGAGGTGAGAGTTGGACCATCAAGAAAGCTGAGCACTAAAAAATTGATTCTTTTGAACTGTGGTGTTCGAGGAAACTCTTGAGAGTCCCTTGGACAGTAAGGAAATCAAACCAGTCAATTATAAAGGAAATTAATCCTGAATATTCATTGGAAGGACTGATGCTGAAGTTGAAGCTGAAACTCCAATACTTTGGCCACCAGATGCAAAGAACTGAGTCATTGGAAAAGACCCTGATGCTGGAAAAGATTGAGAGCAGGAGATGGGGATGACAGAGGATGAGATGGTTGGATGGCATCACCGACTTGATGAACATGAGTTTGAGCAAGCCTCAGGAGATGGTGAAGGACAGGGAAGCCTGGAGTGCTATAGTCCATGTGGTCACAAAGAGTTGGACATAATTGAGTGACTGAACTGAACTGAAGAAACTGGAACTTAAGTGTTCTGACAAGAAAAAAGAAGAAAGTTAAATACGGGAGGTGATGGATGTGTAAGTTAATTTTATGGGGAATCTTTTCACAATGTGTACATATATCAAATCATCACATTGTACCATTTAAATATCTTAAACTTTGTCAACTATACCTCAGTAAATCTGGGGGGGGGGGACCCAAAGTGCTGATATCAAGATAGTATGTTAAAAATACTGTTAAGAACAGGGAAAACTTCTACAGAAAGATGGGCAAAATATTTAAACCTTACCAAAAAAGGGAATTTAATTATTATTAAATAAATGAGATATTCAGTGCCATTAGTAGTCAGGAAAATGTGACTGAAAAGTACAATAGAATATCATTACACATCCATAAGATTGACTAATACGGGAATGGTGTGAGTTATATACACTGCTGACAGGACTGTAAATGGGTACAGGCACTTTGGAAAACTATTTGAGATTAGCTAATAAAGTTGAAAAACTGCATATTTGACCTTCTTACAATTTTAGACTTCAGATAGAATGTTTGTGCATGTGGAGCAGAATACATTAGGTGTAAAAAGTGTCTGTAGCATCATTGCCCTTTAATTATCCAAACTAGAAGCAAACTGAATGTCCAGTTAGAATGAATAATCTTGATATATTCATAGATCAGGACATTTTCTAACAACAAAACTAAATAAAGTCTGTCTCCATTCCGAGTCTTCCACAGGTAATACTGAATAAATGAAACTATTGTAGACAAGAAATCATACCTTTTGTGTGGTTTCATCCATATGAATTAAAAAAAAAAGAAACACAAAGTTAAACTACATTTTTAGGGCTGCACATATTTTTGGGAAAACTATAAAACTAGGGCAATTGTTCTCTGAAACGGGCAGGAAAGCAGCAGACTCTGGAGAGGCACAGAGTGACAGGTGCAGAGTCCTTGGAGGCAGCACATTTCCTCATTCCGAGTGTCATCATTATTATAGTTATTCCTGATGCCTCTCAATTACAATTTGTATGGTGCAGTTATGCTATATGTGTGTTCGATTTCACAATTTTGAAAAGACTTTCAAAATACTGCTTAAGGAGAAATACCTCACACAAATGTCATCAAATTGAGCATAATAAGAATTTGGGATTAGGAATTGATAAGGAGAGAGCCTGTACTTGATTTACAGCTGAAATTGTATACATATGTATAATTGTTAGCACCTATCAACAGCCTTACCTTTGTACTTCATGTAGTGGGATGTGGTTGGGGATTCTGGAGCTGCTTTTTTTCAGCTAAAATACAAATTTCAGACAATAATCTAGAAATCAGAGAATGACAATCAAGCATTGCTGCTGCTGAAAGTAACAATGAGGCACCCATGGCAAGGCCAGGGGAGCAAGGTTTTAATTAATGAGCATGTTTATCTAGATATGAATGATACTGCCACCACTTCCTGTGTCCAGAGTCTCTTATTAATATTTCTATGGGTAGCATATCTTTCTTCCAAGACCTCTCCTTTCTTTTTTTTTGTTGTCTTGGGTATTTAGAAAAGGGTTGTGATTTACCTTATGGCTGATTCTCACGTGAATCTTTTCATAAGAGTCTGATAAAAAAGAGTCAACCGATGGATTCTTATTAAAATGTAAAATATAAAAAACTATGGGCAACATGGCAACAGATTTGGTCATAAAACCAGGAGCACACAGTGTTAGGACTAAAGCATATTTACACATTAAATGAGAACATTATGAACGCACATGGAAAATAGAGCAATCATGACAATGTAAATGGAAACCACCCCTTATCTAATTTGACACTTACAAAATCCTTCACCCTTTACCATCTGGGAAAACAGAAAAAAACCAAATTACAAACAAATAGGTGTGCTATTTCCCGCATGTTTAGGTTTTTTGTTTTACCAAGAGATGTACTATTCCCTTTCTAGTTCAGATTCATGGGTTGTGGTCCTGACAAACTAAACAGAAAATGATGACTTTTCTAAAATGAGAGCAGTTTTTAGCTCTTTAACTGAGTGTAGCAGCCAACATCCATTTGTCACTTGACATCTGTCAAGTGTCTTACATATATTATTTCCTTTAATCCTCACAAAATTTTATAAGATAAGCAACATTACGCTGCCCACTTTATCAGGAAAGAAACTGAGGTTTAGAGATATTGAGTGTTTGGCACAAGGCAAGTCAATGCTCAGGGAAGCTGGAAGCTAATCCCAGAAGCCTGATTCCAGAGGCCACACTTTAAAGGTCATCACTGGGATAGTGCCTGGACAGCATCCTTAACAGCCTCAAGAAATGCTGGCAGGTTTTAGAAGCACAAAATTTACTCAGAAATTTATCCATGGAGAGTTTAGCATAGGCTATAAAGAACCAGAAACAGTTCTAGAAGTTTGCATTAACAGACTTTCATTTGTAAACACATCAAAAGCTTCATGTTGCCTTGTCTGTGACCCCCTGCCCCCACCGGCTATGTTCCCACATCTCGCTGTCACTGCACTTCTCACGTTAGCCGGTCACAAGATTATCTTTTGCTTGTGTCTACTTGATCTTGAGAACAATTAAAGGAAGGAACTTTAAAATCTTATGTCCTCAGTACCTCGCACAAGATCTGGAATATAACAGACATGATAAATAGTTCTAGAATCCAGCATTAAGCAATAATATACAGTAAATCCCCCATGCACAAATGATATCCATTCCAAGAGGGTGTTTGTTAAATCCAACAAAGTTAGCTTAGGTATCCAACTGACACAGTCAGCTATATAGAACTGTATTGTCATAGGTTTATAATACTTTTCACACAATAATACATAAAAAGCAAACCAAAAAATTAAAGAAAACATATTTAATGCTACAGTACAGTACCCTGAAGAGTACAGTAGTACAATACAATAGTGGGCACACTGGGGCTGGCACCCAGCGAACAGGCAAGAGCAGCTACTGACTGGAGGAATGGGAAATGATAGAGCTGAAAGATCATCAACAATATATGGAGGGCAAGCCACAATTTTGCTCATGCCTAAAGTTGATGGGACACACATTTGCATCTTCAACAGCTTGCAATTTGAACGTTCATATGTAGAGGACTTACATTTGTTAAGCGCTACCGTGTGTCAGGTGCTATAAGGGATCATTCTTGTGTGTTATCTCATGTATTTCTCACAGAATTTAACGGGGTGAAATTCTTGTATTAGCCTTATCTTTAAGCAGTTAATTATAGGCTTAGATTTAACTATGAATAACTTGCTCAGGATCATATAGGTAATAAAAGTGAAGCCAGAATCCAGACTCAGAGCTATCTAATTCTGGACCCTTCCCTCTCACACCCTGCACTGTCTTATTCTCATGTCTTAAAGTCAGTAGTATTTATTAGAGAAAAATTAGTCATGCTCGGTACGTTCTCTGTTTTGTGTGACTTTATGGTAATCTTCTGGCTTCCCTTCCGACTCAGCTGGTAAAAAATCCACCTGCAATGCGGGAGACCTGGGTTCCATCACTGGTTTGGGAAAATACCTTGGAGATAGGAAAGGCTACCCACTCCAATATTCTGGCCTGGAGAATTACATGGAATGTATAGTCCATGGGGTCACAAAGAGTCAGACACGAATGAGTGACTTTCACTTTCACTTTCATGCTAATCTTCATTCTGTAGGTAAGTATGTAAAATATGCCTCTTGAAATATCTTTAATTTCCTGAATGGATGATTCCTTAAGAGTTACACCCTTCAACCTGGTTGTAACCATCCTTTGTAATGGCATGTAGAAAGAAATTAGTGACGCTTCTTTCTAGAGGACAAAGATTGAAGAACTGGTTGGTGAATGCACATCCCTGATGACTGCACGTTAGATATCCAAATGCAGTGGCACTGAATGACAGAAAACACAAGTTATTCTTCTGAAATTCGATGCTTCACTCTTAGTAGTTTTGATTGTCCTCAAATACAATTTTTGCTTATTTAAAGAAACAATCATTCAAAGCACACTCCAATTTTTTTAAAAATACTACTACAGTTTGAGGAAAGAATAAAATCTTCCCCATTAATCATCTGGAATATGATACAAGCATTGAGAGGTCTGGTTTCATCTAAGACTGACCATATTTATTAAAGTTAATTTTTTCTATACAGTATGTTTTCTACTTTTTGTTAATGAGAAATTTAAGGAACATTATAAGAGCTGTGAGAACAATTTCACACTTCAAGCAAGAGCTTGGGGAAAACATCAAACCATGTATTTGAAATACATACAAAAAAAGAAATCACTTGTGCTGGAATTTTTTCAAACTTTGGTCACAATAGTATGAAATTTTGAGAAATATAAAATAATTTTCTCTAAAGTGATACAATTTAAAAAACAGTCCAAAGGAAATGTTCTCCAAGAATCGTATATCCATAGCAATTTATGGATTCTGAGGTGCAATTATTCCTGCAAATAAAACCAATGAAACTGTAATGCTGTCAAACTACTAGGCCAAGATTTAATAAGAGCTGCTGCTGTTTTTCCTTCCATTCTCCTTTATACTTCCCATTCAAACGACTGCAAGAAAATAGAACAAAATTAAAGACAGTCCTCAATTAGGAAGGATTAAATTAGGCAGGCAGAAAATTAAACCGTGTGCATTGGGAGGCGGTGAATCGCCTACGACTGGGATACTACACCCCTACGGACCAGGACGTCAGGACCAGGTCATGGTTACAGCCTTTTCCCAATCTATAGGTCTGTTTGCGCTCCTGGCTTGTGCCCTCCCTCTGTGAGATCCTCCTACCCTCCCTTGACTTTGTCTTTTAAAGGGCGGAATCTACTCTCAAGTCTTTGACTCCTTCTGGCCAGAAATCTCTCTGCTGGGTCCAGGAGCAGCTCTGTCCAGAGGCAGTTTGACATAGAGCAGAGGATAAAGCCATCTTTGTACTTGTCCAGAGTTGGCCTACCCTGGTCTTTCTTCAGTCTCGATCCAGCTCTCTATTTATAGATGCAGCTGGTGAAAGTTGGGCTGGCATCCAAACCAAAGTCTGTCTCCAAACCTCATGTTTCTATTGCACCACACGTCAGCAATTATCCTAGATTTTCAGCAATTCAGCAGCAGAATTTTAATTTGTTTCTCCTGTCTCGGCATAGCTCAAAGCCTGAGGGGTACAAAGGTACAAAAGCCATGGCCAAGCCAGACTGTTATAGCCCAGAAGATTCTCTGATGCATCATCCAAGTTACCATGGATGCCCAAAAGTATCAGCTGTATCCTTTCAAAGAAATGAAACCACATTCCTGCTGATAATATCCTGCACAATGGAATGCTGGCTGTGGAACTGAATTTGCATGCATCACCTGAATTGAAGACTCACAAAATTATTGAATTAAACAGGGAAAGTATCTTGGAAGATCTTGTACTTACAGTTTACACTTTAGAGATGGAGTGTAAGGAGGCTCAGCGGAGTCTGAGTTGGGTTGAGTTTGAGTTGGGTTTAGGGCTGCTGTGGGCCCTTCCTGCAATGTTGTCCTTCACTCTAGGTTGTGGAGGGTTAGTAACCCTCTTTGTGTTGACAGGAACTGAGGCACCCCTTTCCCCAATGATAACAATAAGATGAATTTTCACAAAATCAGGGGTTACAGAAAGTGCTCCAAGCAATTCCAAAGCAGATAAATCACAGAGCACCTGCAGGAAAAAAGAATTGTAAATTGAGATTATGTAGAACTTGAAACACCTGTTCTGACTTTAGGACTAATTCTATCATTTAAAAAATGTTTTAATGGACTTTCTAAATACTTTTCTTTGCAGAAACTTTACCTATAAAAATAGGAGAAAATCTGACTGTTGGACAAATAAGGATATAACTTAGCTAGCGCTAAAAATACCTTCAGTTCAGTTCAGTTGCTCAGTTGTTTTTGACTCTTTGTACCCCATGAATCACAGCACGCCAGGCCTCCCTGTCCGTCACCAACTCCCTGAGTTTACTCAAACTCATGTCCATCGAGTCGGTGATGCAATACAGCTATCTCATCCTCTGTCGTCCCCTTCTCCTCCTGCCCCCAATCCCTCCCAGCATCAGGGTCTTTTCCAATGAGTCAACTCTTCACATGAGGTGGCCAAAGTACTGGAGTTTCAACTTCAACATCAGTCCTTCCAATGAACACGCAGGACTGATCTCCCTTAGGATGGACTGGTTGGATCTCCTTGCCATCCAAAGGACTCTCAAGAGTCTTCTCCAACACCACAGTTCAAAAGCATCAATTCTTCGGCACTCAGCCTTCTTCACAGTTCAACTCTCACATCCACACATGACCACAGGAAAAACCATAGCCTTGACTAGATGGACCTTTGTTGGCAAAGTAATGTCTCTGTTTTTTAATATGCTATCTAGGTTTGTCATAACTTTTCTTCCAAGGAGTAAACGTCTTTCAATTTCATGGCTGAAATCACCATCTGCAGTGATTTTGGAGCCTGAAAAAATAAAGACTGACAGTTTCCACTGTTTCCCCATCTCTTAAGCAGTGCTAAATATAGCAACAAGAACAAGACGTAGACCCATTTTTCACAAACAGGCTTTCTCCTGTGAAAATTTCAACTCAAAGTGAAAATTTCAGCAAACAGCATAGGTTGAAAGGCATTTTAATTATTAAGAAGTGAAGACATTCTTTTCTAAGTTTTAAAACAAACTTTTATGACATAAAACTGTATACACACACATTCTACCAATGTCAAATTCCTAATTTTGAAATAGCATAATAATTATTTAACATGTAATCAAAGAAAATTTGGTGTAAGTCAGCTTCCTATGAGTCTATAATTATTTCCAAATAAAAAACCCACTAACTGTTGAGAAAGTTATTGAATGCACACTCATTACACATCGTTCCATGACACTGACATCATGGTCAGTTACTACTGTTAGTGCAGCACCACTCCTGCTACATGCTTATTTTTTTTTTAGCACTATCAGGAATCCAATGTTGACTCATTTCCAATATAAGCTTCATAAACAAGGGACTTAAATATATGTCAAAAATATTTTTTCATTAATTCAGGCCATTTTTTGGTACCATTTAGGTACCTAAACCTCCACATTGGGTTGATCTTTTGCTTGCCTGATATTATTCATTCAAAACATGTGTACTGATTCATTTAAAGATTGTCTATGTTGATTGAGGGCTTCCCTTGTGGCTCAGCTGGTAAAGAATCCACCTGCAATGTGGGAGACCTGGGTTCAATCCCTGGGTTGGGAAGATCCCCCAGAGAAGGGAAAGGCTACCCACTCCAGCCCTCAATCAACATAGATAATCTTTAAATGAATCAGTACACATGTTTTGAATGAATAATGTCAGGCAAGGCAAAAGATCAACCCAATGTGGAGGTTTAGGTACCTAAATGGTACAAAAAATGGCCTGAATTAATGAAAAAATATTTCTGACATATATTTATTTTATTTTATTTTTTTAATATTATTTTATTAGTTGGAGGCCAATCACTTCACAACATTTCGGTGGGTTTTGACATACATTGACATGAATCAGCCATAGAGTTACACGTGTTCCCCATCCCGATCCCCCCTCCCACCTCCCTCTCCACCCGACTCCTCAGGGTCCTCCCAGTGCACCAGGCCCGAGCACTTGACTCATGCATCCCACCTGGGCTGGTGGTATGTTTCACCGTAGATAATATACATGCTGTCCTTTCAAAACACTTGTTTATGAAGTTTATATTGGAAATGAGTCAACATTGGATTCCTGATAGTGCTAAAAAAAAAATAAGCATGCAGCAGCAGTGGCTCAGAGCTTAAAGGGTCTGCCCGCAATGCAGGAGACCTGGGTTCGATCCCTGGGTTGGGAGGATCCCCTGGAGAAGGAAATGGCAACCCACTCCATTATTCTTGCTTGGAGAATCCCATGGACGGAGGAGCCTGGTGGGCTACAGTCCACCATGTTGCAAAGAGTCAGACATGACTGAGCAACTTCACTTTCACTATGTTGATTGAATCATTTTGAGTGCTATAGAATGTGAGTAAAAATTTTTTCTTAATTGAAAAGTCAAAAGGCCTGATTTAAGAAATTTATAACTTTATAAAATCTAGCCTAAATAGATCATGATCCTTATGTCAAGTCCATAATGTTCATTTATTTAAGGACATTAGTTTGTGCTTCTCATGGAACACTGGAGTTGGAAAAGACTATAAGAATTATCCAATTCGTGCACCATGTATTATACTAATAGATGACTGACTGAAGAGTGAATGATTTGCTCACTAAAGCCATCTTTATCATTGTAAAAATTCATATTCAGATTTGTTTTGACTGAGTTCAGAACTCAGTTGTGCATCTCACAGCCATATGACTTTATTCTCTCTGTGCTTCAGTGTCTGTAACAAGAGGATCCTGACAGTGCAATTGTCGAGATTTTTCTGAGATATAATTAAATTACAATTTTTTTTTATTCTAAATATGCTAGAATTTAGCTGAGATGATTTTATACTTGAAAGTCTAGATATTCTTGGTTTATCAGTATTTCCCTGATGTGTCTTTTCTTTTTTTTTTTCCAGTGGGTTTTGTCATACATTGATATGAATCAGCCATAGAGTTACACGTATTCCCCATCCCAATCCCCCCTCCCACCTCCCTCTCCACCTGATTCCTCTGGGTCTTCCCAGCCCACCAGGCCCAAGCACTTGTCTCATGCATCCCACCTGGGCTGGTGATCTGTTTCACCATAGATAATATACATGCTGTTCTTTCAAAACATCCCACCCTCACCTTATCCCACAGAGTTCAAAAGTCTGTTCTGTACTTCTGTGTCTCTTTTTCTGTTTTGCATATAGGGTTATCGTTACCATCTTTCTAAATTCCATATAAGTTCTTTATCTTTCTGGCTTACTTCACTCTGTATAATGGGCTCCAGTTTCATCCATCTCATTAGAACTGATTCAAATGAATTCTTTTTAACGGCTGAGTAATATTCCATGGTGTATATGTACTACAGCTTCCTTATCCATTCATCTGCTGATGGGCATCTAGGTTGCTTCCATGTCCTGGCTATTATAAACAGTGCTGCGATGAACATTGGGGTGCACGTGCCTCTTTCAGATCTGGATTCCTCAGTGTGTATGCCCAGAAGTGGTATTGCTGGGTCATATGGCTGTATGACTACCTAAAGAAACAAAAGACCCATACATAGAAAACTATAAAACACTGATGAAAGAAATCAAAGAGGACACAAACAGATGGAAAAACATACCGTGTTCATGAATTGGAAGAATCAATATTGTCAAAATGGCTATTCTACCCAAAGCAATCTATAGATTCAATGCAAACCCTATCAAGCTACTAACGGTACTTTCACAGAACTAGAACAAATAATTTCACAATTTGTATGGAAATACAAAAAACCTCAAATAGCCAAAGTAATCTTGAGAAAGAAGAATGGGACTGGAGGAATCAACCTGCCTGACTGCAGACTCTACTACAAAGCCACAGTCATCAAGACAGTATGGTACTGGCACAAAGACAGAAATATAGATCAATGGAACAGAATAGAAAGCCCAGAGATAAATCCATGAACCTATGGACACTTTATCTTTGACAAAGGAGGCAAGGATATACAATGAAAAAAACACAACCTCTTTAACAGGTGGCGCTGGGAAAACTGCTCAACCACTTGTAAAAGAATGAAACTAGAACACTTTCTAACAACATACAAAAAAATAAACTCAAAATGGATTAAAGATCTAAATGTAAGACCAGAAACTATAAAACTCCTAGAGGAAAACATAGGCAAAACATTCTCTGACATAAATCACAGCAAGATCTTCTATGACCCACCTCCCAGAATATTGGAAATAAAAGCAAAAATAAACAAATGGGACCTAATGAAAATTAAAAGCTTTTGCACAACAAAGGAAACTATAAGCAAGGTGAAAAGACAGCCCTCAGATTGGGAGAAAATTATAGCAAATGAGGAAACAGACAAAGGATTAATCTCAAAAATATATAAGCAACTCCTGAAGCTCAATTCCAGAAAAAATAAATGACCCAATCAAAAAATGGGCCAAAGAACTAAACAGACATTTCTCCAAAGAAGACATACAGATGGCTAACAAACACATGAAAAGATGCTCAACATCACTCATTATCAGAGAAATTCAAATCATGGAGAGGGTGCGGAGAAAAGGGAACCCTCTTACACTCTTGGTGGGAATGCAAACTAGTACAGCCACTATGGAAAACAGTGTGGAGATTTCTTAAAATACTGGAAATAGAACTGCCATATGACCCAGCAATACCACTTCTGGGCATACACACTGAGGAATCCAGATCTGAAAGAGACACGTGCACCCCAATGTTCATCGCAGCACTGTTTATAATAGCCAGGACATGGAAGCAACCTAGATGCCCATCAACAGATGAATGGATAAGGAAGCTGTGATACATATACACCATGGAATATTACACAGCCATTAAAAAGAATTCATTTGAATCAGTTCTAATGAGATGGATGAAACTGGAGCCCATTATACAGAGTGAAGTAAGCCAGAAAGATAAAGAACTTTACAGTATACTAACACATATATATGGAATTTAGAAAGATGGTAACGATAACCCTATATGCAAA
This sequence comes from Muntiacus reevesi, assembly GCF_963930625.1. Classification (NCBI taxonomy): domain Eukaryota; kingdom Metazoa; phylum Chordata; class Mammalia; order Artiodactyla; family Cervidae; genus Muntiacus; species Muntiacus reevesi. Next base: position 2,961,048 of record NC_089264.1, read on the forward strand.
ACAGAAAAAGAGACACAGAAGTACAGAACAGACTTTTGAACTCTGTGGGATAAGGTGAGGGTGGGATGTTTCGAAAGAACAGCATGTATATTATCTATGGTGAAACAGATCACCAGCCTAGGTGGGATGCATGAGTCAAGTGCTTGGGCCTGGTGGGCTGGGAAGACCCAGAGGAATCAGGTGGAGAGGGAGGTGGGAGGGGGGATTGGGATGGGGAATACGTGTAACTCTATGGCTGATTCATATCAATGTATGACAAAACCCACTGAAAAATAAAAACAAAATCAAAAACAAAAAAAAAAGCACACACCAAAAATATATATATATATATTAAAAACACATACCAAACCGAAAGCATTGACCATCAGCAATAGTTTCATTAAATACATTTACAACCCTCTTTTCTTTCTCTTCTTTCTCTGACTCCCTCCAATGCAAGTGGTGGTAGAGGTGGTTTAGCTGCTAAGCTGTGTCTGACTTAGGGTATTTGGGTATTTGGTCAGGGCTGGGGTGCAAGATGTGGTAGTCTGGTCACCATCAGAGATCCAGACTGCCCCTGCTGCCTGTGTAAGCACCCACAGTGGCTGTCCCTACCCTACTCAGACTCCACCTCAGGTGTGAGCCAGCTGAGGGTCTCACAGCGTGGTTCTGTCCTCAGCCATGTGGAGTGTTATGTGGGGCAAGTGGAGCTGGAGTGTCCGCTCCGTTCAGGCTGGGTCATGGGCTGGGCAGCCGCAGGAAACCAGTCAGCCACCCATATGGTTTCAACTTGCCCTCTCCTCCTGCTTCAGTTGCAGGCAAGCAAGCCTGTGCTCCTCACAGGTGGAGTCCAGGCCTCCCACAGACTTCCTGTTCACCCAACCAACCAAGGATACTTGCCTTCCCGTGTTGGACCCCAGGGCTGGCAGGCCCAGTATGGCTTGAACCACTCATGAGGGCCTCTGTGTAGTTAATCTCAATTTCCTCCGAGTCCCCTCCTGGGGCACAGGTCCCGATCTAATCACTTCTCTTTCCTTTCTGCCTGACTCTGGGTGTTCTACAGGAGTCTTTCTTTCAATTTCCAGTTCATTTTCATTGAGAATCATCCCATCTTTTGATTTGTTTCTCAGGGGAGGTGCACTCTATATCCTCATATTCCACTATCACAATGTGAGTTTCCAACACTGACTATCTTAAAAGGATAGAAATCATATATAAATTTGGCTATAATATAAATAAATACCAACTACCATATGAAAGACATGTTAAATATCTTGGAAATACAGACAATATGGAAATCTATGAAGGCAATATTAAAGACTATTTGATGTTTAAAATGAAAATTAAGCTTGATATTCAGAGAAAGAGATGAAGGCATTTAAAAGCAAAAAAATAGCTTTCACAGTAAAAGGTGATAAAAAAAATTCTATTAGGTATATACAAGAAATAAAGCAGGTAGAACAATAGGATTAAAAGTAATATAAGGTAGTTCAGTTCAGTCAGTTCAGCCACTCAGTCATGTCTAACTCTTTGCAACCCCATGAACTGCAGCACACCAGGCTTCCTTGCCCATCACCAACTCCCAGAGCTTGCTCTAACTCATGTCCATCAAGTCGGTGATGCCATCCAACCATCTCATCCTCTGTGTCCCCTTCGCATCCTGCCTTCAATCTTTCCCAGCATCAGGGTCTTTTTCAATTAGGCAGGTGGCCAAAATATTGTCGCTTCAGCATCAGTCCTTCCAATGAATATTCAGGACTGATTTCCTTTAGGATGGACTGGTTGGATCTCCTTGCTGTCCAAGGGACTCTCAAAAGTCTTCTCCAACACTACAGTTCAAAAGCATCAATTTTTCTGCACTTAGCTTTCTTTATGGTCTGACTCTCACATCCATACATCACTACAGGAAAAGCCATAGCTTTGACTATATGAACATTTGTCGGTAAAGTAATGTTTCTGTTTTTCAATATGCTGTCTAGGTTTGTCATGGCGTTTCTTCCAAAGAGCAAGCATCTTTTAGTTTCATGGCTACAGTCACCATCTGCAGTGATTTTGGAGCCCAAGAAAATAAAATCTGTCATTGTTTCCATTGTTTCCCCATCTACTTGCCATGAAGTGATGGGTCTAGATGCCATGATCTTAGTTTCCTGAATGTTGAGCTTTAAGCCAACTTTTTCACTCTCCTCTTTCACCTTCATCAAGAGGCTCTTTAGTTCTTCTTTGCTATCTGATAAGAGTGGTGTTATGTGCATATCTGAGGTTATTGATATTTTTCCCTGCAATCTTGATTCCAGCTTGCACTTCATCCAGTCCAACATTTCTTATGATGTACTCTGCACATAAATTAAATAAGTAGGGTGACAATATACAGCCTTTATATACTCCTTTCCCAGTTTTGAACCAGTTCATTGTTCCATGTCCAGTTCTAACTATTGCTTCCTGACCTGCATACTGGTTTCTCAGGAGGCAGGTGAGATGGTCTGTTTTTCCCATCTCCTTAAGAATTTTTCACAGTTTGTTGTGATCCACCCAGTCAGGGTTTGCACTTTGTTCGGTAGTTGAATCAAAACTATTTGTTGTTTTAATTTGGATAGTAATATCTTCAACAAGAAGTATAAACCCCACAGGGGGAACTGGGCAAGAAAACATAGAATAGTAGTGCTATAAAATTGGCTTAAATTAGGATGGTGACAATGGGGATGGAAAATAATGGACGACAAACCTGGTCTTGAAATGATAAAGTCTGTGGAAATATTTCCAAGGATGCAGATGTCCCTGGCACCTCATATGTAAATATTTTAATGCAGGCAAAATTTCCAAGAAAGAGAGTCCATGGCTCTTGTCAGAAATCTCAAAGGAGTCTCAAATATGACAATTTTAAGAAGGCTAGCTTACTTACCCTAGTTCTCCCCTGTGGGACTACTTGGAAATACTTATCCATGGCTTTCATTTGTTTTTGATGCTTTGTCTGGATCATTCTGTAGAGTAAGACACTCAACCCAAATTAGCTACATTTAAAAAAAAGAATTCTCAACAAATGCAATCCCAGGCTGTGTCATTTATATTCATTCATTTCCATTCAGAAGGGAGTAATTTTTCTCTTTCTCAGTGATTCTAGCTTTTGAATCTAAGGATAAGCATTCATATTCAGTGGATTAAATATACCCCCTCACCCTTTTAAACCAGCCTCCCTTTGACTAATACAGATTTGTAAATTTTGTTCCAAGCCTCTAACAGAAGTTGCTTCTTAAAGGGCATATGCAAACACTGTTCACTCGTATACCCAGGTTATTTTTCTAATACTTAGAGAGTGGATTCAAAGAGCAGGCTTACACACAAGTGAAGTGTTTCAGATTTCTATTCTGAAGTGTATCTAACTCTAGTCGATTTTCAGGAATTGTTTCTTTTCCACTAAGTGGATTTAAGTTACTAGGGCTTTCTTACCTTACCTTGTTTCCTAGGTGTGGATATTAACCATGAAGACTGTTTTCTCACTCATGGAAGACATATTTTAGAAAACTGGGTATTGATTTGTTCTTGTAGGGTGTGCCAGACAGACAATTTCTCCTGCAAGACCCAAGCATGAATTCCCTTCTGCTTCTAGGAGCTGGTTGCTGACACATCTTGCCTTTGCAGATAACTGTTCCAGCCCTGCTCCACTTGTAGTGGAAGCAGATCACAGGCAAAGTGCCCTGCCCGCAAGGAGTCCTTGTCCCTCCTTCTACCACTCTCTGGGCACCCAGAACCTGGGAACCCCTGCTCAAATGGACTCAAGCTCAAATTCTTAGTAGACAGTTGGGTAATTATTATAATTATTCCATAAGTTTCTGCAACTTTGATAGAAGAGGTATGAAAGTGTCCAGCAGCAAAACCAGTTGAACTGTGGTTTAGGGTCCAGGCAACAAAAAGGCAATTAGTTTTTAGAAGAAACTCATTTATTAGACCAGTGAGAAATTTCCCTTAAGGTCCTCTTAAAAGCAACATTGTATACCAGAAGAAACAATCATTATAACAACTTCCTTACAATTCCTTTAACAAGGAGCTCCCTAAGATTATTTCTTGCAGTGCTCCTCAATGAAAGTCATGGGCACAGTGCAAAAGCAGGGTAAATAATAAGGGCAGTTTCACAAAAGCTTTTTATCTGGTGCAGGCACACAACTCTTAACTGGCCTGGTGTACAATAAAAAAGATTACCTAGAGTAACAAATGAAATGCATATGCTTCAGAAATATTTCACAAATTCTAGTTTTAAGAATAATCTTCTAAATGATGGCCTATTTTAAATGTTCTTAAAATGAAGCCAAATGAACTGTGTAAGTATAACTTTATAAAAAGTAGGAGCAAATGTAAGTGTGCAAAAACCTTAAAAGAAGTGAAATAAAGGATTTGTTCCCATTTGAGTATTAAATATAAAAAAGGTCAGATTTGAAGATAAACTTTTTTCTCTATTAGATAATTAGAGTTTTATGTCTGTTAGAGAATTAGCTATAAAAATGTTTACACTGCCAACAAAGTAGTTCTCTCTCTAAATGTCTATGTGAGTTTTAACTATAAAAAGTTATATTTGTAAACAAGTTTGTTAATCTTTACCTCAAAATGTCTTTAAATTCTTAAAAACTGGAAGAATTAAGCTCTCTTGACTTCTGTCTCATCATTTTTTCCCCTAGGGCTGTTTGCAAAGTCTCCACATCTACTCTTGAACTTCTTTGATTCATTACACAAGCTCAGGTAGAGTGACCTTTTAAAAACACAGAGTCTCAGGAAACCCCACATTCCATAGTCTGGCCTGCACTGGTAACTGAAAAATGAATTTTCCTGGAAAGGATCAAACTATCTAATCTGTACCTGTAAAATGAAGAGCATAAGAACCATAGCAACTTGTCAACAGCTAGAATTCATCATACTCATTTAATACTATCCAGAAAAAGTGGAAACAGCGACAGAATTTGTTTTCTTGATCTCCATTATCACTGTGGATGGTGACTGCCACCATGAGATTAAAAGAAGTTTACTTACACTTGAGCATCTTTTCATGTGTTTGTTAGCCATCTGTATGTCTTCTTTGGAGAAATGTCTGTTCAGTTCTTTGGCCCATTTTTTGATTGGGTCATTTATTTTTCTGGAATTGAGCTTCAGGAGTTGCTTGTATATTTTTGAGATTAATCCTTTGTCTGTTTCTTCATTTGCTATTATTTTCTCCCAATCTGAGGGCTGTCTTTTCACCTTACTTATAGTTTCCTTTGTAGTGCAGAAGCTTTTAAGTTTCATTAGGTCCCACTTGTTTAGTTTTGCTTTAATTTCCAATATTCTGGGAGGTGGGTCATAGAGGACCCCACTGAGATTTTTGTCGGAGAGTGTTTTGCCTATGTTCTCCTCTAGGAGTTTTATAGTTTCTGGTCTTACATTTAGATCTTTAATCCATTTTGAGTTTATTTTTGTGTATGGTGTTAGAAAGTGTTCTAGTTTCATTCTTTTACAAGTGGTTGACCAGTTTTCCCAGCACCACTTGTTAAAGAGGTTGTCTTTTTTCCATTGTATATCCTTGCCTCCTTTGTCAAAGATAAGGTGTCCATAGGTTCGTGGATTTATCTCTGGGCTTTCTATTCTGTTCCATTGATCTATATTTCTGTCTTGGTGCCAGTAAACTTGAAAGGAAAGCTAAGACAAATGTTGACAGTGTATTAAAGAGCAGAGATGTCACTTTGCCGACAAAGGTCTGGATAATCAAAGCTATGATTTTTCCAATAGTTATGTACATATCTGAGAGTTGGACCATAAAGAAAGATGAATGCTGAAGAACTAATTCTTTCAAATTGCGGTGCTAGAAAAGACTTTTGAGAGTCCCTTGGACTGCAAGGAGATCAAACCAGTCAATTCAAAAGGAAATCAATCCTGAATATTCATTGAAAGGACTGATGCTGAAGTTGAAGCTGAGGCTCCAATACTTTGGCCACCTGATGCAAAGAACTGACTCATTGGAAAAGACCCTGATGCTGGGAAAGATTGAGAGCAGGAGATGGGGATGACAGAGGATGAGATGGTTGGATGGCATCACTGACTTGATGAACATGAGTTTGAGCAAGCCTCAGGAGATGGTGAAGGACAGGGAAGCCCTGACATGCTATAGTCCATGTGGTCACAAAGAGTCAGACACAACTGAGTGACTGAACTGAACTGAAGAAAGTGGAACTTAAGTGTTCTGACAAGAAAAAAGATGAAAGTTAAATATGGGAGGTAATGGACGTGTAAGTTAATTTTATGGGGAATCTTTTCACAATGTGTACATATATCAAATCATCACATTGTACCATTTAAATATCTTAAACTTTGTCAACTATACCTCAGTAAACCTGGGGGGGGGGGAGGGGACCCAAAGTGCTGATATCAAGATAGTATGTTAAAAATACTGTTAAGAACAGGGAAAACTTCTATAGAAAGATGGGCAAAATATTTAAACTTTACAAAAAAAGGAAATTTAATTATTACTAAATAAGTGAGGTATTCAGTGCCATTAGTAGTCAGGAAAATGTGACTGAAAAGTACAATAGAATATCATTACACATCCATAAGATTGACTAATACGGGAATGGTGTGAGTTGTATACACTGCTGACAGGACTGTAAATGGGTTCAGGCACTTTGGAAAACTATTTGAGATTAGCTAATAAAGTTGAAAATCTGCATATTTGACCTTCTTACAATTTTAGACTTCAGATAGAACGCTTGTGCATGTGGAGCAGAATACATTAGGTGTAAAAAGTGTCTGTAGCATCATTGCCCTTTAATTATCCAAACTAGAAGCAAACTGAATGTCCAGTTAGAATGAATAATCTTAATATATTCATAGATCAGCACATTTTCTAGCAACAAAACTAAATAAAGTCTGTCTCCATTCCGAGTCTTCCACAGGTAATACTGAATAAATGAAACTATTGCAGACAAGAAATCATACCTTTTGTATGGTTTCATCCATATGAATTTCAAAAAAACACAAAGTTAAACTACATTTTTAGGGCTGCACATATATTTGGGAAAACTATAAAACCGGGGCAATTGTTCTCTGAAACGGGCAGGAAAGCAGTAGGCTCTGGAGAGGCACAGAGTGACAGGTGCAGAGTCCTTGGAGGCAGCACATTTCCTCATTCTGAGTGTCGTCATTATAGTTATTCCTGATGCCTCTCAATTACAATGTATATGGTGCAGTTATGTAATATGTGTGTTCGATTTCACAATTTTGAAAAGACTTTCAAAAGACTGCTTAAGAAGAAATACCTCACACAAATGTCATCAAATTGAGCATAATAAGAATTTGGGATTAGGAATTGATAAGGAGAGAGCCTGTACTTGATTTACAGCTGAAATTGTATACATATGCATAATCGTTAGCAGTATTGTCTTAACAATATTCTCTTCAGTTCCAAAAAAGTTTTGTCTTTTTTTTTTTCTTGAATTTTATTCAGCCTATTTTCTTTTATTATTATCTATGGAGAATTCCGTGGACAGAGGAGCCTGGTGGGCTGCTGTCCATGGGGTCGCACAGGGTCGGACATGACGGAAGCGACTTAGCATAGCATAGCATAGCTAAATTGGATAATCTTAAATAATACAGCAAACATGTTTCAGCATATTAAAGGTATTTCAGAGACTTTCTGGTCTTGAAAATTAAATACAAAATAGTATTTTATTTCTTATATTATTGAATAAAGGCCCTTATGATCTGTTCCTCTTGAGACTCATTTCCTACTTCTTGTGAAAGCACCCTCTACTCCCCTATCACATAGCCAATCTCTTGCACATCTGTTCATGCACAGGGTGTTCTTCCATCTCTGTTCTACCTGAAGCACTAGTCCGTGTTCATCCTTCAAGGAAGCATATGCATTGCTTTCCCTAGGAAGTCTTACTTGAACTCTGTTATCTTCATTTTTGTTTTTTACTTTTTATCTTGTAATGGAGCATAAATGATTAACAATGTGTTAGTTTCGGGTGAACAACAAACTGATTCAGTTATACAATACATGTATTTATTCTTTTTCAAATTCCTTTCTCAGTTACAGAGTACTGAGCAGAGTCCCTGTGATATACAGGAGGCTCTCATTGGCTGTCTATTTTATACATAGCATCAGTTGTGTATAGGGGACTTCCCAGGAGGTGCTAGAGGTAAAGAAACAGTCCTCCCTGGGTCAGGAAGATGTCCTGGAGGAGGGCGTGCAACCCACTCCAGTAGTCTTGCCTGGAGAATCCCATCGGCAGAGGACCCTGGCAGGCTACAGTCCATAGGGTCATAAGGAGTCAGTCATGGATGAAGCAACTTAGCATGCATGGACTCACCAATTGTCTATATATGTCAGTCCCAACCTCCCAATTCATCCCACCCATCTTTTCCTCCTTGGTATCCACCTTTATATTTGTTCTATACACATGTGTGTGTTTCTGGTTTGAAAATAAAATTGTCTATACCATTTTTCTGGATTCCACATACATGCATTGATATATTGAACTGGTCAAAAAGTTCATTCAGGGAAAACTCAAATCAACATTTTGGTCCACCCAGTATGATGTTTGTTTCTTTGTCTCTGACTTACTTCACCCTGTGCGACAGTCTATAGATCCATCCACATGTCTGTAAATGGCACAGTTTTGTTCATTTTTATGTGGAGTAGTATTCCATTGCATGTCTTTATCCATTCCTCTGCTGGGATATTTAGGTCACCTCCATGTCCTGGCTATTGTAAATACTGCTGCAATGAACATTTGAGTGCATGGATCTTTTGGAATTATGATTTTCTCTGGGTGTATGATCAGGAGTGAGATTGCTAAATCATCTGGTAGTTCTAACTTTACTTTTTAGAGGAACTTCCATGTTAATTTCCATAGCTATTGTGTTGATTTCTCTTCCCAACAGTGTAATAGTGTTCTGTTTTCTCCACACCCTCTCCAGCATTTACTGTTTGTAGACATTTAATGATGGTCATTCTGACTGGTGTGAGATGATACCTCATTGTCGTTTTGATTTGCATTTCTCTAATAGTGATGTTTCATGTGTTTCACGTGTTTGTTTCATGTGTTTGTTGGGCATCTGTGTATCTTCTTTGGAGAAATGTCTTTTTAGGAATTCTGCCCATTTTTTGATTGGGTTATTTGTTTTTGATATTGAGATGCATGAGCCGTTTGCTTATTTTGGAGATTAATCTTTTGTCAGCTGCTTCATTTGCAAATACTTTCTCCCATTCTGAGAGTTGCCTTTTTGTCTTACTTAAGGTTTCCTTTGCTGTGCAAAAGCTTTTAAGTTTAATTAGATCCTACCTGTTTAGTTTTGTTTTTATTTTCATTACTCAAGAATGTGGGTCAAAAAAGATTTTGCTGCCATTTATGTCAAAAAGTGTTCTTATGTTTCCATCTAAGAGTTTTACAGTGTCTTGCCTTGCATTTAGTTCTTTAATCAATTTTGAATTTATTTTTTGTGTATGGTGTTAAGGAACATTCTAATTTCATTCTTTTACATGTAGCTGTCCAATTTTCCCAGCACCATTCATTAAAGAGACTGTCTTTTCTCCGTTGTATTGTATGCTCCTGCCTCCTTTATCACAGGTTAAATGCCCACAGGTGCATGCGTTTGTCTCTAGGCTTTCTGTGCTGTTCCATTTCTGTTTTGTGCTAGTATCATGCTGCCTTTATTGCTGCAGGTTTGTAGTATAATCTGAGATCAAGGAGCCTGATTCCTCTGACTCCACTTTTCTTCCTCACTATTGCCTTGGCTATTCAGAGTCTTTTGTGTCTCCATATATATTGTAAATTTTTTGTTGTTCTAATTAAGGATTGCATTGAATCTGCATATTGCTTTGGATAGTATAGTTGTTTCCACAATATTGACTCTTCCAGTTAAAGAACATGCTATGTTTCTCCATTTGTTTGTGTTGTCTTTGATCTTTTTTTCATCAGTATTTTATAGTTTTCTGAGTAGAGGTCTTTTGCCTCCTTAGGTAGTTTTACTCTTAGGTATTTATTCTTTTTGTTGCAGTGGTAAATGGGATTGTTTCCTTAATTTCTCTTTCTGAACTTTCATTGTTAGTGTATAGGAATGCAGGATATTTCTGTGTATTCATTTTCTATCTTGCAACTTTACTAAATTCATTGATTAGCTCTAGTAGTTTTCTTGTGGTGTCTTTAGGATTTTCTGTATGTAATATCAGGTCATCGGTAAAGAGTGACTATTTAATACTGTTTAATAGTAAAGGTTTTACTATTCTTTTCCAATTTGGATTCCTTTTATTCCTTTTTCTTCTCACATTGCCATGACTAAGACTTCAAAAATGATGTTGAGTAATAGTGGCAAGGTTGGATACCCTTGTCTTGTTCCTAATCTTAGAGAAAATGCCTTCAGTTTTTCACCACTGAGAATGACGTTTGCTGTATGGTGTTGTATATGGCCTTTATTATGTTGATGTAGGTTCCCTCTATGCCCATTTTCTGAAGAGTTTCTTTTTTCATAAATGGGTGTTGAATTTTGTCAAAAGCTATTTCTGCATCTAATGAGATGATCATATGGTTTTTATCCTTCAATTTGTTAATATGGCATATCTCATTGATTGATTTCTGTATATTGGAGAATCCTTGAATCCCTAGGATATATTTCATTTGATCATGATATATGGTCTTTTTTTAACATGCTGTTGGATTCAATTTGCTAGTATTTTGTTGAGGACTTTTGTATCCATGGTCATCAATGATACTGGCATGTAATTTTCTGTTTTTGTGATGTCTTTGTCTGGTTTGGGTATCAGTGTGATAGTGGCCTTGTAGAACAAAAGTTTGGGATTGTTCCTTCTGCAGTTTTTTTGGAGGAGTTTGATAGAATAGGTGTTATCTCTTTGGAGAAGGAAATGCCAACCCACTCCAGTATTCTTGCCTAGAGAATCCTGTGGACAGAGGAGCCTGGTGGGCTTCTGTCCATAGGGTCACATAGAGTCAGACATGACTGAAGCGACTTAGCATGCATGCATGTATTAGAAAAGGAAATGGCAACCCACTCCAGTATTCTTGCCTGGAGAATCAGACAGAGGAGCCTGGTGGGCTGCCGTCTATGGGGTCGCACAGAGTCGGACACAATTGAAGTGACTTAGCAGCAGCAGCAGCAGCTTCTCTAAATGTTTGGAAGAATTTGCCTGTGGAACCACCTGGTCTTGGATTTTTGTTTGTTGGAAAATTTTTAATCACAGTTTTAATTTTATTGTTTGTGACTGATCTGTTCATATTTTTTATTTCTTCTTGGTTCAGGCTTGGAAGGTTATGCTTTTCTAAGAATTTGTCCATTTCTTCCAGGTTCTTCATTTTACTACCACATAGTTGTTTGTAGTAGTCTGTTATGATTGTGTTTCTGAGGCATCAATTGTAACTTCTCCTTCTTCATTTCTAATTTTATTGATTTGAGTATTCTCCTCCCCCGTTTTTTTTCTTGATGAGTCTGGCTAAATGTTTATCTATTTTGCTTATCTTTTTAAAGAACTAGCTTTTTAGTTTCACTGATCTTTGTTATTGTTTTCTTCATTTATATTTCACTTACTTTTGCTGTGATCTTTAGATGTCTTCTGTTAGTTGTGGCGTTTTCTTTTCTTCTTGTTCTTTCTCTAGTTTCTTTAGGTGTAAGTTCAGGTTGTTTATTTGATATTTATCTAGTTTCTTGAAGTAGGATTGTATTGTCATAGTCTTCCCTCTTAGAATTGTTTTTGCTGTATTCCATAGGTTTTGGGTCATCATGTTTTCATTATCATTTGTTTCTAGATATTTTTAAATTTACTCTTTGATTTCTTCAGTGATCTCTTGGTTATTTGGTAGCGTATTCTTAAGCTCCCCATGTTTGTGTTTTTTATAATTTTTCTACTGTCATTGAATTCTAATCTCATAGCATTGTGGTCAGAAAAGATGCTTGATAAGATTTCAATTTTCTTAACTTTACTGAGGCTTGGTTTGTGACCCAAGATGTGATCTACCCTGGAGATATTCCATGTGCACTTGAGAAGAAGGTGTATTTTGCTAATTTTGGATGGAATTTCCTGTAAGTATCAATTAATTCTATCTGGCTTAATGTTTATTGTGATTCATGTTTCCTTATTAATTTTCCCTCTGGGTTATCTGTTAATTGCTGTAAATGAGGTGTTAAAGTCCCCACTCTTACTGTGTTAATGAAAGCTTCCCTTTTTATGGCTGTTAGCATTTGCATGATGTATTGAGGTGTTCCTATGTTAGGTACATAAATATTTACAATTTTTACATTTTCTTCAGTTGATGCCTTGATCATTATATAGTGTCCTTCCTTGGTTATTGCAATAGTCTTTAGAGTCTATTTTGTTTGAAATGAGTATTACTACTCCAGCTTTCTTTTGATTTCCATTTTCATGGAATCTCTTTTTCCATCCACTCACTTTTCAGTGTATATTCCTAGGTCTGAAGTGGATCTCTTGCAGACCGCATATATATATATTAATTTTGTTTTCATATCCATTCATCAAGTCTGTGCCTTTTGGTTGGAGTATTTAATCTACTTGCATTTAAGGTAATTATTGATATGTACATGTGTGTGTGTGCTTGTCCAGTTGCTTCAGCTGTGTCCAACTCTGCAACCCCATGGACCAGAGCCCACCAGGCTCCCCTGTCCATGGGATATTCCCAGCAAGAATGCTAGAGTGGGTTGCCATGCCCTCCTCCAGGGAGGGGAACTTCTGGATCCAGGGGTTGAAACTGCATCTCTGTATCTCCTACATTTCAGGCGGATACTTTACCACTGAGCCACCAGGGAAGCCCCATTGATATGTATGTTACCATGACCATTTTATTAATTATTTTAGGTTTGCTTTAGTAGATCTTTTTCTTCTCCTGTGTTTCCTGCCTACAGAAGTTCCTTTAGCATTTGTTGTAAAGCTGTTTTGGTGGTGCTAAATTTTCTTAGCTTTGCTTGTCTGTAACGCTCTTGATTCCTTCATCAAATCTGAGTGAGGCTCTTGCTGGATAGGGTAATCTTGGTTTTAGTTTTTTATCTTTCATCACTTTAAATATATCCTGCCACTCCCTTCTATCCTGCAGTTTCTGCTAAAAAAATCAGCTGATAATCTTATGGGAATTCCCTTTATGTTACTTATTGTTTTTCCTTTGCTGCTATTTGTAGTTTTTCTTTGTACTTAACTTTTGCTAGTTAGATTAATCTGTGTCTCAGCATGTTTCTCCTTGGGGGGTTATATGTATGGTACTGTATGGTACTCTCTGCACTTCCTGGACTTGACTATTTCCCTTCCCATATTAAGGAAGTTTTCAACTACAGTATCTTCAAATATTTTCTCAAACCCTTCCTCTTTCTCCTCTTCTTCTGAGATACCTATAATTTGAATGTTGGTGTGTTTAGTGTTTTTCCAGAGGTCTCTGAGCCTGTTCTCATTTCTTTTCACTGTTTCATTCTTTATTCCGCTCTATGGCTGTTATTTCTACCATTTTATCTTCCAGCTCACTTTTCTGTGTTTCTGCCTCAGTTATTCTGCTATTGATTCTTTCTAGTGTATTTTTCATTTCAGTTCTTGTGTTGTTCATCGCTGTTTGTTTTCTCTTTAGTTCTTCTAGGTCCTTGGTAAACATTTGATGTATCTATTTGATTCATACCTCATTTTATTTCCAGTCATTACTCTGAATTCTGTTTCAGGTAGACTGTATATTTCAGCTTCACTGACTTGGTCTTGTGAGTTTTTATCGTGCTTCTTAGGCTGCAACATATTTATTTGTCATCTCATTTTGTCTAGTTTCCTGTGTTTGTGACCTCCTTCCCCTGGCTGCAGGGCCATAATTCCTTCTGCTTCTGTTGTCTGCCCCCTGGTGGGTGAGGTTGACTCAGGGGGTCGTGAAGGCTTTCTGATGGGATGGACTGGTGCCTACACTCTGGTGGGTGGAGCTGTCTTTACCCTTCAGTGGCTGGAGCCGCATCTGGTGCTGTTTTGGGAGTCTGTGGGCTTAATGTGACTTTGCACTGCTTTACTGGCCCGTGGGGTTGTGTCCTCTTGCTGGTTGTTTGGCATGAGGTGTCCAGCACCAAAGCTTGCAGGCAGAGGGTGTAGCCAGGTCTCAGGGTCAAGATGGATACCTCTGGGGGAGCAAACACCAGTTAATATTCCCTGAGCCTCTGACTTCTCTAGCAATCCGGCACCTCGGACTCAGAATTTCTGCATTGGAAGCCCAGGACAACCCCTGGCCAGGGTACCAGGAACCTGCAAGCCACATAGTGTGGGAAGAGGAAAAAGAAAGGACAAAAAATGAAAAGAAAACATGCAAAAGAAACCCAAGACAACTAACAATAACAAAAAACCCAGCAACAACAACTCACACAAAGAAGCAAAAGGAAAACAAACAAACAAAAAAAGAGGAAAACAGACAAACCAAGCCCAAGACAAATGATAAAAACAATCCAAACATAAACAATGAAAAAAACAAAAAACAGAAAACAAAAAAATTAAAGAAATAAAAGAGAACAAACAACAGAACTAAAAAATGAAAAGAATCAAGACTAAATTAACCAAAGCAAAAACAAAAACAGAAAGCAAGCTAAAAAATCAAAGAAAACATAAAACACAGAATAACAGTTTTAAAAGGCTGGTGCCCTGGGAAGACCCAGAGGGATGGAATGGGGAGGGAGGTGGGAGGGGGATTGGGATGGGGAACACATGTAAATCCATGGCTGATTCATGTCAATGTATGGAAAAAACCACTACAATATTGTAAAGTAATTAGCCTCCAACTAATAAAAATAAATGAAAAAAAAATTAAAAAAAAATAAAGAAATCCAAAGAACAAAAATTAGAAAAAAACAAAAAAGTACAGTAAAAATAGAAAAATAAAAAGAAATACATTACAAAAGCAATAAAACAATAAAACAATATCACCAACAAGGTAACAAAGTGAAGTAAACACAAAAAGAATAACAGTAGTAATGATGTTTTCCCAGGACTTTCACTGTCAGTATCCTTGCTCCCTCAGCGAGCCACGCCCAATTTCCACCTTCCCAGGAGGCCCTCCAATGCCTCTGGGTAGATCTCTGGGCACTCTGACCTGGCCCAAGCCCCACATATACTTGCCCCCAAGTACATAGCTGCTAAACCTAGACCAGTCTCAGTTAGGGAGCTTTCACTGTCTGTTTAGGTGTTCTGCAGACAGTAGGTTTACCAAGTCGATGGTGGTGATTTAAACTGCAGCTTGTGCAGCTGCACAGAGACATTCTCTTTCCTCTTCCTTAGTCATGGTGCTCCTGAGGCTCAGCTTTGGTTTTGACCCCCACTCTGCATGTGCACCGCCCTCAGCGATTTGCTCCCCATCCAAGTGAGGGGGGCAAAAATAGCCCAACTGAGGCACACTTACTCCCTCAGGCTGGTGAGGGGTGTGGTATCTACAGCTGGGGTGTACCTGAAGTCCCTTGTGGTGAGGACTGGAGGGCAGTTGTACCTGACTGGGGCATGCGTACCCTGATGAGTCCCTTCCAGTGCCCGTGGAGGCAAGTGCTGGGGTGTGGGGCTGTGGCAGGCCCTGCTCTGTGTGCCCCTCTCCCTAGGCAGGCCACACTTCCTCCACGGGAGGAGGAAGACCCTCACTCCCATCCCCTCTGTGCTATTTGCACAACAGACAGTGGTCCTCTCCCTGGATCTGCTCTCTTAACCCCACAATTTAGCACTCAGGCCCTGCCAGCATTGGTGGCTTCCTGTCTCAGGCAGGAGATGTCAGGACTGATTCCTGAGGAGGCTTTGGCATGGGTGGCATTCAGGACCCCAGAGCCTATGTGGGTGGAGGAGCCCTTGGCTTTGGCAGTGGGTAAGCCTGCTCAGGTGGGTGCTCCTCCCGGTGCTGGCAGAGGCCAAAACTGGTGGTTGGAGAAGGGGGTTGCAGTAGCAGTCCTGGCCCTTCTGTATCACTCAACAATGGCACCTTGCTCCTACACTGCCCTGGCCTTCAGAAAATTCCCCAGTTGTGGAACTCCTTACGCCCTTCCCTTCAGGTTGCCTTTTTACAACCAACAGCCGTCCTCTCCCTGGGTCTGCTCTCCATACCCTAATTTTCAGCACCCAGCCCAGTTCTGTGCTGGGAGACACACAGTACAGTCTAGCGTGACAGGGCTGCCGCGTGGACCGTGTGCCAGTTCTCACTTTGCTCTGCTTTCCACACACTGGTTCCTCTGTTCTCCATTGACCCCTGCAGGTGTTTCTGTCCCAGCTGGCTTCCCCATCATGGTTTTTTTTCCCTGAGTGCAGGTACATCTCCACCTTTGGGTTTTCTGTTTTGTCATTGTCACAATACTAAATCTTTCAGTCTGGAGAACAACTTTTTTTTTTTTTTTTTAATCACATCTGAAGAATAACTCTTGCAAGCAAATTCTTGCCCTGATTCTTTTAACTCTGCTGGTGAGTATGCCCTGACTAGAGCCTGGAGTTGATAATGTTGGAGTTTCCCCTCAGGCCATGGCCACACTATTGAGCTTTTTGTAGTGACCTTGTTCTTCCCCCTCCCAGCTCTGGATGAACCAGAGATGGATGTGTGACCCCAGCTCTTCCTATTCTCTTGTCTCTCCCTCAACTTTGGAATCTGAATTAAACAATGTCAGTGATCCCAAGAGCATACACCTGGCAATGTGACTGTTACCATGTGGAAGTTATCTTTGCCAACTTTCCTGGAATCTACTTAGACTAATTTTCTATGAAACCAAAGATAATGAATGCCAATTTTGTATGTTACAATGGAAAAATGTATCAGAACATAGGTTAAGTTGGGTTCACAAGTATTAATTTTCTTGTAAAGTAAAGGGGAATAAAGAAAGATCTCTTTGAACACGTGATCATGGAGAAGGATAAACTATTTCTGGCCAAAATACCCTAAGGATAATTTTCTAAATTGAGAACTGTGGGTGGTTTTCTGGGAGCAAAGTATAACACATGGTGGGAATTTTTTGTACTTTTTTTTTTCTTTTTTCTTTGCAAAAGATGTAACTAATTGTTGTGCCTTATATGAAGCTATATTAAGTAGGTTGAAATATGCTTTCATGTCCTCTTATGTTTTCACCCTTTCATATCCTCCACATTGTAACATCACTTTTATCTTTCATACTCCTTTCATCAGGAATTTCATCATGAATGAATATTCCAAATGCATACCATCTAGGAGGGAAAGAAAATGGTGTCAGAGGTTGCCTTGTTGCTTTTTATATGCACACTATTCATCACAGTGTCTATTTCGAGAAATTATCAAGTAAGACATAAACAAAGCTTTAAAAAATTGCTGACTGTTCAGAAGAAGGCATATAAATATCTAGAAAGTTAAGGAAGAATTAGATCATGTTTACAGTCCAGAAGTTGAATTGAACAACACATAACAGGATGATACAGCTCGTTAACCATCTCTGCACAACTCTTATTTCTTTCCTCTGACACAAGGTACACAAATGGGATATTTTTTTGGTGGAAGGACTGATGCTGAAGCTGAAATTCCAATACTTTGGCCACCTGATGCAAAGAACTGACTCATTGGAAAAGACACTGATGCTGGGAAAGATTGAAGGTGGGAAGAGAAGGGAACAATGGAGGATGAGATGGTAGGATGTCATCACTGACTCAATGGACATGAGTTTGAGTAGGCTCCAGGAGTTGCTAATAGACAGGGAGGTCTGGTGTGCTGCAGTCTCAAAGAGTGGGACACGACTGAGTGACTGAAGGGAACTGAACTGATGGGGCCAGGATACTCATTCTCTGGATTTGGCTTGAAACTTCTAATGTGACTGATTTGACACTCATTTTTTAAAATCTTATTTTTTGAAATTTCTATTCCATCTGATCCTGCAGTTTTCTGCCCATACCTTCTCCTCTGCATGGGTAGTTGGCTCTCCCAATTAGTTTGCTCTGCTTAAGAAAGCGTCACAGGAAAGCTCCCCAAAAGTTAACACCTTCAGGTTTTTTTTTTTTTCACAATTAAGTTTTATTACTTGCATTTGTTTCATTTTCCAGCATCTACAGTTCCCTCCTTTTGTCCTTCACACAGTCAGCTTACTGAAACTAGTATTGCATGTGCATTATTAGGAAACACTGACACTAATAACTGGTTGATAATCATAAACAATGTCAAACAGTTAAATTCCCCCAAACTGCATATATTTTTAAAAAACATTATATGAGCTTTTATTTTCTTTGAAGAAAAACTTATGTATTCACCTGATATCAAACCCCTTTTGAAAGGAGCACAATTTCTACTTAGGTCATGTAGCATCTCTGGGTTCATTTGATATTGATATAAATAGAAGCTTGCAACCATTCTTCACCATTCTGGATAAACTTAGTTGGAAGAATAACAACAAATACTGTTCATCTAAAATAAAAATAGATGAGGCCTATTGGACACTCACATAGGCCAGGCTCTCTTTTAAAAATCAAAGCCTGCAATATTCTATTTAATTCTTATAAGAATCCTGTGTGATATGTTATCCCCATTATCATTGTCATTCTACACATGAGATTGCTGAAGCTAGAGAGCTTAAGCTTTCTGTATGCAAGATCACACAGCTCAGGAGAGGCAGAAGTAGGAACCAGGTTTGGTTCAGTTCAGTCACTCATCCATGTCCAACTCCTTGCGACCCCACGGATTGCAGCATTCCAGGCTTCCCTGTCCATCACCAACTCCTGGAGATTTAGTTCAGTTCAGTTCAGTCGTTCACTTGTGTCCAACTCTTTGCGACCGCATGAATCACAGCACACATGGCCTCCCTGTCCACCACTAACTCCCAGAGTTTAATCAAACTCATGTCCATCGAGTCGGTGATGCCATCCAGCCATCTCATCCTCTGTTGTCCCCTTCTCCTTCTGCTCCCAATCCCTCCCAGCATCAGGGTCTTTTCCAATGAGTCAACTCTGCATGAGGTGGCCAAAGTTTTGGAGTTTCAGCTTCACCATGAGTCCTTCCAATGAACACTCAGGTTGATCTGCTTTAGGATGGACTGGTTGGATCTCCTTCAGTCCAAGCGACTCTCAAGAGTCTTCTCCAACACCACAGTTCAAAAGCATCAATTCTTCGGCGCTCAGCTTTCTTCACAGTCCAACTCTCACAACCATGCATGACCACTGGAAAAACCAAAGCCTTGACTAGATGGACAAGTACTTTGTTGGCATTACTTTGTTGGACAAGTACTTTGTTGGCAAAGTAATGTCTCTGCTTTTTAATAAGCTGTCTAGGTTGGTCATAACTTTTCTTCCAAGGAGTAAGTGTCTTTTAATTTCATGACTGCAATCACCATCTGCAGTGATTTTAGAGCCCCCCAAAATAAAGTCTGACACTGTTTCTACTGTTTCCCCATCTATTTGCCATGAAGTGATGTGACCAGATGCCGTGATCTTAGTTTTCTGAATGTTGAGCTTTAAGCCAACTTTTTCACTCTCCTCTTTCACTTTCATAAAGAGGCTCTTTAGTTCTTCTTCACTTTCTGCCATAACGGTGGAATCATCTGCATATCTGAGGTTATTGATATTTCTCCTGGCAATCTTTATTCCAGCTTGTGCTTCCTCCAGCCCAGCTTTTTTCATGATGTACTTTGCATATAAGTTAAATAAGCAGGGTGAGAGTATACAGCCTTGACATAATCCTTTTCCTATTTGGAACCAGTCTGTTGTTCCATGTTCTAACTGTTGCTTCCTGACCTGCATATAGGTTTCTCAAGAGGCCGGTCAGGTGGTCTGGTATTTCCATCTCTTTCAGAATTTTCCACAGTTTATTGTGATCCACACAATCAAAGGCTTTGGCATAGTCAATAAAGCAGATATAGATGTTTTCCTGGAACTCTTGCTTTTTTGATGATCCAGTGGATGTTAGCAAATTGATCTCTGGTTCCTCTGCCTGTTCTAAAACCAGCTTGAACATCTGGAAATTCACAGTTCACGTATTGCTGAGGCCTGGCTTGGAGAATTTTGAGCATTATTTTACTAGTGTGTGAGATGAGTGAGGTAGTTTGAGCATTCTTTGGCATTGCCTTTCTTTGGGATTGGAATGAAAACTGACCTTTTCCAGTCCTGTGTCCACTGCTGAGTTATCCAAATTTGCTGGCATATTGAGAGCAGCAGTTTCACAGCATCATCATCCCAAAGTTTACTCAAACTCCTATCCATTGAGTTGGTGATGCCATCCAACCTTCTCATCCTCTGTCTTCCCCTTCTCCTCCCACCTTCAATCTTTCCCAGCATCAGGTTCTTTTCAAATGAGTCAGTTCTTTTCATCAGGTGGCCAAAGTATTGGAGCTTCAGCTTCAGATCAGTCCTTCCAATGAATATTCAGGACTGATTTCTATTAGGATGGACTGGTTGGATCTCCCTGCTGTCCAAGCGCCCCTCACAAGTCTTCTCTAACCCCACAGTTCAAAAGCATCAATTCTTTGGTGCTCAGCTTTCTTTATAGTCCAACCTATTCATACATGACTACTGGAAAAACCAGAGCTTTGGCTAGATGGACCTTTGTTGGCAGCTAAACCAACCAGTTTAGTAGGAGTTAAACACACAGTTAATCCCAGAAAATATGCCCTTAGCCTCAATCCCACACTACCTGTATTGTGTTTAAATATGGCTACCAGAGGATTTATTCTGAGGATTTATTGCTTATATATGTTTGACTTCTAAAACTTTTTATTTTGGTTTCTTTGTGTCTATACTTTTTCAAAATTTTTTAATTGAAGTATAATTAATTTACAACATGTTTCTTTCAAGTGTATAGAAACTGATTCAGTTTTATATATATATATATATATATAGTTATTTGTATATTGATAAATAACTATATATATATTGCTATTTCTCATTGTAGGTTATTACAAGTTATTGAGTATAGTTCCCTCTGCTATTCTGTGGGTCCTTGTTACTTATTTATTGTATATATAGTAATGTGTATAAATTAATCCCAAATTCCTAATTTATCTCTTCCCCTCTCACTATCCACTTTGATAACCATAATTTTGTTTTCTATGTCTGAGTCTGTTTCTTTTTTAAAAAAATTATTTATTTTTAATTGGAGGATAGTTGCTTTGCAACACTGAGTTGGTTTTGCCATGTATCAACATGAATCAGCCATAGGTGTGCATATGTTCCCCCCTCTCTTGAGCCTCCCTCCCACTTTCCACCTCATCCCACCCCTCTAGGTTTTCAAAGAGCACCAGAGTTATGCAGCAGCTTTCCATTAGCTGTTGTTTTACATATGGTAATGTATATATGCTTCTGTTTTGTATATAAGCTCATTTGTATTGGTTTTTAAATTCCACATATAAGTGGTATCATATGATATTTACCTTTCTCTGTGTCTTACTTCACTTACTATGATAATCTCTAGTTCCATTCACGTTGTTGCAAATGACATAATTTCATTATTTTTATGGCTGAGTAATATTCCATTGTATATATGCTCCACATCTTCTTTATCCATTCATTGTTGATGGACATCTAGGTTGCTTCCATGGCTTGGCTATTGTGAATACCATTGCTATTAACATACGAGTGCGTGTATTTTTTGAGTATGATGAAACTGATTCTTTTTTATGATTCTGTTTACTTAGTTTTTACATGTAGCTTACTTAGAGGTTATAAAAACATATAAGGTGTTTCATATGCAATGGGACAAGGAATAAGAAAAGGTTATGCTTGGATAAGTGATGCTTAAATGCATGTGTGAGATAGTCTGTGTGAAACACTACAAGGTCAGCTATGGCGTCTCTTTCTCCATCCTGGACTCTTTAGACCCATTTATATGGTCCTCCTGGGCTCCTCCACATGGGTCTCATATTCTACCTTCTGCAACAGCTGCACCTGCCTCCGCCTTGAACACAAACCCAAATCCACCTTTTCTTTTTGTTTTCCTTGTCTCAGTCAGTGGAACCACCAACTGCCGGAAGAAGGTGAGAAGTACCTTCATTTCCTTCCTCCTTTCCCCCAAACATTTCCTCTGAGAGATGCTCTTTCCTCTTTATACTTCAGTGCAAGTCTTACCTGAGACCTTGTCCTGTGTTGATTAGTCATTCCTAAGAGCACCCTGAGCTTCCTTAGTGGCTCAGATTGTAAAGACTCTCCTGCAGTGCAGGATCCCTGGGTCAGGAAGATCCCCTGGAGTAGGGATAGGCTACACACTCCAGTATTCTTGCCTGGAGAACTCCATGGACAGAGGAGCCCGGCAGGCTATCGTCCATGAGGTCACAGAGTCTGACATAACTGAACTAGTACTTTCACTTTCTTTTCACTTTCAAACAACAACAACAAAGAATACTTAGTTATCAATCCTAGTGCCTTCCAGAAAGCTACCAGGTGAAGTTCCTAACATACAAATCCCATCATGTTATTCATTCCCTTCATTTCTTAGTAGATGCTCAGACCTACAGAATTAAGTTCAGACTCCTGAAACCCTTTCAGGCTTACCTCCCTAAACGTCCATACAACATAGCTTTCACTTCAATTTCAGCAAAGCACACTCAGTCTCTCATGAGGTCAAACATTCTGTGATTTTGTTATAATCCTATGGTTTCCAGCCCCTACTTAATTGGCTGGTGACTTCTGCTCTTCCCTCAGAACAAACCAATTATCATCTCCTTCTCGAAACACTTTCTTATCAAGACTTCATCTCCTTCAACTAAATTATATTCTTTCTTTGTGCTGCTACTTTACTCCTGCACTTCTACTTACTTTGTTTGTAGGTTATGGAATTAAGCCATACTGTCTCTAATTGTTTTTTTATGGTGTATATCTTCTCAGTGTGAGGCTGAAGAAGACAGAGTCTATGTCCATCATCTCTGGATCCTGGCACCTTGAACTGTGCCTGGCATGTCTTAAGTGCTCAATACATGTTTGTTGAATTGAACTGAAATTTTAACACATACCCTAAATGTGTGATTAACAATAAACAGAAATATTGTTGGCTGCCCTGAGCAATAAAAACAAAAGTGAAGTGACAAAAAAATTGAATATTCAGAAAATGACATTCAGATGTCTGCTTGTCAGGGAAACCAAATACCTGATTAAAGAGTTGGAACTTTCAGCCTTACCTCTCAACTCCAAGGAGGTGAGAGGGTGGAGACAGAGTTTAATCATCAATGGCCAGTGATTTAATCAACTCTGCCTAAGTAGTGAAGTTGCTATAAGAAACCCAAAAGCATGGGGTTCAGAGAGCTTCCAAATTGGTGAACATATGAAATTTCTAAGAGGGTGACTCCGCTGAAGAGGGCTTGGAAGCTCCTGCCCCTCCTCCCATGTCTTTTTTTTTTTTTTTTTGCATATCACGTGAGATGTGAGATTCTGGTTCCCTGACCAGGGATCAAACCCATGTCCCCTGCATCAGAAACATGAAGTCTTAGCCATTGAACCACCAGGGAAATCCCATGAGTTAAATCCTTCTTTAGTAAATGATTTTCCTGAGTGCCCTGAGCCACCTTAGAAACTCATGAGACCTAAGGAGGGGTCATGTGAACTCTGGTCTATGATCAGTGCGTAAGACGCACAGGTAACCCCTGGTCTCACGCTTGCTCCTAAAACCAGAAAGGAGGGGCAGTCTTGTGGGACTGAACACTTGACCTGCAAGCCTGACACTGACTTCAGGTAGATAGTGCCAGGATTAACTCATATTGTAGGACACAGTGTCTAGGGAGTCAGAGAACTGGTTGAAAAAACCCACACATTTGATGGTGTTCAGAAGTCTTGAGTCACCAAATGTCAAATGCTCTGATTCTGGTTATATGAGATACCTAGACTAAGTCAAATTCATAGAGATGTAAAGTAGAATGGTGTGTGCCAGGGGATGGAGGTGTATGGTAGTGGAGAGTTGCTTAACGCATACAGAGTTTCAGTTAGGGAAGATGAAAACTTTTCTGGAGATGGATGGTAGGGAAGGTTGCACAACAATATGAAAGTACTTAATGTCACAGTACAGTACACTTTAAAAATGATTAAAATTGTACATTAAAAAATGAAGAAAATAGCTTTCAGGACTTGCTACGGCACTATGTACATTAAATCTAACTGCCTCCATATCCTTTTTATGGATCTGTTCTAATTTATGATACAAGCGATGCTCAAAGATTTCTGATTATGGTACCTTAAGACATTATATCACCAAGATGCAAGTATTGCAATATACTTTATCTTCTATCACACATACCTATTATGTGTGTGTGCATATATACACATGCAACCCAGATTACATCAACTTGGAAGTAAAAATAGAATCACAGTTATTATAAGCCCATTTTCCTCTCTTCTCTAAACTGCTCTGCAGAAACCCTAGACTCCTCACAAATTCCTCCAAATAATTCTGGGAGATCTTGTGTAGGTTCCCAAGTGTGCTGAATAAACTAGTACTCATGACTACCCAAGGTACTAGTCAGGTTTCTTCTCTCCTGCTCAGCTTTCCCTGACCATGCCTCTGCATCTGTCGATACCATCTCCATTTTATTAGTCTTTGTGTTGAGCAAGATGGTTCCTGTGCCAAGAGTAGTAATGTCCAACCCTCTCCCTCCAGAGAGAATGCTATCAAAGCCAGCCTGGATTACCCAATGGGCAGGGTAAGCACACGGTTGGAGAACTAACAAAGAAAACTTTTGTAAAGCACTCATTTACTATTCAAACATTTGTTGATTTAGCTTTTACAGTCAAATCATACTTTACTTAAATTTTCTTACATTTATTTAACAGTCTGCAATTATTACTTCATGTCTGTGTGGGAGAACAGCATAGTCTTTTGAGTCTCGTGTCTTCTAGAAATCTTAAGGCAGCCCTCCTTGACATTAGCAACGCTGGTGTCCAGGCAGCAGCCGCCACTGCCCAGTGGGGACACCAGTGTCCGCGCTTCTGGCCCCACCTCACATCTGAGGCCCAGACACGTGCTGGACATTTCCCAGGCTTTTTTTTTTTTTTTTTTTTTGTATTCTATTTTTGTTGCTACTCCCTTGATGTAAGACTCATGTGTGAGTTCTTGGAGACTGAATGAAAAACGATTCTGGTAACAGTATTCAGAGCATCCTTCTCAGACTTTGGTCTTTTCCTTGATGATCCTTTTCCCTTGGGATTTCTCTTGTTTGTGGAGAGGAATCTTGGTGTTTCTAACTAGACTCTGGATAGATGTCCCCTCCTTCCCTGTCACTCCAGGTGGGTTTAATACAAGGCTCATGGGAGCTAGCGGCCTTCCCAGGTGGTGCTAGTGGTAAAGAGCCCGCCTGACAATGCAGGAGATGCGGGTCGATCCTTGGGTCAGGAAGACCCCCTGGAGGACACAGCAACGCACTCCAGCATTCTTGCCTGGAGAATCCCATGGACAGAGGAGTCTGGCGGGCTACAGTCCATGTGATCACAAAGAGTTGGACACATGTGAGCATGGAGCTAGACTTCGTATGGAGATGCTGGGCCACTAGTAAGTTCATAAATATTTTTCAGTGATACTTTTTGAAAAGAAAATAGCGTTTTATTTTATTAAACTCTAGTTAACAGGACTATTCCTTATCCAGGAAATCTGTTTAACTGAGGTGTTACTGTACCATTTTAATCTCAGAATTTTAAAATAAACATTTGAGGACTTTAAAGATAAAAGAAACAAATCCTTACAAAAGATAAATTTAACTTGTCTTAAAAATTATTAAAGGAGACAAGGTAGGTGAACAGTAAACACACTTTACTAAATACTTCATAAGGCAGAGAGTCTCTATCCCCAGGCATCCAGACAACTGCAAGGGGAGAAGGCAGGAGCTTTTATAGGATAAAGAACAAGAAACAAGGAAGTAACGATAGAGTTTAGAGTTGGCTGGACATTTGGGGACTGGCTGACTGGATGTACTGTTTCTGGTCAAGAAGAACAACTAGGAGGAACTGAAGTCACTGAAGTTTCAGCTTAGGATGAGGCACCCACAGTGGGGGTGGCTGCCTTTTGGGCCGAGACAATCGTTTTGACACACGTCACATATCGCAGGTGTCTGAACTCTCCTAGAGAGTCAGGGGTTGAGTAGGACTTGCAGAAGTCAATGGGTGCACACACTTCCTCACCTAATTATTCCACACTCAACATTCAGGTGGCCTCATCACAAGATTGAACAATAAGTGGGTAAGGATGAGAGGATTTCCCTGTCATCCTTACCTCAGAACATCCCCACGTTTTACAGAGTTCATAGGGAGATTTTCAAAAAATGAAACATTTTTTTTCTCATTAAAAGCAAGAGAAGTGGCAATGACAGTGACAGTGGGAGCCAGATTCACTTTGATTCTTTCACCAGGCCATCTGTTCTCTTTGTCCTCAGTATGATAGAGTCTGTTGGGATCACTGAACAAGATAACTGAGAATAAGCAATACAGACTTCACTCCCCTAAATTGCTAAACTACATAGTCTTATTGTTTGAGAAGTCATCCAGAAGTATAAAACTGAAACAAACATAGAAAACACAAGTAATTTTGTAATAGATCCTATATTGATTTGGGTAAAAGCTAAGCTGCTGTGACAGAAACAGGAAAATACAGTAGATTGAAATAAAAGATAATTTATTCCTCAATCACATAATAGCCACAGGTGAGCTGTCCAGAAGGCTCAGCATCTGCCTATTTGCTCTGCTCCTGTTTGATGTCTGCCACACCAGGTGGAACCACAGCCAGATCTGGTGGAGAAGACAGAATATTACCCAGAAATCTTAACTTTGGTTGCATGAAGAGACAGGATGAGCCTTGAGTTGCATTTGTTGTGGGAAGAGAGTGACCTGTGTTAGTGGAAAGAAGAAAGGGTGTGGAATCTAGGGGAGGGGAGGGACATACAGAGGGTCAGTCTCCCAGCAAACTTCTCCCCTCCTTATGGTTTGTATATAGGATCCCCAGCCCTTCCCTGGTATATAGAATGCTTCCCAGCTGCAAACTACAAGCCTTTCTCCCAGGCTTTCTTACTGTCATGTGAAGCTGTAAGTTCAAATTGATGAGGTAGGAAAGAATCTGAGTTGGGCCATTTCCAGGTCATCTCACAGATATTTACACTGCCTACTCCCTTTTCTGTTGTCTAGAAAGTGGTGACAACTGAGATGGAATCAGGAGATTGCAGAGTAAGAGGATGCTGAAATCACCTTCTCTCAAAAACACAGCAAAACATTGGCTACATACAGAACAACTCTCTCTGAAATCGACCTAGGGACTAGCAGGACAGCTCTTTTACAATGAAGCCTATAAAGAACCACACAGAGTCTGATAAGAGGAAAAGAGAATCAAGTTGGTTAAAACCCCCACCCTTACCAGAAGGAGGATGTTACAAGGTCAGGGATTCTCTGTGGGAAGTGAGAGAGTCAAGCCACAGTTTAGACACCCCAGTCCTGTGGTCCAAAATCGGGAAAACAAGCCCCCTTGGCTCGTTTGAAAGCAGTGTGGCTTAGCAGAGGGCTGCAGGAAACTGAGATCCACTTGTGAAGAGCACAGACACACGTGTGCTCAGTCTCAGTCACAGCACTGAGGAAGCAGGGAAAAGCAGGTGGTGTCCTAGCTGGACACCCCAGCACACACCCCAGCAAATACTGGGTTCCTACCCCAATCCTTGGCTCTAGTGCTGCTCCCCGCGAGGTGTGGGCTGCTGCTGCCAGCAGAGGGTGAACACCTGCAGGGATCAGAGCCCACTCTGTTCCACAGAGAAACGCAGCCCTGTCCCTGACTAGGGTGGAGGCAACCACTGCCAGTATATCACACCCCTGAGAGGGAGCAACCTACCTCAGTAGCGTGGCTCCAACCCCTCCAGCCCCACCCAAGCCTCTAATTAACACATAAACACCAAGGAAAAAGCAAAATCAGCGCTGAAACACAGCCCCAAGTCCTGGGGTCCAGTACAAAGCCCTGACCAAGGCAGAGACTGCCTTCATACCCTTGAGAAACCCAGCTTCCTGAAGCATCTACTGCAGTCACCTGGGCCTTGCCTTCACCCCCCACCCCAAATAGAGCAGTAGCTTCTATTGAGCAGAGGAGAAGCCCTGGCTCACATTTAACTCTGGCCCTTACCCCTCCATCTCCAGCCCCACCTCCTACCAAGAAGACAGAGTCCCTCCTGACTTCAGATCCAGCTCTCCCACCTGAGCTACCAGGCAGAAGCAGATTGCATAGGGATATTCTTACACAGGACATGCCTTCAAGATGGGGACAGTCAACTGTTTCACCTAATTTCATAGAGACAAAGAAAGTTAAACAAAGTAAGAAGACAGAAGAATGTGTTTAAAACAAAAGAACAAGAAGAAAATCCCTGGAAAAAATCTAATGATATAAAAAAGAAACAATTTACCTGATAAATAAATACAAAGAAATAGTAATAAGACAATAGCTGAACTTAGAAAACAAATAGATGAACACAATGAGAATTTTAACAAAGAACTATAAAATATAAAAAAGGATCAGTCAGACACAAAGAATAAGAAAACTGAAGTTAAAAAATACAGTGGAAATAATCACAGCATGTGATACATAAGAATGTATAAATGAACTGGAATACAGAATAAGAGATCATCCAGTCAGAACAGTAAGAAAAAAAACAAGTTGTAAAAATTAGGATAGTATAAGGGACCTCTGCAACACCAAGCATGCCAACATTTGCATTATCAGAGTCCGAGAGAAGAAGAGAAAGAGAGAGAAGAAATTATATTTGGTGAAATCATGACTGAATCTTTGCTAAACCTGAAGAAGGAAACAAATATGTGGGTACTGGAAACACAGAATGTTCCAAACAAGATGAACCTAAACAGACCTACACAAAGACATATCATAATTAAAATGATACAAGTTAAAGAGAGAATTTTAAAGACAGCTATACCAAAGCAAAGGGGCTTCCCTGATAGCTCAGTTGGTAAAGAATCTGTCTGCAATGCAGGAGACCCCAGTTCAATTCCTGGGTCTGGAAGATCCACTGGAGAAAAGATAGGCTACTCACTCCAGTATTCTTGGGCTTCCTTTGTGACTCAGCTGGTAAAGAATCTGCCTGCAAAGAGGGAGACCTGGGTTCAATCCCTGGGTTGAGAAGATCCCCTGGAGAAGGGAAAGGCTACCCACGCCAGTATTCTGGTCTGGAGAATTCCATGGACTGTATAGTCCACAGGGTCAAAAAGAATTGGACACGAGCTGAGCGACTTTCACTTTCAGACTGCTGCCAAGTCGCTTCAGTCATGTGTGACTCTGTGTGACCCCATGGACTGCAGCCCACCAGGCTCTGCCGTCCCTGGGATTCTCCAGGCAAGAACACTGGAGTGGGTTGCCATTTCCTTCTCCAATTCATCAATAATAAACTGATCCTAAACAAGCATTAAAGAGTCTTCTTTAAGTTCAAAAAAAGGCTATACCAAGAAATAAGAAATTAATGAAAGGGGAAAATCTAATGAGTAAAGGTAAATGTACACTAAAAATTGTGGACCAACAACTCACATAAGGTAATATGAAAGTTAAAAGACAAAAATTATAAAATCAAGTATAACTAAAACAAGAAATATATATAAACATAATAGATAAAAAGCTGCAAAGTATGTGAACAAACATATAAAATATGGGGGTGGTATAAGTATATATATTTTATAATGGGATTGAACTTAAAGGACTACATGTTTGAAACAAGTAGATACCGGTATAAGTCAGCATATATGATCACCATGGCAACTGCACATCAAAAATCTACCATAGATACACAAAAACTAGAGAAAAAGGAACACAAGCATACCATTAAAGAAAGTAATCAAACTACAATAAAAAAGATGAAAAGGACAAAACAGCAAATAAGAACTACAAAAACAACCAGAAAACAAGTAACAAAATATCAATAAATACTAATATATATTTATCTATAATCACTTTAAAGGTCAGTGGATTAAATCCTCTAATCAAAAGACATGCAGTGGCTGATTGGATAAAAAACAAGACCCATCTATATGCTGCTTGGAAAAAAAAACAACAACTCACTTTAAAACTAAAAACACACACAGATTGAAAGTGAGGGAATGGAAAAAGATGTTTCATGCAAATGGAAAATAAAAGAAAGTTGGGATGACAATACCCATATAAGAAAATGTTAACTTTTCTTGTAATGTAATGTAAATGTAAAATCACTCTTATGGCAGAAAGGGAAGAAGAACTAAAGAGCTTCTTGATGAAAGTAAAAGAGGAGAATGAAAAAGCTGGCTTAAAACTCAACATTCAGAAAACTAAGATCATGGTATCTGGTCCCATTGCTTCATGGCAAATAAATGGGGAAACAATGGAAACTGACAGAGTTTATTTTTGGGGGCTCCAAAATCATTGTGGATGGTGACTGCAGCCATGAAATTAAAAGATGCTTGCTCTTTGGAAGAAAAGTTATGACCAACATAAACAGTTTATTAAAAAACAGACACTACTTTGTCACCAAAGGCCCATCTAGTCAAAGCTATGGTTTTTCCAGTAGTCACCTATGAATGTGAGAGCTGGACTATAAAGAAAGCTGAGTGCCAAAGAATTGATGCTTTTGAACTGTGGTGTTGGAGAAGACTCTTGAGAGTCCCTTGGACTGAAGGAGACACAACCAGTCCATCCTAAAGGAAATCAGTCCTGAATATTCATTGGAAGGACTGATACTGAAGCTGAAACTCCAATACTTTGGTCACCTAATATGAAGAACTGATTCACTGAAAAAGACCCTGATTCTGGGAAAGATTGAAAGTGGGAGGAGAAGGGGACGACAGAGGATGAGACGGCTGGATGGCATCACTGACTCAATGGACATGAGTTTGAGTAAACTCCGGGAGTTGGTGATGGACAGGGAGGCCTGGCATGCTGCAGTCCATGGGGTCACAAAGAGTCAGACATGACTGAGCAACTGAACAGAACTGAACTGAACACACTTAGTATGGGGCTTCCCAGGTGGCGCTAGTGGTAAAGAACTCACCTGCCAATGCAGGAGACGTAAGAGATATGGTTTTGATCTGTGGGTCAGGAAGATCCCCTGGAGGAGGGCACAGCAACCCACTCCAGTATTCTTGCCTGAAGAATCCCATGGACAGAGGTGCCTGGAGGGCTACAGTCCATGAGGTGGCACAGACTCGAACATAACTGAAGTGACTTACAAAGCATGCACTTAATACAGGTGCACCTAAATATATAAAGCAAATATTAGTAGATATAAAGGGAGACTCTCCTGGAGAAGGAAATGACAACCAATTTCATTATTCTTGCCTGGAGAATCCCATGAACAGAAGAGCCTGACAAGCCCCAGTCTATGGGGTTGCAAAGAGTCGGTGACAAAGAGTAGGACATTACTGATCAACTAATACTTCAAAGGGAGAACATCTTTGAATGAAGCTACCGATCTCTGCTCTGGCCTTTCCCAATTCCTGAGTCATAATATCTGTGAGCCTAATAAAATGTCTAAATATTTTGTGGTATCCTTGTTAAAGCAACTTAGTCTGTACTCTGAATGATGCAAACAATGCCAATCAAAAAGTATTTAAATAAGAAAACAAGACTTTTAAGTGCCCAGTGCAATCTTGAATGCTATTACAGTTAGAAAGCAATTGTCTACCTATTCATTGGGTTGGCCAAAGTTTGTTCAGGTTTTTCAATAAGACATCATGCAAAACTCAAATGAACTTTTTGGCCAACCCAATCTTAAGCAACCAGCAGAAGAAGGCATGTCTGTCAAAAATTACTCAGAAAATGAAGCCTGTTCTGAAATTGGACACTCTGATATTGTATTTGGGGAATTTGATTGGCTGGGCTGACATCATACATACTTGATTCATACCTGTACTTTCTTTCCTTTCCCTTATAACTTGCTGCTCAGAGCTCTGAGGGTGCATTAGGTTTGAGTTAAGTCTAGTTTATGATGTATGTTGGTGTTTAGTCCATAAGAAAGCCCTTATGATGTATTCCTACTTAGTAAACTTGGAATTGAAAGTTTCCTGTTAACCTTTATTTCTGGGTTGGTACATATTTCTATAGGCATTAAATGACCTCTTGCTTGTGAGTTTCCCTTTGAGTCTGAGAGTAAATATAAATGTATCAGCCCTTGTTGTGACAAGGTCTTCAGTAGCTGAGTGTTTCAACTCCATTTTTCAGAGGGAATGACTCTCATCTCTATTAGTTTTCTTTTCTTTGTCTGCAGTCGAAGAAAACCAAAAAGATTTGGTTTTTTGTTTGTTTTTACTAAACATGTATCAATTTTTTTTAAAAAATTCTTTTCCCATTTAAGTTGCACATAACATTGAGCAGAATTCCCTGTGCTATATAATAGGTACTTGTTGGCTAGCCACTTTATCTTATTTTTAACTGGAGGATAATTGTTTTCCAATGCTGCATTGGTTTCTGTTGTACAACAGTGTGAATTGGTTATAAGGATACATGTATCACCTCCTTCTTGAGCCTCCCTCCAATACCCCCATCCCACTCCTCTATTATTTTTCTATCTTTATCATTGATAGAATTGAAACAAACATTATAAAGTAATATTCAGAGAGATACAGATGCAAATGACAGTACATTCCTGGACCATAGGTCACCAAAAGTATGGTCCATGAAACTATTCTCCAAGAGACTATGAGCATCAAAAATCAACACAGGGACTTGGCATTTATGGCATTTAACTTCTCTAAGCCTTACTTTCCTCTTGGACTAAAGGAGACAATTAATCTCGACTGCACATATCTCAGGGTAGTTATGAGGAAGAAATTGCACAGTGTGAATTGTCCCAAGCTGCTCTAGTGAGAGATGTTCATGAAGTGTTATTATATATCCAGGAGGAGACCAGGGTAACTGAGAAAAATGAATACATGTTCCCCAACTGCACGCAGACAAAAAGGGTTAAGAACATTTAAAGGCTTTTGTTAGCTTCCCTTTTATCTTTCTATCTATCTAGACAGATCGATAAAGTTCTAGGAAGTATTTAATGTATTGAGGGTGAAATCTCCAACAGTCACACCTTCTCATGTTTGGGGATACAGGGCATACTCAAAATCAGCTGTCTATCTGTTCATTTCTACCTTTCTATGACCACTTCTGCTTACTGACTTTTTTATTCTGATACTGTAGATGACATGAAATCCCTGCAGGTCAAGTCTTATTTATTGTACTGAATGTGAAAAGTGAAGTCACTCAGTCATGTCCGACTCTTTGTGACCCAATGGAGTATAGCCTGCTGGGCTCCTTCATCCATGGGATTTTCGAGGCAAGAATACTGGGGTGGGTTGTTATTTCCTTCTCCAGGGGATCTTCCCAACCCAGGGATCGAACCCGGGTCTCCTGCATTGCAGGCAGACTCTTTACTGCCTGAGCCACCAGGGAATCTGGTGAATTTATTGTACTAGTTTATATAAAATATCTAAACCATTGAAAAACCCTTTCTTGAAGTGCGTATTCCTTTGTTTCTTGTCTAACCTGCCCAGACAACCCGATGGGTGTCTCCCATTACAGAAGCATCCTCCCCATGCAGAGTGGGGCTCGCGTGTGATGATGCAGAGGCTGGAGACCTGGCTCCTTCTCCTGGTCTGTCACTCTCTGGTGACACTGTCCCAGTCTCCAAGGTCCAGGTTTATCACATGGAAATGATAGATTCTACCATACTCTTTTTAAGGGGTCTTCCATTTCCAAGATTTTGCAAACATATTGACTGAACAAACAGCAATTAAGAGAGTGGGATCTCAGTCCTTACCCTAGGCTAGAACTTCAGTTCTCCCACTTCTCATCTGTGTGACATTTGGTGAATGACTTACCTTTTATGGGTTCCCTTGTGGTTCAGCTGGTAAAGAATCCGCCTGCAATGTGGGAGACTTGCATTCAATCCCTGGGTTTGAAAGATCCCCTGGAGAAGCGAACAGTTATCCACTCCAGTATTCTAGCTTGGAGAATTCCATGGACCATGTAGTCCATGGGGTCACAGAGTTGGACATGACTGAGCGGCTTTCACTTTACCTTTTATGTATCTCAACTATGGCATCAGGAAATGTTCCAAGAATGGTCCTGAAGAGGAACAAATGAGACGGTTTATGTAACTGGGGTCATGCATAGCCCGGGTAGGACTCATATAGCATTTACTTCTCCTGTACAGAATACATAATCCTTTATTTCATGTTCAACATATGCTAAAGAGCTCAGAAACCCACGACAGCAAGGCTCACAAGTTGTGGAAATACTCAACCATGGGCACAGCTGACTGCAAGTATCTTGTGTTTTAAACACACATCTGCATAGTGTGCCTTATTGAAAATTCTATGAAATGGCTGTATATAGCATATCTACATCTTAAGAATCATAGAATTATTTGAAAACCATAAGTTTGAACTCCTAAGTTTGTTATGCTATATTCTACTTTTTAGTGTCCCTCTTGGCAGGCTTGGTAATCTGTGTTCTTTTTTGGCATTGAGAGATACTTGTTTTGATTTTAGTTCCATTTCTGTGAAACAGGCTGAAACCCAGAGTCCAACACTTTTCTCTGGAATTTTCCCAGGGGTATGTACAGGAGAAGTTCACATTATGTCCTTATATTAGTAAAGCAGTACAGAAGTCAACAATTTCAAAGTTAACCTTTTATTCACTAGGAGAGTAGTTTTTTATTGCCTCTTTTTCCATTTATTTTCATGACCTGGACAAAGAAGAGAGAGAAAGACATGAAGGTGAGTGATCCTGAATTAGATGGGATGGAAAGAAAAAAGGACAGACTGGGGCAAAACCAAGGTAGCAAAGGAAAGTAAAACCCCGTGCATTTTAATAACACTCATCACCTACCATTTTGATCTCCAACTCCTGTGATGGGATCTAAGCTCTTCATTACTTAAAGCAGCACATATAGAATCAGCCACATCCTGGTTGAAAGTTTCAAGCCTATTTCCCCCTCTAACAAACTAATACTAAGAGAGAAATACTAAGACTGTCCCTAGCCTTCAGATATTTCAGATAATGGTGAAATGATCTGCTGCTATTTTCATTTACTGAGGAGACATTTACCAAAAAGTAACCCTGAGTCAAGTACTGAGCCTGACCCTGGTGGGGACAGAAGGCGGGTGGGGGCAGAGGAGGAATCAGGGTCTGAGACGTGTGTGAGACATGTGACAGGGGATACCTTAGAGTCTGGTGAAGAAGATGGATGTGCAATAACAATAATAGTAATGATGCTAATAGTATTAATAACTACAACAATAGCAAAGTGTTAATAATAGTAATAACAGCAATAGTATTAATAATAGTAATAGTAATAATGATGATATTGGTCATAATAATAGTAATGATGATGATGGTAATAATAGTAATGATGATAGTGATAACAGAAGACAGAGACCCTGGGGTGGCAGAAAAGAGCTGCCTGTGGTGATAGATTGTGGAAGAGTTCCTGATTGGTTTGCTGCTGCAAGTGAGTGAGTGACTGACAAGGGGCCCTACCATCTCTTTCAGGGAGCATGCATGGCCCCTGCTCTTGGGAAGGGGCTGTTCAGTTGGAATCCCTTTGGTCTTCAACAGGGATTCCTAAGATCAGGCCTTGTTTGATCTACTATGGATGATAACAATAAAATCCCTCCTTTTTCTGGTGAAAAGATAGGCTTAAATGTCAAGGACAAAATAGCTTTACAGACCATGTTGCAACAATCTCAGAGTCTTTCAAACAGATGAAATCACTGCTGCAAAACAATTCATCATACTTACCAGCCCTTGAGGGCTCGCTCCTACGCCAGGTCCTTACCCTCTCTTCACTAAGTTTCAGGGTAAAGGAAAATAATTTTGTGACACACTTGAAAATAGGCCTTTTAAAGATTTATCTAAAGCATTGTCTCTGCCGTCTCAGAAAATACTTTAAATCTTTAACCAACCACTTTCCATGTTTTTCCCTCCCCACACCAGGATATATATTTAAAATAACTTTTATTTACAAAACTGTATCTTAGCAACAGTGGCACAGCACAAGAGTGTGTTATCTAAAGCAAACCAATTCTGGCCATAAACTATACAAGAAAAGCAGCCAAATGTGATCAGTATAGTTCTCCTGTGATACCAAGAGCCTGAGGTGTCACATGAGCTTAAAGGCATATTTTTCAGATCTGAAATGATCCATCATTCATGTTTAATCTAAGGGATGGGCAACACTGTTTATTCCTAATTATAGAATCATAAAGTTTTAGTGCTGAAAGAGTTATTAAAGGCTGCTTAGTCCAGTCCTGTGACATTAAAATAGGAAAAAAAAATAACAAAAAGAAAGATAACTTGATTTCTTCAAAGCACACAGCTGGCTAGTAGCAGAGCTGGTTTAAGAAATCAGGTTTCCTGACTTTTGGTCCAGTAACTCCAGTAACCATTGTATGAGGACAGCTATTGGGTCTTTATTTCATATGGATCCATCTAAATTCCCACTTTGAAAATAGGTATATGAGTGAATTATTTCAAATGTATGAATATAGATTTGAAGAAGCTTTTTTGTGTGAAAAAAATAAGCAAATGGTAATTTCAATTTGCATAATTCATAGCCCAATATTATTACCTAGGCAGAGATCATTGAAGTTAAGAACTTCCATACCAGTAAAATCTAGGTGACTCTTTGTGAACCATGATAAAATCTATTTGTATGTGCACATCTGAATTAAGAGAGATTTATCCAGTTTAGTGGAATGTAGTTAGAAATGGTTAGAATTGAACTCCTATGATATGAATCCCAGCTCTACTTTCTAATTCCTAAAGTTGCTTTGGAAAGTTACTTGACACTTCTGTAAATCTAAAAACCTGGAGAAAAATTCATATTTATAGAAGCTTTGTGATCAGTTAGATAATTTATGCAAAGTGCTTATAACAGTTCCTTGCAAATAGCACATAAATATCTGTTAGCTATTTTAATTTGTAATTGTAAGGAAGTTATTTGGAGGATGCCTAATGTAAGTTCTGACCACATTGTCCATTTTTTTGGTCTGAGAGCCTATATTCAAATTTAAGCATATAGCTTTATTATCGAGGATGCTCTGAGTGACCATTCCAAAAAACAATGGCAAACAGTTTTCACTCATTTCCTTAAAAAAAAAAATTCCTTGATAAGCAATAGGTGTATTTTTAAGATGACTAACCAGGTTACAATCTGTGGTCTTAAAATAAAGAGAAAAAAATGACAAAAACACCTTTCATATGATTTAAGAATCTGTGAGCTTGACCCCATAATATGATGTTCAAAAAACTAAACCAGCCAGCTTAAAAAATATATACTGAAAGTTTAATTAAAAATAAGATAAAAAAGAAACAATTCCCTAGATGTTAAGCTGTTTATTCTAAGTAAAAATAAGCCCAGTCAGTCTTCAATTGCAACATCATTGCATTAAAAGGGATATTACATTTAATATTAAATATTAGAAAAGTATATTTTAAAATGGTGAAGTTTGGTAATAAAAATTATAACTAAATGTATGGAGCCTTAACACTTAATAGGTCCTGTTCTAAATGTTTTATGTGTATTAATTTGTTTAATCTTAACAATCTGATGAGGTGGTGTAATTTGTTAACACAATTATAATGACATCCATAGTTAGCCAAACAGAGGGCTTGGGGTTAATTCAAAGTGGAGTTATTAAAGGTTTTATCTGGAATGACAATTTTATATTCTAATCAAAGTAACGATTAAAATTGTATAAGAAGGTATTGCTCTGATATCTTTCATGCTCTCAGTTTCTAAAATGTAACATTCTGTCATGCTCAAAACCTCATTCTTAGTTTTGTTTCAAGTCTTACCCCTTAAAAAAAATATTCTGTTGCTTCCAATCTTTGTTCTATAAACCTTAAAAGACCCTTGGGCCAAAAGCAATAAATATTTTGTTTAATTTCCCTGCACCCTCAAAGGAATATTAAATGAAAACTTTACATTTTTAGTCTTTATTCGTGCATGAAATAAGTAATCTCTTGCTATTTTCTTACATTTTCATAAGACCTGAAGTCAAACATTAGTCTTCAGACTACAAGGCAATCTATAAAATGAGGTGAAGGTTCAGGAAAGTAAGCAACATTGATAGTGGTGTGCAGATATTTCTGTGCACTGATGCATTATTGATAAATCATTAAGAACTGTTGCAAAAACTATTGGGGTATTTAAAAATTATTACAAAAATTAAGATGGATATCTTTTACAGTTCTAAATGGAACATAGATAATAAATGAAGAAGATTTTTAACTAACTTTTATTTTTAACTAATATAAGCTTTTTTCTTTAAGCTTACATTGATATTTAAGAGTAAGAAGGAATGTAAGAAAAAGAAAAGTATTGTGTAATATTGTTTATATGTGGAATCTAGAAAAAATGGTGCAGATGAACTTATTTGCAATTAAGAAATAGAATCACAGATGTAGAAAACAAATTTATGGTTACCAGAGGGGAAAGGGGAGGGCAGGACGAAGTGAGAGATTTGGGATTGACACGTATAATAGATAACTGATGAGAACCAAAGTGTACCAGACAGGGAACTCCACTCAATGTTCTGTGGTGACCTACATGAGAAAGAAATCTAAAAATGTTCAGATGCATGTGTACATATAGCTGATCTGGGTTTCCCTGGTGG
The DNA here is from genome assembly GCF_963930625.1 of Muntiacus reevesi. NCBI lineage: Eukaryota > Metazoa > Chordata > Mammalia > Artiodactyla > Cervidae > Muntiacus > Muntiacus reevesi. The sequence continues at coordinate 2,999,563 of NC_089264.1, forward strand.
CTCAGCGGTAAAGAATCTGCCTACAATGCGGGAAACCTGGGTTCGATCCCTGGGTCGGGAAGACTCCCCGGAGTAGGGCATGGAGCTCCCCCCCGCCCCCCCAAGTACTGCTGCATGTAGAATCCCACGCACAGAGGAGCCTGGCGGGCTGTAGTCAGGGTCACACAGAGTTGGACACGGCTGAGTCATAAGCAGTGGCAGCAGAGCTGATCACTTTCCGACGCAGCAGAACCTGGCACGGCATTGTAAGGCAACCGCACTCCAATTAAAAAGTGAACAGGAATGCTATAATCCCTTCAAAACCATACACTTAAGTGTTAGCTGCTACCCATTAATACTGCATTGCCTCTCATCTGGGCCAGGTTCTCTAATCTGGGCCAGGTCAGCCAGTAACATGTACATAGCTTACAGTCATAAAGCTTACATTTGAGCACAGAGAATATATTTAATATTGTGTGATAAATCATAATGAAAAAGAATACATATGTATATACATATATAAATAATATATAACTGAATCATGATGTTGTACAGAAGTTACCACATTGCAAATCAACTATCCTTCAGTAAAAAAAAACACAAAAAGCTTTTCATTTGAATTGAAAAAAGCATAAACATTTTTGAAGTATTTCTATGCAGGAGACCTGGGTTTGATCCCTGGGTCAGGAAGATCCTCTGGAGAAGGAAATGGCAAGCCACTCCAGTACTCTTGCCTGGAAAATCCCATGGATGAAAGATCCTGGTAGGCTACAGCCCGTAGGGTCGCAAAGAGTAGGACATGACTGAGGGACTTCACCTTACCTTACCTTACCTTAATTACTTATCTACTTAGAAGGAAGGTTCATAAATATTACACTCTTTAATGGATGATGCAAGTGAGGGGCAAAATGGAAAACTGCTTCAAAGAAGCAACATCTAGTAGTAATGGAGCCAAACTAGGATGACAGGTATTTTTAATCCCAGACCAAGGGTTTTACAGACAGTTGTGCTATCAGATCATATCCCACGTGTCCAGTTTCCTTCTCTTCCCCACCCCAAGTTATTCTGCAGAATGTCATGCTTCTGGCTAGGGATCAAACTTGGGTCTCCCACATTTCAGGCAGATTCTTTATCATCTGAGCCACCAGGAACGCAGACTACTTCAACATTCCCTAATCATTACATCTCTTTCCTTGACGTGCAAACAAAAATGACCTTCAAAAATGATACTAAGGATACTAAATATTTCTGTCCCTACCCTGGACCTGCTGAATGAGATTGTTAGAAGTGGGACATTTTAACAAGCTCCCCAGATGACTGACATACACTGAAGACAGCCGATAGCCAGTGGGATGAGGGCCAGTTCCACAGCTTCAATTCCAGGGCCTTCTAGTATGACTTACACCTCAAACTACTCTGAGCTGCAATTTTCTCTGCTGGACTTTGCTCCAGCAAAATCTTTCTAGTCAGAGCTCTCAGACTATACCTGTCCTTTCACCTCTCCGGGCCTTTTACTCACCCCTTCAGTCTGAAAAAAATCTGTCTGTCTCCACCCATCTCCATCTACTTGGCAGACTAATCATTCTTGAGACCAGGTCAGACTGCTCCTATTTTCCCAGGTTTTCCTCCACACTTACAAGCAAAGTCAATCACTTCTGCTATGACGCCTTCTAAGAGCTCCTGAATTTATTTGTGTGTTTGCATCATGTGCAATCTGGTGCCCTCAGTTCCTAGATATGAAGGAAACAGTAAACATTTGATGAAAGAATAACAAAGTTCGCAGGGATGCTGTCACTACGCCACTTCTGAAAATCACTTGGGTTGAAATCACATATGGACTATTCAGTTATAGAGGGCCATTATGTCCAAATGATATCATTGCCATCAAAAAATAAAACCATTACCTATGATATTCATGGTGATAGAATAAAAATGTCTTCCAAACAACCTTTAGTCAATATCTATGCCAATTAAAACAATATCAGAAGTCTTTCTCTACCTTTTCCTTCTCTCTCCTTTTCTCCCCCCCCCCCCCTTTATTTTTTCTTTCTTTCTGCCTTCCTTTCTCTCTTGGTATAGCCTCTCAGGGTTACAGATTGTTGCCTGTAGCATGAAAAAGCAGCTTCTATTGTTTCACTAACATTATAGAGGGATAAGGCTATTTGGAAGTGCTGACTTCCCTGAAAGCCTCCAATTTTCATTCATTCTTTTGCTTTTACAAAGCAGATAACTATTTTCTGACCAGGATTATGTGAGTTTTCAATTCACTTCCTTTAGAATCTGATACTGGTTTCATAGTCACTGCACTTTTAGGAAAATGTCTATGAAGTTCTAGTAGACATTCAGCGCTATATTTTGCATATTTCTCTTTTAGCCCAGAGCATTTTACACCTCAGGACTCCTAATTTTGAATTTTGAATGTGATATATGTGCAAAGAATTACAATATAAAAACCCCCAGAACCATTTATTATGAACATGTACTTGTTGGATACTATAGGCAGAAAAGTTAAATAGAGAACAAAATAAATGACAATAAAAACTATGGAGGAAAAGTGATAAAGTCCTGGGAAATACCTTTAGTTCTATGAGCATGAAGAAAGAAAAAAAAAAAAATGGCCAAGGGTATCATCCCAGAGAAGACACTGGTTACTTTTGCAAAAGTAGATTTCTTATAATATGGTAGAATGAAGGCAGAATTAAATAAATATAACAAAACATGCACAAAATATAGGAGAACGACAGAAAGAGAGATAATACTGATTTGGAGAAAGGAGGAGGAAGTTTTGGATTGAGAATGCATTTATTGAAGTATCATTGATTTGCAATGCTTCAGATCAGTTCAGTCGCTCAGTCGTGTCTGACTCTTTGTGACCCCATGAACCACAGCACACCAGGCCTCACTGTCTATCACCAACTCCTGGAGTCCACCCAAAACTATGTCCATTGAGTCGGTGATGTCGTCCATCCATCTCATCCTCTGTCATCTCCTTCTCCTCCTGCCTTCAATCTTTCCCAGCATTAGGGTCTTTTCAAATGAGTCAGCTCTTCTCATGAGGTGGCCAAAATATTGGAATTTCAGCTACAACATCAGTCCTTCCAATGAACACCCAGGACTGAACTCCTCTAGGATGGACTGGTTGGATCCCCTTGCAGTCCAAGGGACTCTCAAGAGTCTTCTCCAATACCACAGTTCAAAAGCACCAATTCTTCAGCACTCAGCTTTCTTTATAGCCCAACTCTCACATCCATACATGACCACTGGAAAAACCATAGCCTTGACTAGATGGACCTTTGTTGACAAAGTAATGTCTCTGCTTTTTAATATGCTGTCTAGGTTGGTCATAACTTTCCTTCCAAGGAGTAACTGTCTTTTAATTTCATGGCTGCAGTCACCATCTGCAGTGATTTTGGAGACCCCCAAAATAAAGTCAGTCACTATTTCCACTGTTTCCCCATCTATTTGCCTTGAAGTGATGGGACTGGATGCCGTGATCTTCGTTTTCTGCATGTTGAGCTTTAAGCCAACTTTTTCAATCTCCTCTTTCACTTTCATCAAGAGACTCTTTAGTTCTACAGCAAAGTGATTCAGTTACACACATATATATATGTGTATATATATTCTTTTTCAGATTCTTCTCCATTATAGGTTATTACAATATATTGAATATAGTTCCCCATGCTGTGCAGTAGATCCTGTTGATTATCTATTTTGTATATGGTAGTACATATATATGTTAATCCCAAATTCCAGTATATCCCTCCCATCATGTCCCCTTTGGAAGCCATAAGTTTCTTTTCTATATCTGTGAGTCTGTATTTTTTTTTAGATTCCACATATATGTGACACCATATGATATGAGTCTTTGTCTGGCTTACTTCACTTAATATGATAATATCTAGGTCTATCTATGTTGCTGTAAATGGCATTATTTCATTTTTTATGCTAAGTAATATTCCATTATATATATGTACCACATCTTCTTTATCCATTTCTCTGTGGATGGACATTTCAGTTGCTTCCATGTCTTGGCTATTATAAATAGTGCTACTATGAACACTGGGGTGCATCTATCTTTTAGAATTAGAGTTTTTGTCTTTTCCAGATATATATGTCCAGGAGTGGAATTGCTGGGTGAGTTGAATATTTAAATAGGAACTTGAATATAGGGAAGAACAGAGGAGAAGGGATCAGTGAAAGTTTAGGAATTTTATTTGAGGACCATATTTTGCCAGCATTATTCCATTTTGTTAAGTGCTGGAGATTTGTTTATAGGATAAATTGCCTCAGAGTGGCCTAGGATATTTGTAAATTGACTACACTATTTCTTACTTTCCACAGAGTAGCAGAGGTTATGATTAGGCTAAGTTGACAAATATCATAAAAGGTGAATCTAAAACTGATCAAGGTAGAAGGTTACAGTTCTATTAAGCAATACAACTAAATTACACACTAGTTAGTTCCCCTGTTTCCTTCAAAGACAAACAAAAGAAAAAAATGCCCAGCTTTGATTTTTCTTGGAAAAATGAACTATTATTGACTAGGCAGAAATAAAAGTGAAAGTATATATAATTTATACATTTCACTGCTTTCTATAAATCTAGAAAGAACCCTACTGATTGAAATTGCTGCCTTGTGACTACAAGGATATCTTGGATGGGCCAACATTTTCCCCTTCACAGTGCAGACACTGAGGCCATATATTTTTAGTGTGTGTTACTGCTCTTGGCAGCTGTGACCCTTCTCCATTTACTGCACTGTTAAGTCAGCCTTCCCAGACTGCCGCATGCTCTGACTGGCTCTTCTACACCAGCCATCAATATTATTGCTTCAGGTTGGTTTTTGGCTTCATTAACATAATTAAACTCTAACAATCACACAAGTATTTCCAGTGCTTGTGATTTAGCTTTAGCAATGAGAACCCAGTGGAATTCTTTGTAAGGACAAAAAGCATTTTAGGAAAAATTTTAGGAAAACTATAAAAGAAAATTTAAGAAGCTTGGATCTCAACAGAATTAAGTCCTGCTACTCACCTTTCGTTGTTGCTGTTGTTGGGGGGGGGGGGAGTGTCGCACATTGTGGCTTTCAGGATCTCAGTTTCCCCATCAGGGATTGAACCTGGTCTTCAGCAGTGAAAGCACAGAGTCTTACCTACTAGACAGGCAGGGTCCCATCCTATTCCTCCCAACAGGGCCATGTTTGCAGTTTAATAAGTGTAGACTGAAAGAGCAGTGGTGATATTTATAAGCAAAACAATTCCATTTAAAATATATAGGGTCTGTGAGTCTATAAATAAAATGTGTTGAGGAAATGCTGTTAAGCAATAAAGTCAAAATTTGCAAAGGAATATGATAGAGCACATCCAGAAGTGTTTTGTTTCTGAGTTACAGCAAACAAGACATTTTTGGATGTACTCCTAGCACCACCAGAGTGCATGCGACTTCAGGAGCCAGGTCATCTAACTTGAATAGGAATCGTGCGACCATCTGGACTGAAGTTTCAGTGAAAATTCAGTTTTTAATAAGTACAATCTTTGCTTTTTAAGATTCTCTGTATTAATTCATTCATAATTGTCTCCCTGTTTTTCATGACTCAAGACTGAAATAGTCACTCACTAGAAAATATCACTGCAACTGATAAGAGATACTTCAGAAGCTATGATTTATCTCTTGTTAATTCCTAAAGGAGTTATTTCTAATGAGACAGAACTGAGTCAACTTTTGTGCAATGTCATTTTCATATGTGATTTTATATTTAAAAAATAAAATCTTTTTTTTTCTTTTTTTTTTTTAAATATTATTTTATTAGTTGGAGGCCAATCACTTCACAACATTTCAGTGGGTTTTGTCATACATTGACATGAATCAGCCATATAGTTACACGTATTCCCCATCCCGATCCCCCTTCCCACCTCCCTCTCCACCCGACTCCTCAGGGTCCTCCCAGTGCACCAGGCCTGAGCACTTGACTCATGCATCCCACCTGGGCTGGTGGTCTGTTTTACCATAGATAATATACATGCTGTTCTTTCGAAACATCCCACCCTCACCTTCTCCCCCAGAGTTCAAAAGTCTGTTCTGTACTTCTGTGTCTCTTTTTCTGTTTTGCATATAGGGTTATCGCTACCATCTATCTAAATTCCGTATATATGTGTTAGTATACTGTAATGTTCTTTATCTTTCTGGCTTACTTCACTCTGTATAATGGGCTCCAGTTTCATCCATCTCATTAGAACTGAATCAAATGAATTCTTTTTAACGGCTGAGTAATATTCCATGGTGTATATGTACCACAGCTTCCTTATCCATTCATCTGCTGATGGGCATCTAGGTTGCTTCCATGTCCTGGCTATTATAAACAGTGCTGCAATGAACATTGGGGTGCACGTGTCTCTTTCAGATCTGGATTCCTCAGTGTGTATGCCCAGAAGTGGTATTGCTGGGTCATATGGCAGTTCTATTTCCAGTTTTTTAAGAAATCTCCACACTGTTTTCCATAGTGGCTGTACTAGTTTGCATTCCCACCAACAGTGTAAGAGGGTTCCCTTTTCTCCACACCCTCTCCAGCATTTATTGCTTGTAGACATTTGGATAGCAGCCATCCTGACTGGCGTGTAATGGTACCTCATTGTGGTTTTGATTTGCATTTCTCTGATGATGAGTGATGTTGAGCATCTTTTCATGTGTTTGTTAGCCATCTGTATGTCTTCTTTGGAGAAATGTCTGTTTAGTTCTTTGGCCCATTTTTTGATTGGTTCGTTTATTTTTCTGGAATTGAGCTTCAGGAGTTGCTTGTATATTTTTGAGATTAATCCTTTGTCTGTTTCCTCATTTGCTATTATTTTCTCCCAATCTGAGGGCTGTCTTTTCACCTTGCTTATAGTTTCCTTTGTTGTGCAAAAGCTTTTAATTTTCATTAGGTCCCATTTGTTTATTTTTGCTTTTATTTCCAATATTCTGGGAGGTGGGTCATAGAAGATCTTGCTGAGATTTATGTCGGAGAGTGTTTTGCCTATGTTCTCCTCTAGGAGTTTTATAGTTTCTGGTCTTACATTTAGATCTTTAATCCATTTTGAGTTTATTTTTGTGTATGGTGTTAGAAAGTGTTCTAGTTTCATTCTTTTAAAAGTGGTTGACCAGTTTTCCCAGCACCACTTGTTAAAGAGATTGTCTTTTTTCCATTGTATGTCCTTGCCTCCTTTGTCAAAGGTGAGGTGTCCATAGGTTCGTGGATTTATCTTTGGGTTTTCTATTCTGTTCCATTGATCTATATTTCTGTCTTTGTGACAGTACCATACTGTCTTGATGACTGTGGCTTTGTAGTAGAGTCTGAAGTCAGGCAGGTTGATTCCTCCAGTTCCATTCTTCTTTCTCAAGATTACTTTGGCTATTCGAGGTTTTTAAAATTGCAACATATGGAGGCTAAATAACACGCTTCTGAATAACCAACAAATCATAGAAGAAATCAAAAAAGAAATCAAAGTATGTATAGAAATAAATGAAAATGAAAACACAACAACCCAAAACCTATGGGACACTGTAAAAGCAGTGCTAAGGGGAAGGTTCATAGCATTACAGGCTTACATCAAGAAACAAGAAAAAAGCCAAATAAATAACCTAACTCTACACCTAAAGCAATTAGAGAAGGAAGAAATGAAGAACCCCAGGGTTAGCAGAAGGAAAGAAATCTTAAAAATTAGGGCAGAAATAAATGCAAAAGAAACTAAAGAGACCATAGCAAAAATCAACAAAGCTAAAAGCTGGTTTTTTGAAAAAATAAACAAAATTGACAAACCATTAGCAAGATTCATTAAGAAACAAAGAGAGAAGAACCAAATTAACAAAATAAGAAATGAAAAGGGTGAGATCACAACAGACAACACTGAAATACAAAGGGTCATAAGAGACTACTACCAGCAGCTCTATGCCAATAAAATGGACAACTTGGATGAAATGGACAAATTCTTAGAAAAGTATAACTTTCCAAAACTGAACCAGGAAGAAATAGAAGATCTTAACAGAGCCATCACAAGCAAGGAAATCGAAACTGTAATCAGAAATCTTCCAGCAAACAAAAGCCCAGGACCAGATGGCTTCACAGCTGAATTCTACCAAAAATTTAGAGAAGAGCTAACACCTATCTTACTCAAACTCTTCCAGAAAATTGCAGAAGAAGGTAAACTTCTAAACTCATTCTATGAGGCCACCATCACCCTAATTCCAAAACCAGACAAAGATGCCACAAAAAAAGAAAACTACAGGCCAATATCACTGATGAACATAGATGCAAAAATCCTTAACAAAATTCTAGCAAACAGAATCCAACAACATATTAAAAAAATCATACAGCATGACCAAGTGGGCTTTATCCCAGGAATGCAAGGATTCTTTAATATCCGCAAATCAATCAACGTAATACACCACATTAACAAATTGGAAGATAAAAACCATATGATTATCTCAATAGATGCAGAGAAAGCCTTTGACAAAATTCAACACTCATTTATGATTAAAACTCTCCAGAAAGCAGGAATAGAAGGAACATACCTCAACATAATAAAAGCTATATATGACAAACCCACAGCAAGCATCACCCTCAATGGTGAAAAATTGAAAGCATTTCCTCTGAAATCAGGAACAAGACAAGGATGCCCACTCTCACCACTACTATTCAACATAGTGTTGGAAGTTTTGGCCACAGCAATCAGAGCAGAAAAAGACATAAAAGGAATCCAGATAGGAAAAGAAGAAGTGAAACTCTCGCTGTTTGCAGATGACATGATCCTCTACATAGAAAACCCTAAAGACTCTTCCAGAAAATTACTAGAGCTAATCAATGAATATAGTAAAGTTGCAGGATATAAAATTAACACACAGAAATCCCTTGCATTCCTATACACTAACAATGAAAAAACAGAAAGAGAAATTAAGGAAACAATACCATTCACCAATGCAACAAAAAGAATAAAATACTTAGGAGTATATCTACCTAAAGAAACAAAAGACCTATACATAGAAAACTATAAAACACTGATGAAAGAAATCAAAGAGGACACAAACAGGTAAAAAATAAAATCTTAAGAACATGGTACACGTTTCCATCTGTTTTGTTGTCTTCAGTTTCTTTCATCAGGGTCTTGTTGTTTTCTGATCTTTCCTTGTTAGCATACAGAAATGTAAATAATTTCTATAATCTTCTATCCTGCAACTTTACTAAATTCATTGATGAACACTAGTAGTTTTCTCATAGCCTCTAGGATTTTTTTCCATATTGAATCATGTTTTCTGCAAACAGTGAGTTTTGCTTCTTCTTTTGCAATTTAGACTCCTTTTATTTATTTTTCTTCTTTGATTGCTATTGTTAGGATTTCCAAAACTGTGTTGGATAAAAATGGCAAGAGTTGGAATCATTGTTCTTGAACTGGAACAATATTTTAAAAATCATCATTTTAAAAACAATATTTTTTAAATGATCATACAGCCTAAGGCAATCTACAGTTTTAATGCAATCATCATCAAAATACCAATGACATTTTTCACAGAACCAGAGCAAATAATTTTAAATTTTGTATGGAAACACAGCTCCTTGAAAGAAAAGTTACGACCAACCTAGGCAGCATATTAAAAAGCAGAAACATTACTTTGCCAACAAAGGTCAGTCTAGTCAAAGTTATCATTTTTCCAGTAGTCATGTATAGATGTGAGAGTTGAACTATGAAGAAAGCTGAGTGCTGAAAAATTGATGCTTTTGAAGTGTGGTGTTGGAGAAGACTCTTGAGAGTCCCTTGGACTGCAAGGAGATTCAACCAGTCCATCCTAAAGGAGATCAGTCCTGGGTGTTCATTGGAAGGACTGATGGTGAAGCTGAAAACTCCAATACTTTGGCCACCTGATGCAAAGAACTGAATCATTGGAAAAGACTCTGATGCTGGGAAAGATTGAAGGTGGGAGGAGAAGGGGATGACAGAGAATGAGATGGTTCAATGGCATCACCAACTCAATGGACATGAGTTTGAGTAAGCTCTGGGAGTTGGTGATGGGCAGGGAAACATGGTGTGCTACAGCCCATGGGGTTGCAGAGTCAGACATGGCTGAGTGAGTGAACTGAACTGAACTGATGGAAATACAAAAGATCCCAAATAGCTAGAACAATCTTGAGGAAGAACAGAGCTGTTAGATTCAAGTTTCCAACTTAAGGCTATACTACAATGCTGCAATAACCAAAACTGTATGGTACTGGCACAAAGGCAAACAGAAAGATCAATAGAGCAGGCTAGAGAACCCAGAAATAAATCCATGAACTTATGGTCAATTTATCTACAATAAAGGAGGCAAGAATATGAATTGGAGAAAAAACAGTCTCTTGAATAAATGGCCCTGGGAAAAGTGGACAGCTACATATGAAGGAATCTATTCTTTTATAGGTAGATCTAATTTAACCTAAAACTTTGTACAACAAAGGAAACCATAAACAAAATGAAAAAAGCCATCTACAGAGTGGGAGAAAATATTTAGAAACTATGCAACTGGCAGGGGATTAATTTGCAAAATATACAGCTTATAAAACTCAGTATCATAAAAACTAATAACACAATAAAAATGGGCAGAAAATCAAATTAGAAATTTCTCCAAGGAAGACACACAGATAGATAATAGGCACATGAAAAGATGCTCAATATTGCTAATTATTGCTGCTGCTGCTACTGTTAAGTCATTTCAGTCATGTCCAACTTTGTGCAAACCCATAGACGGCAGCCCACCCAGATCCCCCGTCCCTGGGATTCTCCAGGCAAGAACACTGGAGTGGGTTGCCATTTCCATCTCCAATGCATGAAAGTGAAAAGTGAAAGTGAAGTCGCTCAGTCGTGTCTGATTCTTAGCGACCCCACAGACTGCAGCCTACTAGGCTTCTCCACCCGTGGGATTTTCCAGGCAAGAGTACTAGAGTGGGGTTCCATTGCCTTCTCTGACATTGCTAATTATTAGAGAAATGCAAATCAAATTTACAATGAGAAACTACCTCACACCAATCAGAATGGCTATCATCAAAAAATCTACAACTAACAAACACTGGAGAGGGTATAGAGAAACAGGAACTCTTCTATACTGTTGATGGTAATGTAAATTGGTGCAGCCACTGTCTAGAATAGTATGGAGATTCCTTAAAAAACTAAAAATAGAGTTATCACAAGATCCAACAATCCCATTCCTGTACATATATCTAGAAAAGACAAAAAGTTTAATTCAAAAAGCTATATACAAACCAATGTTCATAGCAGAATTATTTATAATAGCTCAGACATGGAAGCAGTCTGAGTTTCTACTGATAGATGAATGGATAAAAAAGATGTAGTGTATATATATGCAATGGACTATTACTCAGCCATAAAAAAATGAAATAATGCCATTTGCAGTAACATGGATGGACCTAGAGATTATTATATTAAGTGAAGTAAATTCAAGACAAATATATGCTATCATTTATTTGTGGAATCTAAAAATTGATGTAAACAAATTTATTTACAAACAGAAACAGACTCAGAGACAGGGAATAAGTTTATGGTTACCAAAGCTGAAGAGGAGAGGGGATTAAGTTGGAGAATTTGGAATTAACAGATACCACTACTATATATAAAATAGATAAACAATAAGAATCTATTATATAGCACAGGGAACTATATTCAACATCTTGTAACAAGCTATAATGAAAACAAATCTGAAAAAGTATATCTAAATCCATCTAGATAGCTATAGATAAATAGATACATAACAATCACTTATCTATAAACCTGAAACATTGTAAATCAACTATATTTCAATTTTTTTTTAATTCAGGAAAAAATAAAATCTTTAAGATGGGTTTTAAAACTGGTAAGGATGCAAGATAATTGATGTGTTAACCTTAGTATGGTAATCATATCACTGTGCTTAGTTGATGGACTGTAGTCCACCAGGTTCCTCTGTCCAAGGGGATTCTCCAGGCAAGAATCTGGAGTAGGTTACCATGCCCTCCTCCAGGGGATTTTCCTAACCCATGGATCAAACCCAAGTCTCTTGCAATGCAGGTAGATTCTTTACCAGCAGAGACACCAGGGAATCATATCACAACACTTATCAAATCATCACTTTATACACTTTAAACCTACAAATTATTATATGTCAATTTAAATCAAGCTAGGGGTGAAGGAGAATTGGTTCCAGAAACAAGGTAAATTCCATTGCACAAAAATTATTGATCATTCCATAGCTCCAATTGAAATTTTATTTAAGAATGAATAATTCAAAGAATACAAGGTAGCCACAATGTGCTCCAAATTTTTTAAAAATTTTATTTAGTTATTTTTTTTCCAGTGGGTTTTGTCATACATTGATATGAATCAGCCATAGAGTTACACATATTCCCCATCCCGATCCCCCTCCCACCTCCCTCTCCACCCGATTCCTCTGGGTCCTCCCAGTGCACCAGGCCCGAGCACTTGTCTCATGCATCCCACCTGGGCTGGTGATCTGTTTCACCATAGATAATATACATGCTGTTCTTTCGAAACATCCCACCCTCACCTTCTCCCACAGAGTTCAAAAGTCTGTTCTGTACTTCTGTGTCTCTTTTTCTGTTTTGCATATAGGGTTATCGTTACCATCTTTCTAAATTCCATATATGTGTGTTAGTATACTGTAAAGTTCTTTATCTTTCTGGCTTACTTCACTCTGTATAATGGGCTCCAGTTTCATCCATCTCATTAGAACTGATTCAAATGAATTCTTTTTAATGGCTGAGTAATATTCCATGGTGTTTTGATAATACTGTTTCTTATTTCCCATTTAGAAATGTGTTATAGAAGGATTTCAGAGAAAAAAACACAGAAGAGGTAATGAACTATAATTTTTTTAAGTATTCCTTAAATTATTCCGTAAATGATGGAAAGCTATAGACTCTGGAATTTACTCTAAAATAAAATGTTGTGAGTTGAAAAGAAAGAAAGGGAGGTTTTAATAACCCTCCAAATAACGTAAGACTACCATTCTGTAATAGCTGGAATTGGAGGAGATAAAAACCACCTTCCCTACAGAGGTCTTAAATGTGGAAATTTTAGGATATGAAAACATCTTTTTCCCACAGTGTGCTGTACTACTGATCATGTATTAGGTATCTTTGGGAAGCACTGATGGTGTCAAAATAACGGGGATGGGGAAAGAATGGTGACTTAGAGAATGTTGTTATTCTCCTTCAGTTGCTAAGTTGTATCCAGCTCTTTGCAACTCCACAGACTGTAGCAGGCCAGGTTCTCCTGTCCTCCACTATCTCTTAAAGTTTGCTCAAATTCACGTCCACTGAGTCAGTGAACTCATCCTCTGTCTCCCCCTTCTCCTCCTGCCCTCAATCTTTCCCAGCATCAGGGTCTTTTCCAATGAGTTGGCTCTTCTCATCAGGTGGCCAATGTATTGGAGCTTCAGCATCAGTCCTTCCAATGAATATTCAGGGTTGATTTTCTTTAGGATTGACCAGTTTGATTTCATTGCAGTCCAAGGGACTCAAGAGTCTTCTCCAGCACCACAATTCAAAAGCATCAGTTTTTGGTGCTAGGTCTTCCTTAGGATCCAACTCTCACATCACTACTTGATATCTTTCTTTCTTCCCTTGCTTTTCTTTTCCTCTCTCCTTCCTTTCCTTCTCCCCTCCCTCCCATTCCTCCCTCCTCCCTCCATTCCCTCCCTCCTCCCTCCCTTCATTCCTTCCTTCATTTCCCATTTGGTTTCATCTAGTGCTGCAGGTCTTCAGGGCAGAATTAGGTCTTCAGACACACAGGAGCACGTCTTGTGCCTTGGAAGGAGCTCTTCAAGTAAACAAACATGACTGGATGTCAGTTGAACTCTCAAAATTTTAAATCGTTTTACTACCTATGAACGCATTTGACAAAACTGATTTTCCTGTTGTTTAACCAAACATATTTAGAAATGGATTTGGTACAATATTATGACATTTAAATATATTGTCAACTATTGTTTGTTAAATGCTATGTAACTAGTGATACAACTTGACTTTTTTTTTTAAATCTTAAGAAATTTATAATATCTGATTTTAAGTCTCTCAGATTTAGTGCCTTTTTAGAGTCTTAGTGACACAATAAGATAAGCATTTCAAATGTTTTTAATCCCTAATAAATAATACTTTAAAGACTCCCTTGCTATTTCACTGTTATTCTTGGGCTGGTTCACTGATTTCCAAATGTAACATATCATTGCTATTTATTTCTCATTCCTGCCAAGACTTTCTAATACTATTCGTGTCTGCTGGAAAAATGCTCTGAAATATTATTCAGTTCTTCACTAAGGAAAATATTTTCTTAACTCATGGATCCATAAACTCAGCTTATTTAATGAAGTTCTGTGGCACAAGCTTTGGTATTTAGTAGAATTTTGTTATATTTCATCATCATATATTGTACAGTACTTTTAGTAATGCCTGCTTTTCTCAAAGCAAAAGTGTCTGATTTTTCCTTTTTTGCTGATATTCTAAAAATTATTAATTATCAAACAAGACTTCAGTAAGAGGTAAATAAAAAAATCAATTGGTATTATTTAGATTACTAAAATCCATTTAAATATATGCCTGACAAAATATGTGTTCCATGAAGGCAGGGACCTTTGCTTTGTTCATCTATATAACCTAAATGCCTAAAATAATGTTTGGCACAGATTAGATGCTCAATAAATACTGGTTGAATAAATAGTATGCATTGCTTTTGCTATGGACTGAATTGTGCTCCTCCCCTAAAAAATTCATATTTTGATGCCCTAGCCTCTAATGTAATTGTATTTGGAGGTAGTGCATTTAGGGTATAATTAAGGTTAAATGAGGTTCATAAGCGAAGGATCCAAATCCAATAGGATTGGAGGCCTTACAAGAATAGAAAGAGTGACCTCTCTCTCTCTCTCTCTCCATGTTCATGCCCAAAGAGTCCTCACCAGACCTTGACTCAGCTGGCACCCTGACCTTGGACTTTCTCAATTTGTTGTTTAAACCACCCGCTCTATGGTATTTTGCTATGGCCGCCTGAGCTGACTAAGACGCTAAGGAATTAGAAGGGACACAATACATTGAATGATAATCATGACTATAATGCTTGCTAAGTCGCTTCAGTCATGTCTGACACTTTGCAATCCTATGGTCTGTAACCCACCAGGCTCCTCTGTCCATGGGATTCTCCAGGCAAGAATACTGGAGTGGGCTGTCATTCCCTTCTCCAGGGGATCTACCCGACCCAGGGATCAAACCCATGCCTCTTGCAGCTCCTTCATTGCAGGCAGAGTCTTTACTGCTGGGCCACCTGGGAAGTCGCCATGAACATTATGGTGAGGGAAAAACTTCAAAAATTTAATTCTGAATTTTTGTATTTTAACTCTTCAAAGAATTGAACAAATTCTTCAAAATTAAAATCTTAGTATCTCATTGGTCAGAAGGTTTGATTTGTCTGTGATTGTGAGCTTCTTAAGCTTAATTTAGACAGCATCCCAACACCAGGAGTCTGTCTAAAACACATTAGGACACCAGGTGTCCTACTGGGTCATTATTAGAAGACAGTTTTTAAAATGGAACGTCTCATAAAAGACCCTTTAACTTCCAATTCAGCAATCATTCATTCAATCAGTCAAAAGTCAATTGGAGAAGAAATGGCCACCCACCCCAATATTCATGGCTGGGAAATTTCATGGACAGAGGAATCTAGTGGGCTACAGTCCATAGGGTCACAAAAGAGTCAGTAATGACTTAATGACTAAGTTGTGTTATTTTTGATTGACTGTACTTTTTACATGCCAAATTATTTCAAGTGTTGGAGATATATAGATGGAAAAGTTCATTGAATTTTATATTCTAGTGGCAAGAGGCAGAAATAAATAAGACAACATTTAATATGGTAGTTGGTGATAAGAGCTAAAAAATTAAGTCAAAAGATTGAGATAGAGAGTGTTGGATTGGTTTAGGTACTGCAGGCAGAGAAGCCAAGAACTTCATCAACCTATGGAAACTATTGGTATCTCCATTTCATGGTTTTGTCCATTAAATTCAGATCTTGAAATTTACATCCTTTTCTAATTTGCAAGCTTATAATGGAATGCTGACTTTTTATTAGGCTGTTACACATAAATGTCATGGAGTTTGCCACCTGAGAAGTTCCATTTTAAAGGCCCACTGAGAACAATTAAGCCCACTTACTTATTTGTTCAATAAATATTTACTAAGTGCATGTTATGTCCTACAATTTGGGTGTAGAATTTTGAACTAGTGAGTTGCCATTTTCTTCTCTGGGGAATCTTCCCAATTCAGAGATTGAATCCACATCTGCCACATTTCCTGCACTACAGATGGTTCTTTACTGCTGAGTTATTGGAGAAGCCCCAATTCTTAGTTACTTACTCAAAAATGATAGAATAATCTCTGTTCATTTCCAATGCTAACCATTCAATATCGCAGTAATCCAAGTCTATGCCCCAACAAGTAATGCTGAAGAAGCTGAAGTTGAATGGTTCTATGAAGACCTACAAGATCTTCTAGAACACCCAAAAAAGATGTCCTTTTCATCATAGGGGACTGGAATGCAAAAGTAGGAAGTCAAGAGATACCTGGAGTAACAGGCAAATTTGGCCTTGAAGTACAAAATGAAGCAGAGCAAAGACTAACAGAGTTTTCCCCAAAAATACATTGGTCATAGCAAACACCCTCTTCCAACAACATAAGAGAAAACTCTACACATGGACATCACCACATGGTCAATACAGAAATTAGATTGATTATATTCTTTGCAGCCAATGATGGAGAAGGTCTATACAGTCAGTAAAAACAAGACTAGGAGCTGACTGTGGCTCAGATTATTGCCAAATTCAGACTTAAATTAAAGAAAGTAGGGAAAACCAATAGACCATTCAGGTATGACTTAAATCAAGTATCTTACGATTATGCAGTGGAAGTGAGAAATACATTCAAGGAATTAGATCTAATAGAACTATGTGATAGAAGAACTTCTGGTGGAAGAACTATCTGATATAAGAACTTCATAGTGCCTGAAGAAATTTGGAAGGAGGTTCGTGACTTTGTTTAGGAGGAAGGGATCAAGACCATCTCCCCAAATAAAGAAATTCAAACAGGCAAAATGGTTGTCTGAGGAGGCCTTACAAATAGCTCTGAAAGGAAGAGAAGCAAAAGGCAAAAGAGAAAAGGAAAGATATATGCATTTGAATGCAGAGTTTCAGTAATAGGAAGGAGAGATAAGAAAGCCTTCTTCAGCAGTCAATGCAAAGTAATAGAGGAAAACAATCAGATGGGAAAGACTAGAGATCACTTCAAGAAAATTAGAGATACCAAGGGAAATTTTCATGCAAAGATGAGCACAATAAAGGGCAGAAATGGTATGGGCCTAATAGAAGCAGAAGATATTAAGAAGAGGTGGCAAGAATACGCAGAAGAACTAAACAAAAAAGATCTTCATGACCCAGATAATAACGATGGTGGGATCACTCACCTAGAGCCTGACATCTTGGAATGTAAAGTCAAGTGGACCTTAGGAAGCATCGCTACAAACAAAGCTAGGGGAGGTGATGGAATTCCAGTTAAGCTATTTCAAATCCTAAAAGATAATGCTGTGAAAGTGCTGTTCTCAATATGCCAGCAAATTTGGAAAACTCAACAGTAGCCTCAGGACTGGAAAATGTCAGTTCTCTTTCCAATCTCAAAGAAGGGCAATGTCAAAGAATGTTCAAACTACTGCACAATTGCACTCATCTCACATGCTAGCAAAATAATGCGCAAAGTTCTCAAAGCCAGGCTTCAACAGTACATGAACCGTGAACTTCCAGATGTTCAAGCTGGTTTTTGAAAAGGCAGAAGAACCAGAGATCAAATTGCCAACATCTGTTGAATCATAGAAAAAGCAAGAGAATTCCAGAAAAACATCTACTTTTGCTTTATTGATTATGCCAAAGCTTTTGACTGTGTAGATCACAACAAACTGTGGAAAGTTCTTAAAGAGATGGGAATACCAGACCACCATGTCTGCCTCCTGAGAAATCTGTATGCAGGACAAGAAGCAACAGTTACAGCTGGACATGGAACAACAGACGGGTTCTAAATCAGGAAAGGAGTACATCAAGGCTGTATATTGTCACCTTGCTTATTTAACTTACATACAAGGTGCATCATGAGAAACGCTGGGCTGGATGAAGCACAAACTGGGATCAAGATTGCTGGGAGAAATATCAATAGCCTCCGATACACAGATGATATCACCCTTATGGCAGAAAATGTAGAGGAACTGAAGAGCCTCTTGACAAAAGTGAAAGAGGAGAGCACAAAAGGTGGATTAAACTCAACATTCAAAAAACTATCATCATGGCATCCAGTCCCATCACTTCATGGTAAATAGATGGGGAAACAATGGAAACAGTGACAAGTTTCATTTTCTTGGGCTCCAAAATCACTGCAGATGGTGACAGCAGCCATGAAATTAAAAGACACTTGCTCCTTGGAAGAAAAACTATGACCAACCTAGACAGCATATTAAAAAAAAAAAAAAGCAGAGACATTACTTTTCCAACAAAGGTCAGTCTAGTCAAAGCTATTGTTTTTCCAGTAGTCATGTAGGGATGTGAGAGTTGCACTGTAAAGAAAGCTGAGTGCTGAAGAATTGAACTGCTTTTGAACTGTGGTGTTGGAGAAGACTCTTGAGAGTCCCTTGGACTACAAGGAGATTCAACCAATCCATCCTAAAGGAAATCAGTACTGAATATTCATTGCAAGGGCTGATGCTGAAGCTGAAACTCAAATACTTTGACCACTTGATGTGAAGTACTGAATCATTTGAAAAGACCCTTATGTTGGGAAAGATTGAGGGCAGGAGGAGTAGCAGATGGAAGAGCATTAGATGGTTGGATGGCATCACCGACTCGAAGGACATGAATTTGAGCAAGTTCTGGGAGTTTTTATTGGACAGGGAAGCCTGGCGTGTTGCAGTCCATGTGTTTGCAAAGAGTTCGAAATGACTGAGAGACTGAACTGAACTGATCTACACCATTGAGGGCTTCCCTGGTGTCTCAGATGGTAAAGAGTCTGCTCCAATGCAGAAGATTTGTGTTAGGAAGATCCCCTGAAGAAGGAAATGGCAACCCACTCCAGTATCCTTGCTTGGGAAATCCCATGGACAGATGAGCCTGGTGGGCTACAGTAAGTATTGGACAGCACTTAATGACTAAACAGCAACAACAATTTAGACCATTGAATTCTTGTGAGAACCAAGTAAACTAATCTCTTTAATAATACTTGTTATGCTTCAAAATCTGTGTGAAATATAAGGAACAAAGAAAGTGGTCCGTGCAATGATGATCTTTTCTATGCTCTAAGAGACATAAGGTGCGATTTTCTCTTTTCTCAACTTGTGTAAATTCACAAAATTCCAGAATAAGACTCTTTATGCAAGTAAAACTATTTCTACGCTCCTATATGCAATTAACACTTAAAATTTATCACTGGAGTTTCTTTCTTTCTTTCTTTTTTTTCCTATTCCAGGATTTCAGTACATAAAACAAGCTCCTCAAGCCCTATGTGGCTTTTTTTTTTTTTTTTTTTAAAGATATTCATGTCAGTAATCCATGCAGCTAACCAAATGTGTTTGTTGTAGTAGGGAAACCGAACATTTTTGCCAGAGTCAATGTTTCCACAAATCTTTCTTTTGGATCCAAAAATCACAGTCTAAATAAACAGTTGGACAAAAACAAAGATTTCTAGCAATTTGTGCTAAGAAATTTCAGGTTTGTTTCTATAGCCCATTGAATTATAATTTCAGATAATTGCACCTCAAATGTATCTTTTTTTCAAGTCTCCATATGGCTAGACAGTTTTCCAAATTTAAATTTGCCTCCCAGCACCCAGGTGAAATATGGTTCAAAAATATTTTTTTAAACATACTCTTACAATCCTGGTTCTGCACAAAGAAATGTGATTAAATACCCAAAGGAAAGGAAAAAGTTAAAACCATTGTTTTTAATACATTCATTATTAACATAGAGACTTAGAACTGTCTTCAGTGTTCATGGAATTCTGGATATATTTTGTCCAGAATTTCTTTCATTTGTTTGATCATATAAAATAGTAACAGTTAATGTTGCATAGTGGTAAAAGGTAATTGAATTAATATCAGCTTACTGCTGAGTTACCTCTTGAGAAAAAGAGGAACGGAGCCTACAGCATCTTATTTCTTTCAGTGCAAGGATGAGCACTGGAAATTACTAGAACAAGGTCTCATATTTTTTAGAATATATTCAGGATATGTTTTTTAAAATGGCCCTCATTTCTTCAGTCATCTTACCTGCCTTCTCAGGTGTTTTGACCACGTTGGAACTTCATATCTGGAGCTTCTGCAATGAAACACTTGTGAACCCATGACAGTTCCCATCTCTCCAACTCCCAGGAAACAAAACCAGAAGATTCTCAGCCTTGTTCCTCAGCTCAATAAGTGCATAATCATCCACCACTGTACAACAGAAAAGTACAAACTCTTGGAGACACCCTACGTCTTGGTATTTATCTGATTTATTTAAAAAGATTTAATATCTTCTTAATATCTTCTGTTTTTGTTAGGTCCATACCATTTCTGTCTTTTATTGTGCTCATCTTTGCCTGAAAATTTCCCTTGGTATCTGATTTTTTGGATGAGATCTCTAGTCTTTCCCATCCTATTGTTTTCCTCTATTTCTTTGCATTGATTACTTAGGTTTTCTTATCTCTCCTTGCTATTCTTGAAACTCTGCATTCAAATAGGTATATCTTTCCTTTTCTCCTTTGCCTTTTGCTTCTCTTCTTTTCAGAGCTATTTGTAAGCCCTCTTCAGACAGCCATTTTGCTTTTTTGCATTTATTTTTCTTGGGGGTGCTCCTGATCACTGCCTCCTGTACAATGTATGCAAGTCAAGAAGCAACGGCTAAAACTGGATGTGGAACAACAGACTGGTTCCAAATCAGGAAAGGAGTACATCAAGGCTATATGTTGTCACCCTGCTTCTTTAACTTATATGCAGAGTACATCATGAAAAATCCCAGGCTGGATGAAGCACGAGCTGGAATCAAGATTGCTGGGAGAACTATCAATAACCTCAGATATGCAGATGACACCACCCTTATGGCAGAAATTGAAGAAGCACTAAAGAGTCTCTTGATGAAAGTGAAAGAGGAGAGTGAAAAAGTTGCCTTAAAGCTCAACATTCAGAAAACTAAGATCATGGGATCTAGTCCCATCACTTCATCGCAAATAGATGGGGAAACACTGGAAACAGTGACAGACTTTACTTTTTTGGGCTCCAAAATCACTGCAGATGGTGATTGCAGCCATGAAATTAAAAGATGCTTACTCCTTGGAAGGAAAGTTATGACCAACCTAGATAGCATATTAAAAAGCAAAGACATTACTTTGCCAACAAAGGTCCATCTATTCAAGGTCATGGTTTTTCCAGTAGTCATGTAAGGATGTGAGAGTTGCACTATAAAGAAAGCTGAGCATTGAAGAATTGATGCTTTTGAACTGTGATGCTGGAGAAGACTCTTGAGAGTCCCTTGGACTGCAAGGAGATCCAACCAGTCCATCCTAAAGGAGATCAGTCCTGGGTGTTCATTGGAAGGACTGATGCTGAAGCTGAAACTCCAATACTTTGGCCACCTGATGCAAAGAATTGACTTATTGGAAAAGACCCTGATGCTGGGAAAGGTTGAAGATGGAAGAAGGGGACGACAGAGGATTAGATGGCTGGATGGCATCACAGACTCAATGGAATGAGTTTGAGTAAACTCCAGGGGTTAGTGATGGACAGGGAGGCCTGGAGTGGTGCTATCCACGGGGTCAGAAATAGTTGGACATGACTGAGCGACTGAACTGAACTGAACAGATCAAAAACCAAGCGATAGATAAATTAAATATAAGTTGTTCAAATTTGCAAAACTAATACCAGGCAAAGCTGGAATTTGAGGCCGTAACCTCCGACTCCAGAGACCACGCACTCAAACATTAGTTTGTGTTGCCTCTCCAACACATTAGTAAGTTTTATCATATATTCTCATAAATATTTCTCAATCCTTTCTCCCTATCCCCTGCTGTCATGCTGATCAAGCACCATCACATTTCCCATGATCTTCAAACCTTTCTTTCCTCTCTCTAGTGCCATCTAACTCCAGTTACCCATGATCAGACTGCAATTTCTCAAAGATATATTTTGATCATTTTAGTTCCTAACAGAAACTCTCCATGGCTTTCCAGGGTAAAAGTCAACTTCCCTTGCATTGTCTACTTGGTAGTTTCTGTACCCTCCACTCCTTGTCTGTGTCTCTGAGTTCCATATAATTCCAGTTTCCTGGGTGTTCTATGCTCCTTCAGAACCTCTCCAATCCCATCTTAGCCTGAGATCTCCCAACCTTAGCACCATCAACATTTTGGACTGGAAAAGAGCTCTTTGGTACAGAGGCTGTTCTGTGCATTGTAATATGTTTAGTAACATTTCTGACCTCTACACAAATAGATGTCAGTAATAACCCCTACTTTTAACAATGAAAAAGTGTCTCTAGACATAGTCAAATGTTCTCATGTGTGTGTGTGTGTGTGTGTGTGTGTGTGTGTGCGTGTGCGCAAATCCTCCCTATTTAGAACCATTGCCTAGACCTTAAGTATCTTGGTCCATGTATAGGTTCATTTGTACAGTATTCACTCTGCCAAACTAAGCAGCCAAGATCACTTCTTCGAAAAAGCCTTCTCTAATTTTGGACCAAATGTCACAGTTTGGATTCCCCAGGAAGCAGTCTCTGTAAAAGCATTACTGAAATTAGAGTCCGACGGCTCACCACTCAAAAGCCAATACTTGAGAGGCAAGGTTGGTGGAAAGTTGGCTTGATTTCAGAGGTTGGCAGTGGGGGGTGGGGGGTGGGGCAGTGCTGGAGGGATGCAGGGCAGACTTGTGTACAAAGGCTGACATCCCCCACCACCAATCGGTGGGCAAGAGCTTTTAAAGAGGAATTTCAGGGGTGTACGGAGGAGGTAAGTGGGCTACATGTAGGAAAGCACAGTCAGCCCTGACCGTCCCCTTGCAACTGGTCATTGGAGGTCTGACCAGGCCATCTTGATTCTTTTAAGTATGGTTGGTGTTCAGTTCCAGGGTTGGTTTGTTCCCATTTCTTTGGGGCTAATTCTCATCATTGTGGCAGCTTATGTCATGGCCACAGTCTGGTGAATATATAGTTAACTTCTTCCACCTGGTGAGTGTTTCAGCATCTATAAGACAGATCATAGGATATAGCTCAGAATATTATCTGTAATCCTTGAAGAAGAACTGAAGGTCCTTGACCAGGCTACTGACTAAATCATTGTTATTTAGTCTTGTTGGACTGCTTTCTTTGCTTCTGGATGTTCTCATTTCTCTTATTAAACTTATCCTTTGACTAAAGTTTTTCTACAGACAAAAGGCAAGTGGACGACAAGTAGACCCTAGGGTCCTGTTCCAGTTTACAAGTAGTTTATTCCAAAGCACTCTTGGGATAAGCATCTGTGGAGGAAAACAGTTTGTACTCAAATGCCATTTCCAAAAAGGTGCCCCTTAACTCCACCAGCATCTCTGAAGTTGGGATGATCTCTCTGAGTTGTACTCTATTGGAGTCAGGGAGCAGGGCCCTTTTATCTCCAAGTCAAGGGTTGCAGCTGTGAAGGAAGGGGCATGACCTTGGGCTTAGCAACTGTCTTTAGTGGAAACAATTTGTTGAACAACCTGCAAGCTAGGGGCTAAGATTCAGCCGTAATTGGACATCCCAGGGAAGTAAGTCCTTCTGTTCTGAAGGAGGATCAGGATGGCACAGGAAACATGTGCTGCGGTTCACCCCTTAGACCCTCATATCCATTAATTAAGAAAAGTTCAGGGGTGTGGGGTCTTTCCTGGAGTGAATTCAAAGAGGAAGTTCACTGGGAAAGCCATAGCCTCTGTTGGGACTATATATCTCAGGAACAAGTGTGCCTGCATCATCTCCCTCTGGGACATCCATTGGAGACATCCTCATCCAAGGCTCATATCTCTGCTCGTCTCAACCTTGAATGCCCTGTGGTTGTGGCATAGACCATCACTCCAGAAGGGCTTTTGCCCTTTTCAAGCTATGGTTAGTTCCAGGTGGCCACCTGCCAATTCGGAGGTCTCAAGAGATGTGGGTTCAATCCCTGGGTGGGGAAGATCCCCTGGAGTAGGAAATGGAAACCTGCCCCCGTATTCTTGTCTGGAGAATCCCATGGAGAGAAAAAAATTGCGGGCTACATTCCATAAGGCCTCAAAAAGTCGAACTGACTGAGCACCTGAGCACACGCACAAGGGCTGTGTTTGTTCCACTCTCTACCAAAGTCCAACAAAGGACCAAGCAGAGGGCTTGAGTCAGCGGTCTCAATGCCAGCCATGTTCCCTGTCCCCACTGCGGAGCAGTAACAGGTGAACCCGCAACAGGCAGCATTCCCAGCACCCCAAGAATCTCTGCAGATTCACCACGATTATGTGTTTTGTATCAGTGAATTCAAATTCAGTGAATGTCAGGGTGATGGAGACCCTTTCAGTCACAATTCACAGAATACTTAATTGAAAGAGGCTAAAATTCCTGCCTGGAGAATCCCCATGGACAGAGGAGCCTGGCAGTCTACAGTCCATGAAGTTGCAAAGAGGCAGACATGACTGAGCAACTAATGCAATGACTGAGCACAGCACAATGCAATGACTATATGCATTATTTTATCAGACAAGGAGCCTAGGGGCTAAGTAACCATCAAACCTAGGGGTTAGTCTAGTGGAGAATGGAGAGTGTCATGGAGAATGGAGGCTTTTTCATACTTCTCTTGGCTTTTCTCCTTTTGTTTGAACGTGCCTGGTAGCTGCTAAGATGCCAGGCTTGGTCGTCCACACAATGGCAACTAAGCCAAAGGCTGATTTCTTTTCATATATCTCTTTATGTCCGCTGTTAAGCCACAGCTGTCAGGGTACTTGGAAAAGTGAGCATCGGGCAATTTCAATGTCTGTCATAGTGCAGAGTTGTGATAGTGAGGGAAACAGGAGCTGGTTCCATAGGTGCTCCCACCACATGCAGGGTACCTGGTGCAGAGGAGGAGTCAGTACATTTTCATCTACAAATTTCCCCTCATGCCTCTTTTTTCCTCTCAATTGTTTTCCTATTTTTCTAATTCTTTTCCTTTTGTCTTTACTTACCTTGTTCTTCATTTTATTCCTGTTTATTCTTCTGCTTGTAATACAGAAATTAAACATAATAATTTCTAGCATCATTAAAGTTTTGTGTTTTTTTTAATTCAAAAACAAACTGTTATATATTTCTCCATAGAAAATGAAAACAAAACTATCTGACCCTGCCCAGCCTTTTCAGTCTCACCCCTCCCATCCACCAATCACACTGCACATTCTGGCAGTTTGTTAACAGTATTTTATTGTTGTTTGGTCGCTAAGTCGTGACTGACTCTTTTGCAACCCCATGGACTAGAGCCCACCAGATTCCTCTGTCCATGGAATTCTCCAGGCAAGAATACTGGAGTGGGTTGCCATTTCCTTCTCCGGATCTTCCCTACCCAAGGATTAAGTCAAATCTCCTGCATTGGAAGACAAATTCTTTACCATCGAGCCATCAGGGAAGCCCTAAGAGTATTTTATTTTCCTTAAATTTACTTCCTCTAAAATAGCGTTGGGAAATGCAATATATACTTCAAAATCTGACTCAATTGCCCTTTACATTGCCAACCACAGATAATTATTTCCCTTTCAATTCCCTTAAGGTGTCTCCTTTAGAATTCTTTAGCATATAACATCTGATCAGTGTTAGAAACATTCTTTCACTTTATTTTTTCTATTTGTTTGTAAATATCTTAAGACAGCAGTCGTAGTTTGCTCAGAATTCACACTAATTTTAAAAAATTATTGTAGTGTGTATAGTAAAAATGTAAATGCTGTGCACTAGGATAATCTTTAAAATGTTTATAACGTTAAAATTTGCATTTGCATGCAGTTTTGTTCATGCATTTGATTCAGTTCGGTCACTGAGATGTTTTTAAATCCTAAAAAGTTGATTTTAGGTGTCTTCTCATGTTTTCTCTTTCAAAGACTTCATTATTGTGTGTATATGTTTGTTCAATTAAAATGTAGTCACTTTTGAAATATATAACAGAGGTAAGTAACATAGCCTACTCCATTTAGTAGATAATAAATTTATAATAAATTTTTGAGCTCTGTGAATTAAAATCCATAGAGATGCTGAGTATTGTTGCCTCATATCATTAGCATTTTGGCTGGAAACCTCTCCCTCTAGGCACATATGGGGTTTTTATTTTTATGCATAAATTTGCATAACTGCTTCACTATCTTTCACAGACTACAGTCTTTAGACATTAACTTGACAAATATGATCAAGTTACAAGTTTCAGTCTGGTTCAACGGGTTGGCAACTTCTTAGTGGGAGTATTTCCTTATCTCCTCAGTCTTCCCTCGTCTCTGTCTCTGTCTCAGTCTCTTATCTCTCTTCAGTGACAGGCATTTAGTCAGTAGCAACCGTAGACTAACATAGCAAACATTCATTTTCAAAGATAATTTATTGGTTTTGTTGGGTATTTTCAGACTCCAAGTCAGCAGGAAATATTCAGAAACAGCTTTCTTCAGGAAATGATCACTAGTTATACAAGGCACTATCATGCACAGGCAACAGAGAGATTGTGCTGTGGCATTTGATCGTTTAATTTTCTCCCAGCTTCATCAGCCTACATAGAAAATGTCCTTTCAACTATATTAAACTTGAATCCCTAAACTCTCATCTGCTTGACTGCCAAATTCCCCATCACCACCTCCACTCAAATATTTATGGGTACTGCTTGCTGATTTTTGCCAAAAGTTGCTGTCCTGGGCTCCCCTGCCCTGGGTACAGGTGGTCCACAGACAGTCCACCAGGAGTGGGACCTCTGCACCTGATGCTCACTGAAGATGCCAGTGGGGGAAGAATTACCTGAGCTTCAGTTCTCTGGACCTGGAATTCTCTTGACACACTTGCCAAGTGAGAAAACTCCTCTGCTCTTTCTAATACTCAGTTGGGTACAACAAGTTTGCATAAGTGCCAGAGCTTTGCAGAAACAAGGGAAGCAACTCTTTCCACTTTCACAGAGTCATCTTCTTTATCAAGCATATAGATGCCATTAGAACCTGCCTGCAAGCTGCACTCTGAACAGCCAGTGCCATGTTTAAAGCATGGGTGATCATTCCAGATGCTTCCCTGTCTTATAGCCGGTCTAATATCAGAAACCCTGTCATCTCCCATGCATAATGACTGCCACTGGGCCTCTGTTAAACTTGTATTTATCTGAATGCTGTGAGCTATGGGTGAATTCCAAGTCTTCCCCCTACCCAGAATTCCCCCCCCTTCAAAATCTCTATTCATCAATGGATGCAAATAGATATCCAATACTTCCACCAGAGTGAAGCATCTGACTCCTATACTTCACCCATTAACTTTGGCTTTTATCATAAAAAATATATATATAATTATAATCAGTATTAGAGAAATAACCACTAAAATACAGAAGAAAAAAAATCCTGCTGTAGAAAGCTTTAAAATTATAGCTCTCAGCATAAACTTCCCAAATCAGAGCCTGACTACCAAGTTTTATATTCTTACTCATCAACTTACTACATGTATGACCTTGGGGAAATGTCAGCTATTTATTGCTGTGTAACAAACAACCATAAAAATTAGCAGCTTAAAATACCCTGTGCTTATTATCCTACAGTTTTTCTCAGTTAGAAATCAGGGCAGGACTTGACTAGGTTCCTTACTCCAGGGTGTTTCATAAAGTTGAAACTAAAGGTGTTGGCCAGGGTTGGAATCTCATATGAGACGAGACTTGGGGAAAGTTACAATTCCAAGTTCACATGATTGTTAGTAGGATTCAATTCCTTACAGGTTATTAAATACCAGTTTCATGCTAGCTGTTAGCAGGAGTCCACCCTCAGCTCCTTGCCACATGTGCTTCTTCATATTGCAGCTTTACTTCACCAAAGTCA
Organism: Muntiacus reevesi; assembly: GCF_963930625.1. NCBI lineage: Eukaryota > Metazoa > Chordata > Mammalia > Artiodactyla > Cervidae > Muntiacus > Muntiacus reevesi. The sequence goes on from NC_089264.1 coordinate 3,027,641, forward strand.
GGGCAGGAAAAAATCAACATGGAGAATCTGGTAGCAGGATGAGAGCTACAATCTCATACATCCTAAACACAAACATGGTATCCCAACACTAGGTCATACTCTATCATTAGAAGCAAATCACAGGTCCCACCATGCTCATTACAAGAGGTAAGGTTTAATAGTAGGTTATCTAAGAGACCATCTACCAAAATAAATCACTTATTTGTGTATTTTTCTTTCTAAACATGTAAAATAGAAAGACAAATGAAGATAACAATAGTACTCACCTCATAGATTTATGAAGACTGAAAGCATAGGTCCACACAAAAAATCTATATACAGGTGTTGTACGACATAAATCATAGCAAGATCCTTTATGACCCACTTCCTAAAATAATGGAAATAAAAACAAAAATAAGTAGGACCTAAATAAACTCAAACACATTTGCACAGCAAAGGAAACTATAAACAGGGTGAAAAGACAACCCTCAGAATGGGAGAAAATAATAGTAAATGAAACAACTGACAAAGGATTAATTCCCAAAATACACAAGCAGCTCACACAACTCAATACAAACAGAAAAACAAACAATCCAGTCAAAAAGTGGGCAAAAGACCTCAACAGAAATTTCTTCAAAGATGACATAAAGATGGATAATAAGCACATGAAGAGATGCTCAGCATCGCTCATTATCAGAAAAATGCAAATCAAATCCACAATGAGATATTACATCACACCAGACAGAATGGCCATAATAAAAAAATCCACAAACAACCTGTGTTGGAGAGGGTGTGGAGAAAAGGGTAACCCTCCTACGCTGCTGGTGGAAATGTAAATTGATACAGCCACTATGGAAGACAGTATGGAGTTTCCTTAAAAAAACTAGGAATAAAACCACCGTATGACCCAGCAATACCACTTCTAGGCATATACCCTGAAGAAACCAAAACTGAAAACAAAAACAAAAACAAAAAAAAGTACCCTAATGTTCATTGCAGTACTATTTACAATAGCCAAGATATGGAAACATGTCCACTGACAGATGAATGGATAAAGAATCTGTGGTACATTTATACAATGGAATACTACTCAGCCATAAAAAGCGACACATTTGAGTCAATTCTAATGAAGTGGATGAATTTAGAGCCTATTATAGAGATTGAATTAAGTCAGAAAGAGAAAAACAAATATCAGTAGTAACACATATAACACATATATATGGGATCTAGAAGGATGGTGCAAATGAACCTGTTTGCAGAGCAGCAGTGGAGATGCAGACATAGAGAACAAACGTATGGACAAGGGTGGCGGAGAAGGGGGAGAGGGTGGGATGAGTGGGGAGAGTAGCATGGATTCACATACACTAACACATGTAAATAGATAGTCAATGGGAATTTGCTCTATGACTCAGGGAATTCACATTGGGACTCTGTAATAACCTAGAGGGGTGGGAATGGACAGAAGGTGGGAGGGAAGTTCAAAAGGGAGGGGACATATGTACACCTATGGTTAATTCATGCTGAAGTGTGACAGACATCAAACCAATATTGTAAAACAATCATCAATCAATTAAAAATAAATAAATATTTTTAAAAACCTACAGACAGGTGTTTATAACAGCTTTATTCATAATTGCCAAAACTTGGAAGCAACTAAGATGTTCTGAGAAATGGTGAGGGACAGAGAGGCTTGGAGTGCTGCAGTCCATGGAAATACAAAGAGTCAGACACGACTGAGCAACTGAACAACAAGACATCCTTCAGTAGGTGAATGAATAAATTACTGTGTTACATCCCGACAATAGAATATTATCCAGTGCTAAGAAGAAAAGAACTATCACGCCATGAAAAGACATGGGACAACCTTAAATGCACACCACTAAGTGAAAGAAGCCAATCTGAAAAGGCTATGTATGATGTGATTCCAATTATATGACATTCTGGAAAAAGCGAAACTATGGAGACAGCAAAAAGATAAGTGGTTATCAGAGGTTGGGTTGTAGGGGTGGAGGAGATGAATAGGTGTAGCACAGACAATTTTCCAAGTAGTGAAAATATTCTATATGATGCCATAATGATGAACAGATGTCATTATTATCAAACCTACAGAATATATAAAACCAAGAGTGAACTGTAATATAAACTATGGACTTTGAGTGACTATGATGAGTCAGTGTAGTTTCATCAGTTTTAACAAATGTACCACTCTGATGGGAGATGGTGATAATGGGGAAGAGATGCATGTGCCAGAGCAGGGGATAAACACATAGCATATCTCTGTGTTTATCCTTAATTTTGCTATGAACCTAAAAACAATTTTTAAAAATCAATTAAAAAATACAAATAAGCCAATTTAAAAATTGACTAAGTAAATAAGCATTTACAAAAAAAGATACACAAATATGCAACAAGTACACAAAAAGATGCTCAGCATTATTAGTTACAAAGGAAACGTAAATCAAAATCACACGATATCATCCCATACTCTGAAATCATAAACTTAAAAGGACAATAATAAGTGTTAACAAGAATATGGAAAAATGGAACTCTCCTGCGGTGCTGGTGGAAATGTGAAATAGACCACTCTGAAATATACTTTACAAGCTCCTCAAAATGTTAAATATAAAATATCCAAAACTCCAGCAAGACCCACTCATAAGTATATGCTGGGAAAACAGAAACACATGCCACATAGAAACATGCATCATGTACATAGCAGCGCTATCCACAAAAGCCAAATGGTGGAAATAACCCAAATGTCCATCAACTGATGCATGAATAAACACAATGTGGTCTGTACACACATGACAACCTTTTGTGAATAAGGCATGATTTGGTGATAAAAAGGAATGAACTACTGATATGAGTCATGCTGCAATAAAGCTGTTCTTTAAAAAATAATTGAATTGTAAACTGTAAGAAGGGCAGCTTTTACATCTGCGTAAAAAGCATTTGTTGGCTAATACCAAAGACTTTTAAACTTTTAATCTGTCATACATTTAGCCATTGCAGATTATTCAAACCATTGTTTGTCCATATAATTATGTCTAGATGGTTTTAAAATAAAAATGTAATTCATTCTCTTAATTCTGTTGTATCAAAACCAGTCATGCCTGTTGAACCATGATTTCTGTTACATGTGTAAACAGATTGAAGTACACTAAATTTAGCAAAAGTGCAACAAATTTCTATCAGTTACTGGATCCACAATTCTGTTAAGGTTAAAGCTGTATTAACCAAATTATATAACTTATGCAAGGTTGAATACAGGCATTCTAAATTTAAAAATAAATCATTTGTTTTGCCAGGAGTAAAAGAAAAACTGCAGCAGCAGGAATACAGATTAGTTTACCCTCACCTCACATTAGGTTACTTTCTTCCTTTGAAAGTAACTAAGGCTATTTTTTCCATGTCAGAGAATGAATTCCTAGTGGTTTTTACACCTGAAAAATAGTCATGGACAGTTTGTTTCAAATACCATGGAACTCTTCTATCTAATGATGATCTGCTTACTTGTCAGCCACCTGGGGACTGTGGGTGGCGTGGGTTGTCCAACTCTCTTTCGATTATGTCCTTGGAAAGGAATAGTAGCTACCATGCCAATGTTCCTTTGGTATTCTCTTCATGCCAAATAGCTCTTGTTTTGAATTTCTGTCAGTCTTCTCCCTTAGTCCTGGTGAATTAAGCTCATAGCCATAGTATTTAACTACCGGGACATACATGAGCAGTTACCACAGGGCTCGCAGACCTGTGGCCAGAACAGGCGAATGGCAGCAAGCTCGAGCGTCCTTGTTTCCCTCGTAAATTGCACCGCACATCTATTTAATCCAGCAGCAATGTGAATGTCCCTCTCTGGGGTCCATTAAGAATTTCCTGTAAGGATCATGTTAACGAAATATTTCAGCCATAAAAATATAAGGTAGGATTCTCAATACTGTCTTATATGAGTATGCATATCTCATATCTTATGAGTATGCATTGATTCATTTAATTAGCTACTTTTTAAATGTCATATATCCACCCAGAGGCCTTTGAATTATGATTTTGGCCTTAAAAAGATAAACTAAATAGAATAATAAAATCAATGACCCCATCAGCAAATATGTTTTTAACATTTTTTAAAATATGTCTTTTATTTTTTACTTATGCAAACTTAGAATAATGTTGAGAGTAATTATATTGAAACAGTTACATAATTGAGTGAAAATACAGCAGATTAATAAGGGGAAAAATGTCTTTCTATTCGGGCTATGTTAAAAAGTCAAAATAAAATTTATTTTCAAATTTTGTAGTAGATTAACTTTCAGAGCAAAACTTAGAAGGGCCTGAGACTTAAAATTAAAAGTAGTAATAACTAAATCAATATTTTTTTGCCAAGTGTCTATATACCATTCATGGGATAACTTTGAATATTAACTATAAAATCTGTTTTAATGTTGATAAAGTTAACATTTGAGCACTTTATTATATTGAGTGATAAAATTAACCTTTAAGCACTGTTTAGCGCTATTCCCATTTCATAGATGTGAAACACAGAGAGGCTAAGTCACCTGCCCAAGGTCACACAGCTAGAGAGGCAGAACTGTGATTCTAACAGAGGCAGCCTGTCTCTGAAGACTTCATGCTTCACCACAAAGCCATCCAGCCATTGCACCCTTGAACTAAACTTGCCGCTACATTTGGTTTTCTCCTCCCTTCCTCTCCTCCTCTGCCTTACCTGCTTCCCCTTCCTCTTTCCTCCTGCACCTCTTCTTCCTCTTCCCCCTTCTTCTCCTCAGCCCTCTGTTCCTCTTGCTCTTCTCCTCCTGCTTCCCCTTCTTCCTCCTCCTTCTCCTCTCTTCCTCTTTTTCTTCTCCCTCCTTCCTCTTTCTCACCCTCTCTCTCCAGTTATAGAAATACATAGCGTTTCTTTCATTTCTTGGTAGTTTTAGACTTTCCTTTCTATTTCCCCTCTCACCCGTTTACTGTTAGTGGAAGCTCCCCTATTTTCAGATCATGTTGATATCAAGTATACCACTCATCCTTGACCATGCCTCCTTTTCCTGACCCTCTTTTATCTTTTTCTACATGGTTCCTGAGGCTTTGAAATGGTGAGAAGCTTGTGCAACTGGCAGATGAGTTCACTGACTCATCAATGACTTGAGCAGTTTGAGCAACTAGCAAATACCTTAGTATTTGTTCATCCTGACAGTGTGGCCTTCGTGTGCAGAGCAGTTCATGCATCAGGCGGGAATAGTTCCAGTCAGTATTCCTTACTGATGTTTCCAGAAGACCATCCATTTTCCCAAGGGTTGTGATCATATTAGTCACACAGAGCAAAATAAGTCATGCTTCTTTTCTAAATAAAAAGCAAAACCATTATAATTCCCAAGGCAAACAAGCTTCAACAAGAGCAAAATGGATTTTCAGAAACTTCGTGGAAATTATTTGTATCATAAAGTAGATAATACTTTATGTTTTGAAATGTGTCACAACATGTGAAATTTTTAATCAGGGGAAACAAATGTACTTTTTGTTTCCATGTGAAAAAGTAACACAAATGACAGCTATTAAATTAAGATGAAAAATAACTAGGAGAAAATTTGTATTTAGTATTGCCATAAATTTACAAAAGTTAATAAATATTTTTCTTTGTTTTTTATTCTTTTCTGTTGGAAATAAAAATGCATATATTTTTTAAAATACCCTATTCTTTAATCTATTCTGAGATGATTAACACTGTTAACACTATGCCTATCATGCATTTTTTATGGCAGGAGAGAAAGGGCCTGCACATATGTTATTTTAACCCCACTATCACCAAGAGGAGCAGGAGGACTATGGGCATTATAGGTGTTCATGGTCAGTCTGCTAGAAGTCAGAGATTCAGGTATAGAGCACCCTCTCCAGTCCCTTAAGTTAGTGAACTTTCTACCCACTGACTTGCCTCTAAATGCATGAGGAAGACAGGTAATCCCTTCTTTGCTTTCAGAGCTGTGGCTCTATCATTGAACCCAAGTTCATGTGCCTGGTGCTCAGTGAGGCCAAACAAACCAAGCTGTTAGAGTTTGGAGCAGAGAAGGATTTATTGCAAGGGCCGTGCAAGGAGAATAGGATGGTTTAAATTCAAAATCCCTGATGGATTTCAAGGAATAAATTTTAAAGGCCAGGGGAGGTAGGGGAGGCTCAGGATGTGTGATCAGCCCATGAACAATCCTCTGCTTAGTTGATGGTGAGGTAATAAGACAGGGTCACAGGGGTTAACATTGTCAATCCTCAGGCTACACACTCAAGGTCTTCAAGTAGTTAACTTCTTCCATTTGCTGGAGGTTTTAGCATCTGCAGAGCAGCATCTGTGTATCAGATATTGTTATCTAGGTACTTCAGGGAGGAACTAAAGATTCTGTGACTGCCATATGGCTGATTTACTATTTAAATTGTGGCTAGTTCTCCTGGCCCAATTGCTACTTTTGTCATTACGCGTTCACATCCTTTCAATCCCTGAGTTCGTAAGTCAGGCTTTTTTGACTCAAAGGATGTCTGGAAGACAACACCTTTTCTACAAACGAGAGGGAGGAAGAGGACTTGGGGAAAGTGGTCTGCCCTAGGATGGCCCTATAGGTTCCTGCTCAGTTACGCTCAAAAATTATCAAAATATGTTTTGTGACACTTTGTCTTAAAATTCAGGACTGGAGTCAAATAATCTGCATTTTGATACTCATATCTATTGTTTCAACTACAAATTCAAAGACCCAAATTAAAAATTTTCTTATGTTCTAATTCTATAATACTTTTAAAATTGCTTATAGGCAAATTACAGAAACTATTAGATAAGAAATATGACAGCCAAGCATTGAAGTCTTAGGACTAAATTCTGTAGCAAGGGCAGTCACTGAACTAGAATGAGACGAGTAATTTAATTGTTAAAACTACATTTCAGATGTAAATTTCCCTCTACAAACTATGATTTTTGATCTTACTATCACTGTTTTTATCTAAAAATCTAAAAATAGCATTCTAAACTGGGCTAGAAATTTGAAAGCATGTTTCTTCACAATACTTTCCATCCCCACACAAACCCCTACATTTGGAAGGAATGTCTGTGACATGTCATCTTTGATATTTCTAATCTTGTTCCTGGAGGAAATTGGCAGTGTAAAGTAATAAAATGGAAATTTACAAATTTCATTAATCAAATGAAGTTTGATTTCTGTCCTGGAAACAGACAGGCCATGTAAAGAATTTTTCCAAGCCATTTATTTTCCTAATATTTGTTTAAACTTCTACTTTGGAAGATTTATTTCTAGAGTTAATTAATGATTTAGAGCTGTTTCCTAGTCATCTCTAGAAAGTAGTTCATCTTGGAAACACTTTTGTTCATCTTGATCCATTAAGTTCATCTTGGAAATTTAGCTCTCTCTCAATCTTATACTTTATGATTGGGAGTTTTGATTAAATGTTGAAATTACTTCTTTGTGAATGTAGTACTCTTTAGTTAAATTACAAAACTTGACCTTGAGATTATGATTTTAAACTGTAATTTTGATGTACACAGAATATCTTTGCTACTGACCAACCACTTGTATTGAAATCCCCTATAATTAATTGATTTACTATTACTCAGAAATGATCAGGCTATTCTTAACACTTATAGACAATAAGCGCTTCAGATTGAGGGCCTGTGTCTGATTCATCTATGTGATCTCCCTAGTAGGTTGTATACAAACAGGATGTCAAATAAACAAGTAATTATTTTCTGTTATAAGTGATTTGGAGACAACAGACAGCAATTTGATTCTGAACTTTCCGCTTAATCACTTTAGGCAATTAGTCAACCTCCTACTTTCATCATCTCTGAAGAAGTAATTAAAAAAAAGAAAATCAGCCCCCATAGAGTTAGCTTGAGAATTGAATAAGATAATGTGTGTCAAGCAACATTGTGCCAAAATCATTCTAAGTACTCACCTGCAGTTCGCTATCAATAAATAAAGAAAACAAAATGCTATTCATGATCACATGCATAAGAGAATGGTGAACTATAGCGAAAAACCTAAATATCATCTAGAGGAAATCAGTTGAAAAATTACATAGAATATTATACCATCAGCCAAGTGGATAAGAAAATGTTTTAGGTACTGATATGGAATTCACTATAAGTAATGCTATTAACCAAAAATCCAAACCAGGAATTTTCTGGTGGGACAGTGGATAGGAATCTACCTGCCGATACAGGAAACAGGGGTTTCACCCCTGGTCGGGAGGATTCCACAGCCACGGAGCAACTAAGCCCATTGCCACAATAACTGAGCCCATCTGCCCTGGAGCCTGTGCTCAGCAACAAAGGAATCCATTGCAACAGCAAGCCTGCCCACCGCAGTGAGGCACAGACCCTGCTCTCCGCAGCTAGAGAAGGCCCACACACAGCAGTAAAGATTCCGTGTATCCAACAATAAAAAAAAAAAAAATTAAAAATGGGGGACACATGTACACCCAGCACTGATTCATGCCAATGTATGGCAAAACACACTACAGTGCTATAAAATAATTAGCCTCCAGTTAAAATAATAAAATTATTTTAAAAAAGGAAACAAATTATAGTGCAGAGTGGGCATATGTATGAAAAAGAAAATGAAGCAACTCATATGCACTTTCTCCAGGCTGGAGAGATCACATAGATGAATCAGATACAGACTCACATCTTCAGGAGTTTGTTGAATGTGTTAAAACAGCCCGGCCATTTCTGAGTAACAGGATATAACTATATCTAGATATATCTATATCTAGTTCAAGAGGAAGACATTTGCTTCTGGCTTTTAGGTTCTTCTGGCTGGTATAAGAATTAAATTCACATGAGAAAGATTGACAGGAGAAAGTTAAACAAAGTTTGATAATATGTATACATGGGAAAGACCTAGAAAAATTTGTAACTCACCCAAACACCTGAAATCCTCACCTTAAACACCATCTTCAGCTAAAGACAAAAGAGGATTTGGGGGGTAGTGATTTGGTACTTCAAAGGTGAAGAAGGCAATTTACCTGGAGATGAGAAAGCAGATGTTTGGTAAACAGATGTTTGCTGGGCCAGGCAGATCACTACGGAACAAAGAATGAACTAATGGATTGACTTTGTTCCCCTACCACACCCAACCATATTCTCTGCAGATGTCTGTGGTGATCACTCTATTCTGGGAACAGACCCATTATCTAATATTTTTAGGCAAGACAAGGGGGAGATAACAATAAAACTTTCTAGAGACTTCTGATTCTTAAAAATAACCCACCTAGATTAATCCTCTTGCCAAAGAGACACATTTTGGGGTGGCAAATTGCACTGCTCACAGTCCCACCTGGACTTTAGAAACTGCTCCAAAAGGCTTACAGTCCAGAAGCTGAGTTGATAACTTATTTCATCCCATTGAACTGGTCTCTTATTCCTGACAGCAGGTCAGTCCAGTTAAATTCATTTCAGGAGATGGTGATGGAGACGGGCTCTGAAAGTTAGGCCCATATGGCACTAGAAACCAGGTATTTAATAAGAGGTATCTCTATGGAGACAAAAGAAAAACAAGATTAATGGTTGAAGCAAATTATACATGTTTCTGAGCCCAAGAGCTTTCCAGGTGGTTCAGTTCAGTGAGTTCAGTTCAGTTGCTCAGTCATGTCTGACTATTTGTGAGCCCATGGACTGTAGCACACCAGGCCTCCCTGTCCATCACCAACTCCTGGAGTTTACCCAAACTCATGTCCATTGAGTCAATGATGCCATCCAACCATCTCTTCCTCTGTCATCCCCTTCCTCTCCTGCCTTCAATCATTCCCAGCATCCGGGTCTTTTCTAATGAGTCAATTCTTCTCATCAGGTGGCTAAAGTATTGGAGTTTCAGCTCTAACCTCAGCCCTTCCAATGAATATTCAGGACTGATTTCCTTTAGGATGGACTGGTTTGATCATATTGCAGTCCAAGGGACTCTCAAGAGTCTTCTCCAACACCACAGTTCAAAAGCATCAATTCTTCTGTGCTCAGCTTTCTTTATAGTCCAGCTCTCACATCCATATATGACTACTGGAAAAACCATAGCTTTGACTAGATGGACCTTTGTTGGCAAAGTAATGTCTCTGCTTTTTAATAAGCTGTCTATGTTGGTCATAACTTTCCTTCCAAGGAGCAAGCGCCTTTTAATTTCATGGCTGCAATCACCATCTGCAGTGATTTTGGAGCCCAATAAAATAAAATCTGCCACTATTTCCACTGTTTCCCCATCTATTTGCCATGAAGTGATGGGACCAGATACCATGATCTTAGTTTTCTGAATGTTGAGCTTTAAGCCAACTTTTTCACTTTCCTCTTTCACTTTCATCAAGAGGCTCTTTAGTTTTTCTTCACTTTCTACCATAAGGGTGATGTCAGTGTCATCTGTATATCTGAGGTTACTGATATTTCTCCTGGCAATCTTGATTCCATCTTGTGCTTCATCCAGCCCAGCATTTCGCATGATGTACTCTGCATATAAGTGGTAAATAATCTGCCTGCCAGTGCAGGAATCACAAGAGACTCTGGTTCAATCCCTGGATCAGGAAGGTCCTGGAGTAGGAAATGACAACCTGCTCCAGTATTCTGCCTGGAAAGTTCCATAGACAGAGGATCCTGGCAGGCTACAGTCCAAGGGGTCACAAAGAGCTGGATACAACTGAGCACACACATCACCTTCACCATCTGAGCCCATGGAGCAGCCAGCAGGCAAAATTTCTAGATGTCAGAGTCCAAGTACCTTTTGCAGTTTGAAATGTTCCTTATGATGTCATCAGGTGTTCAAGTAAGCTTTTGAGTCATTCACACAGCAATAGGCATGAGGATTGTGTAAACATGCGCTATTGTGATCATCTTCTTTAAGTTTAAATCAAATTGTTCAGCTTCACCTTGCAGGGTTTCAGGAAAAGGATACTAATTTCATTCAAAAGTGGGGGAAAAAAACAGATATGTTAGTTTGGAGAGCTGTAGTCAAATATTTGAGAAAACTAGAAGAATGCAGAATCCAGTCCAGTTTACAGGTGGGGGAAAGAAAAAAACTTCAGAGATGATTAGCAGAACTAGAATCTAATATCCACAACTGGATATTATAGTTCTACTTAAACACATTTTTTTTTTCTCTAAAATCACCCACATTTCTACCAAAGATACACAAGTGAAGACTAATTTCTTTGCAAAATAATCTTAGTTTCACTAAACTTACATATTTACATAAGTCCAGCAAGAATAGTGGGCTTCTCTGGTGCCTCAGATGGTAGAGAATCTGCCTGCAATGCAGGAGACCTGGGTTCAATCCCTGGGTCAGGAAGATCCCCTGAAGAAGGGAATGGCTACCCACTCCAGTACTCTTGCCTGGAGAATTCCACTGACAGAAGAGTCTGGCCGGTTACAGTCCATGGAGTTGCAAAGAGTTGGACACAACCAAGGGAATAACGTACATAACAAAGCAAAAATAGTAACTGACCCAACGGACATGTTTAAATATGCTTTGCTGGAACTTTTCATAAGGAATCTCTAGACTGAAACTTTAACAGTATTTCAAGATCAGGAAACCATGGTAAGGAATTGCCATCAGACTCACCTGTAATATATTTATGTTAATTCCTCTCTTCTTGAGGTCCCCCAAATATCCCTAGGTTTCTGCACCTGCAGGAAGTGACCTTCCTTACTCAGCTGGTAAGGCTATTGGGAACCATGTATGCAGGGGGTTTTATGGAGCCATAAAGTCAGTCTTAGTTCCTTGAAGCTGTCTGGTCATCTCTGAGTCCATGTGTGCCTCTTTTCAATACAATATTTTGGTCAAAGCCTTGGTAAAATAACCAATGTTTCCAATTATGCCCTGTTACAAGGAGAACAGATTCTTAGTATATTTATGCAAATAAGTATATTGTCACGTAAATAAGAGTACTCACTAAGAGTTTCCAAATTCAGGAGGGACCAGGCAGGGAGACTAAATCTAAATGTTTCAATTCTGTTACAAAGATATAATTCAACAAATTGGTATAAATCATAGTTAGCTTAAGAGAAAATGTTTCCTTATATTAGGAAAGCAAAGATTAAAAAGATGTGGTATTTCAGATAAGAGTCATAAAAATTATAATCATATTCATCATTTCATTCAGTCCTGGGTAATTAATTCTTGTTGATCTTGACCTTTTGCTAGCAGTTTTTTATGAAGCTGTCTATTTTTCTATTGTGGATGTGTGTGTACCTTTACATAGTTTAGTGGTATGACCTAATATTTTTTAAAGCCCTTAATTGTCAAGAAGCACTTTCTATGAATCCTTTTTGAAGATGAAGCATGTTTTATAAAGGCATCAGAGCAAATCAGTAAATGGCAAAAGGCATGGCTATAGATATGATTATAATGCAATTGACAAGGAAATTAGTTATTTCTGCAACACACATTTTAAACTAACTAGAATTATTATTGATAACATTTTGCCAGAACATGCAGATTTGGGGGAATTACAAATGATTTTCACAACACATATTGCAAATATCTATGCAGTATAACCCAAGAAGGCTTATTGTTACTTATTTGACAATGCTTCCCATTTAATTTGCCATGCTAAATAATTCTAATTAGTTTAATATCTCTCTTTGAGATTTTTCAGGGATCCTCTGAAAAAGTCCCAAATTTAGCTAAATATCAAAAGTATTTATTTAGTGTTTGATTTAGCGAAGATTATGAAAGATATCAAAAGGTCTTAAAACACTGGTCAAATAGGATCATAGAGCACTGTGAAATAATACTTTATCCACTTAATGAAATTGATAATAAGAGATTTCAAAAGCAAGTACAAAAAATTATACCATATTACTTCAAAGACAAAGAAACTTTTACAGCCTGTTATAAAAGCAGATTGATAGTCCAGTATAACTTTGTCCTCAATAGAAAGAAAACCAAATTCTAGTTTTACATCAGCTTACTTTCAATGTTAAAAATTATTCAATTAAATTAATTCTAATCTTAACCACTCTTAATCACACACAAATCTCTGTTCTCAGGGTTCCTTTACCAAAACCTTCTATAGCTTTCCTTTTATATGCAGCTTTTGTCCAATGCTTGATCTCCCTGCCTCTCTCTTCCTCTTTCTCTCCATCTATCTACCTCCATCTCTCTCCATTTTAACCTCTCTTTAGGATAAAATTACTTTCCTCCCCTTAACAAAATGTATTTCCATTCCTTATACTTAAAAAAAAATTTACTTGTGTACAAAATTATTTCCTTGTTAATTTTAATAGAATGTGAAGTCAAATGGGCTTTACAAAGGATCACTATGAACAAAGCTAATGGAGGTGATGGCATTCCAGTTGAGCTATTTCAAATCCTGAAAGATGATGCTGTGAAAGTGCCACACTCAATATGCCAGCAAATTTGGAAAACTCAGCAGTGGCCACAGGACTGGAAAAGGTCAGCTTTCATTCCAAAGCCAAAGAAAGGCAATGCCAAAGAATGCTCAAACTACCTCACAATTGCACTCATCTCACACACTAGTAAAGTAATGCTTAAAACTCTCCAAGCCAGGCTTCAGCAATATGTGAACTGTGAACTTCCAGATGTTCAATCTGGTTTTAGAAAAGGCAGAGGAACCGGGCATCAAATTGCCAACATCCTCTGGATCACCAAAAAAACAAGAGAGTTTCAGAAAAACATCTATTTCTGCTTTATTGACTACGCCAAAGCCTTTAACTGTGTGGATCACAATAAACTGTGGAAAATTCTTAAAGAGATGGGAATACCAGACCACCTGACCTGACTCTTGAGAAATCTGTATGCAGGTCAGGAAGCAACAGTTAGAATTGGGCATGGAACAATGACTAGTTCCAAATAGGAAAAGGAGTATGTCAAGGCTGCATATTGTCACCCTGCTTATTTAACTTGTATGCAGAGTATATCATATGAAACTCCAGGATGGATGAAGCAGAAGCTGGAATCAAGATTTCCAGAAGAAATATCAATAACCACTGATACACAGATGACATCACCCTCATGACAGAAAGTGAAGATGAACTAAAGAGCTTCAGGATCAAAGTGAAAGAGGAGAGTGAAAAAGTTGGCTTAAAACTCAACATTCAAAAAACTAAGATCATGGCATCTGGTCCCATCACTTCATGGCAAATAGATGGGGAAACAGTGACAGATTTTATTTTTTGAGGCTCTAAAATCACTGCAGATGTTGACTGAAGCCCTGAAATTAAAAGATACCTGTTCCTTGAAAGAAAAGCTATGACCAATCTAGATAGCATATTAAATAAAGCAGAGACATTACTTTACCAGCAAGGGTCCATCTAGTCAAAGCATGGCTTTTCCAGTAGTCATGTATAGATGTGATAGTTGGACTATAAAGAAAGCTGAGTGTTGAAGAATTAATGCTTTTGAACTGTGATGTTGGAAAAGACTCTTGAGAGTCCCTTGAACTGCAAGGAGAACCAACCAGTTCATCCTAAAAGAAATCAATCCTGAATATTCATAGGAAGGACTGATGCTGAAGCTGAAACTCCTATTTTGGCCACCTGATGTGAAGAACTGACTCTTTGTAAAAGACACTGATGCTGGGAAAGATTGAAGGTGGGAGGAAAAGGGGTCAACAGAGGATGAGATGCTTGAATGGCATTACCAATGCAATGGACATGAGTTTGGGTAAACTCCAGGAGTTGGTGATGGGAAGGGAGGCCTGGCGTGCTGCAGTCCATGGGGTCACAAAGATTTGGACATGATTGAGTGACTGAACTGAATTGAACCTCATACAATTGTGGACTGTGTTTATATTTCTGATTTTGAAGAGATTTTCAAGATAATTACAGTCACTTTCCTTATCATAATCATTGGCCTTCAGCTTCCATCTCACACTGTGTGGGCTCAAACGAGCCTACTTACAAGCCCTAGGAGATTCAGCTAACATTGCTGGAAGGGTGGATTTGTATGTCTTGTCTTACAATACTGGGCAGGGGAAATATACCCCAATGAGACACAGTGTTCATCTCACAACACAATTAGGAGAGAGATATGATCACTCTACATAAAGCCCATTCAAATACATTGATTGCCCTACAAATGTTCAGCTCAATTTCATCAACACTTATACCTCTAACCACAGCCTCCACAAAACCCAGTCTGTAAGCCTGAGTCTTACAGTACTGGGTAGGGCAAATTTTCCCAGCCAGTCAAAACAGACAGTCCCATAAAACACTCAGGTAACATCAACACAGCCTTTTCATATAACATCTACTCCAACTTTCCAACTTTTGTAATCCTATCATCCCTTGTGCTTTTACATTTTCTCAATCTAGTTGTAGCCTGTCTGGGTTCCACCAGTGGATTGTGGTACCGCAGCATGTAGGGTTCCTGGATCAGAGTCTCAGAAGCTTCTTTTCATTCCCTTTGTATTTTACCTATTCCTGTGTAAGAGGCTTTGGGTCTCCAGTGAGGCATCAAGCATAAAGCAAGCTGAGCACTGAAGAATTGATGCTTTTGAAATGTGGTGTTGGAGAAGACTCTTGAGAATCTCTTGTACTGCAAGGAGATCCAACCAGTCCATCCTAAAGGAGATCAGTCCTGGGTGTTCATTGGAAGGACTGATGTTGAGGCTGAAACTCCAATACTTTGGCCACCTGTTGTGAAGAGCTGACTCATTTGAAAAGACCCTAATGCTGGGAAAGATTGAGGGCAGAAGAAGAGGACAACAGAGGATGAGATGACTGGATGGCATCACCGACTCAATGGACACGAGTCTGAGTAAACTCCAGGAGTTGGTGATGGACGGGGAAGCCTGGCATACTGCAGTCCATGGAGTCACGAAGAGTTGGACACGACTGAGCGACTGAACTGTACTGAACTGAATATCTGTTTTACTTATCTTATTTCTTAATAACCATCTAAATATTTCTACCCTGCTGTGATGGGTGCAGTGATTCTTTGTGGTTATGGGGACATACAAATGAAAGGGAAGAATAGTCACTGGAGCAGAAAGGGCATGAGGGAGATAATCCCTGATTTCCTTCCCAACCCCACCTTCCAGATGGGAGGGGGGATTTTTGCCCTTATTTAGCTTTGATCAGTGTCATGGCTTTGGTGCGTGATGGAGACTTATTTACCATGCTAATTTTATTGTAATGAGAGTATAATGAGCAACAGATTACATTCAGATGAAGGAGATTCCAGCCTTTCCCATTGTTTGCCTCCAGTTATCACCCAAAATATGTGGTTTCCTATCAGTCCTGAGATTCCAACTTTTCTTTGTCTGCCGGTGGACCCCTGCTGTTTATAAGATGGGTGGTTTCCTGCAACCTGGCCCCTGCCCCAAATCTCTGCTCATACCTAGCTATCTGTCTGCTGGAACAACTTAATGTTCATCTAACCTGTTTCATGACTAACTTATTCTATCATGGATGCCTTCCTGAGTTGGTGAGTGGCCCAATGGCTCAAATGCTCAACTTGTATCCACCAACTGTGTGGCTGTGTTTCTAAGATGTCCTTTAACAATCACCTTTACCTCATCATGGGCATAACAACCCACAACAGAGTGTCCAAACAGACAACAGTATGGTGAGACCCACAAACTCATCAGTCTTTGGGGCTAGCCAGAACAACAGGCTTACAGGGTGTATGTCTGCATCCTACCGGAAAGAATTTCCTTTTTATGAACAAATGACACATAGAGACTAAGAAAAACAGTTACCATGTCTGGAAAGAGAAGGATCAGTAAAGACAAGAGTGATAATAACAGAATAATGGGACAAAGTAGGTGATTAAATAGTTAATCCCACTAGGGGATTGTAAGTACAGAAAGTATGGGAGTTCCCTGTAAGTTAACGATCACTCAAGAAAGCAAGTTTGCTTAACCACAAAACCAAACAGCCTTGCTTAGCAGCAAAACTATGTAACAGAAGCCCTGAAACCATAAAACAATGGTGGCATGAGACCCACATCCTATCCAGTGAGGTCAGTAAATTAATGGTTCCAGGACATGCTCTTTGCACACATGAAAAGCACTAATTTGTGGACCTAACGTGACCATGCAGGGACAAGAAAATTGCCCAGCCTCGAGCAGGGGCTGCTGCTGGAAGTGTGATGTCTACTCAAGAAAGTTTTTAACTTTAATTAGTTTTCATTCATTCATTCTCTGTTTTTATTTCCTTTAGGAGACTGATTTAAAAAGTATTGCTATGATTTATGACATATATCTATCTATTACAGATTTTTGGTTTCCAGTTACCTTGAGTGTTTTTTAGTAGCAGTTTCTCTATATATATGTGAACATTTTGAGTTGCTGATCTCTTAATTTCAAATGCATTTTTTAAACCCTGAATTTATACTCTCCTCCCCTCATGATTACTGTTTTTGATTTAAGGGGAATACATGTAACTATATGGCTGATTCATATCAATGTATGACAAAACCCACTGAAAAATAAAAAAAAAAAAAGAAAAAAAAATAAAATAAAAATAAAACAAGTACCCTTAAAAAAAAAAAAATTTTACATCGAATTGCTTTGTGTACCCCTTAACTGCTTATTGTGAATACAGATGACTTTACTAATTTTATCTTCTAACCTCTCTACAGGTTTTGTGTGTGAATGATTTTCTACTTTTACGTATGTTTACCTTTATCAGTGAGCTTTTCATTTTATAATTTTCTTGTTTTTAGTTGTGGCATTTTATTTTTCACCTTTAATATTTGTTGTAAAACTGGTTTGTTGGTACTAATTCTCTTAGCTTTTGCTTGTATGGAACACTTTTGATTTCTCCATCAAAACTGAACAAGTGCTTGTTTAGGTAGAGTATTTTTGGCTGTTTTTCCCTTTCATCACTTTAAGTATATCATGGCACTTTCTTCTGGCCTACACAGTTACCACTGGGAAAAGCAGCTGAGAGTCTTATGGGAATGTGTCTGTATGTTATAGGCTTCCCTGGTGGCTCAGGTGGTAAAGCATCTGCCTGCAATGTGGGAGACTGGGGTTCGATGCCTTGGTCAGGAAGATCCATTCCAGTACTCCTGCCTGGAAAATTCCATGGACTGAGGAGCCTGGCAGTCCATGGGGTCACTAAGTGTCAGACATGACTGAGTGACTTCACTTTCACTGTGTGTTATATGTTGCTTTTCCCTTACTTCTCTGAATATTCTCTCTTTAACTTTTGTTATTTTATTTAAATGTATCTTTGCATGTTCCTGTTGAGTTAATTATGTGTGTAATCATTGGTTCATGAACTTCTGTGATATTTTCTCTTCCCAGGTTAGTGAAGTTTTCAGCTATTATATCTTTAAATATTTGCTCAGGCTCTTTCTCTCTCTTCTTCTCTAGGATTCCTATAATGTGAATATTAGTTTGCTTGATATCGCCTCAGTTCAGTTCAGTTCAGTCACTCAGTTGTGTCCGACTCTTTGTGACCCCATGAATCACAGCACGTCAGGCCTCCCTGTCCATCATCAACTCCTGGAGTTTACTCAAACTCATGTCCATCGAGTTGGTGATGCAATCCAGCCATCTCATCCTCTGTTGTCCCCTTCTCCTTCTGCCTCCAACCCCTCCCAGCAACAGGGTCTTTTCCAATGAGTCAGTTCTTTGCATCAAGTAGCCAAAGTATTGGAGTTTCAGCTTCAGCATCAGTCCTTCCAATGAACACCCAGGACTGATCTGCTTTAGGATGGACTGGTTGGATCTCCTTGTAGTCCAAGGGACTCTCAAGAGTCTTCTCCAACACCACAGTTCAAAAGCATCAGTTCTTCAGCACTCAGCTTTCTTCACAGTCCAACTCTCACATCCATACATGACCACTGGAGTAACCATAGTCTTGACTAGACTGATATTTGTTGACAAAGGAATGTCTCTGCTTTTTAATATGCTATCTAGGTTGGTCATAACTTCCCTTCCAAGGAGCAAGCGTCTTTTAATTT
Organism: Muntiacus reevesi; assembly: GCF_963930625.1. NCBI lineage: Eukaryota > Metazoa > Chordata > Mammalia > Artiodactyla > Cervidae > Muntiacus > Muntiacus reevesi. The sequence goes on from NC_089264.1 coordinate 3,046,528, forward strand.
CATGGCTGCAATCACCATCTGCAGTGATTTTGGAGCCCAATGAAATAAAGTCTGACACTGTTTCCACTGTTTCCCCATCTATTTCCCATGAAGTGATGGGACCAGATGCCATGATCTTAGTTTTCTGAAAGTTGAGCTTTAAGCCAACTTTTTCACTCTCCTCTTTCACTTTCATCAAGAGACTTTTCAGTTCCTCTTCACTTTCTGCCATAAGGGTGGTGACATCTGCATATCTGAGGTTATTGGTATTTCTCCCAGCAATCTTGATTCCAGCTTCAGAGGTCTCTTAAACAGTCTCATTTCTTTTTTTTTTTCCTTTTCTCTCTCTCTTTCTTTTTTTTTTTTTTTTTTTCTTTTTTCCTGTTCATCAGCAGTGATTTCTACCATAGAGTCTTTATATGTTAGGCCTAAGAAGTGATTTCACTTATTAAAAATGAATGAGAAAAATAGGTTCAATATAGTTAATGAAATATTCTTTAATTATAGGTGTCTGTGTGGAAGAGGAAACTTCCTTTCATATACTCCAAAGATCTTGATCTCATCTTTAACAAAAATAGAGATTATTAAACTAATTATCATATGTTAGAAACACTTTACTTGTCCCTAGATACAGTTTAATCAATTCTGTTGATTTAATTCTAAAAACATTGCAGGTTAGGGAAAGATTCTTAAACATGAACTGAGTAAAGCGGACCCTCAAACGTCTCCACAGCTCAAGTCTAAGTATCACTGTCTCTGCCTCAAAAACAAAGGAATTGTTATAAGACTTACCCAAGGGCAAAAATTGAAACAGTTTAGATAGAATCAGGACCCAGACCCTAGTTCTTTTTATTTCTCATATTGTGTTCCTTAATGGAATACTTTCCCCCATACTTAATTTAAGTATCTGTAAAATGAAAATACTATATTGGGGGGGGGGGGAAGCCCTGTATAAATGGGCCTGCACAGTTTAAGTCCGTGTTATTCAAGGGTCAACTGTGTATCTCAAAGCGCAAATATTTTTACATGTTACTATATCAGATTAACAAATTTCTGTATTAAAAAAATGCCAAAACAAAAGTTAAAATACAAAAACAAAAAACATAAATTCATATGAAGCCCTTAGAAACATGCCTCGTGTACTTTAAGGGCTTAACATATGTTAATATTACCAGGTTTGGTTTTTTTTTTTTCCACTAGAATAAGAAACACAAAGAAATATAAACTCATAGAAAAGTTAAATCACATCTTTCTTCAGTAATATTTAGCTGAAATATACATGCAGATGGCCTCCCTGGTAGCTCAGATGGTAAAGAATCTATCTGCAATACAAGGGACCTGGGTTCAACTCCTGGATTGGGAAGATCCCCTAGAGAAGGGAATGGCTAACAAAAGTATGCAAAGTACTTTTCCCAATGTACAACTTAATGAATTTCTACCAAGTAAGCTCACCTCTCCAGATCAAGAAATAATCATCATCAGATTCCAGAAGTCCACACAAAGTGAAAGTGAAAGTGAAGTTGCTCAGTCGTGTCCGACTCTTTGCGACCCCACGGACTGCAGCCTCCCAGGCTCCTCCATCCACAGGATTTTCCAGGCAAGAGTACTTGAGTGGGTTGCCATTTCCTTCTCCAAGAAGTCCACACAGACCACCCAATTATTACCCTCCTTACTTCCCAGTGATAGCTGCATCTTATTATTTAAGCCATAGTTCAGTTTTGCTTAGTTTTGAGCTCCACATAGATGGGCTCATATTGTATATAGTCTGTGTAAAAATTTCACACTTTAATGACTTAAAACAATATGAATTTATTATCTCACAGTTTCGATAGGTCAGGAATCCTGCATTTTGTGACTGGATTCTCTGCTCAGAGCCTCACATAACTGAAATTTATCTGGATTCCTAGATTCTAAAGCTGACCTATATCAATAATGAAGTAGAAGTGTTTCAGAAGCCCATAGAGCTTTGCTAAAAATAAGAGCATTGATTTTAGGTCAAATCTATTACAGGACAGAATAGTACTTTTTTTGACTAGCATTATAGCACCATTATTATATAAAATTTATATTCATATATGGGTAAGAAAAACTCTCAAAACTTGAAATTGATCCAAAATGTGTTCTTTTATTTTTTTCCTCACGCTTTCATCATTTCAGCACTCTCTTGATGCCCTACAAGTTATGAGTACATAACAATGCAAAGATCCTTCCTCATAGAAATGCAAATCAGTTGTTCCAGGTGGAGTGGAATTGATTACTGCTTGTGAGTAGACTCATTGTGCATCTATTTGTAAATTTTTTCCAGCATATCATATTTTCCTAAATATGTATTGCTTTTTGAATTTTCCTTTGAAACTGATTGTAGCATCTCACTAATTTCATTTGACAAGGAGTTAAAATCTATGATGTGTTCATTTTATATTTATATGAGAGTCATCATTTTGCCTTTTAAAATGTATTCTTCAACATAATTTAATAATAACTTGATTATTGTGCATTATATATATGTATATGTATATATAAGCTTATTTGTAGAAACCAGGACACATTTAAATGGATTCAAAATTTTTATGTATTCCAACTTTGATTTAAGATAAAATTTTAGCCATTTTAATAAGTACTTTTGAGTTATTCATCAAGAATGGAATTGGCCTTTATGTTACTGTTTTGATGGATGGCAGAGTCTGTTTAAAAGGTCCATCTATAAGGCAGTTAACAGTGCAAATTTAATCTTATGAATTGTTTCTCTAAAACTTTTCAGTAATTTTCCATTACTCTTGTGATAAAATCCCACATATTAACTGGTCCCAATCTTCCTTTTCTGAAAGTTTTCCATGCTCCATAGAACTTACTAGTCATTTTTCACTTTCTCAAATATAACATGTAATTTCCTGAATTCAGAATCTTTGCATATGCTATTGGTTCTGCCTGGAAAGCCATTCCCCACCATCTCCCTTTATTCCTTCCTATCTCCTGCCTCTTCTTACTCTTTCTTTCCTTCACATCCTGCCCACCTCCCTGCTTTATTCATTTGTATTCAACTTTTTTTTTCTTCCATTTATTTTTATTAGTTGAAGGCTAATTACTTCACAATATTGTAGTGGTTTTTGCCATACATTGACATGACTCAGCCATGGATTTACATGTGTTCCCCATCAACAGATCACCAGCCCAGCTTGGATGCATGTATTCAACTTTTATATTTCAACTCAATTTCTCCCCCTTAGGCAAATTTTCCTAACTCCACCAGAATAAATTGGGTCCCTTTATAACTCTCTTGGCACCAGCTTTTTCTACTTTTTAACATTTAGCCCACTTTATTATAGGTGGTGTGATTACTCACCTATAATTAAACATCCTGGAGTGTGAAGTCAAGTTGCATCACTAAAAACAAACCTAGTGGAGGTGATGGAATTCCAGTTGAGCTATTTCAAATCCTAAGATGATGCTGTGGAAGTGCTGCTCTCAATATGCCAGCAAATCTGGAAAACTCAGCAGTGGCCACAGGACTGGAAAAGATCAGTTTTCATTCCAGTTCCAAAGAAAGGCAATGCCAAAGAACGTTCAAACTCCTGCACAATTCCACTCACATCACTTACTAGCAAAGTAATGCTCAAAATTATCCAAGCCAGGCTTCAACAGTACATGAACCATGAACTTCCAGATGTTCAAGCTGGATTTAGAATAGGCAGAGGGACCAGAGATGAAGTTGCCAACATCCGCTGGATCATCAAAAAAGCAAGAGAGTTCCAGAAAAACATCTACTTTTGCTTTATTGACTATGCCAAAGCCTTTGATTATGTGGATCACAACAAACTGTGGAAAATTCTTAAAGAGATGGGAATAACAGACCACCTGATCTGCCTCCTGAGAAATCTGTATGCTGGTCAAGAAGCAACAGTTAGAACTGGACATGGAACAACAGACTGGTTCCAAATTGGGAAAGGAGTACATCAAGGCTGTATTTTGTCACCTTGCTTATTTAACTTATATGCAGAGTACATCATGAGAAATGCTGGGCTGGATGAAGCACAAGCTGGAATCAAGATTGGCAGGAGAAATAAAAAAAACCTCAGATAGGCAGATGACATCACCCTTATGGCAGAAAGTGAAGAGAAACTATAGAGCCTCTTGGTGAAAGTGAAAGAGGAAAGTGAAAAAGTTGGCTTAAAGCTCAACATTCAGAAAACTAAGATCATGGCATCCGGTCCCATCACCTCATGGGAAATAGATGGGAAAACAGTGGCAGACGTTATTTTATTGGGCTCCAAAATCACTGCAGATGAAATTAAAAGACACTTGCTCCTTGGAAGAAAGGTTATGACCAACCTAGACAGCACATTAAAAAGCAGAGACATTACTCTGCCAACAAAGGTCCATCTAGTCAATGCTATGGTTTTTCCAGTAGTCATGTTTGGATGTGAGAGTTGGATTATAAAGAAAACTGAGGGCTGAAAAATTGATGCTTTTGAACTGTGGTGTTGGAGAAGATTCTTGAGAGTCCCTTGGACTGAAAGGAAATCCAACCACTCCATGCTAAAGAGATCAGTCCTGAATATTCATTGGAAGGACTGATGCTGAAGCTGAAACTCCAATACTTTGGCCACCTGACTCATTGGGAGCTGACTCATTGGGAAAGACCCTGATGCTGGGAAAGTTTGAAGGTGGGAGAAGGGGTCAACAGAGGGTGAGATGGTTGGATGGCAGTATAGACTCAGTAGACATGATTTAGGATAGACTCCGAGAGTTGGTGATAGACAGGCAGGCTTGGCGTGATGCAGTCCATGGGGTTGTAGTCATATACAACTGAGCGACTGAACTGAACTGGACATTATATATATATTTCTCACCTCCCTTTTGAGCCTCACCAAATATCATATATTAACACACATACATGGAATCTAGAAAAATACTAGTGATGAACATAATTACAGGGAAGGAATGGAGACAAACCTTTGGGTGCAGCAGGGGAAGGAGAGGATAGGACAAATTGAGAAATTGGCATTGACATATATACACTATCTTGTGGAAAATAGATAACTGGTGGGAAACTGCTGCATAGCATAGGGAGAACAGCTTAATGCTCTGCAACTACCTAAAAAAAATCAATTTTAGCTTTCCTTTATTTTAAATGTATTTTCATTATTAAAAATATTAATAAAGCAGCACATATTTACATTGTGAGATTTCTCCATGTTTCTATACAGTTTATTTTCTTTGTGATCTTTAGTATTTTCTTTTATATATTTAAAATATCATTCTGAGAAGAAGACAGTAGGATTCCACAGACTGCCAAAGGAGTCCACGGGAAGGCAAATAAAGATATAGAACCTGAGGTAGCACACCTGGGCAGGGAAAATAAGAAAGATACAATAGACAAGAAAGTTTCTGAAGGAGAGAGAGGAAAAGGAAAAGGGGACAGGATCCAGAGCATCACAGTGGGTTGACTTTATTGGGGAGTAGAAACAGTTATTCCTTTGTGGCATGAGGGAAGGTATAGATGCTTTGAACAGGGATGCATGTGGCTTTATTGATGTATTGATTATGTCTGGTTTTGAATATTTTTACAGTAAAGTAAAAAGTGGGTGAATCACAAATGTGAAAGAAGAAAGTAGTATTAGAAGTTTGAAGAGAGAAGGCATGAAATAATAGGATTTGGGGGGATGTTTGAATACCTGTTTGAGGGCTTCATTGTATATTCTATCATGAGTTATACGAGTATATATTTTCCTGTAATCAATGAACATAGCTGATTCAAGAAAGGTTGGACATAATTTTTTAGTCTATATAACAGAGGGAAAGCAAAAGATTTTAGTGTGTTTGCATGAAAGTGGTATGATGAGCATCAGACATGAGTTAAATAGACAACTGAAGAAAGAAGGGAGCATGATAATGAAAAGGTAGTAAAACACTGGGGCTAATTGGATTATTGCAGTAATTGAGCTGGTAGAAGTTACCAGAATGAGATGTAACAGGCCAAAGCTTGAGATGCTTGAAATAGAAATGTCTGTGATGATGTATTGATAGGGTCTAGGGTAGGAGTTGGAGAAGGAAATGGCAACCCACTCCAGTATTCTTGCCTGGAGAATCCCAGGGACAGCGGAGCCTGGTGGGCTGCCGTCTATGGGGTCGCACGGAGTCAGACACGACTGAAGCGACTTAGCAGCAGCAGCAGGGTAGGAGTGTTACGGAACTCAAATTCAGCTCCTTGCCACTTGAAGCCAGTAATTTAAGAAGCCAAGTGTCAGTAAAAAGGGAAGATGGCTTAATTAGAAAAGCTAGCAATCTGGGGAGAAAGTAGATTCATGTCTTGAGACCAAATCCAAATATTTTGCTCACTTGGGACAGTTTTTCAGGGAAAATATGGGAAGAATCTCAGTGAATCACAGAGGCAGGAGCCTGGGTTCTGTATTATTCTCCATTGCATGAAGGCTGACTGGCTGTCACTACGGATGTTATTTTGCCTGTGTGATCTGCCTGCAAGATTGCTAAGGAGGCAATTAAGGGTAGAGAGCTCGTCATTCTTAATTCTTCATTCTTATTTCTATCAACAGGATATCAAACAATCAACAGGTTAAATAGGTTCTTTCAAGGTTAGAAGGGAACAGAAATGAGCAAATAGGAAATGGGGAAAAGAGCTGTTTTCAGGAGGGAGGATGGGAGTGCCTAGCGAAGATGAGGGGAGGGAAAGACTGAAGACAACTAGGTCACACCACTGAGAGGCCAATACATTTACCTGAGAATGACCATATGAAAGATGAGGATTCCTATTTTCATGAACGAAGGAAAATGACCTAGAAAATGGCTATGACAGAAACGAAGGAAGCTGGTGGCTGGTATATCAAAATGCAAAAGCGTCAAAGAAGCTACGGATTATGAAGGAAGGCAGCAAGAAGAAGAAAGCCTACTGACCCCAGAGCCTGACTGTAAGGCACTATAAGAGTGAGCTATGCAAGCCCAGGACCTGATGGCTTCACAGCTGAATTCTACCGAAAATTTAGAGAAGAGCTAACACCTATCTTACTCAAACTCTTCCAGAAAATTGCAGATGAAGGTAAACTTCCAAACTCATTCTATGAGGCCACCATCACCCTAATTCCAAAACGAAAGATGCCACAAAAAAAGAAAACTACAGGCCAATATCACTGATGAACATAGATGTAAAAATTCTTAACAAAATTCTAGCAAACAGAATCCAACAACATATTAAAAAAATCATACACCATGACCAAGTGGGCTTTATCCAGGAATGCAAGGATTCTTTAATATCCACAAATCAATCAACATAATACACCACATTAACAAATTGAAAGATAAAAACCATATGATTATCTCAATAGATGCAGAGAAAGCCTTTGACAAAATTCAACACTCATTTATGATTAAAATTCTCCAGAAAGCAGGAATAGAAGGAACATACCTCAACATAATAAAAGCCATATATGACAAACCCACAGCAAGCATTACCCTCAATGGTGAAAAATTGAAATCATTTCCTCTGAAATCAGGAACAAGACAAGGGTGCCCACTCTCACCACTACTATTCAACATAGCGTTGGAAGTTTTGGCCACAGCAATCAGAGCAGAAAAAGAAGCAAAATGAATCTAGATAGGAAAAGAAGAAGTGAAACTCTCGCTGTTTGCAGATGATGTGATCCTCTACATAGAAAACCCTAAAGACTCTACCAGAAAATTACTAGAGCTAATCAATGAATACAGTAAAATTGCAGGATATAAAATCAACACACAGAAATCCCTTGCATTCCTATATACTAACAATGAAAAAGCAGAAAGAGAAATTAAGGAAACAATTCCATTCACCATTGCAACAAAAATAATAAAATACTTAGGAGTACATCTACCTAAAGAAACAAAAGACCTATACATAGAAAACTATAAAACACTGGTGAAAGAAATCAAAGAGGACACAAACAGATGGATAAACATACCGTGTTCATGGATTGGAAGAATCAATATTGTCAAAATGGCTATTCTACCCAAAGCAATCTATAGATTCAATGCAATCCCTATCAAGGTACCAACGGTATTTTTCACAGAACTAGAACAAATAATTTCACAATTTGTATGGAAATACATAAAACCTCGAATAGCCAAAGTAATGTTGAGAAAGAAGAATGGAACTGGAGGAATCAACCTGCCTGACTTCAGACTCTACTACAAAGCTACAGTCATCAAGACAGTATGGTACTGGCACAAAGACAGAAATATAGATCAATGGAACAAAATAGAAAGCACAGAGATAAATCCATGAACCTATGGACACCTTATCTTTGACAAAGGAGGCAAGGATATACAATGGAAAAAAGACATCCTCTTCAACAAGTGGGGCTGGGAAAACTGGTCAACCACTTGTAAAAGAATGAAACTAGAACACTTTCTAACACCATACACAAAAATAAACTCAAAATGGATTAAAGATCTAAATGTAAGACCAGAAACTATAAAACTCCTAGAGGAGAACATAGGCAAAACACTCTCCGACATAAATCATAGCAGGATCCTCTATGATCCACCTCCCAGAATATTGGAAATAAAAGCAAAAATAAACAAATGGGACATAATGAAACTTAAAAGCTTTTGCACAACAAAGGAAACTATAAGCAAGGTGAAAAGACAGCCCTCAGATTGGGAGAAAATAATAGCAAATGAGGAAACAGACAAAGGATTAATCTCAAAAACATGCAAGCAACTCCTGAAGCTCAATTCCAGAAAAATAAATGACCCAATCAAAAAATGGGCCAAAGAACTAAACAGACATTTCTCCAAAGAAGACATGCAGATGGCTAACAAACACATGAAAAGATGCTCAACATCACTCATTATCAGAGAAATGCAAATCAAAACCACAATGAGGTACCATTACACGCCAGTCAGGATGGCTGCTATCCAAAAGTCTACAAGCAATAAATGCTGGAGAGGGTGTGGAGAAAAGGGAACCCTCTTACACTGTTGGTGGGAATGCAAACTAGTACAGCCACTATGGAAAACAGTGTGGAGATTTCTTAAAAAAACTGGAAATAGAACTGCCATATGACCCAGCAATACCACTCTTGGGCATACACACTGAGGAAACCAGTTCTGAAAGAGACACGTGCACCCCAATGTTCATCACAGCACTGTTTATAATAGCCAGGACATGGAAGCAACCTAGATGCCCATCAGCAGAAGAATGGATAAGGAAGCTGTGGTACATATACACCATGGAATATTACTCAGCCATTAAAAAGAATTCATTTGAATCAGTTCTAATGAGATGGATGAAACTGGAGCCCATTATACAGAGTGAAGTAAGCCAGAAAGATAAAGAACATTACAGTATACTAACACATATATATGGAATTTAGAAAGATGGTAACGATAACCCTATATGCAAAACAGAAAAAGAGACACAGATGTACAGAACAGACTTTTGAACTCTGTGGGAAAAGGTGAGGGTGGGATGTTTTGAGAGAACAGCATGTATATTATCTATGGTGAAACAGATCACCAGCCCAGGTGGGATGCATGAGACAGGTGCTCGGGCCAGGTGCACTGGGAGGACACAGGGGAATCGAGTGGGGGGGGGGAGGTGGGAAGGGGGATCGGGATGGGGAATACATGTAACTCCATGGCTGATTCATGTCAATGTATGACAAAACCCACTGCAATGTTGGGAAGTAATTAACCTCCAACTAATAAAAATAATTGAAAAAAAAAAAAAAGATTGAGCTATGCTTTATATTAATACTTGGAGTTCTGGCCTTCATAAATCTGAACTTCATGAAACTAAAATTTTATAAAATGAAATTTGGTTGCTGATCAAATAATTTTCCTCCAGAAGTTCCTTACATTGTTCCCTTGGATCAGCCGCACAATCTAGGCTGCTGCAGATTACATCTTACTGAGTTCAAAAAAATAAAATAAAATGAAGTGATGTGCTATAGAAACAGAGGACTGGAGAACAATTATTGGAATTTGTTTTGTGGCATGATATATTTTATGTATCTAAGTGTTTAAATTATCTCTAATGAAAAGTAAAAAGATTTGGGAAACTTGATGACAATGTGAGAGCCATGTTTCTGCCTAAGATTTGGTGAAGATCTTCAGAAGGAAAGATTTTATTTCTGGCAACAAAGAACTTATAGGTTCAGAGGACTCTTTCCACTACAGCACATACAAAATACAAAACATTTTTAAGACATTCTTTATAGAGCAAAAATGTAAGAAAATCCTCTTTGAACAAAAACAACAGCAAAGCAAAAATCCCTAGGAGCACATGAGTGCTAATGCCAACAATGGTCCTGAGCTATTTCCTCACTCTCTCTTTTTTTCTCCTTTTCCCCAAGTCTCTTGGTATCTTTTCTGATTTTACCTTCTATCCAGGTGTTTACATTGTGCCCTTGTCTTTGCTGCTTGTGACTTTGCAGCATCAGTGATGCTTTACCATTCTGGATCAACCAAGCAAATTAAAACCCTCATAGAGTCTGTTTTGCTTTTACAAATACAATGCTATTTCCATGATTATCATAAATCTTTCTTTGCAATTTTCCTTTTATTTCTTCTGAAGTGACTAAAATGAATTCCTTTTATCTGAAGATATTAGGTAATGAAAAAAACTACCACTGTTCCAGTATTCTGCAATATTACCCTATACTTTTGGTTTTGCTACATACATTCAATGGATTGGAGGTGTTTGTTTTATCCGTACTCTTTTAAAAAACTTCTTTTTAATTGAAACATAGTTTATTTACAAGGCTGCTTTAGTTTCAGGTGTACAGCAAAGTATTTATATATACATATATTCTTTTTGGGCTTCTTTTTCATTAGAATTTATTATAAAATATTGAGTATAATTTCCTGTGCTATAAAATAGATCCTTATTGATTATCTATTTTATACATGGTAGTATATTTATGCTCTTTTAGATATGCATTTTGCTGCTATTCATTTTTAGGTGTTTGTTGTATGCAAGGATTTCTATTTGGGTGTTTTACTGGCAAGAAGACAACATGATGCACAATATTTATGTGAGTGCATAGGAGTACCTTCATTTTATTCCATATATAATATTTCTAGTACATCAGGAATTTTCTCTAATATTAAAAATAATGAAATGATTGAAGTATTATTCTGTGCTACATTATGAATTTCTATATTCTAATACCTATTATATTAATCAATTTCAAAATACTATAATTCAACACAATAATTGCAAACATGCTCAAGAACAAATTCCTACATATAATGGAAGCTAACTGAAGTTGCCTACCAAAAGTGAGATTCATTGAGTCTGAAGAGCCCTACAGAAAACTCTGTTTTGGGGGGAGGAGGAAAGGAGTCATATATTTTATATGAATTTTTTCAACTTCTAAAATCATAGGGTATTGCAAGCAGATTTCATAAACAAAAGACCCAGCTGCTTCCCAGATTCCATTTAAAGATTCATAAAGACCAAGATAAGAAGGTCCAGAAGCCCAACGATGACTTTTTTTTTCTTCATGAGCAAAAAGCACAGAAAATACTGATGGGTATGCTTTAAAAGCATTTCTAGTTAGACACTGAGGTCAATTAAACTGCTGTCCAGCAAGTATCTATTCCTTAACTTCAAACCACCTTTGGCAGAGGATACTTTCCTGTGATTTGGATGTTGGCCTTCTCCATGCAATTTGTTTTGGTCAATGGACACAGGTGGAGGTGAGACTGTAAAAGTACAAGTCAAGATCTGAAATACCATTGTCTATTTACACTTATTCAGGAGTGACTCTGACCTCTCCCAAAGTAGCTACTATTCCTACTTCCTAGACCCCAGAATGAACTCCCATGGTGTGGAGCCCCTTCAGAACCAGAGTCACAGAGATTGGTCTATGTGACCTCCAACATGAGAATAAATGCTTATTTTTATAGGATATAGCAAGGATGAGGTTGTTTTGTGTGAAGACACACCTGTGACTATAGGAATTAATCAGAAGGCTTCTTGTTTACTCACCACAGCCTTGATCATTGGACACTTTTCCAGCTACAATCTAAGTCCCTCCAATACTGGGATTGAATAGGTGCTAATTTTCTTTTAAGAATTACTGCGTCTCCTTTAAAGATTCCCATCCATTGTTTCTCCAGTTCTGGACTTTTTGGACCCTTACTGGTCCTTATCTTACACCCTGACTCATTCAAATTTCTTTTTTAACTGGTGTATAGTTGCGTTACACTGTTGTGTTAATTTCTGCTGTACAATGAAGTGAATCAGCTATCTCTCTCTCTCTCTCTCTATCTATATATAGAGATAGATAGATAGATAGATAGATAGATAGATAGATAGATAGATAGATAGATAGATAGATAGATAGATATAGATATCTCCTTCCTCTTAGACCTCCCTTCCATCCACCCTATCCCACCATTTAGGTCATCACGGAACACTCAGCTAATATCCCTGTGTATATAGCAGCTTCCTGCTAGCTATCTATTTTACACATGGTAGTGTATCTGCATCAATTCCTATCTCCTAATTCTTCTCATCCCCCTTCCACCACCCTCTTGTATGCACATCCATTCTCTATGTCTGTGTCTCTACTCCTGCACTGCATAAAGTTTCATTGGTACCAATTTTCCACATATAAGTGTTACTGTATGATAATTGTTTTTATCTTTCTGACTTACTTTACTCTGTATGACAGACTCTAGGTTTTATATTTGTTAAAATTCTCTATTTCTGAGAATATTTGTATCTTAGTACAGGGATCCTGTTGGGATAATGTAACTTGAAATCATATTTATATGAGAGAGAGAGATAACACACGCAAATATCTGACCTAAATGAGAGAAAGGGAATGCGGAGCAAATAAAATAAACACTTAACAAATGGCAAAAGAGATTTAACTTCGAACATGCATGAGTGCTCCCATTGCTTAGTTGTGTCCAATTCTTTGCAACTCCATGAACTATATAGCACACCAGAGTTCTCTGTCCATGAGGATTTCCAAGCAAGAATACCATTTCCAAGCAGGTTGTCGTTTCCTATTCCAGGGGATCTTCTCAACCCATGGATTAAACCCACATCTCGCTAAGACGGCAGAGGAATAGGATGGGGAGACCACTCTCTCCTCCACAAATTCATCTAAAGACCATTTGAATGCTGAGCAAATTCCACAGAACAACTTCTGAATGCTGGCAGAGGACATCAGGCACCCAGAAAGGCAACCCATTGTCTTCGAAGGGAGATGAAGTCTTGAGGCTACCATAAGAATAAGACTGAAAACCAGAGGTAGGAAGCTTAAGTCCAAATCCTGAGAACACCAGAGAGCTCCTGAATCCAGGCAACATTAATGGATAGGAGCTCATCAAACATCTCCATACCTACACTGAAACAAAGCACCACCCAAGGGCCAACAAGCTCCAGAGCAAGACATACCACACAAATTCTCCAGCAACACAGCATCATAACCCTGAGCCTCAATATACAGGCTGCCCAAAGTCACACCAAACTCACTGACATCTTAAAACTCATTACTGGACACTTCATTGCACTCCAGAGAGAAGAAATCCAGCTCTATCCACCAGAACACCGACACAAGCTTCCCTAATCAGGAAACCTTGACAGGCGACCTGTCAAACCCCACCCACAGCGAGGAACCTCCACAATAAAGAGGAACCAGAAACTGCCAGAATACAGAAAGGCCACCAGAAACAGAGCAATCTAAACCAGATGAAAAGGCTGAGAAATACCCAGCAGGTAAAGCAACAGGATAAATGCCCACCAAACCAAACAAAAGAGGAAGAGATAGGGACTCTATCTGATAAAGAATTCCAAATAATGATAGTGAAAATGATCCAAAATCTTGAAAACAAAATGGAATTACATATAAATAGCCTGGAGACAAGGATCGAGAAGATGCAAGAAAGGTTTAACAAGACCTAGAAGAAATTAAAAAAAAAAGAGTCAATGTATAATGAATAATGCAATAAATGAGATCAAAAACACTCTGGAGGGAACCAACAGTAGAATAACAGAGGCAGAAGATAGGATAAGTGAGGTAGAAGATAGAATGGTAGAAACAAATGAAACCAAGAGGAAAAACAAACAAACAAAAAAGAATTAAAAGAAATGAGAACAACCTCAGAGACCTCTGGGGCAATGTTAAATGCCCCAACATTCAAATCATAGGAGTCCCAGAAGAAGAAGACAAAAAGAAAGATCATGAGAAAATACTTGAGGAGATAATAGTTGAAAACTTCCCTAAAATGGGGAAGGAAATAATCACCCAAGTCCAAGAAACCCAGAGAATCCCAAACAGGATAAACTCAAGGTGAAACACCCCAAGACACATATTAATCAAATTAACAAAGATCAAACACAAAGAACAAATATTAAAAGCAGCAAGGGAAAAACAACAAATGACACACAAGGGGATTCCCATAAGGATAACAGCTGATCTATCAATAGAAACTCTTCAGGCCAGAAGGGAATGCCAGGACATACTTAAAGTGATGAAAGAAAATAACCTACAGCCCAGATTACTGTACCCAGCAAGGATCTCATTCAAATATGAAGGAGAAATCAAAAGCTTTACAGACAAGCAAAAGCTGAGAGAATTCAGCACCACCAAACCAGCTCTCCAACAAACGCTAAAGGATCTTCTCTATACAGAAAACACAGAAAGGGTGCATAAACTCGAACTCAAAACAATAAAGTAAATGGCAATGGGATCATACTTATCAATAATTACCTTAAATGTAAATGGGTTGAATGCTCCAACCAAAAGACAAATACTGGCTGAATGGATGCAAAAACAAGACCTATATATATGTTATCTACAAGAGACCCATCTCAAAACAAGGGACACATACAGACTGAAAATGAAGGGTAGTAAAAAGATATTCCATGCAAATAGAGACCAAAAGAAAGCAGGAGTAGCAATACTCATATCAGATAAAATAGACTTTAAAACAAGGGTTGTGAAAAGAGACAAAGATGGACACTACATAATGATCAAAGGATCAAGCCAAGAAGAAGACATAACAATCATAAATATTATGTACCCAACATAGGAGCACCACAATATGTAAGACAAATGCTAGCAAGTATGAAAGGAGAAATTAACAATAACACAATAATAGTGGGAGACTTTAATACCCCACTCATACCTATGGATAGATCAACTAAACAGAAAATTAACAAGGAAACACAAACTTTAAATGATACAATAGATCAGTTAGACCTAATTGATATCTATAGGACATTTCATCCCAAAACAATCAATTTCACCTTTTTCTCAAGCACACATGGAACCTTCTCCAGGATAGGTCACATCCTGGGCCATAAATCTAGCCTTGGTAAATTCAAAAAAATTGAAATCATTCCAAGCATCTTTTGTGACCATAATGAAGTAAGATTACATGCCAATTACAGGAGAAAAACTATTAAAAATTCCATCATATGGAGGCTGAACAACACGCTGCTGAATAACCAACAAATCACAGAAGAAATAAAAAAATAAACCAAAATATGTGTAGAAATGAATGAAAATGAAAATACAACAACACAAAATCTATGAGCACTGTAAAAGCAGTGCTAAGGGGAAGGTTCATAGCAATATAGACTTACCTCAAGAAACAAGAAAAAAGTCAAATAAATAACCTAACTCTACACCTAAAGCTATTAGAAAAGGAAGAAATTATGAACCCCAGGGTTAGTAGAAGGAAAGAAATCTTAAAAATTAGGGCAGAAATAAATGCAGAAGAAACAAAAGAGACCATAGCAAAAATCAACAAAACCAAAAGCTGGTTCTTTGAGAAGATAAATAAAATTGACAAACCATTAGCCAGACTCATCAAGAAACAAAGGGAGAAAACTCAAATCAACAAAATTAGAAGTGAAAATGGAGAGATCACAACAGACAACACTATATCAGCAACTATATGCCAATAAAATGGACAACTTGGAAGAAATGGACAAATTCTTAGAAAAGTACAACTTTCCAAATTGAACCAGGAAGAAATAGAAAATCTTAACAGATCCATCACAAGCACAGAAATTGAAACTGTAATCAGAAATCTTCCAACAAACAAAAGCCCGGGACCAGACAGCTTCACAGCTCAATTCTACCAAAAATTTAGAGAAGAACTAACACCTATCCTACTCAAATTCTTCCAGAAAATTGAAGAGGAAGGTAAACTCCCAGACTCATTCTATGAGGCCACCATCAACCTAATACCAAAACCTGACAAAGATGCCACAAAAAAAGAAAGTTATAGGCCAATATCACTGATGAACATGGATGCAAAAATCCTTAGCAAAATTCTAGCAAACAGAATCCAACAACATATTAAAAAGTTCATACATCATGACCAAGTGGGTTTTACCTCAGGGATGCAAGGATTCTTCAATATCCACAAATCAATCAATGTAATACACTACATTAATAAATTGAAAAATAAAAACCACATGATTATCTCAATAGATGCAGAGAAAGTCTTTGACAAAAATCAACATCTATTTATGATAAAAACCCTCCAGAAAGCAGGCATAGAAGGGACATACCTCAACAAAATAAAAGCTATATATGACAAACCCTCAGCAAACATCCTCAACAGTGAGAAATTGAAAGCATTTCCCCTAAAGTTAGGAACAAGATAAGTGTGCCCACTTTCACCACTACTATTCAACCTAGTTTTGGAAGTGTTGGCCACAGCAATCAGAGCAGAAAAAGAAATAAAAGGAATCCAGATTGGAAAAGAAGAAATAAAATTCTCACTGTTTTCAGATGACATGATCCTCTAAATAGAAAACCCTAAAGATTCCACCAGAAAATTACTAGATCTAATCAATGAATATAGTAAATTTGCAGGATATAAAATCAATACACAGAAATCCCTTGCATTCCTATATACTAACAATGAGAAAACAGAAATAGAAATTAAGGAAACAATTCCATTCACCATTGCAACGAAAAGAATAAAATACTTAGGAATATATCTACCTAAAGAAACAAAAGACCTATATATAGAAAACTATAAAACACTGGTGAAAGAAATCAAAGAGGACACAAATAGATGGAGACATATACCATGCTCATGGACCAGAAGAATCAAAATAGTGAAAATAAGTATACTACCCAAAGCGATCTATAGATTCAATGCAATCCGTATCAGGACGGTATTTTTCAGAGAACTAGAACAAATAATTTCACAATTTGTATGGAAATACAAAAAACCTCAAATAGCCAAAGCAATCTTGAAAAAGAAGAATGGAACTAGAGGAATCAGCCTGTCTGACTTCAGACTCTACTACAAAGCCACAGTCATCAAGACAGTATGGTACTGGCACAAAGGCAGAAATATAGATCAATGGAACAAAATAGAAAGCACAGAGATAAATCCACGCACCTATGGACACCCTATCTTTGACAAAGGAGGCAAGAATATACAATGGAGAAAAGACAATCTCTTTAACAAGTGGTGCTGGGAAAACTGGTCAACCACTTGTAAAAGAATGAAACTAGAACACTTTCTAACACCATACACAAAAATAAACTCAAAATGGATTAAAGATCTAAATGTAAGACCAGAAACTATAAAACTCCTAGAGGAGAACATAGGCAAAAGACTCTCCGACATAAATCATAGCAGGATCCTCTATGACCCACCTCCCAGAATATTGGAAATAGAAGCGAACATAAACAAGTGGGACCTAATTAAAATTAAAAGCTTATGCATAGCAAAGGAAACTATAAGCAAGGTGAAAAGACAGCCTGTAGAATGGGAGAAAATAATAGCAAACGAAGCAATGGACAAAGAATTAATCTCAAAAATATACAAGCAACTCGTGCAGTTCAATTCCAGAAAAATAAAAGACCAAATAAAAAAGTGGGCCAAAGAACTAAATGACATTTCTCCAAAGAAGACATACAAATGGCTAACAAACACATGAAAAGATGCTCAACATCACTCATTATCAGAGAAATGCAAATCAAAACCACAATGAGGTACAATTTCACCCAGTCAGAATGGCTGCTATCCAAAAGTCTACAAGCAATAAATGCTGGAGATGGTGTGAAGAAAAGCAAACCTTCTTACAGTGTTGGTGGGAATGTAAACTAGTTCAGGGACTATGGAGAACAGTATGGAGATTCCTTAAAAAGCTGGAAATAGAACTGCCATATGACCCAGCAATCCCATTGTTGGGCATATACACTGAGGAAACCAGAATTGAAAGAGAGACGTGTACCCCAATGTTCACTGTGTCACTGTTTATAATAGCCAGAACGTGGAAGCAACCTAGATGTCCATCAGCAGATGAACGGATAAGAAAGCTGTGGTACATACACACAATGCAATATTACTCAGCCGTTAAAAAGAATAC
Organism: Muntiacus reevesi; assembly: GCF_963930625.1. NCBI lineage: Eukaryota > Metazoa > Chordata > Mammalia > Artiodactyla > Cervidae > Muntiacus > Muntiacus reevesi. The sequence goes on from NC_089264.1 coordinate 3,064,865, forward strand.
ATTTGAATCTGTTCCAATGAGGTGAATGAAACTGGAGCCTATTATACAGAGTGAAGTAAGCCAGAAAGAAAAACACCAATACAGTATACTAATGCATATATATGGAATTTAGAAAGAAGGTAATGATAACCCTGTATGTGAGACAGCAAAAGAGACACAGATGTATAAAACAGTCTTTTGGATTCTGTGATAGAGGGCGAGCGCAGGATGATATGGGAGAATAGCATTGAAACATGCAAATTATCATATGTGAAATGAATCACCAGTCTAGGTTCAATGCATGATACAGGGTGCTCGGGTCCAGTGCACTGGGATGACCCAGAGGGAAGGGATGGGGAGGGAGGTGAGACGGAGATTCAGGATGGGGAACACATGTACACCCATGGTGGATTCAAGTCAATATATGGCAAAATCAATACAATATTGTAAAGTAAAATAAATTAATGATAAATAAATCCACATCTCTAGCATCTCTTGTATTGGCAGAAGGATTCGTTACCACTGCATCACCTGAGTAGACCCAGCTTAAACATAAACATTATTAATATAAATGAAAATAAATTAATTTCTCCAATTAAAAGACAAAAATGATCACACATGCATGCTAAGTTGCTTCGTGGCATGTCCAACTCTGTGTGACTGTATGGACTGTAGTCCCCCAGGCTTCTCTGTCCATGGGAATTCTCTAGGCAAGAATACTGTAATGAGTTGCCATGCCCTGCTCCAGGGAATCTTGCCAACCCAGGGATAGCACTCCCATGTCTTACATCTTCTACATTGGCAGGTGAGTTCTTTACCACTAGCACTACCTGGGAAGCCCAAAAATGATCATACTGGACAACAAAGCCAACTTTATGCCATTTACAAGAAGTTCACATAAGATATAAAAATACTGAAAAGTAAGGAAAAATAGGATTGAAAAAAATGCACCATGTAAACAATACCTAAAAGAAATGCTTGTATTCATATTAAAATCTAAACAGTAGAATTTCAGGTAAAAATCCTCCAAAACATTAGCTCAAATAAAGAGGAATATATATATATATATATATAATATATATATATGTATGTATATATATATATATATTAAGATTAGCACAATGTTGTATTGGTATAACAATGTATGCACAGACAAAGGAATAGAGATCACAGAAATATATCCACAGATATATATGAATGCCTGACATAATACAGGTGACACTCTTAAGAAAGCCAATATTTCAGTGAACAGTTGGACCAACCATTGAGAAGAAACTTAACTATGTATATAGTAAAACTAGGCATTAATTTTCTAATAATAGGGGAAGATAATTTATAAAAGAAAGATAAGTAAATGTAATTTTTAATAATATGGTTTCTAAACCTAATTGAAAAATATTTACAAATATATCTCTCTAAAATGAAACTTGAATTAAAATGATTTCCCCTCAAAATCCTACACTGTCTTAGCAGAAGGCAGTTACTTAGCTAGGTTTCAGGGAGAAGGTGGTGGTGGGAGGAGCATGAATATGGCCACCCAGGTTTGTATGATCTGGTCTCCAGATGAGGTTCATGATGTTGAGGTTCAGAGATAGGACATGGCATTCAGGCAGGCCCAGCATATCCTGGAGCTGAGCACAGTTTGTAAACAGCACTCAGGTGTCCAGCAAGAAGTCAATCATGATTACCTCCTTATCCTGTGAATCTTAAACTCCAGCTGTTTCTTCCCAGAGAAGATATGTGACCTCAGTCACTTCAGCTGTGCCTGTCTCTTTGCCACCCTGTGGACTGTAGCCCACCAGACTCCTCAGTCCATGGGATTTCCTCAGGCAAGAATACTGGAGTGGGTTGCCATGCCCTCCTCCAGGGGATCTTCCCCACCCAGAGAGTAAACATGCGTCTCCTGAATCTCCCACATTGCAGGCAGATTATTTACCCACTGGGTCACCTGGAAAGCCCCCTAGAAAACACACATTTTGCTAATTCACACAGAAACGTGCTAGATGCTCTGAAACCAAGGCAAGTGGTAACGGTAAGACATGGGCCCAATCCCAGTGGATATATGAGTAAATTTCTGGTCTTGATTATAGGAATAAAGTAATAGCCAGATTACTAAATTTAGGGCATAAATTCTGAGTGAGAGGAGCAGCAGGGTGAACCTAGTTCTGTCCCTTGGACTCTCAGATCTCCTTCCTAACTATTTCTGACTGTAGATAGATTTGGTCTCAAGTCCCAGGGTGAAGGCTAGACTCAAGTCAGAATCAAATGGCTCCAATACAAGTATAAGAGGAGCAGGGGGAGTGGGCAATGAGGGAGGCCATTATGTCAGCCTCCTGGTTTGCTTCCACCCCAAAACTCCAGATTAATGGGCAGCAAAACATTGCCATGTGCCCATAAAAGCAGCCAATGACTGATTTCCTAAATCTGGTGTGACCTACTCAAATGCATCTTGCAAATCAGAGCCACACCACGGCAGCCTAAGCACATGCCTCCTTTGCTGAAAGCTCTTTGCTATTTCCCCACTACGTATAGAATAAACCCTAAAGTGGCTTATAAATGCATCCATGATATATGTATGCATATTTCTTAAACCTTATTTCATTGAGGTTTCCACACACTTCAACTTTATAGCATCAAATGAATTTCCCATAGAAATTCTGAATCAGCCTATTTTCGTGAAATGTCAAACTTGCTTCCCACCAGCTCAGGTCTAGAGACCTAGCAAGTCTCTCCTGATGTCCCTTCCCTTGTGTTCTCCATGTCCATATGTCTCTCCATCATTGCCTTTATAATTATTCATTCTTTCTTTTTGTTCTGTTTGTGTGTGTGCTATACATTTACATATTATTTTTCATATTCTTTTCCATTATGGTTTATCACAGGATATTGAATATAGCTCCCTGTGCTATACAGTAGGATCTTGTTTATCCATCCTATATAGATTAGCTTGCATCTGCTAATCCCAGCTCCCAACCTTTGCTGAACAGCAGAAACTACACACAATATTATAAACCTGCTACACTCCAACAAAATTTTAAATAAATAAAATAACAAAGGTATAGATGGATTTATTTTCTATTCTTTATTTTCCAACAGTTTTGAAATTTGATTATATTACTTAAAGAAAGCATTTTATTTTAAAATTTAGCATAAAGTAACTTGAAATTGATGAACTCCATGTGAGGGCAAATTGCAGTCAATTCTTAATTATCCATGTGCCACTGAATTCACAAAGTATTTAATCTACACTTGATTTTTTTCATCCAAATGGGACTCCCTTGGTTACTAAGAATACTCTGTGGCTGTTTCAATCAATCCCTCCATCAAAAAATGTAATTATGTATATTTATTTGGAACTGTGAGTTCAGCATTGTAGAAAAAATTTGGGAGATATGAAGGGTTCTGGTCCTGCCCTGTCACAGGAAAAGCCAGACTAACAGGTGACAAAATACTGTATAAATGACAAACTGGCTATGACTAAAGAGCCAAACTGCAGGGAACAAACTCTAGAGATGAATGAATGCCCAGTAACAATATTAGACTCATTCATTCTTAAAGTGTCCACTATGTCATATATTCACGGTACTCACTGCACTGAGAGGTAAAGATAACAGAAGGGAATGTCAAGCAAGACAAAACGGTGATGACTCTTTTTCGTTCAGTAAAGAATATAGACAATGATATTACAATAAAGAGTGATTACAACAGCACAGGGTCTTGTCATAATTTGGTTTTGCTTTTTCTCCCATTGAATAACAGTATTTTATTAACTTCTATATCTCTAAAACCTAGCATACTCTCAGTAAGCACACTGTAACTGATAAGTGCTTGTTGAATGATTTTCTTTTCCAACCATTTCCAAATTCAACTAGTTTGTCCACATTTAAATGCTTCCGTTATATCCTCCCACTGGAGCCCTCTTATTCCAGTGGGATACATCTTCTCACTGCCTACCCACTCACTTTTCACTGATCATGCTGTCTCCTGCTCAAGACCCTTCAGTGTCTTTCAGTGACTTTAGACTAATATACAGCTGTCCTACGTTGGCTTATAAAGCTCTTTGTTTGCTAAGTCTTGTTGCAATCACAACCTCACTTCATTTCACCATACTCCATTGCTCTAACAACATCTTTGTCTATTCCTCAAACACACTAACCATCTCTGTATAGGGTCTTTGCAGCTTTACTCACACTGCCTGGAAGTCCTCTGTCCCAGCGTCTTTAGGTATCTGCATCTTTTCATTCAGGCTTCTCTTCACACATCATGTGCTCAGAGAGACCGTCCCTGACTTCCCCAGCTAGAGTAGCCCTCTATTCTCATCTTTCTGTATTCCTTTACCCCTTCTTTTTTCCTTCTTAACAGTCATCACTACCTGATATTATTGAATATCTGTCATGCTCCAGAAATAATTCTAGGTGATAGGTATACTGGTGTGAACAAACAAACAAACAAAATGCCTGCTTGGAGCCTACATTTTAGAGGGAGGAAAGAGATATTAATTTTTTAAGATGAATTAACTTGTATATAATATGGTTTCAAGCACTGTGTAGTAAAACAAAGCAGGGGAAAGACTAAGAGCACTAGGACTTGAGGGAGAAATTTTAAATAAGGAAATTAGAGAAGCTGATCTGATTATCAGTATGGTAGTTAGATAGTGCGGAGAAGGCAATGGCACCCCACTCCGGTACTCTTGCCTGGAAAATTTCATGGACGGAAGAGCCTGGTAGGCTGCAGTCCATGGGATCGCTAAGAGTCGGACACGACTGAGCGACTTCACTTTCACTTTTCACTTTCATGCATTGGAGAAGGAAATGGCAACCCACTCCAATGTTCTTGCCTGAAGAATCCCAGGGACGGTGGAGCCTGGTGGGTTTCCATCTATGGGGTCACACAGAGTCGGACACGACTGAGCGACTTCACTTTCACTTTTCACTTTCATGCATTGGAGAAGGAAATGGCAACCCACTCCAATGTTCTTGCCTGAAGAATCCAAGGGACGGTGGAGCCTGGTGGGTTTCCATCTATGGGGTCACACAGAGTCGGACACGACTGAAGCAACTTAGCAGCAGCAGCAGCAGAAGTTAGATAGTGATCCCTGGAGAAGTTAGAAGCAGATCCCTGACCCAGTCCCATGCCTCAGGGTTCCTCATATTTTGAATCCCCTTGAAATGCTCCAAGTTCCTAACATTTAGGACTTCCTGGGGCCAGGTGTTCCATGGAGGGACTTGAACCATGGTTCCAATCTCTTCTCTTTGAAGCGTTATCTAACTTCCAAACCTAGGTGTAGGGTTGACAAGGTGCTTCAAGGAACCTGAGCCTCTGTCATCCTTGGGGTCGCATGATCAAGCTCCAGCTTAAGGAGGATGGCCTGTTAAGCAATGACTTCAACTGGCCCATGCAGTATTTCTTCCTTGGGTCAAAGGGACTAAACCACCAGAACAGTGCTGACCTACTGGTTTGATGCGACTCTAACATAGACCAGACATTGAACTATGAATCTCCATGTGCACTGATTGGACAGGAAACAAACTTTTCATTGACAAATCACTTTCCTCACCTGGGCCCATGACTTTTGTAATCCATTTCCTAATCAAACAATTTCTACAGACAAAGGACCCACAATAAATATTTCCACATGCCCTACCAGCAGCCTTGCCGGTTATCTCTAACTGCATAAAAATTACCCCAAAACTTAGTGGTATAAGACTACTATTATCTCAAGAATATGTGAGTCAAGAATTTGGATAGGACACAGCAGGAATAGCTTGTCTCAGAAAGCTTGTTAGACTTGAAAGCTAAATTAAAATTTTCTGAAAGTTTGCTCTCTCAAACATCTGGCAGTTGATGCTCCAGCACTTATACATAGCATGGCCTCTCTTCATGGTTTGGGCTGGTTCACAAAATAGTAGCTGAGTTCCAAAGTCTTGGATCCAAAGAAATCCAAGGAGAAACCATTAGTTGTTTGTTTTGAAGTGTCGATGTTTCTATTTGCTGAGGTATTTGCAAAGGCACGCTAGTTTCAAGGGGTTGGATAGATTCTGTCTCAGAACTTCCCAGGTGGTCAGTAGTTAAGACTCCACACTTCCACTGCAGGGGACACAGGTTCCATCCCTGCTCAGGGAACTAAGATCCCACATGCTGGTAGTGTGATTAAAAAATAAAAGGTTTTGCCACTAGCCAGGTTCTGGAAGAGGATAAGGGACTGGAAATAGTGCTATTTCATTTTAGAAAAAATATAATCTGCCATTGAAAGCTTTATTGAAAGCCTTGCCTTTGAACTAGGAATTGACATGGCATTTGAACAAAGAGAAAAACTTTCCAGACAAAGCAGGGGCAGAACTCTTCAGATAGGAGCATGGCTGATACATTCAAGGAAGAGCCAGGACACCAGTGTCATAGAGCACCATATAACTACTGTCTCTGAAGGCCTGCCGCCTCCCTATTCAATCTACTCACAAAATACAGGGCTTTGTCCTGCCTCAAGTCCTAGGGAAAGCTTTTTCAGCCCAAGCAATGTCCTCATTCTGGTTACTTTGAGCAATTTATATCTTAGTGTGGGAGTAGGAGAAACAACTGTGATGTGGCTCAGAACCATAATATTCTGACCATTGCATAGATCAATGCCTCCATTAAAACTTTAAATAAGCTTTAATCAGTTTATGATGTGATTTACATCTATACAAATAAGGCAATTTAATGTGAAATACAGATTTTTGTCAATTTTGTTTCTATATCATGTCTTTTTAAAATGTGGTCACAAACTTTTATCAAGCATATCTAGTATCTTTCTTAAAGTCACACAACAAGCCAATTTTTTCAAACTTTAATGATGCACATCTGGACTCCTCTAGTGGTCCAGTGAAATGTGCACTTCCATTGCAGAAGGGCACAGGTTCAATCTCTCACAAAGGAATCAAGATCCCACATGCTGCACAGTGCAGGGGAAAAAAAAAAAAGCACTTAAAAATATTGGCAGTTTGCTCTTTTTTATTGAATACAGTTATTTGTACATGGAAAATTATTTCTAATTCTCAAACCAAGTTGTATCAGTGGGAGCATGCTTTGCTCACTACAATAAAATTGTCTAGATCAAGTTAAAAATTTTGTTAATATAAATTTGTTTAGATACATTAGCAAAATTTCTCAATCTTTGTTTATATAAATTTAAAATAATTATGGGAACTATTAGCATTTTAAATATATCCTGAGTATCATATTTTAAGTAATATTCTTATTGAGAACCTAAATACAACAAATAGATTTTCTCAAGAAAAATTTCTATTAATACAATTTTAAACAGTTTTCATATTTTGTGCATTTGGAAAAAAATTGTATGTTTCAGAAGGTGAAATGGTCTTATAAATGTAACCACAGATCATACAAAGCTTACAAGATATCTAAAAGTCAATAAGAGATTAGATTTTACATATTCAGAAGAGCTTAGAGTTTCTAAAAGATATGGACAGTATTCCTTAGCTCTAGAAAGGAAAACTTTATATCTTAAAAATAGAACAGATGGAAAATCTCTGAACTGTCTGTCTGAAAGTTACATCCAGACATCTGTGAGTGAAAAGAAAATTGGGTAAGGTGAACTGTGAGACCATTTTCTATATAAATTTTGGAGTCAGTGACCATCATTAAAAGTAGGGGCTCAGAGGAAGATCAAGATTGCAGAGTAGGAGGATATAGAATTCAACTCCTCCCATGAACACATCAAAAATACTACTACTTGTGGAACAATTCTCATGGAAAACTAACTGTAAACTGGTAGAAGATCTGTACAACAAAAGCTTCAAGAAAGATAACCGCATAACTAGATAGGATGGAGAAAAAGTCATCCTTGAATGACTATCAGTTTAAAGCTAGTAGATATAGTTATGGGTTGATATACTTGAACTCCGTGTTAACCACACATCAATACCATTTAATGGGTTAACAAAAATAAAGGAATTCAAGTATACCACAAAAACATCATCAAACCACAAAAGGGAAAACTAAAAGAAGAAGAAATGAACAAAGAAAATCTACAAAGCAACTGGAAAACTAGGAGTATATGGGAGTAATATATACCTACAAATCATTATTTTAAATGCCAATAGAATAAATGCTCCAATCAAAATACATAGAGTGGCAGACTGGATAAGAAGACAAGAACCTACAATCTGCCACCTACAAGAGACCATTCCAAGGCAAAAGACACAAGGATTGAAAGTGAAGGGATGGAAAAATATATTTCATACAAGAAGTAATAAGAAAGTGAGAATAGTGAATGCTTATATCAAATGAAATAGAATTTAGAACAACATCCATAAAGAAAAAGAAATGTAATATATAATGATAAAGGGATCAATAGAAAAATAGGATATGACATTCATTAACATATATACACTCAATGTAGGAGCACCTAAATATATAAAGCAAATATGAACAGACATTCAGAGATAAATTGATGATAGGAAACTAATAACAGGAAACTTTAACACCCTGCTGACATCAATGAATTGACCATTCAGGCAAAAAATAGATGAAGCAGCCAAGATCCTAAATAACACAACAGACCAGGTGAACTTAATTGATATATGCAGGACACTGCATCTAAAAAAAAAAAAAAAAAAAAATTAGAAAATGCCATTTTTTTTCAAGCATGTGTGAAGTGTTCCCTATGGTCTAAAACATACTGTGTTCAAAATAAGCCTCAGCAAATATAAGAGGATAGAATTTGCTTCCAGTATGTACTCTGATCACAACAGTATGAAATCAACCACAGGAAGAAAAAAGGAAAAGAAAGAATACTTGGTGACTAAAAAATATTTTACTGAAATGTCAGTGGATCAATGATGAAGTCAAAGAAGAAATAAGAATATATATCTTAAGACAAATGACGATGAAAACACCTTAAAAAATCTATGTGATGCAGCAAAAGCAGCTCTAAGAGGGAATTTCATAGTGAAACAGGCCTTCCTCAAGAAACAAGAAAAATCTACTTCCTAAAATACTAACTAAAACAACTAGCAAAGAAAAAATAAACAGGCAAAACCCAAAGTCAGCAGAAGGAAGGAAATAATAAATATCAGTGAGAAAATAAATAAAATGGAGCTTAAAAAATAGAAAAGATTAATAAAACCATGAGCTGGTTCCTAGAAAGGGTAAATAAAACTAACAAACTTCTGGCCAGACTCAACAACAACAAAAGAGAGAAGAGTAAAATAAACAAAACTAGAAATGAAAGATGAGAAATAGCAACTGATATCACAGAAACACACACAAAAAAACATGAGAATATTATGAACAATTTTCTGTTGTTCAGTCACTCAGTCATGTCTGACTCTTTGCAACACCATGGAATGTAGCATGCCAGGCTTCCCTAGCTTCACCATCTACTAGAGCTTGCTCAAGCTCAGGTCCATCAAGTTGTTGATGTCATACAAATATCTCATTCTCTGTGGTCCCCTACTTTTCCTGTCTTCAATCTTTCCCAGTATCAGGGACTTTTCTAATGAGTCAGATCTTTGCATCAGTTGACCAAAATATTCAAGGTTCAGCTTCAGTATCTGTCCCTCCAATGAGCATTCATGACTGATTTCCTTTAGGATTGATTCTACGCCACCATCACAGTCACTGTGCATCTGGGTCACCATCATAGTCAGGGGCGGTGACTGAGAGGAGCTACCCCACATCCAAGGTAAGGAGCAGCAGCTGTGCTTTGCAGGAGCAGCCATGAAGAGATACCCCACGTCCAAGGTAAGAGAAACCCAAGTAAGAAGGAAGGCACTGAGAGAGGGCATCAGAGGGCAGACAGACTGAAACCACAATCACAGACAACAAGCCAATCTGATCACATGGAACACAGCCTTGTCTAACTCAATGAAACTAAGCCATGCCATGAGGGGCCACCCAAGATGGATGGGTCATGGTGGAGAGGTCTGACAGAATGTGATCCTCTGGAGAAGGGAATGACAAGCCACTTCAGTATTCTTGCCTTGAGAACCCCATGAACACTATGAAAAGGCAAAAAGATAGGACACTGAAAGAGGAACTCCCCAGGTTGGTAGGTGCCCAATATGCTACTGGAGATCACTGGAGAAATAACTCCAGAAAGAACGAAGGGATGGAGCCAAAGCAAAAACAACACACAGTTTTGGATGGGACTGGTGATAGAAGCAAGGTTCGATGCTGTAAAGAGCAATATTGCATAGGAACCTGGAATGTTAGGTCCATGAATCAAGGCAAACTGGAAGTGGTCAAACAGGAGATGGCAAAAGTGAACATCGGCATTCTAGGAATCAGCAAACTAAGATGGACTGGAATGGGTGAGTTTAACTCAGTTGACCATTATATCTACTACTGTGGGCAAAACCCCTTAGAAGAAATGGAGTAGCCATCAAAGTCAACAAAAGAGTCCAAAATGCAGCACTTGGATGCAATCTCAAAAACGACAGAATGATCTCTGTTCATATCCAAGGCAAACTGTTCAATATCATGGTAATCCAAGTCTATGCCCTGACCAGTAACGCTGAAGAAGCTGAAGTTGAACGGTTCTATGAAGACCTACAAGAGCTTTAGAACTAACACCCCAAAAAGATGTCCTTTTCGTTATAGGGGACTGGAATGCAAAAGTAGGAAGTCAAGAAACACCTGGAGTAACAGGCAAATTTGGCCTTGGAGTATGGAAGAAGCAGGGCAAAAGGTAATAAAGTTTTGCCAAGAGAAAGCAAGGGTCATAGCAAACACCCTCTTCCAACAACACAGAAGACTCTACACATGGACATCACCAGATGGCCAACACCGAAATCAGATTGATTATATTCTTTGCAGCCAAAGATTGAGAATCTCTATACAGTCAGGAAAAACAAGACTGGGAGCTGACTTTGGCTCAGATCATGAACTCCTTTTTGCCAAATTCAAACTGAAATTGAAGAAAGTGGGGAAAAACAATAGATCATTCAGGTATGACCTAAATCAAATCCCATCTGACTATACAGTGGAAGTGAGAAATAGATTTAAGGGACTAGATCTGATAGACAGACTGCCTGATGAACTATGGACAGAGGTTTGTGACATTGTACAGGAGACAGGAATCAAGACCATCCCCAAGAAAAAGAAATGCAAAAAAGCAAATTGGCTATCTAAGGACGCCTTAAAATAGCTGTGAAAATAAGGGAAGTGAAAAGCAATGGAGAAAAGGGAAGAAATACAAATTTGAATGCAGAGTTCCAAAGAATAGCAAGGAGAGATAAGAAAGCCTTCCTCAGTGATCAGTACAAAGGAATAGAGAAAAATGATAGAATGGGAAAGACTAGAGATCTCTTCAAGAAAATTAGAGACACCAAGGGAATATTTCATGCAAAGATGAGCTCAATAAAAGCTGGAAATGGTGTGGACTTAAAAGAAGAAGATATTAAGAAGAGGTGGCAACAATACACAGAAGAACTATATAAAAAATATCTTCATGATCCAGATAATCATGATCATATGATTACTTACCTAGAGCCTGACATCCTGGAATGTGAAAACAAATGGGCCTTAGGAAGCATCACTATGAACAAAGCTAGTGAAGGTGATGGAATTCCAGTTGAGCTATTTCAAATCCTACAAGATGATGCTACACTCAATATGCCAGCAAATTTGGAAAACTCAGCAGTGGCCACAGGACTGGAAAAGGTCAGTTTTCATTCCAATCCCTAAGAAAGGCAATCTCAAAGAATGCTTGAACTGCCACACAATTGCACTCATCTCATGCTATAGCAAAGTAATGCTCAAAATTCTCCAAGCCAGGCTTCAGCAATACATGAACCGTAAACTTCCAGATAATCAAACTGATTTTAGAAAAGGCAGAGGAACTAGAGATCAAATTGCCAACATCTGCTGGATCATTGAAAAAGCAAGAGAGTTTCAGAAGAACATCTATTTCTGCTTTACTGACTATGCCAAAGCCTCTGATGTGTGGATCACAATAAACTGTGGAAAATTCTGAAAGAGATGGGAATACCAGACCACCTGACCTGCCTCTTGAGAAACCTGTATGCAGGTGAGGAAGCAACAGTCAGAACTGGACATGGAACAACAGATGGTTCCAAATAGGAAAAGGAGTATGTCAAGGCTGTATATTGTCAAAGTTCTATGCAGAGTACATCATGAGAAACGCTGGACTGGATGAAGCACAAGCTGGAATCAAGATTGCTGGGAGAAATATCAATAACCTCTGATATGCAGATGACACCACCCTTATGGCAGAAAGTGAAGAGAAACTAAAGAGCCTCTTGATAAAAGTGAAAGAGGAGAGTAAAAAAGTTGGCTTAAAGTTCAAAATTCAGAAAACTAAGATCATGGCATCTGGTCCCATCACTTCATGGGAAATAGATGGGGAAACAGTGGAAACAGTGGCTGACTTTATTTTTGGGGGCTCCAAAATCACTGCAGATGGTGATTGCAGCCATGAAATTAAAAGACACTTACCCCTTGGAAGGAAAGTTATGACCAACCTAGACAGCATATTGAAAAGTAGAGACATTACTTTGTCAAAAAAAAAAAGTACATCTAGTGAAGGCTATGGTTTTTCCAGTGGTCATGTATGGATGTGAGAGTTGGGCTATAAAGAAAGCTGGGCGCCAAAAAATTGATGCTTTTGAACTATGGTGTTAGAGAAGACTCTTGAGAGTCCTTTGGACTGCAAGGAGATCAAACCAGTCCATCCTAAAGGAAATCAGTCCTGAATATTTATTGGAAGGACTGATGCTGAAACTGAAAGTCCAATACTTTGGCCACCTACTGCGAAGAGCTGATTCATTACGGGAAGAGCTGACTCATTTGAAAAGACCCTGATGCTGGGGAAGATTGACGGCAGGAGGAAAAGGGGACGACAGAGGATGAGATGGTTGGATGGCATCACCGACTCAATGGATATGGATTTGGGTGAACTCCGGGTGTTGGTGATAGACAGGCAGGCCTGGTGTGCTGCGGTTCATGGGGTAACAAAGAGTCAGACACGACTGAGAGACTGAACTGAACTGAGGATTGACAAATTTGTTCTCTTTGCAGTTCAATCTTCTCCAACAACACAGCTCAAAAACATCAATCCTTTGGTGCTCAGTGTTCCTTATGATCGAACTCTAACATCCATATATGACTACTGGAAAAAACATAGCTTTGACTAGACAGAGCTTTGCCAGCAAAGTACTGTCTCTACTTTTAATATGTTATTTAGATTTGTCATAGTTATTCTTCCAAGGAGCAAGTATCTTTTAATTTCATGGATATAGTCATCATCTGCAGTGAGTTTGGAGCCCAAGAAAATGAAGTCTTCATGGTTTCAATTGTTTCCCCATTTATTTGCCCTGAAGAGATGGGATCAGATGCCAAGATTTTAAGTTTTTTGAATGTTAAGTTTTAAGACAGCTTTTTCACTCTCCTCTTTCATTTTCATCAAGAGACTCTTCAATTCCTCTTCGATTTCTGCCATAAGGGTGGTATCATCTGCATATCTGAGGTTACTGACATTTCTCCTGCAATCTTGATTCCAGTCTGTGCTTCATCCAGTGTGGCATTTTCTACGTATATAATAAATAAGCAGGGTGACAACATACAGCCTTGGTGTACTCCTTTCCCAATTAGGAACAAATCTGTTCTTCAATGTGTGGTTCTAACTAATGCTTCTTGCCTGCATACAGATTTCTCAGGAGGCCAGAAATGTAGTCTGGTATTCCCATCTCTTGAAGAATTTTCCACAGTTTGTTGTGAGGCACACAGTGTCAAAGATTTTAATGTAGTCTATGAAGCAGAAATAAATGTTTTTCTGGAATTTTTTTTTTCTATGATCCAACAGATGTTGGCAATTTGATTCCTGGTTCCTCTGTTTTTCCAAATCCTGCTTGAACTTCTAGAAGTTCTCTATTCATGCACTATTGAAGCCTAGCTTGGAGAGCTTTGTGCATTACTTTGCTAGCATGTGAAATGAGTGCAATTATGCAGTAATTTGAACATTCTTTGGCATTGCCTTTCTTTGAGAAGGAATGAAAACTGAATTTTCCCAATCCTGTAGCCATTGCTGAGTTTTCCAAAATACTGGTATACTGAGTGCAATGCTGTCACAGCATCATCTTTTAGGATTTGAAATAGGTCAGCTGAATATCCATCACTTCCACTGGTTTTGTTTGTAGTGATGCTTCCTAAGACCCACTTGACTTCACCTTTCAGGATGTCTGGCACTAGGTGAATGATCACATCATCATGGTTATCTGGGTCATGAAGATTTTTTTGTAGTGTCCATCTGTGTATTCTTGCCCCCTCTTCTTAATACCTTCTGCTTCTGTACCATTCTGTTCAGTTCAGTTGCTCAGTCGTGTCTGACTCTTTGCAGCCCCATGGACTGCAGCAGGCCAGGACTCCCTGTCCATCACCAACTCCCAGAATTTACCCAAACCCACATCCATTGAGTCAGTGATGCCATCAAATCTTCTAATTCTCTGTTGTCCCCTTCTCCCACCTTCAAACTTTCCCAGCATCAGGGTCTTTTCCAATGAGTTAGTTCTTCTCATTAGATGGTCGAAGTATTGGAATTTCAGCTTCAACATCAGTCCTGCCAATGAATATTCAGGACTGATTTCCTTTAGGACAGACTGGTTGGATCTCCTTGCAGTCCAAGGGACTCTCAAGAGTCTTCTCCAACACCACAGTTTAAAAGCATCAGTTCTGGAGGAGCCAAGATGGCGGAGGAGTAGGATGGGGAGACCACTTTCTCTCCTACAAATTCATCAAAAGAATAACTGAACGCAGAGCAACCTTCACAAAACAACTTCTGATCGCTAGCTGAGGTCATCAGGCGCCCAGAAAAGCAGCCCATTGTCTTCAAAAGGAGGTAGGACAAAATATAAAAGATAAAAAGTGAGACAAAAGAGCTAAGGATGGAGATCCGTCCCGGGAAGGGTCTTAATAGAGGACGTTTCCAGACAGCGGGAAACCCTCGCACTGGCGGGCCTGGGGGAAGTGTTTGAATCTCGGAGGGCAACCTGAATGGGAGGGAAACAATAAATAAAACCCACAGATTACGAGCCTAAAAGCAACTCCCAGCAGAAAAGTACCCCAGATGCCCACATCCACCACCAGCAAGTGGGGGCAAAACAGAGAGGAGCGAGCGGCATTGCTTGGGGCGGGGTCCAGGCCTGAGTGCCCTGAGGACAATCGGAAGGAGCTTTTGTGAGTTGCCAACTTGAACTGTGGGACAGCAAAAGAGAGAGAGAGATCTTCTCTAGACAGGAAATGCAGAAAGTTTCTAAAAACGTGAACCCAAAACAACAAAGTAAATGGCAACAGGACCACATCTATCAATAATTACCTTAAACGTAAATGGGTTGAATGCCCCAATCAAAAGACAAAGATTGGCTGAATGGCTACAAAAACAAGACCCCATATATACTGTCTACAAGAGACCCACCTCAAAACAAGAGACACATACAGACTAAAAGTGAAGGGCTGGAAAAAAATATTTCACGCAAACGGAGACCAAAAGAAAGCAGGAGTTGCAATACTCATATCAGATAAAATAGACTTTCAAATAAAGGCTGCGAAAAGAGACAAAGAAGGACACTACATAATGATCAAAGGATCAATCCAAGAAGAAGATATAACAATTATAAATATATATGCACCCAACATAGGAGCACCGCAATATGTACGGCAAACGCTAACGAGTATGAAAGAGGAAATTAATAGCAACACAATAATAGTGGGAGACTTTAATACCCCACTCACAACTATGGATAGATCAACTAAACGGAAAATTAACAAGGAAACACAAACCTTAAATGACACAATGGACCAGCTAGACCTAATTGATATCTATAGGACAGTTCACCCCAAAACAATCAACTTCACCTTTTGGTCAAGTGCACACAGAATCTTCTCCAGAATAGATCACACCCTGGGCCATATATCTGGTCTTGGAAAATTCAAAAAAATTGAAATCATTCCAGTCATCTTTTCTGACCACAGTGCAGATCTCAATTACAGGAAAAAAATCGTTAAAAATTCAAACATATGGAGGCTAAATAACACGCTTCTGAACCAACAAATCATAGAAAAAATCAAAAAAGAAATCAAAATATGTATAGAAATGAATGAAAATGAAAACACAACAACCCAAAACCTATGGGACACTGTAAAAGCAGTGTTAAGGGGAAGGTTAACATTACAGGCTTACATCAAGAAACAAGAAAAAAGCCAAATAAATATCCTAACTCTGCACCTAAAGCAATTAGAGAAGGAAGAAATGAAGAACCCCAGGGTTAGCAGAAGGAAAGAAATCTTAAAAATTAGGGCAGAAATAAATGCAAAAGAAACTAAAGAGACCATAGCAAAAATCAACAAAGCTAAAAGCTGGTTTTTTGAAAAAATAAACAAAATTAACAAACCATTAGCAAGACTCATTAAGAAACAAAGAGAGAAGAACCAAATTAACAAAATTAGAAATGAAAATGGAAAGATCACAACAGACAACACTGAAATACAAAGGATCATAAGAAACTACTACCAGCAGCTCTATGCCAATAAAATGGACAACTTGGATGAAATGGACAAATTCTTGGAAAAGTAACATTCCAAAGCTGAATCAGGAAGAAATAGAAGATCTTAACAGAACCATCACAAACAAGGAAATCGAAACTGTAATCAAAAATCTTCCAGCAAACAAAAGCCCAGGACCAGATGGCTTCACAGCTGAATTCTACCAAAAATTTAGAGAAGAGCTAAGACCCATCTTACTCAAACTCTTCCAGAAAATTGCAGATGAAGGTAAACTTCCAAACTCATTCTATGAGGCCACCATCACCCTAATTCCAAAACCAGACAAAGATGCCACAAAAAAAGAAAACTACAGGCCAATATCACTGATGAACATAGATGCAAAAATCCTCAACAAAATTCTAGCAAACAGAATCCAACAACATATTAAAAAAATCATACACCATGACCAAGTGGGCTTTATCCCAGGAATGCAAGGATTCCTTAATATCAGCAAATCAATCAATGTAATACACCACATTAACAAATTGGAAGATAAAAACCATATGATTATCTCAACAGATGCAGAGAAAGCCTTTGACAAAATTCAACACTCATTTATGATTAAAACTCTCCAGAAAGCAGGAATAGAAGGAACATACCTCAACATAATAAAAGCTATATATGACAAACCCACAGCAAGCATCACCCTCAATGGTGAAAAATTGAAAGCATTTCCTCTGAAATCAGGAACAAGACAAGGATGCCCACTCTCACCACTACTATTCAACATAGTGTTGGAAGTTTTGGCCACAGCAATCAGAGCACAAATAGAAGTAAAAGGAATTCAGATAGGAAAAGAAGAAGTGAAACTCTTGCTGTTTGTAGATGACAGGATCCTCTACATAGAAAACCCTAAAAACTCTTCCAGAAAATTACTAGAGCTAATCAATGAATATAGTAAAGTTGCAGGATATAAAATTAACACACAGAAATCCCTTGCATTCCTATATACTAACAATGAAAAAACAGAAAGAGAAATTAAGGAAACAATTCCATTCACCATTGCAACAAAAATAATAAAATACTTAGGAGTACATCTACCTAAAGAAACAAAAGACCTATACATAGAAAACTATAAAACACTGATGAAAGAAATCAAAGAGGACACAAACAGATGGAGAAACATACCGTGTTCATGGATTGGAAGAATCAATATTGTCAAAATGGCTATTCTACCCAAAGCAATCTATAGATTCAATGCAATCTCTATCAAGCTACCAACGGTATTTTTCACAGAACTAGAACAAATAACTTCACAATTTGTATGGAAATACAAAAAACCTCGAATAGCCAAAGTAATCTTGAGAAAGAAGAATGGAACTGGAAGAATCAACCTGCCTGACTTCAGACTCTACTACAAAGCCACAGTCATCAAGACAGTATGGTACTGGCACAAAGATAGAAATATAGACCAATGGAACAGAATAGAAAGCCCAGAGATAAATCCACGAACCTATGGACACCTTATCTTTGACAAAGGAGGCAAGGATATACAATGGAAAAAAGACATCCTCTTTAACAGGTGGTTCTGGGAAAACTGATCAACCACTTGTAAAAGAATGAAACTAGAACACTTTCTAACACCATACACAAAAATAAACTCAAAATGGATTAAAGATCTAAATGTAAGACCAGAAAATATAAAACTCCTAGAGGAGAACATAGGCAAAACACTCTCCGACAGAAATTACAGCAAGATCTTCTATGACCCACCTCCCAGAATATTGGAAATAAAAGCAAAAATAAACAAATGGGACCTAATGAAACTTAAAAGCTTTTGCACAACAAAGGAAACTATAAGCAAGGTGAAAAGACAGCCCTCAGATTGGGAGAAAATAATAGCAAATGAGGAAACAGACAAAGGATTAATCTCAAAAATATACAAGCTACTCCTGAAGCTCAATTCCAGAAAAATAAATGACCCAATCAAAAAATGGACCAAAGAACTAAACAGACATTTCTCCAAAGAAGACATACAGATGGCTAACAAACACATGAAAAGATGCTCAACATCACTCATTATCAGAGAAATGCAAATCAAAACCACAATGAGGTACCATTACACGCCAGTCAGGATGGCTGCTATCCAAAAGTCTACAAGCAATAAATGCTGGAGAGGGTGTGGAGAAAAGGGAACCCTCTTACACTGTTGGTGGGAATGCAAACTAGTACAGCCACTATGGAAAACAGTGTAGAGATTTCTTTAAAAACTGGAAATAGAACTGCCATATGACCCAGCAGTACCACTTCTGGGCATACACACTAAGGAAACCAGATCTGAAAGAAACACGTGCACCCCAATGTTCATCGCAGCACTGTTTATAATAGCCAGGACACGGAACAACCTAGATGCCCATCAGCAGACGAATGTATAAGGAAGCTGTGGTACATATACACCATGGAATATTACTCAGCCATTAAAAAGAATTCATTTGAATCGGTTCTAATGAGATGGATGAAACTGGAGCCCATTATACAGAGTGAAGTAAGCCAGAAAGATAAAGAACATTACAGTATACTAACATGTATATGGAATTTAGAAAGAGGGTAATGATAACCCTATATGCAGGGCAGAAAAAGAGACACAGAAGTAGAGAACAGACTTTTGAACTCTGTGGGAGAAGGTGAGGGTGGGATGTTTCGAGAGAACAGCATGTATATTATCTATGGTGAAACAGATCACCAGCCCAGGTGGGATGCATGAGTCAAGTGCTCGGGCCTGGTGCACTGGGAAGACCCAGCGGAATCAGGTGGAGAGGGAGGTGGGAGGGAGGATTGGGATGGGGAATACATGTAACTCTATGGCTGATTCATATCAATGTATGACAAACCCACTGGAAAAAATAAAGAAATAAATAAATTTTAAAAAAAATAAAAAATAAAATAAAAGCATCAGTTCTTCGGGACTCAGTTTTCTTTACAGTCCAACTCTCACATCTATACATGACTACTGGAAAAACATAAACTTTGACTAAACAGACCTTTGTTGGCAAAGTAACATCTCTGGTTTTTAAAAAGCTGTCTAGGTTGGTATAACTTTTCTTACAAGGAGCAAGTGTCCTTTAATTTCATGGCTGCAGTCACCATCTACAGTCACTTCAGAGCCCTCCCAAATAAAGTCTGTCACTTTTTCCATTGTTTCCCCATCTATTTGCCATGAAGTGATGGGACCAGATGCCATGATCTTAGTTTTCTGAATGATGAGCTTTAAGTCAACTTTTCCACTCTCCTCTTTCACTTTCATCAAGAGGCTCTTCAGTTCTTCTACAATTTCTGCCACAAGGGTGGTGTCATCTCCATATCTGAGGTTATTGATATTTCTCCCAGCAATCTTGGTTCCAGTTTGTGTTTCATCCAGTCCAGCATTTTTCATGATGTACTGTGCATATAAGTTAAATAAGCAGGGTGACAATATACACGCTTTACATACTTCTTTCTCAATTTGGAACCAGTCTATTGTTCCATGTCCAGTTCTAACTGTTGCTTCCTGACCTGCATACAGATTTCTTAGGAGGCAGGTCAGGTGGTCTGTTATTCCCACCTGTTTAAGAATTTTCCACAATTTGTTGTGATCCACACAGTCAAATGCTTTGCAACGTCAAAGAATTTTGGCCAAGATTTCTGTTAGGTCTGTCCTAACATTCTGATAACATTCTGTTACCATTTCTGTCATATATTGTGCCTATCTTTGCATGAAATGTTCCCTTCCTATCTCAATTTTTTTGAAGAGATCTTTAGTCTTTCCCATTCTATTGTTTTCCTCTATTCCCTTGCATTGTTCACTAGGAAGGCTTTCTTATCTCTTCTTGCTATTCTTTGGAACTCTGCATTCAGATGGATATATCTTTCCCTTTTTCTTTTCTTTTTAGCTTCTCTTTTCTCAGCTATTTGTAAGCCCTCTTCACGCAACCATTTTGTCTTTCTGCATTTCTTTTTCTTGGGGATGGTTTTGATTACTGCTTCCTGTACAATGATAAAAACCTTCTAAATGGCTCTTCAGGCACTCCCTCTGTCAGATCTAATCCCTTGAATCTATTTGCCACTTCTATTGTATAATTGTAAGGGAATTTATTTAAGTCATACCTTAATGGCCTAGTGATTTTCCCTACTTTCTTCAATATAAGTCTGAATTTTGCAATAAAGATTTCATGATCTGAGCCACAGTGATCTCCCAGTCTTGTATTTTCTGACTGTGTAGAGCTTCTCCATCTTTGACGGCCTAGAATACAATCATCTGATTTTGGTTTTGACCATCTGGTGATGTCCAAGTTATCTCTTATGTTGTTGGAAGAGGGTGTTTGCTATGAGCAGTGTGTTCTCTTGGCAAAACTCTGTTAGCCTTTGCCCCTCTTCATTTTGTACTTGAAGTCCAAACTCTCTTGCTACTCCAGGTATCTCTTGACCTCCTGCTTTTGATTTCCAGTCTCTTTTGATGAAGATGACATCTTTTATTAGTGTTATATCTGGAAGGTCTTGTAGGTCTTCATAGAACAGTCCACCTTCAGCTGCTTTGGCATTAGTGTTTGAAGCATATACTTGAGCATATACTGTGATATTGTATGGTTTGCCTTGGAAATGAACGGAGATCAATCTGTCACTTTTGGGATTGCACCCAAGCACTCCATTTTGGACTCCTTTGTTGACTATGAGGGCTACTCCATTTCTTCTAAGGCGGTTTTGCCCACAGTAGTAGATACAATGGTCATCTGAATTAAATTCCCCCATTTCACTCCATTTTAGTTCTCTAACTCCTAAAGTGTTGATGTTCATTCTTGCCATCTCCTTCTTGATTACAACCAATTTACCCGAATTCATGGACCTAACATTCCAGGCTCCTATGCTATATCATTCTTTACAGCACTGGACTTTACTTTCTCCAGCAGACACATGCACAACTGGGTATTATTTCCAGTTTGGCTCAGGATCTTCATTCCTTCTGGAGCTATATCTTCCCTCTTCACCAGTAGCATATTGGGCGCCCACCAACCTGGGGAGTTCATCTTTCAGTGTCATATATTTTTGCCTTAGCATACTGTTCATGGGGTTCTCAAAGCAAGAATGCTAAAATGGCTTCCCATTTCCTTCTCCAGTGGAGCACATTTTGTTAGAACTCTCCAACATGACTCATCTGTCTTGGGTGGTCCTACACATCATGACTCATAGTTTCACTGAGCTTATAGTTTCATATGAACAGTTATGTGCCAACAAATTTGACAAACTAGAATAAATGGACTAGTTTCTAGAAACATGGTCTACTAACACTGCATCAAGAAGAAACAGATAAGTTGAACAGACCAATCACTGCAAGTCAAAAAGAGTCAAAAACAACAACAACAACAACAAAACAAACACAAACAAAAATAAAACGGACAAGCAAAAAACCTCCTTTCAAACAAAAAACAAAAGTCCAGTATCAGATTGCTTTGCTGGGGAGTTCTACCACAAAAAGAAGAACTTGGACCTATTGTTCTCAAATTATTCTAAAACACTGAAGATGAGGGAACTCTCCCAAATTCATTTTATTGGGCCACCATTATCTTGACACTGAAACCATACAAAGGCACTACCAAAACATAAAATTACTGGCCAATATCCTTGATGAATAGAGATGCAAAAACTGTCAACTAAATTTTAGGAAGTCAAATCCAAAAAACAGAAAAAGAATTATATGTTATGATCAAGTTGGATTCATTCCAGAATTGTAAGGATGATTCAACATCAATCAATGTGATACATCATATGTAACAAAAGGAAAGACAAAAAAAAAAATCTCAATAGACACAGAAAGAGCATTTGGAACATTAGCATCCATTTATGATAAAAAGTCTCAACAAAGTGAGTACAGTGGGAATGTATCTCAGCATAATAAAAGTCATTTAAGACAAATCCACAGCTAACATAATACTCAATAGTGAAAAGCTGAAAACCTTCCCACTAAATTCAGAAACAGGAAAAGGAAGCCTATTCTCACTACTTCTATTCAACATAATATTGGAAGTCCTAGTCACAGCAATCAGACAAGAAAATGAAATTATATTTATGCAAATTAGAAAAGGGTCACTATTTGTAGAAGACATGATGCTCTGTATAGAGAATCCTAAAGTCTCCACAAGGAAAAAAAAAAAACTATTAAAATTAATAAATGAACTCAGTGAGGTAGAAAGATAAAAAATTAATATACAAAAATCTGTTCCATTTCTTTAGATTCACAATGAAATATCAGAAAGAGAAAGCCAAAAAAAAAAAAAAGTTTGTGCTTAAAATCATGTAAAAAAAAAAAAAAAAAAAAACCCAAATACCTATAGGAATACACTTAACCAAGGAAGTTAAAGATCTTTATGCTGAAACTACAAAAACTTGATAAAGGAACTTGAAGATAATTCAAAGAAATGGAAAGATGTCCCTTGCTCTTGGATTAGAAGAGTCAGTATTGTTACAATAGCCATACTACCCAAAGCAATATATATACTTAATGCAATAGCTCTTAAAATTCCTTGACAATATTTACAGATCTAGAAAAAATAATCCTAAAATTTATATGAAACCACAAAAAACCCAGAGATGCTAAAGCAATCCTGAGGAAAAAGAACAAAGCTGAAGGTATAACTTTCCAAAATTTCAAACTATACTACAAAGTTAAAGTGGTCTAAACAGTATGGTATTGGCACAAAAATAGACATATAGATCAATGGTGGAGAATAGAGAACCCAGAAATAAACCCACACACTTAGAGTCAATTACTCTATGACAAAGGAAACAAGAATATATAATGGAGAAAAGACCAACTCTTTAGTGTTCAGGTAAAGCTGGACCACCACAAGAAAATCAATTAAGTTAGAACACACCCTCACATCATACACAAAAATAAATTAAAAATCGTTTAAAGACCTAAATATAAGAAATGGGCATGTGTGCTCAGTCAGTCTCTCATGTCCAACTCTTTGTGACCCCATGGACTGTAGCTTTCCATGCTCCTCCATTGATGGAATTCTCCAGGCAAGAATGCTGGAATGAATTGCCATTTCTTACTCCAGGGGATCATTCTCTGACATTTTCTTACTCCAGGGAAAATATTCTCTCACATAAGTTGCAGCAATATTTTCTTAGATCAGTCTCCCAAGGCAAAATAAATGAAAGCAGAAATAAACAAATAGGAACTAATCCAAAGATTCTGCATAGCAAAGGAAATCATCACCAAAACAAAAAGACAGCCTACTAAATGGGAGAAAAAGTTTGCAAATGATATAACAGATAAGCAATTATATTCAAATTATGCAAACAGCTCATCCAACTCAATACCAAAACAATGAAAAACTATCCATTCAAAACTGAGCAGAGGACCTAAATAGACCTGTTTTTCCAGAAAGATATGCAGATGATCAACAGGCGCATGAAAAGGTGTTCAACATCACAAATAATTAGAGAAATGCAAATCAAAACCACAAACTAGGAGTATGGGGTTTTTTGCTGAAAGTTTCCACTTTCATCTCAGGTTCAAAGGATTTGTTAACAAAATAAGCCACTCGTTATACACAAATAAATAATACCAGTATTTATTAGAGAATTATCTAGCTCTCTTTCAATATACTAACATTAAAAGAAAAGAGAAATAGAAACAGTAGAGGCAATATCACCAAATTAGATTTTGATGAACATCCAGACTTAAACACACTGGGAAATCCCATGACACAGCACATCTAAAGTCCCAGTTGGGAAAAGGTCCCAGGCAGCACGTCCACTCTACTTCATAATCTCAGGATGCAAACTGGTATCATCATCAATCAATGAGCAAACCGCAGCAGTTTTGGTTTCATGTTAATGTTTTGTCTTCTAAAACTTGGAATGTTGTTAAGCCTGGGACTTGGTTGGCCAGGATCCCTCCAGAGGCTCAACAATTTCAAGGTTTATCCCCTATCTTATCTCTGGTAAAACAAGTCTTACACTCACAGCAGGAAGAGCACTCACAATAAATGCAGTATCCAGGCAGGTTAGAAGCAAGGTCAGAGGTCTGCTCTGCTTTGACTCTAAAGCCTAAGCAAAACTATTTACTTAATTTCCCTAACAGGGATTAGCAGATACAAACTACTATGCATAAAATAGATACAAAGGTTTACTGTATAGAACAGTATATATAGAACTGTATAGAATAGTATATATAGAACTGTATAGAAGATATTCAATATCTTGTAATGATATAATAGAATATAATCAGAAAAATATCAATAACCTCAGATATGCAGATGACACCACCCATATGGCAGAAAGTGAAGAACTAAAGAGCCTTTTGATGAAAGTGAAAGAGGAGAGTGAAAAAGTTGGCTTAAAGCTCAACATTCAGAAAACTAAGATCATGCCATCCAGTCCCATCACTTCATGGGAAATAGATGGGGAAACAGTGGAAACAGTGACTGGCTTTATTTTTTTGAGCTCCAAAATTACTGCAGATGGTGACAGCAGCCATGAAATTAAAAGACACTTACTCCTTGGAAGGAAAGTTATGACCAACCTAGACAGCATATTGAAAAGCAGAGACATTACTTTGTCACCAAAGGTCTGTCTAGTCAAGGCTATGGTTTTTCCAGTGGTCATGTATGGATGTGAGAGTTTCTTTATAAGAAAACTGAGTGCTGAGGAATTGATGCTTTTGAACTGTGGTGTTGGAGAAGACTCTTGAGAGTCCCTTGGACTACAAGGAAATTCAACCAGTCCATCCTAAAGGAGATCAGTCCTGGGTGTTCATTGGAAGGACTGATGCTGAAGCTGAAACTCCAATACTTTGGCCACCCAATGCAAAGAGCTGACTCATTTTAAAAGACCCTGATGCTGGGAAAGATTGAGGGCAGGAGAAGGGGATGACAGGATGGCATCACCGACTCAATGGACATGGGTTTGGGTAAACTCCGGGAGTTGGTGATGGACAGGGAGGCCTGGCATACTGCAGTTCATGGGGTCACAAAGAGTCAGACATGACTGAGCAAGTGAACTGAACTGAATCAGAAAAAATAACTGAATCATTATGCTGTACAATATAATAAGTTAAGCATCAATTTAAAAAATTGAGTCTCAGAAAACAGTCAGGTCAAAATGTCTAAATGTCTACAGATCCAAATATCCTGCCATAATCAAGTCTGTAGGCTTTCTTATGGTTGAGTAGTATGTCATTGTATATATATATACATATATATATATATATACATATATATATATATATATATATGTATATATATATATACCCACATCTTCTTTATCCATTCATCCATGCATTGAGACTTAAATTGTTTCCATATATTTGATATTGCAAATAATACTGCAATGAACTTAGGGATGCATGCATATTTTTGATTCAATATTTCCATGGTCTTTGAATAAATACCCAGAAAATATACAGGTGGGTCACACAGTAGGTTTTTTTCTTAATTTTTTGAGAAACCTCCCTACTGTTTGGTACAATAGCTGTACAAATTTACAATAACACTACAGTCTACAACTGTTTGCATTTGATGACATTATAGATGAACCTTGAGGGTATTATGGTAAGTGAAACAAGCCAGATGGAAAAACACAAACACTGTATGATTTCACTTATAGTGGAATACAAAACATAACAAAAGCAATGAACAAGCAAAATAAAACAGAACAAAGCTCAGATGAAGAAAACAGTTTAGTGGTTACCAGAAGGAAAGGGAGACAGGTAAGGTGTCTGATAGTCCCATTTCTTTAGGAATTTTCCCATCTCTTTAAGACTGTGTAATCTACACAGTCAAAGGCTCTGACATAGTCAATAGAGCAGAAGTAGATGTTTTTCTGGAACTCTTTTGTTTTTTCTATGACCACCTGACCTGCCTCCTGAGAAACCTGTATGCAGGTCAAGAAGCAACAGTTAGAATCGGACATGGAACAATGGACTGCTTCCAAATTGGGGAAGGAGTCTGTCAAGGCTATATATCGTCACCCTGTTTATCTAACTTATGTGCAGAGTACATGATGAAAAATGCCAGGCTGGATGAAGCATGAGATGGAATCAAGATTGCTGGGATAAATATGATTAACCTCAGATATGCAGATAACACCATTCTTATGGCGGAAAGCAAAGAGGAATTAAAGGGGCTCTTGATGAAAGTGAAAGGAGAAAGTGAAAAAGCTGTCTTAAAACTCAACATTCAAAAAACTAACATCATGGCATCCGGCCCTATCACTTCATGGCAAATAGATGCGGAAACAATGCAAACAGTAACAGACTTTTCTTGGGCTCCAAAAATCACTGCAGATGGTGACTGCAGCCATGAAATTAAAAAATGCTTGCTCCTTGGAAGAAAAACTATGGCAAACCTAGACAGCATATTAAAAAGCAGAGACATTACTTTGCCAACAAAGGTCCATCTAAAGAAGGCTATGGTATTTCCTGTAGTCATCTGGATATGAGAGTTGGATCATAAAGAAAGCTGAGCACTGATGAATTGACAGTTTTGACCCATGGTATTGGAGAAGATGCTTGAGATTCCCCTGGACTGCAAGGAGCTCAAGCCAGGCAACCCTAAAGGAAATCAATTCTGAGTATTCATTGGAAAGATTGATGCTGAAGCTGCAACTTCAATATTTTGGCCACCTAATACAAAGAACTGACTCATTAGAAAAGACCCTGATGCTGGGAAAGATTGAAGGGAGGAGGAGAAGGGAATGATAGAGGATTAAGTGGTTGGATGGCATCATCGACTTGACGGACATGAGCTTGAGCAAGTTCTGGGAGCTGGTGATGGACAGGGAAGCCTGCCATGCTGTAGTCCCTGGGATCACAAAGAGTCAGACATAACTGAGTGACAGAACTGAACTGAACTGAGAGGGAAGGGGGTGAGTGAAATGCGTGAAAGGGCTCAACATTATAGTGATGGATGGCAACCACTCTTATGATGATCTCTCTGCATATATACAGATGTTGAACTCAGTGATGTATGCCTGAAATGTTTATAACATTTTGCATTCTGCATTAACATTAACATTTTGCAATCTTAAGTAACGTCATTGTCTGCCCTCCTATTTAAAATTGCTACAGGCCCTTTCAAAGTTTATTTTTCTCTGTGGGCTGTATCACCTCCCTCCCCCTCATTTTTTATTGACCTAAAGTACATAAAATGTAAAATTTACTACTTTAATTTACTATTTAACCATTTTTTAAATGTATACTTTAGTGATATTAAATACATTCACGTTGTTGTGCAGTGAAAACCACCATCCATCCTAATGGGTTTTGTATCACTTTTTAACCACTATAAAATATGTGATAAATTATCTTGTTAATTTTTCACTCCCTTAAAAAGTTAAACTACATGAGTATAGGCTTGCTTTTTTTCTGTTTGTTCAGTGTGCTGTATACAGGGTGTAGACAGTGCCTGGCAGGTGTTAAGAAAATAACAGTTGGAAGAATGAATGAGTTAATGAATGAGTGAGTGTGTGAATTGCGTTAAATTTTATTTTCTTATTGATATATTTGTTAACCACAAGATTATGATGGATTAACAATGTAAAGATTTAGGAGAAGACAGATATTCTGCATAATTAATTTTTTGTGTTTAGAAAGGAAGCATTAAAATCTTTTATACTAGTATTTTTAATAAGAATTTGGTTATTATAATGAAAGTCTTGTTACTTCAGTTTACTAATGTGAAGTTAAATAATTTACTTATCTAATTTATTAGATTTGTAATACCTGTTTAAGTAAATTGGGCAAGATCTATTTGAAGACAATTGATGTGCTTAAGGGAAAAATAGGAGCTGGTGATGGACAGGAAGGCCTGGCATGCTGCGGTTCATGGGGTCGCAAAAAGTCGGACACGACTGAGTGACTGAACTGAACTGAATTGAAACTTGTACATGCAATTTGAAATGTTGAAGACATTTAACTGCCTAAGCAGTTCCAAGTATTATTCAAAAATCTCTCAAAAATGGTTATTAAAATTTACTAGTCTTACAAGTAAGACTTATAAGATCATGAAGTTAACTTAATTGTTTAGGAAGAATCAGGGTTTTAAAATGGGAAAGTTGATAGATTGATTATACACACAGTAAACTTCTGAAGTTTCTTTTCTACATATAAAATTATTTGTTAGGACACCATAAGAACTCAAATCAACTGTACCAAATGCAGTACTTTTGAATTATGCTTTTCAAGGAAAAGTGTAAGTTTTTCCATTAAACTCTGTATGTTCAGGGAATATCTATTTGGAAAATTTCTTTCTTTAGATAAAACCACCATCTGTTGTAGTAAAAAGAAGACTATTTGTAATATTTTCTGTCTGTCTATCCTAGTTCAACAGTTCATCATATGTTACTGAATACAATAAAACAAGGAAATCTTGTTTAAAATAAAAACTATCAAAATTTCAATGAACAGAAATCATCATCCATGCTAAATATTATTTAACAAAGATGCACTTTCTTCTTAAATTACCCATTATTCTTTTCATCACTTTTAACAAAGTTTTGAAGAGTAGATAGAATGTGATAAATAAAATGAAATGTGTTGCAATAGAAATAATACCATGTTAATTAATATCTTTACTAGGCTGAAAATGAAGTTAGAAGTTATTGAATGTTTCCCAAATTTCTACTTTGTCAATATACTCATGTTTAGTTCATCTTTGCATTTTTCAATATGTAAACTATAGGATGATAATTACTACAAAAGCTTATCATAATTCTAAGCTTGGAGGGAAATACAAGAGAGAGGAGACATATGCTTTCATATGGCTGATTCATGTTGATATTTGGCAGAAACCAACACAATTCCATAAAGCAATTATCCTCCAATTAAAAACTAAATAAATTTAAAATTAAAAGAGAAGTTTGTCATAATTTCAGAGAAATAATAAATTATTGTGGAAATAGTATAAACTGAGTTTGGCACTGATTTAAGATATACAAACCTTCGGAAATTAGTGCTGAAGGAAAATAATTGTGTGAACCACAGGCAATCTAATTCTTCATTAACCTGAGTTATTGTATGACTTACATTCTTAATATTGTTCTTTCTACCATTTTTCTCTGGGAATTAAAAAATAATACCCAGAATTTCAGAGGTGATTGCTTTGCTTTACTTGATATTTGTAAGAACACAGATAGACTATTGTGCTCAGTTTGAGAACATTGAAAATCTAAAGAATGCCTTATGTTTTCATTAATTCACTCACTCATGGGTACATCAAGCACTTATTGAACATTTACATGGTCCAGGAAACATAAAAGGCAAGTTAAAGTGGGGGACATCCTTTCTTAGAAGTTTGAAGTCTATTCAAGGCAACTTTGGAAATCTTGCTCATTTTCCCCTGGGATGATTTCTAGATTTAAGATCAGTAAAGGGTATTATCAAAGTTTATGTAATCATGAAATGGAACAAGCTATCTGCAGAATCTTCAAGAGAAAGCCATCACCTCAGAGTATGCTTAACCACACAATTCCCAAAGAGCTGTATTTAACTCCACAGGCTTGCAGTTGCTCCATGTTATAAACTTTTGCTCCCTTAGCCAGAACTAGTTTTTGCAAGAAAAATTCAAAAAGAAGCTCCGTACATAGCATATTAGATAGACATTGGTGAAATTTTAAAGAATATGTTATACAAGCTAGCTGATTTACATTGCTAGTATTCTGCCAAAAAAAAAAAAGAAAAGAAAAGAAAGGGTGCATATACTATTTCTGGACCAGACCTTATTTGATACTTCATTATGGGGCCAACATTTTAGATCATTAAAATACAGAGACAAAAAGTAAATGCTTTGACCCTTTATGGTCCTATTTTTTAAAAAAAGTATTTTCAGTAATTCTAATCCTAACTAAGAACTAGATGTTCTGGAAAAAATTAACATAAAACAAAATAAAATCCATTTGAAAGCTTCATATAAAATCCAGTGGAAAGCTTCCAAATAGCAAATATTTGTGACACCAAGGTCTTAAGGAGAATGGAAGTTCAGAGGGTTGGTATAGTATCTGTCAATTCGAAGAGTAAAAATGTGAGCTGCAAAATGAGACTGAACATGATGCTCCAGTTAAAAAAAAAAAAAAAAAAAGTGGGTTTTAGGGACTACAAAGTAAGAAGAAGTCTAGCAAACATTAAAGGTTTTATACTATGGCCCTGGATGGTTCTACCCTAGAAATCAAGGGTGAATAAGAAGTAAGACTCAAAATCAGTCCCTGAGTAGATTAAGATGACCTGGGGTCCCTAGCATCTTAGTAGAAGAAAAATCATCTAGAGATTCAAACTACCTATACTTTTTCATTAAAATGTTTGACATTAAAAGAAAAGTCACCAGGTATTACAGAATCAAAAGAGAATAAATGAATCAAAATATAAGTCAGAAAAAAAAAATCCAAACTGAAGTATGAGAGAGAAATGATATAAAAAACATAAAAGTGCAAAAGAAACATGTGGCATGGTAAAAGGGTCCATCATATGTGAAACTGGAGTCTCAGAAAAAGGAGAGAAGCCATGGGGGAACAGTAATATGTGAAGAGAGAATGCCTGAGACTTTTGCCAAGACTGGTTTTCATGATGAAGATCTGAGAAAAATCTCCTGTGGCTTAGATAGAAAGAAGGAAAGAATAATCCTCTTGAAAAACACTGAATGCATTCTCCATAACCTATTCTCTAGAGGAAAAAAACCTCAGTAGAGCTTTATCCCAAGTGAGGGAAGGGCACTTATATTTCACTCTAGTACCCTCTAGAATTTCTGTCTCACATACAGGAGAAATCTCTTGGAAAGGTGACCTTCCAAGGACACAGATCCACACAAAGACTGAGATTTAATTTTAGAGTTATAGAATACTTCCCCTTCCTTCCCCACACCTTGATGGAACATACCATCAAGGTTGCAATATAGCAACAGTGGATTATGCTGCAAAAGCTGTGAGTCACAGACACTTTTAAAGAGAATGACTATGAGGAGGCAGCCCCAAGATGGTGGAGGAATAGGATGGGGAGACCACTTTCTCTCCCACAGATTCATCTAAAGATCATTTGAATGTGGAGCGACTTCCACAAAGCAACTTTTGAATGCAGTCAGAGGACACCAGACACCTAGAAAGGCAGCCCAATCTCTTTGAAAGGATATAGGACAAAATATAAAAAAATGGAAAACAGAGACAAAGTATGTAGGGATGAGACCTGTCCTGGGGAAGGAGTCGTGAAGGAGGAGAAGTTTCTACACAATAGGAAACCCTCTCACAGGGTTTTCTCACAGGGAGTTCTGGAATCCCAAAGGGCAACATGATGGGGAAAATAACAACAACAACAACAACAACAACCCACAGAATACCTGCCTAGCCACAATTACCAATGGAGAAGCGGCTCAGACTCTCACTTCCACCAGCATCAAGACGGGGCTGGGTAGATGCGCGGGCTGCATCGTTGGTCCTTAGGGTAAGGACCAGGCTTGAATGCCATGAGGACAATCTGAGGGGGTTAATGTAACAAAGCAACCCAAACTGTAGGATCACCAGAGAAACAGGAAAAAAAAAAAAAAAAAAGGAGAAGAAGAAGAAGACCTTTCCCATGAAAAGGCTCTAACACTGCACGGTGACCACTGCTGCACTCACAGAACAAAGAATTGCACCCTAGCAGATACCAAAGGAGAGCAAGTCAGCTGCCTTTAATGGCCCTCCCACCCTGGAGGCAGAGAGGCAGGTGTGGGACAGCCAGAGGTGGAAGGCAAGGGGCCACTGCAATCTCAGCCCCAGAGACCACATCTTCTGCCAAACTGTAAGCAGACTCCCAGTTGCTAACCACATTTTCCTGGGATCCTGGATGGTTCACATTGGCCAGGAGTGTCACAACCTGAGATCAGCTCCAACTATGCACCTGGACCGTGCCCTCTCAGTGCACCCAGGAAACTGACAACTGCTAGAAGTGACTGGTGTATCAGATTAAAACCCTGCAGTTAATGCTGAAACTGTGCATTTGAGGAGCAACTATAGACTTTGAGAACAATTACAAGCCCCAAAAGAGACAATCTGACCCTGAATTGACCCCACACTTCCCACAACAGCTCCAGAGAAACTCCTGGATATATTTTTACTTTTGTCACTTTTTAATTTTTTTTTTTCCAGAAAAACATCTATTTCTGCTTTATTTATTTTTTTTTTGTTTGGTTTTTTTTTTTAAATATTATTTTATTAGTTGGAGGCCAATCACTTTACAACATTTCAGTGGGTTTTGTCATACATTGACATGAATCAGCCATATAGTTACACGTATTCCCCATCCCGATCCCCCCTCCCACCTCCCTCCCCACCCGACTCCTCAGGGTCCTCCCAGTGCACCAGGCCCGAGCACCTGACTCATGTATCCCACCTGGGCTGGTGGTCCGTTTCACCATAGATAATATACATGCTGTTCTTTCAAAACATCCCACCCTCACGTTCTCCCCCAGAGTTCAAAAGTCTGTTCTGTACTTCTGTGTCTCTTTTTCTGTTTTGCATATAGGGTTATCGCCACCATCTATCTAAATTCCGTATATATGTGTTAGTATACTGTAATGATCTTTATCTTTCTGGCTTACTTCACTCTGTATAATGGGCTCCAGTTTCATCCATCTCATTAGAACTGATTCAAATGAATTCTTTTTAACGGCTGAGTAATATTCCATGGTGTATATGTACCACAGCTTCCTTATCCATTCATCTGCCGATGGGCATCTGGGCTGCTTCCATGTCCCGGCTATTATAAACAGTGCTGCAATGAACATTGGGGTGCACGTGTCTCTTTCAGATCTGGATTCCTCAGTGTGTATGCCTAGAAGTGGTATTGCTGGGTCATATGGCAGTTCTATTTCCAGTTTTTTAAGAAATCTCCACACTGTTTTCCATAGTGGCTGTACTAGTTTGCATTCCCACCAACAGTGCAAGAGGGTTCCCTTTTCTCCACACCCTCTCCAGCATTTATTGCTTGTAGACTTTTGGATAGCAGCCATCCTGACTGGCGTGTAATGGTACCTCATTGTGGTTTTGATTTGCATTTCTCTGATGATGAGTGATGTTGAGCAATTTAGCTCTTTAACTTTCATTTTTACAGCCTAATATTGCATTTAAAACTTACTTTTTAAAAACACCCCATACTTTTTAAAATTTATGTGATTGATTTTGTTTTGCATTTTTATACTGTATTTTTGAGAGTCTAATCTCTATTCTAGGTTTTTAATCTTAGATTTTGATATTTGTTTTCAATTTTGTGCCTTTAAGAATCTAATCTTTAGTATCTATTTTCACTTAGGGATTTGATTACTGGCTTGATTGTTCTCTCCCCTTTTGACTCTCCCTTTTCTCCTCCTGGTCAGCTCTATCTCCCTCCTCCCTCTTCTCTTCTCTATATAACTCTGTGAATCTCTCTGCGTCTTCCTGGCTATAGAGAGCTGTTTCACTATTAAACTAGGGTTTTTATCTTCTGTGCTGTGTTGGTGAACAAGTCTTGAAGCTACTGTAAGACAGGGACCAAAATCTAGAAGCAGAGTGCTCAACTCCAAAACTTCAGACCATCATAGAATTCCTGATCCCAGCGAATATTAATAGAAAAGAGCCCATCCAAAAGTCACTGTACCTACACTGAAACCAAGCTTCACCCAAGAGCTAGCAAGTTCCAGTGCCAAACACACCACGCTAATTCTCCAGCAAAACAGGAACACAACCCTGGGCATTAAAAGATGGGCTACCCAAAGCCATGCTATACCTATGGACACCCCAAAACTCACCACTGGACACTTCATTGCACTCCAGAGAGAAGATCCAGTTCCACCCACCAGAACACAGACACAGTTCCCCCAAGCATGAAACTTTGACAAACCACTGGTCCAGCTGCACCCACAGGAAGCAGGCTCAAAAATTAAGAGGAGCCAAAGCCCTCCAACCTGAAGAAAGGGGACCCCAAACACAGCAATCTAAACAAGATGAAAAGGCAGAGAAATATCCAGCAGGTGAAGGAACATAATAACCCACCAAATCAAAAGAGGAGGAGATAGGGAGTCTACTTGAAAAAGAATTCAGAATAATGATAGTAAATCTGATTCAAAATCTTGAAAACAAAATGGAGCTACAGATAAATAGAGACACAGATTGAGAAGATGCAAGAAATGTTTAACAAGGACCTAGAAGAAACAAAGAAGAGTCAGTCAATAATGAACAGCACAATAACTGAGATTAAAAACACTCTGGAGAAAACCAATGGTAGAATAATTGAGACAAAAGAAAAGATAAGTGAGGTGGAAGATAGAATGGTGGAAATAAATGAAGCAGAGCAGAAAAAAAAGAAAAAAGAATAAAAATAAATGAGGACAACTGCAGAGACCTTTGGGACAATGTTAAACACCCCAACAGTTGAATCATAGGTGTCCCAGGAGAAGAAGACAAAAAGAAAGGACATGAGTGAATACTTGAAGAGATAATGGTCAAAAACTTCCCTAAAATAGTCACCCAAGTCCAAGAAGTTCAGAGACTCCAAAACAGGATAAACCCAAGATGAAACACCCCCAAGTTACATAGTAATCAAAATGTCAAAAATGAAACACAAAGAGCAAATATTAAAAGCAGCAAGGGGAAAGCAACAAGTAACATACAATGTAATCCACTTAAAGATAACAGCTTATCTTTCAATAGAAACTCTTCAGGCCAGAAGGGAATAGCAGGACATACTTTAATGAAAGAGAAGCCTACAACCTAGATTACTCTACCCAGCAAGGATTTCGCTCAGATTTGGAGAAATCAAAAACTTTATAGACAAGCAAAAGCTGAGAGAATTCAGCACCACCAAACCAGCTCTTCAACAAAAAACAAGTTTATAAAAATGAACCCAAAGCAACAAAGTAAATGATAACAGGATCACACTTATCAATAATTACCTTAAAAATAAATGGGTTAAATGTTCCAACCAAAACACAAAGATTGGCCAAATGGATACGAAAACAAAATCCTTATATATGCTGTCTACAAGAGATCCACCTCAAACCTAGGGACGGAGCTGGAAAAAATATTTCATGCAAATGGAGACCAAAATAAAGTGGGAATAGCAATATTTTCATCAGATTAAAAAAAAGACTTTGATTTCCTCAGAGTGTATGCCTAGGACTGGGATTGCTGGGTCATATGGTGGTTTTATTCTTAGTTTTTAAAGGAATCTCCAGGGTTTAAAAAGATACATGTATCCCATTGTTCATTGTAGCACCATTTACAATAGCTAGAACTTGGAAGTAACCTAGATGTCCATCAACAGATGAATGAATAAAGAAGTTGTGGTACCTATACACAATGGAATATTAATCAGCCATAAAAAGGAATGCATTTGAGTCAGTTCTGATGAGGTGGATGAACCTAGAACCTATTACACAGAGTGAAGTGAGTCAGAAAGAGAAAGATAAATATCATATTCTAACACACACACATAGAATATAGAAAATATATTTTATATGTATTTTCAGAATATAGAAAAATGGTACTGAAGAATTTATTTACAGGGCAGCATTAGAGAAACAGACATAGAGAATAGACTTATGGACATGGGGAGAGGGGAAGAGAGGGTGAGATGTATGGAGAGAGTAACATGGAAACTTACATTGCCAAATGTAAAATAGACAGCCAATGGGGATTTGCTGTGTGGTTCAGGAAACTCAAACAGGGGCTCTGTATCAACCTAGAGGGGTGCGATGGGGAGGGAGATGGGAGGGAGGTTCAAAAGCAGGGGAATACATGTATACCTGTGGCTGACTCATGTTGAGGTTTGAGAGAAAACAGAAAAATTCTGTAGAGCAATTATCCTTCAGTAAAAAAATAAATTAAAAAAAAAGACTTTGAAATAAAGACTGAGATAAGAGACAAAGAAGAACACCACATAATGATAAAGGGATTAATCCAAGAAGCAGATATAACAATTATAAATATCTATGAACCCAACATAGGAGTGCCTCAAGACAGAAGGTAAATGCTAACAAGTATGAAAGTGGAAATTAATAGTAACACAATAATAGTTGGGGACTTTAATACCTTACTTACACCTATGGATGTATCAACCAAATAGAAACTTAACAAGGAAACACAAGTTTTAAATGATACAATGGGCCAGTTAGATCTAATTGATATCTAGAGGGCATTTCATCCAAAAACAATGGACTTCACCTCTTCAAGTGCACACAGAACATTCTCCTGGATAGATCACATCCTAGACCACAAATCTAGCCTTGGTAATTTAAAAAGAAAAAAAAAAAAAAAACTGAAATCATTTCAAGCATCTTTTCTGATCACAATGCAATAAGATTAGATATCAACTACAGGAAAAAAATGAAAATAAAATCACAAACATATGGAGGCCAAGCAACACCTTCTGAATAACCAACAGATCACAGAAGAAATCAAGAAGGAAATAAAAATATGCATAGAAACAAATCATAATGAAAACACAAAAGTACAAAACCAATGATATTCAGTAAAAGTAGTGCTAAGAGGGAAGTTCATAGCAATACAAGCCTACCTCATGAAACAAGAGGAACATCAAAAAGGCAATCTAACCTTACACCTAAAGCAATTAGAAAAAGAAGAACAAAAAACTCCCAAAGTTAGTAGAAGAAAATAAATCATAAAAATCAGAACAGAAATAAATGAAAATGAAATGAAGGGGACTATATTGAAGATCAACAAAACTAAAAGTTCGGTTCTTTGAGAAGATAAACAGAATAGAAAAACTGTTAGCCAGACTCATCAAGGAGAAGAATCAAATTAATAAAAATTAGAAATGAAAATGGAGAAATCACAACAGACAACACAGAAGACCATAAGAGACTACTATGAGCAACTATATGCCAATAAAATGGACAACTTGGAAGAAATGGTCAAATTCTTAGAAAAGTGTAACCTTCCAAAATTGAAATAGAAAATCTGAACAGACCAATCACAAGTATGGAAATCAAAACTGTAATAAAAATTCTTCCAACAAACAAAAGCCCAGAACCAAGTATTCTACTCAAACACTTCCAGAAAATTGCAGAGGAAGGCAAACTCCCAAACCCATTCTATGAAACTACAATCACCCTGAAAACAAAATCAGACAAAGATGACATATACATAGATTGCGCGTGTGCACACACACACATACACACACAAAGAGAGAGAGAGAGAGAAAGAAAACTACAGGCCAATATCACTGATGAACATAGATGCAAAAATCCTCAACAAAATTCTAGCAGAGTCCAACAACATATTAAAAAGATCGTACATCATGACCAAGTGGGTTTTATTCCACTGATGCAAGGATTCTTTAATAGTCACAAATCAATCAATGTGATACACCACATTAACAAATTGAGGAAAAGGAGAGAAGAACATGGAGGAGCAAGACGGGGAGATCACCAACTTTCTCCCAAATACATCGAAAACCCATCAAGTTATGGAACAACTCCTACGAAGCAACCTCTAGGCAACAACAGAAGACCCCAGGCCTCCATGGGTGAGAGGGTAACAGGCAGGAAGGCCAGGGGTCTCCAAATGGAGGAAATAGGCTGCAAGTGCCAGACACTTTTGTCTCTCTTAAGCATCAGGAGGAAACAAATTAATGATATTTTTTTTCCTTCTCTTTACAAATTTAAAATGAGGTTTCTCTTAAAATACTATGTTGCCATAATGACACCTGGCTTCACCTGAAGCTAACTATTCTCAAACCTTGAGTTCAGTGCAGTTCAGTTCAGTTCAGTCACTCAGTTGTGTCCGACTCTTTGTGACCTCATGAATCGCAGCACACCAGGCCTCCCTGTCCATCACCAATGCCTGGAGTTTACTCAAACCCATGTCCATCAGGTCAGTGATGCCATCCAACCATCTCATCCTCTGTTGTCCCCTTCTCCTCCTGCCCCCAATCCCTCCCAGCATCAGGATCTTTTCCAATGAGTCAACTCTTCGCATGAGGTGGCCAAAGTACTGGAGTTTCAGCTTCAGCATCAGTCCTTCCAATGAACACCCAGGGCTGATCTCCTTTAGGATGGACTGGTTGGATCTCCTTGCAGTCCAAGGGACTCTCAAGAGTCTTCTCCAACACCGTAGTTCAAAAGCATCAATCTTTGGCGCTCAGCTTTCTTCACAGTCCAACTCTCACATCCATGCATGACCACTGGAAAAACCATAACCTTGACCAGACGGACCTTTGTTGGCAAAGTAATGCCTCTGCTTTTTAATATGCTATCTAGGTTGATCATAACTTTTCTTCCAAGGAGCAAGCATCTTTTAATTTCACGGCTGCAATCACCATCTGCAGTGATTTTGGAGCCCCCCAAATTAAAGTCTGACACAGTTTCCACTATCTCCCCATTTATTTCCCATGAAGTGATGGGACCAGATGCCATGATCTTAGTTTTATGAATGTTAAGCTTTAAGCCAACTTTTTCACTCTCCTCTTTCACTTTCATCAAGAGGCTTTTTAGTTTCTCTTCACTTTCTGCCATAAGGGTGGCATCATCTGCATATCTGAGGTTATTGATATTTCTCCCGGCAATCTTGATTCCAGCTTGTGCTTCTTCCAGCCCAGTGTTTCAATACATTTTTCTAACAGAAATGTTTGTCTTAAGCTATGTTAATGTATCATGCATTTACCCCACACTCTGTTTTCAAGTCGGTTCGTCTAATGGCTCAGAACCTACTTGATGAACCCGTATGTTATACTCAGATATTGTTCCCATAAACTATGTAAACGAAACTATTTGTATGGTAATCTGCCCTTCTACAAGATTCAAGTCAATCATTTTATGGCCTGGGATGAATCATCTGGTGAAAACGTTATGCATCTTATGGATAAGGGGCCTGCTACCATTCTGAGTTTTAAGACATTCCTTTCTTTTCCTGTATAACATCCAGCTGAAGACTAGCAGGGTGGTACTCTTTCTGCACCTTCTGATGCCTATGTCAGAAGCTTTCTCTATCTCCTTTATACTTTAATAAAATTTTATTACACAAAACTCTGAGTGATCTACCCTCATCTCTGGACCTGGATTGAATTCGTCTCCTCCAAAGGCCAAAAATCCTGGCGTCTTATCATTCAGCAACAACCTTTCAGGGGGACAGGTTAAGCTCCCTGAAATGAGGTAAGAGAGAGTTGGGAGACACAAAAAGGAAATGATGGAGAACTGGGCAGGAGCTTGTGCCCCAAGAAGCGGGGAGGAAGACCTGAAACAGGAGTTCTGGGGCACAGGGAAACTCCCTCACAGGAGGCCCAAAGAGGAGTCTTGGAAAACCAGGCAAAGCAGGGACTTCGAGGGCAGTAAGCAGAGAAAGCTGTACTTCTTAGCTCTTTCACAGCTCATGGACAGCAGCTCGGGGAGCCGAAGTGGTGCGGCATACACACCCAGCCAGCACACACAACTCTTGCAGCACAGAGGGCGGACCCAGGTGGCTGAGTATGACGGGGCAGACAAACCTGGCTAGCAGGCATCACAGAGAGCAGGCTCAGGTAGCAAGCAGACAAAGACAGCTGACGCAAATGGCGGGACTGGGGTGCCATTAGAGCGGAGGTGTACTAACTTGGGCAGCGTACACGACCCTCCCGGCACAGCCAAAAGAAAAACAAATAACCCCAGCTACCAAGAGTGCAGGCAGTGAGACGAAACGAGGGCACATAAACGCTGTGGCTCAGAAGGTGGCATGGGGAGCCAAAACAAGTTCACACTAGCCCCGTGATGCAGAGACCAGCCCGGGGAGCCCAAACAAGTTCACCCAAGCCCATGACACAGAGGGTGGACCTCGGGAACTGAGAGTCAAGTGCACACAACCTGCGACACAGAGGATGCGCTTAGGGGGCTGACGGAAGCCTATACAAGTTGCTGCGTCGCAGAAGGATCCACAGAAGCATCCACAGAAGCACCTACCTAGCAAGTTTAAGCCTGCAGCACAGGGAAGGACAGAGGAACAGAAGCATTGGTAATGATCCCAGAGATAAGCAGGGGACTGCTGGCACTGCAGTTATGCTGAGAGAGCCACTTTGGAGCAGCTGTGGAGACAGACATGCCTAACGCCGCGAAAGCTAGAACAACTGCCCCAAATCATACTGAACCCATAGACACTCCAAAACCTACTAGTGGACACTGCACTGCTCTTCAGAGAGATGAGATCCCGCTCCATCAACCAGAACACAGGCACAAGCTCCGCCAACCAGGAGCAGGTACAGGGCACTAACCAACCCCATCCGCAGGGGCAGGCTCCACAGCCAGGGATTATGACCTCGAAAACCCTTTAAAATTTTTTTCTTGTTTTCTTTTTCTTTTCTTTTTTCTCTTATATATCACACTGTTTATTCCCTCAACATATCTCCACCTTCAGACTAGCATTTAGCAGTGCTGTGGAGTTTTCCTTTTTGTTTTTCTTGTTATTAAAAAAAAAATCATTTTAAGAGTGTTTCTTCTTATAAAGTACATTGTTTATTCCCCAACATATTTCCACCATCACATTAGTTTCTTGCAGTGCTGTGGAGTTTTCCTTGTTAAAAAAAAAATTTTTCATTTTAAGATTTTTTTTCTTTTTCTTATAAATCAT
This sequence comes from Muntiacus reevesi, assembly GCF_963930625.1. NCBI lineage: Eukaryota > Metazoa > Chordata > Mammalia > Artiodactyla > Cervidae > Muntiacus > Muntiacus reevesi. Next base: position 3,105,935 of record NC_089264.1, read on the forward strand.
GCAGTTTATTCCCCACGTTTCCACCCCCATATTTGCCTTTTGTGGTGCTGTGGAGTTTTCCTCTTTGTGTGTCGTGTCAAAAAAAAGCAAGGAAAAAATTCATTTTAGGTTATCTTCTTTTTTCTCTTCCTCACTTTTGTTTTTCTTTGTTCTTGATGAGCTTTTTGGATTTTGTTTTGGATATAGTCAACTGCTTTTCCTACTGTTCTTTACTGGCTATAGCTATTCCTGAGTATAGATAAATCTTTCCCACAAACATCTATTCATCTTTGCTTTTCTGTTTATTCTTTTCTCTCTCTCTCTTTAAATTTTTTAATCCTCTTCTCCACCCCTTCCTTTTCTCTTTTCCCTCCCTTCTCCTCTTTCTTTTATCTGCCTCTTTTTTTATCTCCCTTTTTTCCTTCACTTTCTTCTTTTTTTTCTTCACTCTTTCTTCTTTTTTCCCTTCACTCTTTGTTTTCAATTTAACAATGTAAGTTAAATTGCTGAGCTCTCTATGCTGTATGCCCCAGGTGGCCCTCTGCTCATACTCAGATCTCCAGATTGAGCATTAGCTAACTCTGTTTTCAATTGGTTGATATCACCTCTGGTTTCCCTAGCTCGCCAAGTCAATGTCCTGAACTTTTTATTAGAACACTTTAGTTATAATTGTATGTGTGGAAGTGTGTGTATGTATATCCCAGTATTTCTGTAATTACCTGCTTGATCTCCTTCCACTAGAACACAGGCACAAGTCACCCCCAACAAGAAATCAACATAAACCACCCAACAAACATTTCCTCCCAAGGGCAAAAATCAAAAGAAAGAAGTAATATAAACCTAAAGCCTGGGAAAAGGGGACCTCAAGTAGAGCAAGTTGGGCATGGGGGGAAGATAAAAAAACAGAAATACAACACAAATGAAAGAGCAAGGTAGACACTCACAAGACCAAATAAATGAAGAGGAAATAAGTAATCTCTCTGAAAAAAAATTCAGAATAGTAATAGTAAAGATGCTCCAAAGACTTGAAAATAGAATGGAGAAAATGCAAGAAGCATTTAGCACAGTTAATACAATCACCAAGGAAATAGAAAAAATAAAGAATAAGCAAACAGAGACAAATAATAAAATTGCTGAAAGTAAAAATACCCTAGAAGGAACCAATGACAGAATAACAGGCAGAGGAACGGATAAGTGAGCTGGAAGATATAACAGCTGAAGAGCAGAATAAAGTGAAAGGAATGAAAAGAATTGAGGAAAGCTTCAGAGACCTTTGGGACAATATTAAACACACCAACATTCGAGTTATGGGGGCCCCAGAGGAAGAAGAAAAAAAAGAAAGGTACTGAGAAAATTTTTGAAGAAATTATAGTTGAAAACTTCCCCAACATGGGAAATGAAATAATCAATCAAGTCCAAGAAGTGCAAAGAGTCCCCTACAGGTGAAACCCAAGGAGAAACACATTGAGACACATATTAATCAAGTTAACAGAGATTAAACACAAAGAAAGAATATTAAAAACAGCAAGGGAAAAGCAACAAGTAATATACAAGGGAAAACCCATATGATTCACAGCAGATCTTTCAGCAGAAACTCTACAGGCCAAAAGGGAATGGCAGGATATATTTAAAGTACTGAGAGAGAAAAACCTACCACCATGATTACTATACCCAGCAAAGATCTCATTCGTGGAGAAATCAAAAGCTTTATGGGCAAGCAAAAGTTAAGGGAATTCAGCACCACCAAACCAGCCTTGCAACAAATACTACAGGGACTTACATAGCCAGTTAACACAAGAGAAATGAAAGACCTACAAAAGCAAGCCCAAAACAATAAAGAAAGTGCCAATGTATCAATAATTACCTTAAATGTAAATGAATTAAATGCACTAACCAAAAATACAGACTGAATGAATGGATACAAAAGCAAGACCCATATATATGCTGCCTCCAGGAGACCCACTTCAGACTTAGAGACATGTACAGATTGAAAGTAAAAGGATGGAAAAGATATTCCATGTGAATGGAAACCAAAAGAAAGCTGGAGTGGCAATCCTTATTTCAGACAAAAGAGACTTTAAAACAAAGAATATGATAAGAGACAAAGAAGGACACTACATAATGATCAAGGGATCAATCCAAGACATAACAACTGTAAATGTCTATGCACCCAACATAGGAGCACCTTAATACATAAGGCAAACACTAACAGGCATAAGAGGAGAAATCGACAGTAACACAATAATAGCAGGTGACTTTAACACCCCACTGTCATCAATGGACAGATCATCAAATCAGAGAATCAGTAAGGAAACACAAACCTTAAATGAAACATTAAACCAAATGGACCTAAATGATATCTTCAGGACTTTCCATCCAAATGCAGAAGGATACACTTTCTTCTCAAGTGCACATGGAACATTGTCCAGGATAGACCACACCTTGGGTCACAAATCAAGTCACAGTAAATTTAAGAAAATTGAAATTGTATCAAGTATCTCCTCTGACCACAATGCTATGAGACTAGAAATCAACTACAGGAAAAAAAAAAAAATAGCAAAAAACTTAAACTCACGGAGACTAAACAAAACATTACTAAATAACTAAGAGGTTACTGAAGAAATAAAAAAGAAATAGAAATCAAAAGATTCCTACAAACAAATGACAATGAAAACACAACAACAAAACCTATCGGACATAGCAATAGCAGTTCTAAGAGAGAGGTTTATAGCAATACAGTCATACCTCAAGAAGCAAGGAAAGCATTGAATAGACAGCTGAACCCTACATCTAAAGCAGCTGGAGAAAGAAGTACAAAAAAACCCAAAGTCAGCAGAAGGAAGGAGAAATAATTGAATTCAGAGCAGAAATAATTGAAAAAGAAATGAAAGAAACAATAGCAAAGAGTAATAAAGCTAAAACCTTGGTCTTTGAGCAGATTAACAAGACTGACAAACCACTAGCCAGACTCATCAAGAAAAAAAGGGAGAAAAATCAAGTCAATAAAATTCGAAATGAAAAAAAGAGAGGTTAAAACAGACAATGCAGAAATATAAATGATCATAAGAGAATGCTATGAACAACTATATGATAATAAAATAGACAACCTAGAGGAAATGGACAGATACTTAGAAAAGATCAGCCTCCCAAGACTGGACCAGGAAGAAATAGAAATTATAAACAACCCAATTGCAAACACTGAAATTGAAACAGTGATCAAAAGTCTTCCCCAAAACAAAAACCCAGGGCCAGATGGCTTAAGAAGGGAATTCTATCAAACATTCAGAGAAGGGCTAATGCCTATTTTTCTGAAACTCTTCCCAAAAATTCCAGAGGAAGAAACACTTTCAAACTCATTCTATGAGGTCACAATCACCCTGATACCAACACCAGGAAAAGGCAACATGAAAAAAAGAAAATTATAGGCCAATATCACTGATGAACATAGATGCAAAAATCCTCAATAAAAATTCTAGCAAACAGAATCAAACAACATATTAAAAAGCTCATACACCATGATCCAGTCAGGTTTATACCAGGAATATAAAGATTCTTCAATATATGCAAATAAATCAACGTGATACACAACACCAACAAACTGAATGATGCAGAAAAAGCCTTCAACAAAATCCAGCATCCATTTATAATTTTTAAAAAAAGCTTCAAAAAATGGGCATAGAAAGAACCTATCTCAACACAGTAAAGGCCATATATGAAAAGACTACAGCAAACATTATTCTCAATGGTGAAAACCTAAAAGTTTTCCCTCTAAGATCAGGAACAAGACAAGGGTGTCCACTCTCATCACTATTATTCAATATAGTTTTGGAAGTCCTAGCTACAGCAATTAGAGAAGAAAAAGAAATAAAAGGAATCTAGATCAGAAAAGAAGTAAAACTCTCACTGTTTTCAGATGACATGATACTATACATAGAAACCCCCCCCCCCAAAAAAAAAAACTATCAGAAAATTACTAGAGCTAATCAGCGAATTCAACAAAGACATGGGATACAAGGTCAATACACAGAAATCACTTGCATTTCTATATACTAACAATGAAAAATGAGAGAAATTAAGAAATTACTACCAATCTCCACTGCAACAAGAAGAATAAAATATCAGGAATAAACCTACCTAAGGAAACAAAAGACCTGTATATGGAAAAGTATAAGACACCAATGAAAGAATTTAAAGACAACATAAACAGATGGAGAGATATTCCATGTTCCTGGGGGGGGGGGGGCGGGGTGGAATCAATATTGTGAAAATGACTATACTACCAAATGCAATCAACAGATTCAATGCGATCACTATCAAATTACCAAAGACTTTTTTCACAGAACTAGAACAAAAAATTTCTCAAATCATATGGAAACACAAAAGACCCCAAATAGCAAAAGCCATCTTGAGAAAGAAGAATGGAGCTGGAGGAATCAACCTTCCTGACTTCAGTCTATACTACAAAGCTACAGTCAACACGAGAGTATGGTACTGGCATAAAAACATATATATATATAGACCAATGGAACAAGTTAGAGAACTCAGAGATAAACCCACTCCCCTATGGGCACCTTATTTTTGGCAAATGAAGCAAGAATATATAATGGGGCAAAAACAGCCTCTTCAGTAAGTGGTGCTGGGAAAATGGAGAGATTGAAATTAGATAGTGATCTAACACCACACAAAGATGAACTCCAAATGGATTAAAGACCTAAACGTAAGACCAGAAACGATTAAACTCTTAGAGGAGAACATAGGCAGAACACTTGATGACATAAATCAAAGCAAGATCTTCCATGACCCACCTCCTAAAGTAATGGAAATAAAAACAAAAATAAACAAGTAGGACCTAATTAAGCTTAAAAGCTTTTGCACAGCAAAGGAAACTACACACAAGGTGATAAGACAACCCTCAGAATGGGAGAAAATAATAGCAAGGGAAACAACTGATAAAGAATTAATTTACACAATATATAAGCAGCTTACACAACTCAATATCAAAAAAGCAAACAACCCAATCAAAAAGTTGGAAAGTTCCCTGAAGAGACATTTCTTAAAAGAAGACATACAGATGGATAACAAGGACACGAAAAGATGCTCAATATCACTCATTATCAGAGAAAAGCAAATCAAAACTGCAATGAGATACCACCTTATACCAGTCAGAATGGCCATCATCAAAATGTCTACAAACAACAAATGCTGGAGAGGGTGTGGAGCAAAGGGAGCACTCTTGCATTGCCATTGGGAATGTAAACTGATGCAGCCACTATGGAAGATGGTATGGAGACTCCTTAAAAAGCTAGGAATAAATGCACCATATGACCCAGCAATCCCACTCCTAGGCATATACCCTGAGGAAATCAGAACTGAAAAAGACACATGTACCACAATGATCGAGGGCAGGAGGAGAAGGGGATGACAGATGATGAGATGGTTGGATGGCAACACAGACTCAATGGACATGAGTTTGGGTAAACTCTGGGAGTTGGTGATGGACAGGGAGGCCTGGTGTGCTGTAGTCCATGGGTTGCAAAGAGTCGGACATGACTGAGCAACTGAACTGAACCACAATGTTCACTGCAGCTCTATTTACAATAGGTAGAGCATGGAAGCAACCTAGATGTCCATCGATGATGAATGGATAAAGAAGCAGTGGTACAATGGAATACTACTCAGCCATAAAAAGGAATGCCTTTGAAACTGTTCTAATGAGGTGGACAAAACTAGAGCCCATTATACAGAGTGAAGTAAGTCAGAAAGAGAAATATAAATATTATATACTGACATATATATATATATATATGTATATATATATATATATATATGGAATCTGAAGAGATGGCACTGATGAATTTATTTTCAGGGTAGCAATGGAGAAAGAGACATAGAGAACAGACCTATGGACAAGGTGGGAGGGGAGGAGGGAGAAGGGGAGATGTATGGAAAGACTAACATAGAAATTTACAATACCATGCGTAAAACAGGTAGGCAATGGGAATTTGCTGTATGACTCAGGGAACTAAAACAGGGGCTCTGAGACAGTCAGAAGGGTGGGGTGGGGAGAGAGAAGGGAGGGAGGGGACATGGGTGTACCTATGGCTGATTCTTGTTGATGTATGACAGAAAACCACAAAATTCTACAAAGCAATTATCCTTCAATTAAAAATTAGATGCAGAGAAAGCCTTTGACAAAACTCAATACCCATTTATGATAAAAAAGAAAAACTCTCCAGAAAGCAGGAATAGAAGGAACATACCTCAATATAATAAAAGACATATATGATAAGCCTACAGCAAATATTATCCTCAATGGCAAAAAACTGAAAGCATTTTGTCTAAAATCAGGAACAAGACAAGGGTGCCCACTCTCACCACTACTATTCAACATAGTTTTAGAAGTCTTAGTCACAGGGAGAAAAAAAAAAAAAAAGAAATAAAATGTACCCAGATTGGAAAAGAAGTGAAACTCTAACTGTTTGCGGATGGCATAATCCTCTACATAGAAAACCCTAAAGATATCATCAGAAAATTACTAGAGCTAATCAATGAATATAGTAAAGTTTCAGGATATAAGATTAATACACTGAAATCCCTTGCATTCCTATACTCTAACAATGACAAAGCAGAAAGAGAAATTAAGGAAACAATCCATTACAATGAAAAGAATAAAATACTTAGGAATAAATTTACCTGAGGAAACAAAAGACCTATATATAAAGAAGCATATAACACTGAAGAAAGAAATCAAAGATGACACAAATAGATGGAGAAATATACGATGTTCGTGAATTGGAAGAATCAATATAGTGAAAATGACTATACTATCCAAAGCAATCTATAGATTCAATGCATTCCCTTTTCAAGCTACCAACAGTATTTTTCAGAGAACTAGAACAAACAATTTCATAATTTGTATGAAAACAATAAACCTCAAATAACCAAAGCAATCTTGAGAAGGAAGAATGGAACTGGAGGAGACAAACTACCTGACTTCAGGCTCTACTACAAAGCTACAGTCATCAAGACAGTAGTATGGTACTGGTACAAAGACAGAAATATAGATCAATGGAACAAAATAGAAAGCCCAGAGATAAATCCACACACCTCTGGACACCTTATCTTTGACAAAGGAGGGAAAAATATACAGTGGAGAAAAGATAATCTCTTTAACAAGAAAGTGTAGTTGCTCAGTCGTATCCGACTCTTTGTGATCCTGTGGACTGTAGCCCACAAGGCTCCTCTGTCCATGGGATTCTCAAGCAAGAATACTGGAGTGGGTTGCCATTTCCTTCTCCAGGGGATCTTCCAAACCCAGGGGTCAAACCTGGGTCTCCCGCATCACAGGTAGATGCTTTACCCTCTGAGCCAAAAAGAGGTGCTGGGAAAATTGGTCAAGCATGTGTAAAAGAATGAAGCTAGAACAATTACCATATACAAAAACAAACTCAAAATGGATTAAAAATCTAAATGTAAGACCAGAAACTAGAAAACTCTTAGAGGAAACATAGGCAGAACACTCTCTGACATAAATCACATCATGATCCTCTATGACTTACTTTCCAGAGTAATAGAAATAAAAACAAAGATAAACAAATGGGAGCTAATTAAACTTAAAAGCTTTTGTACAACAAAGGAAACTACAAGCAAGGTGAAAAGACAGCCTTCAGAATTGGAGAAAACTGTAGCAAGCAAAACAACTGACAAAGAATTAATCTCCAAAATATACAAGGAGCTCATACAGCTCAATACCAGATAAATGAATAACCCAATCAAAAAGTGGGCAAAAGAACTAAATACAGAAGCTAATAAACACATGAAAAGAAGTTCAACATCACTTATTATTAGCGAAATGCAAATCAATACCATAATGAGGTATCATTTCACGCTGGTCAGAATGGCCATCATCAAAAAGGCTGCAAACAATAAATGCTGGAGAGGATGTGGAGAAAAGGGAACCCTCTTACACTGTTGGTGGGAACGCAAACTGGTACAGCCACTATGGAGAACAGTGTGGAGATTCCTTAAAAAACTGGGAGTAAATCTGTCATATGACTCAGCAATCCCAGTGCTGGGCACATACGCCAAGGAAACCAGAACTGAAAGAGACACTGTACCCCAATGTTCACTGCAGCACTATTTACAGTAGCTGGGGCATGGAGGCAACCTAGATGTTCATCGACAGGCAAACGGATAAGGAAGCTGTGGTACATATACACAATGGAATATTATTCAGCTGTAAAAAGGCCCGCATTTGAGTCAGTTCTAATGAGGTGGATGAAACTAAAGCCTATTATACCTAGAGAAATAAATCAGAAAGAGAATCACAAATGCTATATATTAATACATATATATAGAATTTAGAAAGATTATAATGATGACCCTATATGCAAAGCAGCAAAAGAGACACAGACATAAAGAACAGACTTTTGGACTCTGTGGCAGAAGGTGAGGGTGGGACAGTTTGAGAGAATAGCATTGAAACATGTATATTACCATATGTAAAGTAGATGACCAGGACAATTTCAGTGCATGAAACAGGGCACCCAAAGCCGGTGCTTTGGGACAACCCAGACGGATGGGGTGGGGAGGGATGTGGAAGGGGGTTCAGGTTGGGGGGACATATGTGTACCCATGGCTGATTCTTGTCAATGTATGGAAAAACCATCACAATATTGTAAAGCAATTATCCTCCAATTGAAATTAATTACTTAATTTAAAAGAGAGAGAGAGAGCAAGTATTAATGAAAGCCTAAAGTCAAAGCAGGGGAGAAAAAAAAGAGAGAGAGAGAGAGAGAGAGAGATTGTAGAGAAATTTGAAGCCTCTGGTACTTAATACCAGACGGAAACATTAAACACAAGTGAGTTTCTAGCCAGACTAACATAACAACTCACACGCTGGAAACTGCTCTGTTGTTGTTCAGTTGCTAAGTCATGTCTGACTCTTTGTGACTCCATGAACTGCAGCATATATCAGGCTTTTGTTTCTTTCACTGTCTCCTGGAGCTTGCTCAAACTCATGTCCATTGAGTCAGTGATTCCATCCCACTATCTCATCTTCTGTCTCCCCCTTCTCCTCCCGCTCTCAATCTTTACCAGCATCAGTCTTTTCCTATGAGTCAGTTCTTTGCATCAGGTGGCCAAAGTATTGGAACTTCAGCTTCAGCATCAATCCTTCTAATGAATATTCAGGGTTGATTTCCTTTAGGATTGACTGGTTTGATCTCCTTGCTTTCCAAGGAACTTTTGAGAGTCTTCTCCAGCGTCACAATTTGAAAGCATCAGTTCTTGGTGCTCAGCATAGTTATCTGATATATCTTGTATGGCTTTTAACAACAACAACAAAATTACATGGCATGCTAAAAAGCCAGAAAAAGCAGTCTGAAGAGGCAAGACAAGCATCAGAGTCAGACTTAGATATGGCACAGATGTTGATATTATGAAACAGGGAATTTGAAATATCATGATGAATATGTTAAATGCTCTAATGGAAAAAGTAGAAAACATGCAAGAACAGATTGGTAATATGAAGAGAGATGGAAAGTCTAAGAGATAATCAAAAGAAAATTCTAGAAATAAAAAACACTTAGAAATGAAGAATGCCTTTAATAAGCTCATCAGTAGACTGGACATGAGGAGATCAATGATCTTAAGATAGATTCACAGAAACTTTCCCAAACAAAATGCAAAGAACAGAATAACACATCCAAGAAGAGTGGGGCAATTTCGAGAGGTGTAGCACATGTGTAATTGGCATGCCAAAGAGAGAAGAAAGAAAAGATGGAGCAGAAGAAACATTTGAAGTTATACTTGATAAGAACTTTCCAAAAGTACTGACGGATAGCAAATCAAAGTTCTAGAAAGCTCAGGGAATACCAACTGGTTGTATTCCCCCAAAGGGGCAGGTGTGACAATCCACTGAGTAAGAACAAATAAAGCTTTAGTTTCCCTTTATATATTTTTTAATTACAAATATTTTGGAAAAAAGCTTTATAATATTATCTATATATTGACCTTGGTGCCCTCCTTCTGTCTTTAGACTAGGACTAATTTCCCTGTAATCAGAGAGTTATTTGAGGTGAAAAATATGGTTCTCTGACACAGGGGCTTCATAAGAGAGTGATCCTGTCTCTTTACTTTAGTTATATGGTACCACATTGATATTTAAGTGTGACTTCATGACTGATAAAGGGATTGTGATAGATGAAAAATGGTTTTAACTAAAGTAGCTCTCATAATGTATACACACAACTTTAAAAGATAATTCTAAGAAACGAGGCATAGTAGTGATACTAGTGAAGCAAGCAAGGAAGGAAGAAGACAGCAGAGCTGAGCATCATTTTTCTTAGTAAGAGCTCTTTTCATAGTTAAAAATATGTGTTATATAATTCAAAGCAGCTAAGAGACCAGAATTTAAATGTTCTTAACACACATAAAAACATGATAACTTTGTGAGGTGATGGAGGTATTAGCTAACTCTAAGATGGTCATCACATTGCAATAGATAAAAGTATACGGTTATCAGGCCCCTGCTGCTCACTGATCAAAGCTCAATACTCAAGAGAGAGACAAATGTTTGTAGAAGGTAAAATTACTTTTAGTCAGAATGCTGGTAATCTGGGTAGACTCAGGGTTCTTCAAAATCATCTCTGAAGATTCTATTGGGCCATGAAAGTTTTCAAAAGACAACAGGGAGGTGATCTCAGCTAATCACTGAGATGGGGGGGGGGTCAGAGTTGTCACCATCCCCCACTGTGTATAAGGTTGTCACTTCTTGTGGTCTTCTTTAGATGTTATCTTGTTCATACAGTTTATGAGATTACTGAAGAGGAAGATGGAGAGTAGACCCAGTCATCTGTTAGTTAATTATTCTTCATTTCTATTTCTTTGATCTATGGAAAAAACCAACAGGCAAGGTATTGTGTGATCAAAAGATATGAAAGGTGTTCTTGGGCTGGAGATGAACAGAGCATGGGAGGTCCTTGGTTTAAGGTTAGTGACAAGACAAAAGTGGCTTCCTGCAGAGAGCTCTTTCATACCAAAAACTGCTTACAAAATCAATTGCACATCTTAAACTCACACAGTGTCATATGCCAATTATAACTAAATAATTAAAAAAAAGAATCTTTTGGTCAATGTATTATAAGATGAAAGCACAGCAGTCTAATTAGATTTTATAAACTTGGACAAAATATTCAAAATTATCAAGTAAACTCTTTAAAATATGTTTTCATGTCTATTATCATTCATAATTTAACTTACTCTAAATGTACAATGTACATTTTTTTATATTATGCCTTTGCAATGCTCTGTTTCAACTATCACAGTAATGAAATCACAAGTACCCATATAATCCCAACTGGCTATAAAATCCATAATGCAGAAATATGAATAATTCCAAGATATTTGACAATATTAAGAATTTTGTGTTAATTTTTCTATGTTAATAATGTGGTTTATTTAAAAAAAAATACATATCCTTTAGAAGTACATATTGAAATATTTACAGGTGAGTTATGGTACCTAGAATTTGTTTCAAAATAATTTAGGGTAGTGGTCAGGGGGAGTGTATATATAAACCAAAATTTTTATGAACTGATAAGGATTTAAATGGTTGAAGAATATACAGGGGTTTGTTTTGGTATTCAGTCTACTTTAGTATTCAGTCTACAACAGAATGGGATAGGCTAGAGATTTCTTCAAGAAAATTGGAGATGTCAAGGGAACATTTCATGCAAGGATGGGCATGATAAAGGATAGAAACTGTAAGAATCTAACAGAAGCAGAAGAGATTAACAATAGGTGACAAGAGTATACAGAAGAAGTGTACAAAAAAAAAAATCTTAATGACTCAGATAATCACAATGGTGTGGTCACTCACTTAGAGCCAGGTTTCCTGGAGTGTGATGTGAAGTGGGCCTCAGGAAGTGTTACTACAGACAAAGCTAGTCGAGGTGACAGAATTCCAGCTGAGCTATTTAAAATCCTAAAAGATGATGCTAAGTGCTGCACTCAATATATCAGCAAATTGGAAAACTCAGCAGTGACCACAGGACTGGGAAAGGTCAGTTTTCATTCCAGTCCCAAAGAAGAGCAATGCCAAAGAATGTTCAAACTACCACACAACTGTACTCATTTCACATACTAGCAAGGTAATGCCCAAAATCCTTCAAGCTAGGCTTCAGAGATATGTAAACCAAGAACTTCTAGATGTACAAGGTGGGTTTTGAAGAGGCAGAGGAACCAGAGATCAAACTGCCAACATTCATTGGATCATGGAGAAAGCAAGGGAGTTCCAGAAAAAACATTTGCTTCTGCTTCATTGACTACAATTAAGCCTTTGACTGTGTGAATCATAACAAAATGTGGGAAATTCTTAAAGAGATGGGAGTATCATCTTACCTGGCTCCCGAGGAAACTGTGTGCAGGGAAGAAACCATGGTTAGAATCAGACATGGAACCACTGACTGGCTCAAAGTTGAGAAAGGAGTGCGACAAGTTTGTATATTGTCACTCTGCTTATTTAACCTGGAGCCCAAGTCTGCTGTGGAAGCCAGCTTGCAAGGAAGGCATCCTCGCCCCCCCCACCCCCACCCCCCAGCCCCTCCCCTGTGCTGGACTTGAGAGCCTGGGAGGAGGAAGGAGACCCTGGCCATGCCCACACAGGCCCCTCATCCAACCAGGCCCTGACGCTGAGCATCAGGACTGGCTTGGGACAGAACGGGGAGACAGCTTCCAAAAGTTAGGCATAATCAAGACAATATACAAGGTGAATGACTCTAGGCAAGAAAGTGATGAGATGGATTGTGCTACATATCTGGGTTTGCACTGCAAATCTGCATATTTGGGTTAGGGACTCAGCCTTCTACTTTGCAGCAGCTTTTGTGAGTTTGAAATATTCTGGGCTCTTAACCAAGTGTGCTTTTCTACACCATGGTAAGGGGTGTGTGGACTTGGCCATAAAAGAGTGCAGCCCTGCGTGACTCTTCCAGGTTCAGGGGAAAATGGCTGGAAAGTGTGGGGGCTACGACTCTGTAGCAGTGCTTTGAACTGGCAGATTCATTCAACTTAATCCAAAGAGCAGCTATGCTTCTGTGTTCCACGTTCCTGTTGCATCTGCCCAGTGGGAGTCCACCTTCTGTCTGGGTGAGCACTCCTTTCCTCAGACTATTAGGCTCGGCGCAATTAGAGAATGTCCTGTCATCTTCTAAAGTAGCAAACACAGCCACAGCTCACAAAAGCAACGTGTCCCAGATGATAATCCAAACGCTACATCTGATTTTTCATCTCTCTCCATCTGAAGTCTTTTTCTTGGAGCAGATTATTGACAGCAGGAAGAACTGTAATCTGTAATCTCTCCATATTGGATGTTACTTTTACCTTAAACTTTGTGTTCTATTGCTTTTGCTACAAGTTAAGAATGTTGCCTATAGTCCAAAATACACAGGATAACCCATTCTCAAAGTTTTGACCTTTAACGTTGTAACAATTTTCCATTCACAGAGAAATAAAAATTTGCAGAACAGAGAGTAGCATTTGTCTTGTTGGACTTTTATAGGAACATTGTGAACAGATCTTTGTGCGCACCAGCAAGAACAAAGGGATCTGACACCAACAAGCTTGCAACAACCAACCACGCCCCACACCTTTTAGTTTAAAAGAAGCCTGAATTCTAACTCAGGTAAGATTGTTCTTTGGGACACTCATCCACCATCCTGCCTTTCTGCGGGCTTTCCAAAGTCACTATTCCTTGTCTCCCAACAAATTTTCTATAGATGTATTGGCCTTTTTCATGGGGAGCAGGAAGAGCTTGGACTTGGTAATGGAAGTACCTGGTCTCTTTTACCCCTTTCTCCTGTCCTCCTATTTCTTCTTTCCCAGCTTGTTATTTTTCTAGGTTTTCTGGTCCTTCCTGTGTTGATAGGAGACAGCAGAGGGGAGAGGTAATGGGAGTTAGGATAAGAGGTGAGAATCACAGCAATCCATCTAGTTTCTCCTCCAAACATTCTCCGTAAAATTATTTGACTGCCCATTCTTCTGCTTTGTCATATTTCTGATGTGAGGGAGGGAGTTTAACATTTTCATAAATGAACTGGCTGTTTCATTTGAAGTTTACCACTTCCTTGAAGGCAGAACCACCTGTACTGTGATGCTTCATTCAAAAGCCCCAGTTTAATAAACTGTTACAACTGTGTCCTGGAGTGTTGGTCTTTTAGTCAGTCTGAGTTGCTGTAACAAAGTGCCCTGGCCTAGGTGGTTTAGAAACAATAAAATTTACTTCTCACAGTTCTGAAGACCTGAAGTTCATGATCAGTATGCTCAACTGTTCAGGCTCTGAAAGGACCTCCTTCCTGTTTGCAGACAGTCAATTTTATTTTCATCTCACACGGCCAAAAAGCAAGAGAGCACTCCCAGGTCTCTTTTATAGGAACACTAATCTCATTCATGAGTGCTCTTCCATCATAACTTAATAGTTTTCCGAAGGCCCCACTTCTTAATACCACTATATTGGGAGTTAGATTTCAACATATGCATTTTGGGACACCAATTGCCAGTCTCCAGCAGTAGGTGTTTATGAGACTTTCATTGCTCGCCACATGACTGGTCAATAGATGGAGAGGCAAGTCACTGGGACAAGGGATTGTGACTTTATTTGGAAAGCCAGCAGGCTGAGAAAACAGTGGACTAGTGTACCAAAGAAGCATTCTTCCTCAGTTAGAATTCAGGCTTCTTTTAGACTAAGAGGGGAAGGGGCACAGTCAGTTGTTGCAAACTTCCTGGTGTTGGAATCATTTGTTCTTGCAGCTGTCCACCGAGGTCAGGTCACAACTTTCCTGTTATTCTCTGTTTTGCAACTTTAAAAAAATCTCTGTATGAATGGAAAAGGTTTATACCGTTAAAAATCAGAGCCTTGAGAATGGGCTATCATGTATATTTCAGGCAGTATTCTTAACTTGTAGCAAACGCAATAGAACATACAGATCCGACAAGGAGTCAGATTTGTTCTTCCCTACTTGTAAATCAGGAAGAGAAGTACAGCATGAACCTATTTGCAAGAATAGAGATGCAGCATAGGAAACAGATGTGTGGACTGGGGGTAGGGTAGAGAGGGGGATAAATGAGGAGATTAGGACTGACACGTGTGCAATGCCATGTATAAAATAGATAGCTGCTGGGAATCTGCTGTATTACACAGGACACCCAGCTTGGTCCTAGAGGGACAGGGTGGGGGTTGGGAGGAAGGCTCAAGAAGGAGGGGATATACGTATACATAGAGTTGATTCACTTCATTTTACAACACGGTGAAGCAACTCTACTCCAATAAAATTTTTTCGTTAAGAAAA
Source organism: Muntiacus reevesi (assembly GCF_963930625.1). Taxonomy (NCBI): domain Eukaryota; kingdom Metazoa; phylum Chordata; class Mammalia; order Artiodactyla; family Cervidae; genus Muntiacus; species Muntiacus reevesi. Next base: position 3,121,258 of record NC_089264.1, read on the forward strand.
GAAAAAAGAAAACGGTGAGCTATAGAGTGGCTGATAGTCTGAGGTCTCAGACTGGGTGGTCTGGAATGCCCTATCTAGGGTACAAGGTTTGAGCAGAGATGTGAGAATAATGGGGAAATGAACCACGCTAACACGAGGAGAGGACAGCAAAGTGAAAACACCATATGAAAAATATGTTGGAGGGAGACCCAGAATACCAGTGAGATGGATGGCGCAGGGAAGGAAAAATGCAGGAGGTAGACACTGGAGAGAAAAGTAGCAGTTGGATCACGCAAAGCTTTAAGGAGCAAAGCAGGGTGTTTAGATTTTGTCTTAAGCATGGCTGCAAATATTTAGGGTGTTAAGCAGTAATTTACAGAATCTTATTTATTTTCCCTGTGAAAAACTAATAAACAGAAACCATAATTGAATAGAGTTGAGAGGCTAGAAAATGAAGCTCTCTGAGTCCTGTAAGGATGGGGAGCCAGACAGTAAGGGAAGGTCTCCCCTTCTTTCCTGACAAGGATTCAGCCAGTGAAAAGCCATGGACACTGTTTATGACAGTCCCCTCCACCCCCTACATCTTTATCTCCTGTGTGAAGGAATTCTCCTATTCATCTGTGCTGGGGACTTGCAAGTGGCCTGCCATAGTTGCAGATCCCAAATTGCAATTCTCTGCCAAATCCAAAGAAACCATCTTTGCTGGAGAAATATCTGGAAACACATTTGCTTTAGGTCGACATTTTGGGGCACAGATGAAGACAAGAGGAGACGCCCAGTGGCTCTGAGGCTGGCTGGCTTACAGGAGTGGTACCCACGCTGAGCCCATTGGGCTCCCTGATTTCTCATCAACTCAGGAGCTTGAAGGTATGCCCTCCTGTATTCAAGCTCATGCCCTCTTGCTTTCTTTGTGTTTGGACCTCCCCAGGCTTTACTCAGGACCTATTATATTTTTCTAGCACTCATTTGGCACTTTGGTCTGATCTGAGATCAGATTCTTTCATGGAAACTGGTTGAAATTGTCTTTGGCATATCCCCTTTGGAACAAGGGCTGTTTCTCTGAAACAGCTGTTTTTTCTCTCATCAAACTTTCTTCTCCCCCTTAAACTCTCCATTCTCTTTCCTTTTGAACTTGCCAGAACCCATCCCTTTAAAATGAAGCTTTCTGAGGATCCAGGGGCTAAAATCTAAATTTCTTATGCTCCATGGACTAAAGCTGAACTGTGAGCCATACTCAAATATTTTTTCCCAAATAACCCCACATTCTCCCAGATTTGGTGAGGAATTTAGTATAGTCATTCAAATGTATCAACCTGGTTGATCCGACTTACATCAGCTGGTTTACATACTTTTTGGTGAAGGCCAGGTCCAGCATTCAATGAAACCACTAATCGGGAAGGTCCAGAGGGGTCTCTAGAATTATACCTGATAGAAAAGTTGCTAGCTTATATTATCAGGCTCAGGCAACTGTTAAGTGAGTTCATCACATTTTTCAAAAATCATGACTATTACAATGAACCTCAAATTATTTTTAAAGAAAATTCTGATCTTCCTTTGGATGTTGGTTCCACCCAAGTGGCTTTTACCTCTATGTTTATTTGGGGGCTGAGCTGAGACCTTTCATTTCTTGTAAAAAGAACAAGGACGCAATAAGAAATTATGTCCACTCCATATTCAGTTAATCCAGCAAAGCAACTTTCTCATCCACTAGATGTGTTTCCTCAGAGGAAGACCACCATGAATGTTAATCTTCAAATCCAGCAGAGAAAATCTCCTGGATGAAACCAAAACTCTCCTAGTTTTTGCTATTTCTGCAAAGAGCTAGGACATGGGAAAACTGACTGTTACAACTCTAAAGTGCCTTCAGCCCTTAGAGTTTCCAGCATCCTCCCAATTCTAAGGATGCTAAGGAATGAGGCTCTGCAGGGGCTCATCTCAATCCTAACTCTTAATTGGTTTGGAGAAACATTTCACCAGATTGGGGATGAATCTCTTTCAGTCCTAGCTGATGTGAGAGCCACACTCCTGGTGATCAACCCCATCATTGTAAAGCAGCCCCAGCCTCGGAGTACTAAAACAGCTCCAGTAGTGGGGATTTCTAATGAACCTAAAGAGGATCCTGTCTCTGAACCTAATCCCTTTTGTTTTGATTGTTTAAGAGAAATATTCCCCTTACTCCTTAGTTATTCTGCCCCTATCTATTTATTAGGCTAACTGGAACACTATCAGGCTGGAATTTCCTTCTCCCAAAGAGGGAAGTATTCTAGAAATTAACAGTAATCATCAAAACAACCAATCAAGTGAAATAAATGATCCTTTGACACCTTTTATTTGCTCCATCTGTGAGGTGACTCAGTGGTAAAGAATCTGCCTGACCATGCAGAAGATGCCATAGATGTGGGTTCGTTCCTTGGTCCAGAAGATCCAATGGAAGGGGAAATGGCAACCCACTCCAGTATTCTTGCTTAGAAAATCCCACGGACAGAGTAGTGTGGTGGACTACTGTCCATGGGGTCGCAAAGAGTCAGACATGACTGAGCAACTGAGCACATGATCATTGATCATTTGTCTTCATTGAATCAGTCACCACCCTCCTTATGGGCAAAATCTCCAAGTGATATTACAAAATTTACAGCACACTTCCCATCGTAATTCAATTTGTTATTGTTGTTCAGTCATCAAGTTGTGTCCAACTCCTTGTGCCTCCAGGGACTGAAGTACACTAGGCCTCACTGTCCCTCACCCTCTCCTGGAGTTTGCCCAAGTTCATGTCCATTGAATCAGTGATGCCATCCAACCATCTCACCCTCTGTTGCTCTCTTCTTCTTCTGCCTTCAGTCTTTCTCAGCATCAGGGTCTTTTCCAATGAGTCGGCTCTTCCCATCAGATGACCAAAGTATTAGAACTTCTTCCAGTTAATATCTAGGGTTGATTTCCTTAGATCCCTCAAGATCTCATCCCAGAATTAGTTAATACCCTATAGGATAAAGAACCGTTTAAGGCATAAAGTATCCTTTAAGGCAAAAACTAGCTGCTGAACAACCATTGACAGGAGGATGTTGGAATCCACCAAAAAAAGATACCCCATGTCCAAGGACAAAAGAGAAGCTGCAACAAGATGGTAGGACAGGTGAAATCAATTATAAAACTAAGCCTAACACCTGCCAGAGACTCTTGGAGGGCACAAACAAAACCATGTGCACACCAGGACCCAGGAAATGCAACAATGACCCCCACCAGGGACTGAACCAGACCTGCCTGAGTGTTTGAGGGTCTCCCGCAGAGGCATGAGTCAGCAGTGGTCTGCTCCAAGGACAGGGGCACTAGCAGCAGCAGTCCTGGCAGGCAGAGTGTGCGGCATAAATCCTGGGAAGGTCTCCGTTAGTCCCACCATAGAGCCGCCAAGCAGATGATCCACAAGCTGGAGAACAGCTAACCAAAGAAGTTCTCGCTGCAGGCCCTACAACAAACTTCCCAGCCTGGGACCTGGCAAAGGGACTAGGAATTCTCAGGGAATCTGACTTTAAAAGTCAGTGGGATTTGATTACAGAATTTCCACAGGACTGGGGAAACAGACTCTTGGAGGGCACAAGCAAAATCTTGTGTGCACCAGCACCCAGGAGAAATGAGCAGTAACCCCACAAGAGATTGAGCCAGACTCACCTGTGAGTGTCCAGAAGTCTCCAGTGGACAGGTGAGTGAACAGTGGCCGGCCACAGGATCAGGGGCGCTGGCAGCAGCAGTACTGGAAGGTGCAACACGTTGGCACAAGTCCTCTTGGAGGAAGTCCCCATTAGGTCTAACAAGGACTATGACCTTTCCATGGAGACTACAAGACTCCAGGACTGGGTTTCTCAGGTCAGTTTACAGGGAAGGAGTACAGCCCCACCCAGAAGCAGATAACTGGATTAGAGATTTACTGAGGATGGCCCTGCACACCAGAGCAAGATTTAGTTTTCCTCACAGCCAGTCCCTTCTATCAGGAAGCTTGCACAAGCCTCTTACCACATCTATCAGAAGGCAGTCCAAATGAAAACCACAATTACAGAAAACTAACCAAAATTATCACATGGATCACAGATTTGTGTAACTCAATGAAACTATAAGCTATGCCATGTAGGACTACACAAGATGGATGGATCTTGGTGGAGAGTTCTGATGAAATGTGGTCCCCTGGAGAAGGGAATGGCAAACTACTTCAGCATTCTTGCCCTGAGAACCCATGTAAAAGTGAAAGTGAACAGTATGAAAAGACAAAAAGACATAACACTGAAAGATGAAAGCCCCCAGGTCAGTAGGTGCCCATTAAAACTAGAGAAGAGCAGAGAAATACCTCCAGAAAAAATGAAGAGGCTGAACCAAAACAAGAAGGACACCCAGTTGTAGATGTGTCTGATGGTGAAAGTAAATCAAATGCTGTAAAGAACAAAGCTGCATAGGAAACTGGAATGTTAGGTCCATGAATCAAGTGGTCAAACAGAAGATGGCAAGAGTGAACATCACCATTTTAGGAATCAGTGAACTAAAATGGAACAGAATGGGCACATTTAATTCTGATGACGACTATATTTATTACTGTGGAAAAGATTCCCTTAGAAGAAATGAAGTAGCCCTCATAGTCAACAAAAGAGTCCAAAATGCAGTACTTGGGTGCAATCTCAAAAAAGACAGAATTATCTGGGTTTGTCTCCCAGGCAAACCATTCAATAACACAGTAATCCAAGTTCATGCTCCAACCACTAATGCTGAAGAATATCAAGTTGAATATCTCTGTGAAGATCTATAAGACCTTCTAGAACTAACATTGAAAAAAGGTGACCTTTCATCATAAAGGGCTGGAATGCAAAAGATGAAGGTCAAGAGATACCTGGAGTAACAGGCAAGTTAAGTCTTAGAGTACAAAATTTTAAACAGGGAAAAGGCTAATAGAATTTTGCCAAGAGAATGCACTGGTCATAGCAAACACCCTCTTCAAACAACACAAGCGACAACTCTACACATGGACATCACCAGATGGTCAATACTGAAATGAGACTGACTATACTGATTACATTCTTTGAGGCTGAAGATGGAAACACTCTATACAGTTAGCAAAAGCAAAGCTGGGAGCTGACTGTGGCTCAGATCACAAGCTTCTTATTACAAAATTCAGACTTAAATTGAAGAAAGTAGGGAAAACCACTAGGCCAGTCAGGTATGGCCTAAATCAAATCCCTTATGATTATACAATGGAAGTGACAAATAGATTCAAGGGATTAGATATGATAGAGTGCCTGAAGAACTATGTACAGAGATTTGTAACATTGTACAATAGGCAGTGACCAAAACCATCCCAAAGAAAAAGAAATGCAGCATGGCAAAATGGTTATCTGAGGAGACCTTACAAATAGCTGACAAAGGAAGAGAAGCAAAAAGCAAAGGAGAAAGAGAAAGATAAATCCATCTAAAAGCAGAGTTCCAAAGAATAGCAAGGAGAGATAAGAAAGCCTTCCTAAATGAACAATACAAAGAAATAGAGGAAAACAACATAATGGGAAAGACTAGAGATCACTTCAAGAAAATTAGAGATACCAAGGGAATATTTCATGCAAAATGAAAGTGAAAGTGCTCAGTCCTGTCCGACTCTTTGCAACCCCATGGACTATAAAGTCCACAGAATTCTCCAGGCCAGAATACTGGAGTGGGCAGCCTATCCCTTCTCCAGTGGATCTTCCCAACCCAGGAATAGAACTGGGGTCTCCTGCATTGCAGGTGGATTCTCTACCAACTGAGGTATCAGGAAAGTCCGGTTTTATGCAAATATGGGCACAATAAAGGACAGAAACAGTATGGAAGCAGAAGATATTAAGAAGAGGTAGCAAGAATACATAGAAGAATTATACAAAAAAGGTCTTAATAACCTGGGCAACACGATGGTATTGTCACTTACCTAGAGACAGACATCCTGGAATACAAAGTCAAGTGGGCCTTTTTACTGAGAACAAAGCTAGTGGAGGTGGGGAAATTCTAGCTGAGCTATTTAAAATACTAAAAGATGATGCTATTAAAGTGTTGCATTCAAAATTCCAGCAAATTTTGGAAACTCAGCAGTGGCCACGGGACTGGAAATGCTCAATTTTCATTCCAATCCCAAAGAAAGGCAATGCCAAAGAATGCTCAAAGTACCACACAGTTGCACTCATTTTACATGCTAGCAAGGTAATGTTCAAAATCCTTCAAACTAGGCTTCACAATTTGTGAGCTGAGAACTTCTAAGGGACAATCTAGATTGAGAAAAGACAGAGGAACCAGAGATCAAATTGGCATTAACTGAATCACAGAAAAAGCAAAGATATTTCAGGAAAACATTTCCTTCATTGACTACATTAAAGCCTCTGACTGTGTGGATCATAACAAACTGTGGAAAATTCTTAAAAAAGATGGAAATACCTGACCACATTACCTGCTTCCTGTGAAACCTGTATGCAGGTCAAGAAGCAACAGTTAGAACCAGACATGGAACAATGGCCTGGTTCAAAATAGAGAAAGGAGTACCTCAAGGCTGTGTAATGTCACCCTGCTTATTTAACCTATATGCAGAGTACACCATGCAAAATGTCAGGCTGGATGAAGCACAAGCAGGAATCAAGATTGCCAGGAGAAACATCAATAACCTCAGATACAAAGATGACACCACCCTAATGGCAGAGAGCAAAGAGGAACTAAAAGCGTCTTGATGAAGGTGAAAGAGGAGAATGAAAAAAACTGGCTTATAGCTCAGTGTTCAGAAAGCTAAGATCATAGCATCCAGTTCTACCACTTCATAGCAAATAGATGGGGAAAAAGTGGAAACAATGACAGATTTTATTTTCTTGAGCTCCAAAATCACTGTGGATGGAAAATCACAAAATCACAAAATTAAAAGATGCTCGTTCCTTAGAAGAAAAGCTATGAGGACCCTCCACAGCCTATTAAAACTCAGAGGCATCACTTTGCCCACAAAGGTCCATATAGTCAAAACTATGGTTTTCTCAGTAGTCATGTATAGATGTGAGAGCTGGAGCATAAAGAAGGCTGAGCACAGAAGAATTGATGCTTTAGAATACTGGAGAAGACTCGAGAGTCCCTTGGACAGCAAGGAGATCAAACCAGCCAATCCTGAATGAAATCAAGCTTGAATATCATTGGAAGGACTGATGCTGAAGCTGAAACTCCAGGATTTTGGCCCCCTGACGGGACAAGCAGACTCATTGGAAAAGACCCTGATGCTGCAAAAGATTGAGGGTGGGAGGAGAAGGGGGTGACAGAGGATGAGATGGTTGGAAGGGATCACTGACTCAATGGATACGAGTTTGAGCAAACTCCAGGAGATGGTGAGCTACAAGGAAGTCTGGCGTGCTGCAGTCTATGGGTTGCAAAGAGTCGGACACGACTGAGTGACTGAACAACAACAAAGGCATAAAGTTCACAGTATAAAATTACAGGTCTCAAGGCCTCTTATCCCTTGTACAAACTCTATAACTTTTCTATTTTACCAGTGAGAAAATGTAAGGGCCAAGGATGGAGGTTTGTCTAGGGCTTCTGAGTGGTAAAGGACATTGCTATCCTTTGACACTTAATTTTTTCCAACCTCATTTGTTACTGACATCCAATCCCACTGGAAGTAATTTTTTCACTGTAAATTATTTGTGCAGTGCATTCTTCTGGATGCAGTTGATGAAACTCGTCAATATTTTTTTTGCCTTCACTTGGGAAGAGAAACACTCATCCATATACTGAAAACTAATAAAATGCTTTAAATCCATTATACATTCTCAACTGAAACAAAAAGGTACAACCTGAAAGTTGAGAATTATGTTTATTTTGTGAACATACTAAACTTAAGCCCAGAAGACACCCTGTTAGATAGCCCCAAGAGACTGATCTGAAGACGTAAGGGATGAACCAGGATATATACATGTTTCTGAAAAAAAAAAAAGAAAGAAAAAATCAAAAAACAAAATAACTACCCCTCCCCCCCAAAAAAAAACAGGTAGTTGAAATTCATAAGATAATTGCTAATGAAAGAAAACCAGACATCTCAAGCTAATAAGTGTAACACTTTTCTGTGAGAGGGAAGACACCAGTCTAGGCACCCTGAAATCATTCCTTTGATGTGCACTTTAACTCTCTAGGGCCAGGGTCAGGCTTTTCTCCATCCTGAATCCTCTCAAGATGCACATCCTGGGGTTGCTGCAGTGACTGATAGTTTGAATATTAAAACATCCCTTTGTTTACTGATGTAGCAGGCAATATTTTTCATTCACAACATCAATTAAAAAAATGAAAAGGAAAGAAAAAGAAAAAAGTACAAATATAGAATCAGACCTACCTGGGGTGACATGCCAACTCCTATCTTACAAGCTCTGTGATCTTGGGCATGTTTATTAATCTATCTAAGCCTATTTCTTTGTGTATAAAAGAGGATAATGATACTATGTATGTGTAAGTTGTGGCTCACTCTTTGCGATTCTATGGGACTATAGCCTGCCAGGCTCCTCTGTCCATGGAATTCTTCTGGCAAGAATACTGGAATGGTTAGCCATTTTCTTCTTAGGGGATCTTCCCGACCCAGGGATCAAACCCAGGTCTCTGGTATTGCAGGCATTTTTTCATAATTTTATGCTTCAGACTTACTTCCTCTTATTTAGTGCTTCATACTTAATGCACAATGCTTGGAATAATTGTGTTTTTATATTTATTTCCTATGTTAAGAATGATGTTTTTAAATTTATTTACTTTTTAATTGAAGGATAATTGCTTTACAGAATTTTGTTGCTTTTTGTCAAACCTCAGCATGAATCAGTCATGAAAGTGAAAGTTGCTCAATCGTGTCTGACTCTTTGCTACCCCATGGACTATACAGTCCATGGAATTCTCCAGGCCAGAATACTGGAGTGGGTAGCCTTTCCCTTCTCTAGGGGATCTTCCCAACCCAGAGATGCTACCCAGGTACCGCATTGCAGGCAGATTCTTTACTAGCTGAGCCACAAGGGAAGCCCAAGAATACTGGAGTGGGTAGCCTATCCCTTCTTCAGCAGTTCTTCCCAAACCAGGAATTGAACCAGGGTCTCTTGCATTACAGGCAAATTCTTTACCAACTGTACTATCAGGGAAGCCCATGACAAACCTAGACAACATATCAAAAAGAAGACACACTGCTTTGCCGACAAAGGTCCGTCTCGTCAAAGCTACAGTTTTTCCAGTAGTCCTGTATGAATGTGAGAGTTGGACTATAAAGAAAGCTGAGCTTCAAAAAATTGATGCTTGGTCGATGATGACGTGACCACTGCACAATCTGAGTTCTGGGAACTAGGTGATGGAGCGTGTTCTGAGAATGGACTGAGATCGAAAAAAAAGAAAAATAAAATTGATGCTTTTGAACTGTGGTATTGGAGAAAAGTCTTCACAGTGCCTTGGACTGCAAGGAGATCCAACTAGTCCATCCTAAAGGAGATCAGTCCTGGGTGTTCATTGAAAGGACTGATGTTGAAGAGGAAGCTCCAATTCTTTGGCTGCCTGATGCAAAGAGCTGACTGATTAGAAAAGATCCTGATGCTGGGAAAGACTGAGGGCAGGAGGAGAAGAGGATGGCAGAGGATGAGATGGTTGGATGGCATCATAGACTTGATGGACAGGAGTTTGAGCAAGCTCCAGGAGTTGGTGATGGACAGGGAGGCCTGGCATTCTGCTGTTCATGGGGTCGCAGAGTTGGACACGACTGTGTGACTGAACTGAGCTGAACTCACTTGTTCCACTTGTCTGAGTTATCACTAAGGGAAGCCTGTTCATATTGCTCTTAGACATTTTAAACTACCTAATGGACAATTTCCTGGTGTCTCAGATGGTAAAGTGTCTGCCTGCAATGCAGGAGACCCGGGTTCGATCCCTGGGTCAGAAAGATTCCCTGGAGAAGGAAATGGCAATCCACTCTAGTACTCTTGCCTGGAAAATTCCATGGACAGAGGAGCCTTGTAGGCTACAGTCCATGGGGTTGCAAAGAGTCAGACACGACTGAGTGACTTCACTTCACTTCACTTCAATGGACAATTCAAGGTCTGGAAAATGAATTTCATATAACTTCCTCTTCTATTATACAAAAGAAACCTGTATGCAGCTCAAGATGCAACAGTTAGAAGCAGACCTGGAACAACAGCCTAGTTCAAAATTGTGAAAGGAGAACTTCAAGGCTATATATTGTCACCCTCCTTATTTAACTTATATGCAGAATATATCATGCAAAATGCCTGGCTGGATGAATCACAAGCTGGAATGAAGATTTCTTGGAGAAATATCAATAAACTTAGATATGCAGATGACACCACCCTAAATGGCAGAAAGCAAAGAGGAACTAAAGAGCCTCTTGATGAAGGTGAAAGAGGAGAGTGAAAAAGTTGGCTTAAAAGTCAGCATTCAAAAAACTAAGGTCATGGCATCCAGCTCTATCACTTCATAGCAAATAAATGTGGAAAAGTTGGAAACAGCAACAGATATTATTTTATTGGGCTCCAAAATCACTGCAGATGGTGACTGTAGCCTTAAAATTAAAAGATGCTTGTTCCTGGGAAGAAAAGCTATGAGGAAACTTGACAGCATATTAAAAAGCCAAGACAGCAATCATTCTGCCCACAAAGGTCTGTCTAGTCAGAGCTATGGTTTTTCCAGTAGTCTTGTATGGATATGAAAATTGGACCATAACAGACTGCTGAGAGGGGAAGAATTGATTGGTTTTGAACTCTGGTGCTGGAGAAGACTTTTGAGAGTGTCTAGCACTGCAAGGAGATCAAACCAATCAATCCTAAAGGAAATCAACCCAGAATTTTCATTGGAAGGACCGATGATGAAGCTGAAGCTCTGATACTCTGGCCAACTGATGTGAAGAGCTGACTCATTGGAAAAGAATCTGATGCTGGCAAAGACTGAGTGCAGAGAAGAAAGGGGATACATTGATGAGATGGTTGGATGGTATCACTGACTCAGTGCACATGAGTTTGAGCAAACTCCAGGAGACAGTGAAGGGCAGCAACTGAACAACAACAAAACTGAGATAGTATTTTTACCTCCACTTTATAGATAAGGAAAATGAAAGTTATGTCAGGCTTTCTTTCCAAATCAGTTACACCAACATGGCAATAGTAGAGCTAAGATTCAAACACAGGTCAATTCAGCTGGACAGACTGAGCTTAATTTGTGCTTAATCACTGTATTAGCAAGTATTACCTGGATTTTAAATTCCTGCTTCTGCTTGGAAGAGTTCTGTGATACATCTTGTCAGTCTTTAACTTCCTATCACCGCTGAACTAGCAAATGCTATTCCACATTTCAACTATCTCTATCTCCTGTGCATTGACCTTTTTATTTCAGTCAAACGGTAAACTCCTTAAAACCAGAGACAATGTATTATTCTTGTTGTAGCTTCTATGAAGGTCTGGTACAATGGAGAGCACATAATGAAACTGTGCGAACACTGATAGTGTCTTAGGCACAGTCTTTGGCACATATGAGCGCTTACTAAATGGTCACAATGATTACTATTTATTATTATCTGAGGGGCTAATACATCAAATTGAAGTTCTAACAGAAAAACGGGAAAATTCTTATCTCTTCTTCAATCTTAAGAACTTCTTGCTTGTCCCTCTTAAGACCTAGAGTAATGGTTTCTCAGGCCATTAGTCATTTCAACCCCATTCCACCCTTTCTACGAAATGGTCAACTAAAATATCAACAGACAGCAACATGTTTCCCCCACGATTAGTGCTCTTTAAATTGGGAGCACTTTGGAGAAAACAGACAAAAATATGAGCCATAATTTTGGGGGTGGATGGTCATTGAAGGAGTCTTTTGGGCCTAGAAAACAGAACAACAGTCTCAAAGGCCCCTTGCTGAATCATCTAACTGCGGAGAAAACAAAGCATAGCTTTAGTTCCATCCTGATGCTCCGGGCCAGTTGCATATATCTGGGAATTATCACCCCCTGTCCGGAAACCTACCACCCCCTACACCTGCCCAGAAGACTTATCACCCCCTGCTCAACTAAAAGTGTCATCTCAACAAAAGAATACTCAAAATATCCTGCCTGATTGACGCTTCCCTTATCGCTTCCACAAACCTCCCTATAAGTATGAAGCCTCCCTGATCTCTTTCAGCGCTCAGCCTGGTCGTTAGGCTGACTGTCACCCCTCCTTGCCTGAATAAAGGCAACCTACTTCTGTTGAGGTTGTCTTTCCTTTTCTGCCTCGCCAGAACTATGCCTTACATTTTTGGTGCCAAAACCCAGGAGGGGGCGAGGCACTCGTCTCACTCTCTCTCTCACTCTCCCTCCCTCTCATTGTTCTCCCTTCTTCCCCTCCGAGCTCACTTTTCTGCCAGGGCTCTTAAGTTCCCCTTGGGGACGCCTAGTGCCTTTGTGAGAGGTGCAAGCCTTGTGCTAAGGCTTTATTGATGCTTTGCATACCCCCAGGCCTCAGCTTTACCCCCTTTCCCTCTCTCTCTGACGACCTCCAGAATAGGGATCTCTTGCCATCTGACAGCTCTACATGCAACATTTCACTCAAGTTGGCCCCGAGATTAAGGTAAGATTCGATCCGGATGGAGTTCTAGAGGCGCCCTAGAGCTCAGTCCTCTCTGGGTCCCGGGGACCCCAGGCCCAGGGCCACTCTGTAGGCAACGGTGGGGGACGCCCCCACCTTGACACAGAGGTCTCTTCTCATAACTCGTATTGCGATTACGGGTGACGGGTGACGACTCGAGTTCCCAACAGGAGCCTCTGCTTGCCTTTCAATTATGGGGTCTGGCCAATCTGTCCCCAAAGATTCCCCTCTGGCCTGTGTTCTCAAAAATATCAAACCACTCTCACTCACTGAACTCAAAGCTAACCGCTTAAAGTAACTCTGTACACATATTTGGCCTCAATACCAACTAGACAATCAAGACCGCTGGCCTGAAGTCGGCACATTTGACTTTAACATTCTCCAAAAGCTCACTGACTTCCTTAAATGGAATTGCAAGTGGCCAGAGATCCCCTATGCCCAAGCCTTTTGGGCCCTTGGGAGCAGGCCTTCCCTATGCCAGGCCTGCTCCACCCACGAGGTCCTTCTATGCACCTTGCCTCCCAAACAAAAGGGCTCTTCTTCCTCAACTAACCACAGACCGCAACCTTCCGCACCCCTGGAGTTTGACCCCGCGGACGAGCCCCCTCCCTACCCGCCACCCAGCCAACCCTCTACTTCCCCTTCATCCAACTCACCTACTGGCACCGAAACCTCTCCTGACTCCCCCTCAGCCCCGCTACCTCATCTCCCCAACTCCCCCTCCCCCCCCCCTTCCCCACCTGCCACACGGTCTTGTACCCAGCACATGTTTCCCCTGAGAGAGGTGGCAGGACCACAGGGCCCCACCCGAGTCCATGTGCCATTTTCATTGTCAGACATGAGCCCCTCTTTAATCCCTCCTTGCTGACCAATCCTCTTCACCAGCTCATCCAGAGCCTCCTCCGAGTGCCAACTCTCCACCTGCCAGATCACACCAGACCATTCTTTCTCTTTGCACATTCCAACCAAAGACAGGCCCTGGGGCTTCTATGTCAGCAGGCTAGAGACACCTGGGCTCCCATAGCCTATCTATCAAAACAGCTGGACATGGTGACCAAGGGGTGGCCTCCCTGCATACAGGCCATGGCTGCTATCGCAGCCCTCGTACCCGAAGCAAATAAACTGTCTAGACATGCCCCTTTAACAGTCTGTTCTCCACACACCTTCCGAGACTTGCTATCACATCTGGCTTTCCTCTCCCTTCCCCCTTCCAGGGTACAGGTCCTACATGCCTTTCTCCTCGACCCTCAGCTCTCATTTTCCCCTTGCTCTCCTCTTAACCCCTCCAGCTTATTACCCATGTCCTCTACAACAGACTCCCTCCTACATAGCTGCAGCCTAACAGTAGATCTTACCCAAAACCCCTGTCAAACATGTCAACATACTAACCCTCGAGGTATATCTGGATTGGACTAAACTTTTACCAATTGTTCTCCTCAGAATATGGGCTTTGCCCAGAAAGCCCCTGGGGCTGAGCCCCTTTGAGGTGATGTATGGAAGGCCCATGCTCCCTCCTGGACTCCCCCCTGAGCCTCCTCCCATACCAAGCTTCCTACACTCCCCTCTGCTGGCGCAACTCCGCAATGTCCTCTGGAAATACGTCAACCACAATCTGCCTGCCCCTGACCCCCAAGCCTCCCTGCCCCCTTTACAAATTGGGGACATAGTCTATCTGTCTGATAATCCCCAGGGTGACCTAACCCCAAAGTGGCAGGGACCATTCAAAGTCATCCTCCTTACCCCAACTGCAGCTAAACTCGAAAAGGTCACCTCCTGGGTACACCTCTCTCGTCTAAAACGGGTCACCTCCAATCCTGCGCTGCCCTCCTTAAATGACACCTATTAGGTCTCCCTCACAGGACCCACCTCCTTAAAATTCACCTGGCGACAACCCCTGTCAACCATCCGAGAGGACACTGAATAACCTGGACTCTCTTCAACCTACAACTCTTCCTGACCCAACTACTACAAGACCTCTGGACCAGCGACCCGACAGGAACCTCCTTCAAAGACCTGACTACACTGGTGTCTCAACTGTGGCTTCAGGGAACTTTCTACAACCTGACTCCAGACGAAATTGATTTCTTTACTCTCATTCTCTACATCATTCTATATCCTAATGAGCACTGTTCCTCCTCAGGTTCAAACAACCACCAACTTGGGGCCTTCTGCCTCTCGCCCTGACTGGCCTCTGCCTGTCTCTCTAACTATAACTGCACTCCTAATCTTAATCCTTGCTATAGGCCTAGTAACTGTCTCCCCTCAAGACTGACCACCTATCCTTCATCTTTCCATGGGTATCGCCTAGTTGCTAGCTGTGTTCTGCTCCTAGGGCGCTATTTCCTCTGCACTGCCTAACTAACAGCCCATGACTCCCCGGCTCCTTATCCTTGCTGCACTCCCCAGCCTTCTGGTCACTCCCTGCCCCTGCTCAGACATTTATTCCTATGTACATTCCTCATGTTATAATACAGCTCCAAAACCATGCACCATGAACCTTGGGGGCAGGAAGTCCAAATCCCTACTCACTGTCAAAGTACAAAAGAGAGAGAGTTTCATGAGTACCTGCCATAAGCCAAATGGAAGAAACATATGTTTCTATCCCATTACCCACTGGGGGTACTCAGACTGGGGTGGGGTACTAGATCAAAATCAGGAAAATAAAAAAGAACAAGTCATAAAGAACATAATTTCCCGGTTACAGGTGACCCCTGAGACTTATAAACGCCTAGACCTCCTTTCCCAATTACAGCCTCTCCTAAAACCTCCCTCTGGCAACCAACACCTTACCCGCCTTCTCAACTCTTCCTTTCAATTCTTCCAGTACACACCACACACATCCCAGTGTTGGATATGCATGTCACTGTCTCCCTCACCACACATAGCAATTCCCTTACCCTTAACCTGGCTGTCACAGGGCAACTATACCTCCCCTTCCCAACAGAAAGCTACACAACTCACTGGGCCAGTCTCTGACCATGTCCTACTCTCAGACTCTTCAAACCTAACCTGTATTAACTACTCTAGTCCCAACTACACTAGTCTTACAAACTTCACTCTCTCCTTCTGTTCCACTTGGGTTCTCTGGAACAGCACAAATAATTGCACCAATCCAGGAATCTTCATTCTCTGTGGGACCTATGCATATTCATGCCTCCCCTTAGACCCCCCTGGACCCTGCATCTTAGTCTTCCTGACCCCAGGCCTAACATCCTCAAAGAGGAAGAGACAGAACAAATAGTTTACCCCAAGGGGAATTTTCCCACAGAAAAAGACGAGTTGTCATAGCCCCCTCCTGATTGGGACTGGCATAGCAGCAGCCCTAGGCACCGGGATTGGAGGCATCTCGACCTCTGCCCATTTCTACTACAAGCTGTCCCAAGAACTTGACATGGAGAGGTAGTAGAGTCCTTTGTTTCAATCCAAAAACAAATTAACTCATTAGCTTCTGTGGCTCTAAAAAATAGGCGAGCCCTGGACCTTCTCACCGCAGAAAAGGGAGGGACCTGACTTTTCCTAGGAGAAGACTGCTGCTATTTTGTTAATGAAATGGGCATAGTCCAGGACCGAGTCAAAGAACTTAGAGACAGAATTGAATGCCGCAGGAAAGAGTTACAAAGCCTTTACACTCCCCAAAACCTGTTTCAACAGATACTCCCTTGGTTGCTCCCTTTCCTGGGACCATTGGTACTTATTCTATTCCTCTTATTTGGACCCTGTCTCTTTAATCTCTTTCAAAGGTTTCTCCAAGAACAGAATCGGGCCATCTCTCGAGATCAGGTCAAGACCATTCTTCTTCTCAAGAGCCTCACCTCAAGCTCAGAAAAAAGAGACCGTGAGCCCTAGGACGATCCTCCATTCCAGACTCAAAACCATCGCCCCTATCCAGCAGGAAGTAGCCAGAGAGATACTGCGCCCTTTTTCCCATTTTTTTTTAATGATTTCAGGGTCTGGAATGAAGGAGTCTTTTGGGCCTAGAAAACAGAACAACAGTCTCAAAGGCCCCTTGCTGAATCATCTAACTGCGGAGAAAACAAAGCATAACTTTAGTTCCATCCTGATGCCCTGGGCCAGTTACATCTATCTGGGACTTATCACCCCCTGTCCGGAAACCTACCACCCCCTACACCTGCCCAGAAGACTTATCACCCCCTGCTCAACTACAAGAGTCATCTCAACAAAAGAATACTCAAAATATCCCGCCTGATTGACGTTTCCCTTATTGCGTCCACAAACCTCCCTATAAGTATGAAGCCTCCCTGATCTCTTTCAGCGCTCAGCCTGGTCATTAGGCCGACTGTCGCCCCTCCTTGCCCGAATAAAGGTAACCTACTTCTGTTGAGGTCGTCTTTCCTTTTCTGCCTTGCCCGAACTATACCTTACAGTCATTGTGTTTGTTGCCTATCCACGGCTGTAACTCCATTTAACTTTAATAAAGTTTCCTGTAAGTGTTGGTTCAAGGCTTCATGACTCAAGTTTCCAGTGTGCAGGGCCTCGCCCCATCAGGCGTCTCCCAGTTCTGCCATATCTCCTTCCCATCTCAGCCTCCGTGTAACTGCCCCAGACCTAGCAGCAGGAAAGTCTGTCCATCAGGCCTCTCACAGTGAGCGGCGTTTCCCAGGACGCAGGGAAACCAGCGGCTTTAGAACCGCGCGGTTCCGCGTGCAAAGGCCTTCGGACCGCCCCGCTTCCAGGGATCGCCGGTGCGTCCCGTTACGTCACACGCTGCCCGGAAGTGCCGCTGCGTCTGCTGCGGGGGCGCGTCTCTGGACGACTCCGCGCGTGGTTACCCGAGCAGCGTGTGAAGCGGGCCTGTTTCCGGAGCCGCTGTCAGCCAGGTGGTGCGTCTCCCGCCGCGAGCGTCCTAAGTTTGTGC
The DNA here is from genome assembly GCF_963930625.1 of Muntiacus reevesi. Classification (NCBI taxonomy): domain Eukaryota; kingdom Metazoa; phylum Chordata; class Mammalia; order Artiodactyla; family Cervidae; genus Muntiacus; species Muntiacus reevesi. Next base: position 3,138,721 of record NC_089264.1, read on the forward strand.
CATGGAGGTGGTGGAGGCCGCCGCCGCTCAGCTGCAGACACTGAAATTCGGTGGCGCCGGCGTCGGAATTGGCCAAGATCTGGCCGCGCCAGCTCCGGACCCCGCGCCGGCTCCGGACCCCGCTCCGGTCGCAGCGCCGCAGGCGGGCGAGGGGGCCCCGGAGTCTGCGGGCGAACCGTCGCCTCAGCTCCTGCCGCTGTCGCTCCCGGGGCCGCTTCCGGAAGGGAACGGCCTGGAGACGTCTGACTCGGACTCCGACTCAGATTCGGACTCGGACAGGTCGTGCCCCAGGCGGCCGGGCGCGCGGGGTGGCTCTGGTAGCGGGAGGCCTGGGCCGAGGAGGCAGGAGGGCACGGGAGCCGGGGCCCGTCACTCGCTGCTCCTGCAGTGCCCCCGGGAGGGAGCGTGGCCGTCGGGGCCCCTCCTCTGAGGCTGGGGGTCAGAGAGTCCTCTGTGAACAGTTTGTCGTTTTCAGTTAGAATGTAGAAAACCTGAGACTGGGGGCTTATTCCCGTGACCACTCGACGTGGTGTGTCCTTGGGGTTATAATTTAAAGTTTGTGGCAAATCTTTTTCTCAAGTTTAGTGTGTACTCTTGCTGGTTGAACCAGATAAATGGAGCATCAGATGAAGGATTTTCTCTCCTTTCAGATTGACTCCTGACAGTTTCGTTAGTTTGTAGAATTTCTCTGGTGATGAATTTTTCATGAAATTAGGGGAAAGTGATTCAACTATTACTACCTGCTTTGCGTAGCTTTTTTGAGGCTTTTCCCGCCCTACCTCCTGTCTTTTATATAGGAAAGTTCTGTGGTGGGAGGCGAGTTCACTGAACCAGGCTGAACCTTGTCTACAAGTGTTTGAGTGTATTTCATGCCATGCTGTGTCGGTGAACAATATAGACACGATCCTTGCCTTACATTCTGGTGAGAGGGATGAAAAATGAAGTTAAAAAAAAAAAAAAAGTGAGTTGAAAATTACAAGGAAGGAACAAGCGAAGCACTTGTAGTAGGAGAACCCAAGCAGGTAGGACCCTCTGGCCATGTTAGTTTTAATTCTAACTGCTAGAGAAATTTGAAGAATTTTAAGCAGATTATTTACATGCTCAAGTTAGCATTTTAATGTTTTACTCTGTGGAGACGGAGCTGAACTGTGTTCAAGAGTGAAAGCGGAGTGGTTGGCTTGGTGTGAAAGCAATGGGAAAGATGGTGTGTTAGTCCACCGTGTGACGGTGTTTGGATTGAATATTTTGAAACTTCCCGGATTTGGATCGCTAATAGATGTGGTAGTGGCCTACGAAGAGGGGCATCAACTGGGTGGATGGCGGTGCTGTTTACTGAGATGGGGAGAAACCTTTCTGGGATAGGGGCTGTAAACCAATAGGAATGTTAAATTTAGAGAGTTAATTTGTGATTTCACTGTCAACAAATTGGAGATGTCAGGGAAGCAGTAGGAGGACAGTTCTGGTGTGGAAATGTAAATTTGAACATCAGATTACAGGTAAAACTTACTTTAACCTTTTTGTTTTTAATTGTATTTTTAAATTTGTTTACTTTTAATCGAAGGACAATTGCTTTACAATGTTGTGTTGGCTAGTTTCTGCTGTGCATTGACATGAATCAGTCCTAGGTATACATTTGTCCCCTCCTTCTTGAACCTCCCTCCCACCTCCCACCCTATCCCACCCTCTGTACATCAAACTTTTTATTGTGGACATTTTCAAACTCAGTAATATAATGAATGTACACATAGCCATCACCAAGTTTCACAGTTTCCATTATTTCCTAGCTTTATTTCGTTATTTTTGGCTGTTGTGGAGGCATGGCTTTCCTCTAGTTAGGCGAGGTTGGGGGGCGCTGCTCTTGATTGTGGTAGGTGGGCTTCTCATTGTGGTGGCCTCCTGTGGAGTGCGGACTGTAGGTGTGCAAGCTAAGCAGTGGTGGTTCACTGGGCTTACTTGCTCCACAGCATGTGGAATCCTCCTGGGCAGGGGACTGAACTCATGTCCCTTCATTGGCAGGTGGATTCCCAATCACCGGGGCACCAGGGAAGTCCCCTTAACTTTGTTTTACCTGACATTTCTAACTTTTTGTTTTAACTTGACAGTTTTAAAACAAGTCTCAGACAGCATGCCACCTTCCTTGTAAATTCTTTACTGTGCATTTCTGGTAAAATACTTTTTACATAATAACCATGCTGTAGTAGAGTGAACCCTAATCCCTTAATGTCAACTAATAGCTCTCTGAATTTAGATTTTTCTAGTGGAATAGGAGTCATATTTACCAGTTTCATCACTGACTGAGCATGCAATACTTTGATACAGTTCCAAGGTTTCTACCTCTAGTGAGGATTCAGGACTAAACAATTAAATGCAATAGAAACTGAAAGAGAGAAACAGAATTAGTAGGGAGAATGCACTGTTTTTAACTTGTGAGTGTGTAGGTCATTAATTCGGCAGTTGTTATTAAGAGTTTAGGGGTGGAGCTTAGGGATATCGAGACTGAAGATTTAGCAGTTATCTGCACATTGGCAATGATTGAACTCATTGGAGGTCATACTTGAAAAGAGTAAAGGAGAGAAGAGAACATGAGTGTGGAACTTGTAGAAACAGCACATAACAAGAGCTGAAGAGGGTACCAGCAAATAATCCAAGCTAAGGGATAGTTTTTTGCTCTGAGAATTGTTGTGGAAATCAAGGGGTTTTCAGAGAGTGGAGTGTTTAGCATGGATGGTAACTTGGGAAAGTTTCCAAATTGAAGACTGAGAAGAAAGTCTGTTTGCTTTTATCTGATCCTTGGTAACTAATAAGACAGGTGCCTGGCCCAGGATTCTTTTCTGTCAGTGATTTGTCACATGCCTCAGACTGATGCATGACATAAGAGCAGTTGTAAAAAGAGAGTTTGGGTTAGAGCAGGGGTTTTGTGATCAGTGGATTAGAGTGCTTTCCAAACACCATAGTCAATTTCAAAATGCTAGCTTTTGAATTATACCAGCAACCATAAACATCTAGTGAAGCAGATATTTTTTAGTTGAATAATCATGTTTTAATACCATTATAATAATGCTTTTGTATTGTTTTCAACTTTTTCTTCTCTATAGTGAAACAGATACCGATAGTTCAAGCTCCTCCTCTTCCTCATCATCGTCCTCGTCGTCTTCCTCTCATATGTCCCTTCCTCCAGTTCTGTCAGATGGAGAAGATGACTTACTAGTTGAGAAGGAAAATAAGAATTTTCCTCTTAAAACAAAAGATGAGTTACTTCTTAATGTAAGTACTTAGATTTGTTACTAAACTTAATTTGTATGTTCTAACGTATTTTATGATACTGATATGATCTCATTTGGCCTATATCTGCTCCATGAATTTGAAGACCACTCTCAACTTTTACTGGTCTTACTTTTGCCATGCCTTTCTTAAGTGAAAGAATTGATTGTGAATAATTTCTCAGATTACTTCTAATGCTAACATTTGATAATGTGCTAGACATCTAGTTTAACTTGATGCCTTTCGTTCTGACCTTCCCTAATGATTGTAAAGATTCCTTTTTTGGGAAGGGGTCCAAAACTCAGAGAAACTTTAGTTCAGTAGCAGTTGAAACTATTTTTTTAATTGATTGCATTTGGAGAAATAGAAAATAAAATTAGGTCAGTTGCACTTTTGAGGATTTCTGTTTACTGGAAGATTTTGGAGTGTTTTTATTATTACAGTTGGAGAAAACTTGTTTATTGTGGATTATTATTTATTGGCATTTGAATGCATGGTTATTTCCTCTTAGACTGTATGCTGTTCCTAGGAGGTTAATGATAGTCTGGTTGAAGCCTTATGGTATAAGAGGAAAGTCTTCTCAGAATTTCACAGTATGGGCTGTATTGCCATATGTTTAATCTTTCCACTCCCACGTGTAATTTTAGTTATTATTAATGTTATAAGAAATTTAATGGTCCCTAATTATAGTTATAAAACACTTAAACCAGTGAAGTAGTAAAGCAAGATTTGAGAGAAATTTTTAAAGCCTAGGAGACATTTAGGAAGCTTTTCATGACCATACTGCATTGATACTATTTCCTTTTTCTTTACTCGTAATAAGAAATTTTCTATCTCAATATGCCTATGTATTGAGAACCCTGGAATTTGTGTGCGAATTCATCAGTGGTTTATGTTTTCATACTGCAGACCTTAATCCCAGTGGTTTTTTTACACAGAGGCTCTCTCAACTTGTGATTATTTTCTGAAGTTATTGGCAGATTTGTTTGGTCTTATTCCTGTATCTTAATCACTTTTCTACTTAAATCTCTCTTAGAATATAAGAATCAACAAATAAAGGATCATAGTATTTTGGTGTGTACGTTTGTTTTGTTTTCTTATTTATCCTACTAGATCTGAAATTCTTCCTTGGGAATTCATTGAAATTTAATGCAAAATCTTAGTCAATTTATTTAGGTATTTTTGTGGATAGAGTGCCCATATTTTCATCAGAAAGTCAAAAAGAGTCTGTGTCCACATTTTTGAGGACTGGTTGATAGCTGATCTTTGTGGCTCATGTAGTGCCCAGCAGAGTGCTTTTCAGATACCAAGCTGTTAGTCAAGAGTAATATGTGACTTGTGGAATGGTGAGTTGAGTGGGCATCTGACATTCACTCACGTTTAAACTATTACAACGCACCTGCCATGTGCCAGGTGCTGGAAGCAAGACCCCTCTGGTTTCTACTCTAAATACACCTACTGGAGAGGCAGACAGTAAATGACGGAGAGAAGTGCTGGAAGTGCTGTTGAATTGTGTGAATGTATGCTTAGCTCATATCAAAAGTCCTCTTTTGCTGGGAAAATATGTTTTTAAAACTTGAAATAGTGAGAGGGTCTCTTCCTTTTTGTGCTAGTTCTGAAGGATCTTTGGGAAGGCTGGAAGGGGCAATTGTAGTCTTTTTTTTTTTTTTTTTTTAAATTTTGGATTCTTAACTAGCTCCTCACATTATTTTATATTCTTATGATTAGAAAGCAAATGTACTAGAAGTTCCTACTCCTACATATGGTACTGGAGATATGTAGAGTTCCCTGGTCTGCCGTAAATCTTTAGGGCTTTAGAAGTGTGTTTGAGGACTCCTTCGGGACTTGTGCTCTCAAGTTCAAGGGAAGAGAATGACTTGGCTCTGAATCTCAAGAATGGTGTGGCTACAAGTTCTCATTGTCTTTAGGATCTGCTGTGCTGTTCAGGAGATGTTTCTTCAGTTGGCTGGTGGCTTGGCCTCTAATACTCCTGAATGAATGTCGTGGACAGAACTTGGGTTGGTTTACTGGGGGCCTGGTTCATGGGTCTGAACAAATAATTGAAGCTAGTGAGATGGGTATTCTGATTGCCTGGATATGAGTTGCACGGTCACTCCGATGCTCTCGAGTGGAAAGTGTGTAGGAAAGAGCGCTTGAGAGAAAGCGTATGGGCGAGTGTGAGGGTGGGAGTGTGTGAGATAAGTGACAGAAAGAGAGTGTGAAAGTGTGTGAATTTTGAAGAGTATAGGTAGTATCAACCCCATACAAACCACAAGGGATGAGTTCTCTATCACGGGAAGGGGGGAGGCTTAGATCATGGCAGCTGTTGTTCAGTAAGTAATAGTATTTATCTTCTGTAGAGGGAAAGAGGGAAATACGTGGAAGCAGTGAATCACATATGACATAGATTGGACTCTTGGAGCTGCAACAGAGACCAGATTATATCAGGAAAAGGGATTTGCTGTAAACTTACTTGGCTGGGAAAGCCATTGGGAACCAAGGTAGCTATTGAAGATGGCTGTGCTGTTTCTTTTATGTGCTGCTTGGCATTCTCATAGCTCTGTCATTTTATTTTCTGACTCACTTCTGTTTGCCTGTAGATTCAATCATTTTACCTCTGGCTTACACCTGTATTTCTTGTTCCTGGCTTTGTAGAGCATTTGATATGTTCTACTTTCATCTTCTCCATGAACTGGCTATTCATGCCATATTCTTTTCTAGGACGTTTGAGACAGTCCTATTACTTAGCTTTGAATTTGTCTTCTTTCAGATGACAGTTCTTGCTTCCCGGGAAGTGCCCCCTCCTTTGTTACATAAAGTAGTTCTAGCTGGTATTGAGTGTGCCTTTGTTCAAGTCTGCTGGTGTGTATCTTCTCAGGCAGCAGGGCTGTGCAGTGGAAGTGTTTGCTGCATGTAGTCTACTAATTTCGTAATGAAATTCTGAGGAAGACCAGTGAAATATTCTGTGTTGTCTTTGCAAAAAAATGTACATAAATTCAAATGGGTCAAACATTTAGTACCAGTTTCAGAGTTTGTGATGCCTCTATGAGATCTTTAGAACAAAGACCAGTTTTACTGGTTTTATGGCTTAACTCTTCATAAAGTTTCTCATATTCTGGACTGTTTTCTATTGTTGAGGCATTTGTTGTTCAAATGCCAAGTCACATCCCACACTTTGTGACCCCATGGACTGTAGCATGCTAGCAGTCCTTGTCCTTCTCTATCTCCCAAAGTTCGCTCAAATTCATGTTTGTTGAGTTGGTGATGCTATCTAACCATCTTATCCTCTTTTGCCCGCTTCTCCTCCTGCCTTCAGTCTTTCCCAGCATCAGGGTCTTTTCCAGTGAGTCAGCTCTTTGCATCAGGTGGCCAAAGTATTCGAGCTTCAGCTTCAGCATCAGTCTTTCCAATGAATATTCAGGGTTGATTTTCTTTAGGATTCACTGGTTTCATCTCCTTGGAATCTTAAGAGACTTTGAAGTGTCTTCTCCAGCACCACAGTTCGAAAGCATCAAATAATTCTTCGCCACTCAGCTTCCTTATGGTCCAACTCTCACATCCATACATGACTACTGGAAAAACCATAGCTTTAACTATATGGACCTTTGTCAGTGAAGTGATGTCTCTACTTTTGAATATGCTGTGGAGGTTCCTCATAGCTTTTCTTCCAAGGAACAAGTGTCTTTTAATTTCATGACTGCACTCACCATTTGCAGTGATTTTGGAGCCCCCTAAAATAAAAGTTGTCATTGTTTCCAGTTTTTCCCTTTTTATTTGCCATGAAGTGCCATGATCTTTGTGTTTTGAATACTGAGATTTAAACCAGCTTTTTCACTCTCCTTTTTCATTCTTCAAGAGGCTCTTTAGCTCCTCTTTGCTTTCTGCTGTTAAAGTGGTATCATCTGCATATCTGAGGTTGTTGATATTTCTCCAGACAGTCTTGATTCCAGTTTGTGATTCATCCAGTCCAATATTTCACATCATGTACTCTGCATATAATTTAAATAAGTAGGGTGACAGCATACAGCCTTGACATACTGCCTTCCCAATTTTGAACCAGTCTGTTGTTCCATGTTTGGTTCTAACTATTGCTTCTTGATCTGCATACAGGTTTCTCAGGAGACAAGTATGGTGCTCTGGTATTCCTATCTCTTTTAAGAATTTTCCAGTTTGTTGTGACCCACACAGTCCAAGGCTTTAGCATAGTCAGTGAAGCAGAAATAGATGTTTTTCTGATACTCCCTTGCTTTTTCCATGATCCAAGGAATGTTGGCAATCTGGTCTTTGATTCCTCTGCCTTTTCTAAATCCAAGTTGTACACCTGAAAGTTCTCAAGTACTGTTGAAGCCTAGCTTGAAGGATTTTGAGCATTAGCTTGCTGGCATGTGACATGAGCACTATTGTATGGTACTTTGAATGTTCTTTGGCATTGACTTTCTTTGAAACTGGAATGGAAACTGACCATTTCCAGTCCTGGGGTCACTGCTAAGTTTTCCAAATTTGCTGACATACTGAGTGCAGCACTTTAATGGCATCATCTTTTAGGATTTTAAATAGCTCAGTTGGGATTCCATAACCTCCACTAGCTTTGTAGTAATGCTTCCTCAGGCCTACTTGACTTTACATTCCAAATGTCTGGCTCTAGGTGATTGACCACACCATTGTGGTTTTCCAGATCATTAAGACCTTTTTGTATAGTTCTTCTATGTATTCTTGCCACCTCTTCTTAATATCTTCTGGTCCGTACTGTTTCTGTCCTTTATTGTGCCCATGTTTGCATGAAATGTTCTCTTGGTATCTCCAAATTTCTTGAAGAGATCGATAGTCTTTCCCATTCTGTTGTTTTCCTCTGTCTTTTCATTGTTCATACTGGCTTATCTCTCCTTACTATGCTCTGGAACTCTGCATTCAGTGGGGTATATTTTTTCTCATCTCACATCTCTTCTTTTCTAAGCTGTTTGTAAGTCCTCCTCAGACAACCATTTTGCCTTTTTGCATTTCTTTTATCTTGAGGATGATCTTGGTCACCACCTCCTGTACAATATTATGAACCTGGTATGTCCATAATTCTCCAGGCACTCTGTCTACCAGATCTGATCCCTTCAATCTGTTTGTCCCCTGCACGGTATAATGATAAGGGATTTGATGATTTAGATCATACCTGAATGGTCTAGTGGTTTTTCCTACTTTCTTCAATTTAAGCCTGAATTTTGTGATAAAGAGGTCACGATTTGAGCCTCACTGAGCCCCAGGTCTTGTTTTGCTGACTGTACAGAGCTTATCCATCTTCAGCTGTGAAGAGTGTAATCAGTCTCATTTCAGTATTGACCATGTAATGATGTCCATGTGTAGAGATGTCTTTTGTGTTGTTGGAAGCGAGTATTTGCTATGACCAGTGTGTTCTCTTGGCAAAACTCTGTTAGCTTTCGTTTAGGTGTGCTGAGCTTAATTTTTACCTCTTTAGTCTGTCTGTCAAGCCAGAATGTTGCCTTCCCGGATCTAGCTTTTTAAATTTTTTCCATTGTTGGACAGTTAGATCCTGATGATCTACCTACTAACTATTGTAGATTTATATTTGTAAGCATGTAGGAACTAAAGTGAAGTGACCTCAAGATTGTCCTTTTAGAGTTAAATAGAGTTGCAATGGTCTTTTGGGATGACAAGATGTTGTTATAACCTGATTTTATATAAGTTGAGAGAAAGAGGAGAAAAGAGGGACTGGTCAGCCATAGACACATTAGAAAGGAGGGTAGTTATAATTCTCTCTTTTCTTAGTGTAGGAATGCAGTATAGGACTTGAAGTTAACCAAGGGGAATCATTCTCTTAAAACAAACACTTCAAAGCAGAGAAGGTTTATATATAATCTATACAAAAATGTAAAGCAGCACACATATTACAGTTTTAGATCTACATTTAAACCACATAGAGTTTATGAAGTGTTCAGTGAATTGGAAAATTAGATTCTTTTTGAAGAATTTTCTCTCAGTTCTCTGTTGAGAATGCCAATCTGGGGAGAACTTTAAAAACTGAGGAAAGTGGTACAAAGCTATCCAACCACTTTCTTTCAAATAAATTAGATGTCATTAAGGTTTAGAATCATAAGAACATTTATAGGATTGTGACATTTCTAAGTCTTAATCAGAAGTTAATTGTATAAATTAGTGCCTGTTGTTTTCTATTCTGAAAACCTGAAGTTACATAATATTTAAAAATTATGATTGCAGTGTTTATGGGGATAAAACATGAATAATAACTGCAGTAGAGATAATGTGTATTTATGTGTGTAATATAGCATGAACAAGAAAAACATTAAGTACTTGTAGGTAACTCTTGGTAAATTTACTTTCATAATTTAGAGACTGCCTATATTATACATATACAGAGTATACAGTAAGCAATATAATTATGCAGTATAATTAGGTTGGCACTTTGTGTAGTCGTAGTTAGGGTGAGTACAGTTTTTCTGATTGTGACAGTGAAGATCCATATCATGAAACTTCCTAATGTGAGGATCTGGAAATACCTAGGCCACCTGAAGTGATCAGAAGTTGCAGTGGTTTATTTCAGTTTTTTTTTCTTTTTTTTTACTTCTCACAATCTTGAAGTTGTATTGCACCTTGTTCTGCTCTTAATATCGCTGATTGACTGTGGTGTTTTCAGGGCCTAACTTGATTGATAAGTATTGTCTTAAATGTATAGATCTTATTTAGCTTCAGCTTTTGTTAAGTCTAGTATATGTGGAATTATCATATCATACCTTAGACTATTGATGACACTTATTAATATTATTCTCAAAATGCCTGATATTTAAATGGCTTATATACTTGAAAGGAGGTAGATTTTCAGTAATATTTTGGTGATTTTTAAAGGCAGTGCTCACATTTTTTAAAAATTAAAATTTCATACTTCATTGCACAGTTATTTCAGTAAGCTTCTATGAAGCACAGATGATCCTGGATAAATACTGATTTATTTAGTAGAATATCCATATATGTCTTGTGTATATACATGTATATGATCATTATTACAGAAAAACATTCTATTAGGTTCCCTGACCCCTGTAGATTTAATGAGTGAGTTGTGGCTGTTTTTAGAGGATAAAGACCAATGTCTGTAAAGAAGACTCCAGCTGGAGAGTGAGTGTACACGATTAGCTGAAAGCAGAATAACACCAGAGAGCTGACCGCTGAGTGACTTGTAAATGGTTCAGATACTGGAAGCTGAAGGATGGAGGGAAAGGGGAGTTAACTTGCGTTGTAGTGGTCGGGAAGGCATCGTGGCTTGACCTGAGATTGAAAGGTGGGTAGGATCTCCATGGGAAGGGACAGGTGAACAGAACAGGAACTTTGCCAGGGAGGACCAAGTCTGCTGCCGGAGTTCCGTTTCCAGTGCCAGTTACGTTTAGGGGCTCAGGGCATGTTTCTTTTTCATTTATCTTCCCTGCAGTTAAAATGTCAGTTCTGAAGTGGACACTTTTTAACCCTTGACCACTTCTGAAAAGTTGGTACTAATCATTGTTGTCAGTGATTAGCTTTGCAGTTACTTGGTACTGCTTTTTATCTTGGTGGTACATGAAGTCAATGTCTTAGATTCTGTGAGGTATGGATTCCTCAGTGACATAAAAGATATGTTTAGGGCTATGTTCGTCATTGAAAGTTTTTTCTTATGGATATGGATTATGGTTTTATTTTATATTCATGTCCACTTTTGAAGGTATTCTTTTGAACTTTGTTTTTTGTGATAGTAATTTTACAGAAAAATGGGATGAGAACATTGTATTTTATTAAAAAAGAAAAATAGGAAAACACTTCAAAGAAATGGTACTTTCATTTATTAGGTGAAAATATTCGATGAGCTAGTATGAATCTTAGTGTCATATATGATAGAATTGATGAGGACAAATTAATGACTGTTGGTGATAGTTTAAAAAATAGCTGAACTCTATGGAATGTTGTAAAAATAATTTCCCTGCAGAAGTTGGTGAATTCGACTAAATATTTTATGTAGTCATAGTTGACACACAGTGTACAGACCTAATCCATTCTTTTTTCCAACGTGTTTTACCAACTATAGGGAAAAAAAAGTTTCCAATCATGTCTCTCAGTACTCTAGGGATTGGATCCTGCTTTCCAACCATATTTGAAAAGTGAAGGCTCCCCTGATAGTATCAGGTGATTGGCTGCCACATGCATGTCCTCTATTCTTGGGTAACATGCGAAAGTGGTTGGATGCTTTGTTCCACTTTCCTCAGTTTTTAAAGTTCTCCCCAGACTGGCATCAAATGGGGTAGTTGCCAAACTACATTTGGAATGTTTGACTTCTTTCTCACTATTTGCTGCCCTTTTTCTGTGTTTGTGAATGAAAACCCAAATCACGGTTCTTTAGGTCATTTTACCTGAAAAGATCATGAATTACTGATTGTTTTTTTTTTCCCCCTTCCCCAGTGATAAGGCTCCCTAGAGCTAGGGAAGTCAGGGCCACTGTAAGATATTGTTTTTTTTCAGAGGGCCATTTCTGACCAATTAGCTCCTTCTGTTTTTGTGATGGAAATCTTAGACACCATTTTTTGACTGGCATGTCTACAGTTTAATTTTTAATAGGATGAATTTTTAATTTAAATGCTACACATTTGAATATTTTGTTTAACTGAGCAACCGTGTAGGCCATACAGATTTCCAAGAATCAGAATATAATCATATTCTCATGACAGACAATTGTTGATCTTTCACGGTTACTTGAGATATGGTTAGGACCTTGCATTTCTTTAATGCCATAGCTGAAGATCATAGCATCTGTTCTTCAAAATCAGAGTAACTTTATTCAAGTCTGTTATGTAATTTCTATATTAATGTTCTGTCTTTTTGATTGCATGCTGTTAAATATTTTTCAAAATCGTACTATTAATCACATGTATGAGTTGTTGAGAACTTTTTTTTTTGCTTAGTTTCTCACTACTTATAGATAAGAAAACTGACCCCAAAAATGACTTTCCTGATGTAATGAGTGAGGAAAAGCAGATTCAGAACTGGCATCAGATGAAGTCTAGTCAGCTCTGTTTTTCAGTTCCTGCGGAGGCCTTTTTCACAGCACTGGAATTTGATCATCTGAACTTCCCAATTATTTGGTTTTTGAATAATGAGCATAATTTATAATGATGAAAGATGATTCTGTCATCTAATTTAAGCTTTCCTACATTATTGTAAGAAACCCTCTGTTGCCCTTTAATAAAGCCTTTGACTTGGATATGTAGATGTGCCAGAAGTAGAGGATTGGATTTCATTAGTATGTCGACTTTCAGCATTTTGCTGAATGCTATGACTTTTTTTGGTGACTCAGTGGTAGAGAATCTGCCTGCCAATGCAGGAGATGTGGATTCAGTCCCTGGGTCAGAAAAATCCCCCGGAGTGGAAAATGGCAACCCATTCCAGCATTCTTGCCTGGGAAATCCATGGACAGTGGAATCTGGTGGATTAGAGTCTATGGGGTCACAAAAAGTCGGACACAATGTAGCAACTAAGCACACATGAAAGCATAAATATTTATATTTGGCCGCAGATAGTATATATCCAAAATAAGTTGTTAGTTTCTTTTTAATTTTGGAAAATAACAAATAATAGTAATGACAAAGATTTATCACACATCTTCATTTCCCAGGTATTCAGGTTAGCATGAAGACCTAATATGATGCATACTGTTACAATGTGGTCTTAAAATTATACTTGTATTAATGGCTAAAAATAGATTGGTCCTCTTATACTTGGGTATATATTTAGTAATGGAGGGCTCTTTGGATGTATGAGAGTGTAAAGCAGTGCTGTCCAGCCAGTCGTCTTGCAGTGATGGACATGTCCTATTATATTAACCCTGTCTTCATACCACAGCAACAGAGCACTTGAATGTGACTAATGCTGCTGAAGACTGCATTGTAAATTTTATTTAATTAATTAAATTTAAATAATCAAATTAATTAATGTCTTGTATTAGATGAGCAGAGTAGGAGTCTTTCCTACTCACTCATTAATCTTTCTATGAGAGTCATAGGTAAACCAGGCTCATGCTTTAATCTTCCTAACTAGCTGTAAAGAGCCTTCTTGCCTTTTGTTTTCATGACACTTGGTTTTGTTTATATGATGAAGGGCCCAGATTTCCCTCATCATCTCTACCTTCAGTTTTTTAGTTTATTGTTGCTATATGTCTTATTTCTGATTCTTTTTATACTCTGTGCACTGTCAAGGCACTAGTGTCGTTTACTGTGTGTTTTGGTCCCTTTCTTTTGTTTTTTGTCACTGGAGTGTGTTTCTGCTCGTCTCTATCACACGTACACATCCTTTCTCCACTTGTGGAAAACAAAGGTATTGGTTTTTGTTTGAAGGAGGTTATGAGACTGAGCAGATGTATTCATTATCTTACCAGGGCAACTGCTATGTTACTAGGGGGCCAGGTGTTACTCTCCTGGCTACAGTAATACTTGCTGCTGCGAACCTGAGGTACCTGTGTGTCAGTTCTGTGCAGTGAGGCTTAATTGGAAGCCACCGTGTTTTACTTTCTTTTTGAGAAGGCTGGGTTGAGATCCTTTTCATTCCTTAAGGATTCTGTTTTGAATTTTAAGAATTGTAGTTTCATTATCTGATTTCTGCTTTGACTGAAAAACTCCAATTTAAAATTTTTGTTTGTTTGTTTTTAGCTTGGATTGATGAGCTAAATTCATTTATTTGTCTATTTTTAATTAATTTATTTATTTTACTCTACAACATTGTATTGATTTTGCCATACACTGACTTGAATCTGCCATGGGTGTACGTAAATATATACTAAACACCTACTTTGTGATAGTCATTGTTCCTACCGTAGCAAGAAGCAAGGCAGACCTGGTCCTAGTTTTTTTGGATTTGTTGTCTAGTTTGGGACATAGACTTTAAGCCGGTGAAAGAATAGTATGTTAGACAGTAATATATTCACAAGAAAGTAAAACCACAGGATAATTTGATAGAGAGTGACTAAGCTTGGTGGTGGTGCAGTTCTCTAGTGGTTAGGGAAGTTAAGATAACTTAAGACATCTACATATCGAGACAGGATCTTATACTGATACTCTGACATTGCAGTCCAAGAAACTTTCCCTTTGAACTTTCTAAAATTATGCCTTCAGTCTTCATGGAAAATCTTCATGGAAAGCACATCCCTTGGATGAATTATTGAGGGAGTTGGGGAGATTTTTGCCTCCTTTATCCTTTATCCCTTGTTTCCTAGCATGCTTGTTTAAAGAGGACAAATATCTCTTTTCTCTCTTGATTCAGTTTCCAGAATGTCTGCCATTTCCAAAGCAAATATACTGGTTGGCTTAATTAGACTTTCAAAATCAAATTCCAAAACAGGCTGTTAACCTGGAACTGTAATAGGCAGATTTCATTTATCTCTTAAGTTATATGTACTATACATACCTTTTGTGTTTTGCAGAGGGTCTTTTACCATCAAGAAACAATTGAGTGCCTTCATTGGCCTTCTGTAGGAATCACAGAAAACTCTATAATCCCCACATTTTAGAGTACTGGGGTCAGTGAGCTGGAATTAGAAGTATGATGTCTGAATTCTAAGTTTGGTTCTATATGAGATCAGAAATCCTCCCCATTAGTAGGCTTTATTAACACATAGGTTGGAAATGGGGTAGTAACAGGAGTTCAGGGAGCCTGCCAGCCTGTATTTTGACCACAGGTGCGAGTCCCCACCTCACTGCAAACAGTCTGGCTTTTTTTTTTTTTTTTAACCTTCCCTTGTCTCTCATACTGGCTGTCTCAGACATCCTTGGAGCAGGATGTCAGGACTCCATCAGACCCTGTATAGTTTGACATGCTCAACTTAGAGTGATTTATGTGATAATAATCTCAAAAGATGATGAAAAGACATTTGGTAAAGTTTAACAGTCATCATTTCTTACTTAAAAAAAAGACAGAAACAGGAATATATGGATACTTTTCTTAACCTTATTAAAAAAAATCCCAATCAAAATGCATTCTTATGCTTGCCATTTGAAACATTCCTGATAGAGATATAAGCCCACGATCATGACACTTCCTTGACATTTGTATTGTAGTCATACCAACCACGGTTATTTGAACAGTGCAAAATACAATGTGCTAATATTGAAAAGTAGGAGAACTTATTTTTTTGAAAATGTGGTAATAGAGTGACTACACAAGAAAAGCACTAGACATGAATTTCAGCATGATACTGCGTTCATGTAGTTTTATTTTATTTTTTGATAAGAATTCTTTTATGATTAATTTTTTAATTGAAGGATAATTCCTTTATAGAATTTTGTTGTTTTCTGTCAAGCATCAGCATGAATCACCCATAGTTATACGTATGTCCCCTCCCTTTTGAACTTCCCTCCTGTCTCCCTCCCCATCCCACCCCTCTAGGTTGAAAAGAGCCCCTACTTGACTTCCCTGAGACAGAATGCAAAGTCCCATTGGCTGTTTTACATATGGAAATGTGTTTCCAAAGTGAAACTAAAGTAAGGAAAGGAACAATTTTTCAAAACTGATCTTGTTATAGAGGTCTTTATAAATGTGATACAAGGTTAAAATCCAAAAAAGAAAAAGATATATTTGGGAGATAAAGGAGTAGATATTTGCTGTATAGTTGATAATGGGCAAATGTTCTTAAAAACCCCAAATTTTCTTACAAACTGATCAAAAGATAAACCTTTCAGAAGAACTATATGTAAAGTATACAAACAATTCATAAATACATTCAGATAGCCAGGAAGCATGTTGTCCTGGTTAATAAAGAAATTTAGATTTAAGGCAGGATACTATTTTGGACCTATTGGATGGACAAAAGTTTGCTTCTGAGTGATGGCATTGATAATAGGAAAATACCTTCATATATCATTCATGGAAATGTGCATTGATACAGCCTTTTTGAAAGGAGATTTAGCAGTATTTGTCAAATTAAAGATGTTTATACCTTTGGATCTAGCAGTTCCACTTAGAATTTATCATGAGAATTACACAAAAGTCTGTATTAAAGAATGTTCATTGTATCATTTTGTGTAATAATAAAAATTAAAGCTGTGCAGATTATTATTATATAGGATGATTGGTATACTAAGTTATATATAGCCCATCTATATAGTCTAACACCATAAGAATTTAAATAAAATAGATACTTATTTTTTGTAGAAAGATGTGCAAGATATAACTTGAAAAGGATAGCTTATATTACAATATGGATATTTTATTTGAATGAGACATATTAAAGTTAAATGTAAAGTTTGTGTCTGCCTAGGAAACATATTTGAAAGACTGTTAACAGCTATCTATGGAGAGGAATTGGAAGAAGGTTGAAAGGAATAGGGTAGGGGAGATTTTTGCTTTTTTTTTTAATTTGCTTTTTATTTTTTAAATGTATTTGCTGTTCATGTTTTAAATATTTTTGTATTCTTCTGTACTACTGAAGTTTTTATTAAAAAAAAAAAACAGGAACATGTGTAGCTTTTATATAAAGTTTTTATATTTAAAGTTAAAAACGATCAGAATAGTACCAGAGTTTCGGTTTGGATCAAAACATAATTATGTTGCACCAGCCTTTATTCCTTCTTATAGAAAATAAAAAATAAGGAGCCTTCCATTTTGTAGTCAAAAATAGCATTTATTTATTGAGAATAGCATTGATTTGTGTCCTAAGTGTTACTGGCATGCGATCTGCCCTCCTACCTGTTTTGAATGTTCCCATAAAAGATCTAACTGCATTTCTGCTTTTCTTCATTTCCTCTACCTACAAACTCCTGGCTTTATTTAACCAGCAGGCTTTATTACATTCTAAAAGTGATGAAACATTTTGCTCTATACCTTACTGTAATTTGGTGAAACAGCTAGCAGTTTTCATCGTTGTGTGGCTTGCATTGCTGTTGTTAGGTCGCTGAATCGTATCTGACTCTTTCTGACCCCATGGACTGCTGCACGCCAGACTTCCCTGTCCTTCATCATCTCCCAGAGTTTGCTAAGACTCATGTCAGTTGAGTCAGTGATGCCATCCAACCATCTTATCCTTTGTCGTCCCCTTCTCTTGCCTTCAATCTTTCCCAGCATCAGGGTCTTTTCTAATGAGTCGGCTCTTCCAATCAGGTGACCAGAGTATTGGATCTTGAGCATCAGACCTTCCAATGAATATTCAGGATTGACTTCCATTAGGATCGACTGGTTTGATCTCTTTGCAGTCCAAGAGACTCCCAAGAGTCTTCTTCAACACAATTCTAAAGCATCAGTTCTTCAGTGCTCAGCCTTCTTCATGGTCCAACTCTGACATCCATACATGAGTACTGGAAAAACCATAGCTTTGACTAGACGGACTTTTGTTGGCAGAGTAGTGTCTCTGCTTTTTAATATGCTGTCTAGGTTTGTGATAGTTTTTCTCCCAAGGAGCAAGTGTCTTTTAATTTCATGGCAGCAGTCACCATCTGCAGGGATTTGGGAGCCCAAGAAAATAAAGTCTCTTACTGTTTCCATTGTTGCCCCATCTATTTGCCATGAAGTGATGGGACCAGATGCCATGATCTTCGTTTTTTGAATGTTGAGTTTTAAGCCAACTTTTTCACTCTCCTCTTTCACTTTCATCAAGAGGCTCTTTAGTTCTTACCTTTCTGCCGTCAGGGTGGTGTCATCTGCATATCTGAGGTTATTGATATTTCTTCCGTCAGTCTTGATTCCAGCTTGTGCCTCATCCAGCCTGGCATTTCGCATGATGTACTCTGCATATAAGTTAAATAAGCAGAATGACAGTATACAGCCTTGATGTACTTCTTTCCCAATTTGGAATCAATCTGTTGTTCCATGTTCGGTTCTAACTGTTGCTTCTTGACCTGTATACGTGTTTCTCAGGAGGCAAGTAAGGTGGTCTTGTATTCCCATCTCTTTAAGAATTTTCCACAGTTTGTGTTCCACAGAGAAAGGCTTTAGCATAGTCAGTGAAGCAGAAGTAGATGTTTTTCTGGAACCTTGCTTTTTCTGTGATTTTAGCAGTTGATCTCTGGTTCCTTTGCCTTTTCTAAAATCAGCTTGAACTGTGGAAGTTCTCAGTGCATGTACTGTTGTTGCCTAGCTTGGAGAATTTTGAGCATTACTTTGGTAGCATGTGGAGTGAGTGCAATTGTGCAGTAGCTTGAGGATTCTTTGGTATTGCCTTTGGTATTGCCAAAATAGGTATTGCCTGTTCTCTGGTAATCCCTTTCTTTGGGATTGGAATGAAAACTTACATTTTCCAGTCCTGTGACTACTGCTGAGTTTTCCAAATTTGCTGGCATAGTGAGTGCAGCACTTTTAACAGCATCATCATCTATTTGAAATAGGTCAACTGAAATTGCATCATCTCTACTGGCTTTGTTCATAGTGATGCTTCCTAAGGCCCACTTGACTTTGCACTCCAGGGTGTTTGGTTCTAGGTGAGTGATCATACCTTTGTGGTTATATGGGTCATGAAGATCTTTTTTGTAGAGCTCATCTATGTATTCTTGCCACCTCTTCTTAATATCTTCTGCTTCTGTTAGGTCCATACCATTTCTGTTCTTTATTTGCCCATCTTTGCATGAAATGTTCCTTTGGTATCTCTGATTTTCTTGAAGAGATCCCTAGTCTTTCCCATTCTGTTACTTCCTTTGTTTCTTCACATTGATCAGTTAGGAAGGCTTTCTTATCTCTGCTTGCTAGTCTTTGGAACTCTGCATTCAAGTGTATTTATCTTTCCTTTTCTCCTCTGCCTTTTGCTTGTCTTCTTTTCTCAGCTATTTGTAAGACCTCCTAAGACAACCATTTTGCCTTTTTGCATTTCTTCTTGGAGATGGTTTTGATCACCACCTCCTGTACATTGTTATGAACCTGCATCCATAGTTCATCAGGCACTCTTTCAGATCTAATCCCTTGAATCTATTTGTCACTTCCACTGTATAATTGTAAGGGATTTGATTATGTCATACCTGAATGGCTTTGTGGTTTTCCTTACATCCGTCAATTTAAGTCTGAATTTTGCAATAAGGAGTTCTTGATCTGAGCCACAGTCAGCTCCTGGTCTTTTTTTTGCTGACTGTATAGAGCTTCTCCATCTTTGGCTGCAAAGAATATAATCAATCTGATTTCGGTGTTGACCATCTGGTGCTGTCCATATGTAAAGTCGTCTCTTGTGTTGTTGGAAGAGGTTGTTTGCTAAGACCAGTGCATTCTCTTGGCAAAACGGTTAGCTTTTGTCCTGCTTCATTTTATACTCTCCAAGGTCAAACTTGCCTGCTACTCCAGGTATCTCTTGACTTCCTACTTTTGCATTCCAGTCACATATGATGAAATGGCATCTTTTTTTGGTGTTTGTTCTAGAAAGTCTTGTAGGTCATCAAAAAACTGTTCAACATCAACTTCTTTGTCATTAGTGGTTGGCACATAAGCTTGGATTACTGTGATGTTGAATGGTTTGCCTTGAGAACAAATAGAAATCATTCTGTCATTTCTGAGATTGCATCCAAATACTGCATTTTGGACTCTCTCTTTTGACTATGATGGCTACTCCATTTCTTCTAAGGGATTCTTGCCCACAGTAGTAGATAAAATGGTCGTCTGAATTAAATTTGCCCATTCCCATCCATTTTAATTCACTGATTCCTAAAATGTTGATGTTCACTTCTGCCATCTTCTGTTTGACCTCTTCCGATTTACCTTGATTCATGAAACTAACATTCCAGGTTCTCATGCATATTGTTCTTTTACACCATTTGACTTTACTTTCACCACCAAACACATCCACAACTGGGCATCGTTTCCACTTTGGTCAACCTCTCATTCCTTCTGGAGCTCTTTCTTTGCACTTCTCCAGTGGCATATTGGGCACCTACTGACCTGGGGAGTTCATCTTTCAGTGTCACATCTTTTTGCCTTTTCATACTGTTCATGGGTTTCTCAAGGCAAGAATGCTGAAGTGGTTTGCCATTGCCTTCTCCAGTGGACCACGTTTTGTCAGACCTCTCCACCATGACCCATCTGTCTGATGGCCCTCCATGGCATGGCTCATAGTTATCATTGTGTTAGACAGTGCTGTGGTCCATGTGGTCCATTTGGTTAGTTTTCTGTGATTGTGGTTTTCATTTGTCTGCTCTCTGATGGAGAAGGATTAGAGGCTTGTGGAAGCTTCCTGATGGGAGGGACTTGCTGTGTGGCAAACTGGGTCTTGCTCTGATGGGATGGGCCATGCTTCCTGAATCTTTAATTCAATTTTCTGCAAATGGTGGGGCTGAGTCCCTCCCGGTATGGTAGGGGTAATGGCTTCAAAAGGACCTCTGTCAGCATGCCTGGACTCCTAGGACTGTTGTAGTCTGTGTCCTTTACCCTGTGGCAGGCCACTTTCAAACCCATGTCTACCAGAGACTCCTGGGCACTCTCAGGCAAGTCTGGTTCTGTCTCTTTTGGGGTCGCTGTTCCTTTCTCCTGGGTCCTGGTGTGCACAAGGTTTTGTTTGAGCTTTTCAAGAATCTGTTTCCCCTGTACTGTGGTAATTCTATAACCGAATCCCACTGGCCTTCAAAGTCAAATTCTCTGTGGTTTCTCTGTCCTTTTTGCCAGATCCCCAGGTTGGATAATCTGTTGTGGGACCTAGAACTTTTTGCAACAGGGCAAGAACTCTTTGGAATAGTGTGAGAACTCCTTAGTATAATTGGTCTCTAGTTTGTGGGTCGTCTGCTCGGAGGCTCTGTGTTGGGGCTAATGGCAACCTCCTTCAGGAGGGCTTAATGCCGCACACTGGACCTCCCAGGTCTGCTGCAGCCAGAGCTGCTACATTAGAAAATGCCAATCACCACTCATAAGAGGTGCCATTCCCAGAGCCCATGTGAGACCGGTGTCAGCCCTCAGTATTATACAGTTCTCTAGTTGCATATTTAAAAGGGTGTGGGGTTTCTGCTTAGCTTGGAACTTCTTAAACAAGATTGTCCTGTCACATTTACCAATTTGTTCTAACAACTGAACTCCCTTCTCTATTCTGATACACACACCCTGTTTGAGCACTTTCATACCACGGTCTTACCTAGAAAAGGCTTCCATATTTAATATGGTAAAATGACAAGTAGTTGTCCTTTCCCTGGAAGTATTCAGAAAGATTCTGATATGTAAAATATAGTCATTTCCTTCAACACAGGCCAGAGTAACCATACAGAAGTAAGTCTTCTGCGCTGAGTTGGTTGAGATCCTCAGTGTGCTCTTCATAACTAGTCCTTGATCAGAAAGCAGCATCTGCAGAAGAAAGTTATGCTTCAGTTCCAGTTGGATAATTTTTGCTAAAAACCTCAACTGGAGATCCTGTAGAGGAAAATGAGTACCTGAGATACGCTCATCTAAAATGCTCTGTATGATTTAGGTTTTCCTGTCTTTTTAACAGTTCTCCAAAAGTCATCTTTTCTTTCCCAGACTTAACCCTAATATACCATTAATAGGATCTTTGCACTTTCCTTAAACCCTTCTTAGGGAAAAACTTTCGTGGGAGAGTCAGTTGTTATCCTTTGACAAAGGTGAACAGAAAGCTCTGTTTATTTAATTTAAAACCTAATGTCTGCTTTCTTAGATTTTTCTTCAGCATCCTCTCCACTTCAATATCTAGTTTCTGTAGCAACTGACAAACAGTTAGCACCTGGGTCAGAATGTAAAGAAATTTGGTTTTAACCTAGACAGGGAAGAAGATAATCAGGCAACAGCTTCACAGCTTCTTGAACTGAAACTTACTACATTGTTTCCAGGAATTATGTATTTTGTCTTGAAGAGACCAGAAATTCATCTTCTTTTCACACACAGCCTTAGAAAAGTTAGCTGTTCCTCTGTTAAATTGTTTAATCATAGTCAAATTAATTAGCTAATCACATTAAGACAGACCAGAGAACTCTACTGTGGAGAAATCAGAGCCAATAGAATTAATTCTCTTCAAGTGGACTGTCTCTGGGAGTTATTTTATATTATCTCTTTTAGGATGATCTCTTGTTCAAGTTGATTGGAAAAATCTAGAGTGGTATTTAGGTCTGTGTTATGTGTTAGGGTGTAGATAGATACTAGATCTCTTGAATCACTTAGGTGGGGAGATGTTGAAGGGGGGAGAAATGCTCAGACACTAGAAAGGATGACATCCAAGAGATGATAAATACTTAATGTCACATCTCAGAAATAGATGTAGCACACTACATGGAAACCGTCCTTTTCAAAAAAAAAAAGTGAAATCCTTGAAGCTGGAGGAAGATTACTGCTTTTTTATATTACAGGAACTACCTTCTGTTGAAGAACTCACTATTGTTCTGCCTGAAGACATTGAATTAAAACCTCTTGGGATGGTTTCAAGTATTATTGAACAATTAGGTATGTATATATTTTTATTAATAAAATTATAATTTATATCCAAGCATATACTAATAATCAAAGACTTATGGGTAGGGAATTTTCTCCAAAATATGTAATAATACTTCATTTTATAGCTGTTAGGTTTGAACAGATAAATTCAGCTTTTACTTACACAAGTAGTACATAAATACAGTGTCTTTTTAAAAATTTAAAGTGTGCTTTTACTGACATAAAATTTCTCTCAAATTTATTTGAATGATACATGTGTTTTCTATTGCTGTTAAAGTTACCACAGATTTAGTGGTTTAAAATGACACATTTATTACTTTACAGTACTGTGGGCCAGAAGTGTGATGGGTCTCACTGGCTAAAATCAAGGGTCCTTCAGGGGCAAGTTGCTCTCTGGAGGATCTGAAGGAGAATGCATTTCTTGACCTTTTCCAGCATCTGGAGGTCTCTCACATTCCTTTGCTCATGGCCCCCTCCCTTCATTTTCACAGTCCATAATGTAGCGTCTCGCTGACCTTCTCTATTGTCACATTTTCCTCTGATGGATCACCACAGACTGGAAAGATTCTCTGCTTCTAAGGACTTCTTAGATTGAGTCTACCCACAGTTAACCAGGGTAATTTTGCACTGCAAGGTTCTTAACCTTATTCACATCAGCAAAGTCTCTCTTTTTAATACAAAGTAGCATTTACAGGTTCAGGGATATGGGTGTGTGGATATCTTTTTTTGTGGGTAGAGAGCAGTTACTCTGCCTACTGCCTTTGATTTTATCTTACAAACAAGTAAATTAGAAAGTTCTATGGTTTTAACACCAACATTAATGTCATGAAATATGAACCCATTGGAGTATATGGGAACTAAATTTTACAGCTTTCTTTTAGCCCCAAGATATGATGTCAGTACAGGAGAGACTTTGAAATTAATGTTGTTACTATTAATTCTAGTAAGTGACACCAAAAAATAGGACTCCAAGTTGACAAAGTCATAGGATTTTTGAACTGAGAAAAGGGCCTAAATGGTCCACCAGTCCTTAGTTTATGACTTAAGGGACATATAATCATATAATCAATCAGTGAAAGAAATGAAAATTTAGCTTTTGATCTTTTTAAAAAAATTCTTTTTTTAAAATTTTTTTTAACACCAAAAGCATTTTGTACTGGGGTATAGCCAGTTAACAGTGTTCTAGTACTTCCAGGTGACCAGGGAAGGGACTCAGCCATTCATACACCTGTATGCTTTCTCCCCCAAACCCCACTCCCATCCAAGCTGCCACATCACAGTGAGCAGAGTCTTACATGCTCTACAGCAGATCTTTGTTCGTTGTCCACTTTAAATACAGCAGTTTGTACATGACCTTCCCAAAGTCCCTAACTATCCCTTCTCCCCAGGCAATCATAAGTTTGTTTTCTAAGTCTGTAAGTCTCTTTCTGTTTTATAAGTAAGTTCATTTGTATCATTTCTTTTTAAACTCCGCATATAAGGGACGTCATATTATAATTCTCCTTCTCTGACTTCACTCAGTATGACATTCTCTAGGTCCATCCAAGTTGCTGCAAATGGCATTATTTCTTTCTTTTTAATGGTTGAGTAATATTCCATTGAATATATGTACCACATCTTCTTTATCCTTTCCTCTGTGAATGAACATTTAGGTTGCTTCCATGTCTTGGCTTTTGTAAACAGCGCTGCAGTGAACATTGGGATGCATGCATCTTTTGGGGCCATGTTTTTCTCTGGATATGTGCCCAGGAGTGGAATTGCAGGGTCATTGAAACCATGATTAAAAATCTTCCAACAAACAAAAGTTCAGGACATGACAGCTTCACAGGTGAATTTTATCAAACATTGAGAGAAGAGTTAACACCTATCCTTCTCAAACTGTTCTTTTTATCTTTTTTTAAATTGTCTGTATCACTATTTTAAAAAATGATTCTTACTTGTAATTTGGCAATTTATTAATGAAAATTCCAATTAAATGAAACTTTTTTATAAAAATCATAATTACTAAAATTCTTTACATGATTCTTGAATCATTACATTTACTATCTTATGGTATTTAATAATATGCAAAAATAAATCAGAAAGGTAGTTTCTTGATTACATAGTGTGAGTCAACTGTTTATTGGACTTGATGTGTATAGAAAAAATTTAGGTCAGAATGGTTATTCTCATGGGAAAGAAAAGTAAATTATGTGATACATAGGAAATAATGCTTTTTAAAGATACTATTTTGACTAACGTGTCCTAATAGACTAACAAAATTCTCAACCTGGTGGGAATAGAGATGAATGAATCAGACAGAGCACGTGTTGCTATAGAACATGCTTGTTACACACTCTGTTTTGAAAACGTAAAACATGTAACATTATTTGGACCTTTTACAAAAAGGAAAATAACATTAAATATCAGTCAGCTAGGTTGAAGTGATAGTTCTGTGTGGGTTTGACCATACGATCATGTTAAAATCTCTTATGTACTCTTTTCTTCAGTTCACAGTCGCTCAGTCATGTTCAACTCTTTGCGACCCCATGGACTGCAGCATGCCAGGCTTCCCTGTCCATCACCAACCGCTGGAGCTTACTCAGACTCATGGCAGTTGAGTCGGTGATACCATCCTCTGTCGTCCTCTTCTCCCGCCTTCAATCTTTCCCAGCATCAGGGTCTTTTCCAGTGAGTCAGTTCTTCCCATCAGGTGGCCAAAGTATTGGAGTTTCAGCTTCAACATCAGTCCTTCCAATGAACACCCAGGACTGACCTCCTTCAGGATGGACTGGTTGGATCTCCTTGCAGTCCAAGGGACTCTCAAGAGTCTTCTCCAACACCACAGTTCAAAAGCATCAATTCTTCAGCACTCAGCTTTCTTTATAGTCCAGATCTCGAATCCATACATGACTACTGGAAAAGCCATAGCTTTGACTAGATGGACCTTTGTTGGCAAAGTAATGTCTCTGCTTTTTAATATGCTGTCTAAGTTGGTCATGACTTTTCTTCCAAGGAGTAAGTGTCTTTTAATTTCATGGCTGCAGTCACCATCTGCAGTGATTTTGAGCCCCCCAAAATAAAATCTGCCACTGTTTCCATTGTTTCCCCATTTATCTCCCATGAAGTGATGGGCCCAGATGCCATGATCTTAGTTTTCTGAATGTTGAGCTCTAAACCAACTTTTTCACTCTCCTCTTTGTCTTTCATCAAGAGGCTCTTTAGTTCTTCTTTACTTTCTGCCATAAGGGTAGTGTCATCTGCCTCTCCAAGGTTATTGATATTTCTCCCGGCAATCTTGATTCCAGCTTGTGCTTCATCCAGCCCAGTGTTTCTCATGATGTACTCTGCATGTAAGTTAAATAACCAGGGTGGCAGTATATAGCCTTGATGTATGTACTCCTTTTCTGATTTGGAACCTGTCTGTTGTTGCATGTCCAGTTCTAACTGTTGCTTCTTGACTTGCATGCAAATTTCTCAGAAGACAGGTTAGGTGGTCTGATATTCCCATCTCTTTAAGAATTTTCCACAGTTTGTTGTAATCCACATAGTCAAAGGCTTTTATGTAGTCAATAAAGCAGAAGAAGATGTTTTTCTGCAGTTCTCTTGCTTTTTCATGATCCAGTGGATGTTGCCAATTTGATCTCTGATTCCTCTGCCTTTTCTAAATCCTGCTTGAACATCTGGAATTTCACGTTTCACGTACTGTTGAAGCCTGGCTTGGGGACTTTTGAGCATTACTTTGCTAGCATGTGAGATGAGTGTGGTAGTGTGAATATTCTTTGGCATTTCCTTCCTTTTGGATTAGAATGAAAACTTACCTTTTCCAGTCCTGTGGCCAGTGCTGAGTTTTCCAAATTTGCTGGCATATTGAGTGCAGGACTTTCACAGCATCATCTTTCAGGATTTGAAATAGCTCAACTATTGAAATCACCTCCACTAGCTTTGTTCATGGTGATGCTTCCTAAGGCCCACTTGACTTCACATTCCAGGATGCCTGGCTCTAGGTGAATGTTCACACCATCATGGTTATCTGGGTCATGAAGAACTGTTTTTAGAATTCTGTGTATTCTTACCACCTCTTCTTTATATCTTCTGCTTCTGTTAGGTCCATATCATTTCTGTCCTTTATTGTGTCCCATCTTTGCATGAAATGTTCCCTTGGTATCTCCAATTTACTTCAAGAAATCTCTAGCCTTTCCCACTTTATTGTTTTCCTCTATTTCTTTGCATTGATCACTGAGAAAGGCTTTCTTATCTCTCCTTGCTATTCTTTGGAACTCTGCATTCAAATGGGTATATCTTTCCTTTTCTCCTTCACCTTTTGCATCTTTTCTTTTCTCAGCTATTTGTAAGTGCTCCTCAGACAACCATTTTGCCTTTTTGCAATTTTTTTTGGGGGGGGGGGGGGGGGCGGGGAGTTGGTCTTGATCTTTGTGTCCTGTGCAATGTCATGAACCTCCGTCCATAGTTCTTCAGGCACTCTTAGCTTTCTATCAAATGTGAGGGTTTTGAATTAGGTAGTTTTTAATTTTCCTGTAATTTGGCCCTGGGAAATTCTGTCATTATTCAGTATTATTATCAATCTTTGTCATCTTTATTTGAGAGGCATCCAATTCAAAACTTGTTGTCCATTGCTTAGTGCATGTCCCAACTTAGAAGTACTAGCTCTTGAAATTAATTGGGATAGAATTGAAAATCCTTGAATGGATTTTAATAATCAACTGATATTTCATTTCCCAAGTGGAGATGGCATTATCTGTGTAATGTGAC
The DNA here is from genome assembly GCF_963930625.1 of Muntiacus reevesi. NCBI lineage: Eukaryota > Metazoa > Chordata > Mammalia > Artiodactyla > Cervidae > Muntiacus > Muntiacus reevesi. The sequence goes on from NC_089264.1 coordinate 3,166,096, forward strand.
GGAGTATTTTTGTTTGTTGCTTTAATTTTCTAAGAATCCTGTGTGTCTGTGTGAATGTATATGTGTGTTAATTTTCGTTTTGCTGGTGTAGATTGTTAGTTTGACATTTGTGGCACTTAGAAGAACAGGAGAATGTGCTAGGCTGGAGTGATAATGCTTTTTGTCTTTTTATCTATTTATTATTTTAATTGGAGACTAATTACAGTATTATAGTGGTTTTTGCCATGCATTGACATGAATCAGCCATGGGTGTACATATGTCTCCCATCCTGAACCCCCCTCCCACCTCCCTCCATCCCATCCCTCAGGGTTGTCCCAGTGCACCCAGGAGCCACATTACTGGGAGCTCTATCGTTCTTTCTTCATCTGTTCAGAGGAAAATGTTTTTGTGATGTCTTTAACTTTTTCGTATATCGGTATGTAATCAGTAATTTGCAGAAAAGGATTTCTAAGGTGAGAAAGATGACTAATTTCTTCTAAAACAGGACTTATGTGACTAAATGTGATTATTATTTTTTGGATAAAAATTGCTTGAGAAAATGTACACAGCTTGACTTTGTTGACTTTTGACTAATGGGTAATTCCAACTTTCCATGAAATTTTGTACTTTTATCTTTCTTCCCAGAATTGTATAAAAGAAAATAATGTAGAATATATTTCCTTATGCTACTTGTTCATCCAGGAGAAATAGTTACCAAGGTATATTATCCCACCTTAAATTTCATTTTAAATTATGTGGGAATTAAAGCCTAAATACTGGTTTGAATTCTGCATTATCTTCTGATTAAATCTTGAAATTATCTATTTTCTTTCATTTTCAGTAATAATTGAATCTATGACTAACGTACCTCCAGTTAATGAGGAGACTGTAATTTTTAAGACTGATCGACAGGCAGCAGGAAAGGTTTGTAAAACAAAACTCAAATTCTACTAATTACCCTGTTTCTTTGTTGATTGCATTTTCTGACTTTAGTATCTTAAGTTTATTAGTTTTAGTATGTGAGCAATCGAGAGCTCTCAAATTTTAGTACATTCCCGATTTTCTTCAGCAATTTGTGTCTGTCTGTAAATTGGTTTAATTTGTTGCTGTTGTATAGATGACATTTGTCAGATTCTTTGTCAGGCAGTGTGTCTGTGTTTTGAATAAGACACAGTTCTTCCAGATACTCAATTGGGTGCAGGAGGCTTTCCAATGCATAGTAGTTCATAAACCTTTTTGCTTTGTGTGGCCCTTTGTATAGTGACTCTTGAAACTTTTTAGACTTTGACTTCCTCACGTGGAAGCGAGAGTGGAATCTTCCAAATGGAAAAAGTTTTCGGTGATACCAGTAAAGTGTCACTATAAGCACTTTCTGGGGAATTGTGAAAATGTACTTTAGTACCATCATAAGATTAGGTCCCTTTTAACATCCTTACATGCAGGGAACAGTCCTGCATGCTGCATGTCTGCATTTTACCCAACAAATATATAATTCTGAGTGGTCATCGGAGGATAAAATCTTCCAAGATGAAGAATATATATGTCAACCACATATTCTCTTTCTGGCAGCAGGGACAGAGGGATATTCAGTGGGATATTCCACTGTGTTTAGTTAGAGTCCTTTGTAGATTATATAGGCTAAGTAAATAAGCATTGAGTTGATAACAGACAATTGAGAAACCAGATGTTGTCTCTGGAGAAAACTTTTTGGGGTTTAGTTTTCCCTAGATAAGTGACAGTTGACATTTTTATTTTAAGAAATAGAATTAATTTGTGTTTAATCAGAAAAAAATCATTTATTTTGAATTATATTATTAGAACAACTCACATAATTTTCCCTTTTTGAGCCTTTTCCTGCTGTTCCATTCTGACGCAGATTAGAAAGGGATCCAGCTTTTATGAGGGTTGTCACCCTGCACTGCCTACTTTTTAGGTTGACAGACTAAATTTACCAAAATAAATGAGTCTCTTAGAATTGCAAAGCAGTCAGTGACAGAATTAATTGGAGTCCATAGCTAATGCTTTTTGGCAATCTTTGAAAAAGTTTGTGAAGAGAAGAAAGGCTTTAATACCTGAAGGGTGGTGTTGACTTTTCTCCTTTTCAAAGACTTAGGCTTAATACTTTTTTTCAAGTATGTGTCTCAGTACTTTTTGTTCAGAGGAAGAAGTACTAAAATACAGAATAAACCCTATTTACTGCTGGTACCTTTGTAAGGGACTAGAGAGAGTCTAGGGGCTTAGCCTGGGAAACTATTGAGAGAGAGGAGTGGAGGTGAGTGGCGATGGCTGGGGAGGGAGCTCTTGAGCACAGGGATGCTGCAGTACCTCTTGGGGAGACCTGGGAGACGAGACTAGGGAGACGCACTTCCTGCTTTTCTGACTGAATTAAAACTGATTATTTCCATGATTCCTTTTATTTATGGCATCCTTCCTTTTCCCTCTCCTTTTCAGTAACAGTAATAATCAACTACAGTGTCAAGTATCCTCTGTGTCTTTTTAAATTCACTGAAACTGTAAGGAAATAGAATTACCCTCATTTATTCAGAAATCACAGTAGCTAAAAAAGAGCAAAATGCAGGTGGTCTGATTTTTTTTTTTTTTGCCCCCCTCCCATCTCCTTCTTTGCTTCCCACTGATTTAAAGGAGGGCAAGTTCAGATTTGAAATTCTGCCTTTTGCACCTTAATCCTAGAAAAGGTTAGTTCCTATTGATAATTAATGAATGAATTCCATTTTTAATGTTGAATTCTTATATTAGGGAATTTTTAAAACATTACCAACTTATGCCACCTATAAGTTGGATTTCTTGATCATTTTCTCTACATTTAATTTTGAGCATTTGTGTTGTTTTCTGTTTTACTTTTTAACAAATGAGGACTTTTCAGTCAATCAGCAACTGAGGATGTAATAAAATAGGTACTTTCAATGGAGTTGATTTAAATTGCTATTTGGAGCATTATTTAGTAATTTGCATCGAGTTTTAGTAGTAATCATACTCTTGGCTTTAATGGTTCCCTCTCTTACACACTAGTTTTCAGGAATTCTGAAGTACAGAGATTTACAGATAAAGGTGTTCATTATGGCATCATTTCTGAACAAATTGGGAGCTTGTCTCAGTATTCTACAATATAAGATATTTTAAATTCTTCTAGATCTATAAAGGAGTGTTAAATAGCCACAGAAATTATATATTATGAAAAGTATATTTAACATGAAAAAAACTAAAAGAAATTTTAGACTTTAAAAGGGAGTAATAGATCAGTGGAACAGGATAGAAAGCTGGAAAATAAGCTCATGCACTTATGGTCAATTAATTTACAATGAAAGAGGCAAGAATATGCAATGAAGAAAAGACAGTCTCTTTAGTAAGTGGGAAATCTGGACAGCTATATGTAAAGATTGAAGTTAGAACATTCCGTAACACCATGTTGCAAAAGTAAAGTCAGAATGAATTAAAGACCTAAATACAAGACGAGATATGATCAGACTTTTAAAGGAAAATATAGGCAGAACCCTCTTTGACATAAATCACAACAGTGTTTGTTTTAGCTCTGTCTCATAGAATAATGGAAGGAAAGACAAAAGTAAGCAAAAGGGACCTGATTAAACTTAAAAGCTTTTACACATTAAAGGAAATCATAGACAAAACAAAAAACCTATAGACTGGGAGAAAATACTTGCAAATTACGCTACCAATGGGATTCATTTCCAAAATACACAAATAGCTCATACAGGTCAATATCAAACAACCCAATCAAAAATGAGCAGAAGACCTAAATAGACATTTTTCTAAAGAAGACATACAGATGGCTAATAGGCACATGAAAAGATGCTCAATATCTCTAATCATTGGAGAAATTCAGGTCAACATATACACAATGGAATATTACTCAGTTATCAAAAAGAATGCATTTGAATCAGTTTTAATGAGGGATGAAACTGGAGCCTCTTATACAGAGCGAAGTAAGTCAGAAAGAAAAACACCAATACAGTATATTATAACGCATATATATGGAATTTAGAAAGATGGTAATGATGACCCTATATGCGAGACAGCAAAGAGATACAGATGTAAAAACAGACTTTGGGACTCTGGGAGAAGGCAAGAGTGGGATGATTTGAGAGAATAGCATTGAAACATGTATATTGTCATATGTGAAACAGATCGCCAGTCCAGGTTCCATGCATGAGACAGGGTGCTCAGGGCTGGTGCATTGGGATGACCCTGAGGGATGGGATGGGGAGGGAGGTGGGAGGGGGGTTCAGGATGGGGGAATACATGTACACCCATGGCTGATTCATGTGACTGTACGGCAGAAACCACCACAGTATTGTAAAGTAATTAGCCTCCAATTAAAATAAATAAATTAAAAAAAAAAATACAATGAGGTATTACCTCATACCAGTCAGAATGGTCATCACTAGAAAGTCTGTAGATAATTAAAGGTGGAGAGGATGTGGAGTAAACGGATCTCTCTTTCGCTGTTGGTGGAAATGTAAATTGGTGCAGTCACTATGGACAGTGGTATAGAGGTTCCTTAAAAATCTGTAGAGTTAGTGTATGATCCGGCAGTCTTATTCCTGAGTGTATGTCCAGAGAAAAGTACAATTTGCAAAGGTACATGTACGCCAGAGTTCATAGCAGCACTGTTTACAGTGGCCAAGACGTGGAAGCCACTTACATGTCCACTGCCAGATGACTGGAATCTGAAAAATCACACACACACAGTATTGGCTTTTGTTTTGTGTTTTGGTCAAGAGGCTTGTGGGATCTTAACTTCCCAAGCAGGAATTCAACCTGCACCCTCTGCATTGGAAGGTGAAGGCTTAACCACTGGCCTGCCAGGGAAGTCCCAATAGTACTAACTATTGAATTCCTTATTTTACTGTCAAAGGAGAACTTTGTTTCTTCTCTTTTATAGATATTTGAGATATTTGGACCTGTTGCACATCCATTTTATGTATTACGGTTTAATTCTTCAGAGCATATTGAAAATAAAGGTATTAAAATAAAAGACACTATGTATTTTGCTCCATCAATGAAAGACTTCACCCAGTATATATTCACAGAGAAGCTTGAACAGTAAGTACTTTGTTGGCATGTTACTTCTTTGCTTATCTAGTGTTCGTGTTTTAGGAGTGGTGATGTAGTTTCTTGCAGTTAAGATGGTATCCAAAGAGCTCATTTGTCTTCCTGGTAACATCTCTGAAAGCTACTTTTGTTATCAGGTTTTACAAGGTAGAGATCATTTGTATTTTTTGCCCAAAATGGCATGAGCAACTGGTAAGAGCACATTTGGGCCATATACATTTTCTGAATTTTAACTCATTATCTTTTCCATTATATACTTTCCTGCATATATGTGCTACAACTTTACCATTTTAAAGAAAGATTTCTTTGGATTGCATTCATAAGCTTCACTATTTAATGCAACTTTATAATTCTTGAAAAAAGAAAATGAATAAATTTTAGGTTGCTTATAAATTGTACATTTATAGAAGAACATATTTATGTGTTATGTATCAAGCTGCGATTAACAGAGTTGACTTAACCAGCAAACCAGTGGTCTCTATTCTATCTGTAAATGTGCTGTATGATATCCTGTGGTGTGTATCTGGTGATATTTCTTGTTTCCACTGACGAACTGTATATTTGTCAGGTATAAATTTTGCCGCCAGGTGTTAGCTGTAGAGCTATTTATATCAGACTTGTTATTATAATTACATAATTAATTTTTGCACAAACCAATGGCATATGAATTAAAGTAGAATGACTTTTTCTGTAAATGTAAACTGAATGCTTTGGAAAGATGTAATAAATATGAACCAATAAAATGTTGCCCAGTTAGGAGTGGAGGAAAATACTGCAAAGGATTGGGGAAGAGATCTTAAATCTGAAAAGATTTTGTACTCAGTTTGACACAAAAGTCCCTTTGAAATCAAGCTGTCTTTCATTTTGAAACTTGAAAAACAAGTGAAGCATTTGGAAATCGCTGAAATGAGATGAACATTTTGTTCCTGATAATTTGTTAAACTCATGTTTAAGAAAACACAGAAGTCCCTGGAGGAACTTAAGTTGTTCTTCAGGCTGTGTAAGGTTAATTTTTCTAAATAACCATTAACATGAAAGGTGAGTTAAATATAGCAAAGTTATAAAAATTTTAGTATGCTTTAAAATCATGCCTTAAATATTTAGCATTTCATTCTGTTTGAATATTAAGTTGTTGCTTTGGATATTCCATATTTTAGCTTTTAACGGGTAAAATATTTTAGCTTAAAATAGATAGGTTGAAGAGATTTTTCTGAAGATGTTTTTAGATAGATGTAGAAGCTGTCTTTGTTCTGATTTGCAAGAACAAGAATTTTTGTCTTTTTTTGCAAAGAATAAGAAACTAAAGAATCAGTAACTTGAGCCCACTCTGCAGAAGCCCCACCTGATGAAGTCCGTTCTGTTCTAGATTGCATTTTTTCTGTTGGTCAAGGGAACTCCTTTGCCTTTGAGATGGAGAAGTTGAACTTCTCTCCAGCTTACCTGCTTTTAGTTGGGTTATTTTAATCTTAGCTTCCCATGAACTTACTCTTGTTAACAGTGCTGTTGGAAATGTTGCTTGTTCTTTTGTGTAGTAGTTTTTGATTTTCTGTGGTAATGCCCCCGTTTGGGAACTTTTCCCATTTCTGTCTTTAGAAGATTTCATTCTAAGGTCAGTGTAGGCTGTTGAGATGGCATCCATGCTAAAAGGAACCCTGGAGCTATGATAAATGCATGGGTAGAAGATAATAACTAAAAATGGGAAAAGTCACTGATAATGCTTTATGTGTAATAAGAGAATTCCAAATTAAAACAGTAGAGCAAACTCAGAAAAAAAGATTTCCTGTTGTGCGAGCTCACAGACATCTGTAAATTGATTTTAATGGATTAATGGATTAATTAATTCTGGGAGTTTAGTTTATTTTTGAGATTTGGTATCAAGCAATGAGGACAACATCTACTGCTAATACTTTGTAATATTTTAATGTAATTGAATACCAAATATTGTCAAACTGTGAAATCAGGATCAAACAGATACAATTAAAAATGAGCTGTCAGAAATTATAGTCATAATAGATCTACATGCTTCTGTTGGTCATAGAGTATAAAACTTTTCAGCAAAAAGACTTAATGTCCTGTAGGATCTTCACAGCTCCTCCTCCTCAAACTCTAGATGCCTTTGTCTCACCCTCTGCTCTGACAGTCAGTCTTGGAGCAAGCCTTGCTTACTCGTGGAGGATCATTGATAATTCTCAGGTGAATCAAGGAAGAAGCATTTCATGTTGTGATCTCTGTTGTTGAACCTGTAAAGTCTTACACAAGGAAATGCCTCCTTGTGTATTCCCTTTTGTGTCCTTGGCACCTGGAACGTCTGACTGTGGTCTTGGGTAGGTATTTACTGAGGAGGTTTATGAGCTGAGCTCAGGTGTTATGACAGTATCAGTGAGAGTCAGAGCACCTGGAGCTGCTGAAGAACTGCAGAACCACTTCGCCCCCCACAGCGTGGGGTCGGCTTCTCATTCTGATCTCTACTCCTGATATATTGGTGTGCTCTTCCCACATTGTCTTAAGTAAGAACACAGAAATGCGCCTTTATTATTTTCTCTTATTGTCTTATATATTGCGAATTAAGATTGAGCTTAGGTCTTTTGCTTTTTTATTTTCCATGCTATTAGGTTATAAGCATTTAACAGAATCTTAGTAAGTACTTTGACCCTTTGAACTTTGTTTGTTCCCCTAGGGATAGGGGATCAGATGCATCATGGAAGAATGATCAAGAACCACCACTAGAGGTAAGTGTCTTTTCACAAAGTATTTGAGAAAGGAAGACAGAACTCAGTCTCATACATCCCTCATTCTTGACCTGAAGGATGTCCTCGAAACTGCTCACTAGTCACAGTGCTTGCTGCCAGCCTGCGTGCTCTCCGCTCCCTCAGATGCCTTTTATACCTCACAATTAGTTTGTGGTCATTTCAGAAAAAAATATTTTCACTCACATTTTAATTATTATCAGATTTTCATTTTTCTTATAGTGTCCTGTTTTTATCAATTTTGTTGATACCTGTTAAAGGCAAAATTACCATTTAAAATAATTTTTTTTTAGTTTAGTAACTTCACCACATGGGATGTGAAGACATTTATTGATGGTACTTTTAATAAGCTGCTTTTCTTTTGAAGGTAGAAAACAATTACAGTGTACCTACTTCTCCATTTTTTACAGTATACTGACCTTCCTAAAAAGAGTGTTCTTTTTCTTGTCAGCAATAATATTTTATATTTCAAAGTAGCTTGACATATATGGTCTTTATTAAAACATGAAAATTAGAGCAATGAGTATATACATTCTTAAAAATAGCATGAATTTATACTTTTGTATTTTTATTTTATAAAAGAAAAATACAATTATAAGAGAGTTTTTCAATGCACTCAGAAGTTCTGATGAAGTTTCTCAGTTTTGTAAATTCTTGATATTTATAGATTTAACTTTGGTCATTGTAGATGTTCTAAAGCAGTGCTAAAGGTTCATGATCTGTGTTAATTTGTGATTTTGCTGAAGCTGTGTGAGTCAAGGAATGCCCACTTAAAGGATTATTTAGTCAGAAGCAGTCCTGTTTTAGGGGTTATGCCTTCTGATTTGTGTCATGTGTACATGTATTAACTTTCAGGGTCACTTAAATAAGTGCTTTATTCTCTTTACCTCTGATAATGTACCACTGAATTGGTAAATGCATATGACATAAATCTGTCTATTTTTTTGTGTAAGGCCTTGGATTTCAGTGATGATGAAAAGGAAAAAGAAGCCAAACAGAGGAAAAAATCTCAGATTCAAGGTCGGAAAAAATTCAGATCTGAATTTAATGAAACTGGTGAGTTAAATGTAGAAAATGTGCATGCGTGTTAAGTCTCTTCTGTTGTGTCTGACTTTTGCAACCCCAGGTACTGGAACCTGTTAGGCTCCTCTGTCCATAGGATTTTCCAGGAAAGAATACTAGAGTGGGTTGCCATGCCCTCCTCAACGTTCAGTTCAGTTCAGTCACTCAGTCGTGTCTGACTCTTCGCAACTCCATGGACTGCAGCATGCCAGGCTTCCCTGTCCATCACCAACTCCCAGAGTTTACTCAAACTCTTGACAATTGAGTTGGTGATGCCATCCAACCATCTCATCCTCTTTCATCCCCTTCTCCTACCTTCAGTCTTTCTCAGCCTCAGGGTCTTTTTTCACATCAGGTGAAGAGTTAGTTTTTCACATCAGGTGGCAAAAGTATTGGAGTTTCAGCTTCAGCATCCGTCCTTCCAATGAATATTCAGGACTGATTTCCTTTAGGATGGACTGGTTGGATCTCCTTGCAGTCCAAGGGACTCTCAAGAGTCTTCTCCAACACCACAGCTCAAAAGCATCAATTCTTCAGTGCTCAGCTTTCTTTAGAGTCCAACTCTCACACAGTCTTTACATGACTACTGGAAAAACCATAGCCTTGACTCGACGGACCTTTGTTGGCAAAGGAATGTGTGTGCTTTTTAATATGCTATCTAGGTTGGTCATAGCTTCTAAGGAGCAAGTGTCTTTTAATTTCATGGCTGCAGTTACCATCTGCAGTAATTTTGGAGCCCCCAAAAATAAAGTGTCACTGTTTCCACTGTTTCCCCATCTATTTGCCGTGAAGTGATGGGACCGGATGCCATGATCTTAGTTTTCTGAATGTTGAACTTTAAGCCAACTTTTTCACTCTCCTCTTTCACTTTCATCAAGAGGCTCTTTAGTTCTTTTCTTTCTGCCATAAGGGTAGTGTCATCTGCATATTTGAATTTATTGATATTTCTCCCAGCAGTCTTGATTCCAGCTTGTGCTTCATCCAGTCCAGCATTTTTCATGATGTACTCTGCATATAAGTTAAATAAGCATGGTGACAGTATACAGTCTTGACGTACTCCTTTTCCTATTTGGAATCAGTCTGTTGTCCCATGTCCAGTTCCAACTGTTGCTTCTTGACAGGTCAGGTGGTCTGGTATTCCCATCTCTTTAAGAATATTCCACAGTTTGTTGTGATTCACACAGTCAAAGGCTTTGGCATAGTCAATAAAGCAGAAGTAGATGTTTTTCTGTAACTCTCTTGCTTTTTCCATGTTCCACTGATGTTGGCAATTTGAACTCTTGTTTCCTCTGCCTTTTCTAAATACAGCTTGAACATCTGGAAGTTCACGGTTCACATACTGTTGAAGCCTGGCTTGGAGAATTTTGAGCATTATTTTGCTGGCGGGTGAGATGAGTGCAGTTCTGTGGTAGTTTGAGCATTCTTTGACACTCCTCAGTATAGTATATAGTAGTTTTTAATCTTCATTTACATCTATATAAATTCCTCAGTAATAAAACTGAGGGAAATATCTAGGGGTTTTCTCGTACTTTCTGGCATCTGCCAGCATTGGAGGCATCACACAGTTTGGGGTGTGGTTAGGAGAGGCACAAGGGACACTCGGTGGTTTTCAAGCTTGTAGGTGTAAAAATGGCCCCTTGGGGTAAAAGGTAGAAGAATCATTTGTGCTTATCAGTCTTTTTTTTTTTTTTTCCTTCAAGAAACCTGTTTGCTTCCATTTTTAGAATTAAATGATATGGTGCTTAAGCTAAAATCAAGGTGTTTTATTAGCTATTGACACCAGTGCAGTAACAGAAGAAGGTCCTCATGTTGCCTTTTTATATCCACACCCACTTCCTTTCTTCTTCCTCTTCCTCAACTCCTGACAGCCACTCATCTGTGTGCCATTTCTGTGATACATTTTGTCCTGTCAAGAATGGTTTATATTAATTATCAGTTGGGTTTTGTTACTGAGCGTATTTTTCTGGAGATTATCTAGATTGTTGTATGTATTAAGTTTGTTTGTTTTCATTCCAGGGTGGTGGTCTGTGGCATGAATATACTGCAGGTGGTTTAACCATTCATCCATTTAAGGGCATTTGTGTTGTTTACAGTTTGGGGTATTATGAATAAAGGTGCTTTATACATTTGTGCACAGGTTTTTATGTGAACACAAATTTTCACATTTCTCTGGGATAAATGTCCAAGAGTACAGTTGGGTTATATAATATAGTTGACAAGTGAACAACTTTGGGGTTAGGGGCACTGACATCCCCCTCCCTTCCATGCAGTTTGAAAATCTGTATGACTTACAGTTGGCCCTCTGTATCCATGGCTATATATCCGTGGATTCAGCCAACCATGGATTGTATAGTATGTTTTTATTGAGAAAAATCTGCTTAAAGGTGGACCTGTGTAGTTCAAACCTGTGTTATTTAAGGGCCCACTGTAGTTACATGTTTAGTTTCTTGAGAGTCTGTCATATTGTTTGCCGTGTGACTTTACCACTTTACATTCTTGTCACTAGTGTATGAGTGGCCCAGTTTGCATTCTCACCAGCATTTGTCATTGTCATCATTTTTTATCTTAGCCATTCTAATAAGTATGTAGTGATACATAGTTTTGATTTTAACTTGCATTTTTCTAATGGCTATTGATATTGACCATCTTTCCATGTGTTCATTTGCTATCTATATCCCTTCAATGCTTTTTTGTTCATACTGTGCCCATTTTCTAATTGTATTTCTGCTTTACTCTTGAGTTATGAGAGTTTGTATTTAATTGCTAGTATTTCTTTAGCTTGAGATTTCATCCTTATAAAAGAGCTTTGCTGAATGAGATTTTTTGTTTTGATGAAGCCCAATTTATCTGCTTTTCTTTGATGGAGCCTGAGAATTCCTTTCCTAGACTTAGATTCCAAAGATTTTCTCTTTTTTATTTCCTAAAAGTTTTCATAATTATTTTTAGCCATTTTAATTCCTTTGCCTTTCCATATGACTTTTGAAATAAACTTCCCTATATTGACAGAAAGTCTTGCTTGGATTTTGATAGAAATTGGATTGAACCTGTGTATTGGTTTGGAGAGAATTGACATCTTAATTGGACTGAGTCTTCCATTCCACAAATGTGGTATATATCTCCATTAATTTAGATTTTTTAAAAGTTTCTTTCACCAGCATTATGTAGTTTTCAGAATGCAAGTTCTGTACATCTTTTCGTTAGATACACACCTGAGTATTTCAGTTTGGGGGAAATCATTGCAACTGATACTGCATTTTTAATTTGTGTTCATGTGTTCATTTCTAGAATACAGAAATAATTATTGTTTGTATGTTTAGCTTGTGTCTTATGACTTTGCTGAACTCACTAGTTCTAGGAGTTCTTCTCCTGAGATTTCAATATAGACAGCTATGTCAGTGGCAAATGGAAATAGTGTTTGTCTTTTCCCCCCCAGTCTGTATGCTTTTTTAGCTCTCTTTCGTATCTGCACTGGCTGTAACGTCTGGCACTATATTCAGTAAATATGTTTCATTCCTGATCATAGAAGGAAGCACTCAGTATCTTACCATGAAGTACAGTATTAGGTACAGGGTTACTGTAGGTGTTCTTCATCAAGTTGAGGAAGTTTCTGTCTAGTCTTCCTGAACATCTTTTCAAAATCATGAATGATAATTTTGACAGTTGTTTTTCTGCATTGATTGATAATATCACATGACTCCTCCATTAACTTGTTAATAAAGTAGATTACATTGGTTTTAGAATATTGAATGAGCATCACTGGAATAAACCAATTAGCCATGGTGTGTAATTCTTTGTAAATATTGCTGAATTTTGCTCATATTTTGATAAGAATTTTTATGTTTATATTCATGAGAGGTATTGGTCTAGTTTTTTTGTATACTTGAAAACATTATGTAGACTTGCTGTTAATTTTTTTATATTTGGTAAAAAGATTTCCAGTGAACCTCTTCAGACTGGAGATAGTTTTTTGGGGAGACTTAATTACAAATTCAGTTTACTTAATAGTTTACTTACTTTTTCATGTTGGATAGGTTATATATTTTTCAAGGAGTTGGTCCATTTCATCTAATTTGTCAAATTATGTATATAGAGTTGGTTTGCAAGATTGTCTTCATTTTGATGTCTTTGATATTGATCATTTGTGTCTTGTATTTTTTCAGTTTTGCTTAGAAGATTGCAAATTATATTGATCTTTCACAGAGCCAATTATTTGTTACTGATTTTTATTTATTATTTTTCTATTAGCATTTGCATTCTTTTAACTCTGTCATTAACTTTCTACTGCTTGCTTTGAGTTTATTTTGTTTTGGTTTTTATAGGTTCTTAAGGTGGGAGTTTATGTTATTAAAGACTTTACTCCTAGAATCTGTTCCACAGATACTCATATATTTTATTTATTGTGATTTAGCTTAATATTTCTTTGTTTTTATTCCTCTTGACACAGTCTCTTTGACCAATGGATTATTTAGAAGAGTACTATTTAGTACTTTCTCTATCCTTAATGATTTTCCATCTAGTTATCTTGTCAGTTTTTGAGAGAGAGCATGTGGTTGGTACATACACATTTAAGATGACTAAATCTTCTTGGTAGGTGACCCCTTTATCATAAAATGTCCCTATTCTGAAGCCTATTTTATCTGATAATATAATTAATTAGTTATGTTGCATATTGTAGCTTGTTTCATTCTCTTACATTCAACGTGACTATCATTTGAAATAAGCTTTATACAGACTATAGTTATGTTTTTTAATCCACTCTGCTAACTACTGTTTTGATTGGTATATTTAGACCATTTATATTTAATGTAATTATTGATATGTTTGGGCTTAAATCTACCCTTTTCTGTACTCTTTCTAGTTTTTATTTCTATATTGTCTTCTGCTTTCCTGAGCTTTTCCATCTTTCCAATTTGCTTCAAATGGCAAATGACCATAGAATGGTTCATATTGAGTTCTTTGGCAACTTCTTATACAGTTGTTAAGAGGATCAGCTTTGATGATCCTCGATCATTGTCAGCTTCCAGTAGCCAGCCACTGCACTCCTCATCTTCAAGGCTCCTTTGCGAAACTCCTTGAACCACCACTGCACTGTCCATTGGTAGTTGCTGGGCCAAATGCATTGCTGATGTTGCAAGTTGTCTCCACTGCTTTATGACCCATTTTGATCTCTAATAATAAAATTGCTCATATTTGCTTTTTGTCTAACATCATTTCTCCAGTCTAAAATAAATATAAAATAAACAGCAAATAATAAGTCATTAGGAAAAAAACATAAAGTGAGAAATATGCATTAAAATGAAGTATAACATAACCACATTTATTTAAGAATACATTCCAGTGTGAAATGGCAAAAGTTCAACAATGCAAAACCACAGTCACTTTTGTACCAACCTGATACATTGTTTTGTTCTTTTGGGAAAAGGAAAGAAGTTGCATTTTTACTGTTTACCTCCAGTTGAGGATAAGAGTTAAGTTTTTCTTTTTAGCTTCAGTTGATAACTGAGTCTGGGGGTGTCTGATTACTGCCGGGCACAGACAGGCTGCCTCCTGTGTCTGCTGAATGTAAGAGTGCCTCATTACTGCTCCTGACACTATTGGGGCTAGCCTTGTTATGCTGGGCAGTGATGAAAGTCCTGATTCTCCTCGGTTTTCTCTGACTCCACCCCAAGTGCAGGAAATGGAGGAAGGCTTTTAGGGGGTTATTGCCAATGGAGACAAAAGTCTATGTTCCCTATATGATCTGCATTGCAATCAGGGGACATGCTGACTGGCTCCCTGCTCAGCCTATTTGACCACCTTTGAGCGTGTGAGTGGAATGTGATGTCCAGTTTTCTTTGTCGTGTTTGGCTGAAATCAAGTGATTATTGTCTCAAAGTTTTGTCTTGATAAACTTCCCCTCTCCTGATCCTCTGATCTTTAGGATTCATTTAAAGTTGATCATTTTAAACCTTACAAAATTATAACTATGTAAGAAATACTGGAAGTTAAATAAGGCATTCTTGAAATTTTAAACACTGTTTTTTGATGTATGAAAATTAATTTTGATTTTGTCTTTATGCTCTTTCCTTCAAAGGTGAAGATTTTGCAGAAGTACATCACAATTGGAATGTTCATAGCTCTGCTTCAGAGCATTCCAAAGGATATCACAACAGAGAATTCACAAGAGGATTTTCCCAGGGTAGATATCCTCAATCTTGCCCTGGCAGGCCCCCACCTCCACAGTTTTATAATGCAGAACACATGGTCCCTCAGGACACTTCAGGATTTGCGCCACAGAGACAAGATAGCCCCATGATGCCACAGTATCCCTTCCCTCCTCCAGGGTTTGACATGCATAACTTCTCCCTCGCTCTACCCCCACCCCCGCCACCCCCACCCCCACCGCCTGCCTCCACAAACATGGGCTGGGCCACGCCTGCTGTGGCCCCTCACCCATTAATCCCCTTGCCCTACTCCCTAGCCCCACCTCCGCCCCCCCCACCCCTGCCTCTGCCCTCCTCTTCTGGAGATGGTAATTCTGCTGCTCATTTTGGACCTTACTATTAGGTGGATGTATGCATTCCTGAGAAATGTGGACTTTTAGATACACACATGCATATATATGGAAGCATTTTTTAAAAAGAGATTATGGAGCTAGATTTTTAAAGCATAGTACATTGAAAAATAGTTCCTTCAGTTTTAGGTTGATATATATTGTAACCTTTATGAAAATTTAATGTTAAACTTGTGGAGGGGAATCCAATTATGTAATATTTAATTAATGCTTTGAACCTTTCCTAATTAAATAGTATGCCTCAATCTAATAATCTGGGGCACCTTTCATAATGGATTAAGATATATTGACCATATTGATTATCTTCTTGGTATATCTGAAAATAAAATGTTAAGTCCTATTGAGAGCCTTTAAAATAAACTATTTTTATAAATATATTTTAAAAATTGATTTTGGTTGTAAATGAAGTTTACAAATAAAATGTACTTTTTTTTTTAAAGCAAGTGAAAGGTGTAGAGAAGAAAAGCGTTATGTCTTGGCAGAAGTCGTGTATAATTAAAATTAATATTTATTTATTTTGCATTGACAGTCTTTCCATTATCTGTGTAGATTTCCATTATTCAGCCATGATCCAGTAAACTTTACTGTTTAACTGCTTAAAGAGACACAGAGTGTTCACAGTAAAATGCATTATTCATTCACAGTAATGTGCATTTACCAACAGCAAGCAGACTTGTGTGTCCATATAGATTTCCCAGATTCTTGGATGTCCTGCACAGATTAAATGCTTAATAAAAAAAAATTTATTAAATGACAGACTGAATGTAGACTTTTAATTAAATAACCAGTGAATGGTATTTTACATGATTATGTACTCATGAAACATAAGTGTAAGGAAATCTTAGAATTTTAGAGATAGAAGGGGCTTTAGAAGTAGTCTGCCACTGCTGCTGCTGCTAAGTCACTTCAGTCGTTTCCGACTTTGTGCGACCCCATAGATGGCAGCCCACCAGGCTCCCCCATCCCTGGGATTCTTCAGGCAAGAACACTGGAGTGGGTTGCCATTCCCTTCTCCATTACGTGAAAGTGAAAAGTGAAAGTGAAGTCACTCAGTCGTGTCCGACTCAGCGACCCAATGGACCGCAGCCTACCAGGCTCCTCCGTCCATGGGATTTTCCAGGCAAGAGTACTGGAATGGGGTGCCATTGTCTTCTCCTAGAAGTAGCCTAGAGTAGTCCTAATTTAATAACCTTGGAGTAGCCTAAGGACTCCAAAGAAGTCACTAAGGTTGCCAGTGAGACAGCAAGAAGATAAACTGAATTCTGATCTTCAGACCTGCACTTTATATTAAATTGGTGTTTTCCAATCTTTCATTCGTTGGCAGTCTTAGAAAATAATACTTGTTTGCTGGTTGGGGTAATCTGGTAATTTATCACAAGCGTGTGGATTCTAGTTGCAGGTCCCCATTTTCTACCCCCTCCCTCTCCTTGCCCCACCACCCCCAAGGGCTGAGGAGACTCTTCAGGGTTCTTGGGTCATGAGATGAGAGGTTCTTGCTTTGGCGATAACACTGGCTTAAACGTGTTGTATTTCATGTTTTTTTTTTTTTTGAAATGTTATTGCAGCTTCTGTTCAGGAGTTGCCATCATAGATCACGGCACAGTCTTACAGCATAGTAAGACCCAGTCTTCTTTTGGTTGATGAAATATTGTAAGAGTTACGTGAGGCTATACCTAGAAGCACTAAGGAAACCCCAAATGGAAAGAGTGAGATGTTGCCATCCAGTTACAAGTTAATGAGCTGTTACAATCATCAAGGCATGTAAAAAATCTTTAGACCTCTATTCAAAAGTAGACTGTAGATATTGGCAGTATCTATTTAATAGCTGAAGAAACTTAGAACTGAGTGAACCACTTGATTTCTGCTTTCAATTAAGCTGCTGCCTTTAGCACTTAGGTCCAGCTTGCCTTCCTCCCTGCACTTACTTCAAGGCCTTTGAAACTTCAGAAATGACCCAAGCTTTGAATGACCTATTATAAGTGCACATTCTTGGGTTTTATCCCAAGATTCAAGTTCAGTAGGTCTGAGATAAGATCTAGGAAACCACTTTTAACTCCAGGTGATGAATTTCAGGATTTATTCTTAGTCTGCATGGATTTCAGCGTACATGTCTATTGCAACTTCTAGGCCCTTCCCTCTGGGACTGAAGTGAGTTCTGTTTAGGGTGGTAATGAGGCTGTGGAGGGAGTTAGGGAAGAAGAGAGAAATGAAAACTGACTGCTTGAATTGTTCCATGACATCTCACTCACTTGGTTATCAATTTTATATATATATTTAGCTGTACACATGTTTGGAGTTTAATAGGAGCAACCCAAGTTTGGAAAAAAGAAATATTACAGTTTTCATCATCTTAAGCTTAGAGTCCTGCTTTTAAAATCATATGGTCCTAGATCCTTAAATTATTTGCCAATATAAACACTTAGAATATTCTTCACACACCATTTGTCATCTGAAATAGGCTATTCTTTATATAAGCCTTTTTCTACAATGAAGTAGGTTGTCATTCACATGATTGCATACAGATAATGCTTTTGCATGTCTGTGTGTATTGGTTGCTCAGCCTTATCTCACTCTGCAACACATGGGCAGTAGCTCACCAGGCTCCTCTGTCCATGGGATTTTGCAGACAAGAATACTGGAGTGGGTTGCCATTTCCTTCTCCAGGGGATTTTCCTGGCCCAGGGATTGAACCCGGATCTCCTGCATTGCAGGCAGATTCTCTACCATCTGAGCCACCAGGGAGGCCTTTTGCATGTCTACAGTTATAAATAATGATAAAATGAAATTAAAATTGTAGCCTAAGCTGATATGTTTATTTTATTAGATGAGTAACTGTCTTTCTCCTCTTCCTTTCTTTAATGGAAAAGATAGTGAAGTCCTTGGTAATTGGGTGACTTGTCCTCATGTTAGAAATAAAGACTGAAAGAACTGAGTTGAGACTCTAGTGTAGACCTAGAATAGGAGGTGCAGTACAGAACTTTGCAAAATACATTTCTCAGAAGCCCTATGGTCAAGTCATAAAGTTAAGTTCTAAAATGTCTGCATCCCTGCTGTGTAACTGAGTGATTAGTAGGCCCTAGTTGTCATACCAGTTGGATGCCCTGGCGGAGCCTGTATACAGGGGTCTCAGCTTTGTGGACATTGACGACTGCAGGATGCTTGCTCTTCCCTCCTTCCCTTCCCCTCTTCCCACCCATTCTGACTTGTTACTCCCCACCCTCCACCCCCGCCTCGTCTCGTGCTACTTCTTCCTTGCTTAGAGTTGGTGAAACTCAAGTACATTAAAATTTCAAGACATAGGAAAAGAGTAGAGGGACTTCCCTGGAGGTGCAGTCATTAAGACTTAGCCTCCCAGTGCTGGGGGTGTGGGCTCAGTCCCTCTTCAGACTTAGCCTCCCAGTGCTGTAGGTGTGGGCTCAGCCCCTCTTCAGATTTAGCTTCCCAGTGCTGGGGGTGTGGGCTCAGTCCCTCTTCAGACTTAGCCTCCCAGTGCTGCAGGTGTGGGCCCAGTCCCTCTTCAGACTTAGCCTCCCAGTGCTGCAGGTGTGGGCCCAGCCCCTCTTCAGACTTAGCCTCCCAGTGCTGCAGGTGTGGGCTCAGCCCCTCTTCAGACTTAGCCTCCCAGTGCTGCAGGTGTGGGCTCAGCCCCTCTTCAGACTTAGCCTCCCAGTGCGGGGGGTGTGGGCTCAGTCCCTCTTCAGACTTAGCCTCCCAGTGCTGCGGGTTTGGGCTCAGTCCCTGTTCAGGGAGCCAAGACCCCACATCCCTGCAGCCAGAAAGCCAAGAACAACACAGAAGCAATGTTGTAACAAATTCAATAAAGACTTCAGTAAATAATGAGTAGAATCTTGAGTTCCAATCTATAATTTAAAACTATTTGATTAAAAAAAAGAAATGGTATTTAAAATCCCCGTATGCTAAAAATCTTAGTGTTTCTAAGAACAAGTTTTCTTAAGGATTCAGGAAGGGAGAAAATCTTGGACATAATGTATCATTTATGTATATTCTATTTTAGCAATAATTGATATTTGCTTTCAATACTATGAATTTAAATAATTTTAAGACGATATGATTAACTGGCTTAATGACCCTGTTGTTGAGATATGGTTCTTTTTCCATCTGTGCTACCAGGGAAACTGAAGGGAAAATAAGTATGTTGTTAAACACTAGGTCTTTTTAAAAAAGGAATTAAAAACTAGATGAATGTTTTGTAGAATCAGTTTGTATGTTCTTAAAATATGTGTCATAAAATCTTTCTGACATTGCCTATTTAATTCCAATGAATAAACTCCCAGGTCAATAAAAAATAGACAATAGAATGAACACAAGCTGGAAAATAAAAATGATTATGAGAAATTGTCCAGTTATGTGGCAGGTACTCTATGATTTAATACAGTCTACACTATATTTATGACAATACACTCAGGGTAAAAGCAACAGCAGTACACATTTGTGTCCTTTTCTGCAGATAAATTGCCCTTATTACAACAGCCTTACTCATCAATCTGACCCAGTCAGATCCTAAATTTATGTAGTGATCATGTTCCAGAAAACCATGGAAACAGGTACTCTACTGTTCTGAAATTAAAGTTGAAAAATACCTTCTTAATACCACCTATCAGGCCAAAGTACTTGTTTTGAGCTACTAGCAGCAATAAAATTATCTCTCATCTTTGACTCTGCACTCTAGACATGTACAATTACTTAGTGTTCTGGAAATGAGGTACACAGTTGTGTATCAGTGATAAAATTATCTCTCATCTTTGACTCTGCACTCTAGACATGTAAAAATTACTTAGTGTTCTGGAAATGAGGTACACAGTTGTGTATCAAATGATAAAATAATGAAAACAGCCAATGAAAAGTTTCTTCTGCACATTCAATAAAGAAGTATATTTAATTATATTTTATATGTGTACTTACAAATGTATACATTTGAAAGCTTGTACAAAAGCCTGATTGTTATGCATATTTTAGTTCAGTACCTTTTATTTCTACTCATAAGGTTGATGAAATGGGAATAAATGTTACATTGACTTATTTTGGAGTTAGTTGCACTATAATAACATCCCCCAGAAAGAACAAACTGATGTGATACGGTAAAAGCTTTTTATTGAAAATAGAGGGGCTAAACGTTGTTTCTAACACAAAATATGACCCAAACAGTGGGCCAGATAGAAAGGAATGAAATTTTTCAGCAGAGTATCCCTATTAAAATATGATATGGTGGTGGTGGTCTGTAACATTTAGATGGTAGAAATGAACTAGTATGTTCTCAGCATCCATAGCCACTGGCAGAACCATTGCTGCAGCTCTTGAAACCTTTCACGTGTGCTTCTGTGACACACGGGAAGGATGCTCTTCCCCATCGCACCGCTCTCCAAACGTCTGCTTGACCGTGCATCATGCAGTGCTTTGCGTCAGGACGTGGCGGTGTCATCCTCAGGTGTCCCAGCTGTCTTAGTGTCTGATTCATTCAAACTGAATGATTAATTTTCTTTAATAGCAGTTTGGTTTTTGACCAACTGTAATTCCTGGTGGTTGTTAAGTCTCTAAGTCGTGTCCAACTCTGCAGCTCCATGGACTGCAGCACACCAGGCTTCCCTGTCCATCATCTCCCAAAATTTGCTCAAACTCATGTCCATTAAGTTGGTGGTGCTGTCTAACCATCCATCCCACCCTCTGTTGACCACTTCCGCCCTCAGTCTTTCACAGCATCAGGGTCTTTTCCAATGAATTGGCTCTTAGCACCAGGTGGCAAGCACAATGGAGCATCAGTCCTTCCAATGAGTATTCAGGGTTGATTTCCTTTACGATTGACTGATTTGATCTCCTTGCTGTCTAAGGAACTCTCAAGGGTCTTCTCCAGCACCACAGTTTGAATGCAATAATTCTTTGGTTCTCAGTCTTTATGGTTTGACTCTCACATCCATACATGACTACTGCAAAAACCATAGCTTTGACTGTACAGACATTTGTCAGCAAAGTGATGTCTCTGCTTTTTAATAATTCCTGGTACTATATATTTATTGCCAGTATCATAATTTCAAAATAAATTCTGTCCAGCAAAATTTGGGGGCTAAAATACAAGGCAGAAGAAAACAATCTGTAGGCATTAACTAATGTGTTCATATGCTGTTTGAAATCTATGAAATTGCCTACAAAATTCATTTGGCTCAACCTAATATATGGACTCCAGAATGTGTTACTTCCCACATTTATTTTTCTCCAGTGAGCATCTCCCTGTCGCATATCCTACAGGACACATTTTAGAAACACAGATGTTCACTGGGGAAGCTCATGGTGGAGCACATTTCTCAAATATACCTAGTCTTGCTAAGACAGTTTATTGGAGTTACAGCTGATCCTGCAGTCTGGCAGTAATGTTAAATACTTTGTATTAGGCTAGGACATCACTATTTAATATGGACTCTTTGGTTCTTAACCTGTACTCACCCCCTGTCCCCACAGTGTACTCAGTTCAGTTCAGTTCAGTTCACTTCAGTCGCTCAGTCGTGTTTGACTCTTTGCGACCCCATGAACCGCAGCACGCCAGGCCTCCCTGTCCATCACCAACTCCTGGAGTCTACCCAAACCCATGTCCATCGAGTTGATGATGCCATCCAACCATCTCATCCTCTGTCGTCCCCTTCTCCTCCTGCCCACAATCCCTCCCAGCATCAGGGTCTTTTCCAATGAGTCAACTCTTTGCATGAGGTGGCCAAAATATTGGAGTTTCGGCTTCAGCATCAGTCCTTCCAATGAACACCCAGGACTGATCTCCTTTAGGATGGACTGGTTGGATCTCCTTGCAGTTCAAAGGACTCTCAAGAGTTTTCTCCAGCACCACAGCTCAAAAGCAGCAATTCTTCGGTGCTCAACTTTCTTTATAGTCCAACTCTCACATCCATACATGACCACTGGAAAAACCATAGCCTTGACTAGATGGACCTTTGTTGGTAAAGTAATGTCTCTGCTTTTTAATATGCTATCTAGTTTGGTTATAACTTTTCTTCCAAGGAATAAGTGTCTTTTAATTTCATTGCTACAATCAGTATCTGCAGTGATTTTGGAGCCCAGAAAAATACTAGAACCCACTAAAAGCCTGTGACATTTACATTTTTCTAGAAGAGAAACTTTCCTCTCTTTTTTAAAAATTAATTTATCTTTTTATTGAAGAATAATTGCTTTACAGAATTTTTGTTGTTTTCTGTCAAACCTCTACATGTCATCATCAGTCATAGGTATATATATCCCCTCCCTCTTGAACCTCCCTGCCACCTCCCTCCCCAGCCCACCCCACTGGATTGATACAGATACAGATTGATACAGAGACCCTGTTTGAGTTTCCTGAGCCATACAGCAAATTCCCATTGGCTATCTATTTTACATATGGTAATGTAAGTTTCCATGTTGCTTTTTTCACACATCTCACCCTCTCCTCCTCTCTCCCCATGTCGATAAGTCTAGTCTCTATGTCTGTTTCTCTATTGCTGCCCTGTAAATAAATTCTTCAGTACCATTTTTCTAGATTTAGTATATATGTGTTAGAATATGGTATTTATCATTCTCTTTCTGACTCACTTCACTCTGTATAATAGGTTCTATATTCATCCACCTCATTAGAAGTGCCTCAAAGGTGTTCCTTCTTACAGTTGAGTATTATTCCATTGTGTATTTGTACCACAAATTCTTTATCCATTCATCTGTTGATGGACATCTAGATTGCTTCCATGTTCTAGCGATTGTAAATAGTGCTGTAATGAACAATGGAATACATTTGTCTTTTTCAATTTTGGTTGCCTCAGGGTATATGCCTAGGAGTGGTATTGCTGGGTCATATGCTAATTTTATTCCTAGTTTTTTGAGGAATATCCATATCATCTTCCATAGTAGCTTTATCAATTTATATTCCCACCAGCAGTGCAAGAGCATTTTCTCTTCTCCACACCCTCTCCAGCATCTATCATTTGTAGACTTTTTGATGATGGCTATTCTGACTGGTGTGAGGTGATATCTCATTGTACTTTTGATTTGCATTGCTTTAATAATGATGAATGTTGAGCATTTTTTCATGTGTTTGTTAGCCACCTGTGTGTCTTCTTTGGAGAAATGTCTATTTAGGTCTATCCCCCCACTTTTTGATTGAGTTGTTTGTTTTTCTGGTAGATGAGCTGCTTGTATATTTTGTAAATTAATCCTTTGTCAGTTGTTTCATTTGCTATTATTTTCTCCCATTCTGAGGGTTGTCTTTTCACCTTGCCTATAGTTTCCTTTGCTGTGCAAAAGCTTTTAAACTTAATCAGATCCCACTTGTTTACTTTTGTTTTTATTTCTGTTACTCTAGGAGGTGGGTCATAGAGGATCTTGCTTTGGTTTATGTCATCGAGTGTTCTGCCTATGTTTTCCTCTAAGTGTTTTATAGTTGCTGGTCTTACATTTAGGTCTTTAATCCATTTTGAGTTTATCTTTGTGTTTGGTGTTAGGAAGTGTTCTAATTTCATTCTTTTACATGGAGCTGTCCAGTTTTCCCAGCACCATTTATTGAAGAGGCTGTCTTTGTCACATTGTATATTCTGCTTCCTTTATCAAAAACAAGGTACCCATAGGTGCATGGCCTTATTTCTGGGTTTTGTATCTTGTTCCATTGGTCTATATTTCTATTTTTGTGCCAGTACCACACTGTCCTGATGACTGTAGCTTTGAAGTATAATCTGAGATCAGGAAGGTTGATTCCTCCAGCTCCATTCTACTTTCTCAAGATTGCTTTGGCTATTCAGGATCTTTTGTGTTTCCATATGAATTGTGAAATTTTTTGTTCTAGTTCTGTGAAAAATGGCATTGTTAATTTGATAGGGATCACATTGAATCTATAGATTGCATTTGGTAGTATAGTCATTTTCACAGTATTGATTCTTCCTACCCAGGAACATGGAACATCTCTCCATCTGTTTATGTCATCTTCGATTTCTTTAATTAGTGTCTTATTTTCTGTGTACCGTTCTTTTGTTGCCTTAGGTAAGTTTATTCCTAGATATTTTGTTCTTTTTGTTGTAATAGTGAATGGAATTGATTCCTTAATTTCTCTTTCTGATTTTTCATTGTTAGTATATACAAATGCAAGTGATTTCTGTGTATTGATTTTGTATCCTGCAACTTTGTTAAATTCATTGATTAGCTCTAGTAATTTTCTGATACTATCTTTAGGGTTTTCTATGTACAGTATCATGTCATCTGTAGTGAGAGCTTTACTTCTTCTTTTCCAATCTGGATTCCTTTTATATCTTTTCCTTCTCTGATTGGTGTAGATAGGACTTCCAGAACTATGTTGAATAATAGTGGTGAAAGTGGACACCCTTGTCTTGTTTCTGATCTTAGGGGAAATGCTTTCAGTTTTTCACCATTGAGCCTAATGTTTGCTATAGGTTTATAAGATGGCCTTTACTATGTTGAGGTAGAGTCCTTCTATGCCCATTTTTTGAAACGCTTTCATCATAAACAGGTGCTGAATTTTATGAAAGGCTTTTCTGCATTTATTGAGATTATCATATGGTTTTTATCTTTCAGCTTGTTAATAAGGTGTATCACATTGATTGATTTGCATATATTGAAGAATCCTTGCATCCCTGGAATAAATCCAACTTGATCATGGTGTATGAGCTTTTTGATGTGTTGCTGAATTCTGTTAGCTAAAATTTTGTTGAGGATTTTCCCATCTGTGTTCATCAGTGATATTGGCTTGTAGTTTTCTTTTTTGCATTGTCTTTGTCTGGTTTTGGTTATCAGGGTGCTGGTGGCTTCATAGAATGAGTTTGGAAGTGTTCCTTCCTCTGCAAATTTTTGAAAGAGTTTTAGAAAGATAGGCATTAGCTCTTCTCTAGATGTTTAATAGAATTCTCCTGTGAAGCCATCTGATCCTGGACTTTTGTTTTGGGGGAGATTTTTGATCACTGCTTCAAGTTCACTGCTTATGATTGGGTTGTCCATAATTTCTATATCTTCCTGGTTCAGTCTTGAAAGATTGGACTTTTCTAAGAATCTGTCCATTTCTTCCAGGATATCCATTTTATTGCCATGAAGTTGTTCATAATATTCTCTTATAATCCTTTGTACTTCTGCATTGTCTGTTGTAACATCTCCTTTTTCATTTTTAATTTTGCTGATTTGATTCTTCTCTCTCCTTTTTCTTGATGAGTCTGGCTAAAGGTTTGTCAATTTTGTTTATCTCCTCAAAGAATCAGTTTTTAGTTTTACTAATCTTTACTATTGTTTCTTTCATTTCTTTTTCATTTATTTCTGCTCAGATCTTTATGATTTCTTTCCATCCACTAACTTTGGGTCTTTTTTTCTTCTTTTTCCAGTTGTTTTAGATATAAAGTTAGGTTGTCTGTTTGATGTTTCTCTTGTTTCTTGAGGTAGGAGTGTATTGTTATAAACTTCCTTCTTAGAACTGTTTTTGCTGCATCCCATAGATTTAGAATTGTGTATTCATTGTCACTTTTTTCTAGAAATTTTTTAATTTCCCTTTTCATTTCTTCAGTAGCCTGTTGATTATTTAGAAACGTATTGTTTAATCTCCATGTGTTTGTGTTTCTTGGCTTTTTTTTTTTTTTTTCTTGTAATTGCTATCTAGTCTCATAATGTTTTGGTTGGAGAAGATGCTTGATACAATTTCAATTTTCTTAAATCTACTGAAGTTTGATTTGTGACAAAGATGTAGTCTATCCTGGAGAAGTTCCATGTGCACTTGAGAAGGTGTGTTCTTCTGCATTTGGATGGAATGGCCTGAAGATGTCAATGAGATCCATCTCATCTAATGTATCATTTAAGACGTGTTTCCTTATTAATTTTCTGTTTTGATGATATGTCCATTGGTGTGAGTGGGGTGTTCAAATCTCCTACTATTATTGTGTTACTGTCAATTTCTCCTTTTATGTCTGTTAGTGTTTGTCTTCAGAGAAGGCAATGGCAACCCACTCCAGTACTCTCGCCTGAAAAATCCCATGGACGGAGGAGCCTGGTAGGCGGCAGTCCATGGGTCGCTAAGAGTGGGACGTGACTGAGCGTCTTCACTTTCAGTTTTCACTTTCATGCATTGGAAAAGGAAATGGCAACCCACTCCAGTGTTCTTGCCTGGAGAATCCCGGGGACGGTGGAGCCTGGTGGGCTGTCGTCTATGGGGTCGCACAGAGTCGGACACGACTGAAGTGACTTAGCAGCAGCAGCAGCAACAGCAATAGCCGTGTTTGTCTTATGTATTGAGGTGCTCCTATGTTGGGTGCATAGATATTTATAATTGTTATGTCTTCCTCTTGAATTTATCCCTTGACCATTATGTAGTGTCCTTCCTTATCTGTTGTAATATTCTTTATTTTAAGGTCTATGTTGTCTGATATGAGAATTGCTACTCCCAGCATTCTTTTGCTTCCCATTTGCATGGAATATATTTTTCCATCCTCTCACCCTCAACCTACATGTGTCCTTAGGTCTGAATTTGGTTTCTTGTAGATAGCATATATATGGGTCTTGCTTTTGTATCCATTCAGCCAGTCTGTGTCTTTTGGTTGGAGAATTTAATCTAATTATGTTTAAAGAAATTATTGATATTTATGTTCCTATTGCCATTTTCTTAATTGTTATGGGTTGATTTTGTAGATCTTTTTTCTTCTCTTGTATCTGACAATATAAGTCCCTTTAACATTTGTTGTAATGCTAGTTTGGTGGTACTGAGTTCTCTTTTGCTTGTCTGAAAAGCTTTTGATTTCTTTATCAATTTTGAATGAGATTTTTGCCAGATACAGTTATCTTGGTTTTAGATTTTTTCCCTTTCAGTACGTTAAATATAGCCTGCCCTTCCCTTCTGGCCTGCAGAGTTTCTGCTGAAAAATCAGCTGTTAAATGTATGGGGTTTCCCTTGTATGTTACTTGTTGTTTTTCCCTTGCTGCTTTTAATATTCTTTCTTTGTGTTTAGTCTTTGTTAGTTTAATTAGTATGTGTCTTGGTATGTTTCTCCTTGGGTTTATCATGTGTGGGACTCTGCACCTCTTGGACTTGATTGACTATTTCCTTTTCCATTTTGGGGATATTTTCAACAACTATAATCTCTTCAAAATTTTTCTCATACCCTTTCTTTTTCTCTTCTTCTGGGACCCCTATAATTCGAATGTTGGTGTGTTTGACATTGTCCCAGAGGTTTCTATGACTCTCCTCAGTTCTTTTCATTCTTTTTACTTTATTCTGCTCTTCAGAAGTTATTTCAACCACTTTATCTTCCAGATCACTGATTCGTTCTTCTGCTTCAGCTATTCTATTGATTCCTTCCAGAGTATTTTTTAATTCCAGTAATTGTGTTGTCTCTTTATGTTTATTCTTTAATTCTTCTAGGTCTTTGTTAATTGATTCTTGCATTTTCTCCATTTTGTTTTCAAAGTTTTTGATCATCTTTACTATCATTATTCTGAATTCTTTTTTAGGTAGTTTGTCTAGATCCTCTTCATTTTTTTTTTTTTAAATGTGTTTCTAATTTGTTCCTTCATTTGTGTAGTATTTCTCTGCCTTTTCATTATTATTATTATTTCTTAACTTACTGTGTTTTCCCAGGCTTCGAGGTTGAATTCTTTCTTCCTTTTAGTTTCTACCCTCTGAAGCTTGGTCTAGTGGTTTGTGTAAGTTTTTATAGGGTGAGATTTGTGCTGAGTTTTTTTGTTTGTTTGCTTGTTTTTCCTCTGAAGGGCCAGGCTGAGTGAGGTGCTAATCCTGTCTGCTGATGATTGGATTTGTATTTTTTTGTGTGTTTGTTGTTTAGATGAGGCTCCTGCAGAGGCTGCTACTGGTGGTTGGGTTTTGCCAGGTTTCCTTTGTGTGAGTTCTCACTATTTGATACTCCCTAGGGTTAGTTCTCTGGTAGTCTAGGGTCTTGGAGTCAGTGCTCCCACTCCAAAAGCTCGGGGCTTGATCACTGATCAGGAACGAAGATTCCACAAGTGGTTTGTTATGGCATTAGGTGAGATTAAAACAAATATCCAAAAATGAGAAACCAAAGATAAGCCCCAGACAAATGGCAGTTACAAAATCAGGCAAAGAATAATTAAAATAATGGAATATACATATACACCCATAGCAAAGTCAAAACACTCTGACAAAAATAAAGTACAATAGATTGACTCTGTAAACACAGGAAACCAAAGATTATATCTACCAGTTAAGATCAAAACTAAAGCACAAACTGCAAAACAAAACTAAAGCAAGGTGCCAATTGGGAAATAAAGCAATGAAAATAAAACTAACAAATATGTTGAGAGGAAAGGAATGGAAGAAAAGAAAGAAAAATATGCAAATTTAAATATAGGAAGATAAAGAAGATTTATATGCATTGAAGATTAACTGCAAGGGGAAAAGAACACCTGGAAAAGCAAACAAAGTAATAAATGTAGAAAAAATAACAATAGGTTTAAAAACTTTTAAAAAGAGAGAGAGAGAAAAAAAAAAAGGAAAACTCCACAGAACTGCAAAAGCCCAACGTAGAGGCAGATGTTTATAACAATAATAAAAAATGTGATTAAGAAAAAAGCTCAAAAGCTTAATAGATTTTGTAGTGCCAATAAAATCGTCAACCAAAACAGATGGGGGTAAAGGAAAGAAAAAAAATCCACAAGAATCTACAGAACTAGTCAAAGCATAAGAATAATAAGTGTTTTTCTTGAGTCACTGCTGTCAGAGTCCTTTCCCTCACTGGGAGTCACAGTCCACCTCACTCCCTAGGATGCCCTCCAGCACTGCGCTGGTCTCTGGGGGCAGCTCAAATTCTAATCTGGTCCTCCTCCTGTGTGTTCTTGCCTCCAATGTCCACAGCTGTCAGAACTAGTGTGCTTTCTCTTGTGGGATCTCTCAATGTCCTCTTATATATTCCATAGACAGAGTCTGCCTAGTTGATCATGTGGATTTAATCTGCAGCTTGTACAGCTGGTGGGAAGGTTTTGGGTCTTCTCCCTTAGCCACACTGCCCCTGGGTTTCAACTGTGGTTTTATTTCCACCTCTGCATGTGGGTCGTCCACTGGGGTTTGCTCCTGAGGCTGCCCTGGAGGGTTTGGGTTTGCCCCTGTGAGGGCCAGCAGGTGGAGGTGGGGCAACTGCTTGGGTCACAGGGGTTCTGGCAGCACCAGGTACTCAGGTGAGTTGGCGGCTAGGGCAGCAGGAAATAGAGTCTCTAGAAGGGTATGGCAGCCAGTGTTGGCCAATACACTCCAGTATTCTTAGCTGGGATACCCCTCTGACAGAGAAGCCTGGCAGGCCACAGTCTACAGAGTCACGAAAATTTGGACATGACCCAAGTGACCCTGCATGCATATACACAAGACTTTTTTCCTGTGGCAGCTCTGCCCCAGTGAGGGTTGAGCCTGAATGTGGGGCAGCTCCTTGGCTTGTGGGGAGCCTTGTGGCACCGAGTGTGCAGGGACATGGACAGCCTCCGCCGCAGGAGCTATGACCCCATCAGGGTCTTTTCTCAAGCCTCTTGTAGCTGGTGATCAGAAGGCCTCTTTGGCCAGTCTTTCTCCATAGCTCTGCCTGTTCAGGCACTTCTTTCCTTTTGTTTTTAAAGAGAGAAGGGGCTGGAGAGAGCCTCAAGTTTTTCTCCTTTTAGAGCAAGTACATATAACAAATGGTTTTCAAATTTGATAGCTCACAATTCCTTTAAAAAAAAAAATATATATATATATATATATATATATATATATATATGAATTCCCAAAGCTATACTGACAGTTTACACTGGGAGGCATTGAATTATGAAGCTAAAATCTTTTTCTACAAAAATGCTTTTGATTTCTTATAGAATTTTTATATCTGCAAAACTGTATCTGTGGATACATTCAAATTAAAGAAACTTTGGCCTGAACAGTGTTGGATTTCAAATGACTTTGTAGGCAAAACTTCCAAATAATTGTAGCCAGGAGAAGAGGAAATAATTATTGGTCTTACACATCTAGGTAATGTCTTCCCAATGTTTCTGCCCAATGGTGAATTTATAATTTAGACTGAACAGGAAGTTATTCTTAAACTAAAAGAAAGGAGAATCATCTATAGCTTAACAAATTTAATTGTCAGTCTCCATTTTATAAATCTCTCTCCAGGCATACTGTGATGAGGAGTGGTATTTAGGTATTTGCAAAATCTAAGAACATTCTACAGAGATTTAAAAAAAAAAAATGCCTGTGCACAAGAAAAACACAGCAATAGTTCATGTGGTAACTAAACAGCTGGTGTCTAGAGAAGGCAAAGTTATAATTGATCAAGTAGCTGCTGGCAGGATACATTACCATGGAGGTAAAGATTAAAGACTTTGCATTAGGCAATTATTGTAAGTTAACTGGAGGATTTGGAGGAAAAAAGAGATGAACTCAGGGCTTTAAATTCTAATCCTTCAACCTGAGTAAGGACCAAGAAAATTGTTCTTCTCCTGGTGTAAACAAAGACAAAGCCAACTCCCTTCACAAAGCTAACTCCTGATAACTGTAGCGCTGGGATTTCTGAAAACCAGAACTAGGACTGATCCTGTGGTTGCCTGAATTTAAAACTACAACACTGTGAATGAGCCTCAGGGACATACTGTAGGGACTTTCCTGATGGGCCAGTGGTTAAGACTTTGCTTCTAATGCAGGGCATGCAGATTTGATTCTTGGTCAAGGAGCTAAGCGGAGAAGGCGATGGCAACCCACTCCAGTACTCTTGCCTGGAAAATCCCATGGATGAAGGAGCCTGGTAGGCTACGGTCCATGGGGTCGTGAAGAGTCGGACACGACTGAGCGACTTCACTTTCACTTTTCTCTTTCATGCATTGGAGAAGGAAATGGCAACCCACTCCACTGTTCTTGCCTGGAGAATCCCAGGGATGGGAGAGCCTGGTGGACTGCCGTCTATGGGGTCGCACAGAGTTGGACACGACTGAATTGACTTAGCAGCAGCAGCAAGAAGCTAAGATCCTGCATGCCTTGAGGCCAAAAAACCAAAACATAAAACAGAAACAGTATTGTAACAAATTCAATAAAGACTTTAGAAAAAAATGGCCCACATCAAAAAAAATTAAAAAGAAAAACAAAAAAAAAAAATAAAGAAAGAAAGAAAGAAAGAAAAGAAAAACAAAAGCAGTAAATCAAAACTGCTATATACAAAAAGAGTAAAAGTACATTGATTCCACTTAAGAAAAGATGAGAAAGGCAAGGCAAAGTTAAAACCAGCTAATCTAATCTTTAGACTTTAGGGATACAAGCTTTGATAGCACAGCTATTAAAAATGAAAAAAAAAAAAGCAGGAAAATAATTAACTATGAATGTTAGGAAAGTAAAGGTCATTTACAGTAAGGAAGGGAATAACTATTGTGGAAGGGCAAGGGGGGGGGGGGCTTCTATGGTGCTTGCTGTGCCCTGTTTATTCCTCCGGATAGAGTTATGTGGGTGATTGCTCTGTGATAATTTATTTGGCTGTATATTTATGTTCTATGAAATTCCAGATGTGTGTATCATTCTTCAAAGTCAAAAGGATTAAACAACCCTGGATGGTTTCACATCCCATTTAGAGAAAAAAGACAAGGTCCTTAAATGACCTGTAAGTCCCTAATGATCTGTCCCCCCTCTTAACTGATTTCTCAGTTCTTCCTTTTTTCTCATTCTGTTCCTGAAGCTGCACATGAATGTGACTGGAGAAAACCACACTATCATGCTATTTGGTATCACTTGAAATTCCTCAGCACTACCCCTAAAATGCACCTGTATAGCTGCCTGGAAATGCACCATATTTCCCAAGACAATTCACCAGTCATACCTAGGTGGCAGTTTTACACTTAGTCTCCAAGCCCTCCACTTCCCTCACCCCGTATTTCACTGTCCTGGATACCGATTTTGAATTGGCTCTGTACTGAGAAAATGGAAAAAAATTCTTTGTGGTGGACATACACATATACTATCCACATCACCCCTTCCAGAAGAGTCACTGAGACTTCCCCAATGGTCCAGCAACTAAGATGCCACACTCCCAATATTGAAACCCCAGTTTTGATACTTGGTCAAGGAACTAGATCCCACGTGCTGCAACTAAGAGTTTGCAACTAAAGATCTCATATGAAGATCAAAGATCTCACGTGGCACAACTAAGACCTGACACAGCAAAGGGAGGGAGGGAGGGAAGAAAGAAAAGAAGGATTTGGAGGGACGTGGGTAGCAGCAATGTAAAGACGGCTCAGTTCAGCTCAGTCACTCAGTCTTGTCCGACTCTCTGTGACCGCATGAACTGCAGCACGCCAGGCCTCCCTATCCATCACCAACTCCCAGAGTTTAGTCAAACTCATGTCCTTTGAGTCGGTGATGCCACCCAACCATCTCATCCTCTGTCGTCCCCTTCTCCTCCCGCCTTCAATCTTTCCCAGCATCAGGGTCTTTACCAATGAGTCAGCTCTTTGTATCAGGTGGCCAAAGTATTGGAGTTTCACCTTCAACATCAGTCCTTCACCAAGGGACAAATCCAAAGTTGTCTTTGGAGTTGATAAGGTTTTGCCAGGCATGCGCTGTACTTTGAATTTTCCTGCCAGCCAATCCTGTTCCCTCTCTCTTCTCTCCATAGGTGTTGATCCCTCATAAATATTCAGCATTCCAAACTCCAACTTAATTTTCTTCCTGAGAACTGTTTGTGACAAAGAGCATCTAGACTCCCTTCAACATGTCCATCTACTGCACTGCTTCTGTTGCAAAGTCCTATGACTATCTTCTTTAAGTAGAGCTCTTATTTAAAACAATCACATCATTTGTGCTCTGTTGCTTACTCAAAGACATTACTCCACCAATTCTCTCCCCTCCCCTCTGACATCATCAATCTTTCCTTATTGAAAAAATCGCTATTTTTTGTCCCATCCTATATTAAGAAAAAATCATTCTTTTGACCCACTTCACCAGTTACTGTTCTTATTTCTCTTCTCTCTTTTGTTAAAAAAAAAAAAAAAAAAAAAAAAAGATTTTAAATATGATTTATAATCCGAGTCCCCAATTCTTCTCTCATCTCTTTAATTTATTCTAATCAGGATTTTGCTCCCACTGATACTCCAACTCTTGTTAAAGTCATTCCATGCCACCTACAATGCCAGCTACCATGGTCTGGCCTTAGCCTTCATACTTCTTTTCATGGTTGGTAATTTTCTGCTCTTTGAAATGTATTCCAGTCAGCCTCTAGGATGTCAGGCTCTCTTGTTTGCTCCACCTTACTGGCCACTGGCTTCCTCAGATGGGCCTCCCGTCCCATAGTTTACCTGGGTGAAAACACACGGTGTCCTGGAAATGTGCAGGAGGGCCTCAGCTGTCAGTCTCCTTCCCTGGTTTGCTCTTTGCTCTGAGTTTTATAGGGCAGAGTGACAGAGCTCTGTGCTTGAGGCATTTCTACTCTCCAGTTATACTCATCTCTACCCCAGACTCTCCTCCATGTTGGAATTTCACAGAGTTCCTGACATTTCCACTTGGATGACTATTCAGCATGTTAAAGTGTCCTTAATGCACCACCACTGAGTTCTCTGTTCTCACTTGCTCCACTAGAATCCTCTGCTTTCTCAGTGGTGATAACTCCATCCTTCCAATGACTCAAGCCTCAGATACCTGATTCAAAACAAGACAAAGAGAAAATCAATATGGATTGCATGTTTTGCTTTATGCTCAGAGATGGGGAGGGAATGATGGTTAAGGTAGAGAAGTAAGCTACTGTCCAATTTTCTAGGAGAAATTCTCTGGGTTTCAGTACTTCAAGTGGGTTGACAGCTTGGCAAGACCAAAGTAATTAACTCTTCTACATCCTCTTTCTACTGATAATCTTTCCTGCCTCCTTTGACTAAGATGTTACCAAACTCAGGTCTGACTGCATGCCACTTGAAAAGCGGCAAGTGAGAGAGAGAAATGTTGGTACAAAGTAAGTTGCGTTTAATCAGAATGCCGGCATCTGGGGAGATGGTGGATTCGGTGTTCCCCATAATCATCTCTGAAGATTCCACAGCCATGAAGGTTTATAAAAGGAAACAGGCAACTGATCTCAGCTAATCTTTGAGATGGACGACATAGAGTCATCACCATCCCCCACAGTGTGCAGGCTTGTCAACTCCTTGTCGTCTTTCTTCAGATATTATTTTGTTCACACAGTTTGTCCCCAAGATTACTGAAGGGGAAGCTGGAGAAGAGATTTGGTCATCTGGTAAACACTTATTCTTCAGTTCTACTTCTTTGATCTACAGAAAGAACCAACACGATAAGCAAGGTATTGTGTGCTCCAAAGATCTGAAAGGTGTGCTTGGACCAGAGATGAATAGAGCATGGGGTCGCTGGTTTAACCTTAGTGACAAACAAAAGGGCTTTTGCAGAGAGCTGCTTATAAGGATATTCATCTATTTGTTTAGCATCAAGTCAATCTTTCTGCTTTATATATAGAAGAATATCTTCTACCTCTGTCATTGAAAAATAAAGTAAATAAAGGATAAGTGTGCAACAGAGTCTCATCCAGAAATCTACCCCAAAAGGAGAGATTTTTGCAAAATCTGCTTAGATAAGGAGTTTTCTGAAGAGCCTTTAAAGATAATTCCTGGCCTTAACTAGTTATTCTAGTTATTGAAAAAAAGGGAGAAACAAACTCAGGTGGCCTTTAATCCATTTTCTAAATACAAACAGTCCCTGGGACTGCATGATCCTGGGAATACAGATATAATTACCTTGTTATAAACTGGTTAGAGCTCGTCATTGGTGGGTTCAAAATATCTACACTAGAATTTAACTTGATGGAAACAAAAAGAGAAAAATGCACATATAAGTGATATCATATGGTATTTGTCTCTCTTGTTTAATTACTTCCCTGAGTATGATAATGTTTGGAAATGAGCCTATCTATAAACCAGAAACAGACTCACAGACACAGAGAGCAGATTTGTGGTTGCCAAGGGGGGTGGGGAGGAGGGATAAGAAGGGAGGATTAGGGCTTAGCAGATGTAAATGATGACACGTAAGATGGATAAGCAGCAAGGTCCTACCATATAGCACAGGGAGCTACTATATTCCATAGTATCCTGTGATAAACCATCATGGAAAAGAATATGAAGAAAAATGTGTATAAATGTGTAACTGAATCACTTTGCTATGCCACAGAAATTAATACACTATTGTAAATAACTGTACTTCAATAAAATAAGTTTAAAAAGAAGGGAAAAAGCAAAACTAAAATTCAGCTTGAAATCTGTAGAAATGCATTGAAACAATATGCACCACTTTTGCTTTAAGTTTCCAGAGCAGGAAAAGAGAGTCAAAAACCTTTTAAGTTCCTTTTAAAGTTAAGAGCCTCCCACTCACTCTCAAAGGCTGAGACTCTCAGAACCTTTAAACAAATGTTGAGTGTGCGTGATCCCAAGTGACACCTTTCTGTGTCAATTGATGTCATGTTTCCGCTCCCCATGGAGCAGCTCTCTCCTTCCTACACTGGATCCCGTTGTTGCCACAGAAAAATCTTGTGGCAGGTTTTTCTTGGTTCTGTGAGGTCAGTCATTCTGACATTGTGCCCTCTTAGCTACACCTGTGTTCTTTCTCTGAGTCCATAAATGTTATTTCCTTTATTAGGATAGGAAAATATTTTAAATAAATATTAGGCTCACAGTGAGGATTTTTTCTTCCTGGACAAATGGAAATGCTTTAGACAGTAGAAATAAAAGAATTTTAATGAATTCAGAGTGAATATTTCCAACTTCTTTTCCTCCTTCCACCAAATAAATAAGTGTCAATTGTAGGCTAACATTTTAGGATAATCTAGTCAGGTTTATAAGCTTTTTAAGTATGAAATTATTTTAAGCACTTCATTTTTGGCGTACTTGTGATTTTTCTATTGGGGTGGAGTATATAAGGGTAAGAGGTCATGGAGGGAGAAGAATGACATGCTCTTGAACATGTACTTGAAAGAGGCTATTGCCTCTAGTCATCTTCTCTCAGCCCTTTCGAGGTCAAGTCTCTACTTGGGCAAAAAGAAGTTGGAAGAAAAGTATCAAAACCTTGTCTGGTGGAGCTATTTTAATGAAGATCTTGTTTCTGCTCCAAGCAGAAATGACTCAGAATGTGAGAGGATGGAGCTTTCTAAAGAAGTTATTGTCCACATACAGTGAAAATTTGGAGAGAAAAAGGAGGGAATGGAGACCTATGTGTCCATGAGCCTAATTTCATTAAGGAGCCGTAACCTAAGGGAAAGCCCTCTGCTTGCGAGTCTCCCTCGTGAGAAGAGAGGGGTTCGACAGATGAGCATGATGGTCACTCAGCTCCTTTAGACGCACCTGCTTCCTCCAGCACATGGTGCATACAAAGAATGTTGAATAAATGAAATAATAATTCAAAGAGTATATTTTCACCTGCTAATTTAGTTCAATGCATTTTAAGAACAATATCTCACTACACTTTAAAATTTAATATTCCTAATTGTTATAAGTGTGAATCATAATGAAGGAAAATATAAACAAAACACCGTATTTGTTGTCTTAATTGTAAACATTTGCTGATTTATCAACTAACATGACAGAAGAAAGCTTTGACTAAGTTAAAATATGTAGATTAGTGTAAAATTTTAGCAATTATTAAAGTATGATGACTTTCTCATATTGAATTCAGTGTTCAATATTTGAATATTATTTTCTTTTTAGGAAATGGTGGGGGGTTTTATAAACTAAGAAACGGGAAATGAGAGATGCTCTTTAAGCACTAACCTATTAAGTTAGAGTTTCAGAAAAGATAGGGTAAGCTGTTAGATGATGAGCTTGAGTAAATATGGAAAATAAAAAATGTGCTATTATCTAAATATCTTCATCTACTTCCTCCCCTCTTTCCATACTCTTTACCAGTCCTCCCCTTCCTGTAAGCAGTTATGCTGAAAACAGAGTAGAATGCCTCAAGATTTCCAAGGGCAAATCCAAGGACTTCAAACAATGTGTCTTTAACCTCTCAGAAAGCCCAGAGAGTTTGTTTCCCACTAACCTACCAAAGTATGCAAGTATATTGTATGCAGGAAAAAAATAATATTTTCTGTATCCTGACACTCAAGTGAGCTGTAATCTTTGAAATGTACACACTGCAACATAGACAAAGTATCTAGAAAATGGTACCTATTTCTGATATTTCAATTCTCATTTATCAGGAATTATCAAAGGGAGAAATATCACCCCCAACAGGATAAAACTTGATTCTTGGACAGTGAAAAATTCTTACTCTTTTTATGTACTGAAAGGTTGTTGCTGAGCCATGAAAGATGCTGGGATTCTTGCCCTCTGGAGAAGAGGAGATGTAATCTGGGGCCAGTGATGAGGCTTGATCCCCCTGACCTTTTGTGTAATAAAGTTTTATTAAAGTATAGAAGAGATAGAGAAAGCTTCTGACAGACATCAGAAGGGGACAGAAAGAGTACCTCCCTGCTAGCCCTTAGCAGTATGCTATATACCTATTAGCAAGCTGTTTGTTAGAGAAAGGAAATGTCTCAAAACTCAGAGTGGCACCAGGCGCCTAGCCCACAACTTGCATCTTGAGTTAACATTGGCACAAGGTGAGTCATCCCTGGCCGTAACACAATTGACACGAATCTTGAAGAAAGGCAGGTTTCCAAGAAAATATATGGTTTTATTAACATAGATTAGGAGACCAATGTATGAGTAAAACATACTGGTTTGTTGAGCCCTTATCAGTTCTGAGTCTTAAGCAGAACTGACTTGAAGAAAGAACGAGTCTAGGCAGAAGGCAATGGCAACCCACTCCGGTACTCTTGCCTGGAAAATCCCATGGACGGAGGAGCCTTGTGGGTTGCAGTCCATGTGGTCGCTAAGAGTCAGACACGACTGAGAGACTTCACTTTCATTTTAGCTTTCATGCATTAGAGAAGAAAATGGTAACCCACTCCAGTAGTCTTGCCTGGAGAATCCCAGGGACAGGGGAGCCTGGGGGGCTGCCGTCTATGGGGTCGCACAGAGTTGGACGCGACTGAAGTGACTTAGCAGCAGCAGCAGCACGGTAAATACGTAGTTCAATAACTTAGCTTAAGACAAACATTTCCGTAACAAAAATGCATTGGTTAGCTCAAGGTTTGAGAAAACTAAAGTTCCAGTGGAACCAGGTGTTGTCATGGCAACAAATAATTTTTAGAGAAGCCTACTTTTAATTTTGTATAGAGAAAGGAAAAAATCTGGCACTTGTAGTGTGGTTCCTCCTGCCACTTAAGAGAGAGATAAAAAAAGTCTGACACTTGCAACCTATTTTCTCCCATTGGAGACCCCTAGCCTTCCTGCCTGTTACACTCTCGGTACAAAGCAGATATACTTAGAGTAATTATGTATTCAGTTAAGTTCAGTTGCTCATTTGTGTCCAACTGTTTGCCACCCTTATGAACCACAGCACGTCAGGCCTCCCTGTCCATCACCAACTCCTGGAGTTTACCCAAACTCATGTCCAGTGAGTCAGTGATTCCATCTAATGATCTCATCTTCTATCGTCCCCTTCTCCTCCTGCCCCCAATCCCACCCAGTCTTTTCAAATGAGTCAGCTCTTTGAATGAGGTGGCCAAAATATTGGAGCTTCAGCTTCAACATCAGTCCTTCCAATGAAAACCTAGGACTGATTTCCTTTAGGATAGACTGGTTTTAACTCCTTGCAGTCCAACGGACTCTCAAGAGTCTTCTCCAACACCACAGTTCAAAAGCATCAATTCTTTGGCACTCAGCTTTCTTTGTAGTGCAACTCTCATATCCATACATGACTAATGGAAAAACCACAGCCTTCACTAGATGGACCTTTATTAGCAAAGTAATGTCTCTGCTTTTTAATATGCTATCTAGTTTTGTCATAAATTTTCTTCCAAGGAGTAATCATCTTTTAATTTCATGGCTGTAATCACCATCTGCAGTGATTTGGGAGCCCCAAAAATAAAGTCAGCCACTGTTTCCCCATCTATTTCCCATGAAGTAATGGGGCCAGATGTCATGATCTCAGTTTTCTGAATGTTGAGCTTTAAGTCAACTTTTTCACTCTCCTCTTTCACTTTCATCAAGAGGCTCTTTAGTTCTCCTTTACTTTCTGCCATAAGGGTGGTGTCATCTGCATATCTGAGGTTATTGATATTTCTCCTGGCAATTTTGATTCCAGCTTGTGCTTCATCTAGCCCAGCGTTTCTTATGATGTACTCTGCATATAAGTTAAATAAGCAAGGTGACAATATACAGCCTTGAGTACCCTTTTCCTATTTGGAACCAGTCTGTTGTTCCATGTCCAGTTCTAACTGTTACTTCCTGACCTGCATACAGGTTTCTCAAGAGGCAGGTCAGGTGGTCTGGTATTCCCATCTCTTTCAGAATTTTCCACAGTTTATTGTGGTCCACATAGTCAAAGGGCTTGGCATAGTCAATAAAGCAGAAATAGATGTTTTTCTGGAACTCTCTTGCTTTTTTGATGATCCAGCAAATGTTGGCAATTTGATCTCTTGTTCCTCTGCCTTTTCTAAAACCAGCTTGAACATCTGGAAGTTCATGGTTCATGTGTTGCTGAAGACTGGTTTGGAGAATTTTGAGCATTAGTTTACTAGCATGTGAGATGAGTGCAATTGTGTGGCAGTTCAAGCACTCTTTGGCATTGCTTTTCCTTGGGATTGGAATGAAAACTGACCTTTTCCATTCCTGTGGTCACTGGTGAGTTTTCCAAATTTGTTGGCATATTGAGTGCAGCACTTTGACAGCATCATCTTTCAGGATTTGAAATAGCTCAACTGGAATTCCATCACATCCACTAGCTTTGTTTGTAGTGATTCTTCCTAAGGCCCACTTAACTTCACATTCCAGGATGTCTGGCTTTAGTTGAGTGATCACATCATCATGATTATCTGGGTCATGATCTTTTTTGTATAGTTCCTCTGTGTATTCTTGCCACCTCTTCTTAATATCTTCTGCTTCTGTTAGGTCCATACCATTTCTGTCCTTTATTGAGCCCATCTTTGCATGAAATATTCCCTTGGTATCTCTAATTTTCTTGAAGGGATCTCTAGTCTTTCCTGTTCCATTGTTTTCTTCTATTTCTTTGCATTGATCACTGAGGAAGGCTTATCTCTCCTTGCTTTTCTTTGGAACTGTGCATTCATATGGGTATATCTTTCCTTTTCTCCTTTGCTTTTAGCTTCCCTTCTTTTACAGCTAGTTGTAAGGCCTCCTCAGGCAGCCATTTTGCTTTTATACACAATGTTTTAAATATATATAATTATGTATTAAATATGTATAATTATAATTAGATACACAGTATATCTGAGGTATTAAAATTTCATGCAGGAAAGATTAGTTAAAAATGTCTAAAAAGCAGGAATTCCCTGGCAGTCCAGCAGTCGGGACTCACGCTTTCACTGCTATGGCCCTAGTCAGGGAAGTAAGATCCAACAGCGTTCTCAGTGAATTGAAAAAAAAAACAAAAATGAAAAAGGCTCCCTCTAGGGGAACTGTTTTAAAAAATCAAAAAAAGACCCCCACTAGGGGAACTATGTGAAAGTCACTCAGTCATGTCCGACTGACTCTTTGTGACCCCATGAACTACACAGTCCATGGAATTCTCCAGACCAGAATACTGGAGTGGGTAGACTTTCCCTTCTCCAGGGAATCTACCCAACCCAAGGATGGAACCCAGGTCACCCACACTGCAGGCAGATTCTTTACCAACTGAACTATGAGGGAAGCCCTCATGAAATGGGGATTGGGGTGGGGGAGTGAAGAAACACTGTCATTCATCATGCATTTTGTTAATTAAAGGTTGTTATCCTCTCCCCAGTTAGCTAATGGAGCAAATTCTAGAGAAGGATTGAAACCAGTTTTTTAAATAGTTGATCCAGTGCAGGGCTTTCAGGTAAAAGCTTATTTGTAAGATATGCCTGGGTCTGAGACTGGTGTGAGGTTGCTCTTATCTGAATTGGAGTCAGTTTATTCCTGCAAGATGGCCTAAACTTGAAAGAGAAAGAGACCTGGAGGGAAGATGCCCTGGGGAGAACACAACCCATCCTACCTTGTTTTACAGTAATGGAGCAGCAGGGAGACTCCTACCCCAACACTGCTGCTCAGAGCACACAGAAGCAGAGGGCTTTGCTGCAGGGGCCAGTCGTCCCCACTAACAGCAAGGTGGCCCAGAGAGCACCAGGCCTGGTCATTTCTCTCAAGAGAGTCTGGAGAAATAATTCTGAAGTGTAATATTCTTCACAATAATTGGGAAAGGATGGAGCATTTTCTCTAACATGAAGAACTAAAAATCAAAGTGAGTTTTGCCTAATTCACCAAGGATGAATTAACAGATTTTTATTTTGAAATTGCTTGTTAACTAGATAATCACCTAACATACATTGATTAAAATATCCATTTTTCTAATACACATAAGACAGGAACAATAATAGGAACACTGGAAACTAGTGATTATGAAGGAAGGGGATAATGATGTCTTGGTGGAACACTTTAAGTCTGACCTGGGATAACATCAGGAAGAAAGATTTGTAGTAAGCCTAATAATCATAATTTTAAGTGTTGGCTTTCTTTTCTATGTTTTTTAACTTAAAATGTCCTAATGCATGAAAAGACAGTGAACAAATTGTCGAGTTGTGGCTATAGTTAAGTTGGGTTTATGTTAATGCCAAACAGTAGCTTGTCTAGTCGTTTATAGTAAATCACTGAGAATTTCACAAGACTTCACTACTAAGGTTGGAAAGGCATTCCACCAGCATTCTCTGGGAACCACTGCCCTGCTTTCTTTCAGAAAGTGAAGCTTATCATTTTCAGCATTGTAAGTTGATTCTTAGTGATCATTTATTATGACTCTGGTTAATAAGTTAATGACCTTAGAGACTGGGATGGCTGTGTCTCCATAAATATAAATGCCCTTCCTTGTTACTTTAATATAGATGAGTAATTTCAGACATCTTTGTATGTCCATGTTTTGTTATCAGTAAAACTAGAAACAAAATAAATCACATGTATGAAATATAACAGAAACAGTCTAAAATTAACTATAATTTTATGGACACCTCTATAATAGCATCTTTTTTGTTTGTTTGGTTGGTTTTTTCACTAAGTAGGTATACATCACTGACTCAATGGACATGAGTTTGAGCAAGCTCTGGGAGATGGTGAAGGACAGGGAAGCCTGGCATGCTGCGGTCCACAGGGTCGCAGAGTTGGACATGACTGAGCGACTGAACAACAGCAAAAGGTGTATTCAATTTTATTAAAAGCCCATTTTACAAGATGTTGCAAAACCGAAGCTCAGTCTGCTCGCTGCATGATTGGTCAATAGTCAGGAGACAAGGTGCAACTTTATTCAGAAAGCCAGGTGTCGGAAGAGGTGTGGACTAGCGTCCCAGAGCAACATCTTACCGGGGTCTGGATGTCAGTTTCTTTTATAGAACAGACAGGAGGAGGAGGAGATGAGGAAGTAAAGTAAAAAGGCCTTAACTCTTGCAAAATATCTACTGGCTTGGCCAACCTCTAGGAGTGGGCATGTTAATTTCTTCTTTTCTGTAGCCATTCAAGTGGGCAGAGTCTGAAAGTCTCCCTGTGAACTTAACAAAGGCAATTTATTTTAACATCCAGGCAAAGGGACTGGGCTCCCCAAGCAGCGCTGTTATGTGTGCTCACAGCTATAGATAGCATCCTTTTAGTGATTATAGTAACAAAAGCAACAGGGAGCAAAGGTTAAAGTAAAAGAAATAGATCCAACAGGGAGTCGGATTCTGTTCTTCCCCGTTACAAAAATGCTAGTTACACCGGCTATGGCATGAACAGAAACTGCAGTCTTAGCCGCTTATGTCCGAGGAGCTAATAAAATCACCCAGCGAGTGTATGGTTGAAGCAGAGTAGTTGGGTTAGGCAGGGAGAAGATACATTCTAAATCTGCATCAAGCTGACAATCTGGTTAGAAGCAAATGTCTAAGAAACAATCAGGAAATTTCTAAGCAATGCTGCTGATAACTCAAACTCTGACAATCATAACTTGGGTGTCTCTATGGAAATGCATTAGTGGTGCCCCTGTTTTTTTAATAATAGAACACTCAGCCAAGACTCAAGCAAATGAAATACTGAATAAGAGAAAGTACACACAAGCTTCTGGAGGCTGCAGGTCATTTTCAAAGGTGGGGGACAAAGCCTTGCAGCTTTGATCTTTCAGGACTGAAACAGAACCTGAGATGATTCCCTTCCTCTCTGTGAGGCAAGCGTAGAGAAAATGAAAGAGAGTCAGGCAGTGAGGCAAGAAAAGGGAAATTTATTAGAGGGAATCAATAGGATGACTGGCCCTGAAGGAGAACAAGCGTCCTCCCTTTCTGACAGGGTCTTTCTTAAACTTCGGCAATGAAAAATTCTCTGAAGGGATGGTTAATTATTAGCCTGTAGTTGCGTCCTGTGTGATCACGTAGCTGGAGGTCTGCAATCTGGTGGTCTTGTAACTTTGAGAAGGAAGGCGCCAGTGAGAAAATAGAATCTTGTTTGGGCAATTTGGTCAGTCTCAGGGGTCACTGTGATTTTATTCTTTGTTTGCAAGGTCAACATAATGAGCCATTTTAACCGTGAACCCCCATGAGGACCATATCACTCTCCCTGCCTCACTCTGAAGGGGGCCCGTGGGGAGAGGCAGCCAGGAA
The DNA here is from genome assembly GCF_963930625.1 of Muntiacus reevesi. Classification (NCBI taxonomy): domain Eukaryota; kingdom Metazoa; phylum Chordata; class Mammalia; order Artiodactyla; family Cervidae; genus Muntiacus; species Muntiacus reevesi. The sequence continues at coordinate 3,210,208 of NC_089264.1, forward strand.
GATTCCTCTGCTCCTTCATAGTTCATCCACTGACAGATGAAAGAGGAGGAGCTCGCATTTGAAGTCACAGCCACAGGAAGCACAGCCTGGTTGGACACGTGGTGTCAACTTTTGAACCTTTCCAAAGTCTTCCGGTTGGTGGTGGCTTATTAGTTCCGTGTTCCTTACCAGAACCTACTGTTGTAAAACAACTTGTACAAATGGTTACTATGGTGCTTGGCTAGGCTGGGCGGTTTCAGTCAGTGCGTTTCCCCTAACATAATCGCTAAAAGGATGCTGTCTGTAATTATGTGTGTGTGTACATGCACACTCAGCTGTGTCTGACTCTTTGCTCCCCAATAGACTGTAGCCCACCAGGCTCCTCTGTCCGTGGGATATTCCAGGCAGGAATACTGGAGTGGAGTGCCATTTCCTTCTGCAGGGGATCTCCCCAACCCAGAGGTAGAACTCTCTGTGTCTCTCTGTCTCCTGCATTGGCAGGTATGTTCTTTACCAGCTGAGCCATCGGGAGAAGACCGTCTGTAGCTGTGAGCTTACAGAATGGTCTGACATAAGAAACCCTTCTTCTTCGCCTACATGTTAAGCTTCAGTTCACAGGGAGACATTCTGACCCTGACCACCAGTGAATGGCTACAGAAAAGAAGAAATTAACACATTCCCTCCCTACTGTGGCCAAGCCAGGAGATATTTGCAAGATTTATGGCCTTTTTACTTAACTTTTTTTTTCACTCCCCACCCCCCTTTTCCTATAATAGAAACTGGAATCCAGACCCAGATAAGATGGTACTCTGGACATTAGTCTACCATATTCTCAAACACCCAGCTTTCCGAATAAATTCGCGATTCCCTGCCTCAATACCTCGGCTCCAAATTACTGGCCTGTCATGTGGTAAGCAGATCAAATTTGAATTCAGTAACATTAAAACTTTGACATGTAAATTTTGGGAAAAATAAAAATTTGGGGGATGTTAAGCACATAACATCTTCCATCTACTTGATAACACTGTGCTGCTGGAGACTGGAAAAAAAAAACAAAAAAAAAACAAACACACAACAGAAGTTGAGAATTCTGTTTTGTTCAGATTTTCTGAGCATTCACATACCTTGGCCACCTGATGCAAAGAAGCTACTCCTTGGGAAACACCCTGAGCTGGAAAGGATTGAGGGCAGGAAGCGAAGGGGACGACAGAGGATGAGATGGTTGGATGGCATCACTGACTCAAAGGACATGAGTTTGAGTAAACTCTGGGAGTTGGTGATGGACAGGGTGGCCTGGCGTGCTGCAGTCCATGGGGTCACAAAGAGTCAGACATGACTGAGCGACCGAACTGAGCTGAACTGAGAACTCAAATCCAAAAGGCAGCCTCTCAAATAGCTTTGAGGAGCTGCTCTGAAGAGGTAAAGGGCAAGGATACATAGAAGTTTCTGTGACAAAAACCAGTTACTCAGAACATCAAAAGATTATTGTTAAAGAAGCTAAGGAATTTAACACTTTTCAATGTATGGGAACATACATACAAGAGTCTGGGCTCACTGAAATCATTGCTTGCACATGCACCCCTGCTATCTGGGGCCTGAGTCCTGTGTTTTCTCATCTTGAGTCCCCACAGGGCACACACAGGGAGCAGCTGCAGTGCACTAGGGCTTGGCAGTGAGCAGCCTATTTGTCTCCATCCTGACTTCCATCAGGATGCACTGCAGCAGTGACTGCTACATGGTAAGCGTTCTTTGCTTCCAGCCTGATAGCACCTGGGCTTACTGGTAGGGGGACTGTAGTGGCTTGAGGGCTGCAACATCCCTTATTTGTTAATGTGGCAGGCAGCATTTTTTATTCATGTTGCCAAGTTTATTTTGATGTGGCTTGTGTCCAGGTAGATACGGGCAGATGGGCAGCTTGTGGACACAGCTGCCTTCTCCTAGTGCCCTCTTTTCCCTTGCTCTCTCTCTCTCTCTCTGTCTCTGTTTCTCTGTCTCTCTCCCTAGAGACCTAAAATTAGACACACATATGAGCACCGCACTGTCCTTCTCTTTTTCTGTTCTCCCCACAATCTCAGTAAGAGGATTTTCTTTACATCATTTTGTCACGCGAGTGTATGCTCCTCGGTTCTTTGTCTCATCACAACAAAAACTTGGAGTGATGGACATTGAAGCCCCCTCAGCGGGTCACAGCTCTTGGAGGACAGACCGTGTTATAGCTCTTAAACAAATCAGTATTACAGCTCAGTGTCACAGCTAAATTTTTTTAGATAATAGCAGGAAAATCCATCTTTGAGGCATGAGGGCACATTAATCCAAAGACGCCAAGAGAAGATCGTCCCATTGCACGGGAGAGAGAGAGAGAGAAGAGGGCTTTGGCTCCTCTTTTTATATGCTTTTTGTTCCCCCTGGGTCTGTCCTATGAAAATTGGGCTTAGGCAGGAGCGTTGTTTGTTTTACCTGAGGTTCTCACTCCGGTCCTCAGACCTTCCTTTGTTCTATTTTCGTGGGCTTTCCCCTTCCAGGTCTTTTAGCCACTGCCATTTTGCACTTCTTTTCCCTATTCTAACTACCTAACAATTTCTTCTGACTTTCTCTCCTCGTTCTGATTCTAGCTAAGACTTAAGAATAGATAACAGTTTCTTCTGTACACGAAAAAATATCCATGAGCTACATTCTTCTAAATTGGTTGTTACCGGATAGTACTCTGACAATGGAGTTATTGTCTTGTTGCATAATCTTATTTCACAATAATAAGTTTAAGCCTACTTAGATAATATATATTTATGTGATTCATTTTGTATGTGACTAAAACAAAAACAAAAACAATCACAAGGAGAAATAGAAGATTTTATATGTGTACAAAGTAAAGTAGAACTTTCAACTCAAATCATTCTATTTAATGTAACAAGGAAATAAATGTTTCTCATTTAGATTCATAAACTCTTATATTAGGTAAGTGCTTATCAGCTTGCATTGATCCAGGGAATTGTTAAACCAAAAACAGCAAGTTCAATGAGCTACAGAGAAATTCTGAAGCAGAAGCAATGATCTTCTTCTTACACAGCTATCTTGATTGCCAGTAAATCTTAGAGATGATTAAAACAAAAAGGAGGTAAGAGTTTTTAGAATATATAAACCTTGTCAGCAAATGGCTGAAACTCACTAAAGGTCACTTAATGCTCCTATGGATCCAGAACATGGAAATCATTTCTTTCCTCCTAAGTTCTTATCAGGTGTCCAGAAGCTATAAATATTCCTGAATTTTTTAATAAGGTATCAATTTCCATATTTTGTGAGTTCTCTATTCTATGGGACCTCTAGTTAATGTAATTCTTCCTCTAGGCAATATTTTAATAGAAAAAAATATTCTTTACATTTCCTTGTCATTTCTGGTTCCAATTAATGAGCCAGAAGCATAAATGACCATACATTTTTCTTTATGTATTTTATAATGTTTAGTGAGTATCTGTGCTTCAGATAATGCTTTCAGTTCTGCAAACACAGCGACTGAACCACAAACTATACTCTTAAGGACCTCACTGTCTAGCGGGGATGGCAGGGAAAAGAAAAATTGGTTTCTTTTCATTAAGATGAGTGCCTTGGTAGAAATAATTATGAGCTAGACTGAGAAAATAAAGGAAAGGGCAGGGAAGGCAGCACAGAGGAGGTGTCACATGTGCTGTGTCTTGACAGATGAGTAGGAGTTTTCCAGGTTGACAGGGGGAAGAACCTTTGGAATAGTCTACAATGTGTGCTGAGGCAGAGAGTTTGAAAAAGCATGAGTTTGAGATCACATTTTTATTTTAGTTATGTTCTGCTGACTCTAGGCAAAATCAGAATCATTTCATCTTTGGTAAGTTGTAATTTCTAAAAACTTGAAACCAGTGGCACATTTTATGTATTTTCACACATTGGTCTTCGAGAGTGAAGTTCATCCTTAAATTCAGAATGAAGTTCAGTTTCATCTAAATGTTTTACATTATATTTACCTTCCACTAGTGTTAAAACAAAGATAAAAACAATTACATGCTTCCTTTGTGTCTCAGATGGTAAAAAAAAAAAAATTCTGCCTGCAATGCAGGAGACCTGGGTTCAATCCCTGGGTTGGGAAGATCCTCTGGAGAAGGAAATGGCAACCCACTCTAGTATTCTTGCCTGGAGAATTCTATGAACAGAGAAGCCTGGCAGGTTACAGCCCATGGGGTGGCAAAGAGTTGGACACGACTGAGCCACTAACACTTCAGGGCTTCTTGTTGGTTCATGCAATAAAGAATCTGCCTGAAGTGCAGACAACCTGGGATCAATCCCTGGGTACGGAAGATCCCCTTGAAAAGGGAAAGGCAACCCATTCTAGTATTCTTGTCCAGAGAATTCCACGGTTGGAGGAGCCCAGTGGGTTACAGTTCCTGGGGTCCCAAAGAGTTGGACCCAGTTGAGCAATTAACACAAGGTACCAAGAAGAAGAGGTGCCTGCATCACAGCACTCACTTTGCCCAGAAGTAAGCAGCTTTAGGAAACGTGTCCTGGTCTGACGTAGGGTAGCTTCTCTTTCTGGTCTCTCTCTGACAGCTGGGGGAGGAAGACCTCTCTGCTCTGTTCCTCCCTGTCTTCCTGCATCCACTTGAGGAGGAGCTGCTGCTCTCATATATAAATAAACCAAGAAATTCCACTTCCTTCACCAGTGGTGAGAAAGCTTTAAGTTAAAAATACATGCTAATCCAGAAATATTCTCCTTTGCTCTTCTATTTTAGGTAACTGAGTTAGGCAATTCACCGACAAACTCAACAGTTCTACCCGTGATTTTCTCACCTAATAGGTTGTCAAGTCCTCCCAAGATGCAGATTTGGGCGAGGGGAGGGTGATGTGGGAAAAGGTCACCCTTAGCCCCAGCCGCTGAGCCTCTGCCAGATATCTGCTTCTGTGGTCACTGGTCACCGACTCCATGATCACTAAGTGGTACTTTGTTTTCCATTTGCTTTGTTTATAGAATTACCTTGGGAAACTTATGGGGAGAAAGGAGAAGGAGGGATGACTGGCAGATTTGGGTCATTTTTGCATTTAGTACCGCCAGATACTATTAAGCGTATGCTTTTAATTCCTAACTTTCTGCTACACTGTCAGCGGGCTGGAAAGTGAAATAATGCAGCTAGCCTCTAGAAACCAAATTGCATCAGGGGAGGTAAGGGCAATGTAGGGTCAGCAGATGGAGGCCACGCTTCAGACAATCAAGAGAAGAAATCGGGGCTGGGGAAAATATATCTGGAATTTGCTGAGGTTTGGGGAAATAAAAACTCATATTGTGAATATGTTACTTCATGTAACCCTTTAGTGAATTAATTAATTGCCATTAATTAAAGAATACCATTAATCCAGAAATTCCAGTTTGAGGTATTTATCCTTCAAATATACTTGCATAAGCAGTTAAATTTTTGTCTATGAAGATCTTCATTGCAATTCTGTAAAATTGAAGATTCTGTAAGATTGAAAATAACCCAGATAATAATAATAAATTGGTTAAAAATGATGCAATAATGTATGATGCATTGTACAAAAGAACACTAAAAAGACATTGAAAAGGATGATTCTATGTGGTCATATTTACTGTGCAGAAATTTGTTATTAAATAAAAAAGCAAGGAACAAAGCATTTGTTGTTGTTGTTCAGTCATCCAGTCATGTCTGACTCTTTGTGACCCCATGAACTGCAGCCCACCAGGTCTTCCTGTCCCTCACCACCTCCCAAAGTTTGCCCAAGTTTATTTCCATTGTATCAGTGATGCCATCCAGCCATCTCATCCTCTGATGCCCTCTTCTCCTTCTGCCCTCAATCTTTCTCAGCATCAGGGACTTTTCCCATGAGTCAGCTGTTCGCATTAAATGACCAGAGTACTGAAGTTTCAGCTTCAGCATCAGTCCTTCCAATGAGTATTCAGGGTTGCTTTCCTTTCAGATTGAACAGTTTGGTCTCCTTGATGTTCAAGGAAATCTCAAGATGTTCAAAGGCATCAATTCTTCAGTGGTCTGCTCTTTATAGTCCAATTCTCACAACTGTACATGATCACTGGGAAGACCATAGCCCTAACTATATAGACCTACGTTTGTCAGCAGAGTAATGTCTCTGCTTTTCAAACACTGTCTAGGTTTTTCATAGCTTTCCTGCCAAGAAGCAAATGTCTTCTGATTTCCTGGCTACAATCACCATCTGCAGTGATTTTAGAGCCCAAGAAGAGGAAATCTATCACTACTTCTACCTTTCCCCCCTCTATTTGCCAAGAAGTAATGAGACTGGATGCCATGATCTTAAGGTTTTTGTTTGTTTGTTTTTTTAATATTTAGTTTTAAGCCTACTCTTTTTTTTTTTTTTTTTTAAGCCTACTCTTTCACTCTCCTCCTTCACCCTCATCAAGAGGCTCTTTAGTTCCTCTTGGCTTTCTGCCATTAGAGTGTGTATCATCTGCATAGCTGAGGTTGTTGATGTTTTTCTCACCTATCTTGATTCTAGCTTGTAACTCATCCAGCCTTGCATTTCTCATGATGTGCTCAGAGTATAGATTAAACAAACAGGGTGACAGCAGACAGCCCTGTCATACTCTTTTCTCAATCTTGAACCAATTAGTTGTTTCATACAGGGTTCTAACTGGTGCTTCTTGACCCGCATACAGGTTTCTCAGGAAACAGGTAAGATGGTCTGGTATTTCCATCTTTTTAAAAGCGTTCCACAGTTTATAATGATACAAACAGTCAAAAGCTTTGGAGTACCTGAGGAAACAGAGGTAGGTGTTTTTCTGGAATTCCATACCTTTCTCTATGATCCAGAGAATGTTTGAAATTTGATCTCTGGTTCCTCGTCCTTTCCTAAATCCAGCTGGGACATCTGGAAGTTCTTGGTTTGCATAATGCTGAAGCATGCAAGATTTTAAGCATGACCTTACTAGCATGTTTTAAGCATAGACCTGTTTAAGCATAGACCTCTATCTTTAAGCATAGACCTTACTAAACCTGGACATGGAACAATAGAATGTTCTGAATTGGGAAAGGAGTATATCAAGGCTATATATTGTCCTTCTGTTTATTTAACTTATATGCAGAGTACATCATGCAAACTGCCAGGCTGGATGAAGCACAAGCTGGAATCAACATTGCTGACAGAAATTTCAATAACCTCAAATATACAGGTGACACCACCGTTATGGCAGAAAGTGAAGAACTAAAGAGCCTCTTGATGAAAGTGAAAGATGAGAGTGAAAAACCTAGCTTAAAACTCAACATTCAAAAAACTAGCACCATGGCATTTGGTCTCATTACTTCATGGCAAATACATGGGGAAACAATGAACACAGTGTCAGACTTTATTTTGGGGGGCTTCAAAATCACTGCAGATGGTGACCGCAGCCATGAAATTAAAAAATACTTTCTCCTTGGAAGAAAAGTTATGACCAAACTAGGCAGCATATTAAAAAGCAGAGACATTACTTTGCTGACAAAGGTCCATCTAGTCAAAGGTTTACTTTTTCCAGTCATCATGTATGGGTGTGAGAGTTGGACTATAAAGAAAGCTGGGTGCCAAGAATTGATGTTTTTGAACTGTGGTGTTGGAGAAGACTCTTGAGAGTCCCTTAGACAGCAGGGTGATCCAATCAGTCCATCCTAAAGGAAATCAGTCCTGAATATCCATTCGATGGACTGATGTTGAAGCTGAAACTCCAATACTTTGGCCATCTGATGCAAAGAGCTGACTCATTGGAAAAGACCCTGATGCTGGGAAAGATTGAAGGCAGGAGGAGAGGGGGATGACAAAGAATGAGATGGTTGGATGGCATCACCAACTCCATGGACTTGAGTTTGAGCAAGCTTTAGGAGTTGGTGATGGATAAGGAAGCCTAGCATGCTGCAGTCCATGGGATTGCAAAGAGTTGGACATGACTGAGTGACTAAACTGAACTGAACTACTAGCATGGGAGATGAATGCAGTTGTCCAATGGTTAGCACATTCTGTAGTACTACCCTTCTTGGGAATCAGTATGAGGATTGACCTTCAAGGATCACTGCTTTGTCATGGTGAAGGGGCTTTTGTAACTCGATGAAGCTATGAGCCATGTCGTGTAGGTCCACCCAAGATAACGGGTCAGAGCACAGATTTCTGACAAAACGTGATCCTCTGGAGGAGGGAATGGCAAACCACCCCAATATACTTTCTGTGAGAATCTCATGAACTGTATAAAAGTACAAAGCACTTATAATAAGTTCCTATTTATATAAAAGCAAAAAATATGTGTATGCTTCCATATAAAAAGTTCAAGGAAAAATACATTTTATGAATACACAATACTGTTCACGGTAGACACACTTGAGAAATATGTAGAGTGCATGTGTATATATTTTTTAAAAATAAAGTTTATGCATTGCTTTTATGATAAGATAGTTGTAAGAGTTCATAGGGTAGGCTGCGAATGAAAATAATAGCATAAAATTTAACATTATATTAAACAAATTGTACAGATTTGGTTAATTACTCTTCCTTGAAGAGATTTCTTTGCTTGTCTTCTATGACATCACTCCTAAGTGACATGTATTTCTCATGTAAATCCCTTGTCATTCCTGATTCTTCTGTTAGCATTGTCTCTTCCCCTTTCTAGCAAATATGTGTGTTGGACCTATTTGCTCCCCTCAGTGTACAGAGATTATCCAGATCTACCCTAACCCTCTGACTTCACTTACATCTCCATGCTGATGGCTCACAGATTTATTTGTCAGTGCAAACTCCTTTTCTGAATCTCAGATCATTACATTTAGTTCCCTCCAAAAATAATGTTCCTCAGGAGAGAGACTCAGGAGGGAGGGGATATTTGTTTGCAGAGAGCTGGTTCACTCTGTCTTACAGCAGAAACTAACACAACATTGTAAAGTGATTATAGTTCAAAAATAGTAAATGAAAAAAATTAATGTACTTCACATTCAATGTGCACAAAAATACCCTCTTACTCTCAATTAGTCCTATCCATCACCAGTATTTTTCTTCTCAGTGAATATCATTAAAGATCCCCAGGAGACACCAGACAAATATAGTTGCTTACACAAGGAATGTGGGTTTATCAGCATAGGTGGTCTCGGAGGGCAGACATGGAAGACGGGCTTGGGTGAGATGACTGTGGAGACGGTTCACACAAGTTGTCCTGGTTCTGTATTGGGTGTATTCATTAGAGCGAGTCTGTAACTGGGTATCTTAATACTTCGTATATATGGGGCAGGAGGGATGGAGTAGGCAGGAGGATGCTGTGGCTGGTGGAGAGGCGACAGTCATGTACTCATGTTTGCTGGAAGGAGATGATGATGCTTGACCATTTATTTGGGTTGTATGCTGTTCTTACTCTGTCTGTGCTCAGTTATGCCCACAGTCATGATTCTGTCTTTTATCACCATGATCACAGAGAAACTTGCTGATGTTGATGTCCTGTGCAATATTTAGGTTCAGCAGGAGGTTGGCTCTTTCTCCAAAAGATGGCAGAGTAGGAGGATGTGCATTAATCTTCTGTGAGAACACCAAAATAGCAACTAGCTGCTGACAGGAGAATGTTGTATCCCACCAAAAAAAGATACTCTGTATCCAAGATCAAAGCAGAAGTCCCAACAAGATGGTAGGAGGGGCTCAGTTGCATTTAAAATAAAATTTCATACCCACCAGAGACGCTCAGAGGGCACAAACAAAACCTGTGTGACCAGGCCCCAGGGAAAGGAGCAGTGACCTCCACAAGAGACCAAGCCAGACCTGCCTTTGAGTGAGTGTCTCCTGCAGAGGATGGGTCAGCAGTAGCCTGCTTCAGGGGCAGGGGCGCTGGCTGTAGCAGTCCTGGGAGGCACAGCATGCTGGCATAAGTCCTCCCGGAGGAGATTGCCATTAGCTCTACTACAGAACTGCTGAGCAGACAACCCACAAACAAGACAGCAATTATACCTAAGAAGCTCTCATATTGTTCCAAAAATTTCCAGCGCCCACAAGAGATTTCCAATCCTGGGGATCCAGCAAAGGGGCTGAGAACCCCCAGGGAATTTGACTTTGAAGGCCAGTGGGATTTCATTACAGAACTTCCACAGGACTGGGGAAAGAGAAACTCTTGGAGGGCTCAAACAAGACCTTGTTCTCACCAGGGCCCAGGAGAAAGTAGCAGTGACCCCCACCAGGACTGAGCCAGACTTGCCTGTGAGGGCCCAGGCATCTCCAGCGGAGGCGTGGGCCAGCAGCGACCTGCCACGGGGTCAGCGGCACTGACTACAAAGGTCCTGGGAGCCCCAGCATGCTGGCATAAGTCGTTTGGTAGGAGGTTGCCATTACTGCCATTACACCTACCAAAGTTTGGCTTCAGGCCAAACTATGAGGAGGAAACACAGCCCCACCCATCAGAAGAAAATTGGATTGAAGATTTACTGACCATGGCCTTACCCACCAGACTAAGACTCAGTTCCCCCCACAGCCAGTCAATCCCATCAGGAAGCCTCTACAAGCCTCTTGTCCTCATCCATCAGAGGGCAGACAGAAAGAAAACCACAATCAGAAAAAACTAACCAAACTGACCACATGGACCACAACCTTGTCTAACTTAATGAAACTATGAGCCATGCCATGTAGAGCCGCCCAAGACGGTCAGGTCACGGTGGAGAGTTCTGACAAAATGTGGTCCACTGGAGAAGGGAATGGCAAACCAGTTCAGCATTCCTGCCTTGAGGACCCCATGAACAGTAGGAAAAGGCAAAAATATACGACACTGAAAGATGAACTCCCCGGGTCTGTAGGTGCCCAAGATGCTACTGGAGAAGAGCAGAGAAATAGCTCCAGACGGGATGAAGAAGCTGAGCCAAAATGGAAACAATGTCCAGTTGTGGATGTGTCTGATGGTGAAAGTAAAGTCAAATGCCGTAAGGCCAATATTACATAGGAGTCTGGAATGTTAGCTCCATGAATCAATGTAAATTAGAAGTGGTCAAACAGGAAATGACAAGAGGGAACACTGACATTTTAGGAATAAGTGAAATAAAATGAACCAGAAAGGACAAATTCAATTCGGATGACCATTATATCTACTACTGTGAGCAACAATTACTTAGAAGAAATGGAGTAGCCCTCACAGTCAACAAAGAGTCCAAAATGCAGTTCTTGGGTGCAATCTCAGAAAAGATAGAATGATCTTGGTTTGTTTCCAAGGCAAACTATTCAATATCACAGTGCTCCAAGTCTATTTCCCAACGACTATTGTTGAAGAAGTTGAAGTTGAACAGTTCTATGAAGACCTACAAGATCTTCTAGAACAAAAACACCAAAAAAGATGTCCTTTTCATCGTAGGGGACTGTAATGCAAAAGGAGGAAATCAAGAATTAGCAGGAGTAACAGGCAAGTTTGACCTTGGAGTACAAAATGAAGTAGGACAAAGGCTAACAGAGTTTTGCCAAGAGAACACACTGGTCATATCATGCACACTCTTCCAACAACACAAGAGACGACTTTACACATGGACAACACCAGATGGTCATTACCAAAATCAGATTGATTTTATTCTTTGCAGATGAAGAAGGAGAAGCTCTATACAGTCAGCAAAAACAAGACCAGGAGCTGATTGTGGCTTAGATCATAAGCTCCTTATTGCCAAATTCAGACTTAAGTTGGAGAAAGTAGGGAGAATCACTAAGCCATCCAGATATGACCTAAATCAAATCCCTTATGCTTATGTCATGGAAGTGACAAATAGATTCAACAGATTAGATCTGATAGACAGAGTGCCTGAAGAACTATGGACAGAGGTTTGTAACACTGTACAGGAAGTGGTAGTCAAAATCATTCCCAAGAAAAAGAAATGCAAAAAGGCAAAATGGATGTCTGAGGAGGCCTTACAAATGGGTGAGAAAAGAAAAGAAGTGAAAAGCAAAAAAGAAAAAGAAAGATATAGCCATCTGAATGCAGAGTTCCAAAGAATAACAAGGAGAGATAAAGCCTTCCTCAGTGATCAATGGAAAGAAATAGAGGGAAACTGTAGAATGGGAAAGACTCTTCAAAGTGATCTCTTCAAAAAATTAGAGATACCAAGGAAATATTTCATGCAAAGGTGGACACAATAAAGGACAGAAACACTATGGACCTAACAGCAGCAAAGATATTAAGAAGAGGAGGCAAGTATACATAGAAAACCTGTACAAAAAAGATCTTAATGACCCAGGTAATCACGATGGTGTGATCACTCACCTAGATCTAGATATCTTGGAGTGGGAAGTCAAGTGGGACTTAGGGAGCATCACTATGAACAAAGCTAGAGGAGGTGATGAAACTGCATCTGAGCTATTTCAAACCCAGAAGATAATGCTATTAAAGTGTTTCACTCAATATATCAGCAAATTTGGAAAACTCGGCAGTGGCCGCAGGACTGGAAAATGTCAGTTTTCATTCCAATCCCAAAGAAGAGCAATGCCAAAGAATGTTCAAACTACCACAGAATTGCACTCATCTCACACGCTAGTAAAGTAATGCTCAAAATTCTCCAAGCCAGGCTTCAAAAGTACATGCACCAAGAACTTCCAGATGTTCAAACTGGATTTAGAAGAGGCAGAGGAACCAGAGATCAAATTGGAAACAGTCACTGGATCATGGAGAAAGCAAGGAAATTCAAGAAAAAAATATCTATTTCTGCTTTATTAACTATGCCAAAGCCTTTGACTGTGTGGATAACAACAAGCTGTGGAAAATTCTTAAATAGATGGGAATATCAGACCACCTTACCTGCCTCCTATGAAACCTATATGCAGGTTAACAAGCAACAGTCAGAACCAGATATGGAACAACAGACTAGTTTAAAATTGGGAAAAGAGTACATCAAGGCTGTATATTGTCACCCTGCTTATATGCAGAGTGCATCATGCGAAATTCTTATCTGGATGAAGTACAGGGTGAAATCAAGATTGCTGGGAGAAATATCAATAACTTCATATATGCAGATGACACCACTTTTATGGCATAAAGTGAAGATGAACTAAAAACCCTCTTGATGAATGTGAAAGAGGAGAGTGAAAAAGCTGGCTTGAACTCAACATTCAAATGCTAAGATCATGCCATCCAGTCCCATCACTTCATGGCAAAAACAGATGGGGAAACAATGGCAACAGTGAGAGAGTTTTTTGTTTTTTTTTTTTGGGGGGGGGGCTCCAAAATCACTGCAGATGGTGACTGCAGCCATGAAATTAAAAGACGATTGCTCCTTGGAAGAAAAGCTATCTAACACCCAGACAGGGTATTAAAAAGCAGAGACATTATTGTGCTGACAAAGATCCATATAGTCAAAGCTATGGTTTTTCCAGTAGTCTTGTAGGGATGTGAGAGTTGAACCAAAAAGAAGGCTAAATGCCAAAGAATTGATGCTTTCGAATTGTGGTGCTGGAGAAAACTCTTGAAAGTCTCTTGGACTGCAAGGACATCAAATCAGTCAAATCTGAAGGAAATCAACTGTGAATAATTACTGGAGGGACAGATGCTGAAGCTGAATCTCCAATACTTTAGCTACTTGATGCAAAGAGCCAAATCACTGTGGAAAAGACCCTGATGCTGGGAGGCTGAAGGGTAAGAAGAAGAGGATAGCAGAAGATGAGATGGTTAGATAGCATCCTTTACTCAATGGACATGAATTTTAGCAAAGTCCAGGAGATAGCAAAGGACAGAGGAGCCTTGTGTGCTGCAGTCCATGGGGTGGCAAAGAGTCAGACAAAATTTAGAGAGTGAAAAACAACAACAACCTCTTACCCAACGTTTGTCTCTCAACACTGGATTCTTGAATGATGAGCAGCCAGTCGTGAGTCTGATAACAATGAAGCTGAAACTTCTCATCAGAGAGAACAAAGTCAAAAAGTTAGTCAGCCAACTTTGCCAGGTCTTTTTAGTGGTGCTCAATGCCAGCCTTTGGCAAAGAAAGCATGTCTATTCCTCTGAGAAGCAAAATATGTAGGGCAGAAAGGACAGCTGTGGTTCAACAACCATGGCTAAGAGCTAAGGGTGAGGCAGGAGGGGGAGATCAATTATTAAAATGTCTGTTAAAATAAGAGAGATTTGTTTGTATCCTCTTGATTATCTTCCTTTAGACTGGTGGCTTAGGAAAAGCTAGTTATATATTCTTTTTCGTATGGAAATTCTGATGGTATTTTGATTTGTTCTTTACTGGATAACAACAGAAAACTAAGCACACAGGTCTGAAGTAATTGTATTCAAAATCACCACCCTAAATAAAGACCTTTCATCCTCATTCTCAACAGATGAACTTATATATATGAACATATGTAAGTTGAAGCTGGTCAGGAGAGAATTACTTGTCTATTTTCTGTCTATAACCTCATTCATTCTTAAATTTTCATAGACACAAAGTTGTTAATTTTATAAGAATAATATGTCTGAAATCTTGAGCCCACCCTCTAGAGTAAGTTTCAATAAAAATGTTCAGTAAAAGCCCAGAGTTAACTTTCAGTTTTTCTGGTCTCTAATGCTACTCTGCCTCCTTCTTTACAACTCTTGAAAAGTGAACTTTCTGGACAAGCTCAGGTCGGATTTGGCCTCTGTCCTAGACCTCTATGTGTCCATTATTCCCTTTTCTCTCTTTTAAAAAATTATTTTAATTGGAAAATAATTACTTTACATTTATTGTGGTTTTTTTTTTTACCATACGTCAATATGAATCAGCCACAGGTATACATGTGTCCCCACTACCCAGAAACCCCCTCCCACCATCCTCCCCATCCTATCTCTCTGGTTTTTCCCAGAGCCCTGGCTTTGGGGGCCCTGCTTCATGCATCAAATTTGCACGGGTCATCCTTTCTTCTTTTCCTGTTGACTCTTCTTGGCTCATCCATCCCAGCACCATTTCCTACTGATCCCAATACCTAAAAATCTCCCTGTGTACTCCTGGCCAATTTCACCACTATTGTTTTCATCACCCTTGATTGGAACAGTTTCTTAAAAGAAACATGTGTATTTATTTATTTGGTAGTATCGGTCTTTGTTGCAGCACTCGATATCTTTCATTATGGCTCATAGACTCTCTAGTTGTGGCATGGGGCTAGTTGCTCCGCAGGATGTGAGATCTTAGTTCCCTGAACAGGGATTGAACCTGTGTTCCCTGCATTGTAAGGCAGATACTTAACCATTGGACAACCAGTGAAGTCCTTAGAACAGACCCCAATCTTGTGAACCCTATCTCATCATTCAAGATTTATGCCTCGGGCCACCTCCTCTGAGAAGCCCTCTCCCCTCTGTGGGGACTTGGCCCCCTGCCTTCTGCATTCTGTGCCCTACACCTCACTTTTATTGTTCTCAGCATTATCCATCTACATGGGTCCTATATCTTTTCCTCTATAGAGTGTGAGCTCCTGAGTATTGTTTCATCCACTTTTACATCTTATGTGCAGTGTCTGGTTCACAGAAGAAGTACAATAAGTGTTTTTTAAAAACAGTGGAAGAATACAAGGAGCATCTTTCCATCTCTCTGGATTCTGGTTTCTGTTATTATGATACAAGCCTTGAGAGTAGGAGAATTGTGAAACTAATGCCAAGTAAACTAATTGTCTCAACAACTTCCTTAAATCTCATTTTAAGGATGACAGCTGTGGTTTCTCTTTCTAGGTTGACTTATTCTACTTCTAGTTCTACTTCTAACAGAGAGGACAGAATATGTTCTTTTCAAATGGAATATAGCATTATCACCTATTGATAAATCAAATTAAAAGTGAGAAGAAAAAACAAGTTTAATTTTGTTAGAGATGAGGAAAATATATTCCAAATGAGGATGAATGGAGGCTTAACTTCAGAAGGTTAAGAATATACTTAGACATCCACTCATTTGATTATCTACTTAACAAGTAATATTAAGCATTTATTACATGCTCAAAACTGCCTTGACAGTTTAGCACTAATAAGGACTGGGCATGATTCTTTCTTTTTTGTAATATACCAGTTTCCCAGAACTCAAAATATTGGTCTACTTTTTTGCCTTATGATTTGCAGGAGGCATGAAAGACAAATATATTTTATGCTTAAAGTATGCTTGAAACATTAAAATATCTTCATAAATGAATCCTATTATCTCTTTCCCACTGGTAATGTTTTCTTTATTTAAAAAGTAGGATTCAAATTTTCTTGTCTTGATGGAAAGTAATGGACATTAAAAAAGATTTCAGGGAACAATTTTACTTACAGGCTTATTCTTCTATGATTGGGAAATAGTTACAAAGAGGTCTCCTTCCTATCCCCATCCCAGCTTATGAAGAATGGATAGTAAAAATAATTTGTAACCTATCTTTAAAAAGACAACAGTAACAAAACAGCAGTGGAGAACTTTTCAAAGTGAACTAAAGATGCTTTGGAATTGATTAGGATAAGAATGATATTTCTATACAATATTTTGTTATTTTGCCTTAAGTTGTTAATTTCCTAATCTCTCACCTTTTGAACCAGTTTTTGGAGGTAGAGAAAACTCTTGAGAGTCCCTTGGACAGCAAGGAAACCAGACCAGTCAATCCTAAAGGAAACTGAAAGTGCAAGTGCAAGTCATTCAGTCGTCTCCGACTCCTTGCGACCGCATGGGCTATACAGCCATGGAATTCTCCAGGCCAGAATACTGGAGTGGGTAGTCTTTCTCTTCTCCAGGGGATCTTCCCAACCCAGGGATTGAACCTAGGTCTCCTGCATTGCCAGTGGATTCTTTAGCAGCTGAGCCATAGGAATCAACTCCAAATATTCACTGGAATGACTGATACTGAAGCTGAAACTCCAATACTTTGGCCGCCTGATGGAAATAACAGACTCATTGGAAAAGACCCTGATTCTGGGAAAGATTGAAGGCAGGAGGAGAAGAGGGATGACAGAGGATGAGATGGTTGGATGGTATCACCATCTCAATGAACATGAGTTTGAGCAAACTCTGAGACATAGTGAAGGACAGGGAAGCTTGGCGTGCTTCTGTTCATGGGGTCATGAAGAGTCGGACACCACTTAGTGACTAAATAACAACAGCAACATAAAACCAGGACACCCAAGATGAGCAGACGTTAGCGCTTTATATCCTTTACCTGCTAAGAAGCTGCTTAGTCAGAGGTGAGGGGCCATGGGACTTCAACTGTGAGACCGTGATTGGCTTGCATGGAATCAGGAATGCTCTCAAGATTAGAAGGGGTGGGGAGAGAAAGAGGCAGGATCCAGGAGGCAATCACCATGGAAACACTAGTTAATCGTACGGGGAATTGGATCCTGGATGTGGGCAATAGGGATGTGCCTTCACAGCCCTTCCTATACCTGCAGACCAGTCGGACAGCTGCTCGTCAAAGGAGTGTTATGTTGGGCAAGGATGTTGCCTTTAGCCAAGGGTGGTCACATGGAGGGGGGATCCCATGACCCAATAATTGTCAGTCTTCCTAGATGCCAGGGAAGAGTTCTTCCACCTTAAAGTGGGAGGTCCAAGCAGTGCAAATCCAGATGCACTAAATGGGTTGGATGAAGAGACAGATGACTGAAGACACAGGTGACCTTGGGTTTATGTAGACCACACCATGGCAATGAGGTTGGGAGATGAGGAACTTAAATATTTGTGTCACCAGGCAATTTAATAAACAAATTGGTGAGATGTTGTCTTTGTGTATATGTACAACTGTCCTGTGACATCATCCAGCCTCTCTCAGCTAGTTGAATGAATTAATAATCTATTAATTATAATAATAATGCATTAAGTCCCCCAAGCTATTTTGCAGTGATCTCTAAGAAAGGATTTTGGGGGACTTTTGCTTTCTTTAAGAGCACCTTAAATTGTGAATTTTTAAATGGTCTTAACAGCATGTGTATTATCTATGGTGAATCAGATCACTAGCCCAGGTGGGATGCATGAGACGAGTGCTCGGGCCTGGTGCACTGGGAGGACCCAGAGGAGTCGGGTGGAGAGGGAGGTGGGAGGGGGGATCGGGATGGGGAATACGTGTAACTCAATGGCTGATTCGTGTCAATGTATGACAAAACCCACTGAAATGTTGTGAAGTAATTGGCCTCCAACTAATAAAATAAAATTTTAAAAAATATATATATTTTCATGATTTTACAAAATTTCAGATTATAGGTGGTCAGTAAAAAACTGATGGGAGTATTATTGACTGAATAAAAAAGATGGAACTTCAGGCTTGGTATGCTAAATTTACTGAGTCCTTAATGATAAAGTGAAAAAGATGATCTTTGAATTAGTGAAAAGAAAGAGGTAATTCAATCCTTTGAACATGAAAGCGTGTTTCTTTTTTATCTTTCATTTTTTTTCTGGAAGAAATGGGAACTGAACACTGGGAGACTCTTCAGTCTTCAACTGTGAACTTGGGCTGTCAGAGGACTGCAGTACACATCCTTCTCAAACATTCTTTAATTAATTATTAATATTTACTTACCCTTGTACTGTTTAGCACCTTCAGTGTCATGAAGGTCAGTCTTGCTGTGGCTGCCATACAAAATACCACAGACTATGTGGCTGAAACTAAAGAAATTTAATTTCACAATTCTAGATCTAAAAGTGAGAGGGTAACAGGCAGGAAGGCCAGGGGTCTCCAAACAGAGGAAATAGGCTGCAAGTGTCAGACATTTTTATCTCTCTTAAGCAGCAGGAGGAAACAAACTAGTGATTTTTTTTTCTTCTCTATACAAATTTAAAAGGATGTTTCTCTTAAAATGCTGTGTTGCCATGACACCTGGTTTCACCTGAAGCTAACTATTCTCAAAACCTTGAGTTAACCAATACATTTTTTCTTATGGAAATATTTGTCTTAAGCTATGTTAATGTACCCCAGACTCTGTCTTCAAGTTGGTTCCACCAAATGGCCCAACCTACTTACTCAGATATTGTTCCCCTAATCTATGTAAACAAAACTATTTGTTTGGTAAAGATTAGAGTCAATTGATTTATGGCCTGGGATGAATTATCTGGTTCCATTCTAAATTTTAAGACATTCCTTTCTTTTCATTAACAGACTGTAAGTGACTATATAACATACAGCTAAAGACTAGGAGGGGGGTACTCTTTCTGCCCCCTTCTGATGCCTATGTCAGAAACTTTCTCTATCTCCTTTATACTTTAATAAAACTTTATTACACAAAAGCTCTGAGTGATCCAGCCTCGTCTCTGGCCCCAGATTGAATTCATCTCCTCTGGAGGTCAAGAATCCCAGCGTCTTATCATTCAGCAACAACCTTTCAAAAGTCCTCATCAAGAGGCTGACATGGTTGGTTTCTCCTAGGTCTTCTTTTCTTGGCTTGTACAACTTGTCTTCTTCTGGGATCTTCATGTGGTTTTTCCCTCAGTGCGTGCCTCTGTCCTAGTATCCTCTTCTTATAATGACATCTATCAGAGTTGATTAAGGTACACCTTAATAACCTCATTTTAACCTAATTACTGTGCAAGATACTATCTTCAAATACCTTCTATGGTATTGGGGGCTATAACTTCAACACAAAATATTGTGGGAACACAATTCAGCCTAGAACAATAGATATTCTTGTTTTGTTTCATTTTCATGTTTTATAATTAATACAATATGCCAATTTCAGTGTCATCAACTGAATGGCAATTGGCTCTGGACCCTTCATATCCCACCCACACCCAACACATCAAATCAGCAATATTTTATGGACAAATTCCCTTTGGAATAAATCAGGAACTGATTGTAAGTCTTCTGCATCATGGGAGAATGCAAAACCAGACTGACCAAAGCTGGTAGGAAGATACAGGATGTCTTCCTACCAGAGATCCTGCACCTATGGCAGTGCCTATGATCAGGAGGAGACTTCCTAGCTCCACCCGGCTTCACCATGGGGAAAAGGGGACTTGGTCCAGGGTCCCAGCTCTTCTAAGGGGGTTCCTCACTTAGAGGATTGGCTTTTGTCTTATCTGTCTCAGAGCGCTGATAGTTCTGGGACAGTCTAGCTGCCACAGGGGGAATGAAGGCAGTGATTTTGACTGCTAAATGCTTTAGCTCCCACCTTCTTTAGCACAGAATGAGCAAGCAAAAGCCACAGTGGCCTGCTTCTCCCTGGGGAGGGTTCATAGAGACCCTCAGAATCTCTGGTCAGGCTTGTTGGTGAGGCATTTCTCCTGTACAAAGGTAGATAATGAAGACTGAAATCCATACCTACTTTCTCCAACACATAGGCACTGATACATAAAGTCAAGGAAAATGAAGAACCAGGCAAAGATGTTCCAAACAAAAGAACAAGATGAGCCTCCAGAAACCAACTCTAATTAAGTGGATTTGTACGATTTACTTAACAGAAAATTAAAAATAGCTCTCACTAAATCCACATACCTATAGATATCTTATCTTCGGCAAAGGAGGGAAGAATATACAATGGAAAAAAGACAACCACTTTAATAAGTGGTGCTGGGAAAACTGGTCAACCACTTGTAAAAGAATGAAACTAGAACACTTTCTAACACCATACACAAAAATAAACTCAAAATGGATTAAAGATCTAAATGTAAGACCAGAAACTATAAAACTCCTAGAGGAGAACATAGGCAAAACACTCCCTGGCATAACTCACAGCAGAATCATCTATGACCCACCGTCCAGAATATTGGAAATAAAAGCAAAAATAAACAAATAGGACCTAATCAAACTTAAAAACTTTTGCACAACAAAGGAAACTATAAACAAGATGAAAAGACAGCCCTTAGAATGGGAGAAAATAATAGGAAATGAAGCAACAGACAAAGGATTAATCTCAAAAATATACAAGCAACTCCTGAAGCTCAATTCCAGAAAAATAAATGACCCAATAAAAAAATGGACCAAAGATCTAAACAGACATTTCTCCAAAGAAGACATACAGATGGCTAACAAACACATGAAAAGATGCTCAACATCACTCATTATCAGAGAAATGCAAATCAAAACCACAATGAGGTACCATTACACACCAGTCAGGATGGCTACTATCCAAAAGTCTACAAGCAATAAATGCTGGAGAGGGTGTGGAGAAAAGGGAACCCTCTTACACTGTTGGTGGGAATGCAAACTGGTACAGCCACTATGGAGAACAGTGTGGAGATTCCTTAAAAACCAGGAAGTAGAACTGCCATTTGACCCAGCAATCCCTCTCCTGGGCATACACACCGAGGAAACCAGATTTGAAAGAGACACATGCACCCCAATGTTCATCGCAGCACTGTTTATAATAGCCAGGACATGGAAGCAACCTATATGCCCATCAGCAGATGAATGAATAAAGAAGCTGTGGTACATACACACTATGGAATATTACTCAGTCATTAAAAGGAATTCATTTGAATCAGTTCTAATGAGATGGATGAAACTGGAGTCCATTATACAGAGTGAAGTAAGCCACAAAGATAAACACCAATAGAGTATACTAACGCATATATATGGAATTTAAAAAGATGGTAATGATAACCCTATATGGAAAACAGAAAAAGAGACACAGATGTACAGAATAGACTTTTGAACCCTGTGGGAGAAGGCGAGGGTGGGATGTTCTGAGAGAATAGCATTGAAACAAGTATACTATCAAGCGTGAAACAGATCACTAGCCCAGGTTGGATGCATGAGACAAGTGCTGAGGGCTGGTGCACTTGGAAGACCCAGAGGGATGGGATGGAGAGGGAGGTGGGAGGGGGGATTGGGATGGGGAACACATTTAATCCATGGCTGATTCATGTCAATGTATGGCAAAAACCACTACAATATTGTAAAGTAATTAGCCTCCAACTGATAAAAATAGATGAAGAAAAAAAAAAAAAAAAAAGCTCTCACAAAGATCCATAGAAAAACACATGAACAGAAAGAGAATTTCACAAGATAGAAAATATTTTAAAAATACCAAACAGAATACATGACCCTGAAAAACAAATAATTGAACAGAAAAACTCACTGAGTTATTTTAAAATAACTGCTACAGCTAATAAATGAATTTTTTAAAAGTTGTAGGATTCAAGATCAACGTACAAAAATCAGTTGTGTTTCTATACACTAACAATGGGCTGTCTTGGGAGGGGGGCGGTTCAGGATGGGGAACACATGTACACCCGTGGCTGATTCATGTCAATGTATGGCAAAAACCACACTACAATATTGTAAAGTAATTAGCCTCCAATTAAAACAAAAACAAACAAACAAACAATGAACTGTCTGAAAAGGAAAGTAGGAAAACAATCCCATGTACAATAGCATCAAAAGGAACAAAATACTTGGAAATAAACTTATTAAGGAGATGAATGAATAGAAAGATAGCCTGTGCTAATGGATTGGAAGAACTAATTTTGTTAAAACATTGACATGACCCAAAGAAATCTACAGATTCAACTCAATCTTTATCTAAATTCCAATGAAATATTCTAATAAAAATAGAAAAAAGCAATTCTACAATTCATGTGGCACTACAAAAGGTTATAAACAACCAAAACTATTTTAAGAAAGAAAAACAAGGCTGGAGCATTGTGCTTTCTGATTTAAAATGCTTTGCAGACATACCATGGAGATATGGGGACTTGGTGCCAGACCACAACAATAAAGCAAATAACAGAATAAAGTGAGTCATATGAAGTTTTTGGTTTTCCTGAGCATATAAAAGTTATGTTTATACTATACTGTAGTCTATTAAATGGACAATAGTGTTATATCTAAAAAAACAATGTACATATCTTAATTAAAAATACTTTATTCCTAAAAAATGCTAAAAATCATCCAATCCTTCAGTGAGTCATAACTTTACAACAAAGTAAAGCTCAATAAAATGAGGTTTTCCTGTTCAAAGCTAAAGTCATCATGCTGTTAGCATAAAGACAGACATATAAATCAATGGAATAGCATAGAACGCCAAAAAATAAATCCTAACATAAATGATCAGCTGATTTTCAATGAGAATATTAAGAATACACAATGGGGGAAAGGACAGTCTCTTCAACAAATGGTGCTGGGATCTCCAGCCTCTATTCCAAAATGTAGCTACTACTCTTACTTCTAACATGTTGTATTAGTTCTATTATAATTGAATCTTGTGCTATGTATTCTTTTATGTCCAGCTTCTTTTACTCAATATTTATTTTTTTGAGTATCACATTTTGTTGCACAGAGCAGTATTTCTTTCATTTCTATTTTTGTAATGTATTTCATTGTATAAATAGATGACTGTTATCAAGGTCAAACTCAGTACTGCTTGCTGCATGACAGGGCCAATAGACCAAGAGATAAGTTGTTGGGGCAAGGAATAGTGACTTTATTTGGAAAAATGTCAGGTTTGGAAAGATGTCAGACTGAGAAAATGGTGAACTAGTGTCCCAGAGAACCAACTTCCCAGAGTTAGAATTCAGGCTTCTTTTATAGAGAAAGGGGAGGGAGTAAAGTCAAACAATTTCTGGTTTGGGTCAGCCACAGGAGTGAATGTATTAATTTCTTCCTCCCTGCAGTCATTCACAGGGCCTGGTCAGGATGTTTCCTCTGAGCTAAACAAAGGTGTTTTAGCTTAGTGAATGCTCATTACTTGGGAGACAGGGTTCCCAGAAATGGGCCATTGTGTGTAGTTCAAGCTTATAGGCAATATCCCTTTAGTAATTAATCTGTTATAGAATACAAATTTTCTTTCCTATTGCAACACCATTTACTCCTTCTGCAGAAAGACTACTACAAATAACAGTATTATAAACATTCCTGTGCAGAGTTTGATGCATATATGAAGGCATTTCTGTTGATCATGGGGTATACATAAGCTCAAATGTAGTAGTTATCTAAGTTTCCAAAGAGTATATACTAGTTTATATAACCCGGATCATGGATATATGAAATTTCTGTTTTCTCTATATCCTTGCCAAAATTTGCATATTTATTTAAAAATTAGCTATTCTGGTTGATGTGCAGTGGTGTCTCATTGAAATTTTATTTCCCTTGACTGCTAATGAGTTTGCTCTTCATATATACTTACTGGCCATCTAGATATTCTCTTTTAATCAGTAGCTGTTCAAATCTCTTGCCAAATTAAAAAAAAAAAAAAAAGAACATACATTGACAACCTTTTCCTATAGTTCTTAAGATATTCTAAATGTGATCCTCTATTGTTACAGGTGTCACAAATATCTTTCCCACTCTGTGACTAGCAGTTTTTTCTCTACATGTAATGATTTTTGGTTTAAACTGATGTTCAGTTGTCTCCTAGAAGTCTGTTTATTTCACCTACTTCAGTGCACAATCATCCTGGAAAATGGCTACAAGTTCCTTTTGTGTGTATGTGGGGGGTCCAGTCAGAAGATTTATAGCATCAGCTATAAGCAGGGAAGAAGGATCATTCCTTAAGAGGAACAAGATGACCTCTTTCATGTGCATGGTCTGGGGTCTGTCTGTTAGCTAAGGTCCTCACTTGCCCCTCTCTGTGGTGACTCTCATAAATCTTAACCTTTGCCAGATCTATAGAGCTCTTGGTCCTGTATGTCAAGAAGCACTTTTATTAGAACCTGTTTATTTCAGTTTTAGGGACTCCATGATTTTGGTTAGCTCTTGGCAAAGATTCCTCTGGATTAATCCTTTCTGAGTATGATTTGGGCCCTATTAGCCATTATGACCTATTACCCATTATGGTAAAACATTCACTTCATTTCTGGCCCTAAGATCTTGCAGTGACCATGAAATTCAGGGAGCCCATCCCCAGGGCAGCAATTAACATGGTCAGTCATGGCCTATGCTGAACTGGACACATCCTCTTGATACTCCGGGAGATGTGGAGAACGTGTATATGAAAATTTACTCCGGCCTCTTCCAGTCTTCCTAAGGCTTTAAAATCTTCCTGTATAACATCAACTCTCAAAATGTTTCGTCTCAGTTTCCTTTTATATTCTTTAAAAATCTGTATTTGTTTATTTGACTGTGTTGGGTCTTAGCTGGTGCGTGTGGACTCTCCACTGCAGCATGCGGGCTCCTCTTCACGGCATGCCAGCTCTGGAGCGTGAGGGCTCAGTAGTTGCTGTGGTGAGTTTAGGTCCCAGACCAGGGATCAAACCCACGTGCCCTGCCCTGGAAGGTGAATTCTTAACTACTGGACCACCAGGGATGTCCCCTTCCTTTATATCCTTAAAAATTATTGAGAAACTCAAAGAATTTTACTTATGTGACTTATTGAGTACCCAAATTAAAATGGTTAAAGGTTAACAATGTTTATCAATAATTTATTTAGAATAACAAGGATAAACTCATCACATATTGACATAAATGACATACTTTTAATGGAAATAGCTACATTTTCTCAAACAAAAATAATGAGAAAAGTATTATTGCTTTATACTTTTGAAAATATCTTTGAAAACAAGAGAAGATAGCTAGGTTTCATGTCTGCTCCTGTATTCAGTTTTTTGAGGTAGGTTACTTCAGGTGGAACAGATGAAAGAATTGATTCACATGGATGTTTAGTTGGAAAATGGAGGAATATTTTAATAGTTTTCTCAGATAATTGTAGATACTCTTCTTTGATTTAGCACAGAAGTGAAAGTGAAGTGAAAGCCACTCAGTCGTGTCCGACTCTTTGCCACCCCACGGACTATATAGTTCATGGAATTCTCCAGGCCACAATACTGGAGTGGGTAGCTTTTCCCTTCTTCAGGGATCTTCCCAATCCAGTGATTGAACCCAGGTCTCCCACAATGCAGGCATGCAGGCAGATTCTTTACCAGCTGAGCCACAAGGGAAGCCCAAGAATACTGGAGTGGGTGTCCTATCCCTTCTCCAGTGGATTTTCCCAACCCAGGAATCAAACCTGGGTCTCCTGAATTCAAGGTGGATTCTTTACCAGCTGAGCCACAAGGGAGGCCCAAACTGCCCCATAATAATTTCTTAAGGGTTAATTTCACTGTGACAATGAACCCATATAAATAAAATTTTCTATTCTGTAGCAACATTAGCATCTATTGCTCTGCCTTGCACTTTGAATGTATCTCTTATCCATGCATTATTTTGTAGCACCATGCATTGATTCTCTGAGTTATTCAGATTTTTGAAATATTGACATGTTCCATTATACGATATTAAAAATTAACTTTTGATAATATCAGTACCAACCTCAAATTCTTTATGCATGCTTCCTTTGCCATTACACAAAATACTAAAAATGAATGTACTCAAGTAGTGGAACTTTACAATGTTAACAGTTTTTACTACTTCATCAAAAACATTATTAAGTGAAACTGGCAATTTTTTTTTTTTTTTTTGTACAAGTTCATGGTGGTAAAGCATACAAAAACTGTTAATATAGTGTAGTACATTGCTGTGATTTATGGTAATATGTCAGTAGTTCTACATACTTTTTTTTTTTTACATTATCAGTATAAATGTCAAGCTGGTGAAAAAAGTAAATAATATATAAAATTATTATGAAATTAGTTTGGATCCTGTAAGCCTCATATAAGGTTTTTAGGGACTCCAGTCATCTGTGAAATACATTGAGAACTATCGCTCTACAATATACCAAGAAAGTTCTAGTGTCTTGCCTTACTTAGTGTAGGCCAGCACTGGGTCTAGATTTCTGTCAATAAATCAGGAAAATGTTAGAGCCATGGCCAGTGACTTTTTGACTCATTAAATCTGGAATTTCTCTTTTGTAAGCCCATATGAATAACTTGAGCTTGGGCCAGCATTACATTTTCCCTGCCAGAGGTAGCAACACTGGGATTCATTCTCTTAAGTGCTCCTCAGATTTCTACTGATACATAGTGGCAACACCCTGTGACTCCTGTGATGATATATCTTGTATCTCCTCAGGGGCTACACTTTTACCTTATCCTCTGGTGCCTCCCAAGATTTCTCTGGTTGTAGTTCTAAAAATATGCCAGCAAATGTGGAAAACTCAGCAGTGGCCACAGGACTGGAAAAGGTATTCTCATTTCAATCCCAAAGAAGGGCATTGCCAAAGAATGTTCAGACTACTGCATAATTGAACTCGTTTCACAAGCTAGTAAGTTAATGCTCAAAATCCTACAAGCTAAGCTTCAATAATATATGAACTGAGAACTTCCAGATATACAAGCTGGATTTAGAAAAGGCAGAGGAACTAGAGATCAAATTGCCAACATCCATTGGATCATAGAGAAAGCAAGGAAATTCCAGAAAAAAAAAATCTACTTCTGCTTCACTGACTACAGTAAAGCCTTTGACTATATGGTTCACAACAAACTGTGGAAAGTTCTTAAAGAGATAGGAATACCAGACCACCTGACCTGCCTCTTGAGAAACCTATATGCTGGTAAAGAAGCAACAGTTAGAACTGAACATGGAACAACAGTCTAGTTCAAAATCTGGAAAAGAGTATGTCAAAGTTGTATATTGTCATCCTACTTATTTAACTTATATGCAGAATATATCATGTGAAATGCAGGGCTGGATGAAGCACAAGCTGGAATCAAGATTGCTGGGAGAAATATCAATAACTTCAGATATGCAGATGATACCACACTAACGACAGAAAGCGAAGAGAAACTAAAGAGCCTCTTGATGAATGTGAAAGAGGAGAGTGAAAAAGTTAAACCAGAAACTCAATATTGGGAAAAAAAAAAACAAAGATCTTGGCATATGGTCCCATCACTTCATGGTCATTAGATGGGGAAACAGTGGAAAGAGTGACAGATATCTCCTTCTTGGGCTCCTAAATCACTGCAGACCAGTGACTGCAGCCATGAAATTGAAAGATGCTTGCTCCTTGGAAGAAAAGCTATGACAAACCTAGCCAGTGTTTTAAAAACCAGAGACATTGCTGTGCCAAAAAAGGTCCATATAGTCAAAGCTATGGTTTTTCCAGTAGTCATGTAGGAATGTGATAGTTAGATCATAAAGAAGGGTGAGTGCCAAAAAATTGATGCATTCAAACTGTGATACTGGAGAAGACTCTTGAGAGTTGTTTAGACAACAAGGAGATCCAATCAGTCAATTCTAAAGGAAATCAACCCTGAATACACATTGGAAGAACTGATGCTGAAGCTGAAGCTCCAATATTTGGCTACCTGATTCAAGGAGCCAACACACTGGAAAAAGACCCTGATGCTGGGAAAGATTGAAGGCAAGAGGGGAAGGGGATGACAGAGGATGAGATGGTTGGATGGCATCACTGACTCAATGGACATAAGTTTGAGCAAACTCAGGGAGATAGTGAAGGACAGGGAAGCCTGGCTGCTGTAATTCATAGGATTGCACAGAGTCAGATAGGATTTAGTTACTGAACAACAACAACATCTAGAAACAACAAAGATGGTGAAGATAAGACAATAAAAGTGTTAATAAGTAATTATTTCTAAGGTAACTGCAAGGGGTTGTCATAGCAAACACCCTCTTCCAACAACACAAGAGAAGAATCTACACATGGACATCACCAGATGGTCAATACCGAAATCAGATTGATTATATTCTTTGGAGCCAAAGATAGAGAAGCTCTAAACAGTTGGCAAAAACAAGATCAAGAGCTGACTGTGTCTCAGATCATGAACCCCTTATTGCCAAAATCAGAGTTAAATTGAAGAAAGTGGGGAAAATCATTAGACCATTCAGGTATGACCTAAATCAAATCCCTTATGCTTATACAGTGGAAGTAAACAATAGATTCAAGGAATTAGATCTGATAGACAGACTGCCTGAAGAACTATGAATGGAGGTTCATGACATTGAAAAAGAAGCAGTAATAAAAACCATCCCCAAGAAAAAGAAATGCAAAAAGACAAAATGGTTGTCTGAGGAGGCCTTACAAATAGCTGAGAAAAGAAAAGAAGTTAAAGGCAAAGGAGAAAAGGAAAGATATATCCATTTGAATGCAGAGTTCCAAAGAATAGCAAGGAGAGATAAAGTCTTCCTTGGTCAGTGCAAAGAAATAGACAAAAATAATACAATGGGAAAGACTAGAGATCTCTTCAGAATAATTAGAGATACCCAGAGAACATTTCATGCAAAGATGGGCACAATAAAGGACAGAAATAGTATGGGCCTAACAAAGCAGAAGATATAAAGAAAAGGTGGCGAGAATACACAGAAGACCTATACAAAAAAGATCTTCATGACCCAGAAAACCACGATGGTGTGTACTCACCTACAGCCAGACATCCCGGAATGTGAAGTCAAGTGGTCCTTGACTATGAACAAAGCTACCGGAGGTGATGGAATTCAAGTTGAGCCATTTCAAATCCTAAAAGATGATGCTGTGAAAGTGCTGCACTCAATATGTGAGCAAATCTGGAAAACTCAACAGTGGCCACAGGACTGGAAAAGGTCAGTTAGACATGTATGGATGTGAAAGTTGGACTTATAAAGAAAGCTGAGCGCTGAAGAATTGATGCTTTTGAACCGTGATGCTGGAGAAGACTCTTGAGAGTCTCTTGGACAGCAAGGAGATCCAACCAGTCAATCCTAGCAGAAATCAGTCCTGAATATTCATTGGAAGGACTGATGCTGAAGCTGAAACTCCGATACTTTGGCCACCTGATGCAAAGAACTGACTCACTGGAAAAGACCCTGATGCTGGGAAAGATTGAAGGCAGGAGGAAAAGGGGATGCCAGAGGATGAGATGGTTGGATGGCATCACCAACTCGATGGACATGAGTTTGAGCAAACTCTGGGAGTTGGTGATGAACAGGGAAGCCTGGTATTCTTCAGTCCATGGGTTTGCAAAGAGTTGGACATGACTGAGGGACTGAACTGAACTGAACTGATAACATTTCCTTCTGGCAGTTGGAAACTAATCTCATGAATACTGTTTCTTTTATTGGCAATGGAGGCAGCAGAATGCAGGGTTTCAAGGGTTCTTAGCTTCATATACTGGCCTGGATGTTTGGGGTCCATGTCCTTTCCAATCAGTGTTCTAACTTTAGCCTATGAGGCGCTGTGAGTTTAGGAATTCAATTTCCATTATAATTCAATCACCTGCCCCCTTCAAAAATTTCATCCTTTAGAAATAGAAAATAAGAGGGTTTTTTTTGTTTGTTTGTTTGTTTTTAGGACTATCATAGAAAGCATCTATTCACTTTGACCTTGAGCTTGGAATTTAAAGAGTCAAGTTTTAAGATCCATACCACCTACCTTTTCTCCAGTGCCCTTAAAAGCAAGCAAGCAACCCTACTGTAGCTCCTAAATTTTTCTAAAATGTTCACTGAGAGCAACTATTGGTAACTCTAAGCCCTGCTGTCTATAGGCACTATAACAGAAGTTTCTGAAGGTGCTGGTTTAAGTTACTTTCCACTGCCTGCCATGTTTCCTTTACCCCTGGCAAATGAGTCACTAAGGTCTTTAAATTTGATCAGACCTGTGAACTAGTTCCAGAAAACTCAGGACCAATTCAGAAAACTCATCTTTAAGGCTGCTTCCCTGAAACCTCTTCTGTTACCATTGTTTCTGTATGAGTTAAGGTTCATTCAGAGACACAGAACCACTGTGAGTGATGCAGAATAGGGATGCGTAGGCATATGACCTCACATGATTGTGAGAACTAATGAAGATCTGGAAAATCATTGCCTCTATTGGAGTCCTGGAGTTACTGTGAATCGCTGAGGCCAACAATCAAGAAGAAAAGCTGGATGTAAAGAGGGAGAGAATGAGGATGGTCTGGAATTCACGGGACCAGCTGGAAACCACCTGTTACTGCCTCCAGTCTCCATGTCGAAGTCACCTGTAGAGGAATCTGGAGACTTCTTTCACTAGAGCTGCACATGCCTCTGGTCCTGGACTTAGAGAAGCTGAATGAGAAACTCTTATGGGGGGGGTGGAGGAGCCACAGGCTCAGGGAAGCCCTTTGTTAAGGGCAAATCAGAAGAGCAGGGTCAGTGTGAACTGCAGCCATCACCTGGAGCCCTGGACCAGCTGCAGATAGTGGCCGCTGTGTCTCCTGTATCTTTATTAAGCTCGTGCAAATCCTTGTGTCCAGTCTGCCGGGAATTGTACAGACAAGGGTGTCTAGTTCCACTAGGTAGATGACATTGTGTGAAGCCACTATGGATTCTGTTTATACCTTCATAATTTAAAAACCTTTTGGCAGAAACCAGCACAATTCTGTAAAGCGATTACCCTTCTGTTAAAATATAAATTAATTAAAAAATATGGCACACTCTTTATTAAATTATTTTTATTGGTTTAAATTTAATCTTGCCAACACTTTCCATCCCCCTGATCTTATTATTGGTTCCTTGCTTATCATTTCACAATCAGTCTTTTCTAGATGAAAATAAGCAAGTACTTATTTTCTTTATTTGGTTTTGTATGTTTATTCTTTTGATATTCTGAAAGTTTTGTACTCTGATTTTAGCTTCTCAGATAGTTATATATATTACTACTGCTAGTGTGTGACATAATTTTAGTTCTTATTTAGTTGGTAATGGACTTCCCTGGTGGCTCAGACGGTAAAGAATCTGCTTGCAATGAGGGAGACCTGGGTTTGATTCCTGGATTGGGAAGATCCCCTGGAGGAGGGCATGGCAACCCACTCCAGTATTCTTGCCTGGAGAATCCCTATGGACAGAGGAACCTGGCAGGCATCAGTCCATGGAGTTGCAAAGTGTGGGACATAACTGAGGCACTAAGCAGGAGTCAGTAATGACTTGAATGATGAATTTCTACAATTAGCATAATTTGACATCTTCATACTTCTGTTTCCTCCTATGAGGATTTTTTTTTTCTGTTGCCTGATTTCATATTGTTAATATGATTTATTTTTGTATTTAATCTTTATAACTGAGTATATCTCTATTGGACTTTCCAGGTGGTACTAGTGGTAAAGAACCCACCCGCCAAAGCAGGACATATAAGAGACGTGGGTTCCATCCTTGGGTCATGAAGATCCCCTGGAGGATGGCCCTGAAGCCCACTCCATTATTTTTGCCTGGAGAATCCCATGGACCAAGAATCCTGGCTACAGTCCATAGGGTCACAAAGAGTTGGATGTGACTGAAGTGACTTAGCTCGCATATCTCTGTTACTTTATTTATAGCTTTAAACTACATCTTTTGGTTTCAAGTTATAAAAAGATGAAGACAGATACATACTCATCCTTTTTTAGGCGTTCTCTCTACTTTGCCATATCAACTTTTATTCACTATAGTACTGTTTCCATCGTGTCATAGTTCATAACACTAAAATCCTCCTCTGTAGCTGTAACTCCCTTCATTATTTAGCCTATGTCCTGTATTTAAATGGATTTAATGCTTCAAGTCTGCAATTTTTACCACAGTGTTTCTAGTCCTTTTTTGTCACTTGAAGTTTTTCCTCTAATGCATTTATCAACAAAAGATGGTGTGAATCACATTTCCTGAGTTCTATATATTAAAAATATTTTTCAGTGATCTTTAAATTGATAAGATAGCTTGGCCTGGTAAATTTTTCTTGTAATTAACCAGGTAATAATTTTCCTTCTGAAGATGTGTGCAGTCTGTCCTCTCTCCCAGAAATGAATGCCACTGTGAGAGACAAGAGGGTCCTCTGAGTTTTGGGAGGGAAATGTGCCTTTTTTTCTGGGATTTTCAAGAGTTCTTTCTGTTTTTGGAATGCTAGTAACTTCTAGTACTTGTATTGAAGCTTAAAATTCTGTATTGATATTTTCTGACCCATTGTGTACCCCTTTAATCTATAATTTCTTATAATCTATCATTTTAAGTGTATTTTTACTTCAAGAAAGATTTCTTGAATTAAAATTTCTTGGACTTACTTTCTGTCCTGGTGTATTTTATTTTCTTCTCTATGTTTTTCATAAGCTCCACATGACATTTTTCATTTCCTTTGACTGTTTTCTCAATTAATCATCAGATTTTGTATCTTTCTTGATCTCTTACCTTTTAGGTGCAGTATTTTTATTACTGTTTTTAAGTTATTGGAAATGGTTTTTATTTAATATTCATGGGCTACATTTTAAATTTATTTTTATCCCTCATTTTTATTCCTTTTGTTTCATATGTATATATTTTAGATAATATATCATTAAAAAGATCACATTCAAACAGGATATTTCTCCCTGAGCTGCTGCTGCTGTTGAGTCACTTCAGTCGTGCGACCACATAGACTGAGCCCACCAGGCTCCCCCGTCCCTGGGATTCTCCAGGCAAGAACACTGGAGTGGGTTGCCACTTCCTTCTCCAATGCATGAAAGTGAAAGGTGAAAGTGAAGTCGCTCAGTCGTGTCCGACTCTTAGCAACCCCATGGACTGCAGCCTACCAGGCTCCTCCGTCCATGGGATTTTCCAGTCAAGAGTACTGGAGTGGGTTGCCATTGCCTTCTCCATCTCCCTGAGCTAGCAGTTTATTAAAAGATGTTTTGTAGAAAGAAAGCTCTGCTATCTGGGTTCAGAAACTTCCTGCCTCCCCGGGGAGGCCTCCAGCTGTTCAGCTGAGGAAAATTAGAAGCTTAAAACTCCTGATCTTTCTCACATCCCGCATCACAGCATATTTGCAGAATGGTGTTTTCTGTTTGTTTCA
This sequence comes from Muntiacus reevesi, assembly GCF_963930625.1. Taxonomy (NCBI): domain Eukaryota; kingdom Metazoa; phylum Chordata; class Mammalia; order Artiodactyla; family Cervidae; genus Muntiacus; species Muntiacus reevesi. Next base: position 3,243,653 of record NC_089264.1, read on the forward strand.
AATTTATCTAGTGCTTATGCACATTGTGATGTCAGAGGAATATAGGAAGGAATCTAGGGTAGCGTTTTTAGACAGACCACGGGCCCCATTCTTGTAGATGACCTTATCCCTCGACCATCCATGACTTCAGAAAACCCTGTTCCCTCTCAGACACTTTAGCTGCTGGAATCCTGTGTATGTGTCTCTCATTGTGGTCCAAGTTTCCCTTTCTAGCATAATCCATCTTGAGTGGCTTCTGGCTATGGGTGCATCTTCATCCCATCAGAGGTGGGGTTTCTTTTTCTATTTCATGTGCTCCCTCTTGTCTTGGAATGCAATTGAAAAAGGAGAGTAGGGTGAGAGATCTCTCATACCTCACTATCTTCTGGTTTAACATTTTCTAAAAAGAAATCTGTAGAAAATTTCAATACTTCTTCAAATGTCTTCACAATATTAAACACACACACACACAGTTTTATAGAAAAGGATAGGCTTACACAGAGCTGGCTCATCTACTTTGTTAGCTCAGTTGAGAGATAAAACTGATTTTTCCTTATAAGTTTGTGTTTGCCAAATGAAGAGGAAAAAGCAAATACAAGGTTTCCATCATGAAAGCAGGCAACTGGCACTGGTCCAAAATCCTCTCCCGACTCCCAACTTAATTCCACCTTGATTCCCTCTGATGGCGGTCTATGTTATACATAGTAATTTCTTTGTCTGAATATGTTTTTGTGATAAGAAAATATTTATAAGGTCTTGTTCCGTACTGGCCTCTCAGTAAGCAAAAGATACACAGAATACTTGAGAGCATTCTGAAGAATGGGATGACTTTCCTCTTCCTTTCTCTTTCCATTTAAAGTGATAATGGACAGTTATCAGAGGACCCCAGAATCTTCAGAACTGGCGAGATCCTTGAGACTTTTGGAGAAATTGACTGCAAAGGGGATTGAGCTCTTGTCAGAATCCCAGGGATGTTGCAAGGCACTGAGAGTCTGGACAGGGATCTGGTCACCCTGCAGAGCTCCCAGGCCACACGCCGGCACTGGAGGAGGTCTGTGGTTCTTAGACTTAGAAGTAAAGGAGAAATCTTTTGACTTAAGGCACCTTGTGGATCAGACATGAGGAAGAATATCTGGGCAGACGCCTCCTTGCTCAGAAGACACTGAAATTGGGATGTACTGATTCCCTGGTGTTTTGTAAGCTCTTCAGAACTTAGACACAATCTTGAAGAAATGGAGGGAAATTAAAAATGGAAGGACATTATTTCCCACTATTGTAGTAGAACAGGATGTCAGAGGAAACTAATCTGAATAATACAAGAAGGTGAATAACACTTTATTTCTAACACACCTGGGTTTGTGAACAGATACCCATTTTTGTTCCAGATACATCCAGATACGTTGGCTGGACAATGCTTGTAGATGGAATTGCTAGTGAATGGCATCATGTCATCCTTTAATTGATATACCCACTTTTCATTTTAATAGTTGCTGTGCATGAGGGAAACATTTTGGATTCCTGCCAATGTATATTCATTTGAACATACAATTTAAGAGTGAGAGAAGAGTTCACCTCTGAATTTCCCCCTACCATAAAATTAAGACGTCATTAAAACTGAGACATTCACTTACCAACAACTTATCATTTAAACTGAGAGAGCTACAAACAAAGGGGACTTTATAGAATTAAAGGATTGCATGTAGACATCTGACTCACACTAACCACCAAAGAGGTGTTATTGTGAATATATTGCATGTACGTCTTGTGTAAACTTATTCTAAGATTGCTTCATATCCTTATAGCATTCGTACTAACTCACCCCATAATGGTGAGATTCACAATGAGGACAATACCTGTGTTTATGGTACAAAAATTAAATCTTCCTTCTCCTGCAGCTATCACAGAGAATCTGAAAATTGCTCACTGGTAAATCACCTATCTTTCTTCCTCTTACAAACAAGAAAGTCCTTCTTGCTGATAAAAGGCCTGAGTCAATCAATATGAGAAAATACAGAAACAGTAAATTTGATGAAAAGAAGTGAAAAAAAAACCCTGCTTAATTCAGAGGTTGTAGAGAGATTTTGAAGAATTTGAGGAAGACTTCGGAGACTAAGGGAAATGTATAGAAGAAAAAATAGTATTTTTGTAAATGACAATGTGGACTCTTTCTTTGGCTGTCCCTAATATTCTTTGCTTTAAACTAAATTTAAGCATTCTGTTGAGTTTATTGAATGCAGCACAACCTCCAGATAGAAATATGGGAATCTAAGGTGGATAATGATTGTAGCTGCATGCTTCTGAGTGCAAACAGCTCTGAGAGCTTAGGTAAGGAACTGTGTTATAGGATCCCCAACTGAGTGTTAAGTGAAATTTCTTACCTCATCTTCCTACTCAGAATTCCAGCACCAGCAGCAGTGTCCATGGTGCCTGACCACCCAACCCAGAGTGATGGTAAAAGCCATCAAGTCCAGCAGAGGGGCCATCCTCTGGGGTCTGGCTTCAAGGTGAGAGCCTACGTTCCTCCATTACCTCAGTAAGCATCAGCAAGTGTTCTTAATCTGCATAAGCCCCCTGAGAGATCTTAGTATCTGGAAGGAAACCTGTGAAATTGAAAATTATGCCAGTGATTTGAGAAGGGCTTCAAAGTTATTGTAAACTGGGTATAAATATGAATGAGACCTAACTTGTAGATAAGAGCTAGTGCCAAGACCTGTTATGTTTTCCATGTATGTCAACATTTCTTTAGGTATATTTCATTATAATAATGGCATATGCCAAGAATATTTAGAATATCTAGGGCATGAAATTCCCTGTCTTGTTAGCTTTAAGCTAACACATGTTGGAGGTTTGCTACTAAAAATAATGATTTGAGATTTGGAATAGTTAATCTTGAACCATACCTTGTTGTTGTTGCTGTTCAGTCACTAAATCGTGTCCAACTCTTTGTGACCCTATGAACTGCAGCACACCAGGCTTCCCTGTCCTTTATTATCTCCCTGAGTTTGCTCAGGCTCATGTCTATTGAGTCAGTGATGCCATCCAACCATCTTGTCCTCTGTTTCCCGCTTCTCCTCTTGCCCTGAATCTTTCCAAGCGTCAGGTCTTTTCCAATGAGTCAGCTCTTTGAATCAGGCGGCCAAGGTGTTGGAGCTTCAGCTGAAGCATCAGTCCTTCCCATGAATATTCAGGGTTGATTTCCTTTAGGATTGACTGATTGGATCTCCTTACTGTCCAAGGGATTCCAAAGAGTCTTCTCTAGCACCACAGTTCGAAAGCATTGATTTTTTGGCACTCAGCCTTCTTTATGGCTTCATGATTACTGGAAAAATCATAGCTTTGACTATATGGACCTTTGACAGGAAAGTGATGTCTCTGCTTTTTAAGACACCATCTAGGAACTTCCCTGTAGCTCATATGGTAAACAGTCTGCTAAGAATGCAGCAGACCCAGGTTTAGTCCCTGGGTCAGGAAGAACCTCTGGGGAAGGGCTTGGCAACCCACTCCAGTATTCTTGCCTGGAGAATCCCATGGACAGAGGAGCCTGGTGGGCTACAGTCCATGGGGTCACAAAGAGTCAGACATGACTGAGCGACTAAGCACACAGGTTTATTACAGCTTTTCTTCCAAGGAACAAGTGTCTTTTAATTTCATGACTGCAGTCACCATCTGCAGTGATTTTGGAGCCCAAGAAGATAAAACATGCCACTGTTTCTACCTTTCCCATCTATTTGCCATGAAGTGATGAGACCAGATGCCATGATCTTAGTTTTTTGAATGTTGAGTTTTTAAGCCAGTTTTTCACTTTCCTTTTCACCTTCATTAAGAGGCTCTTTGGTTCCTTCTCATTTTCTGCCATTATGGTACACCTGCATATCTGAAGTTGTTGATATTTCTCCCACAATCTTGATTCCAGCTTGAGTCATCCAACCCGGCACTTCACGTGACATACTCTGTATGTAAGCTAAATAAGCCCTGCTTGTGGCAGTGTGTGCACTAAGTCCCCTCAGTTGTGTTCAACTCTTTTTGACCTCATGGATAGCCTACGAGGCTCCTCTGTCCATGGGATTCTACAGGCAAGAATACTGGAATGGGTTGCCATTTCCTTCTTCAGGGGACCTTTCTGACCCAGGAGTCGAAACTATGTCTCCTGCAGCTCCTGTATTACAGGCAGATTCTTTACCACCAAGCCAAGAGGGAAGTCTTGTGGTGGTAGTTAATCATATATCAGGGCAAAGAAAATGACAACCCTGTTGTATAACAATAATAAAATCATGTTTAACTTTCTGTTCGCTACTAAACATGGAAATAGGACATTAATCCAATTCATAACCAAAATGATATTAAATATAAATTTTATAATGCTGGAGAGGGTGTGCAGAAAAGGGAACCATCCTACAGTGCTAGTGGGAATCTAAATTGGTGCAGCCACTATGAAGAACAGTGTGGATGTTCCTTGAAAAATTAAAAAAAGAGTTGCTATGTGATTTAGCAATCCCACTCCTGGCCATATATCCAGAGAAATCTATAATTTGAAAAGACACACACACCCTAGTGTTCATAGTAGTACTCTTTACAATAAATGGAAGAAATGGAAGCCAAGAAATGGAAGCAACCTAAACGTCCATAGACAGATGAATGGATAGAGAAGATGTGGCACATATATACAATGGAATACTACTCATCCATGAAAAAGAATGAAATGATGCTATTTACAGAAACATGGATGGACCCAGAGATTATGATACTAAGTGAAGTAAGTCAGGCAAAGAAAGACAAATAGCATATGATATCAGTTATATATGAAATCTAAAAAGATATACATATGATACTAATTAATATATTTACAAAATTGAAACAGACTCACAGACATGGAAAACAAACCATGGTTACCAAAGAGAGAATGAGAAGAGGCATAAATTACAAGTTTTGGGCTAACAGATATCACTATATATAAAATATGCATATATGTAAATATATGAATATTATATATAATACTAACATAATCTCATTAATACTTTTGGCACAAGGAACTATATCCAATATCTTGTAATAAACCATACAGAAAAGAATATGAAAGATTATGTGTATACGTATGTATAAATGAACACTTTGCTCTACACTGTGGTGTTGGTGGTAAAGAACCCGCCTGTCAGTGCAGGGCACATAGCGACACACGCTCGATCCCTGGGGTGGGAAGATCTTCCTGGGGGAGGAAATGGCAACCCACTCCAGTATTCTTCCCTGGAGAAGCCCATGGACAGAGGAGCCTGGTGAGCTACAATCCATGGGGTTGCAAAGAGTCAGACATGACTGAGTGACTTAGCACGCGCATGCACAGAGACTAATACAACATCATACATCAACTGTCCTTCAATTAAAAACAAAATAAATGTGATAGGATGAAATCCAGTATACCCCTACCCATTCCTCCGGAAATCATTTCTGACTATAGCAAGTTCCAGACTTCTCTGGGAAGCCTACTGAATTGTTCACCTATGAGAGGTGAAGGGCACTCCATAGAGTTAGAAAATAGCTTTAGATTCTGGGAGTCAGTTGGATAGTGAGGCAAGAAATTGAGACGACTGATGTGAAGTTTTGAGAATTCAAGGGAGGAAAGCTGCAGTTCTTATCTCCTGAAGCTGGCGGAGCATGCAAATGTAATAAGGGTGGCCTGCCTGCATAGGATCTGAAGCTTGATTCGCAATCATCAGTTAGTATATAATTATGTACTACTTCCACTGAAAGCAAGAGGATCACATCAGAATTCCAGCTGTGTCTCTCCAATCTCTTGCTCATGTATCCAGGCTAAGAATCCCAGAAATCTATCTCTACTTGTAATTACGTGGTAACTTGACCATCAGTGGTGAGGCATCTTCCTATCCCAAACTTTTCTTATTCCTACATTCCACAGACATAGATACAAAACATGAAAAATACTATTATTCTCACTGTGGGAAGAAGTGTAGGGTTATATTTATGACTCTGAACTGTGAGGATGATTATTTAGGAACAAATCATGCTTAGAATATAATATTCTTCTTCTAAACCTAGGACTTCTGAGAAGTACAGGGACTGAGTTATTTTACAATGCTTTTAAAAGATTACAGACGCCTTCAGAAATATGATGAAAGCACCAGATCCATCTCAGTCTGGTGCAGAAAAAAATAGTTTTTTAATTTATTTTTTTGCATTACATTTTGGGTAGTTCATGGATTCACTGAAATTCAGTTAAATATCTCAGGTCAATGAGAGTCAAAGATTTAGGGGTTGGTGAGAAAAGATTAGTTCATGATTGGAGAAAAAAGCTTCTAAATGACCTTTCTAGCATAGATATGTATTATCTCAGTGTGTTGAGAGTATGGTATATGTTAGCTCATAGATGTAATTTGTAGAAAGTGAATAGAGTAGAATCGAATGTTTACCATCTGGTAATCTGTCTGGATGAATTTACTGGAAGAATGTGTATTAAAAGGCGACTTAAACTTTCTCTGTGATATCAAAGGTCTCAAGCCTGCCTTTGAGAACTGTTGGATGGAAATCTCACATCCCGGTTGTGCTCAGAGCGGCTGGTGGACTTCAGACAAAGGGTGAGCGAACCCGTGGAAGTGAGAGAGGCCAGCAGCTGTGTTCCTGGCTCCTCTTTTCCCGTTTTTCCTAGATCCCTTTCAACCACAACAATTAGTCCACCTGACAAGCAGAGGGTCAAAGCTCATTCCGCTTTCATTTCAGCGCTGCTCTGCTGCTCACCTGAGTGAGGCTTACTTGCAGGATGATATTTTAGAGCGTTCATGATGAAATCCTTAGAACCTGGCCAATGATAAGTCAATAGGAATGTCTGTGCTTAATGTTAAACATCTGATAATCAATTACATGAGTTCCACCCTCCCACCCTGAACTCAGGGCACTTCCTATTTCAAATACTTTTTTTTTTTTTTAATTGTTTTTTAAATTGTGGTAAAAGCCATGTAATATAAAACATACTGTTTCCACTGTAGAGTTCAGTGGCCCTAAGTACATTCACATTGTTGTGCAACTCTCACCATCATCCATCTCCCAAGTTTTTCACCTTCCTAAACTGAAATGCTGTCCCCATTATATGCTAATGCCCTCCCCCCACCCCCACTGGCCCCTGGCATCTACCAGTGTACTTTCTGACTCGATGAATTTGAATGTTCTAGGTATCTTGTATTAAGTGGAGGAAGCAGCATTTGTCTGTGTCCAATTGTATTGGAGGGGTTTTCCTGGTGGCTCAGTGTTAAAGAATATTTTTGCAATGCAAGGGACATGCAGGAGACTCAGGTTTGATCCCTGGGTCAGGAAGATCCCCTGGAGGAGGGCATGGCAACCACTACAGTATTCTTGCCTGGAAAATCCCATGGACAGAGGAACCTGTTACAGTCCATGGGGTCACAAAGAGTCGGACATGACTGAAGTGGCGGAACACACACACACACAATGTATATTGGAATGCATTTTTAAGGTTAACTTAAAATATATCCTACAAACAGGTTGTAACTTTTTTCCCCTTATGCTATACAGTAGGTTCTTATTGGTTATCTATCTTATACATAGCAGTGTATATATGACAATCCCAATCTCCCAATTTATCCCACCATCCCTTCCTATTACGGTGTTCATATGTTTGTTCTCTAAGTCTGTGTCTCTTTTCTGCTTTGCATATGGGTTCATCTGAACTGTTTTTCTAGATTCCACAGATATGTGTCAATATACACTGTTTTTCTCTTTTTGACTTCATTCTGTTTGAACTTGTTTTGATACTTTTAAGATGGCTTTCTAATCAATTACCTCACCTTGCAATATTCAAATGAGAGATAAAATTTATCATAATTTGCGAACAGAAAAGACACTGTATCTTCTTTTCTCTTATTTGCCAATGTACTTATTGTGTACACTAGCAACATAATGCTCAAAATTCTCCAAGTTAGGCTTCAACAGTACATAAACTGAGAACTTCCAGATGTTTAAACTGGATTTAGGAAAGGCAGAGGAACAAGAGATCAAATTGCCAATATCCATTGGATCACAGAAAAGGCAAGTGAATTCCAGAAAAAACATCTGCTTCTGTTTCATTGACTATACTAAAGCCTTGGACTGTGTGCATCACAACAAACTGTGGAAAATTCTTCAAGAGATGGGAATACCAGACCACCTTCCTGCCTCCTGAGAAACCTGCATTCAGGTCAAGAAGCAACAGTTAGAACTGGACATGGAACAACAGACTGGTTCCAAATTGGGAAGACTGTATATTTTCACCCTGCTTATTTAACTTATATGCAGAGTACATCATGTGACATGCCAGGCTGGATGAAATCACAAGCTGGAATTGAGATCGCCGGGAGAAATATCAATAACCCCAAGTATGCAGATGATATCACCCTTAGGGTAGAAAGCAAAGACGAACTAAAGAGCCTCTTGATGAAAGTGAAAGAGGAGAGTGAAAAAGTTGGCTTAAAACTCAACATTCAGAAAACTAAGATCATGGCATCTGGTCCCATCACTTCATGACAATTAGATGGGAAAACAATGGAAACAGTGACAGATTTTATTTTCCTGAGCTCCAAAATCACTACAGATGGTGACTGCAGCTGTGAAATTAAAAGATGCTTGCTCCTTGGAAGAAAAGCTATGACAATCCTAGATAGCATATTAAAATGCAGAGACATTACCTTGCCAATAAATGTCTGTCTAGTTAAAGCTATAGCTTTTCCAGTAGTCATGTATGGATGTGAGAGTTGGACCATGAAGAAAGCTGAGTGCTGAAAAATTGATGCCTGTGAACTGTGGTGTTGGAGAAGACTCTTGAGAGTCTCTTGGACAGCAAGGAGATCAAACCAATCAATCCTAGAGGAAATTAACCCTGAATATTCATCAGAAGGACTGATGCTGAAGCTCTGATATTTTGGCCACCTGATTTAAAGAGTTGACTCATTTGAAAAGACCCTGATGCTGGGAAAGATTGACAGCATGAGGAGATGGGGCAACAGAGGATGAGATGGTTGGCTGGCATCAATGACTCAATGGACATGGGTTTGAGCAAGCTCCAGGAGATAGTGAAGGACAGGGAAGCCTGGTGTGTTGCAGTTCATGGAGTCGCAAGGAGTCAGACAGAACTAAAAGACTGAATAACAAGAATAACTACTTAGAAGCAACTCAGTAAATGTTTATTAAATAGTGTGGACTTCCACAGATGAAGAAATTGGTAAGCAGAAAGATCATGGAAGTTTCTCAGGCACTCCTACTGAGTAATGGATGAAGACGTATAGATTTGTATATTAAGTTTGAAATAAACCTTTTCCATTAGAGGTGACAAGCTATTGTATTTTGCATGATCACCTAACACTTACAGCATAAATAGGATCTAAGGAAGCCTTTCCATAGGGAATTTCAAGGTCTCTGATTTTACTGAATTTTCTTTTGCAACTTGAGCCATTGTAAAAGAAACAGCACCAACATAAAAAAAAAAAAAAATTCTTACTAATACTAATGCACATATCTTTGACCAAGTTCTGGATGTCTACTAAAATATTCTGTTCTCTATTTCAGTTGTCATCAGCATCGAGAGATTTATCAAACTGTTAAACCAGAAGCTGTTATTAATTTTTTTCTTTTTCTGGTTATATTGTCATTTGGTTGGTTGAAATAAAACTGCTTCATTGCTTTTTCCTGGCCACACTTTCCTTATCAGTTTCATACAATCTACATACCAGATACTGATTCTTCATGAGTAAATACAGTGTATTATACCATGACACCCTATTTAGTATGAAATAAAAGCTCATGAAGAACCTATGTACAAATTAACATGTAATTTATTAGTTTAATTTTTTTTTTCCAGAGAAGAAATGCAAGATCTTATTTTTTTTAATCTCATAAAAATTTCTTATAAGTAAGACTATTTACCCGCATCTTGACTTTTTTTTATTATCTACTGTCATTAATTGATTATTATTAAAAATAACCTGAACATTGAGGGTAATCACGTTCTACTTTTTTTTTTCTTTTGGTTGTGCTTCTCCTTTTGTTTTCCTTTCTAAAAATCTTATTGGTATAAACACTGGGGAAATTTGCTGCTAATGAAACATATAATGGAAACAGTTGATTCTACTTGTCTTTTTTGTTCTGCAGTTAGAAGGAACATCACTTATTCAGAGAACAAATCTGTTTTATTGAAAGCGTGGTATGAATGGCTTTCAGGAAGCTACCTAATGGTAGTGGCTGTGAGCTGTCACTGCATCAAAGAAAATACTTTGATAACAGAAATAGAGCAGATGTTCAGTCCACATTTGTGTACTTGAAATACACTGAAAGCATAAAACCAAACTGAGAGCACCAGTTGCAAGGAGAGATGAACAGCCTGAAACCATGGAAGAATTACAGGGCAGCAGATTCTAGATACCACTGGATTGGAATATATTTAAAGGATCCAAATGGGCTTCCCTCATAGCTCAGCTGGTAATGCAGGAGACCCTGGTTCACTTCCAGGGTTGGGAAGATCCTCTACAGGAGGGACAGGCTGCCCATTCCAGGATTCTTGGGCTTCCCTGGTGGCTCAGCTGGCAAAGAATCCACCTGCAATATGGGAGACCTGGGTTCGATCCATGGGTTGGGAAGACCCCCTGGAGAAGGGGAAGGCGACCCACTCCAGTGCTGTGGCCTGGACTTGGACTGTATAGTTCATAGGGTCACAAATAGTCAGACAGGACTGAGAGACTTTCATTTTCTTTTTTTTTTAAATGGTAATAGTAACAGTGTTTCAGCCCTGGGAAAGTAAAGGGATCCAAAATGTTCTATAGTCTCAACTGTGGTAGCGGTTTCAACTGTGGCAACTTTAATTATGGAGCTATTAAAATAAGTCCTTGGAGTAAAAGAATCTAAAGAAAAATTGGCTAAAGTTTTAATTCCATATCAGTGTGTGGCATGCAATAAAACATTTATAGGCAAAATTTTAGGTGAAATTTTGTTATCATTGCCTCAGAAATCTGTTCCTGACTTTAGGTATGCATAATAAAGAAACCTATATGCAGGTCAGGAAGCAACAGTTAGAACTGGACATGGACCACCAGACTGGTTCCAAATAGGAAAAGGAGTATGTCAAGGCTGTATATAGTCACCCTGTTTATTTAACTTATATGCAGAGTACATCATGAGAAACGCTGGGCTGGAAGAAGCACAAGCTGGAATCAAGATTGCCAGGAGATATATCAATGACCTCAGATATGCAGATGACACCACCCTTAAGGCAGAAAGTGAAGAGGAACTAAAAAGCCTCTTGATGAAAGGGAAAGAGGAGAGTGAAAAAGTTGGCTTAAAGCTCAACATTCAGAAAACTAAGATCATGGCATCTGGTCCCATCACCTCATGCGAAATAGATGGGGAGACAGTGGAAACACTGGCTGACTATTTTTGTGGGCTCCAAAATCACTGCAGATGGTGATTGCAGCCATGAAATTAAAAGATGCTTACTCCTTGGAAGGAAAGTTATGACCAACCTAGATAGCATATTAAAAAGCAGAGACATTACTTTGCTAACAAAGGTCCGTCTAGTCAAGGCTATGGTTTTTCCAGTGGTCATGTATGGATGTCAGAGTTGGACTGTGAAGAAAGCTGAACACCTAAGAATTGATGCTTTTGAACTATGATGTTGGAGAGGACTCTTGAGAGTTCCTTGGACTGAAAGGAGATCCAACAAGTCCATCCTAAAGGAGATGAGTCCTGGGTGTTCATTGGAAAGACTGATGCTGAATCTGAAACTCCAATACTTTGGCCACCTGATGCAAAGAACTGACTCATTGGAAAAGACCCTGATGCTAGGAAGGATTGGGGGCAGGAGGAGAAGGGGACGACAGAGGATGAGATGGCTGGATGGCATCACCGACTCAATGGACATGAGTTTGAGTAAACTCTGGGAGTTGGTGATCGACAGGGAGGCCTGGCGTGCTGCAATTTATGGGGTTGCAAAGATTCAGACATGACTGAGCGACTGAACTGAACTGAACTGAATAAAGAAATCTTAAACTGAAGCTACAGTACAGTTTCTTAGTCCCAGAGGAAGAATGCATTTCTTTTTCTTTGGTATGTGAGTAAAATAATCGAAAACAGCACTTTGCTCCAGATTGGAGTTTCTCTACCTTAGGTCTGGGGATAGTTAGAGTGGAGAAGTCTCTGCTACAGGGGTATTTTTCAGCTATGAGACGTCAATAGCATCTCCATCACCCAATTGTGACACCTGAATTGTTGCCAGACAATGTCCTCTCTGGGAAACCTCCTCAGGCTGAGCACCACCGCCCTGGATTCTGATCCTCTGAACACGTTTGTTTGGGATCATATGGTCAGAAATCCCAACACCACTTAAAGAATGCTATTAAGTGGTGAAAAATGTTGTTTTCAATCTACCCAATCACTCCACTCTTGGAAAAATTAAGAAAAAAGCAATTTAAAATTTATTATTTTAAATTAGTAAAATAAATTAAATCACAGCTTTATTGGCCATCAAAAATGAGAAAAATTCTTACATATGAACTACTCAATCTTGAAGCACTTTGGTGTTCAACATGAATAATAGCTACAATCATAAAACCCACTGACATGCTGCATCAAGTGTTTGGTGGTTGTCTTTTGTTCATGGAAAATCACTTACCACTTGGCATGTTTTTCCTGGTGCCTTTAACTGGTAAAGGACTACAAAAAGCTTTTATGGCTATTATACATGTAGAAAGTAAGTTTTTGCTTTTTTTTTCCACGCAAAGAAGAACCTGCATGAATTCTAAGATTTAAAAATGATTTTCCTTTTTCACAAGGTAAATGGACCAATATCCCCTTTGGTACAAATAGACCTAGTTAGGGATGGAATGTAATTTGACATCATGTTAAGTACTATGGTGACTAGGACAGGATAAATCTTAAGTTTGGGAGACACTGAATTTGAAAGGGCTTCATTCTCGGTGAACAGGTTTTTGCCTTATGGCAGGTGCTTTCCCATGTCCATTCATTCATGGTTTATTGATCCCAGGCACACAGGATCAAAGTGGAGTTTGTCCTAAAGTTATCTATTCTCTAAACAGGGAGAAAAGTCTTAATTTGGTGAAAGAGTTAAGTCACAAAGCAGAACAATGATTTAATTGCTGATGAGAGGTTACATGTAAAAGATTTCTGAAAGAGTTCTTTATTAGCGGACAGCTGGTGACAAAATCTATAGGAAAGAGAGGTCATTGCCTGCCCTTAAAAAATACCATCTGAATTTTGACCTAAGTCATCTTGAAGGATGAATAGGAAAAGGAAATATGAGCAAAACATGGAAGAGGCAATGCAGAGTGGATGCTTGGGGGATCAAGGGACAATGATATGGACCATGTGGCTCAAGAAGATGTTTTGTGTATGGAGTTGAGAGGTTAGCTGGAACTAGGTTGGAGGAGGTTCTAAAGGTTAGGTTTTATTTATTCTTTAAGAGAAAAGGAGGCTCTTGGTAGAGGAGGAGATCTGTACTCACTGCTTAAGGAACATGAATCTAGCAGTAATGCGGAGTGAGGATAATGACATGATGATGCCATGGAAGAGATGGCAGGAAAGAAAAACCACAGAAGATGCAAGAGAAATAGACAATTAGAGAATTTATTTGTTTTCCCCCAAGGCATCTTCAATGAGAAGTAGCAACAGTGGAGCTTGATTCTATAACTACTTTTCCTGGATTCTCTCTGATGCTGGCTGAAGTGGATGCTGTGGTGTACAAGCTGGATTTCTTTCAGGGTTGGAAGAAATCGCCACTTGCACAGTGTACTGACAAGTGCCAGCCACCTTTAGCTGTCAGTATTTTCTGGGACTTGCTCTTTGCTGAAGAAAACTACCTTGACTAAGTTCCCAGAAAATTAAGGAGGGAAGCTGTCATGGGGTGCAAACACTCTCATCCTCAACACAGTCAGGATTTTATGTGGAGTCACCTTACTCCTGCACTGTCTCTGCAAAGCTGGCTGAGACCTAGTCATGAATGTACAGCTGCCCTACTTGTTCTACCCAGTCCTGCTTCCACTCCTCTCACCAGAGCTGTGGGTTCCAAGAGTGTTCATTCCCCAGTGAAACTCTTGCACACTCATCCCTCTGCTTCCTGGGGACCTCATCTTGCAGCAGTCGGTGCCAGGTGTGGTCTGGGAAAGCAAGTGCAGTAATGAGGTTGGGAAGCTGTCACACTTAATGTTGTTGAGGACACAATCACATTAGTAGGGGGTGGAGGCGGGTATTTGTGGATGACACACAGCCCTGAACACAAAGTGATGATGGAATTATTAAAACTTTCACTGATGGTAAGTTGGGATGATGTATCAGTTGAAGGATATGAGTTAGTGGCCATAATGTATCAGACACATTAAAATTATAGGGCTAGACCTAGAGACTGTCATACAGAGTGCAATAAGTCAGAAAGGGAATAGCAAATATCATATGATATCACTTATATGTGAAATCTAGAAAAGTGGCATAGAGGAACTTATTTGCAAAGCAGAAATAGAGACACAGATGTAGAGAACAAACTAATGGAGATGAAGGGGGAAGGGAGGGTGTGGTGAAGTGAGAGATAGGCACTGACGTATATACACTACTATATATAAAACAGATCGCTAATGAGAACCTGCTGTATAGCACATGAACTCTTCTCAATGCTCTGCGGTGACCTAACCAGGAAGGAAACCCAAAAAAGAAGGGAATGTGTATATGTATACACACAGGACTGATTCGCTTTGCTGTGCAGTAGAAACTAACATAATATTGTAAAGAAACTGCACTCCAATAAATTTTTTTTTAAATAAATAAAATGTAGAAGAAAGAGCAAATATAGAGACAAATAAATTGGATGATGTTTGCTAGGGGTGATTGATCCTCTGGAGAGAGACAATGAAGAACTGAGGAGAGTTAGTTGTTAACTAAAAAGTAACAATGGAAGACAGGCCTCCTGAGGGCAGAGACGGCTGGAGCGGAACCCAGGACTTGGCAAAAGTGCATCACAATGATGTACAAGGTTAAATTCTTGAGTTAGGTAGGCTGGGGAAGAACAGGATCCTGAGACAAGGGATGGGGCTCTCTGAGATTTTTCTGAACCCTTAAAGCTTAAGACACAAGCCACTCCTTTATGTTAAAGGCAAATCTTTCCTCCAATGAACTTGGAGATAAGGTGGAAGGCAGTGTTACTTTGTGCTATTCTCCAGATCTTCCCCATCTCTCCTCCTGGCCCTGAGGCCAGCAGTAGGACTGAGTCACAGTCACCTGGTTAGCCAAGTGCTCGGTTTGGTTAGAGGGAAAAGGACTCTACTCTAGAGGAGCCTCAGAGTAGATAGGACTTATTCACTGAGTATTAGCAGGAACAGGGAGAGGACACTGGACTGGACTCTGATGTCTTGTGTCAAGGTCGATGGAACATAGAGGAATTTATCAACATGGGAGCATTTTTTTCCTGGGATACAAGACTTAACATGCTGAGCAAGAGATGGTGCTAATGTGTTTCTAGAATGCATCTTAGAAGCTTGGAGAAAGTTTTCAGTTCAGTTCAGTCACTCAGTCCTGTCCGACTCTTTGCGACACCATGAATCACAGCACTCCAGGCCTCCCTGTCCATCACAAACTCCCGGAGTTTACTGAAATTCATGCCCATCAAGTCGGTGATGCCATCCAGCCATCTCTTCCTCTGTCATCCCCTTCTCCTCCTTCCCCCAATCCCTCCCAGCATTAGGATCTTTTCCAAATAGTCAACTCTTCCCATGAGGTGGCCAAAGTATTGGAGTTTCAGCTTCAGCATCAGTCCTTCCAATGAACATCCAGGACTGATCTCCTTTAGGATGGACTGGTTGGATCTCCTTGCAGTCCAAGGGACTCTCAAGAGTGTCTTCTCCAACACCACAGTTCAAAAGCATCAATTCTTCGGTACTCAGCTTTCTTTATAGTCCAAATCTCACATCCATACGTGACCACTGGAAGAACCATAGCCTTGACCAGACGGACCTTTGTTGGCAAAGTAATGTCTCTGCTTTTTAATATGCTATCTAGGTTGGTCATAACTTTCCTTCAAAGGAGTAAGCGTCTTTTAATTTCATGGCTGCAATAACCATCTGCAGTGATTTTGGAGCCCCCAAAAATAAAGTCTGACACTGTTTCCACTGTCTCCCCTTCTATTTCCCATGAAGTGAAGGGACCAGATGCCATGATCTTAGTTTTCTGAATGTTGAGCTTTAAGCCAACTTTTTCACTCTCCTCTTTCCCTTTTATCAAGAGGCTTTTTGGTTCCTCTTCACTTTCTGCCATAAGGGTGGTGTCATTTGCATATCTGAGGTTATTGATATTTCTCCTGGCAATATTAATTCCAGCTTGTGCTTCTTCCAGCTCAGCGTTTCTCATGATGTACTCTGCATATAAGTTAAATAAGCAGGGTTACAATATACAGCCTTGACATACTCCTTTTCCTATTTGGAACCAGTCTGGTGGTCCATGTCCAGTTCTAACTTTGCTTCCTGACCTGCATACAGGGTTCTCAAGAGGCAGGTCAGGTGGTCTGGTATTCCCATCTCTTTCAGAATTTTCCACAGTTTTTTATGATCCACACAGTCGAAAGCTTTGGCATAATCAATAAAGCAGAAATATACATTTTTCTGGAACTCTCTTGCTTTTTCAATGATCCAGCGGATGTTGGCAATTTGATCTCTGGTTCCTCTGCCCTTTCTAAAACCAACTTGAACATCTGGAAGTTCTCAGTTCACGTATTGCTGAAGCCTGGCTTGGAGAATTTTGAGCATTACTTTTCTAGCGTGTGAGATGAACGCAATTGTGCGGTAATTTGAGCGTTCTTTGGGATTGCCTTTCTTAGGCATTGGAATGAAAACGAACCTTTTCCAGTCCTCTGGCCACTGTTGAGCTTTCCAAATTGCAATACTTTTCTAGCGTGTAAGATGAGCGCAATTGTTTGGTAATTTGAGCATTCTTTGGGATTGCCTTTCTTAGGGACTGGAATGAAAATGGACCATTTCCAGTCCTGTGGCCACTGCTGAGTTTTCCAAATTTGCTGGCATATTGAGTGTAGCACTTTCACAGCCTCATCTTTCAGGATTTGAAATAGCTCAACTGGAATTCCATCACATCCACTGGCTTTGTTCATAGTGATGCTTTCTAAGGCCCACTTGACTTCACATTCCAGGATGTCTGGCTCTAGGTGAGTGATCACACCATTGTGATTATCTGGGTCATGAAGATCTTTTTTGTACAGTTCTTCTGTGTATTCTTGCCACCTCATCTTAATATCTTCTGCTTCTGTTAGGTCCATACCATTTCTGTCCTTTATTGAGCCCATCTTTGCATGAAATGTTTCCTTGGTATCTCTAATTTTCTTGAAGAGATCTCTAGTCTTTCCCATTCTGTTGTTTTCCTCTATTTCTTTGCATTGATCGCTGAGGAAAGCATTCTTATCTCTCCTGGCTATTCTTTGGAAATTTGCATTCAATTGGGGATATCTTTCTTTTTCTCTTTTGCTTTTTGCTTCTCTTCTTTTCACAGCTATTTGTAAGGCCTCCTCAGACAACCATTTTGCCCTTTTGCATTTCTTTTCCATGGGGATGGTCTTGATCCCTGTCTCCTGTACAATGTCACGAATCTCTGTCCATAGTTCATCAGGCTCTCTGCTATCAAATCTAGTCCCTTAAATCTACTTCTCACTTCCAGCATATAGTCATAAGAGATTTGATTTAGGTCATACCTGAATGGTCTAGTGGTTATCCCTACTCTCTTCAGTTTAAGTCTGAATTTGCCAATAAGGAGTTCATGATCTGAGCCACAGTTAGCTCCTGGTCTTGTTTTTGCTGACTGTATAGAGCTTCTCCATCTTTGGCTGCAAAGAATATAATCAATCTGATTTTGGTGTTGGCCATCTGGTGATGTCCATGTGTAGAGTCTTCTCTTGTGTTGTTGGAAGAGGGTGTTTGCTATGACCAGTGCATTCTATTGGCAAAATTCTATTAGCCTTTGCCCTGCTTCATTCTGTACTCCAAGGTCAAATTTGCCTGTTACTCCAGGTGTTGCTTGACTTCCTACTTGTACATTCCAGCCCCCTATAATGAAAAGGACATCTTTATAATGAAACGGAATTTATTGGGTGTTAATTCTAAAAGGTCTTGTAGGTCTTCATAGAACCATTCAATTTCAGCTTCTTCAGTGTTACTGGTTGGGGCATAGGCTTGGATTACTGTGCTATTGAATGATTTGCCTTGGAAACGAACAGAGATCATTCTGTCGTTTTTGAGATTGCATCCAAGTACTGCATTTCAGACTGTTTTGTTGACTATGATGGCTACTCCATTTCTTCTAAGCAGTTCCTGCCCACAGTAGTAGATATAATGGAGAAAGTGTTACCCCATGCCAAATAAAGTAAAAATATATGAATGGTCATGGAGAAAGAAAGAAAGGTCAAGAAGCTGAGATAAGTGCACATGCCAAAGTGGGTATGTTACCTGGGACTGGAGACCCTCTGGGGGTTTCTGGGGACATTCTGCTTCCTACACAAAAGGAATGGCTTGATGAGGGATGTCAGTATCACTGAGAAACGGGGCTATAGCTGTCACCTGTAAGCCAAGGCTGATGCTGAGAGGTGCTGTACTAGAGTACGTTCACAGGTAGGATTCTGAAATAACAGAAGCAAGTTGAAGTCAGGCAGGTACAATGATCACAGTGAGTGGTGATGTCTTAGTGGTGGCCAGGAAGGCCTGACCCACAGAGAGCTCTAGGAGTTATTAATTGTATGCAGTCTCTCTAGGGACCAGGTAGATTGTCAGTCAGCAAGTGTATTTCTCACTCCATTTAACCAGAAAAAGATTGATGACTGTATGATAAAGAGATTGAATATAGGTATTCCAATTAAGGAAGCAGGATTTGTTGGTTAATTTTTATACTTGAGTTGATTTTCATACCGGTTTGTATCAGAAACTTACAGAAAGTCTCATACCAAACTTTCTTCCAGATTCCTGAACCATAGAATGGTCCACCTTGAGTTCTTTGGCAACTTCTCCTGTAGTTGTAAGAGGATCAGCTTGATGATTGCTCTCAGTTGATCATCATCAACTTCTGATGCCCAGCCCACTGTGCTCCTCATCTTCAAGGCTCTCCTTTCCTTTGCAAAACTTCTTAAATCACCACTTCACTGTCTGTTCATTAGCAGTTCCTGGGGCAAATGCAGTTGTCTCCACTGCTTTGGAAACTGTTGTGAACTTGAATAAGAAAATTCTTGAATTTGCTTTTTGTCTAACATTTCCCTAGTCTAAAATAAATATAAATTAAACAGCAAGTAAAAAGTTATTAGCAAAAAAAAGAACATTAAAATTATGCATAACATAACCACATTTATTTAAAAATGTATTCCAATATCAAGTGGCAAGTTCCAATAATGCAAACGTGCAATTACTTTTGCACCAACCCAATATAAATTAGGCACAGTAAGGGATTAACAACAATATCCAATAATACAATTGAATAATTATAAAAAATACTGCATTAAAATTTATGTGAAACATCTCTCTGTCTCTCAAAATATCATACTGTATTGTACTCAATCTTCTTGTGATGATGTGAGGTTATATAATAAGACACCTAAGTGATGAGATGAAATGAGGTGACTGATATAGGCATTGTGACATAGGGTTAGGCTACTACTACTAACCTTCTGAGGCCATATCAGAGGGAGATCATCTACTTTGGGTTATCCTGGATGTTGACAGTTGGACATCAGACAATGTGATGTCCCTGGTTGGGTTTCCCACTGGGATGGAGCTGAATGGCATGAGATTTCATTATGTTGCTCAGAATTGTGCACAATTTAAAACTTATGAGTTTATTTTTGTATTTTTCCTTTTAATATTTTCAGACTCCATTTTACCACAACTAAAATTGTGGACAGTGAAACCTCAGGTCAGGGGGATTACCATGTTGGATGCTGTGGTACCCTGTCCACTCCAATCTCAGAACTGTAGCCTATTCTCCCAACTGCAGGGAATGATGCCTGCAGATATCATCAATTCTGTTGCCTTTGCTGTTAATAGGTCATAGTGACACCTCTTCTTCAGGGCAGCCTGCATTCAACCTGGAGTTAATTTGGATGCCAGGGATGGGGAGAGGGTTATAAAAGCTCAATGTCTTTGTCCCAGTTAAGGAACTCTCTCAGTGGCATCCCAGCTTCCAATTTCAGGATGTCCCTGTTTAGGACAGCAAAACTATTCCTTCTGCAAATACTGCTTCCATCCCAAGAGTTGATCCTGAGAGCACATTCTAAATGATAATACACCTGAACATGGCTCTACATCTCAAGAGTTGCTTCTTGGAAATCCACCTGTGACAGCTGTATATTATTTCTCTGCTACTCTGTCTGCATTTATTATAATGTGCATAACATTTTGCAATAATTATCTAGCTCTGCCTCCTTAATTAAGGCTTTAAATAAACCAAATATCAGATAAAATCATGTTGCTATTTTGCTACATTCCTTCAAGGATAGTTTTAGCGTGGTCTCTTAGAAAACTGGTAAAGGAAGGTTCACATTTACACATTTAACTGCAAAATCAGGTGACAATTTACATAACAGTAGCTCTTCTACTTTTAGAGGCTGGGAAATTGCTTAGGTAGTAACTTTTCACTATGTTTTATCACAAGTTGTTATAACAAATCACTTCTCACTAAGTTTTATCACAGATGAAATTAAAATGTAGATCTTTTCCTCAGTATCTTCTGTCTTTCATACTGTTTGTTATGTGATTGCCCCCTTGGTGGTCCAGCATCACATTTCTCCCCACAAAACAAATATATTCTCCAGAAATTGCACAGCTTAAATACGCTTTTCTGTTATATATAAGAAATATGTATGTATTTCTTCTGCTGAATTACAGAGTAACTATGTTTGTAAATAGGAAAAAATAATATAATAATATACATATGAACTCACTGTAACTGATAGAATATTCAAAGAGGAAAACAAAAAAAAAATGTTTCTTCCTATTAAAAATAAGAATAAAAATTGAGATGGAATAAGTTCTTTAATCACTTTTGTCTCATACTCTCACAGCTCTAAAATTATATTTTATCCTATATTATAGAATATAACATATTAAAATTATATTTTTTCATAGATATTGGTATACTAGGTTTTTTTCTTATTGCACTACATTAAAAGCCTATTTTCTTAAACACAGAATAAAAAATGTACGATTCTGAAAGAGTGTTAAGACCTATATCTTAGTTTTCTATTTTAAATTTGTCTTAAGTCATCTTTTCACATGTTCATTAGAATTTCTTATTTTAAGCACTGATAAAAATAAGATGAAGCTAACTGAAGCTTATGTCCTCGTCTCACAAAGCAGGGAGTCCAGACAAAATATCCATGACCAATAGAAAAGAGAAACAGCAAGTTGAATAGATTTTAAAGTTTTCAGTAGTAACCAGTTGAGAACTGAGTATTATGATACTCTCAAATTTGGAGGAGGTGGTAGGGGATCCTTACAAGTAAAAAAACTCATTTATCTCATCAGGAAGCTAATCAATAAAGTTGAAAGTTTATGAGTCAAGAAATAGGGGACAAGCTCAGAATGTTGGAGATGACCGCTAGAAAAAATTAAACAGGAAGGATAAAAGCGATCACACATGGGATGCAGGACGGGAATAGAGTCGTGTGGGAAGGGTGACTCATCTTTGTCCTATTTAGTGTTTTAAAATATCAGCTCATATTGCCTTGATTTAAAAGCTAAATTCAAGATTATATGCAAAACTTTGAAAATCATTTGATATCTGTAGATCAAGAGACAGTTGGCTACTTCTGCTGTTAAGAAAATTTTGTAGAAATCTGAAAAAAATATATACAAGAGATATGTTTTCTGTGTTATTACTGTTTCTTGTGCCAATAGTCTCCATTGGTTACACTTTACCTATCTTCTCTAGATTCAATGGAAGACACAGAATTTTCTTCTCAGTATTTTAGTTTTCAATTTATGTCCAGTTTATGGGGTATTAGAACATCTCATGTTCTTGGGTTATATTTATTTTTTTATCCTCTTACATATGAGATGAGAACTTTAAAAAAGTCTACAAGTCAGAAAATATAAGCTGGATTTCAAGTATAACATTGACAATTGTCAATTACATTTTTCCTCCAGTTACCTGAAGATATGTCCCTTTCTAAAACCTATTGTTTATGTATTCACTATTTATTGAATGACTATGATGCTCACATGGAGGTGATGGAATTCCAGTTGAACTATTTCAAATCCTAAAGGATGATGCTGTGAAAGTGCTACACTCAATATGTCAGCAAATTTGGAAAACAGCAGTGACCACAGGACTGGAAAAGGTCCGTTTTCATTCCAATCCCAAAGAAAGGCAATCCCAAAGAATGCTCAAACTACTGCACAATTGCACTCATCTCACACGCTAGTAAAGTAATGCTCAAAATTCTCCAAGCCAGGTTTCAGCAATACGTGAACCATGAGCTTCCAGATGTTCAAGCTGCTTTTAGAAAAGGTAGAAGAACCAGAGATCAAATTGCCAACATCCGCTGGATCATCAAAAAAGCAAGAGAGTTCCAAAAAAATGTATATTTCTGCTTTATTGTCTATGCCAAAGCCTTTGACTGTGTGGATCACAATGAACTGTGGAAAATTCTGAAAGGGAAGGGAATGCCAGACCATCTGACCTGCCTCTTGAGAACCCTGTATGCAGGTCAGGAAGCAACAGTTAGAACTGGACATGGAACAAAGACTGGTTCCAAATAAGAAAAGGAGTATGTTGAGGCTGTATATTGTCATCCTGTTTATTTAACTTATATGCAGACTACATCATGAGAAACGCTGGGCTAGATGAAGCACAAGCTGGAATCAAGATTGTTGGGAGAAATATCAATAACCTCAGATAAGCAGATGACACCACCCTTAAGGCAGAAAGTGAAGAGGAACTAAAAAACCTCTTGATAAAAGGGAAAGAGGAGAGTGAAAAAGTTGGCTTAAAGCTCAACATTCAGAAAACTAAGATCATGGCATCTGGTCCCATCATTTCATGGGAAATAGATGGGGAGACAGTGGAGACAGTGTCAGACTTTATTTTTGGGGGCTCCAAAATCACTGCAGATGGTGATTGCAGCCATGAAATTAAAAGATACTTACGCCTCAGAAGGAAAGTTATGACCAACCTAGATAGCATATTAAAAAGCAGAGACATTACTTTGCCAACAAAGGTCCGTCTGATCAATGCTATGGTTTTTCCAGTGGTCATGTATGGATGTGAGAGTTGGACTGTGAAGAAAGCTGAGCACCAAAGAATTGATGCTTTTAAACTATGGTGTTGGAGAGGACTCTTGAGAGTCCCTTGGACTGCAAGGAGATGCAATCCGTCCATTCTAAAGGAGATCAGTCCTCAGTGTTCATTGGAAGGACTGATGCTGAAGCTGAAACTCCAAAACTTTGGCCACCTCATACAAAGAGTTGACTCATTGGAAAAGACCTTGATGCTGGGAGGGATTGGGGGAAGGAGGAGAAGGGGACGACAGAGGATGAGATGGCTGGATGGCATCACCGACCGACTCAATGGACATAAGTTTGAGTAAACTCCGGGAGTTTGTGATGGACAATGAGGCCTGGCGTGCTGTGATTCATGGGGTTGGAAAGAGTCGGACACGACTGAGCGACTGAAGTGAACTGAACTGATGATGCTCACATGTTGTACAATGCACCTTTTGAGATGCTGAGTAAAATAAAAATTATTCTTGCCCAAACAGACTGATATCCACTAGGATAGTTATTTATGATGACAAAAATAGCAAAATTATTGATTAATCATTAGAGTAATTCAGTGATGTGGTCAGGAGGGCCTTCCTGGAAAAAGTGCATTTGCAGAAAAACACGATGTGGATGTGTGTGAAGAGGAAGAGAATGGTCCCAATGAGATGGTCCCAGTGATGGAGCAGATAAGTCACAGGAAACTCAGGAATATGGGATTTATTATGGTGTGTTCCCACCAGAACAACATTGTGGAGCAGCTCTTGTGGGAAGAACAAATAAGGTATAGTTCACAACCAATCAAACATTTAAAGGTGCTAGCTGTATTGATGGTGTTCTATGTAGAGCTCCATGTGTCAGGATAAAGAATATGGATTTTGCACTGTGGGAAATAGGGAGTTAAAAGTCTTTAAATAGGGGAGTCATATATAAAAATGAAAGCTTTTGGAAATGGCAGTGGTATAAAAATGGATGCATTGGAGCTCAAAGGTGGGTTATACCTAGCCCCCTGCTTTACAAGTTTTATAATTACTTTTTCATGTTCCCTAGGTAGTTACTTCGGAGAAGGCAATGGCACCCCACTCCAGTACTTTGCCTGGAAAATCCCATGGACGGAGGAGCCTGGTAGGCTGTGGTCCATGGGGTCGCTAAGATTCGGACACGACTGAGCAACTTCACTTTCAGTTTTCACTTTCACGCATTGGAGAAGGAAATGACAACCCACTCCAGTGTTCTTGCCTGGAGAATCCCAGATACAGGGGAAGCTGGTGGGCTGAGGTCTGTGGGGTGGCACAGAGTCAGACACGACTGAAGTGACTTAGCAGCAGCAGCAGCAGCAGGTAGTTACTTTGCACTTACGGACCTTCAGTTATTCTATTTGCTTGATATCAAAACAATTTCATTAAAATTCTTTTTGATACATAATTATGTTTATAAACAGCTATCTGCATTTTTTGATACTCTCTCTGTTTCATTTAAGTTAAAAAAATATGGGTCCCTGTCATCATCTATGGATTAAACTGTAGTAACTTTTGCAAAGAGTGATTTTATAGATAGCCAATATCCCCCCACAGTAATATAAGTCACATTTATTAGCAGAGATGTAATGGAGAAATATTCTTACATCTTCTGTCTCTTATATTAAAAGGTCTTGTTTATGGAAATTTAATAATTTACATTATAAAAGTTTAAAAAAATTAAATTAATATTATTAGAATCCCCTAATTTATTTTAGTCAAAAAAAATGCTGGCCATGTTGTGAGGCATGCAAGATATTAGTTCCCTGATCAGTAATCAAACCCCGAAGTGCTGCAGTAGAGGCTGAGTCCCAACCACTGGGCCTCCAGGGAGGCCCCTTCCCTAATATTTTTAGAGATTCTAACCACCTCATAGTTGGCAGAACAATATATGATGTATAGTTATTATTGTAGTACTTTTTCCTTATAGTGTAACTTTATTTTTTTAATTTAATTGCTGTTAAGCTAAATAAAACCATCTTTTAATGATTTTGCTTAATATCACCATCATTATAGATAAAGAAGATACCTTAAGTACATATGTATATGGCCCATATGTATAATTCAGCCTGTGATGATACATAATTCATGTGATATTTATAGTTCAACCTGTAATGTGTGTAATTTAGTCTGTGATTTACCCAGTATGAACACGTGAAAATTCACTAAATGTGGAGAACAGAGGGCTGTAGTTCAGGCCCACAATTTCCATTGAGTAGTTTTCATGTGTCTAATCCTTCTGATCTTTACCTGGTTTCCTTTTTCACCTTTAAAATGAAGCATTTTCTTTAAAACGCGGTTAAGTTCAGTTCAATCACTCAGTTGTGTCTGACTCTTTGTGACCCCATGACCACAGCACAAAAGGTCTCCCTGTCCATCACCAAATCCCAGAGTTTAATCAAACTCATGTCCATCAAGTCGGTGATATCATTCAGCCATCTCATCCTCTGTCGTCCCCTTCTTCTCCTGCTGTCAATCTTTCCCAACATCAGGGCCTTTTCAAATGAGTCAGTTCTTTGCATCAGGGGGCCAAAGCATTGGCATCTCAGCTTCAACATCAATCCTTCCAATGAACACCCAGGACTGATCTCCTTTAGGATGCACTGGTTGGATCTCCTTGCAGTCCAAGGGACTCTCAAGAATTTTCTCCAACACCACAGTTCAAAAGCATCAATTCTTTGGCACTCAGCTTTCTTTATAGTGCAACTCTCACATCCATACATGACTACTGGAAAAACCATAGCCTTGACTAGATGGACCTTTGTTGGCAAAGTGGTGTCTCTGGTTTTTAATATGCTATCTAAGTTGGTCATAACTTTCCTTCTAAGGAGTAAGCATCTTTTAATTTCATGGCTTCAATCACCATGTGCAGTGATTTTGGAGCCCAAAAAATAAAGTCAGCCAGTGTTTCCACTGTTTCCCCATCTATTTCCCAAAAGTGATGGGACCAGATGCCATGATCTTAGTCTTCTGAATGTTGAGCTTTAAGTCAACATTTTCACTCTTCTAATTCACTTTCATTAAGAGGCTCTTTAGTTCTTCTTCACTTTCTGCCATAAGGGTGGTATGTCATCTGCATTTCTGAGGTTATTGATATTTCTCCCGGCAATCTTGATTCCAGCTTGTGCTTCTTCCAGCTCAGCGTTTCTCATGATGTACTCTGTATAGAAATTAAATAAGCAGGATGACAATATACAGCCTTGACATACTCCTTTTCCTATTTGGAACCAGTCTGTTGTTCCATGTCCTGTTCTAACTGTTGCTTCCTGACCTGCATACAGGTTTTTCAAGAGGCAGGTCAGGTAGCCTGGTATTCCCGTCTCTTTCAGAATTTTCCACAGTTTATTGTGATCCACACAGTCGAAGGTTTTGGCATGCTTAATAAAACATAAGCAGATATTTTTATGGAACTCTCTTGCTTTTTTGATGATCCAATGGAGGTTGGGAATTTGTTCTCTGGTTCCTCTGCCTTTTCTAAAACTAGCTCAAACATCTAGAAGTTCACGGTTCATGTATTGCTGAAGCCTGGATTGGAGAAATTTGAGCATTACTTTACTAGAATGGGAGATGAGTGCAATTGTGTTGTAGTTTGAGAATTCTTTAGCATTGCCTTTCTTTGGGATTGGAATGAAAATTGACTTTTTCCAGTCCTGTGGCTACTGTTGAGTCTTCCAAATTTGCTGACATATTGAGTGTAGCACTTTCACAGCCTCATCTTTTAGGATTTGAAATAGTTTAACTGGAATTCCATCACCTCCACTAGCTGTGTTCATAGTGATGCTTCCTAAGGCCCACTTGACTTCACATTCCAGGATGTATGGTTCTAGGTGTGATCACACCATCATGATTATTGGGGTAGTGAAGATCTTTTTTGTATAATTCTTCTGTGTATTCTTGCCATCTCTTCTTAATATCTTCTGCTCCTCTTAGGTCCATACCACTTCTGTCCTTTATTGAGCCCGTCTTTGTATGAAATATTTCCTTGGTATCTCTAATTTTCTTGAAGATATCTCTAGTCTTTCCCATTCTGTTGTTTCCCTCTATTTCTTTGCATCAATCACTGAGGAAGGCTTTCTTATCTCTCCTTGCTATTCTGTGGAACTCTGCATTGAAATGGGAATATATTTCCTTTTCTCCTTTGCCTTTCACTTCTCTTCTTTTCACAGCTATTTGTAAGGCCTCCTCAGACAACCATTTTGCTTTTTGGTATTTCTTTTTCTTAGGGATGGTCTTGATCCCTGTCTCCTGTACAATGTCACAAACCT
The DNA here is from genome assembly GCF_963930625.1 of Muntiacus reevesi. Lineage (NCBI taxonomy): Eukaryota > Metazoa > Chordata > Mammalia > Artiodactyla > Cervidae > Muntiacus > Muntiacus reevesi. The sequence goes on from NC_089264.1 coordinate 3,271,202, forward strand.
CTGTCCATAGTTCATCAGGCACTCTGTCAGATCTAGTCCCTTAAATCTATTTCTCACTTCCACTGTAGAATCATAAAGGATTTGATTTAGGTCAAACTTAAATGGTCTAGTAACTTCCCCCCCTTTCTTAAGTTAAGTCTGAATTTGGTAATAAGGAATTCATGATCCAAGCCACAGTCAGCTCCCAGTCTTGTTTTTGCTGACTGTATAGAGCTTCTCCATCTTTGGCTGCAAAGAATATAATCAATCTGATTTTGGTGTTGGCCATCTGGTGATGTCCATGTGTAGAGTCTTCTCTTGTGTTGTTGGAAGAGGGTGTTTGCTATGACCAGTGCATTCTCTTGGCAAAACTCTATTAGTCTTTGCCCTGCTTCATTCTGTACTCCAAGGCCAAATTTGCCTGTTACTCCAGGTGTTTCTTGACTTCCTACTTTTACATTCCAGTCCCCTATAATGAAAAGGACATCTTTTTTGGGTGTTGATTCTAGAAGGTCTTGTAGGTCTTCATAGAACCATTCAACTTCAGCTTCTTCAGAGTTACTGGTTGGGGCATAGGCTTGGATTACCATGATATTGAATGGTTTGCCTTGGAAATGAACAGAGATCATTCTGTCATTTTTGAGGTTGCATCCAAGTATTGCATTTGGGACTCTTTTGTTGACTATGATGGCTACTCCATTTCTTCTAAGGCATTCCTGCCCACAGTAGTAGATATAATGGTCATCTGAGTTAAATTCACCCATTCCAGTCCTTTTAGTTCACTGATTCCTAGAATGTCGACATTCACTCTTGCTTACTCCTGTTTGACCGCTTCCAGTTTGTCTTGATTCATGGGCGTAACATTCCAGGTTCCTATGCGATGTTGCTCTTTACTGCATTAGACCTTGCTTCTATCACCGGTCACATCCACAGCTGGGTGTTGTTTTTGCTTTGGCTCCATCCCCTCATTCTTTCTGGAGTTATTTCTCCACTGATCTCCAGTAATATACTGGGCAGCTATCGACCTGGGGAGTTCATCTCTCAGTGTCCTATCTTTTTGCCTTTTCATACTGTTCATGGGGTTCTCAAGGCAAGAATACTCAAGTGGTTTGCCATTCCCTTCTCCAGGGGACCACATTCTGTCAGACCTCTCCACCATGACCCGTCCGTCTTGGGTGGCCCCACTTGGCATGGCTTAGTTTCACTGAGTTAGACAAGCTGTGGTCCATGTCATCTGATTGGCTAGTTTTCTGTGATTGTGGTTTCAATCTGTCTGCCCTCTGATGCCCTCTCTCAGTGCTACCATCTTACTTGGGTTTCTCTTACCTTGGACTTCAGGTAATCGCTGCTCCAGCAAAGCACAGCCACTGCTCTTTATCTCGGACATAAAATGAGGTAGTTCTTCTAAAAGGGTCTGTAATGTCTGATTTGATTGAAGAACTTTCAGTGATACATTATGGTTCTGTGGAATCAGAGATCCTCATCTGTAATGCTCTTATTGTGTCTTGATTTCTTACTCCTATGGAATTTTCACTAAGCTCCCATTCTTTGTGTTGACATAGCAGTCTAGAAATGAAAAGGAGTGGATGTAATTACGTTAGCATGGCTCAGTGTAGCAGTCCTCCTATCCTGCACTGTTGAATCAGCTTTAGTCTTTCTCCCTATAAGCAAATCTTCTCTACCAACATTTAAAATAAATTGCTTATATCATTTACTTTACACTGAACTCAGACTTTCTTGTTGGTAGGTTTTCCCTTTCCATTTCTTTTATACAATAGTGAAATCTAGTGACTGATTTTTGGAGAATAATGCAAGCTACTTATCTCTCTTCCCTACTTCATCAGGTACAAACTAACATATCAATCAAATTCTCAGGAGATTATCTTTCTTTTTTTGGTTTATCCTTCAGTGTCAGTTCTATCTGAGTTACATTTTTATATGTAGACTGTAGGAAATAGAAATTTCAGCATTTTCTACTGAAAGTGGAAATGTTTTTAGCAACCCAGCAATCACTTTGGTCTTATGATTGTGGACTTGACTTTCCTGATGATCTCTTAGTTAAATGAAGTAAATGTCCTTTTACGGTCTGTTCACTGCATGCACTTAGGATTCTATTAGCTTTTGCCAAAATGGTAAACTGAGGAAAGCAATTTATTCTCTTGCTCTCTTTTAATAATTTGAAGAGAAAATGCACAGTATATCAATATATGCTCCCTCTCAGCTCCAGAAAGTCACTAGTGTGCTGCTACAATTTACTGTTTAAAAGGCCATGGAAGTGGTTATGGGGTTTTACTCCAAATAAAATGTCTCATCTTAAGAAAATAAATAACTCTTTGTTGTGTAAAGGGAAGAAAAAGGAAATACATAGATCACTGTGCTAGTTCTGAGAGCAAAACGAAAGAGAGGAATTATGCACTGAATTATTTAGTTATCTAAAAAATCCCACCAAACAGCTCTGAGGATAAAAAGTAAGGAACTGCATGTTGCTTTCAACCAAGTACACAAGGATAGGAATTAATTATTCACTGAGAATGTGAGTGTAGTACTAAAAGGATAGAAATAAAGTTTATGAATAGTAAGTGATGCAGTTGCAAAATCCTTCAGAAACAGAGGTAAACCACCATCATCCCTTCTGCATCTTCTCTTAATGATACCTCAGAGACACATCAGCAACTAAGAAAAGGAACACTTCATATCATTTGCCTATTTCTCTAACACCATTCTTGGCAATTTGCAGAATTATTATTTACCTGCTTCTTTGGCTTCACATTTATTCTCTATTCCCTAAGTTCTAAAAATATTTGTGAATGAACAAATTAATAAGTGAGCAATTAAGGAAAATGGACACACGTGTCCCATTATTGATAAGATTTTATTTTTCTGAATCTTCTATGTGGTTTAGAAAGGCTTGAATTTCTTGCCCATGAAAAGTGTAAGTTTATGAGAATTTAACTCAGAGACTGAGTGTAGGGAAACTCGTTATTGCCAAGGAGTCCTTTAACCTCAGGAGGATTTTCTTTTCAGATTGCTTTTCTTCTCCTTTCTCTTCTTTTCTATTACATAACTTTCAAGTGAACAGCAAGTGCACACCTTACAATGTGACCACAGCGTGGTAACCACTGCACGTCTAGTTGCCACATATCACTTACATCAGAGACCTTCTCTCATTTTGCTCACCTCCAACACCCTTCAGCTCTGGAAACCACTAATCTGATCTCTGTATCTATTAGTTTATTTTATTTGTTCATTTGTTTTTTGTTTTTGCTTTAGATTTTACATATGACTGAAATCATATGGTATTTATCTTTCTCCGTCTGACTGATTTCCCTTAGCGTAATACTCCCTAGGTCTATCCATGTTGTCACAAATGACAAGAGCTCATACTTTTCTGTGGCTGAATAGAAATACATTGTCTGTCTATCTACCTATATTACATCTTCTTTATTCACTTAGCCACTGATGGACACCTAAGAGGTTTCCATGCCTTGGCTATTGCAAATAATGCTGCAGTGAAAATGGGAGAGCATATATCTTTACAGATTAGTGTTTTTATGTTCTTCAGATAAAATTAAGGAGTAGCTGGGTCCTATGGTAATTGTATTCTTAATTTTTTGAGAAACTACCATATTGCACTAATTTACAATCCCAAGAACACTCTACAAGGGTTCTCTTTTTCCAAGTCCTCTCTAACATTTGTCTTTTTGATAATAGCTATTCTGACCATTGTGAAGTGGCATCTCATTGTTTGATTTTCCTTTCTCTGATGATTAGTGATGTTGGGTATTTTTTCATGTACGTATTAGTCATATGCATGCCATCTTTGGAAAAATGTTTATTCATATCCTCTGCCTATTTTTTCAATAGGTTTGCTTGTGAGATTTTTTTTTTTAATTTTGAGTTGTATGATCTCTTTAATTTATTTTGTATATGAACTGTTTAATAGACATATCATTTGCAATTATCTTCTCCCATTCAGTGGGTTATCTTTTAATTTTTTTGGTAATTTACTTCACTGTGTAAAAGGTTTTAAGTTTGATTAGGTTTCATTTATTTATTTCTACTTTTGTTTCCTTTGCCTGATGAGATGGATCCAAAAAACTGCTCCTGAGACTAATGTCAGAACATACTGCCCTAGTTTTCCTCTAGGAGTTTCATGGTTTCCAGTCTTATATTTAGGTTTTTAATCCATTTTGAGTAATTTTTTTAATATGGCATAATGTCGTGACATCATCTCATTCTTTTGCATGTAGCTGTTGTTTCCCCAACACCATTTATTGAAGAGACTATCCTTTCTCCATTATATGTTTTTTGTTCCTTTGTCTTAAATTAATTGTCCATGTATGTTTTGATTTATTTCTGGACTCTCAGTGCTGTTTCATTGGTCTGTGTATTTAAATCTGTGCCAGCATCATACTGTTTCAATTATTGTAGTATTGTTCAGTTCAGTTCAGTTCAGTCACTCAGTCATGTCCGACTCTTTGTGACCCCATGAACTGCGGCTCGCCAGGCCTCCCTGTCCATCACCAACTGCTAGAGTCTACCCAAACCATGTCCATCCAACCATCTCATCCTCTGTCATCCTCTTCTCCTCCTGCCCTCAATCTTTCCCAGCATCAGGGTCTTTTCAAATGAGTCAGCTCTTCACATCAGGTGGCCAAAATATTCAATTGTAGTATTGCAGTATAGTTTAAAATCAGGGAATGTGATACCTTCAGCTTCATTTTTCTTTCTCAAGATTGTTTTGGCTATTCAGTATATTTTGTGGTTCCACACAAATTTTTGAATTATTTTTTTCTACTTCTGTGAAACATGCCATTGGAATTTTGGGACTACGTATGAATCTGAAGATTGCTTTTGGGTAGCAGGGATATTTTAACAATATGAAGTCTTCCTATCCGTGAAAATGAAATATCTTGTCATTTATCCGTGTCTTCAGTATCTTGCATCAGTACCTTAATGGTTTTTAGTGTACAGGTCTTTCACTTCCTTATTCAAATTTATTTCTAGGTATTTTATTCTTTTTGGTGCAATTGTAAATGGGGTTATTTTCTTAATTTCTCTAATAGCTCATTATTAATATATAGAAATGCAGCAGACTTCTGTGTATTTATTTTTTAATTTTCAAAATTATTGAATTATTTATTAATTCTAACATCTTTTGGTGGATTCTTTAGATTTCCTATATATAAAATCATGTCATCTGCAAATAGTAATAATTTTACTTTTTCTTTTACAATTGAGATTCCTTTTATTTGTTTTTCTTGCCTGATTGCTACTGCTTTTTGCATTGGTTATTGAATCCAGAAGTTTGCTTGTGAGCTCTTTTTAAGCAATATTTTCATTTCCTGCATAGTTTTTTTGTGGATGTATTCCCCATTGGGCTCTTCTCTCCTGTGCAGAATCTAGGGGTAGAATGCTTGACATGGACTTGGAATCCCTCACTTCTCAGAGAGAAGATGCAAACCTTTCTGATCCCTCCCTATTGTGAATTGCTGTAGCTGAGGTGACTGTTTTTTTTTTAATGAGTCTATCTCTGCCTCTTCTGGCTGTCTCAGTGATGTTCTTTTACCCTTTGTTGTGGATGTTCTATCGATCCAGTTTTCAGAGCTTATTCTGTGGGAATTATTTCATATATTGTTGTAGATTCTGTTTGTGTCGAAAACAGAAGGTAAGTTCAGGTTATTCCTCTGCTATCATCTTGAACCCTCCTAAAGAACTTTTTGTCAGAATGTTCAGAGTATAAATCAATCAGAAAATTTTCCCTTATATTAGCATATTATTTTCAGATGACTTAGAACTAGCTTATCTGATCTTCCTCTCTGGATTGGAGAGTGGGAGAGATAAGCCAGCATTCTGGGAGTTTTCTGCAATATGTGGAGCCTGAGAACACTCATATATAGCATCTTATGGATTGCTAGGTCAAAACCAAGATCAACATTTCAAAAAACATCTATGATCCAATCAAGGCAATACCAAAAAAAAAAAAAAAAAAAAAGCCACCAAATGTGAGGCCACAGAACTTGGGAAATAAAGGAGAGAGAGAGCTGGCAAAGACATGGAAGAAAGGCAAATCTAGAGAAATTTGCAAGAAGGATCCCAAAAGAGATTTTTCATGTACTGGCTTTGGCAGTTAGAATTATCCAGGATTTCTGAGTGTGTAATCATGTGCTTGGCAGCAGACTCTTTTAAAAATTTCATGTGTTCATTCTAATATATTTACAAGATTAAAAAAATCTATAAATAATCTGAAAGTAGATATTAGTAATGCCATATGAATATACACAAAACACAATGTTTTGTATGATTTTTTTTAATTTACCTTTTTTGGAGAGGATAAGTTTTGTTTGGCTTTTTATTACCCCAGGTGTATTGTTGTTCAGTCACTAAATCCTGTCCAACTCTTTTCAATCCCATGGACTGCAGCACATCAGAAATTTCTGTCTCCATTATCTCCTGGAGTTTGCTCAAATTCATGTCCATTGAATCAGTAATACTATCTAACCATCTCATCCCCTGCTGACCCCTTCTCCTTTTACCTTCAATCTTTCCCAGCATCAGAATCTTTTCCAATAAGTCAGCTCTTTTCACCAGGTGGCCAAAGTATTGGAACTTCAGCTTCATCATCAGCCCTTCCATTGAACACTCAGGGTTGATTTCCTTTAAGACTGACTGCTCTGTTCTTGCAGTCCAAGGGACTTTCAGAAGTCTTCTCCAGCACTACAACTTCAAAGTATCAATTCTTCTGTCCTCAGCCTTTTTTATGAGCTAACTCTCACATCTGTATATGACTACTGGAAAAAAAACATAGCTTTGACTATACCGATCTTTGATGGCAAAGTGGTATCTCTGCTTTTTAATATGATGATATAGATAGCCTTACAAGGAGAAAGCATTTTTTCTTTTCTTTTCTTTTTTTTTTTTGAGTACATACTATGAAATTTAAATGTTTTTATTTCTTTGGCATTTCTTTCTGATTCCCAGAAGTAGCACTGTAAAGTGTTTGTAATTTTATGATTTTTTTTCATTTATTTTTATTAGTTGGAGGCTAATTACTTTACAATATTTTCATATGCAAAGTACACTAAGCAAAATTCCAGACTGTACGAATCATGAGATGGAATCAAGGCTGCTGGGAGAAATATCAACAACCTTAGATATGTAGATGTAACCATTCTAATGGCAGAAAGTGAAGAGGAACTAAAGAGTATCTTGAGGAAAAAGAAGAGAATGAAAAAAAACTGGCCTGAAACTCAATATTAATAAAACTAAGATCATGGCATCTGATCCCATCACTTCATTGCAAATAGAAGGGGGAAAGGTGGAAACTGTGGCATTAATTTTCTTGGACTCCAAAATCACTGTGGACAGTGACTGAAGTCATGAAATTAAAAGGCACACCTTGGAATTGCTCATTGGAAGGAAAGCTATGAGGAACCTAGAGAGTGTATTAAAAAGAAGAGACATCAGTTTGCCGACAAAGGTCAGAACGGGCTTCCCTGGTAGTTCAGCTGGTAAAGAATCCACCTGCAATTCAGGAGACCCTGATTCAATTCCTGGGTCAGGAAGATCCCCTGCAGAAGGGATAGATTATCCACTCCAGTATTCTGGCCTGGAGATTCCCCATGGACAGAGGAACTTGGCAGGCTACAGTCCATGGGGTCACAAAGAGTGATACATGATTTAATGACTAAACAACAACAGCTCTGCAGATAAGTTAAATAAGTAGGATGACAATATATAGCCTTGTCATACTTCTTTCCCAGTCAGTTGCTCCATGTCCGGTTCTAACTGCTGCTTCTTGATCCACATACAGGTTTCTCAGGAGATATGTAAGGTGGTCTGGTACTCCCATGTCTAAGAATTTTCCACAGTTTGTTGTAGCCCACATAGTCAAAGGCTTTAGTGTAGTCAAGGAAGCAGAAGTAGATGTTTTTCTGGAATTCCTTTGCTTTCTTCGTGATTCAGTGAATGTTGGCAATTTGATCTCTGCTTCCTCTGTTTCTTTGAAACCCAGCTTGTACCTCTGGAAATTCTTGGTTCACGTACTACTGAAGACTAGCTTGAACAACTTAGAGCATGAACTTGCTAGCATGTGAAATGAGGGTAATTGTATGGTAGTTTGAGCATTCTTTGGCATTGCCCTTCTTTGGAATTGGAATGAAAACTGACATTTTCCAGTCCTGTGGCCACTGCTGAGTTTTCCAAATTTGCTGACATATTGAGTGCAGCACTTTAACAGAATATCTTTTAGGATTTTGAATAGCTCAGCTGGAATTCCATCACCTCCACTAGCTTTGTTTTTAGTAATGTTTCCGAGGCCCACTTGACTTCACATTCCAGGATGTCTGGCTCTAAGTGAGTGACCACACCATCATGGTTATCCAGGTCATTTAAGACCTTTTTTGTATAGTGTGTGTGTGTGTGTGTGTGTGTGTGTGTGTGTGTGTGTGTATGCTTGCTACCTCTTCTTGATCTCTTCTGCTTCTGTTAAGTCCTTACCATTTCTTTCCTTTATTGTGTCCATCCTTGCATGAAGTGTTCCCACTGATATATCCAATTTTCTTGAAGAGGCCTCTAGTCTTTCCACTTTTATTATTTTTTTCTATTTCGTTGCATTGTTCATTTAAGAAGGTCTTCTTATCTCTCCTTGTTGTTCTCTGGAACTCTGCATTCAATTGGGTATATCTTTTCCATTTGCCCTTTCCTTTCACTCTCTTCATTTTTCAACTATTTGCAAAATCTCAGACAACCATTTTGCCTTCTTGCATTTCTTTTTCTTTGGGACAGTTCTGATCTCTACCTCCTGTGTAATGTTATGAACCTCTGCCCTTAATTCTTCAGGCACTCTGTCTACCAGATCTAATCCCTTGAATCTATTCATCACCTTCACTGTGTAATCATAAGGGATTTGATTTTGGTCATACCTGAATAGCCAGTGGTTTTGCCTAGTTTCTTCAGTTTAAGCCTGAATTTTGCAATAAGGAGTTCATGATATGAGCCACAGGCAGCTCCAGGTCATATTTTTGCTGACCTATAGAGGTCTCTATCTTCAGCTGCAAAGAACGTAATCAATATAATTTCAATATTGACCATCTGGTGATATCCATGTGAGAGTCATTTCTTGGGTTATTGGAAAAGGGTGTTTGCTGTGACCAGGATTTTCTCTTGACAAAGCTCTGTTAGCTTCTGCCACGCTTCATTCTGTACTCCAGTGGCAAACTTGCATGCTATTCTGACTCTTTCTTGGCTTCCTACTTTCTCATTTCAGTATTCTGTGATGAAAAGGACATCTTTTTCAAGTGTTAGTTCTAGAAGGTCTTGTAGGTTAGTTCTAGAAGGTCTTGATCAGTAGCACTGATCAACGTCACCTTCTTGGGCATCAGTTTTCGGGACATGGACTTAGATTACTGTGATGTTGGTCGGTTTGCCTTAGCAACAAACCGTGATCATTCTGTTGTTCGTGAGGTTGGACCTAAGTACTGCGTTTTGGACTCTCTCTTATTGGTTATGAGGGCTACTCCCTCCTAAGGAATTCTTGCCCACAGTAGCAGATATAATGGTCATCTGATTTTAATTTGCCCTTTACCATCCACTTTAGTTCACTGAATCCTGAACTGTCAGTGTTCAATCTTGACATCTCCTGCTTGACCATGTCTAATTTACTTTTATTTATGAACCTAACATTCCAGGTCCAGGTAAAGAAATATTGTTCTTTACAGCATCAGACTGACAACTAGACACATCTACAACTGAGCATCATTTCTGCTTTGGCCCAGCTGCTTCGTTCTTTCTGGAGCTATTAGTAATTACCCTCGGCTCTTTCGCAGTAGCATATTGGACGCTTTACAACTAGGGGGGCTCATCTTCTGGCGTCATATTGCTTTGCCTTTCATACATGTTCGTAGTTCAAAAAAATTGTGTCATTCAAAAAAATTTTTGAGGCATATATGTGTGTGTGTGTGTGTGTGAGGGACAGAGAGAGAGAGAGAGAGGTTTCAGTATATGTAAACATTGTTAAAGTGATTACTACAGTTAAACTAAATGACATATCCATCATTTCACATAATCCTTTTCTTGGGAGGTGGAGAGGGGGAGAAGAATTAAATTCTATTCTCTTAGAAATTTCATATATATAATGTAGTATTATTAATTAAAGTCGTCATGCTTTATATTAGACTTCTAGTCTTTATTCATTTTGTGTAAAACCTTATACCTTTTGACCAATCTTTCTTGGTCACCCAAGCCCCTAGCTCTTAGCAGTCACCATTCTACTCTCTGCCTCTGTGAATTCAGCTTTTTTAGACTATACAGTAAAGTGATATCATGCAGTGTTTATTTTTCTCTGTCTGGCTAGTTTCACTTAACATAATGCCCTCCAACTTTATTCATGTTTTTGTAAATGCCAGAATTTCCTTTTTATTTAGTTGAAGCATAGCTGATTTACAATAATGTGTTAGTTTCAGATATACAGCAAAGTGATTCAAATAGAAATATGGATTAGTATTTTTAGATTATTTTCCTTATAGGTTATTACAAGATTGAGTATAGGTCCCTGTGGTATATAGTAGGCACTTGTTTTTTATCTATTTAATATACAGTGGTAAGTATCTATTTATCCAACCTCCTAATTCACTCCTCTTCCCTCCCTTTTCCCTTTGATAACCATAGTTTGTTTTCTATGTCTGTAAGTCTTATAAATAGATTTATTTGTTATGTTTTAGATGTCACATATAAGTTATTGTTATGCCCGATGTCCGAATCCCCGAGTGGGAAGAGAGAAGGCTTCCAAGACAATGCAACTCGCAAAAAAGGGAAGTTTATTGCTGACTCGAGTCAGGGCTCACTGCCGCAACCAACACAGTGGTGCAGGGTCAGAGAGCGCTGAGCCCGAGCTGTTACCCAATTTATAAGGTGTGCATAAGCAGTTGGTGGCTGGCTTAAGCGGGTTGGTTACATGTTTGCAAAGTAATCTTATTGGCTCAAACCTTTGCGGGCTTTTTTTTCAAACTTGGGCATTCGCGGGCTTTTCAGCTTTCCCTTGATAGGTTCCCTTTTCCTTACTGGGCGCATATTGATTGGCTGGCTCCAGGTGGCCTGATAATCATGTTACCCTGGAAAACCAGGTCTACTCCTAATCTAGGCTGCCTGTCATGGCGTGGCCTCACAGTAATATCATATGATATTTGTCTTTCTCTGACTTAACTTCACTTAGTATAATAATCTATAGGTCCATTCATGTTGCTGCAAATGACAATATTTCATTCATTTTCATGACTGAGTAGTATTGCATTTTGCATCACATCTTCTTTATCCATTTATCTGTTGATGGACACTTAGTTTGCTTCCATGCCTTGGCTGTTATAAATATGCTGCAAATCTGACTACCTTTACTGGGATATTTGCTTAATTGCTATGAACCTGAAATATCTCTGAAGTGTGTCTGTAAACATCCTTCATTTTCCTTATCCATTCATTTATTGACAAACAGACACTTAGGTATTTCCATATCTTGGCTATTGTGAATAATGCTTCAATTTTCATGGAAGCACAGCTATGTCTTTGAGATCATTTTATTTCCTTTGAATATATGCTCAGAAGTGAGCTTGCTGGATCATATTCTTTTTTTTTTTTTTTTTTTTTTTTTTGAGAACTCTCCATACTATTTTCCATATTGGCTATACCAATTTTCATTGCTATCAGTAGTGCACAATGGTTCTCTTTTCTCTACATTCTTGCTGACACGTTATCTTTGATTGAAGTATTAAAGTGGTAAAAATGCAGATTGCTATGCTGTATTCCAGACTCACTAAATTGTGTTTTTTCCAGTTTTGCATGTGAGTCCTGTTTTCCCTAGAGCTTCAGATTCAATATGATTCCCTGGGTTACACAGCCAGCTTCCGCACTCCAGGGAATCAGCCAGAAATAGAGAGAGAGAGATAGAGAGAGAAAAAAAGAAAGAAAGAAAGACACGGGGACCAAAGCTCTGATGGAGCAAAGGTGTTTTAATCAACATGGCGTGGGTATATATACTGTAGTTATTCTCAGCAAAGATAAAGATTAAAATTCCAGATTTACAAAACACAAGGCCATCCCTATTAAAGAGAGAAGAGGGTACTTATCACCATAATAAGAAACTAACAAAGGAAATGCCTGGATTCCTCAGCCCCAGGAAAGGCATGCCTCTCCTCTTAATTCCTGAATATTCAGGAATTAATAAGGGCCAAAGGTTTCCTGACAGATCCATAACAGCACACTGGAAGCCTCCTGTTAAATGCTTCCTGACATGAAACCACTGATTTCACCATTATGCTCTCCAGATTATCCTTTCAGTTTCATCTTTCAAAGTTAAACATGACACATAAATCAGAACTTTTCTGAGTTGAACAGATAAGCAATAAGAAATCTCAGAGGGGACACAGCTTTGAATTTTAATTCTTTGAATAAGCAGATTATTGTTTGAACTTTGGGCTTTCCAGGTGGCTCAGTGGTAAAGAATCCACCTGCTAAATCAGGAGATGCAGGAGACATGGGTTTGATCCTTGGTCAGGAAGATCCCCTGGAGAAGGGAATGACACCCCACTCCAGTATTCTTGTCTGAAGAATCCCATGGACAGAGCAGACTGACAGGCTATGTCCATGGGGTCACAAACAGTCACATACGACTGAGTGACTGAGCGCTCATGCACACACATTTGACCTTCAGAGGCCATAAATTGAGGTACATGATAAATATAATTCCCTCTATTCTCCTAAATTAATTCAGCTTCTCTTTTGAATTCTTATTCTATCTGATCACAGCTTCCAGGAAAACACTGTTCTCTCTGGTTTAAACCTGTTTAACTCAAGGTATATTCTTCAGGCTTTTCTTTGGCAGATCACCTGAGTTCCAGAAACAAGGGGCCTACGTGGCCTTTCAGCACCAAGTGAGGCAGCTGGTCTTTGGTCAGTAGCTGTCCACTCTGGCCTCCTCTGAAATGGACAGCACTTTCAGGGTCTCTGCAGACCCCTCTCAGCACTATTTTAAGGCACACCTGTCCCCAGTTGTACCTGGGTGTGTGATCTATGCCAATCTCCACTTCTGATGCGGTTCCTCACTGTGACAAGGAAACACCACCTTGGTCTTACTTGTGTTTAATTTCTCACTAACTTCTGCATCCTCTTCAGTAGCACAGAGACTTCCGGCTGCTTTCCCATGAGACTGTGGCAAGATACTGAGCTCCTGTGGGCTTCTGATTATGAGTTTCAGAGAAAAGCACTGGATACAGATCTCTTCTGCTTCAGGAAAACCAAGAATCAAGTAAATGCTTCTTATTCTCTCTTTCTTTGGAGCTTAAGCCTCCAAAGTGGGGAGTTAAGTCCGTACACTTTTTTAGAGTTCTCTAGAGTATAGCATTTTGCTTTCTCTCTAGCTCTTTTTATCTTTCTCCCTAAGCCATGAGATTTTTATTCATTTTTGAAACTGCAAGTTTAATAGCCCACTGATAATATTCAAGAAACAGAAACAATCATCTGTATGCAAGAAATATTTCTTCATTGATATCATATACTACTTTGAATGACTATATAAATAATCTGAGGAGTTTCTAATTGCATCATTTTCATGATTTCTTTTTCTCTTCTTTACAGTCTTATGCATTTTGAGCAACCAGACAAACTCACATTTATCATTTTTCTCTTATGTTTATTGATTAAGAGACAATTTTAGCTCTTGCTGCTCATGACACCCTGGCTTCTGTATTGTTATTGTGTTGCTTAGTTGCTAAGTCATGTCTGATCTTTGCAACCCCATGGGACTGTAGCATGCCAGACTCCTCTGTCCATGGGATTTCCCAGGCAAGAATACTGGAGTGGGTTGCCCTTTCCTTCTTGACCCAGGGATCAAACCCACCTTTCCTGCATTGGCCAGTGGATTCTTTACCTTTGAACCACCAGGGAAGCCTGATTCCTGTATCAATGCATGTAAATATCATGTACCCTAACCAAAATTACTTTTCTGAGCATTTAAATAAATGCTTATTTTCCAAAATACTACATTATTTTTACTTTTTTGCTACTATGGCTATATTATTTTTGGGGAAAAAAAGATGCATCCACAATGAAATAAAAACAAAAACGTTGTTTGTAGGAAAATATATAAATACAATAAATAACAAAATAAAGTTGTTTTTTATATTTATTGTTTTATTGAAGTAAAGTTGATTTACAATGTGTGTTAGGTACAGCAAGTGATCAGGTACAGCAAATATATACATATACATATACATATATATATATATATATATATATATATATATATATACATATATATTCAGTTTAATCCAGTCTCTCAGTCGTGTCCCAACCATCTCATCCTCTGTCATCCCCTTCTAGTCTTGCCTTCAATCTTTCGCAGCATCAGGGTCTTTTCAAATGAGTCAGTTCTTCGCATAAGGTGGCCAAAGTATTGGAGTCTCAGCTTAAACATCAGTCCTTCCAATGAACACCCAGGACTGATATCCTTTAGGATGGACTGGTTGGATCTCCTTGCTGTCCAAGGGACTCTCAAGAGTCTTCTCCAACACCACAGTTCAAAAGCATCCAATCTTGGGGCCTCAGCTTTCTTTATAGTCCAACTCTCACATCCATACATGACTACTGGAAAAAACATAGCTTTGACTAGACAGAGCTTTGTTGGCAAAGTGGTCTCTGCTTTTTAATATGCTGTTTAGGTTGGTCACAGGTTTTCTTCCAAGGAGCAAGCGTCTTTTAATTTCATGGCTGCAGTCACCATCTGCAGTGATTTTGGAGCCCAAAAAATAAAGTCTGCCACTGTTTCCCCATCTATTTGCCATGAAGTGATGGGACTGGATGCCATGATCTTAGTTTTCTGAATGTTGAGCTTTAAGCCAACTTTTTCACTCTCCTCTTTCCCTTTCATCAAGAGGCTCTTTAGTTCTTCACTTTCTGCCATAAGGGTGGTGTTATCTGCATATCTGAGGTTATTGATATTTCTCCTGGCAATCTTGATTCCAGCTTGTGCTTCATCCAGTCCAGCTTTTCTCATGATGTACTCTGCTTATAAGTTAAATAAGCAGGGTGACAATATATAGTTGATATACTCCTTTTCCTATTTGGAACCAGTCTGTTGTTTTCAGATTCTTTTCCCATATAAATTATTGCAAAATATTGAGTATAGGTCCCTGTGCTATAAAGTAGGTCCTTTTTTTTCTTTAACTAATTCATAAATTCATTTTGGACTGCATTGTGTCTTAGTGGCTGCATGGCGGTTTCTTTCTAGTTGTGGCATGAAGGCTTAGTTGCCCCGCAGCATGTGGAATCTTAGCTCACCAAGTAGGTATTGAACCCATGTCCTCTGTATTGGAAGGCAAATTCTTAACCACTGGACCACCAGGGAAGTCCCAGTATCTTCTTGTTGTTTATCTCTTTTATATATAGTAGTCTGTGTGTGTCAAGCCCAATCTTCCAATTTATCTCTCCCCCTACTTTTCCCCTTTGGTAACCATAAGTTTGTTTTCTATGTCTGTGAATCTGTTTTATAAATAAGTACCTTGGTATCATCTTTTTAGATTCCACTTGTAAGTGATATCATATGATATTGGTCTTTCTCTGTCTGACTTGCTGCATTTAATATGATCATCTCTAGGTCCACCCATGTTGCTGCAAATGGCATTGTTTCATTCTTTCTTGTGGCTGAGTGATATTCCATTATGCATACGCACAGCATCTTTGTTATCCATTCATCTGTCTGTGGACGTTCAGGCTGCTGACATGTCATGGCTACTGTAAATAGTGCTCTCATAAACACTGGGGTGAATGTACCCTTTAGAATTATCATTTTCTCGAATATGTGCTCAGGAGTGGGATTGCTAGATAATATGGTAGCTTTATTTTTGGTTTTCTGAGGAATCTCCATACTGTTCTGCATTGTGGTTGCACCAATTTACATTCCCACAAATGCTATAGGAGGGTTCCTTTTTCTCCACACCTTCTACAGCATCTATTATTTGTAGACTTAACAAAATAAAGTTCTAAACATTAAATGGTATCCCCAGCTGAAGTCTTAGACATATGAGAAAAGCCATCTTGGACATTCCAACTCCAACTTAGCTTCAGTTAAATGTAGTTCATGAATATCCCCACTCAACACAATGTGCAGCAGAAAATCTCCTCACATGGGATGGGACACCCTATACAATGGTGAGAAATAAAAAAATTCTTGTTGCTTTATATCACTATGGCCTAGGTGGCTTTTTACACATCAATAGATGACCGACAAGATAGCAAAACTGTTTAAAAATTTTCTATGAATTGAGGTCTTAATAGGATCACATTGAATTAATTCAATGATCTTGCAAGCTAAAGAGAGAAGAATGAAGTAGTCTGTTGTTTAGGGTACAGAAGAGTGTTAAAACCAATGAACCTTAAATATTAAGCAACTTAAAAATTCATTAGAATATGGAAAGGTTAATCAAATGATTCAATATTATTTTCTGACATATTTTTAATAGGAATATCCAGATTGTCACATATTAGTCTAAAATGGTGATCTCAAAAACCTTCATTTTTTTTTTTAAACAACACAACTGAGGGCCAGACTCTAATGTGACCTCCAAAGATCCTTACCCCGGCATTCACATCCTATGTAATTCACTCCCCTTGAATGTGGGTGGGATTTGTAACTTGCTTGTAACTGACCAGATGTTGCAGAGGGATGGCATAACCCACCGTCAGTTTTTTCAGGGTGCGTGTGTACTCAGTCACTAAGTCATGTCTGACTCTTTGCAACTCCATGAACTGTAGCCCTCCAGGCTTCTCTGTACATGGGATTTTCCAGGTAAGAGTACTAGAGTGGTTGCCATTTCCTCCTCTAGTTGTTTCATCAGATTTGAGCCCTATTCTGGGTAGAAACTTTTCCCTCGGTGGTCTGAAATAAGCACACAGTCATGTGGGTGGCCCATGTGGCAGAGAAATGAGGTGGCCTCTGGGACCTGCATGCAGCTTCTAGTCAGCAGCACAGAAAAAGCCGGGGCCACAGTTACCCAGTGCCTTTTATCTTATACTTTTATTTCTATGGCTATATTTTTTTTCTGCAAGGAAACCAACCTGGGTGAACTTGGAAATGGTTTCTGAACTCCAGCTTTCAGAAGAGAATAAGCCTGACTGAGACCTTGTCTTCAGTCTGTGGACCCCAGGTAGAGGACCCTGGATCAGCTTCATCCAAAACCTTGACCCTTACAAACAGTGAAATAGTAAGTATGTGGTGTATTAAACTACTGAATTTTTGGTAGTTCATTATAGAGCAGTGGGTAGCCAAAACACCAACGTTTAAAATGTTCAGTGTGAGTTCTCAATATTCAAATATTTATTATAATATATAAAATATAAACATACACATTTTATTAACTATATACAGTAAAAAATAATCATTTTTTTAGAAAAAATGCATGTTTTAAACATTTCATTTACAATAAAAATTTTATTATGTGTGTGTGTGTTCAGCTTCTCAGTCATATCTGGCTCTTTGTGACCCCGTGTACTATAACCCATTAGGCTCTTCTGTCCATGGGATTTTCCAGGCAAGAATACTGGAGTGGGTGCCGTTTCCTCCTCCAGAGAAGCTTCCTGACTGGGGGTCAAATCTGAATTTCCTGAGTCTACTGCACTGGCAAGTGGATCCTTTACCACTGAGTCACCTGAGAAGCTCCTTATTTCCAGTGTTGTATGGTAAAAACATGTGATTGAAACTTTTTAGAAATTAAAATGTAGAAAAATACTGTCAGTGATGCATCTCTTTCATTTAAGTTAATAAATCTTTTAGGGGTACAGTTTTGGCTATGAGAGGCATTAATACCCAGTATCTAAGTAAACAAAACTTAGGGACTGACTTGTATTACCCTGCATCACAAAATATTAGACCAATACTAAAAAAAAAAAAAAAAAAATTCAACTCCATTGTTATCATTAAGCATAGTGATATAATAGATGTCATTGAAAAGAAATGCTTTATAGTATTAATAACTAAACTAAAAAGCATTAATCACCTTTAAGTTTTCTAAAATGCAATTTTATATAATTTATAGTGTGTATATTATGGTGCATGGTATATGATCAACCTAGACACCATATTAAATGTGATCAATCTAGACAGCATATTAAAAAGCAGAGACATTACTTTGCCAGGGCTTCCCTGGTGGCTCAGATCGTAAAGTGTCTGCCTGCAATGCGGGAGACCCAGGTTCGATCCCTGGGTAGGGAAGATTTCCTGGAGAAGGAAATGGCAACCCACTCCAGTATTCTTGGTTGGAAAATTCCATGGATGGAGGGATCTGGTAGGCTACAGTCCACAGAGTCGCAAAAAGTTGGACACAACTGAGAGACTTCACTTTATTTCTTTCTCTACTTTGCCAACAAAGGTCCCTCTAGTCAAGATTATGGTTTTTCCAGTAGTCATGTATGGATGTGAGACTTGGACTACAAAGAAAGGTAAGCACCAAAGAATTGATGCTTTTGAACTGTGGTGTTGGAGAAGACTCTTGAGAGTCCCTTGGACTGCAAGGAGATCCAACCAATCCCTGCTAAAGGAAATCAGTCCTGAATATTCATTGGAAGGACTGATACTGAAGCTGAAACTTTGGCCACCTGATGTGAATAACTAAATCATTTGAAAAGACCCTGATGTTGGGAAAAATTGAAGGCAGGAGGAGAAGGGGATGACAGAAGATGAGATGGTTGGATGGCATCACTGACTCAATGGATATGAGTTTGAGTAAACTCCGGGAGTTAGTGATGGACAGGGAGGCCTGGCGTGCTGCAGTCCATGGGGTTGCAAAGAATTGCACATGACTGAGCGACCGAACTGAATTGAAACAGGTAAATATTATCTAAACATATCACAGAGTGCATTTGTGATATGGGGTATGATAAAAAAAATTCTCAAATTTCTTGCCCACTTAAGATGTCTACTTGTAATGATTAACTCAATTACTCTTGATAGCTGAGAAAAATGCAGACCACTTCAAAAAAACATTTTTTATTTTTTTAAATTGAGGTATAGTTGATTTACAATGTTGTGTTAGTTTCAAGTGTACAGCTCAGTGGTTCACATTTATATTGGACATGACTTAGAGGCTGAGCACAAGCATAGATACACACATATGTGTATATGGACTTTTTCAAGTTCTTTTCCCTTATAGGTCTTTATAAAATATTGAATACAGTTCCCTGTGCTATACCAGAGGTCCTGTTGTTTATCTATTTATATATCGTGGTGAGTGGAAGTCACGCAGTTTTGTCTGATTCCTTATGACCCCATGGACTGTAGCCTACCAGGCTCCTCTGTCTATGGGAGTCTCCAGCAAGAATACTGGCGTGAGTAGCCATTTCCTTCTCCAGGGGATCTTCCCAGCCCAGGGACTGAATTCATGTCTCTTGCAGCTCAGGCAGATTCTTTACCATCTGTGCTACCCGGGAAGCCCGTATATCATGCTGTGTACCTGTTAATCCCAAGTGTTAGTCGCTCAGTCATGTCCTCTTTGTGACCCCATGGACTGTAGCCCGCCAGGCTTCCCTGTCCATGGGATTCTCCAAGCAAGAATACTGCAGAGGGCTGCCATTTCCTCCTCCAGGGGACCTACCTGACCCAGGAATCAAAACCAAGTTTCTTTACTGTCTGAGCCACCAGGGAAGCCCCTGATAATCCCAAACTCCTAGTTTATTCCTCTTTCCCCTTTGGTGACCATAAGTTTGTTTTCATGTCTGAGAGTCTTATTTGTGTTTTGTAAGTAAGTTTGATTGGTGTCATATTTTAAATTCCATATATAAGTGATATCATGGTATTTGCCTTTCTCTGTCTGATTTACTTCACTTAGTATTATAATCTCTAGGTCCACCCATGTTGCTGCAAATGGCATTACTCATTTTTTGTTTTACAGCTGGGTAGTATTCCATCATATGTATATACACACACACCACATTTTCTAAATGAATGAACACATTTTATATTACCTAAGCAGCAACCCATTGTGAACAAACTAACAAAAGAAATGATGCGGAAACTCATACATTAAGATTTTTGGACATAGAAGTGGTCTCACTTCTAATCTCCCATTTCTTGTCACTCTGTTTCTGTTTGGTCCATGGCCCTTTCTACCACCCCCAGGATTCCCTTGGTGCTCTTCACAGCCCACAGGAGTAAGATCCAGGATGGATTGGGAAGTTGCAGCCTCCTGGTGCCTGGGAACTCTCTTCCATTATTTCAGTTTTGTTTTCATTGATTTAATTTGAACTTATGCTAATTGATGATGCACAGAAGCACATACATATTTACATTCTTAATTCTATGTAGAGTACAGTGAATGCTATGTGACATTTTCTGATATCCTGGTCATTCTGATTTTCTGAAAAATCAACAAATTTGTGCACAAGTATAGCTCTAGATATAATATTAACTCTAGATGTAATATTTCTCCTCGGAAGAAAAGCTATGACCAACCTAGACAGCATATTAAAAAGCAGAGACATTATTTTGCCTTGAACACACACTAATCAGAAGGCTTTGCTAGTAAGGATTTAACTCTATCTGTAGTTAATACCAAGTTTAATAATTAACACATTAGCTTTTAAAATAATTTTTGCTGATGAAAAGTTCTCAGTATATGTGGAGTGGCTAGAATAATTGCAGAGCCATTGCCATCTTTTCACAACCAGAGAATAAGAATATGGAGAGTTAAGTAGCCTACACTTTTCTGGAAAACTTGTAGATGACATGTAGTCTTATGGAGATTTCTGTCACTTGATTTCATCTGGATGAGCTGAGTTCTGTCCCTAGAATATTAACGCATCTGCCTTGTTATATGCTATGCTATCTTCATAACAAGTGCCTTGAAAATCTCATTGAGAAATTTGACCTTTGCTTTCAATTCTTGTATCTGCTCATAATGCAGGAAACCCCGGTTGGATTCCTGGGTTGGGTAGATCCGCTGGAGAAAGGATAGGCTACCCACTGCAGTGTTCTCAGGCTTCCCTGGTGGCTCAGCTGGTGAAGTTGTGTGAAAAATCTGCTGCAATGTGTGATAGCTGAGTTTGATCCCTGGGTTAAGAAGAACCCCTGGAGAAGGGAATGGCTACCCACTCCAGTATTCTGGCCTGGAGAATTCCATGGACTGTATAGTCCATGGGGTTGCAAAGAGTAGAACACAGCTGAGTGACTTTCACTTTCAATTCTTGTAGAGTTATGAAAAGTTTATAACCTGAGGAATAACATCGTGAACATTAGCTTTATAGATATTATTTTGACAATGGTGACCATTCCTGCTGGCAAAGAGATCAGCTACAAGTTTGTAGCAGAGCCCGATTAGCAGTTCACCAAACACCTTTTCTCTTCCTCCTGAGCACACAACTAGATGGTATATTCTAGTCTTAAAGATGGGTAAAGCCAAATGATGAGTTCTAGACAAAGGAAAGAGGGTAGAAGTGATGTGTGTCACTTCTAGGCCTGGCACCCAAGACTCATTAACATGCAATTCTGGAGACTTCCCTGGTGGTCCAGAGGTTAAGACTTCACCTTTCAATGCAAAGGATGTAGGTTCGATTCCTGATCAGGGAACTCAGATCCTGCATGCCTTGTGGCCAAAAACTCAAAACATAAAACAGAAGCAATATTGTAACAAATTCAATAAAAAGACTTGAAAAAACATGCAATGCTGCATATTCTGACCCTTAGGAAGAAGTATATGAAGATGGTAGAGCCATTAGGTAGAAGTTTTGTAGGTCTCTGAGTCACTATTTGGAAGAATAGCATCCATGAAGTTAGAACACCGATTTTGGATATTTTATGAGTGAAAAATAAATTTCTATTGTGTTAAGTTACTGAGGTTTTGTGCTTAATCTGTAACAGTAGGTTCTTTCAAATGAAAGAAAGCTACTACTATGGATTGGTGAAGGATGAGAAGATCCTGAAAGAATGAAGTGGTAATAGGGATAGAAAGAAATGAATTTTATAACAGGTGGTTAGGAGAGAGAAGTAGCAAGGGGCATTGATTAATTTACCATGAAAGAAATAGAAGAGCAGAGAATAATTTTTAGCATTTCATCTGGGAAAATGGTAACAGTGGAAAATGGTAATGTTCAGGATTCTTAGGATGATGACAGCTATTTTGAAATTATAACTATTACCAATTTGAACCTTCTGCTTTCAGATATAACTGAAAAATTATTTAATTTGTTTAATTTTTTTCCTTTCTATCTTTTGCATTGATTTAATGCGGATAGAATATGCTTCCCTGCTCCATTAATTTTGGGTTTGAATGTGTAATTTTCTTGCACTAATGAAATAAAAGTAGGAACTTCAGGTTGCCTGTTCCAAACAGAGCCTTAAAAGACATGTTTTCATTTCCTGTGATTGTTCCTGCTTTCCACCACAAAGACATCATAACCTTAAATTTACTCCTTCACCCATCCCATAATGGATCATATCTCACTATCTGGAGCAGAGCCTCTGCTGCTGACCCATAGAGCCCCAAACAAGAAACAAGTGTTTATACTTGTAAGACACATGGGTTATGCAGCATCATCTCAGAAAAATGGACCTATTTAGATGAGATAGTTGCAGAACAGAGTTGAGAAGAAGGACCTGGAGATGCAGATTTTGAAGTTGTGGTGATTGAAGTCAGTGAAATGGCTCAGGCCACCCAGACAAAACATGGAAGAGAAGTCTAAGGATGGAAGTAACTGTAAGAGCAGCAACAATTA
This sequence comes from Muntiacus reevesi, assembly GCF_963930625.1. Lineage (NCBI taxonomy): Eukaryota > Metazoa > Chordata > Mammalia > Artiodactyla > Cervidae > Muntiacus > Muntiacus reevesi. The sequence continues at coordinate 3,293,930 of NC_089264.1, forward strand.
AGGTTTGAGTCACGAAGATTGTCTATAGTGAAGAAGGAGAACAATAGAGCATTTAAAAAGACCCAAGAAAAGGTGATGCAATAAAAACAAAGTGATAACAGTACTTCAACGAAGGTGTGATAAGTTATATCAGACATCACATGTTCAGGTAAAAAAAAATGCTGAAAATAATCCTTCGATTACAGCAATTGGAAGATATTACTAAAACTCACCTTTTTTAAATAAAATTTCCAGTAGATGTAATACAGACTGTACACTTAATTTTGCTTATTTAGTGCTTGTTTAGGGAATGCCTTTTTTAATGGTACTTAAGCAAATATTTCTGTTAGGTCCATACCATTTCTGTCCTTTATTGATCCCATCTTTGCATGAAATGTTCCCTTGGTATCTCTAATTTTCTGGAAGAGACCTCTAGTCTTTCCCATTCTACTGTTTTCCTCTATTTCTTTTCACTGATCACTGAGGAAGGCTTTCTTATCTCTCCTTGCAATTCTTTGGAACTCTGCATTCAAATGGGTATATCTTTCCTTTTCTCTTTTGCTTTTCACTTCTCTTGTTTTCACAGCTATTTGTAAGTTCTTCTCAGACACCATTTTGCTTTTTTGCATTTCTCTTTCTTGGGGATGGTCTTGATCCCTGCCTCCTGTACAATGTCATGAACCTCCATCCATAGTTCATCAGGCACTCTGTCTATCAGATCTAATCCCTTAAATCTATTTCTCACTTCCACCCTATAATCGTAAGGAATTTGATTTAGGTCATACCTGAATGGTTTAGCGGTTTTACCCACTTTCTTCAAGTCTGAATTTGTCAATAAGGAGTTCATGATCTGAGCCACAGTCAGCTCCCGGTCTTGTTTTTGCTGACTGTATAGAGCTTCTCCATCTTTGGCTGCAAAGAATATAATCAATCTGTTTTCAGTGTTGACCATCTGGTGATGTCCATGTGTAGAATCTTCTCTTGTGTTGTTGGAAGAGGGTGTTTGCTATGACCAGTGCATTCTCTTGGCAAAACTCTATTAGCCTTTGCCCTGCTTCATGCTGTATTCCAAGGCCAAATTTGCCTGTTACTCTGGGTGTTTCTTGACTTCCTACTTTTGCATTCCAGTCCCCTATAATGAAAAGGGCATCTTTTATTGGTGTTCATTCTAGAAGATCTTGAAGGTCTTCATAGAATCGTTCAATTCAGCTTCTATAGCATTACCACTCGGGCACATAGACTTGGATTACCATGATGTTGAAAGGTTTGCCTTGGAAACGAACAGAGATCATTCTGTCATTTTTGAGGCTGCATCCAAGTACTGCATTCGGGACTCTTGTTGACTATGATGGCTACTCCATTTCTTCTAAGGGATTCTTGCCCACAGTAGTAGATGCAATGGTCATCTGAGTTAAATTCACCCATTCCAGTCCACTTTAGCTCACTGATTCCTAGAATGTTGACATTCACATTCACTCCTGCCATCTCCTTTTGACCACTTCCAATTTGCCTTGATTCATGGACCTAACATTTCAGGTTCCTATGCACTGTTGCTCTTTACAGCATCAGACCTTGCTTCTGTCACCAGTCACATCCACAACCGGGTGTTGCTTTTGCTTTGACTTTCTCTTCATTCTTTCTGGAGTTATTTCTCCACTGATCTTCGGTAGCATATTGGGCACCTACCGACCTGGGGAGTTCATCTTTCAGTGTCCTATCATTTTGCCTTTTCATACTGTTTATGGTGTTCTCAAGACAAGAATACTGAAGTGGTTTGCTATTCCCTTCTCCAGTGGACCACATTTTGTCAGAACTCTCCACCATGACCTGTACGTCTTGGGTGGCCCTACATGGCATGGCTCATAGTTTCATTGAATTAGACAAGGCTGTGGTCCATGTGATGAGATTGGTTAGTTTTCTGTGACAGTGGTTTTCCTTCTGTCTGCCCTCTGATGGAAAAAGATTTGAGATTTATGGAAGCTTCCTGATCTGAGAGACTGACTGAGGGGGAAACTGGATCTTGTTCGGATGGGTGTGGCCATGCTCAGTAAATCTTTAATAGAATTTTCTGTTGATAGGCGGAGCTGTGTTCCCTCTCTGCGATTTACCTGAGGCCAAACTCTGGTGGAGGTAATGAAGATAATGGTGACCTCCTTCAAAAGATCCCATGCCTCCACTGGAGACTCCTGGACACTCACAAGCAAGTCTGGGTCAGTCTCTTGTGGGGTCACTGTTCCTTTCTCCTGGGCCCTGGTGCGCAAGCTTCTGTTTGTGCCCAGAGTATATTTCCCAGTCTTGTGTAAGTTCTGGCAGCTCTATGGTGGGGTTAATGGTGACCTTCTCCAAAAGGGCTTATGCCATACCCAAATCTGCTGCACCTAGAACCCTGACCCTGCGGTAGTTAGCAGCTGACCTGTACCTTCACAGGAGATTCTCAAACACAGTCTGCCTCAGTCTCTGTGGGGTCCCTGGGTCCTGGTGTGCACAAATTTTATTTGAGCCCTCTGAGCGTCTCTGGCGTGAATGGGGTTTGATTCTAAATGCGAATTCACTCCTCCTACCTTCTTGTTGGGACTTCTCCTTTGCCCTTGAATGAGGGGTATCTCCGCATAGCCGCTCCAGTGTCTATGACCCAGCAGTCCTACTGCTGGGCATATACACCACACACTGAAGTGATACAGACTGAGTGAGAGCTAAGTAAGACTGACCTAAAAGAAGCAGAAGATATTAAGAAGAGATAGCAGGAATACACAGAAGAACTGTACAGAAAAGATCTTCATGACCCAGATAATCACAATGGTGTGATCACTCACCTAGAGCCAGACATCCTGGAATGTGAAGTCAAGTGGGCCTTAAGAAGCATCATTACAAACAAAGCTAGTGGAGGTGATGGAATTCCAGTTGACCTATTGCAAATCCTAAAAATTAATGGTGTGAAAGTGCTGCACTTAATATGCCAACAAATCTGAAAACCCCAACAGTGGCCACAGGACAGGAAAAGGTCAGTTTTCATTTCAATCCCAAAGAAAGGCAATGCCAAAGAATGGTCAAACTACCATACAATTGCACTCATCTCACACGCTAGTAAAGTAATGCTCAAAATTCTCCAAGCCAGGCTTCAATTAATATGTGAACCGTGAACTTCCAGATGTTCAAGCTGGTTTTAGGGAAGGCTGAGGAACCAAAGATCAAATTACCAACATTTGCTGGATTATCAAAAAAGCAAGACAGTTCCAGAAAAACATCTACTTACCCTTTATTGACTATGCCAAAGCCTTTGACTGTGTGGACACAACAAATTGGAAAATTCTTCAAGAGATGGGAATACCAGACCACCTGACCTGCCTCTTGAGAAATCTGTATGCAAGTCAGGAAGCAACAGTTAGAACTGGACATGGAACAGCAGAGTGGTTCCAAATAGGAAAAGGATTATGTCAAGGTTGTATATTGCCATCCTGCTTATTTAACTTATATGCAGAGTACATCATGAGAAACGCTGAGCTGGAAGAAGCACAAGCTGAAATCAAGATTGCCGGGAGAAATATCAATAACCTCAGATATGTGGATGACACTATCCTTATGGTAGAAAGTGAAGAAGAACTAAAGATCCTCTTGATGAAAGTGAAAGAGGAGAGTGGAAAAGTTGGCTTAAAGTTCAACATTCCAAGATCATGGCATCCGGTCCCATCACTTCATGGCAAATAGATGAGAAAACAGTGGCAACAGTGTCAGACTTTATTTTGGGGGGCTCCAAAATCACTGCAGATGGTGATTGCAGCCATGAAATTAAAATTGCTTACTCTTTGGAAGAAAAGTTATGACCAACCTAGACAGCATATTAAAAAACAGAGACATTACTTTGCCAACAAGTGTCTGTCTAGTCAAGGCTGTGGGCTTTCCAGTGGTCCTGTATGGATGTGAGAGTTGGACTATAAAGAAAGCTGAGTGCCAAAGAATTGGTGCTTTTGAACTGTGATGCTGGAGAAGACTCTTGAGAGTCCCTTGGACTGAAAGGAGATCCAGCCAGTCCATCCTAAAAGAAATCAGTCCTAAATATTCATTGGAAGGACTGATGCTGAATCTGAAATTCCAATAATTTCACCACCTGATGGGAAGAACTGGCTCATTTAAAAATACCCAGATGCTGGGAAAGATTGAAGGCAGGAGAAGAAGGGGACAGCAGAGGATGAGATGGTTGGATGGCATCACCAATTTAATGGACATGAGTTTGAGTAAACTCTGGGAGTTGGTGATGGACAGGGAGGCCTGGCGTTCTGCAATCTATGGTGTTGCAAAGAGTCAGACACGACTGAGTGACTGAACTTAACTGAACTGAAGCAAATATTAAGAAAAGGTATCAAACAAACAAAAAATTCTCACATATATTCAGTACTTTGTACAATTAAGTTTCTGTGTAAAGTGAATCCAAAACACAGTATGCCTCAAAAAATTACTGGCTTACTTTTATTTGTATAAAAAAATGATTTGTTAAAATAGTATGGTAGAAATTGAACCTAATGATTTTTAATGAAAAGTTAATTATAGAAGGAGAAATTACATCTTTTGGCTCTTACTTCAGTTCAAAAGTGGCTGCTAATAAATAGATTTCATGCCCGTGGACAATATTTTAGAAGAAATTTAAGATGCTGGTAAAACTGACAGTTTTAAAATTATATATATATATATATGTATGTATATATATACATAACAATATATGCACACACTTTTTTCTTTTTAAAAATTTTTTATTGAAATATAGTTGATTTACAATGTTGTGTTACTTTCTGCTGTAGCAAAGTGATTTTGTTATATGTACATATATATCTATGTATATATATATATATATGTATATATCTCTATCTATCTATCTATATTCTTTCCCATGATGTTTTATCACGGGATATTGAATATAGTTCCTGTGTCACACGATAGGACCTTGTTGTTTATCCATTCTCAATACAATAGTTTGTGTCTGCTAATCCTAAACTCCCAATCCAACCTTCCCCTTGTTTCTCTTTAGTAGACAAGCTCATTTGTGAGGAATCTCTACTTTGAACTCCACGCCTGTATAATCAGTGGCCTCCTTGGCATCGCCACCTAGATATCTAGTTGTTACATCGCATTTAGCAGGTGCAACATCAAATACTCAATGCCTCCCCCCAAACCTGCTCCTCTCACAGTCTTCTTCATTTCTGAAATGGGGACTCCGTGCTTTCAATGGAACACTCAGACCAAAAAACTTGGGGTCAAGATGCGGCAAGCCATCCCCAAATATGCCACTTTGGCATATTAATTATATTAAATTAAAGTCACCTGAGACACAGCCAGTACAGAAAGGATACTATGACCCTCCTCTCTGTGTCCCTGAAATCAGGAGATATGGAGACATCCTCATTGCCAGTGCTAGGGAGGTCTCTTAAGCCATTAGGACAGTGCTTGCCACAGGGTAAGTGCTTTGTTAACAAACTCTACTTAGTTACTTCACTGATTAGGACCCAAGCCTGTTTCCTTGTCTTGTCAGTTCCTCACACATTTATTGTTTCCTTGTCTAAAAGGTATAAATGCTGCTTGCTTTGGTCATTTCTTTGAGCCTCACGTATCTATGAATTTCTGTAAGTACCAAGTCAAAATTTGATTTTCTCCTGATAATCTGTCTTACATCAATTTAGTGATGTAGACCAACAAAAAGAACCTAAAAGGATAGAGGGGAAGTCTTTTCCTCCCCAACAGTCATCACACATCCCATAGCCAGTTCCTCAGCAGATGCTGTAAGTTCTCTCTGCAATAGGTATTCGAATCCAGCCACTTCTCACTCTGGGTAAAACGTAACTTGGATCACGTCACTGCTCTGCTCACAATGGCCCAATGGCTCCATCTTACTCAAAGCTAAAGTCCTCCTCTCCAACTAGTCTCCCCATCACTCACCAGCTCCGGGAATCAGTTGACTTTTGTTTCAGGATCCCAGCCACGCTCCTGGCATGGAATGTTCCTTCCCCAGGTGTATGGTTGACTTGCTCACTCACCTTCTTGTGAGACCTTCCCTGATCATTCTTTTTAAATTTGCAGCCCTTCCTGCCATCCCCTCTCTTTTATTTTCCCTCCCGGCTTTCCTGTTCTCCTCAGGGCTTGTTATCACCTAGGATACTATATGTTTCACTCACTTATGTTATTCTGCCCCATACCCCCACCGTTAGAATGTCAGCTCCATGAGGGTAAGGATTTTTAGGCTGTATGCCAAAGTCTCTCCCCCTCTTAGAACTGTGTCTGGCACAGGTGAGTGCTCAGTATATGTTTGCTAATCTCCCAGATGGACTGGTAAGTGACAAACGCAAGTTGCAGAGCAACGAGAATTAGTGTGATCTAATTTATGTAAAAGAACACCCACAAAGCACCACTCTGCACCTGTATACATTCATGCATATGGATGTGAACGCACGGAACGGACTCTGGAAGTGTTACTGAGTCAAGTTCGCTCTGCTCACCGCGTGACAGGCCAACGAATCCCAGACGAGGTGCTGAGGTAAGGAAGGGACTTCAGCTGGGGAGACAGCCAACCAAGAAGACTGCAGGCTAGTGCCTCAAAATAACCGGCTTGTCAAGGCCCAGATCTCTGTAGGTTGAAGGTCTGGATTCCAAAGTGGCAGGAAGTGTCCCTGAGTCACTGGGCCCCAGACCCAGGCTGCCTCCGGCCACAGAGATTCGTCCTGGGAATTCTTTCTAGAGCCTTCTCTCTTGGCTCGTTTCAGGATTTAATGAAGCTCAGGTTCTTGATGTCTCATGGCAGAAAGAATTCAGTGAGAGACAAAGTGATAGGTAAGCAGTAGATTTATTCAGATTCAGAGAGAAGCACGCTCCACAGACAGAGTGTGGTCATCGCGGAGGGGGAGTGTGACTCACACGCTTTTAACTTCCTATATGTAAAACCAACTGAACATAAGCTCATTCGGAACACCTAGAAGGAACTGGACAGCTATATACTTACTGTGCTTGACTGATTGCCTTTTCAGGAATATTCACAAGCTTTTATGAGCCATATCATAGAGAAATGTATTTTCATTAGGAGATACTTAGAAGGACTGCTGGTTTCCTTAGGGAATTTCTCAGATGATAAATACTGAACATTTTGTTACCATTTTCTCTCTAAATGCTTCTGCCATGTGGAACTTTTGTCATGTAGAAAAGCTTTCAGGATGCATGGCAGAGAATATGATGGTATTTAATTTACTGAAGTGGAACATACACAAATACTTTTTATGTTCCACAAAGATATTATGAACATTATAAATATTTTGTGTCATTTTGCTATTCAGGCATTCCAAAATATCTTCAACACTAAATGTCTTGAAATACAAGCACAGCATTACTATCTCTTACAGATTCAGTATAAATATAATAATTATGAAATGAACAGCATTTTTGAGGGCAAATATAAAAGATAAACTGCAAGAGCTTCCAAGCATTGTCTAGAGGCACAGAGTTCAGCCTAAATGTTGAGAGCAAGCTCACTTTCAGAAAACTCAGAGCTCCCTTAGACTAACTCTATTTAATTCATTCAGCTCAGGAAAACTGAAATTGTTCTGAATTGACCTGCATAAAAACTGTAGATCCTGAGATGTCTTATTGAAATGATTGCTTTGTGCTGTCTTTCATTGGACATTGCGATGCTTTCCTTTCCCTTTGTACGATACTGACAGATACCCATCACACAACAAATATTCACCACTAATCGGCATTTTCTGAGCATCCCAGTGCTCCTCTGCTCCCATTGGGCTTACCAAGAATCAACTGTGTTTTAATTAAAACACAATTAACAATTAAATCTGCTGATAATGGTTGAATCACTATTTTAATTCTATAATTTAGATATTACATGATATGGCAAAATGGGTTGGAAAAAACTTGTGGTTGCTATTACTTTTAATGCATTGGAAAACTTAATAAACGCATTCAAATTAGGTGCATGGCAGCAGACGTACAGACTTAAGAACAAACTTATGGTTACCAGGTGGAGGGATAGATTGGGAGTTTGGGATTGACATGCACACAATGCTATACTCAAAATAAAGAACTGACAAGGACCTACTGTATAGCACAGGGAATGCTGCTCAATATTCTTTAATAATCTAAATGGGAAAAGAATCTGAAAAAAAATTTTATTGTTGTTGTTCAGTCACAAAGTCATGTCCCACTATTTATGACCTCATTGACTTTAGCGTGCCAGGCTCCTCTGTCCTCCATTATCTCCTGGAGTTGGCTCAAATTCGTGTTCATTGGGTCGGTGATGCTATCTAACCATCTCATCCTCTGCCATCCCCTTTATCTTGTTGCCTTCAATCTTTCTCAGCATCACAGTCTTTTCCAATGAGTCAGCTTGTCGCATCAGGTGGCCATAGTATTAGAGCTTCAGCTTCAGCGACAGACTTTCCAATGAATATTCAGGGTTGATTTCCTTTAGGATTGACTGATCTGATCTCTTAACTGCCCAAGAGACTGTTTCAGGAGTCTTCTCCAGCATAATTCAAAAACATCATTTCTTTGATGCTCAGCCTTCTTTTGGTCCAGCTCTCAGATCTGTATACAACTACTAGAGAAACCATAGCCATGAAGCCATGAAAACCCAAGACTGGAAGCCATGATCTTAGCTTTTTAATGTTCAGTTTCAAGCCAGCTTTTTCACTCTCTTCTTTTACCTTCATGAGGAGGCTCTTTAGTTTCTCTTTGCTTTCTGCCATTATAGTGGTATCATCTGTATATCTGAGGTTGTTGATTTTTCTCCTGGCAATCTTGATTCCAGCTTGTGATTCATCCAGCCCAGCATTATTCATGATGTACACTGCATATAAGTTAAATAAGCAGAGTGACAATATGTTTTGTCATACTCTTTTCCCAATTTTGAATTGGTCATTTGTTCCATGTCCAGTTCTAACTAGCACTTCTTGATTCTCATTCAGGTTTCTCAGGAGATGGGTAAGGTGGTCTGACACTTCTGTTTCTATCAGAATTTTCCACAGTTGTGATTCACACAATCAAAGACTTTAGCATAGTCAATGAAGCAGAAGTAGCTGTTTTTCTGGAATTCTCTTGCTTTCTCCATGATCCAACAAATTCTGGCAATTTGATCTCTGGTTCCTCTGCCTCTTCAAAACCCAGCTTGAACATCTGGAAGTTCTCTGTTCACATATTACTAAAGTCAATCTTGAAGGATTGCTGAAGCCTGAAAGTGAAAGTCGCTCAGTCATGTCCTTGTCTTTGCGATTCCATGAACTGTCCATGGAATTTTCCAGGCCAGAATACTGGAGTGAGTAGCTTTTCCCTTCTCCAGGGGATATTCCTGATCCAGGAAACGACCCAGGGTCTCCTACATTGCAGGCGGATTCTTTACCAACTAAGCTATCAGGGAAGCCCTGCTGAAGCCTAACTCGAAGGATTTTGAGTGTTACCTTGATAGCATGTGAAATTAGCACAATTGTATGGTAATTTGAACATTCTTTGACATTGCTCTCCTTTGGGATTGGAATGAAAATTGACCTGTTTCAGTCCTGTGGCTACTGATGAGTTTTCCAAATTTGTCGACATATTGCAGCCATGAAATTAAAAGAAGCTAACTCCTTGGAAGGAAAGTTATGGCCAAACTAGACAGCATATTAAAAAAGCAGAGACATTACTTTGCCAACAAAGGTCCATCTAGTCAAGGCTATGGTTTTTCCAGTGGTCATGTATGGATGTGAGAGTTGTACTGTGAAGAAAGCTGAGCACAGAAGAACTGATGCTTTTGAACTGTTGTGTTGTAAAAGACTCTTGAGAGTCCCTTGGATTGCAAGAAGATATAACCAGTCCATCCTAAAGGAGATCAGTCCTGGGTGTTCATTGGAAGGACTGATGTTGAAGCTGAAACTCCAATACTTTGGCCACCTGATACGAAGAGCTGACTCATTGGAAAAGACCCTGATGCTGGGAAAGATTGAGGGCAGGAGGAGAAGGGGACAACAGATGATGAGATGGTTGGATGGCATCACCGACTCAATGGACATGGGTTTGGGTGGACTCTGGGATTTTGTGATAGACAGGGAGGCCTGGCGTGCTGTGGTTCATGGGGTTGCAAAGAGTCGGACATGACTGAGCAACTGAACTGAACTAAACTGAATACATATTGAATATTAAATAGCTCAGCTGGAATTCTCTCACCTCCTCTAGTTTTGTTCGTAGTAATTTTTCTTAAGGCCCTCTTGACTTCACACTTTAGGATGTCTGACTCTAGTTGAGTGACCATACCATCTTAGTTATCCAGGTCATTAAGGCCATTTTTTGTGTAGTTCTTCTCTATTCTTATAGATACATGTTTTTGAAAAGCTGAATCACACTGCTGTACACCTGAAGCTAACTCAATGTTGCTGATCAATTACACTTCCATATAAAATAGAATATATATATATATAAAGAGAAAGAAATTAGCTGTGTGCTCAGTTCAGTTCAGTTCAGTCACTCATTCATGTCCAACTCTTTGTGACACCATGAATCACAGCATGCCAGGCCTCCCTGTCCATCAACAACTCCAGGAGTTTACTCAAACTCATGTCCATTGAGTCGGTGATGCCATCAAACCATCTCATCCTCTGTCGTCCCCTTCTACTCCTGCCCCCAATCCCTCCCAGAATCAGGGTCTTTTCCAATGAGTCAACTCTTTGCATGAGGTGGCTGAGATTCTTTGCTACCCAAAGAACTGTGGCCTACCAGGCTCCTCCATCCCTGGGATTTTTCAGGCAAGAATACTGGAGTGGGTTGCTATTTCCTTCTCCAGAGGATCCTCCTGACCCAGGGATTGAACCCAGGTCTCCCACATTGTAGGCAGATCCTCTACCATCTGAGCCACCAGGGAAGTCCTAAAATATCTTATGATAAACCATAATGAAAAAGAATACAACAAAGAATGTAAGTGTGTGTGTGTGTGTGTGTGTGTGTGTGTGTGTGTGTGTGTGTGTGTATTTGGCTGAGTCACTTTGCTGTGAAGCAGGAATTAATACAACATTGTAAATCAAATATACTTCAATAAAATAAATTAAAAAAGAAAAGCATTTGTTTCTTTGTGACTTGATGCCTTATGTGGACCAGCTGCTATCCCTAGCGGTAATTTGTGCTAATGTTACCATACCCAAGTGTGTCCCATGTCAGAGCAGGTAAGACAGATCCAGTCCTGATGAGGGTCTTGTCTCTTGGGACAAAACAGATGGATCCGGAGGGCCATGTGTGGTTGTGACCTGGCATATGGCAATGCTCAATGGATGTTGGTTGAAATAAATGTCCTTAAATGTCTCAGTGGAAAGTTACTCACTCATCATTTATTTGTATTTGAAAATGTGATTGCTTCTATAACTTTTTAAGACTGACGTTGCATGAATGAATTTTTAAAAAATTTTCCATTCTGTTATAGATTAAACAAATATTGAGAAATTCCAAGCTTTATCTCTATGTATAAATTGACTTAATGATTTTTATATCATTCATTGTATAAGTGAACCTTATTATTGGTCTTAGGATCTTCATTATAGAACAAACAAGTATTTTACTTAGAGCACACAACTAGACTTACACTCCCCATAGGTTCAAGTCACAAAAATGTCTTTTTCCAGCAGTTTGACTTAGGCAATGCATTTATAATTGTTTATTTATATTTTTGTTTGTGCTGAGTCTTCACTGCTGCACCAGCTTTTCTCTAGTTGCTATGAGCAGGGGCTATTCTCTAGTTGCAGTGCACAGGCTTCTCACTGCAGTGACTCCTCTTGTGGAATAGGAACTCTACAGCACTGGGGCCTCAGGAGCCGGGACACGTGGGCACCATAGTTGCGGCTCCAGAGCTCTCGAACACAGGCTCAGTAGATAGAGTGCACGGGCTTAATTACTCTGCGGTATGTGCAATCTTTCTGGATCAGGAATAGAACCCGTGTCTCCTGCATTAGCAGGCAGATTCTTTACCACTGAACCACCAGCGAAGCCTCTAGGGGATGTATTTAAAATTCTTTTCCTAGCCTCATTTTCCTCACCTATAAAATGTCAGTGACTTTGTATTACAGGTAATGCATTCTGTGAGATTTAACACACTATCACTGCAGATGTTATGCAGTTGCTTTGACTGGGAGTGCTAATGTGGTTTAAAAAAACAAAACAAAACAAAAGTTTGTGTATCCATCTGAAAGTGAAAAGCGAAAGTTGCTCAGTCACGTCCAACTCTTTAGACCCCATGGATTTCTTTAGTCCATGGGATTCTCTAGGCCAGAATACTGGAGTGGATAGCCTTTCCCTTCAGCAGGGGATCTTCCCAACCCAGGGATGAATCCAGGTCTCCAGCATTGCAGGCAGATTCTTTTCCAGCTGAGCCAAAAGGGTATCCATCTGAAGCTAATGTTTAAATAGCTTTATAATGCCTTTCTATAGAAGGAACACATAATTACTTTTTAATTATAGTTTAACTTAAACAAGAATCAAGTTCTTATTCTTTATAGAGTTAACACAAGGACAATTGTCTTATTTTAACAGTATAGGCTCCATAAGAGTAATTCTTCTCTAGAACTATTTTTAATAATTCAGATTTTCAGTGTGAACTAGAATACTGGATAGAGAATCATGAGACTTGGTTTCTATTTTCTGACACTGTAACTAATTTGGTATTCTTTTGGGACAAGGCATTTGACCTCTTTTTAGTTTAGTTTAACCAGCTGTAAATTGTTGTAAAAATGATTTATGGCAGAGAAAATCTGCAAAGTTACTTTTACTGGGGAAAATATAGTTAAAATATTATGAATAGTTTTTGAAAATTAGAAGAAGGTTAATTAAAAAAAAAAAAGAAGTTACTTCCTGTTACAAGTGAATGTCTAGGTGCATAATCCCCTTGCACTGTAAGTACTTGCAAAGATATATTTCTGATATAGAGAGAATCAATATTAATTGTTAATTTCTCTTTCACTTAGAAACACCTAGGAGAACTCTTTGGCTTCCTTTTAAGGACATTTTAAAATAGCAAAAGGCTAAAAGATGCTGTCTTTTTTTCCTTTTGTTAATAAGACAATGGCAAGACCGTAGTCCTTAGGGGATGGTGTGAGAACCTCCTGTGTTCCAGCGGGGCTTGGCTGCCGGTGCCTGATCTTTTCTTGTTAAAATTGGTCAGACTAGAAATGAAGGATAGAGGATGTCTAAGTCCGTTGCCTCTTGTTGCTGTTGTTTAGTCACTAAGTCATGGCTGGCTCTTTGCAAACCTATGGACTCTAGCACTCTAGGCTTCTCTGATCATGGGGTTTTCCAGGCAAGAATACTGGAGTGAGTTGCCATTTCCTTCTCCAGGATATCTTCCTGACACAGAGATCGAATTTGTGTCTCCTACTCTGGCAGGGAGATTCTTTAACACTGAGCCACCAGGGAAGCCCAATTGCCTTCCTGAGGCTCCTTCAAACTTAAAAACAAAAATTAACATGTCCTAACCATTCTTGCTTATGGTGCTTTTTCCTCTGCTAATCCCTTGCATTGAAGTTACCCTCCAGATGAGATGGTCCCATGGAATGGAAACAGTTAGACTTCTCTAAAAACCAGGGATTGATCAGAGGTGCACATACATTTATCAATATCGACCACATTTCGATTTTTACATTTGCTAATTCACTTTTAAAAAGGAGACACTATTTGCAAACATCACAGCTAAAATTGCTAACTTAAGGCCTAAATAATTCATATTGCTTGTCAGTTCCTATTTCTAACTCAGGAAACATTGCTCACGTCCAACCCCAGCCTGTTAGGAGGCCTGGGAGAGTTTCAGAGTGTGTTTTCAGAGTACATGATGGCATCACACTTTGTTTCTCTCCTTGACCATTTTTAGCTACCAAAGTCTCTGGGAAACTTAAGTAGCCAAGTTTTACATCAGAGATGAAAAGATTTCCAGATTAGTCCTGGGTCTCCAGAGAGTACCTAAAGGGCTTAATAATATTAGTGTATGTTTATTATTAGGCAGTCCTCTAAAAGTTTAGTGCTTTATATTTTAAAAACAATAATAAAGAATTTTTGTTTTTCTGAGAAGTTAAAATGTTAAAAGTAAATTCACTGTCTGCAAGAAAAGAGAAAGAGTACAGGAAAAAAAACACATCTCAAAGGTAAGAATAAAGGACTAAAATAAAAGTTTTGATAAAACAAATATACAATGTTTAAAAATTATGACTAATCAGAGGAGTCGGGTGGAGAGGGAGGTGGGAGGGGGGATCGGGATGGGGAATACGTGTAACTCTATGGCTGATTCGTGTCAATGTATGACAAAACCCACTGAAATGTTGTGAAGTAATTGGCCTCCAGCTAATAAAATAAAATTTAAAAAAAAAAAAAAAAGAAGGTACATTCTGTCATTGGTGAATGGATAGGTGCATAAACCTCTGCACTATAATTGTTTGCAAAGATATGTCTGGTATAGATAGAATTAACGTTAATTGTTAATTTCTCTTTCCTTTCAAAGGAAACACATAGGAGAAATCTTTGGCTTCGATTTAAGGGCATTTTAAAACAGTAAAAGTCAAAAGGGCATTTTACTTTTTTCCTTTTGTTAGTAGAACAACAACTGCAAAGACCTATATGAGTTTTGACGAAGTGAAAGAGGATTTATTCCTCTTCACTAGCTTTCCAGGTGGCACAGTGGTAAAGAATCCTCCTGCCAATGGCAGGAGATCCAAAACATGCAGGTTTGATCCCTGGGTTAGGAAGATCCCCTGGAGGAGGAAATGGCAGCCCACTCCAGTATTCTTGCCTGGAGAATCCCATGGATAGAGGAGCCTGGCAGGTTAGAGTCCATAGGGTCACACGGAGTCAGACATGACCGAAGTGACTTCACACACACATGTATTCCTCTTCAGCTTACCCCAAGTTCCAATACCTACTCTAAATGTCCATCCTGTCTTTTGTGGCTTAACAGAATTGACAATCTCTGATTGAAATCCTATTTTTATATAATCCAAAATTTGTTAGGGTCACCTCTCTAGCAGGAATTCTGCCCTAGAAGTTTCTGATGAACCCAGAAAAGACATCAAGAACAATTTTTTTTCCAAGCTGGTGAAGAAATCATAAATTATTCTTTTCTAAATTAAGTTTTAGTACTTCTAGTCAAATGTAACTTATGTAAACTTTCAAATATACTTACATGTTCCCCTACAAGTAGTTTAGGTGAATCATTAGAACTCATGCTATTTACCTAGTTATTTAACTTGAGAGAAACTGAATGGTAATAGTAAAATACTTGAGGAATGCTTGACTAGGATACAGCAGTATTTTTGACATGTCAAAGTAACATTAATTCTGTTGCAATATGTGATGAAAATTTCAGGATACTGTGTCTTCTTTAGTAAATTTAGGACACAAATTCATACTAAATTCATATACACATGTTGCATTTCTAAAAAGTGATTCATCTCATCTAAATATATAGGAAAAATGATTATAGCAATTAGGATGAAACAAGACTTGGTGGTTCAGGTCTGCTGCTATAAATAATTTACTGGAAAATAGAACTTGGAAAAAAAATGGGAGAGGCAAAAAACTAAAACACTTTTAAGTAAATGTGAACTACGTCTGTGTATTCCAAGCTTCAGAAATATGTGAAAATTGTGCAATAAATTTTAACTATCCCAAAGAATAGTCAGAACTCCATTTTTACAAAAATACAGAGCATCAGAGAGGTTTTGCTTGCTTTTAGAAGTCTAGCTTAATTGTTATAATCCAAACTGAAAGAAATAATAAATAGGAGAGTCAAATTTTCCTTATTAACAGCTAAGTTGTTTTTAGTAATAATTAACTAATTTCTGTTTAATGCTTTTTGGTTCACTAAAATTCTTGTGGTCAAGCTCTTCACTGAATAGTGTTGTGAATAGCATAATAGAAGTTCTAATGTCATTTAATGGGATTTCAGCTCATTTTGTAGCCATCCTCACAGGTTGGGCAGTTTAGTTTTTCTGCATCTTTTCAAAGATTGATTCTATGGTCTTTCCTTAGACCAAATAAATAAATAAAACCTTGACAAAAAAGTGTGTGTGTGTGTGTGTGGATTGTATGTTTATGTTATTAAAACTCTGTGTATCATGTTTCATATTTATATAAAGGGAGTAATAGTATACAACATAACTTAAATGACATCTTTGAGACTTAAACAGGATAAAGATTATAAAATGCCTCCTTATAATAAGTATAAAATAAATTTAGATACTTTAATTAATGTTGCAATTAGAAGTGTTTATTAATGTTCAAAAATCTGAGCCCCTATTTTGTAGCAGATATGGATATAGTAAAACTTACTTTGTATATTCTCAGTAGTCCAGTTTCATAACTCATAATTGATAAGTAACATATAATTTGCATACTATATAATAATGCATGCTTGAATTTTTACAGACAAACCTTCCTGGAAAATTCATGTAGTACTATAGAAATGAACTTAAAAATATTTATCTTAACTAGAGTAAGTGAGTTCTTAGCTTGAGTTAAGAATTCTCATTAAAAATTTACTATGGATAAAGAAAATATTATATATTTCTTTCTTTATTCATTCTTTTTCTCTCTCCAATTCTTCCCTTTATATTCTCTTTTATGTAATTTTTTTTTCTTTCTTTACTCCTTCCTT
Source organism: Muntiacus reevesi (assembly GCF_963930625.1). Taxonomy (NCBI): domain Eukaryota; kingdom Metazoa; phylum Chordata; class Mammalia; order Artiodactyla; family Cervidae; genus Muntiacus; species Muntiacus reevesi. The sequence goes on from NC_089264.1 coordinate 3,310,545, forward strand.
CCCTCTCTCTTCTTTCCTATTACTATGGCTATTATTGCTCAAAGATGATGGTTATTATCTTATTAGATGGTTATTATTGCTCAAAGGCTGACACACAGTTTACCTCCTCTGCATGCTTCAGAACTGGGGTTTATGAATACAACATATTTCCTTATACAGATATCTGCAGAACAGCAAAACATACCCTGTTCTCGCATAAAGATATGGCTTTCCAAAGAAGCCTAGTCAGGGACTGATTGGATTTTTGTTCTTCTAATGTGTATTTTATTTGGGGCTACTGCACCTGTTAGCACTGTTGAGTTGTATCTATGTTGAGTTTATTTTCTAGCTTAATTCAAGAACTTTGGAATATAATTAAGATGATTTTGTAAAAATACCTGTTTTTACAATGTGGACCTCTGAATGCCATGTTGGATTCATCTCTGTCAGTGGGGAAATACTGAGCAGTTCTAACTTGGTTTGAAATTTTGCTTTTTATTGTATATCAGAGATCTTAATTACTAAAATAAATGATGCAACTCAGAATGATTATGTAGAGGTTGGGTTAAAAGTTATGTGGGCCAGAATTGCAATCTTTGTAACCGAAGGATGATTGAGTTACAAGCTACATCAGTTGTATATCAGTTTCCTATATATCAGAATGAATAACCTTTTCTAGTATGGGAATATGATAAATTACTACTAGATTGTGAGGCAGTATATTTGGGCTTACCAGGTGGTGCAGCTGTAAAGAATCTGCTTGCCAATGCAGAAGAAGAAAGATACGTGGGTTCAGTCCCTGGGTTTGGAAGATCCTCGGGAGTAGGAAATGGCAACCTGCTCCAGTATTCTTGGCTGGAAAATGCCATGGACAGAGAAGACTAGAGGGCTACAGTTCATGAGACTTCAAAGAGTCAAATATGCCTGAGTGACTAAGCATATACACACACTTATTTGGAAGTTAAATGACCCTGAAGACAAGATAGCTGCATTCATCGACCAAACTACTAATGAGTTGAATTAGTCAGTGTTTGGTTAGTAAACCAGCCAACATTCAAGGTGTGTCAAGTGAGAATAAGTTTAATGTAAGAAACTGGTCACCCGCAGAATCTTTGGAAGATCAGAGGAGGGCAAGTCAAGAGAAACAACCATTTTTATACAAGAAATCAAGAAACTGCATGATTCCCAGGGAAGCAGTGCCTTTGGCACCAAGCTCTTGAAGAACTGAAGTAAAGAATACCCAGAAGATGATGCAAATGTACACTTGTCATTTATCCAGACCACTGAATGTCGCTGCCAAAGAGAATAATGGTGTCATCTTCTCTGCTGCCAAAGCTTCTCAGTGAGAGACGGTAAACTGTGACTCTGCTGGTAGGAGTTTCCATCAGCAGAATGTCCTGTGGCCCAGGGGAGAGCCTGAAGATGGACGATGTTGCCCATGTGACACTAGCTGGTCTCGTGAGAGTTGTCCACACGCGGTTGGAGTAATGTGTCTAAGTCTGGGGGCCTTGGAATTTCCCATCATTGGTCTGTGAATGCTCACTATCTATTAGACTTGTAGGATATATTGATCCAGGGAGGTGTTAGTTCTCTTTTCTTTATTTTACACTGGATGATGGTGAAACAGAGATTTATGATGCCCTAAAAAATTGTACTTATGTTAACTAAACCTACAAGTAAGTGAGGATAAAATGAGTGATATTTATATACTTCTACAGAAACAGGCCAGTGTATTTATTTAGCATCTTTATTTTACATCATTTTTACATATATTTTTAGATATATAGAAAAACTGTAGATAGTACAGACAGTTACCATATGCTTTCATCCAGTTTTCCTTATAATTAGTATCTTACATATATATGGCTCATTTGTTTTAACTGATGGACCAATATTGATGCATTATTATTAATATTATGCTAAAGCCCATACTTGATTCTTATCTCCTTAGTGTTAGCATAGCATCTTTTTCTCCAGGATCCCATCCAGGACACCACACGGCATTAAGTTGCCATATCTATTTAGGCTCCCCTTGACTGTGTTAGTTTCTCAGACTTCCTTTGTTTTTTATGATCATGACAGCTGTGATGAGTCAAGTTGGTCAGATATATTGTACTATGCCTCCCAACTAGAATTTGTCTGATGTTTATCTTATGACTAGATGGGAGTTACAGGTTTTTCAGGAGCAACACTGCAGAGATACATCACCATTTCGTCACATCATATAAAGGGTACACACTATTGTGATTTACTTGAAAGGATACATGACTATCTTGATTTATCACTGTTAGTTTTGACCTTGATCACACACTGCGATTTTGTCATATTTCATCACTTAGTCTTCCTCCCTTCCATACTGTACTTTTTAGAAAAAAAATTATGCAACCCATGTGAGTAGGGAGTTATATTCTTCCTCCATGAGGACACAGTATCTACATAAATTATTTGAAACTCTTTTATGTGGGAGATTTGTCTCTTCTTCCCTCGTGTATTGACTTAGTCAATTGCTAATTTATATCATTATTTACTCATTACATTTTATAGCTTGGGTTACAATCCAATGCTATTTATTTACTGTGTTGCTCACATGGCTCCAGCTTTGGCCTCCGGGAGCGCTTTGAGTCAGAGCATTTGCCATAATACCATCATTGTGGGCTTTCTCTTGTTTTGAGCACTTTCTTACTTTCTGTCACTACAAGATTCTTCAGGCTCCTCTTGTGTATTTCCTACCCTATTTCTAACATCAGCATTTCTTTCAGGAGCATTGATTACTTTGATTGGAGAATGGTATTAGAGACTAAGATCTATATAATATTAAGTGAAGTCAGTCATATGATATTACTTATATATGGAATCTAAAAATGATCCAAATGAAATTATTTACACAACATGAATAGACTTATAGACTAAGAAAACAAACTTATGGCTACCGCAGGGGAAAGGTGGGGGGAGCGATAAAATAGGAGTTTGGGATTAACATATACATGCTATTATATGTAAAATAGACAAACAAAATGACATATTATATAGCACAGGGAACTATACTGAATTTCTTGTAATAGCTTATATATATATATATATATATATATATATAAATGGGCTATATGTACTATATATATGTGTGTGTGCACGTGTGTGTGTGTGTGTGTGTGTAGGCTCCCCAGGTGGCGCTAGTGGTAAATAATCAGTCTACCAATGTAGGAGATGTAAGAGACATGGTTTCGATCCCTGGGTGGCAAAGATCTCTTGGAGGAGGACATAGCAACCCTCTCCAGTATTCTTGCCTACAGTCCATGGGGTTGCAAGGAGTTGGACATGACTGAAACCACTTAGCATGCACACGAGCAATATACATATGTAATAGTACAGAAGAACTTATTTGCAAAGCAGAAATAGAGACATAGCTGAAGAACAAATTTATGGATACCATGGCATGGAGGGGTGTGGGAAGAAATGGGATTGGGATTGACATAGATGCACTACTATGTATAAGAAATAATTAATGAAAACTTATTGTATGTCACAGGGAACTCTATTCAGTGCTCTGTGGTGACCTAAATGGGAAAGAAATCCAAAAAAGAGGGGATATATGTACACATAAAACTGATTCACTTTGCTCTAGAGCAGAAACTAACACAACATTGGAACACTAGTATACTCCAATAAAAAATAATTTAAGGAAAGGTGGGGAGGGTGAGAATGCAGGGGGCCCTGAGTGCTTGGCTGGGAGTTTTCAGTACAGGCACCACAGAAGGTTCCCAGCAGGAAGCTCAGGGACCAGAGCTGTGTCCCCCAGCACTGGCCACCTGGAGGGGTCTGGATGGACCCCAGCTTGGAGTCAGGGAAACTGAAGACAGGGGTGAGGTGGTAACACTTGAGATGACCTAGCCGAGGAGCTGAGGGCTGAATGCTGGGCACAGCAAAAATGGCAGGGCTGAGTGGTGGCCTGGAGAGGCAGGATGGTCAGCCTGGCAAATGACTCAGGGAGTCAGAGAGATCTGCCCGGGCCAGTCCTGTGACTAGAGGGCCATTAACAAGGCAGGAAGGGGCAGGTGAAGCTGGAGATGAGTTCTGAACAGACTGAATTTGAGGTACTTGTGACATAATGTCAGATTGGTGTGTTAAAAATAAGAATACTAAAGCTAGACAAACGGCCTGAATAGGAGGCAGCTGAGGGAAGGTTGAGTCTTCAAGGATGTTAAGTCAGCATTTACAGAAGATAAACGCAGAAGGTAAGCACAGACTGGAGGTGTTCTGGGAGGGAATTTTATACGATCATGTCTGACAATATGACTTCACATTTGTTTAGAAAAACTTTGTACTGAAATTGATGGGGGCCTATAGCATGTGTCAGGATGGGACATTCCATTCAAGTGAGCGGGATTAGAAGATAAATTAATAAGTGTGATAAGATTTTGTTGTTTACCATATCCCAATTTACACTAAAGCAGTGGTTTTCCATGTGTTGTTACTGGGAAACTGGGACCTGATCATCTCGGCACCATTCTAGGTCTTTTGGACAGAAACGCTGATGTCGGCCCAGAACTTTCCAGGTCATTCTGATGCATGCTGAAGCTTGAGAGCCAGGGCAGAGAGCTGTGGGTACCTGCAGATAACCCACTGCCCTGAGTAGCAGGAAACAGAGCAGCGGTCCCGGGAACATGGACTCAGGGCCAACGGAAGGTTGGCCACACAGTGGGGGCTGGGGGTGTAGTTGACTCCTTGGCCTTTTTAATCTGGCACAAAGGAAACTCAGCTCTCACCATCTTTCTTAATGATGCCCAGTCCCCTCTTCATCCTTCCTGTGTGTTGTGGGTTGAGTTGTGCCCCCCCCCCCCCCGATCCCTGCAATATATGTGGAAGTCCTAACCCCCAGTATCTCAGAATGTGAACTTATTCAGATATAGACCCTTGATCGTAGAGTTGATCAAGATAAGATTAAGTTACTGACTGGGTCTTATTTTTGTAGGATTGATATCCTTAAATAGCAAAGGTAATTAGTACAGAGAGACAGACATAAACAGAGGGAAGATGACATAAAGACCCCCAGGAGGAAGACAGCCATGTGACTGGAGTGTTACATCTACAACCCAAGAAGCACCAAGGATTGCCAGTGGACCCCGGAAGCTGGAAGAGGCAGGGATGCATTTCCCCCTAGAGCCATCAGAGAGAACTTGAGCTCGGTTGACACCTCGATCTTGGACTTCCAGCTTCCAGAACTCTGAGACACTAAATTCTGTTGTCCAAAGCTACCCAAGTTTTGGGACTTCATTATGGCAGGGTTAGGAAACAAAGGCACTTCTATAAATTCTTTAGTCAAGCTGCTGACTCTGTTACATCTGAAACTATTTGGTATTAGAAGGGAAAGAAACGACACCCATAAAAATGTACAATCAAATACCCCTGGCACTGGGGATGGAGAAGCCTTTTTAGGAATGAGGAAGCATCCAAGAAAGGTCGGTTTCTGGATGGAAGTTCTGGTTATAAAGCTTGACCAACCATACACAGGTAAAAACTTGATTATTCTGAATAAATGTTCTATTAGTTTAAATTTTATGTTGTTTCAAAGACATAATTGCCCGGGTCCAGCCTCAGCAGGATCTAGGGGGTACCCTCGGGATGAACAAGAGACCAGCCTTGATAGGGCCAAGTCTGCGAGGGAGAGAGAGAGAAAGAGAGAGACAGAGAGAGAGAGAGTGACCAGCCGGGGGGTGCAGCAGAGTCTGGAAAATCTTTATTTTTTACCGTAGCTTTTATTTTCTAAGTTAATACATTTTTAAGGGGAAGATAGTTTAATATTATATCAGCTTGTCCTACACGAAACCAGGGTGTTTTCTGCATACTTCTTTGTAAGAGTCTTGTACATTATCTTCTGGCCTTGGGGCCTATTGACATTTTAGGACCTAGGTGAATGTAAAGCTGTTTTCCGTAATCTATTCTTTAATGAACACAAAGGTCAGTCCTTTTGCAGAAGTTATCAGTTAAATTTATCTAAAAGGTTTACCACACAAAGACTCTGCAGCTCCGGTGAGGCAGCCCCTGTTTATCATTCCTGGTTAAAATTAACAATTCTGAACTCTTATTTTTCTAAATCTTTAACTATAACCACTTTTAGAATAAATTTTTATGCTCTCTAATAGGGCTTCCTCACCTCCCAAAGGGCTCTGTACCTATTAGGGCCTTTTGTGTGATCAGGTTCTTTATGCTGTTTATGATTAAGGTGTTGTGAGCAGTCATGTGCATTAGTACACATTTGCCAGGCAGGCTAGAATGCCAGCAAAGGGGTCTAAATTGAAACACTCCTTTCATCCTGGATAATCTTATAGGATACCACCATCAGGGGGACATATTGATTAAAGTTCTAAGTTGATTCTGTTTGGAGAGAGATCAGGGAAGGCCTTCTGCCTGTGTCACAGAAATCAAGGAGTAGTCTAATATAGCAAGCATCAGAAAGACAGAGATCATCTTTAAGGTGAGCACTGGGGCAGCTTTTTGAAATCCCTGATGTCCTGATCCGCCTTGCTTGTCAGGTCTTCTCCTCACGACCTTGTCATGGGTGGGATCTTGTGTGCTGGCTCCTGGCACATAATATTCAGACATTCCCAGGCAAACACAGCCTGGGATTGTACTGCCTGTAGGGAGTTGGGATGTAACACAAAGCATACCTCTTACAACCACAGAGAAGGGAAGGCAGGCACTATACCTACACAGCCGGGTGTTAAAAGTTAGGCTACTGCTTCCACTTTAGGCTTACTTTTCCTAAACTGAATGAGAGTTGTTGCCACACTTACTCTCTTGAGTTCAAGTTATAACTGAAAGTTACATAAAAGACTGTGAAAGCAATCTTATTTTATCTACTTTATTGCTGGAGAAGACTCTTGAGAATCCCTTGCACTGCAAGGAGATCAACGCAATAGATTCTAAAGGAAATCAACCTTGAATACTCATTGGAAGGACTAATGCTGAAACTCCAATACTTTGATCACCTGATGTGAAGAGCCAATACATTGGAAAATATCCTGATGGAGATATTCAGGAGATAAATTATCCTGAAGGAGAAGGGGGCAGCAAAGAATGAGGTGGCTAGGTAGCTATCAGCAACTCAATGAGCATTACTTTGAGCCAACTCTGGGAAATTGTGCAGGACAGGAGGCCTGGCATGCTGCAGTCCATGGAATTGCAGAGTTTGACACAACTTACTAACTGAAAACAACAATGATATAAATATTCATTAATTAAAGAGATAGGGCTCAGAGGGCATCAATAAAAACATGCAACTGTAAAATACCCAAAATACATCTAATAGCAGTTTTCAGGGCTAATTTAGAAAGACAGACTTCAGTGAAGACTTCAAAGTGGCTGTACGGTTGGCCATGAGAGAGAGAGCTGTTCCTTCAAGGCAGAGGCGAGGCTAAATATTAGGAATTGTGAATAGTGTTTGCAATGGAGGAGCTCTTAATTAGCCTACTGCAAGATGCAGATAAACTATGCTAGCAAAAGTTTCCAAATGTTCCTAAAAAGAAAAAAAGAGAAAAAGAAACTCATATATCCATAACTATCTCCTATTCCTTTAAGTTAATTAATTAATTAATTCAATAAATATTTACAATGTCAGCTATTTGCTCACATGTGGTAGGTCATGGAGATAGCGAAGATAGTGAAGAAGATCAGATCAACCCTCCTCAGTTGAGCTCATATTCTAGCAAATTATTTTTAAAAACTTTGTGATTTGCCCCTTCTCTTGTCTTAAAACTGCCCATATCTGGGTGAGGTTAGGGAAGTCAGGGATTTAGAGTGACGTAGGAGACAGATTGGACTATAAAGTTGGACTATATATACAATTGGACTATAAAGAAAGCTGAGTGCTGAAGAATTGATGCTTTTGAACTGTGGTGTTGGAGAAGACTCCTGAGAGTCCCTTGGACTGCAAGGAGATCCAACAAGTCCGTCCTAAAGGAGATCAATCTCGGATGTCCATTGGAAGGAGCAGCGCTGAAGCTAAAACTCCAATACTTTGGCCCACCTGATGTGAATAACTGACTCCTTGGAAAAGACATAATATGGAATGTATGGGAAATTCTGGGAAAGATTGAAGGCAAGAGGAGAAGGGGACGACAGAGGATGAGATGGCTGGATACTATCACTGACTCGATGGACATGAGTTTGAGTAAGCTCTGGGAGTTGGTGATGGACAGGGAGGCCTGGTGTGCTGCAGTCCATGGGGTCACAAAGAGTCAGACATGACTGAGTGACTGAACTGAACTGAGAAGACAGATGGACCTCTGGGCAGAGCAGCTGGAATTTGTTAAGTGGAGTAAATTGGAGTTTTGTTTCCCCTAGACACTTCAAGGGCAAAGTTAGTGGCAGGAGCTGAGCTCTGCTGGAAAAGAGATAAGATGACATGTCTAGCACTCAGGACATCAGGAAAATCTCCCTGACCGCATATGTACAGAAAGACTTCTCAGGGGTCAAAAAAGGAGAGAGCGCCATCCCATTAGTGTTGTTAAACCTCCCACAAGCCTCTACACTAGAATTCATCTTGGCAAAAAGATGCACATATATATTGGGAAGGGTCCTAGAGCAAGTCAAGTATGGAAAAGAAGTAAGATAATTGGCCAAAAGTAAAAGTTGACTCATTGGAGAAGACCCTGATGCTGGGAGGAATTGGGGGCAGGAGGAGAAGGGAATGACAGAGAATGAGATGGCTGGATGGCATCACCACCTCGATGCGCATGAGTTTGAGTAAACTCCAGGAGTTGGTGATGGACAGGGAGACCTGGCATGCTGTGATTCATTGGGTCACAAAGAGTCAGACACGACTGAGCAACTGAACTGAACTGAACTGAAAAAAGGTCCAGAAGAACTGCCCTGTATAAATGACTTGGTTCAGTTCAGTTCAATTCAGATGAGCCAGGCAGTAGGATGTGAGCCTGTGGGATCAGGGGTCAAAGTCCTGCACCCACTGAGTTTGTTGGTGTTGTTCAGTTGCTCAGTCTTGCCCAACTCTTTGCGACCCCATGGACTGCAGCCTGCCAGATTTTCCTGTCTTTCATCATCTCCTGGAGATTGATCAAACTCATGTCCATTGAGTCAGTGATGTCATCCAACCATCTCATCCTCTGTGGTCCCCTTCTCTCCCTTCCCTTAATCTTTCCCAGCATCAAGGTCTTTTCCAATGAGTCAGTTCATCCCATCAGATGGCCAAAACACTGGAGTTTCAGCTTTGCATCAGTCCTTCCAATGAATATTCAGGGTTGATTTCCTTTAGGATTGACTGGTTTGATCTCCTTGCTGTCCAAGGGAATCTCAAGAGTCTTCTCTGGCATGACAGTTTGAAGGCATCACCTCTTCAGTATTCAGACTTTTTATTGTCCAGCTCTCACATCTGTAGATGACTACTGGAAAAACCATATTTGACTATATGGGCATTTGTAGGCAAAATAATGTCTCTGCTTTTTAATATGTTATCTAGTTTTGCCATTGTTTTTTTTTTCCCCCCCAAGGAACAAGCGTCTTTTAATTTTATGGCTGCAGTCAACATAAAAAATTATTTTGGAGACCAAGAAAATAAAGTCTGTCACTGTTTCCATTGTTTCCCCATTTATTTTCCATGAAGCATTGGGACTAGATGTCATGACCTTTGTTTCCTGAATGTTGAGTTTGAAGCCAACTTTTTCACTCTCCTCTTTCACCTTCATCAAGAGGTTCAATTCCTCTTCATTTCTGCCATTAGGGTGATGTTATCTACATATCTGAGGTTATTGATATTTCAACTAGCAATCTTAATTTCAGCTTGTGCTTCATCCAGTCCAGCATTTCACATGATGTACTCTGCATAAAAGTCAAATAAGCAGGGTGACAATATGCAGACTTGATGTATTCCTTTCCTGATTTGGAACCAGTCCATTGTTTTTATCATTCTAACTGTTGCTTCTTGACCTGCATATAGGTTTCTCAGGAGTCAGGTGAGGCTGTCTGGTATCCCCATCTCTAAGAATTTTCCACAGTTGATTGTGATCCACACAGTTAAAGGCTTTGGCATAGTCAATAAAGGAGAAGTAGATGTTTTTCGGGAACTCTTGCTCTTTCTGTGACCCAATGGATGTTGGCAATTTGATCTCTGGTTCTTCTCATTTTTCTAAATCCAGCTGGAACATCTGGGAGTTCATGGTTCACATACTGCTGAAGCCTCGCTCAGAGAATTTTGGGCATTACTTTGCTAGCATGTGAGATGAGTGCAGTTGTGCAGTAGTTTAAACATTCTTTGGCATTGCCCTTCTTTGGGATTGGAATGAAAACTGCCCTTTTCCAGTCCTGTGACCACTACTGAGTTTCCCAAATTTGTTGCCATATTGAGTGCAGCCCTTTAACTGAGTTTGCAGAGTCACAAAGAAGAAGCTGACTTTTGGGGTCACCACACCACCTTTCAACACACACAAACACACACACACACACACCTTGTGCTCAAGGGTGATAGGAAAGCACCAGAGTTTCACACTCAAGGGCTATGGGTTCTGCCCAGTGACCTTTACACTGTAAGTTCTCAGAGGGAGGACAGGATCCCAAAAAAGACTGAGCACAAAATTCTTACCAATTTGGCAGGAAAGTGGGTCAGATCTTGTTAAAAGTTATTTAGAGAAATCAGAGAAATGTGATGTGTCCTATTTCTGAGCATTGTAATAGTTGTCAATTCACAGCTAATATGAGTCAATTATGATAAAATTTTAGAATTTATGACAGAAATATCTAGATAGGGAATGTTTTGGCTAGACTAAAGACTTTTTATGTTATTTTACATGATATAAAATTAAACAGATTAGTCATAATTTCCTTTAAAACTAACCAGTTACAGGAATCTAGATTTATTTTAAAATTATTGAAATAATAGCAAATTTTCTACTTATTATTCAAGAGTGCTGCTTAGTCTCATAGTCATGTTCAACATTTTGTGACCCCATGGACTATAATCTGTGAGGCCCTTCTGTCCATGGAATTCTCGAGGAAAGAACACTGGACTGTATAGCCATTCCCTTCCCCAGATAATTTTCCTGACCAGGATCAAACCCAGATTTAATATCCATATTCAAATACTAATATTTCATTTAAAAACAGACTTATGTAAAATGACTAGTCAAAGTATTAAGTAGAAATTATGGTTACCACATTTCTTTCCAATATTAATGATGGTGTTTACATTTAAATAACCCAGTGTGACATGCTATTTTACAAAGGGAGGAGACATCAAGTTGGGAGAGAATAAAAAATTGAAAGGAAATAAGAAACAGCAAAAATGAAAAAGAAAAATTACAAATTAGCTATAAAATGATATGTTTAGGTAATTTTTTAAAAGCAATTACTTTCATTTCCTCAAAGTACAGTCTTGAAGCATATTTGTATGTTTACCCAAATGAAATTAAGTAGAAAATTTTAGTCACCTGTAGCATCTAGTATAGTTTTGGTGTTTTCAAACCCTCCTCTTTGCCACCCCATCCCTAGTGTGCGCGCGCGTGTGTGTGTAATGGCAGAACATGCATCCAAGTCAATACCCATTTCTGTTCACTAGGGTACCTTCTTGCCTAAACCCAATAAGAATAACTGACTGTCACTTGCATGTTTAGTTGCTTCCCCAGATCTAAGACCAATTCTGAATTAAAACAAAAGGACAATCTGTTTTTCAACCTTCTGAGACTCACAGTCCAACTGCTCTGTGACTAGTCATATGAGGACTTTTCAGACAATTAGGGTGAGTTTAACTTTCTGCATCTTCTCTGCAGCTCTGGTTTGGAGACCTCCTCCTGAGCATAGTGTCTCTGTGACGTCAGGGGTCATGTGTTCGTGAGGCCAGCCGAGAGGATTTTTGATTTAAGCTACTGCACTCACCTCTCTTCCTGTAAATGACAATCTTATCATCCAGTGGTTAAAACTAGAACTTTTGTGTAATTCTTGAATTGCTTATTTTCTTTATACTTAAAGTGTATACTTCTTTATACACCTAGTTTGCTTAGGACAGTCTCAGTTTATGTTTGTGTTCCTAGCAGAAATATTAAGATCCTTATTCATTTTCAAGGTCTTCTGGCTTTACCTAATTTCAATTCCATGGAATAGTCCAATAAAATACATCAAAAATCCTACTGGAATTGCTTTTAAAATATATTTAAAATATCTTAATATCTAGTATTCATTAATTTCTCCCCCATTTCCAACACACTATCTTTGTCCACATTCTTCTTTCTTACTTGGATTATGGCAACAGCCTTTAAACTGGTCTTCCTACTTTATAATTGCTCCAACTATGTTCTACTCTCAGTCTAGGGCTTCCCTGGTGGTTGAGTCGGTAAAGAATCTGCCTGCAATGAGGGAGACCTGGGTTTGACCCCTGGGTTGGGACGATCCCCTGGAGAAGGGAAAAGCTATCTACTCCAGTATTCTGGCCTGGAGAATTCCATGGACTGTATAGTCCATGGGGTCACCAAGAGTCAGACACGAATGAGCGACTTTCACTTTCACTCAGCCCAAGAGAAAGCTTATGTCACACCCTCATTACAACTTTCCAATAACTTTCCATCTAAGAATAAATCGTACCATCTTTTCATGCCTTGTAGGGCCTGACATGATCCTACCCTTGCTTATCTTCCATATTATGTGTTAACCATTGCGCTCAATTTTTTCCAAGGGCCGGACTTGATGCAGTGTTGCAGACATGTTGAACTCAACTCCCATCTTTGCAATTTTAATCGTTTTCCCCTAGAACTCTCTTCCCCTGGTCCTTGCATTAGGACAGCCCTGACTTCATCCAGAGGTCTTTCTCCATCCAGAGGTCAGCTCATTTTTGACACTTTCATAGTAACATTTTTTTTTTTCTTCAAGAAGCCACCTTTACTTAGGGCAGGAAACAGAAATGACAGTAGGTATTTCAAGCAGAAAGAAAATTATTTTAAAAATTGGAAACTTACAAAGTTAATAGATGGAAAAGAAATCAAGAGTTCAGCACAGCACCCCTGAGCTTGGGCCACACCCCGTAGAGGTCAGGAGATAACGGATGCACTGCTACTTTCTATTACTATATACCTGCTCTGAAGCAAGTATTAGACAGCGGGCTCTGGTACCTAGGACATGCCCACATCTACTTGCCTGGTAGTTGGTTCTGCAAGGTTCTCATTCATTGAATGTTCCCCATCTGTTGTAAGAACATCTTCCTGGTAGATCCCAAACCACTCCTAGTGTTTAGGAGCTGTGAAAAGGCAGTCCGGAGATGGATCTTCTTCTTTGAATCCTGGAAAAGTTATAGGGGAGATACCAGGCCTGGTGGAAAGCCAAGAGTCAGTAGGTAGCACACACTCCCATGGGTTTTGTCACACTATCTTCTGGATTCTGCTTTATGTTTTTCCAAAGCACTTGTCACTACCAAAAATATTTAATTGTCTGCTTGCTATTTTCTGTCTTTCCTAACAGAATCTAAAATCCAACAGGGATGAGAAAGATGCCTGTTGGCTCAGAGCACAGTACCTGAGATTCATGAGCAAAACACGGGCAGTCATAAGGGAATCAATCAATTTATGTCTTCCTTGGATGGATAATCATAGTTAAAATGCTGTGAAAATAAAAAGGATGTTCCATGCCCTGTAGAAAGTCTTATTTGAGGAGGATTCCATTGGATAGGAAAAAGGGAGTCCATTAAAAGTCACATGAATCAACTGGGGAGAAACTAAGTTTTAGGTTAACAATATTTTGTGGGGAATGAAAACAATCAATTAACTGTACTTTTGCAATTATAACTGGAAATTATGTTTACTTCTTTAGAAGGGAAAACCAAATGAGTATCTGATACTTGGAAGCAGCAGTAACTTTCCATTCTTTTTTCCACCTCTCACTACTCTCCATGGGAGATTGATTCAATTGATGTGACTGAAATCTCTGTGTGTGCTGACTTAGCCTGATCCCCTCACTCCCCAGTCTTGAACACTGGCAGCCCAGATGCTAAAAGCCAACTGGACCAAGCTCTGCCCCTGCAGGGGCAGCCTGCTATTATCAAGATGTTCTATCACTGAGGAGTTAAGTTTGATTCATGTGCAAAGAAATATGAAAACATTTTGACCTCATGGGTGAAACTATGCTCTTCAGTAGTAAAGCAGATTTTCTTTACACTTGGTTGTCTTCTGTGTCTGCTACAGTAATTTTCAACCTTAGATGCATATTGGAATCATCTAAGAACTTTCAATATTCTGATGCTGGGTCAGCTCCAGAGACGCTTATTTAACTGCTTGATGGTGCAGACTTGAGCACTGAGATGTTTTTTAAATGCTCCCAAATGGTCCTAATAATAAGCCAAGGCTACATGTGATTACTTTGTGGCAAGGAATGTTAATAAATGTCTTCAAAACCCAACACAACACAAGTGAAATTTGTATAAGTTTGTTGCTTATCTTATGGATTGAATTGTGTCCCTCAAAAATATTGAAATCCTAACTCCTGGTACCTGTGAATGTAACCTTATGTAAAGTCTTTAAGATGTAACCAAGTTAAGAAGGGGCCTTTGGGTGGGTAATACAACCTGAGTGATGTCTGTTAGAGGAAGGACACAGAGAAGAATGTACCATGTGAAGATGAAGCCGTTATGGGCTCACATTGCCACAGGCTGAGGAATGCCTGGAGCTAGCAAAAGCTGAAAGAAATCAGGAAGAATCCTCCACAGGAGCTTTCTGGGTGAACTTCTAGCTCCAGAACCAAAAAGATACATTTCTCTTGTTTTAAGCTACTTAGCTTGTAGTACACTCTTATGGCAGCCCCAAGAAACTAATCCATGTTACTTCAAAGGTCTTCTTCAAAATGCATTTCAAAGCCTAGAAAATGCTAAGACATTCTAGAATTTCAAGTGCAGCCTTGAAACAGGCTTTGGGATGCTGCTAAACTCCTTATTAAAAAGCAAGACATCACTTTGCTGACAAAAATTCATGTAGTCAAAGCTTAGTTTTTCCAGTAGTTACATGCAGGTGTAAAAATTGGACTATAAAGAAAGCTGAACGCCGAAGATTTGATGCTTTTGAACTGTGGTGCTGGAGAAGACTTTTGAGAGTCCCTTGGACTACAAGGAGATTAAAACAGTCAATCCTAAATGAAATCAATCCTGAATATGCATTGGAAGAACTGATGCTAAAGTTGAAGCTCCGATACTTTGGCCACCTGATGTGAAGAGCCAACTCATTGGAAAAGACTCTGATGCTGGGAAAAATTGAAGGCAAAAGGAGAAGGGGATGACAGAGGATGAGAATGGCTAGATGGCATCACCAACTCAATGGACATGAATTTAAGCAATCTCCAGGAGATAGCGGAGGACAGAAGAGGTGCTGCAGTGCTGCAGTCCACAGGATTGCAAAATGCTGGACACAACTGAACAACAGCAAGCTCATTATTAGCCAGAGCCCTCTTGTTATCTAGATTCTGCTATAGTCATTCTTCAGAGATCACAGTTACAGAATCCCCTGGACACTCATTTAAGGAGTGTGTCATTCTGAATCCCTCACAAGAAGAAGCGACTCTTAAAAATGGTCTCAATTAAGTGGCAGAGGAGTAAGACAGGGAGATCAACTGCCTTCCCACAAATATACCAAAAATTCACCGGAAGATGGAACAATTCCTACTGAACACAACTTCTGAATAGTAGCAGAAGACCCCAAACTTCCACGAACGTCCACAAGTCAATGTCCTCAGAATGAGGTAGGACAAAAGATAAAGACACAAAAAGACACTAGGTATTTCAGGAAGGGGACTCATGCCTCCAGTGGGGGAGGGAGTAGTGAAGGAGAAGTTTCTAGACCCTAGGGAAGCACCTCACAGGAGGGCCAAGGGGGCGCTGTGGAGCCTCAGGGTGCATCTTCCTCTGAGCGGGAGCTCAGAGGGCAAGACACAAAGTTCACTGCAAAAACCACTGCCACTAACCAACAACCCTTCTCACAAGCCTCAGCCCAGACCTGAGGGTGGGGACAGTTGCCGAGTGAAACAGCTAGCAAGCCTCTGCCTGTATCAGAGGGTGGAGGTGGCAAGAGGCTCCAACCAAGATCCCAGGGAGAGGCGGGGGGCTGCTGGCCGTGAGGATATGCTGAGAATGCTACTTTGACACAGCTGCAGAATTAGGTGTGGCTGCCGCTGCCAAACTCAGGGAAGGTGCCTGAGGCAGTGGGCAAAACCCTGCTGAAGCGGTGCTGGTGCCAGAGGTGGCGCTACCACCAGCCTGTGAACAGGCACAGGTTACTGCCCACACCTTGCTGGGGGCTTAAACGGCATGGCCCAGCAGTCAATTCAGTCCAACACCTGTTTTTGTAAATACTAAAATTTTATTGGGACACAGCCATGCCCATTCATGTATTTATTGTCTTTGACGGCTGCAATGTCAGAGATGAGTAGTTGTAGTTAAGACCAAATCTCCTGAAGAGCCTGAAATATTTTCTATCTGATCCTTTATGGAAAAAACTTGCTGAACCTTGCTATAGGTTGACATACTCTTTTTGGGACTTCCCGGGTGGTTCAGTGGTTAAGAGTCCACCTTCCAATGCAGGGGACACAGCTTTGAATCCTGGTGGGGCAGCTAAGCCTGCTCGCCATGACTATTGAGCCAGTGCACTCTGGGACCCCCATGCAACAACTAGAGAGAACCTCACATTCTGCAGCTACAGAAGTCTGTATACTGCAACTAACACTCAACACAGAAAAAAAAAAAAAAAAAAAACTTTGGAAGCAAAAAACCCTCCATACTCTCAATGAGAGGGCTAATTATAAAACCTAATTTATGCAAAGATATTGAAGATTGCTGCTGGTTTTTATGTGTCTCTCTCAGATGACATTTACTCACTAATAGAAGACTCTGAAGAGAAATGTCATGGAACAAATAAATCAATATCTCATTTTGTAGTTTCAGAGTCCACAGCAAATAAGGAAAGATCTTTCTAGCACCCTTCTATTGTATCATTTACTCCATTTCTGCTGTTATTTACCATGCATGTACTTTGTTTGCTTTGTCTGGTATTTTGCTCTTTAGCTGTTGAACCCTTTAATGTGTTATTATCTTTTCTGTCAGCTCATGGATTTACAGCTGGTTGTCAGAGGTCCGTAAGTCACGCACATGATGGCCAATGACATGGCCTTTACCTATATAGTCAGCGGTACAGAAGTCCCTGGACTGCCATTCTGTCCATTTCCAAATAAAGAGTTCATGGAATGGTTTATTTACAATTAGAATACATATATATGAGATTGAAGAATACTATTTGGCAGAAAGCAGAAGAAAAAGCTCTTGTAGAAATGACAGTTGGCCTGCTATTGTAAATATTTATATAGGGTTTTGAGGTTTGCAAAGCACTTTCCAATGCTAATTTAATCTTTTCTACATCTTTGTGAATGTATTTGTATTTTCACTTCACAAGTGAGATAACAGGCTCACATTAAACAGCTCCTCAGTGAGAGAGGTAAAACAAATCTATGTTTTTAGGTACACAATCTCACACGTTTCTGTCTGTATTGTTTTTATTGGAAAAGATGTAGACCAGAGTGATGGAGTGAATTTAAAGGAACTCCTCAGGGACAAGGTTGGGGCAGGGAAAAGCAGTTTTCTTTCCTGCAGAAAAAGGCAATTTTCTTCACAGCGAGGAAGAGAAAATTAAAAGAATTTTTCAGAATTTTGTCCTTCATGTATCTGTTCATTCATTTAAAACTGTTTATTAATAGCCTCTAATGTGTCAGGTATTGTTCCAGGATCTGGAGACACAGAAATGGAGTGTGTATTTTGGAGAAAAAAAGATAAACAATATACATATCACTTTAATCAATGACAAGTACCCAAGAAGATAAGTACCCAAGATCTTCTCTGGGTCAGGAAGATCCTCTGGAGAAGGAAATGGCAACCCACTCCAGTATTCTTGCCTGGAAAATCCCATGGATGGAGGAGCCTGGTAGGCCACAGTCCACAGGGTCTCGAAGAGTCAGAGATGACAGAGCAACTTCACTTTCACTTTCACCCAAGAAGGAAAAGCAAGCAAGCAAACAAAGAAACAGAGAAGGGGCTTATAAAATGTCAGGTTGAAATTTTAGAAAGAGTGGTTAGAAAGGCCTCACGGAAAACAACTGAGAAATTACCCAACACTCTTTTATGTTATTTTGACTAACCTGTCTAACATTACAGCCCATTTTTCTATTTTCTCCTGGGAGGTATTTAGTATCCATACTATTTCTACTAAAAGTAAATTAATTGATTTATTGTTGAATGTTTTGAACTAGTTGTGCTTGCTAATTAATACCCAATGGTTTTCCAAAACATTGTAATAGCAAGTGACAAATTGTCAATGCTTGATATATCGTATCACATTAGTTCAGCAATGTCCCAGGTGGACAAAATGTTTCTTATGACAATCTAGTTAAAGAGGCTTCATGTGAAAAACTGTAGCTTCCAGCTCAGCTAGAACATTAATTTGGATGAAATGAATGACTGCATTGTTTGTACAAGACTTCTTAATGCTAACAATACAGAAATGCTAGAAATGTAAAAGTTGAGTTTATTGGCTTCTGCTGTCTTAGAAAATGAGACAGCAGACAGCACTCCATTTCTCTTTCCACAGGCATTGGACACCTATGTTTATCTTCTGATAACAGCCAACAGCCAAGATTACACCTGCTGTCTTCTTATGGGACTCTGGAAGTGATTTACAAAAAGAGCCAACCATTACTGATGTTTAAGGAGGCTCACTAACTAAATAAATTCCCTTTCCTGGAGCCTGAATTTGGAATAAAATAACATGAGAGTCAAAAATATCGGTTTCTAACTCAAACAGGGGTTGTGTATCAACCTAGAGGGGTGGGATGGGGAGGGAGATGGGAGGAAGGTTCAAGAGAGAGGAGATATATGTATACCAATGGTTGATTCATGGTGAGGTTTGACAGAAAGCAGCAAAATTCCATAAAGCAATTATCCTTCAATTAAAAAATAAATACATTTCAGAAAAAATATCAGTTTCATCTGTGAGGAAACCGTGTGGAGAATATAGCCTAGATTTGCAGACAGGTGGTTTTGTTAATTTTACTCCTTATCATTAAATTTACCCCCTTAAACTATAAGACTATACCCTGTTGAGTTTATTTGTTGAGAACAAAGGACACCAACCTCTCTGTAGCTAATTAGACCCTTAAAGAAGGGTTAGTTTCACTGATAATTCCCTAAAGAGTCTATAGACTACAGTGTAAATAGTATCTCCATGGGGTTGTGAAAGCAGAAGTCCTATCCTGAGTATGGTGGTTTCCTTACCTTCCTCGTAGAGGTGAGGAGCATCAGGTAAAAGAGATTGGAGTGTTCCTTTAATGGAGTTCCTTCCATAAGGAAACAAACATCAACACCCAGAGGGTTACTGTTCCTAAAGAATTTCATTTGATTCAGATTCATTTTCTCACATTAACATAGAGAAGAGATAGAAAAAGACTTATCACTCACTCCTGAAGCTAATTTGAATTAATTTTAACATCACTTACTCAGTTTAGAAAGAATGAAAACTTGCAAAGGTGATATCAAAAATTCAGGCGGTGTGCACTGGTGCTGAATCAAACTTTGAAGACAGAGCTTTGGGTGAAGTAAAAAAATAGCTTTATTGCTTTGCCAAGCAAAGGAGGGAGGGGCCAGCAGGCTCACGGTCCTGAGAAAGCAGTTTGTCTCCACCTGGGGGAATTTGGTGAGTAGTATAGCAAGGGATTATGGTGTGTGCAGGGCCTGTATTCATTTACTCTGGTCTCAGGCAATCTCTTAAATGGAAGAAAGTGGGGAAAACCACTAGACCATTCAGGTATGACCAAAATCAAATCCCTTATGATTATACAGTAGAAGTGAGAAATAGATTTAAGGGACTAGATCTGATAGACAGAGAGCCTGATGAACTATGGACAGAGGTTTGTGACACTGTACAGGAGACAGGGATTAAGACCATCCCCAAGAAAGAGAAATGCAAAAAAACAAAATGACTGTCTGAGGAGGCCTTATAAATAACTGTGAAAAGAAGAGAAGCAAAAAGCAAAGGAGAAAAGGAAAGACATACCCATTTGAATGCAGAGTTCCAAAGAATAGCAAGGAGTGATAAGAAAGCCTTCCTCAGTGATCAATGCAAAGAAATAGAGGAAAACAATAGAATAGGAAAGACTAGAGATCTCTACAAGAAAATTAGAGATACCAAGGGAACATTTCATGCAAAGATGGGCTCAAAAAAGGACAGAAATGGTATGGACCTAACAGAAGCAGAAGACATTAAGAAGAGGTGGCAAGAATACACAGAAGAATTATACAAAAAAGATATTCACTACCCCAATAATCATGATGGTGTGATCACTCACCTAGAGCCAGACATCCTGGAATGTGAAGTCAAGTGGGCCTTAGGAAGCATCACTACGAACAAAGCTAGTGGAGGTGATGGACTTCTATTTGAGCTATTGCAAATCCTAAAAGTTGATGCTGTGAAAGTGCTGCACTCAATATGTCAGCAAATTTGGAAAACTCAGCAGTGGTCACAGGACCAGAAAAGGTCAGTTTTCATTCCAATCCCAAAGAAATGCAATGCCAAAGAATGCTCAAACTACCACACAATTGCACTCATCTCACACGCTAGTAAAGTAACGTTCAAATTTCTCCAAGCCAGGCTTCATCAATACATGAACTGTGAACTTCCAGATGTTCAAGCTGGTTTTAGAAAAGGCAGAGGAACAGAGATCAAATTGCCAACATTTGCTAGATCATTGAAAAAGCAAGAGAGTTCCAGAAAAGCATCTACTTGTGCCTTTGACTGTGTGGGTCACAATAAACTGTGGAAAATTCTTAAAGAGATGGGAATACCAGACCACCTGACCTGCCTCCTGAGAACCCTGTATGCAGGTCAGGAAGCAACAATTAGAACTGGACATGGTTCCAGACTGGTTCCAAATAGGAAAAGGAGTGTGTCAAAGTTGTATATTGTCACCCTGCTTACTTAACTTATATGCAGAGTACATCATGAGAAATGCTGGACTGGAAGAAGCACAAGCTGGAATCAAGATTGCCGGGAGAAATATCAATAACCTCAGATATGCAGATGACACCACCCTTATGGCAGAAAGTGAAGAAGAACTCAAGAGTCTCTTGACGAAAGTCAAAGAGCAGAATGAAAATGTTGGCTTAAAGCTCAACATTCAGAAAACTAAGATCATGGCATCTGGTCCCATCACTTCATGGCAAGTAGATAGGGAAACAGTGGAACAGTGGCTGACTATTTTTGGGGGCTCCAAAATCACTGCAGATGGTGACTACAGCCATGAAATTAAAAGAGGCTTACTCCTTGGAAGAAAAGTTATGACCAACTTAGACAGCATATTAAAAAGCAGAGACATTCCTTTGTCAGCAAAGATCCAGCTAGTCAAGGCTATGGTTTTTCCAGTGGTCCTATATGGACGTGAGAGTTGGACTATAAAGAAAACTGAGTGCCAAAGAATTGATGCTTTTGCACTGTGATGTTGGAGAAGACTCTTGAGAGTCCCTTGGACTGCAAGGAGATCCAACCAGTCCATACTAAAGTAAATCAGTTCTGAATACTCATTGAAAGGACAGATGCTGAAACTGAAGTTCCATTACTTTGGTCACCTGATGCTAAGAGCCAGTTCATTAGAAATGACCCAACATCATGTTGGGAAAGATTGAAGCCAGGAGAAGAAGGAGGCAACAGAGGATGAGATGATTGAATGATATCTCCGACTCAATGGACATGAGTTTGAGCATACTCTAGGAGATGATGAAGGACAGGGATGCAGTCCATGGGATCTCAAAGAACTGGACACGACTGAGCAATTGAACAACAAAACTAGAAATTATAGATAATACATTAAATTAAAGCAATTAAAATTGCTTTATTTTATGTACTCTGTTAGTGTTCCATCATTCTGCCAAAGTCTTGAGTCAAAGTTGGTGATACCAGAGGATGCTAATGGAGGTTTGAGAGAAGGAATGAGGATGAGGGATTAGACCCACCCATAAAGCAATTGAACAGAAAGAGAAGAATGATACTATAGGAGGTAAGTGGCAGGCAGGGGTCCCACCATGCATGAATCACTGGACTTTACATGTGGGCATAAAGTTGACAAAGGGAACTAAAGCACCTCCTTCAAGAACTTCAGAAATAATTGGGACAGTGGTACAGTTCTTAGAGTACTTGAAATGAAGAAGCATTAAGCTACTTCATTCTGAAAAAAAGAGGGAACCCAGGAAGTGGGAGGACTTGAGACCACTTGGGTATCACTTGTCCTTCTGTCTGCAGCACATGGACTCTCTCAGACTCCAGTTTTCCAGGCTCATTTTGGACATAGTGTTATTTGTTAAGCTTAAATGAGCAAACACAATGCAAATTATTGTCAGGAGAATATACTTAAGTAAATACAATATATCCAAAATGGCATATTCACTTTGGGTGATGATTTTGCTCTTTGAAGTAACATATATATTATCTTGTATCCAATGAGTCATCCAACATTATTGTTAGTAGCTCACAGTTTGGGATTTGAATATCTTAGCTCGAAATAATTGCTTGCTGTTCCTGTATGTGTGTGTGCATGTGGGTGTCGTGCACAAGTACCTGTGTGAGTGTGTGCACTTTAACAAGGAGTGAGCTAAAGTAGTCCATGGAACTAGAAAATAAAGAATCCTCTCTCCCCCACTTTATGCCAACATGAATCTGAGGATTTTTAACACAGCTAGTGTTCTTGCTTATGCATTATTCATGGTAGATTCTGGGATTTTCAACTTTGCATTGCTGTCAGAAGAAAATGAAAGGCATAGATCAAGATGGGCACTAGCATATGTTATATTTATATAGTTTATTTTTTCAATTTTTAAAAATTGCATTTCTGAAATATGAGAAAGCTGTACCATCAACTTTCCTCAAAAGTAATATTCTTTAGATGCACTATTCCCTTTGGGAGCATGTTTGCTAACAGCATCCATACACTGCAGTTTATACTTTATACTGCTGAACCATCTCAAATGGTCTTGTTTTCATAAATGTTGGGTAAATGAGAGGCTATATAAACAATGCATAATCTGTCAGGTGGGGTTTGTTTTAATGTGCATGCATACATGCTAAGTTGATTTAGTCCTGTCTGACTCTTTGCAACCCCCTGGACTGTAGCCTGCAGGCTCCTCTGTCCATGGAATTCTCCAGGCAAGAATACTGGAGTGTTGTTATGCCTCCTCCAACCCAACCCAGGAATGCTTCCCACATCTTCTGTGTCTCCTGCCTTGGCATGTGGGTTCTTTACCATTAGCGTCACCACATTGCCTGGCCTAATAACATTTTTGAAGAAGGAAATGGCAAATCACTCCAATATTCTTGCCTGGAGAATCCCATGGACAATGGAGCCTGACAGGCTACAGTGCATTGGGTTGCAAAGAGCTGGACACAACTGAAGTGACTTAACAATAGCAGTTCCAAATTGATCAGTGTTGCAGTATGCTTACATATGTTACTCTAATTGAAATTTACCTTTAAAAATATACTAACATCTTTTTTATTTTCTTGTCATTTTCGGGCATAAGCATGCAGCTAGGTTGTTTTAAACATGAAGCAATGCTGTTTATTTCAGGCTTTAACATATCTATGAATATTGAACATATACTGTTTTTATGCTATTGGATTAATTCCATAGGTGTAGGATGTATTCAGTGCTATGGAGTCAGTAGTAGAAATAGTCACAAGAATCACTGGCATGAATTAATGAGAATATCATAAAACATTTTTGTTTGTTTGTTTTTTAATTTTTTTTATTAGTTGGAGGCTAATTACTTCACAACATTTCAGTGGGTTTTGTCATACATTGACATGAATCTGCCATAGAGTTACATGTATTCCCCATCCTGATCCCCCCTCCGACCTCCCTCTCCCCCCGACTCCTCTGGGTCCTCCCAGTGCACCAGGCCCGAGCACTTGTCTCATGCCTCCCACCTGGGCTGGTGATCTGTTTCACCATAGATAATATACATGCTGTTCTTTTGAAACATCCCACCCTCACCTTCTCCCTCAGAGTTCAAAAGTCTTATAAAATTGACATAAATGCCATTTCCTCCTTTCCTTGGATTTTGGTGTAGAAGCAATGTATAGCAGAAAAGCATAGATGTTAAGACTATGAGACTTGGGTTCAAATCTTAGCTTTCAATTTTATTACTTAGATTAGTTTTGGCAATTTGTTAATTTTAGGTTCCTCATCTGCAAAATGGAGCTAAAACTATTTAAATTGTGAGAGCTACATAAGACGGTGAATAGAAAAGCTTCTAAGACAATACAGGCCCTCAGTATTGTTATTCTTGGAATGATTTCTTGTCTCAGGGCTTTCAAAGCTTGGCTCCATCATTATTCTGGCCCCACCTTGGTTATTCAACTTTTTTTCCTGTTGCGTGTTCCGCAGGTGGCTGCATCCTGTGATATTCTTGGCTTGGAATGCTGGGTACCAGGGCTTCATTGTTCACCTTTGCATATCTGGCACAGGGTAGTGTTTGATGTGTTATATATAATCAGATATAATATAATATATATTATGTAAGAATATATAATATAATAAATATATTTATATTGCTTATATATAATTGCTATATATAATATTTTATAAAATATTTATTAATATATGATATATATAAAGATAGTCTAATTTAATATATATGATATAATAGAATAAAAATAATGTGATATAAACATAGTGTCATATATAAAATATAGTATAATTAAAATATACAATATATAACATGTAAATATATAATATATATTATTTATATATATTATAAATGTTATGTTTATTTATATATAATTTATATTTACATAAATATATAATTTATATTATATATAATGTATATATAATATGAATATATAATTATTATATTGTTAGTATTATATTATTATATTATTACAGTATTAATTATATAAATATTATATTATTTATTGTATATTATAATATAATAGAATTATTATATTATAATATATAATATATAAAATAATTATAAATTATTATATATAATTATGCATTATATTTATATCATAAACAATAATACAATTGCAATTATTTATAATTGCATAATAATTTATAATTATAATTTATTATTATAACTTATGATATAATTATAAACAATTATAATTATAAATTGTCATGATAATACTAAAATCATTATATTAATATTATAATATTATACTACAATATATTATAATTAATAAATTGTATCATATATAATATGTATGTAATATATAATGTAATATATAAATATTATATTATATAAATATTATATTGTTTATTATTATATTTATATTATTATGTAATAGTAAAATTATATTATATTAATATTATATTATTATATATTATTATATTATACATAAAGATATAGTTATTTATAAATTATTATATATAATTATATATAAATGTATAATTAATTATAAATTATTATATATCATTATATATTATTATATTATATATAAATATATAATTAACTATAATATTAATATATATAATTTATATATGCAATTTATATATAGAATTTATATATACAGTTTTTATATAATTTATATTTATATAAATATTATATATCTAAATATGCACATATATAAATTTATATTTACATATTTACATAGTAAATGAAAATAAAAATAAAATAAATATTTATATATAAATATATAATATAGTGAATAAATATTTAATATAAATGTAATACAATATATAAATATATTGATAAAGAATAAATATTTGTTTATTGGATAAATGCTCTTAAGAAATTTTCCATTTTTAGCTAGGCTGCTTGAGGTTAAGTTTCTATATTTTTCAAATGAAGGACTTCTGGAAAATATAGACATTAATGCTTAGAAGTGGGCTATGTATTTAAATGTTCAGTCACACACCTGTGCTGAGGGAAGGGGAGACAGTGCATTTCAGTATTCCAGTCTGCTACGTTGTCCATCCTTGATATGTGCTAGTGAAGCTGCTGTTTAAACTGAAGGTTTTCAGGAGACGTGCTAGACTATATGTTTTCTTTTGAGACTATAGGAATATGTAGACTAGTGTTGACCCTTGAAGAGCTTCAGGAAAGACCAACTTTACTCCAGGCTCAATATAACCATCCTAAAGTAGATGTGGGAACACAGAGCAAATGCATAGGCTTGAACAGAGGAGACTTGTTTTAGTCTGTATCTAGAAGTACAAGACAGCACAGCTTCAGAGAGTCATGTGTCACTTATCACTCTGTATTCTGCCTGGACAATTTTATCCACGCATTTGGTCTCAGTTAATAGCTAGATGTTAGGATAGTCTTATTTTTAGCCTTTATTTACTCTCTGAGCTTGAGTTCTATATAAGAAATAGATTAACTTTTTTTTCCTTTTCACCTGAACTTCCAAACGTACTGAAAACTGAACATGTCCACAAGTGAACTCACGACCCTTTCTTCCGATTTGACTCAGTGGCTCACTCCCTGACCTGTTCTTACCTCAATGTTGCACCAGTTTCCATGCAGTTCTATATGCTACAAGTCAAGCTTTTATCCTTCCTGTCTCCTCTTTTCCACCACTGTGTTAGTTTTCTGTTGCTGTCATACCATGTTACTGAGGTTATCTTATTGCCTCATAGGTAGAGATCTGCTATCATGTGAATTCTCTGTTCAGGGGCTCAGTCGGTTTAAACAAGGCAGCATCCAGGTCTCTGATTCTTAGGGTTCCCTTCTAAACTCACAATTGTTGGCAGAGTGGTCATTGAACCAAAGTTTGTTTGCCTGACACAGAGGGAGGTCAAACAAAACAAAACATCAGAGTCTGGAGCATAAAAAGTTTATTAGAAAGGTCAAGCAAGGAGAATGGGCAGCTCATGCTCAAAATCCCCCAATGGCTATTGAGAAAGAGTTTTTATAGGTGAAAATGAGATAAAAAAGAATTCTTAAATGAATAATGCAAAGTAATAGAGAAAAACAATAGAATAGGGAAGACTAGAGATCTCTTCAAGAAAATTAGAGATACCAAGGAAACATATCATGCAATAAAGGGAATAAATAAATAGAGGGAATAAAGGGAACAATAAAGGACAGAAATGATATGGACCTAACAGAAGCAGAAGATGTTAGGAAGATGTGGCAAGACTACACAAGAGAACTGTTAAAAATAGCTCTTAATGACCTGGACAACCACAGTGGTGGAGTCACTCACCTAGAGCCAGATAGTCTGGAGTGTGACGTCAAGTGAGCCTTAAGAAGCCGTACTAGAAACAAAGCTGGTGCAGGTGATGGAATTCCAGCCGAACTATTTCAAATCCTAACAGATGATGCTGTGAAAGTGCTGCACTCAATATGCCAGCAAATTTGGAAAATTCAGCAGTGGCCACAGGACTGGAAAAGGTCAGTTTTCATTTCAGCCCCAGGATGGGAAATATTGTTCAAACTAGTGCACAATTGTGCTCATTTCACATACTAGCAAGTCAATGTTCAAAATCCTTTAAGCTAGGCTTCAACAGTATGTGAACTGAGAATATCCAAATGTTCAAGCTGCATTTAGAAAAGTCATAGAAACTAGAAATCAAATTCTCAACATCCACCAGATCAATTAAAAAGCAAAAGAATTCCAGAAAAAAAAGGACATCTGCTTGTGCTTTATTGACTATGCTAAAGCCTTTGACTGAGTTCAGTTCAGTCACTCAGTCATGTCCAGTTCTTTGTAACCCCAAAGAGGCACACCAGGCCTCCCTGTCCATCACCAACCCCCAGAACTTGCTCAAACTCATGTCCATTGAGTGGATGATGTCATGCAAACATCTCAACCTCTGTCGCCCCCTTCTCCTCCTGCCTTCAATCTTTCCCAGCATCAGGGTCTTTTCCAATCAGGCAGTTCTTTGCATCAGATGGCCAAAGCATTGGAGCTAAAGCTTCAGCATCAGTCCTTCCAATAAATAATCAGGACCAATTTCCTTTTGGATTGACTGGTTTAATCTCCTAACAGCCCAAGGGACTCTCAAAAGTCTTCTCCAACACCATGTTTCAAAAGCATCAATTCTTCGGGTCTCAGCTTTCTTTATCATCCAAGTCTCACATCCATACATGACTACTGGAAAAGCCATACCCTTGACTAGATGGACCCTTGTCGGCAAAGGGATGCCTCTTCTTTTTAACATGCTGTCTAGGTTGGTCTTAGCTTTCTTTTGAGAAGCAAATGTCTTTTATGGGTTTGGTCACCATCAGCTGTGATTTTGGAGCCCAAGACAATAAAGTCTGTCACTGTTTCCATTGTTTCCCAATCTATTTGCCATGAAGTGATGGGTCTGGATGCCATGATCTTAGTTTTTTGAATGTTGAATTTTAAGCCAGCTTTTTCACTCACCTCTTTCACTTTCATCAAGAGGTTCTTTAGTTCCTCTTCACTTTCTGCCATAAGGGTGGTGTCATATGCACATCTGAGGCGATTGAAATTTCTACCAGCAATCTTGATTCCAGCTTGTGTTTCATCCAACCCAGCATTTTGCATGATGTACTATGCATATAAGTTACATAGCAGGGTGACAGTATACAACCTTGACGTACTCCTTTCCCAATTTAAAACAAGTCCATTGTTCCATGTCAAGTTCTAACTATTGCTTCTTGACCTGAATACAGATTTCTCATGAGGAAGGTAAGGTGGTTTTGCTATTTTCACCTCTTTAAGAATTTTCTAGTTTGTTGGGATCCACATAGTCAGACTTTGGCATAGTCAATAAAGCAGAAGTAGATGTTTTCCAGGAATTCTCTCACTTTTTCTATGATCCAATGTGTGTTGGCATTTGATCTCTGGTTCCTCTGCCTTTTCAAAGTCCATTTTAAACATCTGGAAGTTCTCAGTTCACGTACTGTTGAGCCCTGGCTTGGAGAATTTTGAGAATTACTTGGCTAGCATGTGAGATGAGTGCAATTTTACAGTAGTTTGAACATTCTTTGGCATCATTCCTCTTTGAGTTTGGAATGAAAACTGCCCTTTTCCAGTTCTGTGGCCACTGCCGAGTTTTCCAATTTTGCTGGCATATTGAGTGCAGCACTTTCAAAGGGACATCTTTTAAGATTTGAAATAGTTCAGCTGGAATTCAATCACCTCCACTAGCTTTGTTCACAGTGATGCTTCCTAATACCCACTTGACTTTGGATTCCAGGATGTCCGGCTCTAGGTGAGTGATAACACCATCAATGTTATCTGGGTCATGAAAATCTTTTTTGTATAGTTCTTTTGTGTATTCTTGCCACCTTTTCTTAATATCTTCTGCTCCTGTTAGGTCTATACCATTTCTGTCCTTTATTGTGCTCATCAATACATGAAATATTCCCTTCATATCTATAATTTTCTTGAAGAGATCTCTAGTCTTTCCCATTCTATTGTTTTCTTCTTTTTTTTGCATTTATCACTGAAGAATGTTTTCCTATCTTTCCTTGCTATTCTTTGGAACTCTGTATTCAGATTGGTATATCTTTCCTTTTCTCCTTTGCCTTTAGCTTCTCTTCTTTCCTCAGCTATTTGTAAGGCCTCCTCAGACAGCCATTTTGCCTTTTTGAATTTCTTCTTCTTGGGGATGGTCTTGATCACTGCCTCCTGTATAATGTCACGGACCTCTTTCCATAGTTCTTCAGGCACTCTGTCTGTCAGATATAATTCCTTGAATCTATTTGTCATTTCTACTGCATAATCATAAGGGGTTTGATTTAGGTCATACCTGAATGGTCTAGTGGTTTTCCCCACTTTTTTCAACTTGAGTCTGAATTTGGCAGTAAGGAGTTCATCATCTGACCCACAGCCATCTCCTGGTCTTGTTTTTGCTAACTATATAGAGCTTCTCCATCTTTGACTGTGAAGAATATAATCAGTCTGATTTCAGTATTGACCGTTTGGTGATGTCCATGTGTAGAATCTTCTCTTGTGTTGTTGGAAGAGGGTGTTTGCTATGACCAATGCATTCTCTTGGCAAAACTGTTGGTCTTTGCCCTCTTTCATTTTTGTACTCCAAGGCCAAACTTGACTGTTACTCCAGGTATTTCTTGACTTCCTCCTTTTGCATTCCAGTCCCCTAGGATGAAAAGGACATTTTTTTTTGGTTTTGAATTTGTGGATCACAACAAACTGTGGAAAATTCTTAAAGAGATGGGTATATCAGACCACCTTATCTGCCTCCTGAGAAATCTGTATATAGGACAGGAAGCAACAGTTAGAACCAGACATGAAGCAATGGACTGGTTCAAAATTGGAAAAACATTACATCAGGCTGTATATTGTCATCTTGATTATTTAACTTATGCTAAGTACATCATGCAAAATGCTGGGCTGGATGAAGCCCAAGCTGAAATCAAGATTGCTGGGAGAAATATCAATAACCTCAGATATGCAAATGGTACCACCTTAATGGCAGAAAATGAAGAGAAACTAAAGAACCTCTTGATAAAAGTGAAAGAGGAGAATGAAAGAGCTGGCTTAAACATCAACATTCAAAAAACTAAGACCATGGCATCTGATCCCATCACTTCATGGCAAATAGATGGAGAAAAATTAAAACAGTGACAGAATTTATTGTCTTGGGTTCCAAAAGCACTATAGACAGTGACTGCAGCCATGAAATTAAAGGGCATTTGCTCCTTGTAAGAAAAGCTATGATGAACCTCAAGAGTGTATTAAAAAAGTAGAGACATCACTTTGCAGACAAAGATCCCAATAGTCAAAGCTGTGGTTTTTGTAGTAGTCATGTACAGATGTGTGTGTTGGACCATAAAGAAGGCTGAGCACTGAGAAATTGGTGATTTTGAACTGTGGGGCTGGAGAAGACTCTTGAGAGTCCTTTGGACTGCAAGGAGATCATACCAGTCAATCCTAAAGGAAATCAACCCTGAATACTCATTGGAAAGATTGATGCTGAAACTGAAGCTCCTATACTTTGGCCACCTGAAGTGAAGAGCCGACTTTTTGGAAAAAACCCTGATGCTGGGAAAGACTGAGGGCAGGAGGAGAAAAAGTCGACAGAGGATGAGATGATTGAATGGCATCTTCAACTCACTGTACATGAGTTTGAGCAATCTCCAGAGATGGTGAAGGAAAGGAAAACCTGGCATGTTGCAGTCCATGGAATCACAAAGAGTTGGACTCGATTAAGTGACTAAACAATAACAACAAGCAGAGTTTTGCAGGTTGTGTGACCTTCCTATGATATTTTAAAATATTGATTCATTTATCTGCATCAGGTCTTAGTTGTGGCATGTGAGATCTTCATTGTGTCATGTGGGGTTGTTCATTCTAGTGCAAAAACTCTTCAGTTGCAGTTCACAGGATTAGTTACTCTGCAGCTTGTAGAATCTTAGTTCCCCAACCAGGTATTGAACCCATATCCTTAGTATTGTAAGACAGATTCTTAGCCTCTAGACCACCAGAGAAGTCCTTGATTGGTTGTTTTAACTCTTCTCTCAAGAGTTGTGGTAGCTTTGAAAACCAATAATTCGTAATCACAGTGAAAACCAGGAACCTGGCAGCTACTACAGGAGGCAGAACCAGGTAGGACTCCTTCAAAATCTCATTCTTAGAGAACTGCTATTATTTGATTTTTCTCATAGTTGTCTGAAAGATCCCACCTACAGCAGTGTTTCTATGTGATCTGACATGGAGCTTGCACAGTGTGAAAAGTTGCTTCCTGGGGATATTTGTTGAATTGTTTAGAGACAAATGTTTAACTTTGCATTCAGTTGAGAAGGTGTGTAACAATTAGGACAAGAACTAGGCTAGCCAAAAAGCTTAAAAGTTGAACAAAGAGGTGTACACAGAGAAGGAAAATCTCTATTCTATTCCTGGGAACTAGACTACATACAGGCATAGTGTTGGGTTCATGCCCAGGACATTTTTCTTTCAAAAAAAGCCCCAAGAAAGCCCTAGGAACTCAACTTTTGGTGATCCCAAGGTTCTGTGAAATTAGAAAATGAAGATAAAACAATTTTCCCACTGCATATCTTAGCATGGAAGCTATCCGAACATGCACACAGAACCCCTAGGAAAAGGCTAGGAGACTTACTGGTATCAGGCTTTTGAAGAAATCTCTGCCCAACTGCTATGAATGTTAAGCTAGACAGTGGTCACACAGGACATACAATCTTTTACAGGATTAGTTCAGAAAAGTCACTGAACAAGTAATAAAAACAGCAAACAGCAACAACAAATAGTTGGGGAGAGGGAAGGACTCTGGTTTTCAGGATTTACATTGTGCTATCTAAAATTTTCAGTTTTTGACAAAAACAAAAGAAGTGCAAAGAAGCAGAAAAGCAGGCCCACACATTGAAAGAGAAAACAATCAATACAAACTATTTCCAAGGGAGCATGGATGTTGGGCTTAATAGAAAAAAAAAATTAGATCAGTTATTTTAAATATATTTAAAGAACTAAAGGAAACTATGTCAAAATAATTCATCTTTATGTAATTTCTTCATTTATGCAATTTATCCTTTTTCATTTATTTAGCTTCCTATCTTTTAATACCTGTATGCAGGTCAAGAAACAACAGTTAGAACAATACATGAAACAATGGACTGCTTCAAATTTGGGAAAGAAGGACATCAAGGCTGTATATAGTCTCTCTGTTTATTTAACATATATGCAGAGCACATCATGAGAAATGCCAGGCCGGATGAAGCACAAACTGGAATCAAGATTGCTGGGAGAAATATCAATAACCTCAGATATGCAGACGACACCACCTTTATGGCAGGAAGTGAAGAGGAGCTAAAGAGCCTCTTGATAAAAGTAAAAGAAGAAAGTAAAAAAGCTGGCTTAATACTCAACATTCAAAAAATGAAGATCATGGCATCCAGTCCCATGACTTCATGGCAAGTAGATGGGGAAACCATGGAAACAGAAACAGATTTTATTTTCTTGGGCGTCAAAATCACTACAGATTGTGATTAAAGGCATGAAATTAAAAGACGCTTGCTGCTTGGAAGAAAAATCTATGACAAACCTAGAGAACATATTAAAAAGCAGAGACGTTACTTTGCCAACAAACATCTGTCTAGTCAAAGCTATGGTTTTTCCAATATTCATGTATGAATATGAGAGTTGGACCATAAAGAAAGCTGAGAGCTGAAAAATTGATGCTTTTGAACTGTGGTGTTGGAGAAGACTCTCGAGAGTCCCTTGGACTGCAAGGAGATCCAGCCAGTCCATCCTAAAGGAGATCAGTCCTGGGTGTTCATTAGAAGGACTGATGTTGAAGCTGAAACTCCAATACTTTGGCCACCTGATGCGAAGAACTGCCTCACCAGAAAAGACCCTGATGCTGGGAAAGATTGAAGGGAGGAGGAAAACAGGATGACAGAGGATGAGTTGGATGGCATCACCAACTCAATGGACATGTGTTTTAGCAAGCTCTGGGAGTTGGTGATGGACAGGGAAGCCTGGTGTGCTGCCTTGGTGTTGCAAACAGTCGGACACAACTGAGCAACTTTTACTGACTGACTTTTAATACCCCTATACCTGACATCAGATTCTTTGCATCCCAAGTCAAGGTCATCTGTGCTCCTTTTATCTTCTTTACCTCTGTCTGCCTAGCATGGTTCTTCTCAGGTACAGGTGGTACTGCATATCCTATGTACTCTTGATGCTCCTTAGTGCTATCCAGCACACTCTTGTCAGCATATGCAACTACCTTCTAACAATATTTTTGCACTTTGCATATTTCCTGGAAGAGTGTGTCCCATAGTTATTGTACAACAAGTGCTTTCAAACTGTATTAAAGTCTTGGCTGTTTAATTTTTGACTTTCTCTTCTTTTTCACAATTTCAGGCTAGACGCATATGTGGGTGAGGACACAGAAGAGATGTTATTTACAAAGGGAATCTTTTCTTCTCTCTTTGTATCTCTAAGAGTTTCTCAAATTACCAATCATATTCTCCTGAAAATATTAAGGAGATAACTCCTACTCTTTTTCATTCCTTATTTTCTCTTTTTATTTGTGGAATAGGGGCAGGTTGGCCAAGACTCATGACTTCCCCTTAGGAACTGCCTGCCTGTAATGGTGTTTGATCTCCCCTGCTCCTGCTTCTGCCATGTAATGAGTTTATTGGTGCAAGGGCTGCTTCTTCTGGGGAAGATTTCCATCTGCCTATCTGTGCCCTCTGGAAATGCTTGGACGAGACCAACTTGGGAAAGAAGTAGTAAGTGATTTGTTTTTGTGTCTCTCCAATGTAGCTGTTCTAACACTAAAACTCATCTTTTGGTCTTTATTTGTTTTGGGAGAGGTGAGGGGAAAGATAATAGGGCACATTCAAGCTATAACCTTTATTAATAAAAATAATCAGAAAAAACTTTGGAAAGAAGTGAACAAGGAACAAGAAAGATAAGTCAGCTTTGTTCACTGTAAAAGCAGATAAAATATAATATACTGCTTAAATATATTTTAGACAATTTATTTTCCAATATCAAACAACAATAAATACTCTCGTTATCATGTGTATCAGTCATACTTTAAAGGATTAGTTCTTACCATGACATTGTTATCTTAATTAAGGAAATTTCCTATGCTATTTTGTTAGAAGAAATAATGGTTTACCCAAAGATGTTTTAAGACTCAATTCCTGTGAATATGTTACATTATACAGATGTCATTAAGGATGAGGAGATTTCCCAGGATTATTAATGAAAGAAAGAGGCAGGAGAGAAAGTCATTGAAGGAGACTTTATCTATTTATTATAGAAACAGAGTCAGAGTGATGCAGAGCCACAAGCCAAAGAACATGCACAGCCTCTGAAGTCGGAAAAAACAAAATTGAATTCTTCCCTAAAGCCTTCAAGGTTTCAAAGAAACACAGCCCTACTGACAATTTTATTTTTATTTTTGTAAAAATTGAAGCACTGTTGATTCAACTTCTTCAATGGCTCAGAAGGTAAAGAATTTGCCTGCATTGCAGTAGACCCAGGAGAAAGTGAAAGTGAAAGTCACTCAGTCCTCAGTCGTGTCTGACTTTTTGCAACCCCTTGGACTATACAGTCCATGAAATTCTCCAGGCCAGAATACTGGACTGGGTAGCCTTTCCCTTCTCCAGGGGATCTTCCCAACCCAGGGATCAAACCCAGGTCTCCTGCCTTGCAGGCAGATTCTTTACCAGCTGAGCTAAACAGGAAGACCTGGGATCAATCCCTGGGTTAGGAAGATCCTCTGCAGAAGAAAATGACAACCCACTCCAGTATTTCTTGACTGAAAAATCCCATGGACAGTGAAGACTAGAGGGCTACACTCTAAAGGGTCACAAAGAATCAGACATCATTGAGCCACTAAGCATAGGCACGTATAGTTGATTTACAATGTTGTATTAATTTCTATTGTGCAGTGAAGTGATTTATATATATATATATAATGTATAATACATATACAATATACGTTTATCAAAAATATTCTATTATGAACAACAGACTGGTTCCAAATCAGGAAAGGAGTACGTCAAGGCTATATATTGTCACCCTGCTTATTTATATGCATAATACATCATGAGAAACACTGGGCTGAATGAAGCACAAGCTGGAATCAAGATTGCTGGGAGAAATATCAATAACCTCAGCTATGCAGATGACATCACCCTTATGGCAGAAAGTGAAGAAGAACTCAAGAGCCTCTTGATGAAAGTGAAAGATGAGAGTGAAAAGCCTGGCTTAAAACTCAGCATTCAGAAAACAAAGATTATGGCATCCAGTCCCATCACTCCAGGGCAAATAGATGGGGAAACCATGGAAACAGTGACAGACTTTATTTTCTTGAGCTCCAAAATCACTGCAGATGGTAACCGTAGCTGTGAAATTAAAAGACGCTTACTCCTTGAAAGAAAAGCTATGACCAACCTAGGCAGCGTATTAAAAAGCAGAGACATTACTTTGCCAACAAAGGTCCGTCTAGTCAAAGCTGTGTTTTTTCCAGTAGTCATGTATGGATGTGAGAGTTGGACTATAAAGAAAACTGAGCATCAAAGAATTGATGGTTTTGAACTGTGCTGTTGGAGAAGACTCTTGAGAGTTCCTTGGACTGCAAGGAGATCCAACGAGTCCATCCTAAAGGAAATCAGTTCTGAATATTCATTGGGAGGACTGATGTTGAAGCTGAAACTCCAATACTTTGGCCACCTGATGTGAAGAGCTGACTCATTTTAAAAGACCCTGGCGCTGCGAAAGATTGAAGGGAGGAGGAGAAGGGGATGACGGAGGATGAGATGGTTGGGTGACATCACTGATTCAATGGACATGAGTTTGAGTAAGCCCCGAGAGTTGGTGATGGACAGGGAAGTCTGGCGTGCTGCAGTCCATTGGGTTGCAAAAAGTCAGACATGACTGAGCTACTGGACTGAACTGATTATGATTTATCACAGGATATTGAATACAGTTCCTTGTACTATACAGTAGGACCTTCTTGCTTATCTGTTGTATAGATAAGAGCCAGTGAGACCCATTTCTGGAATTCTGACCTCTAGAACTATAACATAATAAATTTTTATTGTTTTAAAACACTAAATTTCTGATAATCTGTGATAGTAGTAATTGGGACACTAATATACCTGTTTTTAACAAAGCAATATTTTGTGTCTGTGTGTTCTTATGGTCTGCGAACCGAAGTATGAAGTGTTAATCACTCAGTAATGTCTGATGTCTCTTTGAGACTGGAGCTCACCAGGCTCTTCTGTCCATGGGATTCTCCAGGTAAGAATACTGGAGTGCTTTGTCACTTCTTTCTCTACTTATGGCCTAACATTACTTTTTTAAAAATTAAAAATAATAAATGAGTCACAAAATTAGAAAACAGAAAATATTTTCTAATTAGAAAATATTCTAATTAGAAAAAATTAGAATATGTAATCACTGAGGGAAGGTACAATCTATTGATAATATTTTGTTCTAGAAACTGTACAGGTTTGGAGTGACCCAGATCTATGTCTGAAGATGATTTTCTTTACTTACTAGTCATGTGACCTTAGGGAAGTTACTTGAGCCTCAGATTTCTCTTCTTGAATTGGGGAGTTTTCTAACCATAAAAATGAAGTGAAAGTGTTTCAGTCATGTCTGACTCTTTCTGACCTCAAAAACTGTAACCTCCCAGGCTCCTCTATCCATGAAATTCTCCAGGCAAGCATACTGGAGTGGGTAACATTTCCCTTCTCCAGGGGATCTTCCTGACCCAGAGATCAAACTCGGATCTCTTGAATTGCAGGAAGACTCTTTACCATCTGAGCCATTGGGAAGGATTTAGCTGATGGCCATGAAGTGTGTAGAAGGTAACGGGCACATAGGAGGTGCCTCATTACCTTTATCTACTGCTGGTTTTGCAAACTGTACCTTCATGAAATTCTGATCACACTGAAGTATGAAAAGCAAGAAATATTGTTAAATACTTGAAACTTTGGTTGGTTTAAATACTAACAGATTCATTTATAAAGTTCAAGAAAACAGTAAGAAATAGATGGCTAGCCTAAAATTTCCCGGGAGATGAAAAGCTGCTGAGGCTGGAGGAAGGATTTACAACATAAGAGGTAAAGAGAAGAACCAAAACATTGGGGAAAAGAGGACTGAAACACTTGTAAGACATTCAAAAACCTCCTTCCTTATGTAAACAACTAGAATTGCCTAAATGTGAATGTTTCTGAAGAGCTGGAACAATAATGATGACCTGAGTTTAAAGACAGGTATTTCAAAGAGCTGGGAAAAACCAGCTGGTACTTCAAACTAGCCTGTTGCTTTCCATGGTGAAATTCGTTCATTTTCAAAGTCGGGAAATAGAAGAATACAGCATCAGGAGCTTTATGGGTGGAAACAAGGGGCTCCGGATGGAGGAGTGGGTTCAGTAACAGTGTTGTCAAACAACTATATTATAGATTCAAAACCATGGGGGAGGGGAGAGAATCCAAACTTTAAATTGTTTGGCTGGAAAGAGCTTTGATGTTCAATCCGTAAAATGGTGTGGCAAGAAAGAGATAATATGGTAACCAAGTAGGACCATATGGGGCCTTCAGGAAACAGACCCTTATGCTCTGCTTTAGCTCCTCTCTGAAGTACCTAGATGACAGTACCCGATGCACATTTCCTGAGTTATTTTGCAGATGCCAGGGCCCCCACCAAGTGGAAGAAATTGACACCTCCCCTCAGGAGTCTGGCCAGAACCAGGAAACATTTGCAACAACATAACTTCCTTTTTTTACTTACCTCAGAGCCTGGTAGGCTACAGTCCATGGGGTTGTAAACAGTTGGACACGACTGAGCGACTTCACTTCACTTCACTTCACTTCACCATCAACCAATCAGAGAATTGTTCATGACCTGATAAATACTCAGGGATATGATTCCCTTGCTCAGCCCTTAAAAATGTTTTGCTAAAACCCATCAGGTTGTCTGGGCTTTTTGAGCACTGTCTGTTTCAGATTCCTTGT
Source organism: Muntiacus reevesi (assembly GCF_963930625.1). Classification (NCBI taxonomy): domain Eukaryota; kingdom Metazoa; phylum Chordata; class Mammalia; order Artiodactyla; family Cervidae; genus Muntiacus; species Muntiacus reevesi. The sequence goes on from NC_089264.1 coordinate 3,348,964, forward strand.
ATATTACCATACAATAAATGCTGAATTTCACTTCAGCACAACACAGCAATTTTGATTATCAGTAGACTTGTTTTGTTGCATATGGATGAGCAAACTCAAATTGGTTTGGTAACAGCATCATGGACTTTGAGGTTTCTTGTAATCTCAAGGACAGACTGGGGGGGTTAAGCAGGATCAAGGGCAATATTTGATGAGATCCTTAGAATATTTCAAGCAAATTTTAAAAATGGGAATTCTATAGTTTCTTGGCAGATTCTAAGAAATTGTCTAGGAATCAATATTAATAAAGTCAAAATAAAAATTATTCAGCTGTTTCCCCTGATAGACTCCTCTTAGATTCCTGGTGGCTCAGACAGTAAAGAGACTGTCTGCAGAGCAGGAGGCACAGGTTCAGTCTCCGGATGGGGAAGATCCCCTGGAGAAGGGAATGGCAATGCACTCTAGTATTCTGCCTGGAGAATTCCATGGACAGAGGAGCCTGGCAGGTTACAGTCCATGGGATCTCAAAGAGTTGGACACGACAGGCTGACTAACGTTGTCACACGAGATCTTTTACATTGTGTGCCTACTACCTACTTTTAGAATTTAATTATTTCCCTTCTCCACCTGCATGATTTTAACTATATTTGTTCCATGTGCATCTAGCCCTTTGGTCTTAGTTATTTCAGCTATAGAAGTTTGAGCTAGAAGAGGCAGATTGGCTTTTATATTATTGAATATAGATTGTAAAAAAAAATAGTTGTAGAGATATGGGATCATGCCATGTGGATGGGACAAACAAAATAAACTGGATCAGAGGGATAGGGAGAGACAGAGAAAGAAGAGAGGGAGAGAACTAATCTAGGGCAAAGAGAAAAGAAGCATATTAGATGAAAGAAGTAGAAATTAAATGTAAAGGCTCTCTGAGCAATCCCAGTTCCATTTCTGTCTTCTGGGCTTTCTTCATCCCTTTTCCTAGACCTTATAAACACTTGTTTGTTCAGTTGCTCAGTCATGTCTGATTCTTTTCCACCCCATAGAGGCAGCACACCAGGCTTCCCTGTCCTTCACTATTTACCAGAATTTGCTTAAAGTCATGCCATCCAACCATCTCATCCTCTGTCTCCTCCTTCTCCTCCTGCCTTCAATCTTTCCCAGCATCGGGGTCTTTTCCAATGAGTTGGCTCTTGACATCAAGTGGCCAAAGTATTGAAGTTTCAGTTTCAGCATCAGTCCTTCCAACGAGTATTCAGGATGGATTTCCTTTAGGATTGGCTGGTTTGATTTCCTTGCTGTCCAAGGGACTCTCAAGAATCTTCTCCAGCAGCACAGTTCAAAAGCATCAATTCTTTAGCACTTAGCCTTCTTTATGGTCCAACACTCACATCTGTACATGGCTACTGGAAAAACTACAGCTTTGACTATAAGGAATTTTGTCTGCAAAGTGATAACTCTGTTTTTTAATACACTGTTGAGATTCATCATAACTTTACTTCCAAGCAGCAAGTATCTTTTAATTTCAAGGCTGCAGTCACAGTCCACAGTGATTTTTGGAGCCCAAGAAAATAAAGTCTCTCACTGTTTCTGTTTTTTCCCCATCTATTTGCCATAAAGTGATGGGACCAGATGCCATGATCTTAGTTTTTTCAATGCTGATTTTTAAGCTAGCTTCTTCATGCTCCTCTTTTACCTTCATCAAAAGGCTCTTTAGTTTCTCTTTGTTTTTTGCCATTTGGCTGGCATCATCTGCATTTGTGAGGTTATTGATATTTCTCCCAGCAGTCACGATTGCAGCTTGTGATTAATCCAGCCCAGCATTTTGCATAATGTACTCTGCATATAAGTTAAATAAGCAGGGTGACAATATACAGCCTTGACATACTCCTTTCCCAATTTAAAACAAGTCCATTGTTCCATGTCCAGTTCAAATTCTTGCTTCTTGATCTGCATACAGGTTTCCCAGGTGGCAGATAAAGTGGTCTGGTATTCCCATCTCTTTAAGAATTCCCATCTCTTTAAGTTTGTTGTGACCCACACAGTCAAAGGCTTTGGTCTAGTCAATGAAGGAGAAGTAGATGTTTTTCTGGAATTCCCTTGGTTTATCTATATTCCAACAGCTGTTGGCAATTTGATCTCTGGTTCCTCTGCCTTTTCTAAATCCAGCTTGAACATCTGAAAGTTCTGAGTTCACATACTTTTGAAGTCTAGCTTGGAGGATTTTGAGCATTACTTTGCTAGCATGTGAAATGAGCACAGTTGTGCAGTAGTTTGAACATTCTTTGGGATTTCTTGTCTTTGGGATTAGAATGAAAATTGAACTTTTCCAGTCCTATGGCCACTGCTGAGTTTTTCAAACTTGCTGGCATATTGAGTGCAGAACTTTAACAGCATCATCTTTTAGGATTTGAAATAGCTCAGCTGGAATTCCATCACTTCCACTAGCTTTGTTCATAGTAAGGCTTCCTAAGACCCACTTGAGTTCACACTCCAGGATGTCTGGCTCTAGGTGAGTGATCAAACCATCATGGTTATATGGGTCATGAAGATCTTTTTTGCACAGTCCTTCTATATATTCTTGCCACCTCTTCTTAATATCTTCTGCTTCTGTTAGGTCCATACCATTTCTGTCCTTTATTGTGCCCATCTTTGCATGAAATGTTCTCTTGGTATCTCTCATTTTCTTGAAGAGGTCATTATAGTAAATCCTAGTTTTTCCATTTGTTACTTGCAATAATGAAGTAATATTCATTAACTTCACAAACAATTATGAAGCTCTTATGTGTGCTAAACATTCTGCTTTTGCTGGGGACAGAGATCCTTGCCTTCAGAAGTACAACCATCATGAGAGAAAATAAAGGTCTCTTTGGGAATGATGTGTGGGAGACATTAATTCACAGAATTCAAAGAGCATGGTTTATATTTGTGGCTAATCAGAAATTGAAGAAGAAATACTTCTGTTTTCTTATGTTTTATCTGATTAGCAGATAATTATTCTGATGTTATGGCTTGAGTTACAAGACAAAACGGCATATCTAATTTGTATTCCAGAGGCAGCAATGAAATGATGACCTGCAGCAATAAATCACTAAAACATGCTATACTTTTCAAGGGACATTGTGTATCACTGAACAACAAGTGCTAACTAAGAAAGAGAGAGAGGGAGGGTTCTGACAGCCTGTGGGAGCAGAGGTTTAAGGAAGAAAACTATGGAAGCAAGACTGAAAAATAGACAGCCTTCTGTGCTAGGCTTTAATGGGTTTGAATTTTATTCTTAAAGCAGAAGAAAATTACATACATGACCTTGGAGTAGGAAAAAGGTTGATTAGGTCAGGATATCTCAGGTGATGTGAACCTTGGACTGGAAAAGTACTTAGAAGGCTCACATTTTCTGTGGGTACCAGCAACGAGACCAACAAATTGTACTGACTGTGACTGTGTCTTCCAGTCATATTTTCTAGGAACTAATTTCAAAAGGGAAGGAGAGCAGATAATGAAAGGATACAGTTGCTTAATCAATAAAAATGATGGCCTTCAAGGCACTGTCTTTGTCAAACCTGAGGGAAGCTAATACCTGGTCTCTGAGACAGTTCTAATTAGATGCTATATAGACTTCAAAGTGACCAGTGTTATTTAACCCTATCGATTTTCAGCAGCTATTCCTTGTTGTTCAAAAATAGAACAAGGATTATAAGCTTGTTAAAATAAAACCTAAAAGAAGGAGGATTTAAACAAAATTGAAAAGGAATGAAAAAACTGGACCATCTTAGATTCTCAAACTAAAATAAAGATGAAAAGAGCAAGAATGAACCAGTAGCCATAAATAATGCAGAAAAGGTAAATACCAACACCACTGAAGAAAAGAGAAACCATGGATGATTCTCCAGGTGTGTGAATTCTTGATTTGATGGAACACAAGTTTCTAAACTACAAATATGAATTGGTCATTCTCTGTCTTACAAAGATTATGTTGACTTATACAACACTCAGAAAGAGTTGAATTTCCACTTTTTTTCTTTGATTATTTTCATTGCTATTTAGTCATCATTTAAAAAATTTTGCTTGCAAATCCATGCAATTTTTGTTGGCTGAATTCATGCCTACCTTCTCCCAATTTCAAAAAATTGGCTGTACTGTCTGAAGAAAAGCATTTTTGTCCATTTGAAATTGAGCTACAGAACTCATTTTGACTGCCACACAGGTAAGGACTCAATTCGACCAGGTATCATTGAGTAGATTAACATGCTTCTCTCGACTGGGGATTAACCCAGTAGAAGCAGATATCCCTCTCATATTCTTCATTTATTGTCATCTGCAAATAAAGCACTAGAATGTTTTGGAAGTCATATTCTGAAGTGATGATTCACATTGGTAGGGTGTCTGAAAGTTCCCAGAACAGTAGCATCATCTGCAGAAATAGTAGCAGAACTGGGTCACGTGGTTTAAGAAATTCTCTTAATATCTGGTATCCAAATAGAGATGTCAACTTAGAAATTGGGTCTATGAGTCTAGAACTCTTGGAAGACACCTTGGTTGAACACGCAAATTTTGAAACAGTAAGATAAAGATGGTTTTTAAAGCATTGGGACTGAATGAAGTCATTGTGGGAGCAATTTGGATGAAAATGGAAGAAAGTCTAAAAAATTTCATGAAGATTTTAATATTTGGAAGTTGTATAGGAAAGGAGTCAACAGTGAAGAATGAAAACAAATTTCTAGTGAAGTCATGTTGCAGGAAAGAATGGTGCGGCATGAGAGGAAGGCCACATTCTAGGTCTCAGTCAAGTCCATGGAATGGCCACTGAGTGTGGGTTCCTGGCTTCTCACAGGAAAGAATTCAAGAGAGAGCCACAGTAAAGAGAAAGGTTTATTCAGGGGTATACAGACTCCAGAAATGGAGTGTGGGGTATCTCAGAAAGCAAGAGGCCCCAGGATATGGAGTTCTCAGTTTTTATAGGGCTGGGTAATTTCATAGGCTAATGAGTCAGAGGATTATTCCAAGTATTTTGGGGAAGGGTGGAATTTCCAGGAATTGGGCTCCCACCCACTTTTTGGCCTTTTATGGTCAACCTCAGAACTGTCATGGTGCCTGTGGGTATGTAATTTAGCTTCCTGGTGTGTTACAATGAGCATATACTGAGATTCAAAGTCTAGTGGAAGTCAACTCATCCTCCATCTTGGTTCTAATTGATTCCAACCAGTTTATATTGTGTCTTCAATGGCTCTCAACCTTTTAAACACTGTGCCCTGCCCCTTTCTTATCTCAGATGGATAAGTTAGATTAAAATATGCCATATTAGAAGGTGGATAAAGAATACAGGTGGTGCTAGTGGTAAAGAACCCGCCTGCCAATGCAGTTAGATGAAAGAGAAATGGGTTTGATCACTGAGTTGAGAAGATCCCCTGAATGAGGGAATGGCAACCCACTCCAGTATTCTTGACTGGAGAATCCCATGGACAGAGGATTCCTGGCTGGTTACAGTCTATAGGGTCACAAAGGGTCAGACATGACAGAAATGACTTAGCAAATAATATTTAAGGAAGGAAGGAATAGTTACTTGTGTCCATATTCTTCTGAGAGGTCCCAAAAGTTGTGAAAATAAATACCTCTATTGGAAACAGTAACATCCTAGTTATTGGTAAGTTCAGAATGACGAGAAAGATAAGCTCCATATTGCAGTGTGTTAGAAAGTTAGGGTGAGCAGAAGGGGCAGAGACAACCTCAGGTTAGGGGAGAGAAGAAATATGGATTTAGTCAAAGGGCCAAGAGCAAGGAGGAGATGGGTTTTTCATCCTGATTTGTTTTCAAATTGGATATACCTAGGCATGACTAAGAACTTTTGGAAACAATTCACTAGAAAGGCAGATATTTGTGAAAGAGAGGAAAGATAGTAAAAGAAATATTTAGAACATAAAAAGGAAATGGAGATAAGAACACAAGGGAATGAAAACAAGAAATTGAGGTAATGAATGGGAGATATTCTGTTTTAATAGATGCAAGTATTTGTTGGCAAAGTTTCACTTTACCTGAGTCCTGTGCTCCTGGGAAACAGTAATGGTTACAAAAATCATCTCCTCTTCTTGTTTCTTACTGCAAGAAACTACCCTTTTCCCTTGGAATTTTAGATAAGATCCATACTTCCCCTGAGAACTTTCCAGCTGGTTCAGTGGTAAAGAATTTTCCTGCCAATGCAGGAGATGCAGGAGACATGGATTTGATCCCTGGGTTGGGAAGATCCCCTGGAAAAGGAAATGGAAGCCCACTCCAACATTCTTGCCTGGAGAATCCCATGGACAGAGGAGCCTGGTGGGATACAGTCCATAGGGTCGCAAACAGTCACACTTGACTAAACAACTGAGCATGCAGCATGCATGCATGCATGTTTCCACTTTTGTTATATCTGAGAAGGGCAAAGATTTTCCAAATTCCATTCTTTTGTTATAAAAGATAAGCAGAACTGTTTGTCAACACTGATCAATTTAAATGAACTGCTTATTAACTGATTTGACCAAAGTCTGCTCTTCTACATCCCTCATGTCCTTGACCTTTGACCCAGCCTAAGCTAGCATACAGTTTCTCCTTAATGACTCTTCCTAAGAATCAGCTGGCCACAAGTGGAGAGACTGTCCAATCAACTTTCCCATTATAATCATACCAGGCACTGTCCCACACCCAGTCCCTTCTATTCTTATAAAAGAAATTTCCTTTCTGCTGGACCCATGAGGCACTTGCAGATCTCACAGTATGAGTGTTCTCCCTATTACAATAGGTTCCCTCCATTTAGTATGATATTCCTTTTGAATAAGATCTCTCATCACCTAAGTCAGATTTGTCTTTTTATTTCACAGTATGAGAACTTGCTAAGGATACAGTTTGGATTTGATGTGTAGAGATAATCTGGTTTCTGCCTGATTTTTATTTTCTTAAGGAAGTGAAGCAACCAGTTGTGTTTGAGAATGCCCAACTAGATGCTGATAGCATAAGAAGAGAGGATACCATGTGAAATAAACATTTTTGAGAATAAAAACTATATTCCCTACGGAAGTGTGGTGGGATTACCTGGTAAATATGAGTGCTTATTTGTAATTAATAGTCATAGATTTAAGCCTAAATCAATCAGCTTGTTGGCATCGATTTTCCTGACAATGTTCAGCTTCTCGAGTGCTAATTATAAATAATTTAGTGCAAGTAGACACGAAGTATTTCCTCATAAACACTAAGACAATCTGCAAGCAACTATTATATACTGTGTGTTCAGTAACATGATTATAACAGAATTATATGAATTCCTTTAGGAAAAAAGATGGCTGAAATAGATTATATATGTAATTTCCTTTAATGGGCTTCAGATATTTTACAGAGGGATATCTAAAATAATTTAAAATTTTTAATTAAAAAATACATTAAATTAAGTACATATTAGCAATAGTTTTCAGTTAACAATAATCACATCTCAGATAAATCTCATTGGCTATGATACTACTTAAACTTAAATACAATTTAATGCAAAAACATCTAGAATTTTGTTAATGCTAACTAAAATTTTCTTTCACTGAAAGCCACTCTTATCAGATATCATGTTTTCCTTTTATCCATACTTTGTAATATTACTTAGAAAATTTACACTACTTTAGAGATTATGGTTATCAACTATCAATGTATGGGATTCTTCAGGTGTTTTCTTTTAGCTTTAAATTTTTTTATTTAAATTGTTGCAGTATAACTGAGTTACATTGTATTAGCTTCAGGTGTACAAAATAGTTATTCAATATTTTGATATTATATACCATTTAAAGTTATTACAAACCATTGGATATATTTCCCTCTGCTGTACAATATATACTTATTACTTATTAGTTATATGCATAGTAGTTTATATTTCTTGATCCCCTACACCTATCCTGCCCCTTCTCCCTTCCCTTTCCCCACTGGTAGCTACTAGTCTGTTCTCTGTATCTGTACATCTATTTCTCTTTTGTTATCTACATTTGTTTCTTTCATTTTTTAGGTTCCACATATAAATGAAAATATAGGATATTTGCCTTTGTCTTATTTTATTAAGCATAATACACTCAAAGTCCATTCCTGTTGCAAATGGCCAAATTTCATTCAATTTTGTGGCCTAGTAGCATTCCACTTTATGTATACACTACTTTTTACCCATTCATCTGCTGAAGGACGCTTGGGATTCTTCCATATCTTGGCAAATATAAATAATATTGTTATGAACACTTAGATGCATGCATCTTTTTGAATTAGTGCTTTTATTTTCATCAGATACATACACAAGAATGGGATTGCTGGATCTTATGGTAGCTGTATTTTTAATATTTTGAGAAGCCTCCATACTTTCTTCCATTGTAGCTGCACCACCTTACAAGCTTACCAACAGTACTAGGGTTCTCTTTCTCACATGCTTGACATTTGTTACTTGCAGACTTTTCAATGATACCCACTCTGACCAGTGATAACTCATTGTGAGTTTGATTTAGTTCTCTAATAATTGGTGATGTTGAATGTTTTTTCACATGCCTGTTGGCCTCTGTATATCTTCCTTGGGAAGATGTCTATTCATGTCATATGCCATTTTTTAATATAATTGGGTTGTTTTTCTGATGTTGAATTGTATGAGCTGTCATATATTTTTTGTATTAACTCCTTATCAGTCATATCATTTGCAAATATTTCTCCCATTCAGTAGGTTTTCTCATTTTATTTATAGTTTCTTTTGCAGTGCAAAGGTTTTCATGTTTATTTAGGTCTCATTTGTTTACCTTAGATTTTGTTTACTTTGCCTTAGGAGACAGATTCAGAAAAAAAAATTGCTATGATTTATGTCAAAGAGTGTGCTACCTATGTTCATTTTTAGGAGTTGTAGCCTTTCGGGTATTATATCTAGATATTTAATTCATTTTGTGTTATGATAACAAATGTGTGGTATACATATTTTTGTATATGCTATGGTGCAATATTTTAATCTCATTGTTTCACATGCAGCTGTCTAGTTACTAGTACCACTTACTGAGGAGACTATTTTTCTCCATTGTATATTTTTGACTTATTTGTTGTAGATTAATTGAAAATGGGTGTGTGAGTTTATTTGTGGGATCTCTATTTTTTCCACTCTTTTGACTTATTTATCCCTCTATTTGATCTAAGTGTCTATTTTTGTGTCAGTCCCATGCTGCTTTAATCACTGTAGCCTTGTAGTACTTGCTCTCCGAAGTCAGGGAGCATGATGGTTCCAGTTTTGTTCTTTATTCTTAAAGTGCTTTGGCAATTTGGGGTTTTGGGAGTTCCATATTAATTTTAGGATTGTTTGTTCTAGTTTTGTGAAAATGTCATGGTATTTTGTTGAGGATCACAGTAAGTCTGTGGATTTCTTTGGGTGGTATAAATATTTTAATAATGTTAATTCCTCCAACCCAAGAACACTGGATAGCTTTTCATTTCTTTGAATCATCTTCAAATTCCTTCATCAGTGTTTTAGACTTTTCAGAGTATAGGTCTTTCAGCACCTTGGTTAAGTTTATTCCTAGGTTATTTATTCTTTTTGAGGGATTTTAAATGGAATTGTTTTCCTGCTCTTTCAGATAGTTGATTATTAGTGTTTGGAAAAGCAACAGATTTCTATATATTATTATTGTATCATGAAACTTCATTGAGTTCATTTATTCTAATAGGTTTTTTGGTGGAGATATTAGGGTTTTCTGTATATTCATAGTATCATGTCATCTGCAAATAGTGTGTTTTATTTCTTTTCCTTCCACTTTGGATATTTTTTATTTATTTATTTATTTTTTTGATTGCTGACTTTCAATACTATCTTAAAGAGAAGTAGTGAAAGTGGGTACCCTTGTCTTGGGTATCCTGAGCTTAGAGGGAAGACTTTCAGCTTTTCATCACTGAGGGTTAGGTTGGCTGTATGTTTGTCTTATTGCTTACTATAATGTTGAGATATGCTCCCCCTATACATATTTTGGTGAGATTTTTTAAAAGTTATGAATGAATGTTAAATTTTGTCAAATATTGTTTCTTTGCTGAGATGATCATGTTATTTTTATCTTTCTTTTGGTCAATGTGGTATATTGCATTGATTAATTTGTGAATATTGAACCATATGTGAATCCCTGGTGTGGTGCTTTCATCTCTAAGCTGTGCCTGACTCCATGTCTGTAGCCCTCCAGGCTCCTCTGTACATGGGCCTTCCCAGGCAAGAACACTGGAGTGGGTTACCATTCCCTTTTTCAGGAGATCTTCCAGACCCAGGGATCAAACCCTTGTCTCCTGCATTGCAGGCAATTCTTTACCAACTGAGCCACCAGGGAAGCCTCTGAATCCCTGCAGTAAATCCAATTTGGTCATGATGAATGACTCTTTTTATATATTGTTGAAGTCAGTATGCTAATATTTGTTCAGGATTTTTGCATTCATATTCATTAGAGATGTTGGCCCATAATCCTATTCCATATTTTGGAGTAGTTTGAGAAGGATAGATACTTGCTCTTCTTTACACGTTTGGTAAAATTCCTCTGTAATGTCAACTGTTCTTGGATTTTTGTTTGCTGGGAGTTTTGTTTTTGTTTTTTCATTTTTTAAAATTCAATTTCACTTCCAGTAATTGCTCTGGTGAGTTGTCTATTTGGTCCTGATTCAGTCTTGGAAGTTTGTACATTTCTAGAAACTTGTCAATTTTTTCTTGGTTATTGAATTTGTTGATACATGATTTCATTGTGTTTGCTTATAATTTTTATATCTCTGTAATATAGGTTGATATTCTAATTATTCACTTCTTTTTTTTTTTTTTTATAGATGACCCTCTCCTATTTTACTGTTATTGGAGTATGGTTGGTTTACAATGTTGCACTAGTCTCAAGTGTATAGCAAATGAATCAGTTATTTATACACACACACACACACACACACACACACACACACACACACACATATACACTATTTTTAAAGTTCTTTTCCCATATAGGCCATAGAGTTATTTGTAGTTATAGTAGGTCTTTATTAATTATTTTATATATAATAGTGTGTATATGTCAATCCCAATCTTCCAATGTATCCTTCCCTCCACTCTTATCCCCTGGTAATAATAAGTTTGCTTTCTACATCTGTAACTCTACTTTGGTTTGTAGATAAGTTCATTTCTACTTTTTTTTTTTTTTTTTAGATTCCACATGTAAAAGCAAAATCATACTTGCTTTTTTCTGTCTGACTTACTTCACTCAGTATGACGATCTCTAGGTCTATCCTCATTATTGCAAATGGCATTACTTTGTTCTTTTTTATGGCTAATATTCTATTATATATATGTGTGTGTGTGTATTATATATATATATATATATATCTCACATCTTTATCCAGTCTTCTGTTGATGAACATTTAGGTTGAGTCCATACCCTGGCTATTGAAAATAGTGCACAATAAATACTGAGGTGCATCTCTTTTTTTTTTTTTTTTTTTAATCAGAAGTGTTTATTATACCTCATCCCATTTTCTTTTTTTTAATATGAAAGCCAATTTAAAATCAAAGAAATGCAAATGTGTGTGTTAAATTTGCTGTTTTCACTTCTTTGTATCATTTTTTTTTTTTTTTTGACTGGTCAAGGGATTCATCCCCTGGCACCAGGGTGCTGCAGAGATCGGTAATGAGTACTGTGGCAAAGCAACAACACATTTCTAGCATCTCTTTTTAAATTATGGTTTTATTTGGGCATATGCTCAGGAATGGGATTACTGGATCTTATATTGGCTCTATTTTGATTTTTTAAAGTATCCTCCATACTGTTCTCCATAGTGGTTACACTAGTTTATCTTTCCACCAACAGTGTAGGAAGGTTCCCTTTTCTCCACATCCTCTCCAGTATTTACTGTTTGTAGATTTTTTGATGATGGCCATTTTGATTGGTATGAGGTGATACCTCATTGCAGTTTTGATTTGCATTTCTCCAGTAATTAGTGATGTTGAGCATCTTTTCATATGCTTTTTAGCCATTGTATGTCTTCTTTGGAGAAATGTCTAGAGAAATGTCTTCTGCCTAATTTTTCACTGGGTTGATTGTTTCTTTGATATTGAGTTGCATGAGCTGTTTGTATATTTTCGGAGACTAATTTCTTGTCAGTTTGTTCATTTGCAACTGTTTTCTCCCATTTCTGAGTGTTGTCTTTTTATTTTGTTTATGATTTCCTTTGTTGTGCTAAAGGCTTAAGTTTAATTTGGTCCCATTTGCTTATTTTTATTTTCATTACTCTAGGAAGTGGTAGTTTATTTTGATAGTTTCTCTTTTCTTCTTGATGAGCCTAGCTAAGATTTTTCAATTTTGCTTATATTTTTTAAAACTCTGAGTTTTATTGATCCTTCCCTTTATTTTTCTTTTAAAATCTCTATATATTATCTTCTGGAATTTTATTTCCTCCTCTTTGTTGACTTTGAACTTTGTTCTCTTTAAATTTCTTCAGATGGAAAGTTAGGTTGCTTATTTGAGATATTTCTCACTCCTAGAAATGGGTCTCTATTGCTATAAGCTTTCCTCTTGGAATTGACTTGCTATATACCATAGATTTTGGAAATTTGTGTTTCCGTTTTCATTTGTCTTGAGTTATTTTCTGATTCCTTCTTTGATTTCATTATTTAAACAAGGTTGTTTAATAGTCTCCATGTGCTTATAATTTTCCCATTTTTTTCTATAGCTAATTTCTAGTTAATTAATTAACTAGTGAAAACAGTGACTGATTTTATTTTCCTGGGTTCCAAAATCACTGCAGATGGTAACTGCAACCATGAAATTAAAAGACACTTACTCCTTGGAAAGAAAGTTACGACCAACCTAGACAGCATATTAAAAAGCAGAGACATTACTTTGCCAACAAAGGTCCATCTAGTCAAGGCTATGGTTTTTCCAGTGGTCATGTATGGATGTGAGAGTTGGACTATACAGAAAGCTGAGCACCAAAGAATTGATGCTTTTGAACAGTGGTGTTGGGGAAGATTCTTCAGAGTCCCTTGGACTGCAAGGATATCCAACCAGTCCATCCTAAAGGAGATCAGTCCTGGGTGTTCAGTGGAAGGACTGATGTTGAAGTTGAGACTCCAATACTTTGGCCACCTGATGCGAAGAGCTGACTCATTTGAAAAGACCCTGATGCTGGGAAAGATTGAGGGCAGGAGTAGAAGGGGATGACAGAGGATGAGATGGTTGGATGGCATCACCTACTCAATGGGCATGGGTTTGGGTGGACTCTGGGAGTTGGTGATGGACAGGGAAGCATGGCGTGCTGCAGTTCATGGGGGTGCAAAGAGTCGAACACAACTGAGTGACTGTACTGAACTGAACTGAATTTCTAGTTTTATGTTTTGTGGTCAGAATTAATGCTGAGTATAAATTCTATCTTAAATTTGTCAAGGCTTGTGTTGTGTCTTAAGATGTGATCTATCCTGAAGAACAGTCCATATGCACTTTAGCAGAATGTCTATTCTGCTGCTTTGGAGGAGAATAATCTGTGCACATCTGTGAGGTCTGGTTTATTGTGTTTTCATGACTATTGTTACCTTACTGATTTTCTGTCTGGATGATCTGTCAATTGATGTCACTGGGGTGTTAAACCCTTTGACTGTTATTGTATTATTGTCAGCGTCATCTTTTACATTTGTTAAAATTTGCTTTATACTTTTAAGTGCTCTTGTATTAAGTTCACATATACTAGTGAGTGTAATATCCTCTTCTCAACTTATCTCTTTATTATTATATAATGTCATTCTTTCCCTTTTTTACACACTTTGTTTCAAACTCTGTTTTGTCCGATATGAGTACTTCTTGTCATTTCAATTTATATGAAATATCTCTTTTTATCCCCTCATTTTCAACCTGTGCTAGTCTTTAGCTCTTAAGTGAATCTTTATTAAGTAGCATATAGAATATGCTATTTATTAAGTAGCAGATAGAATATGTATTGTTTTATTTTTTTTTTAATCCAATCAGCCAGCCTATACCTTTTTACTGGAACATTTAGTCCATTGACATCTCAAGTAATTAGTGACAGATATGTACTTATTGCCATTTTGTTCAGTCAGTTAGTTGCTCAGTCAAGTCTGACTCTTTGTGACCCCATGGACTGCAGCAGGCCAGGCCTCTCTGTCCATCACCAACTCCCGGAGTTTACTCAAACTCATGTCCATTGAGTCAGTGATGCCATTCAACCATCTCATCCTCTGTCATCCCCTTCTTCTCCAGCCTTCAATCTTTCCCAGCATCAGTGTCTTTTCAGATGAGTCAGTTTTTCACATCAGGTGGCCAAAGTATTGGAGTTTCAGCTTCAGCATCAGTCCTACCAGTGAATATTCAGAACTGATTTCCTTTAGGATGGACAGATTCTTCTTGCAGTCCAAGGGACTCTCAAGAGTCTTCTCCAACACCACAGTTCAAAAACATCAATTCTTCAGTGCTCAGTTTTCTGTATAGCCCGACTCTCACATGGCTACTGAAGAAAACATAGCTTTGACTAGATGGACCTTTGTTGGCAAAGTAATATCTCTGCTTTTTAATATGCTGCCTAGGTTGGCCATTACTTTTCTTCCAAGCAGCAAGCCTCTTTTAAATTCATGGCTGCAGGCACCATCAGCAGTAATTTTGGAACCCAGAAAAATAAAGTCAGCCACTGTTTCCATTGTTTCCCCATCTATTTGCCATGAAATGATGGGACTGGATACCATGATCTTAGTTTTCTGAATGTTGAGCTTTAAGCCAACTTTGTCACTGTCCTCTTCACTTTCTTCAAGAGGCTTTTTAGTTCCTCTTCACTTTCTGCCATAAGGGTGGTGTCATCTGAATATCTGAGGTTATTGATATTTCTCCCGGCAATCTTAATTCCAGCTTGTGCTTCTTCCAGCCCAGCATTTCTCATGATGTACTCTGCATATAAGTTAAATAAGCAGGGTGCCAACATACAGCCTTGCTGTACTCTTTTCCTAATTTGGAACCAGTCTGTTGCTCCCCGTTCAGTTCTAACTGTTGCTTCCTGACCTGCATACAGGTTTCTCAAGAGATAGGTCAGATGGTCTGGTATTCCCATCTCTTTAAGAATTTTCCACAATTTTTCATGATCCACATATTCAAAGGCTTTGGCATAGTCAATAATGCAGAAATAAATGTTTTTCTGGAACTCTCTTGCCTTTTTAAAGATCCAGTGGATGTTGGAAATTTGATCTCTGGTCTGTCTGTTTTTTCTAAATCTAGCTTGAACATCTGGAAGTTCATGGCTCATGTACTGTTGAAGCCTGGCTTGGAGAATTTTGAGAATTACTTTACTAGCGTGTGAGATGAGTGCAATTGTGTGGTTGTTTGAGCATTCTTTGGTATTGTCTTTCTCTGGGATTGGAATGAAAACTGACCTTTTCCAGCCCTGTGGCTACTGCTGAGTTTTCCAGATTTGCTGGTATATTGAGTGCAGAACTTTCACAGCATCATCTTTTAGGATTGAAATAGCTCATCTGGAATTCCATCACCTCCACTACCTTTGTTTGTAGTGATGCTTCCTAAGGCCCACTTGACTTTGCATTCCAGGATGTCTGGCTTTAGGTAAGTGATCATACCATCATGATTGTCTCAGTCGTGAAGATCTTTTTTTGTATGGTTCTTCTGTGTATTCTTGCCACCTCTTCTTAATATCTTCTGCTTCTGTTAGGTCCATACCATCTCTGTTCCTTATTGTGTCCATCTTTTCATGAAATATTCCCTTGATGTCTCTAATTTTCTTGAAATTTAGATCTCTAGTCTTTCCCTCTACTGTTTTCCTCTGTTTCTTTGCATTGATCACTGAGGAGGCTTTTTTTTAAATCTCTCCTTGCTCTTCTTTGCAACTCTGAGTTCAAATGGGTATATCTTTCCTTTTCTCCTTTAGTTTTCACTTCTCTTCTTTTTTTTTTTTTTCACTTCTCTGCTTTTCTCAGCTATTTGTAAGGCCTCCTCAGACATTTTGTTACTTGTTGTTTTTTGTTTTTCCCCAGTTGTTTTTGTAGTTCTTCTCCATTCACTGCCTCTTTTAATTTTTTCTTTTGTGGTTTGATTCTTTCATTTAGTGGTATACTTGTGTTCTTTTCTCTTTCGCTTTTGTGTATCTATTGTTGATTTTTGTTCTGTGGTTATTATGGGTTCATTTATATTGACCTATAGCTCTATTCAATTGTTTTAATCATATAGTCCTTTAAGCTCAATTACATTCTAAAAA
Source organism: Muntiacus reevesi (assembly GCF_963930625.1). Lineage (NCBI taxonomy): Eukaryota > Metazoa > Chordata > Mammalia > Artiodactyla > Cervidae > Muntiacus > Muntiacus reevesi. Next base: position 3,365,173 of record NC_089264.1, read on the forward strand.
GTGTATACTTTTTACTCCCCTCTCTCACATATTGCTTTTAATGTTATACTTTATATCTTCATGTTTATCCCTTTACTGATTGTTGTAGTTCATTTATTATTTTGTTTTTAATCTTTGTACTATCTTATTTAAGTGATTAATCCTTAGCTTTTACTACATATTTGCCTTTATTGGTGCAACTTTTTTTTTATTTCTTGTATATTCTTAATTACTTTTGTTTATTATCTATTCTTTTCATTAATTCATTTATCAGGCCTCAAATTTTCAAAGGGTAAACAGAGTCCATGTCCCTGTGGAGGGAAGTAGAGAAGAATTTTAGAACCAGTTTATTTTTAAAGTTTTATTGAACTACAACAATGTACTATAGTATTTTTGAGTGTTGATTAACTTTAACTGGGTGAAATAATTAAAAGGTTCAAAAACATGCTTCTGGCCTCAAGGGAAAAGGTGTGTGTTATATATGTTCTTATGTTAAGTATAAAAATTCAAACTATATTTAATTTTCAAAATCAAATCAATGTCATTGCTATGTTGATTGCCCAATAGGTACTAAGTGGATATGGTGTTAGGGGAATTAAAATAGAGATAGTCTGGTTCAGGCTTCAGAAGAAGGGGAGCAGGGCTCTGACTGACTTCTGACTTTGCTTGAACCTTGCCTGGACTACATGCTTGCCTACAGGCACACCAATTGTTACCACCAAGTCAAGCAGTGCTTTAGAAAAGAAAGAGAGTGGATCTTGGAATTTCTTAAGTCCTTGAGGAGCTAGCCAGTCCCCTGGGGTTTAAGAAGCCTTATGACTCACAAGGTGAAACGAGCAGCATTGTAAAAGTTAAACAAAACAAAACAAAACAGAGCTGTATTACTTGTACTCAAACTGATGATGAAATCACACTGTGGCCTGCAATTATAAGGGGGAGCCCACAAAGCTGCACTTTGAAGTCCCACCCCTGGGATGGAAGCACCACCCAGGACCCATTTCCCAGTTGGAGCTCCAGATTGCTGTTACTTGAGACTTCCCAGTGATATTCAAGTCTGAATGTAGGTTTCATCCCAATTTGTGATATATACACTGTTACTTCTTTCTATTGTTTCTGTTCTTTCTTTTAATGACTATATATTGAAATTAAGTCAAACAACCCTCTATTAAATATCAGTTTAGTTCAGTCACTCAGTCATGTCCAACACTTTGTGACCCATGAGCTGCAGCATGCCAGGCCTCCCTGTCCATCACCAAATCCTGGAGTCCACCCAAACCCATGTCCATCAAGTCGGTGATGCCATCCAACCATCTCATCCTCTGTCATCCCCTTCTCCTTCTGCCTTCAATCTCTCCCAGCATCAGGGCCTTTTCATCTGAGTCAGTTCTTCGCATGAGGTGGTCAAACTACTGGAGTCTCAGCTTCAACATCAGTCCTTCCACTGAACACCCAGGACTGATCTCCTTTAGGATAGACTGGTTGGATATCCTTGCAGTCCAAGGGACTCTCAACAGTCTTCTCCAACACCACAGTTCAAAAGCATCAATTTTTCGGTGCTCAGCTTTCTTCACAGTCCAACTCTCACATCCATACATGACCACTGGAAAAATCATAGCCTTGACTAGATGGACCTTGGTTGGCAAAGTAATGTCTCTGCTTTTTAATATGCTGTCTAGGTTGGTCATAACTTTCCTTCCAAGGAGTAAGCCTCTTTTAATTTCATGGCTGCAATCACCATCTGAAGTAATTTTGGAGCCTGGAAAAATAAAGTCAGTCACTGTTTTCTCATCTATTTGCCATGAAGTAATGGAACTGGATGCCATGATCTTAGTTTTCTGAATGTTGAGCCTTAAGCCAACTTTTTCATTCTCCTCTTTCACTTTCATCAAGAGGCTCTTTGGTTCTTCTTCACTTTCTTTTTCTATTAAATATAGGAACTATTTATTATGTGTGTAACTAGTGGTTACTTTTGTTAACGGATCCTTCAAACCTTGAAAAATAAAACTTTTGGCAAACTAGGTAATACTTTGATGTGGATGAAAAGGCATTGAATTTGATATCTAAGGTTGTGCTTGAGTCCTGCCATAGACTTTTAATAATTGGGTAATCCTTGGGCAAACAACTCTCAGTCTTATTTGTAAAATGGAATAAATGCCTGTGTAACATGACAAAATGTGGTCCACCAAAGAGGGGAATGGCAAACCACTTCAGCATTTTTGCCTTGAGAATCTCAATAGTAAGAAAAGGCAAAAATATATGACACTAAAGCATGAATTTCCCAGGTTGCTAGGTGCCCAATGCGCTACTGGAGAAGAGCAGAGAAATAGGTCCAGAAAGAATGAAGAGTCTGAGCCAAAGTGGAAACAAAGCCCAGTTGTGGATGTGTCTGGTGGTGGAAGGAAAGTCTGATGTGATGCTGTAAAGAACAATACTGCATAGGAATCTGGAATGTCAGGCCCATGAATCAAGGTAAATTGGAAGTGGAGCTGGCAGGAGATGGCAAGAGTGAACATCAACATTTTATGAATCAGTGAACTAAAATGGACTAGAATGGGTGAATTTAATTCAGATGACCATTATTTCTACTACTGTGGGCAAGAATCCTTAGAAGAAATGGAATAGCTGCCATAGTCAACAAAAGAGTCCAAAATTCAGTACTTGGGTGCAATCTCAAAAGCAACAGAAGGATCTCTGTTCATTTCTAATTCAATATCAGAATAATCCAAGTCTATACCACAAACACTAATGCCAAAGAAGCTGAAGTTAAACAGTTCTATGAAGACCTAAAAGAACTTGTAGAATACCAAAAAAAAATATGTCCTTTTCATGATAGGGGACTCGAATTCAAAGTAGAAAGTCAAGAGTTACAGGCAAGTTTGGTCCTTGGAGTGAAAAATAAAGCAGAGCAAAGGCTTACAGAGTTTTGCCAAGAGAACATACTGGTCATAGCAAACACCCTGTTCCAACAATATGAGAGATGACTCTACATGTGGACATCACCAGATGGTCAATGCTGACATCAGATTGATTATATTCTTTGCAGTTGAATATGGAGAAGCTCTATACAGTTAGCAAAAACAAGACTGGAGCTGACTGTGGCTCAGATCATGAACTGCTTATTGCAAAATTCAGACTTAAAGTGAAGAAAGTAGGAAAAACCATGAGGCCATTGAGGTATGACCTAAATCAAATCCCTTAGGATTATACAGTGGAAGTGACAAATAGAATCAAGGGATTAGATCTGATAGACAGAGTACTTGAAGAATTAAGGAAGGAGGTTGATGACATTATACAGGAGGTGGTGATCAAAACCATCAGAAAAAAAAGAAATGCAAGAAGGCAAAATGGCTATCTGAGGAGGCCTTACAAATAGGTGAGAAAAGAAGAGAAGTGACAGGCAAAGGAGAAAAGGAAAGAAATATCCAGCTGAACAGAGAGTTCCATAGAATAGCAAGGAGAGATAAGAAAGCCTTCCTAAGTGAACAATGCAAAGAAATAGAGGGCCACAATAGAATGGGAAAGACTAGCGATCTCTTCAAGAAAATTAGAGACACCAAGGGAACATTTCATGCAAAGATGGGCACAATAAAGGACAGAAATTGTATGGACCTAACAGAAGCATAAGATATTAAGAAGAGGTGGCAAGAATATATAGAAGAACTATACAAAAAGATCTTCATTACCCAGATAACCATGATGGTGTGATCACTCACTTAGAGCCAGATATGCTGGAATGCGAAGTCAAGTGGGCCTTAGGAAGCATAACCAGGAACAAAGTTAGTGGAGGTGATGGAATTCCAGCTGAGCTATTTCAAATCCTAAAAGATGATTCTGTGAAAGTGCTGCACTCGATATGCCAGCAAATTTCAGAAACTTAACAGTGGCCACAGGACTGAAAGATCAGTTTTCATTCCAATCTCAAAGAAAGGCAATGCCAAAGTATGTTCAAACCACTGCAAAATTCCACTCATCCCACATGCTAGCAAAGTAATGCTCAAAACCCTCCAAGCCAGACTTCAATAGCACACGAACTGAGAACTTCCCAATGTTCAGGCTAGATTTATAAAATACAGAGGAGTCAGAGATCAAATTTCCAGCATCCCTTGTATCATAGAAAAAGCAAGGGATTTCCAGAAAAAAAAAAAAAATCTACTTCTACCTCATTGACTACACTAAAGCTTTTGACTATGTGGAACAAACTGTGGAAAATTCTTCAAGAGATGGGAATACCAGACCACCTTTCCTGCCTCCTGAGAAACCTGTATGCAGGTCAAGAAGCAAGTTAGAACCAGACATGGAAGGATAGACTGGTTCCAAATTGGGAAAGGAGTTCGTCAAGGCTGCATACGGTCACCCTGCTTATTTAACTTATATGCAGTGTACATCATGCAAAATGCCAGATGGGATGAAACACAAGCTGTAATTGAGATTACCGGGGGAAATATCAACAACCTCAGATATGCAGATGACATCACTGTTATGGCAGAAAGCAAAGAGGAACTAGATAGCCTCCTGATGAAGGTGAAAGAGGAGAGTGGAAAAAGCTGACTTTAAACTCAGCATTCAAAAAATGAAGATCATGTCATCCTGTCCCCTCACTTTATGGCAAATAGATGAGGAAAGAATGGAAACAGTGACAGGTTTTATTTTCTTGGGCTCTAAAATTACTGCAGATGATAACTGCAGCCACGAAATTAAAAGACACTTGCTGCTTGGATAAAAAGCTATGACCAACCTAGTTCGCGTATTGAAAAACAAAGATATCATTTGCAGACAAAGATCTTTATAGTCAAAGCTATAGTTTTTGCAGTAGTCATGTACCCATGTAAGATTTGAACCACAAAGAAGGCTGAGCATCGAGGAATTGATGCTTTTGAACTGTGGTGTTGGAGAAGACTCTTGAGAGTCTCTTAGACTGCAAAGAGATCAAAGCAATCAGTTCTAAAGGAAATCAATCATGAATATTCATTAGAAGAACTGATGCTGAAACTGAAACTCCAATACTTCTGCCACCTAATGGGAAGAGCTGATTCATTAGAAAAGACCCTGATGCTGGGAAAGATTGAAGGCAGGAGGAGAAGGGGTGACAGAGGACAAGATGGTTGCATGGCATCTTTTTTCATAGACATGATTTTGAGAAAGCTCCAGGAGATGGTGAAGGACAAGGAAGCCTGGCGCGCTGCGGTCCATGGGGTCACAAAGAATTGGAACGAACTGAGTGATCAAACAACAACAACAACATGATTGTTGCGTGGGCAAAATGAAATCATGTTCGTAAAATTTCTCAGCAACCTGTGATTGACAGGTAAGTGTTAAGATCCCAAGCTCTGCAGATGGGGCATTTCAGTTTGAACCCTCACCCTACTCACTGCTCACTAGACCTGAACATGTAACTGAATCTTCATTCCTCCGTGATCTCTTTTGCAGTTTGATGATACAAAGACCAGTCAGATCTGAGGATGCTAAGAGGATTGAAAGTGAGATAATGCAGTTAAAGTGATTGGCATATAATAAGCACTTAATGTTTCCTAATATTATTGTTCTATGTTTATTGACATTCTCCAAAATATACATACTATATGCCTTTTGCTATTTTCACTTTACTCTATAACTTGCTGAGTTCTACTTTACACAGGAAGAACTAAGAGCTGACTGCAAACCCTTCTCTGTTAAGCAGTTGGCTGTATAGTATAACTTATCTCTCAGAAAATTACTCTCTTACGGACACAGTGAGTATGTTTGAGAATTAAAGCTAGAGTAAGTGCTGTGATAAGCTTCACAAAAATGTATACATTAAAATAACTTTCAATTGTGCATCAAACAAATGATATATACAGAAAAGAATAAAAGTGAAATCAGGGTTGCCTTTAAAATCCTGAGTATGAAGTATCCGGTCCTGTGAACCTGAAAACAGGAAAATAAGAGTGTTCAGAGGAAACTATGCCTTTCAGAAAGTGGTCCTAAGCATTTATAAACAGCTGGTTACTGAGTCCAATAGTCTCCACCTCTGGAAGGAAATGAGAAGACAGCCTTTCCCTTCATTGTGATAAAATGAATAGGTATTCTGCACACATCAAAGAGAAGGAATAGTACTCTCATTAAAAAGTAATTACTAGCTTGTTAGAGCTCATTGATGAAGAGAACTTATATTCATACAAATTCACACAATTTTCTGTAGCTACTTAATCAAATTTCCACTGGTCAGTTAGTTCAGGATGATTCCCTTTGTCAAATGCTTTTGAGTATCCCTTTTCCTTAAAAGAGAACACATATATAATCATCACACATGTCAATCAAGGTTAACATAAAAAGAATAATTAAACAAACTTCATTTTATAATAAGGGCAATTTTTAAAAAAAAGAAGGGCAATTTATAATTTACATTTCTTTTCAAACATACTGCTATGAAAACAATACTTTTAAAATATCAACAGAATTAAAGCAAGAGAGTTCCAGAAAAACATCTAGTTCTGCTTTATTAAATAAAGGCTTTATTTCTGCCAAAGCCTTTGACTGTGTGGATCACAATAAACTGTGGAAAATTCTGAAAGAGATGGGAATACCAGACCATCCAACCTGTCTCTTGAGAAACCTGTATGCAGGTCAGGAAGCAACAGTTAGAATTGGACATGGAACAACAGACTGGTTCCAAATAGGAAAAGGAGTACGTCAAGGCTGTATATTGTCACCCTGCTTATTTAACTTATATGCAGAGTACATCATGAGAAACGCTGGACTGGAAGAAGCACAAGCTGGAATCAAGATTGCCGGGAGAAATATCAATAACCTCAGATATGCAAACAGCACCACCCTTTAGGCAGAAAGTGAAGAGGAACTAAAAAGCCTCTTGATGAAAGTGAAAGAGGAGAGTGAAAAAGTTGGCTTAAAGCTCAGCATTCACAAAACTAAGATTATGGCATCTGGTCCCAACACTTCATGGGAAATAGATGGGGAGACGGTGGAAACAGTGTCAGAATTTATTTTTTGGGCTCCAAAATCACTACAGATGGTGATTTCAGCCATGAAATTTAAAAAATGCTTACTCCTTGGAAGGAAAGTTATGACCAACCTAGATAGCATATTAAAAAGCAGAGACATTACCTTGCCAACAAAGGTCTGTCTGGTCAAAGCTATGGTTTTCTCAGTGGTCATGTATGGATGTGAGAGTTGAACTGTGACGAAAGCTGAGCACCGAAGAATTGATGCTTTTGAACTGTGGTGTTGGAGAAGACTCTTGAGAGTCCCTTGGACTGCAAGGAGATCCAACCAGTCCATCCTAAAGGAGATCAGTCCTGGGTGTTCATTGGAATGACTGATGCTGAAGCTGAAACTCCAGTACTTTGGCCACCTCATGCAAAGAGTTGACTCATTGGAAAATACCCTAATGCTGGGAAGGATTGGGGGTGGGAGAAGAAGGGGACAACAGAGGATGAGATGGCTGGATGGCATCACCAACTCGAGGGACATGGGTTTGGGTGGACTCTGGGAGTTGGTGATGGACAGGGAGGCTTGGCGTGCTGCAATTCCTGGGGTCGCAAAGAATCAGGCACGACTGAGTGACTGAAGTGAACTGAACTAACGACCTGACTATATCATCTCTAGCATGTTAATAAGTGTTTGATAATTGAGAACAATTAATAAAGGTTAGTCTGAGATGTTTTAAGGTTAGTATGTTGAATCAAGTATAAATAAATATAAGTTGTTAATTTCTTCAAATATGCAAATTATGTGACATTTGATGTTTCTTCATAATAAAATATTAAGGTTGAAAATGAAGGAGGAAGGAATAAGTATGCTTTTTCAGGTTCTATATCAATGACTAAATCTTTTCATACAAAATTTTTAGATATTCCACTGTTACAAGATTGAAGTAGTGTAATTAACATGTTTCCATAAACCATTAACTAGAACCTTAGAAGTCTAGTTTTAAAATATAGTTTCCTTCCCATATATATATGTTTTTCACTATATTGATTATATTACTGATATTAGCTTTTTATAATACATTTAAAAATATTGCATAACCCATTTATTCTGAGGACATGTATTTAGAAAGTTTTATGTCAATTACTTTAGGATTGCATAAGTAATGGAATAATTGCATAAGTCAATGGAATAATTCCTTGAATAGCCAAAATAATCTTGAGAAAGGCAAATGGAGCTGGAGGAATCACAGTCATGACTTCAGACTACAAAGCTCTAGTAATCAAAACAATATGGTACTGGAACAAAAACAGACATATAAGTGGAAAAGAAAGCCTAGGAATAAACCCACACACTTATGGCCAATTAATCTATGACAAAGGAGGCAAGAATATACAATGGAAAAAAGACAATCTCCTCAATAAGTAATGCTGGGAAAACTAGACAGCAACATGTAACAGAAAAATACTAGAGCACTCTCAAACACCATATGTAAAAAATAATCTCAAACTGGATTAAAGAGCTAAATGGTAGAACGGGATACTGTAAAACTCCTATAGGAAAAGATGGGCAGAATACTCTGACAAATATCACAGTGATATTGTTTTAGATCTGTCTCCTAGAGTATTGGAAACAAAAATAAAAATAAGCAAGCAAAACCTATTTAACTTAAAAGCTTTTGCACAGTGAAGGAAATTAAAATGAAATGAAGAGACAACCTATGAAATGGGAGAAAATGTTTGCAAACTATGAGACTGATAAAGGACTTACCTCCAAAATATACAAACAGCTTATACTGCTCTCCCTCTCTCTCTCTCTCTCTCTTTCTCTCTCTCTCTCTCTCTCTCTCTCTATATATATATATATATATATATATATATATATATATATATATATGTACACACACACACACATACATATACATATATAAATCAAATAACCCAATAAAAAATGGGTAGACCTAAATAGACATTTCTCTAAAGAAAATATACAGAAGGCCAACAGGCACATGAAAAGGTGGTTGACATCATTAAATATTAGACAAATGAAAATCAAAACTGCAATGAGGTATCAGCTCACTTCAGTCAGAATGGCCATTATCAAAAAATCTACCAATAGTAAATGCTGGAGAGGGTGTAGAGGAAAGGAAACCCTCCTACATTGTTGGTGGGGATGTAAACTGGTGCAGTTAGTATGGCGAACAGATACAGGTTCTTTACAAATTGAAAATAGAGTTACTGTGTAATACAGCAATCCTATTCCTGGGCATATATGTGGGAAAGACAAAAACTAACTTGAAAAGATACTTCACTGAAATGTTTGTGGCAGCATTTTTTAGAATAGCCAAGATATGGCAGCAACCTAAATGTCCATCAACAGATAAATGAATAAAGAGGTGTGTGTATATATACACACAAAATGGAATATTCTTCTTGTTGTTCAGTCACTGAGTCCTATCTGACTCTTTACCTCCTATTGCACTGCAGCATGACAGGCACCTCTGTCTTCCATTATCTCCCAGAGTTTGCTCAATTTCATGTACCCTGAGTCAGTGATGTTATCTGACCATCTCATCCTCTGCCACCACCTTCTCCTTTTGTCTTCAATCTTTCCCAGCATCAGGGTCTTTTCCAATGAGTCTGTTATTTCCATCAGGTGGCCAAAGTATTGGAGCTCCAGCTTCAGCATCAGTCCTTCCAATGAATACTTAGGATTGCTTTCCTTTAGAATTGACTGGTTTGATCTCCTTGCTGTCCAAGAGACTCTCAAGAGTCTTCTCCAGCAGCACTGTTTGAAAGGACCAATTCTTTAGCACTCAGTTTTCTTTATGGTTCAACTCACACCTCCATATGTAACTACTGGAAAAACCACATCCATAAAAGGGAGGAAATAACGCTATTTGTAGCAACAATGTTGAACCTAGAGATTAACATACTAAGTGAAGTAAGTCAGAAAGATAAAGAAAAATATTATATGATATTGCTGATATATGGGATCTAAAAAAATATAAATGAAATTTTTTATAAAACAGATTCATACACATAGAAAACAAATGTATGGTTACAAAGGGGATGGGGGGAGGATGAATTGGGAGTTTGGGATTAACAGATACATACTACTATATATAAAATGGATAACTAATGAGGACCTACTGTATAGCACAGGGAACTATTTTTAATAATATAATTAATCTATAATGGTAAAGAATCTGAAAAAATAATACAAATATAAACTATCATTTTGATGTACTTGGAGAAAGAAATGGCAACCCACTTCAGTATTCTTATCTGGGAAACTCCATGGGCAGAGGATGTAGTCTGTGGGGTCACAAAGAGTTGGACATGACTGGCAACTTTCACTTCACTTTCACTTCACAATATACACCTAAAACATTATAAATCAACTAAAATTAGAAAAGCAACAGCAACAACAAAAATAGTCACACAGTAGCTCATAGAATGGAATGGGCTATTGCCCCACACAGAGTTCAAAGCCCCCCACCTCTCTTAACTTCCTGACAATTATTTGATTAGCAGAAGGCTTCTTCATCTCTGTCACTGTCAAGAAAAAGCTTGATATTATTAAGAGACATTATCATAGCACCACAAGGTTGATACAAGTCCAGTATCTTTTAGCCTGTGTTGGCTTTGTAGACAATATATTCCTTATTTACAAATTTCATTTAACTTTCCTGATGTTATGTTATAAATAAGCTCACCTGGTATGTTCTGCACTCAAACAGAAGACTCCAATTTGAAACCAAAGGGCACTCCTCTTAGTGCCTTCTGAGATACCTTCCCTGTAGAGGCATTAGTACCTTACTGTCTTCCCTCCTGGAACCTTTGGGTCGCCTGTGTTGGTAAATTGGCCATGGACTTCTGATGCCAGAAACTGCACTCCAAGGCCCCATACTATCCACCAGTAGAAGAGCAATTGTCAGCCACATACTGTCCCCTCCTGGAAACAGAGGATCCTTAAAGATCCCAAGCCTGTGACCCTCTATACCCAGCTGCCTAGTATGTCTTAGGTCATGTAAGCCATACCCCACAAACTTGTTTTTTTTTTTTCCCCCATTTATTTTTATTAGTTGAAGGCTGATTACTTTACAATATTGTAGTGGTTTTTGTCATACATTGACATGAATCAGCCATGGATTTACATGTATTCCCCATCCCAATCCCCCCTCCCACCTCCCTCTCTACCCAATCCCTCTGGGTCTTCCCAGTGCACCAGGCCCGAGCACTTCTCTCATGCATCCAGCCCGGGCTGGTGATCTGTTTCACCATAGATAATATACATGTTTCAATGCTGTTCTCTCTAAACATTCCACCCTTGCCTTCTCCCACAGAGTCCAAAAATCTGTTCTGTACATCTGTGTCTCTTTTTCTGTTTTGCATATAGGGTTATTGTTACCATTTTTCTAAATTCCATATATATGTGTTAGTATACTGTATTGGTGTTTACCTTTCTGGCTTACTTCACTCTGTATAATGGGCTCCAGTTTTATCCATCTCATTAGAACTGATTCAAATGAATTCTTTTTAATGGCTGAGTAATATTCCATGGTGTATATGTACTGCAGCTTCCTTATCCATTCGTCTGCTGATGGGCATCTAGGCTGCTTCCATGTCCTGGCTATTATAAACAGTGCTGCGATGAACATTGGGGTGCACGTGCTTCTTTCAGATCTGGTTTCCTCGGTGTGTATGCCCAGGAGTGGGATTGCTGGGTCATATGGCAGATAGAATGGAACCATATCTGGACCTGAAAGAGGAGGTGGCCTCCCTGTCCTCAAACCCTTTCCAGATGGCATAAAAGTGGAGGAGGACACCCTTTTCCCAGACTCTTTGATTACTTGGGGAGTCTTTCGGGTTCAGCTGAGTTGGTATCAGTTGAATTGAAACCATCCTCATATACGTACTGAGGCCACATTCTTTGGGTTGTTGCTGAGCTCCATGCCTTCCCTTGGCTGTCCCTGATAAAGGACTAGATCCAGCCATCAGCAGTCAGCCAAACCTCAGGCAGTCATCCTAGTGTTGGATGACTTGGCCAAGAAATTTGGCTATATCTTCGTTTTTACAAACTATTTAGCAAATGTGCAAGAGTTGCTCCTGGCAGTAGTATTTGTTGTTGTTCAGTCATCCAATTGTGTCCAACTCTTTGAGACCCCTTGGACTGCAGCATGCCAGGCCTCCCTGCCCCTTACCATCTTCTGGAGTTTGCCCAAGTTCATGCTCATTGCATTGGTGAAGTACTTATTCCCAGCCCCCATAATCTAGATTTGGTTTGTTTGTTTGTTTGTTTGTTTTTGGTAGGATAACAGATTCTTCCAACTAGCCAATGGTCCATAGATCCTGCTTCTGACTTGGACCATTACACCAACCCAAAGGTTCACCAGCTTTGCAGTACCTGGGGAGCTTATGTTGCATGCCCAAGCAATTCAATCAGTATATCGTTATGTAGGAACCAAGCATTAGTATTTTTAAAGCTCGCTAGTTGTCTACAGTGCACTAAATAGTTGGAAAATTACCATGAAGCCCCTGCCCAAAGACTCTGGTAGATTCTTAGTTCTTAAAGTCTTTTCCACTTAGTGAAGATTTTCAATGTATCTTTTAGGGTAGGTTTAGCATTGATAAACTCCTTTAGTTGTTGCTTGCATGAGAAGTTCTTCATCTCTCCTTCAACTTCAGATGATAATCTTGCTGTGTAGAGCATCGTACTTTGCAGGTTTTTCCTTTTCAGCACTTTGAATATAACATGCCACTCCTTTCTGGCCTGCAAAATTTCTATAGAAAAATCAGATGATGGTCTTATGGGGATTCCCTCCTATATGACCCTTTGTTTTTCTCCTGCTGCTTTTAGAATTCTTTAACTTTTGCCATTTTAATTATGATAAATTTTGGTGTGAGTCTATTGGCTTTATCTTGTTTGGAACCCTTTATGCATCTTGTTCCTAGATATCTGTCTCCTTCTTGTTTGGAAACTTTTCAACCATAATATCAATAAGTACATTTTCAATCTCTGTCTCTCTCTTCTCCTCCCAGGACCCCTATAATAGTGTTGGCAAGTTTGATGTTGTACCAGAGATCTCTTAAACTGTTCTCCTTTTTCCTCCTGTTGCTCTGATTAGATGATTTACATTATACTGTCTTCCGGATCACTTACGATTTCTTCTGTATCACCTTGGATGTTGTTTTTCATAGCTGTTATTTTATTCTTCAGTTCTACCTGATTATTTTTATATTTTCTAGTTCTTTGTTAAAATGTTCACTGTGTCCATTTATTCTTTTCCCTAATTCAGTTTGGATTTTTATTACTAATTCAATGAGTTCTTGATTTGGTAAATTATAGCTGCTTCACTAGTTGTTTTTGAACAACTAGTTTATAAACAAACTCTTTTGTATTTTAATTTTTCTTTTGTCTTCTAATTTTGCTTAAGTTTCTCTGCCTTTATGAAATTAGGTGAAACAGTTACCTATTATTGTGATTTTGAATAAATGTTCATACATTCTTATGAGGGAGCATCCCTATCCAGACTGCATGTGCTGGTGGTTTTGGTGGAAGAGCCGGATCTGACATGAACACAAGTCACATCTTTTCCCAGGGTGCACTGGCAGTTATCACTTTGGGAGGAGGCAGGGTTGGAGATGGAGCAGCTAGAGCCAGAGGCAGTGTGAGCCAGGCCTTCCCCTCTGCCCAGTGGCCAGCATCACCCTACTGGGGCTGGGATTGGGTCCCCAGTTGCTAAGCAGAGGCCCTAAGGTTCAAGGCTGAACAGGCTCCATTCCTTTTAAGTGTGTGTTCCTCCCCTTCCAGGAGAAATACCTGCCCTAGAGGGCATAAGTTGTGGGCAAGAAAGGCTGGTGGGGGCACTTGGTTTGGGGCTGGTGGCAGGCTCCCAATGGGACTTCTGATGTGCTGTTTCTGTGAGTGCTGGGAATGTCTGACCCCTGTTAAGATGCCTGGTTGGGTCTGAACTGCTTTTGTGTCTCACAGCTGAGATCTCTATCAACTGATCTCTATCAGTTGAGATCTCTATCAAGCCTTCGCTCCTGTGTGGAGCTTCATTGTGAAGCAACAGCCACATGACTGCATTCAGCAGCAGCAGGGTTCAGGCTTCCCACAACCCTCTCATTAGTCCCACTAGCCCTCTACCCAGCCCCAGGGCTTGTCTTCCTGGTGTCAGACCCCAGCCTGGGGCACCCGGTGTGTGGCTAAAACTGCTCACTTTCTGCGGAGGGTGATCACTGACACAAGCTCCCTTCTCTAATGTCCCTTCCCTGGGGCATAGGTCCTGACCTGATCGCCTCTCTTCCCTTTTTATCTGATTTTATGTGTATGCTTTTTTATGGCCTTGGTTGTATAGGATCCTTCTGCTAGTCTTCAGTTATTTTTGAGTGAGAATTATTCCACACATAGACATATTTTGATGTGTTCTTGGAGAGGTGACCTCCACATCCTACTCATTCATCTTGATCTCCCCATTTTAATTGTGATTACAGAATAGTGCTAGTGGCTGGATAGTTTAAGGTCAGAGAGCAATGTCTGTTTTAGTCCTGTTTACTGAAATTAATGAGTGAAAGATAGCTCATCTTTATCTACCAAACCTTCTAAAATAAGAATTCAAAATTGGAGGAAGAAGTATACTAGAGGAGTATTCACATTAGTGACTTTATAACACTAAAGATGTATATATATATATATATATCTTTATATATATGTATATATATTTTCTATATATCTTTATATATATATATATATATATATTTTTTTTCAAATAGCTCTCATCTTACCTACTGATGGTGCATATGAGTGAGTAATACTCAGGTAAGATGCATAAATATAAAAATTCTGTTTAAAAGAAACTTCATTAATAAAATTCTTCAAAACTTCCCTAGTTTCAAGATTTATTATTTGTCCCCTGTTCTTCTTTTAGCAATTACCAGACAGTAGCTTATTTTGCCTCAAAACTTAGTTCAATAAGCAAGAGGGATTTAGTTTGATTTACTTTTAAAATAAAAAATTTCCTTTACACTCTGCCAGCCCTTTAATCATAAATGAAGCCAATTAAAAGAGAAAAAAAATTCAGGCTAATCTCTTAAAAACTTTTAAGCTTTTGAAAAAGGCTGGATGTTTCATTAGCATGGTTCCTTCAAGGCTAACAATCATAGTTGACTATTGAAATCTAATTCATTTAATAGTAATCATATTCCAAGCATAATGGCTTCTAGACAATTCTTTAGGTTGACATAAAAACTCAATTTGAGGGCAAAAACTATTCTGCTTTCATTTTAATTTTAATTAAAGAATATGGAAACCAAAGTAATAGGTCTTTATCAACTTAAACAAAAAGCTGAACCAGACTGGTATTAAGATTAAAAATTTAGACTAAAAATGTAAATGAAAATGTGATGAGCTCTGAATTGATTTTTAGTTATGCATAATTAATAAGATTTTAAGACTCTGAAAAAATGCATGGCAGACTGCTCACTAAGAAATAAACCAGAATTTATCCTTTGTGACATTTAAAAATGAGCCCCAGATAGGATATAATTTATTTTACTTTTAATTTTTTTTAATTATAAACATTTATTAATATTCTCTGAGCATACAGGAAAAAAGATAACAGATTTCTTTATGGGAAAGAGAAAATAATCTGTTTGACTGCAACTTCTCGTTAGCAACAGTAGAGCAAAATTTTCTAGAAATCCAAAGAAAGAAAGTATGAGCCAAGGATTTTAAATCTGGCCAAGCTCTTTTTGATGTTTCAAGACTACAGAAAGACAATGCAGGCTGCAAACATATAAAGACAATTTAAGGATTGCTTCATACATGCACATCCCCCTTTATGAGGGATCTGCTAAAGGACAAACTGCATTAATCCCCAAAATGACTGGGGAAACTGGTCCCAGAGAACTGAATACATTCAACAACAACTCGAAGATTAAAACAATGTTAGGGATATGGGTGGAAAATAATATGCAAATATTTTGAATTATGACACAGCGAGATAACACAACCAAGAGGATGAAAAAAACAAGAATGGGAGAGTAGAATGCCCTCATTGATGGTTTTGCACCTCCCAGCTTCTCTGCAGAGTTGGGAGAAGCACAAGAAAGGAAAAGAAGTATTATGAACATCAGAGACAGTTATTTGTATATAAATGTTGCCCCGAGAACAAAAACATAAGCCTTCTTACAATTGACTAGCGTGAATCACTGTTACCAGTTATCCAATCCAACTAGTTTAGCTGTTGCTGTGAAAGGAATTTGCATCTCTGATTTAAGTCCCAACTCAGGTGATTTTAAGGTATAAAAAGGGAGATTCTGTCAGAGGAGTATGATCTAACCAGGAGAGTTTTCTGAAAACAGAATCAGGCCGTCCCTGCACTCAGAGGCTCCCCACAGCTCACCGCCGACAGTCTGGTGAAAATTTCCTCTTCCTGACTGCCTGTGCTGTACAATGGACTTGTTTAGCCAACACCAATAGTTGAACAAGTCAACTTCTTGTAATAAATATTCCTCTCTATCTATCTCTATACTTATCTATCTTTTAATCCATCGCTGTCTAGGTATGTATGCATAGGTATATGCATGCATGTGTAGGCAGATACATGTATGTATATGTATGTGTACACACACACATGCATCTCTTTCTCTGGCAAATAATAGAATTAGCAAAGAGAATCCATCAGCATATTTTTAAACTAAGTAGGGTTTATTCCAGGAGTATACACATAAGTTAATATTGATTTACATTACTTTAACTCATCCTATCTAGACACCTAAGAAGAAAGTCATATGACCTTTTTCACAATTGCTGAAAAACCCTTCAACAAAGTTCAATTCCCATTTCTAATAGTAACACTTATTTATTGAAACCAATGGATAACTCCTTACTCTGATATGCTTCAATCTCAAAGCTAAACCACGACACTCTCAAAGCTAAACCAATGGGGGAAAAAGACACTTCTAATGTCAGGAATAAGGAGGGAATATTTACTTTCTGCATTACTCTTTGCTGTTGTGTTGGAGTATTGGTTGATACAAAGCAACAAGAGACAACAATTACATGTTTGGAAATTGGAACATAAAAGTTGAAAGTAAGTATGTTTGTAAATAACATGATAGTGCACCTGAAAAACTCAACAGGGTCAATGTTAAAGCATATACAGATAATAAGAGAACGCAGTAAAGGAGCAAGATGAAAACTGACATAAAACCTGTAATAGCTTTCATATGTATTAATAATAGCCAATTAAAAAATATAATGGAAGAGTAGATTGCATATACAATAATTACAGAAGTACAAAATACTTGAGAATAAACAGTGGCAAACCTGCCCAAGGAGTACTTAACAACATGTGAGAAACATAAAAGAAGATTTTAAAAATGTAAAGATCCTTATGTAGATTAGCTTGTCACCAAGTTATTTTTTCTTTCACTTATAATATAGACAAGTTTACTTTAAAGTTCATGCAGGAAATCAAACATGCAAGAATAGCTAAGGCCGGCTATTAAAA
The DNA here is from genome assembly GCF_963930625.1 of Muntiacus reevesi. Lineage (NCBI taxonomy): Eukaryota > Metazoa > Chordata > Mammalia > Artiodactyla > Cervidae > Muntiacus > Muntiacus reevesi. Next base: position 3,382,598 of record NC_089264.1, read on the forward strand.
CACATTAAAAGCTTCTATAATTAAAACAGTGCTGAATGGATGTAAACAGACAAAACCTGTCTGGGTACTCATGGACATTTAGTTTATGGTAAAGGTAGTATCTCAAATCCCTCAGGAAAATAGACTTGAAAATAAATGTTGTTAATATACCAGTAGCCATCAGGAGAAAAGGTAAAAATTAGGTGCTATAACTCACACCATACACTGAAATAAACTCTGTGATAACTTTGATACGTGGAGAGCCGTCGGAACTGTGACTCAGTGGATAGAAGAAGGTCCCACATGCCGCGGAGCAGCTCAGCCTGGGCTCCGTCACTGCTGAGCTGTGCGCCAGAGCCCAGGAGCCGTGACCGCGGAGCTCGGGGGCCCCACTGCTGACGCCCCAGTGCCCGCAGCCCGCGCTCCACAACAGGACACGTCCCCACGACGGTGATCACGGTGATGATGGTGACCATGGTGATGATGGTGATCACGGTGATGATGGTGACCATGGTGATGATGGTGACCACAGTGATGATGGTGACCACGGTGATGATGGTGATCACGGTGATGATGGTGACCATGGTGATGATGGTGACCACGGTGATGATGGTGACCACGGTGATGATGGTGATGACGGTCACCACGATGAGGAGCCCTGTCGCCACGACCCGAGAGAAGCCTGCTCAGCGACAGGGGCCCAGCACGGCCGGAAGTAAGTCAACACGTCAACGCACAAAGTTGTTTAAAAAAGAAAGTTTATGGATTCAACTGTATAAAATAAGGAAAACGCATGATTGTTGACAACAAAACAAAGCAAATCATAGCCAAAAAAAATTGGAAAGTATATTTGCAATTTTATAACTTATATCACAGATAGATGGCTAATCTTTTTATATTGAGAATATTTACAAATATTACAAACATTACAAATATTACAAATATTTACAAATATTCTCAATACATAAGAATATGAAGGCAGTAAAGAGCAAAAACCAATTAACAAATGGACAAAAACCATGGACAGAGCATGGGAAAAGATAAACAAGTGTTTCTTAAATATACAAAAAGAACCTCAGCTTTGCTCAGAATAAGAAATATACAAATTAAAGCTACACAGATATCATTTTTTCACATATAATACTGACAAACAAAAATGACTTGACAACTCACTGTGAAATCAAGATTATGAAGAAATAGGCACTCTCACATTTTACTTCTCTGTATCTACCTTGAAGATTTGGTTCCACAAATACAAAATGTGTGTGTGTGTGTATTAGTCACTCAGTTGTGTCCGACTCTTTGAGACCCCATGGACTGTAGCCCGCCAGGCTCCTTTGTCCATAGGATTCTCCAGGCAAGAATACTGAATGACATATGCTCAAAATTACTTATTGCAGCATTAATTAAAATAATAAATGATTAATAACACAAATATCCATCCATCAAAAGGAGGTTGATTAAATGAACTGTGGCACAATCACATAATGGAATTCTGTGGAGCTAAAAAAAAGCAGAGAAGTCTCTATGATCTTTTTGCTTTTTCTATGATCTTATAGATAGTGATGTTCATGACACATTGTTAAGTGAAAAATAATTCAAGGAGCAGAGGGTATAGTTCAGTTCAGTTCAGTCGCTCAGTCGTGTCCGTAGTTAGTGTGACTGATTTTGGTAAGAGAGAAGGGGAAATAAGAATATCTATCTATTCACTATATGATTATTAATTATTCATTTTTCAAAATGAATCACAGGGAGGATAAACCAGAATCTAGTGCAGTATGCTAATGAAAATGCTACCTATGAGAGGATGAAAGGAAGGAGTCAGGTGGGGGAAGAATGAAAGCCTGGGTTCTTATTAGTTCTGCTCTAACAAGACAAATTATTCCCTTAAATCATTGTGATGTACAAAATTGCATAATAAAATCCACAGGGCTGTGGAAAATACAAGATTAGAGGCATAAAACTCAAAAAGTCATCAGTGACATTAAAAAAAATAGGAATCCAGTAAAGGTGGTAAACATGTAAAATGTTTAAGAAATATATATCTATTATAGTAAACATGGCACTCTATTATGAAACAGACCTAAAGTTGACATGTGAAAGTGGCTTTCAGCGGGGCTGCAGCACGTAAGTTACTGTGAGATAGGGGAGGGGGTGTGGAAGAAAAGTTGTACCAGCAAATGTGGACGATGGGGCTTTCAACACAACAGCCTCAGTCATAAGCTGAGGCTGCAAGTGGATGTTTCAGGTCTGTGTGTGTTTGCTTCTATGGAGTCTTACTTCACCAGGGTCAACTGGATGAGGTTTCCTGTTGATCCACTGTGTGTGTGTGTGTGTGTGTGTGTGTGTGTGTGTGTGTGTGTGTGTGCACTCACACACTCAGTCATGTCTTACTCTTTGTGATCCCATGGACTGTAGCCCAGCAGGCTCCCCTGTCCATGGAATTTTCCAGGCAAGAATATTGGAGCATACTGCCATTTCCCTTTCCAGGGGGTCTTCCCAACTGAGGAATCTGTATCTCTCACGTCTCCTGAATTGGCCAGCAGGTCCTTTACCAGCTGAGCCATCAGGGAAGCCCCATAAAGCAAAGACAATTTTACATCATGCTCATTTATATAAACGGTGTTGGAACACATCAGTGTTTTCCCAAACATTAAGCTATTTTCACTCTTGAATATTGCACATGCAAAGATGAATTTGTATCCAAAAGGGAAAGACCCTCCTAAAATGAAATACAAGAAAACCAGTGTATGTGTATATCACATTGATAGCACAGCCATTTGAAGAAACGGATTATTTCTGTTAATGTTTGAAAAAACAAGCCCTGACTTTATACATCCTTAGTGAGATATATTCTCAGGACTAAAGTACTATAAAAAATATGTTAAATATTACTATGGAGTACTCATGGATTTATTGTTAATATCAATGTTGGTAATGTAATTTTGAGAGTGCTCTGTATATATTATAGAATATAGGAAAATAAACAAATGTGCCAATATTATTAGGTACTAGAATTTTTCACTGTAGGAAAAAGGATATATGAATTTAAAAGAATACAATGACGAAAACCCTCTCTGATTTTGATTTTGGATTGGAAATATTAATGATAACTTATGCTTTTTAAAGCATATTTTATAATCTTTTCTCTTTGCAAAAAAAGGTCTCAAAAGACACCTTGGAGGTAGTTAGCACACCCATTGCCTGGATCTTGGTTTCTAAGGAATCACTTTTGCACCAACCTAATATAATTGCTTATACAAAAGAATTAGGACTTAAGAATTGGTTAATTCCAGGCTTGAGACAGAAAAGTGCACAGTGAGGCTGAGGTAGCCTGTGCTAGAAACAGCCCAAATGTAAATGAGGTAATATAAAAAAATGGCTCAAAGCCCATCTTGAAGCAGTCTCAACTAGACAAATTTGGTAATTTGCACACCAAAAAGAGAATAATGACAGTAATTAGTATGCATTGAATAACAAAGAAAAATTCATTATTCTTGATGCACAAAAGCATAAAAGCTAAGATTTATAAGTGAGTTCATTAAAACTGTCTATCAAAAGACATCATAAAAGGAGTGAAATGACAAGCTTCAATGTAGATGATGTTTGCTAAATGTACAACTGACAAATGGTTTTTGTCTCAAATATATAAAAACTTTTACATATTAATGAGATAAAGAAAAACAACTTGATACTAAACTTATTAAGAGTGATGAGTAATAGTTCAGAAATCACAAATGGTCCATGAATATATGAGAAGTCTTTTTAATACATCATTACTAAGTAGTGGAATGGATATTAATGCCAACTATCTCATACTGACCAGCCTGCCAAGATGAAAGAACCTGATGGTACAAGTGTTTTCCAGGATGTGGAGACATGATGTTGCTCACTGGCTCATGGTTGTTTAAACTTGTGAAGTTCTTTTAGAAAGCTTACATTCCCTGCTGAAGTTGGTGATTCATTCTCTAGGGTTCAGCAAGATTCCCGATGCGCATAGCTCATGGCTATGTTTCTCATTCAAACAACACACGGGAAAAAGGGCAATAATGAATACTACAATAGATCAAAAACTTTTGTGATAGTCCTATAATGAAATATGGGCAACCAGGAAAGTGAATTAAATAGGTCTACAGATGCAGTGCATTTGACTCCCTTAATGCTCTGTTGAGTGAAAGAGGTGAGAAAAATACACGGATGGTTCCACTTAAGTAAAACAAAAGAACAGAACTTTAAGCAATCAGTTATTTAAGGTTGCATACATAGGTAATAAAAAAATATGGGCTTAAAACTCAACATTCAAAAACTAAGATCATGGCATCCAGTCCACACTTCATGGCAAATACATGGCGGGGGGGGGGGGGGGAATGGAAACAGTGACAGACTTTATTTTCTTGGGCTCCAAAATCACCACAGCTGGTTACTGCAGCCATGAAGTTAAAAGATGCTTACTCCTCAGATGAAAAGCCATGACAAACCTAGATAGCATATTAAAAACTAGAGACATTTCTTTACTGAAAAAGGTCCATATAGTCAAAGCTATGGTTTTTCAAGTAGTCAAGTATGAATGTGAGAGCTGGACTGTAAAGAAGTCTAAGCCATGAAAAACTGATGCTTTCAAATTGTGGTGTTGGAGAGGGCTCTTGAGAGTCCCTTGGACTGCAAGGAGATCAAATAAGACAATTATAAGGAAACCAACTCTGAATATTCATTGGAAGGACCGGTGCTGAAGCTGAAGCTCCTAGACTTTGGCCACCTGATGCAAAGAACTGACTCATTGAAAAGACCCTGATGCTGGGAAAGATTGAAGGCAGGAGGAGAATGGGACAACAAAGGATGAGATGGTTGGATAGCCTCACCAACACAATGGACATGAGTTTGAGCAAATTCCAGGAGATAGTGAAGGATAGGGAAGCCTGATGTGCTGCAGTCCATGGGATCACAGAGTCGAGCATGACTTAATGACTGGAAAACAACAACAACAACAAAAAGATAGGTAGTAACAGATGATAAAACTACATTGGAAAAAGTCAAAAAAATTATAAACACGAAGTCAAAAGAATTGTTATTTCTGGAGAGAAACAAGAAAATGGAATTGAACAGGACTGTGTAGAAGACTTCAGAAGACAGGGTGCTTTATGTATACATATATTTATATAAATGCTTATCAGTTCAGTTCAGTGGCTCAGTCGTATATGACTGTTTGTGACCCCATGGACTGCAGCACGCCAGGCCTCCCTGTCCATCACCAACTCATGTCCATCGAGTCAGTGATAACATCCAACTATCTCATCCTCTGTCAATCCCTTCTCTTCCTGCCTTCAGTCTTTCCCAGCATCAGGGTCTTTTCTAAGGAATCAGTACTTTGTATCAAGTGGCCAAAGTAGTGCAGCTTCAGCTTCAGTATCAGTCTTTCCAATGAATATTAAGGATTGATTTCCTTTAGGATTGACTGGTTTGGTCTCCTTGCAGTCCAAGAAACTCTCAAGAGTCTTCTCCAACACCACAGTAGAAAAGAACCAATTCTTCAATGCTCAGCTTTCTTTATGGTCCAACTTTCACATCCATACATGGCTACTGGAAAAATCATAGCTTTGACTATACAGACCTTTGTCAGTAAAGTAATAGCTCAGCTTTTTCATGCTACCTAAGTTTGACATAGCTATTCTTCCAAGGAGCAAGCATCTTTTAATTTCATGACTGCAGTCACCATCTGCAGCTATTTTGGAATCTAAAAATACAAAGTTTGTCGCTGTTTCCATATTTTCTTCATCTATTTGCCATGAAATGATGGGACTGGATGCCATGATCTTAGTTTTTTGAATGTTGATTTAAGCCAGCTTTTTCACTATCCTCTTTCACTTTCATCAAGAGGCTCTTTAATTCCTCTTTGGTTTCTGGCATAAGGGTGGTGTCATCTGCATATCTGAGGTTATTGATACTTTTCCTGGCAATTTGATTCCAGCTTGTGCTTCATCCAGCCCAACATTTCTCATGATGTACTCTACATATAAGTTAAATAAGCTGGGTAACAATATACAGCCTTGACATAATCCTTTCCCAGTGTTCTGTATCCAGTTCTAACGCTTGCCTCTTGACCTGTATACAGATTTCTCAGGAGGCTGGTAAAGTGGTGGTATTCCAATTTCTTTAATAACTTTCCACAGTTTTTTTATGATCCACACAGTTAAAGGTTTTAGCATAATCAATGAAACAAAGATAGACGTTTTTCTGGAATTCTCTTGCATTTTCTGTGATGCAATGGATATTGGCAATTTGATCTCTGGTTCCTTTGCCTTTTCTAAATCCAGCTTGAACAGCTGGAATTTCTCAGTTCATGTACTATTGAAGCCTAGCTTGGAGAATTCTCAGCATTATTTGTGTGAGATGAGTACAATTGTACAGTAGTTTGAGCATTCTTTGGCACTGCCTTTCTTTCAATTGGAATGAAAACTGACCTTTTCCAGTCCTGTGGTCACTGCTGAATTTTCCAAATTTCTTAGCATATTGAGTGCAGCCCTCCCAAAGCATCATACTCTAGGATTTGAAATAGCTCAGCTGGAATCCCACCACTTCCACTAGCTTTGTTCGTAGTGATTCTTCCTAAGGCCCACCTGGCCTCACACTCCAGGATGTGTGGCTCCAGGTGAGTGATCACACCATTGTGGCTATCTGGGTCACTAAAATCTTTTTTGTATAGTTCTTCTGTTTATTCTTGCCACCTCTTTTTAATATCTTCTACTTCTATTATGTTCATACTGTTTCCATTCTTTACTGTGCCCGTCTTTGCATGAAGGGCATCTTCTATTGTTTTCCTCTGTTTCTTTGCATTGTTCATTTAGGAAGGCTTTCTTATCTCTCCTTGCTATTCTTTGGAACTCTGCATTCTGATAGATATATCTTTCCTTTTATCCTTTGCCTTTTGTTTCTCTTGTTTTCTCAGCTACTTGTAAGGCCTCCTCAGACAGCCATTTTGCTTTCCAATAGATTTATCTTCCCTTTTATCCTTTGCCTTTTACCACTCTTGTTTTCTCAGCTACTTCTAAGGCCTCCTCAGACAACCATTTTGCTTTGTGCGTTTCTTTTTCTTTGTGATGGTTTTGATCACCACCTCCTGAACAATGTCACAAACCTCCATCCATAGTTTGTCAGGCACTCTGTCTATCAGATCTAATCCCTTAAATCTATTTCTCACTTCTACTGTTTAATCATAAGAGATTTGTTTTAGGTCATACCTGAATGGTCTAGTGGTTTTTCCTACTTTCTTCAGTTTATATCTTAATTTTGCAATAAGGAGTTCATGATCTGAGCCACAGTCAGCTCCTGGTCTTGTTTTTGCTGACTGTATAGAGCTTCTCCATCTTTGACTGCAAAGAATACAATCAATATGATTTTGGTATTGACCATCTGGTGATGTCCATGTGTAGAGTCTCCTCTTGTGTTGTTGGAAGAGGGTGTTTGCTATGACCAATGCATTCTCTTGGCAAAACTCTTTTAGCCTTTGCCCCACTTCAGTTTGTACTCGAAAGTCACATTTGCCTGTTACTCCAGGTATCTCCTGACTTTCTACTTTTGTATTCCAGTCTCCTAGGATGAAAAGGACATCTTTTTAGGTGTTAGTTCTAGAAGGACTTGTAGGCCATCACAGAACCATTCAATTTCAGCTTCTTTGGCATTCGTAGTTGGAGCATAGACTTGGATCACTGTGATATTGAATGGTTGACTTGGAAATGAACAGAGATCATGCTGTCACTTTTGAGATTGCACCCAACACTGCATTTTGGACTCTTTTGTTGACTATGAGGGCTACTGCATTTCTTCTAATGGATTCTTGCCCACAGTAGTAGATATAATGGTCATCTGAATTAAATTCACCTATTCCTGTCCATTTTAGTTCACCGATTCCTAAAATGTCAATGTTCACTCTTGCCATCTCCTGTTGACCACTTCCAATTTGTCTTGATTCATGGACCTAATATTCCAGGTTCCTATGCAATGTTGTTCTTTACATCATCAGGCTTTACTTCCATCATCAGTTGCATCCACAACTGGGCATTGTTTTGCATATATGAATATATAGATATAGTTCTTAGGCTGGATAGTAATTATATGTCTGTTTCTTATATATCATGTGAAAGTATAAGTTCTAATTTCTGTTTCACTGGAGAAAAGTCCACTCTAATTGCATGTAATTAATAGAGCACACACACACAACTTGTGGTTGCTGTGAAAATTCATTTTGGCTTCTTTATAAATAAGCACATGTCAGGGTCAGTAACCAAGAAGCGGAAGGTTCTCAGGGTAGTTTCCGAGGGTCTCTGAAGAGTTGGGTAAGTCCACCACTTTTAACACCAGGAAAGAGGGCGTGACAATTGGGATATCATAGAAACAAAATGTTACATTTAGTCCTTGTACCATTGCCTTTCTTCAGTCCTCAACCCTAGATGACTCAGAAGAATCAGCGCAAGTGGAGGAGGAATAATAGTGGAAGCTGGAGGGGGCATTGGGGAAAGGAGGAGCCACAGAAAGGACCCATCCCCTTCCCTTCCCTCTGTTGAGAGGGACATGCCAGAGAAAAGGAATATTCAATTAAAATAATCTGAAGCTGATTTTATCTTTAATGCTAAAAGGAGGATGTCCTTAGAAGTAAATAGACCTCATATCATTGCAGTTTACAAGAGTGAATTCTTCATCAATTGGCCAAAAAAGAATAGATTAGTTTCAAGACTGCCATAACAAAATACCACAGACTGGGTGACTTAAACATCAGATATTTATTTTTTTTTCCCACAGTTCTGGAAGCTGAAAATGCAATACTTTGGTCACCTGATGCGAGAACTGGCTCATTTGTAAAGATCCTGATGCTGGAAAAGGTTGAAGGCAGGAGGAGGAGAAGGGGATGACAGAGGATGAGATGGTTGGATGGCATCACCGACTCAAAGGATGTGAGTTTGACTAAACTCTGGGAGTTGGTGATGGACCAGGAGACCTGGGTGTGCTGCAGTCCATAGAGTCTCAAAGAGTTGGACACAATTGAGTGACAAAACTGAACTGAACTGAATGGGAGGTTGGAGATCCATCATCAAGATGTGGGAAAGTTTGGTGTCTCCTGAGACCTCTTTCCCTGACTTGCAGACAGTCCTCTTCTGTGAGTACTCATTTGGCCTTTTCCTTTGTGTGCATATACCCCTGGTACCTCTTCCTTTTCTTACAAGGACACCAGTCCTACTGGGTTAGGGCCCCAGACTTATGAGCTCATTTAATCTTAACTCCCTCTTCAATGCCCTGTTCAACTAGAGTCACACTGAAGATTACTGTTTCAGCATGTGAATTTTTGGAGACACACAGCTCAGTCCATCACAATAACAAACTTTGGTGGCAGAGCAATAAAGCCCATTTAAAAAACCATCCACTGTGTATTCTTAGGGAATAATTTCTAAAAGGAATAACCATATCTTACTCAATCTTGTGTCCCTAACACCAAACCAAAGGCATTCAGTAAACTTAGTTGTAACAGAATAAATGAATCATCATTAAATTTAGAACTGTGGATAATAATTTATATATAAAGCATATATGTGCTTTATTATGCTTTCAAAAAGAAGAAAATAGTAAATATATATAAAGATTTGACCGCAGCCATTTGTAACATGCTAGTGTTGTTAGTAGGGCTCAGGGGCTCAGGGGCAAAGAACCCACCTGCAATGCAGCAGCCACAGGAGAAACAGGTTTGATCCCTGGGTTAGGAAGATCCCCTGGAGGAGGAAATAGCAACCCACTCCAGTATTCTTGCCTTGAGAATTCCATGGACAGAGGTGCCTGGTGGGCTACTGTCCATGGGGTCACAAAGAGTCAGACACGGCCGAAGTGACTTAGCACACATGCATGTACAGTGCTGTTATAAGATAAATTAAAAAGAAAATAACTCAGAATCAAAAGTAGAGCTGGAATGGCAATCTAATTACCGTAAATTTGCTTTTTAGAAAAACTCTAGGAGGCATGCAATAGTCCATGCACTATTGTCACACAGAAATACAATAGACAGATCATAAATAAACAGGAATTGGGATTTCCCAAGAGAGTAATTATACTCTAGATACCTTTGAATAATTTCTTGAATTTACTACAAGTGAAATACATTCCCCTGTAGAATCAAAATCTATACCATAGGGATACTGTATTCATTCTTGATTTTTAAAATAAGAATTTGAGTTTCAGAGAAAAAATAATATTTTATCAGATTCACAGATAGAAAGAACAACCTTGTAGTTACCAGTGGAGAGAATGGAGAGGGGAGGAGCAACATAAGGAAAAGGGATTAAGAAGTACAAATTACTATGTATAAAGTAAATAAGGTACAAGGATATATTGTACAACAGAAGGAATATCACTGGTATTTTATAAAACATTAAGTGGAGCAGAATCTATAAAATATTGAATCACTATGGTTACACTAGAAACTAATATAATACAGCAAATCAACCATATTTCAAAACAAAATTTCCATCTACTAGCATGGTCAGATTCTTTTCTGTAAAAGTTGTTTTATTTTATTTTATTTTATTCTTTTTGTTTTCAGATTATATCATATTACGAGTTCTGGGCTAAAACAGAGGGACTGAAATTCTGACACATGGTTTTCACTACGTGACAGTCTCAGGCTTTTGCATATAAAATGAATATAAAAAGAGGAAATTATAAGGAATACTATTAGAAATGTGGAAAATAGGCATTAGAAATAGAAACCTTCTTTTAAAGGCCTCCAAGGGTGCAGGTACAATGCAGCCTTAGCTGACTCTACGGGCTTCTGAGTGTGCATTGCTGTGACGAGCTGACACCTCACAGTGAGGAGGTGGCTAGGCCTTCATAGCAACCTCATGTTCGTCTCTGGGGGTGGCCCACCCAGGGAAGATTATATTCTTGAATTTCATAGCTCTCTGCTGCTGAGGCAGACTCTGAAGATATGGACACATCATATGCTGGAGCGAGTCTGCTTGCAGTGGGATCTGAGCAGTGCTCCTGATTCATGTTCACAACACTCGGCCCCTTGAGCTGATTGTCTTGACTTCTTCCAAGAAATTTGGGGAGGAGTGAGACGGGTTCCAGAGGACCTCTCTTCTTTAAAGGAAGCACAGAAGGGGAAGCTTAGCAGTATAAAGTCCAGCCCCCACTCTCAGGTTGGTCTGGGGGCCCCATCTGATGCTCAGCCTCTTCTTCAACCATGCATTATGGGTTCCTCTAAGCTCAGACAGCCGCAGTGGCTTGTCTTGCTGGTTGGCTTGGTGTGTGATGCTCTGCACCACCCTCAGTAACCATAAACTTCCCACACTGTGCTTGCTGGCCTTTTTCATTTATCACTACTATTGGGCAAGGAAGAAGCAATATATTTTCCCACAAGGATCACCCAGTGCCACACGTATTTCTCCCCACTCCTTCTGTGTGGCAGAAGCCTTGCCACTTCATGGTGTTTACTGTTGACTATTCCTGCCAGGATTATAGCTTCTTTCCTGCTGGTCTCTGGACACAAAGAGCCTGAGTGTCCAAGTGTCAACCGTAGCTTGCAGTTCAGTAGGGTTCCTATTGATTTTCCACTTTGCACCCTTTGGGGACCAAAACTCCCAACCACACAGTACAAGTTGCAGAACCTAGAGTTGCAGGGGTGATGCACAAATTCCCCAGTGAGCCATGAAGAAGACAATTAAAGGAGTCCCTCCTGTATTTACTCCTTGGTTCTCAGATGTATTCTACCTACATGATGCTTTCTTAAGTTTTTCTTCAATGTGTGTACTGCATCCTGGAAGCTGAAGCCTGACTTTCACATAATACTGCTTCTTAGCTGGCTAACTCTACTTTCCAATGCTCTTTTATCAGCTTCTATTGGTGTAAGTGTGATAAACCGTTGGGTCACATGGTCATGGACCCACTCCCATACCTCCTCTGCTATAAAGAAGGTCTTTTAGAACCTCCCCTTTAGAACCCCTGGAAAAGTGTTGTATGCATGATCTAGAGCTCTGTGTATATCGTAACCTCCGTGTCTACAAAGTGAATGGCCAGGTTTACCATGTGAAGCTCTGTGAATTCTGAGGATATTATTTTTTACTTCCCATTGTCTTTCAAGATCATTCCTGAGTCATCCTGCTGCCATTCTCAGCTTTCATCCTTAATATGACCCACCGATAAGCCAGGGTCATAATGGACCCCCTATTATAGGTATGGCAATGAGCATGAGTTGGGAAAGTTCCTTGGGTCCTTCTCTCTGAGTCATGCTTGAGTTTGGACACACCACTTCCACCTTACAAGAGATTACTTCTAAACTCATCCATCTTTATGACTTAGGTATGACAAGACTAAATATGTTCCAGATCTGTGATATCCAAGGTCCAGGATCATGCCAAGAGCTGTTTTCCAAAAAGGTATAATTCTCCATTGCATCTGACAGAGCCTTGGTCCAGAACCCATGTGGTGTGTGTGATTCTCCCACAGGATAGTGTCATGTGGCATGTTTTGTTATGATGCATACTTCTACTATCACAAGGTCTTCTGGATCATTGTCAGGATTGCCTTATTTGAAGCCTGGATCCTCTGCAGGTTTTTTTCCCTTCCTTGGGACAGGCTCGAAGGTGGCAGTTTTCCATGTCACCCTCCTAAACCCAAAACATTCTCCTGGGCCTTCTGTTTCCTTCTTTGTGGTAGAACATGCAAAATTCGATCATTTAGCCTTTAATTTAGAGGGGATGTCCTTGTAGTCCTGGAATACTGTACTGGTAACAGTTATACTAATGTTAGGCAGCTCTTTGAAAATTCATGGGGCTGATTTTTCTCTCACTCTCTGGAATGCATGTGTTTTATCAAGCCTTCTTGTCTGCCAGCCCCTTCTTGCTCATTGCCCCAGATCTCAGAATGTTGTCCATGTAGCAAATCCAAGTGATTCTCTGTGAATACAGATCTCTCAGATCTGTATTCTGACAGAGGAAAAGTAAGTTAACAGAACTCTAAAGAAAAGCTTAAAATAACTAATTTTGCCCTTTCCGTGTGAATGCAAGCTGTTTTTGCTCTGCTTTAACTGATCTGAGTAGAAAATAGCGCATTTGCCAAATTGGTGAAACAGTACCCTGGATTCATCTGTTCTAGCTGGATTAATCCACCTACAACACCATCACTCCCAAAGTGGCAGAATGTACTTGGGCTGCTATTCTGCAGGGTGTGTGGTGATCTACAGTCTTCATTCAGGACCCAGTTGAAAACATGATAAAACATGATGGACTCACTACTTTTGCATCCTTTAGCTCCTTAGGGTGTTTACACATTTCCCAAGGGGACAGAGTTAGGGGCTGCTTTGTGGTTTGCACTTAGCCTTCCTCAGTAAGATGCTCCTTAATCTCATACGTCAAATGCCTGGTGTATTGTTGCACCATCATGTATTCAGGGACATAGGAAATAGCCACAAAGTGGGTGCACAGAACATGAAGTGGGTGCTTTGCTTTTCCTAGTGGAGATATGCAAGGGGCAATGATGGCAGTAGCAGGTACCAAAACAGAAACAATGAGCCATGTGTGAGCCTATGAGCAGAGCAACAGAAGGTATGTTTCAAGATTCACAATATAAACCAAAGTGCCAGCTGCCCGAGGCTTGGAGCCATAGTTGGACACATCACAAATAGGACGGCAGCTCTTGGGGAGATCTGACTCCCTGAGCTGGCTCAGACAAAGGCATAGCATCACAAACAGTAAGCTTGTGACCCATATGCTCAGTGGCTGCTGCTGGTGGCCAGAGAAAAGGGATTGTACTTGGCCTTTCAGAAAAACTCAGATGTATGTGAGATAATCATATGGTTGGTAGAGTAAGCAATTCTAGGCTGGGAAAGTTGACTGAAAGCCTCTGACTATGTCACTGTCATCTTTCACAGATCGTGTAGAACTCCAGCTCTATGGGTCTGTTTCCCCTTTTGTAAAATGAGAGGAGTGAAGTAGGTGAGTGGAAGGTGCTATGCAGTGCCAGCATACTCTGATCCTAATCTCTAAAGATAAAAGTGACAGTATTATGCACATGGCAAACACTAAGTTTAGGTATTCAGAACCTTAACTTGGTACTGGCATCTGGCTATTTGAAGGAGAAAAGACAGGAAGACCGGTTTCTAGGATGGAGATCATTTGGTTTCAGTGAATAGAGCATTCAAAGAGATTCTAGCAAGAGGGGTGCTAGCTTTCAGGATACAGGGGACTTCATGTAATTCACCCCAGGAACTGCAACCCAGTGTCACTGGAAATGCAAATGTTGGTGGAAAATTCTCTCTTTCTCTGCTTCTTTTACTCTCTTGGTCATAACATGCTTCTCTCTGTCCATCTGTTCTATTTCAAAATCTATTGGCTAGCATTTTGCTGTTGCTGCAAGATTCCACTTCTGATTTCCTATAAATTTGACCTCCTGTGATGTGGCTTGCCCCAGTGCTAATTTTGGCCCGAAATCCAAATAAACTCATGTCCCAAATCACCAGACTCATTCAAGCTGTATGCCTCATAGTTCACATTTTTGATATGGGAAAAAATCTGGTCAACTGAACAAGTAATATATGTGGATTTCCACTGTTTTATGTGTCCACTCTTGGTCTAATCATCTGTGCCCAACGGTATAGAAATATGTGATCTTGACAAGGTCACCACACATTTAAAAGAAGATGTGGGGGAAGTAAACCTCAAAAGGAAATATGTTTGGGTGAGAATGAAGTTCTGAGTATGAATGTCTCAGACTGAGATTGTAGTAATCCAAATGCCACAAATAAAAGCTAGAAATCAGGGAGGAACTTATTTGGATAAAGCAATGGAGCAGGTGGGATTATGCTCCACTGGGTAAATCACAATTGGTCAAAACAATCATGATAACTCCATGTGTCAGAATTCTGGCCAACAAGGTAAACTGGGGTATCTGTTTGAAGGTTTCTATCAAAGGCTATTTTCTCTCTCTCTCTCTTTTTATTTTATTTTTTTTTTTAACTTTTAAGTGGAAGCACCTTGGATTTTTATTTATAAACATACAGTAAAACTGGATTCATTAATGATTATTATTTTTTTTTTGGAGTGGTTAGTTGTTTTATTTATTTTTTTTAAGTTTTTTTATTAGTTGTAGGCTAATTACTTCACATTTCAGTGGGTTTTGTCATACATTGACATGAATCAGCCATAGAGTTACACGTATTCCCCATCCTAATCCCCCCTCCCACCTCCCTCTCCACCTGACTCCTCTGGGTCTTCCCAGTGCACCAGGTCCGAGCACTTGTCTCATGCATCCCACCTGGGCTGGTGATCTGTTTCACCATGGATAATATACATGCTGTTCTTTCAAAACATCCCACCCTCACCTTCTCCCACAGAGTTCAAAAGTCTGTTCTGTACTTCTGCGTCTCTTTTTCTGTTTTGCATACAGGGTTATTGCTACCATCTTTCTAAATTCCATATATATGTGTTAGTATGCTGTAATGTTCTTTATCTTTCTGGCTTACTTCACTCTGTATAATGGGCTCCAGTTTCATCCATCTCATTAGAACTCATTCAAATGAATTCTTTTTAACAGCTGAATAATAATCCATGGTGTATATGTACCACAGCTTCCTTATCCATTCATCTGCTGATGGGCATCTAGGTTGCTTCCATGTCCTGGCTATTATAAACAGTGCTGCAATGAACATTGGGGTGCATGTGTCTCTTTCAGATCTGGATTCCTCAGTGTGTATACCCAGAAGTGGTATTGCTGGGTCATATGGTAGTTCTATTTCCAGTTTTTTAAGAAATCTCCACACTGTTTTCCATAGTGGCTATACTAATTTGCATTCCCACCAACAGTGTAAGAAGGTTCCCTTTTCTCCACACCCTCTCCAGCATTTATTGTTTGTAGACTTTTGGATAGCAGCCATCCTGACTGGTGTGTAAAGGTACCTCATTATGGTTTTGATTTGCATTTCTCTGATAATGAGTGATGTTGAGCATCTTTTCATGTGTTTGTTAGCCATCTGTATGTCTTCTTTGGAGCAATGTCTGTTTAGTTCTTTGGCCCATTTTTTGATTGGGTCATTTATTTTTCTGGAATTGAGCTTCAGGAGTTGCTTGTATATTTTTGAGATTAATCCTTTATCTGTTTCTTCATTTGCTATTATTTTTTCCCAATCTGAGGGCTATCTTTTCACCTTACTTATAGTTTCCTTTGTAGTGCAGAAGCTTTTAAGTTTCATTAGGTCCCATTTGTTTAGTTTTGCTTTTATTTCCAATATTCTGGGAGGTGGGTCATAGAGGATCTTGCTGAGATTTATGTCGGAGAGTGTTTTGCCTATGTTCTCCTCTAGGAGTTTTATAGTTTCTGGTCTTACATTTAGATCTTTAATCCATTTTGAGTTTATTTTTCTGTATGGTGTTAGAAAGTGTTCGAGTTTCATTCCTATATACTAACAATGAAAAAACAAAAAGAGAAATTAAGGAAACAGTACCATTCACCATTGCAACAAAAAGAATAAAATACTTAGGAGTATATCTACCTAAAGAAATAAAAGACCTATACATAGAAAACTGTAAAACACTGATGAAAGAAATCAAAGAGTACACAAACAGATGGAGAAACATACCATGTTCATGGATTGGAAGAATCAATATTGTCAAAATGGCTATTCTGCCCGAAGCAATCTATAGATTCAATGCAATCCCTATCAAGCTACCAACAGTATTTTTCACAGAACTAGAACAAATAATTTCACAATTTGTATGGAAATACAAAAAACCTTGAATAGCCAAAGTAATCTTAAGAAAGAAGAATGGAACTGGAGGAATCAACTTGCCTGACTTCAGACTCTACTACAAAGCCACAGTCATCAAGACAGTATGGTACTGGCACAAAGACAGAAATATAGATCAATGGAACAGAATAGAAAGCCCAGAGATAAATCCACGAACCTATGGACACCTTATCTTTGACAAAGGAGGCAAGGATATACAATGGAAAAAAGGCAACCTCTCTCTTTTTATTTTTTAAATTGGGGTATAGTTGCTTTGCAATGTTGTATTAATTTCTGCTGTACAATGAAGTAAATCAGCTACATGTTTACATATATCCCCTCTCTCTTGGACCTTCCTCCCACCCCCTACTCCTATCCCGCCACTCTAGATTGTCACAGAGCACCGAGCTGAGTTTTCTGAGCCATACAGCAGGTTCCAACTAGTTATCTACTTTACACATAGTAGTGTATCTATGTCGATCCTAACCTCCCAATTCTTTCCACCTACTTTCCCCCTCCATGTCCACACATCCATTCTCTATATCTGCATCTCTATTTCTGCCTGCCCTGCAAATCGGTTCATCAGTACTGTTTTTCTAGGTTCTGCATATATACATTAATATATGATATTTGCTTTTCTCTTTCTGACTTATTTCACTCTTTAAGACAGATTCTAGGTCCATCTTGATGCTAAACAGTGATGCATAGGTGGGAATCCTACATTTTTTGCCCTGAAGTTGTCCATATGCATGTAACATCTAAAACTGTGGCAGCTATCTTGGGAAGATGAGAAGAACTGATCCCCCAAACAAGCCGATGCCAAGAAGGTGACTGAATAGAAGGCTGAGAAGAGACATGCTCTCATTCAAGTGCTCAGGTGATACCTGCCTCTGTCTTCCTGTGACAGAGATACTAAACCTCCTTATTTATAAAAATTCCAGGGGAATTTTCTTTACCTTGCAGCATAAAGCAACCCACAAATGGTTTACCAAACTTCATAGAATTGGACTACTAAAAGAATACTAAGTAAAATGTAATTTTTCTTCTTTATCCTATAGGGCCTCAAGGCCATGAAAGGGAATCCAGTCCTTTTCCTGTAATATTATGGAAAATACATGGTTATCTTGATTCAAGACAAACTAAGGCTCACAAAAATAATCCTTTCAGCATCTGACAGGCCACAGTTTGTGGAATCATAGTGAGTTGGGAACAACTGAGTGACTGAGCACACTTGCACACATGTGGGAGGTTCTGGAAGTACAGTCTACAAAATAGTTTTCTTGCTTGTATTTCAAATGGGGTGACAAATTTTCAGTCAATAGTAGCCAGAGTACAGTTACAACCATGGGTCTAGGACTTTACATTAACATTGTTATCATGAGAGTGTAACTATGCTTGGGATTCAGGTCCTAGGGTACCTGAATGTCATGTCATTAGAATGCAGGTCAGTCAATGAAATTGGGCTGAAAATGGGAGCTGAGAGCCCGTTATAATTCAGATATGAAGTTATACTGTAGGGTTACTATCAGGATTTTCTTGGAAATGAGGGGCTTCTGGAACATAGGATTAAATTCCACTGATTAAATCAGGAAATTCTCAGGCAAAGCAAGGTAAGTTAGTTAGTGTTGAACTTGATTTTAAACCTCCCAAATCTACGTTTTAAACTGCTTAGTGTTAACTAAATACTATATTTTTATCAGAGCCTCAGATGGTCAAAATTTCAGATAAAAGTTAGTGGATATTGATCTACTCCAGGAGTAGAATTTTTGTCAAAAGTTGAAGTGGGCCACAGTGTCACTGCCTCTCTGGATCAGCAAGTTGCACAAGCCTGTACAATGTAGGTCAGGCAAAAAATTGGGGTAGGTCAGAGAATTCAAGGAAAAATTGAGCAGACGTGTCTGTTAGGTAGAAACTGACAATTGATATAATGTCTTTTTTCTCTTTGTTTTAATAATACAGCAATTCCTTTTCAACTGCACCAGTAGGAGTGTCCAGTATATTTTCCAGCTATCACCCTACCCTTGGATCTTTAGATAAATTCTTTTATGGTGAAATATGGTGTGCACTAAATTTTACAACATACACGGTGACAATTTTCTTAGAGACACAGGAGCATAGGATGGAATGAATCATTCTGTGTAAGACTTAAGAGCACAATCTTTCTTCCAGTCTTCATTGCTGGCTTACAGCTAGACTATTACAATAGAAAGAAATAAAATGCCAACTTGTTGGAGGCACTGAATTTTTGTTTCTCTTTATTATAACGGTTTGGTCTATATACTAACTAAAACACTGTGGTAATTAATCCAGAAGCAAGGAAAGTTTTAGGAAACTTTCCTGAAATAAGTATAACCCTTACGTTATCCCTCTACGATTATCATCTTGGTGTTACAGAGGAAATACCATCATTATATTTTCAGGCAGAAATGTTAAAATATGCCCTTGATCACTCAGAGGTCACTAAAGCTGTGTTTCTCAATTAATTATTTTTATTATATATTAAATTATTAAGTTAATTAATATGTTTAATTAATTAATATGTTAATTTAGCATAATTGATATGTTAAATATATTAAAATTTTAAAATAATTTTATGATCTATTTATTATTTGCATATTCTTAATTGACAAACTCTTAATTGACAAATTCTTAATTTGTCATATTCTTAATATGACAAACTATCACTGTTTAGAAAAGCTTGATGAAAACCTTTAATATAAAGGATTACTATGAACTTTGGAGAAAGAAATGGCAACCCACTCCAGTATTCTTGCCTGAAGAATCCCATGGACAGAGGAGCCTGGTGGGCTATAGTCCATGGAGTTGCAAAAAGTCAGACACAACTGAAGTGACTTAGCACACACACACAACAGATCTACTAGGGCAAACCCACTGTCTTGTTATCCCGTGTTCCTGATGGGAGGATCAACCTTGAACTGAACTGACAGTTGAACCAAGAATCTTGTGTCCTAAATCATGATGTAATTAAAACATATAATTACCATCTTCAAAGAAAGATAAAGTTTATATTTAAAAATGTACTGTGCAACCTTGAAACTTGGTAAAATTATGCAACTCTTGCCTGGAATGGACCCTGAATCTATAAACCAAAAAGTTGGCTGTGCTGTTATATACATGATTGACAGATGTCCTAAATATTTTGAACCTCTTATCTGTATTCTGCCATGAATAGTACCTTAAAAAGATCTTGGATAAAGTCTGCATCTTGTGTGTGCTAGTTTGGAAGAATTGAATCTGACACAAACAGGGAAAAATTATACTCAGAATGTCATGAGGAGAACATTAGTGCATATGGATGCAAAAAGCCCTCAGCAGAAATCATGCTGTGATATAATACAAAGGGTAACAATGGAGAAGCTAGTCTTAGCGACCATCTGGTACTTAGAAGATTAATGAAAGGATATCATTTATATCTGTGAAAGCTCTTTCAAATTATGAGACACAGATACTGGAACCAAGGCAACTTTTCAACCCCAAAAAATTGGAAAGGCTTGGCAGGAAAAAAAAACAAAAAACACACAACAAAACACTTGTCTGCTAGGAAAAAGCATGGCAATTTGGGGCTATGAGAGTAATTGAGAAGAGACATATCTATTTGATACTAATGATATTCATGAGTCCTTATTGTTACAGCATCTCTATAGGTCATATTTGTTTGAAAGTGACAGACAACCATGAATAACCTTGATAAAACAGAGAAGCAACTTGGTTTATGCTTATCTATCTGAAACCTAAAAGGCTATTCCAGGCCCTGTATATTTTGACGTACATTTTAGTATTCACTGTGCAAATTTCTACAAAACATTTTGAAATATTGTTGGTATTATCTGAATCTAAAGACAAATTTGATAAAAATTCAGTTCAGTTCAGTTCAGTTGCTCAGTCGTGTCTGACTCCTTGCGACCCCATGAATCACAGCATGCTAGGCCTCCCTGTCCATCACAAACTCCCGGAGTTAACTGAAACTCATGCCCATCGAGTCGGTGATGCCATACAGCCATCTCATCCTCTGTCATCCCCTTCTCCTCCTGCCCCCAATCCCTCCCAGCATCAGGGTCTTTTCCAATGAGTCAACTCTTCACATGAGTTGGCCAAAGTTCTGGAGTTTCAGCTTCAGCATCAGTCATTCCAATGAACACCCAGGACTGATCTCCTTTAGGATGGACTGATTCGATCTCCCTGCAGTCCAAGGGACTCTCAAGAGTCTTCTCCAACACCACAGTTCAAAAGCATCAATTCTTCAGCACTCAGCTTTCTTCACAGTCCAACTCTCACATCCATACATGACCACTGGAAAAACCATAGCCTTGACTAGATGAACCTTTCTTGGCAAAGTAATGTCTCTGTTTTTTAATATGCAATCTAGGTTGGTCATAACTTTCCTTCCAAGGAGTAAGCATCTTTTAATTTCATGGCTGCAGTCACCATCTCCAGTGATTTTGGAGCCCCAAAAAATAAAGTCTGACACTGTTTCCACTGTCTCCCCATCTATTTCGCATGAAGTGTTGGGACCAGATGCCATGATGGTAGTTTTCTGAATGTTAAGCTTTATGCCAACTTTTTCACTCTCCTCTTTCACATTCTTCAAGAGGCTTTTTAGTTCCTCTTCACTTTCTGCCGTAAAGGTGGTGTCATCTGCATATCTGAGGTTATTGCTATTTCTCCCAGCAATCTTGATTCCAGCTTGTGCTTCTCCCAGACCAGCATTTCTCATGATGTACTCTGCATATAAGTTAATAAGCAGGGTGACAATATACAGCCTTTATGTACTCCTTTTCCTATTTGGAACCAGTGTGTTGTTCCATGTCCAGTTCTAACTGTTGCTTCCTGACCTGCATACAGGTTTCTCAAGAGGCAGGTCAGATGGTCTGGTATTCCCATGTCTTTCAGAATTTTCCACAGTTTATTGTGATCCACACAGTCAAAGGCTTTGGCATAGTCAATAAAGTATTCTTGCCTTGAGAACTCCATGAACAGTATGATTAAAATGAACATCTTTTAAAAATCAAGCCATCCAATTCATAATATATATTATATATATTATCATAATATATTTAATAATTATTAAATACTATAAGTATATATAATAAACAATATAAAATAATATAATATATATTATATTTTACATATTTATATTTATTATATATATTTATGCTATATATAATATATTATATAATTATATATTTATATATTTGTATATAATATATATAATAATATATATATAATATGTGACATATATTATATATATAATACTTTAATATTTAACATTTCATCTTGATTTCACAGAATGATCTAGTGTGAATTTACTATAGTTTATATAACCATTTTCTTATTAATGCACATTTATATTTCCATATTTTCACCATAATAAATAAAAGTGCAATAAAATCATAGTTCATTTGGATTATAAATGCTTATAGGTAGATTTAGATTTTAAAAAAATGTATGAGAGCTTACATATATATAATATATATTTATATATAGTATATATTATTACATATACATATACATATATTATGTATATTCATATATACAATCTATATAATGCAACACATATTTAATGATTTATACATAATATAATATATAAATTATTAAATTTATGTGTAAATGCTAATATTAAATAATATCTCTGTATAACAATATGATATATACTATATATCAATAATAAATGATAAAATATTGATATTTTAAATATAATACACTATATACAGTATACAATATATAACATATACATTTAATATTCAATGTATATTTATATGCAATGTATTATATATAAATTATATATTATACATGTTATATAATATATCATTAAAATAATTCATAATAAAATAGTATATTAATAATATTATATGTTTCTGGTTATTATATTATTTATATTATTTATATATTATATAGTTATAATAGTTGTACATTATATAGTTATAATATGTAATATATTTATATACATTATAGTTATAATAGCTATATAGTTATATTATGTAAAATATTTATATAAAATTATATTTGTATAAAAATAACTATAAATTACTTATAATAACTATAAAATAGTTTTTATATTATTTTTATAATATATAACTATATAATTATATATAATTATGTTTATGTCTTATATATCTTATATAAAATATATACTAAAAGGTGTAAAAGCATAATTTGTTTGCATATATTATATATATTTAAAATATACATGTATTATGTATATTATATATCATATATATTATATATTATAAATATTACAAACATATTATGCATTATAAACAATATATCACTACATATATATTATTATGTATTGTATATTATTATATAATTATTATTTATATATTATATAATAGTATTATATATTTTTATTATATATTATTATATATATTGTAAAATTATATATATTATAATATATATTTATATAAAAATATATATAAAATTATATATATTATAAAATAAAATTATATATGGTATATTATATAATAATATTATATATTATTATATATTATTTTATATATTATATAATAATATTATATATAAATATTATTATATGATATACCATATATAATTTTATTTTATATAAAGATATTTATTAATATTTAAGTACATTTTGTATTTATATTTAAATATATTCAATATGAATATGTTGAATATGAATATATTAAAGTATATAAATGTATTATATATAAATTTTATGTGAAAATATATAAATATATGAAATTTTATTTTTCTTATTTCTGATAATATTAAATTTTAATTTAATAAATTAAATACTTTAATATTTAATACTGCATCTTGATGATTTCATGGAATGATCTACTATGAATTTACTATGATTGAAGTAACCATATTCTTAATGCACATTTATTTTTCCAGTTTTTCACTGTAATAAATTAAACTAAAATCATAGTTCATTTGGATGATAAATGCTTATAGGTAGACTTAGATTTTTTAAAAATGTATGAGAACTTTAAATCTTTACTTCTCTGTGTGTTTATTCTATTTTTTATACTTTTCAATATTTTTAGTGCAGTTTTCTTCCAGTAGAGTTTTTCAAGTGCCTCCTTTTTATAAAATTTTTTGGAAATTGTGATAGGATTATTTTTTCCTATAATATTTACAATTTAATTATTGCTAGTGATTGAAAGGGTTTCCCAGGTGGTGTTAGTAGTGGACCACTTGGATTTTGAAACTTTATTGGATTTTGAGGCAATATTATATTGGATTTTGAGCCAATATTATATTTGTCTACATTGTTGAACCGTCTTGTATGTTTCAGTAACTTGGGAAATATCTGAAATTTACTGAAGAAGAAAACTCGTTAACTTGTCTGGTGGATATGAAATTTGTTTCAGAGCAAATCTCTAGCAAATATCAGAGACACTGCATTTTATTAACTTTGTGTTCATCTTTGAGCTTGTATATGCAGGTGGGGGAAAATTAAATAACCACCATTACCAAGCTTTCCTCTGCCTACTGACTAGATTAAGAAACAATCCCAGGTTTCCTTTGGTGCCAGACAGTAAAGTGAGAGAAAGTAAGGTGGTTGGCAATTTTTATTGCCAAGTAGTTTGTCTTCCTTTTCTTGATATGTATTGGCAGAAGAAAACCACAAACAATAATGCAAACAAAATATGATTTTATACCTTAACAAGTCATCCTGACACATCTTTGATGATCACCTGTAGTCTGACTCACTTTACTGAATCTGTCATAACTTGCACTAACTTCCAGATAGGGCTTTCATCTTCCATTTTATTTCTATCTTCTGCACACATTTCTTCCATATTCATCTCTTTGTAGGTATTTCCTTCATTGAAAAGATTGTTCTTTTGTCAATATTCAAAAACTCTTGCTCATGTTTCAGTTATTTCCAGTTTTCTTTGTCAAGAAAATAGACCTCATAGGTTTTCAATTAGCACGCTGAAATGAATAGAATTGGTTAATAAAACACCAGACATATCCAAGTACCTAGTGTTTGTTGCTAGATAGTATCTTTTTGTTCCCATGGTCACCACCAAATGACTTGTGGAATAGTTTTAGGATGCATCCAAGAAAAGGAGTCCTGACAGGTAAGGTTTTTGATTAGTTGTTTGGTTTTCCTTTATGGCTTTAAACTTGGCATAAGAAAAGGGAATTGCTTAAATCCTTTGTTATCCAATGTAACTCTTCTGTATTTGCTAACACAGCAAGTGTTAAACATACTTATTATCTCATTGAAAGAGAGGTTAGGGGTTCAGATTGAAAGTAAGACATGAAAAACACAGAGGTGAGATACAGTTTTCAATAAAGTACATTCATTAATAATAACCCTCCTTAAATAATCTAAAACATAGAAATCTATTTGCTCAGTCTCCAAAGATTATTGAAAAGAGCACTGAGAAACTCATCATTAATTCTAGTTTCTTAACCTTGATTTTTCATTGTTGTTGTTGTTCAGTCATTCACTTGTGTCTGACTCTTTGCAACCCCATGGAGGGCAACACATCAGGTTTCCCTGTCTTTCACCATCTCCTGGAGCTTTTATTCTGCATAGCAATTGGATAAATTTTCTCTTGATATCTAGCTCATAAAAAGACTATATGAAGACATATAGTAGACAGATTTTAATAACCAGATGATGAAAGAAGAGGTAATCTGAGTAGATATTTCATTGTTGTTGTTTTAGTTCCTCAGTCATGCCCGACTCTTTGCAACCCCATGGACTGCAGCATGCCAGGCTTCCCTGTCCTTCACCCAGAGCTTGCTCAAGCGCATGTCCATTGAGTCAGCGATAACATCCAACCATCTCATCCTCTGTCATCTCCTTCTCCTCCTGCCTTCAATCTTTCCCAGCATTAGGGTCTTTTCTAATGAATTGGCTCTTTGCATCAGGTGATCAAAGTATTGGAAATTCAGTTTCAGCATTAGTCCTTCTAATGAAAATTCAAGATTGATTTCCTTTAGGATTGACTGGCTGCCTCTCCTTGCTGTCTAAGGGACTCTCAAGAATCTTCTCCAAGACCACAATTCAAAAGCATCAGTTCTTCCCCATGCAGCCTTCTTTATGATCAAACTCTCACCTCCATACATGACTACTGGGAAAAACATAGCTTTGACTATATGGACCTTTGTCAGCAAAGTAATGTCTCTGTTTTTTAATATGTTATCTAGGCTTGTCATAGCTTTTCTTCCAAGGAGCAAGTGTCTTTTAATTTTGTGGGTGCAGTCACCATCTGCAGTGATTTTGGAGCCCAAGATAATAAAGTCTTTCACTGTTTCCATTGTTTTCCCATCTTTGTAATGAAGTGGTGGAACAAGATGTCATGATCTTAGTTTTTTGAATATTGAGTTTAAACTGGCTTTTTCACTCTCCTTTTTCACTTTCATTAAGAGTCTCTTTAGTTCCTCTTTGGTTACTGCATTTAGGCCATACTTGAATGGTCTAGTGGTTTCCCCTACTTTCTTCAATTTAAGTCTGAATTTGGCAATAAGGAGTTCATGATCTGAGCCACAGTCAGCTCCAGTCTTGTTTTTCCTGACTCTATAGAGCTTCTCCATCTTCAGCTGTAAAGAATATAATCAGTCTGTTTTCAATATTGACCATCTGGTGATGTCCTTGTGCAGAATCATCTCTTGTGTTGCTGGAAGAGGGCATTTGCTATCAGCAGTGACTTCTCTTGACAAAACTCTGTTAGCCTTTGCCCTGCTTCATTAAGTATTCCAAAGCCAAACTTGCCTGTTACTTCAGGTTTCTCTTGACTTCCTCCTTTTGCATTCTAGTCCCCTATGATGAAAAGGACTTCTTTTTTGAGTGTTTGTTCTAGAAAGTCTTTTAGGTATTCATAGAACCATTCAACTTCAGCCTCTCAGCATTATTGGTTGGGGCATAGACTTGGATTACTGTGATGTTGAATAGCTTGCCATGAAAACGAACAGAGATAATTCCGTTGTTTTTGAGATTGCTCCCCACTGCATTTTGGACTCTTTTGTTGACTATGAGGGCTACTCCATTTCTTCTAAGGGATTCTTGCCCACAGTAGTGATATAATGGTCATCTGAATTTAATTAGATGTTTCATTAAAAATTAAATTTTATTTCTCTGGTGGGATTAGTACTGCAAGGTGGAATGGCATTTTCTCCTGTATCCTTCTGAGTGTGTGTTCATATCCAGGTCCAGAAAACATGGACAAGAGGAGCTGTTCACCATGTTCTAACCAAAGACCTATTAGAATAGTGAGATATCCTTAAGTCAAATATTATATTGTCAAAATGAGAAGTAGTGTGAAAACTTAGGTCCTTTACCTGTATTACAGATCACTTAAATTGTATGACAAATAAACTCTGATTAGAACACAAGAATTTTGTAGAAAGATGTGAGAAATTAACTTCAACAGATACAGTGAATTAATGTTAAACTAAATTATTTTAAAGACAACAATTTAGATCAATAGAGCCAGGCAATAGGTAGCAGAACAAAAAAAAAATTTTCTAAATCAAGAGAAAGAAATGAAGTTATTTGGGTAAAATTTTACTACTTTAAGGGTCTTTTTTTCATATTATTTTTACAGTAGTCCATCAGTTCAGCTTTCTTTTTCAGTCACAGGATAATGGGGCTTTCCCTGGTGTCCCAGTGGTAAAGAATCCACCTGCCAATTCAAGAGATGTAGGAAATGCAAGTCCCATCCCTGGGTTAGGCAGATCCCCTGGAGTAGGAAATGGCAACCCACTCCTGTATTCTTGCCTGGAGAATTCCATGGACAGTGGAGCCTGGTGGGCTACAGTCCTTGGGGTCACAAAGAGTCAGACACAACTGAGCACAGATTAAATTCAATGTTACATATTACTGGAGATTTGGGTATAAGGTCTACTTTCTTACGATCATATAATGATGTAACATTTCTGAAATACTAAATATTTACAGAGTTGGACATGACTGAAGTGACTTAGCATGCATGCATGCACTAATAATTAGTAACATACCACTATGACCAACAGTCATAGTGAATGAATTTCTGATGAATTTCGGTAAGACACAAGAAGGAAAGTTTAAATATTTTCATTAAATGAAACATAAGATTAAACACACTGTAATCCATTTCTAATTATGGAACTGTAGAATACTTTCCTCTCAGAGATTTAAAACTCTCATTTCTGTATCTGGCAGTTGGAGATACTCTCTCTGCTCTCAAAATATGAGGTGCTGGTGTTCTGACTCTTTGTATCTGACTCTTTGTGACCCCATGGACTGTAGCCCACAAGGCTCCTCTGTCCATGGAATTTTCTAGGCAAGAATACTGGAGTGGATTTCTATTTCCTCCTCTAGGGGATCTTCCTGACTCAAGGATCAAACCTGTGTCCCTGAAGTCTCCTGCATTGTTGGGCAGATTCTTTATCACTAGCACCACCTGAGAAACCCCAAAATATGGGGATAGTAGTATTAAAAATGCTCTTCAGTTGAATGTTTTTTGAACAGTCACATATTAAAATGTAAATGAGTCTGCCAAGTGATTATTTGAATCAAAGTCCTTAGATTAAAAAAAAGTACTTGACATGCATATAGTATTAAATATATAGCATATTTGCTGCAGCAGCTAAGTCACTTCGGTCATGTCCAACTTTTTGTGACCCTATGGACCATAGCCCACCAGGCTTCTCTGTACATGGGATTCTCCAGGCAAGAATACTGGAATGGGTTGCCATGCCCTCCTCCAGAGGACCTTCCCAGCCCAGGGACTGAACCTGCATCTCTTAAGTCTCCTGCATTGTCAGGCAGGTTCTTTACCAATATTTCAATGTACATGTTTTACCACTGTGGAATTCTTAAGATAATTGTGAATATCATAAAGATAGTATACTATCAACTTGTTAAGAATCTTCATTTCTAAGAATATGTGGATTTAAAACAAATTTTTTTAATTGAGATTTAATTGTTACATAACATTATATTAGTTTCAGGTACACAACACAATGATTTGATGTCTTTATATACTGCAAAATGATCAACACAAAAATTCTAGTTAATATCTGTCATCATACATAGTTACAAATTTTGGGATGTGATGAGAACTTTTGAGAGTTACTCTCTTAGCAACTTTCAGTTAGGCAGTACAGTACTACTATTAGCTTTATGGTTAATTTTTAACAAACCTTTTGGGAGATAAGATATATTTTTATCAATTTAAAAGATGATGGAGATGGAGTGTATGGAGTGAAATTGGTTGCACACTTACTCAAAACTAGCCAACTCCAGATCCATGCAGTAAATACATTACATGCCCTTGGAGAGGAGAGTGAAGCCATGTCTGTCTACCCTCAAAGCCCAGTTTCTCTCCACTCTGCATTTTGAATTTTTCCTTTTTAGAGCTCTATTCTGGAAGTAGAAAAATTTATCTTGCATTAATAATGTTTTTGAGTAAGTTTAGTTATACTTAAATGTATTTTAGTTCTAAAAATCACAAAAATATTAAAGGCAAAGAAACCATTACTTGATATATAGGAATAAGAATATATGGATTTAAAAGTAGGCTTTGTTGTGTAAAATCTCTCAACATTTTTATCTCTCTGAACCATTATTCAGATATTAATTTATACCTCTTTAAATTTTAAAATTAATTAAGGAAGATCATAATTCATTTTATTTTTTAAAAATTTTATTGCAATATAGAACAATTCATTTTCAGTTGCAGTGGTGTTCAAGAAAAAGAAGCACTTATACAAATGTAGGACACAATCAAATTAGTAAACATACTGCAGTGTTTAGTATGGGTTAGGCTGTATGTCCCATCAAAATGATCTTGAATCATCTCTGTAGCTTTTTGAAAAATGCTCCCCTCTTGTTATTTCAAATTAAGAAATTGAATTTAGGGAGGAAAAATATTCTCAGTCACTCACATGTGTTTGAAACAGGACAACAGGACCAAATGGAATCATTTGTGCTGAACTCAGCATCATTAAACTGAGACTTAAATACAGTTTTAACTCTTAAAAGAGAATTTTAAACTATTTAATCAAGGCTACCTTATCAGCACTCATGAGGTAATCCACCTGATAGAACCCTGCCGTCCCCTAAAGAAAAGTGACCTTGCCATGACCAGTCCATTTTCTGTTACTATGACTTCCTTATTCCTTCTGCCTTCTGCTTATAAAAGTCTTTCATTCTGTAGAGTTTTTGGAACTCCTTTGATTTGCTAGGTGAGAGACTGCTTGATTCATGAATTGCTGAATAAAACCAATAGTATCTTTAGAAGTTACTTGGGTGAATTTTGCTTTTTAACAGTTTTGGTAGTAGCAGTGGGATCTCAAGGTGACTTCTGATGACTTTGGGGATGACAAGAGACAGTCATTGGAACCCATGACCCCTTTGGGTTCTCGCTCGCTCTTTCCAAGGGCTGAGTTCTGAGGTCGGCTCTCTTTGTGTTGGTCTCCTGATCTAACTGGATTTCCGGTTTAAGGTGGGTCAGCTTGAAGAGCTGAGGGTTCCACTCAGAACCCCTCCCCATAGCCCTGGGTTCGGCCTGCAGTCCACTTGCTAAGGTCTGCTGGTTCAGACCCTTGCCCCACACTGGGAAATGCTGCTTGTGAGCACCTAAGGCCTTCTCTTGGCCAGGTGGTTCACAGAGATTGCAGTACCAACTCCTTGGTTACCGCTGGAGTCCACAACGCTGTCTTCTTGGTTACTGTTGGCTTCTGTTAACGTGCACGAGAGGTCAGTGGTATTGCTAATGGGAACCTTGTAAGCCAAAAACTCTGAAATTGGTGGGAAAGATGAAGCACTTAAAACTTGCTTGCTGTGCACTCCCCATGTAACTCTGAGGCTCTCGTGTGAGTTAGTTGGTCACAGGATAAGTCAGATTGACACCAGCTCACTGGTCAATCTCAAGAAAATTCCCATGCAGTGACATACACTGTAAAACACCATGAAATTGCCAACTCAGTAGCACATTCCTCATAAATATTAATTTTGGCTCCAAGAGACCCAAAGTTTAGCTCAAAAACTGGAATCCTTGAGCTTCAAAGAATTGAGCACAGTGCTTTCTGACACATCTGCTCATTTTGTGTCTCTCCAAAGTTGTAGATATCCTGAGAACTAGCAAAATCTTATTAAATATAACTGAGAATTACAGTGACCATTATGGGGCACATTTGATGAATGTTTCATTTAAAAAGTGCACTGGAAAACAAGGGATCCCAAACCAAAGAAACAGAATGAGATACCTATTTTAATTCATATGCAGAAGCTTTCAAAAAGACTTCAAGTTTCTGGAATAACTTCGTTGAAAGTTTTGTTGCAATAGGCTAACAAAACATTAAAGTCACAAGAGGTACCTGAAACTATAGAAAATAAGGTTTCTGAGACTTCTACTGTTCCCTTCTACCCTTCTTGAGTTTTCATGTTCTACTAGTCCTCTATCCATTGTCTTTTCATTCTGAAGAGATTATTTAACAGCTCCTTTTAAAATAATACAAAATTAAAGGCCATAGTTAAATAATTTCCTGAACCCAAAGAGCATCCCCCAACATTTTCTGAAATATTTAGAATCCTTTTTGGGACCTATGACTCCAGGCTGTCAGCTCTTTGTCAGTCGTGTACATTCTGGTAGGATCTGTGTATGTGAGCATTCTCAGTCACTTCAGTCGTGTCTGACTCTTTGCAACCCAATGGACTGTCGCCTGCCAGGCTTCTCTGTCCATGGAATTCTCCAGGCAAGAATATTGGAGTGGGTTGCCATGCCCTCCCCAGGGGATCTTCCTGACCTAGGGATCAAACTTGAGTCATCTGTGGCTCCTGCATTGCAGGTGGATTCTTTACTCTGAGCCACCAGGAAAGCCCAGTAGGATCTGGGGAAGTCCCCAAATAGATGCTGGAGGCAGACTGGCATAACTCCAATGAAGATATCTGAGATCCTCAATCTTCAATACTGTTCCCTTGAAAGTCAGGGGGAAAAAAAGAACAAACTTGAAAAATAGCAAGCAATCTGTTAAGAGCCATTTCTAGAATCTTTCCTGCCCACAGTAACTGGTGCACTGTTCAAACCTGCAAACAAAAGAAAAATGAATCTGTGGCTAATTTCAAAGTCTGGAAGCTCTCTTCCTATAGCATTTTGGATTCCACATAACAAAAGAAGATCCTCAACTTTTCCTTGCTGCCTTATTTGTAAACTAATTATCTCCTGAGATTAGTGGGTTGATTAGAAAGAAGAAAATAGGGTGAGAAGCCAAAGAACTGGCTGAACTTAGACCATAACTGAGCACTTTGAAAGAGCCTTGGAACAAGGCCACAGACAAAAGTCTGCCAAGTTATTACCCTACAGCGGCAAGGGTTCCATGGCCAGAAAATTAAAACAATACCTGGTTTTCTCAAATTACACTGCCTGGAGCAAATCATCAAACACTGGTCCAGGAATGTGTCTCCCTTTTGTTGTCAACTGGGGCATTGGAAATGAGATTGTCCCTGTATTGTTGATTCTGCTCACTGCACTAATTTTCTTGTTATATCTCACTGTGCACACTGTTCACTGAACTCAGGATAGGCAAAGCATGAGCTAAGAGGCTGGAAGAAAATGCGAGGAGCCGTAGGAACTGCAGACACATTTTTCTCTCCTGGGTGGCACAAAAGACATTCCACAATTCCCTCCTCTCCCGGCTGACCCAAAGGACACAGCCGTCATGCATCAGTAATTGCCCCCATGTTCTGGGTGGAGCACTCATACAGATGTTAAAGGTGAATTCTTTAACATCTGAGCCACCAGGGAAGCTCCAGATAGACACAACTAAATCCAAAATGACTCCAATATCCATGAAAGGCTGAGTTCCTATACAGTCTCATGCCAACAGCAGAAATCCCAATGGCCTAGGAGATAATCATCCTCTGTACTACACACTATAATACTTCTAGTCTGCCTGTCCAGAATCCTAGTAGATGATGATATTTTGTTTAACGCTTGAAAGCTATTAATAATGTCATTATTATGACATAAGTATTTCCCATTTCCCAGTTGTTCCAAACTTGAACATTCTTTTGTCACAAGTTCCACCACACGCAAGATAGGTTCACTATTGTGGTCCCATGTGCAGTTTTTTTCAATATCCCTGTAGATCCCAACAGATAATACCCGCAGACTTAGGAGATATTGTGGATTTGGTTCCTATTTACTGCAATAAAATGAATATGGCAATAAAGCAAGTCATATGATTTTTTTTTTGGGGGGGGTGGTTTCCCATTGCATATAAAATTTCTCTTTACATTATACTGTAGGCTGCTAAAAGGTCTTGTAGGTCCTCATAGAACCATTCAACTTCAGCCTCTTCAGCGTTACTGGTTGGGGCATAGGCTTGGATTACCATGCTACTGAATGGGTTGCCTTGGAAACAAACAGAGATCATTCTGTCGTTTTTGAGATTGCATCCAAGTACTGCATTTCAGACTCTCTTGTTGACCATGATGGCTACTCCATTTCTTCTAAGGGATTCCTGCCCACAGTAGTAGATATAATGGTCATCTGAGTTAAATTCACCCATTCCAGTCCATTTTAGTTACCTGATTCCTAGAATGTCGACATTCACTCTTGCCATCTCCTATTTGACCACTTCCAATTTGCCTTGATTCATGAACCTAACATTCCAGGTTCCTATGCAATATTGCTCTTTACAGCATCGGACTTTGCTTCTATCACCCATCACATCTGCAACTGGGTTTTACTTTGTCTTCATCCCTTCATTCTTTCTGGAGTTATTTCTCCACTGATCTCCATTAGCATATTGGGCACCTACCGACCTGGGGAGTTCCTCTTTCAGTATCCTATCAATTTGCCTTTTCCAACTGTTCCTACTTTTCCTTAGAAGAAATGGAGTAGCCATCATAGTCAACAAGAGTCCGAAATGCAGTACTTCGATGCAATCTCAAAAATGACAGAATGATCTCTGTTCCTTTCCAAGGCAAACCATTCATTATCACGGTTATCCGAGCCTAGGCCCCAACCAGTAACGCTGAAGAAGCTGAAGTTGAACAGTTCCATGCAGACCTACAATACCTTTTAGAACTAACACCCAAAAAAGATATCCTTCTGATTTATAGAGTACTGGAATGTAAAAGAAGGAAGTCAAGAAACACCTGGAGTAACAGGCAAATTTGGCCTTGGAGTACAGAATGAAGCAGGGCAAAAGCTAGTAGAGTTTTGCCAAGAGAATGCACTGGTCATAGCAAACACCCTCTTCCAACAACACAAGAGGAGACTCTACACATGGACATCACCAGATGGTCGACACCAAAATCAGATTGATTATATTCTTTGCAACCAAAGATGGAGAAGCTCTATACAGTCAGCAAAAACAAGACCAAGAGCTGACTGTGGCTCAAATCAGGAACTCCTTATTGCCAAATTCAGACTTAAACTGAAGAAAGTAGGGAAAACCACTAGACCATTCAGGTATGACCTAAATCAAATCCCTTATGACTTTACAGTGGAAGTGAGAAATAGATTTAAGGGACTAGATCTGATAGAGTGCCTGATGAACTATGGACGGAGGTTCGTGACATTGTATGAGAGACAGGGATCAAGACCATCCCCATGGTAAAGAAATGCAAAAAAGGCAAAATGGTTGTCAGAGAAGGCCTTACAAATAGCTGTGAAAAGAAGAGAAGTGAAAAGCAAAGGAGAAAAGGAAAGATTTTCCCATTTGAATGAAGTGTTCCAAAGAATAGCCAGGAGAGATAAGAAAACCTTCCTCAGCAATCAATGCAAACAAATAGAGGAAAACAACAGAATGGGAAAGATTAGAGATCTCTTCAAGAATATTAGAGATACCAAGGGAACATGTCAAGCAAAGATGGGTTCGACAAAGGACAGAAATGGTATTGACCTAACAGAAGCAGATGATATTAAGAAGAGGTGGCAAGAATACACAGAAGAACTATACAAAAAAGATCTTAACAACCCAGAAAATCACAATGGTGTGATCACTGACCTAGAGCCAGACATCCTGGAATGTGAAGTCAAGTGGGCCTTAGAAAGCATCACTATGAACAAAGCTAGTGGATGTGATGGAATTCCAGTTGAGCTATTTCAAATCCTGAAAGATGATGCTATGAAAGTGCTGCACTCAATATGCCAGCAAATTTGGAAAATTCAGCAGTGGTCACAGGACTGGTAAAGTCAGTTTTCATTCCAATCCCTAAGAAAGGTAATGCCAAAGGATGCTCAAACTGCTGGACAATTGCACTCATCTCACATGCTAGTAAAGTAATGCTCAAAATTCTCCAAGCCAGGCTTCAGCAATATGTGAACCATGAACTTCCAGATGTTCATGCTGGTTTTAGAAAAGGCAGAGAAACCAGAGATCAAATTGCCAACATTTGCTGGATCATTGAAAAAGAAACCGAGTTCCACAAAACATCTATTTCTGCTTTATTGACTACACCAAAGTCTTCAACTGTGTAGATCAGAATAAACTGCAGAAAATTCTGAAAAAGATGGGAATACCAGACCACCTGACCTGCCTTCTGAGAAACCTGTATGCATGTCAGGAAGCAACAGTTAGAACTGGACATGGAACAACAGACTGGTTCCAAATCAAGAAAGGAGTATATCAAAGTTGTATATTGTCACCCTGCCTATTTAACTTATATGCAGAGTACATCATGAGAAATGCTGGACTGGAAGAAGCACAAGCTGGAATCAAGATTGCCGGGAGAAATATCAATAACCTCAGATATGCAGATGACACCACCCTTATGGCAGAAAATGAAGATGAACTAAAAAGCCTCTTGATGAACGTGAAAGAGGAGAGTGAAAAAGTTGGTGTAAAGCTCAACGTTCAGAAAACTAAAATCATGGCATCTGGTCCCATCACTTCATGGGAAATAGATGGGGAGACAGTGGAAACAGTGTCAGACTTTATTTTTTTGGGCCCCAAAATCATTGCAGGTGGTGATTGCAGCCATGAAATTAAAAGACACTCGTTGGAAGGAAAGTCATGACAAACCTAGATAGCATATTAAAAAGCAGTGATATTACTTTGCCAACAAAGGTCCATCTGGTCAAAGCTATGGTTTTTCCAGTGGTCATGTATGGATGTGAGAGTTGGACTGTGAGGAAAGCTGAGCACGGAAAAATTGATGCTTTTGAGCTATGGTGTTGGAGAAGACACTTGAGAGTCCCTTGGACTGCAAGGAGATCCAATCAGTCCATCCTAAAGGAGATCAGTCCTGGGTGTTCATTGGAAAGACTGATGCTGAAGCTGAAAGTCCAATACTTTGGCCACCTCATGTGAAGAGTTGACTCATTGGAAAAATTCCCGATGCTGTGAGGGATTGGGGGCAGGAGGAGAAGGAGACAACAGAGGATGATATTGCTGGATGGCATCACCGACTTGATGGACATGAGTTTGAGTAAACTCTGGGAGTTGGTGATGGACAGAGAGGCCTGGCGTGCTGCGATTCATAGGGTATCAACGAGTTTGACACGACTGAGCGACCGAACTGAACTGAACTGTAGTCTACTAAGTGTGTGATAACATTATGTCTAAAAGTCATATACATACCTTAATTAAATAATATGTTATTGCTAAAAGATGCTAACCATCATCTGAGCCTTTAGTGTGTCCTAACCTTTTTTCTGGTAAAGGGTCTTGTCTTGATAGTGGCTACTTACTGATGTGATGGTTGCTGATGGTTGGGATGGCTGTGGCAATTTCTTGAAATAAGATGGTGAAATCTGCTGCATTGATTGACTCTCTCATAAATGATTTCTCTGTAGCATGTAATGATGTTTGATAACATTTACCCACAGTAGCGTCTCTCAAAACTGGTATAAATCCTCTCAAAACCTGCAGCTGCTTAATGAACTATGTGTATGTGATATTTTAAGTCCTTTGTTGTCATTTCAACAATCAATAAAGCTTGTTATCTTATATGAGTGAAGTTTGTGGCACTCTAGAACAATTGCAACAGTAACATCAAAGATCACTGATTACAAATCATCATAAAAATATAATAACAATAAAAAATTTAGAAATATTGCAAGAATTTCCAAAGCAAAACAAAACAAAAAACAGTGACAGAGAAAAATGAAGTGAGTAAATGCTGTTGGAAAAAAGGGTGCTGGTGCTGATAGACTAACTTGACACAATGCAGCTTGGTTCAGAGGTTTATGTCTACACCAACTGCCTTAAGGCTATAGCTGTAGCTGCAAGGTTAGTACAAACCTCAGTGAACTTAACTCTTAATAGTGGCATTTGTTGACAATCTCCACAGGCTGACCAAAGTCTTCTTAATTCTGAATTGACTTAGCATTTCTCTCAAGCAGCTTCATATCCTGTGACATCCTTCTGCTTTTATCAACTTATCTGCATTTTAAATGTTATGATTTTCTTAATCTTATGTAATGACCCTTGCTTGACCAGATCAAACCCCAATACTGTGAGGTAAAGTCCCATTTTGTGAACTGTGACCTGATTTGCAAAACTCTGTGTGTTTCTGACTAATTCTGATCTAATTTTGTTTGTTGATGGGTCATGTCATACTGTAAAAATGAAAGAGAGGATTTCTAAGCTGGTTACGCTGTTACTTCCCAGTATAAACTACCTGAGAGGGTAAATCTCCCACAGGCTGAATCAGCCCAGAAAGCAGTGCTCCATGCTCTAAGCCTATCAGCTATGAGAAGGACAAACTTTTAATAATATTTATGCTTATAGTCAGTATGTTGGGTCATCCATGATATGGTGGAGGTTATGGAAATAAAGGGGTTTCCTTATGCCCTCTGGGCCTACAACAAAACATGGACAGAAAATGAACAACCTTCTTATTGCTATTCTCTTACCTTCTAAGGTTGTTCTCATCAAAGTTGAGATCAACACGGGAAAGACTGAATCGAAGTGTCACGGAAACACTCTGCTTGCTTGACTTTCAAACAAAAGCAACAGAATCCCAACAGCATGCCACATGTGAATAGGACATCTGTGTTGCTTCTGCAAAAATGACCCTTTGTCACCAGACTTTCACCATCTTGATGCCCTGTGACATAACAACAGTCTGGTTTGCATCAGAGAAATCATAATGGATAAACGGTGGTTGTATATGCAGGGCTATGGGAAACCCAAGACCACTGCTTGGTTCTTTCCAGATCCCTGACAAACCTGATTTTTCAATTTGCATGTTTTTGTTGCAGCAAAAGCAGAAATGAGTAAATGGCTTTAGGCACAAAACAACCAAATATACCTTCAAGAGCTAAGGCATCTTGGTTATTCTTTAGCTGTTACTACTAGCAAACACTCGTAGCTAGAATTGTCCTTCATAAAGCTAATTACTCTCTGACTCCATATGAATTATACTCTGTATTTGGCATTCTTCTACCTTTACACTCCTTTGGAGCATCATACATTTCAAAAAGAAGATCACAGCCTTGGCTTATAATCCCAGGGACACAAGACCCAGTTGTTGAGCTGCTTATGCCAGATTTGGCCATAAAATATGCAAAATAAAAAATAATTCAAGCTTGTCACTGCCTTGAGCTTCATCTCCTACCCTAGGCTATATGCCCTAACTGTAATACTCTTCACTACTTGCTCTGGAGGGTAACACAGTTCTTGAAGTGGCAGCCTGCTGTGTTCCCTTTTTGCTGGCAAAGAAATAAAGCTACATTTTCTTTTTCCTCCAAAACTCTGACTCTGTATTTCTATTCAGCATTGTTGCACAGAGAGCCAAGATTTTGGCAGCACTCTCATGTCCCCTGGTATAGCTAAGATGACTCAAATTATGAACAGACTTCATTGGGGAGGACACAGGAGAAGACACAGACCAAGCAAGATGGTAGGAGAGATGAAAGCATGTTTAGAATCAAACCCCATACCCACCAGAGATGCTCAGAGGGTTCAAACAAGCCTTGTGCACACCAGGACCCAGAGACCCCACAGAGACTGAGCCAGAACTGTATTTGAGTGTCTCCTGTAGAGATATGGGTGAATAGCAGATTTCTGCAGAGGCAGAAATTAAAAGACTTGGGTATGGCATAAGCCCTCTTGGAGAAGATCACCATTAACCCTACCATAGAGCCACCTGAACGTACATGGACTGGTGAAACAGACTATTGGAGAACACAAACAAAAGCTTGTGTGCACCAGAACCCAGAAGAAAGGATCAGTGACCCCAGAAGAGACTGACCCAGACTTGCCCATGAGTGTCCAGGAGTCTCCAGCGGAGCCATGGGTTGGCGATGGCCTGCTGCAAGGTCGGGGGCACTGAGTGTAGCAGTGCCTGCATGGGACCTTTTGAAGGAGGTCGCCATTACCTTCATTACCTCCACCAGAGTTTGGCCTCAGGTCAAAAAACAGGGAGGGTTGTTTGACCTGAGGCCCTACCCATCAACAGAAAAGTGGATTAAAGATTTACTGAGCATGGCCCTGCCCATCAGAACAAGACCCACCTTCCCCCTCAGTCAGTCTCTTCCATGAGGAAGCTTTCATAAGCCTCTTATCCTTCCCCATCAGAGGGCAGACAGAATGAAAACCACAATCACAGGAAACTAACCAATCTGATCACGTGGACCACAGTCTTATCTAACTCAATGAAACTATGAGCAATACCCTGTAATGCCACCCAAGATGGACGGATCATGGTGGAGAGTTCTAACAAAACGTGCTGTACTGGAGAAGGGAATGGCAAACCACTTTAGTATTCTTGCCTTGAGAACCCCATGAACACTATGAAAAGGCAAAAAGATAGGGCACTGAAAGATGAACTCCCAGGCCGGTAGGGGCCCAATATGCTACTGGAGGTCAGTGGAGAAATAACTCGAAAAAGAGTGAAGAGACAATGCCAAAACAAAAACACACCCATGGATGTGACTGGTGATGGAAGTAAAGCCCGATGCTGTAAAGAGCAATATGGAAAGAAATCTGGAGTGTTAGGGCCAGGAATCAAGGCAAATTGGAAGTGGTCAAACAAGAAATGGCAAGAGTAAACATCGACATTTGAGGAATAGTGAACTAAAATGGACTGGAATGGGAGAATTTAACTCAGATGACCATTATATCTACTACTGTGGGCAAGAATCCCTTAGAAGAAATGGAGTAGCCATCATAGTCAACAAAAGAGTCTGAAATACAGTACTTGGATGCAATCTCAAAAGCGACAGAATGATCTGTTTGTTTTCAAGGCAAACCATTCAATATCACAGTAACTCAAGTCTATGCCCCTACTAGAAACGCTGAAGAAGCTGAAGTTGAATGGTTCTATGAAGACATACAAAACCATCAAGAACTAGCATCCCCAAAAGATGTTCTTTTCATTATACGGGACTGGAATGAAAAAGAAAGAAGTCAAGAGATATGGAGTAAGGCAAATCTGGCCTTGGAGTACAAAACAAAGCAGGTCAAAGGCTAACAGAGTTTTGCCAAGAGAACACACTGGTCCTGGCAAACACCATCTTCCAACAACATAAGAGAAGATTCTACATATCTGGTCAATACTTCAATCTGATGGATTATGCTCTTTGCAGCTAAAGATGGAGAGGATCTATACAGTAAGCAAAAATAAGACTGGGAGCTGACAATGGCTCAGATCATGAGTTCCTTATTACCAAATTCAGACTTAAATTGAGAAAGTAGGGAAAACCATTAGACCATTCAGGTATGACCTATATCAAATCCCTTATGATTTTTATACTGTGAAAATGACAAATAGAGTCAAGGGATTAGGTCTGATAGACAGAGTGCCTGATGAACTATGGGTGGAGGTCCATGACATTGTACAGGGGGCAATGATCAAGACCATCCCCAAGAAAAAAAAATGCAAAAAGGCAAAATGGTTGTCCGAGGAGGTCTTACAAATAGCTGAGAAAAGAAGAAAAGTTAAAGGGAAAGGAGAAAAGGAAAGATATACCCATGTGAATGCAGAGTTCTAAAGAATAGCAAGGAGAGACAAGAAAGCCCTCCTCGGTGATCAATGCAGAGAAATAGAGGAAAACAATGCAATGGGAAAGACGCGATCTCTTCAAGAAAATTAGAGATATCAAGGAAACACTCATGGAAAGATGGGCATAATAAAGGACAGGAACGGTGTGGACCTAAAAGAAGCAGAAGATATCAAGAAGAGATGACAAGAACACACAGAAGAACTATACAAAAAACATCTTCATGACCCAGATAACCACGATGGTGTGATCACTCACATGGAGCCAGGCATCCTGGAATGTGAGGTCAAGTGGGCCTTAGGAAGCATCACTATGAACAAAGCAAGTGGAGGTGATGGAATTCCAGTTGAGCTATCTCAAATCCTAAAAGATGATGCTGTGAAAGTGCTGCACTCAGTATCCCAGCAAATTTGGAAAATCAGCAATGACCACAGGACTAGAAAAATTCTGTTTTAATTCCAATCTCAAGGAAAAGCAATGACAAAGAATGCTCAAACTACTGCAAAATTGCACTCATCTCACACGCTAGCAAAGTAATGCTCAAAATTATCCACACCAGGCTTCAACAGTATGTGAACCATGAACTTCCAGA
This sequence comes from Muntiacus reevesi, assembly GCF_963930625.1. Lineage (NCBI taxonomy): Eukaryota > Metazoa > Chordata > Mammalia > Artiodactyla > Cervidae > Muntiacus > Muntiacus reevesi. Next base: position 3,423,813 of record NC_089264.1, read on the forward strand.
TGTTCAAACTGGATTTAGTAAAACAAAGGAATCAGAGATCAAATTGCCAACATCTCTTGGATCATCAAAAAAGGAAGAAGTTCCAAAAATACACATGCTTCTGCTTTATTGACTATGCCAAAGCCTTTGACTGTGTGGATCACAAAAAACCTGGAAAATTCTTAAAGAGATGGGAATACCAGACCACCTTACCTGCATCCTGAGAAATCTGTATACTGGTCTAGGAGCAACAGCTAGAACTGGACATGGAACAACAGACTGGTTCCAAATCGAGAAATGGGTACATCAAGGCTGTATATTGTCACCCTGCTTATTTAACTTATATGAGAAATGCATCATGAGAAATGCTGGACTAGATGAAGTACAAGCTGGAATAAAGATTTCCAAGAGAAATATCAATAACCTCAGATATGCAGATGACCCCACCCTTTTGTCAGAAAGCAAAGAGCTAAAGAGCCTCTGGATGAAAGTGAAAGAGGAGAGTGGAAAAGGTGGTTTAAGACTCAGCATTCAGAAAACTAAGATCATGGCATCCGGTGCCATCACATCATGGAAAATAGATGGGGAAACACTGGAAACAGCAACAGACTTTATTTATTTATTTATTGGATTCCAAAATCACTGCAGATGGTGAGTGCAGCAAAGAATTTAAAAGACACTTGCTCCTTGGAAGAAAAGTTATGATGAACCTAGACAGCATAATAAAAAGCAGAGACGTTACTTTGCCAACAAAAGTCCATCTAGTCAAAGCTATGTTTTGTTGTTGTTGTTGTTTTGTTTTGTTTTGTTTTTCTTCTAGTGGTCATGTATGGATGTGAGAGTTGGACTATAAAGAAAGGTGAGCACCAAAGAATTGATGCTTTTAGACTGTGGTGTTGGAGAAGACTCTTGAGAGTCCCTTGGACTGCAAAGAGATCAAACTAGTCCATCCTAAAGGAAATCAGTCCTGAATATTCATTGAAGGACTGATGCTGAAGCTGAAACTCCAATACTTTGCCCAGCTGATGTGAAGAATTGACTCATTTGAAAAGACCCTGATGCTGGGAAAGATTGAAGGTGGGAGGAGAAGGGGTCAACAGAGGATGAAATGGTTGGATGGCATCACCGACTCAATGAGCATGAGTTTGAGTAACTCCGGAAGTTGGTGATGGACAGGGAAGCCTGCCATGCTGCAGGCTACGGGGTCACATATTGTCGAACCTGACTGAACTGAACTGATATTCCATAGTGTATATGCACTACAACTTCTTGATCCATTCAAGTGTCAATGGACATCTAGGTTGCTTCCATGTTCTAGCTATTGTAAATAATGCTGCAATCAGCAATGGGATATGTGTGTCTTTGTCAATTTTGATTTCCTCAGGGTATATACCTAGGAGTGGGATTGCTGGGTCATATGGTGGTTTTATTCCTAGAGTTTTAAGGAATCTCCATACCATCTTCTATAGTGGCTGTATCAATTTACATTCCCACCAATAGTGCAAGAACATTCTTTTTTCTCCACACCATCTCAGCATTTATTGTTTGTAGACTTTTTGATCATGGCCATTCTCACTGGTGTGAGGTGATATCTCTTTGCAGTTTTGATTTGCATTACTCTAATAATAAGCAATGTTGAGCATCTTTTAATGTGTTTGTTAGCCATCTGTATGTATTCTTTTGAGAAATGTCTGTTTAGGTCTTTTTCCCAGTTTTTGAATGGGTTTTTTGTTTGTTTGTTTTTGGTATTGAGTTGTATGAGCTACTTGTATATTTTGTAGATTAATTCTTTGTCAGTTGTTTCATTTACTACTCTTTTCTCCCATTCTGAGGGTTGTCTCTTCACCTAGTTTATAGTTTCCTTTGCTGTGCAAATGCTTTTAAGTTTAATCAAGTCCCACTTGTTTATTTTTGTTTTTATTTCCATTACTCTAGGAGGTAGGTCATAAAGGATCTTACTTTGATTTATGTCATTGAGTGTTCTGCCTATATTTTCCTCTAAGAGCTTTATATTTCTGATCTTTAATCCATTTTGAATTTATCTTTTTGTATGGCATTAATAAGCGTTCTAATTTTATTCTTTTATAGGTAGCTGTCCAGTTTTCCCAGCACCATCTATTGAAGAGGTTGTCTTTACTCCATTATATATTCTTGCATCCTTTGTCAAAAATAAGATACCCAGAGGTGCATGGGTATATTTATGGGCTTTCTATCTTATTCCATTGGTCTATATTTCTGTTTTTCTGGCAGTACCATACTGTCTTGATGTCTGTAGCTTTGTAGTTTAATCTGAAACAGAAAGATCAATTCCTCTAGCTCCATTCTTCTTTCTCAAGACTGCTTTGGCTATTTGTGGTCTTTTGTGTTTCCATATGAATTGTGAATTTGTTTGTCCTAGTTCTGTGAAAAATGCCATAGGTTGCATTTGGTAGTATAGTAATTTTCACAATATTGATTCTTCTTACCCAGGAACATGGAATATCTCTCCATAATTTATGTCATCTTTGATTTCTTTCATTATTATCTTATAATTTTCTGTGTACAGTTATTTTGTCTCCTTCAGTTCAGTGCAGTTCAGTTCAGTCACTCAGTCGTGTCCGACTCTTTGTGACCCCATGAATCACAGCACACCAGGTCTCCCTGTCCATCACCAACTCCCACAGGTCACGCAAACTCATGTCCATCGAGTCGGTGATGCCATCCAGCCATCTCATCCTCTGTCATTCCCTTCTTCTCCTGCCCCCAAGCCCTCTCAACATCAGGGTCTTTTCCAATGAGTCAACTCTTCGCATGAGGTGGCCAAAGTATTGGAGTTTCAGCTTCAGCATCAGTCCTTCCAATGAACACCCAGGACTTATCTCCTTTAGGATGGACTGTTTGGATCTCCTTGCAGTCCAAGGGACTCTCAAGAGTCTTCTCCAACACCACAATTCAAAAGCATCAATTTTTCAATGCTCAACTTTCTTAGTCCAACTCTCACATCCATACATAACCACTGGAAAACCCATAGCCTTGACTAGACAGACCTTTGTTGGCAATGTAATATCTCTGCTTTTTAATATGCTATCTAGGTTTGTCATAACTTTCCTTCCAAGGAGTTTATTCCTAGATATTTAATTCTTTTTGTTACAATGGTGAATGGATCAATTCCTTAATTTCTCTTTCTGATTTTTCATTGTTAGTATATATAAATGCATGAGATTTCTGTGTATTGATTTTGTATCCTGCAACTTTGCTAAATTCACTGATTAACTCTAGTAATTTTCTGATACTATCTTTAAGGTTTTCAATGTACAGTGTCACATCAATTGCAAACAGTGAGAGCTTTACTTCTTTTCCAATCTGGATTCCTTTTATTTATTTTTCTTCTCTGATTACTGTAGCTAGGTCTTCCAGAACTATGTTGAATAATAGTGGTGAAAGTGGATACCCTTGTCTGGTTCCTGATCTCAGGGGGAATCCTTTCAGTTTTTCACCATTGAGAATAATGTTTGCTCTAGGCTTATCATATATGGCCTTTACTGTGTTGAGGTAGGTTCCTTATATGCCCATTTTTGGAAGCATTTAAATCATAAATGGGTGCTAAATTTTGTCAAATGCTTTTTCTACCTCTTTTGAGGTTATATGGTTTTTATGTTTTAATTTGTTAATATGATTTATGACATTGATTCATTTGCATATATTGAAGAATCCTTGCATCCCTGAAATAAGCCCAAGTTGATCATGGCATATGAGCTTTTTGATGTGTTGCTGAATTCTGCTACCTAAAATTTTGTTGAGTATTTTTGCATCTATATTCATCAGTGATATTGGCCTGTAGTTTTCTTTTTTTGTCTTCTCTTTGTCTGATTTTGGTATCAGGGTGCTGGTGGCCTCGTAGAGTGAGTTTGGAAGTGTTCCTTCCTCTGCAGTTTTTTGAAAGAGTGTTAGAAGGATAAGCATTAGCTCTTCTCTAAATGTTTGATAGGATTCTCCTGTGAAGCCATTGGGTCTTGGGCCTTTGTTTTTTGGGAGATTTTTGATGACAGCTTCAATTTCACTGCTTGTAATTGGGTTGTTCATAATTTATATTTCTTTCTGGATCAGTCTTGGAAGATTGAACTTTTCTAAGAATCTGTCCATTTTTTCCAAGTTATCTATTTCATTGCCATATAGTTGTTCATACTAGTCTCTTATAAACCTTTGTATTTCTGCATTGTCTGTTGTAACCTCTCCTTTTTCATTTCCAATTTTGCTGATTTTATTCTTCTCTCTTTTTTTCTTGATGAGTCTGGCTAAAGGTTTGTCAATTTTGTTGATCTTCTCAGAGAACCAGCTTTTATTTTTGTTAATCTTTACTATTGCTTATTTCATTTATTTTTCAATCATTCCTGCTCAAATCCTTATGATTCCCTTCCTTGTACTAATTTTGGGATTTTTTTGTTGTTGTTCTTCTTCTTTTTCCAGTTGTTTTAGATGTAAAGCTAGGTTGTCTACAGAAAAGAAATAATTTCTACCATTTTATCTTCTAGCTCACTGATTTGTTCTTCTGCTTCAGATATTCTGCTATTGATTCCTTCCAGAGTATTTTTAATTTCAGTAATTGTGCTATTTGTTTCTGTTCATTTATTCTTTAATTTTTCTAGGTCTTTTTAATTGATTCTTGCATTTTCCCCATTTTGTTTTCAAGGTTTTTGATCATCTTTACTATAATTATTCTGAATTTTTTTTAAGTAGTTTGCCTATTTCTTCTTCATTTGTTCGGACTTCTGTGTTTCTAGTTTATTCCTTTCTTTGAGTAGCATTTCTCTGTCTTTTCATTACTTTTTTTTTTTTTAAACATGCTGTGTTTCAGGTCCCCTTTGCCCATACTTCAAGAAAAGTTAATTCTTCACTTGGAAAAGGTTGAATTCCTTCCTCCTTTTAATTTCTGCCCTCCTAGGGTTGGTTCAGTGGTTTGTGTAAGCTTGGTATAGGGTGAGACTTGTACTTAGTTTTTATTTTCTTGTTTGTTTTTCCTCTGATGGGCAAGGCTGAGTGAGATGGTGATCCTGTCTGCTTATGATTAGGTTTGTATTTTTGTTTTGCTTGTTGTTTAGATGAGGCATCCTGTACAGAGTGCTACTGGTGGTTGGGTGATGCTCGGTCTTATATTCAGGTGGCTTAGTTTGTGTGAGTTCTCACTATTTGATACACCCTAGGGTTAGTTCTCTGGTAGTCTAGGGTCTTGGAGTCAGTGCTCCCACTCCAGTGGCTCAGGGCTTGATTTCTGATCAGGAACAATTTCACAAGTGGCTTGTTATGGCATTAAAGTGAGATTAAGACAAATATCCAAAAATGAGAAACCTAAGATGAACTTCAGACAAATGGCAGTTACAAAATTAGGTAAAAGATAATTAAAATAATAGAATATTCACCCCCATGAGCAAAGTCAAAACAGTCCAACAAAAATAAATTACAGTAGATTGACCTGGTGAACAAAGGAAATCATAAGTTATATTTACCAGTTAAGAACAAAACTAAGGCACAAACTGGAAAACAAAACTAAAGCAAGGTGCCAAGAGTGGAATAAAGCAATGAAAACAAATCTAGCAAATATATTGACAGGAAAAGAAGGAAAGAAAATAAAGAATAAATGTGCAAATTTAAATAGAGGTAGATATGAAAAAAGTGAAAGCTAGTCACTCAGTCGTGTCTGACTCTTTGTGACCCCAGGGACTGTAGCCAGCGAGGCTCCTCTGTCCATGGGATTCCCCGGGCAAGAATATTGGAGCGGGTTGCCATTTCCTTCTTCAGGGGATCTTCCCGACTCACGGATGGAACCCAGGTCTCCCTCATTGCAGGCAGAGTCTTTACCGTCTGAGCCACCAGGGGAGCTATAGAAGATTTATCAAGGTAGACATACCTCTGTTTGTCAGGGAATGTTCGACGGGAGGATTCCTACAGGCTGTCTCTCATGAGTCCTTTGTCCCTCTTCAAGCGGAACAGCACGCTGCTCCCACGGACTGAGGTCATTGTGTGAGGCAAGCATGAGTCTCCTTTAGTAAACATTCTCCTTAGGACAAAACAACTTAATCTCCTTCCCCTTTCTTGAGATATGGTTTGTCTCCTGACCTTGTGACTAACATTACCCCTTGTTCCCTTGGTAATGGTTGCTGTACATTTGGTTTTCTGATCTCTATCATTCCCGAAAGAAGTTTCTTGTACTGCAGCCTATATATACTCATAGAAAAATCATTAAAGCACCTTTGATCCATCAGAGTTTAGGTCCCCGGGTCTTTTCTCTCTCTCTCTCTCTCTCTCTCTCTCTCTCTCTCTCTCTCTCTCACTCTTTTTCTGGCTGACTCTCTGGAGCGTGGAGACCTGTCATGCTCACTTTTCTGCCCGGGCTTCTAAGACCCCCTCAAGAGGGCGCCTGGTGCCTTCGTGAGCGATGCAAGTCCTGTATCAAGGACTTTATTGGTCCTCTGCGTAAACCGAGGGATATCAGCCTCTTTCTCTCTTTCACTTTCTTATCGTCGACTCCGTACCACCAGGTTTTGGTCCATTAAAGGACCCCAACACTATTTATTTATAGAGGTAGATATAGAAGATTTATATACATTAAAGATTAACTGAAAGGGGAAAAGAACAGTAGGAAAGGCAAGCAAAGGAATAAATGTAGAAAAAGTATAATATGTTTAAAAAATAAAATTATAAGAAAGAGAAAAAAAATAAGGAAGAAAAAAGCAAAATAAATAAACAAATAAAAGGAAAACTCCACAGAACTGCAAAAGCCCAACATAGAGGCAGAGGTTTATAACAACAGAAAAAAGTGTGACTGAATATACACATATGCATATACACCCATAAGCAAAATCAAAACAAATCCAACAAAAATAAAGTACAATAAATTGACCTGGTGAATAAAGGAAACCAAAAATTATATTTATCAGAGAAAAACTAATTAAAGCACAAACTGGAAAACAAAACTAAATCAAGCTGCCAACTGGGGAATAAAGCAATGAAAACAAAACTAACAAATATGTTGTGAAGAAAGGAGAGAAAGAAAAGAAAGAAAGAATAGGTAAGCCCAGTTAGATAGAGGTAGATAAAGACAATGTATATATGTTAAAGTTAACTGCAAGGGAGAAACAGTAGGGAAAGCAAACAAAGGAATAAATGTAGAAAAAATAGTAATAGATTTTAAAAATTAAAATTAAAAAAAGGAGAAAAAAAAAAAAAAAGGAAAGCTCCACAGAACTGCAAAAGGCCAGTGTTGAAGGAGAGGTTTATAACAACAATAAAAGACTTCAATTGAGAAAAAAAAATAAAGCTCAAAAGCTTAATTGGATTGCATAGTGCCAATAAAATTAACAACTAAAACAGAGGGAAGAAAAGGGATTTAAAAAAAATCCAAAAGCATCTACAGAACAAGTCAAAAAATAAGAATAATAAATGTTTTTCTTGAGTCACTGCTGTCAGAGTCCTTTCCCTCGCTGGGAGTCACAGTCCACCTCACTCCCTAGGATGCCCCCCAACAGTGTGCTGATCTCTGGACCTGCTCTGGGGGCAGCTCAGAGTCTAACCTGGTCCTAATCTTCTGTGTTCTTGCTCCAATGTCCACAGCTATCAGAACTAGTGCGTTTTCTTTTGTGGGATCTCTCAATGTCCTCTTATATATTCCATAGACACAGTGTCTACCTAGTTGACCATGTGGATTTAACCTGCAACTTGTACAGCTGGTGGGAAGGTTTTGGGTCTTCTCCCTTAGCCACACTGCCCCTGGGTTTCAACTGTGGTTTTATTTTCACCTCTGCATGTGGGTCGTTCACTGGGGTTTGCTCCTGAGGCTGCCCTGGAGGATTGGGTTTGCCCCTGTGAGGGCCAGGTGTGGAGGTGGTGCAGCGGCTTGGCTCACAGGGGTTCTGGCAGCACCAGGTACTCAGGTGAGTTGGCGGCTAGGGCAGCAGGAGATATAGTGCTCTAGAAAGGTATGGCAGCCAGTATTGGCCAATACACTCCAGTGTTGCTGTCTGGAGAACCCCACTGACAGAGAAGCCTGGCAGGGCACAGTCTACAGGGCCACAACGAGTTGGAAATGACCAAAGTGACCCCGCATGCACAGATCCGGGACTTTTTTTCCTGTGGCAGCTCTGCCCCAGTGAGGGTTGAGCCTGAAGGTGGGGCAGCTGCTTGTGTCACAGGGACCTGGTGGTGTCAGGTAGACAGGGGGATGGACTGCCTCATCCACAGGAGTTATGGCCCCATCAGAGTCTTTGTTTTTAAGCCTCTGGTAACTAGCGATCAGAAGGCCTCTCTGGCTAGTGTTTCTCCATAGCTCCACGCTTTCTGGCACTTAGAGGGCTCTCTTGCCTAGGGCTTTTGTCTGTTGTTCAGTGAGTTAGGCATCTAGAGTGCCCCTCCCTCTCACCCCCGGCTGGGGTCCTGTTCTGTAGATTGGCACATCAGGCACTTAAAGGGGCACCCTGGGTGGGGTCCTACTCTGTCATTCGGGTGCATCAGTCACTTAAAGGACACCCTGGGGGGCGGTGTTCTACTCTGCAGTTCAGTGCACCAGGCAGTTGATTCGCAGCCTCTCTATTGTTCAGCTGTCAGTGCTGGCGTGTGGGGAGAGAGAGGCTATGGTGATGGCTCCACCCCCTATGCATGACTCGACAGTGTCGCCTTGCTTCCTTGGCTTCCTGGCTTTCCTCCTCAGGCATTTCCCACACAATCTCCTCCCTCACGTCCTCTCTGTCTCTCCACAGTCAACAGCAGCCCTCACCCTGGGATTGCTCCACAATCCCTAAACTCCAGCTGCAATCCCTGCTCCTTCTAGGGGACCTGCATCCCTGTCTGGGGTATATGTCTGCGGCAAGGACCATCTGATTATCATTCCATTTAGGCTGCTGCAGATTAGCTGTTTCACTCTCAGCCTTAAATATTTCTCTTCTGAAGCAGACAATTACCCTAATATGGGAGTTGGACCCCTGCTTCAGTTCCCCCATTCACCAAGGGCAGGCCCAATCCTACTAACACTCCTGTTTTTATTCCTAGTTCCTTCATCCTACCAAGTTTTGCATAGGTCCATATATTCTTTTCCGGTGATCGGGCACTCCTGTTGGCTCTCAGCTGGTGTTCTGCAAGCACTTCTATGTCTGAAGGTGTATTCCTGATGTATCCATGGAGAGAGATGTACTCCACATCCAGCTACTCTTCTGCCATCTTGTTCTCTGAGATTTACTTCTTGTATGTTCTAAAAACTTAACTGACCCCTGGTTTGAATGAACAAATGCAAATATCTTATAAATAAATCCCCTTTGTTGCTGTTTAGTCACTAAGTTATCTCTGACTCTTTTGTTACCTCACAAACGGTAGCCCACCAGGATCCTCTATCCATGGGATTTCTCAGAAACACAGGAGTTGGTTGTAAAACAGTAGGTTGCCATTTCCTTCTCCAGGGAATCTTCCTGACCCAGGGATTGAACCTGTGTCTCCTGCATTGCAGGCAAATTCTTTACCAATGAGTCACCAGGAAGTCCAATAAATCTATTAACAATGCAATTTTAACTAGACTAGTTTATACCCTGACAGGATTTATCTTTGTCTGTGGTTGCTATTATGCTTCTTGGGTCTATGGATGTCTGGATAACTGATGTATGACCAGGCAGTGCCTCTTACATTATCCAGCTGTGGGTCTAACTGTCCACAACCAAACTGAGATATCACATTGATCAGCTCCCTAGAATTTGCATTGTTGAGCTAGAAGGGATCTACCAGGAGTCATTCATGATTCAGGATTCACTTTCTTTGGTAGGCCTCTACTTCCTTGATTAATAAGTGTAAATGTGGCTATGATTAGGAATCTCTATTTTAACTCCAAAGATACTTAAGAATCTTTTGCTAAAGCAATAGTCATTCAAAAAAGTTCCTAGAATCTCTTACCAAAATTACTCTTGATGATAAAAAAGCTATTGATTATATTTTAGCTGAGCAAGGAGATGTTTATGTGTTGCCAACACCACCTACTACCCCTGAATTGACAAATCTGGGGAGGCTGAAACTTAGCTATATAAACAAGAAAGTGATTCTTTCAATGGGATCTTTTTAAAAAAAATTTAATTACATAATTCTGATTGGTTTGGCTCTTGGGAACCATGGCTCTGAAGTGCACTCTAAACTTTGGGAATTATCCTGCTTATAACAATCACCAATCACAATAGTCTCCCCAGTGAGCTGTATTCTCTCAAGAGCTTTAAATGCAGTTTCAAAGTCACTAACTACCAATCTATGGTTTCCTTAAGATTGGAACATCAGACAAACAGGGAAGAGAAAGCCTAACTAAAGTAGGTGAACGCTAAGTAGTGACCTGTGAACACTCCAGAGATTCAACAAAAAGTCTCATAAGCTATGAATACTACACAAAGATCGGCAAAAACTTGTGAGAACTTCAGAGCAGAAGCACTAATGCTTTAAATTTTGATCACATCTCTAAGGGAAGCTGAGTCTGATCAATAGAAGGTAATTGTCAAAAACAAGACAAATGTGACTCCCGAATGGAGTCTCTTATGCTAAGCTCCACATCACCAAACTCAGACAACTCTTAGAAATGGAATGTTAATTCAGTCAATCAGGAATCACTTGACCTGCACTGGTGAGGTCATCCACCAGCCACTGAAGGAAAGTGACCTTGCCACAACCAATTCACATTTTGCTAGTATGATTTCCTTGCTCCCAATTCCTTCTGCCTATAAAGTTTTACATTTTGTATAGTTTCTTAGAGCATCATTATTTTGCAAATGGGATGCTCTCCAGTTCATGGATCATTGAAAAAGCCAATAAGATCTTTAAAACGTACTCAGTTAAATTTTTTTAAAACAGGTTCTACCTCAGAAATAAAAGAAATAGCTGAGTTTAGTCCCTTCACTTTCATCTGTAGCAGTCAAAGCAAATTTTTCTAACTTATATATTTCTTAGGTTTCAATTTTTCAACTTTTTTCCTTTCTTATCTGGTTAAGATATTATTTCAGCATCATTAATTGGTCATTTTAAGGTAAGTATATGTAACATATTGAGAAGAAAAAGAAAAATGCATTCATTTTAATTTCTCACTGAATTTTTCCTCTTTTCTCTTGTTCTAATTCCAACTTCCCACCCTGCTTTTTGACTACTCTGCAGCATGCATGAACTTTGCTGATTGACCAGGGATCAAAACTGTGTACCTTTTATTGGGAAAGTGGAGTCACAGCCACTGGATCACCAGGGAAATCCCTCTAATTTCATCTTTATCATGGGTAAATGATTCAGCCTCTCCTTGCCTTGATATCCAAAATCACGTTATTTGACGCTGGGAAATAACGTGTCATTGAGACATCTCTGACTCAAATGTGCTGTCAAGGTTGAAAAAAAGTGGACAGAGACATATAAACACTATATCTAAGTTGATACAGCTAAATATTCATATTTGTTGTTTCAAGCTGGTTATTAAAAAGGCAGAGGACCAGAGATCAAATTGCCAATATCTGCTGGATCATCGAAAAAGAAAAAGAGTTCCAGAAAAACATCTACTTATGCTTTATTGACTACGCTAAAGTCTTTGACTGTGTAGATCACAATAAACTGTGGAAAATTCTGAAAGAGATGGGCATACAAGACCACCTTACCTGCCTCTTGAGAAACCTATATGCAGGTCAAGAAGCAACAGTTAGAACTGGACATGGAACAGGCTGGTTCCAAATAGGAAAAGGAGTACGTCAAAGCTGTATATTGTCACCCTGCCTATTTAACTTATATGCAGAGTACATCATGAGAAACACTGGGCTGGAAGAAGCACAGGCTGGAATCAAGATTGCTGGGAGAAATATCAATAACCTCAGATGACACCACCCTTATGGCAGAAAGTGAAGAAGAACTAAAAAGCCTCTTGATGAAAGTGAAAACAGAGAGTGAAAAAGTTGGTGTAAAGCTCAACATTCAGAAAACTAAAATCATGGCATCTGGTACCATCACTTCATGGGAAATAGATGGGTAGACAGTGGAAACAGTGTCAGACTTTATTTTTTGGGCTCCAAAATCACTGCAGATGGTGATTGCAGCCATGAAATTAAAAGACGCTTACTCCTTGGAAGGAAAGTTACGACCAACCTAAATGATGAAATTGAAAGAGGAGAGTGAAAAAGTCGGCTTAAAGCTTAACATTCAGAAAACTAAGATCATGGCATCTAGTTCCATCACCTCATGGGAAATAGATGGGGAGACAGTGGAAACAGTGTCAGACTTTATTTTGGGGGGCTCCAAGTCACTGCAGATGGTGATTGCAGCCTTGAAATTAAAAGATGCTTACTCCTTGGAAGGAAAGTTATGACCAACTTAGATAGCATATTAAAAAGCAGAGACATTACTTTGCCAACAAAAGTCCATCTGGTCAAGGCTATAGTTTTTCCAGTGGTCATGTATGGATGTAAGAGTTGGACTGTGAAGAAAGCTGAGTGCCGAAAAATTGATGCTTTTGAACTATGGTGTTGGAGAAGATTCTTGAGAGTTCCTTGGACTGAAAGGAGATCCAACCAGCTCATCCTAAAGGAGATCAGTCCTGAATATTCATTGGAGGGACTGATGCTGAAGCTGAAACTGAAGTACTTTGGTCACCTCATGCAAAGAGTTGACTCATTGGAAAAGACCCTGATGCTTGGAGGGATTGGGGGCAGGAGGGAAGGGGATGACAGAGGATGAGATGGCTGGATGGCATCACTGACTCTATGGACATGAGTTTGAGTGGACTCCGGGAGTTGGTGATGGACAGGGAGGCCCGGCGTGCTGCGACTCACAAATACTATCTAATCTAGAGATGACAATGTATATAGAAATACGTGTATAGGTTATCTGCAAATATACAAAGGGTTTGAGGGTCAACGGATTTTCGTATCTGCAGAGGTCCTGAAAGGAATTCCCTGCAGACACCAAGGAGCAACTGTAATAAATGGCACTTCCAACTAGGAAAAAATAATCCCACTAGAAGTTCAGGGGATGATTTTCCACAATCCAGTGGCAGCTGTATCCAACTTTAGGATTAAATGAATGTTCATTGTATAAAAACACAATAATGATAGATGTTAATTATGACTCATTCTTCATTCCATTTATCATTAATGGAAAACTGAGAACAACAATTAAAGAAACAAACAAAATGAACAAAACAACAACAACAGGAAAACAAACAGAGGGCTGTTTTAGGAGCCTTTCAAGAGATAGCAATGACTTGGACATAGTGGTAGCATCTGATCTGAAGGGGTAAGAAGTGGACTATTCTGAATATTTACTGGAAGTACAAACAGCAAGATTTTCTTATTAACTAGACATGCTGTGTAAGAGAAATTCTTACACATTCTATGTAACAGAAGAGTACACATACAGGGATAGACAGAAAGACAGACAGATAAACAGGGATAGAAATAGAGACAGAGAAAGGCATCGGGAAATGAGATAACATATGGAAGCAGTTGGCACGTTCTTTTTACTAAAATCAGGAGAACTATGGGGGTAGATATAGAAATAAGCATGTGAGGGTCAGATATAACATTCAAGAGGTGACTGAAAAGGATTTGCCAGGGAGGTAGGGAAAATCCAGGTAAAGAAAACAGCTTCAGAGGAGAAAATAGTACATTTTCCTAAATACTACTTGTAAGTCAAGTCAAATGAAGGACTAAAAATTGGTCATTGCTCTTGTAAAGTAGAAGTCACTGATTAACTTTGCCATGAGTGTTCCAGAAGAGAATTGAGGAGAAGAGTCTGCTCAAAATGTCTGCTCAAAATGTCTGCTCAGAATGCGAGGTAAGAGGAAGGAGTTTTTAAGCAATGTTTATGATGAGCTTTCCTCTAAGAGATGGCAGAATACAGGAAGAAAAGAATTCATGGGGGCCAAAGACAAAGGCAGGAAAGTTATAGGATGTCTGTGTGATGTGATAATAAAAACAAGTGAGGAGAGATGGATGAAAGATAAAGATCATGGCTTTGATTGAAGAAATAAATCTGCAGTGAGTGCTCACAATGTTTTAGGGAGATTTACTTACTTTCTCAAATTTAATTATTTAAACAACCCCTGAGGTAAATATTCTTATGTTGTTTGTAGATAAGTACAGGGACTAGAGAGGTTTGGTAACTGTCTAAAGTCACATAGCTAGTAAGAGGCAGAATCAAGAGTTAAACTGAGGACTCTGTTGATATTCCATGAGCTTTATCTATTATTATTTATTTTGTCAAGTCACTAAAGTACAGTCATTAATTTTATCTGAACTCAGGGCCATGAATTCTTTATGCAGCTTTCCAAGTACCTAAGAATTATCTTTGGTTCTAAGGAAAGAACCAAAAATAGTATTTTTAATAAATCTCAGCTATATCATTTCTCATTTTTCAGTTCAATTCAGTTCAGTTCAGTCGCTCAGTCATGTCCAACTCTTTGCGACCCCATGAATCACAGCACACCAGGCTTCCCTGTCCATCACACACTCCCGGAGTTTACCCAAACTCATGTCCATCGAGTCATTAATGTCACCTAGCCATCTCATCCTCTGTTGTCCCCTTCTCCTCCTGCCCTCAATCTTTCCCAGAATCAGGATCTTTTCAAATGAGTCAGCTCTTCTTATTAGGTGGCCAAAGTATAGCAGTTTCAGCTTCAAAATCAGTCCTACCAATGAACACCCAGGACTGATCTCGCTTAGGATGGACTGGTTTGATCTCCTTGAAGTCCACAGGACTCTTGAGAGTCTTCTCCAACACCACAGTTCAGCTGTGGTGCTCTGTGCTCAGCTTTCTTTATAGTCCATTTCTCACATCCATACATGACTACTGGAAAACCATAGCCTTGACTAGATGGATCTTTGTTGGCAGAGTAATGTCTCTGCTTTTTAATATGCTGTTTAGATTGGTCATAACTTTCCTTCCAAGGAGCAAGTGTCTTTTAATTTAATGGCTGCAATCACCATCTGCAGTGATTTTGGAGCCCCCAAAAAATAAAGTCAGCCACTGTTTCCACTGTTTCCCCCATCTATTTGCCATGAAGTGATGGGACTAGATGCCATGATCTTACTTTTCTTAATGTTGAGCTTTAAGCCAACTTTTTCACTATCCTCTTTCACTTTCATCAAGAAGCTCTTTAGTTCCTCTTCACTTTCTGCAGTAAGGATGGTGTCATCTGCATATCTGAGGTTATTGATATTTCTCCAAGCAATCTTGATTCCAGCTTGTGCTTCTTCTAGCCCAGTGTTTCTCATGATGTACTCTGCATAGAAGTTAAATAAGCAGGGTACCTAATACAATGGCAATGCTACATAAATAATGGTAAATGCGATATACATATCATGTAAATAGTGTCAACATGGAACAAATTCAAATTTTGCTTTTGGGAATTTTCTGGAAGTTTTTGGAATATTTCAGTCCATGGTTGGTTGAATGCATGGATGCAAAATCTATGGATATGAAGAGCTGATTATATTTATTTAATCAACAAATCTTTCTCAAGTGCTTACTTAAGTAGAATCTGTGCTAGGGAAAGAAAAGATGAATAATTTACAATCACTATCCTCTGGAAGATTTTCCTGTAGTAGATGGTTTAGGAGGGTTTCCCTGATGACTTGGTGATAAAGAATCCACCTGCCAATGCAGGAAATGCAAGAGATGAGAGTTTGATTCCTGGGTTGGGGAGATCGCCTGGAGGAGGGCATGGCAACCCACTCCAGTATTCTTGCTTGGGATTTCCATGGGCAGAGGAACCTGGAGGGCTACAATCCATGGTGTCACAAGGAGTTAAATAAGACTTAGTGACTAAATAGTAACAGATGGTATGGAATGGTTAAAGCTTCCACAAAACATGAGACAAAAATCTTTCTGATCTTCCTGAGAGTCAGTGAATGTGGCTAAGACAAAAGAAAGCAAGCAAGCAAAACAATACTGCTGTATAAATATTGCCCTCATGATCATGGATTATGACCTCTAAAGATTTCCAACTCTTTTAAGTATTCAATAAGGGAGGAATATTCCTCATGTGAAGATTATTGAAACAGTTGGAAGCAGTGCAAACATTGTCAGCTTAGATACAAGAGCATGATGGTGGATATTTGCTCACTTAGTTACTGGGCCATTTGCTGCAAGCAGAATGCAGTCACTGAGCTATGGAACAAAGCCTTGACCCAATATCAGGCCACGTGTACAGACATGTGGTCATCAGGAGACAGTATTGGTACTCAGTTGGGGACGAACTGCTAGTTAAACATCTTGCCCTTGAGCCAAATTGATATCAACAGGAAGTAATGTTGTTGGAGGCTGCAATTTCAAACTCTGCAGGAAATGCTATGTTTCTTTTAAAGGGTTATTTATTTTCTGGAACATAATTCAGGGGAAATGATTGTGCCATTTTAGATACCACAACTTTAGTCTTTATTTATAAGCACTCCATTTTTTATTGTATGAGAACCTTTCATTTTGAGTCTGTTCTTTGAGATATTCTGATGCATTACTTGTTGATAATACACTGTTAGTAATTTCTGCTGTGCTCTCATAATTAGGATTATAAACATCAAGTGTGGTGAAGTTTTGTGAGCTCTCAAATTAGGTGTCTTGAGAACATGGCAGTTATTTCCTTGAATACAGCAATTTAGCACTGTAATGTCACAGTTCTAATTGGTCTCTGTACTCTGGGTATGATTCACTTTATTCCCAGTCCTGAAATATTTGTGTTTAGGTGTGTTCAAAACAAACTCTATGTCAACAAACTAATTGATGTCTTAAGATTTCACTCTAAAAGTTAACAGAATATTGTGTATGCCAACTCAGTTATTTCAACTTCTGAGGACAGTGTTAGTTCAGTTCAGTTCAGCTCAGTCGCTCAGTCGTGTCTGACTCTTTGCTACCCCATGAATCATACCACACTGGGCCTCCCTGTCCATCACCAACTCCCGGAGTCCACTCAAACTCATGTCCATCGAGTCCGTGATGCCATCTAGCCATCTCATCCTCTGTCATCCCCTTCTCCTCCTGCCCCCAATCCCTCCAAGCATCAGGGTCTTCTCCACTGAGTCAACTCTTCGCATGAGGTGGCCAAAGTATTGGAGTTTCAGCTTCAGCATCAGTCCTTCCAATGAACACCCAGGACTGATCTCCTTTAGGATGGACTGGTTGGATCTCCTTGCAGTCCAAGGGACTCTCAAGAATCTTCTCCAACACCACAGTTCAAAAGCATTAATTCTTCGGCGCTCAGCTTTCTTCACAGTCCAACTCTCACATCCATACATGACTACTGGAAAAACCATAGCCTTGACCAGATGGACCTTTGTTTGCAAAGTAATGTCTCTGCTTTTTAATATGCTATCTAGGTTGGTCATAAGTTTCCTCCCAAGGAGTAAGCATCTTTTAATTTCATGGCTGCAATCACCATCTGCAGTGATTTTGTAGCCCCCCAAAATAAAGTCTTACACTGTTTCCACTGTTTCCCCATCTATTACCCATGAAGTGATGGGACCAAATGCCATGATCTTAGTTTTCTGAATGTTGAGCTTTAAGCCAACTTGTTCACTCTCCTCTTTCACTTTCATCAAGAGACTTTTTAGTTCCTCTTCACTTTCTGCCATGGGATGGTGTCATTTGCATATCTGAGGTTATTGATATAGTAGACACCTGATGATTGTCTTCTCATACTTCTTCCCCTTAGTTATACATGTACTATTGTTGTCCCTTCCTTTGTATGTTTCTGGTACAGACTTCTGTGTCTTCGAGGATTGGTCTAGGAAGCAGTAGCTGACTGAAGTTGGCTCCATTGTGATACTCCACCCCCCTGACTATTATTTGTGCAAAGATAGTATTTTACCCAATCTGTGTCAAGAATAACACTTCCTAGAGATTTTTTAGAATTAACATTAGACAAAAAGAGTTTCAGTTTTTTTGTTTTTTTTTTTTTCAGAAGAAAGATGAACAATATCAATAAGATTTTTGGTACTCTCATTTCTAAGTCAGTGGGAAAATACCAGATTGACTGAATAAAGAGAATGCATACAGATAAAAAGGGGCAAGAGATATAGGGAGTGAATCCTGGCAATATTCAAGTCCTCTGATCCTGTTAACTATGGCCCAGGTATACTACTCTGCTTGAAAAAGATTGGTTGCATGTACCAATAAATCTTTTGTATAAAGCTTCAATTAGTTTAGATAGATTTCTATAATTATAATTATAATAGGCCTGATAAATATGGCAAGATGAATATTTTTATATTTGAATTCTTCCTCATTGTCCACTATCCCATGTGTTACACAGTAAAGCATGATAGTAGCACTCATTTGATTCTCTAGCTATATAAAAAAAGAAAGGAATGACATAATTGTGGGCTAATGTTTTAGATTAAATTTCATTTACTGGAAGTGCTTGATGTAAACACCTGAGTGACATAATTTTATGTTCCTCATGGTTGCCTCCAACACACTTTCTATATATTATTTTTCTTGAAACTTTGCACATGTTTTTCCTATTTCAATTAAGCTTTGACTAATAATCTCTTTATCAAGGATAACAAGTGCAAATTAAGCATAGAGACTTTTAATGTTGAAAGATACAGATTCTTTAGATAATTCAGACACACAGCTCACTCATCGTCATTAGTACATTTAGGAAAACAGAGATGGACTCGTGATCTATCTAAATATTCAAAATTCTAGAGAACGTTTTAACCATAATTTAGGTATCAGTTAACAAAAAAAGAAAAACAAAAACAAACCTCCTAGAAAAGAACAATTTTTTAGGTCACATATTTGTGAGATACTATCATTCAGTACTAGATATCTGATACTGTTTGTTTTGCTAATATACATATGGAACCAAAGAGAGAAGGTTTTGCTAAACCTGAACATAGCTTAAATACTGATTTCTATCAAAGTAAATGTATAGTAAGGGTCTCCAGAGAAATAGAACCAGGGGATGAGGACAGAAGGAAATACTTTTTATATATGTATCAGCAGATTTCTGTTTATTAATCTTGCTTCTTGCAACTTTGCTGAATTCATTTGTTAGTTCTAGTAGTCATTGGGTGGAGACTAGCGTTTTCTATATAAAGCATCATTTGCAAATTCATTCCATGTAGTGTGTGTGTGTTTATTTCAGCTTTTAAATTCTTTATTTCCAATTGGGTCTTGTTGTATTTTCTAATTCCCTGATAAAATTTTCACCGTGTACATTTATTCTTTCCCATGATTTAGTTAACAGTTTTATTACCATTTTTAAAAATTCATCTTGTAAACTGTTTCATAATTTTTCTCAGGTTTTTTGTTTTACTCTTCAAATTGAGAGCAGTTTCATTTTGCTTAACTTTCTCTGTTTCTATGAATTTAGGTCAAACATTTACCAACTGCAGTCTTGAAGGTGTGTTCTTATGTGGAGGCATGCCTTTGCAGACTGTATGCCCAATGCGTTTGGTGGGAGGTTTGAATTTGATCTGGATGCCAGGCACAGCTTTCCCCAGGGTGTGTTGGCAACTATCACTTTAGTAGGAGGTGGGGCTGGTGATGAAGAGGCTAGAGCTGGAATTGGGCATGAGGCAGGGCTTCCTCTGTGCTCAGTGGCCATCACTGCCCTATTAGGGGTGGTGACTGATCCTAAGTTGCTGGAGTCAGGCACAAGCTGGTTTTGTCCACTTTAAGTGTTTTTCCCCCTCTCTGAACTGGGATTCTTACTCCAGAGGGATAGAATGCAAGAGCAATTGGGCCCCACGCAACCCCTCAGCTTGGGCTGGCTATATACAGAAGTTGAAGCTGTCTCCAAATGCACTGCCTGTACAGGTGTGTTTTTTCCCCTTGCTTTGCTCACGTGCAACATCAGGCATACGTTCCCTTTGTCCCTGCCAGCCTGTCACTGCCCCCAGTCTCTGCCTCATCTGCCCTGTTGTGCATCTGCACGGCCTGTGTGGGCTCTGCGTGTATTGTGGGTGAGCTGCCGCATAGCATCAGCTGTAAGCGACCGGGGCAGCTTCCGGTACTCCGAGTAAGAGCCAACACTGGGCGCCACTGCCCCAGGCCGGCTCTGCCTTCGAACCAGGTCCCCGCTGTTCCCTTTAGTGGGGTCATTTCCCAGTCATGGCCGGCCCACCCGCAGTGCCACGCTGACATGGACTGGGTGGGGCCGGGGCGTTTGCTCAGCTTGGTCTGGGGCATGTGCCAAGGTGGCTGCCTGAAACCTGGCAGCCACTAGAGCAGACACCTCTGTGCCCTGCCTCAGGGGCAAGACACACGCACTCCTCCTGAGTATTCAGGATTCCCATTCTCCTCCTTTTAGTCTCAGCAGTCCTACATCCAGCAAGGGAGCTGTCTCCTTGGTGTCAGGCCCCAGGACTGAGATTGGAACAGCTCCCTTTCCAGGGCAGTTCTCCACCCATTTATCCTTTCTTTCCCTCTGAGTTCCCCCCCAGGGGCACAGGTCCCAAACTAATCACTTACCTTCTCTTCTTACCCTGTCACAATTATATCTTTTTTACAGCCTTAGTTACACAGGAGGCTTTCTGCCAGTTAGTTTTTAGTGAGAATTTTTCCATATGTACATGCATTTTTTGATGTTTTACGGGGAGACTAGCCCATAAAATATAGGTTATTCCATCATCTTGATTGATCTCCAGGGAAACAGTTGGTAGCCAAAATATTTTGGAACTGTTTAATGACTTTAGAATTTGTAGCACTTAAAACAACAAATCTTTATCTTTTGCAAGTTTACAATTTTTGAAAATTAAAAAAAAATTATTATCTAAAGCCTGATAAAACTTTCAAGCTACGCAATATCATGTGGGGTAACATGCATGTAGGATGTGGCACAAGTTTGATTTCATTAAGTGGCTTGAAGTTGCTCAAAGGAAGTATAAATGGGAGCTTTGATAAATAGTAGTAGTTACTGGAATAAAAGCTTACAATTGGTGTGCTTGGATATTTATTAGATATGACATACACATGATTTATTTGTTTAGATATTTAATTCACCTATATTCAAGTAGGATTTGAAGTACTGAGGTTACAGTATAGTAACTTCCAAACATTTTGTAGTTTGGAAATATAAGAGCAAAATGATTATGTGATACTGGCATTTTACTTTAATTTTCTTATCCCGTGTTTTAACGAAATGATCTTCTGTCATAAAAATATATTCTACAATTAGTAGAATTAAAATTAGTCCTCTAAAATGTCTCCTCTGATGACAGTTTTTTCCCTCATTGAGGTAGCCCAAGTTTGCTTATCCAGTCGAGTCAAAATTGCTTTGCTTTTTAATACCATGCCAGTGTACTTCAGAAATGTTTTCAGAACTCCCAAAGGAAGGCTTATAATTTTCTATGGTAGTCTATGATATAAAGGGACTTGAAAGCAGATATTGGCTTGTTTTCTCAGGCAACAGTGGAATTAATGATATTTCCAGATTTTATTCTAAAGCTAAAAAGAACTGCTGCTATGTCTGGAAAATATCTGCCTTTTTTTTTTCTTGTCTTTTTGTTCAAATAATAAAGAACTAACCAACTTCAAGAGCGGACAAGTATGTACAGGACATGGAAGGACTTTGCATTTCTTTTGGAAAATGAAATAGAGAGTTGAACTTACATTGTGTTGTAAATAAAGGGTTATAGAAAATATCTATAATGCAAATGCTCTTAAACACAAAAACTAAAAATAGAGCTGTCATGTGATTCAGTAATTCCACACCTGAGCATATATTCAGAGACAATCTTGTGCTTCAGTGTTTATTGCAGCACTATTTACACAAACAAGACATGGATAAAACTTAAATGTCCATCAAAAGATAAATTGAAAAAGAAGAGGGGATGCATATATACAATGGAATATTACATCAGTCATAAAATGAATGAAATCATGCCACTTGCAGCAACATGGATGGACCTAGAAATTATCATACTAGGTGAAGTAAGTTAGAGAAATAAATCAGATATCACTTATATATGGAATCTAAAAAAATATATGAAAAATTTACAAAGCAAAAAAAACTCATAGACATTGAAAATATATTATGGTTACCAAAGGGGAAAGGTAGGGGGAGGAATAAATTAGGAGTTAGGGATTGACATGTACACACTACTATATATAAAATAATCAACAAAGACATCCTGTATAGCACAGCAAACTCTACTCAATATCCTATAGTAATTTTCATAGGAAAAGAATTTTTTTAAAAAGGGATATATGTATATGTATAACTGAATCAACTTGCTGTACACCAGAAATTAACTCAATCTTGTATAGCAACTATACTGTAATATAAAATAAAAATTAAATTTAAAAAAGAATATAAACCCCACAAAATTTGGTTATCACCTCGTATTCTTCCATGAGTTATGACCAGAGACACTCAGCAGTGGCCACAGGAATGGAAAAGGTCAGCTTTCATTCCAATTCCAAAGAAAGGCAATGCCAAAGAATGTTCAACCTATCACACAATTGCACTCATCTCACACACTAGTAAAGTAATGCTCAAAATTCTCCAAGCTAGGCTTCAACAGTAAATGAACCAAGAACTTCCAGATGTTTGAGCTGGATTTAGAAAGGGCAAAGGAACCAGAGATCAAATTGCCAACACCCATTGGATCATCAAAAAGCAAGAGAGTTCCAGAAAAATATCTACTTCTGCTTCATTGACTACAGCAAAGCCTTTGACTATGTGGATAGCAAAAAACACTATGGATAATTCTTAAACAGATGGGAATACCAGACCACCTCACCTACTTACTTAGAAATCTGTATGCAGGTCAAGAAGTTACATTAGAACCAGACATGGAACAACAGACTGGTTCCAAATTGGGAAAGGAGTATGTCAAGCCTGTACATTGTCACCCTGCTTATTTAACTTATATGCAGGGTACATCATGCAAAATGCCAGGCTGGACGAAGCACAACTGGAATCAAGATTGCCAGGAGAAATATCAATAACCTCAGATATGCAGATGACACCACCCTTATGGCAGAAAGTGAAGAGGAACTAAAGAGCCTCTTGATGAAAGTGAAAGAGGAGAGTGAAAAAGCTGGCTTAAAACTCAACATTCAGAAAACTAAGAACATGGCATCCAGTCCCATCACTTCATGGCAAATAGATGGGGCAATAGTGGAAACAGTGACAGACTTTTTCTTAGCCTCCAAAATCATTGCATATGGTGACTGCAGCTGTGAAATTAAAAGACGCTTGCACCTTGGAAGAAACACTATGACCAACCTAGACAGCATTTTAAAAAGCAGAGCCATCACTTTCCCGACAAAGGTCCTTCTAGTCAAAGCTATGGTTTTTCCAGTAGTCATATATGGATGTGAGTGTTGGACCATAAAGAAAGCTGAGAACTGAAGAACTGATGCTTTTGAACTGTGGTGTTGGAGAAGACTCTTGAAAGTCCCTTGGACTGCATGGACATCAAACCAGTGGATCCTAAAGGAAATCAGTCCTGACTATTGAAAGGACAAATGCTGAACCTGAAACTCCAATATTTTGGCTACCTGATGTGGAGAACAGTCTTGTTTGAAAACACCCTGATGCTGGGAAAGATTGAAGGCGGCAGGAGAAGGGGATGCCAGAGGATGAGATGGTTGGATGGCATCACTGGCCAATAGACATGAGTTTGAGTAAGCTCTGGGAGTTGGTGATGGACAGGGAAGCCTGGAGTGCTGCAGTCCATGGGGGTTCCAAAAAGTTGGACATGACTGAGCAACTGAACTGAACTGAAAGGACAGTTGTGCATCCCCTCATCCTCCACTATGCTTCTGAGAATAGAGTTTAAGCATATTTTGATTCCTTAGACATGGAAGAGATTTGTGTAAAACTTATACCCCAGTTTGGGTATAAGAAGCAGAATATACCTGCAGCTTACTTTTAAAAAGGGTGTATTTCAGATAGAATTGGGAAAGCATCAGCTCTGTTGAACTCACATTGTCTTTTTCTTTAACACTGTTCCAATTTCCTTTGTCTTTCAAGTCCATTTTTCTCCCCTGAGTGGTTTCCTCGGGTTATTTACTGGTTTTACTTTTATCTCTATAATTTGGAACTGAAACTTCCAGCTCCAGATATCTCTTAATAAAATTTATTGTCTTGGTGTCACTTAGCTCACATTCCAAGGGAGAAAATCTGGCTCTGTTCTTATTTTCCAGCCAGGCAAGACATCACAATTAGGCACTGCTGAGGGGAGGGGGCATGGGTGAGTCATGAGAAAATGCATATGGTTGTCGTCTGCCTCTGCAGTAGAGATTGTACTAAGCTTCTTTGAGAGAGATTAATGGTCAGCTATGTAATAGAAACAAATGCAATACAGGGCACTAATAATTTTTCAGTTACTGAGCCATATGGAATGCTGTCATTTACAATTTATAGTTGCCTAATGGTTAGCAGTACAAAAAAGTACTTTGACTATGATAAATCTTTATTATCTTAGAGTAATGCTGAAAAGATATTTGAAATAGACAGATGAAATGGTAATGGATCTCAAGAAAAAATGGAAATGAAACAAAATAGGTTCTAATGTATAGGGAGCAAACTAATTAAATAGCTATTTTGTTTGTTTTGGTAAGAAATCTATAACTTCATATCTCAACAGGTAGAGAAATATTGAAAATATGTCATCTTAATGTCCTAAGTACTTTTTTTAAAACTATTTTTTCCATTTATTTTTATTAGTTGGAGGCTAATTACTTTACAATATTGTAGTGGTTTTTGCCATACATTGACATGAATCAGCCAAGGATTTACATGTATTCCCCATCCCGATCCCCCCTCCCACCTCCCTCTCCACCCGATCCCTCTGCGTCTTCCCAGTGCACCAGCCCCGAGCACTTGTCTCATGCTAAGTACTTTTAAGAGAAAACAAAACAAATTTAAAAGATGTTTAAGGCACTAAAATTTAGCCCTATAGTTTAAGCTGCTGCTGCTAAGTCACTTCAGTCGTGTCCGACTCTGTGCAACCCCATAGATGGCAGCCCACCAGGCTCCCCCGTCCCTGGGATTCTCCAGGCAAGAACACTGGAGTAGGTTGCCATTTCCTTCTCCAATGCATCCATGCATGCTAAGTCACTTCAGTTGTGTCCAATTCTGTGTGACCCCATGGACAGCAGCCCACCAGGCTCCCCTGTCCACGGAATTCTCCAGGCAAGAATACTGGAGTGGGTTGCCATTTCCAGTCTCCAACAGTTTAAGCTAGATGCTTCTAAATCAAACTTTTGAGTCATATTTGATTCATCTTATACATAAGAAGTCACTAATTTATCTTAATTTATCCTAATTTTACTTTGCCAATATTTGTGAAATCCATCCTCTCACCCTCCCTTCCTCCCTTCTCTCTTTCTTTCTCACCACTGCTATCCTAATTCAGGTACCTAAAGCATTATTCTCCTAATAACCTCCATGCACCAAGCTTTCCCTTTAAGGTTAATTTTCAACACTGCCCTAACAGGAATATTTCCAGGGTACACATACCACTATGCCAATTTGTTTTTAGAACGATTTCATGGCTTTAAACATTATATAGACTCAAATCAATACTCCAGACATTTTTTAATGCTTATTTAGAATTTGAACTTAACCAAAAAGACAAGCCTTCCAACCTCATCTTTCCATGTCATGGATCTTATACATCTCACTTCCTTTGACACAATATGACACAGTTTTTAGACTGCATGTGTTTGATCCTATTATCCTTTCTGTCCTTATGGGTTGTAGTTGGTTAAAAATCCCAATTAGTCCTTAAAGTCAAAATCATTGTCCTTTGTCCAATTCTCTTTTTTTCTTTTGTGAACCCAGGACCTTGGCAGTGAGAGCACTGAGTTCTAACCATTAGATCTCCAGAGAATTCCCATATTTTCCTTTGAGCAAGCTTCTACAAAGCTTTCCATGCCTTCTCTTGAATTTAGTGATTTTCTTCCTCCATTGTCACATCTCTTATGCCCCTATTAAAGCACTTAAGCCCAGGCTACTACAGGTTAGATATTTGCATTTAGGTTCAGTTTAGACATATATACAAGTTACTATCTCTGTGCCTGTCCCCTATCTTGCATGTAGGAGATATTCAATGAAATGTTGGTTAAATGTCTTGATTCAAATTCACAATCAAAATGATCAGCTTTGGCCAAAGTCTAAACCAAACTATGATGTTTATTTTAGAAAATGAAATTAGTGTTAAGTTTAGAGGAATACAATAATCACTGTCCTTAAAAAAAAGGATTCAAAGAATGATAAAGATTATTACTTTATTAAGCCATCAAGTCATATAATACTCTGATAGAATTTATAGAAACTTTAAATAGTTTTTCTATAACTTACATAACACATATTTTCATGTCTTCATAAATATTAAGGCCATCAAAAATACATTAAATGTTTATATTTACATGTACTATACAAAACCAAGTCCCTAAAGATAGGACTAATAATGTTATTAAAGTAAAAAAATACATGTAAATCCCAAATGAGTTTTGAAGCAGGGGGGTGTTGATTTAACTGGACTTTGGCAAATCATTAAACTAGAAACATTAGCATAATATTTGTCAAAGTTGTAAAGTTTAATAGTGATTGATGTGATGAAACTATTTTTTAACACACATTCACGTTGGGGGCTCATGGGGGGCTTCCCTGGTAGCTCAGCTGGTAAAGAATCCACCTGCAATGCAGGAGACCCCGATTTGAATCCTGGGTCAGGAAGTTTCCCTGGAGAAGGGAACTGGCTCTGCATTCCACTTTTCTCGCCTGGAGAATCCCCATAGATGGAGAGCCTGGTGCGCTACAGTCCATGGGGTGGCAAAGAGCGGGACACGACTGAACAGCTAAGCACAGCTATCCAGGTGGATTCTTTATCCTCTGAGCCACAAGGGAAGCCCAAGCATACCAGAGTGGCTGGCCTACCCCTTCTCCAGGGAGTCTTCCTGACCCAGGATTCAGGCCAGAGTCTCCTGCTTTGCAGGTGGATTCTCTATCAGCTGAGCTACCAGGGAAGTTCATACATGTATGGAAGGACATTTAAAAAATAGGGTAACTTTATCATGGTTGATGTATTGAGATGGTTTTTAACTACATATTATGCACCATATCCCAAGTCTCTTAATATGATTGCATTTAATGCTAAATAGCTTTAATATATTAAATTAAATTTATGAACCAATTTAGCAAAATTTAAATGAAAAAATTTTAAAACTTCAAAGTTTTAAAATACTCACATTTTACCAGAACATTTTCTCAGAGTGTTACCTAATTCACAGGTTATCATAATCAACTCAGATGCCTATAAACATGTAAATTCTTAGGCTTCCATTTCACTGTATATACAGACTCTAGAAAAGTGGAATTTCTCGGGTGGAGAGGGAGGTGGGATGGGGGACCGGGATGGGGAATTCGTGTAACTCTATGGCTGATTCATATCAATGTATGACAAAACCCACTGAAAAATAAAAAATTAAAAAAATAAATAAATAAGAAAAGTGGAATTTCTATGAAATTTTTTTTAGCAAGATTCGCCTGAGCTTCCTATACACATTAAAGTTTAAGAATCATTGATTATGACTTGAAACATGTCTTGAACTGATCACTAGCATTGTTAATAAATTCAAAGCCCTTAAAAATAGTCTCAATGTAACCCTGTACTCATGTACTGTTATTTTTCAGGGAACACTAATTTAATTAATAATAACTATTCAGGTTAATATTTGGCTGTCTTTTCTTTTGTGCTAAGGGAAAAAATTTCTTCCAAACTAACAAAAAACCAAGCCTCTTGATCTGATCAGATGATCAGGATCCTCTGAGTGTTGTTGATTTTAAGTCTCCAGCCAAACTCAGTACCTTCATTCACCTGACCTTTTGTTTTAAGCCAGTTGGAGGAAATGTATCTGAAGGACATTTTAAAATGGATTGAGGACCCCATACTAGCTCTGAGTGAAAAATATGCAACACATATGGACTCACACAAAGTCACAAGCACACATTAACATATATGTATTTCTTTTATTTAATCGACTAATTTATGTCACTTCTGAATAAATCATTATACAGATTTTAATTTCCTTAGCCAATAAGATACTTTGCAAATATCATTTCACTTGCCAATTTATGGGCTGATATAATTTTTATTCTCTATACTCTCAGAGTTTTTTTTTATGCTGGATAATCCTCAAATAAATATTTTAACATTCTTGAAGGAGAAATATCTGTTTTGTCAAAATTAATTTTGAAGTTTATCTTTTTAAACATTGTTGATGCTTACCATTCATCCAAATTATTGAAATATTTTTAGATACAAGTTTAAAAATTAAAGAATTTAATGTGTCAGCATTTTAGAATATCTTTAGTTTTAGTTTCATTTTCTGTGGAAATTTGATTTTGTACTATTTCCTCATATTGAGATTGTGTCTCAATCAGTGTAATTTTTCTCTGTCTTAAATTTTGCATTTGGTAAAATAATGAAGTAAATCAATTCTTCTTGTTTGTTTGTTTGTTTTTCATTTATGAAGTCTTTGACTGACTAACCTAGCACTGCAATTCTCAAAAGTTTGGCCTCAGGCTCTCATTACACTAACAAAAATTCTTGAAGATTTTAAGGAGCTTTTTATGAATGATAGTTATATCTATACATATTAGCCGTATTATAAATTAAAACTAAAAAAAAACCCACAAAAATAGCAGCAAGTTCATAACAGGTTAATATAGATAAAGTTTATATAAAAATAGCTATCATTTCCAGACCAAGGTTATTGAGAAAAGTGATATTATTCACATTTTTGCAATTCTCTTTAAAGTCTGGCTTAGTAGAGGACAGCTGATTCCTCACATGTGCTTCTGGATTCAAACTGTTGTGATATCACATAATGGATAGCCTCTGGAAAAATCCACTGTGTTTTTCCAGACAGTATGAAAGTGAAAATGGCAAATAACATTTTAATATTCTTACAAAAAATGTTTTGAGTTTGTGTATCCCCCAGAAGATCTTGAGGGCTGTGGGATGGACTTTGAGTCCTGTTATTCTGGAGAGGCACACCTTGAGTTTTAGCAACTTTTATCTACCTGGAATCTCAACATTCAAGTAAAACCCTTCCCATATTTTTTGTATTTTCTGTACATGTCACTAGCACTGCAAAGTATAACTGTTTCTACAGAGCATATATCTTGGGTCTTTGTTAGATATTTCACTATTAAAGTTCCCAAAGGACCTCATCCTTCAGACAAACTCTTTACAAATAAGAAAAAAAAAATCACATTCTACTCAGTGTGATAGCTCAATTAGCTTTTTTTTCCCCTTTTTTTTAAAAAAAAAATCTTTTTATTCTGTTTGAGTACAATGTTGTATTAGTTTCAAGTGTACAACAAAGTGATTCAGTTACACTTATACACATGTATCTCTTCTTTTAGAAATTCTTTTCCCAATTAGGTGGTTACAGAATATTGAGTAAAATTCCCTGTGCTGTGAAGTAGGTCCCTTTTGGTTATCCATTTTAGATATAGCAGTATATACATGTCAATCCCAAACTCCTTAACAATATCTACCCCACACTCTTCCCCCTTAGTAATCATTAGTTCATTCTCTAAACCTGTGAGTCTGTTTCTGTTTTTGTAAATAAATTCATTTGCATCATTTTTTTTTAGATTGCACATATAAGTGATGTCATATGATATTTGTCTTTTTCTTTCTCACTTACTTCACTCAGTATGACCATGTCTAGGTATATTCATGTTGCTGCAAATGACATCATTTTATTCTTTTCAATGGCTGAGATATGTACCACATCTTCTCTATCTAGTCTCCTCTTGGTGGACAGTTAGGCTGCTTGCACGTCTTGGCTTTTGTAAACAGCACTGCAGTGAACTTCGGGGTGCATGTGTTCTTGCAGACCGTGTTTGTCTCTGGGGATACCTCTACGTGTAGGACTGTAGATCGTAGGGTGTCTCCAGTTTTACTTTCTTTACTAACTTCCAGTATAGCTGGTGGAATTAGACTCTCTGACATCAGACAATACTGCAAAATTATGGTCATCAAAACCATATGGTACTGGCATGGGCTTCCCTAGTGGCTTAGGCAATAAAGAATCCACCTGCAATGCAGGAGACCTGGGTCCCATCTCTGGGTTGGGAAGATCCCCTGGAAGAGGGAATGGCTACCCAATTCAGTATTCTTGCTTGGAGAACTCCATAGACAGAGGATCCTGGCAGGCTACAGTCCATGGGGTTGCAAAGAGTCGGACATGACTGAGAGACTTTCACTCACTCACTAACCGGCACAAACATAGAAATATAGATCAATGGAACAAGATAAAAAGCCCACAAAATAAACCCACACAATGGTGGTCAATCTATGACTAGGGAGACTAGGCTATTCAATTTGTTTTTTTCATATTTTTTTATTGAGCTGTAAAAACCATGATCCATATTTTCAAATGAACATCAATGAAAAATGTTACAGAGAATAATCATGAAAGTAAAAGTCCTAAAATTCTTTTGATGACAATTTAGTTCTACTCATCCATTTATCAATCTATCTATATTGACTATAGATATAATTCACATTTCTATAAAAATTTAAGCAATTAAAAATTGTAAAAAGTTAAATCAAATATATTTTCCTCCACTAGCTTTCATTTCCCAGGCATTATCACTGCTTAATGTCTTGTATACTATAGAAATTATTTATGCTCAGAAGTGCCTGTACATATACATGTATCTTTCTCTTTTTCTCTTTCTCTGCTAATCTATACATTACCCATGTTTCTATATAAATCTCTCTCTTTGAGAACTTTCTGTGTAAGAGTGCTTTGCTAGTTCTGATGATACAGTTGCGAGGGAAAAGGATTGGACCTTTATTCTTTTTTTTTTTTTTTTTTTGAATTTTTCTACCTTTTTATTTTATTTATTTTTTTTTTCTTTTGCCTTTTTTTTTTTTTTTCTTTATTTTTCAGTGGGTTTTGTCATACATTGATGTGAATCAGCCATAGAGTTACACGAATTCCCCATCCTGGTCTCCCATCCCACCTCCCTCTCCACCCGATTCCTCTGGATCTTCCCAGCCAAACAGGCCCGAGCACTTGACTCATGCCTCCCACCTGGGCTGGTGGTCTGTTTCACCACAGATAATATACATGCTGTTCTTTCGAAACATCCCACCCTCCCCTTCTCCCACAGAGTTCAAAAGTCTGTTCTGTAATTCTGCGTCTCTTCTTCTGCCCTGCATATAGGGCCATTGTTATCATCTTTCTAAATTCCGTATATATGTGTTAGTATACTGTAATGTTCTTTATCTTTCTGGCTCACCTCACTCTGTAAAATGGGCTCCAGTTTCATCCATCTCATTAGAACTGATTCAAATGAATTCTTTTTAATGGCTGAGTAATATTCCATGGTGTACATGTACCACAGCTTCCTTATCCATTCATCTGCTGATGGGCATCTAGGTTGCTTCCATGTCCTGGCTATTATAAACAGTGCTGTGATGAACATTGAGGTGCACGTGTCTCTTTCAGATCTGGATTCCTCAGTGTGTATGCCCAGAAGTGGTATTGCTGGGTCATATGGTAGTTCTATTTCCAGTTTTTTAAGAAATCTCCACACTGTTTTCCATAGTGGCTGTACTAGTTTGCATTCCCACCAACAGTGTAAGAGGGTTCCCTTTGCTCCACATCCTCTCCAGCATTTATTGCTTGTAGACTTTTGGATAGCAGCCATCCTGACTGGCGTGTAATGGTACCTCATTGTGGTTTTGATTTGCATTTCTCTGATAATGAGTGATGTGGAGCATCTTTTCATGTGTTTGTTAGCCATCTGTATGTCTTCTTTGGAGAAATGTCTGTTTAGTTCTTTGGCCCATTTTTTGATTGGGTCATTTATTTTACTGGAATTGAGCTGAAGGAGTTGCTTCTTTATTTTTGAGATTAATCCTTTGTCTGTTTCCTCATTTGCTATTATTTTCTCCCAATCTGAGGGCTGTCTTTTCACCTTACTTATAGTTTCCTTTGTAGTGCAGAAGCTTTTAAGTTTAATTAGGTCCCATTTGTTTATTTTTGCTTTTATTTCCAATATTCTGGGAGGTGGGTCATAGAAGATCTTGCTGTGATTTATGTCAGAGAGTGTTTTGCCTATGTTCTCCTCTAGGAGTTTTATAGTTTCTGGTCTTACATTTAGATCTTTAATCCATTTTGAGTTTATTTTTGTGTATGGGGTTAGAAAGTGTTCTAGTTTCATTCTTTTACAAGTGGTTGACCAGTTTTCCCAGCACCACTTGTTAAAGAGATTGTCTTTTTTCCATTGTATATTCTTGCCTCCTTTGTCAAAAATAAGGTGTCCATAGGTTCGTGGATTTATCTCTGGGCTTTCTATTCTGTTCCATTGATCTATATTTCTGTCTTTGTGCCAGTACCATACTGTCTTGATGACTGTGGCTTTGTAGTAGAGTCTGAAGTCAGGCAGGTTGATTCCTCCAGTTCCATTCTTCTTTCTCAAGATTACTTTGGCTATTTGAGGTTTTTTGTATTTCCATACAAATTGTGAAATTGTTTGTTCTAGTTCTGTGAAAAATACCGTTGGTAGCTTGATAGGGATTGCATTGAATCTATAGATTGCTTTGGGTAGAATAGCCATTTTGACAATATTGATTCTTCCAATCCATGAACACGGTATGTTTCTCCATCTGTTTGTGTCCTCTTTGATTTCTTTCATCAATGTTTTATAGTTTTCTGTGTATAGGTCTTTTGTTTCTTTAGGTAGATATACTCCTAAGTATTTTATTCTTTTTGTTGCAGTGGTGAATGGTATTGTTTCCTTAATTTCGCTTTCTGTTTTTTCATTGTTAGTATATAGGAATGCAAGGGATTTCTGTGTGTTAATTTTATATCCTGCAACTTTACTATATTCATTGATTAGCTCTAGTAATTTTCTGGAAGAGTCTTTAGGGTTTTCTATGTAGAGGATCATGTCATCTGCAAACAGCGAGAGTTTCACTTCTTCTTTTCCTATCGGGATTCCTTTTACGTCTTTTTCTGCTCTGATTGCTGTGGCCAAAACTTCCAACACTATGTTGAATAGCAGTGGTGAGAGTGGGCATCCTTGTCTTGTTCCTGATTTCAGAGGAAATGCTTTCAATTTTTCACCATTGAGGGTGATGCTTGCTGTGGGTTTGTCATATATAGCTTTTATTATGTTGAGGTATGTTCCTTCTATTCCTGCTTTCTGGAGAGTTTTAATCATAAATGAGTGTTGAATTTTGTCAAAGGCTTTCTCTGCATCTATTGAGATAACCATACGGTTTTTATCTTCCAATTTGTTAATGTGGTGTATTACGTTGATCGATTTGCGGATATTAAAGAATCCTTGCATTCCTGGGATAAAGCCCACTTGGTCATGGTGTATGATTTTTTTAATATGTTGTTGGATTCTGTTTGCTAGAATTTTGTTAAGGATTTTTGCATCTATGTTCATCAGTGATATTGGCCTGTAGTTTTCTTTTTTTGTGGCATCTTTGTCTGGTTTTGGAATTAGGGTGATGGTGGTCTCCTAGAATGAGTTTGGAAGTTCACCTTCCTCTGCAATTTTCTGGAAGAGTTTGAGTAAGATAGGTGTTAGCTCTTCTCTAAATTTTTGGTAGAATTCAGCTGTGAAGCCATCTGGTCCTGGGCTTTTGTTTGCTGGAAGATTTTTGATTACACTTTCGATTTCCTTGCTTGTGATGGTTCTGTTAAGATCTTCTATTTCTTCCTGGTTCAGTTTTGGAAAGTTATACTTTTCTAAGAATTTGTCCATTTCATCCAAGTTGTCCATTTTATTGGCATAGAGCTGCTGGTAGTAGTCTCTTATGATCCTTTGGATTTCAGTGTTGTCTGTTGTGATCTCACCCTTTTCATTTCTTATTTTGTTAATTTGGTTCTTCTCTCTTTGTTTCTTAATGAGTCTTGCTAATGGTTTGTCAATTTTGTTTATTTTTTCAAAAAACCAGCTTTTAGCTTTGTTGATTTTTGCTATGGTCTCTTTAGTTTCTTTTGCATTTATTTCTGCCCTAATTTTTAAGATTTCTTTCCTTCTGCTAACCCTGGGGTTCTTCATTTCTTCCTTCTCTAATTGCTTTAGGTGTAGAGTTAGGTTATTTATTTGGCTTTTTTCTTGTTTCTTGATGTAAGCCTGTAATGCTATGAACCTTCCCCTTAGCACTGCTTTTACAGTGTCCCATAGGTTTTGGGTTGTTGTGCTTTCATTTTCATTCATTTCTATACATATTTTTATTTCTTTTTTGATTTCTTCTATGATTTGTTGGTTATTCAGAAGCGTGCTATTTAGTCTCCATATGTTTGAATTTTTAACAATTTTTTTCCTGTAATTGAGATGTAATCTTACTGCACTGTGGTCAGAAAAGATGACTGGAATGATTTCAATTTTTTTGAATTTTCCAAGACCAGATTTATGGCCCAGGATGTGATCTATTCTGGAGAAGGTTCCGTGTGCGCTTGAGAAAAAGGTGAAGTTGATTGTTTTGGGGTGAAATGTCCTATAGATATCAACTAGGTCTAGCTGGTCCATTGTATAATTTAAGGTTTGTGTTTCCTTATTGATTTTCTGTTTAGTTGATCTATCCATAGTTGTGAGTGGGGTATTAAAGTCTCCCACTATTATTGTGTTACTATTAATTTCCTCTTTCATACTTGTTAGCGTTTGCCGTACATATTGCGGTGCTCCTATGTTGGGTGCATATATATTTATAATTGTTATATCTTCTTCTTGGATTGATCCTTTGATCATTATGTAGTGTCCTTCTTTGTCTCTTTTCACATCCTTTATTTGAAAGTCTATTTTATCTGATATGAGTATTGCGACTCCTGCTTTCTTTTGATCTCCGTTTGCGTGAAATATTTTTTTCCAGCCCTTCACTTTTAGTCTGTATGTGTCTCTGGTTTTGAGGTGGGTCTCTTGTAGACAGCATATATAGGGGTCTTGTTTTTGTATCCATTCAGCCAGTCTTTGTCTTTTGGTTGGGGCATTCAACCCATTTACATTTAAGGTAATTATTGATAGGTGTGGACCCGTTGCCATTTACTTTGTTGTTTTGGGTTCACGTTTATTCAACCTTTCTGCATTTCCTGTCTAGAGAAGATCCTTTAGCATTTGTTGAAGAGCTGGTTTGGTGGTGCTGAATTCTCTCAGCTTTTGCTTGTCTGTAAAGCTTTTGAATTCTCCTTCGTACCTGAATGAGATCCTTGCTGGGTACAGTAATCTAGGTTGTAGGTTATTCTCTTTCATTACTTTCAGTATGTCCTGCCATTCCCTTCTGGCCTGGAGGGTTTCTATTGATAGATCAGCTGTTATCCTTATGGGAATCCCTTTGTGTGTTATTTGTTGCTTCTCCCTTGCTGCTTTTAGTATTTGTTCTTTGTGTTTGATCTTTGTTAATTTGATTAATATGTGTCTTGGGGTGTTTCACCTTGGGTTTATCCTGTTTGGGACTCTCTGGGTTTCTTGGACTTGGGTGGCTATTTCCTTCCCCATTTTAGGGAAGTTTTCAGCTATTATCTCCTCGAGTATTTTCTCATGGCCTTTCTTTTTGTCTTCTTCTGGGACTCCTATGATTCGAATGTTGGGGCGTTTCACATTGTCCCAGAGGTCCCTGAGGTTGTCCTCATTTCTTTTGATTCTTTTTTCTTTTTTCCTATCTGCTTCATTTATTTCCACCATTCTATCTTCTACCTCACTTATCCTATCTTCTGTCTCCGTTATTCTACTCTTGGTTCCCTCCAGAGTGTTTTTGATCTCATTCATTGCATTATTCATTTTTAATTTACTCTTTTTTATTTCTTCTAGGTCTTTATTAAACATTTCTTGCATCTTTTCAATCTTTGTCTCCAGGCTATTTATCTGTAACTCCATTTTGCTTTCAAGATTTTGGATCATTTTTATTATCATTATTCTAAATTCTTTTTCAGGTAGATTCCCTATCTCCTCCTCTTTTGTTTGACTTGGTGGACTTTTTTCATGTTCCTTTACCTGTTGGGTATTTCTTTGCCTTTTCATCTTGTTTAGATTGCTGTGTCTGGAGTGGGCTTTCTGTATTCTGGAGGTCTGTGGTTCCTTTTTATTGTGGAGGTTTTACCCAGTGGGTGGGATTAGATGATTGGCTTGTCAAGGTTTCCTGATTAGCGAAGCTTGCCTCAGTGTTCTGGTGCGTGAATCTTGATTTCTTCTCTTTGGAGAGCAATGGAGTGCCCAGTAGTGAGTTTTGAGATGGGTCTATGTGTTAGGTGTGACCTTGGACAGTCTGTATGTTGACGTTCAGGGCTATGTTCCTGCGTTGCTGGAGAATTTGCGTGGTATGTCTTGCTCTAAAATTTATTGGCTCTTGGGTGGTGGTTGGTTTCAGTGTAGGTTTGGAAGCTTTTGGACGGTCACTTATTACTTAAAGTTCCATGTAGTCAGGAGTTTTCTGGTGTTCTCAGGTTTTGGGCTTAAGTCTCCTGCCTCTGGATTTCAGTTTTATTCTTCCAGTAGTCTCAGGACTTCTCCAACCATACAGCACTGATAATAAAACTTCTAGGTTAATGGTGAAAAGTTTCTCCTCCGTTAGGGACACCCAGAGAGGTTCACAGAGTTACATGAGGAAGGGGAGAGGGAGGAGGGAGATAGAGATGAGCAGGAGGAGAAAAAGGGGGACTCAAGAGAAAAGAGACAGATCTACGAAGTTGTCTGATCCCAGAGTGTTCTCTGTAGCCCAGACACCCACAAAGATTCACAGAATTGGATTAGGAAGAGAAGGGGAAAGGAGGAAATAGAGGTGTTCAAACAGAGAGTCAAGATTGGGAGAGAATAATCAACACACTCCTGAATAAAAATGGGAGCTGAATATTGGATTCTTAAATGTTCACAATTTATATCATATACTGAAAAACAAAAATTAAAAATCTAGAGTAGAGGTTAGACTCTTAAAAATACTATATTAAAAACAAAAACCAAAACATAAAAAAAAAAAAATTTAGAGATATATATGAAGTTTGGTTTAAAAATAGGGCTTCTCTTCTTCTTTTTTTTTTTTCCCTGTAAGGTTATATTGTATTGAAAATGAAAATTAAGGAGTAGTAAGAGGAGTACTAGATGACTTTAAAAGAAATGAGAAAAAGAAAAATAGAAAATAGAAGAGAAGAAGAAAAAAGAAAAGGAAAAAGAAGAAAAAGAAAAAAAAAAGAGAAAAAAAGTTGTTTTACCTAATAAAAAAAATCGTAAAAATCTTATGAAAATGAAAGTTAAGGAGTAATGGGGGAGTAATAGGGAATTTTAAAGGAAAATAAAAGAGAAAGAAGAAAAAAAAATTTTTTTTTTCTTACTTAAAAAAAAAGAAAAAGAAAAAAGAAAAAAATATATCTAGGAATTTCTCTGGAGCTGTTTCGGTCAGTGTGGGTTCGGCTCAGTTTCAGATATCTCCTCGTTCCAGCTTATACTGCTCGATATCTATAGGCCCTTCCGGTGAAGTCGGTGTTTTCTTCAGGGATTTTAATCTGTTGCACCGGTCCCTTCTGAAGCGGTTCCCTTTGTTTATTTGGCTTCTGTTGCCGGTCTCTTCAGGGCCTAATTTCCGCCCTGACACAGGTGGGCGGAGGTGGATTCTTATTCAGGTAGCTAGTTCCGTCGCGCTCCGGGGTGGGGCTGGCGCTGCAGGGAGGGGCTGGGGCTATTTTCTCTGTCTGGGCTGCTCAGGCTCCAGGCGGTTCCAGCCCTCGGGTGATTCACAAAAGCACGGAACACAAAGCTGCGCCTGTGGTTTGTCCCTACGCCGCCCGAGTGGCTCAGGCAGCCAGGCGCTTGTCAGGCGCTCTCTCCCCGGGTGCGGCGCGCCTTCTGTCCTGCGCTATCCCAGCCTCAGTTTCCGCCGCGCCAGTCGGGTGCGTACGCCTTCTGCCCTGCGTCCCCAGCCCCAATCCCGCCCGCACTGGCCGGGTGCGTGTACTGTGTCTAGCCACGACCCTCCCGGCGGATGTCGACCATCCAGAATCTCCGGAGGTCTTTGATTAGAAGGCGGAGGCCTGTTTGCAGTGTGGTAGGGGATGCGGTCCTGCCCCCTTCCCCTCCCCCCTGCCTCGTGCCTCCTGTGGGGCTGGGTCGGTCCACAGCCTGCGAGCTCTTCTCAGGACTTTCTCGGTCACTTTGTTCTGCGAACGGCCGGCAGTGTGTTCGGGCCGGTTAATTTTCTCTCTCTTTTGCTCTCCCACAGTTCAAGTTGGGAACTCACAAAAACTCCCTCCGATTGTCCTCAGGGCACTCAGGCCCCAGACCCTACCCCAAGCAATGCCGCTCACTCCTCTCCGTTCTGCCCCCACTTGCTGGTTGCGGATGCGGGCGTCTGGGGTACTTTTCTGCTGGGAGTTGCTTTTAGGCTCGTAATCTGTGGGTTTTATTTATTCTATCCCTCCCAGCCAGATTCAAACTCCGAGATTCAAACACTTCCCCCAGGCCCGCCAGTGCTAGGGTTTCCCAGTGTCTGGAAACGTCCTCTATTAAGACCCTTCCCAGGACGGATCTCCGTCCTTAGCTCTTTTGTCTCACTTTTTATCTTTTATATTTTATCCTACCTCCTTTCAAAGACAATGGGCTGCTTTTCTGGGTGCCTGGTGACCTCAGCTAGCGATCGGAAGTTGTTTTGTGAAGTTTGCTCTGTGTTCAGTTATTCTTTTGATGAATTTCTAGGAGAGAAAGTGGTCTCCCCGTCCTACTCCTCCGCCATCTTGGCTCCTCGGTAATCTGGACCTTTATTCTTAGAATACTAAATTTTACCGGTAATTGGAGGTAAGATAAGAGCAACAAGAAAGTAAAGATTTATGGAATGGAACTCTGGCAACCTTGGTGAGCTGCTCTCCCATAGAAATGGAAAAAAAGACAAAATGATTAAAATCAACCATTCATAACCTTGAAAATTATCTCACACCACCAAACAAACTGAAAAGCATTTATCCATGAGAAAGTACTGCATCTTTGTAAGACACCCAGGGCAGTAGTGTTTAACCCTTGATCTATTCCCATCACATCTCCACCTCTAGTTCTAGTGAAGTTTTATTTATGAAAGCCAGCAGTCTTGCATCCAAAAGTAAAAATGTTACCTTTTTCTGTCTTCTGGATTTATAGTAAAAATCCCATCCTCAGAGCACAGTCAATATTTTCTCAGTAGCTTTTTGAAAAATATCCATTTTTTAAAAAAATTCTTAACATCAGCACTTATGTTTATTTTTTTATTTTTTTCCCATTTATTTTTATAAGTTGGAGGCTAATTATTTTACAATATTGTGGTGGTTTTTTGCCCTACATTGTCATGAATCAGCCATGGATTTACATGTGTTCCCCATCCCGATCCCCCCTCCCACCTCCCTCCCCACGCCATCCCTCTGGGTCTTCCCAGTGCACCATTCCCAAGCACTTGTCTCGTAAGAAAAATATTCATTCTGAATGTGTTGTGGCTATTTAATTTCACTCAGAGCTCAGTTCAGCTCAGTTCAGTCACTCAGTCGTGTCCGACTCTTTGTGATTCCATGAACCGCAGCACGCCAGGCCTCCCTGTGCATCACCAACTCCCGGAGTTTACTCAAACTCATGTCCATTGAGTTGGTGATGCCATTCAATCATCTCATCCTCTATCATCCCCTTCTCCTCCTGCCCTCAATCCCTCCCAGCATCAGGGTCTTTTCATATGAGTCAGCTTTTTGCATCAGGTGGCCAAAGTATTGGAGTTTCAGCTTCAACTTTAATTCTTCCAATGAACACCCAGGACTGATCTCCTTTAGGATGGACTGGATGGATCTCCTTGCAGTCCAAGGGACTCTTCTCCAACACCACAGTTCAAAAGCTTCAATTCTTCTGTGCTCAGCTTTCTTTATAGTCCAACTCTCACATCCATACATGACCACTGGAAAAACCATAGCCTTGACTAGATGGACCTTTATTGACAAAGTAATGTCTCTGCTTTTTAATATGCTGTCTTGTTTGGTCATAACTTTCCTTCCAAGGAGTAAGCGTCTTTTAATTTCATGGCTGCAATCACCATCTGCAGTGATTTTGGAGCCCCCAAAAATAAAGTCAGCCATTGTTTCTTCATCTATTTCCCATGAGGTGATGGGACCAGATGCCATGATCTTAGTTTTCTGAATGTTGAGCTTTAAGCCAACATTTTCACTCTCCTTTTTCACTTTCATCAAGAGGCTCTTTAGTTCTTCACTTTCTGCCATAAGGGTGGTGTCATCTGCATATCTGAGGTTATTTATATTTCTCCTGGCAATCTTGATTCCAGCTTGCGCTTCCTCCAGCCCAGCATTTCTCATGATGTACTCTGCATTTAAGTTAAATAAGCAGGGTGACAATATACAGCCTTGATGTACTCCTTTTCTTATTTGGAACCAGTCTGCTGTTCCATGTCCAGTTCTAACTGTTGCTTCCTGACCTGCATACAGGTTTCTCAAGAGGCAGATCAGGTGGTCTGGTATTCCCATCTCTTTCAGAATGCCTCAGAGCTCAGTGCAGTACAAAAATCCCTTTCCCTTGGGCATAACAGTATGAAAATAATAGCAGTCTGCTGGCAGCATCAATGCTGCCAATGGCTGTGATTTCAGCTGGAGAAACAAGAGCCTGGTCAAGAAATTGAAGGAAAATCCAGAAGAATTAGATGACAATAGAGAGCTTTGAGAATTTCCAACATGTTCCTGGGATTGAGAAAGTTACATTCATATGCATGGCCTTGCTCAGGAAAGACATGAGAAATGAGCATTCCAGTCACTCACTGGTCTCTGAACTTGAAACCCTGTGCAAATAGAAAGTAGAAGATAAGCTGCTTGAAAACTTGAAGGCATGCCTTCTCACACAAATATCCCTGGCAAAGGGACATGGCTGGCAAGCATTTAAGGAATTCTCTCTTACCATTGGGCTGACTACCAAATTATAATGACTTTGGGCTGAATCCTATTAAGTGAGGCTTAAAAATAAAAGCAAGAACTTAAAAAATGCTAGCTAAGAACTCAGTGGCCACATACTACAGGGAATAGAGAATCTACATAATTAGCCTGGGAAAGTAATTTAAAAAATAAGCAATAACAAGAAAATAGCAGTAACAGCAATGAAAATAAGCCTCAGGGCTGAGGAAAGGAAATGACACAAGAGTTGTTACAATACAATAATTGCAAATGTTCAGTTTTCAACCAAAACTTATGAGATAGAAAAATATGTTACATACACAGGAAAAAAGTCAGCATTATAAATAGTATTTCTCAGGAGGCCCAGATATTGTACTTAGTAGACAAGGACTTTGAAGCAGTTATTGTACACATGTTCAAGGAACTAAAGAAGACCATGATTAAAAAATTGAAGGAAAGTATAACAAATATACATAGAAACATACATAATCAATAAATACAAAGAAATAATGTAGTAGAATCAAATATAAACTCAGGAGTTGAAAGAACAATAATTAAAATGAAAAAAACTCATTAGAGGAGTGTAACATCAGATTTGTTTTGGCAGAAAATGATCATTCAATTTTAAGATATATTAATAGAGAGTTTCCAGAATGAAGAACAAAAACAAAAATATGAAGAAAAATAAAGAGAACCTTGAAGAGCTATGGGACACCATTGAGATATATATATATAATGGAAATTTTACAAGAAGAGAAAGGGACACAAACATTATTCGAAAAGAAAAAAAAAAGAAGAGCCCAAAATTTCTCAAATGTGATGAAAAACATTAATCTACAGGTCCAAGAATCTCAACAAATTTTAAATAAGCTCAGAGAGACCCACATCCATCACATGATAGTCAAACTGACAAAAGTGCAAGACAAGACAATCTTGAAAGCAAGAAAAACAAGGATCACGTACAGGAATCTTCAATAATATCAGCAGGTGACTTTTCACAGAGGCCAGAAGGCAGATGGATGGCAAATTCAAAGTGAAAAAAAAAAAACCCAAAGGGTCAACCAAGGAATCTGTATTCAGCAAAACTCTCTTTCAATAATGGAGAAATTAAAATATTCCTAGATAAACAATCCAAGAGAACACATTACTAGAAGATCTGTCATAGAAGAAATAGCAAAGGGAGTTCTTCAGGCTGAAATGAAGGGACAGTGCATGGTAACTTGAATGTCTGGGAAGAAATAAAAGGCAACAGAAAAGACAGTTATATAGGTCAATATAAAAGGCAGCATAAATGTATTTTTGTAACTCTTTTTATCTCCTATATAATTGAAAATGTAATTCATAAAGCAATAAATATAAAACTATGATAGTGGACATATAATTTATAAAGAAATAATAGCACAAATGATGGGGAAAGGAATAGAGGTAGAGTAGATTAAAATTTTTAAATAATTTTGAACTTAAGTAGTGTTAACCTGGAAGGGATTACTTTATATTATAATGCTGATTAGTTCAGTTAGGTTCAGTTCAGTCACTCAGTCATGTCCAACTCTTAGCGACCCCATGAATTGCAGCACGCCAGGCCTCTCTGTCCATCACAAACTCCCAGAGTTTACTCAAACACATGTCCAGCAAGTTGGTGATGCCATCCAGTCATCTCATCCTCTGTCGTCCCCTTCTCCTCCTGCCCTCAATCCCTCCCAGCATCAGGGTCTTTTCCAATGAGTCAACTCTTCGCCTGAGGTGGCCAAAGTATTGGAGTTTCAGCTTAAGCATCAGTCCCTCCAATGAACACCCAGGACTGATCTGCTTTAGGATGGACTGGTTGAATCTCCTTGCAGTCCAAGGGACTCTCAAGAGTCTTCTCCAACACCACAGTTCAAAAGCATCAAATCTTCATTGTTCAGCTTTCTTCACAGTCCAACTCTCACATCCATACATGACCACTGGAAAAACCATAGCCTTGACCAGAGGGACTTTTGTTGGCAAAGCAACGTCTCTGATTTTTTTATATTCTATCAAGGTTGATCATAACTTTCCTTCCAAGGAGTAAGCATCTTTTAATTTCATGGTTGCAATTACCAGCTGCAGTGATTTTGGAGCCCCCAGAAAATAAAGTCTGCTACTGTTTCCACTGTTTCCCCATCTATTTCCCATGAGGTGATGGGACCAGATGCCGTGATCTTAGTTTTCTGAATGTTGAGCTTTAGCCAACTTTTTCACTCTTTCCTTACACTTTCATCAAAAGACTTTTTAGTTGCTCTTCACTTTCCGCCATAAGGGTGGTGTCATCTGCATATCTGAGAGTACTGATATTTCTCCCGGCATCTTGATTCCAGCTTGTGCTCCATCTAGCCCAGTGTTTCTCATGATGTACTCTGCATATAAGTTAAATAAGCAGGGTGACAATATACAGCCTTGACGTACTCATTTTCCTATTTGGAACCAGTCTGTTGTTCCATGTCCAGTTCTAGCTGTTGCTTCCTGACCAGCATATAGGTTTTTCAAGAGGAAGGTCAGATGGTCTGGTATTCCCATCTCTTTCAGAATTTTCCACAGTTTATTGTGATCCACACAGTCAAAGGCTTTGGCATAGTCAACAAAGCAGAAGTATACGTTTCTCTGGAACTCTCTTGCTTTTTCCATGATCCAGCGAATGTTGGCAATTTGATCTCTGGTTCCTCTGCCTTTTCTAAAACCAGCT
Organism: Muntiacus reevesi; assembly: GCF_963930625.1. Lineage (NCBI taxonomy): Eukaryota > Metazoa > Chordata > Mammalia > Artiodactyla > Cervidae > Muntiacus > Muntiacus reevesi. The sequence goes on from NC_089264.1 coordinate 3,467,341, forward strand.
TGATCATCTGGAATTTCATGGTTCACATATTGCTGAAGCCTGGCTTGGAGAGTTCTGAGCATTACTTTACTAGCGTGTGAGATGAGTGCAATTGTGCAGTGTTTGAGCATTTTTTGGGATTGCCTTTCTTTGGGATTGGAATGAAAACTGACCTTTACCAGTCCTGTGGCCACTGCTGAGTTTTCCAAATTTGCTGGCATATTGAGTGCAGCACTTTCACAGCATCATCTCTCAGGATTTGAAGTAACTCAACTAGAATTCCATCACACCCACTAGCTTTGTTAGTATTGATGCTTTCTAAGGCCCACTTGACTTCACAATCCAGGATGTCTGGCTCTAGGTGAGTGATCACACCATCGTGATTATCTGGATCATGAAGATCTTTTTTGTACAGTTCTTCTGTGTATTCTTGCCACCTCTTCTTAATATCATCTCCTTCTGTTAGGTCCATACCATTTCTGTCCTTTATTGAACCCATCTTTGCTTGAAATGTTCCCTTGGTATCTCTAATTTTCTTGAAAAGATCTCTAGTCTTTCCCATTCTGTTGCTTTCCTCTATTTCTTTGCACTGATCACTGAGGAAGGCTTTCTTATCTCTCCTGGATATTCTTTGGAACTCTGTATTCAAATGGGAATATCTTTCCTGTTCTCCTTTGCTTCTCACTTCTTTTCTTTTCACAGCTATTTGTAAGGCCTCCTCAGACAACCATTTTGCCTTTTTGCATTTCTTTTTCATGGGGATGGTCTTGATCCCTCTTTCCTGTACAATGTCATGAACTTCCATCCATAGTTCATCAGGCACTCTGTCTATCAGATCTAGTCCCTTAAATCTATTTCTCACTTCCACTGTAAAGTCATAAGGGATTTGATTTAGGTCATATCTGAATGGTCTAGTGGTTTTCCCTACTTTCTTCAGTTTAAGTCTGAATTTGGCAATAAGGAGTTCATGATCTGATCCACAGTCAGTTTCTGTTCTTGTTTTTGCTGACTATATAGAGGTTCTCCAACTTTGGCTGCAAAGGATGTAATCATTCTAATTTCAATGTTGACCATCTGGTGATGTCCATGTGTATAGTCTTCTCTTGTATTGTTGGAAAAGGGTGTTTGCTATGACCAGTGTGAGAGGAGCTACTCCACATTCAAGGTCAGGAGGGGCAGCCATGAGGAGATACCCCTCATCCAAGGCAAAGAGCAGCAGCTGTGCTTTGCTGGAGCATCCATGAAGAGATACCCCACGTCCAAGATCGGGGAAACCCAAGTAAGATGGTAGGTGTTGCATGAGGGCATCAGAGGGTAGACAGAGTGAAACCATAATCACAGAAAACTAGCCAATCTGATGACACGGACCACAGCTTGTCTAACTCAATGAAACTAAGCTATGCCATGTGGGGCCACCCAAGACAGCCGGGTCATGGTGGAGAGGTCTGACAGAACGTGGTCTACGGGAGAAGGGAATGGCAAACCACTTCAGTATTCGTGCCTTGAGAACCCTATGAATAGTGTGAAAAGGCAAAAAGATAGAACACTGAAAGATGAACTCCCTAGGTCAGTAGGTGCCCAGTATGCTACTGGAGATCAGTGGAGAAATAACTCCAGAAAGAATGCAGAGATGGAGCCAAAGCAAAAACAACACCCAGTTGTGAATGTGACTGGTGATAGAAGCAAGGTCTGATGCTGTAAAAAGCAATATTGCATAGTAACCTGGAATGTTAGGTCCATTAATCAAGGCAAATTGGAAGTGGTCAAACAGGAGATGGCAAGAGTGAACATCGACATTCTAGGAATCAGCAAACTAGGGTGGACTGGAATGGGTGAATTTAACTCAGATGACCATTATATCTACTACTGTGGGCAGGAATCCCTTAGAATAAATGGAGTAGCCATCATGGTCAACAAAAGAGTCTGAAATGCAGCACTTGGATGCAATCTCATAAATGACAGAATGATCTCTGTTCGTTTCCAAGGCAAACCATTCAATATCACAGTAATCCAAGTCTATGCCCCAACCAGTAATGCTGAAGAAGCTGAAGTTGAATGGTTCTATAAAGACCTACAAGACCTTTTAGAACTAACACCCAAAAAGTTGTCCTTTTCATTATAGGGGACTGGAATGCAAAAGTAGGTAGTCAGGAAACACCTGGAATAACCAGCCAATTTGGCCTTGGAGTACAGAATGAAGCAGGGCAAAGGCTAATAGAGTTTTGCCATTTTACTTCACTGATTCCTAAAATATCAATATTCACTCTTACCGTCTCCTCTTTGACCACTCTCAATTTACCTTGATTCATGCACCTAACATTCCAGGTTCCTATGCAATATTGTTCTTTATAGCATTGGACTTTAATTCCATGATGGTATGATCACTCACCTAGAGCCAGACATTCTGGAATGTGAAGTCAGGTGGGCCATAAGAAGCTTCACTATGAACAAAGCTAGTGGAGGTGATGGAATTCCAGCTGAGCTATTTCAAATCCTAAAAGATGACGCTGTGAAAGTGCTGTGTTCAATATGCTAGCAAATTTTAAAAACTCAGCAGTGGCCACAGGAATGGAAAGGTCAGTTTTCATTCTAATCCTAAAGAAAGGCAATGTGAAAGAATTTTCAAACTACCATACATTAGCACTCATCTTACATGTTGGCAAAGTAATTCTCAAAATTCTCCAAGCCAGGCTGAAGCAGTACATGAACCAAAAACTTCCAGATATCTAAGCTGGATTTAGAAAAGGGAGAAGAAGCAGAGATCAAATTGCCAACATCCATTGGATCAAAAGAAAAGCAAGAGAGTTCCAGAAAAAACATCTACTTCTGCTTCATTGACTACGCCAAATCCTTTGCCTGTGTGTATCACAGAAAACTGTGGAAAATTCTTAAAGATATGGGAATACCAGACCACCTGACCTGCCTCCTGAGAAATTTGTGTGCAGGTCAAGAAGGAAGAGTTAGAACCAGACATGGAACAACAGACTTATTCCAAACTGGGAAAGGAATATGTCAAGCCTGCATATTGTCACCCTGCTTATTTAACTTAAATGCAGAATACATCATGCAAAATTCTAGGCTGGATGAAGTGCAAGCTGGAATTGAGATTGCCGGGAGAAATATCAATAACCTCAGATATGCAGATGACACATCCTTATGGCAGGAAGTGAAGAGGAACTAAAAAGCCTCTTGATGAAAATGAAAGAGGAAAGTGAATAAGATGGCTTAAAACTCAATATTCAAAAAGCAAAGATCAAAACATCCTGTCCCATCACTTCATGGCAAATAGATGGGGACACAGTAGAAACAGTGACAGACTATTTCCTTGGGCTCCAAAATCACTGCAAATGGTGAATGCAGCCATGAAATTAGAAGACAATTGCACCTTGGGAGAAAATATATGACAAATCTAGACAGCATTTTAAAAAGCATCACTTTTGGATAAAGATCTGTCTAGTCAAAGCTGTGGTTTTTCCAGTAGTCACGTATGGATGTGAGAGTTGGACTATAAGGGAAGCTGAGCACCAAAGAACTGATGTTTTTGAACTGTGGTGTGGAGAAGACTCTTGAGAGTCCCTTGCATATTAAGGAAAGGAAATCAAACAAGCGAATTCAAAGGAAATCAATGCTCAATATTCATCAGAAGGACTGATGCTGAAGATGCAGCTCCAATACTTTGGCCACCTGATGCAAAGAACTGACTCATTGGAAATGACTCTGATGCTGGGAAAGATTGAATGTAGGAAGAGAAGGGGACAACAGAGGATGACAAGATTGGATGGCATTACCAACTCAGTGGATACAAGTTTGAGTAAGCTCTGGGAGCTGGAGAGGTGGGGGCCAGGGAAGCCTGGTATGCTGCAGTTCATGGGGTCACAAAGAGTCAGAGATGACCGAGCAACTGAAATTCATGAATGAATTATAATCCCTAGGCATAGCAATTTTTTCTTATCTGAAAAAATAAGATAGGAAGTTGTGTATGTGTTGTCATCACATAAACCATAACTTGCAATCTGGATCAGAGAAAAATGGCTACATGTTTCAAGTTACAGAAAATCAGTTTTAATTCCATTTCAAAAAGTACCTTTAATTAATAAAATTGTTTGCTAATAAAATATAAGTATTAATTTAGCTTGAAGAGAGGCTAAATAATTTAGTATTCTTTAGATTCGAAAATGAAAGACCTAATTCCTTTTTTTTTTTTTTTTTAGTTCTTAAGACTTAATTAGGTTTAAAGAGAATATATGTTAGTAGAATTTCATTAAGACAGGTTACACATTTAAAATAAAATAGAAAAATATACATGAATATTAGATCTATGTTTACTCAACTTTTTTTAATGTTTGGAATATAAACTTCTAGTCATCTTGTCTTTTTACACAGAATTTAACTTCATTAAACAGAATTAAATTGAACTGAATGCTTTATCACCTCTGATTATGCTGGTCTGAAATAAATGATTTAAGACATCTACACAGACATTGTTTTAGGCATCCCTTCAACCTCAAACTAGGGAGTCTCTGTAGAAATACATTTCTTGGTTCATTTCCTAGTATTCAAGCTTTCCTCTTTCTTAAATTCTCTCTTTTAATGGAAAATTTCTGCCGGGAGCATCCTGAGAAAGGATTCATAATAGATATTTCTGCTGTTGCTGCTGAGACTTTCCATATCTGAAAATATTTTCTTTCTTCTCTTACTTTCAGTTAATAAATTGACTTAATAAAGAATTCTGATTTGTAAATGAAGTTCTCCTGGATTTTGAACATGGTGTCCCATTATCTCCTCTTTTATTGTTGTTCTTAAATCTAATTCTATTATCAAGTTCAATCTTGTTCTAAAAGTCAAATTTTCCTCTCTGGATACTTTAAAGATTTTCTCTTTGCTCTAGTGTTCTGAAGATTTACAGTGATGTTTATTGGTTTGGTTCTAGTTTAATCCATTTTCAGGGCCATTAGTAGCCCCTTTCTATCTGAAAATTGAAGTAGTTCTGAAAATGTTTCTTGCATTATTTTATTACCAATTTCTTCATTTTGCTGTTATCTTATTTTTAAACTCTTGAAATGCATTTTTGTCACCTTCTGGAATATTATTGTATTTTTAAAATCACTCTCTGTAATTTCCTTGTATTTCTTTATCTTCTTATTACTTTCTGAGAAAGTTTCCCAGAAATCTTTATATTTTTTCTAAATCTTTTGTTGAGTTTTATTTTATTTTTTCTTTTTAGCTATCAAATTTTAATATATACCACCATTTTCTTATTCACTAAATTCTTCATATTATTATTACTTTTTGCTTTAAATAACATCTTTTTTTGTTCAGTTGTTAAATAACCTGTCACCTTTTTGAAGTTAGTGTGAAAGTTGCTCAGTCGTGTATGACTCTTTGCAACCCCATGGACTATACAGTCCATTGAATTCTCCAGGTCAGAATATGGAAGTGGGTAGCCTTTCCCTTCTCCAGGTGATCTCTAGCTGAGCCACAAGGGAAGCCCAAGAATACTGGAGTGGGTAGCCTATCCTTTCTGCAGTGTGTCTTCCCAACCCAGGAATCAAACTGGGGTCTCCTGCATTGCAGGCAGATTCCTGAGATTAATATAGAAATAATTCCCAGGTGGCAATAGTGGTAACAGGATCCACCTGCCAATGCGTGAGACATAAGAGATGTGGATTCAATCCCTGCGCCAGGAAGATCCCTGAAGAAGGAAAGGGCAACCCACTCCAGCATTCTTGCCTGGAAAATCTCATGAACAGGAGCCTGATGAGTTACAGTCCATGGGGTCACAAAGAGTTGGACACAACTGAAGTGACAGCACAATATATATATATACACATATGTATATATGTATATATATATGAAGTTTCCCTCTTCCTTGTTAGTTTCTGCTTCTCCAGTTGTTTTTACTTTGTTCTCCATATGTTATATAGTAGGGTTTTCTTTGAAAATATTTGATACTATTTAATTTTCTGCTTATATTTTTGTGTGTGAGAATAAAAAGCTGATTGAGGTCCTGTGTGAATACTGACTGGATTTTTATCAAAGGTAATCAGACTGGATGGTTTATTGATTATCTTCCCATTTCATTATCTTTAGATGCTGTTCTCATGGTGTAACTGAGCAGGACCCTGTGAACCCTTCCCAGAATAGATGCTCCAGCCCCACCCCAACCCTGTTCTCCACCTGCTTTTTGCCTGTAGAAAAAATTTACATGAAGTATAAATATAATCAGAGAAGTGAGAAATGCATAAAGGAAAGAAAATCAAGGAAGACAAAATAATACTTCAGCCACTAAACAAGGTCAAAGACTTCTTCCTGAAAGATAATATTCTGACACATGTCCTTTGAGCTGTTTTGCAGATACTGAAACACCCCATCAGGTAGAAGAAGTTAGCTATATGCTGTCCACAAACTTGTAGACCTCAGACCAGTTGGAACCAGAAGGTTGATGATGTTGACTCCCAATTACCTCGTTTTGGCAATAATAGTCTGTGATCTTCCATTGGAGCTAGCATGAACCTGGTGACCAGAGTTCTGGATACCAGTTCTGGACCTCTAGTTCATGAAGGTCTCTATGCTTACTTGGTAATCTTTTTGTGTTTTTCTGTAGTTAGGGCTAGAAAATAACTCTTCAGGCTTCTGCTTCCATATGGAGTGGAAGGCTTATTCAAACACACAGAGTAGAAGGAGTATTTAAGAATCTGAATGTTCCTAGAGTCTTTAATCAGTTCTGCTGTTTTCTGTTCCATTCCAGAGGTATCTGGTACTAGCTCCTCAAGATTCCACAGTGTTAATGGGCTCAGTCTCAGCTTTCCACACTGCTGGTTTACAAGTTATTTACCATTCATCCATTTGCTTTCCAGACATCAAATTTGTTTTGTTGTCTTCTTTTTTATTCTATTTTTATTTTTGTGGCTTCAATAGAGACAAGTTAAAGAGACAAAGTAGATGATTAGATGCTTAATCCCACAGGGGATTATTAGTAAAGAAAAAAATATGGGAAACCCCTTGTAAGTTAATGATCACTCAAGAAAGCAGGTTTACTTAACTAAGGAGCCAAGCAGACTTGCTTATCAACAAAACCATACAATATAAGCATGAGACACACCTTTAAACAACAAAACAGTGGATGTTTGAGACCCAAACCATACTCAGTAAGCTCAGTAACTTAATGATCCCTAGGGCATGCTCTCTGCACACACAAAAAACAATTATTTATGGAAAGTTGGCATTTCAAAGTGAAAGACCCTCATTGTACTGAGACCTGAAATGATTTTTCCACATTGTTACGACAGTCCCAACTTGACCATGTTGGGACAAGAAAACTCCTCTGCTCAACCTGGAGGGGTAGCTGATGAGGGAAACTTGACTTCTACTCAAGCAGGAGGAAGAAGGTTTTCTTTCACCTGTCCCCTCTTCTCCTTTGATTATAAAACTCTAGCCCACTAGGATCTACACTCTCTCTCCAGCCTGCTTGTAAGCCTCACAAGAGTTCTATTCTAATAACTCACTTCTTATCTATCACTTTGCCTATCTCTGAATTCTTCGGTGCTGAAACATAAAGAACCATAGCTGCTCAGTGCTCCCTGGAACCCCCCAAAAAGCCACTTAAGAGTTTCAGCATTATGGTTTTTTATTTAAAGCCCCTTTTAGTAATTTTTGCAGATGGTGGGACAAAGTGAGAGTGAAACTTACTTTGAATAGTAACTGACAATTTTTAATTAAAAACCAGAGGTTGTTTTATTTAGTTTTTCTTTAGAAATGTAATTAATGGGGATAAGCTAAAATTTATATAATTGAATTACAGGGCACTGTGAAATCAATAAATAGCTTGTTTGAGATGAGGTTTCAAAGAAAATTACTTATAAGTAGCTTCACAATCACGTGAATATAATAGCACTTTATTATTATTTCTGGCTTTTGTTTTTTTGCTAATTATAAGGCAGGCATTGTGCCAAGGAATTTATAATATTAACTTAATTTTCACAACAATTTTCAAGGTATATGCTATAATAATTTCTCTCTCTCTCTCTCTCTCTCTCTCTCTATTTTTGACAAATAAAGAAATTTAAGCTCAAAGAATTTATATGAATTGCCCAAAATCACACAGCATGTATGCTGGAGCTAGGATCGAAAGCTCAGCAGTGTTTTCTATTGTTTATGATTAATAGGACTATAATAAAGAACCTTATAAGCGAGGTGTTAGCTGCTGTGAGAAATAAACATTAGGTATACTGGCTTAAACACAACAAACATTTGTTTCTTGCCCATATAAATTGTTGCTGAATTGTACCTGAGCAGGACCATATAGGGCCTTTGCAGGACAGACCCCCTCCTCCATATCTTTCGCTTTAGCTCCTCTCTGAAGCACCTAGATAACAGTATCTGATGCACATTTCTTGAGTTGTTTTACAGATGCTAAAACCACCACCAAATGTAAGAATTAACTACATGATGATCTTGAGCTCATAGGTGCCTAAGGATTGGCAAAGTTAACCACTGTGACCCTGTTACCGCACCACTAAACCAATCAGAGAATTGTGCACCAGCTGATCACACATACTGGGACACTCCTTCCTTACTTTGGCTTTAAAAATATTGTGCTGAAATTCTTTGGGAAGCTTAGGGTTCTCCAGCACCAGCTGCCCTGGACTTCTCGCGTGGTGCCTGCACGAAATGCTGCACTTTCCTTCGCCACAGGCTGACATCAGTAGGTTGGCTGTATTGTGCATGGGTGAGCAGACCCAAGTTCTGTTCAGTAAAATAATGTTTTTTAATTTTAATTGGAGGCTAATTACTTTACAATATTGTGGTGGTTTTTCCCATACATTCACATGCATCAGCTGTGGGTGTACATATGTTGCCCATCCTGTAGAATTTTAGGTCTCTCTTCCGAATAATGATTTAAAGCTCAGGCTTGTTCCATTTTACTCCTCTGCTCTCTTTGAAAAGTGTCTCTCAGGGTTTCCATGCTTACTTCATTGAGCTGAGAGACTGGGTTAAAGACAGTGGGGAAGGTGCCCTCCTCCTTAAGTATCTTTCCTGCTGCAGTGGCACCCTTTTCTGTCCTATTTGTTGAGGCTTTTTTTCAAATGGCCAAACTTAACCTTGAAGGATACCGGAAAATGTAGCCTTGCTGTGTGCCAGGAAGGAGAAATATACTTGTTGAACTGCTAAACAAACTCCATCTCTATTTGTGCCCCAGTATGCACACATCTGTTTTTCTACTTATGATTAGAAAATGACAGGAGAGTTTTAATCCATGTCTGTGTCTGTGAATCCAGTGTCCATGCCAATCTGTGAGTGACCCCAAGTTTCTTTCTCTGGTATGAAAAGGTGACACTGATTTTTACTGTCAGGAGATTCTTGTTAAACTTCCTAGAGTTTACACTTCACTTAAATTTTCTAAAGTGCATTTCATATGTTTATGTGTAAAGGATGCAGTGCCATGGAGAAGCAGTCCTGAAGGGTCCAGAGTCAGACTGTGGGTCTGAACGCAGGCACCACCATTTACAGATGTGTGGCAGGTGTGGAAACCCAACCTCCTGTCCACCTGTAAACTAGGAGGTGCCTGTTTCACAGCTGTTGTGAGAAAAATTAGTTAACAGTTCAAATGCACAACATTTGGCATGTAGAAAGCCCTCAATAAATCTTAACCACTATTCACTTCTAGTAATTCTTAGTAATTTCACTTTATATTAATAACAAGGAGCTCTCTATTATAAGCCAAAACAAAATTTGTGAAACTGCTTATAATTCATTCTTGATATCTAAAGGCAAGACTTGCATGGTTCATCAGGAAAACCCTCACAGCCTTCCAGTGATTTGTGGTTTTCCTTCTAAGGGACAAGGTAAAACAAGGACCCAAACTATTAAGAGCAAGTTTCTCAGGTACTAGGACTTGTGTTGAATTTTTGCACTCTATGCATTTTATAAAAATAGCTATGCATTACTTTCTTTTTTTCATTTATATTGACACAGAAGTTAACTTATTTGGTATTATTATATTGTTCTCTAGTGAAGTCCTCAGTGGGTACTGAAGTAGCAGTTTTGATTTTATTATAAAATCTACTGGTGTCTGATCTATTGATGAACTTGTGGGAAGAGACCACAGTGCCAACAATCTGTGCATGCGTGAATGAATGAGTCTGTGTATGTGTGTATGTTTGTGTGTATGATGCTTATATACAAAAATTTGAACATATGGTAGAATGATGCAAGAGTTCTGAGTTCTGGCATAACATCGTCTTAATTTTATGATCTCTTTCTTAAGTAAGATGTTGTGTTATCTGGTTTTGAGAGGGGCACATGTTGAAGGAGACTTAATGAAGAAATATTTATTGCAGATCTTTTTCATGCAATGACATTACTTATGTGTCCTTTTACTGTCTTGTGCCCCAGGGAAAAAAACAGCTTGAAACTTTCCACTTAATCTTTTTTCCATGAACTCTTCTGATGAATGACTGGGAAATGTGGGGGCTGCTAGAGCACTGACTATGAAACCTCAGCTAATAAGCTCTGTCCTGGGGGTAGAGTTTTGACAAATGCACCACGGTTATAGTCTTCCTACCTAGTTTAATTCTCTGAAATTCAGAGATTAAACGGTCACCTTCTACCATATATTCATTATTCAGAAGACTAATTAAAATATTGGATAAGGACAGTCCATTCAGAAATGATTTATCACAAATGGATTCATATGAATATAAATAAGAAGTGTATGATAATTAAGCTAAACCCAGCATCTCTAGAGAAATTTTTGTTTATAGAAAAACAAAAGTCAGAGTTATGTACATTCCACTTAAGGATAATTTCTGATTGTTTAAAATGTCAGTTCTGTTTTTAAAGGTTTTCAGTCAAGTGGAATAGTGACTCTCCAATTTATCTTTTGCTTTTCTCTTAATCCATCCTCTTACTACTAAGAGTTGTTTTCTGGATATTCCCCTCAAAAATGTTTTGCTTGTCTTGTCTCCTCTTTTCATTCTCACTGTCATTGCTTTTTGAAATATAAAGTAGTGTTTAAGAAACACTTGTTAGATATGAATTCAAATTCTGACTCAGCCAAATACCAACTGTGTGTCCCTTGGAAGTAAACTAGTATTTCTGAACCTGTTTCCTCTTCTGTAAAATGTGGGTAGTAGAAGGCTGACAGGTGGTTAGGCCAGGAAAAAAAAAAAGGGGGGGGGGATAATGTGGACAAAACAGCAATCAGGATCAGACCTTTAGGCTTTTCTGTTCTCCCCCTGCATCTAAAGAGATAACAAAACTCTGCTGTACTCATCTATCAATTTGCAAATATATTAATCTTCAGAAAGGGCTGTTCTGCAGATGCCCTAGTGAACCAGTGGTTAGGACTCTGAACTTTCACTGCCAAGGGCCTGGGTTCAATCCCTGGTTGGGGAACTGAGATTCTGCAAGTCATGTGACATGCCCCCCCAAAAAAAAAAACGACCAAAACATATTGTCAGACCAAGGCCCTGTCCTGAATGAAAACTCCACTACCTATAAAGCAAAGTCAAAACTGTTTGCCCAGAATTAGACTAGTTTTCTTGTCTGTGTATCAATGACATTCCAGCCTTATTTCCAAAATTTATCTGATGTTTTGTAAAATTAAACATTTCTCTCCTTCCTTTGCTTTTACTGGTCTCTCCTCCCAGATGATTTTCCATCAGATCCATTGGTAGAAACACTACATATCCTCAAAATACAGCTCAAATTATAGCTGCTCCAAAAATATTTTCTTTTCCAACTAAATGCATATTCTTCTTTGTACCTTGTAAGATTTGCATTTTACTTGTGTTTGGATATATGTTTATATGTTCTATTTTTACTATGAAGTTCATTTTGATCTTTTCATGTGTGGTATTACATACTTCACATAGAAATGATTTTAAATTTGTTAATTATCTGGATAATTTTATATTTTGTTAAATGAATAAATAAATTAAAAAATAAATATGCCAAGATAATTGTCTTAATTGATCTATATATATTTGGCCCATAATCCTAATTACTGAATGAGGAACATATTTGATTTACCTAAAATTTTGGCATTCTTGATTTAAACCCTGCACAGCAAGAATCAGGGACTGACAGAATCACAGTCTCAGAGTGGACACGTGACTCTCTTTTGGAGTATCATCACCAACAAGTCATTCCGCTTATTCATTTATTTATTTGGCCGCATTAGGCCTGGTCTTCACTGCAGCCTATGGGATCTCTCCTTGTGGCAGGCAGATTCTCGAGGTCTTCACTGCAGTCTGTGGACACTTCCTTGTGGCAGGCAGGTTCTCGAGGTTTTCACTGCAGCCTGTGGACCCTCCTTGTGGCAGGCAGGTTCTCGAGGTCTTCACTGCAGTCTGTGGACACTTCCTTGTGGCAGGCAGGTTCTCGAGGTTTTCACTGCAGCCTGTGGACCCTCCTTGTGGCAGGCAGGTTCTTGAACTGTGGCGTGCAGGGTGCAGATCGTGCAGACTGTGGTAGTCACAGCGCACATGCTTCCTTCCTCCATAATGCATGAGATCTTCGCTCCCCTGCCAGGGATTGAACCCACATCCCCTACATTGTAAGACACAGATTCTTAACCACCAGAGCATCAGGGAAGTCCCATCATTCAGTTTTCATGTGACCATTTTCACTTTGGAGGAAATCCTGAGTGAAAGCAGGAAGTTCCTCTATAAGCTAATGTATCATTAGAGAACTTGGTTTATTTTGCTGAAATCTATTTTAGTTTCCCTCAGTGGTTTTCATTCATTTGGCATCTGTCTTATGCTGGGTACTCCATACTCTGTTTTGCACACACACACACACAATTCATTTAGAGTCGCTGAGTGATCATTTGTGGTATCAACCTGAGACTTTCGGTTTCCTGCTTCTACTGTTAGTGTGTCATCTGCAAGCCTGCCAAGGGTATTATTGACAAAGAATGTTAGCATAATGACATTTGGGTGATTATGCTTTGGTTCAAGTCAATATACAATGGGTGGGACAGAATCAGTCTATCCATTGGTGCTGGTTGTTCTTTTTTAAATAAAAATTTTAAAAATGATTTTAGTGTTTTCTTTCCACGCCATATTCTGGTCTCAGCTAATGCCTCTTTGGTCTTCCCTGGTGGCTCAGTGATAAAGCAACTACCTACAATGCAGGAGACTTGAGTTTGATCCCTGGATCAGGAAGATTCCCTAGAGAAGGAAATGGCAACCCACTCTAGTATTCTTGCCTGCAAAATCCCATGGAAAGAGGAGCCTCACAGACTCCTCTTGTGGCCCACAGGGTCACAAAAGAGTTGGACCTGACACTGACTTAACAGCAACAAAAAATTCTTCTTTATGTATATGCCCTTTACTTCTGAATGTTTCCTGATAGGAGCATCTCCATACTTCCCTTCTTCATCTGATTCATGGTATTTGATGATCTTATTTTTAACATCCTACCTTGAACCTGGCTTCAAGGACCAGGTGTTGGAAGATCAAGGCCTAGACTATTGCTAAAGTACTATGTCTTTATGATTTTCAATTTAGGGCTTATATTTGAAGCAAATTTTCAAATCTTCCTGATAGATATGCCATATCTCCTCCTATTAGACTACAACAAGGCTCATGTCATAACTAAGTTTTAAACCATTCTAATCGGGAAGCCCTCCAAAGTGTCTTTCATTTCATAGTTTTAAGTATGGACTAAAATCTACATTTTCATAAGCCATCCTCACTGTACCCACCCCCCCCAAACTTGGTGAAGATATATTGAAATTTTCCTATAGTGTAATAATAACCAAATAGACAATGGGCCTTACTGATAGAAGCATCACTTTCATGTTCAGTGACTTCCTGTTTTCTATTAGAAGAAGTCTAATCTGTAGCACAGCACACCAGTCCATTCATCATCTGAATCTCACCAATCTCTTATTCCTAACAAATGCCATTTCTTCCAAGTCATCTTTTTATCTAGCCATGCTGGACCACTTCATGGTTCAAAGGGAGTCCATCAGAAAAATAGAACCAATAGGATATTTTATATGTATAATGTATAGCTACAACAAACCTGACTTGCATCGTTGAGGACACTAGTTAAATAGTTCCTGCAGGATTGTCTCAGCATGACTGAGCTGAAATTTGAACTTCACTGCATAGGAAGTCAGGAGGGAGAGATCAAGAGCAGGCTAGAATCCCACCAGCATGAGTATAAACCCACAGGAATAGGCTGAAACTTGCCTACATTCCCAGTGCCCTGTCTTTGACGACAAGGGTATCCTGCAGAAGCTGAGGCCATTTGTCACAAAGAAAATCCACACATCTCATCTAGCTGCTGCTTCTTGCCATTGAGGTAAGTTAGCAGAGCAGCAGAGCTAATATAGTCAACAAAAAGGAAGCCAACCATCCTACAAAATATCAGGAGGATCTACTTGGGGTTCACACTAAGCAGAAACTTAACAAAGGAATTTTATGAAAGACTTTTATGTCTGTGTTCATGAGTGATATTGGTCTGCAGTTTTCTTTTTGTGGAATGCCTTTATATAATTTTAACATTAGGCAATGCTGGCCTCTTACAAGCAGCTGTGAGGTGTTCCTTTATTCTGTTTTCTGGAAGAAACTGTAAGAATGTGTATCATGTCTTAAATGTCCTGTAGAATTCACCAGTGAAAAACATCTAGAACTGTTGTTTTCTTTTTTGGAAGACTTAAGAACTATTTCTTCAATATTTTGAATAGTTATAGAGCTCATTCTCCTGTGTGAGCTCTATAGAATAGATTCAAGTCATCTAAGTTAGCAAATTTGTGATAATAGAGGTGTTCATAGTGTTTTATTTTCCTTTCAATGTTCATAGAGTCAGTGGTGATACTTTTTCATTTCTGATACTGGTAAGTTGTATCTTTTGTTTCTTTCTTTCAATCTTAATCTGGCTAGAGTTTTGCCAAATTTATTGATCTTTTCAGATAATTAGCTTTTGATTTTTAAAAGTCTTTACTATTGCCTTTTGGGGCAGGGGGAGTGCTTCCCTGATGGCTCAGATGATAAAGAATCCACTTGCAATGCAGGAGACTGGGCTTTGATCTCTGGGTCAGGAAGATCCTCTGGAGAAGGGAATGGCTATCCACTCCAGTATTCTTGACTGGAGAATTCCATAGACAGAGTAGCCTAGTTACAGTCTGCTGCTGCTGCTGCTAAGTCACTTCAGTCGTGTCCGACTCTGTGCGACCCCATAGACAGCAGCCCACCAGGCTCCCCTGTCCCTGGGATTTTCCAGGCAAGAACACTGGAGTGGGTTGCCATTTCCTTCTCCAAGTTACAGTCTATGAGGTCACAAAGAGTAGGACACAACTCAGTGGTTAACACATTCCTGTTTTTAATTTCATTGATTTCTGTTCTATTTTAAAATTCTTTTCTGTTTATTCAGGGGTAAATTCTCCTTATTACTCTAGCTTCCTAAAGTGAAAACTCAGTGTTTTTGTTTTTTTAAGTAACTTTCTTATTTTCTGACATATGCATTTATTGTTATGAAATTCCAAGTAAAGTTTTTGCTGCATCCAGCAAATTTTGATAAGTAGTGATTTCATTTTCATTTAATTCAAATTTTTTAAATTATCTTGAGAGAAATTACTTTTCTTTCCATTATCTCTTATTTTCCCTCTTCCTATTTTCTTTAGCGTTTGCTTATACACCATGACATATAGATAAAAAGATATTTGATCTATTGATTGAACTGATCTCATATATCAAGTTAATGCAAAACCTTTGAGCTTATGATTATGCAAAATTTATTTGCAGCAAGAGCAAATTCATAGGGTGACACTTGATGTTTTCTTTGTTAAGAAGATTAAGTGCTGTATTTCTGGTTTGTTTATTTTTTTCTTGAAACTTTTTGAAAGCATTTTACTAGGTTAAAGATAAATATAAAAGTTATATAATGAACTATAATTTTTGAAAGCAATCATTTTTCTCAATGTGGAAGTCATCTAGTACTCAAAAAATTAGAGTATTAGTAAACAAATCAGGGTTATCCTGTAATATATGGGGCAGTCAGGGAGGAAGAAATAGCTTTGGGCTAAAGAAATGCAACATGATGAAGCAGAAAGAATCGTGTAGCAGAAGTTTTAGAGATGCAGATTCTTCTTTCAGATTTCTCATTATCTAGCTTTGTGAGTTCTGTCAATTAACTTCATTACTTTCAGTTTCATATTTTTCAGATTCCAAGTCTTCTAATATGTACTGATTTATTATATGTGCCAGAGACTGTGCTTAGTGCTTTATCATATTTTATTTCCTATTCGCACTGTAAAATAAAGTTGGGAAACATAATATATCAGGATTTTGAAAGATATAAAATCTCGTAGTGTCAGTATTGGATTTATACAGTAATTGTGCTGCTCTTGGAACTGTTTATTCCATTGACTCCATACAACTCACAAGGTAATAATGCTACCAACTCAAGTGATATTATTTGATTAGAATGGTCTCCCATCCCTACAATATGTTTCCTAACTCCATCACAGTGTTTAATCTTCCTATTATTGGGGTTAAGTCATTGAATTCTTCAAAAATACAAACATGGGAATATTAACACATTTGTGTCAAAAGACACAAAATTCTATTGTAAAATAAGTCCTCAGGATGTAATATATAGCATAGTGACTATACTCAATAATACTATATAGTATATTTAAAAGTTGCTAAGGCAGTAGATCTTCAAAATTCTCATCACAAGAAAAAATGTAATTATGTATGGTGATGGATGTTTGTTAGATTTGCTGTGGTGATCATTTTCATTATTGTATTATCATGATGTTATAAACCTGAATCTAATACAGTTGTCAATTATATCTCAATAAAAATGTAGTAAAGAAACACTTTGCCTAATTATAATTTATGTCTTCCTCCATGAGGGCAGGTTTTTTGTTTGTTTTTTCTGCTGCCAGTCTCTGTTCCAATAGACATGCTGGTCTGTGTTGGGTCATAGGAAAGGTAAGGGGGGACGATTTTGTTACTGAGTCCAAGCTCGTACCGTTCACCATGTGACAGGTCAGTGGCTGAGGCAAGGAACAGTGATTTTATTTGGAAAGCCAGCAGACAAAGAAGTCGGCAGACTAGTGTTCCAAGAAACCGTCTTGGGTTTGGGTGCTAGTTTATTTTATAGAACAAACAGGACAGGCGGAGTTAAGGTGGTAAAATAAAGTAAAAAAAAAAAAAAAAAAATGTTGATGGACTGGAACTATTTCCTGGTTCCAGCCAGACTCTGAAGAGGACATGTTAATTTCTTCTTTCCTGAAGTTGTTCACAGGTGGGCCTGGTCAAGATGTTTCCTGTGAGCTGAGTAAAGGTATTTTGGCTTAACACTCAGACTTGGAAGGCAGGTTTCCCAGAGATGGGCCATTATGTGTACTTTGAGCCGTAGGCAACATCTTTGTGTGTTTAACTTGTAACAGAAGCAATAGAATACAAGGATTAAAGTAAAAGAAACAGGTCCAATATGGAGTCAGATTTGTTCTTCTGTATTACAATATTAATAAGGAAATCTCTTTACTCCTTGTATCAATTATCTACTGCTACATAACAAACTACCCCCAAACTTGTTGGATGAAAAAACAAACATTTATTATGTCACAAATGAGCATTAATGGAGGACAAACATAAGAACATCTAGGGGAGCAGGCCTGTGGCTGGGCCTATAAAGTGGGGAGAACTTTGAGTCTCATATTAGTGCCCATCAGAGAGTATCCATTGCTGAGGAAGTCACCAACCAGCTTGTCATCAGCCTGCCTCATTTGCCCCCTGGTTCTTGATGAGATCATGAACCTGGTGTCCTTGAAGCTATAATGGAGACTATGGGCCCAGTAGCATGGTCTTCCTCTCCAAGGTCGATGCAGTTCTTGCTTCTGCTGATGCCCTGCCCTGCCAATATCAAAGACCAACTCAGAACCTTCCAAGTGGTGCCATCTCAAGGACTCCAGTTCACCTTTGAAAGTGAGTTTATTATATTAGACACTTTGTCAGCAAAAAAAAATCACTGCCTGCCATATCAGTAAACAAAGGATGTTGCAGCCTTCAAGCCACTACAACTGCCCTCATGGTGAACTTCAAGGGACCTCAAGGTAGAAACTAGTCGGTTGCCTACCACCAAGCCCTCAGTCACTGCAGCGGTTCCCAGCTGTGCTCCCTGAGAGGTGTCCAGACAGAAAAGGACAGGATGCTGGCACTAGACAGCCCAGGTGCCTATCAAAGGGATGACATCAGAAAGCCCAGACTTTGCATCTTCACATACATAGAAAAGTGCTAAATTCCTTAGCTTGGGATATCTGGTTTTCTTTAATTAACAGTAATCTTTTGAAGTTCTGACTGCTTGGCCTTTGCTGCAAAAATGCTTGTATATCCTGGGTCCTCCTTTCCCTCTTCAGAGCAGTCTCTCAGAGCTGTCTGAGAAGCCACATTCCAGACTAAGTCCTCAGTTTTGTCCTCCGAATAAAACATAATTCTCTGCTTTTAAATTTTAAATTGTGCATTTTTTTTTTGAGTTGACACCTTCTGCATCTGGAGAGGCCATCAATTCATTCTTATCAGATCTGATACAAAGGCCAGCCTCCTCAAGGGCTTGTGACCTGTACAAAAAAACTGTGTGCTTGACTTACTGCTCTGGTGTCATTGTTGTGAAATCCTTACACTTTTTGAGCAAAGGAGCCTGCACTTTCAATTTGCACTGGGTCCCACAAATTCTGTAGCCAGTTCTGTTGATATATAGTCCAGCAATAGGCTCATTTTCTCTTTGTCATCTGCCAGATGTACAGAGCAACATCCTAGAACTTAAGAATACCTGATATATTGACATAAGATCTCAGAAATTATGCAGTAAAAATGGTGCAACAATGTGTGATGACCACAGTATCCAATGGTTCCACCCTTTGCTCCATCATTTGGAAACAGATGACTCAAAGAACTACAGAAGATCAGTACTGGTGAAAGCTATCTACTAGAGAAGAGTAATAAAATTGGTGAGTATGGCTTGTTTTGAAAACTATTGACTTCTAAAATTTCACTTTCTTGTGTTTCTCAAACATAGTTAATGCCATAAAAATAAATCTTCTAAAACTATATTTTCTATAAGATTGTATTCTTTCCATTGGCAGTTTTTCTTACTATGCTTTTTTTTTTTTTTTTTTTTTTTAAATACAGCCTCTGAGACTAGTTCAGGCTTTCTTTCTCAAATGTTTATATTCTTCATGACATTATTCTAGCCACCTGTCAGGGATAAATTAGAAGGCTATGTATGAAAGTGGTAAGAATAACAAAGGTTTGAGGCATTTTGAAGAATAAGTCAGTAGACCTGAAACTGTTGAGATATGGAGAACTAAAGTGTATAAATTAAAGATGACTTTAAGTTTGCAACCTATGAAATCAAACTTACCAGAAACCAAAAATTGTTAAAATTACATTCAGATTTTTAGAAACTAAAAGAATGTGTCTTGGATTTCTTCATGGTTACTTTAGGAATTCCATTTGCAATATTCTTCTAGGTGTATCTGAAGCTAAATTCTTGATTTAAAAAAAAATCACTTTGATTTCACTCATCTTTGAAGGCACATTATTCAGTGATGTCATGGAAACTAATTCATCTGTGTGTGTGTGCATTCCAGGCCAAGGAGAATGTTTGGTAGTCTCTGAAGTCCATTCCCAATCTTCCAGGCAAGGGGAGTAGTGCTCTGTGTAGCTGTTATATAGATAATATTCTTGTTTCTTATTGAATGTAGTAGATTTACAATGGTGTGTTATTTTCAGGTATATAGCAAAATGGTCTAGTTATATATATTCATATATATATAATACATGAATATGAATACATATAACTTCATATATATTTACTTTTCCATTACAGGTTTTTACAAGATACTGAGTATAGTTCCCTATGATATTCAGTAGGTCTTTGTTGATTATCTCTTTTACATATAGTAGTGTGTATATATTAATCCCAAATTCCTAATTTATCCCTCCTCTTTGGTAACCATAAATTTGTTTTCTGTGTCTGTGAGTCTGTTTCTATTTTGTAAATAAGTTTATTTGCATCACTTTTTTAGATTCCACATATGAATGATATCATATGGTATTTGTCTTTCTCTGTCTGGTTTACATCACTTAGTATGATAATCTCCAAGTCTTCCCATGTTTCTGAAAATGGCATTAATTTTCCTTTTTTTATCGCATGTTATAATTGATTGTCCTGTCTTGTCAAACTCTGAGTGCTGATAACCCTGCTCCAGGTAGGGGTGCCACTATTAAAGATTTCATCATGAAAGTGAAATGTATCAAGAAAAAAGAGGGAACAAAAATCTTCTGTGAGAACCTGCAGACGATTCTAATTACAAAGCACACTGATGTATGTGAAGTTCATTACAGACACTCCAGGCATCCGTTGTACCTCCAGGATAGCATGGAAACTCACCAATAAACAAACCTTTTGGAAAGAGGATACTGACTTCTGATTATTTTAAAATGCTGCCTTTAACCATCAACAAAGATGACAGCATTGTTCACAAAACAGCATATTTCTGGCTCGTGTTCCCTCCCTTCAGGAGGAAGGTGACTGATGAATTTTATTCTTGTTATGTTTTCTTGGAGGAAGAAGCGAGTTTGGATTGTGTTCTCTATTATAGCATCAGATGGCACCAGCTGAAGAGTCATCTGTTTTGAATGTGGAAATAGCATTTGACCAGGAAGTCAGAAGATGTGAGTTCACAGCATGGCATCAATATTTACTACCACCCTGATGACTGTGGCCATATGCAATTCTATTCTCTGAATTTCAGTGTCTTTATTTGTAAAATAGAGATGTTATTGCCTGTACTATCTTCTTCCACTTTTGATGTTGAGGGAGTCAAATAAAATTACATATGCAAAAGAGTTTTACAAGTTGCAATTATTGCATATGTGTTATATATTTAATTTTGTCTGGCAAAATCTTGAGGCTTTGGGTTTTAAAGAAAAGATTTGACTGGGTCTTAAGAAGGGACACAGAAGGTTAGACATTCAAACTAAACACAGCTATTTTAACCACATTTTAAATGTGATATTGTTGCAGGGAACAGCCAATTTTGATTCCATATTGGAACTGTTTCTTTGACTTGCTTTTTACTGTTTTTGTTATTATAATCATGCATAATGGCGTGACTGAGAATCCTGCCTCTCTGTCTAACTGTTATGCTAAAATGCCTTTGTTTAGGACCCTCTCCCCCTGTGGATGTCTACAGGAAGGAAGAAATTAGCACATCCCCTCCCCAAGGTTTGCCATTCCAGGAGACATTTGCAAGTTTAATGAGTTTTCTGCTTTGCCTCCTCACTCCCCCATAACTGTTCTGTAAAAGAACTTGGTATCCAGACCCCATAAAAAGGTTATTTTGAGACATTAGTCTGCCATCTTTTTGGCCAGCAGGGTTTTCAAATAAAGCTGTATTCCTTTCCTCAACACCTCATCTCTCAGTTAATTCACCCGTCATGCCCCAATCACAGCGAACTTGAATACGCTTTCAAAACTGTGGATACAAGATGGGGGAAGAGAAAATAAAATAGACTTCAAAGAAAGGAAAGTGAAGAATATATTTCAGTCTTGTTCTTGCTTTTCTCTTGAACAAAATAGGCGACGGTTTGCCTCCAGCAGGGATATCATTAAGCGAGCAGAGCTGCCCTGCACTCATCGTGCAGTCTGAGTCAGCGTGGGCGGCAGGGGGAGACGGCGCTGCTCTTGGGTGGTGCGTGGGAAGCCAGCTGGTCTGACAGCTCATCCACATGGTTAGCTGAAGACCCAACATCCGGAAAGGGAGTCAGGGTCTTTAATGCAGAATCCTAATGGCAGAGAACGGGACTTAGGTTACGCTATTATTATTACTAAGGGGCTAGGATAAAGCTCAACATTCAGAAAACTAAGATCATGGCATCTGGTCCCATCACTTCATGGGAAATAGATGGGGAAACAGTGGAAACAGTGTCAGACTTTATTTTGGGGGGCTCCAAAATCACTGTAGATTGTGATTGCAGCCATGAAATTAAAAGACACTTACTCCTTGGAAGGAAAGTTATGACCAACCTAGATAGCATATTAAAAAGCAGAAACATTACTTTGCCAACAAAGGCCCGTTTAGTCAAGGCTATGGTTTTTCCAGTGGTCATGTATGGATGTGAGAGTTGGACTGTGAGGAAAGCTGAGCGCCAAAGAATTGATGCTTTTGAACTGTGGTGTTGGAGAAGACTCTTGAGAGCCCCTTGGACTGCAAGGAGATCCAAACAGTCCATCCTAAAGGAGATCGGTCCTGGGTGTTGTTTGGAAGGACTGATGCTGAAGTTGAAACTCCAATACTTTGGCCACCTCATGTGAAGAGTTGACTCATTGGAGAAGACCCTAATGCTGGGAGGGATTAGGGGCCAGAGGAGAAGGGGGTGACAGAGGATGAGATGACTGGATGGCATCACCGACTTGATGGGCATGAGTTTGAGTAAACTCCTGAAGTTGGTGATGGACAGGGAGGCCTGGCGTGCTGCGATTCATGGGGTCTCAAAGAGTCAGACACAACTGAGCGACTGAACTGAACTGAACTGAAGATAAAGAATACAGTAACAAATCTAAGCAGAAACCTTGATGGGCTGTAAACTAGACCTGAAAAGTGGACAAATTCTAGCACATTTACTGAAGTGATTCGAGGAACTGGTGAAGAAAGTTTGACCAAGCAGCCTGCAAGTAGTCTTGTAAGGCAAGTTGTTGAGTTCTACCTTTTCTAAAAGTAGAGCTTAATCAAAGCTGTGATAGGAGTTCATTTAGGAATGTACTCCCAACAAGTAGCTTTGAGGGACTGAAAGTAACCCGTGAAGGAGAAAAAGTCACATAAAAATGCAGAAGCTGCCTGAATGAAGAGTATTGAGTCTGTGATTATAGTAGTTTTCTCAGATGTGTATATCTTGATGTCTAATACACTGTGTTTTAGAGTTATTAAAGTCAAGTAATATTCAGTTCTATGTAGCATCATGTGTCATTGGCCGTTTGTGAATGTGCATGTTTCAAACTGCAAATTTTAAACAGTTTGTCCTCTGTTATTAAAAATGAAATAAATTTTGCCATTACATAAAGAAAAACAAAACCATTACATAAAGACAAAACAAAACAAAACAAAATGCACAATCAAGTTGTTCACCTTCAAGATGACTGTACTATCTTCCTTCTAAGGACCTTTGTGAAACGTATCTGAATTTTCTTCCTGAAGGAAAGAAGGAGGAAACATTTACCCAAGTCTCCTGTCATTCAGCAGCCAAAGATGTGCCATAAGGAGAGCTCCCCTGACTATTTGTGTCTGCTGAGTGAAGAGAGGGTCCCTGCATGACCACAGTGGTCCTGAGGCCATGAAACAGCTGTGGCTGAAACAGGGACCAAGCTCAGACATGCCCGGATGCCTTGGCTTGAAGTGAATAAGAGCTTGTGTGGATCTGGTCGTCACTGGTAGGACTCAGCACAGAGGGGAAACTGTTGGAGTAAAAGCACAATACATGTTTAAAGGGCATTCAAATGTATGCAGCTATTTTAAGAATAAGCCAAGATGGTTACCATTTATGATTACCATGATTTCTCACTAAAACTACTTGTGTCTTCTTGGATTTTCATTAGATGAGTAAGGATGCTTCATTTTCTTTTAAATGAAGAATTCAGAAATCATAAGTTGTAACTGGTCCACTGAAGTGGATAAAAGACTGAAATCTAAACTAGTGGGTGTTGAATTCTCTTCAATTTAGTTTGATTCTTTTTCAGCAGAAGAGAAGAAATCTCTCTCTCAATCTCAGAAAGAAACTAAATGTATAATTTTATATACTGTGTTGTATTTCTCCCACTTGTTTTATATATATATATATATATATTCAGTTTTCTGAGGAAAAAAAGCTCTTTACTCTTGTCAAGTATTATTTCTTTTTTAAAGGGAAATAGTTTTATTTTTGTTTATTTAAATAATTTAATTAATTAATTTTGGCCATGCTGGGTCTTCACTGCTGCACGGGCTCTTCTCTAGTTGCCATGAGCGGGGGCTACTCTCTAGTTGTGGTGTGTGGGCTTCTCATTGCAGTGGATTCTCTTGTGGAGCACCAGCTCTAGGGTGCATGGTTCTTGCTGAGAAGGAGAAACACCCTCAAGCAGGGTACACGGTTGTCATAAAATCATTAGGACAGAGCTTAAGGAAAAACATATCCTTGAGCAAGATGAGTTGTTTTGTTGTATAATTATTAGCTCTGGGCTTAAAGAAAAAATGTCTTCTGTGACTAAGACAAAGGAATGTAAAAAATAAACATTTGTCCTTTTCTCCTCCTCAAGAACCCCAGACCCCTTTCTTTTTCTCGAGGGTCCTGGACCCCTTTCTCCTTGAGGGTCCCAGACTCCTTATCAACCTACCTAAGAATTAACTCTCAGCAAGAGACAACTTGCTTTTGATTTCTGTGTTCATATCATTTATTCTGCTCTCTTTCTCCAAATGTGTGTGTGTGTGTGTGTATGTGTTTTGTAAATGTACTTATGTTCTCACAACTATAACTACCTAATTCTGTACATACTACCTTCTCTTTCATATGGTTCTGGTTCTTCTGGAATTAATTTTCATCATAAAATGATAAAACAAACATTTCTCTGTTTTAAATATGTCATGATTTTTTTTAGAAATTGTTAAGGTCTTTTAATATGAAAATACTTGTTCTTAGAAATTCCAAAGTTTCTGTTCAAGCTCTACCTTCCTCCCTTCAAGGAACTGCTCCTTCAAGAGCCTGTTGACATGAAAGTCTCAGTTTATCTTTCTTATGGGGAAGGTAAAAGGAGTAAGTAATGCAGAAGATCAAGATGAATTATCTTTGCTAAAAATATAACTCAAATTATTTAAAATATTAGCTATTCTGTGATTTCATAAGGAATTATTTTCATTTAGCTAAAGATGATAACCACCAGGTGTCATCCCTGCCTATGACAGAGAACATTAATAATAATAATAACTACTCTGTATTAGGTGCCATAGTCACTATACCCATACTCTCTAACACAACACAGCCCTGAAAGCCAAGTAACCACCTCCAAGGTAAAATGAAAATACCCAGGAAATCATTGGACTTATCCAAGCAAATGTCTTAACAGAAATATACTATTTAACTTAGAGTCAAACTCAAACTTCTTACATGTCCTTATTGATTTTTACCCTCACGTGCTTAGAAAATGTATAATTTTATCTATGTATATTATACATTAGGAAACATATTGTATTATAAAAGTATTACTAGACCAAATCCATCACTAAAAGCCTTTCCATGGAAAAAATTCCAGGACCAGATGGCTTCATTCATGAATGGCTACTATAAAATATTAACATTACCCAAATATGCTCAGAAAATAGATTAGAGGAGAAAAAGCATAATTTTTAAACTCATTTTATGAAACCCAGTGACTTCATTTCTAGTTACATATTACTGCATCGTAATATATTCATATAAACACTGAAAAGCATGTTAAAAGAGAGTGTATGAATGGATGAGAAATTAAAAGTCTCACTAAAAATAGAACCTATAATAGAATTTGCAAATTATTATGTTAAAAGGATAAATAACAAGATACTACTCTAAAGCAGAGGGAACTATTTAAATATATTGTGATAAATCATAAAGGAAAAGAATATACAAAATACTATATATGTGTGTGTAATTGAATCAATTTGCCATTCAAGAGAAAGTAACACTCATTGTAAATAAAAATAAGCTAACAAAAATATAATCTATAAAAGAATAAATTGTAGAACATTCCTACAGAAAGATACAGAGTAATGAGAATGAATAAACCACAACTACTTTCATTATCATCTATTAATGCTACAAATAATCCTCAGCCATAAATGCCAGCCAAACAGCTGTTTGACTCTCTTTATCAGTTCAGTCGCTCAGTCATGTCCGACTCTTTGCAACCCATGGACTGCAACACTTCAGGCCTGTCCATCACCAACTCACAGAGTTTACTCAAACTCATGTCAATCAAGTCGATGATGCCATCCAGCCATCTCATTCTTTGTCATTCCCTTCTCCTCCTGCCTTCAATCTTTCCCAGTATCAGGGTCTTTTCTAAAAAAAAAAAAAAAAAAAAAGTCAGTTATTTGCATCAGGTACCCAAAGTATTGGAGTTTCAGCTTCAACATCAGTCCTTCCAATGAATATTCAGGACTGGTTGGATCTCCTTTCAGTCCAAGGGATTCTCTAAGGTCTTCTGCAACACCACAGTTCAAAAGTATCAATTTTTTGGTGCTCAGCTTTCGTTATAGTCCAACTCTCACATCTATACATGGCTACTGGAAAAACCATAGCTTTGACTACATGGATCTTTGTTGGCAAAGTAATGTCTCTGCTTTTTAATATGCTGTCTAGGTTGGTCATAACTTTTCTTCAATGAGTAAGTGTCTGTTAATTTCATGGCTTCAGTCATGATCTGCAGTGACTTTGGAGCAGAAAAAAATAAAGTCTGACACTGTTTCCACTGTTTCCCCATCTATTTCCTATGAAGTAATGGGACCAGATGCCATAATCTAAGTTTTCTGAATGCTGAGTTTAACCAATTTTTCACTCTCCTTTTTCACTTTCATCAAGAGGCTCTTTACTTCTTTGCTTTCTGCCCTAAGAGTGGTGTCATCTGCATATCTGAGGTTATTGATATTTCTCCTGGCAATCCTGATTCCAGTTTGTGCTTCATCCAGCCCAGTGTTTCTCATGACGTACTCTGCATATAAGTTAAATAAGCAGGGCGACAATATACAGCCTTGATGTATTCCTTTTCCTATTTAGAGCCAATCTATTGTTCCATGTCCACTTCTAACTGTGGCTTCCTGACCTGCATGCAGGTTTCTCAAGAGGTAAGTCAGGTGGTCTGGTATTCCTATCTCTTTCAGAATTTTCCATAGTTTGTTTGGATCCACACAGTCAAAGGCTTTGACATAGTCAATAAAGCAGAAGTAGATATTTTTCTCTAACTCTCTTGCTTTTTCAATGATCCAACAGATGTTGGCAATTTGACCTCTGGTTCCTCTGCCTTTTCTAAATCCAGCTTGAACATCGGGAAGTTCATGGTTCACACACTGTTGAAGCCTGGTTTGGAGAATTTTGAGCATTAATATGCTAGCATGTGAGATGAGCGCCATTGTGCAATAATTTGAGCATTCTTTGACATTGCCTTTCTTTGGGATTGGAAAGAAAACTGACATTTTCCAGTCCTGTGGCTACTGCTGAGTTTTCCAGATTTGCTGGTATATTGAGTGCAGCACTTTCACAGCATCATCTTTTAGGATTTGAAATAGCTCAACTGGAATTCCATCACCTCCATTGTTCATATTGATGCTTCCTAAAGCCCACTTGACTTCATACTCCAGGACATCTGGCTCTAGGTGAGTGATCACACCATCATAATTATCTGGGTCATTAAGATCATTTTTGTATAGTTCTTCTGTGTATTCCCACCATCTCTTCTTAATATCTTCTGCTTCTGTTAGGTCCATACCATTTCTTTCCTTTATTGTGCCGATAATTGCATGAAATATTCCCTTAGTATCTCTAAATTTCTTGAAGTGATCTTTAGTCTTTCCCATTCTATTGTTTTCCTCTATTTCTTTGCATTGATCAGTGAGGAAGGCTTTTTATCTCTCTGTGCTATTCTTTGGAACTCTGCATTCAAATGGGAATACATTTCCTTTTCTCCTTTGCCTTCCAATTGTCTTCTTTTCTCAGCTATTTGTAAGGCATCCTCAGACAGCCATTTTGCCTTTTTGCATTTCTTTCTCTTGGGGATGGTTTTGGCCACCACCTCCTATACAATGTTATGAATCTCCATTCATAGTTCTTCAGGCACTCTATCTGATCTAATCTTTTGAATCTATTTGTCACTTCCACTGTATAATCATGAGGGATTTGATTTAGGTCATACGTGAATGACCTAGTGGTCTTCCCTACTTTCTTCAACTTAAGTCTGAATTTTGCAATAAGGAGTTCATGATCTGAGCCACAGTCAGCTCCCAGTCTTGTTTTTGCTGACTGTATGCAGCTTCCCCATCTTTGGCTGCAAAGAATATAATCAGTCTGCTTGGTATTGACCATCTGTTGATGTCCATATGTAGAGTCATCTCTTGTGTTGCTAGAACAGAGTGTTTGCTATGAACTGTGCGTTCTTTTGGTAAAACTCTTTAGCCTTTGCCCTGCTTCATTTTGTACTTCAAGGCCTAACTTGCTTGTTACTCCAGGTATCTATTGACTTCCTACTTTTGCATTCCAGTCCTATCATGAGAAGGACAACTCTTTTTCATATTAGTTCTAGAAGACCTTGTAGGTCTTCATAGAACCATTCAGCTTCAGCTTCTTTGGCATTTGTGGTTGGGGCATAGGTTGAGTTACTGTGATATTGAATGGTTTGCCTTGGAAGTGAACTGAGATTATTCTATCGTTTTTGAGATTGCACTGAAGTACTGTATTTTGGATTTTGTTTACTATGAGGGCTACTCCATTTCTCCTAAGGGATTTTTGTCCACAATACATGGTATAATGGTCCTTTGAATTCATCCATTCCCGCCCATTTTAGTTTACTGACTCCTAAAATGGTGATGTTCACTCTTTCCCTCTTGCCATCACCTGTTTGACCACTTCCAATTTACCTTGATTCATGGACTTAACATTCCAGGTTCTGATTAAATATTGTTCTTTACAGCATCAGAATTTAGTTTGACCACATCTATAACTGGGTGTTGTTTCTTCTTTGGCTCAGCCTCTTCATTCATTCTGTAGCTATTGTTCTGTTATTCTCCTGTAGTCTAGTGGGCACCAACCTACCTGGGAAGTTCATCTTTCAGTGTCATTTTTTTTTTTTTTTTTGCCTTTTGATACTGTCCAAAGACTGGAAAAGATCAGTTTTCATTCCAATCCCAAAGGACGATGTCAAAGAATGTTCAAAATACTGCACAGTTGCACTGATCTCACACGCTAGCAAAGTAATGCTCAAAATTCTCCAAGCTAGGCTTCAATAGTACTTGAACCAAGAACTTCCAGATGTTCAAGCTGGATTTAGAAAAGGTGGAAGAACCAGAGATCAAATTGCCAACATCAGTTGGATCACAGTACAAGCACAAAAATTCCATAAAAATATCTACTTCTGCTTCATTGACTAGACTAAAGATTTTGAATGTGTGGATCACAACAAACTGCGGAAAATTCTGAAATAGATAGGAATACCAGACAATCTTACCTGCCTCCTGTGAAACCTGTATGTGAGTCAAGAAGCAATAGTTAGATGTGGAACAACAGACTGGTTCAAAACTGGAAAGGAATATGCCAAGGATATGTATCGTCACCCTACTAATATGCAGAGTACATCATGAGAAATGCTGGCTGGATGAAGTCCAAGTGGGAATCAAGATTGCTGGGAGAAATATCAATAATATCAGATATGTAGATGACACCACTCTTATGGAAGAAAGCAAAGAGGAACTAAAGAGCCTGTTGATGATGGTGAAAGAGAAGAGTGAAAAAACTGGCTTAGAACTCAACATTCAAAAAAACAAAGATCATGGCATCTGGTCCCATCTCTTCATGGCAAATAGGTGGGGATTCAATGGTAACATTGAGAAATTTTATTTTCTTGGGCTAAAAATCACTTCAGATGGTGACGGCAGCCATGAAACTAAAAGAGGCCTGCTCCTTGGAAGAAAAGCTATGACAAACCTAGATAGCATACTAAAAAGTAGAGACATTACTTTGCTGAAAAGATCCATGTAGTCAAAGCTATGACTTTTCCGGTAGTCATGTATTGATGTAACAAATGGACCATAAAGAAGGCTGAGCACGGAAGAATTGATGATTTTGAACTATGGTGTTGGGAAGACTCTTGAGACTCCCTTGGATAGCAGGGGGATCAAACCACTCAATCCTAAAGGAAATCAGTCCTGAATATTCATTGGAAGGACTGATGCTAAAGCTGAAGCTCCAATGCTTTGGCCACCCGATGTGAAGAACCAATACATTAGAAAGAACCCTGATTCTGGGAAAGATGGAAGGCAGGAGTAGAAGGGGACGACAGAGGATGAGATGGTTGGATGGCATCACTCACTCAATGGACATGAGTTTGAGCAAGCTCCAGCTGATTATGAAGGACAGGGAAGCCTGGCATGCTGCAGTCCATGGAGTCACAATGAGGCAGACACAACCGAGTGATTGAACAATAAAGTGTAATAAAATAGCTAATCCATTGTTCAATAAAGTTTCTTTGTGAAAATGAAAAAAAATAAAATCTTTAATTTTTACTTAAAATACAAAGGAACTTTGTGGCTAACCCAGTATATTGGTCTCTATGCCAAAGTCCTAACATAGGCCTCCATAAAAATCCAAATACCTTGTGGAATCAGATAGTTTTCAAGTTGATGAACATAATCACTCTTGGAAAGTGATGCACCCCAACTCCATGGGGATAAATGTTTCTATGCATCTCTTTATCTGTCTGCTTATCTGTATTCTTTATCAATATCCTCTATTATAAAATCAACTGGCAAATATAAGTGTTTCCTTGAGTTATGGGAGCTGTTTTGCATGTGAATCCAAGGCAGAAGGTCATAGAAACCTACAATTTGTAACCAAGTGGGGCAGAAATTCTGGACAACCTGTGGATTTAATCTTTGCAATTGGCATCTGAAGTTGGGGACAATCTTATAGGAGTGAGTTCTTAACCTGTGGTGTCTTCACTAATTCCAGTTAGTGTCAGAAGTGCATTGAATTATAGGAACTTTAGTTGGTTTCAGATGTACAGAGAACCCCACACATCTGATGTCAGAAGTGTTCTGAATTTGGTAGTAGTCTGAGAGTCAAGAAGAAACACAGGAGGGGTGTTTTTTCCAAGTCATCACAACAAAAATTAAAGTTTTGTTCTTTTCACATTAGAGTTGATGACGAGTTCTTGAAACAGTATTTATACACCTATTTGAAATTGCATTATGTCTTTAATGTAGTATCAAGAAGCTCATATATGCTATACCACAATGTATTTGAAAATATTTTCACATTAAAATATTTTTTTTTATTTTCCATGTACTTTATTTAATGCATTTTAAAACATTACTATGAAATGGGGTATTTATTCTACAATAGGCTGCATAGTGTGTGTCAGTCAAGGGTTGATCAGGAGACAAGAGCAATCAACGACTCATACAGGAAAAGTTAATACAAAAACTTATTAAAAATAAAGATTGGAACAGTAAAGAATTTGCTAGTAAAAAGTAAATAAAATCTAAAGAAATAAAGTTGAAACTATCCACCAATCCTAGGGCTGAGATAGAACTCCAAGGAAGAAGTGAGTCCTTCCTGATCTCAACTCTAGTCCAGGGTTGAAATCTGGACCTTGTTGGAATGGACTCTGGATCATGAAACTCACAGAAACCATGAAGTTGTAGAAGGGGATCATAGAGAGGAGGGTGTTCTAGGGAAGCCATTCATGAGTGATAGCACTCTGCTGCAGAATTCTCCAAGAAGGTGATGAGTAGAAGTTCATAGAAGTTTCTGAGACTGTGACTCTCCTTTGGGAAGGCACTCAGGTGCATGCCAGGAAACCCTTGCTGGGCACTCCAGAAACAAGGTGTGCTATAGGGCTGAACTCCTGGGAAAGTTGCATGGGCTGGAGGAATTTGCCTAAACAAGCATCCCTGACCCAGGGCCAGTGATCCTTCCAGTACCCATACTGGTTAAACTGACTTCTGTTCTACCTGGCAAAGGAGGAATAAGCACAGTGCCCAGCTCCATTCTTGCAAAGCAGGTAATGAAGACTGAATTTAAAGCCAAGAAGCAGT
Source organism: Muntiacus reevesi (assembly GCF_963930625.1). Taxonomy (NCBI): domain Eukaryota; kingdom Metazoa; phylum Chordata; class Mammalia; order Artiodactyla; family Cervidae; genus Muntiacus; species Muntiacus reevesi. Next base: position 3,499,154 of record NC_089264.1, read on the forward strand.
ATGTTGATAATTGGAACAAAGGGATTCCTGACTCCTAAATGTTACACATCTCCAGGGTAGGCAAAGAACTATGTTCATTACATTTCCTGATTATCTAAAACTCTTTCTTAAGTTGAAATCAGGTAGGGAACATCTGCTAATCTTTTCAAAAACCTAAGGGTTCCCTGGTGGTTCAGAGGTTAAAGCATCTGCCTCCAATGCAGGAGACCTGGGTTCGATCCCTGGGTTGGGAAGATCCCCTGGAGAAGGAAATGGCAACCCACTTCAGTATTCTTGCCTGGAGAATCCCATGGTCAGAGGAGCCTGGTAGAATACAGTCCACAGGGTCGCAAAGAGATGGACATGACTGAGCGCCTTCACTTCAAAAAACTAACTGCTAATTTCTTTGATACTTCTCTACTGGTTTTAGTTTTTGGTACATGTTTCCTCTGCTTATTTTGAGGTCTTAAATTTAAAAACAAAAAAAAAGATTCCTAGGGTGAATAGGGTAAAATCATTGATTTTAGGCTGTCCTTCCTCTAATATAAGCATTTAAAATTATAAATTTCCCTCTAAGTTCCACTTTAGCTGCTTCCTCTAAGTTGTGATCTAGTCCATTTTTATTGTCATGAAGTTCAAAATGTTTTCAAAGTTTTGGGGGAATATCTTTTTTCCTGTATGGATTGTTTACAAGTTTGTTCTTTAATTTCCAAACATTTTTGAACTTCTAGATGCCAGTTATGGATTTCAGTTTAATATCTTGTGGTTAGCAAACACATTTTGTACTAATTTCATACCTCTTAAGTTCACTATGATTCATTTTGTACTTAGAATATAGCAAAACTCAGTGACTGCTATTAATATATGTGCACTTGAAAATAATTTGTTGTGTGGATTTTTCTTAAAATGTAAATTAGGTCAAGGAGGTTGATGAGTGTTCATTAGTTATTCAGATGTTGTGTTACCACTGATGAGCCAGTATTGTCATTTTATTTTTTTTAAGGTTTATTTATTTAACATTTTTTGATCATGGTGGATCTTTGTTCTGCACAGAGCTTTTTCTAGTTGAGGTGAGCGGGGGCTACTCTTCATTCCAGTGCATGGTTTTCTCATTGCATTGGCTTCTCTTGTGCAGAGCACAGAATCTAGGCACACAGACTTCAGTAGTTGTGGTGCATGAACTTACTTGTTCCACGGTATGTGGGATCTTCTGGGACCAGTGATCAAACTGGTGTCCCTTGCATTGCAAGGTGGATTCTTAACCACTGGATCACCAGCGAAATCTTGTCATTATCATTAACCAGTTCCACAGTTCACATCAGTGTTTCTTCTTTGTGAATGAGGCCAACAAGTGTGGAACTCATGTTTGAAAGGATGAAATGATGTGACAGGTAGATTACATCTTCTGAGAGAAGAAAAAGTAGTGATGATGAATTATTTGTATGGCAAAAGATTGAACCTAACAGCTTCAATTTCACTGTAAGTGGTATATAAAGTAATCTGTTGAGAAGCACACAACCAATGTATATCAAGAAGAAGAAAAAAACTATTTTGAAGTAAAATAATAGAGAAATATTTATTTCCATGATCTGAAGATGTCTTGAATAAATGGGGATTTTCATATCATTGTTCACTGTAAACATTGCCTTTGTAGAAACTGAATCTGCATGCACCACTGAGGCAGAAATTCAAACAGCATACAGACGTGAACCGCAGGTGTGCTGCCCTCTGAGGACAGCTCTCACTGTGAGGAAGCCTGCACCTAATCCTCAACTGCTAAGGGCACCTTCAAAGCTTAGGTAAGCTCCAGATTTCATTTTCAGTCAGTAAGAGAGAGATCTGTCTTCTTGAAAAATGGTTTGACTCTTTAGAGTTGTCTGCAGGGTCCAATTTTGTTAGATTGTTCTGCAGCATATTGGAATATTAGTTTATGGCACATTGGTCTGAGTTTCTAGGGAAGGCATTTTTCTCAAATACATGTGAGAGTCAACCTAGAAGCTCTACAATTGATACAAATATTATAGCATACATTTTTACAATGTTTCACAATTCAATTATAATGCTGGTGATAGTATAATTTTTTAAATTTACTAACATTTAATTATGAGTTGCATGTTTGTTACCCTTAAATTGTCATTTTTTTAATTTTATCATAAATGACACTTTCATAAATTATCTCTTTAGTGGAACATTGTTGACTTCAAAGTAAAGACATTTTTCAAGGTACATAAAATACATTTATATTAGTATTGGAAAAAGAAATCTACCTATTAAATTTTTCTTTTCTAGCATATTGACCACATACAAAAAGTCAGATTTCTCCAAAATAATTTGGAGTCACAGTATGAATTAAAGTAGTTGTTTTTTTTAAATATTAAAATTATCAGTACTAGTATTTTGTAATTTCATCTGCTGTCTTTATGACTAAAGCACTCTTCGACCTACTTGTTTTAATCTCCATGCCCAATATGAAGTTTTATAATAATTATATTCCCTTGTGCAATTAAGAAAAGAACTCTTACATAGAAAGTTCCTCAAAGTATTTACTTGACATATCCATGGTGAAAAATTTCAGGTATAATAAGAAAAGACATTTAGAATATATAAGATACATGCATGCACAAAGATTGGTATTTCAAATCCATGTGATAGGAAAATGTTAATTTTCATAAAATCAGGAAACATATTTAATGGCTCCGTCAGATCTGGGGGAAGTGAATTGGGGATAAAAGTGCATCAAGGAAAAGAGGCAAGGATCTTTGTAAGAGGTTGGATCTTCACTTAATGACTGAGCACACATGTCCCAGTTTCAATAGCCTGTCGTCAATAACAGAGCAGATATATGGCTCTTTTCCATAAAAGTCACCATTAACCTTTTCTCTAAGGCAAGGTTCTCAATCAGAGGACAAAGGCAATGTCTGGAGACACTTTTGTTTATCACAGTGAGGGGTAGGAAATTGTAAGTAGCATCCAGTGGGCAGAAACAGGAAGAATGCTAAACATCCATCAGTAACCAGCACAGGCCACCAAAATAAAGGACTGTTCAGACCAAGATGTCATTAGTGCAGAGGTGGAGAACCAGTGCTCTAAGGCAAAATGGAAACAGCTTTTCTCTAAATTTATGTGCTTCATGCTGACTTTTTCAGAAATCCTCCCTCAATACCATTGAGTCTACCCTGGATGTTCATTTTAGCTTGATTTCATCTCTAAAAAACTAGTCCTGAGAAATAAGATGATGGAGTTTGAGAAGGAAAAAACTATATAAATGCAACAGACTCCATTTGGATGTTATTGAACATAATTTTTGATATCTTCACTGGAAAAATATATTCCCCACATGCAGTGATTACAGCATTCTAAAAGTAGTACATATTGTACTGGACTAATAATACATTTTCTCTATATGGTGATACATTTCAATTTAATTTCTGTCTTCAGCTTAGTTCAGTCTCTCAGTTGTGTCTGACTCTTTGTGACCCCATGGACTGCAGCACTCCAGGCTTCCCTGTCCATCACCAACTCCCAGAGCTTGCTCAAATTCATGTCCACTGAGTCAGTGATGCCATCCAACCATCTCATCCTCTGTAATCCCCTTCTCCTCCCACCTTCAATCTTTCCTAGAGTCAGGGTCTTTTCCAATGAGTCAGTTCTTCGCAACAGGTGGCCAAAGTACGGGAGTTTCAGCTTCAGCATCAGTCCTTCCAATGAATATTCAGGACTAATTTCCTTTAGGATGGGCTGATTGGATCTCCTTGCTGTCTGAGGGACTCTCAAGAGTCTTCTCCAACACCACAGTTCAAAAACTTCAATTCTCCTGCACTGTTTTCTTTATAATCCAGCAATCACATCCATACATGACTATTTGAAAAACCAGAGCTGTGACTAGATGGACCTTTGTTGGCAGAGTAATGTCTTTGCTTTTTAATATGCTGTCTAAGTTGATCATAGCTTTTCTTCCAAGGAGCAAGTGTCTTTTAATTTCATGGCTGCAGTCACCATCTGCAGTGATTTTGGAGCCCAAAAATATAAAGTCTGTCACTGTTTCCATTTTTTTTCCCCATCTATTTACCATGAAGCAATGGGACCAGTTGCCATGATCTTAGTTTTTTGAATAATGAGTTTTAAGCCAGTTTTTTTAACTCTCCTCTTTCACTTTCATCAAGAGGCCCTTTAGTTCTTCTTTGCTTTCTGCCATAAGGGTGGTATCTGCATAGTTGAGGTTTCTGATATTTCTCCAGCAATCTTGGTTCCAGCTTGTGCTTCATCCAGCCTGGCATTTCGCATGATGTACTCTGCATATAAGTTAAATAAGCAGGGTGACAATATACAGCCTTGACGTACTCCTTTCCCAATTTGGAACTTGTCTGTTGTTCCACGTCTGGTTCTAACTGTTGCTTCTTCACCTGCTTACAGATTTCTCAGGAGACAGGTCAGGTGGTCTGGTATTCCCATCTCTTTAAGAATTTCTTTAAGAATTGTTGTAATCTACACAGTCAAAAGTTTTAGCATAGCCTGTAACGCAAAAGGAGATGTTTTTCTCTAACTCTCTTTTTCTATGATCCAATGAATGTTGGCAATTTGATCTCTGGTTCCTCTGCCTTTTATAAATCCAGCTTGAACATCTGAAATTTCATGTCTCACATACTGTTGAAGCCTTGCTTGGAAAATTTTGAGCATTACTTCCCTAGCATGTGAGATGAGTACAATTGTGTGGTAGTTTGAACATTCTTCGGCATTGCCTTTCTTTGGGATTAGAAGGAAAACTGACCTTTTCCAGTCCTGTGGTCACTGCTGAGTTTTCCAAATTTCCTGGCATATTGGGTGCAGCACTTTAACAACATCATCTTTAGGACAATTTCTGTCTTGAGGTTTAATTTTTCTGTTTATGACTTGGTTCGGGATAGACCATTTGCTAAATGATGACTTTGCTCTGACCTCTCTGAAAAGCACTTTTTATCCTAAGATTTCTGGTTCTCACAATCCAAAACAAATAGGGGCCACTCCATCCTGTTTAAAAAAGAGTTATAAAACATAAATTAAAGCACCAGCAAGTTATTAGTGCTAAGATGACTTATCAGCATCAGACCAGACAAGAATATTCTTGACTCAAGAACAGAAGAATGAGTTATCGAAATTTATTTCCCAGCCAGGATGCAGAGCTCTTAAGAGGAATATAATTTTTTTTTAAATTTAATTTATATATATATATATATATATATATATATATATATGTATTTTTGTATGTGTGTTTGTGTGTGTGTGTGTGTATATATATATATATATATATATGTATATATATATATATATATGTATCTTGTGCACTTACAAAGCCTAAGTAGAAGAGCTCAGTTAGAGGAAGTATCATATTCCTGGGATCAGGTCAGATTATTTCACCAGCTTAAACAGTAGCTACTGGACTCAAGAACAGAAGAACAGAAGAACTCAACAACATTCTTGACTCAAGAACATAAGAATGAGTTATCGAAATTTATTTCCCAACCAGGACGCAGAACTCTTAAGAGGAATAGAATTTTTTTTAGATTTAATATATATATATATATATATATATATGTATTTTTGTATGTGTGTGTGTATATATATATATATATGTAGCTTGTGCACTCACAAAGCCTAAGTAGAAGAGCTCAGTTAGAGGAAGTATCGTATTCCTGGGATCAGGTCAGATTATTTCACCAGCTTGAATGGTAGCTATTAGACTCATTTCTTACTTAAAGTATTAGGTTTTCTGTTGATTTATCCTATATTTTTAGTTTTGGTTTGCAGGACAGAAATAGAGATACAGACATAGAGAATGAACTTGTGAACACGGTGGGGGGAGGGGAGGGGAGGACAAACAGGGAGAGCAGCACTGACGTATATGCTCTTTCTACACCCACACACATACCTACACAGGCTGACATATATAAAGGTTTTACACAAATTTCTACCTACTAATTATGTTATGAAGATTAATTATAGTGATTCATACAAAATGCTAAGCTCTTTGTCTTGGCCATATTAATAGCTCAGTGATTTCCAGTCATTATTATTTCAAAATGTCAATCATATCATACTAAAATGACTTTTCCGAATAATTTTTTTGAAAATAACATAAGAATAGTAGATATATTTGTTTTATTAGTAATCCTCTTTCCTTTAAGACTTGCATGTGATTTTTAAAAGTTATAGCACAGAACCTTATCTTTTAAGGTATCTCTGGTGATATATATAATCTTATTGACTTTTTTGATGCAAGAACTGAGTACCACAGATGCTTCAGAAAAAGCCAGGATGATCTCTGAAGCAGTCCTTGGTCATCTGTAATCAAAATGAGCTCTTCCTCTTTCACAAACAAGTCAAGAGAGATAATCTCTCTAGAGATTTTTTTTTTTGGAGGAAAAAGTAGAAACATCAGCTTGATCATTTCTATGCTCAAATGAATAATACAATACTGAGAGGAGCATGTTCATTTCCACATTTGTCCAAACTTTTAAATGAATGATTAAAATGCTTAGAGAAGGCTTTGTAATGTCTCAATTGCCTGCATGAAAGAAATTCTCCTTTATTTGTTCCCTTTCAACTTGATGTGTGTTTTCCCCTCAATTTAAAATTGATTTAAATAACTTGACTAACTAGCAAAAGCAATGCTGACTGAGAAAGAAACTGCCTACTCTGCAGACTAAGTAATCATAATTTAGAATTTTAGTGAGTAATAACAATTAAGAGAAATCTGGGCAGATCAAATTAAAAGCATGCCACATTTGACAGTTTCCATTTGCAACCCAAATGTTTCTTCATAATTTATGTCTTCTCAAATGTAAATGTCCTCATCTATTTCTCTATATAAAATGGTTATAATTATTTATATAATAATTTGCTTACTGGTACAGTTAATCATTTGCTTATACTCTTGCAAAGATTAAAACCGATATTTTATCATTCTACACACTTGTGTCTTACAACTTATGTATATAAAATATATCTGTTGTAGTTTGCTAAGTCATGTCCGACTCTTTGCGACCCCATAGAGTGTACCCCACCAGGCTCCTCTCTCCATGCGATTTCCTAGGCAAGAATACTGGAGTGGGTGCCATTTCCTTCTCTGGGAGGTCTTCCTGACCCAGGGATCAAACCTGCATCTCCTACATTGGCAGGAAGATCCTTTACCGCTGAGCTGCCAGGAAGCCCATAATAAATCTACAAATATACTATTTTATTTTTCTGTCTTAGTAATCTCTATGACAATTTATAAATTAGCTTGTGAATGTTTGATGTTGAGAAATGCTGGACCAGGTACAGAGGCCAACTTTCCTTCCTGTAGAAGCAAGACATTTGTATAGACATACAGAATCTTTTAAGTTTGAGCTTGAACATTACACTCTGAAAGTTACACCTTAGAAGCAGTGATGAGGTAGTCCTTGCAGGTGTAATCAACGTAAAGAGTTTTATACAAAAAAAAAAAAAATATATCATGGATGATCTGTCTTTATAAGAGACACAAGGATAAAAGAAAAGAAGAAATGTGAGCACAGAGGCAGAACTGGGTTATGTCCCCAGATGACATAACCACAAGTTAAAGAATTCCCAGAGCTTCCAGAAGCCGAAAGAGGCAAGGAACAGATTGTTCTCTGGAAACTTTGGAAGCAAAATGGCTCTGCTGACACCTTGATTTCAAACTCCAGCTTCCAGAGCTATGGGAGAATAAATTTCTGCTGTTTAAAGCCACTAAGTTTGTGGCAATTTTTTACAGTTGCTCTGGGCAAGTAAACAAAGCTGAATAACTGGTACCGTTAATCTTGAGACTTGGTGGGCCAATGCTTTAGGTGACAAGCTCCGTCATGTGTCAGCAAGCTCACCGATTTGTTGTTTGGGCATTCTATTCATGCAAACATTTTACATATACCTTCTTTCTGCTTAGTGCAATGAATTGATTTAAAGTTCTGGTCACAAAGAAGCATAAGCAGTGTACTTGCTTGAAAACAAAAGCAAGCAAGATGCTCTTTAAATGGATGAGAAAAGTGTTAGAGTTGGTGATCTGTGAGCCACAAAGAATGGGAGTCCTCTAGAGAAGAGTGTTGGGGTCATACCAGCAAAGCTCAGAAGACATATTGAATAATCTACTGAGTGCAGGAAAAATAGAAGACTGTTTCAATTCAGAAGTATTTACTATATAAGAAATGCTATGAGTCCTAGAGTACAGTAAAATACATTCACTAAATCTGAACAAGATGAAAATGGTTTTTTATACATGATGAAAATTTATTTTCCTTTTAGATAACTATAAGATAACTGTAGGGGTAGAGATCATATGTAATAGTTTCTAGCTCTATTTTTAAATATAATATATTCAAACATCCAAATATACATTAACTGTCTGCCATATGCCAAGTAGAATTCTGGATTCTGGAGTTACAAAATTGAAAAAGGTAAAAACAATTTTCCTATTATTGTAGAACTTCCATTTTAGTTTAGAACTGTTCACATTTAAAGAGTTATTCATTCTTCATCTCTTTTGCTCTGAAGCTTTTTGTAAAGTTAAGTAAAAACACTTGACTAGTATCACACTTTGAAATTTCCACATGTGAATTTTGAATTGTAAAAAATAAGCAAAAGATGAAGCGATAGAAATATCTGAAAGAGGTGATGCCCCCTGCAACACATAGTGCATTCCCAGTCATAAAATAAGCAGGAAGAAATGTGACCCTTGTATGAAAAACTAGCCTTTTGACATCTGTAACTTCTCATCTCATCCCAGTGTTTGGATGTGGGAAGGGAGATTAGGCTATGGGTTTTAGAGTATGAGCTGGAGAGAGCTGATTTGTTTCCACAAGAAAATTGGGACAAATTGCAGGTTTATATTCCTGGAAGGGAAGGAACAAAGTGCAAGTGAAGTCGCTCAGTCGTGTCCGACTCTTTGTGACCCCGATGGACTGTAGCCTCCCAGGATCCTCAGTCTATGGAAATTTTCCAGGCAAGAGTACTGGAGTGGGTTGCCATTTCCTTCTCCAGGGGATCTTCCTGACCCAGGGATCGAACCCGGACCTCGCACATTGCAGGCAGACGCTTTACTGTCTGAGCCACGAGGGAAGCCCAAATCAGGGAAGGAACAAAATCAGGACGTGAGGTTAGAGAATGAATGCTGAGCGAGAAACATGGCTAATCCACGGAAAGACCTACAAAGACTGAGATGTGGAACCTTAAGTGTTGACATTTCTATGACATAAATTATAAAAGATCACTAAAATTCAGTAACATCTATACATTATATATATATATATATATATATATATATTTTTTTTTTTTTTTTCCTTTTTCTGTCCCTTGCCCAGAATTGAGTTGAGTTCTTGTATAGTTGGTGTTTGACTTTTTACGACCCAGTGGACAGTAGCCCACCTGATTCCTCTGTCCATGGGATTTCCCAGGCAAGAATATTGGAGTGACTTGCCATTTCCTACTCCAGGGGATCTTCTTGACCCAGGGATCAAAACTGCATCTCAGCCTCCTACCTTGGCAGGTAGATTCTTTGCCACTGGTGCGACTTGGGCAATGGTAAAGAATTCATCTGCCGATGCAAGAGGCACAAGAGACACAGGTTCAATCTCCGGGTCAGGAAGGTCCTTTGGAGGAGGGCAAGGCAAGCTACCCAGTATTCTTGCCTGGAGAATCCCCATGGACAGAGGAGCCTGATAGGCTACAGTCCAGAGGTTTGCAAAGAGTCAGACATGACTGAAGCAACTTGGCACACATACATAGTTAGTGTTAGAAACAAGATGTCCTGAAGAAAAAAGGCATTTAGCTGACAGAAAGCTGAAGTAGATGATGACTATAGGACTATTGGAACTCTAGGAATTAAAAAATAGAGAGAGAGAGCATATGAATAAACTTTACACAATGAAATAAGTGTTCAAATCAAATTTACCAAGTTTATTTTGGGCTTTATGAGCCCCCATTGACACCTGGGTTATAAAGAGACCAATTGTAGTCTCTTCAGTTCCTCCCACTTTTTAGAATTTAATCCTTATTAGTAGAAAGATATTTGTTGCTTTTTTGAGAGAGATGAAAAAAATAAGCTGATCTTTGAGGATGCAGAATGATCTACTAATCCAAAATCTCAAAATTATTCCTCCACCGTCTACTCAATCAATGTATAAACTTGAGACTCATTTAACTTATCTTTGTCATCCACATACCATTATTTACTAGTCCTGTCACTTTTATTTCCTGTGTATCTCTTGAAGTTTATGACATTCTTCATTCATTGTGCCTTTCCTACTTTAAGGCCCAATCATTTCCAATCTCTTCAGTTAGCTGCTGTTCTTGTTTTCCCTGTGGCACTTCTGAAATCATCCCATCACTGCCAAGCAGTGACGTTTAGGAAGCACAAAAGTAGCTAGTTGACACCTCTGATGATGACATTAACCCTCAGTGGGACAGTTTTCAATGTTTCCCATTTTATTTTCATGATACTATTCGAATTGTAAGTAGGACAAACTCAAACTTCCAAGGCCTGTTTCCTGCTTGCCTTTCCAGTGTTGCCCACTGCCACATCCCCACACACCCTGGACACCTGTGCCGTGATGAACTACAGGTGGTCCAGCACACGCCAGCCTAAAGTACCCCCATAGCTTGTGATTTTCCTATGATTTTTCACTTGTAATTGTCATATTTTTTTTTTCTCTTTGGACCATGTGGGTTATTTTTGAGGACAACTCTAATGTCACTTTTTAAGTTAATTTTTATTAGAGTATAGTTTCTTTAGTTGTATTAGTTTCTATTATAGTTTTCAATTATAGTTTCTATAATACTAATACAACTATTCTATTACTAATACAACTATTTCTAATAGTTGTATTAGTTTTTGCTGTATAGCAAACTGAATCAGTTGCATGTTTGCATATGTCCTCTCTTTTTTGGATTTCCTTCTCATTTAGGTCACCACAGAGCACTGAGTAGAGATCCCCATGCTGTAGAGTAAGTTCTCGTCAGTTACCTATTTCAACATAGTATCAATAGTGTATTTATGTCAATCCCAATCTTCCAATTCATCACACTCCCTTGGTAATCATACATTTTTCTCTCTACATCTGTTGTCTCTATTTCTGCTTTGCATATAAGATTATCTACACCATCTTTTTTCTAGATTCCACATATATGGAAAGAAAAGTTAGTATATGATATTTGTTTTTCTCTTTCTGACTTACTTCACTCTGTATAACAGTCTCTAGATGCATCCACGTTTCTCTGCAAGTGGCATGATTTCATTCCTTTTTATGGTTAATAGTCCACTGCTACATTCGAGTTTCAGGTAAATTTCACAATATGTGCATGTTAAGTTGCTTCATTTGTGTCTGATTCTTTGCAGCCCTGTGGATTGCAGCCTGCCACGTTCCTCTATCCATGGGATTTTCCAGGCAAGAATAATGGAATGAGATTGTCATGCCTTCATTCAGGGGATCTTCTCAACCCAGAGATCAAACCCATGTCTCTCATATCTCCTGCATTTTTAGGCAGGTCCTTTACTACTAGTGCCACCTTAGAAGCCCCAAATTTCACAGTACTGCATGTCAAAACAGTAGATTTTATATCAACAAAGACCAATAGTCTACTATACTTAATTTTAAAAGCTTCATGGAATAATTTATTGAGATAAAAATAAAAGCTATAAGAACAATACAATTAATAGGGAAAGTTTTTGGTCTTATTAAGAGAATATCTAAAAATAAACAAATGGAATAAACATGAACATACTTAAGTTAGGGTACATTAAATTTCACTTTCTAAGAGTTTGGTATATTTATTAAAGTTTATAGAGAATATTTTAATAACTTTGCATAGTCAGTTCAGTTCAGTTGCTCAGTCGTGTCTGACTCTTTGCGACCCCATGAATCGCAGCACGCCAGGCCTCCCTGTCCATCACAAACTCCCGGAGTTTACTCAAACTCATGCCCATCAAGTCGGTGATGCCATCCAGCCATCTCATCCTCTGTCGCCCCGTTCTCCTCCTGCCTCCAATCCCTCCCAGCATCAGGATCTTTTCCAACGAGTCAACTCTTCACAGGAGGTGGCCAAAGTATTGCAGTTTCAGCTTCAGCATCAGTCCTCCCAATGAACACCCAGGACTGATCTCCTTCAGGATGGACTGGTTGGATCTCCTTGCAGTCCAAGGGACTCTCAAGAGTCTTCTCCAACACCATAGTTCAAAAGCATCAATTTTTCAGCACTCAGCTTTCCTCACAGTCCAACTCTCACATCCATACATGACCACTGGAAAAACCATAGCCTTGACCAGACGAACCTTTGTTGGCAAAGTAATGTCTCTGCTTTTTAAGTACATGCACAGAATTCTAGAAAAATAGGTTTCTGGTTTAAAACACTAGCAACAGTATTCAATCAACATACTATTATGTATGGCTCTTTTATTCCCCCCACATAAGAATCTAGGTTTAATCCTATTTGAAAGAATACATCCAAATTTATTACAAGTGTTTTGTTATGCTTATCCTAGGAAAGAATATGAAAGGTCACCCTTGGGAATTAGTCTTGAAGAATTTAATAACTTTAAGAATTTATCTATTTTAATAACATAATGAGTCACTCAGTTCTTTTTCCATGGAAATTATAAACTGATTCAGTTCTTCCTTTCTTTCTGCATCTATGTATAAAATGATATATGCTATAAATTTATTTCTAGTAAGTTTTACATTGATCACAATAGCTGATTATTCAATTGTCAATGAGGTTCTTAGATGAGATATTTGTTTCTTTAATTATCTAAAGAAAATATTTTAAATCAATGTCACCTTTATATTTCAGATAAAATAAGTATGTAATTATGTAATTGTGTTTACCCATTTAACATTTTACAAAGGCATAAAATTATTTTGCATTTGTAAAAGTATTGGGTGGTTACAATAATTTGGGAATTACTTAGCTCAACATGTATTCCTATTGACTTTCAGCCAGAGATCAGAAAAGCAGATGATCCTTTTCTCAGATCTCTGTGCTGCCTGCATGGTTGATGACAAGTATGTTGGTTAAACACACTCTAAGACGTTGGAACCAGTCAATGACAGAAGAAAGATGCTGGGGGTCCGTTTTGCTTGTGCAGATCAGGGAGCTGTCAACTGTGGTAACAGATTCATGGGGTGGCTTACTGATGGTGGAAGTTCTTTCTGGAGGCTCAGTCTAAAGGTCGTCTCTTCATGTATCTTCACTATTTTTTTTGCAAGACACTCTTTAATACATTTTTACATATATTGGCTGAAACAATTTCTATTCTCTGCAACTATCATCTGATAATTTTAGAGGTAATTATGAAAAGCATAGAAATATAAGATAGATGATTAATTTTAAGATGGGAGTCAAAGAAAGTCATTAATTATGAATTAAACCCAGCCTGTGTCTCATGTATAGCTTCAAAAGAGAGAGAAGTCTAATACTGGAAAGCACAGAATCTTGTTTAGATATTAAACTGAAATTCCTCAGTGGTTAGTGGCTTTTGTTAGCTTTTTTGCTTGTTTTTGTTGTTGCTTGTTTGTTTTGGTTACTATTTTGTCCACTGCTGAATCACATCACGTGTTTAAATAGCTAGCTTAGACTGTGGAATGTTATACTCCTGTTAAACTGCCTTATGACTTTAGTCCCTAGCTGCTCTCTAGCTGTCCATTAAGACTTTAGTCTCTTAGCTGCTTAGTCAGCTGAGCTGACTGCTCGGTCAGGTTCAGCTCTGTGTGACCCCATGAACTGTAGCCCACCAGGCTTGTCTGTCCATGGGGATTTCCCAGGCATGAACACTGGAGTGGGTTGCCATGCCCTCCTCCTGAGGAGCTTCCCAACCCAGGGGTTCAACCCAGGTCTTCTGCATGCAGGTGTATTCTTTGCCATCTCAGTCATCAGGGAAGCCCAACAATACTGGAGTGGGTAGCCTATCCCTTCTCCAGAGGAGCTTCCCAGCCCAGGAATTGAACTGGGGTTTCCTCCATTGCAGGCAGATTTTTAACCATCTGAGCTACCAGGGAAGCCTTTAGGTCTCTAGACCTGAAGGCAAATAACACATACCATTGATTTTTACATGGATTTCTTTTATTCATTGAAATGACTCATTCAGGAGTACCCATTAGTCAGCTGGTGAAGAATCTGCCTACAATATGGGAGACCTGGGTTTGATCCCTGGGTGGGGAAGATCCTCTGGTGAAGGGAAGAGCTACCCACTCCAGTATTCTGGCCTGGAGAATTCCATGGACTGCACAGTCCATGGGGTCACAAAGAGTTGGACATGACTGAGCAACTTTCACGCTCACTGTTTGGATCTCAGCAGTTGAAAAAGTGAGAGCCCCAGATAAGACCTAGTGGTTTATAGCCAGGCTCCAAACAGCCAATATTCCCTCACGTTAGTCCACTCATTGTAGAACTAGGGGTGAAGTTAGGAGCAGGTACCCAGGGGTCCCCTGTGCCTGCTGCTGTTCTTCCTGCTATTTGTTCTCTCATTTCCCATGAAGATGAGATGGTACTTGTCCATCCCACTGAGGCTGGTGTCCACATCCCTGATGCTGCCAAACTGCTATTCAGCTACTGTTGACACTTCATACTGTTTCCTTCAGAGCAGCCCCATATCTGAGAGACCAGTTTTGGTTATTTACTCTTTTCACATTAGAAATTATTTTAAAGGGGTCAAATTCTCTTAATCAGGTCCCAAGATGTATGGCATGGCCATTTTATTCATTCTTTTTGTGGTAGCTAGCACCACATAGTGGCAGGGAATGAATTAAAAGCTCTCTTTTCCTCTCTCAACAAGCAACATTATCATTCTCACCCATCTCCCTCCAGTTGGAAACTCATGGCCTCATTCCCTGTATCTCCATTCTCTCTTAGCAGAATTCAATCAGCTCTGCCTCAAATGTGATTTTGTTTCTTACGACCTTTGCTACATTCTGCTAACATTCTTCTCAGTCCAGAAAGGGCTGTAACATGCTATGAGAGGTTTTATATTTTAAAACATTAGATTTTAATAAACTGTTGACTTTATGCTATATTCTGGATAGCATGCTAGTTTTGTAATATTTTCTTATTTTGTCTGTCATCTTTTAGACATAGCAGTTAATCAAATGATATCTGTGTATGATGCTTAGAAGACTGAATAAATATTGCTTTCAGTCTCCAGTAACTTAGAATCATATGATTTATTTTACCATTAATTGTTTTATCACTGGACAATATTAATTGCATTTCCTAGTATACACTTGACATTTCCCATTCTCCAGCCACACTGCAAATTGGTGGGCACCACAGCAAGTGCTGTATCTTTATTGGCTCAAATTGTCAACTGTGATCTTTCAACAGATGCTTTGCCATACAACTGAAGCTAGTTTAGGCTCCACCTAGTGACTGGCAATTTTCTTTTGAAGTAAGGGTCCAAAGGAAGTGAAACTATCAAGGGAAGATGGCTTCTAGGGTTCAGGGCAAGCTGGCAAGATGGCAGTTGCTCTATGCATGTACATGTGTGTGCTAAGTCACTTCAGTCATGTCTGACTCTGTGCGACCCTATGAACTATAGTCTGTCAGGTTCCTCTGTCCATGGGATTCTCTATGCAAGGATACTGGAGTGGATTGCCATGCCCTCCTCCAGGGGATTTTCCCAACCCAAGGATCAAACCCATATCTCATGTCTCCTGCATTAGAAGGCAGATTCTTTACCACTAGCACCACCTGGGAAGCCCCAGTTGAACTATATTTTCTACTTAATACACATGGTAAAAATCACTGCTTTGTTTTCATTTTTCATGTAAAAAATACATCCAAAATTGGCTCTCTGTAACATGTATTTAAGGCAACAAAGAAGACTGAATAGTTGTCTGGTTCGATTTAAGCATCGCTGGAAAGGACATAGTACAGTGTTACTGAGTATGAGGTTTCCTGAGGTCAAGATCTCTGTTTAAATCCTGGATCTGCTGCTTAGTAGATTTGTGTTCTCAAAGAAAGCTAGTTAAGCTTTGAAGCAGAGTTTCTCACCTGCAAAATGGAAGATAATTCCACTGATGTTATTGTGTTATTAAATTAATTAGGGGTCAAGTGATTAATACCATATAAATACAGTGCTTTCCATGGATCCTGATAAGATCTAAATTAGTGCTTGCTGGTGGTATTTAGCTTGATATTCCAGACTGACAGTTTTCATATAATAAGACATTTTAATTTTGAATATTCTTAAATCATAAAATTGAAACCAATAATACTTTAAATGATTTAATAGTTTAATACTTTAAACTAAGAGTCAGACAAGCTCAAGATCACACACCTGATTGGAGACTCAAAAGTTTCCCAAATTCTTGGAAAATATAGTCTCCCCAAAACCTTGCTGGTTTATCCAGAATGATCTTTCTCCATCTAGGTTTGCAAACAAAAATCTCCATCTAGATTTAGGGAAAAAAAAAAACTCCATCTCGATTTAGCAAACAAAAGTGTGTTTAAATTTGAATCTCATATAGATATCAACTAACTTTTTAGTTTAACTATGTTCCATTCAACATTTAGGACATACTTAAACATGAAATATGCAATATGCATAATACATACTATGTGATACTAAACTCTAAAATATACAAAATACAGCAAACTAAAAACTGCAATACTTAGAACATACTAAATACTTAAAACATACTAAAAATATTTATTGTCTGTCTAAAATTCAAGTTGAACCAAGCACCCTATATTTTATCTGGCAATCTAATTTATCCCAGTAGTGTTTTAGAAACAGCTTTAAGTTTTATGTTCATTTTTTCTTTTTGTGGCAATTCTACTTCACTTTTCAATCATCTACATTGTCTACAAAACAGATGTGTATAAGGCATAGCCTTAAGTTGATGTGATAGGTCTTCATAAATATATAAAAACCAATTTTATTACTTTTCTATCACTGTCTCATTCTCATTTCAAAACTTGTTCCTTGTTCTTTTTGGTATGTGTTCATGGTCATCTAAGTGCTTATAGAAGCTGTATAAGGTTGTCTTATAATTATAGATATATTTGGACCTTATGCTCTAAAGCTTATGTATGCAAAATCCAGGTCAGGAAACACTAACACTTACTTAACTTGTAAGGCAGATTAGTAAGTCCAAATGATCATTTTAATTTTGGAAATGACTGTTTTCCTCGAACTCACTTCGATATACCAATTTTTCTGCTAAACTCAAGTATTGAAAGCTTCAAATGGGTTCAGCCAGTTCATGAACTGAACCAGGTAGGTGTAGTTTACTGCCAACAGCTTGCCCCCATCTCCTTCTAGGATGCTTGTAACACTGGTGTGTCATCATCCTTCAGTTCTGAATACTGCCTGCGATCAGATGTCTTGGAAAAGAGCTCTTGGGAGTTTATTACCACATCAATTAACATAGACCTGAGAGTGTGGCTTGCATTGCTTCTAAGGCTCTTCAAATAGTTTCTGAACTTCCTTTTATTCTGAAGGTTTAATTCAAGGACTCTTACGGCAAATTGCTTTCTTGTATAAAATGAGAAGTTCTACTCTCTCAAGGAGAAGGAGCTCTGTAGGAAGCCATTAGTACAAAAGTTCACACAGCTGGTTTTTAAAAGAGTTGTTTGTCTCAGCTTTTCCACAATATTTTTCATTTGTTGTCAGTGGCAATGGAGCTTATAAAAAGTGAGGAGGGAAAATGAAAGCATTTTCACCTAGAATTGTTCTTCTCATTCAAGAAAGGATTCGTTCATTCATACTTTATTATAATAGTCATTCTTCAGCCCCAGCAATTGAGCAAATGCATTGTAAGTTGAGAAGTTGCCTCCTATTGAATCTATGAACCCCTTGTTAATCTTACACTATCTCTGGCAAAAACAGTAAACTCTAGAAGGCAGATGTTACTCAGCTGAGCTGGGTAAAAGCTTATGATTTAAGGCTAAATGACATAACCAGTGAACTGAGAAGCAAAGTAGGTAGAGTGAAAAACTGTAGATTTTGAATCTGGATGCCTTGTGGCATCACAAAATGATTGTTCTTCAATGCCAAGTTTCATTAATCTGCTTAGATTTTAGTTTTCTTCACTTTTAAGTATTAAAATACAACCCCTTATAAGTAGGGATTGTAGGTCAATAGTTTTAGCTAGTGTCTGAAAATGTAGAATTCATCATTCCTCTCTCTTTATATCATAATTCACATAAAATCTGTTGGAAAATTATATTGTATTATTAAAATATTTTCAGATTTTTATCTTTTTTTTGTGTGTGTGTGAACCACCTTTCCTGTTGTTATTCTCGTACAAGCATCCTCATCTCATGCCTGAGTTACGGCATTAGACTCCTCACTGGCCTCCATTCTTGTTAACCTTACCTACATCCTACCTTTAAAAATATGAATCAGATCCCATTACTGTTCTGCTTAAGACTGTCCAGTCATTTCCCACCTCCTTCAAAGTGAAAGCCTTACAATGGCCTGTCAGCAGGACGCTGTGCTGGCCCTCTGCACCCACCCCTCCTCCAGACCTCTCATGTCTGCAGGCAGACCAGGGGTTCTCCACCCTCCGCTCTTTGTTCTTATACTTCCTCTACCTGAGATATTCTCTTCATGCGAGCCACATGGCTTATTCTCACCTTTTTAAAAAATCTCTGCTCAATTCACATGTTCTTGATAAAGCTTTTTTAAAATTTTAATTTATATGTATATAAATTAAAAAGTTAAAAATATATACATATGTATATACTTTTTTCTAGATTCTTTTCCATTAGAGATTATTATAAGACAGTTAATATAGTTCCCTATGCTGTATAGTAGGTCTTTGTTGTTTATCTATTTTATATATCAGTTCAGCTCAATTAAGTCATTCAGTCCTGTCTGACTTTTTGCAACCCCATGTACTGCACCACACTGGTTTTCCCTGGAACTTGCTTAAACTCAATATATAAACTATTCTGTATGTGTATATATATATATATATATATATATATATATATATATATATATAGTAGTGTATATATGTTAGTATATATATGTGTATATATGTTTATATATATATATATAGTAGTGTATATATGTTAGTCCCAAACTCTTAATTACTAACCTCTTAGTATTAGGGGCTTTCCTAGCAGCTCAGCTGGTAAAGAATCCACCTGCAATGCAGGAGACCTGGGTTCAATCCCTGGGTTGGGAAGATCCCCTGGAGAAGGGAATGGCTACCCGCTCTGGTATTCTGCTCTGGAGAATTCCATGGACTGTAGAGTTTATGCGGTCATAAAGAGTCGGAAACGACTGAGAAATTTTCACTTTCACTTTTCCCCTGTATTAACAGTAAGTTTTTTTGTTATCTATATCTGTGAGTCTATTTCTGATTTGTAAACAAATTAATTTGTACAATTTTTTAGTTTCCACATATAAGTGATGTCATATGACACTTGTCTTTGTGTGATTTACTTTACTTAGTATGATAATCTCTAGGTCCATTATGTTGCTGCAAATGGCATTATTTCATTCTTTTTGTGGCTAAGCAGTATTCCATTGTATATGAATATATATCACCAGGCAGCTCAAGACCTGGAAGGATCTGGAAGATCTGCTTCTTCTGCTCCCACATTTTCCTCTTATATTTGCCATGAAGTGATGGGACTGGATGCCATGATCTTAGTTGTTTTTTGTTTGTTTGTTTGTTTTTTTAATATTGGGTTTTAAGCCAGCTGTTTTACTCTCCTCCTTCAACATCATCAAGAGGTTCTTTAGTTCCTCTTTGCTTTCTGCCATTAGAGTGGTATCATCCACATATATGAGGTTATTGATATTTCTCCCAGCAATCTTGATTACAGCTTGTGATTCCACCACCCCAGCGTTTCTCATGATGTACTCTGCATGTAAGTTAAATAAGCAGAGTGAAAATATACAGCCTTGGTGTATTCCTTTCCCAATTTTGAAACAGTTTGTTGTTCTGTGTCCCATTCTAACTGTTGCTTCCTGACCTGCATACAGGTTTCTCAGGAGAGACAGGTAAGGTGGTCTAGTACTTCCATTTCTTTAAGAACTTTCCAGTTTGTTATGACCTACCCAACCAAAGGCTTTCATGTAGTCAAAGAAGCAGAATTACATGTTTTCCTGGAATTCCCTTGCTTTTTATATGATCCAGTGAATGTTGGCAATTTGACCTCTGGTTCCTCTGCCTTTTATTAACCCAGCTTGAATATCTGGAAGTTCTTGGTTCATGTACTGCTGAAGCCTAGCTCAGAGGACTTTGAGCATAACCTTACCAAAATGGGAAATGAGTGAAATTGTCCAGTGGTTTGAACATTCATTAGTACTGTCCTTCTTGGGAATTGGGATAAGGATTGCGCTCCAGTCTATGGCCACTGCTGGGTTTTCCAAACTTGCTGACACTTCAAGGAAAATAGAAGGAGAAAAGGTGGAAGCAGTGACAGATTTCCTCATCTTGGGCTCTAAAATCACTATGGATGGTGACTGCAACCATGAAATCATAAGATGATTGCTTCTTGGCAGGAAAGCTATGACAAGCCTAGACAGTGTGTTGAAAAGAAAAGACATCACTTTGCCAACAAAGGTCCATAGAGTCAGTTCAGATAAGTTCAGTTCAGTACCTCGTTCATGTCTGAATCTTTGTGACACCATGGACTGCAGCACGCCAGGGTTCCCTATACATCATCAACACCCAAAGCTTGCTCAGACTCCTGTCCATCGAGTCAATGATATCATCAAACCATTTCATCCACTGTCATCCCCTTCTGCTCCTGCCTTCAATCTTTCCCAGCATCAGGGTCTTTTCAAATGAGCCAGTTCTTCCCATCAGGTGGCCAGAGTATTGGAGTCTCAGCTTCAGCATCAGTCCTTCCAATGAGTATTCAGGACTGTGTTCCTTTAGGATGGATTGGTTGGATCTCCTTGCAATCCAAGAGACTCTCAAGAGTCTTCTCCAACACCACAGTTCAAAATCATCAATTCTTCAGCGTTCAGCTTTCTTTATAGTTCAATTCTCACATCCATACATGACTACTGGAAAAACCATAGCCTTGACTAGATGGACCTTTGTTGGCAAGGGAATGTCTCTGCTTTTTAATATGCTGTCTAGGTTGGTCATAGCTTTTCTTCCAATGAGCAAGTGTCTTTTAATTTCACGGCTGCAGTCACCATCTGCAGTGATTTTGGAGCCCAAAAATATGAAGTCTGCCATTGTTTCCCCATCTATTTGCCATGAAGTGATAGGACCAGATGCCATGATCTTAGTTTTCTGAATGTTGAGTTTTAAACCAACTTTTTCACTCTCCTCTTTCACTTGCATCAAGAGGCTCTTTAGTTCTTCTTTACTTTCTGCCATTAAAGTGGTGTCATCTGTATATCTGAGGTTATTGATATTTCTCCCAGCAATCTTGATTCCAGTTTGTGCTTCATCCAGCCTGGCATTTCACATGATGTACTCTGCATATAAGTTAAATAGGCAGATGACAATATACAGCCTTGACATACTCCTTTCCTTATTTGGAACCAGGCTGTTATTCCATGTACAGTTCTAACTATTGCTTCTTGACCTGCATACAGATTTCTCAGGAGGCAGGTCAGGTCGTATGGTATTCCCATCTTTTTATGAATTTTCCACAGTTTGTTGTGATCCACACAGTCAAAGGCTTTGATGTAGTCAATAAAGCAGAAATAGATTTTTTTCGGGAACTCTCTTGCTTTTTCAATGTTCCAACGTATGTTGGCAATTTGATCTCTGGTCCCTCTCCCTTTTCTAAATTCAGCTTGAACATCTGAAACATTCCAAACTAGTC
Source organism: Muntiacus reevesi (assembly GCF_963930625.1). NCBI lineage: Eukaryota > Metazoa > Chordata > Mammalia > Artiodactyla > Cervidae > Muntiacus > Muntiacus reevesi. The sequence goes on from NC_089264.1 coordinate 3,520,901, forward strand.
ATTAACTGCTTTTGTGATTTTTACTTAACTGCATTTGAACTCTGATACTGTTTAGTAATTTTATTTAAATAGACTTGGTATTTCTAGTTGAAAGCATGAATACATAATTAATGAAATTATGGATTTAAGGTGCTAGTAATTTTTTCTAATATACATTAAGTAAACATAAATTTAAAAAATTTTATAAAGTCTATCCCTGGTAGCTTGGACAGTAAAGAATCTGCCTGCAATGCAGAAGACCTTGATTCAATCCCTGGGTCAGGGGGATCCCTTGGAGAGGGAATCCCTACCCACACCAGTATTCTTGCCTGGAGAATTCCATAGACAGAGGAAACTGGTGGACTACATTCCATGGGGTCACTAAGAGTTTAGACATGACTAAGTGACTTTGAGAGAGAGAGAGAGAGATACATATTAACTGGGGAAAAAACGTGTATAAACCAGAACTTCTGAAAATATATTAAAATCTATTCATATTTTTCAAATTTTTAAAAGGCTTTTCTATCTAACATCTATCTATCTCTTCTTCATCTATCATCCATCCATCATCTGTCTGTCCATTATATCTACCTCTCCATTTCTATCAATCTATCCATCTATCCATAGCCTAGTTATCTGTTATCTGTCTATCTATTCATTATCTATCAGCTATATATCTTTCTGTGTATGAATCTATCTATCCGTTATATCTCTTTATTCATCTATCTACCTCTTCATCTATCACTATCTATCTATCCATCCACTATTTATCCATTAGCGCTCTCTCTATCCATTATCTATCTATCTATCATCTATCCATTATCTATTATCCACCCAGCCCAAAAAGACATCTTTATACACATGCACATCTATAGATACTATTGCTCACCTTCTTCTGTACAAAGACACACAGGCGGCAACCCACTAACAGGATGAAAGAAAAGGAGAGGATCATTTTGGGCTCTAACAAGAAAGCAGTGATGATGACTGTAGCTCAGAGAGGAGCTTCAGAAGATCAGTCCATGGGTGTTTATTTGAAAGGAATAGCACAATCTTCAGTCCTGTTAACAACATCAAAAGCTGGAAAAGAGCGAGCTGGCTGCCCTCTTCTGAAAGGTGTTCTTTTTCTTCCTGTCATGTTGACCTGATGCATTTCTACCTTGCCTAGCCTGACTGTAAAGCTTAACTGCTTGAAATCAGAATAATGTGTGCTGGACAGGGCAAGATGGACCTCAACATAGACCTGGGTATGACTCACTTGAGTTCCAGAGATTGTGCTTAAAAAGTCCAATAATTACTTTGTTTTGGGTCCTTCTAACACAGACACTTTATGGTTCTTTAATGGTACTTTAAGTGATCTTTTTATGTTCCCTGTATTTACCTTTTGACAATTTATTATTGAATTGCTTCCATTATTTTTATCGTTGAACATTTTTGTTTCGAGAATTCTTATCAGATGTAGCAGAAAATTCAATAAAATCCAATTATTTAGCCTTAAAATTCTATTTTCCCCAAAATGTCTGAAAAAATATATTTATTGAAAACAAATATCTAAAAGTCACTCTTATCTACAGGGAACTGCCTATGTAACCTGGAAATGCTTTTGAATCATTCTAGTCAGGTGAGTTTTGATAGATATTTTTATTTACTGAAATGCATGTTGTATATCTAGCTGGAACTGCCACCAAAAGAGAGGGAGTTGCTTTTTCCTCCAAATATGTTAGGAAGCAATATTTTCATGTTATGTATGCAATGAACAAAAAGGTACATAATAAAGTGTCTTAAAAATATGGCCAAATTATCAACTGAATTTCTAAAAGAAAATTAAGTAAAATTAGGCTTAGAAATTAGAGAAAAGTGTGAACATTAATATACAGAGGGATACACTGAGCATGACGGAGGAAATCAGAAGCAACTGGTTTTAAACTTCCATAAGATGTCTGGGTATCTGTTAGCCTGCCATCAAGGACATCCATTTGTTCACTAGTTATGCAGAGAACAGTGATGTAGTCTGTGTTCCTGAACAACTAATGAGACTGATCTTTAATTACATTCTCCCAGAAGTCAACCTTGATGGTTTTTTCTCTGGATTGTCCCAGACTTCCTTGGTAGGTTCCAATGAAAGCAAATCTAAAATTACCCTCAAGAGTATCTTTTACTGACACTCTACTACTTGCTTTTCTGACTTTAAATATTCATACTTGTATCAGATGTTTTCTTGGTAAAGTGATAGATGGAGATAAATATGAGTAAAGTGTTTTTGATCAATACTGGTTAATTAACTGAGAAATCTTAGATTCTACTTCATTCTGGGTGAGAAATAAATGCTCTATAAGGAAACATAAAGCAATAATTGAATGACATCTGGACTATATTCCTTAAAAAGCTTATCTATCTAGTTACATTTATTTATTTAGTATAAGCCATGTGGATCTTTCAAGACTAAAGAAGCTTCATATGGAGCTTTCATTGTTATGCAGTTTGTAGAAGCAATAGAACCATGTTTAGAAAGGTATTTTAGAACATTCTTGCTATTATAGCATATCCATTATTGAAACCAGTCACTTGAATTATAGAGCACTGTAGGAAAGGCAGGCTGACATGGTGACAACTGTGCAGGATTTGAAAACAACCCATTCATCATTACATCTTGGATGTTTCCCTTGAGGATTGAGTGATCTAGGGCTAGATCACTTAGTCTCTTGAGCTTTAGCTTCTTCTCTGGAAAACTGGAATTAGAAATAATAAGTTTTTAGTGCTTGGATGTATCAGGTGGGATACCAAAAGGAAATAGATGATACATTCCAAACGTTAGCTACATGTGGCTCAGTGAAGGATCTATTTTCTGATCTCTGGGCAGAGGAATCAATGGGGATGTTGAGATGCCTGGACTGTAGCAGTGGCACTAAGCCTCTACCTAAATGCCTGGACAGGACCTGTGGGCCTTGACTGAGGAATGTTGCTTCTGCCAGATGATAGTGAGTGAACGAGAGAGCAAAGGAAAGAGAATCTTCCCTCTCTCTACTAAGCTCTGACCTTTAGCTTTCCTCACAACACATGAGCCTGAGTGATGCACTGCCCAGTGTGCTGGGGCCCAGCGCACAGCAGAGAAAGGCAGAGTGGATGCAAGGGTGCTGCCAACTAAGAATAGACACCAATCTCACTGAGCATTAGAGAGGGTATTAGACATCCATTCCCTAACAGGAAGGACAAGACAGTCTCCTAACCCCTATGTCTTTGATGCAGCATACACTTTCTTCAAATCTTTAATAAATCTCATATATGTACATTGATCTCATACAGTATATTTTATCCCCAGTGAAAATCAAGATAAGGGACTGATTATCATATTTGACTTAATGCAAGCACAGTGATTTTAAAAAAATAATAATAACTGTAAGACAAAAAATAGGACCAGAGAAATGGAGTAGGACACAAGACATGTAAAGATTCAGAAAAAGTTTTGGAAGAACATGGTTTGGATTTTCTGCAAACAGTGAAAGGCGGGTTTCTTGGGACAGCCACATCTTAGTTGTAGAACACAGTTGCTATCCAGACTGTAAACAAATGAGAGCTGTTGTTAAATACATATTTGAGGGTACTAAATTATTCTATAGTTTTGTGAAAGAATGAAGAACTAAGTGCTGTTTCAGCCTCTTCAGGGACCCACAGTCCTTGCCCTCTGTCATTGTCATGAAGAGTTAGCAAAAGAAGGAATGACATTAATTAAAATCCTCTAATACTGCAGGTGGGTGGAGGACACTAACCTCTAGCTTGCAGAACAGTAATAGGGTCTCAGGTTAGACACGTGGAAAGCCAAACTAGAGCAACAGCAAGAAGCCGGCTGCATGTAACAGGCCAGGTTCTGTTACAAGCACAGCTCTGCCCGGGACGGGGAGAGGCTGAGGTTCTCCCTTCCTTGGGCGCAGAGATGGTGGCCAGCCAGTCTCATGGATGCGGATAGCAGATACAAGACTCAGGTGAGGCACAGAAGACTCAACTCTGTCATTCAGGACACGACCAGCAGTGTCATGTGTATCAGTTTTCTAGGCCTCTACACTCATGGGTATGATATGAATGGACCACGTGGATGTCAACTCACACTAATTTGTGTTGAACTTGAGAACACCCTTGTCTTATAATAGGCAGATGCATACTCAGTCTTTGTTCCAGAAGGACATACTGTCTCTGTCTTCCAAGGCTGTTCACTACACAAGCATCCATGATGGCTTATGCCAAAAAAGGACAGTCAGTTCTTCACTAATGAGCTATGTAGAAACACAAGAAATTTGTGGAGACCTGTCTCAGTAGACAGTTGACATGGTCCATGGTGAAGTACAGTTGTGTGAGACTACCAGGGTTTAGACATGAGTGTGTCATAAGCACAACCTATCATCTGATATATGTAGACATTAATATCAACACAGGGTATGGGAAACAATTACCTATAATTTTCTATTGGTTTTATAGGATATAGATATTATTAACATATTTTACAGATGCAAAATGAAAGGAAAAAAAGACTAATAGGATGGAATCACTGACTTATTAACAGATGACTACTTCTGTCTTGGTTAAGGAGGTGTTCTGGAGAAAATTATGGGGTCTGTAAGGCTTTGGCCAAAATCCCAATTCAGTTTTCTGAAAAACTGTGGTGGATTCAGACAGTACCTCTTTTTCTTGCCACTTGTACAGTTTTCCTAAGGCCTATGGTCCATTAGAAACTGGAGTCAAACAAGTCATATCAGACCTTCAGAGAGAGAAGATCAAAAGGTAAAAGATTCCAGATTGAACCACAGAGTAAACACTAAGTGAACATAACCCTGAGAAGGTGATGTCTTTTGAAGACAACGGCTTCTATTCCAAGAGTTACCAACTTGCCAGAAAGCTCTTTGAGATTCTCATATTTGTTTAGAAAATTGCATTAATTGTTAACTCCAGGAAAATTCACTTAAAGAATCAAATGAATGACTTCTGTTGAAAAAACAAAACCTCTAGTACACTAAGTCCACATTTTTAGATGGCAAGATTTGGGGCTGCTCACTCACATAATGAGTTTTTACACTTGCGACAGTTCTTGACCATCACTCTATATTTCTCCTTCAAAACTGAGGCATCAAGTCATTTATCACTTTTCCTCCCATTTTCAGCTAATTTGCATAGTAGAAATTGCTTCCTTGATTAGCCTACCAGCTTAGTCCCTCCAGGCATTTGGTTTAAAAACCCTGCCTTAACCTGTTTGCTTATGACTCTGGTTCTGCAACCTGATCTATGTGGTCGGGATCAGGCCCAGCCTCAACTTCCTGCTGGAGAAGGTGATGAGCCCTCCCAGGCTTCCACCCTAAGTGATGGGACTGAGGTTATTTACTGGGGATAGAGAAGGTGCAGCTGGGTCTGCAGTTCTGTTGAAGAAGCAAGGTTCATATTAGTTCAAATCTAGTGCTCTTGGATTTCTATCATTTTGTAAAAGTACTTGTATCACAAAGAAGAAAATACCTTTCCCAGCTCAGATTCACTGTTTAACCACTGAAAGAACATCTTAAGACTCCTTTTGACATGATTGGTGTTATTTGGTCTTGTCTTTCCAAGTTTTCCCACACCTTTACTGTAATAATGGCCACAGTTCTATCAGCAGCATTCTGCTGCATCCCTGGTGTGCGTGGGTACTTGGGACAGAGAGTAGACTTCTTCACCAGCTGTCCACCCATGTCACAACTGTCATTGGCGCTGAGCCTGTGAGCCACTCAAGGCATATTAGACTGATGTTGGTACCCTTGGTTCAAGAAATGCTTGTCCATATCAAAGTACCCTTCTCTAATCTGCCCCAACATGTCAATGGTACCCAGTGGATTCTAAATCTCTGGCACAGAAGGTAAATCTAACTGAAATAGTATGTGCAACAATTTAGAGATGAAGTTAGCAGTATTGACTTCAGAGTAGCTGCCATCAACCCAAGGCAAAGAAGAAAGCTACATTGCTATGACTACATTGTGCCAGCTAGTGAAGCTTAAAATAATCCTTAGATAAGACATGGCAAGGTAATCAGGGGAATGTGGCCCTGTTAAGAATTCAAGCTTTTAATGAAAAATCAAATAAATCTCTTTAATCTGAGTTTTGCAAAACTAATTTTCAGGGCGAAAGGCCCACATGGGATAGGTAGGAAGGGGACGGTCAGAATTACTACTCAAGACCACGAGGGATGGGATGGGGAGGGAAGTGGGAGGGGGGATCGGGATGGGGAACACATGTAAATCCATGGTTGATTCATGTCAATGTATGGCAAAAACCACTACAATAATGTAAAGTAATTATCCTCCAACTAATAAAAATAAATGAAAAAAATAAAGAATTACTACTCAAGACGAGAAGGTGACAGCAGTGAGATTGGATTGGAGCTCTACTTCGTGCCTCTTTTACCAAAGGGTAGGGAGAGAGTGATCCGTCCAGAGCAAAGTCTAGGTCTATAATCATGGTGTGGAAGACACCAGAGCCCTGGCCATCAGGAAGCTTTGTGTACTAAACTGGAAGTGTGAGGACTCATTGCAGAGGTGGCAACAGAAAATGTTAGACTCTGTGTCTCAGGGCCAGTAGTCAAGTGGAGGATGCCACTCTGAAGCATTCTGTTGCTGAGGCCTATGATTGGTAGCTGAATTAAACCCCAACTAAGGAATATTGCTCCTAAAATGCCTTTAAACGCAGGTCTTTCCATATTGACTGTTTGGCAGATGGGGCTATGATTGATAGTTAATAAACAATTTAAAATCATGTTTCCTTCAGTTCAGTTCAGTTCAGATCAGTCACTCAGTCATGTCCGACTCTTTGCAACCCCATGAATCGCAGCACACCAGGCCTCCCTGTCCATCACCAACTCCCAGAGTTGACTCAAACTCATGTCCATTGAGTCGGTGATGCCATCCAACCATCTCATCCTCTGTTGTCCCCTTCTCCTCCTGCCCCCAACCCCTCCCAGCATCAGGGTCTTTTCTAATGAGTCAACTCTTTGCAAGAGGTGACCAAAGTATTGGAGTTTCATCAGTCCTTCCAATGAACACCCAGGACTGATCTCCTTTAGGATGGACTGATTGGATCTCCTTGCAGTCCAAGGAACTCTCAAGAGTCTTCTCCAACACCACAGTTCAAAAGCATCAATTTTTCGGTGCTCAGCTTTCCTCACAGTCCAACTCTCACATCCATACATGACCACTGGAAAAACCATAGCCTTGACCAGACAGACCTTTTTTGGCAGCGTAATGTCTCTGTTTTTTAATATGTTATCTAGGTTGGTCATAACTTTACTTCCAAGGAGTAAGCATCTTTTAATTTCACGGCTGCAGTCACCACCTGCAGTGATTTTGGAACCCAAAGAAATAAAATCTGACACTGTTTCCACTGTCTCCCCATTCAATTCTGTTCAGTTCAGTTCAGTCGCTCAGTCACGTCTAACTCTTTGCGACCCCATGGATTGCAGTACTCCAAGCCTCCCTGCCCATCACCAACTCACAGAGTTTACTCAAACTCATGCCCATTGAGTCGGTGATGCCATCCAACCATCCCATCTTCTGTCATCCCCTTCTCCTCCCACCTTCAATCTTTCCCAACATCAGGATCTTTTCAAATTAGTCAGTTCTTCCCATCAGGTGGCCAAAGTGTTGGAGTTTCAGCTTCAGCATCAGTCCTCCCAATGAATATTCAGTACTGATTTCCTTTAGGATGGACTGGTTAGATCTCCTTGCAGTCCAAGGCACTCTCAAGAGTCTCCTCCAATCCCACAGTTCAAAAGCATCAATTCTTCGGTGCTCACCTTACTTTATAATCCAACTCTCACATCCATACATGACTCCTGGAAAAACCATAGCTTTGGCTAGACGGATTGTTGTCAGCAAAGTAATCTCTCTGCTTTTCAATATGCTGTCTAGGTTGGTCATCCTAAAGGAAATAAGTCCTAATATTCATTGGAAGGACTGACGCTGAAGCTGAAACTCCAATACTTTGGCCACCTGATTCAAACAGCTGACTCATTTGAAAAGTACCTGATGCTGGGAATGATTGAAGTTGGAAGGAGAAGGGGATGGCAGAGGATAGGATGGTTGGATGGCATCACCGACTCAATGGGCATGAGTTTGAGTAAACTCTGTGAGTTAGTGATGGACAGGGAGGCTTGGCGTGCTGCAGTCCATGGGGTCGCAAAGAGTCAGACATAACTGAGAGACTGAATTGAACTGAACTGAGGTTGGTCAGAGATTTTTCCTAAGGAGCAAGTGTCTTAATTATTCATGGCTGCAGTCACCATCTGCAGTGATTTTGGAGCCCCCCAAAATAAAGTCTCTCAGTTTCCATTGTTTCCCCATCTATTTGCCATGAAGCACTGGACCGGATGCCATGATCTTAGTTTTTTGAATGCTGAGTTTTAAGCCAACTTTTTCTCTCTCCTCTTTCACTTTCAACAAGAGGCTCTTTAGTTCCTCTTCACTTTCTGCCATAAGGGTGGTGTCATCTGCATATCTGAGGTTACTGATATTTCTCCCGGCAATCTTGATCCGGCTTGTGCTTCATCCAGTCTGGCATTTCACATGATATGCTCTGCATATAAGCTAAATAAGCAGGGTTACAATATACAGCCTTGATATACTCCTCTCCCAATTTGGAACCAGTCCGTTGTTCCATGTCTGGTTCTAACTGTTGCTTCTTGACCTGCATACAGATTTCTCAGGAGGCAGGTAAGGTATTCTGGAAAACTCTTAAAGAGTTTTCCGCAGTTTGCTGTGATCCACAAAATCAAAGACTTTGCTGTAGTCAATGAAGCAGAAAATGAAAGTGAAAGCCCTTCATTGGTTTCCGACTCTTTGCCACCCCATGGACTATACTGTCCACAAAATTCTCCAGACTAGAATACTGGAGTGGGTAGATTTTCCCTTCTCCAGGGGATCTTCCCAACCCAGAGACTGATCCCAGGTCTCCCATATTGCAGGCTGATTATTTACCAGCTGAACCACAAGGGAAACCCAAGAATGCTGGAGTGGGTAGCCTATCCTTTCTCCAGTGAATCTTCCTGACCCAGGAATCGAACCAGTGTCTCCTGCACTGCAGGCAGATTCTTTACCAACCAAGCTATCAAAGAAGCCCAATGAAGCAGAAGTAGATGTTTTATCTGGAATTCTCTTGCTTTGTCAATGATCCATTGGATTTTGGCAACTTGATCTCTGGTTCGTCTGCCTTTTCTAAATCCAGCTTGAACATTTGGAAGTTCTCAGTTCATGTACTGTTGATGTTTAGCTTGGAGAATTTTGAAAATTACTTTGCTAGTATGTGAGATGAGTGCAATTGTGCAGTAGTTTGTATATTCTTTGGCATTGCCTTTCTTTGGGATTGGAATGAAAACTGACATTTTCCAGTCCTGTGGTCACTGCTGAGTTTTCCAAATTTTCTGATATATTGAGAGCAGCACTTTAATAGCATCATCTTTTAGTTAACAATTCAAAAGTCTATATATGTAGAAATGTCCAAAGTAAAAATGAATTAACATTTTACTCATTTGTATAGAAAGAATGTGGTCAAAAATCATGTGCAGCATTTAGGGGAAGAAAAATGAAGAACTGCTGATGATATTTTTCTAACAAGCACAAACAGAAAAGCAAAGTTTATATAATCTCATAGGGGAAAAAAAGTCAGCTTATTATGTTCTATATGACAAATATATATATACATATATATATATGTGTGTGTGTGTGTGTGTGTGTGTGTATCAACTAAGTATATCTTCTGTTATTTGAAAAGTGTTTCTGAATTTGAATTTTTTTAATCAAAACTAATTTATAATGCTGTGTTATTTCAAATGTACAGCAGTTATTCACCAATATATATATATATATATATATATATATATATATATATATATATACACATATATATATATATAAACACACACACATATATATATGTTGTTTTTGAGCCACTTAGGCATGTCTTATCCTTTACAACCCCATGGACTGTAGCCCACTAGGCTTCTCTGTCCATGAGATTTTCCAGGCAAGAGTACTGGAGTAGGTTGCTGTTCCCTTCTCCATATATGAATATATATACATATATATATATATACTTATATACACACACACATATATATTCTTTTCCAGATTATTTTTCATTATAAACTATTATAATATTAAAACATATTCAGCATAGCTCCCTATGCTATAGAGTAGGTCTTTTTTGTTTATATATATGTTATATATATATAATAGTGGGTATATCTTAATCCCAAATTCCTAATTTATTCTTCCACTCTTCCCCTTGCTAATCCTAAATTTGTTTTCTGTCTGCAAGTCTGTTTCTGTTTTGTAAATAAGTTCATTTGTATCATATTTTTAGATTCCACATGTAAGTGATATGTTATTTTTCTTTCTCTGTCTGACTACTTCACTTATTTCTTTTCTTTAATGGACAGTAAATCATAGTTATTATCACTGAACTTACAATCAGTAAGTCAGTTCAGTTCAGTTCACACACTCAGTTTTGTCCAACTCTTTACCACTCCATGGACTGCAGCCATCCAAGCCTCCCTGTCCATCACCAACTCCCAGAGTTTGCTCAAACTCATGTCCATTGAGTCGGTGATGCCATCCAGCCATTTAATTCTCTGTCATCCCCTTCACCTCCCACCTTCACTATTTCCCAGCATCAGGGTCTTTTCTAAGGAGTCAGTTCTTCACATCAGGTGGCCATAGTATTGGAGTTTCAGCTTCAGCGTCAGTCCTTCCAATGAATATTCAGGACTGAGTTCCTTTAGGATGGACTAGTTTGATCTCCTTGCTGTCCAAGGGACTCTCAAGAGTCTTCTCCAACACCACAGTTCAAAAGCACCAATTCTTCAACATTCAGCTTTCGTTATAGTCGAGCTCTCACATCCATACATGACTACTGGAAAAACCACAGCCTTGACTACATGGACCTTTGTTGCAAAGTAATGTCTCTGCTTTTTAATGTGCTGTCTAGGTTGGTCATAACTTTTCTTCCCAGGAGCAAGTGTCTTTTAATTTCATGGCTGCAGTCACCATCTGCAGTGATTTTGGAGTCCAAAAATATAAAGTCTGTCACTATTTCTGGTGTTTCCCCATCTATTTGCCATAAAGTGATGAGACCAGATACCATGATCTTAGTTTTCTGAATGTTGAGTTTAGTTTTGGTTCACTGATTCCTAGAATATCGAGGTTCACTCTTGCCATCTCCTGTCTGACCACTTCCAATTTAACTTGATTCATGGACCTAACATTCCAGGTTCCTATGCAATATTGCTCTTTACAGCATCGGGCGTTGCTTCCATCACCAGTCAAATACACAACTAAATGTTGTTTTTCTTTTGGCTCTGTCTCTTCTTTCTTTTTGGAGTTATTTCTCCACTGATCTCCAGGAGCATATTGGGCACTTACCAACCTGGGGAGTTCATCTTTCAGTGTTCTATCTTTTTTTCTTTTTCATACTGTTAATGGAATTCTCAAGGAAAGAATACTGAAGTGGTTTGCCATTCCATTCTCCAGTGGACCACATTTTGTCAGAACTTTCCACCATGACGTGTTCACCTTGGGTGGCCCTACACGGCATGGTTCATAGTTTCGTTGAGTTAGACAAAGCTGTGCTCCATTTGATCAGTTTGGTTTGTTTTCTGTGCTTGTGGTTTTCATTCTGTCTGCCCTCTGATAAATAAGGATAAGAGGCTTATGGAAACTTCCTGATGGGAGAGACTGAGGGGGAAACTGGGTCTTGTTCTAATGGGTGGGGGCCTTGTTCTGTAAATCTTTTCTTCAATTTTCTGCTGATGGGTGGGGCTATGTTTCCTCCTGGTTATCTGATCTAAGCCCAAACTATGGTTGAGATAATGAAGATAATGGCGACCTCCTTCAAAAGGTCCCATGCACACACTGCTACACTCAAGCCCCCAACCCTGCAACAGGCCAACACTGACCCACACCTCCATTGAAGACTCCTGGACACTCATGGGCAAGTCTGGGTCAGTCTCCTGTGGAGTCATTACTCATTTCTCCTGGTTCTGGTGCACACAAGCTTCTGTTTGTGCCCTCCAAGAGTCTGTTTCCCCAGTCCTGCATAAGTTCTGGCGGCTCTATGGTGGGGTTAACGGCGACCTCCTCCAAAAGGGCTTATGCCACACCCAGGTCTGCTCCACCCAGAGCCCCTGCCCTTCCGGCAGTCCACTGCTGACCCGTTCCTCCACAGGAGACACTCAGACAGTTCTGGCTCAGGCTCTGTGGGGTCTCTGGGTCCTGGTGCGCACAAGGTATGTTTGAGCCCTCTGAGTGTCTCTGGCAGGAATGGGGTTTGATTCTGAACTTGATTTCGCTCCTCCTACCATCTTGCTGGGGCTTCTCCTCTGTCCTTGGACATGGGATATTTCCTCATAGTCACTCCAGCACCGTGCAACTGCTGCTCCACCACAAGTTAATAATTTTTAAAAATATGGCATATATCTCCTGGCATAGGAAGGGAATAAAGATGTATGATAAATATAAATAAGAATATATTTATATAAATATATTATATAATATATTAATATAAACAAGAAAGATGTCTGATAAATATAAACCTTAAGAATACTACTTATTTATGAACACATTAAATAGCTAACAGTTAACAAAAATTCTTCTCATGGTAAAGTTGTCTTTGTTTCGGATAATGTGTTTATAAGTTGCCTGGACTAGATGATGAGATCTTGATTGTATGGATTTACAGAAGATAAACAAGCCAAAAACAGAATTAAACTGCTTAACTTCTGAAAAAACAAATGACATAGAGACAGAGAAACTCAAGGGAGGGAGATATAAGTGTAGACTAAGATTGTTAACTGCCAAATCAGTAAACAAAGGATGCTGGAACATAGTCATTAGTCATTCAGCTGTTCCCAATTGTGTACACTGAGATAATTCAGAGTGTGGAAACAGAGGATACACACCCCAGATAGCTAAGATGCATATCAAAACAACTGTTTTGATGAGGCCAGACTCTTGCAACTCCCCATACATAGAAAAGTGCTGAATTCCTTAGCTGAAGATATCTGTGTGTGTGTTTGTGTGTGCATACTAAGTCACTTCAGTCATGTCTGACTCTTTGTGACTCTATGGACTACGGACTGTAGCTCACCAGGCTCCTCTGTCCCTGGGATTGTCCAGGAAAGAATAAATACAGTGGGTTGCCTTGTCCTCTTCCACTAGATCTTCCTGATGCAGGGATCGAACTCATGTCTCTATGTCTCCTGCACTGGCAGTTGGGATCTTTACCACTAGCACCACCTGGGAAGATCCTGGGAAGATCCAAGATACCTGATTTTCTTTAATTATCTGTAATCTTTTGATGTTTCAACCACCTGGTTTTTGTTGCAAAACCCCCTATATATCTTGTCTCCTCTCTGTTGAGCAGCCCTTTAGAGTTACTTGAGAGGCTATGTCCTGGGTTTGAGTCCTCAGCCTGTCTGCAGAACAAAACACAGTTGGCAATTTTTAGATGGTGCTTTTTTTCCCCAGTGGACATAACAGAGAACACTTGTGAGGGACTAGTACATTCTTCATGCCCTGCAAGCCCATAAGTATTTGCTGAAACTTGGGAGAGAGGTCTGTGTCCTGTATCCTCAGATTCCACTGAAAGCAGGACCTGAAACATGGCCTTTGACACAATAGTTTGGGAGTGATTCCTGGGAATGGAATTAAAGGGGAGATTGAGACTAGAAAGGAAAAACCTGATAAGGGAGCATTATAAGCTATGGCAAATGACACTTACTTCCTTTGGGGGCCTCCTGAGAAGCCCATGCATACCTTACAGTTTTTCACCAAAGACCATGAAGCTAAGTAAATGACCCAGTAAGTTCTGTTTCCCTTGGTGGACACCCACCTCCTGTCCTCTGGGTTCTGCTGATGAGCTGGGTGGCTTGTCCCTGATGTGGGGAGAGCCACTAGAAAGTAAAACAGATACCTTGTGACACAGGGAGGAGGCTGTAATGTGCCTGGAATAGCCCAAAACAGCGGTGCTGAGACCTGGTGAATCAAGGAGATGTGCCTGGAACAGCCCAAAACAGCTGTGCTGTGACCTGGTGGATCAAGGAGATGGGACAGGGGGCGAGGGAGGGGTAAGGGGTCGCAGGGAGGCAGCGTAAAGCACTCACCTGCTACGTGCTATATCTTCATATTTACTTTTATGCTAATTTGCATAGGCTTTTACTCATTGCAAACATAAAGGTTGTGATAGGAGCACCACCTAATTCAAACATGGATCCTCTATATTTATTTGCAACTTTCAATCAACACATTTCAGAGATTATTTTCTATTTTTATACTATTTAAGTATCTAATCAGATAATTCTCTACCTTTAAAGGAAATATGCTTATCTCTTCACTTCAAGAATAAATTGTCTTGATATTTTACTTTCAAAGAATGATCAAAGACAAAATCCACAAATAGAATTTGTTTAGTATGGAAAACATTCTACTGTTCTTAAAATATTAAGAACAAAATATTCAGGGGGTAATAGTCTGAATTAATGACATTACAGTTATATCCATAGTGCCTCTTATCTCCTAAGAATGTTGACAGGTAGCACTTCTTGATGATTCTTGTTTTAATAATCACTGTTTCAGTTAGTATATCAAATGATATGCAAAGCCACTTTAAAATATTTGAAATTTTTGTGTAGGTTAATGTCTTTTATTCTATTGAAATATTAATGCTTATGAAGTATTTATAATATTTTAAAAAGGAGTACACATACAAACGAGTGGGTTTACTTTGCTTTCCAACTTGGACCTGACAATAATGAAAGTCATATATTGTGTGAGCTAAATAGATTTTTTTCTAGAATCCCCGATTGCCTTTTGACAATTTATTTCATACTGTCACTAGTATATATTTCCAAATTGAATTATGAGGTATTTTCTGTAACACACAAATTATGGGAGTTTCTCCATTTGGTCTGCATCTCAGTGTTACTGTCTCACTGTAAATCAGGGTAACTTGACATCTCTGCCTTGGAAAAATCAGCACTGATTTAATAATGTTAGAGTCCAAATAAATTGATAAAGATTAACCTTTACTTTGATGTCATGGAGATGCCTGTTCCAAAATGTTTTCCTTTGTTTTCTAGATAGGACTAATTCTTACAATATATGCTTAGACTAGATAGACTAATAACTTTTTTGTTAATCTGTATGAAATATGTGTAACGTTTCATAATGTTTATAGTACAGTTTTCATTTCTGTAAAATTCTATATCAATTTGAAATTATAGTTAGTAAGGATTTTATAGGATACATAAAAAAATAAAAATATTTAAATTTTTTAAAAATCTGTAGAAAATTCCAGAAAGGTGATTATACCCTAAAATTAAAGATATAATGAAAAGACAATAGGTGTGATAAAAAGAAGTGTCTGAGGAGAGAACCTAAGAAAACTACTAGAAAAGCATATAGAAAAATAATGAGCAGTAAAGATCTAATATCATAATGTGTTCACAATAAAATTTATTTTGCCAATAAAAACAAATAATAGAAATGAAAGTAGCTATATTTTTATTCAATTGCATTTGGTTTTTCAATGTCCAATAATTTATATATACAGTTGACCCTTGAACAATATGAGGGTTAATCCAAGTATAATTTGGACCATGTAGTACTCTAATATTTACTATTGAAAATATCCATATATAAATGAAACCACACAGTTCAAACCACTTTGTTCAAGGGCCAACTATTAGAAAAAGGAAGCACTGTCTCCTAATACTCCACTTTAGAAGAGTGTGTGAATCTTTGCTCAAACTGGGGGGCATGTATCGGGTGGACTGACTAAATATTGACTATATGATGTATACAAAATGAGCTTTGGGGAAGTCTGGTTAACCCCTTAAATATAAAGCTAGCAAAGTATATGTGGAAATGACAATTATCCAAGCTAGAGTAAATAGAATACTAGTAGGTAAGAAAGATCTAAATATTCACCACCCCACCTCTCTTAGAGCAGTTAAATCTGAGATGATTGCCATCACCTTTAGAGTATTAATTTGGTGTGGACTAACACTTGTAGCATATTAAAAAACAGAGACATTACTTTGCCAACAAAGATCTGTCTAGTCAAAGCTATGGTTTTTCCAGGAGTGAAAGTGTATGTGGATGTGAGAGTTGGATCATAGAGAAAGCTGAGCACCGAAGAATTGATGCTTTTGAACTCTGGTGTTGGAGAAGACTCTTGAGAGCCCCTTGGACTGCAAGGAGATCCAACCAGTCCATCAAAAAGGAGATCAGTCCTGAATATTCTTTGGAAAGACTGATGCTGAAGCTGAAACTCCAATACTTTGGCCATCTCTTGTGAAGAACTGACTCATTAGAAAAGACCTTGATGCTGGGAAAGATTGAAGGCTGGAGGAGAAGGGGGCGACAGAGAATGAGATGGTTGGATGGCATCACCAACTTGATGGATGTGAGTTTTAGCAAGCTCTGGGAGTTGGTGATGGATAGGGAGGCCTGGCATGCTGCAGTCCATGGGGTCACAAAGAGTCGAACATGACTGAGTGACTGAACTGAACTGACACATGTAGCATGACATAAAATATACTTTAAATGACCTCCAAAGAACTTGAAGGCAAGGACCGGTAACAGTCCCATGGTCCTGTGGTTTATAGAAGCAATATACATGTACAGAAAGAGAAAATAAGCAGTAATTTTGGCTATGATCCTTTAAAACTTGACAAAAGTGAATGCTTTACACTGTGGTTGCTGAATGACAGCTGAGCTAATCCTCATAGATGGCAACTCAGTTGAACTTCACGTAGGGTTTGGTAGCAATAGGTCTTTGTTTAATTAATAATGGTTAATTTTTTTAAGCCTTGGGTGAATCTTCTTTTAGGGCTTCTCAGATGGTCCAGTGGTAAAGAATCTGCCTGCCAATGTAAGAGACCAGTGTTTGATCCCTGGGTCAGAAAGATTCCCTAGAGAAGGAAATGGCAACCCACTCCAGTATTCTTGCCTAGAGAATCCCATGAAGAGAGGAGACTGGAAGGCTGTAGTCCATGGGGTTGCAAAGAGACATGACTGAATGACTGAGTGCAAATCTTATTTTAGGCACAATTGTGATGAGTTTTCCAGTAGTCATATATGAATGTGACTAAAAGAAAGTCTTTTAGTTGGACTAAAAGAAAGCTGAGCACAGAAGAACTGATGCTTTTGAACTGTGGTGTTGAAGAAGACTCTTGAGAGTCTCTTGGACTGCAAGGAGATCCAACCAGTCAACCCTAAAGGAAATCAGTCCTGAATATTCATTGGAAAGACTGATACTGAAGCGTAAGCTCCAATACTTTGGCCACCTGATGCGGAGCACTGACTCCTTAGAAAAGACACTGATGTTGGGAAAGACTGAAAGCAGGAGGAGAAGGGACTGACAGAGAATTAGATGGTTGGATGGCATCACCAACTAAATGGCTTGTTCAAACTCATATCCATCAAGTCAGTGATAACATTCAACTATCTCATCCTCTGTCAATCCCACAATAAGGCCAAAAGATGTTATCACTGATAATAGCAGTAGCTATCTTTTGCTTCGTGCTTATTCTGTCTACAGACCTGCTTTTAATTTTTTTCTTTATATTGTTTAATTCATAGGGAAAAAGCACAAAACACTTTCCTGTTATTGTTGTTTAGTCTCTCAGTCATGTCTGACTCAATTGCAACCCCATGAACTGTAGCCTTCAAAGTTCCTCTGTCCATGGGATTTCCCAAACATTTACTGAGGTTTAGACTATTGCTTTAAAGTGCTCAAGAAGCACCTCCTGGTTCAAGAGTACAACCAATGTCAGAAACCAAGACCATGCTCTGATTTCTGCATTACACTGCTCTGAGTTTGGACATATTATCAAAACCTCTCTTAATGTCACTCAATGTGATTAAAACAAAATTTTAATATATTTATCATTAATGTAGATAACACATGCAATGCATTGTCTTGGAGTAGGGCATCAGCAACTGGGACAGATTTGGCATGCTGCCTGATTTATATGGTCTGTCTGTGAGATAAATATGGTGTGTATATTTTGGAGTCTTCTAGGGAAAAAATAATAGGTAACATGTGAAAAGTTTATGAAATTCAAACTAAATCAAGTTTTATTGGAACAGCAACATCTACACATCCATTTGTTTACATATTGTGTATGGATGCCTTAACATTATGTGATGGTCTGTTTCATGTGCTAAATTCATTAGGCTATAGTATTCAGTTGTTTAATCCAACATTAATCTAAGTATTTGGAAGATGTGGTCCATATTTACGGCCAAATGACATCAAGGAAAGGAGACAAACCTCAACAATGAGGGTGGGGCTCACCTTATCAGTGAAGGCCTTTAGAGCAATATTGAGGTTTTCTGGAAAATAAGAAGACTGTAATATCAATTCTCTCCCAACTTTCCAGTCTGCCAGTCTGCCCTAAAAATTTTAAATTAAAGACTGCAGCAAAAAAATAATTAAAATTATTTAAAAATTTACATCTGCAGTTATTGATCAAATGTTTGTTATTTTCTGTGTACAGTGCCTACTTTTTATGTTCTGTTTCATATAACTCTGTTGGATATATTTTTTAAAAAAATGTTCTGAGGACAACATTGAACCAGCAGGGATACTGTGTAGCCAGAGTTAGGGAAGTATCCAGGTTAGAGGGTGGATTTGATTCAATAAAAGACACTTATCTATTCACCATAAAAATAAGAGAGGAAGATGGAACCAAGAGTACAGTATCTATGCTACATTTGCATCACTTATTGTACAATTTCTGTAATTACACTTCAATTAGAAAGAGTCTGTGAAAGATTATAATGTTCCCTAAGTATCGTGATAAAACAAAACACCCTGAATACAAAACCTTTGAACACTAGCCATTGAAGAATCTCTTTCTATATTCTAAACATTCTTAGCTCTCACTTTCCTTTTTTTTTGATGGGATCAGATTCTCTTTTTAATTGGAGAAAAATTGCTTTGAAACGTTGTGCTGTTTCTGCTGTGCCGCACTGTGAACCAGCCAGAAGTATACATATGTCCCCACCCTGCCCACACCCTCCTCCCTCATTCCACCCATCTAGATCACCACAGAGCTGAGCTCCTGAGTTATAGCAGCTTTCCACTAGATATCTATAAATCACACCAGCCAATTACTTTTACACATGGTAGTGTATATATGTCAAAGCTATTTTCTCCATCTGTCCCACTCTCTCCTCCTGTTGTGTCCTAAGTCCATTCTCTATATCTGCATCTCCATTCTTTCCCTTCAAATAGGTTCATCAATACCATTATCCTAGATTTTATATATATATATATATATGTATGTGTATATATGTGTGTATATACATGTATATACGCACACACACATTAATACGCAATATGTGTTTTTCTCTTTATAACTTACTTCACTCTGTGTAACAACCTCTAGGTTCATCTACCTCACTGGAACTGACTCAAATTCATTCTTTTTTATGGCTGAGAAATATTCCATTGCATATATGTACCACATTTTCTTAACTGATTCATCTGTTGATGGATATCTAAGCTGCTGCATGTCCTGGCTACTGTAAATAGTGCTGTAGTGAACATTGGAGTACATGTGTCTTTTTGAGTTATTATTTTCTCAGGGTATATTTCCTGTAGTGGGATTTCTGGGTCATATAGTAGTTTTACTTTTACTTCTTCAAGGAACCTCCAAACTCTTCTCCACAGTGGATGTACCATTTTCCATTACCACCAACAGTGTAAAAGCTTTCCTTTTTTTCCACACTCTCTTCAGCATTTATTGTTTCTAGATTTTTTGATGGTGGCTATTCTGGCTAGTACGAGGTGATAACTCACTGTAGTTTTGATTTTCATTTCTCTAATAATTAGTGATAAGGAGCATCATTCCATATGTTTCTTGCCCATCCATATGTCATCTTTAGAGAGATGTCTATTTAGATCTTCCACTCATTTATTGATCGGATTCTTTGTTTCTTTGTATGTTTTTTATCTTGAGTTCCATAAGCTGTTTGTATATTTTGGGGATTAATTCCTTGTCTATTGCTTCCTTTGAAAATATTTTCTCCCATTCTGAGCATTGTCTTTCATCTTGCTTATGGTTTCCTTGGCTGTGCAAAAGATTTAAAGTTTAATTAGGTCCCAAAGAAAATGAAAGTGAAAGTGGCTCAGTCATTTCCAACTCTTTGCTACCACATGGACTATACAGTCCATGGCATTCTCCAGGCCAGAATAGTAGAGTGGAAGACCCAGGAGATCTTCCCACCCCAGGTATTTAACCCAGGTCTCCCACATTGCAGGCAGATTAGGTCTCAATTGTTTATTTTTGCTTTTATTTTTATTATTTTATATGGTGGGCTGAGTGCTCACATTGGCAGCACATATACTAAAATTAGAATGATACAGAGAAGATTAGCATGGCCTCTGTGCAAGGGTGACACGCAAATTCATGATGCGTTCCATATTTTTAAGACAGTCTTCAGAATGGGAGAAAATAATAGCAAGTGAAGAAACAGACAAAGGATTAATCTCAAAAATATACAAGCAACTCCTGCAGCTCAATTCCAGAAAAATGAATGACCCAATCAAAAAATGGGCCAAAGATCTAAACAGACATTTCTCCAAAGAAGACATACAGATGACTAACAAACACATGAAAAGATGCTCAACATCACTCATTATCAGAGAAATGCAAATCAAAACTTCAATGAGGTACCATTACACGCCAGTCAGGATGGCTGCTATCCAAAAGTCTACAAGCAATAAATGCTGGAGAGGGCGTGGAGAAAAGGGAACCCTCTTACACTGTTGGTGGGAATGCAAACTAGTACAGTTGCTATGGAGAACAGTGTGCAGATTTCTTAAAAAACTGGAAATAGAACTGCCATATGACCCAGCAATACCACTCCTGGGCATACACACTGAGGAACCCAGATCTGAAAGAGACATGTGCACCCCAATGTTCATCACAGCACTGTTTATAATAGCCAGGACATGGAAGCAACCTAGATGCCCATCAGCAGACGAATGGATAAGGAAGCTGTGGTACATATACACCATGGAATATTACTCAGCCATTAAAAAGAATTCATTTGAATCAATTCTAACGAGATGGATGAAACTGGAGCCCATTATACAGAGTGAAGTAAGCCAGAAAGATAAAGACCAATACAGTATACTAATGTATATATATGGAATTTAAAAAGATGATAACCCTGTATGCAAAACAGAAAAGGAGACAGAGATGTACAGAACAGACTCTGGGACTCTGTGGGAGAAGGCGAGGGTGGGATGTTCTGAGACAATAGCATTGAAACAAGTATACTATCAAGGGTGAAACAGATCACCAGCCCAGGTTGGATGCATGAGACAAGTGCTGAGGGCTGGTGCACTGGGAAGACCCAGAGGGATGGGATGTAGAGGGAGGTGGGAGGGGGGATCGGGATGGGGAACACATGGAAATCCATGACTGATTCATGTCAATGTATGGCAAAAATCACTTCAATATTGTAAAGTAATTAGCCACCAACTAGTAAACATAAATGGAAAAAAAATAGAAGGTGAACTGAAAAAGATCTTGCTGTGATTTATGTCAAAGAATGTTTTTCTTTTTTTTTTTCCCTCTAAGAGTTTTATACTGTCTAGCCTTACATTTAGGTTTTTAATCCATTTTGAGTTTATTTTCATTTATAGTGTTAGGTAGTGTTCTAATTTCATTCTTTTATATGTACCTGTCCAGATTTCAAACACCACTTATTGGAGATGCTGTCTTTCTTCCATTGTATATTCTTGTCTCCTTTATCATAGATTAGGTGACCAAAGATTCATGGGTTTATCTCAGAGTTTTCTATCCTGGACCATTTGCCTATGTTTCTGTTTTTGTGCCAGTACCATACTGTTTTGATTACTGTAGCTCTGTAGTATAGTTTGAAGTTGGGACTCCTCATTCCTCCTGCTCTGTTCTTCTATCTCAAGATTATGTTGGCTATCCAGGGTCTTTTGTGTTTCCATACAAATTGTAAAAGTTTTTGCTCCAATTCTATGAAGAATGCCATTGGTAATTTGATATTAATTGCATTGAATCTGTAGATTGCTTTAATATAGCATTTGAATATTCACAATACTGACACAAAACACCATGGAAATTTGTGGGGAGCTGGCTAGTTTTGTTTTTTGTTTGTATTTAATTTAGTAGATTTAGTTTTACATATTTTTTATATTTGCCAGTCTCTATTGCTATGGGGAAAGACTGAATCACAGAAATTCTACCTTAAATTTCTACTTGCAGTTAGCTAAAGCATATATTTCAGCAATACGTGAACCGTGAACTTCCAGATGTTCAAGCTGGTTTTAGATAGCCAGAGGAACCATAGATCAAATTGCCAACATCTGCTGGATCACTGAAAAAGCAAGAGAGTTCCAAAAAAACATCTATTTCTGCTTTACTGACTATGCCAAAGCCTTTGACTGTGTGGATCACAATTAACTGCGGAAAATTCTGAAAGAGATGGGCATACCAGGCCACATGACCTGCCTCTTGAGAAACCTGTATGCAGGTCAGGAAACAACAATTAGAACTGGACATGGAATAACAGACTGGTTCCAAATAGGAAAAGGAGTACGTCAAGGCTGTATATTGTCACCCTGCTTATTTAACTTATATGCAGAGTCCATCATGAGAAACGCTGGGCTGGAGGAAGCGCAAGCTGGAATCAAGATTGCCAGGAGAAATATAAATAACCTCAGATATGCAGATGGCACCACCCTTGTGGCAGAAAGTGAAGAAGAACTAAAGAGCCTCTTGATGAAAGTGAAAGAAGACAGTGAAAAAATTGGCTTAAAGCTCAACATTCAGAAAACTAAGAATATGGTATCTGGTCCCATCACTTCATGGCAAATAGATGGAGAAACAGCGGAAACAGTGACAGACTTTATTTTTCTTGAGCTCCAAAATCACTGCAGATAGTGATTGCAGCCATGAAATTAAAAGATGGTTACTCGTGGGAAGGAAAGTTATGACCAATGTAGACAGCATATTAAAAATCAGAGACATCACTTTGCCAACAAAGGTCCATCTAGTCAAGGCTATGGTTTTTCCAGTGATCATGTATGGATGTGAGAGTTGGACTATAAAGAAAGCTGAGAGTTGAAGAATTGATGCTTTTGAACTGTGGTGTTGAAGAAGACACTTGAGAGTCCCTTGAACTGCAAGGAGATCCAACCAATCCACCCCAAAGGAGATCAATCCTGGCTGTTCATTGGAAGGACTGATGCTGAAGCTGAAACTCCAATACTTTGGCCACCTGATGTGAAGAGCTGACTCATTTGAAAAGACCCTCATGCTGGGAAAGATTGAGGGCAGGAGGAGATGGGGACAACAGAGGATGAGATGGTTGGATGGCATCACTGACTCAATGGACATGAGTTTTGGCAAGGTCTGGGAGTTGGTGATGGACAGGGAGGCCTGGCATGCTGTGGTTCATGGGGTCACAAAGAGTCAAACACAACTGAGCAACTGAACAGAACAGAAAGCATATATGAATATAGCACAACAGTCTATGCTGAATACTTTCTTCAATAGTTCTATGCTTTGTAGATAGCATCAATCACTATTCTTTCTCATGTTTGTTTTCAGATAAAATTCCAAATATTGAATTTTTATAGTTTTCCTTAATTATTTGACATTATACATATTCTAATAGGAAGCTTCTCTTTATCAGGAATAGAGATTATAGGTTGAGTAATTGAAAACATACATTTAAAGTAAAGAATCATTTAGAGATAATGAGTTAGGCTTAGATATTTTATTTTAATTAAAAATAATTGCACATATCTGTATCAATATTTGCATTTAGTTTGGTTTACTTAAACAGACACTCTACTTAAATAGATTTTTAAAACAATTTTTGGTTTACTTAAACAGACACTCTACTTAAATAGATTTTTAAAATAGATGCTTTAAAGAGTAAAGCATCTTTATAGATTTTTCCTTTTCCCTAGTCTTTAAAATCATCTCCTTCACCTAATTCAATATTTTTAAAACACACTACTTTTATCAGTTTTTCAAAAATTTCACATGATCTTCATATAAATAATGACTTTTGTATACATGTTTAATTTATTTACATAATACTTGTTTGGATTACACAATAAATCAATGCATAAAATAATCAATTAATAAAATTAGGCTTAAAGATTTTTGAAGACGATAGGTGGGATAATTGGCAAGCATCCCACCTGCAAGGTAGCTGAGTGAAAGAGAACTGAACTGAGCCATGTTTCCAAGGGAATGGGGAAGATGTATTAGTCTGGTTGGTTACCTAGACAAGATTGGGTGAGTTTTTAGTTAAGATGGGACCTGTGTGGAGGTGACTCAGAATTGCCCACACTTCAGATGCCTGGGTTGTTATAATTGCCTTCAAAGTGTACCTCTGCCTCTCCCCTGCTGCTGTTTCAGCCTGGACCCGTTGCTCTGCTCAGGCCTCCCAAGGGTTTCCATCTCAGAGAAAAAGCTGAGGTCTCACACCAGCCCCCGCCTTTTGGCATGACCTGTTATCTGTCTACCTTGGTAGCACTCCCTCCGTGTTCACTCTGCTCTGCCTGTACTGACTAACCTGTCTTCACACATGCAGACACACTCGGGCCTCATGGCCTTTGCACTGACTCTGCTCTGCCAGCTGTTCTTTCTCATGTACCCAAGTGGATCACTACTTCATTTCTTTCAGACTTATAGTCAAATGACTGAACTTGTCTAGGAAAACTCTCCTGGATCCTCAACCTAAATTGCATCTTTTTTTCCACCCCCAAATTATTCCTAGCTCTTCTCTATCTGATTTTACAACACTTATTTGGATCTGACATACTTCATGCTTTACTGAAGTTTCTGTACATTGTCTGTCTTTTGTACATTGTGCAGATGTAAATCGCTAATTTTTCAGTTTTGATTTCTTTCATATAATAATTCTAAACCAATTAACTTTTATCATTTTATTTAACTGAATTTATACATATGTGTGTATTTTGTTAACTACTTTTCTCTAATACCTACAATAATGCCTGGGATTTAGGAGATATACAACAATATTTGAGAAGTGAATGAACAAATGGATTAATGTGCTGTTTATTAATTATAGCTATAATTTGCATGAAACATACAAATTAATTTGCAATGAAAAACACACATAATGGAAACTCATTCTTTCAGATAGATTCTGGAAGCCAGAATAAAAGATATTATTTATCGCAAATTTCTGTCCTCCAACCAGGCATTTCCTTCTGTGAATCTGCTTTCTCAAAGATTGTCTTTCTTTCATCCCTACTAAAAGGAAACATTGTACCCCATGTGGTGTGATAAATGGTTGGCACTGGCATTAGCCACAGTCCCAGTTCTGCAGTTGTTATGTTGAATGTGACTCAGGAAGACTCTTGCCCACTCTGAAACTCTCAGTCCTTCACTTCTGAAATGACCAAACAAGATAAGTTAAATGATCCCAGTTAGGACAACCTTTGATTTTTTTTACTGTGACTTGCAGCAAGATGGTGGCATTGGTGGTTAAGCAGATAAGTGATGCTATATGAACTTACATTTTAAAAACATCACAATGGCTTCTATGAAAAGATTAGCCTGTAAGGAAACTAGAACAGTAGAAGATAAATGTGCCTAGGAAGTTACTGATATTGTCCAACTGACAGGCGATGTAGTTAAAATTCAACAGATGGAGCTGGATCTAAGGCAACATGCTCAGTCTCAAGGAATATGTTGACACAGGGCTGACAAAACTTGTCAATATATTCAATATGAAGGAAAGAAAAGTTTCTGTTCTCAGCAACTGCCTTTTACTGACAGGATAACGACAGGAATAGTGACGACATAGTGACAGGATAACGGCAGGAATAGCTCATAATTACACACACAGATCACTGGAACATAAGTTATGAATGGTGAAAACATGCTATTAATTTCAGTTGCTAGCAGGATGACATATAAGGAAAGATGAAGAAAGGCACTGTGGAAGAGAGATCACCTGGCATGGATTTTCAGGATGCAAAGATACATATTATGAAGTTGCTTGTGAGTAGATGGAGAGGAATAGGAAGGGTAGCACTCTAAATAGAAATAAAATCGCTAGTAAAATTTTGCACTCAAGAGCTTATGTGCCTGTTTTATTCTTCTTACAATGTCACAACAAAAACTGTAGACTTGGGGTTGGAGTGGGGTTTAAATGACACAGGTTTGTTCCTCATCGCTTTGGAGGCTGGAAGCCCAAGATCCAAGAACCAGCAAGGTAGGTGTCATTCTGCGGCTTCTTCCCTTGACTGGTCATAGCTGTCTTCTCACTGTGCGCACACATGGCCTGCTTTTTAGCATGCATGGAAGGAGAGAGCAAGCTCTGGTGTCTCTTCCTTTTCTATAAAGAAATCAGTTCTTTGGGGTCAAGTATCTATCCTAATGACTTCATTTAGCCTTAATCACCTATTCAAAGGCATAGTCACATGGAAGTTAGGGCTGACTTCAACACATGAATTTGGACAAAGGATAGAGTTCATTCAACAGTTGTACCACGCGCTTTGTGGGATACACAGTATTCTGTAGGGTTTGAGCTTACCTAGATACACCTCATTCATTATATTTTATAAGATGGTGCTCAGGGGCCCAGGCCACCCCGCTGCACAACTCCAGTAAATGCCATTCATATTATGCTCCTAGGACAGTGACGCCACTGCAACAGTAGTTTTGGCGGGTTGTAGGGACTTGGTAGTGGCCCTTGTGAAGGATGTAAGGCAACACTACAACTGGAATACTGCTAACAATAACTAGGATACTTCTGACAGGTTTCGGAAATATGTCATTGACCTACTCAGCTCATCTTAATAAAAGGAGATACATCCATGTCACCTAGGGCTGCTTTTTACACAGGATGTTATAAGTATGTTATAAGTTACACAGTATGTTATAAGTTACAAATCACAGAGATTTCATAGCAGGGTATTAAAAAAACATGTTTTCTTCTGGTCTTTGTTCCATACCTCTGTGTGTCAGGAGATAAAATCTCAAGGTCCTAATATTTTGACCATTTCTCACAATGAAGTCCTATAGGACTGCCCCATCTATTCTGCCAACCTCTTCATCATATCTGTAAGCAATCAACCTTGGAGAAATTTTTTCCAAGTGGAAACAATAAGCCCACACACTTTGTTGTATGTCAGAAGTCCCATGTGGCTAGATGTCTTTTACATAAACCTGTGCTAAATCCCACTATAGCTGTCATTCTGCCAACACACTCATGCTATCTTGTGTGCATTCCCTCAAATAAACAAGAATGGAAAATCAGAGTGCAATAAGATAAAATGGACAACATAGAAAGCCCAACTAGCACACCAAAAGGCCAGGAAGCTCAGCAACAATGTGTTGGTTTTTCTTGACCTTTGTTATAGGCATCTATAACTGGTCACATAAAGCAACGTTCCCTCATGGCAACATCAAGCAGACATAATACAGCTAGTGGAAAAGAGAGAGGCCCAGTCAAGCTACAGCACAGTCCATAACACAACCTATAGCACAGCCTGAATGACAACAAGAACAGTAACAGTAAAAACAACAAAAATGACTTGCCGTTGTTGCAAAAATTCTGCTCCACTTCTTTCTATTTGCAGGCTAAAATCTGTTTTTTAAGGCTAATCTTTTAAAATCTCATTTATTCCCCTCTTTTTCTTTCTTTCCTCCTTTTTTATTTTTTAATTAACAATTTGTTTAAAAATATAGTTTATATATATATTCTTTTTTCAGATTGTTTCCCCTTAAAGGTTATTATACAATGTTGAATGTAGCTCCCCGTGCTATAGAGCAGAATACCCCAGGTCACAGACCAGTGTTAGTCTGTGGCCTGTTAAGAACAGGGCCGCCCAGCAGGAGGTGAGTAGCAGGCACTCAAGAGAAGCTTCATCTAGACACAAGCAATACACTTTGGGTGTCACTGTCTCCTATCATCCCCAAATGGGACCATCTAGTTATAGGAAAATAAGCTCAGGCCTCCCACTGGTGCTGCACGATGGAGAGTTGTACAATTATTTCAAAGTATATCACAATGTAATACTCATTTAAATAAAGTGCACAAAAATGTAATGCACTTGAATCAACCCCAATACATCCCTCTGTCCATGGAAATACTGTCTTCCATGAAACTGACGCCTGGTGCCAAAAAGAATGGGGACGACTACTACAGAGTAGGTCCTTGTTGGTTATTTTATATATATGCGTGTGTGCTAAATTGCTTCAGTTGTGTCTGACTTTTTGCAACCCTATGGACTGTAGCCTGCCAGGCTTCTCTGTGGGATACTTCAGGCAAGAATACTGGAGTGGGTTGCCATGCCCTCCTCCAGGGGATCTTCCCGACCCAAGGATCAAACCCAGATCTCCTATGACTGCTGCAATGGCGGGCAGGTTCTTTACCACTAGCGTCACCTGGGAAGCCCATTTTATATATATAGTAGTGTATATATTTTAAGTGAAGTAAGTCAGACATAGAAAGACAGAAATTGTAGGGTATTATTTATATATGTATAAATATATCTAAAAATAATGATACAAATTAACTTATCTATAAAACAGAAGCAGACCCACAGACATAGAAGGCAAATTTATGGTTACTGAAGGGGAAAGGTGGGGGGGACATAAATTGGGAGTTGGGATTTAAATATTTTGTTTTTAAAAAGCAATATTTTGCATTAGTTTAATTGCTCATCATTTGTATTATATTTCAGATTTATTTTCTATAATTTTTATCCTTTAAAAAACTTTGGAATATGGTATAGAGATAATGAATACATACATAGAGTTGAAAAGTGAGTAAGAAAAAGTGATTGCACTGCCTCAGAGGAGAACATATACATCACTTGTAGCCCGAAATCTCCTGGGAGCCCAGGTGTGAGCATTAGTTTGTCTGGAGAATGACCAAACCCTGAACTGTTTTTCAATCATTCTCATTTATTTTCTTCATATTTTACATCTACATATTTATTTTTAACAGTATTTTTTAGTTTGCTTAATATGTGTTTAAGTGCTATATACTTAATTTGTAAAATATATTGTTTAGTTTGGAAAATTCATATAAAAGGAAGTGTGCATTAGAAGACTTCTGAGTCTTTCTTCTCTTTCTCAGTGTTCCTGAGACTCATCCATGTTGATGTGAGTAGCTTTCAATCATTTTCACTACTGTGTGATGTCACTGCATTACTTTATTACATTTGATAGGGATAGAGTAGGATAATTCAATAGTTTAGAAATCTTACCAGGAATTAATGATTTTGAAAGGGAATTTTAAGGGAGTGTGGGAGACTGTTGTAAGCTAATGACACTCAAGAAAATAACCCAGTAGCCTACCAACAATCCACTCTGTCTTGAAGGAAGACCAGCTGCATCAAGCACCAGGCACGCTCAAGTCACAAATCCTGATAGTTAAACCAGAAGATAATAGCGATGAGGTCTGAATGCCGTAAGGTGAAGCCAGGGAGTTAATGGTCTTTGAAGAGTAACACTTCTAGATGTAGCCAAGACAGAAATATAGGTGAAAGTGGAAAGAAACGAGGTGAAAGTGAGCATTCTACTGAAACTTGGGAAGAACTGCCATATTTTAGTGTTTATCACCACTCCTTTGTTAATATATGATTTAAATAGCTGATGACTGTCCCGGTGAGTCAAAGGGGAAACTAATGATGTAAGCTTTGACATGCACTCAAAAATGAAGATGAAGGTGGTCTTCTCCCCTCCTTGCTTTTTCTTTGATTATAAAAATGTAGCCCTGTGTGTTCTCAGGGCTGTGCTTCCTTGCTTGCCCACTATGCTAATAAGCATCCTATGCTAATAAACTCACTCTCTACCTATTGCTTTGACTCACACTGAATTTTTTCTGCTTCAAGACAAAAGAATCTGAGTTTCAGTAAGTCCTGACACCAGGTGAGCAGTTTCAGTTAAAAGACAGTAGGCTCTAGTCCCCTCTTAAGTCAGGGTTCTTGGGTTCAAGCCCCAATCTGAGTTTTGGCTGGGTTCAAATCCCCCATGAGAAGGAGTGCAGTTTCATATTTGTTTTTCCAGGTGTCCTTAGCAAGGGGACGCCACGGGTGAGACTGGATTCCAAGCTTTGTGGGTGAGAAGTCAGAAGGGTAGTGGTGTTATCTTGGTGCTCTTCCTTTTGAGCTGGGCTGTTGACATACTACAAGTGGTGCTCAAGCTGAATGATACATAGATTGAGGGATAGGTTGAGGTCATTTAATTCTATTCCTGTTGAAACTCAAAGATTTCACCAGATGATAAGGGACCATTCCACTCTTATGTGTTCTAAAGCAGAATCCCTTCCCCAACACACAATGCCAACAGTAGTGGTCATCACAGGGAGAAGACAGCTGTGCTCAAAACAAAAGGCTCTCCTTGTCAGCAGAAACCATGGCTTGGGACCATAACAAGAAGAAAAGGAAGAGAATTTGTCATTATTTCTGAGTTCCCATTACTTAGACCCCAAGAAAACTCATAGAAATGACTGGCAACAACATTGATGGGGAGTCATGATATTATAGGGCAAACCGACTCTTATTTGCCATTCACTAGCCTGTTCTCAAGCTGAAAACAAAGAAACAAAAACAACAAAACAGCATCAGGTATTTTGGGCTTAGTCTGACTCCTCCATCAGTCCTCAAGATTGTCAACACATTGAGAAGACCTGAAATGCTGACATCAGGGTTTCAGCATTCAGCATCTCAGCGTTCCTCCCAGCATTCAAGGGAGGACAGATCCAACTGAGCGTGCAGATACCTACCCGAGGTCCACTCCACAGGACTACCACATGCAACCGGAAAGGACTGTACATCTCCACAAATGTAAAAAGCAAGCAAAAATTGCACAACGACAATTCTTAAACATTTCCAATCAATTAAATTGCAAATGGATTTCAAGGCTTATAAATAGCTTGTGTAAGCAGCTTTTGACAGGAAACAGCTCCCTGCAGTGGCCCCTTTGTCTGTCACTAACCTTAAACCAGTTGCCCCCATGCTCTACTCATCTTCAGCCCAAGCACACCTTCCAAATACTTTCATCATGCCATACTTTGCCTAAGATGTTGACGCTTCCCACAGTTGAAAGTAGTAGAAGTGAAGAATAAGTAGTTAATCCATGCCAGATCTCTTCTCCAGCTTCCCCTTCATCCATCTCACAAACTGTGTGAACAAGAAAATATCTAAAGAACACAAAAAGTGACAAGCCTGCAAACAATGGGAGATGGAAATGACTCTAACCCTCCATATCAAAGATTAACTGAAATTACTTCTGTTCCACTTTAAAAACTTTCATGGCCCAGCAGAATCTTTGGAGGTGTATTTTGGGGGACACTGATGGACATTAGTCCACCTTCTCCCCCAGATTGCCAGAATTCTGATTAAAGCAGCTTTTCTTCCTATCAATATTTTTCCCTCTTGAGGGTTGGCTTTCGAGTAGTGAGCTGCAGACCTGATTTGGTAACACTTGCAGAGGTGAAACACCATATTCTCACCTTGCTATATTGTATTCTGAGATGGTACACAGCTTGAACATGAAGGATATTAAGAGATATCTGTTTAATTCAAAAATAGACATTTCTGACTGATAATTAAAATTTCCAATGAAAATTTATCTGCAACCAAACTGAGTCCAAAAAGTAACTGAATTCCTACAATGATGATTATATATTTCTAACTAATGTTCTCAAATGTGTATACTCATTTACTGATTAGCTGATAGTGGTCTCTAATGAAACCCTTCACTCTTTTTATTAAAAAGACTATTGATTGATTCAAAATTAAGCAAAACTGAGTTCTTAGTTTCCTAGGGAAATGCCAAAGCCAATTATAGTTTCTAACCAAAAATAAAAGAAATTCCCCTCCCTGTTTCATGTAGTGTATATGTTTGTGTTGGGTTGGGGTCAGATTCTGATTACAAGCACTTTTGTAAGTTTTTGCAATTATCAGACAAAGAAGCAGCAGTATATATGAACTACCCAGAACTCCATGTGAATCAAGTGTTAGTCAAAGATGAAATTCACATTTTAGCATTTCACAAACATGTAAAATTTTAAGTATTAATCAATTTTCAAGACAACTCTTTCTGCAGAATTGTTGTTCCAACATTTTCTATTAAAAATTTAGTAACCCTATTCATCTTTGCCAGGGGCTCAACTTCAGTGTCCTTCCCTAAGTCATAAAAATGTATGACAGCCTGTATGCATGCAATCCTGAATGTCTGAGAAAAGACAAGCATTTAAAAACACGTGACAAATGAGCACATCTACCCCTTACTAAGTAGGGAAGAGGTTTTGTTTTTCTTACTTAAGATGCTGAGTGATTTTTCCAGGTCTTCCAGTCTACTCCCTCTGTCTTGCTTCTTTGCCCGCAGGCATACTTCCAGGGTGTCCTGAGGGTGATGGCTGAGTGATGGAGCTGTGAGATGCCCTCATCCTGCTGCTCACAAGTGGGCAGGCTGACATCTAGATGATTCTTGCTGGGATCTTCTGGGGCCACACTCCTGCTCTCTGACTCTGCGGTGGGTCTGGTGCTGGTGGAGCTGTGATACCGGTGTGCCACAGCAGGAACCCTTCTATCGCCCTTTATGTGGGGTGGCCTTATTTTCAGGCTGCTGTAGTGCATCTCTCCTGGTTTCGTTCCTGCTTTGATTCCCATCCAATAACTCTCATGCAATTGTAATTTTAATTGGACTTAGAAAGATAAAACGTAATAGAGTTTCTAAAGAGGTATTCTGATTGCTTTAAAAAGGGGCTCTCTTGTCCTGAAAGAGATGAGGCAAACTGGGAGGGTGGGGAAGAGCAGGGTGAAAAGCATTTTTAGTCTTCTTTTATGAAGATGCTTTCACTTATCCTAGCTGTATGTTGCATGACGGGCTAATATTTGTGATTTCAGTCAAATTTCAGCATTCTGATATTTCTCCAAAACTCTAGAAATGTTTGTCTATTAATCTATATGTATGGATTTACATTTATATCTATATATAAGTATCATTTTTAGTGTTTCTTTTGATAGGAAGCTTGAATGAAGCATCTCAGATTATTCAGAATCAACACCTTCTGCTTTTCTTCTCTTGCTCCACGCCTTATGTCAGGAGATCTAATGAGGATCTAAGCTCTAATGAGGAGCTGATTTATCTCTCTAATGGAGAGATAAGGCCAGCTGACACATAGTACCGATACCTGGATGTGTGAGTCGGGGCCAGCCTCACAAGTGAGCCTAGTTAAGACCAGCAGATCTGTCCACTCTACCCACAGATTCATGATATATACAAAATAATTATGGTTTTAAGCCCCTTTTGTGTTGGAGAGGTTCATTATGCAGCAACTGATAACTGAAGTATAACTCTAAACACTAGCTGAAGTTATCCTTTTTATTTATGTGTATTATCTAGCTCCCATGTGTCAAACCCCAGAAGACAGAGACACTGGACAACTTACTGCTGAAATACCAGTGCACACATCATGGTTTGGCATGCAGTACGTACCCTATCAATATTTGATAAATAGATAAACAATGTATATTTAATCTTATGAGTTCCACATTGAAACATGCTAAAATGGAAGTAGTTGCTGGGGTTGAAAAGGTCTAAATTTCAATCTGATTTAATATCCACTGAACAGACATATGGTTTTGGAAGCAATGCACAGTCTTTCTAGGTTTTAGTTTCATAATCTATAAAATGAGGATCTTAATACTATAAAGGTTTATTGTGATTGTTGAATGGGATAGTACTAAATAAATGCCTATCACAGCATTTGTTTTAATAAGTAACAATTGTGATGATGAGGAAGCCATAAATAGAAAAATAAAGTGGTTGTATGACTTAATAATTGATGATATATGTATAAATGAAGGGTAAACCTTATCTAAAATGACTCCATTTTAGAGACTTAAAAAATTGAGCTGTACCTCAGGAATACAGGTGACAATACCATCTCAAAACTGTGGGGCATTTATGGGTAGCTTTCCCAATAATGACAAAAATAATTTCCCTTTTACCTGGTCCATAAAGATCATGTATTTGGGAGAAATGTCTGCCTGTGGGGGACAGCAAATCCTTATGACCCATGTGAAGGCAGTTCCATGACCTTGGAATTTTTAACGTAATTCTCTAACCAACAGTGACAATGAATGTAGAAAAGTGTATTTTGAAAAATGTTTTAGGGAGACTTCCCTAGTAGCCCACTTCAAATGTTGAGAGTGCCAGTTCAATCCCTGGTTGAGGAACTAGGATCTCACATGCCACATTGTTATGCCAAAGTAATCACTTTGGCATAGTAGCAATAATGTTATGCAGGCTTGGAGATTAAGTGGGGTAAGACATGTAAGGCATAAGAGCTTGGCAAATAGGAAATGGTTTCATTAATTTGAGTGACTTTTAAAATATCAAAGTATTATGGCATGAGGGGGGTCTTCCCAGGTGGCTCAGTGGTAACGAATCTGCCTGCCAATTTAGGAGATACAGATTCAATCCCTGGATTGGGAAGATCCCCTGGAGTAGGAAATGGCAACCTGCCCCGGTATTATTGTCTTGAAAATTCCATGGACAGAGCCTAGTGGACTGTAGCTCACAGGGCTGCCAAGAGTCAAGCACAGCTGAATGACGACACGCACAGTGCATGATGGCATGTAACGGATGGGCCATCAGAAACATCTGAGAGGAAAATGTCATTGGCAAAAGATAATTAGATACAGAATATTTCATGACATTTAAGAAAAATGGGAACATTGATCATTTTCATGGAAGTTATCCTGAGAGTTTTAAATGTTTCTGTCTAGTATTTATATTCATTTTCAAGTCATTTTTCTTTTCAGAAAGTAAAGCAAAGCCTTTGCATTCCAGCCTCCTGTTGTTCTGACATTTTTATGCCCAAAGACCTTGCTGCATCATTTCCTGTAGGTCACATTCAGCTGTGTCATATTTTGTGAAGCATTAGCTGTGAATTCACTTTTCGCATCCTGTGCATAGAGGTATATTGTTTCTTAGGACTTCACTTAAGAAATAAAATTCTTGAATCATTTTCAATAGCTAGTTAAATATGCCAGATAAGTGAGGGAAAATCTAACACTTTGTAAATAAACAAGAAGGTAGTGAAAAAATACTTCTGACATTCTTTTTCACTTATATCATTCCATTTTCATTGAAAATACTTGTTTGGGATAAAAGGAAAAGCTCGATTTTAATGTGACAACTTAGAAATAGTAAGTACAATTATTCATTAAAACAAACTCCCAGAACTTCAGGTGCTTTCCTACTAAAAATCTATTTTCAAAATAAACCATAGGTGTTGATATATTTCATTGGGATTTTCTAGTGTCTTTGCAGTTCCTTAAGGTAACATCTGTGTGTCAAGTGCTGTCAAGGGTCAGGTTTTTCTCTCTACAAGCTAGCCTGCAACAGTTCCAAAGATGCTGTGGAAGACACAAGATGCCTGTTCCAAAAAGAAAGGAATGTCCGTTACTCATGACAAAGGCAATAGCCAGAATATCAACATTTTTATTGGCTACCAAGTGCTGATACCCATGAAACAACGGTGAGGGGACCAGGAGTTGGCTGAACACTCAGCAGGTTGCATCATAGAAGAGGAGTCCTGAGTTTAGAGAACCCAAATCATTTACAATAGGCTCTAAACAATCTTGACCTTGATTTTGGAAGGAGATAAATATCTCTTAGAGGATAGTCTGGAATAAACATTGCAACATATCTGCTTTCAAGACATGCAGAAATGTGATAGATCCTCAAAGGACTGTCTGTAAATGCTGTGATGCCGCTATCTTCTCTCCTCACTCTCTTATTCAACTATTAAGTTAGGGACTTCCCTGCTGGTCCAGTGGTGAAGACTCTGTGTTCCAATCCACAAGTGAGTATTTGATCCCTGGTGGAGAATTAAGATCCCACATGCCTTGCAACCAAAAAAACCAAACAGAAAACAGAAGCAATATTGTAACAAATTCAATAAAGACTTTAAAATGGTCTACATTAAAAAAAAATAACTTTAAAAAGCTAAAACTTATTGAGAAAGTGTTAGTCTCTCAGTTGTGTCTGACTCTTTTTGACCCCATGGATGGTAGACCTACCAGGCTCCTCTCTCCATGGGATTCTCCAGACAAGAATACTGGAGTGGGTTGCCATGCACTTCTCCAGGGGATCTTCCTGACCCAGGGACTGAACCCAGGTCTTCTGCATTGCAGGCAATTATTTACTGTTTGAGTTACCTGGGAATCCATACTACATAATATTATATATATTTATATATAAGATATGATATAATAAAATATTTTTATATATTTTAAATATCTATTTATTTATTTATTTGACTGTACTGGGTCTTCACTGCAGCACAGGGCATCTTCACTGTGGCATGCAAGATCTTTTCACTGTGGCATGAGGACCTCTTTCTTTACCTGTGGCATGCAGGTTCCAGAGGGCACAGGCTTAGCTGCCTCATGGCATGTGGCATCTTAGTTGCACAACCAGGGATTGAACCTGTGTCCTCTGCATTGGAAGGTGAAGTCTCAATCACTGGCACACCAGGAAGTCCTGATATTTAATATTTTTAAGCCTCCATAACTTTTATCAATAATTAAAAATGTATACTAAATGTTCTTGAAGTATATACAATTTCTATTACCTTCCAATACTCAATAAATGTTCATTTATTCAACAGAAATGTGTAAAGCGCAAGCTAAGTGCTAGGCATTGAGTATCCAGAGCTGAAGAATGCAGTTTCCACTGTCACAGGACATAGACTCTATTTTGAAAAACATGTAATAAAGAAACACATATTCATTTTCAGGATATGTTACACTTGTTTATTATAAAAATATTTTTATTTTTGAAAAATAACACACATCTAAAATAAAACAATATGTACAATTTCATAAACTAGTATAGAACAAACATCTGGACACCTGAGCAAAGATACTATGTCTTTCTTTATAATTGTTAAAGTTGTATTGTCTCCTTTTTCCTCAAAAGTTACCACTAGCATAACATTTATTATTCATAGTTTCTTTACTTTTCTTTGTCCTTTTAACACTTACATTTACCTTGCTATGGGGCTTCCCAGTTGGCGAAGATGGTAAAGTGTCTGCCTGCCATGCAGGAGACCCAGGTTCAATCCCTGGGTGGGGAAGATACCTTGGAGGAGGGCATGGAAACCCACTCCAATATTCTTGCCTGGAGAATCCCCTGGACTGAGGAGCCTGGTGGGCGACAGTCCATGGGGTCCAAAGAGTCAAAAACAACTGAGCGACTAACACTTCCACTTTGTGCCAATTGTTGAAATACACATAAAGGGAAATTACACAGTATGCATTTTTTCTTATAGCTTTTTTCATTTAACATTATTTCTAAGATTAGTCCATGTTGCTGAATGTAGCTGCAGTTTCTTCATTTCCATTGCTTTGTGGTTTTCTGGTATGTGAACATGCCACATTCATGGATAAGAACAAAGAACATGTATTTATTCTTTTTTGCAATTATGATTTTGATATTACTTACAGTTTCTGGCTATGATGAAAAATTCTGATTTGAATACTCTATTTTCTACATTTAACCTGTTAGTTTTCCCTACACTGGACTCAGAGATACATTATGTGGTTCAGTGGCTGGTATATCTGTAAGGTGATAGCATTTTCGCACAGAATGGAATGACCTGGGGCTGCTGCTGCTGCTGCTGCTTAATCGCTTCAGTTGTGTCCAACTCTGTGCGAACCCATAGACGGCAGCCCACCAGGCTCCTCTGTCCCTGGGATTCTCCAGGCAAGAATACTGGAGTCGGTTGCCATGCCCTTCTCCAATGTATGAAAGGGAAGAGTGAAAGTGAAATCATTCATTCGTTCCCGACTCTTAGCGACCCCATTGACTGCAGCCTACCAGACTCCTCCGTCCATGGGATTTTCCAGGCAAGAGCACTGGAGTGGGTTGCCATTGCCTTCTTCAGGAATGGCCATATAGCCCTATGAAAAGCATTGCTGAATTAGGACCAAAAAAAAAAATTAATTTGTTGAACAAATTAATTGAATTTGGTGGTAGGAAAGTGGAATTTTGAAGGAAAATTGAAACTTAAGCCAAGAGTAATTTTCTTCACAATTAGAGAACGGAAAGGGAATTTCAGTGGAAAGCATTAAAAAACAACTTGTTCTATGGCATTCTATTACCATTTCCTTTTATTCCAAACTCTAGGGACAAAATTAAAAGTCCTTGCTTGTACACTGAGAGGAAAGATCATAAAGATTGCTAGCACTTGAGACTGAGAACATATTAGAGATATGAGCTCTTCACAGGGAGAAGATAGACCATTAGATTACACTGATCAATAACTTTTGCCCTCTATATTTAAGCTTAAATTTCACTGGTCTTCAGTATTATCCAATTTATTAAGCTCTTTGTTATACACAAAAATATTTTTAAATTTCAAAAATTAGCAAAATATATATGTGGATGCTCAATTGCTTTAGTCGTGTCCAACTCTTTGCGATCTTATGGACTATAGCCTGCCAAGCTCCTCTGTCTAAGATATTCTCAGGCAAGAATACTGGAGTGTATTGCCCTGCCCTCCTCCAGGGGATCTTCCCCACCCAGGAATCAAATCCGTTTCTCCTGTGTCTCTTGCATTGCAGGCAGATTCTTTACCCATTGAGCCACCTGGGAAGTCCCATCAAAGCAAATAGGTAATCAAAAAACAAAAAATATTTTCCTACCTGTCAATTAACAATTAATAGGCACTGTAGTTATTTTTAAGTAGCCATGAATCAAAGATAGCCTAAGGGTGATGAGAATCTTTTGGGAAGATGACAGCACCTCACTCTGAAATTCCCTAAGGATTTGAGACATCTTGCAAGCATAATGCACATAACAAAATAGGGAAAAGAAAGCAGAAATACATGAAAGTTAGCTTAGAAGAAAATCTGAGGAGATACAGTTACAGGGTTTGAAAACCTTATTGCCTCTAGGTTATTCCTAACCTGCAAGGGAACATTTGCATTACCTGGAACAAATTAGATGCTAGAAAATAAAG
This sequence comes from Muntiacus reevesi, assembly GCF_963930625.1. Lineage (NCBI taxonomy): Eukaryota > Metazoa > Chordata > Mammalia > Artiodactyla > Cervidae > Muntiacus > Muntiacus reevesi. The sequence goes on from NC_089264.1 coordinate 3,559,978, forward strand.
AGTTGGCAAAAAGAGTCCTGTTCCTAGGGTCCATTTTAAGCTCAGTTCAGGTGATAATGAGAAGGGGAAAAAATAACTCTGTTTATAAGGCACTCAAGAAGGAGGAAAGCTGTGGGTTAAGACACAGACTGTTCTAGAATGAAATGAATGCCAAATCATCGTAATTTTCACAATCCAACATCACACTCTTCTGAAAGAAAATGAATGTCACTTCAGTTGCAAACTCCTCAGTCCCAAGAGCTATTTGGCACCATTACATCTATTCCCAGAAATAACTGAAAGGTAGGACCTGGGCAGGCAAAGTAGTGGCATTAAATTGCAATGTGCTGTATTTTAAATTTTCAGTTTACTTCTCTTTTCCCACCAGAAAATAAGCATTTTCTGCCCTCATAAAGACCACGCTTTCAACTAACTGTTACATTTTTAACCAGCAGATTTTTGCAGAAACTAATGCTTATGGCCATCAATATGTAAGTGGATATTGAAATACTCTGGTCAATAATGTTTGAGTAACAAAAGACATATTAAAATATCTCCAGAATGATGTGTTTAATAAGTCCTACTCCATGAAGTTAAAAGTATTGCTCTAGTTGGTTTTAGTCTTTCTTTGTTGGTGAGGATATTTATGTGAGGATATTTATGTTATACTATTAGAAAATTTCAATTATACAATACAGTATCATCAATTAGAGTCAAAATTGATAAGCGTTGAAAGCAATGAAGGATCAGTGGGATCCTTCACAATGTATACACATATCAAATCATCATGTCATACACTTAAGTGCAATATAATTTTACCAGCTATACTTCAGTAAAGCTGATTTTTAAAAATAAAATGCTCTACCCAAATCAAAATGACCACCACTTTTAGTTAATGGACATAGAATTTCGGAAAAGAGTATTGGACTTATGCCTCTGAGACTCACATTTCAACTGTCATACAAATGAAGCAGTGTACTGGCTTGACATTCCTGAGATGGGTCTGTCATTCAATGAACAGGAGCATGAGGGCTCAGACTGCAGGAAGACTTCATTTGTTCCTTTGATTAGGGAAATTTCTGTATTTCCCTCATCAAGAGATAAGTCAACTATTGTATCGTTGAAATGGACATAGTCTGCAGAGAACAAGATGGTCCAGGAGGTGAGTCTGAGGCTGAGTCTGACTTTCTCCCTCACTCACTTGGACTCACTGGTCACTTAGCATCTTTTCCTTTTCTTGGTTTCCTTTTCTCATAGATGAAGAAATAATATCTCATGGAGGAGTGTAAATTAATGTACACCAGTTCCATACATTAATTTTCTGGCACTATCTGGAGCTCTGTTTTTAGTTTTTTAGGGTCAGAATTGTGATCAGCAGGAAGAATACTAGGGTTTGTCTTGGAGGTCTGCTGTGGCTATGAAAAAAGCAGATGTCATATGACTGCCCTGGAGTTCTCTGATCAGATGACTCCCATGGTTCTTTATTCTGTGACGTCTAAATCTTCTTTAGCTCTTTTATAACTATATTCTATCTTGGAGATTCTTTTTTCCCCAGTGATTTTCATTGCTTTATTTTTTTTAATATGGATGTGAGATTAGCAGTGGGAAGTCTGAATCCTCCTCCTTAAAAAATTAAAATTATCACTAAATATTAGCTTGGCACTGTGTCTCCGCAGTGGTGTCACTGATCTCTTGTATTTGATTAGTCACCATGGTGGTCTGAGGCTTAGCTCTTATTAAGGTTCTTAAAAACTTTATTCAACAACTGCCTGGCAGTCCTGTCGCCCAAACACACAGAAACTTGAGAAACAGAAAGCAATGTAGCTTAATCATTTTTAGTGTGATGAAGATAATGGAAATTTACCACTCACATATTGTGGAATATAATGTAAACACTAGCAGAGACACATCGCAGAGGAGGGTGGTGAACAGGGCCATGGGGAAGTGCCCTTTGCTTTGCTGGGAGGATGATCAACAGCATGGTTAATTCCAACTAACTGCTCCCTGTTTCTGTGCTGGACCACAAGGCCACAACTTTTGTCTGAGAATAGGAATCATTTGCATATTTGGGACATGAAGGGAGAAGCTCCAATCAAACACATCAACTCGAAACTTTGTTTCAGATCATGGCACAAGCCTGTCAGTTTTAACAGTCACTTTTTATTAAAGAATTGTCCCAATACAATTTAGAATGTGCTACCTTTCATTTTTCTCAGTGACATTTCCTCATTTCTTCCTTTTTGCTCTTACTCCAGTATCAGATTACTTTTCAAAAGTCAACCTTCCACTTCTTATTCTCCTCCCATAATCTTCGTCTCTTTACCATCTTTCTAACCACTCAGTATTTATTTATACTAGCCATAAATACCACTGAATTCTTTACTCTTCACAATCCTTGATTTAATTAAGAAATGGCTTCTCTCTCTCCCTCTCACCAAGTGGATTGAATCTCAGCTGTGCTGTTAACTGGCAATATCACTTTAGACAACTTATCTAACTTTCTCAGTTTACATATCTTTATCTTTTGAATGGTTATGATAGAAATAGAAAAAGATACTAGGTTGGTGTAAAAGTAATCATGGATCTTGCATTGTTGAAATTAGCCATTTGATACAGGAATACATTCTTAAGTAAATGTGGTCAATTTCTACATTAATGTGCATTTCTTGCTTTGTGTTTTTTTCTTGCTAATAAGTTATTGCTGTTTATTTTATATTCATTTAGACTAGTAATTGTGTTAGACAAAAAGCAAACATGAGAGGTCTTCTTATTAGAGTTCAAAATGGATCTTTAAGCATCAGAGACAGCTCGCAACATCAAAAACACATTTGGCCCAGGAACTGCTAATGAATGTACAGTACAGTAGTGGTTCAAGAAGTTTTACAAAGGAGACTGTAGCCTTGAAGATGAGGCACACAGTGGCTGGCCATTGAAAGTTGACAATAACAAATTAAGAGCATCATCAAAGTTGACCCTCGTACAACTGTAAGAGAAGTTGCCAAAGAACTCAGTGTCAACCATTCTATGGTTATTTAGCATTAGAAGTAAATTGGAAAGGTGAAAAAACTTGATAAGTGGGTGCCTTATCAGCTGACTGTAAATCAAAAAATTTTTCGTTTGCAGTGTCATCTTCTCTTATTGTATGCAACAACAACAACAAATCATTTCTCAGATTGTGACTTGTGACAAAATGTAGATTTTTTTATAGCAACTGGAGGAGACCAATTCAGTGGTTCAACTGAGAAAGAATGCTAAAGCACTTCCCAAAGCCAAACTTGCACCAAAAAAGGTCATGGTGGCTGTTTGATGGTCTGCTGCCTATCTGATCCACTATAGCTTTCTAAATCCCAGAGAAACCATTATATCTGAGAAGTATGCTCAGCAAATCTATGAGATACACTGAAAATTGCATTGCCTGCAGCCTGCATTGGTCAACAAAAAGGGCCCAATTCTCCTACATGACAACACCTGACCTCACGTGCCTAGCAAAAGCAAGCCTTCAAAAATTGAACAAAGTGGGCAAAGATGTTTTGCCTCATCTGCCATTTTCACCTGACCTCCCACCAACCACCACTTCTTCAAGCATCTCGATAACTTTTTGCAGGGAAAATGCTTCCACAACCAGTGTGCGTGTGTGCTTAGTCGCTCAGTCATGTCTGACTCTTTGTGACCCTATGGACTGTAGTCCATCAGGCTCCTCTGTCTGTGGGATTCTCCAAGAAAGACTACTGGAGTGGGTTTCCACGCCCTCCCCCAGGGGATCTTCCCAACTCAGGAGTAGAACCCGTGTCTCTTATGTCTCCTGCAGTGGCAAGTGGGTACTTTACCATCAATGCCACCTGGAAAAGGAGGCAGAAAATGTTTTCCAAGATATTGTCAAATCCTGAAGCACAGATTTTTATGCTTCAGGAATAAGCAAACTTATTTCTCATTGGCAAAAAAATGTGTTGATTGTAATTGTTCCTATTTTGATTAATAAAGATGTGTTTGAGTGTAGTTATAATGATTTAAAATGCAAGGTCCAAAAGCAATTACAATTGCACCAACCTAATAGTTACACAGCTAGAAATCCTACTAGGGAAAGATAGATAGGAACTTCAAAAAATCACCATAAACTAGACACCAACCAGAACATCTGGCAACTAAGCAACAATCAAAACATTTTGAAACTAAACAGACATACTTAAACTATTATCACAGAAAAATTGATACAAGACCTGCATTCAACCTTGGTAAGTCCATAAGATAATAGACCCTGAAAAAAACTGCCTTCCTGCCCATTGCCAAAAACAGGATTACAGGTGAAAGGGGGGGAAAAAATTATGAAAATGGGACATTATACTGAAACCTGAGATAAATTATCATATATATATATATATCACCACCCTTCTGTTAATATAATATGATTTAAATAGTGCCACGGCAGTCCTGCTTAGACCATATAGGGCTAAAGGAGCAACTAATGATGTAAGCCTTGACATCTGCCCAAACACAAGGAGGAAAGTGGTCTTTCCTCCTTCCCATTTTTCCTTTGATTATAAAGATACAGCCCTCAATGTTCTCAAAGCTGTTTCCCCTTGTCTGCCCACTTGTATCTCTCACAAGTGTCCTGTGCTAATAAACTTACTCTTTACCTATCACTTTGCCTCATGCTAAATTCTTTATGCATTGAAACAAAGAACCTGAGCTTCAGTAAGTCCTGAGACCAGATGAGCAGCTTTAATTTGGTCCTGAGACCAAATGACCAAGTTCCCTCCTAAGTCAGGTATTGTGGATTCAAGCCTCATTCAAAGGAATGTGGTTTTAAGTATGAGGGTGGTTCTCATAAAATTGTTATGAGATTAAATATGTTAATATTTCTAAAGAGATTAGAACAATTCATAAGATACAGCCTTATGCAAATGTTCACTAAAAAAAAAAAATCAAACAAGAACCTATCTACCTCTGAGTAGGAAAGATAGGCTGGCATTTGTCTCAGAAAAACCAAGTGTCATATTATCTGAGGAAACTGTTCACATCCTCTTTGACTCTGCATTACAGATGAGCATCTATTCACTCATCTTTCCTCATAATACTTTGGTCAGCACATTAAAATCTTCCTTTTACTTTTAAATCCTGCCATCATTCTAAACTATAAAATCCATAGTTGGCCAGTTCCTCACACAGGTTCCTCTGGCTTTCTCTCAACTATAAAAATCTTTCCACCTGACCTTTACTAACCATACCCAGGAAGCAGGCTGTACACTGTGTGAACTGCACAAAAACACAAGTGGTTAATCAAAAGCTGAACTCCATGCAGGCTGAATGGAAGGGGCTCTGGTCCCAGGACCATACCCAGTATCTTTACATCACTCAAATCTATTAGTCCTTTCTGAATGTTAGTCTTGAAATCCCACTGTCAATGCAACACACTCTGCTTCCAGATGATTCACTTATTAAATCTGTCATCTTCATTTTAGGGGCCCGTGGAAAATGCCAGAATACCAACTCTTCTTATTTCTCCATATTCAGCAGAATCTTCTTGGTAACAATCACTTCTTTTCTAACAAAAATTAGATTCCATGAATAATTACCTAAACCTGTATTTCTAAGTCCTCTGTATTTAGCACATTAAAAATTGTAACTGTGGGTGAAAGTGATCATCTTATACATGTATTCACCCAAATAGCTAAGCAAAACTGGAGATTCTTATATATTAGGGCATGCTGATGGTACCAAAAATTCACAGTCATTAATTTCAGAATTTTACTTATTAATTGTTTTATAATCAACTAAATACCTGTATCTGATTCTCAGTTCAATCTTTTTGTATTTGTCATAACAAAATTTCCCTAATACTTACAAACTATAAATATCTGACTCATCTTTGACTACTATTTTTAGTGAGAGCAAAACAACGATTAAAGAGAATTTGCCTCATTTTTAACATCTAGATTTACAGATGATCCTAAATATTAGCTTCTTCTTTCCTTTATTTTTTCTATTACAAGGAGGGAGCTGTATTTCTTTCCAGATAAATCTATAATTGCTCCCCAGTTGCCCTATTGGTAGCAGAGAACAGTCTCATTTTTCTATTCTAGAGACTTTGACTATTAATCACTCTTCCATGACCTCCTTTCACTTTGCCTAGCTTCAGTCTCTCTGTTATTATAAGAATACTCCTATCTGTATTTAAACTTGCTGCCTATCCCACTTTCATTCCAACTACCTGCCTTTCACAGGAAACTACTTGAAAGAGTTTTGTATACTCTCCAAAACAGAATCATTAAAGTTTTACTCTCACCGTTTTGTTTAGGTGATCTTAAAGTAGAAAATCTTTCATACTATTACATTTGGTGTACAGTTTTTCAGGTCTCTCTGATTTCTCTTCACAATCTTCATTTTTTCCCTTTTGATTGTCAAACGTTGAGACTTCTCATAACTGTCCTGAACCTCTTTTTACTCAGTGTACTTTTAGGAAATGGTGAAAATGATGATGATGACAATAATCTGACATATATTGAGCATGTCCCTTTCTGCCAGATGCTATCCTATGTTCTTAGTATATTTTAACTAATGACATACTCTTAATATCTCCATAAACTGTCCACTATCATTATTCCCTTAAAAAAATGAGAGTACTAAATATAGGTAAAAATCTTACTCAAGCTTATTCAGCTCACACATGTTAGATGAAGATTCAGATCTGTCAGCACTAGTCAGTTTGATGCCAGAATTCATGCTTTCCTCCACTCTCTTTAAAAATGCTGTACACAGACTTATATCTCACCCCTTTCCATGGCTTTAGTTATCTAAACATCAATGATTCTTATATCTGCATCTTTGGCTTAGACAAGATATTAAGCTACGTTGAATATCACATGACCATCTCCAAGAAATACATAAAAATCTTGATTTGTTGTCCCCACTCACAACTACTCAGTATATTTAATCTTCATTGCTTCTACTATCAATACAGGATACCATCATCTACTAGAAGCTCAAGGTAAAATTCTCGGAGTTATTCCTGTCTTTTCTCTTTCTTTCACTTCCCAGTATCCAATAAATCAGTAATTTCCTCCAAATTTATGTTCTATGTATTTACTTAAACCATCATATTAATCCCATCTCTAGTACCATAGCCCCTAGCCAGGCTACCTCTATGTTCCACTTGGACTATTGTAGCCTCCCAACTGAGGCCTCAAAGTTTTTAACCTTAGCTTCTTCTAAATGTTTCTAATAATTTGTTTTCAGAAAAAAAAACAAAATAATGTTAGTAATGAGTGGATGTTTTGTCAGAATGATTTTTGTAAAGAGGAATTATACACATGGTGTTGCCTGTTAAAACTCTTTAGTAAGTCCTATTCCCATCAGATAGAAGCCAAAATCCTTAATATGGCCCCAAAGTCTGATCTCTCATTTCACCCAGAACTGCCTCCCTCTTTATCTTTCTTCCAGCCACACTTATTGACCTGTAAGCTCTTCATACCTGTTGTTTCCTTAGCCTGGAGTTTTCCTTCTCTCTCTACCCAGTTAATGATTACTTGTTCTTTTTATGTAATTTTAGTGTCTCTTTTCTGGATAGTTTTCTTTTGTCTCTCAGACTTTATTGGGTCCTTCTTTGTTTATTTACATAACAAAATTTTACAATGTTTAACTCATTGATGTGTATTTTTAAAAGTACATTTTAACTTAACAGATGGCAAGTTCTGGGATAACAATGTCATTTTAATTTTGATTTGTTTGTGTCTTTAGATCTTAGCACAGTATACAATAAAAGGTGAGCGACTGCTAAACAGCTATTTGGAAGAGTAGCTAGTGACTTCTTTATAGGGAAATTGCTTTACATATGAGTACAGCTACTTGCATGAAGAGTCTGGGCTAGTTACCTAAATTTGATGGCAGCTAATAACCACAAGCTGGAATCAAAATTGCTGGGAGAAATATCAATAACCTCAGATATGCAGATGACATCACCTTTATGGCAGAGAGTGAAGAGGAACTAAAAAGCCTCTTCATGAAAGTGAAAGAGGAGAGTGAAAAAGTTGGCTTAAAGCTTAACATTCAGAAAACTAAGATCATAGCATCTGGTCCCATCACCTCATGGGAAATAGATGGGGAGACAGTGGAAACAGTGTCAGACTTCATTTTTTGGGCTCCAAAATCACTGCGGATGGTGACTGTGGTCATGAAATTAAAAGACGCTTACTCCTTGGAAGGAAAGTTATGACCAACCTAGATAACATATTAAAAAGCAGAGACATTACTTTGCCAACAAAGGTTCGTCTGGTCAAGGCTATGGTTTTTCCAGTGGTCATGTATGGATGTGAGAGTTGGACTGTGAGGAAAGCTGAGTGCCGAAGAATTGATGCTTTTGAACTATGGTGTTGGAGAAGACTCTTGAGAGTCCCTTGGACTGCAAGGAGATCCAACCAGTTCATCCTAAAGGAGATCAGCCCTGGGTGTTCATTGGAAGGACTGATGCTGAAGCTGAAACTCCAATACTTTGGCCACCTCATGCGAAGAGTTGACTCATTGGAAAGAACCCTGATGCTGGGATGGATTGAGGGCAGGAGGAGAAGGGGACGACAGAGGATGAGATGGCTGGATGGCATCACCGACTTGGTGTGCATGAGTTTGAGTAAACTCCAGAAGCTTGTGATGGACAGGGAGGCCTGGCGTGTTGCAACTCATGGGGTCAAAAAGAGTCAGACATGACTGAACGACTGAACTGAACTGAATAACCTCAGACTGTCTTAAACTTTTAAATTCTCATCAAATTTTATACTTCTTGGTTTGGCATGTATGTATGCATAGGTTGCCTCATGAACTTTGAAATTTGTCCTGCTGATATCTGTTCATTGAAATGATGGTCCTAAGATGGAGGGATAGGACGGGGCGACCACTTTGTCCCCCACAAATTCAACAAAAGATCATTTGAACACTGAGAAAATTCCACAAAACAACTTCTGAACACTGGCAGAGGACACCAGGCACCCAGAAAAGCAGCCCATTGTCTTTGAAAGGAGGTAGGACAAAAATATAAAAGATAAAAAGAGAAACAAAAGAGTTAGAGACAGAGACCTATCCCAGGGAGGGAGTCGTGAAGGAGGAGAAATCTCCAAACACCAGGAAACCCTCTCGCCAGTGGGTCTGTGAGGAGTTTTGGAATCTCAGAGGACAACGTAACTGGTAGGAAAAAATAAATCAATAAAACCCACAGATTACGTGCCTAACGGCAACTCCCAGCAGAGACACAGCCCAGTGCTCACATCGGCCACCAGCAAGCAGGGGCTGAACAGGGAGGCGCGGGATACATTGCTTCCGGTAAGGACCGAGCCTGAATGTCCAGTGGGCAATCTGAGGGAGCTAATGTGGATAGCAACCCAAACTGTGGGATAGCCAGAGAGAGAGAAAAGAGAGAGAGAGAGAGAGAGAGAGAGAGAACTTTCCCGCGAAAACTCTAACATAACCCACTCACAGGTCAAAGGACTGAGCGAATACCAGAGGAGAGCTAGCTGGCTGCGGACAGGCCTATCCCCCGCCAGAGGCAGGCAGGCGACAGCCAGAGCAGGAAAGGGGCAATCTCGGCCCCAGAGATGGCATCCTCTACCAAACTGTGAGCAGGCTCTCAGTCGCTAACCAAGTCTTCCTGGGATCCTGGACAGTTGACATCCACCAGGAGGGTCACAGCCAGAGATCAGCTCCCCAGGGGAGACACACACAGCACACCTGAGACGGTGCTCCCATTGCACACCCAGGACATCCAGCGACTGGGATGGGGGAGGTGATAAGATGCACCGCCCAGCTGGGGAGTGTGCGCTTGCCAAACACCTGGTCCCCTGAGCTGCTCAGAGTTGGGAAGGGCACAAAACGCAGGCCCAACCGAGTCTGTGCCTTTGTGGAGTACCTGAGAATCTGAACCTGAGCAGCTTAGACCTGGGAAGTGCACAGAACCCAGGGCCCACTTTAGACAGATCCCCTGCAGAGCAACCTGGAGCGAGCAGTGCAGATGGGGAAAGCACACCCGCCGTGAGTGGGCACAAAGCCAGTGTGCCCCAGACAATGCGAGCACTCCCCACACACTCCAGTGATATTTGTCTGCAGTGTTCCTCCCTCCCCACAGCATGACTGAACACGTGAGCCTAAATAAGTGACCACCTCTGCCCTCGTGTGTTAGGGCGGAAATTAGACACTGAAGAGACTTGCAAACAGAAGAAGCCAAATAAACAGAGGGAGCACTTGGGAAGTGACAGGTGCAACAGATTAGAATCCCTATACTTACCACTGACTACATAGGAAGGGGTCTATAGATCTGGAAAAGTATAAGTCAGATCAAGGAACTCTCTGAAACTGAACTGACCCCACACTGCCCGCAACAGCGTCAGAGAAATTCCTAGATATATTTTACTACTATCATTTTCTAAATTTTTAAAAATTTTAAGCCCTTTATTACTGCTTTAATTTTCATTTTTTAACCTACTATTATCTTGCAAAAAAAGACCCTATTTTTAAAGCAAATTTCAAATATATTTTTTATAGTTTTTGTGATTTTGTTTTGTTTTAATATTGTATTTTTGAGAGTCTAACCTTTACTTTAGATTTTTAATCTTTTCTTTTTGGTATTTGTTATCAATTTTGTACCTTTAAGAATCCAGTCTTCAGTACCCATTTTTACTTAGGAGTGTGATTACTGGCTTAATTGCCCTCTCCCTCGTTTGACTCTCCTTTTTCTCCCCCAGGTCACCTCTATCTCCTCCTTCGCCCTTCTCTTCTCTACCCAATGCTGTGAATTGGATATTCTGGGCTGTAGAGAACACTTAGGGAACTGATTACTGGCTAAATCTGTCTCTCTGTTTTTGAATCCCCTTCCTCTCCTCCTGGTCACCTCTACCTCCTTCCTCCCTTTTCTCTTCTCTGTGTAACTCTGTGAACCTCTCTGGGTGTTCCAGGCTGTAGAGAGCACATAGGGAATTGATTACTGGCTAAACTGCTCTCTCCCCTTTTGATTCCCCCTCTTCTCCACCTGGTCACTTCTATCTCCCTCCTCCCTCTTCTCTTCTCCATGTAACTCTGTGAACCTCTCCGGGTGTTGCTTACTGTGGAGAATCTTTTCTCCATTAACCTAGATGTTTTATCATTGGTGAGGTATGGATGGAGAAGTCTTGAGGCTACTGTAAGAATAAGACTGAAAACCAGAGGCAGGAGACTTAAATCCAAAACTTGAGAACACCAGAAAACTCCTGACTCTTGGGAACATTAATTGACAAGAGCTCATTCAAAAGTCTCCTTACCTACACTGAAACCAAGCTCCACCCAAGAGCCAACAAGTTCCAGAGCAAGACACACTATGCAAATTCTCCAGAAACACAGGAACATAGTCATAAGCATTAATATACAGGCTACCCAAAGTCACACCAAACCTATAGACACCTCAAAATTCACTCCTGGACACTTCATTGCACTCTAGAGAAAAGAGATCCAGCTCCACCCACCAGAACACTGATGCAAGCTTCCCTAACCAGGAAACCTTGACAAGTCACCCTTCCAACTCCACCCACAGGGAGGAACCTCCACAATAAAGAGGAACCACTAACTTCCAGAATACAGAAAGGCCACCCCAAACACAGCAATCTAAACAAGATGAAAAGGTAGAGAAATATTCAGCAGTAAAGGAACATAATAAACACCCATTAAACCAAACAAAAGATGAGGAGATAGGGATTCTACCTGAAAAAAAAATTCAGAATAATGATAGTAAAAATGATCCAAAATCTTGAAAACAAAATGGAGTTACAGATAAATAGTCTGGAGACAAGGATTGAGAAGATGCAAGAAATGTTTAAAGACCTAGAAGAAATAAAAAAGATTCAATCAATAATGAATAATGCAATAACTGAGATCAAAATCACTCTGGAGGGAACCAAGGGAACTCTGGAGGGAACTGAGGCAGAAGATAGGATATATGAGGTGGAAGATAGAATGGTGGAAATAAATGAAGCAGAGAGGAAAAAAGAAAAAAAAAGAATTAAAAGAAATGAGGACAACCTCAGAGACCTCTGGGACAATAACAAATGACCCAATATTCGAATCATAGGAGTCCCAGAAGAAGAAGACAAAAAGAAAGCCCATGAGAAAATACTTGAGGAGATAATAGTTGAAAACTTCCCTAAAATTAGGGGGGAAATAGTCACCCAAGTCCAAGAAAGCCAGAGTCCCAAACAGGATAAACCCAAAGCGAAACACCCCAAGACACATACTAATCAAATTAGCAAAGATCAAACACAAAGAGCAAATATTAAAAGCAGCAAGGGAGAAACAACAAATAACACACATAGGGATTCCCATAAGGATAACAGCTGATCTATCAATAGAAATCCTCCAGGCCAGAAGGGAATGGCAGGACATACTGAAAGTAATGAAAGAGAATAACCTGCAACCAAGATTACTGTACCCAGCAAGGATCTCATTCAGATATGAAGGAGAATTCAAAAGCATTACAGACAAGCAAAAGCTGAGAGAATTCAGCACCACCAAACCAGCTCTTCAACAAATGCTAAAGGATCTTCTCTAGACAGGAAACACAGAAAAAGGTGTATAAACTCAAACGCAAAACAGCAAAGTAAATAGCAGCGGGATCATACTTATCAATAATTATGTTAAATGTAAATGGGTTGAATGCCCCCAACCAAAAGACAAAGACTGGCTGAATGGATCCAAAAACAAGACCCCTATATATGCTGCCTACAAGAGACCCACCTCAAAACAAGGGATACATACAGACTGAAAATGAAGGGCTGGAAAATGATATTTCATGCAAATGGAGACCAAAAGAAAGCAGGAGTTGCAATACTCATATCAGATAAAATAGACTTTGAAATAAAGGCTGTGAAAAGAGACAAAGAAGGATACTACGTAATGATCAAGAGATCAATCCAAGAAGAAGATATAACAATTATAAATATATATGCACCTAACATAGGAGCACAGCAATATTTAAGACAAATGAAACAAGAATGAAAGCGGAGATTAACAGTAACACAATAATAGTGGGAGACTTTAATATCCCACTCACACCTATGGATAGATCAGCTAAACAGAAAATTAGCAAGGAAACATAAACCCTAAATGATACAATTGACCATTTAGACATAATTGATATCTATAGGACATTTCATCATCAAATAATGAATTTCACCTTTTTCTCAAGTGCACACGGAACCCTCTCCAGGATAGATCACATCCTGGGCCATAAATCTAGCGTTGGTAAATTCAAAAAAATTGAAATCATTCTAAGCCTCTTTTCTGATCACAATGCAGTAAGATTAGATGTCAACTACAGGGGGGAAAAAACTATTAAAAATACAAACATATGGAGGCTAAACAACACACTTCTGAATAACCAACAAATCACAGAAGAAATAAAAAAAGAAATCGAATATGCATAGAGATGAATGAAAATGAAAACACAACAACCCAAAACCTATGGGACTCAGTAAAAGCAGTGCTAAGGGGAAGGTTCATAGTAATACAAGCTTACCTCAATAAACAAGAGAAAAATCAAATAAATAACCTAACTCCACACCTAAAGCAACTAGAAAAGGAAGAAATGAAGAACACAGGGTTAGCAGAAGGAAAGAAATCATAAAAATTAGAGCAGAAATAAATGCAAAAGAAACAAAGGAGACCATAGCAAATATCAATAAAGCTAAAAGCTAGTTCTTTTAGAAGATACATAAAATAGACAAACCGTTAGCCAGAGTCATCAAGTAAAACAGGGAGAATAATTAAATCAACAAAATTAGAAATGAAAATGGAGAAATCACAACAGACAACACAGAAATACAAAGGATCATAAAAGACTACTATCAGCAACTATATGCCAATAAAATGGACAACTTGGAAGAAATGGACAAGTTCTTAGAAAAGTATAACTTTCCAAAACTGAACCAGGAAGAAATAGAAAATCCATCACAGGCATGGAAAGCGAGACTGTAATCAGAAACCTTCCAGCAAACAAAAGCCCAGGGCCAGAGGGCTTCACAGATGAAATCTACCAAAAATTTAGAGAAGAGCTAACACCTATCCTACTCAAACTCTTTCAGAAAATTGCAGAGGAAGGTAATCTCCCAAAGTCATTCTATGAGGCCACCATCACCCTAATACCAAAACGAGACAAAGAAGCCACAAAAAAAGAAAGCTGCAGGTCAATATCACTGAAGAATATAGATGCAAAAATCCTTAACAAAATTCTAGCAAACAGAATCCAACAACATATTAAAAAGATCCTACATCATGACCAAGTGGGCTTTATTCTAGGGCTGCAAGGATTCTTTAATATCCACAAGTCAATCAATGTGATACACCACATTAACGAATTGAAAGATTGAAACCATATGATTATCTCAATAGATGCAGAGAAAGACTGACAAAATTCAACATCCATTTATGATAAAAACCCTCCAGAAAGCAGGCATAGAAGAAACATACCTCAATGTAATAAAAACCATATATGATAAACCCACAGCAAGCTTTATCCTCAATGGTGAAAAATTGAAACCATTTCCCCTAAAGTCAGGAACAAGACAAGGGTGCCCAGTGTCACCACTACTATTCAACATAGTTTTGGAAGTTTTGGCCACAGCAATCAGAGCAGAAAAAGAAGTAAAAGGAATCCAGATTGGAAAAGAAGTAAACTCTCACTGTATGCAGATGACATGATCCTCTACATAGAAAACCCTAAAGATTCCACCAGAAAAGTACTAGAGCTAATCAACGAATATAGTAAAGTTGCAAGATATAAAATTAACACACAGAAATCCCTTGCATTCCTATACACTAACAATGAGAAAACAAGAAGAGAAATTAGGGAAATAATTCCATTCACCATTGCACAAAAAGAATAAAATACTTAGGAATAAATCTACCTAAAGAAACAAAAGACCTATATATAGAAAACTATAAAACAGTGATGAAAAAAATCAAAGATGACACAAATGGAGAAATATACCATATCCATGGATTGGAAGAATCAATATAGTGAAAATGAGTATACTACCTAAAGCAATCTATAGATTCAGTGCAATTCCTGTCAAGCTACCAATGCTATTTCTCAGAGAACTAGAACAAATAATTTCACAATTTGTATGGAAATACAAAAAACCTCGAATAGCCAAAGCAATCTTGAGAAAGAAGAATGAAACTGGAGGAATCAACCTGCCTGGCTTCAGACTATACTACAAAGCTACAGTCATCAAGACAGTATGGTACTGGAAGAAAAACAAAAATATAGATCAATGGAACAAAATAGAAATCCCAGAAATAAATCCATGCACCTATGGACACCATATCTTTGACAAAGGAGGCAAGAATATATGATGGAGAAAAGACAATCTATTTAACAAGTGGTTCTGGGAAAACTGGTCAACCACTTTTAAAAGAATGAAACTTGAACATTTTCTAACACCATACACAAAACTAAACTCAAAATGGATTAAAGATCTAAACATAAGACCAGAAACCATAAAACTCCTAGAGGAAAACATAGGCAGAACTCTCTCTGACATAAATCACAGCAAAATCCTCTATGACCCACCACCTAGAGTAATGGAAATAAAAGCAAAAATAAACAAATGGGATCTAATTAGACTTAAAAGTTTTTGCACAATGAAGGAAGGCGAAAAGCAAGGTGAAAAGATAGCTTTCAAATGGGAGAAAAAATAATAGCAAATGAAGCAACTGACAGAGAATTAATCTCCAAAAATATACAAGTATCTCCTATGTCTCAATTCCAGAAAAATAAATGACCCAATCAAAAAACGGGCCAAAGAATTAAATGGACATTTCTCCAGAGAAGACATACAGATGGTTAACAAACACATGAAAAGATGCTCAACATCACTCATTATCAGAGAAATGAAAATCAAAACCATAACAAGGTATCATTTCATGCTGGTCAGTATGGCTGCTCTCAAAAAGTCTACAAACAATAAATGCTGGAGAGGGTGCAGAAAAAAGGGAACCCTCTTACACTGTTGGTGGAAATGCAAACTAGGGTAGCCACTATGGAAAACAGTGTGGAGATTGCTTAAAAAGCTGGAAATAGAACTGCCATACAATCCAGCAATCCCACTGCTAGACATACACACCAAGGAAACCAGAATTGAAAGAGACATGTACCCCAAAGTTCATCACAGCACTGTTTATAATAGCCAGGACATGGAAGCAACCTAGATGTCCATTGGCAGACAGATGGATAAGAAAGTTGTGGTATATAAACACACGGAATATTTCTCAGTCATTTAAAAGAATGCATTTGAATCAGTTCTAATGAGGTGGATGAAAACGGAGCCTATTATACAGAGTGAAGTAAGTCAGAAAAAAAAAAAAAAAAAGCACCAATACGGTATACTACTGCTTATATATGGAAGTTAGAAAGATGGCAACGATGACCCTATATGTGAGACAGCAAAAGAGACACAGATGTAAAGAGCAGTCTTTTGAACTCTATGGGAGAAGGCGAGGGTGGGATGATTTGAGAGAATAGCATTGAAACATGTATATTATCATATGTGAAACAGATCACCAGTCCAGGTTTGAAGCATGAGATGGGATGCTTGGGGCTGGTGCACTGGGATGACCCTGATGGATGGGATGGGGAAGGAGGTGAGAGGGGGGTTCAGGATGGGGAACACATGTATACCCATGGCTGATTCATGTCAATGTATGGCAAAAGTCACCACAATATTGTAAAGTAATTAGCCTCCAATTAAAATAAATTAATTAATTTAAAAAATAAAGTCTAAAATGTTTAATGTATAGTTTAGATGCAGTAATGTTTATATATAAACATGAAAACTGGCATAGTAAGATCCAGAAAAGAGAACTGTCTTATCATTAAGATGTAAACCAATAAAGCATGTAATGGGATAATGAGGAAATGCCAATATTGGTAGAAGTTTATTTTATAATTCTAACACTTAAAATCAGATGAGAACATCGTATCACAAAAGTTGATTTTGGACAAGTTGACTCTCAGAAGAACACTTCAAATCTGTAGAATAATTGGCATAGAAATTTGATGTCCTCTTGAAAAGACTCTGTATTTCCAGTTAGGGGGGAGGATGGAAAAAAATTCTAACAATGATTGAGCTGAAATCATCAAACAGACTCTTAAACCTGGAAGAGGTATCAGAGGTGATAGCATCCAAGCTGCAACTGAGGATGCTGAGATTGAGAGAAATTTCCCAGATCAAGATGTGCTTCTGGCAGGCATAAGAAGTGCTTAGAATCCCAGTCTCTTGACATAAGCTGATGCATCTTATTCTCTGGTAAACATTTTACTGAGCTAAGTTTTGGCAAGGATAGAAAAAAATATGAATGCCAAATTTACATGCTCAGAATGCTGGGCAATACCTTGTATTAATTTAACAAAACACATAGAGCATTTGCCAATAAGGAACTTTAAAACACAAGATTTATTTTATACAGTACAAAATGAAGAGTTATTAAGGGCATTAAGATAGTCTCAATGAATAACACAATGAGAAAATAGCAAGAAATAAAACTGCAAATTTTTAAAACACATAAGCACATTTTAACGATATATTTTGAGAAAACTGGTAGGCAGCGATTAGACTTGAATATTTAGACAAGGAGGAGAAAGGAAGTTCATTACTTGTAATTCATTTTTAGGATTATTCTTTGAGAAGGTGAGATGTCAGAATATATTTGAATCAAAGGATGCAGAATTTGTGGCAAATGGAAAGGGAACTATAGTTCATGCCCCAAATCTTCTGTTGCCCTTCCAGGTGAATCTCTGTAATCTTTTGCAAATTGTCCCGTGTCCTGAGGATCTGCCCTATATTGATTATATCAGGACCCCTGGCTCGTGGGCTCTAACTGGGTAGACCAAACATGCAGTACTGTGAGAGATCATAAAAAATGGGAGGAGAGTGAGCTCAGAGTGCTTCTTGCCTGGATGGCTTCAGCTGGCTACATCCTCCAGGATAGGACCACTAGTTCTCCTAAGGTGTTCCCTTTCATTTTTGTGGGTTCAGAAAACTATCCTTCTAATGTCTCCTAGTGCCTAGGTGGTTTGCAATTCTGCTGGTGGTGGTCCTGTGTTTCTCCACCATCCTATGAAGTCTCCCTACTCTGGCCTTTGTAAATACCTCCCTTTTGACATATCTCAAATTTTATTATTTCACTTGTTTTCTGTTGGGTCGGACTTCCCTGGTGGCTCAGGTGGTAAAAGCATCTGCCTACAATGTGGCAGACCTGGGTTTGATCCCTGGATCAGGAAGATCCCCTGGAGAAGGAAATGGCAACCCACTTCAGTATTCTTGCCTGGAAAATCCCATGGACAGAGGAACCTTGTAGGCTACAGTCCATGGGATCACAAAGAGTCAGACACTACTGAATGACTTCACTTTTCACTTTTCACTTTCTGTTGGGTCAGAGATTGGTATAATAACTACCACCAGAAGTGGGTGTAATAAAAAAGTCTTTAAAATGTGATTCTGTTTTTTGTGTTGTTTTGTTTTTGTCCACAATGCATGTAGGATTCTTAGTTCCTCAAACTGGGATAAAACTGGCACCCCAGCAGGGTTAGGATGAAGTCTTAATGACTGGACTACCAGAGAATTTCCTGAGAGAAACATAATTCAAAAATACACATGTATACTGTATACTGTAGCACTGTTTACAACAGCCAAGACATGGAAACAACACAAATGTCCATCAACAGAAGAATGGATAAAGAAGATATGGTCCATACATATGATGGAATATTACTCAGTCATAAAAAGGAAAAAATTGGGTCATATGTAGAAATATGGATGGGATCTAGAGATTTGTACACAAAGTGAAGTAAGTCAGAAAGAGAAAAAACAAATATATATTATTAATAACACATATATGTGGAATACAGAAAAATGGCATAGATGGTCTTATTTGCAAAACAAAATAGAAACATAGACATAGAGATTAAACATACGGACATGGCGGGGGGATGAGGGTGGATTGAGTTGGGAGATTGAGCCTGACATATATTCAGGACTATACATAAGACAGATAACTAATGAGAATCTTCTGTATAGTACAGAGAACTGTCCTTAATACCCTGTGGTGGCCTAAATTGGAAGGAAAGCCAAAAAAGAGGGATTGTGTGTGTATGTATAGCTGATTAATTTTGCTATACAGTAGAAATTAACACAATGCTATAAAGCAAGTATATTATAATAAAAGCTAATAAAAGTGGGATTCTGGAGTTTTCTTTATCATAGGTTTAAAGAATACATAGATAACTTCCATTGCAGGTGAAAATAAGACACAAGCAATTCATAGCAGTGAAAAGTAGCTATAATTTTTCAAATTATCAGAGGGACATGTGATAAAGTGCAATCAGAATGCAAGGTCTTGGAAGAACAGGTTTCTAAGCACTGAGTTAATGGGCTGCGCACAAATGTCACTGAGACCCCCACCCTTTCCAACGCCCGCTTGCAAGTCAAGCTCTTAGCTGCATCTGGAAATTTAGATTGTGGGAGTGGGTTCTTACCATTCCCAAAACTTCCAAAGAGTGTTTCTCTATGCATAAACGGTTCGCAAAATGTTTCCCCTCTGGTTTATTTGATGTTTGATTGACAAAAACTATATACTTACATGCACACCATGGTGTTTTCTGATGTACACAACAATGTACTTTTTGTTGCACACCTGATTTCCTTTGGGAGTCTGGAATTTCGGCACTTGATCCCCAGTGAGTACCTGCATGACAAGCGTTCAATAGAGCTCCTGGGAACGGAGTGTCTAATGAGCTCCCCTGGGAGACATTGTATACTTTTTGTCACAATCTCACTGGAATAGCTAAGCAGTCCCTGTGTGACTCCACTGGGAAGGAAAGAGTTATGCCTGGCGTCTGTACTTCACCCAATATGCTTTTCCCTTTGTGTATTTGCTGTGTATTCTTTAGTTATAATAAATCATAGCACTCATGTGACTATAGGAGAGTCCTATAATCCTCCTTGAAAATCACTGAGCCAGGGAGTGGTTTGGGGTTCTTCAACACACATAGTAACAAAACATCTTCAGTGATTGTGGAATCACCTGGTTACTCCATAACACCCTAAAGGACATACATAGAAAAACAAAGATAAATTGAAAATTAGGACTCTAAAATTAAGACACTTGTGGAGACCAAAAGACTCCATAGTACTTCTGACATTTCCTCTCTTTAATACTCATAGATGGGAAGATACACCTGGAAATCAGCCTGGCTTTGTGAGGATCTCAAAGCAGCAAAACAGATGATGCTCCTAAGTCTCTTCCATTATAGTAATGATGCTGATGGGAAAAGATTGAGGCCTTAGGACATTTAGGCAAAGAGAACTGAGGTGGAGAAACTAAACACCTAAAATCTTTGTTAAATGCTTATGCCATAGGTGGCAAGTTATCCTCCTATCTGAGGGATCTTAGTCCACCTGTACATTGAATCTCTCCTATAGGTGTTCAAGCTCAGTACCAATTCTTCAGAAACTACTTTCCACTTTCTTTTTCTTGAGGGCAACATTTGAGTTTGAACTTGACATCATATACAGTGATCAAAGGATGTAAAACATGGTCCAGGAGAAGATACATAATCTGCACATTAAGAGAATCACAAAGTGAAGTTGCTCAGTCATGTTTGACTCTTTGCGACCACATGGACTGGCACATAGCCTACCAGGCTCCTCTGTCCATGGGATTTTCCAAGCAAGAGTACGGGAGTGGTTGCCATTTCCTTCTCCAGAGGATCGTCCCAACCCAGAGGTCGAACCCAGGTCTCCCACATTGCACACAGACACTTTACCATCTGAGCCACCAGAGAACTTAAGGAAATTACAAGGCCTTTCCAGTATTTATTTGTAGAATCCCAAGGAGCATGAGAGCTGACAGTTGTGAGGATACTAGACAAAAGGGGAAATAATGTAAATCTCAGATAACTCAAATTTGTTAATAACAGTGAACCAAATTAGAATTTAGAATTTAATGCCTGATGCAAGTATCTAGAAATTATAATAAAAACATGCCAGAATCAGACTCAACTCAGCAATGGCCTACACTTCATGAACTCAGTAAACCTGATACGTTGGCATATTGTAGAAGAAGGAGAGTAAAATTCAGGAACTTGGCAACATTGGAATGGATTTTATATGTGAGTTTAGACTATCATTTGGTCTTCCCTGGTGAACAGTGGTAAAGAACCTGCCTGCGATGCAGGAGACCCGGGTTCAATTCCTAGGTTGGAAAGATCCCCTGGAGGAGGGCCTGGCAACCCACTCCAGTACTCTTTGCCTGGAGAATTCCTTGGACAGAGGAGCCTGGAAGGCTACAACCCACAGGTCGCACAGAGCTGGACATGACTGAAGCAACAAAGCAGCAGCAGACTATCTATCATTCAACCATGTTGTTATTTCCACAATCTCAGGAATGTACAGTTAGAATGGATATTTTCAGTAACTAGTAGAATACTAGAATTGATTATCTGAGTAAAAAAGGAAGGGCTATCATATAAGTTAAAGCCAAGTTAAAGCTCCCAGAGAATCACCATCAGAGAAAGTGTACCAAAAGTAATTCCCTGATCCCGAAATAGGTAGAGATGAGGGATACTATCAAAGTCTATAGATGCAGGGATGGGGATTCTTAACACATACTCACTTTACATATAAGTTACATATCAGGAAAAAAGACCAGATGCATCATGGAGCATCTCATTAGGTTGTCATGATCTAAACCAAGTAATGATGCAATTTACAACCCATTATGGATTTGTGTGTTGTTTTTGTGTTGTTGTTGTTGTTGTTTTGCTATTGTTTTATGTTTGTTGGTCTGCTTGTTTAACGTTTTAGTAACATACTTCAATACAATTCCTGGTTCCTGATCTTTAGCTATTTATTTGTCAGATATGTTCCTTTCTAGTGCTGTCATTACACAAGATCAAAACTAGTCTGCATGTGCAGAATACTGACAATTCTTCTTATTCCCTGCTCTGCTCCTTCTATGCCCTTTCTTTAGGTCTGTTTTATGATATAATCTAGAGGGACCTTGATCAACTTGATATTCCATGAAACATCACATTGGCTCCTGATACTGATGATTTCATAATACTAAGATCTAGTAATCAGGAAGCATCCTCTACAAGTTAATAAGACATTTCTGCCTTGGGGTTTGAAAATAAACTCTGGAAAAACTCAGAAACCCAATCTGTTAGTGAAGTTTGTAAAAATCCATAACCTAGTGCTTGTCAGGCTGAGATAGAAAATAGTCAGGTCCCAGGCTGAGCAGCTGCAACTGGTCTCCCGCTGCCCTTTCCCAGACCAAACATGGGCACAAGTGAGAGGACTGGCCAGAGATAATCTGGAGAACTGCCCCCATGTAAGCAAACTAAGCTGCCCTATTGTGTGCAAACTCGCTTTTTCACCCATGTGATCTTCCACACTTTGCTTCTAATAAAGTGAAAGTGAAGTTGCTCAGTCGTGTCCGACTCTTTGTCGACCCCGCGGGCTGTAGCCTGCACCAGTCTTCTCCATCTATGGGATGTTCCAGGCAAGAATACCGGAGAGGGTTGCCATTTCCTTCTCCAGGAGATCTTCCCGACGCAGGGATCGAACCCAGGCCTCCCGCCTTGCAGGCAGATGCTTTACCCTCTGAGCCACCAGCAAAGGTTGCTTCTAATAAACGCTATCTCTATTACACAACCTTGGTCTGTCTGCTGAACTCTTTCTTCAAAAAGTCAAGGACCAAGGTCCTCTTTTAAGCCATCCCACCACCAGAGTCAAGATGAGCTCTGAAGGTGCATTTAATATCCCCTCGAAGAAGGCAATGGCACCCTACTCCAGTACCCTTGTCTGGAAAATCCCAGGGATGAAGGAGCGTGGTGGGCTGCAGTCCATGGGGTCGCTAAGAGTAGGACACGACTGAGCGATTTCACTTTCACTTTTCACTTTCATGCATTGGAGAAGGACATGGCAACCCACTCCAGTGTTCTTGCCTGGAGAATCCCAGGGAAGGAGGAGCCTGGTAGGCTGCCATCTATGGGGTCGTACAGAGTTGGACATGATTGAAGCGACTTAGCAGCAACAGAAGCATGAAGGAAAATAACACCGTGCCTGGAAAACTTTTTGGGTTTCAGAAGCAACATATGTCACATTTGGATATATTGTTCCAACCTTTTTATTATGTGACATGTATTTCAGTTTTATGTGGTTCCCAAATAAAGAAACACTAGGCTGGAGGAAGCACAAGCTGGAATCAAGATTGCCAGGAGAAATATCAATAACCTCAGATATGCAGATGACAGCACCCTTATGGCAGAAAGTGAAGAAGAACTAAAGAGCCTCTTGATGAAAGTGAAAGAGAAGAGTGAAAAAGTTGGTTTAAAGCTCAACATTCAGAAAACTAAGATCATGGCATCCAGTCCCATCACTTCATGGCAAATAGATGGGAAAACAGTGGAAACAGTGGTTGACTATTTTTCTGGACTCCTAAATCACTGCAGATGATGAATGTAGCCATGAAATTAAAAGACGCTTACTCTTTGGAAGGAGAGTTATGACCAACCTAGACAGTATATTCAAAAGCAAAGACATTATTTTGTCAACAAAGGTCCATCTAGTCAAGGCTATGGTTTTTCCAGTGGTCATGTGTGGATGTGAGAGTTGGACTGTGAACAAAGCTGAGCGCTGAAAAATTGATGCTTTTGAACTGTGGTGTTGGAGAAGACTCTCGAGTCCCTTGGACTGCAAGGAGATCCAACCAGTCCATCCTAAAGGAGATCAGTCCTGGGTGTTCATTGGAAGGACTGATGTTGAAGCTCAAACTCCAATACTTTGGCCACCTGGTGTGAAGAGCTGACTCATTTGAAAAGACCCTGATGCTGAGAAAGATTGAGGGCAGGAGGAGAAGGGGATGACAGAGGATGAGATGGTTGGATGGCATCACTGACTCAATGGACATGGGTTTGGGTGGACTGCGGGAGTTGGTGATGGACAGGAAGGCCTGGCGTGCTGTGGTTCATGGGGTCTCGGTGGTTCCTGGGAGGCCGACACGACTGAGCGACTGAACTGAAATGAAATAAAGAAAGGACCTGGAAAGAGTTTGAGTCTATAGTATAAGTTTTCCTACTCTTCAGGATTTATGACTAAACAGGGTGGATTAGGAAAATAGATGCTGTGCCAGACGATTCCACTCCACACCTGGGCTCCACCCTTCCACCTCATTCTCTCCTCCAGGTTCCTAACCCACATTAATCACATCAGAAGCTCCTGTGCAGTCTGGCATCTTTGGGGACTAAACTACAGGCTTGGATAAGCAGAAGGGAAGAGGCTGATGGGAGGGTACTTCTCTGGCAATTTTCTGTTTATTTCTCTGGTTCCTGTCCAGAGAGTTTGCCTTGAACTGGTGGTGTCCCTTTATTGAAGGACGTTGGTTCTCTCAAGATGCCACCCAGTTCTCTTCCTTTTCCTCCCGTTATTCCCTAGCACATAGGTGTGGTGGCAGCTCTGCTACTGTTGGCTTCTGCTTCCTCCTATATTTAGGTACTTCTTTTAATCTTGTGTGTGTGTGTGTGTTAGTCTCTCTGTAAATATACAGTCTTCAAATGATTCTCCTGTATCATCTCTCTCCTGTTGGGATTGACCCAAAAATGTAAAAAAAGGAGTGTGTTGGCTGCCCTAGTGGGGGATTGAAGAAAGGTGCATGAAACTAGCAGACAGAGAAGACCTTTGAATAGAAAAAATTGAAGGAATTTAATGATTTGCATATGTCTATGTGAAAGAAGGTAAAGTGGACGGTGAAGGGCTTTGCTCTTATTAAAGGTATAGTGAACCCTCCATGAAAGCAGCTGAGATGGATCTAAGTTTTAAGAAGAATGTGATGTCTTTATGTCATCTTCATAATCATCATTCTTGTTATTATCAGCAGCCTGGTCTTCCTTCAGTCACTCAGTTATGTCTGACTCTGTAATCCCATGGAATGCAGCACTCCAGGCTTCCCTTTCCTTCACCATCACCTGGAACTTGCTCAAATTCATGTCCACTGAGTCAGTGATGCCATTCAACCATCTCATCCTCTGGTGTCCCCTTCTACTCCTGCCTTCAGGAGCAGGGAAGGCTGCCTTTCCCAGCATCAGGGTCTTTTCTAATGACTCAGCTCTTCCAATCAGGTGGCCACAGTATTGAAGCTGCAGCTTCAGCATCAGTCCTTCCAATGAATATTCAGCATTGATCTTCTTCAGGGTCGACTGATTTGATTACCTTGCAGTCCAAGGGACTCTCAAGAGTGTTCTCCAACACCACAGTTCAAAAGCATCAATTCTTTGTTACCCAACCTTTTTATGGTCCAACTCTCACATTCTTACATGGCTACTAGAAAAACCATCTCTTTAACCTTTGTTGGAAAAGTTTTTTGCCTCTACTTTTAAATACACTGTCTAAGTCTGTCATAGCTTTCCTTCCAAGGAGCAAGTGTCTTTTAATTTCATACCTGCAGTCACCATCTGCAGTGATTTTGGAGCCCAAGAACATCAAGTCTCTCACTCTTTCCATTGTTTCACCATCTATTTGCCATGAAGTGATGGGACCAGATGCCGTGATCTTCGTTTTTTGAATGTTGAACTTTAAGCAAGCTTTTTCACTCTCCTCTTTCACTTTCATCAAGAGGCTCTTTAGTTCTTCTTCACTTTCTGCCGTGAGGGTGGTGTCATCTGCCTACCTGAGGTTATTGATATTTCTCCTGGCAATCTTGATTCCAGTTGTGCTTCATCCAGGCAACATTTTGCATGATGTACTCTGCATTAACTTAAATAAGCAGGGTGACAATATATGGCCTTGATGTACTCCTTTCCCAATTTGGAACCAGCCCATTGTTCCATGTCTGATTCTAACTGTTGATTCTTGTCCTGCAAGAGATTTCTCAGGAGGTAGGTAAGGTGGTCTGGTATTTTCATTTCTTTAAGAATTTTTCAAAGTTTGCTGTGATCCACAGTCAAAGGTTTTAAAACAGTCAATGAAGTAGACGTAGATATTTCTCTGGAATTCTCTTGATTTTTCTGTGATTCAACAGATGTCAGCAATTTGGTCTTTGTTTCTTCTGCTTTTTCTAAATCCAGCTTGAATATCTGGATGTTCTTAATTCATGTACTGTTGAAGACTAGCTTGGAGAATTTTGAGCATTATTTTGCTAGTGTGTGAGATAAGTGTAATTGTGCAGTAGTTTGAACATTCTTTGGCATTTCCCTTCTTTGGGATTGAAATGAAAACTGACGTTTTCCAGTCCTGTGACTACTGCTGAGTTTTCCAAATTTGCTGGTATATTGAGTGCACTATATTAACAACATCATCTTTTAGGATTATCAGTTCAGGTCAGTCAGTCACTCAGTTGTGTCTGACTCTTTGAGACCCCATGGACTGCAGCACACCAGGCCTCCCTGTCCATCACCAACTCCCAGAGCTTACGCACTCATATCCATTGAGTCGGTGATGCCATCCAACCATCTCATCCTCTGTCGTCCCCTTCTCCTCCTACCTTCAATCTTTCCCAGCATCAGGGTCTTTTCAAATGAGTCAGCTCTTCGCATTAGGTGGTCAAAGTATTGGAGCTTCAGCTTCAGCAGTAGTCTTTCCAATGAATATTCAGGACTGATTTCCTTCAGGGTTGACTGGTTTGATCTCCTTGCAGTCCAAGTGACTCAAGAGTCTTCTTCAACACCACAGTTCAAAAGCATCAATTCTTCAGTGCTCAGCTTTCTCTATAGTCCATCTCTCACATCCACACATGACTACTCATAATATATCATTACAATAATAGTAGCAGCACTAGCAACTGCAAAATTCTTAGTAAGAATGTTACATATAGCAGCAGAAGTATTTTTTTTTAATATTCACATTGGAAAGTAATGCCCAGTTTAGGACAAAGCCACATTCTAACATTAGTGGAAAAAACTTATTTTGGAGATATATAAATAAAGAGACAATAAAAGGAATTAGAAAACTAGCTTATATAACATAGAATCCTCAGATAATAACAATAATTTTGAAAGCTAATTATGAGTATTCATTTAGCTGCAAATATTTACTAATTTGAGCTTCCCAGATGGCTCAATGATAATGAATTCACCTGCCAATGCAGGAGGTGTAGCAGACACAGATTTGATCCCTGGTTCAGGAAGACCCCTTGAATAAGTACATGACAACACACTCCAGTATTGTTGCCTGGAGAATCCCATGGACAGAGGAGCCTGGCCGGCTATCATCCATAGGGTCACAAATTGTTGAACACAACAGTGTGACTGAGCATGCATTTCCTGAGACACTGGGCATTCAAGTGAATTCTGAGCTTCCATAGTGGGCAAAGCAGTCAGGGCCTCCTTTTTAACTACTTTTATTCATGAGAGTTTGAATAGCTTATGAATAGATTGTTTTTCTTGTACTTATTCTTGGTTATTCAGTAAAGTCAACTGAGAATTAGTTTAAAAGCTGATCTCATATATCACATATGCCTCTTTCTAATCACAACTTAGTCATCTAGGAAATATTTTTCTTTGATGTATGCATGTCTGTTAAACATGCATGAAGATCCTTTTTCCACATAGGCCATTAGAGAGCATTGAGTGCATGCTATACAGTAGGTCCTTGTTGGTTATCCATATTATATATAGTGTGTATATGTCAATCCCAATATCCAAACTAATCCCTCACTCCTTTGTAGATCAACTATACTCCAATGAAAATTTTAAAAATAAAGAAAAAAAAAGATACATGAAGAAAGGAAAAGGATGCTGTCAGTTATCAAGTTAACAAAGTTAAGCATGAAAAGATTAAAACTGGGATGCAAAATAAACAAACATTTTTCAGTTTTTAAAGCTTGTATTTCTCTACAGTTCTAGCCATCCTGTATTATATTTAGAAACCAAACATAATAGTTGGAATTAGTGTTTGTTCCTTTGAAATTGATTAACAGTTTACTTCATTTTTTCTCACCAATTCCCTTTCTTTTGTTATGTGAAATATTGGCATGTCAAATAATTTTTACTCTTAGATTGACAAAATAATACAAATATTATTTTTAGGTTGAAAAGATAATGGTTAGTAAATGCAATTAGTTTTGAATTTGTAGAATTTTCTGTATTTTTAATTTGATGATGAAAGTAATCTTATCACTTAGGCCTGATTTCCAAATTCCTTTTAAAATATTATTTATGAGAGAAAAAGTATTAAAAATAGAGATTGATCACATGGGTGTTCCTTTTCCTTCTACCTACTAACTAAAGGAATAAAATAGTTATAAACTTATAACAATGGGGATAAAGAGGAAGCTACTAGAAGATGTGTTCTATCAAAACAAAGGAGTAAATTCAGAAAGGAAAAACATGAATGATCAGGATACAGTATAACCAACACAGAGGCTGAGAGAATTCACAGGACAGCCATATGGCATCCAAGGGAGGAGCAGTCTGGATCAGCACAGAAGGACTGAAACTTTAAGGGAGATGACCACTAGTAAAATGCATACATCTATTGCGCATGTGAGTAACACATTTGGACATTTGGAATCTGGTGACCACATTTCAATAAGAATGCTGGGGAAATTACCAGTGAACTCACTAAAACTTAAAAGTTATTTCTTACATGTATTACATAGTTACATTAATTAGTCTTTTGGGGGAAAAAGGAGTATAAAATATTAAATCAGTTTTTCAAAAATGGAAAAACAATAGCATAACTGTTAATATGGCAGAAACTTAAAGTTAATAATAAGAAGGCTTTAGAGGCAAAGACATTTTTATAAACTATGCATGAATCCCTTTAATGAACTTCAACTTATTTCTCTATAAGGATCTGCAAGAAGACATTTCCAAAGGAAAAGTCTATTCTCATAATGGTCTAGTCCTAACAACAAGTGGAGCATGTCTAGAAGCAATTTTCCACTGGACTTGGGGCTGGTGACAAGCTAGTGATAAGAAGGAGGACAAACAAACAGTAAGGACAGCAACAGATATCCAAAGTAGCTAGCTGAGCACACCTCACAATAAAAAACAGCAACAAAGGCCTAACTTTTAGAAGGTGAAAACTTCCAAAATAAAGATTGTACAAGTTCTTGCAAAATTCATGCCGTATCTTGATCACCATAGTGCAGTGACTATGTGAAACCAGATTCCCCACGTTGCTCTGGTCAGACACTAACTGTGGGATGGAATGGGTTGTACCAAAGATGTAATACATTTTGTTACATGTTAGATAAATGTTGAACTTTCCCTAATCCCTATACATAGGAAAACAAGGGTGATTAGGAATTCTTCCCACTGTGAGTTCCAGGAAAGAACTAACTCTAAGAACCACACTTGCCCTAAATAATCTAGGTGGGACTTGGGGGCAGCCCTCAGGTTAACCTTGGACAAGGCTGGATACACATCCCCTTCTTTGTCTCTTCAATGAGTAGCTGACCAATCTGGACAAAATGCCCCTTAGTTTGACATTACCAAATATCAGCCAGGCTTCTCTCTTCTAAGGGCTCTGACTTTTGACCCACCCTAAATTTTAAGCAAGCATTGGGAACTCAGCAGATACTGGAGTGAGAAACAGCTCTCTCCACTCCCAATGTCTTGTCCTGAGAACTGGCTGACAGCAAAACAGACACTTCCTGCTCAACTACTTCATCATACCTCCTGCTCAACAAAAAGAATCAGTAATAAGAATAAGAGGAGTTTTATTTGAGCCAACTGAGAACTAGCCCAGAGCTGGCTTCCCAGATAACTCAAAACTGCTCCGGAGAAGCAGGGTTTTCAGCAAAGCTGTATGTCTTATCAGGACAAACAACATTAAATGAATCAGAGACGCATTTCTCCAAAGTTTCAAAAAAACAGGTCAGCACTTTCATGTACAGCACATGCAGGATGGCCTTGGCACTTAAGAGGGGAGTCAGTTTTCACATGGACCGTCTTTACTTGTGGTCGGTGTGCCCTTTTCTTTAATAATTAAAGCAGGGACTTTCCTGGTGGTCCAGTGGTTAAGAATCCTCCTGCCAATGCAGGGGACATGGGTTTGATCCCTGGTTCAGAAACTAAGATCTCACGTGCCTATGCTCCACAAGAGGAGAAGTCACTGCAGTGAGAAGGCCATGCACCAAAACTAGAGAGTAGCGCTCACTTGCAGCAGTTAGAAAAAGCCCGAACACAGCAGTGAGGAGCTCGTGTGCTGCAACCAAGACCCAGCACAGCCATGAACACATAGACATAACTAAAGCCGAGAGATAGTGTACGTTTGATGGGGTACAGACAGGCTGTCTCAAGTTAACTCATGCATAAGCCTGAATGACTTCCCTGTGTCTTAATATAGGAAACTTTATTTCATTTCCTACAAATGAGAACTTTTCTGCCTAATGTTTGAAAAACGTACAGGATTTACAATGGAAAATTTTCTGTATGGTAATTGTCACTTTTCCCTTATCCCAGCAGTCTTTTTGAATAAAGTCTCTCATTTCATTCTGAACTGGTCATTTGCTTGACAAAAGAATCTCCAAGTCTGGAGCCTTTTAGAGAAATGAACATTTTCTCCAACTCTCTTCACTTTCCTTTTCAAAGTGACAATAAAATTCAACTTTATTAATTTCAGGGCATAGCTAATATACTTAAAAATAAGTGTTAAATTTGTTTGGTAAAATTATGGATGAAGATTTAGCAGTTTGTCTTTTTAATTTTTTTTTAATTTATTAAATGCCAAGGACTTCATTAAGTATGTATCTTACAGCAGTAGAGTAGGTATTACTACTTAGACCCACTTTACAAATGAAGTGAAGTGAAGTGAAAGTTACTCAATTGTGTCTGAATCTTTGAGACCACGTGAACTGTATAGTCCATGAAATTCACCAGACAAGGTTACTGGAGTGGGTAGCCTTTCCCTTCTCCAGGGATCTTCCTAACCCAGGGATCAAACCCAGGTCTCCCACATTTCAGGTGGATTCTTTACCAGCTGAGCCACACAAATGAGGGAATTTAAATTGAATGAGGCTTACAGTGAGATACAAGCCACTCAACTACTGTATGGCAGGCCTAAGATTTTAACCGAAGTTTGTCCAACACCAGATTGGATGCACATCTGTGTTTATTACACTCACTTTTTACTAGTCATCTGGAATTTTGGAATGACAGAACAGTCAAGTATTTTATATATTCAGTTCAGTTCAGTTGTGTCTCTTTGCAATCCCATGTACTGTAGCACACCAGGCTTCCCTGTCCATCACCAATTCCTGGAGCTTGCTCAAGCTCATATACATGGAGTTGGTAATGCCACCCAGCCATCTCATCCTCTGCTATCCCCTTCTCCTCCTGCCTTCAATCTCTCCCAGCAACAGGGTATTTTCCAATGAGTCAGTTCTTCACATCAGTGGCCAAACTATTGGATCAGGTGGCCAAATTATCTTATATATTAATTGGTGGTATTTTAGTAATCTCTAATATTTAGCAGTAGAGAACATAGCAATCACCCTTATAAATAGATTTAGGGGTTAAAATTTAGTTATTAATTTTATTAAAGGGATGGGTATGAGTATGATCACTTGTGGAGGAAATACAGGATTTAAATAAAACACAAATGATTAAGAGTGAAACCCTGGACAACACGGCTGTTTAAGAGCTAGTCCGAGAATGAGGAAGTTAGGACAGTGTTTTTGAAAGAGTAGCTGGAAAACCAGAAGAAAGTGCAATCACTGAAGGCAGAGGAATGTGGAATTTCAAGGATGAGATGGTCAATTGTAAAATGCAGGAAACTGACATGAAAAAAGGATTATACAACTTTTTCACTTAGTAATTAGGCCTTATTAATACCTCTGGCAAAGATAGTTTAGATGAAAGATTAAGAGCAAAATGTAGAGGTATGAAAGGGTGAGGTGAGGAGGTGTGGACCCAGAATATAAACTATATAAATTAGCCCCATGTGGAGCCATGGCCATGAAGGGAAGTGTAGGACGATGTACCTATAAGACTAGATGTAGGGAGATGCAGGCATAAGGAAAGTTCACTGCTGCTGCTGCATAGTCACTTCAGTTATGTCCTATTCTGTTCGACCTTATGGACTGCAGCCTGCCAGGCTCCTCTGTCCATGGGATTCTCCAGGCAAGAGTACTTAAAGGGGGTTGCTATGCCCTCCTCCAGAGGATCTTCCTGACGCAGGGATCAAACGCAGGTCTCCTGCATTGCAGGCAGGTTCTTTACTGCTGAACCACCAGGGAAGCCAAGAAAAGTTCATTATTTAACACATACTAAATGTAAGCAGACTTGCATACTGAATTTAAGAAACAAGTCTGAAGGAAGATGGTGAAGATAACATACACAAAAGAGAAATAATTTGACTGGAGACTAGAGATTGTCATACAGAATGACCTGAGTCAGAAAGAGAAAAATAAATATTGTATATTAACACATATGTGTGGAATATGGGGAAATTGTATAGATTATTTTATTTGCAAAGCAGAAATAGAGACACAGACATAGGGAACAAATTCATGGACACCAGGCAGGGAGAGGGGAGGGCAGGATGAGTTGGGAGAGTGGGGCTGATGGGCAGACACTACTGGTACTGTGTATAAAACGGATAACTAGTGAGAACTTACTGTGTAGCACAGGGACGGTGCTCACTGCCCTCCGGTCGCCTAAATGGGAAGGGAAATCCAAAAATAAGGTATATAAGCGTACACGTGACTGATTCACTTTGCTGTGCAGTGGAAACCAACACAGGCTCAGATGGCGAAGAATCTGCATGCAATGTGACAGACCTGGATTCAATCCCTGGGCTGGGAAGATTCCCTGGAGGAGGGCATGGCAACCCACTCCAGTAGAGAACCCCACAGACAGAGGACCTGGGCGGGCTACAGTCCTTGGGGTCACAAAGAGCTGGACACAACTGAGCAGCTAAGCACAGCAAAGTGCAGAAACTGACAACATTGTAATGCAACTATACCCAATAATTTTTTTTTTAATGTGGAGTAAGTTCACTGAACAGGCAGCAGATAATGAAATCCAGGTTACATGTGGAGTGATTGGCCATTAAGATTAAAAAATCAGAAGGAAAGAGAAAGTGATGAAGTTAAATTAGAATGATATTAAGAGAAAGATGTGGGGTTTCATATCTAATGGACTATCTTTTCTCACAGAAGTCAGGAAAATGGTCATATGCTGAGAGAGGCGGATGATACATAGCTGGATTGGTGACGATTTGAGAGAACTGCGGGGAGAACTGCAGAAAATGCACTCAGAATTTCCGGATGCTAACTGGGTGCTGCATCTTAACAGTCAGTTAAAGATTATGAGTAGTTAGTCACACTTTCTTGTTGTAGCATTCAGCTTCTAAAATGAAATTTCTTACTTCACGTACAGCTATTTTTTCCATCACTTTCAATAGCAGTGAATGTACATAATTTGAGGATAAATTCTTAGTTCGTCTCACTTTATTTAAAAAACTGGAAGTCAAATCTGTTTGAAATGTTAAGGTTATTTAAATGCATGAAATTTTACATCCGTAATTATGTAAATTAGAAAACTCTGTGTCCCTAGATTTGATAGAAATGTTAGCTGAATGAAACTGTCTTCATTTATTGTTGCTTTGGGCCAAGGATCTAGGTATGCATTTTGATCTGATGATTTAAATCCAAATTGGCATGTATTAAAAAAAAATCTGGCCAATAAATCTTTTTGGTCCTATTTATTTATTCATTTATTTATTTATTTTTCTGAGCCAAAGGTATATGAATGTTAACTTTTGTCTTGAAAGCTGTCATCATAAAAAATTTCAGTCTTTTTTTTTTTTATTATTCCTTCACTGTCTAAATAAAGATTAAGTTGAAAAAAGCTACAAGCGTTGCTTTAAAGTACACTATAGAGATATTATCTGGTTTCTTTCTCTGCAGGCATTAAGTAAACATTAACACTGGCTTCATCTTCTATAGTAAATCCTATCCCAGTCAGGTTTTATTTCAGATGGGCTCTTATAGCTTTAAAGAACAAAAGCTCCTTTTGAAATGCAAATGATTACCTTTTGAAAGGATCATGTAACTCAAACAGCTTTAGAGAATTATTAGATTTTAAATGTAACCTTAAGGGATATAAAATATAATACATTATTTATTAATTGTCAGATTCACATAGTTTACAGTACCTAACATAATTTCAATATGTACTGTGTTGTTTCTAAGACTGCATTTTTAAAATAAGTATGTGAAGTGAAATCGCTCAGTCATGTCCAACTCTTTGCGACCCCATGGACTGTAGCCTATTACCCTCCTCCATCCATAGGATTTTCCAGCCAAGAGTACTGGAGTGGGTTGCCATTTCCTTCTCCAGAGGATCTTCCTGACCCAGGGATTGAACCCAGGTCTCCCACATTGTAGGCAGACACTTTACCATCTGAGCCACGAGGGAAGTCCAAATAAGTATACTCTAAGGTAATTGACTTGAGGGATTATGCAGCTCATAGATATGGATGGACTAATGTTAGGTTTACTGCAAAGAGATGTGTAGTAAAATTTCTAAAATATGAAGCAGTTGACTCAGTTTGATATATTTAATTATAAAATATCTTGTGGCTACCTACTATGTGCATGCTAAAACTAAAGAAAAAGATGCATTTGTTTTGTTTTTAGTTTCACTTAGGACTTCCCTGTTGGCTTACATGGTGAAGGATCAGCCTGCCAATGTGGGAGACCGAGGTTCGCTCCCCTGGTCGGGCAGATCCCTGGAGAAGGAAATGGCAACCCACTCCAGTACTCTTGCCTGGAGAATCCCATGGACAGAGGAGCCTGGCAGGCTACAGTCCATGGGGTCACAAAGATTGGACATGACTGTTCAACTAACACACAGCCTTAGATGAAAAGAAATAATTTATTAGGCAAGTAAGCCATGGAAGGATTCACGGTACAAATTATTTTGAGGATTGTCTTCCAAATAATGGTGTTGCTTATACTAATATTTGCTAACAAGACCAGAAAAGATGTTTCATACACTTTTGTCAGTGCCAATAAGATAATAATCATAAAAATGTGTTACTCTGCTCCTTAGAATGTCTTGTGTCAGATGATGGTATATTGGATGGGCATGCCAGATAGCTTGTGCTAAGTGGGCATGGATTAAATATATCTAGATAGTCCTTTATGTGGAAGCAGGAAGGACATGAAAGTTCCAAAGGCAGACTCTCTAATCATGACTGACAGAGGAACTGGATTTCGGTTATTTGCTACTAAGAAGCCATTAAGAGGGAGAAGGAAATGGCGACCCACTCCAGTGTTCTTGCCTGGAGAATCCCAGGGATGGCAGAGCCTGGTGGGCTGCTGTCTATGCCAGTCGCACAGAGTTGGACACGACTGAAGTGACTTAGCAGCAGCAGCCATTAGGAGGGCCGTCTCTGGTGGCTCAGAGGTTAAAAAAAAAAAAAGCTGTCTGCAATGCAGTAGACTCAGGTTTGATCCCTGGGTCAGGAAGATCCGTTGAAGTAGAGCGTGGCAACCCACTCCAGTGTTCTTGCCTGGAGATCCCCACGGACAGAGGAGCGTGGTGGCTACATTCCACAGGGTGGCAAAGAGCTGGACACGACTGAGCGACTGAACGCAGCACACCAGCAATTAGAAGGGCCTCCCTGGTGGCCCAGATGGTAAAGCTGCCTGCAATGTTCCATCCTTGGGTTGGGAAGATCCCTTGGAGAAGGCAATGGCTATCCACTCCAGTATTCTTACTGGGAACCATGGACAGAGGTGCCTGGCGGGTTACAGCCCATGGGATCAAGGAGTCGGACACAACTGAGCAACTTCCATACACACACAGCCGTTGGGAAGCACTGAGCGGGCCATTTGGTGATACTGTGGAAAAGTGGAGAGCAGGGCAGGTGGGTTGGATGGGCACCCATGGCTGCATTATGCCATTTTGTCTAATCACTGTAGCTTAATACTTACATATGCTACTTTCCAAGGTTCCATGGGTCAAATTTAAGTAGTTCGAATATCTCACCAGTTGATTGACAGAGATGAGACAAACTCTTCAACTTTTGATTATTTCCTCTGGAGTTTGATAAGGTCTTTAGCTAATATAGTCCAAGGAGACTAAAGTCTTGGCACCTACAAGCCAGTTCAAAAACAGGCCACAGTGGAAGTGCAAAGGCTCTAGAGTCAATAGTTTTAATACAGAGGAAAGCTCAATCAAACGATGCTTGATTTTAGACAATTAGCAAATGCAAGGACTTTCAATTTTCATACGTGGTTTACACACATTATTCCAAGAATCCACCATTACATAACACCAAAATAGGCAACTTCCAATTATAATTCCTCAGTTTTCCATTTTATCCACCTAAATCTGGGAATCATTTCAAAATAGAGGGGTTTTTTGCCCAGTTTTATTAAACATTTTTACTTTACATAGGAGTATAGCAGATTAACAAAGTTGTGATAGTTTTCAGGTGAACAGCAAAAGGGTTCAAACATACATATACACCTATTCCTTCTCCCCCAAACTCCATTCATATACAAAAATAGACATTTTGATATCTAAAAGTTTTTTATGATAAGTAGAACTATGTCTATTTAATATGATACATTTTAGGAAGGTAAAAGACAATGAATTTAAGAATAAGCTTTTGTTAATTTATATATCACAAATGCATAATTTACCGTTAACTTTATTTTCATGTTAATATACCCTCTAGGAAATATTTTCTATTCCTGAGATGAAGTAATCTGGATTCAAACTTTGGAGAATTCCACTACTGAATCGGAGTGCTAACATCCTAGAGTGGGTCAGGTGACACTATGACCAAGTCAGAAATAGTAAAAATAAACTCAAATTCTATGATGCCACTGCTTTTAAACAATGATATACATGATGTAACCATGCTATAAATATATTACTCATTCAAATTATTAAATCATCAATGCTTTCAAAAATGAGATGCTTTGTTGCTCAGTTGAAAATATTATTCTTGATCTTTGTAACAATTTCCAATAGAGTTGACCATTTCACCCTCAAAACTCTTTTAGATAATCATGGTTGACCTGCTGAATGACTATCATATTTCACAAAGGAAAATGTGCCAACATCATTTTTTTATTTGTAAATGGATCATTGATATGCCTCAGTTCAGTTCAGTCGCTCAGTCGTGTCCAACTCTTCACAACGCCATGGACCGCAGCATGCCAGAACTCCCTGTCCATCACCAACTTCCAAAGTTTACTCAAACTCATGTCCATGGAGTCGGTGATGCCATCCAACAATCTCATCCTCTGTCATCTCTTGTCCTCCCTCCTCAATCTTTCCCAACATCAGGGTCTTTTCAAATGAGTCAGCTCTTCGCATCAGGTGGCCAAAGTATTGGAGTTTCAGCTTCAACATCAGTCCTTCCAGTGAACACTCAGGACTGATCTCCTTTAAGATGGACTGGTTGGATCTCCTTGCAGTCCAAGAGACTTTCAAGAATCTTCTCCACCACCACAGTTCAAAAGCATCCATTCTTCAGGGCTCAGCTTTCTTTATAGTCCAACTCTCACATCCATACATGGTCACTGGAAAAACCATAGCCTTGATTAGATGGACCTTTGTTGGCAAATTAATGTCTCTGCTTTTTAATATGCTGTCTAGGTTGGTCATAACTTTCCTTCCAAAGAGTAAGTGTCTTTCAATTTCATGGTTGCATTTAACATCTGCAGTGATTTTGAAGCCCCCCAAAATAAAGTGTGTCACTGTTTCCACTGTTTCCCCATCTATTTGCCATGAAGTGATGGGACCAGATGCCATGATCTTAGTTTTCTGAATGTTGAGCTTTAAGACAACTTTTTCACTCTCCTCTTTCACTTTCATCAAGAGGCTCTTTAGTTCTTCTTCACTTTCTGCCATAAGGGTGCTGTCATCTGCATATCTGAGGTTATTGATATTTGTCCTGGTAATCTTGATTCCAGCTTGTGCTTCATCCAGCACAGCATTTCTCATGATGTACTCTGCATACAAGTTAAATAAAAGAAAGAAAGTGAAGTCACTCAGTCGTGTCCAACTCTTTGCAACCCCATGGACTGTAGCCTACCAGTCTCCTCCGTTCATGGAATTTTCCAGCCGAGAGTACTGGAGTGGGTTTCCATTTTCTTCTCCAGGTGATCTTCCCAACCCAGGAATTGAACCTGGGTCTCCCGCATTGCAGGCAGATGCTTTACCATCTGAGCCACCAGATAAGCAGGGTGACAATATACAGCCTTAACATACTCCTTTTCCTACTTGGAACCAGTCTATTGTTCCATGGCCAGTTCTAACTTGCTTCCTGAGCTGCATACAGATTTCTCAAGGGGCAAGTTAGGTGGTCTGGTATTCCCATCTCTTTAAGAATTTTCCACAGTTTGTTGTATCCACATAGTCAAAGGCTTTGGCATAGTCAATAAAGCATAAGTAGATGTTTTTCTGGAACTCTCTTGCTTTTTTGATTATCCAGGAGATGTTGGTAATTTGATCTCTGGTTCCTCTGTCTTTTCTTAAACCAGCTTGAACATCTGGAATCTATGGTTTATGTATTGCTGAAGTCTGGCTTGGAGAATTTTGAGCATTACTTTACCAGAGTGTGACATGAGTGCAATTGTGTGGTAGTTTGAGCATTCTTTGGTAATACCTTTCTTTGGGATTGGAATGAAAACTGACCTTTCCCAGTCCTGTTACCACTGCTGAGTTTTCCAAATTTGCTGGCATATTGAGTGCAGCGCTTTCACAGCATCATCTTTTAGGATAGCTCAACTGGAATTCCATCACCTCCACTAGCTTTGTTCATAGTGATGCTTCCTAGGGCCTGCTTGACTTTACATTCCAGTATATTTGGCTCTAGGTGAGTGATCACACTATTATGGTTATCTGGGTCATGAAGATCTTTTTTGTACAGTTCTTCTGTGTATTCTTGCCACCTCATCTTAATATCTTCTGCTTCTGTTAGGTCCACACCATTTCTGTCCTTTATTGAGCCCATCTTTGCATGAAATGTTCCCTTGGTATCTCTAATTTTCTTGAAGAGATCTCTAGTCTTTCCCATTCTATTGTTTTCCTCTATTTCCTTGCACTGATCACTGAGGAAGGCTTTCTTATTTCTCCTGGCTATTCTTTGGAGCTCTACATTCAAATGGGTATATCTTTCCTTTTTTCCTTTGCCTTTCACTTTTCTTTTCACAGCTATTTGCAAGGCCTCCTCAGAGAACCATTTTGGTTTTTTGCATTTCTTTTTCTTAGGAATTGTCTTGATCCCTGTCTCCTGTACAATGTAATGAACCTTCATCCATAGTTCATCAGGGACTCTGTCTTTCTGATCTAATCCCTCAAATCTATTTCTCACTTTCACTGTATAATCATAAAGGATTTGATTTAGGTCATACCTGAATAGTCTAGTGGTCTTTCCTACTGTCTTCAATTTGAGTCTGAATTTGGCAATAAGGAGTTCATGATCTGAGCCACAGTCAGCTCTCAGTCTTGTTTTTGCTGACTGTATAGAGCTTCTCCATCTTTGGCTGCAAAGAATGTAATCAATCTGATATATAATATAATCAATATGCCTAGAGAAAAACAAACTAAAGTGAACTGAACTAGATTGGGTAGTTTCATTTCATGGAGAAATAAAAGCTAAAATTTACATTTTCATTTCTAGTAGAGGATTTTGCTACATAGTGGCTAAAACCTTAGTTGACAGAATAGAACATCAAATCATGTAAGTCATCATGCACACCATTTGGGCTAACAGCAAAGCAGGCAAAGATGTGGCTTCTCTCACTGGAACAAATCAGTGGGATTTAACTGGGAGACTAAATTGGGATTTACTTAGTACATAACTGATACACTTGGATCTTCCTTTGACATTTCCTTTGGTTCCAATTTTTTGAGCAGTTTCCTCACCAACAAATATAAACCATAAGCTGTATGCAACTCTAAGTCATTAGCTGTATCTATAACTATGAAGCTCTGGAAAATGATTCTATTTCAAAGGCAATAAGCTTTGAAATTTCCCAGAGGATTCCAGAAACCAGTTGTTACAAGATAAATTGATCTAAGATAATTGAAAGAAAGTTGGGCACTAAGATTTACAGCCAATAGGTGCAAAGATCAACAGAACAGACATTCCTTCAAGTCAAAGAATAGATTCAGTGTTTGTAAAGGAATATGTCATAGAACAGCTTATAGAACTTTCAGAGTGAATGCTAAAATAAAGAAAATATCATTTTTATTATGAATGTACAATTATGCACATATGTGTGTAAATATATATATGCATTATATTTATTTGCATATAGAAAGAAAGAGAATATAACCATTTTAAATAAGAAGATGGCATAATTATTCCTATTGACATAATGGTCTTCGGTGGTGGCTCAGATATTAAAGAATCAGCCTGCAATGTAGGACACCTGGGTTCAATCCCTGGGTCAGGAAGATTTCCTAGAGAAGGAAATGGCAACACCCTGCAGTATTCTTATCTGGAGAATCCCCTGGACAAGAGGATCCTGGTGGGCTATAGTCCATGGGGTCGCAAAGAGTTGGACACACATGCATTGTCATAAAACTGTGGCAAACTGTGTACCTCTTAAATAATTGTACCTTATAAAATGGACTGCATGCATGCATGCTAAGTCACCTCAGCCATGCCCAACTCTGTGCGACCCCATAGATGGCAGCCCACCAGGTTCCCCTGTCCCCGGGATTCCCCAGGCAAGAATACTGAAGTGGGTTGCCATGTCCTTCTCCAATAAAGTGGACTAGGTTTTGACTAACTTTCAACTTACTTTCACCATGCTTCATTTCCATAAATAATGCCAGTTATTTAAGCATTTGGATAGTGAAAAATGAGATGAAAGATTTTGGAAGGAAATATGGTATGACTCACTGAATAGTCAGAGAAAGTGAGTAAGACAGCTAGGTCATTACAGGGCCATTTTACATAATGCAGCAGCAGTACATTTTTAAACAATGGTGACAATGCTGATAGATCCTAAATTGTAAGTCTGCAAAATTAATAAAATAATGACAAGTGATGTTTTAGTGATATATACAGCTAGCTCTGAAAAGTAGGATTAGGGGATGCTGTCTAGCTACACTACACATGTGTAAGGAGATTTGTCACTAAATCTAATGAATATTTTTATTAGTGGTTAACTCACTCTTTCCATTTGTTGTCTTTGATTAGGACAGCATACTGAATCAAGGGACAGCTAGATAATAGAAAGCCAGAGTATTGAGCAACATTGACTTATTCGCTAAACAAGCCTTTATCTACTACCTGGTAGGTCTCTGGTGCTGTGCGCCTTGCTACAGGTGTAACCAACAGGGACTAAGACAGACGCGGGGCCCTACCTCCAGCTGACTCTGTAGAGTGTGGGGAGGGAGCCACATGTAGACAGCTCCCACATAGTGTGCTGGGTACTTAGCAGCAGGTATGCAGTCCTGTGGGGAATGAGATGAACGGCATCAAACACACATCCTTCAGGGCCTACCGGGCATTTATGGACAAGTTGGAGTGAGCCAGGAGGAGAGGAAGGTGGCGTCTGCACCTGTGCTTTGCTTAGCATTACTGCTGACCAGGTGCTATGAAAAACTTCCCATCCAGAAGGACTGAATTCTTTATCATGAATTTAGAAATAGGCAGGAAACAGTACTGTAAAGGCAGTGTCATTGGGTGGTTATTACTCTGCTCAACTGATGCTCTGATAAACAGGTGAATAAGAGCAGAGGCAGTTGCCAGCTAGAAGCCAAGGGTAAAAGTTCAAGGCCTCCTTGGCAGGGTATAAAGGGGTATTCATCATCTGCAGCAGAAAAGTAGAGAAAGCTCCTGTGAATATCAAATTCTCAATCAAGGTAGATTACCCATATGAAGACTAGGGTCCTACTCAGAAAGCATGGCGTTGGTACATGTATGAATGGGTAAAAAGTCTTGAATCTTTCATTTTCCCAGAACTCTGTGAGCTTGCAGAAGTCACTCACTTTTATGCACTAAGGGCTGGAGCTCTGCCATTGCTTGAAGATGATGCAAGTGTCTCTTGTTTACAAGATGACATTCACTCTGTCAAGACATGCCCACAAATGGCCAAGTGCATGGGTAAGTGTCAAGATAACTTGGTTGGGGATGCAGTGGGTCCAGTAATGGAGGAAAGGCCCTGTGAAACCGCAGGACCCAGACATCACAAACTGGCAGGAGATGTGAAAGTAAATACAGGACTGAATTCTGAGGGTACTGGATGAAGAGAGGTCTAATTTAATTTTAAATAATAAGTATGTTATTGATATAAAGTGGTCCTTTTCAGATGTATGATTTAATACCCCAGCAAGGGCCCTGGAAAATGAAGCATACAGTCTAGAATATCCCATAAGGGTGGAAAAATTGTGTTCTATATAAGAATAAATGCTGGCCTGATTTGGTGTGAGAGACTGTGGAAATCTGGATTAAAGGCAGAGGTGGGCAGGTTAGTATATAGGTATTAAAGTGCATTTAATAAATTTAATTATCAATTTAATAATTAAATTTAATTTGTTAATTTAATAATTAAAGTGCATGCGAGCCTGAAAATTTACCCAAGACTATACTTCATTATGCATCCTAGATGAGGCACTATTTTTCAAAGCAATGGTGAGTTAGTATCGAGAAGGAGCGCAATTATCAATTTATGATAGGACTGATGAGGAAGACACCATTGGAAACCTGAGCTTGCAAATAACAAAAAGTATATAAAAGCTGTCCCCTGCACCCACCCCTCCGCCCCCCACCCCCAGCCCCCGGCACCAAAGGAGGCCTGGCTGCAGTATTTAACTGTGGAGGCAATTATTGCAATGAAGGGAAGCCAATAACCTACAACAAATATAGAAATACAGGAAACTGTTAACAATGCATGTATCCCTCAAGCAACAAATGAGGGTACTGCTCAATCTGTGAGATCAGAATTAAGGAAGGACCAACAGGTTGCTGAAGATGATCTCTCTAATTAAAAAGATAATAATAAAACCACAATTATTTCTTCTCTCCCACCCTTCTTCCTTCCCTTCCTTCTCTTTTTCCTTAGATTTTTAATAGACTTTACCCACTGAAGCAGAGGCTGGTTCCCCAAAGGGCTGCTTTTACATGTTTTCTGCCTAGCATAGTGATAGGGGCCTTAAGATTTGGCTATTCTTTCTTTCTGTTGATTTTAATTATTTCCCAGTTCAAAACCTATGTCACCTTCGTCCTCTTCACTTCTGAGGGCTATTATTTCTGAGTATTTATTCGTGTTGTATCCTTGGGTCTCATCTTCCCCTTGGTTGGAGTGTGTGAGGTTAGACCCCTATAAATTAAGGAAGGCAAAGGGTCAGCTGATCCCATATAGACTTGCAGCCTACACTCTCTTCCATCTTTCATACTTTGATGGACCCCAACTCTCTACCATAGCTGCTGTCTCCCTGCCCAAATCTCTCTGGTATCCTTCAAGACAAATCATCTTTCTTCTAGACTCACACATGCTGTAGGTTACAACTGTTCCACCTAAATGAGTTATCCCCCTCCATATCTCCTCTACTGCTCTCCTTGTTCTTGAGGAGATATATTGAAAAGATTTCTTACCCTCTTGCCTGTCCTATCAGATTCACAAAAATAAGTATTTTGGGAGAATTAGACACTCTCTTCTAAGTGACTATCTTTTTCAAATCTATGCAAAGCCCTTAGTAAAGCAGGAACATGAAAGAGAGCTGATCTTCCCTTCCAGAAGTGAATATGTGGATTTTCAATAGTAAATAAGAGGAGGAGGGGGAGAAGGTGAGGGTGGGATGTTTCGAAAGAACAGCATGTATATTATCTGTGGTGAAACAGACCACCAACCCAGGTGGGAGGAATGAGTCAAGTGCTCGGGCCTGTTGGGCTGGGAAGATCCAGAGGAATCGGGTGGAGAGGGAGGTGGGATGGGAGACCGGGATGGGGAATTCGTGTAACTCTATGGCTGATTCACATCAATGTATGACAAAACCCACTGAAAAATAAAAAAATAAAAAATAAATAAAAAAAAAAATAAGAGGAGGAGGGAACTGTCTAGGGCAGGAACCCAAGTGTTCTCAAACCTTAGGTTGCATAGGACAAGACTTAATCCATATAGGTAAGCACCCTCCTCAGAACTTGGAGGTTTCAGTGTTTGAAATGCAACACTTGGTGATATTTCAGATTTAAAATAATGCAGATAAAGTATATTTCTGAGGATGGAGGTATATTTTGTATAATGATGTGAAAGATCAGTGTCAATTCCAAACTGAGGACATGGATAGACACACCCATTGATCTATATTGAGCAAATGTACCCTGTAAGACAGTGTAGATAAATTGGGGTCTTCTCCAAAGTCTACTCTTCAAGGAGATTCTCAAAAAAAAGTTTCACAGGGGGAGTTTATACTAGAATGAAATTTTATTTCCCACTTTCTCTTCTAAAGCTGTGTGCTCACTCACTCATACTTCCAAACAATGGCTGTTGCAATCTAGATTGATAAAAGTGTTC
Source organism: Muntiacus reevesi (assembly GCF_963930625.1). NCBI lineage: Eukaryota > Metazoa > Chordata > Mammalia > Artiodactyla > Cervidae > Muntiacus > Muntiacus reevesi. The sequence continues at coordinate 3,604,462 of NC_089264.1, forward strand.
TCTTATAGGAAAAGCAGATAATTTTAGTAAGTAACTTATTTTGTATTTTATATCTATAAGTACACAATGGGATGAGGCAAGCTATTTTACTCATTTACAGACAGAGGGGTGTCAGAGAAAGTTTTCCCTAACAACACTTTAAGAGACATTGATAGATTTCGGGGGAATAAAGAAGAAACCATTCTACACCGTATCTCTTGTGTGTGAATATGATCAATCAGTTCATTAGCAATGATTTCATTTCTGGTACTGGACCATCTCTATTTGACTTTGAAATGTTAGCATAATTACCAAAATAAAATAAACATCAAGTTTAATGTTGTTAGATCATTATACAATAGGGTTCTCTCACAGCATCTAATCAATATTGGCTAGAATAGCAGATGAGTGTCAGTTTGATTTGGGTTTTCTGCATTCAGAATGATGTTTCTGCTTTTTGCCTGGCAGATGTAGGCAGCATGACCTGAGTCGGTGTAGCTGATTGACCCATTGGAGTCATGTCATACTCAATCCAACGGCAACTCTCCCATATCTCCAGTTTAAATGAAGAGATTGCTAATCTTTCTGATTCTATTGTTTTCCTCTTCTTTTCACTGTTCATTGAAGAAGGCCTTCTAATCTCTCCTTATGATTCTCTGGAATTCTGTGCTCAATTGGGTATATCTTTCCCTTTCTCCCTTGCTTTTTGTTTCTCTTCTTTCCTCTGCTATGTGTAAAACCTCCTCAGACAACCCCTTTGCCTTCTTACATTCCTTTTTCTTTGGGATGGTTCTGGAAGCTGCCTCCTGTATAATGTTATGAACCTCTGTCCATAGTTCTTCAGGCAATCTGTTTACCAGACCTAATCCCTTGAATCTATTAGTCTCCTCCACTGAATAATCATAAGGGATTTTATTTAGATCATACTTGAATGGTTTATTGGCTTTTCCGAGTTTCTTCAGTTTAAGCCTGAGTTTTACAATAAAGAGCTCATAATGTGAGCCACAGGCAGCTCCAGGTCTTGTATTTGCTGACTGTATAGAGCTTCTCCATCTCCACTTGCAAAAAGTATAATCAATCTGATTTCAGTATTGACCATTTGGTCATGTACATGTTTTGAATCATCTCTTGTGTTTTTGGAAAAGTGTGTTTGCTATGACTAATGATTCTCTTGACAATACTCTGTTGGCCTTTGCCCTACTTCATTTTGTACTCAAGGCCTAACTTGCCTGTTGCTCCAGGTATCTCTTGACTTCCTACTTTTGTATTCCAACCCCCTATAACGAAAAGGACATCTTATTTGGTTTTAGTTCTAGAAGGTCTTGTAGTCTTCACAGAACCATTCAGCTTCTTCATCTTGAGAAGCTGTGGCATAGACTTGGATTACTGTGATGTTGAATGGCTTGCCTTTGAAACAAACCAAGATCATTCTGTCATTTTTGAAATTTCAGACCCTTTTGTTGACTATGAGAGCTATTCAATTTCTTCTAAGGGATTCTTGCCCACAGTAGTAGATATAATGGTCACCTGAATTAAATTCACCCATTCTGGTTCATTTTAACTCACTGATTCCTAAGATGTCAATGTTCAGTCTTGCCATCTCCTGCTTGACCACTTCCAATTTACCTTGATTCATAGACCTAACAGTCCAGGTCCCTATGTAATATTGTTCTTTACAGCATCAGACTTTACTTTCACCACCAGACACATCTACAACTGAGCACTATTTCCGCTTTGGCCCAGCTGCTTCATTCTTTTTGGAGCTATTCGTAATTGTACTCTGCTCTTTCTCTGAAGCCTACTGGACACCTTCTGACCTGGGGGGCTTATCTTCCAGTTCCATATCTTTTTGCCTTATCATACTGTCCATGCGGTTCTCATTGCAAGAATACTAAAGAGGTTTGCCATTCCCTCCTCCAGTGCACCATGTTTTCTCAGAACCCTTCACTCTGACCCATCCATGTTGGGTGGCTCTGCACATCATGGCTCATAGCTTCGGTAAGTATGCAAACCCCTTTACTGCAACAAGGCTGTGATCCATGAAGGGGACCTCTCATAGTTATGTGAAATGTGCCTCAAAAACAATAGAATGTAAATTCTTAATTTTTATTATTCTCCTTGATTTTACTACTGTCTTGGATACTGCAAAATCTCACTGAAATGATGAAAAGAAAATATCCCTTAATGCTTTTCTAGTGTGAGTGTTCTGAAATGCTCTATGTCAAATGCTTGTGCCTGTGTAAACATTTTCCAAAATTTTTTGGAGGCTTTGTTGTTGTTTAGCTGCTAAGTTGGGCCTGACTCTTTCGCGACTTTATGAACTATAGACCACCATGCTCCTCTGTCTGTGGGATTTCTCAGCCAAGAATACTGAGTGGTTTGCCATTTCCTTCTCCAGTAGAGGATCTTCTCAACCCAAGGACTGAACCCATGTCTCCTGCATTGGCAAGCAGATTTTTACCACTGAGCCACCAGAGAAGCACTGAGGCTTTGATAATATGCTTTAAAATCTGGGCTCCTCTAAAAGCAGACCTGAGATAAAGGTTTACATGGAAAGAATTGAACTGAGTAGGAATGGGGGAGGGGTGAGTGAATGGAAAACTAGGACAGGCCATTAAGAAGGTGTGTGATTATTTGGCATCTCTAGAAATGGATGCTACAAATCAGTGAAATTGTTGGGAGACTCCATCTAGCTCTTTCCACCTCACTTTTTTTTTTTCTCCTTTTTTTTGCCACACCATGCAGGTTGCAGGATTTCAGGTCCCTAACCAGGGATCGAACTTGCAACCTTGGCAACGAAAATGTAGAGTCTTGTAGTGTCTTAACCACTGGGCTGCCAGGGAATTCCCTCATCTCTCATTCTTCACATGTGCTGTTTACTCTTTCTGGGATGCTTCCTCGCTCCCCTTTCCTAATTGGCTAAATCCTGCACCACAGCAGTCTCAATGGATTAGTTTGAATTTCATTGATGATGGACAATCTTGAACTTCTCTGTGGCTGTTTCAGTGTCCTCCTGACATCTCCATGGCAAGTTCTTACCCTTCTAGCTCTTATCACACTTGTAATTGCCCGGTTACTAGTGGTTCCTGGTTACTTCCCTCACTAAGTGAAACTTACTTAGTTTCAAGTAAATTTCAAGCATGGCAGGCACCATGCTTGTTCTATGTGAGACAGTTAGCATCCTCCTTGTGTGTATCAGGACTCAGTAAGTATTTTTCTTTTTCTTTCCATTTTTTTAAAATGATAGAAGGAATGAATGCATCATTTTTACCTCTTGTTTGTGAGCTAAGTTAACATACCTACATACAAGTGAATGTGACTATAAAAATAAGACTGTTGATATAGTTATTGATATGATGCAGTCTTATTACCTTATAGCCATATTAAGTTGAATATGTATAAATATCATCTATAATGAGATAGCTCTATATCCTTCATCACATTTCACATTGTGAAATTCATTTTCCATTGTCTACTTTATTTCTCATGGTATGTCTATCTATGAAACTGTACCTAATAAATTATAAAAAACCAATTTTCATTGTTGTGCCTATCTCATTGAATAAAAGATGTCTGTTAACTAAATGGGAAGGAAAGTTATGGCCAACCTAGGCAGCATATTAAAAAGCAGAGACATTATTTTGCCAACAAAGGCCTGTCTAGTCAAGACTACAGTTTTTCCAGTGGTCATGTACAAATGTGAGAGTTGGACTATAAAGAAAGTTGACCACCAAAGAATTGATGCTTTTGAACTGCGGTGTTGGAGAAGACTCTTGAGAGTCCCTTGGACTGCAAGGAGATCCAACGAGTCCATCCTAAAGGAGATCAGTTCTGGGTGTTCATTGGAAGGACTGATGCTGAAGCTGAAACTCCAATACTTTGGCCACCTCATGCGAAGAGCTGACTCATTGGAAAAGACCCCGATGCTGGGAAGGATTGGGGGCAGGAAGAGAAGGGGACGATAGAGGATGAGATGGTTGGATGCCATCACCGACTCAATGGACATGGGTTTGGGTGGATTCCGGGAGTTGGTGATGGACAGGGAGGCCTGGCGTGCTACGGTTCATGGGGGTCACAAAGATTCGGACATGACTGAGCGACTAAACTGAACTAAATTACTAAGCACCCGTAGACTGCCACATTTTTATTTTTATGTTGAAATTTCCAAGATAATATGCTCCTAAAAGAAGTTAAACTTTTCCCTCCATGTAGGTAAGAACTGAAGGCTAGATACAGGCAAATATTGGGAAGATACTGAAGGACTTCTACATGTATAATTCTATTATCAATCAAAGTATCTATCAGTTTAAAAAGCATGGTTCTAATTCTGCCTGTAGGTAAAGTATGATGTGCTTAAAATTAGTACAAATCAGTGCATTTCAAGGCATCTTATATTTAAACTTAGCATCGTAGTGTAAAATTTTAATGTCTTTTTAAGGAGCAACAGTGAAAAGGTAAATATAAATATCTTATAACTGAAGTTGTCAGCTTAAAAGAAGTGTATAATGTGTGAGTCAGGAGTTAAGTTATATTTGGGGCAAAATGAGGACTGCAGCCTGGGAAGCAGTACTTCAGATAGCTCTGAGAGTCTGCTCCAAAGAGGCATAGGGAAGGTCACTGTATATGTGATTTTGGTGAAGGTGGAATATATGCAATCAAACACACATTTTTCCAGAAGTCTTCTGCTATTTTGGTGAAACTTTCTGCTAGTCATAAGGAACAGTCATCACCATAAAGGATTTTAGTGCTTTTCTAGATATGAGGAAATAGAAGAACTGGGCTCATAAAATCAGCTCCTGAGAAAATCTAACTATCTGAAGGCCTGCCCTATCAGTCTCCCCCTCAGCACAGAGAGCCTCACTTCTGCTCTCCACCCTGATCTCATTTCATGGAGTGTTGAAGCTCAGCAGCTGCAGAGGCACATGATTTAGTCACTGTAGAGGTAGATAGTAAGTGTCCATTGTTGCTGTTCATTTACTCATCTGTGTCCAGCTCTTTGCAACCTCATGGACTGCTGCACTCTAGCCTTCCCTGTCCTTCACTGTTTCCCAGAGCTTGTTCAAACTCATGAGTCAGTGATGTCATCCAACCATCTCATTCTCTGCTGCCCCTTTCCCTCTTGCCCTCAGTCTTTCCAAGCATCAGGGTCTTTTCCAATGAATTGGCTCTTTACGTCAGGTGACCAAATTATTGGAGCTTCAGCTTCATCATCAGTCCCTCCAATGAACACCCAGGACTGATCTTTAAGATAGACTGGTTGGATCTCCTTGCAGTCCAAGGGACTCTCAAGAGCCTTCTCCAACACCACAGTTCAAATGCATCAATTATTTAGCCCTCAGCCTTCTTTACGATCCAACTCTCACATCCATACATGATTACTGGAAAAACCATAGCTTTGACTATACAATCTTTGTTGGCAAAGTGATGCCTCTGCTTTAAAATACGTTGTCTAGGTTTGTCATAGCTTTTCTTTCAAGGAGTTAGCAGCTTTTAATTTCGTGGCTACAGTCACCATCTGCAGTGATTTTGGAGCCACCCACCCACCCAAAATAAAATCTCTCACTGTTTCCATTGTTTCACCATCTATCGGCCATGAAGTGGTGGGACCAGATGCCATGATCTTTGTTTTTTGAATGCTGAATTTTAAACCAGCTTTTTCACTTTCCTCTTTCACCTTCATTAAGTGACTCTTTACTTCCTCTTTGCTTTCTGCCATTAGGGTCGTGTCATCTGCATATCTGAAATTATTGTTATTTCTCTTGGCAATCTTGATTCCTGCTTGACCTTCATCCAATCTGGCATTTTGCATGATGTATTATGCATATAAGTCAAATAAGCAGGGTAACAATGTACAATCTTAAACTCCTTTCCCAATTTGGAGCCAATCTACTGTTCCACATCCAGTTCTAAATGTTGCTTCTTGTCCTGCATTCAGGTTTCTCAGAAAGGTGGTCTGGTATGCCCATATATTTAAGATATTTCCACAGTTTACTGTGATCCACACAGTCAAAGGCTGTAGCATAGTCAATGAAGCAGAAGTTGATGTTTTTCTGGAACTCCCTTGCTTTTTCTATGATCCAACAAAAGTTTGGCAAAAAAGGCTTCCTATGCTTTTTCTAAACCCAGTTTATGAATCTGCAAGCTCTCAATTCATGTACTGTTGAAGGCTAGCTTGAAAGATTTTGAGCATTACCTTTCTAGCTTGTGAAATGAATGAAATTGTGTGGTAGTTCAATATTCTTTTGCATTGCCCTTCTTTGGGATTCAAATGGAAACTGACTTTTTCCAGTCCTGTGGCCAATGCTAAGTTTTCCAAATTTGTTGGCATATTGAGTGCAATATTTTAACACCATCATCTTTTGGATTTGTATTAGTTCAGCTAGAATCCCATCACCTTCACTAGCTTTGTTTATAGTGATGCTTCCCAAGGACCACTTGACTTCATACTCGGAGATGTCTGGCTCTATATGAGTGATCACACTATTGTGGTTATCTGGATCATTAAGACCTTTTTTGTATAAGTCTTCTGTGGATTCTTGCCATCTCTTCTTAGTATCTTCTGCTTCTTTTATGCCCATACTGTTTCTGTCCTTTATGGTGCCCATCTTTGCATGTTATATTCCCTTGGTATCTCTAATTTTCTAAAAGAAAATTTTAGTATTTTCCATTCTATTGTTTTCCTGTACTTCTTTGCATTGTTCCCTTAAGAAGGCTTTTTTATGTCTCCTTGCTATTATTTGGAACTCTGTATTCAGATGGGTATATCTTTCCTTTTCTCCTTTGCCTTTCAATTGTCTTCAAGTGGCCATGGCAGATGCCAATTTGTAGTTGACAAAGTATAAACATGAATTGGATTAAACAAGTCCTCTTAAGCATAATAACCTAGTTAAAGGTCTGCTGATCAACAGACTCCTCTACAGGGGTTTCTTGCATACTCACATTCTGTGTCTAATGCTGGAATCCTGACTCAGCATGATTGGAGCAGATCCTGACATTCTGTAGTTTGAAACAACTTGAATATAGTTCTGAATATCTGCCAGATTTATGGTCCTTGTCTAATATTTAAACATAAAATTTGACTATTTATATATATTTATGCAAGCTTATTTTCATAGGAATACAAAGAAGAAAGAAAGGAATGCCAGAATGGTTATTATGAATACTTATCATAAGTTCTTCTGTTGTTTAAGTGAAGAAATAATACTCTCCAGATCTGATTATCACTGTAGAAAATAGTACTAAAGATTTAGTTTCTGGTTGTACAATATTACCATTTTAGTTATTTGCATTATTTTTCTAGTGCCTTCACTTTTAGCTAAAATAATGGTGAAAACATATCTAGAGGCTTCAAGTTAAAATTTTAAATATGGCTTACATTATTTACACTCAGTTAAATTATTTGAATAATTTTTTAAAACAAATTTCACAATACCGGCACATTCTAAGAGCTGCTCACTCAGTAAGCACACATATTTTATTTCAGAAATATATATAGCAGGATTTTTTTTTTTTTTTTTTTTTTTAGAAAACAAGTGTGATAGAAATGATACAAATAGCAAAGCCTATTCTTTTGCAATGCTGTTGTGAATTCTTTTGGGGGCTTTTTCACTGCTGATTTTTACAACAATCTCCCATTCTGTACCAAGTGCAGCTAAATAATGGGAGAATATTTTTTGAGAAAGTGGAAGAATGATTCCTGGAGGGAATCACTGCCAACAAGAGAACAAAAATAATGACTTTCAATCTGTAAATGTCTTTCATAATTCATGATTGAACCCAATTATTCTCCAGCTAAATTTAGTACATGTTAATAAGGTAAGAAAATTTTATTGTTGGACTGTGTATTGACATCTTGGTGCTTGTCAATTCTTCTGGGTGATCATCAATATAAACAAGGGATGTGAAGACAGGCTTCCTGCAGTTGCTATAATGAACACAGAAACATTCACATACTCCCACAAGACTGGTTGGGCTGGCATTAGGAACAGACAATGTGGTGCTTACATGATATGATTTCTGGAGAACCCGAAAACTTGTTTTCCTTTTTCCTTCCTCTTGGCTTCCAAGAGTCAGTGTACTGTAGTGTTTGTGTATGCAGATGCTGAGGAAAGTGAAACCAAATTCTAGTGTAGACATTAACTGTGGAAGGAGTCTTGAACAAGTTGCTTAAATTCCCTGCTTAAAACCCTTCACCAGGGTTTCCTTTTATGTGAATTACATCTACTTGAAAATGTAAATATCTATAGAGATAGAGTAATTAAATAGTTTAGAAATCCCACTAGGGATTTAAAGACAAAAAGGAATTTTAAGGGAGTTTGAGAGTTTGTTGTAAGCTGATGACCACTCCAGAAAAGAATCCAGTAAAACCTAGCAACAATATAAAGTACAAGACAATAGATATGGGGTCTGAATCTTGTTACATGAGTTAATGGTCCTTGAAGTAAACAAGGCAGGAATATAGGTGAAAGAGTTAGAAAAGGGACATTACAGTGAAACCTGAGATGAATTACCATTCTTAGTGAATGTCAACATCCTTTTGCTAATATACATATGACTTAAATAGAGCCATACATAGCGCAGGGAGCCTGACTTGGTGCTCTGTGACAATCCAGAGGGGTGAGATGGGATGGGGGTTATGGATGAGATTCAAGAGGGAGGGGAAATTTGTAAACTTATGGCCGATTCACATTGCTGTATGGCAGGAACCAGTACAATACTGTGAATCAATTATCCTCGTATCTAAAATAAATAAATAGAGCCATGACGGTCCTGGTTAGACCACACAGGGTCAAAAAAGGAACTAATGATGTAAGCCTTAATGTCTGCCCCAGAATGAGGAAGAAGGTGGTCTTCTCCCCTCCAGTTTTTCTTGGATTTTAAAAGTGTAGCCCTCTTTGTTCTCAGGGTTGCATTCCCTTTCCTGCCTCTTGTATCTCTCACAAGCTTCCTAGGCTAATAACCTCACTCTTTGCCTATTGGTTTGCCTCTCACTGAATTCTTTCTGCATCAAGACAAAGAACCTGAGTGTCAGAAAGTCCTAAGACCAGGCAGGTAGTTTCAATCAAAACATAGTGGGTTAGAGTCCCCTCCTAAGTCAGGGATCATGGGATCAGTTCCCAATAAGAGGTGTAGCTGGGTTCCAGTCCCATTTAAGAGGAGTATGGTTTCAGTATCTCCCTCCTAGAAGTATTATGAGGATGGCAGGAGTCAACACAGCTAATTCACTATTTGAAATAACACAGGTCATATGAAGAGTTCAATAAAGAGTCAGTTCTCTCTTTTTTTTCCCTCTCAACCTTTGCTACTTGTTGACTGATCCTTGGTTTAAATTTCCCATCTATTCTGGTAAAAATGCACCATACTAGAGTTGGCATGCTAAAACTTGTCAGTCATTTACACCTTCCCAGAAATACATATATAAAATGCTTCCTGCATTTAGTTTCTGAGGAGGGGTTGGGGACAGAGAATAAAATCATGGGGCAACCATTTGCAAGATGAATTCATGGATGTCAGCAAAGAAGAAGAAAAGATGAGGCCACAGGTATCAAGGAAACCTGAAGCCCATATGACATGTTTGCTCTGGGCCAGTGTCTGCACTTTGTTATAAAAAGTCATGATATGGACCATGCTTACTGCACTCATGTGCCAATAGCATGGGCAGCAGTGCTGGCTTTCCCAGTCCTCTGGGCACTCCATGGCTGTTCCCAAGAGGCCAGATTCTAGGCCCGGTTCTCCATTTCCATGTGCTGAGAACTTAGCTACAGCTGCACTGAAAGAGTGGAAACTCACGGACCAACTGCTGCTTTTTCTTTCGCTGAGCTTGGCGACTAGAAGCAAAGATATTTGATTTTAAGCATCTGATATTTTCTCACTGACTTTCACAGAGTCAGTTTTCTCACAGAGAAAATGGGCCTTAGAATCGAAGAAAATCAGTAAATACATAAGATTTAACCAATGAATTTTTTTTTTTTTTTTTACATAAAATTGCCTTAGCAGAAGCATTCTTCTTTTCCCACAAATTAGACAAAGATTTATTCAAAGTTCAAGATATTAAATGTGAAGGTGGTATTTTATATCTTGATAAAGTTGGCATTTATTTACTTGTTTGAGGAAGTCCACTTTTTTTTAGGGTGGAGGAAAAGGGGGCAATAAAGGATGAGATGGTTGGATGGTATCATTGACTCAATGAACGTGAGTTTGAGCAAACTCCAGGAGTTGGTGATGGACAGGGAAGCCTGGCGTGCTGCAGTCCATGGGGTCACAAAGAGTCAGACACGACTGAGTGACTGAACAACAAACAGCAATGTTTTTAGAAGATAATACGCAGGACATGGCTTTTTTTACACTAGTTACTTTTTTCATATCTATACAAGATTCAGCAGTTGGCTTATTTTAAAACCCACAACACTTACCAGTTACTTGAAAATACAAATTTAGCAATTTTTCATTGGATTTAAATAGCAACTTTTTCATGTGTATGAAGTTTGGAAGCAAGATAATAACTATTTTTACTTTCTCTAATTTTTTGATATAGTTGAGGGATAAATACAGGTTTTATATAGATTAAATACTTACATTATAACAACAACAAAAATCCTGACCTAGAGAATATTTGTTGCCAAATAGTCTCTTCTTCCAAACTAAACTTTCTGCTCTTTGCTGAGATAAGGTTTGTCATGTCTTTCTTTTTTCTCCACATCTGAGCAAGAAGCATTAAAAGTTTTTGTTGCCTTGTTATAGATCTTTTTTCAAACATATTAACACAGCTCTCAGCTTTGGAAGACAGATAGCTTTCTCTCCTCAGGCTGCATGGCAGGTTTGTTTCCTGGCCAAGAAACTAAAGAGAACATCTTCCCCAGGACCGGGACTGTCAGATGTGTTAGCAGCCCTCACATAATCTGGGGGTGTCCTCAGCGTGAGGCACACCCACCACATGAGAAGCTTCCACTGGGCTTCTCTGCATCACCTCCACAGCACTTGGAACAGATGCAACAGGAAACTGATGCCACTCGCTGGGTCAGCTGTGGTTTTCCATCTTCTGCCACATCTATGAGACTGGCAGGGGTAGGTTGCACGGTGCCTGATTTGATAGTGTTGTACAGAGTCCAAGCTCCTATTGCCCTAGACACAGCAGGACAGTAAATCCAGGGAAGAGTGGTGGGACTAGGAATAGCCATTTTACTAGGAAAGTCAGCAGGCCAATAAGATGGTGGACCACTGTCTCAAAGAACTGCATGGCCCAGGTTTAGATGTTAGATTCTCTTATAAAGCAAGGAGAGCGAGGGAAGGAGGGAAGGTAAAACAGGCATTTTGCAAATCTTTTCTGGTTCCAGCCAGACTCCTAAGGGGATATGTTAATTCCTTCTTTCCTGCAGCCATTCACAGGCAGGCATGATCAGGATGTTTCCTGTGGCCTAAACAAAGTTTAATTCCAGATTTGAAAGTCTGGGTTCCCAGAGATGGGCTATTATTTACACTTTAAGCCGTAGGCAACATCCCTTTAGTGAGTAACTTGTAGCAAAAGCAATAGAACACAAAGTTTAAAGTAAAAGAAACAGATCTAATAATGAGTCAAATTTGTTCTCTATTAGTTCATGAAAAAAAAAAAAAAAAAGACCTTTATTAATTTGCATACTTCCAAGTTTACTTTCCTGGAATTTGGATGAAACTTTCCTTCAATGTTTATCTTTGAATCTTTGTTTTTTGCCTTGAAGAGTGTCAGGACTGAAAAATAACCAGCAGGGTATCTGTGTGAGAAAATCAGGAAAGAAATGCATAGAAAACATAACCTTTCAAAATATGATCTTGCCACATAAATTGTGACTTATACATTTTCTGTACAAAATCACATAGGTGTATGTCTTCCTACCTAGATTCCTCCAGAGCACCATTTCTTGTTTCACAGGAAGTTCATACATCTTTGCAGGTTCGTTTACCACTTTCTTTTTTCTTTCTTTCTTTCCTTTTCTTTCCTTTTTTTTTTTTTTTTTTTATGTTGCAACCCTTTGTAGAATCATGATTCTAATGCCAGACTTGTGTGAAATACCAAACTGGAATCTGTGGAGCATGACTTCTGGAGTGGTTAGTGAGATGAAAGAAGCTAAGCTACTCGTGGGGTGAATCGTGTCCCATGAGAAAGTAACACAAAAGAGTAAAAATGGATAAGTCATCTTTTTTCTCTTCCTTCAAGGTGTGGCTCTTTCTGTAGCCCTTCAAACAAAGTGCCTCGTACTGCTGCATACAAGTTAGGAACCACCTGTATGTCAATAAAGCAGCTCATGAAGCATTAGCCAGTGTTGTAAAATATCTCTTCTTGATTTGCATCTTGCCTGGCTTCACTTCCTTTTCCCCTCATTTTCACTGACTTGGATTTGTAATTCACAAATAAAGAATTAACCTTTTAATCCACTCTTAGGCACATTCTTGGGGAGAACTCTAAGACACCAAATGTGCTTTCCAAGTTAATCAATGCTACTAGAACATTTAGACTCTTGGAAGGCCAGATCCAAGCATATGAGCATCAGAGAGAGATAGGAGCTCATGTGTATGTCAAAGTGTGTTAATAACCAGCATCTGTGCTCTCTTTTCATACCTAAGGACCTTTAGTTTACTTATTAATTAAAATGAGAATGCCTCTCCCCTTGAGGTAAGGCAAAACTAAATCTTTCCCCAAAAGTATAGTAGTTCTCAATGACCACAAGATATCATGATTAAAATTGCAAAATAAGATAGTGTATCCAAAACATATCACATGGAGTAGCCATGATTTTGAGGACAAAATTGTTGCTGGAAAGGAGAAGAGTTTGTGTCAGAAACACTTGGCTTTTTCCTCAGTTTCTATTTAATTTGAGGTGTTTATCTTCAACATTCATATAGGAAAATATATTTCAAACAAACATATTGGTGTATTTTGGAGAAAATTGGCAAGATAAAGGCATGTTTTATCCAAAATAATAGCAAGCATGGTATGCTTTTCTGTTTCATTGAAATATATGAAGCCAGACAAAAAAAAATTATTTGCTCATCTGTAATCTTGTGCTAGGTAACTCAAGAGTAAATTAACATGGGATTTTTATTATGCAGCCTTGACAATTGTATAAATATGTTTAATGGCAATAACACCCAAGTTTATGATTTTACCATAAAGGAGATACAAATATTTCCTTTGGTTTCAGACAAGAAATTAAGTTCTTTTAACCTAGTGCACAAGTCTATTTATGACCCAATGGCTACTCACATCTCTGGTGCCCTCCCATCCACACTCTTTACTTTTCCCCAGCCCTTTTTGCTCCTACTGTTGTAGGAAAAATGGAATGTGAGACATCCTGCCCCAGGTCTCAGGTGAGTCCTAAGGATGGGCCACCAAGTGAAGGTCCTTGGCTTCATGCAGGAAAGAATTCAAGAGCCATAGTAAACTGAAAGTAGGTTATTCAGGGAAATACATATTCCATGGAGCATGGGCCATCTCAGAAGGCAAGAGGTGGCCCCAGGACCTCCCCCTTTCTGGGTGGTCTCAAAGTGAGGGCAGTCCTAAGGTGTGGGGGTGGTTAGTTTTTATGGGCTGGGTAATTTTACAGGTTAACAAGTGGGAAGAATATGCTAATTACCTTGGTGAAGCGGCAGGGGTTTCCAGGAGTTGGGGCAACACCCAGTTTTTGGCCTTGTGTGGTTTACCTTAGAACTGTCACGGTGCTGGTGGATATAATGCTAACGTACAATGAGCATATAATGAGACTCAAGGACTACTGGAAGTCAAATCTTCTGTCATCTTGGACCGGGCATGTTCTAACCAGTTTTTGTGGTATCTCATTCTTCTGAACGGTTGTATCCTGTCCCCTTCCTTTCTATCTCACTACAGTCCAGCCAAATGCTCTGTTGATCTCTAATTCTTTTTCTGAAATGAATTTTCCTTTCTGTATTCCTAACTAACTGCTTGTTGTTGTTCAGATGTTAAGTCATGTCTGACTTTTTAAGATCCCATGGACTGTAATCTGCCAGGCTCCTCTGTCCATGGGATTTCCCAGGCAGTAATACTGGAGTGGGTTGCCATTTCCTTCTCCAGAGGATCTCCCTGACTTAGGAATCAAACCTGATTCTCCTGCTTAGCAGGTGGATTCTTTACCTGCACATTCTTTAAGTTTCAGCTTTAAGAGAGCCATGTACAGCAAACCTCTACTGACCCCTCTGACTTTCTGCTGTGTAGTTAGAGTCTTCTGAGCTGCTTCTGTTCCAGAGTGTGTGATAGTTTATAGTTAGTGCTTGTTTCAAGCAGCAAAGTCATGAACATGAAAGAGTTTAGAGACTGCCATTTCCAAATTATCTAGGCAAGAGCAGTTCTGTGTGTTCCACAATACAGATTTAGCAGAAGTATCTCTCAGTGGCTGGAGGGTAGTGGGGACCTGGAGGTGATGAAGCTGGTGGAAGCTAGCTTCTCCTCACTGTCTGTTACCACCACACCCCTAAGCTAATGTGGGTGCCACCCCCACATCCCTCACTAGTAGAAATTCAGGATTCAATATTGGCAGAAAAGAACAGGACTGATCAAAAAGGAAAAGTAAATATGAAAGTCATTCAGCAATAAGAATAGTTCGAGTCAGCTTACAATATTGGTGGAAAATAAAGAGATTCAACTAGAGAAAATGATTTGCACACTTGAGTTTCAGGAAAATTGTGGGTGGAAGTCCTGACAAGAGTTTCCAGAGAGGAAGGAATTTTAGAGAATTTAAATGAAGAATTTAAGAAAACTGTTGATATCAGTTATGGATTATAATACCTCTGTGTCTTTCAAAATTCCCCAGAACTTTTTTTTCAAATTAATTTTTTTTCTAAAGCAATATATGAAACTAATTTTAAAAAATACATAGGGATGAAGGGCAACAATCCTTTGTTGTTGTTGTTCAGCTGCTAACCTGTGTCTGACTCTTTGCAACCCCATGGACTACAGCATGTCAGGCTTCCCTGTTTTCATTATCTCCTGGAGTTTGTTCAAACTCATGTTCATTGAGTCAATGATACCATCCACCCATCTCATCCTCTGAAACCCCCTTCTCCTCCTGCCCTAGATCTTCCTCTCAATAGTCTTACTGATTTTGTTTTATTTCTTCTGCTGATGTTCAAACATATAAAAAATAGGCTAATTCAGCTGTCTTTTGAATTATCTATTTTTCCTAGGCTCTTTAAATAATCCTCAGTCTTTTTTCCTACAAATTAAAGATGCTTTCTTTAATTTTTGCAGAGTTGATATAGAGTAGAGGCTGTATCTTATGCCCTTGGACTCATTTCCTTGGCTGTCATTTGTAAAGCCTATTGCATGAGATTGAACTTGTTTCTCTGTCCTCCAGTTGCCCCTCTTTCCTGCCATACACACAAAAACCTTTTTTTTTTTTTTAATTCATTTTCCTGGGTGGAAAAGGGATCATCTGAGATTCACCTTTACTCTCCTATTACTGATTAAAAGTTTTATTTAACATCAGAGAAAATAAGGAAAGCTTAAATTAAGGATTATATAATGGAGCTACCTGACTATACTCTTTAAAAAAATGACAATGTCAGAAAAACCAAACACAACTGAAGACCTGTGCTGAATGATGTGGACTAAAGAAAGGTAACAACTTTAGGCAATACGTGCTTCTTCTTGGGTCCAAGATTTTAGAAGATAAAGCAATAAAGAATATTACCTGAGCAATTAGAGGAATTTTAGCTTGAACTGAGTGTTAGGGATTTGTATTATATTGAATTACACATTATGTTAAATTTCCTGACGTGATGGACGTAATTTTTTATGTAGCAGAACACGTTCATTTTTAAACAATGTTGAATATTTAGTGGTGAAGTGTCATGAGGGCTGCAAGTAAGTGCATTTGAATGTCATGAAGTGTCATTTATTGATTAACTCTGAAGTAACAAGGACCATGGAGTTTGGAGAGAAAAAACGCTTACTTGTTTGATTCAATTCTGCTTCTAGAGCTTTGTGCTCTGAAAGGAGTCACAAACTTTCTGAAACGATGTTGTCTGAGTTGGGAAGTGAGAAGTGCAACACCACCTCTCAAGTTGCTGTGAGAGGAAGTACAAGCTGAATGTGAAACCACTTTGTAAAAGGCAAAGGGTTCTGTGAAGCTGCTCTTCATCCTCCTTGCCTTCCTTTGTTTCCTTGTTACCATCATCGTTATCCGCATCATTCACAATCTGCTCTCCGCAAGTTTAACAAAGGTAACGTAAGTCAAGGATCTGAGATGGAAGGACGGTGTGAGTACATCTGTACATGACTGTACCTGACTACTGAAAAAACTACTGGAAAAACCACAGCTTTGGCTATATGGATCTTTCAGCAAAGTGATGTCTCTGCTTTTTAATATGCTATCTACAGGTTTGTCATAGCTTTTCTCCCAAGGAGCATGTCTTTTAATTTTCTGGCTGCAGTATCTCTTATCATACACTGCTACCCCTGCTGCTGCTAACTCGCTTCAGTCGTGTCCGACTCTGTGCGACCCCATAGATGGCAGCCCACCAGGCTCCCCTGTCCCTGGGATTCTCCAGGCAAGAACACTGGAGTGGGTTGCCATTTCCTTCTCCAGTGCATGAAAGTGAAAAGTGAAAGTGAAGTCGCTCAGATGTGTTGGACTTTTCGCGACCCCATGGTTTACAGCCTACCAGGCTCCTTCATCCATGGAATTTTCCAGGCAAGAGTACTGGAGTGGGGTGCCATTGCCTTTTCCGCATACCATACACAAACCCCACTAAATATGGATTAAACATTTGAAAGAAAGCCTCCAAACCACAAAATATCCAGAGGAAATCATAGGCGGTATTAGTTTGACACTAATAGTTTGACACTATTTGATACTGGTCCTTGTGACATATTTCTGGATATTGTCTCCTAAATGCAAGGGAAATAAAAGCAAAAATAAACAAATGAGACTACATCAAACTAAAAAGCTTTCACAGAGTGAAAGAAATTATCAACAAAATGAAAAAGCAACCTACCGAATAGGAGAAGATATTTGTAAACAATATGTCTGATAAGGGCTAGTATTAAAAAAAAACATAAAGAACTCACATAACTCAACAACAAAAACCCTAATCCTCCAACTAATATAAATAAATGAAAAAAAAAATAGGCAGAGAAATTAAATAGACATTTTCCCAAAAGAGACGTGCAAATAACTAATAGGCACATGAAAATATGTTTGGTACTTTAAACTCATCCAACTAATAGTATTTAGAAATGACAAATGACAAAATATATAATATTTAGAAAGACAGATTATCAAGCAGTTTGCTGTATATCTTCATTTAGGCATAGTTATTTTGAATATGTTTTTATTTCATGTGTACTAAACAATTTTTAACTGGTAGAATTACACTAAATTTGGCATCTAAGTTGTCTGAGCCTTCAAAGGAGGGATCAGTGATGAGCTTACTTTTCAACAGAACAGAGATGAATTTGATGGGATTGATTAGAACTCATAAATTATTTGAGATAAACAGTTTTAAATAAGAAAATTCATCATTAGTCACTGTAAAACATCTGTTGTCATGATAACACCTTTAGTGTGTCTGACATCTATTTGATAGTCATGTCAGGTACTATTATAAATTACTTAGGGTCAAATGTGCATATAAAAGTGAAATGTGACTTTTAACAATTTAACAACTTCTTTTAAACTTTCTGATCATTTTTGTAATGAAATTTTTATTTCTTTCAATATTAATTATCTTCTTTTGATTCCTAAAGAGTTTATAGTTTGCAGAAAATAAAACTATTTTACAGTTCATAGTGTTTTTAATATTCCAGTGAAAGTACAGGGCTTTAGGTAGTCCAAAGACAGTTAACCATCTGGTATGGAAAGAGAATCCTAATTCTTCTTAGGTAACTGCTTTGAAAGATTGAATCAGGGAAAGATTGAAGGCAGAAGGTGAAAGGGACAACAGAGGATGAGATGGTTAGATGGCATCACCAACCCAATGGACATGAGATTGAGCAAGCTCTGGGAGTTAGTGATGGACAGGGAAGCCTGGTGAGAGGGTAACAGGCAGGAAGGCCAGGGGTCTCCAAACGGAGGAAATAGGCTACAAATGCCAGACATTTTTATCTCTCTTAAGCGGCAGGAGGAAACAAACAAGCGAAACTTTTTTCCATTTCTATACAAATTTAAAAGGAAGTTTCTCTTAAAATGCAGTGTTGCCATGACACCTGGTTTCACCTGAAGCTAACTCTTCTCAAACCTTGAGTTAACCAATACATTTTTTCTTATGGAAATGTTTGTCTTAAGCTATGTTAGTGTACCTCAGGCTGTCTTCAATCCACCAAATGGCTCAGAACCTACTTGACAAACCGGTATGTTATAATCAGATATTGTTCCCCTAATCTATGTAAATGAAACCATTTGTATGGTAATATGCCCTTCTACAAGATTCAAGTCAATCATTTTATGGCCTGGGATGAATTATCTGGTGCCATTCTGAGTTTTAAGACATCCCTTTCTTTCATTAACAGAATGCTAGTAACTATATAACATCCAGCTGAAAACTAGCAGGGGGGTACTCTTTCTGCGCCTTCTGTTGCCTATGTCAGAAGCTTTCTCTATCTCCTTTATACTTTAATAAAACTTTATTACGCAAAAGCTCTGAGCGACCCAGCCTCATCTCTGGCCCTGGATTGAATTCATCTCCTCCAGAGACCAAGAATCCCGGCGTCTTATCATTCAACAACAACCTTTCACTGGCATGCTTCAGTCCATGGGGTCAAAAAGGGTCAGACAAGACTGAGTGAACTGAACTGAATAGTTTTGAAAACTGAATCTAACCTACTATTCTTAACATTTATAAGTAAGAAAAACACTAGCGTATCATTTAACAAAGTCGATGCCCAATGGGATCATTGTGCTACATATATATAGTTGTTGTTGTTTAGAAGCTCAGTCCTGTCTGACTGTTTGCAATCCCATGGACTGCAGCACTCCAGGCTTCCCTGTCCTTCACTATCTCCTTGAGTTTTCTCAAATTCATATTCACTGAGTCAGTGATGCCATCCAATCATCTCACCCTCTGTGCCCCCTTCTCCTCCTGCCCTCAACTTTCCCAGCATAAGGTATTTTCCAGTGAGTTGGCTCTTCACATCAGGTGGTTATAAGTATTGGAGCTTCAACTTAAGCATTAGTCCTTCCAATGAATAGTCAGAGTTGATTTCTTTTAGGATTGACTGGTTTGATCTCCTTGCTGTCCAAGGGACTCTCTAGAGTCTTCTCCAACACCACCATTCAAAAGCATCAATTCTATGGCACTCAGCCTTCTTTATGGTCCAAATCTCCCTCCATACATGACTACTGGAAAAACTCTAGGTTTGACTAGATTGACCTTTGTCAGCAAAGTGATGCCTCTGCTTTTTAATACACTCACTAGGTTTGTCATAGCTTTTCTTCCAAGGAGCAAGTTTCTTTTAATTTAACAGATGCAGTAACTGTCTGCAGTGATTTTGGAGCCCCCAAATAATGTCTGTCTCTGTTTCCATTTTTCTCTGTCTATTTACCATGCATAAAGTGATGAACCCAGATGCCATGATCTTAGCTTTTGAAAGCTGAGTTTTAAGCCAGCTTTTTCACTCTTCTTTTTCACCTTCATCAAGAGGCCTTTTAGTTCCTCTTCACCTTCTGCCATTAGCGTAGTGTCATCTATGTAACTGAGGCTATTGATATTTCTCCCTGCAATCTAGATCCCATCTTCAGCTTCATCCAGCCCAGCATTGTGCATGGTGTGCTCTGTACAGAAGGTAAATAAACAGGGTGACACATACAGCCTCACTGTAGTGCTTTCTCAATTTTGAATCAGTCCTTTGCTCAATGGCTGGTTCCAACTGTTGCTTCTTGACCTGCATACAGTTTTTTCCAGAGGCAGGTAAGGTGGTCTTGTATTCCCATCTCTTTAAGAATTTTCCACAATTTGTTGTGATCCACACATTGAAGGCTTTAGCATCATCAATGAAGCAGAAGTAGATGTTTTTCTGTCATTCCCTTGCTTTATCTATGATCCAATGGATGTTGGGAATTTGACCTCTGGTTCTTCTTTCTTTTCTAAATCCGGCTTGAAAATCTGAAAGTTCTCAGTTCATGTACTGTTGAGGCCTAGTTTGAAGGATTTTGAGCATTATTTTGCTTGCATGTGAAATGAGTACAATTGTGTTGTAGTTTAAGCATTCTTTGGCATGCATTGCCCTTCTTTTTGATTGGAATGAAAACTGAAATGTTTTTGTCCTCTGGTCACTGCTGAGTTTTCCAAATTTGCTGATATGTTGAGTGTAGCACTTTAACAACATCATCTTTCGGGATTTGAAGTAGCTCAGCTGAAATTCCATCACATACACTAGTTTTGCTTATAATTATGCTTCCTAATTGGAGAAGGAAATGGTAACCTACTACAGTCCATGGGGTTGCAAGAGTCAGACACAACTTTGCAACTAAATAACCAGCAATCAATGCTTCCTTTTTTAAAAACATTAATCATTTATTTTAATTGGAGACTAATTACTTTACAATATTGCAATGGTTTTTGCCATACATTGACATGAATCAGCCATGGGTGTACATGTGTTCCCTATCCTGAAACCCCCTCCCACCTCCCTCCCCATCCCATCCCTCAGGGTCATCTCAGTGCACCAGCCCTGAGTGCCCTGTCTCATGCATCAAACCTGGACTGGCGATCTATTTCACATATGATAATGCCCACTTAACTTCACACCCCAGGATATCTGGCTCCAGGTGAGAGACTACACCGTTGTGATTTTCTGGGACATTAAGACCTTTTTTGTACAGTTCTTCTGTGTATTCTTGCCACCTCTTCTTCATCTCTCCTGCTTCTGTTAGGTCCTCACTGTTTCTGTCCTCTATTGTACCCATTTTTGCATGAACTGTTCCCTTTGTGTCTCTAATTTTCTTGAGGAGATCTCTAGACTTTCCAGTTCTATTGTTTTCCTGTCTTTCTTTGCACTGGTCACTTAAAAGGCTTTTTTGTCGCTCCTTGCTGTTCTCTGGAACTCTGCATTCAGTTTGCTTTGTTGTTCCCTTTCTCCTTTGCCTCTCACTTTTCTTTTCTCAGCCACTTGTAAGGCCTCCTCAGACAACCATTTTGCTTTTTGCATTTCTTTTTCTTGGGCATGTTTTGGCCACCACCTGCTGTACAGTGTTACAAACCTCTGCCCACAGTTCCTCAGGTACTCTTGTCTATCAGATCTAACATATATGCAATGAGATATATATCATTGAAATCAGAATAGAAAAAGCTAGATTCAGTGGCAGAACATGAGAGTTCCCTGAAAAGACAGTAATATAATAATAAGCTTAAAAACTTCCCCAGATTTCTCCCTGATGCCTTTCTCAAACTGACTGAAATAACCAAATGGAACATATTTTACATTATTTTACTGTACCTATGAGCTAGCTTCAAAATTATTTAAAGTTGTTTTTGTCTCTCTACTCATCACTGTTTACCATATATTCGTGTGAATTAATAATGAAGGGGAAGGTCGGAGAGCTGACAGCCTGAAGCCTGCCTATGAACCCACCAATCAGACATGCTTATTAATCTTGTATTACTGTGTACGTGTCATGCCCCATGCACTGCACTGAGAACAGAGAAGGCAGTGATTACTGTAAAAGACATGATCCCTGCTGCTAAGGTTTAGGAGAGTAAGGTTGAGACAGCAAATACATAAACAGATTAATAACACTCCTGGAGCTATGCCATTTTCTTGAGATAACAAAATCAATATAGTCCTTACCTTCACAAGATGTTCTTTACTAAGCTTTTTAAAAGAAGTGGATAGAGATATCTGATAAAGAAATTATGATTAAGATCAGAGTCTGATCCAGCAGAGTTTTATCTCATTAAAACTAGAGGAAAATGTTGATGTCAAAATCCATTTCATTCCAGAAACTCAGGGCTATGGAAAGGGTTTGGAGAAAATGGCAGACTGTGTATGAGTTGAAAACATACTACCACCAGAAAGCTGTATCACTTGGATCCAGACAGTCTTCTCCATTGAGAGACACACATGGTTATCATACAGCACAGAAGATGGGAACTCACTCTGTAGAAACACCTTTGCCTCCTGGGATCAGCAGCTGTTTACCATGAGGTTAGCTTGAGGACACACACCTAGCAAAGACCACACTCTGCAATGGGTTTCTAGATCTGGAATGCTGAGGGTGCAACAGGAAAAGTTATGGTACTAGCATGGCTCTGAATTTTCTCTTGGCATTGTTAGTGACCAAGGAAAATAAGATTAACAATGTGCTTCGTGTGTGTGGTGTGTGTGGTGTGTGTGTGTGGTGTGTAGGAGAGATAGAAAGAGAGAGTCAGAGACAAAGAGACATAGAGAGACAGATATACAGGCAGATAGACAAAAAGATATTATAAGGGACCAATCCCTTAATCGTGAAACTTTAATTAAAGAACTCAGGATATATCAAAATAAGAGCTTGGGAATTACATTTTCTAAATATTAAATGAAAACAACAAATATAGTTTGTATAGCCTTAAAAGATAAATATGTCTTTTTTTATATATCTGAAAAAATGTAAGTGAATATATAGCATCAATGAGCAAAGCATGTTTTGAATAGTAACTAACTTGCTGCCAAATACTCTTTGTTTAAATAGAATTCTGGGTAAAAGTGAAAATCTTAAACAATTTAAGGTGAATGTCATCCAGGTAACAGAATAGAAAATTAGTTCTACCCCCCTAGTAGTCCAAAGGTATTGAGTAAGGACAAAGTCAGATAGACAGCGCACATCCTTAAACAACCTCAAAAGAATGTGGAGGAAATTTTGGACACATACATCATTTATTATAGTAAAGGGATGGAGATAGTTCTGGATATTAACTTCAATCTCATTCACAGTGAGGAAGTCTTGAAGTGCTATTTATGTTTACCTTGAGGAAAAAAATGCAGCATTAAAATCAGTGTGGAATGAAAATCATTTAGTAGAAACTGCAGGCAATTTGTGCCATGTATGTCATATTCAGAGGAAAATGAAACAGGACATCATAATTCAAGATATAACTGCCTCCCAGAGGGAATGAGAGAATTTTGAAAATTAAGAAGTGTTAGTCACTCAGTCATGTCAGACTCTTTGTGATCCATGGACTGTAGGCTCCTCTGTTCATTGGATTGTCCAAGCAAGAACACTGGATTGGGTTGTCATTCCCTTCTCCAGGAGATCTTCTTTACTCAGGGACCAAACCCCGGACTCCCACACTGCAGATAGACTCTTTATGGCAAATCATAAGCACCTCAGATGCTCAACTGGATGTAGAAAAGATAGAGGAATCAGAAATTAAATTACCAACATCTGTTGGATCATAGGAAAGCAAGAGAATTCCAGAGAATATCTACTTCTGCTTCACTGACTACACTAAATCTTTCGACTATGTGGATCACAACAAACTGTGGAAAATTCTTAGAGATGGGAATATAGGATGACCTTACCTGCCTCCTGAGGAACCTGTATGCAGGTCAAGAAGCAACAGTTGGAACCAGACAAGGAACAATGGACTGGTTCCAAATTGGGGAAGAGGACATCAAGGCTGTATATTGTCACCCTGCTTATTTAACTCATATGCAGAGTACATCATGTGAAAAACAGGGCTGGATGAAGCACATGCTGATCAAGATTTCTGGGAGAAATATCAACAACCTCAGATATGCAGATGACACCACCCTTATGGCAGAAAGCGAAGAGGAACTAAAGAGCCTCTAGATGAAAGTGAAAGAGAAGAGTGCAAAAGCTGGCTTAAACTCAACATTCAAAAAACTATGGTAATGGTATCCAGTCCTATCACTTCATGGCAAATAGATGGGGAAACAGTGGCTGACTTTATTTTTCTGGGCTCCAGAATCACTGCAGATGGTGACTGCAGCTATGAAATTAAAAGACACTTGCTCCTTGGAAGAAAAGCTATGGCAAACCTAGACAGCAGTGTAAAAAGCAGAGACATTATTTTGCCAACAAAAGTTCGTCTAGTCAAAGCTCTGACTTTTCTAGTAGTCATGTAAGGATGTGAGAGTTGGACCATAAAGAAAGTTGAGTGCTTAAAGAATTGATGATTTTGAACCGTGGTGTTGGAGAAGACTCTTGAGAGTCCCTTGGACTGCAAGGAGATCAAACCAGTCAATACTAATGGAAATCAATCCTGTATATTCACTGGAAGGACAGATGCTGAAGCTGAAGCTTCAATACTTTGGCCACCTGATGCAAAGAACTGACTCACTTGAAAAGACCCTCATGCTGGGAAAGATTGAAGGCAGGATAAGGGGACGACAGAAGGTGAGATGGTTGGATGGCATGACTAACTCAATGTACATTAGTTTTAGCAAGCTCTGGGAGATGGTGACGTACAGGGAAGCTTGGCATGCTGCAGTCCATGGGGTCATAAAGAGTCAGACACAACTGAGTGACTGAACAACACCACCCAATAGTAAAGAGTGTATATGGAATTATAGGTAGAATATAAAGGATTTTGGATAAAATCTATTGGAAGTCTTTTAAATACCACTCATTAAATACCACAATTGATAATGATCTGCAGACTAAATTACAAGCTTATAAGAAAAATACTAGTTTTTTCTGACATGCGTAGAACGGCAGTGCTCTCATCAATATATTTGGCCATAGAAATGGTGGGGAGCAGTGCTCTTGGAGGTACTTCCACACTGATTTTACTGAAGAAAATACTTGCGGACTCACTAAACTAAAAACAAAACTAAATATTTTCCTTATAAGACTTTGTACCACTGTAGCCAGCTATTTCCAAATCAGGGGAGCTATTCAGAAATTGAGATGGGACCCTGCTATAAATATAAAGGATGGGCTCAGTCAAACCTTGTTGAATCTGTATAGTATAAAAGGCTACTCAGTGGTGTTCAAAACACATACACTGTGTACAGATTAGGATCTGCAACAGTAGTAGTACTTTATTATCACTTCCATAAAGATACTGAGGCTAAATGTAACTTTATTTTGTGGCTCTTATAATTATATTACAGAAGCCTAAGTGGAATGTTGCTGAAATAAATGTGAAAAACAAAGTAAACTTCATTCACAATTTTGGAGAAAATCAAGCTTTCAGACACATTTAGAATTATCTTGATTTCCAATTGTTGTTGTTAACTTGCTAAATACTCTCCAACTCTTCTGTGACCCTTTGGACTGTAGTCCCACAGGCTCCACTGTCCACGGAATTTCCCAGGCAAGAAAACTGAGTCCAATTCAGTTCAGCCACTCAGTTCAGATCAGTCGCTCAGCCGTGTCCAACTCTTTGCGAGGCCATGAACCGCAGCACACCAGGTCTCTGTCCATCACCAACTCCCGGAGTTTACCCAAAGTCATGTCCATTGAGTCAGTGATGGCATCCATCCATCTCATCCTCTGTCGTCCCCTTCTCCTCCCTCCTTCAATCTTTCCCAGGATCAGGGTCTTTTCCAATGATTCAGTTCTTTGCATCAGGTGACCAAAGTATTGGAGTTTCAGCTTCAACATCAGTCCTTCCAATGAATGTTCGGGACTGATTTCCTTTAGGATGGGCTGGGTGGTTCTCTCTGCAGTCCAAGGGACTCTCAAGAATCTTCTCCAACACTACAGTTCAAAAGCATCAATTCTATAGTCCAACTCTCACATCCATATGTGGCCACTGGAAAAACCATAGCTTTGACTAGACAGGCCTTTGTTGGCAAAGTAATGTCTCTGCTTTTTACTGTCTAGGTTGGTCATAGCTTTTCTTCCAAGGAGCAAGCATCTTTTAATTTCATGGCTTCAGTCACCATCTGCTGTGACTTTGAAAGCCAAAAATATAAAGTCTGTCACTGTTTCCACTGTTTCCCGTCTATTTGCCATGAAGTGATGGGAGCAGATGCCATAATCTTAACTTTCTGAATGTTGAGCTTTAAGCCAACTTTTTCACTCTCCTCTTTCACATTCATCAAAAGGCTTTTTAGCTCTTCTTCCCTATCTGCCATAAGGGTGGTGCCATCTGCATATCTAAGGTTATTGATATTTATCCCAGCAATCTTGATTCCAGCTTTTGCTTCATCCAGCCCAGCGTTTCTCATGATTTACTCTGCAGATAAGTTAAATAAGCAGGGTGACATTATACAGCCTTGACATACTCCTTTCCTGATTTGGAACCAGTCTGTTGTTCCATGTCCAGTTCTAACTATTGCTTCCTGACCTGCATACAGATTTCTGAAGAGGCATGTCGGGTGATCTGGTATTGCCATCTCTTGAAGAATTTTCCACAGTTTATTGTGATCCGCACAGTCAAAGGCTTTGGCATAGTCAAAAAAGCAGAAATAGATGTTTTTCTGGAACTGTCTTGCTTTTTCAATAATCCAGCAGGTGTTGGCAATTGGATCTCTGGTTCCTCTGCTTTATCTGAATTCAGCTTGAACATCTGTAAGTTCATGATTCATGTACTGTTGCAGCCTGGCTTGGAGAATTTTGAGCATTAATTTACTAGTGTGTGAGATGAGTGAAATTGTGCAGTAGTTTGAGCATTCTTTGGCATTGTCTTTCTTTGGGATTGGAATGAAAATTGACATTTTCCAATCCTGTGGCCACTGATGAGTTTTCCAAATTTGCTGGCATATTGAGTGCAGCACTTTCACAGTATCATCTTTTAGGATTTGAATTAGGTCAACTGAAATTCCATCACCTCTACTAGCTTTGTTTGTAGTGATGCTTCCTAAGGTCCACTTAACTTCACATTCCAGGATGTCTGGCTCTAGCTTGGTGATCACGCCGTCATGATTATCTGGGTCATGAATGTCTTTTTTGTATAATTCTCCTGTGTATTCTTGCCACCTCATTTTAATATCTTCTGCTTCTGTTAGGTCCATACCATTTCTGTCCTTTATTGTGCCCATCTTTGCATGAAATGTTCCGTTGGTATCTCTAATTTTCTTGAAGAGATCTCTAGACTTTCCAATTCTATTGTTTACCTCTATTTCTTTGCATTGATCACTGAGGAAGGCTTTCTTATCTCTTCTTGCTATTCCTTGCAACTCTGAGTTCAAATGGGAATACTGAAGTTGGTTGCCATTTCCTTCTCCAGGGGATCTTTCCAACCCAGGGATTGAAACTGCATCTCCTTCATTGGCAGGTAGATTCTTTTCCACTGAACCACTAGGGAAGCTACCAGAAGAGACTATTAAAGCTATTTATAAACCATTTTACAATAACAGAAGTACATAAAGAAGGCATGCAAAAATACTTGAGATTCAGCATATTTTAAAAAGTAGTTTCTTGAAGGAATAAACTACTTTGCACTTTTAATACTTTAAAACAAAATTTAAATATTTATAAACAATAACAACAACAAAAACACAAGTCAGTTGAAAATAAAACAGAAATAACTTAAAACCTGTAGATTTTGCAGTAAAAGCAGTATCATTACTACGGAAAATATAATCAGTACTTCACAGTCAAAATTCAAAAATACATTTCAATTTCAGAGAAGAGGAAAAAGGAGCCAAGAAAGAAATTGAGGAGATACTGACAGTTATGAGGGAGAGATGACAAATCTAATGTCAGGTTTCCTAGAAAGAGAAACCTAAACAAACTGATTATTAAATTGATAATTGATAAAGAGATAAACAGAATAGTGATAGATAGCTGATATATAATACATAAATATGTTGATTATATAGATCTCTATTAGATATACACACAAATATAAGAAATATATGAATGTTTATTAACTGATATATGTAAAATTCAGAAGAACTGACATAAAAAATTTAAAAACAAATGGCAAAGAATATTTCAGAATTGAATAAAATTAAACTGTTAGATTACCTGCAGAGCAGGATAAATAAAATAAAGATATGCTTGGAACTGACAAGCACACACTACCATATATAAAATAGATAACAGTAAGTTCCCTGCCATATGGCATAGGGACATCCACTCAGTGCTCTGTAATGGCCTGTAAGGGAAAAGAATCTTTAAAAAGAGTGGATATATGTATATGTATAATTGATTCATGTTGCTCTACATATGAAAGTAACACAACACTGTAAATCAACTATATTTCAATGAAAAATAGGTTATCATAAAATTTAAGCATCAGTGAGAAAGGGAAAAATTTTAAACTTTCAAAGAGATTTTCTGTAAAGGAAAAATAAAAAAGTATACCTGATGGCAAAATGGTCATCAGTTGCAACAAATGCCAGAAGATTATGAAATACTATTTTCAACTTCCTAAGACTTTGCTACTGTCAACCTAGTCTTCTATTTTCAGGATAAAAAAAACTTTATCAAGATTGATGATATGACTGAATCATTTCAGACATTAAGAACTAAAAGCAGATGCCACTCTCTTTGAGAGAAAAATTGTGGACTAAAAGAAGTATATTGTAAAGTCATGAACAAAGTCATATATGTCATAAAATATATGTTTATTGATTTTTTTCATTTAAATATAAGTGTAGGGGATGAAAAGAGGCAAACTATTAGATATAAAATAAGCTACAAGTATATATTGTACAATACTTAGAATATATCCAATCAATTCAGTTCAGTCGCTCAGTCGTGTCCAACTCTTTGCAACCCCATGAACTGCAGCACGCCAGGCCTCCCTGCCCATCACCAGTTCCCGGAGTCCACCCAAACCATGTCCATTGAGCCGGTGATGCCATCCAACCATCTTATCCTCTGTCATCCCCTTCTCCTGCCCTCAATTTTTCCCCATCAGGGTCTTTTCAAATAAGAGAACTCTTTGCATCAGGTGGCCAAAGGATTAGAGTTTCAGCTTCAGCATCAGTCCTTCTAATGAACACCCAGGACTGATTATTAAGATGGACTGGTTGGATCTCCTTGCAGTCCAAGGGACTCTCAAGTGACTTCTCCAACACCACAGTTCAAAAGCATCAATTCTTCGGGGCTCAGCTTTCCTCACAGTCCAACTCTCACATTCATACATGAATACTGGAAAAATCATAGCCTTGACGAGACGGAACTTTGTTGACAAAGTAATGTCTCTGCTTTTTAATATGCTGTCTAAGTTGGTCATAACTTTCCTTCCAAGGAGTAAGCATCTTTTAATTTCATGGCTGCATTCACCATCTGCAGTGATTTTGGAGCCCAGAAAAATAAAGTCAGCCCGTTTCCACTGTTTTCCCATCTATTTGCAATGAAGTGATGGGACTTGATGTCGTGATCTTAGTTTTCTGAATGTTGAGCTTTAAGCCAACTTTTTCACTCTCCTCTTTCACTTTCATCAAGAGGCTCTTTAGTTCTTCTTCACTTTCTGCCATAAGGGTGGTGTCTTCTGCGTATCTGAGGTTATTAATATTTCTCCTGGCAATCTTGATTCCAGCTTGTACTTCATCCAGCCCAGCGTTTCTTATGATGTATTCTGCATATAAGTTAAATAAGCAGGGTGACAATATATAGCCTTGATGTACCCCTTCTCCTATTTGGAAACAGTCTGTTGCTCTATATCCAGTTCTTTTTTTTTTTTTTTTTTTTAAATATTATTTTATTAGTTGGAGGCCAATCACTTTACAACATTTCCTGCATACAGGTTTCTCAAGAGGCGAGTCAGATGGTCTGGTATTCCCATCTCTTTCAGAATTTTCCACAGTTTATTGTGACCCACACAGTCAAGGCTTTGGCATAGTCAATAAAGCAGAAATAGATGTTTTTCTGGAACTCTCTTATTTTGTCAATGATCCAGTAGATGTTGGCAATTTGATCTCTGGTTCCTTTGCCTTTTCTAAAACCAGCTTGAACATCAGGAAGTTCACAGTTCATGTATTGCTGAAACCTGGCTTGGAAAATTTTGAGCATTACCTTACTACCCTGTGAGATGAGTGCAATTGTGTGGTAGTTTGGCATTTGTAGGGATTGCCTTTCTTTGGGATTGGAATGAAAACTGACCTTTTCCAGTGCTGTGGCCACTGCTGAGTTTTCCAAATTTGCTGGCATATTGAGTGCAGCACTTTCATAGCATCATCTTTCAAGATTTGAAATAGCTCAACTGGAATTCCATCACTTCCAGTAGCTTTGTTCATAGTGATTCTTCCTAAGGCCCACTTGACTTCACATTCCAGGATGTCTGGCTCTATGTGAGTGATCACACCATCGTGAATATCTGGGTCATGGAGTCTTTTTTGTACAGTTCCTCTGTGTATTCTTGCCACCTCTACTTAATATCTTCTCCTTCTGTTAAGTCCATACCATTTTTGTCTTCTATTGAGCCCATCTTTGCGTGAAATTTTTCCTTAGTATCTCTAATTTTCTTGAAGAGATCTCTAGTCTTTCCCATCCTATTATTTTCCTCTATTTCTTTGCATTGATCGCTGAGGAAGGCTTTCTTATCTCTCCTTGCTATTCTTTGGAACTCTGCATTCAGGTGGGTATATATTTCCTTTTCTCCTTTGCTTTTTGCTTCTCTTCTTTTCACAGCTATTTTTAAGACCTCCTCAGACAGCTATTTTGCTTTTTTGCATTTCCTTTTCTTGGGGATGGTCTTGATTCCTG
Organism: Muntiacus reevesi; assembly: GCF_963930625.1. Taxonomy (NCBI): domain Eukaryota; kingdom Metazoa; phylum Chordata; class Mammalia; order Artiodactyla; family Cervidae; genus Muntiacus; species Muntiacus reevesi. Next base: position 3,634,974 of record NC_089264.1, read on the forward strand.
TCTCCTGTACAATGTCATGAACCTCCATCCATAGTTCATCAGGCACTCTGTCCATCAGATCTATTTCTCACTTCCACTGTATAGTCATAAGGGATTTGATTTAGGTCATACCTGAATCGTCTGGTGGTTTTACCTACTTTCTTCAATTTCAGTCTGAATTTGGCAATAAGGAGTTCATGATCTGAGCCACAGTCAGTTCCCAGTCTTGTTTTAGCTGACTGTATAGAGTTTCTCCATCTTGGCTGCAAAGAATATAATCAATCTGATTTTGTTGTTGACCACCTGGTGATGTCCATGTGTAGAGTCCTCTCTTGTGTTGTTGGAAGAGGGTGTTTGCTATGACCAGTGCGTTCTCTTGGCATAACTCTATTAGCCTTTGCCCTGCTTCATTCTGTACTCCAAGGCCAAATTTGCCTGTTACTTCAGGGTTTTTTTGACTTCCTACTTTTGCATTCCAGTCCCCTATCACAAAAAGGACATCTTTTTTGGGTGTTAGTTCTAGAAGGCCTTGTAGGTCTTCATAGAACCATTCAACTTCAGCTTCTTCAGCGTTACTGGTTGGGGCATAGACTTGGATTACCGTGATATTGAATGGTTTGCCTTGGAAACGAGCAGAGATCATTCTGTCATTTTTGAGATTGCATCCAAATACTGCATTTCAGACTCTTTCGTTGACTATGTTGGCGACTCCATTTCTTCTAAGGGATTCCTGCCCACAGTAGTAGATATAATGGTCATCTGAGTTAAATTCACCCATTCCAGTTCATCTTAGTTCGCTGATTCCTAGAATGTTGATATTCACTCTTGCCATCTCCTGTTTGACCACTTCTAATTTGCCTGAATTCATGGACCTAACATTCCAGGTTCCTATGCAATATTGCTCTTTACAGCATCGGACCTTGCTTCTATCACCAGTCCCATCTACAGCTGGGTGTTGCTTTTGCTTTGGCTCCATCCCTTCATTCTTTCTGGAGTTATTTCTCCATTGAGCTCCAGTAGCATATTGGGTACGTACTGACATGGGGAGTTCATCTTTCAGTGTTCTATTTTTTTGCCTTTTCAAACTGTTCATGGGGTTCTCAAGGCAAGAATACTGAAGTGGTTTGCCATTCCCTTCTCCAGTGGACCACATTCTGTCAGACCTCTCCACCATGACCCGACCGTCTTGGGTGGGCCCACACGGCATGGCTTAGTTTCACTGAGTTAGACAGGACTGTGGTCTGTGTGATCAGACCTGCTAGTTGTCTGTGATTGTGGTTCAGCCTGTCTGAAACCACAAGGAGCAGCAGCTGTGCTTTGCTGGAGCAGCCGTGAAGATACCCCACGTCCAATGTAAGAGAAACCAAAATGAGATGGTAGGCACTGAGAGAGGGCATCAGAGGGCAGGCAGACTGAAACCACAATTACAGACAACTAGCCAATATACCCAATATTGTATAACAGCTATAAATGGAATATAAACTTCAAAAACTGTGAATTACTACACTTTATACTTGTAACATATAATATTTTTTTAAAAAATTTATTGGAGTATAATTGATTTATGATACAGCTTTTCTGTACAACAAAGTGAATCTGTTATAGCTACAGTTATCATGTGTGTGTGTGTGTGTGTGTGTGTGTGTGTGTGTGTGTGTGTATGCATGCATGCATGCTAAGTCGCTTTAGTCCTAGCTGACTCTTTGTGACTAGACTCCTCTGTCCATAGGCTTCTCCAGGCCAGAATACTGGAGTAGGTTGTCATGCCTTCCTCCAGGTGATCTTTCTGATACAGGAATTGAACCCACTTTCCTTGCTTCCCTTGCATTGGCAGCCAGGTTCTTTATCGTTAGCACCACCTGGGAACAGCACAACAGTATGTATAAACCTATATGTATATGTATGTATGTTGCTTCCAAGTCTTGGCTATTGTAAACTGTGCTGCAATGAACACTGAGTGCATGTACATTTTGAATTATGACTTTCTCCAATATATGCCCAGGACTCAGATTGTTGGATTATATCATAACTCTATTCTTAGTTTCTTAAGGAATCTCCATTCAGCTTTCCATAGTGGGTGTACTAATGTAGGAGGCTTCCATTTTTTCCACACTCTCTCTAGTAGTTATTGTTTGTAAATTTTTTTCTAAAAATAAGCATTAATCAAGTTTTATTTTATAAAGTTAAACAACATTTAGCTGTGGAGCTATAACAAAGAATAATACTTGATGGTCCAGGCCATTCTCAGTTTGCCCAAGAGAGACAGTCTTGCTGTTTTTGTAAGAGCTTTGGGTTGCAATCCTCTCAAAATTTATACTTACCCATAGTTTCAGCACTTTAGATTACTCACAACATCTCATTCTCTCATAATTCCCATGATTCTGTACCCACACTCTATCCTCCACTTAATATATCTCCAACATGATTCTATGATTCTATTTTATGACCTCTTTCTCAACCCTGTCTCAAAACTCCACTTGTTTTTGCTACCTATCTTATCTCCTCTGTGCTGCCTATTTCAAATTCCAAAGAGAGAACAACTAATGGAACATGGTTATGTTTTTAGGATATGACACATTATCTGTTCAGTTTAGTTGCATAGTCATGTCTGAGGCTTCCCTGTTTATCACCCAGAGCTAGCTTAAACTCATGTCCATTGAGAAGGTGATGCCATCCAACCATCTCATATTCTGTCATCCCCTTCTCCTCCTGTCTTCAATCTTTCCCAGCATAAGGGTCTTTTGAATGACTCAATTCTTTGCATCAGGTGGCCAAAGTATTGAACCTTCAGCTTCAGTATCTGTCCTTCCAATGAATATTCAGGGTTGATTTCCATTAGTATGGACTGGTTTGATCTCCTTGCAGTCCAAGGGACTCTCAAGAGTCTTCTCCAACACCACAGTTCAAAAGCATCAATTCGTCAGCACTCAGCTTTCTTTATGGTCCAACTCTCACATCCATACATGACTACTGGAAAAGCCAGAACTTTGACTAGATGGACTTTTGTTGCAAAATAATGTCTCTGCTTTTTACTCTGCTGTCTAGGTTTGCATAGCTTTTCTTCCAAGGAGCAAGTGTCTTTTAATTTCATGGCTGCAGTCACCATCTGCAGTGATTTTGCAGCTCAGAAAAATAAAGTCAGCCACTGTTTCCCCATCTATTTGCCATGAAGTGATGGAACTGGATACCATGACCTTAGTTTTTCAAATGTTGAGTTTAAGCCAGCTTTTTCACTATCCTCTTTCACTTTTATCAAGAGGCTCTTTAGTTCCTCTTCGCTTTCTGCCACAAAGGTGGTGTCATCTGCATATTTGAGTTTGTTGATATTTCTCCTTGAAATCTTGATTTCAGCATGTGCTTCTTCCAGCCTTGCTTTTTGCATGACGTACTCTGCATATAGCTTAAATAGCACAGTGACAGTATACAGTTTTGACATACTCCTTTCCCAGGTTGTAACCAGTCCATTGTTCCATGTCCAGTTCTATTTCTTGACCTTCATACAGATTTCTTAGGAGGCAGATAAGGTGGTCTTGTATTACCATCTCTCTAGGAATTGTCCACAGTTTGTTGTGACCCACGCAGTCAAAGCCTTTAGCATAGTCAATGGAGCAGAAGTAGATTTTTTTTTTTTAATTCCCTATTCCTTTGATCCAACAGATGTTGGCAATTTCATTTCTGGCTCCAATGTCTTTTCTAAATACAGCTCGTAAATCTGTAAGTTCTTGGTTCACATACTGTTGAAGCCGAGCTCGAAGGATTTGAGCATTACCTTGCTAGAATGTGAAATGAGCACAATTGTGTAGTGGTTTGAACAGTCTTTGGCACTGCCCTTCTTTGGGATTGGAATGAAAACTGACCTTTTCCAGTCCCATGGTCACTTCTGAGTTTTCCAAATTTGCTATGATATCGAGTGCACCACTTCAATAGCATCATCTTTTAGGATTTGAAATAGCTCAGCTGGAATTCTGTCACCTCCACTACCTTTGTTCATAGTGATGCTTCCTAAGGCCCACTTGACTTTGGACTCCAGGATATCTGACTCTAAATGAGTGATGATGCCATCGTAGTTATCTGGGTCACTAAGGTCCTTTTCTGTATAGGTCTTCTGTGTATTCTTGCCACCTCTTCTTAATATCTTCTGCTTCTGTTAGGTCCATACCATTTCTGTCCTTTTTTGAGCTCATCTTTGCATGAAATGTTCTCTTGGTATCTCTAATTTTCTTAAAGAGATCTCTAGTCTTTCCCATTCTATTGTTTCCCTCTATTTCATTGCACTGATCACTGAGGAAGGCTTTCTTATTTCTCCTTGCTATTCTTTGGAACTCTGCATTCAAATGGGTATATTTTTCCTTTTCTCCTTTGCCTTTTGCTTCTCTTCTTTTCTCAACTATTTGTAAGGTTTCCCCAGACAATGATTTTGCCTTTTTGCATTTCTTTTTCTTGGAGATTGTCTTGATCACCACCACCTGTATAATGTTATGAACCTCCATCCATAGTTCTTCAGGCACTCTATCTCTCAGATCTAATCCCTTGAATCTATTTGTCACCTCCGCTGTATAATCATAAGGGATTTGATATAGGCCATACCTGAATGTTTTCATTAGTGGTTTTCACTACTTTCTTCATTTTAAGTCTGAATCTGGCAATAAGGAGTTCATGATCTGAGTGACAGTCAGCTTCTTGTCTTGTTTTTGCTGGCTCTATACAGCTTCTCCATCTTTGGATGCAAAGAATATAATCAATCTGATTTCAGTATTGACCACCTGGTGATGTCCATGTGGAGTCATCTCTTATGTTGTTTGAAGAGGGTGTTTGCTATGACCAGCATGTTTTCTTGGCAAAACTCTGTTAGCCTTTGCCTTGCCTCATTTTGTACTCCAAGGCCAAATTTGCCTGTTATTCCAGGTATCTCTTGACTTCCTACTTTTGCATTCTAGTCCCCTATCATGAAAAGGACATCTTTTGTTGTTGTTGTTGTTGTTGTTGTTGTTGTTAGTTGTAGAATGTCTTGTAGGTCTTCACAGAACCATTGAGCTTCTTCAGCACTAGTGGTTAGGGCAAAGACTTGGATTTCTGTGATATTGAATTGTTTGCCTTGGAAACAAACAGAGATCATTTCGTCGCTTTTGAGATGGCACCCCAGTACTGCATTTTGGACTCTTCTGTTGACTATGATGGCTACTCCATTTTTTCTAAGAGATTCTTTCCCACAGTAATAGATACAATGGTCATTTGAATTAAATCCACTAATTCCAGTCCATTTTAGTTCACCAATTCCTAAAATGTCAATATTCACTTCTGTCATCTCCTGTTTGACTACTTCCAATTTACCTTGATTCATGGACCTAACATTCCAGGTTCTTGTGCAATATTGTTCTTTGCAGCAATGGACTTTACTTCCATCACCAGCACATCCACAACTGAACATTGTTTTTTCTTTGGCTCACACTCTTCATTCTTTCTGTAGCTATTTCTCTACTCTTCTCCAGTAGCATATTGGGTAACTACCAACCTGGGAAATCCATCTTTCAGTGCCATATCTTCTTTCCTATGGTTTGCTAATATCCTACAGGTTAAAACTCCCTGAATAAGTACATTCCATGGCCCCACGGCTCCCTAATAAAATGGGGGTTTTGATGATGGCCATTCTGACCAGTGTAAAAGGATATATCACTGTAGTTTTGATTTACATTTTTTCTAATGATTAGAGATACTATCATATTTTTATGTGGTTTTTAGCCATCCATACATTTTCCTTGGAGAAATATTTATTCAGATCTTCCACCCATTTTTTGTTTGGAACGTTTGTCTTTTGATATTGATATTGATATTGATAATGTTTGTCATGATATTGTCTCATGATATTGCGTGAGCTATTTGTATACTTTGGAGATTAATCAATATTGCTTGCTTAATTTGTAAATATTTTACCCAATTTTAAGTGTGGTCTTTTCATTGTGTTTACAGTTTGTTTTGCAAAAGTGTGTAAGTTTAACTAGGTACCATTTTAGAAGATAAAATATAATACTTCTCAGAATGAAAATCAATGTGTAAGATTAAAAATTTGAAAAAAAAAGTTATTAAGGTAAATAAGAAGAAACAATAAATATAAAATGATTTCTAAACATATACCAGAAAACTTGATTCTTTAAATTTAAGATCTGATTATTTGAAAAGAATTTATAATGTCAACCTCAGTGTCTCTATTTGAGGGAGAAAACAAGATACCAGAGGCATACATTCTTACTCAAATTTTTTTTTTAGTTTCCATCGATCTTGAAAAGTATAGGGATTGACAATTTTACAAACATTAGGACATTAAAATGTGTTAATGATTTAAAGATGACCATGTGTTTGCCAGTCTGGAAGTGTCTGAGAAGCATGAGACAGCAGCTGCTTCCTCTAAAACTAGCAAAGTGGGGGGAAGGAAAATTATGTAAGATTGCCTTCTGGCTGGCCTCCCATAAGAGAACTGACTTTCTGAAAAAATCCATAGAAACTAACCAGAGCCCTGTGCTTCAGAATTTCAGTCTCAGTCAATAGCAATGTTTGAGTCCAAGCTCCATCCCACCTGGATGATGCCTGATGCATCCTCCAAACATATAGGCTCTACCAGGCCACTGAGCTGCAGCTGTGAGCCTCAGACACTGGAGTGTTATAGGTCTAGGGGGAGGCCATTTTCCCACTGAACATAAAGCCTGAGATGGGATGATGGACTAAATCATATTCTTTTTCCTCCATATCATATTGCTTGTGCCCTGTATTCAGCTTCACCAGGGAAAGAGCTAGTGTTTCCTTGGGTGTGCTCTTTCAAAGCCCAGTAGCCAAAGTTTCCATGTCCAGGATCTTATGTCCAGCCCTGCTGCCCATATCTCTGTGCACTGTTGTAGAATGCTTTATGAATACTATTGCTTTTGTCTTTGAAAATTTTCCCAATTAGTGTTAATACTTCAGGAATTCAATACAAAAAATTAGAACAGAATTATAACTTTTGCTATGAAAAATGAGTCATCAAATCACAGGGAAGAGTTTGGTTTCTATGGTAGGTTTCTACTCTCAAAATTTCTCTGTGCATCATTCTCTTCCTACCCCCTTCACTTCCCCTCTTATTCCTTTCCTACCTCTCCCTTTTCCAAGCCATGCATGCTATTCATTTTCTTTAAGTTGAAGATTTTTTCCATTTTCTCTAAGCACTCAAATATAAATGAATCTTTCCCCCCCACACACACACATACTCCTAAAACCTTAATTAATATTTAGCAATATAGACTGTAATATCATTTTGTAGAATTACTTAGATTTCTTTATTTCTAAAAATTTTATCTCAAATTTCTGGCAGAGAAGTATCACTAGATTTTATGTCTTCATTTAAAAAGTTGTAATAGCAGCAGTATTTATGACAGTAGTATTTATCAGAAACCAGAAGCAAGGGCTTATCGCATCTTATTTAAATTAAAGAGGAAAAAGATTTTAAATAGTCTTTATTATTCAAAATTATATCTAATCATTAGCCATTTAGCCACCTATGTCTCTGCTCTTTCTTCTTAAATCAATATGAAATGATATCTTACATTTCAACCTTTTAATTATTTAACTTTATAGCTAGACAAAGTCTCAAGTCCCAGAACATTCTGTTCTGCCTTTTGGAATGGTTTTAGGAAAACTTTGTTGCATACTGGGGAGAGAGGATTAAGGAAAATAGATGAGGGAGTGAGTAATGGGATGAGACAGGTAATATTACACTGGCAAGACAGGTTCATGATTGGAATAAGAAAACTAGATGGGGACAAAATGAGATATAGATGAGAGAACATGTGTTTGCTTGTATAAAGTGATACTGTTTATAGAGGGAGCAGAAAAAATACTGATTATCAAATGACAAAATTTAACCTAGATTCACATAAGTAATTTAGTATAAAGAAAGATTTGTAAGGCTTGAGTGTGGGAGGGCAATAAACCTAAAAGAACTGCTAATTTCAGTACTAGAGTGTATAGAAGGAAATATAAAAAATATTTTTAAAAATTGATTTTACTAACAACAAAATACCAGAAAGATAAATTAAGAAGGTGATTACGTTTACAATGGTATCAACAAAAAATAAAATACTCAAGGATAAATTTACTGAAGAAGGCAAAAATCTGTACTCCAAAAACTATAGCATGCTGATGAAAGAAACTGAAGAACACACAAATGGATAGAAAGATATACCCATGTTCTTAGATTGGAAGAATTATTATTGTTAAAATGACACAAGGCAAGCTACAGATTCAATGCAATCCTATCAAATTATCAATGCCATTTTTTCACAGAACTAGAGCAAAAAGTCTTTCAATTTATATGGAAACACAAAAGACATCAAAAAGTCAAAATAATCTTGAGAGAGAAGAATGAAGCTGAATGAATCAGGCTCCCCGGCTTCAGACTGTACTACAAAGCTACAATAATCAAAACAGTATGGTACTGGCACAAAAATAGACACATTGATCCATGGAATAGGACAGAAAGTCCAGAAATGCATCCAGGCATTTATGGTCTACAGAAAGGTGCTAGTGGTAAAGAACAAGCTTGCCAATGCAGGAGTCGTAGGAGATGAGGGTTCGATCCCTCTATTGGGAAAATCCCCTGAAGGAGGGCATGGCAACCCACTCCAGTACTCTCTCTGAGAGAATCCCATGGACTGAAGAGTCTGGAAGTCTACAGTTCATAGGGCCACAAAGAGTTGGGCAGGACTGAAGCAACTTAGCTAGCAGGCACACTATTGATACTATGTATAAGATAGGTAAGTGATGAGAACCTACAGTATAGTTCTGGGAACCCTACTTACTTCTCTGTGGTGACCTAAATGAGAAGAAATCCAAGAAAAGAGAAGATATATGTACATTTATAGTGACTCACTTTTCTGAACAGTAGAAACTAGCATAACATTGTAAGCAACTTTATACTAAAATAAAAATTAATTTAAAAAATATACAGTGGAGGAAAGATACTGTCTCTTCAGTAACTGATGCTGGAAAAACTGGATAGCCACATGTAAAAAACTGAAATCAGAACATTTTTAAAAATATTATATATATAAAAATAACTCAAAATGGACTAGACCAAAATGTTAAAACCAGATACTCTAAAACTCCTAGAGGAAAATATAAGCAGAACACTAGTTTGACATAAATTGTAGCAATGTTTTTTTGGATCCATCTCCTAGAGTAATGGAAATAATAACAAAAATAAGCAAATTGGACCTAATCAACTTAAAAGATTTTGCACAGCAAAGAAAGCCATAAACAGAAAATACAACCTATGGAATGGGAAAAAAATATTTGTAAATGATGCAACCAACAATGGATTAATTTTCAAAATACACAAACAGCTCATACAGCTTCTTGTAAAAGCAAAATAAAGCAAAATAGCAACCTAATCAAAAATGGGCAGATACACTATATAGACACTTCTTCAAAGAAAACATAAAAAATGCAAAAAGACATATGGAAAGATGCTCAATATAGCCAATTATTAGAGAAATGCAAATCAAAACTGCAATAAAACCTCACGTCAGTCAGAATGACCATCATCAAGAAATCTACAAACAATAAATCCTGGAAAGTGTGTACAAAAAAAGGAACCTCACTGGTCAGAATACAAACTTCTGCAGTCACTATGGAGAACAGTATGAAAGTTCCTTTAAAAATTAAAAATAAAGTTACCATATGAAACTACAATCCCACTCGGGCATGTATCCAGAGAAAAGATATATGCAACCCAACTTTTATTGCAGCAATATTTTCAATAGCCAAGGAATAGAATCAACCTAAATGCTGTCTAGGATTGTCATAGCTTTTCTTCCAACAAGCAAGCATCTTTCAATGTCATGGCTGCGATCATTGTCCAAAGTGATTTTGAAGCCCAAGAAAATAAAATCTGTCACTTTTGCCATTTTTTCCCCATCTATTTGTCATGAAGTAGTGGGACTGAATGCCATGATCTTAGTTTTTTGAATGTTGAGTTTTAAACCAGCTTTTTCACTCTCCTCTTTCACCTTCATCAAGAGGCTTTTTTGTTCCTTTTCACTTTCTGCCATTAGGATAGTGTCATCTGCATATCTGAGGTTATTGATATTTCTACTGGCAACTTGGTTACAGCTTGTGATTCATTCAGCCCGGCATTTCACATGATGTACTCTGCACAGAAGTAACAGGTGACAATGTACTGCTTCCCCAATTTTCAATCAGTCCATTGTTCAATGTTCACTTTCAATTGCTACTTCTTGACTTGCATACAAGTTCCTCAGGAGACAGGTAGGGTGGTCTGGTATTCCCATTTCTTTAAGAATTCCCCACAGTTTGTTGTGATTCACACAGTCAAAGGCTTTAGCATAGGCAATGAAACAAAAATAGATTCTTTTCTGGAATTACCTTTCATTTTCTTTTATCCAATGGATGTTGGCAATTTGCTGGAGACGAGAATGGCAATCCACTTCAACATTCTTGCCTTGAAAACTCCATTCCATATCATTAAAAGGTCTACAAATGACAAATGCTGCAGAGGGTGTGTAGAAAGAGAAAACCTTCTATACCACTAATGGGATTGCAAGTTGGTGCAAACACTGTGGAAAACAGTATGGTAGGTCCTCAGAAAACTAAAAGTGAATCACTTTAAGATTCAACAATATCACTCATAGGTATATATCTAGACAAAACTATAGTTCAAAAAGATATATGCACGTTATGTTCATAGAAGTGAGAGAGTAACAGGCAGGAAGGCCAGGGGTCTCCAAATGGAGGTATGAGACTGTAAGTGCCAGACATTTTTATCTCTCTTAACCGGCAGAAAAGAACAAACCAGCGATCTGTTTTTCCTTCTCTATACAAAATTAAAAGGAGGTTTCTCCTAACATTCTGTGTGGCCATGACACCTGGTCTCACCTAAAGCTAACTACTCCCAAACCTTGAGTTAACCAATACATTTCTTTTTCGTATGGAAATGTTGTCTTAAGCTATGTTAATGAACCCCAGACTCCATCTTCAAGTTGGTTCCGCCAAAGGGCCTAACTTACTTGTTCAGGTATTGTTCCCCTAATCTATGTAAACGAAACTATTTGTTGGTACAAGGTGCAAGTCAATAGTTTTATGGCCTGGGATGAATTATCTGGTGCCATTCTAGATTTTATGACATTCCTTTCTTTTCATTAACGGACTGTGAGTGACTATATACCATACAGCTAAAGACTAGGAGGGGGGTACTCTTTTGCCCCCTTCTGATGCCTATGTCAGAAGCTTTCTCTATCTCCTTTATACTTTAATAAAACTTTATTACACAAAAGCTCTGAGCGATCCAGCCTCGTCTCTGGCCCCGGATTGAATTCGTCTCCTCCGGAGGCCAAGAATCCCGCGTCTTATCGTTCAGCAACAACCTTTCATCTTGGGGGCTCGTCCGGGATCCTTCAGGACAAGGTAAGGATGCTTGGAGCTCTACTTCTTTGTTCTCCTAGCGAACACGTTTTCCGCTGTTCTTTACTAACTCTAAGGTGTGCTTGTGTGAATGAATGAAAGGCCCTGCTCTGCGCTTCCTCGGCGACCTCATAAGGCTTATGGCAGAAACTTGTCGGGGGTTTATACCGACCTGCCAATGCCAAGAGGCAACCAGTGTCCCCTTTGGGAGCCGACCAGAAACGGGCAAAGCATGTGGACCGAACTCTTTTTTTCTCGGTCAAACTTTTCGGTCTCTGACCATTTCATAACTCCTTGGGAATTAAAAGTACTAACCTTATCTCTCGGATCTTAGGCTTTCAAGAGACTTGTAACCTATGTTGCTACTCTACTGTGGTCTAGGTCTCAAACTTGGATTGGTAGTCAGGAAGCGCCTAGCCTCGCTAGGCATGGAAAGTTTGGAAGCTAGATGGAGCTCTAACTCCCAGAGCATCTCTGATGTTAAAGGTTACTTGGATTGGAACTGCAATGGTTTTTTTTCTTTTGGTAACACTGGCTCTTACTGGAGCAGAGGAGGCTCTTATACCGGTGTGGTGACTCTTGGAAGGAACATCTCAGTTTCATGTTTGTATCAGTCTTATTGTGGTCAGGAATATACTCCGGGTCGTGCACAGGCACTCAGGTGACGAATGTGTCCCCCAGAGGTCTTGGCTTGGGAGGCATTCCGGAAGGTTACTCTGATTGCACCCTGGGTGGCATCAGAGGCAAGTGAGGTGAAGAGCTGGACGTCAGTCAGGGATGCCATCAGGTCTACCCTGGGTGCATCCCCACCCCGTCTCGGTGGTAGAACCGGGAGGGACGAGTGTGACGCCTGCGTCGGTAAGGGACAGACTAAGTCCGACCAGGAAGGAAAAGCTTTTGGTGTAATGTCTGTCTACACCCCCATCTAGAGCAGGGAGGGACGCCTCCGGTAGAAAAATGGCGCTGGTCGCTTTTTTTCTCTCTTACAGATGGGAGCTAACAATTCCAGCCTCACTCCTTTGAACTGTATCCTGCAAAACTGGGATAGATGTGATCCCCAGGGCTTAAAGAAGACACACCTGGTCTTCCTATGTGATACTGCATGGCCGCGGTACCCACTGGAGGATGGCGAACGGTGGCCAGTTGGAGGGTCTCTTAAGTATAATACTGTTTTACAATTAAAACAGTTCTGTAAAAAGCAAGGGAATTGGGTAGAAGTAGTGTATATTAGAGTGTATTAGAGCTTTTAAAGGTGTTACTCTGCATTATGACCTTACTTGGAAGGATGTGATGTATATCTTGGGACAAACGTTGACTGCCGACTCAAAGCCTCGAGTTTTGGGTAAAGCGGTTGCTTATGGAGATGAATGGCTTGGTAATGAATCAGTGGGAAAGAGGGAGGACGAGATGACTGCTCTCCCCACTGGGAGTCAGGCGGTCCCAGCTACAGAACCAGACTGGGACTCTAACACTGCTAAAGGAAGATGGGATCAGAGTCATTTTGTCAGATGTATTCTTGAAGGACTCAGGCAGGCGCGTTCTAAGCCTTTAAACTATGGCAAACTGGCAGACATAGAACAAGAAGAGAAGGAAGCTCCTGGTAAATTCCTAGACAGACTGAGAGAAGCCCTTCGCAGATTCACTGAGATTGATCCCGAAAGTGAAGAGGGGAAAGTGATCTTAAAGGATAGATTTCTCACTCAGTCGGCTCCAGATATTCGCCGTAAGTTATCAAAACGGGCGTATGGACCAAATCAGTCTGTAGATAATCTGTTACAACTGGCTCAGACAGTCTATTATGGTAGAGAATATGAGGAAAAGAAAGAAAGGCAGAGAAAGACGAAGGAAAAGGCGGAAGCCCTCGCAATGGCTATGAAAACCGTTCTTAAACAGCCTGAGAAAAATGCCCAGAGGGACCCAGGTGAAAAGGGATGGGCTTGCTATGGCTGTGGAAAGGAGGGGCATCTCAAGCGGGATTGCCCTCAGGCATCTAAGCCGCCCCCGGCTCCATGTCCGGTCTGCAAGGGACCACACTGGAGGAGAGACTGCCCCCAGAGGCGTAGGTCTCAGGGGTCTGACTCTCAAGACAATCAGGACTGAGGGTGCCCGGGGGTCCCCACACAAGCTCCCGTCCTAATTACACCTGAGGAACCCCGGGTATTGATAACGGTGGGAGGCCAATCCGTCAATTTCCTTTTAGATACTGGGGCAACTTACTCCGTGCTTACTGAAGCCCCTGGCCCACTTTCTTCCCGATCCGCTTCCGTAATGGGACTGTCTGGACGAGCCAAAAGGTATTACTTCAGTTATTCTCTATCGTGCAACTGGGATTCTGTGCTATTTTCACACGAGTTTCTTATCGTGCCAGAATCACCCTCACCCCTTTTGGGGAGAGATATACTGAGCAAGGTCCATGCCTCTGTTTTCATGAATATGGAGCCCTCCCTTTCTCTCCCTTTAGTTGAAGAAAATGTGAATCCTAGAGTATGGGCTGATGGAAAATCTGTGGGTCGAGCACAAAATGCTATTCCTGTAGTTGTCAAGCTCCAAAGACCCACACTTATTCCCACATAAGAAGCAGTATCCACTGAAACCTGAAGTTAAGGAAGGGTTAAAACCCATCATTGAAAATTTAAAGGAGCAGGGACTATTAGTTCCCTGTAACAGTCCATGCAACACTCCTATTTTGGGTGTAAAAAAATCAAATGATAAGTGGAGATTAGTTCAAGATTTACGAATAATAAATGAGGCTGTGGTTCCTTTACACCCCGTGGTGCCTAATCCTTATACGCTATTGTCTGAAATTCCTGAACGAGCCAAATATTTTTCAGTAATTGATTTAAAAGATGCCTTCTATTCAGTGCCTTTGGCAGAGGAAAGTCAATTTCTATTTGCCTTTGAAGACCCTACTCAGCCAGCTTCTCAGTTAACCTGGACAGTTTTGCCCCAGGGATTTCGTGACAGTCCCCACTTATTTGGACAAAGTTTGTCACGGGATCTACAAAATTTTAATAGCTCTGAGGCGGTAGTGTTACAATATGTAGATGATATTTTGCTCTGTGCTGAGACAGAGGAAGCTTGTTCACGAGCCTCAGAAGATTTCTTAAACTTTTTGGCAAGTTGCGGTTACAAGGCATCAAGAGAAAAGGCTCAGCTTTGTCAACAATCTGTTAGATATCTGGGCCTAATCATATCAGAAGGGACTAGGGCCATAGGCCCCGAGAGAATTAAACCTATACTAAATCATCCCCTACCTATGACTTTAAGGCAATTGAGAGGATTTTTGGGAATCACAGGCTACTGTCTCATTTGGATTCCGGGTTATGGAGAACTTGCCCGGCCTTTATATAAACTTATAGCTGAAACTCAGCAGGCCCAAACCGACAAACTGGTTTGGTCTCCAGATACTCAAAAGGCTTTTAAGGTTCTTCAGACTGCTCTCCTGCAAGCTCCAGCTTTGAGTTTGCCCACAGGGTCAGAATTTAACTTGTTTGTCACTGAAAGGAAAGGTATGGCCTTGGGAGTTTTGACACAACCCCGGGGGCCTCACCAGCAACCTATTGCTTATCTAAGCAAAGAATTAGATGTAACTGCACGTGGGTGGCCCCACTGCCTAAGAGTAATTGGGGCAGCTGCTTTATTAGCACCTGAAGCTTTAAAAATAATTACTGGACGAAACCTTACTGTACTGACTTCTCATAATGTGAGTGGAATCTTAAACTCTAAGGTTAACATTTGGATGACAGACAGTAGGCTTCTTAAATATCAGTCACTGTTGTTAGAAGGACCAGTAACTAAGCTTTAAGTTTGTGGAAATTTAAATCCTGCTACTTTCCTTCCTGAGAAGGAAGATGAAACACCTGATCACGATTGTTCCCAATTTCTAACTTTAAACTATGCAGCTCGGGAAGATCTAATGGATACCCCATTAGACAATCCTGACATGGAAATATTTACAGATGGCAGTTCTTTTGTTCGGGATGGAAAGCATAAAGCAGGTTATGCTGTGGTGACTGCTGAACAGGTTTTAGAAGCAAAATCTCTCCCCCAGGGAACCAGCGCCCAGTTAGCGGAGCTTGTGGCTCTGACCCGAGCTCTAGAGTTAAGCAAAGGGCAGCGAGTAAATGTCTACACTGATTCTAAGTATGCTTATTTGACTTTACATGCTCATGCTGCAGTATGGAAAGAAAGACAGTTTAAAACAGCAACAGGAGAACCTATTAAGCATTTCAGAGAGATTGAGAGACTTTTAACTGCTATCTATTGTCCTAAAGAAGTAGCGGTTATGCATTGCAAAGGGCACAGCAGGGATGGGAGTAAAGTAGCCACCGGTAACCTGTTAGCAGACTCTCAAGCCAAAAAAGCGGCACTTTATGAAACCCCCTCCCTACAGACGCCTTTGATATGGACAGGTCCTGTAGAACAAGAAAAACCACAATATACTGAGGAAGAATTAAAAAGATATGAGAAAAGAGGAGCAAAGATTACTGATAAAGGATGGTTACAGTCCGAGGATGGACGATTAATAATTCCTGAAAATGCTCAGTGGAAAATTCTTAAGGGTTTACATCAGAGTTTTCATTTGGGTGTAGAAAGCACTTACCAGATGACTTCTCGTTTGTTTGAAGGTAAAAATATAATGAAAACTTTAAAAAACATTATCAAACGGTGTGAGGTTTGTCAAAAGAATAACCCAAAGACGGAAAAGCTAGCAAAATCTGGATTACAACGAAAGGGAAAGTATCCTGGAGAAGACTGGGAAATTGATTTTACTCATATGCCAAAAGCTAATGGATATTCTTGCTTACAAGTTTGGGTGGATACTTTTACTGGATGGATTGAGGCGTTCCCCTGTCGTAGTGAACAAGCTAAGGAAGTTATAAAGATTTTAATCCATGAAATTATCCCCAGGTTTGGGCTGCCACGGAGCCTTCAGAGTGACAATGGCTCCGCCTTTAAAGCTGCTGTAACTCAGGGGGTATCTAAAGCTCTAGGAATAGAGTATCACTTACACTGTTCCTGGAGACCCCAATCCTCAGGAAAGGTTGAAAAAGCTAATGACATTATCAAAAGACATCTGCGCAAATTAACTCAAGAAACGCAGGACAACTGGATTAAAGTCCTACCCATAGCTTTAATGAGGGCTCGAACTGCCCCAAAAAAGGAGGGACTGTCCCCCTTTGAATGTATTTATGGAAGGCCTTTCTTACGCACAGACATTGTTATAGATCCTGAAGCCTTGGAGTTAACTAATTATGTAACTCAGCTCTCAGCTTTTCAACAGGCATTAACAGAACTCCGGGAGACGACTCCTGACCCAGCCTCTGAATCCAGCAAGCCTCTATTTGAGCCAGGAACCGAGGTCCTCATAAAAACATTGGGATCTGGGGGCTCATCCCTCGAGCCCCTCTGGGAAGGCCCTTACCAGGTTATTCTTTCTTCTCCCACAGCTGTCAAAGTGCCAGGAATTGATTCTTGGGTACATCACACTCGAGTCAAGAGGTGGCACCCTAACCAGAACTAAGTGATGTCATTTTATGTTTTTACTTTCTATGCTCTGACTTTGTATGTTTCAGATGGGCCTGATAGTCTATGTGAGCCTACTTCTGCTGACTCCAGAAATCCTGAGTCTGCCCTTTGATCCTCAAGACAATGCCTTCCTGTCCTGGGCTCACTCCTATGCTGCATTCCACAATCGGTCTAACTGCTGGGTCTGCGGAGCACTCCCCTCTTCATCAGTGGAAGGCTTCCCATGGTGGACATCTCCACTTCAAGGAAAAGACTTTCTCCAAGTCTGCGAATACCTTCGACAACAATCACATGTGATGCCTCTTCTTCGTCTGATGACATCTAACAACCCTAGAATGAACTGGTGTAATACTCTGTACCTTAACTATGGACATAATGTGACTTTTAATTTTGATTATACACTGTCTCAGTTTAATCACTATTTTGCTGCACAAGGAGGAACTTGTGCCATCATTCATACTCAATGCTGTACATATATACCTGATATGAGCACTAATGTTACTCATTTTACTAAACACATGAACAAGATGATTGGGGCCATGGATACTCCTGAAGCCTCAATCGCCTCACTTTGGGAGACATTAACTAGTTCCCCATGGTGGAAAACGATCTTAATTGCAATAATTCTGATTGTTTTGTTTTTGCTCTTTGCTCCCTGCATCTGTAACTGTGTAACTGGATTTGTTTCTAGTCGCATGAAAGCTTTTAAGTTACAAATGGTTGCTCAAACTCCTGCTATCACTGCAGCTTCTTCCGATTACTATTTGGGGCCCCTGGATCAGGCATCCTCACTATGAGGATTTAGGAGAATATGTTGCCTCACCAATTTAGGGACAACGCCCCTTGTCAGCTCAGAAGCAGTTATGGAATGAAAACGACGCCCCTTTTCCCTAGGCAACATAATTCTCCTAAAAGAAAAGGGGGGAATGAGAGAGTAACAGGCAGGAAGGCCAGGGGTCTCCAAATGGAGGTATGAGACTGTAAGTGCCAGACATTTTTATCTCTCTTAACCGGCAGAAAAGAACAAACCAGCGATCTGTTTTTCCTTCTCTATACAAAATTAAAAGGAGGTTTCTCCTAACATTCTGTGTGGCCATGACACCTGGTCTCACCTAAAGCTAACTACTCCCAAACCTTGAGTTAACCAATACATTTCTTTTTCGTATGGAAATGTTGTCTTAAGCTATGTTAATGAACCCCAGACTCCATCTTCAAGTTGGTTCCGCCAAAGGGCCTAACTTACTTGTTCAGGTATTGTTCCCCTAATCTATGTAAACGAAACTATTTGTTGGTACAAGGTGCAAGTCAATAGTTTTATGGCCTGGGATGAATTATCTGGTGCCATTCTAGATTTTATGACATTCCTTTCTTTTCATTAACGGACTGTGAGTGACTATATACCATACAGCTAAAGACTAGGAGGGGGGTACTCTTTTGCCCCCTTCTGATGCCTATGTCAGAAGCTTTCTCTATCTCCTTTATACTTTAATAAAACTTTATTACACAAAAGCTCTGAGCGATCCAGCCTCGTCTCTGGCCCCGGATTGAATTCGTCTCCTCCGGAGGCCAAGAATCCCGCGTCTTATCGTTCAGCAACAACCTTTCAGAAGCTCTATTAACAATAGACAGAACATAGAAACAGCCTAAATGTCCATTGACGAATGAATCAAGAAGTTGTGGTACATATATGCAACAAAATACTACTCATCCATGAAAAGGAATGAAATAATGCCATTTTCAGTTACTATTATAACACAGATGCAACTTGAGGTTGTCATACTAAGTGAAGTTAAGTCAAAAGTGAAAAACAAATGTCATATGAAAAAATATACCATATTTTATATTTCATATAAATCTAAATCACAGAGATAGAGATCCTTGTGGTTGCCAAGGGGGAGGGGTTTGTGAGAAAGATACAGTGGGAGGTCGGGGTTAGCAGATGAACTATTATCTATAGAATGGAAGAACAACAAGGTTCTATTGTATAATATAGGAAACTATAGCCAATCTCATGTGATAGACAATAAAGGAAAAGAATGTAAAAAGAATGTATATATATACATACATATAGCTAAATCACTTTGCTGTGTGGCAGAAATTAACACAAGTTTGTGAATCAATTATACTTCAATAAAAATAAAGAATAAATAAATAGGCAAATAGAGCTAAAAGTGTTATAATAAAAAGAAACATTTTAAAACTTCCTCCTATTTACAGGAAAAAGCTGATTTTAAAATCAGGACCAAGATGGTGTATTATATGTGTACATATAAGATACATATTATGTATAATGTATAATTATATAATTATATATATTATATTATATAATTATATATACATATTACCTTTATATATATACATATTATATGTAATATGCATATGTACATATACACATATTATATATATTATATATGTAATATTATATATATTATATAATTACATATATTCATTATATAGCATAATAATATATATGATATATCTTATAAAAAATAATATAAATATAATTATATATAATGTATTATAGTATATATTATATCTTATATTATATACTATATTTATATGTAATATAATGATATAATATATAATTATATATATTTTATATGATATATAATTATATTTATATTATTTTTCTATAAATATATAATAAAAATATATAATAATTTAGAATATATATAATAATATATAATATAATATATAATGATATAATATATATTATATAATATATCATTATATATAAATATATTTTTAATATATAATTATATGTTTAATAATATGTAATAATATAATATAATATACATTATATTGTTATATGAATTGTAATATATTATACTGTATAATAATATCATTATATATTATAATCTATGTTATATAATATACATTATATTATTATCATATTATATTGATATTATATTAATTATATTATATATATTTATATAACATAATTTATATATTATATAATAATATATTGTATTATGTATATTAATTATATATTTATTATTATATATAATATAATATATTAATATATAATTGTAAGTTCGTACCTCTTAATTTCCATCAACTATGTCACTCATCCCCTGATTTCTCTTTCCTCAGACAGTGGTTGATTTGTTCCCTATATCTATGAGTTTGTTTCTGTTTTGTTATATTTGTTTTACCTTTTAGATTGCACATGTAAATAAAACCATATGATATTTTTCCTACTCTGTCTGGCTTATTTCAACCTAGTGTAATACTCTTTAGGTCTATCTATGTTGTCACAAATGACAAGATTTCATTCTTCCTTTGTGGCTGAGTATTATTTAGTTCTGCATATTTACCACTTCTGTATCTAATAATCTATCTATGGACCCTTAAGTTGCTTACATATCTTGCAGTGAAGACAGGGTGCATGTATATTTTTAAACTAGTGTTTTTTTTCTTTGGAAAGTTACTCAGAAGTGAAATTGCTGATTCATATGGTAGTTTTGTTTCTAAATTTTGGGGAATATTATGTTTTCCACAGTGGCTGCATCAATTTACATTCCTATCAACAGTGTACAAGGTTCCCTTTTCACCATATCCTGGCCAACATTTTGTTTTTACAGTCTTTTTGATGATGGCCATTCTGACAGGTGTGAGGTGATATTTCATTGTGGATTTGATTTGCATTTCTCTGATTATTAGCACTGCTGAGCATCTTTTCATGTGACTATGGGCCACCTTTTGTCTTCTTTGGGGAAAAAAAAATCTATTCAGGCCTTCTGCCTATTTTTTAATTGAGTCATTTGTTTTGAATTTGAATTGTATGAGTTTTTTTTGGATATTTTGGATATTAACCAAATTTGGGTATTTGGATATTAACCTCTTATCACAGATATATTATCTGCAAATATTGTTTCCCATTTAGCAGGGTGCTTTTTGACTTTGTTGTCGTTTGCTTTACAAAAGCTTTTCTGTTGACGTAGTTCCATCTTTACTTTTATTTCCCTTGCCTGATGAGGCAGATGAAAAAAAAGAGAAATCATCATCGTTAAGACCAATGTCAAAGAGCCTGCTATGTTTGCTTTCTTCTAAAAGTTTTATGGCTTCAGATTTTACATTTGAACATCTAATCCATCTTGTAATTATTTTTGTATATAGTCTGAGAAAGTAGTGCAGTTGGATTCTTTGCATGTGACTGTTCAGTTTTGTTAATATCATTTTCTGAAGATACTGACTTCCTATTTTTGCCTCCTTAGTATATTTGTATATGTATGTTTGTATAGTCTTTGTATTCTATATATCCGTATGTTCTTTGCATCTATATATTCTTTGTATAATTGTATATTCTTTGTACATCCATAAATGTATGGGTTTATTTCTGGGCTCTATGTTCTATTCCATTGATCTCAGGATCATGTCATTTGCTAGGAATTTATTCATTCTTCTAGGTGTCCATCTTATTGGAGTATAGTTGTTCATGGTAATCTCTTATGACCCTTAGTGTGTCTATGGTATTGATTATAACTTCTCTTTCATTTCTGATTTTATTTATCTGGGCCTTCTTTCTTTAGGCCAGACTCCCTTCTTGTTGAGTCTGACTAAAGGTTTATCAATTTTGTCTGTCTCTTCAAAAAGCCAGTTCTTAGTTTCATTTATCTTTCCTATTGTTTTTTAGCCTCAGTATTAGTTACTTCTGCTGATATTTATTATTTATTTTCTTCTAGTTACTTTTTTTCTAGTTCTTTTAAGTGTAGGTTTAGATTGCTTATTGGAAATTTTTCTTGTTTCTTGAAGTAAGATTGTATCTCTATAAATTATCTCTTAGAATTGCTTTTGCTGTGTCTCTTAGATTTTGGTTTTTAAAGGTTTTTTCCTGTGAGTCCCTTAATAATCAATCATTGAGATTCCATTTTCAATTCTCTCTAGGTATTTTGTTCATTTCCTCACTGATTTCTTCAATGATTCATTCCTTGTTTGGTAGCATATTACTTATCCTCCACTTCGTTGTGGGTTTTTTTCAGGTTTTTTTCTGTAGTTGATTTTAGTTATTGCATTCTTCAGCTATTTGTGGTTATTTATATTATCTAATCTTTGTGACTTTGTCACTGTGTTCATCCATTCCTCCCCCAATTTCATTAAGTATCTTATAATCATTACCTTGAACTCTTTAACAGGGAGGTTGCTTATCATTGTTTAGATCTTTTTCTGAAGTTTTGTCTTTTTTCCTTCATTTAGAAAGTATTACCCTGTCTCCTCAATTTGTCTAATTCTCTGTTTCTTTCTATGTATCAAGTAAATCTAGTATATCTCCTGGGGCTTCCCTGGTGGCTCAGAAGGTAAAGGATCTACCTGCAATGTGGGAGACCTGGGTTCAATCCCTGGGTTGGGAAGATCCCCTGGAGGAGGGCGTGGCAGCCCACTCCAGTATTCTTGCCTGGAGAATCCCCATGGACAGAGGAGCCTGGTCCTCTGGGGTCCATGGGGTCGCAGAGGCAGACCCGACCGAGTGACTAAGCCCAGCACAGTCTATCTCCTGATTTCAGAAGAAGGACATCTTATGGGACCCAGCCACACATTCCCTCTGACCGTCAGAGCTAGATGCTTCAGAGTTGTCCCTTGGGTGGGCTATGTGAACCCCTCTACTGGGGAGCGCTGACTACGTGGATGCAGCGAGGCTGGCCCCCCAGCGGGCAGGCTGCAAGGCCAGGCCTTCTGGCTGCTGCGGCCCCTGGCGGGTGAGGCTGCTCTCCTGAGCAGGCAGGCTTGTGGCCCTTTGGTGCTTGGCTGCTGTGGACTCATTGGCGGTTGGGGCTAGCCTGCAGCGCTGACAGGCTGAAAGAAGGATTTCAAATTAGCGCTTGACAGCTAGTGTTACCAGAGCAGCGCCCCAAACGGCGGACACCAGTGTTCCAGTCACCAGGGTGCGGCCAGCTCTCTGCTGACTCTCAGGAAGCTCTCCCAAGCTCCCTGGGGGGTACGTCCCCAGCTCCTTTCAGACTAGGGCCTCTGTACTGGGACTCTCAGTGTGAGATTTTGCGAGCAGGGTCTCTGTTTATTATAGCACTGTGGCTCTCCTGAACATAAACCCCACTAGTTTTCAAAGCCCGACTTCCTGGGGGTTGGCATTCCTGGTGCAGGACCTGAGAGGTGGGGGTCCCACGTGTGGGGCTTGGACTCCTTGCTTCTGTGGGCGGGGAGAATCTCTGTAGTGGGGGTGTCTGTCCAGCTCGAGGGTCCCACCTGAGTAGCCTGTGTCTTTGCCCCTCCTGCCTGTCATTGTCACTCTTTTATGTCTTTAGTTGCATAAAATATTTTCTATTAACCTTCAGGTCACTCACAGATAGTTGTCCTGTAAATAGTTGTAATTTTGGTGTGCCTGAGAGCAGAGGGTGGCAGAGGGTTTCCTACTCCACAGTCTTGCCCTCCTTCCCACAACACATCAATTTTAAATGTTTAAAACTTTAAACTTAGACATAGCAGTATAAGCAAGTTAATTTGTAATATGAAACAAATCCAAAGAATCAAAGGCATATATATAGCTACATGAAGGAACCATAGCCAATTCCACCGAGGAAGCCTGTGTTTAAAGAAAGATGAGGCAGAGGACTGTTGCTTTTCTTTATAAATCCTATTTTACAGATACTGTGTTTAGCATTTGAGTTGGATAGGACTGAAGTGACTTAGCATGCACACATGCACGTATTTAGCAATTACAGCATACTATTTTTGTTTGTTGACACTTTTGTTTTTCCATGTTCTGGTATTTTTTTAATATTCTTTTTCTTAATTTATAAAATCTTGTCTCAAAGAACATACACTTTCCACTACTCAGACATTCATTTTAAGGTACTACATTGGAACTAGTAAGGAAAGATAGAAATCATTATGTACTTACTTCTGTCCTTAAAAAGACTAAAATTTAGTATGGAAGCTAAGACATACATAAAGTATGCATAAAACAAAGCAGAAGTGGAAAATTTTTAATAAGAATTTAGAAGTGGAAGAAATTCATTATGACTGAATATACTATAGGCAGTGATGGATTTGTTTTTTATAATAACAATTATGCAGCATCTTCTGTTTTTGTTATTTTTACCAGCTTCCTTAGATTACAATCAGAAATTGGGGCAGCGATTTTACAAACTGATAATCCAAATTAGAATGAAAGTTTGGAAAGCAATAGAAATAAACTCGCTGAATCCAAGGTTTCAGCTGCAAGAAAAGAAAAGCAGAAGTGTTAACTAAAACATTATAGGAGGTATTCTGGAGAGACCATCGCATCTGGACACAGCAGAAGCCCACTAGAACAGCAGAGTAGACTGTATGAATTACACGGATGCCAAAGGAGGACAGGCTTTGCTGATATCAAAGACCCAAGAAAGCACTAATGTATTCCAATATTATAAAATAGCAGACATTCATAGTAAAATTCTTAAAATGCATTCGAAAATACTTTTTCAGTTTGCTTTATTTACTAAAAGCAGAAAAGTTTTTCTTTAAAATCTTTTTGTTTCTGTAAAAAGATAATCTGAGGCATATTAAAAATTTTAATAGCTTATTTGGATAAAAATTCGTTTCAGTCAGGTAGCATCAATAGTAAGTGGTTAGTAGCCCTCCACCCATAGGATCCTCAGAGAGAGAATTTAATAGAGAAAAGGTGGAAGAAAAGTTAAGGAGATTACTGATTGGCTATCAATTAAAGTCTAGCTGGCTATGATTGGTTGTCCTCGGTTGGTTGGTTGTTTAGTCACTAAGTCGTGTCTGACTCTTGCGAACCCGTGGACTGTATGTAGCCTGCCAGGGTCCTCTGTCCATAGAATTCTTGAGGCAAGAATACTGGAGTGGGTTGCCAGTTCCTTCGATTTCCATTTCCTAACCTTGAGACTTTGTTTGTTTTGGTAGCCTAGGCTTCCCGGGTGGTGCTAGTGGTAAAGATACTACCTGCCAATGCAAGAGGCATAATAAACGGGGGTTCAACTCGTTGGTTGGGAAGGTCCCCTGGAAGAGGAAATGGCAACCCACTCCAGTATTCTTGCCTGAATAATCCCATGGACAGAGGAGCCTGGTGGGCTAGAGTCCACGGGGTCGCAAAGAGTCGGACACAACTGAACACATAGGCAAGCCTTTCAACTTAACAGCCTCTTTAATTAATTTAATACTTCCTGATGTGTTAAAATGACAGCATGCATATAATTTCTCTTATTTAGGGATAAGACTGAATAAAACACATTCTGGTAAAATGACATGCTATTTTCAAAGACATCAGCCAGCAAATGAGAGGAGTTAGAAAGAGTTTTTCCTTATTTCTGTATCGGTCTACTTAAGACTTGTTGTGCTATTCATAGAAGAAAGAGATGATGGGTCTTCTTCACTGGTCTCTAGCATCATTAAGTCCCAAACTGTTTGGAGCACTTTCACTCAGGTTTGTTAACAAAAGTGAATGAAATGACTTCTTCCTTTATCTTGCTTTGCTTGTCCTTTGAAGTAGGCTGGAGTAAACTTTCATTGTGCACACTGCTTTCATGTTTAATTTCAAATAGAGAATAGGACTTTTGAAAAAAACTAGCTGTTGACTGCAGTGATTTTTTTTTTTTTTTCTAAAACGTTTGTGGTGATTGGTTCAACAGTTAATTAGTGTGCTGTGAAAGGAAGTAGGTCAGTAAGTGGGGTTTTCAATATGCAAAGATTTGGTAGTGCTCCTTACAGGAATGACTGAATTATATCTTCTGTAATGTAATATATGTTCTCTGGGAGCCTGTGTGTGAAAACAATAGTGTCCATTTTTTTGTGTGTGATTTCTGTGCTTGGCTTTGATCTGTAAAACCCAATTAATGTGCTTTGCAATTTCCAATGTGACAAATCACTTTATCTCAGAGATTATATAGATAATAAAAGAAGAGAAAGATATGTTCTTTAAAGGTACTTATTTTTAAATTTTAGATTCATATTTGTTCATTTATTTGGCTGTGCCCGGTCTTTGCTGAGGCACACAGGATATTCATTGCAGTGGCATATGAAATCTTTAGTTGTGGCATGTGAACACTTGGGCTTCCTTGGGGCTTAGATGGTAAAGAATCTGCCTGTAATGTGGGAGACCCAGTTTTTATCCCTGGATCTGGAAGATCCTTGGAGAGAGGAGTTCAGCAGGCTTCAGTCTGTTTTGTGGCATGTGAGATCTAGTTCCCTGACCAGAGTTTAAACATGGGTTCCCTGCATTGGGTGTATGGAGTCTTAGTTATTGGACCACCAGTGGAAGTCCCATGGTGTTCTTAAAGGGACATTTCAACTATCTCTCTCCTTCCTCTACATACCTTTACCTATATTACAGTTGTAAATAAAATGAATATAAAGTGAAGGGAGGGGAATACCATCTTACTTACCAGATGTTGGGCCATGAAGGCAAGAGCTGTTTGCTTTTGATGAAGGAGGAGACACTATGAGAATAACTTCTCTTGAGCAGTGTTCAGAGAGAGGACCCTCTGTGGGATTCTAGGTAAAAGTTGGATGTGAAGCTATTCTCTCTTTTTTGGTTTGCTCAAGCTATTCTCAAACTGGAATAAATCTGACCTGACGTGTGTGCACACGTGTGCTCAGTCATGTCCGACTTTTTGCAACCCCATGAACTATAGCCTGCCAGACTTCTCTGTCCACAGAATTCTCTAGGCAGGAATAATGGAGTGGGTTGCATTTCCTTCTCCAGGGGATCTTCCCAACCCAGGGATTGAACCTGAATCTCCCGTGTCTTCTGCATTGGCAGGAGGGTTCTTTATCACTGCACCACCTGGGAAGCCAATATGATCTGAAAACAGACATCTAATTCATTAATCCTAGTCGCTAGGCCCCCCTTAAGGAAGGAGTCTTACTCACCAGTGAGTTTGGGGTGTTTCCGGTTATCTTGTATGTTCTCTGGCCATGGCTTAGGTGGATGAAGCATTCGCTGGCTACTGTCTTGGTGTTTAGGTTATACATAATATTTTAGCTAATGCCGGTCCTTATCATTATCTACATAGCACACAGTATGTACTTTAGAAATATGTATGATGTTTACATATAACAGTATCTTCTTTTCTGTTTTGATGCAAATATGATGCGATGTAGAATTTTGGATGTAATGGGAAGAAGAACAGTAAAGGGCTTTGCAATTTCCCTGAAGCCATGTTTATCACAGTTTCTTTTCAGGGAATTATCCGATACACCAAATATCTTGTTCCTTGGAATTGGTCTGAGTAGATTTATTTGTTTTTGTGCATGAACAGAATGTGTGGAACCTGGGAAAAACTTTCAGACTGATATTACTCTCTAGACTAAAAAGTTTTTTGGGTGTGAGTTTGAGGTACATTTTTCTGGCTCTTTTAGTAAAATGTATTGTCTAGATGGAAAAAAAAATAGGCCAGTACAATGAACTATTATAAGATGTGATCAAAACTAATAATGAAGAAGGAATTCATATGGCCTGGACTCCATCTCAGGCCTATCCGTGCTAGTCGTGTGCTGTCACCTCTCCAGTGGACTCTGAACTCTGTGCTTAGCGCCTGTGGGAATGACAATGGAAGGATAAGACCCCCTCTGGGCAGGGGAATCTTGAAGATCACATCCAGGTTACTCATTGCCTAAGAGAAAACAGACACTAATCACCCCTGCCTCTGGACAGTATCTATCGGAATGTAACCACAGGCTCATCGGTTATTAACTGGTTGGAATGTAACCGCGGGCTTATTGATTATTAACTGTTTGAACACATAACACGTGAATGGTGGGGTTATTGTGATTGTATTTACCCTTCCTTTGTAAGCCTCAATGGATTTGGGGTGGTGGGTTTAGACACGTACTCATGGGGTATAAAAGATTTTCACAAATGCTGGTCAGGGTCCTTGGCTAAGAGGAGACTCTGCCTTGGGCCCATTGGTGTAATAAACTGCACTCCACTATCTGCATTTTCCTTCTGAGTGAGTTTGTTTCCTGGAAAGCATGGTTATAACAATAAAAATAAGATGGTATTTGAATCTAAATTTTTTTGAATTGTAATATCTTATATTGAGGTCATCAAACTCAACTATAATGAACCACCTGAAAGTGATGTAAACTTGGAATAGCATATAATATACTGGAGTTGGTAGCCGTTCCCTTCTCCAGGTAGGATAAAATAACAAAGTCTAAATAATCTTGGAAAATGCAACTCAAGTTGTATTACAGCTAGCCTTGTGTGATGTTTATAATAAATATAGACATATATCACTTTCCCATTATTTAGCAAGACACACTTTTTTAGTAAATTAACCTCTATCAGAGCACAGTAATACAAGTAGTATCCATGGATTGTTTTTAAAAATATTATGAAAAATTCTTGCTTATATTTACAAAAGACTACCCGTCATAGCCTAACTTAGCAGTGAAGATGAAAAAGAAAATTCAGAGGACTCTATCACAGGCCTATGATAGGTTTTGGGGAACCTTCATGGGCAATTACTGATCAACTGAAAACCTGATTATAGCAGTCAAAAATTACTATATGTAGGGAGGATGTGGTAGATCTACAGCCTATGTATTTTAATAAGAAAAAAAAAAACAGTACTAGGAATGCTAAGGTAGTATTTAACTTGATGGAAAATCATGGCAGAGTTTCTCAAATTTCAGCAAGTGTCTTGTCATACTATATTTTTTTTAAATTATTTATTTATTTTTTATTTTTTGTTCGTCAGGTCTCAGCTGCAGCACGCATGATCTTTGTTGTAGGGTGAGGGCTTCTCTCTAGGTGTAGCATGTGGTCTCAGTAGTTGCAGCACATGGGTTTAGTTGCCTTGCAGCATATAGAATCTTAGTTCCCCAACCAGAGATTGACACATTAATTTTTAATTGTTCTTATACAATTAAAGTACTGACTCTAGCTGCAATGAACACATCTGAGGATAATTCTGTCTGCAGAGTGAAAGTGTTAGTTGCCCAGTCGTGTCCGACTCTTTGGCTCCTCTGTCCATGGAATTCTCCAGGCAAGATAACTGGAGTGGGTTGTCATGCCCTTCTCCAGGAGATTTTCCCAGCCCAGGGATCAAACTAAGGTCTCCTGCATTGCAGGTGGATTTTTTACCATCTAAACCACCAAAAACAATGCAATTCTGTCTGGAAGTAAGTAAAAAAAAAAAAAAAAATCCAACCATGGAACTAGTATGCTTTCCTTTTCATCTTGTTTATTTGATGTCAGCCTCAACAAAGTCTGCTCAATGTGTGTGTGTGTGTGTTTTTTTTTTTTTTTTTGATAGGTTTATTTCTTGAGACTCTTAAGGCTATGATATATGAAATGGTGTGGGTGTGGTGTTACATCTCTAGGTAGATTCTTTCATTTTTTTGCACAACCACGTGTCTTCATACATGTAAATTCATTGTTTAGGTATTACGGGGTGATGAGGAAGACAATGATGTATAAACCATGCTACTGCCTAGTTTGTGGTAAAGAAACATATGAAAAATGTCACTACTATACAAGCTTTCATGTACTAGTGGCAAAGAAACATAATTAAAAGATGTAAGGTTTCAGAAGAAAGAGAAATCACATTTGGAATGTCAGCAGGAAAGACTGCCAGAGTCTTTTATAGCATTACTGTGTGGGAACTAAGTGTAGTGAGGAAAGCCAAAGCACAAGGGTCTTTAGGAAAGAGAAGCAATCAAATATTTTCAGAAACAACAAATTTTATGAAGATGGCTGTAAAGCTCGAAAAGCAGTTAAGTTCATATGGTATAAGTCCATATATTCCAACTTTCACAACTTATACTGAATATACTGGTCTTTAGAAAGAAAAGTCATGACAGGAGCAAGGGACCACAAGGTAGAATATCATTCAGACACATTGTTTAAAATACTTCAAAACAACTGGACATTACTTAGCAACAGGAATGACAGAATGGTTCCCTAACTTCCAAAACAGGTGGGATGTTACACCTTCTCCCCTGTTTGGTCATTAAGTGTTTCTAAATCTTACAGGATAACCAAGTTTGTACACAATGCTTGACATTTAGTTTTCTCTTTTAAATTTAGTTCAACATGAATGTTTCTGATGAGAAATACTGGAGTCTTTGTCACTATCTATCTTGAAAATCTAGGCCTACAGAGTCTTTTAAAGTACTTTTCACTTGCAAGGAAATGAGTTCTCTAAGATTATTAAATATGACTATACAGAAAAATTTCCAGAGAATTGCAGAAGTGTCACAAAGGTAAGAGCCACCTTTATTTTCTTTTTGAGCACATTGTTATCTAAGTGATACTAACAGCTGATGCCATGATCTATATCTTTTTTTTTTTTTTTTTTTTTTTTTTTTTTTTTTTTTTTTTAATATTATTTTATTAGTTGGAGGCCAATCACTTTACAACATTTCAGTGGGTTTTGTCATACATTGACATGAATCAGCCATATAGTTACACGTATTCCCCATCCCGATCCCCCCTCCCTCCTCCCTCCCCACCCGACTCCTCAGGGTCCTCCCAGTGCACCAGGCCCGAGCACCTGACTCATGTATCCCACCTGGGCTGGTGGTCCGTTTCACCATAGATAATATACATGCTGTTCTTTCAAAACATCCCACCCTCACGTTCTCCCCCAGAGTTCAAAAGTCTGTTCTGTATTTCTGTGTCTCTTTTTCTGTTTTGCATATAGGGTTATCGCCACCATCTATCTAAATTCCGTATATATGTGTTAGTATACTGTAATGTTCTTTATCTTTCTGACTTACTTCACTCTGTATAATGGGCTCCAGTTTCATCCATCTCATTAGAACTGATTCAAATGAATTCTTTTTAACGGCTGAGTAATATTCCATGGTGTATATGTACCACAGCTTCCTTATCCATTCATCTGCTGATGGGCATCTAGGTTGCTTCCATGTCCTGGCTATTATAAACAGTGCTGCGATGAACATTGGGGTGCACGTGTCTCTTTCAGATCTGGATTCCTCAGTGTGTATGCCCAGAAGTGGTATTGCTGGGTCATATGGCAGTTCTATATCTTTTTAAACAATCTCTCTTATTTTTGAAAAATAAAAATGCACACATAAAAATAAGATCAAATGTTATATTATCCCAGATACTTCAGGGAAACACACACACAAACATGGATACATACCCCAGAAGACTTATAGAATGTTGATGGAGGCATGATCTATATCAGCCTCAAATAGGACACTGCCCAAATGCCCATAAATATGAGAAAAATGGAAAATTGAGGTAAGGTTATGCAATGTAATTCTTCCCAATGTAATTCTAAATATGTTGTAAATAAAGAACAAATTTCACTTCAGTTCACTTCAGTCACTCAGTCATGTCCGACTCTGTGCTCCCATGGACTACAGCACGCCCTGGCCTCATTGCCCTTTACTAACTTACAGAGTTTACTCAAACTCATCTGCATTGAGTCAGTGATGGCATCCATCCATGTCATCCTCTGTCTCTGTCGTCCCCTTCTTCCCCTGCCCTCAATCTTTACCAGCATCAGGGTCTTTTCCAATGAATCAGTTCTCCCCATCAGTTGGCCAAAGTATTGGAGTTTCAGCTTTAGCATCAGTCCTTCCAATGAATATTCAGGACTGATATCCTTTAGGATGGGCTGGTTGGATCTCCTTGCAGTCCAAGGGACTCTCAAGAGTCTTCTGCAACACCACAGCTCAAAAATATCAATTCTTCGGTGCTCAGCTTTCTTTATAGTCCAATTCTCTCATCCATTCATGACTACTGGAAAACCCATAGCCTTGACTAGATGCGCCTTTGTTGGCAAGGTAATATCTCTGCTTTTTAATATGCTGTCTAGGTTGGTTATAACTTTTCTTCCAAGGAGTAAGCGTCTTTTAATTTCATGGCTGCAGTCCCCATCTGCAGTGATTTTGGAGCACAAAAATATAAAGTCTGTCACTCTATCCACTGTTTCCCCATCTATTTTCCATGAAGTGATGGGAACAAATGCCGTGATCTTAGTTTTCTGA
This sequence comes from Muntiacus reevesi, assembly GCF_963930625.1. Taxonomy (NCBI): domain Eukaryota; kingdom Metazoa; phylum Chordata; class Mammalia; order Artiodactyla; family Cervidae; genus Muntiacus; species Muntiacus reevesi. Next base: position 3,666,852 of record NC_089264.1, read on the forward strand.
ATGTTGAGTTTAAAGCGCACTTTTTCACTCTCCACTTTCACTTTCATCAAGAGGCTCTTTAGGTCTTCTTCGTTTTCTACCATAGGGGTGGTGTCATCTGCATATCTGAGGTTATTGGTATTTCTCCTGGCAATCTTTATTACAGCTTGCGCTTCATCCAGCCCAGTGTTTCTCATGATGTACTCTGCATATAAATTAAATAAGCAGGAGTGACATTAAACAGCCTTGACATACTCTTTTCCCTATTTGGACACAGTCCATTGTTCTATGTCCAGTTCTAACTGTTGCTTCCTGACCTGCATACAGGTTTCTCAAGACGCATGTCAGGTGGTCTGGTATTCCTATCTCTTTCAGAATTTTCCATAGTTTGTTGTGATCCACACAGGTAAAGGCTTTGGCATAGACAATAAAGCAGAAGTAGATGGTTTTCTGGAACTCTCTTGCTTTTTTCGATGATCCAGAGGATATTGGCAATTTGATCTCTGGTTCCTCTCCCTTTTCTAAATATAGCTTAAATTTCTGAAAGTTCATGATTCATGTATTGCTGAAGCCTGGCTTGGAGAATTTTGAGCATTACCTTCCTAGCATGTGAGATGAGTGCAACTGTGTGGTAGTTTGAATATTCTTTGGCATTGCCTTTCTTAGGGACTGGAATGAAAACTGACCTTTTCCAGTGCCGTAGCCACTGCTGAGTTTTCCAAATATGCTGGAATATTGAGTACAGCACTTTCACAGCATCATCTTTTATGATGTGAAATAGCTCAATGGAATTCCATTACCTCCACTAGCTTTGTTTGTAGTGATGCTTCCTAAGGCCCACTTGTCTTTCCATTCCAGACTATCTGGCTCTAGGTGAGTGATCACACCATTGTGATTATCTGGGTCATGAAGATCTTTTTTGTAAAGTGCTTCTGTGTATTCTTGCCACCTCTTCTTAATATCTTCTGCTTCTGTTAGGTCCATACCATTTCTGTCTTTTATTGAGCCCATCTTTGCATGAAATGTTCCCTTGGTATCTTTAATTTTCTTGAAGAGATCTCTAGTCTTTCTCATTCTACTGTTTTCTTCTATTTCTTTGCATTGATCAGCAAGGAAGACTTTCTTATCTCCCCTTGCTATTCTTTGGAACTCTGCATTCAAATGAGTATATCTTTCCTTCTCTCCTTTGCCTTTCGCTTCTCTTCTTTTCACAGCTATTTGGAGGCCTCCTCAGACAACCATCTTGCCTTTTTGCATTCCTTTTTCATGGGGATGGTCTTGATCCCTGCCTCCTGTACAATGTCAGGAACCTCCATTCATAGTTCTTCAGGCACTCTGTCTATCAGATCTAATCCTTTGAATCTATTCATCATGTCCACTATACAATCATAAGGGATTTGATTTAGGTCCTACCTGAATGATCTAGTGGTTTTCCCTACTTTCTACAATTTCAGTCTGAATTTGGCAATAAGGAGCTCATGATCTGAGCCACAGTCAGCTCCTGGTCTTGTTCTTGCTGACTGTATAGAGATTCTCCATCTTTGGCTGCAAAGAATATAATCAATCTGATTTCAGTATTGACCATCTGGTGAAGTCCATGTGTAGAGTTTTCTCTTATGTTGTTGAAAGAGTGTGTTTGTTATGACCAGTGTGTTCTCTTGGCATAATGCTATTAGCCTTTGCCCTGCTTCATTCCATACTCAAAGGCCAAATTTGCCTGTTACTCCAGGTTTTTCTTGACTTCCTACTTTTGCATTCCAGTCCCCTACCATGAAAAGGACATCTTTTTTGCGTGTTAGTTCTAGAAGGTCTTGTAGGCCTTCATAGAGCCATTCAACTTCAGCTTCTTCAATATTACTGGTCATGGCATAGACTTGGATTATTATGATATTGAATGCTTTGACTTGGAAACAGAGATCATTCTGTCACTTTTGAGATTGCATCTAAGTACTGCATTTTGGACTCTTTTGTTGACTATTATGGCTACACCATTTCTTCTAAGGGATTCTTGCCCACAGTAGTAGATATAATGATCATCTGAGTTACATCCACCCGTCCAGTCCATTTTAGCTCCCTGAGTCCTCAAATGTCGATGTTCACTCTTGCCATCTCCTGTTTGACCACTTCCAATTTGCCTGAATTGATGGACCTAACATTCCAGGTTCCTATGCAATATTGCTCTTTACAGCATCAGACTTCACCTCCATCACCTATCACATCCACAACTGGGTGTTGTTTTTACTTTGGCTCCATATCTTCATTCTTTCTGAGTTATTTCTCCACTGATCTCCAGTAGCATATTGGGCACATACTGACCTGGGGAGTTCATCTTTCAGTGTCCACCATAGTTTGGCCCCAGGTAAATAACAGGGAGGGAACACAGCCCTACACATCAACAGAAAATTGGATTAAAGATTTACTAAGCATGGCCCCGCCCATCAGAACAATACCCAGTTTCCCCCTCAGTCAGTCTCTCTCATCAGAAAGCTTCCATAAGCCTCTTATCCTTCTCCATCAGGGGGCAGACAGAATGAAAACCACAATCACAGAAAACTAATCAGTCTTATCACATAGAACACAGCCTTGTCCAACTCAGTGAAACTATGAGTCATGCCTTGTAGGGCCACCCAAGATGGACGGGTCATGGTGGAGAGTTCTGACAAACGTGGTCCACTGGAGAAGGGAATTGTAAACCGCTTCCCTGGTGGCTCAGAGGTTAAAGTATCCGCCTGCAATGCAGGAGACCTGGGTTTCATCCCTGGGTCGGGAAGATCCCCTGGAGAAGGAAATGGCCACCCACTCCAGTATTCTTGCCTGGAGAATTCCATGGATGGAGGAGCCTGGTGGGCTACAATTTACAGGGTCGCAAAGAGTCGGACACGACAGAAAGACTTCACTTTCACTTTCAGTATTCTTGCCTTGAGAACCCCATGAATAGTATGAACAGTATGAAAAGGAACATATTTAGACAAAAACAATATAACTCAACATAAAAAGAGTGAAAAACAACTTACACAAAATAACACAATATGTATTATTTTGTACATATGAACTTGTAGAATTGGCAAAATTTTTCTATGGTGAGACAAAAAAGCAATGGTTTTCTCTAGAATGAGTGGGAAAGTGAAAGAGTCTGGAGTCTGCAGATTTGGGTGTTACTTGTAACTATCCACTTGTCAAAACTCAGTGAACGTTCACCAAAAGCTCCTGCATTTCAGTGTATAAAAGTTTAAACTCTAAAGAAAATAAACCAGCAAGCAAATATTTAATCTTAGTAAATTATATGCAAGATTAAGTATTTAGAGGAATTCTACTGCTGTCTGAAATTTACTTTGAAATATATCAAAAATAAGATTTATGAATGAGGAATAGAGGGATGGATCAATATGTTATAAAGGAAGCAGAGCAAAATTTAAACATTTATAAACATTATAAACTAGGCAATGGTGGGTATATTGATATGCACTAAAGAAGTCTGAAGTTTTCCTATTTGCACACTTTCACAATTAAATCTTGGAAAGCTTAGGCTCTTTGTTCATTTTTAATATATTAAAGCATTGAACATAATGTCTGGTGTTTAGGGAGTGTCTAATTAAACTTTAGAAATGAAAAGAAATAAATGGATAAATAAGCGGAATTATGGACATGAAGCCCCAATAAAATATCCTATCATCAGGGCTCTTTTCTTGGCACTTTACTAATTATCTTTGTGACCCTGACTGAAACCTGACCCTACCCTTTCCTTCTTTCCTAGATCAGCACTGACAAACAGTTGAGATGATTCTTTCTCAACTGCAAAGGATTCACATCTGGTTGGTCCCAGTCCCAAGCACCAGGGAAGGAGACAAAGAAGGAAATCACAGAAAAAGGTTACTATTTTGATCATAATAATTTCAGAAAATCTGTAATCTTAAGATGATTCAGTAGTCTGAGGTTGTTGCTTTAATGCTTAACATTCCTCAGTTAACAGACGATCTTTCAGGTCTCTCTTTTCCCTCTCAAATCCAAGATGGAACATAGATTTAAGAAAGAAGTGGGTAGCTTATAAGATCTCAAAGTGATGGGAAGAGACAGGGTTGTAAAACTATAGTACCCCCATTTTATACTTAATTGCAAGAACTGAATCAGGAATCTCCCTGAATTGATAACTCTGGTGCAAAATTTGTCTCATTTGAATTTCTATTTGCTGAATATTTTGCTGCTAAAATCTTTCTCTGAATTAATGCTATGCTTCATCTTCTTCCCAATTTTCTTTGACTAGGTTTGTATTGATTTCATAGGGCAGCTGCAACAAATGACCACAAGCTTGGTAGTTTAAAACAACACTCATGTATGCTGTCACAGAACAGGAGACTAGAAATCTGAACTCAAGGTAAATTGATTTCTTTTAGAGGCTCTGCCCCTAAACCCTCTCTTTCCCAGCTCCTGATATTTGGGATAGTCCTTGGCATCCCTTGATTTGCTGATGCATCACTCCAATATGCCTCCATATTTTACTAGCATCTTCTCTACATGTCTCCTTGTCTTCTCACCAGACCTTCTTATAAAAACATTAGTCATTGTTTTTAGGGTCCTTCTTAATCTATAATAACTTTTTCTTAACTAATTACATCTGCAAACATCCAATGTGTAAATACAATCACATTCTGAGGTTCTGATTGGGCATTAATTTTTTTTTTGGTGGGGGGGGGGGGTCACTATTCAACTAGGTACAAGCCTCAGCATTATTCTAGCTTTGCTTAATCCCTGAAATCTGACTGTAGTTTCCTGTCTGGTACAAGCATCCTCTCCTGTGGCTGCCAGTCACAGGCCACTTTTCCCTCTGGAAGTAGCTAATTCTGACATACTTTTCAAGTAGGTTGCCGCTGATGTTTTTTTGTTCCTATTTGCTAGAAATCAGGACATTTTGTGTTCTTATAAATGTCAGGTAATAAACTGCTATTAGTGCAGGGACCATACTTAAAACTGCTGCTCTAGATGTAACTAGCATAACTTGTCCTCATGGTCTGAGAAGATCTGTACACACATCTGGGCACATTACCCCACATCCCTTCTCAGTTAGAAGGTGAGGGTTTCCAATTTTTTATCTTCTCTTTACAAGATCCCTTCTATTTGAGTGTAATAAGCTTCATTGACTGAGAGTTTTCAGAGGAAGTGATATCCTAATCGTTCTATGGGAAAAAACAAACAAACAAACCAACAAACTATGAATTAGTGACCTGGACTAGCTGCCAATATGTACAGTGGGAGATAAAGAAAATTACAGAATTTCTTTCTTCTAAAGTAATTCTGTCATTTCTTCAATTGTTAATTTAGAAGCTGATTTTTTTTTTCTTTTTTCTCTACTTTCTAGTTACCTTAGCAAACTGAATTTCTACACTCTTAAAAGTTAAACTGTAGTGCATTAAAATTTTGGAGTTTATTTGAGTAAACATCAATTTGAATCAGCTAATGCCAAATAGAAAAAGGCTTGGAGCTTTCCACCAGCAGGAAATGTGGGAAAGCAAATGGGCAAGCAAAGCAAGGAAATTATTTGATTGGCTATAGCTAAGGTTGTTGCCTTTTTTGGGAAACCTAGATGATAGGGATTGGTTTTCTTTTTAACTTTTTTAATCTTGAGGCATTTACAGGGATTGACTCTGACTTGGGGAGGAAGGGGAGATTGCTAGCTGTAAGAGAAGTGATGTCAGGTTGGCTCATCAGCTACCAGGGAAACCGGCAGAGGGGCATGCCCCTCACCATCCCTTTGATAGGAGCAGTCACTAGCTGGGGACCTGAGGCAAGTGTATAGGAAGGTCAGTCATGTGTGTAGGGTATAGTTGATGCAGGTACTGGTCTGGCAGGGGATGCGCAGAGACAAGAGAATAGTCATCTTGAGTGACTGACCATATAATCTCCCTAAGTCTAACGGCTTCCTGTTTAATGAATTTAAGAGCACCACCCACAGCCCTGGACCAAGTGGATCCCTGAGGCTGAGGCTAACTAGCCTGGGTAGGGGAAAATGCAAAGAAGAAAGTACCTCAATAAAAACAAAGTCCCTTGCCTATCACAACATTCACACTTTTAGTTTTTTAACAAATATTTATCGATTGCCGACAACATTCTCAGAGATCTCACACACAGTGTTTCACACATATTACTATTTCAACAACTTGCAACAGATGGATGCACCCTACCATCCTACTCCACACTGTTCTCCAGCAGTCCCTGACTGTCAAAGCATTTTTCCTGCATTTTCTCATTTGCAATTCAAACTTTCAAGGATTAAAGTGCTTATTTTTAGCTGCAAGTATTGAGGCTCAAATAAGCACAAGGTTATAGAACTATTAGAAGGAAAAAAATCAGAAAATATTCAGCTTTTGTGAAACCTATTTTAGTGCACTTTACATGTATCCCTAGAGAAAGATTATGTAATTCTGTCAAAAATAGTATTGTCTTAGGCATCTCGTAGAATTTTTGAGGCTAAGGTTTATAGTGTGCATCCCAAAAAAAAACTTGGGGTGGGGGACGGTCTTTCTGTTTCCCACAGTGTTGTTAAAAGAATTAAGTAATATTTACTTGAAAGATTTTACAAAAATTAAAATAATATTATTTTATATTATGTTTATAGGTGCATAACACAGTATTTTGCAGATCAGACCATGCTAGCTGACTACCATGTTCATTTTCTACTTCTTTATTTATAGCAAAATTCTATTTTTTTTACCTGTGTAGGATAAAAGCTATGTTGTCAGACCTAATTGCAGCTGAAAGAACCATGTGACTAACATCTAACCACAAGTTTGAAATATAAATTTGAGATTTAAAAAAAAGCCATCAGCTGGTGAGGAAAGGACAAAAGTCCTCCCTTACCAAGAATCTTGCACTGTTATAAAAGTGGAGGTCCACTGTTGCTGGAGAACAGGACACTTGCTCCAATCCAGGAGCTCCTCCCCCAAAAAGTCCAGGGACCCGAAACAGCATTCAGCTGCCATGGGAGAAGGGTCAGGAGTGCTAAGCCCTATTCTTCTTACAAGAGCACATGTGGCCTGAGCCCATAGCTGGAGCAAGAGAACTGAGCCATCTAGCGCCCATCGTGAGCTTCTCTTCAAGTTAGAAGCAATAGGAGTTGACCCTTAGGCTTTTGTTTACCTTCTGCACCTGTGTCATGCCTGTCTGCTGAAAACTGAGGGTAGAGTAAGAACACTGGTGAAAAACTCTCAGGACTTCTGGGATCCTTAATAAGCACAAAGCAGAAAATTCCATCTCTGGAGTAATTTGAAGTCTGTGGTGTCTCAAACCCAGTTTAACTAATCACTGGAATGACTCGATCACTCCCATTGACAGTATGACAGAAAAAGAGATGTTCATTAAAACTATTTACCTCCATCTCTACTCCGCATACAATGCCCAATATGTATTGACAATGAAAACTATGCAACAACAAAATATGAAAAAAATCACCAATTGTCATTAGAAAAAGCAATCAATAAAACCAGAGTCAGAGTCATTGGAAATATCAGAGACTATAACATAATTATGATTAATATAGTATGGTTTAATGGTAAAGAAAGGTTTTATTTCAAATGACTTCAAAATAATTGTAAACTCTGCTCAATGTTATGAACCAGCCTGGAAGGAAGGGGAGTTTGGGGGAGAATAAATGCATGTATATGGATGGTTGATTCCCTTCACTGCTCACTTGAAACAATCACAGCAATTTTAACCAGCTACATATCCATACAAAACAAAAAGGTTTTAAAAATCATATTCAACATACACAGTAGGATATATCTTAATGTTAAATACACATTAAGCTGTTTTCTATAAAGATATTAACAATAATATTAAAATCACTGTTTTCAAGTTATACATATTATATATAAAATGTAGTTCTTAGTGTCATGATGTAAAGCACTGAAATATTAAATATAACATGGTATGTGAATAAAACAAACAAGTATTTATGCTAAAGTTATTCAGAGACACAAATGTAGGTGTAAGAGTAATACTCAAAGATCTTAGTAAAAATACTACATTTTTACAAATCCTAAACTTGAATATCAAGGCTATAAACTTACACAGTAGTTTCTCCCTAAATAAGGCTATAAAAAGTGACCATCCAATAATAATAAGCATGCCTACCATAAACGCTATTTTCCACTAAAGGGAAGCAGACAGCAGAAATACATACATTTACATCTGTGATAGGAGACATGCAAGATGAATTTTGACTATTTTGCTCAAAAGCAAAGACAATGGGGTTGCATTAAAATGATACAGGAGTCACATTAAAGGGTAGCCTAGTAGCAAATAGGGACAAATTTCAACATTAAAGAAAATAAAATCTACTCTAGAAAGAAAGTAAACATATATATTAAGTTCATGAGTTCTTAAAAAATAGGAAAACTGTCATGAAGTTCTTCACATTTGAATTTGTTTACAAACCAATTTGTTATTCTGAAAAATGCTAAACAAAGAGAAGGCATCACCCATACATGTAGTCATTTCTGTTGCTGTTCATTTGCTAAGTCATGTTCGACTCTGCGACGCCCATTAAATGCAGCACCCAGGCCTCCCTGTCCTTCACCATTTCCCAGAGTTTACTCAAACTCATATCCATTGAGTCGGTGATGCCATCCAACCATCTCATGCTCTGTCACCTCCTTCTCCTCCTGACTTCAATCTTTCCCAGCATCAGGATCTTTTCCAATGAGTCCGCTCTTTACTTTAGGTGGCCAAAGTATCAAAGCGTCAGCTTCAACATCAATCCTTCCAATGAATATTCAGGTTTGATTTCCTTTAGGACTGACTGGTTTAATTTCCTTGCTTTGCAAGGGAGTCTTAAGAGTCTTCTCCACCACAATTCAAAAGAATCAATTCTTTGGTGCTCTACCTTCACTATGGTCCAGCTCTCATATCCGTACATGACTACTGGAAAAACCATAACTTTGACTATATGGACCTTTGTTGGAAAAGTGATGTCTCTGCTTCTTAGTATGCTGTCTAGGTTTGTCATAGTTTTCCTTCGAGGCAGCAAGTTTATTTTAATTTCATGGCTGCAGTCACCATCCACAGTGATTTTGGAGCCTATGAAAATAAAATCTGTCATTGTTTCCATGTTTTCCCCATCTGTTTGCCATGAAGAGATGAGACCAGATGCCGTGATCTTCATCTTTTGAATGTTGACTTTTAAGCAAGCTTTTTCACTCTTCTTTTTCACCTTCAAGAGGCTCTCTATTTCCTTTTTGGTTTCTGCCATTAAAGTGGTATAATCTGCATATCTGAGGTTGATATTTGTCCCAGCAATCTGATTCTACCTTGTGATTCATACAGGCTGATATTTCATATGAAGTACTCTTCATATAAGTTAAATAAGCAGGGTGACAATGTACAACCTTGACATACTCCTTCCCCAATTTTGAAGCAGTTCACCATTTCATGTCTGGTTCTAACTGTTGCTCCTTGTCTTGAATACAGGATTCTCAAGAGACGGGTAAGGTGGCCTGGTATATCACCTATTCAAGAATTTTCCAGTTTGTTGTGATCCACACAGTTGAAGGTTTTAGCATAGTCAATGAGACAGAAGTAGATGGTTTTGTTTTTTCTTTTCAAAATTCCCTTGCTTTTTCTATGATCCAGCAGATGTTGGCAATTTCATCTCTGGTTCCTGGTTCCTATGCCTTTTCTAAATCCAGCTTGTTCTCAGTTATATAAGTCCTTGGTTCACATACGGCTGAAGACTAGCTTGGAGGATTTTGAGAATAATCTTCTAGCATGTGAAATGAGTGCAATTGTATAGTAGTTGAACATTCTTTGGTATTACCTTCCTTTGGGCATTAAAGGAAAAATGAGCTTTTCCAGTCCCATGTCCACTGCTAATTCTTCCAAATTTCCTTACACATTGACTGCAGCAATTTAACAGCATCGCCTTTTAGGATTTTAAATAGCTCAGCTGGAATTCTATCACCTCCACTAGCTTTGTTCATATTAATGCTTCCTAAGGCTCTCTTGACTTCACAGTCCGGGATGTCTAGCTCTAGGTGAATGATCACACCACTGTGGTTATCTGGGTTATTCAGTCAGTTCAGTTCAGTCACTCACTTGTGTCCAATTCTTTATGACCACATGGACTGCATGCAGCACACCAGGCCTCCCTGTCCATCATCAACTCCCTGAGTTTGCTCAAACTCATGTCCATCGAGTCAGTGATGCCATCCAATCATCTCATACTCTGCCATCCCCTTCTCCTCCTGCCTTCAATCTTTCCCAGCATCAGGGTCTTTTCCGAGGAGTCTTCTCATCAGGTAGCCAAAGTATTGGAGTTTCCGCTTCAGCATCAGTCCATCCAATGAATATTCAGGACTGATCTCCTTTAGGATGGACTGGTTGGATCTCCTTGCAGTCCAAGGGACTCTCAAGAGTCTTCTGCAACACCACAGTTCAAAAGCATCAATTCTTCAAGCACTCAACTTTCTTTTTGGTCCAACTCTCACATCCATACATGAACACTGGAAAAACCATGGTTTTGACTAGATGGACCTTTGTCAGTAAGGTAATGTGTCTGTTTTTTACCATGATGTCTAGATTTGTCATAGATTTTCTTCCAAGAAGCAAGTGTCTTTTAATTTCTTGGCTGCAGTCACCATCTGCAGTGATTTATTAACACATTTTTAAAGATATATATTTACTTTTAAGTGAAGGATAATTAACAGAATTTTGTTGTTTTCTGTCAAACATCAACATGAATCTTCCATAGGTGTACATATGTCCCCTCCCTCTTGAACCTCACTCCCATCTCCCTCTCCATCCCATCCCTCTAGGTAGATAAAGAGCCTCTATTTGAGTTCCCTGAATCATTCAAAAAATTCCCATTGGCTATCCATTTTGCACATGGTAATGTAAGTTTCCATATTACTCACTCCATACATCTTATCCCCTCTTTTCCCCCTCCTGTCCATAAATCTGTTCTCCATGTCTGTTTCTCCATTGCTGCCCTGCAAATAAATACACTGTTAAAATCTTTCTAGATTCCATATATATGCATTAGTATTTGATATTTATCTTCCACATTCTTACTCACTTCACTCTGTATAAAAGGTTCTAGATTCATCCACCTTGTTAGAACAGACTCAAATGCATTCCTTTTTATGGCTGAGTAATATTCCATTGCATATATGTACAAGCTTCTTTATCCATCCATCTTTTGATGGATATCTAGGTTCCTTCCATATTCTAGTTATTATAAATAGTGCTGAAATGAACACTGGGGAGCATGTGTCTTTTACAATTTTGGTTTTCTCCGAGTATATGTCTAGGAGTGGAATTGCTGAGTCATATGGTGATTTTATTCCTATTTTTAAAGGAATCTCCATACCATCTTCCATAGTCACTATATCAATTTACTTTCCCACTTAACAGTTCAAGAGGATTCCTTTTTCTCCACACCCTCTCCAGCATTTATTGTTAGTAGATTTTGATGATGGCCATTCTGACCAGTATGAGGTGATAGCACATTGTAGTGTTGATTTGCATTTAAGAATGCATTTCTCTAATAATGAGCAATGTTAAACATCTTTTCATGTGTTTATTTGCAATCTGTATATCTTCTTTGGAAAAATATCTGTTTAGATCTTTTCCTCACTTTTTGATTAGGTTTGTTTTTCTGGCATTGAGTTGTATGAGCTACTTATATGTTTTAGAAGTTAATCCTTTGCCAGTTGTTTCATTTGCTTTTATTTTCTCCCATTATGAGGGTTGTCTTTTCACCTTGTTTATTGTTTCCTTTGTTGTGCAAAAGCTTTTAAGTTTAAATAGGTCCCATATGTTTATTTTTGTTTTTATTTCCATTACTCTAGGAGGTGGGTCATAGAGGATCTTGCTTTGATTTATGTCATCATCAAGTGTTCTGCCTTTCTCCTTTTATAGTTTCTGGTCTTACATTTAAGTCATTAATTCATGAAGCAAACAGAACCTCTTCATTAAGTGGTGCTGAGAAAACTGGACAGCTACAGGTAAAAGAATGAAATTAGAACACTTCCTAATATGCATGAAATATTCTCTCAGCATCCCTAATTTTCTTGAAGGGAACTCTAGTCTTTCCTATTCTATTGTTTTCCTCTGTTTCTTTGCATTATTCACTTAAGAACGCTTTCTTGTCTATCCTCGCTATTCTCTGAAATTCTGTATTCAGTTTGGTTTAACTTTCCCTTTCTGTTTTGCCTTTCACTCCTCTTTTCTCAGCTATTTGTAAGGCCTCTTCGGACTACCATTTTGCCTTCTTCCATTTCTTTTTCTTAGGAATGATTTTAATCACCACCTCCTGCACAGTGATATGAACCTCTACCTATGTTGTTCGGGCACTCTGTCTACCAGATCTAATCCTTTGAATCTACTTGTCACCTCCACTGTGAAATTATAAGGGATTTTATTTAGGTCATACATGAATGGCCTAGTAGTTTTCCCTACTTTCTTCAATTTAAGCCATTTTCACTGGATATATAAACTTTAATAACCTAATAATTGATAAGATATGTTATTTTTTAGGGAAGTATTCCAGAAAGTAGTGCAAAAGGACTAATAAAGTTGAATATCAACAATTTGTAACCCCTGATAAGACAGTAAATTGAGGCTTTGATCTTAAATGACTGCCAATATCTTTATACAAAAGACTATTTGGAAATTTCTTTTAAAAGAAAGAGACTGACCACACTTAGATCATTGATAAATCTTAATATTATTGAATGAGAGATAATCTGGATCACATTTCAAGTGATACTCTAACATATAAACTGCACCACCTATGAATACATGGTGTTCTTTCAAAAAACTGAACCTGAATTCCATCTATCTAAAAATGTCCCTGAAATACAGAATATAGAAATGGCACCTCATGGGTTCAGTTTTCAAAGTCTATAATATAGAAAATTTTATGAAACAAATTACCCAAAGTTTTTGTTCTTCTTTTTTAAGAGAGGTAGAAACTATAGATTAAATACACTTAATAATACACATGCAAATTGTGAACCTCATTTTTATTCAAAATTAAGCAGATCAACTGTAAAAATATAATAAAATCAGGGAAATTTGAACAATAGCTGAATATTTGATAACTAGTTGATTATTGTTAACTTTTAGTTGTGATAGTGTATTAGTTTTATGTTTAAAGAAAAGTATGCTGAGCATCTTTTCATGTGTTTGTTAGCCATCTGTATGTCTTCTTTGGAGAAATGTCTGTTTAGTTCTTTGGTCCATTTTTTGATTGGGTCATTTATTTTTCTGGAATTGAGCTGCAGTTGCTCGTATATTTTTGAGATCAATCCTTTGTCTGTTGCTTCATTTGCTATTATTTTCTCCCAAACCGAGGGCTGTCTTTTCACCTTGCTTATAGTTTCCTTTGTTGTGCAAAAACTTTTATGTTTAATTAGGTTCCATTTGTTTATTTTTGCTTTTATTTCCAATATTCTGGGAGGTGGGTCATAGAGGATCCTGCTGAGATTTATGTCGGAGAGTGTTTTGCTTATGTTCTCCTCTAGGAGTTTTATAGTTTCTGGTCTTACATTTAGATCTTTAATCCATCTTGAGTTCATTTTTGTGTATGGTGTTAGAAGGTGTTCTAGCCACCTGTTAAAGAAGTTGTCTTATTTCCATTGTATATTCTTGCCTCCTTTGTCAAAGATAAGGTGTCCATAGGTTCCTGGATTTATCTCTGGGCTTTCTATTCTGTTCCATTGACATATATTTCTGTCTTTGTGCCAGTACCATACTGTCTTGATGACTGTGGCTTTGTAGTATAGTCTGAAGTCAGGCAGACTCATTATAAGAGAAATGCAAATCAAAACCACAATGAGGTACCATTACACACCAGTCAGGATGGCTGCTATCCAAAAGTCTACAAACAATAAATGCTGGAGAGGGTGTGGAGAAAAGGGAACCCTCTTCCCACTGTTGTTGGGAATGCAAACTAGTACAGCTTCTATGGAGAACAGTGTGGAGATTCCTTAAAAAACTGGAAATAGAACTGCCATATGACCCAGCAATATCACTTCTGGGCATACACACTGAGGAAACCAGATCTGAAAGAGACACATGAACCCCAATGTTCATCACAGCACTGTTTATAATAGCCAGGACATGGAAGCAACCTAGATGCCCATCAGCAGACGAATGGATAAGGAAGTTGTGGTACATATATACCATGGAATATTACTCAGCCATTAAAAAGAATTCATTTGAATCAGTCCTAATGAGATGGATGAAACTGGAGTCCATTATACAGAATGAAGTAAGCCAGAAAGATAAAGACCAATACAGTATACTAACATATATATATGGAATTTAGAAAGATGGTAATGATAACCCTTTATGCAAAACAGAAAAAGAGACACAGATGTACAGAACAGACTTTTGGACTCTGGGAGAAGGCGAGGGTGCGATGTTTCGAGAGACCAGCATCAAAAATGTATATTATCTAGGGTGAAACAGATCACCAGCCCAGGTTGGATGCATGAGATAAGTGCTCAGGCCTGGTGCACCAGGAAGACTCAGAGGGATCGGGTAGAGAGGGAAGTGGGAGGGGGGATCAGGATGGGGAATACATGTAAATCCATGGCTGATTCATGTCAATGTATGACAAAAACCACTACAATATTGTAAAGTAATTAGCCTCCAACTAATAAAAAAAAAAAATGGGGAAAAAAAAGTATGTTGATCTTTTAGATTTAAATACTGAAGTGTTAACATATTAGAAGTTATAATGTATATTTTTGTTTTAAAATAATTTATATGTGTTAGATTAAGGAAGGAGTGGTTGGGGGTATATAGAAAAAAATAAAATTGACCATGAATTATTAACTGTTTAAGCTCAGAAATGGGTACATAGGGATTCACCACTTCTCTTCTTATTATGTATTTGAAATTTCCCTTAATGAAAATTAAAATTCAAAAGAAGAAAGAAAAGCTAACAATATTTTTGCATTTTTATGCTCATATTAAATTATTCATGAGTTGAATAAATGTAACTAAAAGGCAAATATTAATACAAAAATGTGTGACATTCTTATATTAAGGAAATTTCATAGTCAAACATGATTACAACAAATAAATAGAAACACTAATATTTAATAAATTAAATTAGTAAAATAATAAAAGAATGAACTCAAACCATGTGATGAATAATGAGAGTAAATACTAAGTATAAATTAAAGAGATGGAAAACAGTGATGTCATGGCTGTCAGGAGCATGTAAATATAAGCATCTCAGTAGATGATTACAATTTATTGGCAAATTAGAAATAGAAGCATATTTATTTAGTATAAACTGAATCTACCAAAATCCTTAATCTTGATTTGAAGCAACATAAATGGTCCCTTTAAAGTCAAGAACTAAGTGAGCATATTTAATATCACTGTTTCCAGACAGTATTGAGCAGGAAGGTCATAGCTATGCCCATAATAAAGCCAAATAAATCAGCACCGAAATCACACTGATTATATTCTTTGTAGCTAAAGATGAAGAAGCTCTATAAAGTCAGCAAAAACAAGACTGGGAACTGACTGTGGCTCAGATCATGAACTCCTTATTGCCAAATTCAAACTGAAATTGAAGAAAGTAGGGAAGACCACTAGACCATTCAGGTATGAACTAAATCAAATCCCTTATGACTATACAGTGGAAGTGAGAAATAGATTTAAGGGACTAGATCTGATTGACAGAGTGCCTGATGAACTATTGACAGAGGTTCATGACATTGTACAGGAGACAGGGATCAAGATCATCCCCATGGAAAAGAAATGCAAAAAGAAAAAATGGTTGTCTGAGGAGGCCTTACAAAGAGCTGTGAAAAGAAGAGAAGTGAAAAGCAAAGGAGAAAAGGAAACATATTCCCATTTGAATGCAGAGTTCCAAAGAATAGCCAGGAGAGATAAGAAAGCCTTCCTCAGCGATCAATGCAAAGAAATAGAGGAAAACAACAGAAGGGAAAGACTAGAGATCTCTTCAAGAAAATTAGAGATATCAAGGGAACATTTCAGGTAAAGATGGGTTCGATAAAGGACAGAAATGATATGGACCTAACAGAAGCAGGAGATATGAAGAAGAGGTGGCAAGACACACAAAAGAACTGTACAAAAAAGATCTTCATGACCCAGATAATCACGATAGTGTGATCACTCACCTAGAGCCAGACATCCTGGAATGTGAAGTCAAGTGGGCCTTAGAAAGCATCACTATGAACAAAGCTATTAGAGGTGATGGAATTCCAGTTGAGCTATCCTAAAAGATGGTGCTGTGACAGTGCTGCACTCAATATGCCAGTAAATTTGGAAAACTCAGCAGTGGTAACAGGACTGGGACTGGAAAAGGTCAGTTTTCACTCCAGTCCCAAAGAAAGGCAATCCCAAAGAATGCTCAAACTACCACACAATTGTACTCATCTCACATGCTAGTAAAGTAATGCTCAGAATTCTCCAAGCCAGGCTTCAGCAATACATGAACCATGAACTTCCAGATGTTCAAGCTAGTTTTAGAAAAGGCAGAGGAACCAGAGATCAAATTGCCAATATCCACTGGATCATCAAAAAAGAAAGAGCATTCCAGAAAAACATCTATTTTTGCTTTATTGTCTATGCCAAATCCTTTGACTGTGTGGATCACAATAAACTGTGGAAAATTCTGAAAGAGATGGGAATACCAGAACACCTGACCTGCCTCTTGAGAAACCTGTATGCAGGTCAGGAAGCAATAGTTAGAAGTGGACACAGAACAGCAGACTGGTTCCAAATAGGAAAAGCAGTACGTCAAGGCTGTATATTGTCACCCTGCTTATTTAACTTATATGCAGAGTACATAATGAGAAATGCTGGGCTGGAAGAAGCACAAGCTGGAATCAAGATTGCCGGGAGAAACATCAATAACCTCAGATATGCAGATGACACCACCCCTATGGCAGAAAGTGAAGATGAACTAAAAAGCCTCTTGATGAAAGTGAAAGAGGAGAGTGAAAAAGTTGGCTTAAAGCTCAACATTCAGAAAACTAAGATCATGGCATCTGGTCCCATCACTTCATGGCAAATAGATTGCGAGACAGTGGAAACAGGGTCAGGCTTTATTTTGGAGGAGGAGGGTGCTCCAAAATCACTGCAGATGGTGATTGCAACCATGAAATTAAAAGACGCTTACTCCTTGGAAGGAAAGTTATGGCCAACCTAGATAGCATATTAAAAAGCAGAGACATTACTTTGCCAACAAAGGTCCGTCTAGTCAAGGCTATGGTTTTTCCAGAGGTCATGTATGGATGTGAGAGTTGGACTGTGAAGAAAGCCGAGCACCGAAAAATTGATGCTTTTGAACTGTGGTGTTGGAGAAGACTCTTGAGAGTCCCTTGGACTGCAAGGAGATCCAACCAGTCCTTCCTAAAGGAAATCAGTCCTGGGTTTCATTGGAAGGACTGATGTTGAAGCTGAAACTCCAATACTTTGGTCACCTCATGCAGAGTTGACTCATTGGGGGAAAAAAAAAAACCTGATGCTGTGAGGGGTTGGGGGCGGGAGGAGAAGGGGACGACAGAGGATGAGATGGCTGGATGGCATCACTGACTCGATGGACATGGGTTTGTGTGAACCCCGGGGGTTGGTGATGGACAGGGTGGCCTGGCGTGCTGCGCTTCATGGAGTTGCAAAGAGTTGGACACCACTGAGCGACTGAACTGAACTGAGAAAAATAAATTTTCATGAATGTTCTTGACTAGTGTATATGATCTTTTTGTATATTGGCAAGTCATCTGATTTCAATCTGAAAATTCTATTGCTTTATCTATATGCCCAGAAGAGACTGTTTTTTTCATCATAAACATTTATTGATATGCTTTTTGAAATAATTTTTATTCCTAAATTTCAGAATTTTTGCCAAGTCCTAACATTTATAGTAAATATCTAACATAATGTTTTTTCAAATAAGAATTTAAATTGTTGCATTCAAGAAGCTATAACATATTAAGAGTTTTTAAATGATGTATATAAGAGGATCTTAAACCTAAGAATTCTATCATAATATAATCCTTAACTGAAAAAATGAGCAGACACTCAAAGAAAACTACAGTTCTCAATTAAGAACATATATTTAATGTCAGAGTGAATAACTATAACCATGTCAATCCACTGATTTGAAATAAGACTGAACATAAATAATCAACCTCTTTTTTGTTTCCATTTTCTAAATACATGAGAATTTATCTTCAAACTTGGAAATACAGTACAAAGAGCTCAAAGAGAAAACTGCTGCCTGAAAGATGGAGAAAGGAGCTCTTTTCACTAGAAAAGAGCACAGTTGCTTATAAAAATTAATCCATTTTCAAAACTTCTTCAATTTTTATTATGTGGTACTGGAATAATTTACAGATATTAGTCATTGTGGAGCATCCTTGAGAATTCATGGAAAGGAAAAAATATTATAAAAAATAGAATATTCCACCATCTTGATTAACAAATAACATTATAGAATGGATTTTTGAAAGTATAGACAAGTGAATTTGATATAAATGTTTTTCCCTTTTTATTGCTAGATTATTCTAGTTTTGATTATGCAGCATATTATATTTATGCATTTTTTCAGAATATTTTTCCTATGGTTCAGGCACATGACAATATTTTTATTTTTTAAACTGAATAGATGTTTACTCTTATTACCATGTTTATTTTGTAAATTATTTATCAAGGAGTAACTTGCATAGATAAAACATACCAATAAATTGCATAGTTGGATCAATTTTTAAGACTGTATTTAGACATGGGAGCACAACTAAAATAATAAACAATGTTCTTGGAGGAAGAAGATCGCAGAGAAGTAGGTGGACAAGAAGTACATGTCTCTCCATGGATACATCAGGAATACACCTTCAGAAACAGAAGTGCTCGCAGAGCACCAGCTGAGAGTGGGCAGGAATACCTGACCACCAGAAAAGACTATATAGAACCATGCAAAACTTGGTAGAATGAAGGAACTAGGGGGAAAAACAGAAGTGTTAGCAGGACTGGACTTGCCCTCAGGAGATAGGGGAACTGAAGCAGCGTTTCGATCCCCAAATTGAGGCAATTAAATGGGTCAGAGAAGAAACATCTGAGACTGAGAGTGAAGCAGTTGATTTAGGGCAGTCAAAATGGAATGAGAAACAGAAAATTGGATTAAAGATTTACTGCCCCGTCCATCAGAACAAGACCCAATTTCCCCCTCAGTCAGTCTCCTCCATCAGGAAGTTTCCATAAGCCTCTTAACTTTCTCCATCAGAAGGCAGACAGAATGAAAATCACAAGCACAAAAAACTAAACAATCTGACCACATGGACCATAGCCTTGACTAACTCAATGAAGCTATGAGCCATGCCATGTAGGACAACTCAAGACAGATGGGTCATGGTGAAGAGTTCTGACAAAAAGTGATCCACTGGAGAAGGGAATAGCACACCACTTCAGTATTGCTGCCTTGAGAACCCCATGAACAATATGAAAAGGTAAAAAGATAGGACACTGAAATATGAACTCCCCAGGTCAGTAGCTGCCCAATGTGCTACCGGAGATCAATGGAAGGACAAGACCAGAAAGGATGAAGAGACAGAGCCGAAGCAAAAACAACACCCAGTTGTGGATGTGACTGGTGATGGAAATAAAGTCTGATGCTATAAAGAGCAATGTTGCATAAGAACCTGGAATGTTAGGTCCACGAATCCAGGCAAATTAGAAGTGGTCAAACAGGACATGGCAAGAGAGAACATTGACATTTGAGGAATCAGTGAACTAAAATGGACTGGAATGAGTGAATTTAACTAAGATGAAAATCTGATACTGTGGGTTAGAATCCCTTAGAAGAAATGGAGTAGCCATCATGGTCAAAAAAAGAGTCCAAAATGCAGTACTTGGATGCAATCTCAAAAATGACAGAATGATCTCTGTTCGTTTCCAAGACAATTCAATATCACAGTAACCCAAGTCTATACCATGAGCAGGAATGCTGAAGAAGCTGAGGTTGAAAGGTTCTAAGAAGACCTACAAACCTTCTAGAACTAACACCCCAAAAGATGTCCTTTTCATTATAGGTGATTGGAATGAAAAAGTAGGAAGTCAAGAAATACCTGGAGTAACAGGCAAATTTGGCTTTGGAGTACAGAAAGAAGCAGTGCAAAGACTAATGGAGTTTTGCCAAGAGAATGTACTGGTCATAGCAAACACCATCTTCCAACAACACAAGAAAAGACTCTACATGTGGACATCACCAGATGATCAATACTGAAATCAGATTCATTAAATTCTTTGTAGCCAAAGATGAAGAAGCTCTATACAGTCAGCAAAAACAAGACTGGAAGCTAACTGTGGCTCAGATCATGAACTCCTTATTGCCAAATTCAGACTTAAATTGAAGAAAGTAGGGAAAACCACTAGACCATTCAGGTATGAATCCCTTAAGATTATACAGTGGAAGTGAGAAATAGATCCAAGGGTTTAGATCTGATAGACAGAGTGCCTGGAGGACTATGGACAGAGATTTGGGACACTGTACAGAAGGCAGGGATCAAGACATTCCCCAAGTAAAAAAAAACACAAAAAGGCAAAATGGTTGTCTGAGGAGGTCTTACAAATAGCTGAGAAAAGAAGAGAAGCAAAAGGCAAAGGAGAAAAGGAAAGAGATACCCATTTGAATATAGAATTTCAAAGAATAGCAAGGAGAGATAAGAATCCCTTCCTCAGTGATCAAAGCAAAGAAATACAAAAAAACAATAAAATGGGAAAGTCTAGAGATCTCTTCAAGAAAATGAGAGATATCAAGGGAACATTTCTTTCAAAGATGAGCACAATAAAGGACAGAAATGGTATGGACCTAACAGAAGCAGAAGATATTACAAATAGGTGGCAAGCATACACAGAATAATTGTATAAAAAAGGTCTTCATGACACAGATAATCACGATGGTGTGATCACTCACCTAGAGCCAGATGTTCTGGAATGGGGAGTCAAGTGGACCTCAGGAAACCTCACTATGTACAAAGCTAGTGGAGGTGATGGAATTCCATTGAGCTATTTCACATCCTAAAAGATGATGCTGTGAAAGTGCTTCACTCGATATGCCAGCAAATTTGGTAAACTCAGCAGTGGCCACAGTACTGGAAAAGGTCAGTTTTCATTTCAATCCCAAAGAAAGGCAATGCCAAAGAATGTTCAAACTACCACACTATTGTACTAATCTAGTATGCTAGTAAAGTAATCCTCAAAACTCTTCAAGCCAGGATTCAACAGTACATAAACAATGAACTTCCAGATGTTCAAACTGGATTTAGAAAAGGCAGAGAAACCAGATATCAAATTGCCGACATCTGTTGGATCATCAAAAAAGCAAGAGAGTTTCAGAAAAACATCTATCTCTGCTTTATTGACTATGCCAAAGTCTATGACAGTGTGGATCACAAGAAACTGTGGGAAATTCTTCAAGAGATATGAATACCAGACCACCTTACCTGCCTCCTAAGAAATCTGTATGCAGGTCAAGAAGTAAGTTAGAACTGGACATGAAACAACAGACTGGTTCCAAATAGGAAAAGCAGTACGTCAAGGCTGTATATTGTCACCCTGCTTATTTAACTTATATGCAGAGTACATCATGAGAAGCGCTGGGCTGGAAGAAGCACAAGCTGGAATCAAGATTGCTGGGAGAAATATCAATAATCTCAGATATGCAGGTGACATCACCCTTAGGGCAGAAAGCGAAGAACTAAAGAGCTTCTTGTTGAAAGTGAAAGAGGAGAGTGAAAAAGTTGATTTTTCAGAAAATTAGGATCACAGTTTCTGGTCCCATCACTTCATGGCAAATAGATGGGGAAACAATGGAAACCGTGACGAACTTTATTTTGGGGGGAAATCACCACAGATGGTGATGGCAGCTATGAAATTAAAAGATGCTTGCCCCTTGGAAGATAAGCTATGACCAACCTAGATAGCATGTGAAAAAGCAAAGACATTACTTTGCCAACAAAGGTCCGTCTAGTAAAAGCTATTATTTTTCCAGTAGTCATGTATGGATGTGAGAGTTGGACCATAAAGAAAGCTGAGTGCGAAGAATTGATGCTTTTGAAGTGTGGTGTTGGAGAAGACTCCTGAGAGTCCCTTGGACTGCAAGGAGATCCAACCAGTCCATCCTAAAGGAGACCAGTCCTGGGTGTTCATTGGAAGGACTGATGTTGAAGCTGAAACTCCAGTACTTTGGCCACCTGGTGAGAAGAACTGACTCATTTAAAAAGACCCTGATGCTGGAAAAGATTGAAGGCAGGAGGAGAAGGGGACGACAAAGGATGAGACGGTTGGATGGCATCACCGACTGAATAGATATGAGTTTGAGCAAATTCCAGGTGTTTGTGATGGACAGGGAGGCTTGGTGTGCTGCAGTCCATGAGGTCACAAAGAGTTGGAGACGACTGAATGAGAATAAGACAATCCTTGTCACAGTCATACATACTCTGGGCAGGGATGCAAGTCCCCTAGAAGGCAGTGTCTGAAAGCTGGAGTGTAGAGATTGTGGAGCAATCCCAAGGCAATGTCTGCTGTTGACTGTGGGGAAACGTCCTGAGTAAACATGAGGGAGTAGTTTGTGGTGGGAAATGCCTGTGGAGGAAAGTCAGGCAGCCATGGAAGCAAGGGCATGCTGCTGAGTCATGCATAGGTTGTAGAGGCACCGCTGTAGCCTCTCTCCTCTCACACACCAGCACCAGCAGCTGAACAATAGAGAGGGTGGTCCGTCAAGCGCCTGAGGCCTGGAGCAACAGAGTAGGATCCCTCCTAGGGTGCCCCTTTAGGTGCCTGATGTGCCAAACAGCAGATTAGAACCTCAGTCAGGTGTGGGGGGTGCACTTATGTGTCTGACACACCAAAGAACAGAGAACGACCTCAGGCAAGAGGGCCACCTAAGTGCCTGATTGGGTGGAGCGATGGAGAAAGACTAGCCAAAGAGACCTTCTGATCACCAGATGCCAGAGGCTCAGAAAAGACTCTGGTAGGGTCATAGCTCCTGCGGCCGAGGCAATCTGTGTCCCTGCACACTTGGCACCATCAGGATCCTCACAACACAAACAGCTGCCAGTGACACCCTGTGCAGGAAGCCTCATCCAAACAGCAAACTAGACAAAAGTACCCCGTCATCAGCAGACGGAATTACCAACCCACTCAACCCTGCCCATCGGAGGAAAAAAAAATTCACTTCTTCCCACTGGAATGAAAGTACAACTCACACCCTACATGAAGCTTAACAAACCACTGGACTAAATGTATGAGGGCAGAAACCAAAAGGAAGAAAGAATTGAAATTTGATGCCTTGGAAAAAGAGACCTCAAACAAATTTAAGTTGAAAAAAGTAGTGAAAAGGCAGAAAAATACTGCAAAATTGAAGGAACAAACTAAAACACACAAGTCCAAATAAATGAAGAAGAAATAGACAAACTATGTGAAAAATGATTCATGATAAAGATATTAAAGATGATCCAAAGCCTTGTAAATAGAATGGAGAAAAAGCAAGAATCAATTAATGAAGACCTAGAAGAACTAAAGAATAAACATACGGAGACAAACAACACAATTACTGAAATCAAAATACTCTAGAAGGAATCAATAGCAGAATATGTAGAATATCTGAAGTAGAAGAATGGATCAGTGAGCTGGAAAACAAAATGATGGAACTAACTGCTGAAGAGCAGAATAAAGTAAAAAGAAGGAGAAAACTGAGGATATTCCTGGAGAATTCTAGGACAATACTAAACACACCAACATCTCAATTATAAGGGCCCCAGAGGAAGAAGAGAAAAAGAAAGGGCATGAGAAAAATTTTGAAGAGATTATAGTTGAAAATTTCCAATGTGGAAAAGGAAATAGTCAATCAAGTCCAAGAAGCACAGAGATTCCCCTATAGGATAAAACCAAGCAGAAACATGCCAAGACACATATTAATCAAGCTAACAAAGATTAAACACAAAGAAAGACTATTAAAAGCAACAAGGGGAAAGCAACAGGTAACATACAAGGGAAGGGAAGTGAAAGTTGCTCAGTCATGTCCAACTCTTTGCAACCCCATGGACTATACAGTCCATGGAATTCTACACGCCAGAATACTGGAGTGGGTAGTCTTTCCCTTCTCCAGGGCATCTTCCCAACACAGGGATCAAACCCAGGTCTGCATTGCAGGCAGATTCTTTACTAGCTGGATCACAAGGGAAGCCCCATACGATTAGCAGCTGATCTTTCAGCAGAAACTCTGCAGACCAGATGGGAATGGCAGGCTATATTTAAAGTACTGAAAGGGAAAAATCTACAACCAAGATTACTCTACCTGGCAAGGTCTCATTCAAAATTAGTGGAGATATCAAAAGCTTTACAGAAAGCAAAAGTTAAAAGAATTCAGTACCACCAAACCAGCTTTACAACAAATGTTGAAGAGATATATAGTCAGAAAATAAAAAGGAAAAGATCTACAAAAACAAACCCCAAACAATTAAGAAAATGGCAATAGGAACATAAATATCAATAATTACTTTAAATATAAATGGATTAAATGCTCCAACCAAAAGACACAGACTGGCTGAATGGATACAAAAACAAGACCCACCCCTATGCATACTGTCTAAAAGAAACACTTTAGGCCTAAAGTACATATATACTGAAAGTGAGAGGATGGAAAAATATATTCCATGCAAATGGAAATCAAAAGAAAGCTATAATAGGAATCCTCATATCAGATAAAATAGATCTTAAAATAAAGAATATTACAAGATATAAGGAAGGACACTACTTGATAATAATCAAGGGATCAATCCAAGAGGAAGACATAACAACTGTAAACATCTATGTCCCACCATAGGAGCATCTCAATACCTAACGCAAATACTAACAGATATAAAAGGAGAAATTAACAGTAACACAATAATAGTAGGTGACCTTAACACCCCACTTACACTAATGGACAGACCATCAAAACAGAAAATTAATAAGGAAACACAAGTCTTAAATGATACATTAGACTAGATGGATCGCACTGATTTCTTCAGGCCATTCCATCCAAGTACAGAATACAGTGCACATGGAGCATTCTCCAAAATAGACTATATCTTGTGTCACAAATAAAAATTCAATAAATTTAAGACAATTGAAATCATATCAAGAATCTTTTCTTACCACAACGCTATGAGACCTGATATCAATTACAAGGAAAAAAAACAAAAAACAAAACTGTAAAAACACAAACACATAGAGATTAAACGATACATTTCTAGATGATGGCCAGGTTATTGAGGAAATCAAAAGGGAAATAAAAAAGATTCCTAGAAACCAATGACAATGAAAACATGAGAACTAAAAACCTATGTGATGCATTAAAAGCAGTCCTAAGAGGGAAGTTTAAAGCAATACAATCCTACTTGAAGAAACAAGAAAAAGATTGAATAGACAACCTAACTTTACACCTAAAACAACTGGAAAAAAGAACAACAGCAACAACAAAATCCACAAAAAGCAGAAGGGAAGAAATCACAAAATCAGAGCAGAAATAAAGGGAAAAAAATTAAAGAAACAATGTTGTGTCAGTTTGACACGTGTCGTGTCTGACTCTTTGAGACCCTGTGGACTGCAACCTACCAGGCTCCTCCGTCCATGGGATTTTCCAGGTGAGAAAACTGGAGTGGGTTGCCATTTCCTTCTCCAGGGAATCTTCCCAACCCAGGGATTGAACCTGGGTCTCCCACATTGCAGGCAGATGTTTTAACCTCTGAGCCACCAGGGAAGCACCAAAAAGAAATAATAGTAAAGATTAATAAAACTAAAGCTTGTTCTTTGAGAAGATAAAAAAAATTGACAAACTTTAGCCACACTCATCAAGAAAAAAAGAAGAATCAAATGAACAAAATTAGAAATGAAAAAGGAGAGGTTACAACAGACCATACAGAAATATAAAGGATTATAAGAGACTACCATGAGCAACTATATGGCAACAAAGTGGAGAACCCGGAAGAAATGGACATATTCTTAGAAAAGTTCAATTTTCCAAAACTGAACCAGAAAGAAATAGAAATTATGAGCAACCCAAATATAAGCACTGAAATCAAAACTGTGATAAAAAAAAAAAAAAAAATCTCCCAAAAAGCAAAAGCTAAGGGCCAGATGGTTTCACAGGAGAATTCTATCAAACATTTAGAGAGAAGCTAATGCCATCCTTATAAAATTCTTTCAAAAAATTGCAGAGGAAGGAACACTTCCAAACTCATTCTATGAGGCCACCATCACCCTGATACCAAAGCCAGACAAAGACAATACACACCCACACATGCACACCAACTAGAGGCCAATATCAGGTATGAACACACATGCAAAAATCCTCAACAAAATTCTAGCAAAAAAGAATTCAACATCACATTATACATACACCATACAACATGATCCAGCTGAATTTCTTCCAGGGATGCAAAGATTCTTCAATATACACAAATCAATCAATGTGATACACCATATTAACAATTGAAAGATAAAAACCACATGATAATCTCAACAGATGCAGAAAAAGCCTTTGACAAAATTCAGCACCCATTCATGATCACAACTCTTTAAAAAATGGGCATAGAAGGAACCTACCTCAACATAGTAAAGGCCATATATGATAAGTCCACAGTAAACATTCTCAATGGTGAAAAACTGAAAGCATTCCCCCTAAGATCAGGAACAAGACAAGGGTGTCCACTCTCACCATTGTTACTCAACATAGTTTTGGAAGTCGTAGCTACAGCAATCAGAGAAGAAAGATAATAAAAGGAATCCAAATCAGAAAAGAAGTAAAGCTCTCACTTTTACAGCTGACATGATACTATACATAGAAAACCCTAAAGATACTATCAGAAAAGTACTAGAGCTAATCAGTGAATTTAGCAAAGTAGCAGGATACAAATCAATACATAGAGATCACTTACATTCCTGTATACAAACAATGAAAGATCAGAAATAGAAACTAAGGAATCAATCCCATTCACTATTGCAACAAAAAGAATAAAATGTCTAGAACTAATCCTACCCAAGGAGACAAAAGAGCTATATACAAGAAATTATAAGACACTAAAAAGAAATCAAAGATGACATAAACAGATGGAGAGCTATTTCATGTTCCTGGGTAGGAAGAATCAATATTGTGAAAATGACTGTACTACCAAATGCAATCTACAGATTCAATATGAGCCCTATCAAATTACCAATGGCATTTCTCACAAAACTAGAAAAAAAATTTTTCACAATGTGTATGAAAACACAAAAGACCATGAGTAGCCAAAACAGTCTTGAGAAAGAAGAATGGAGCTGGAGGAATCAACCTTCCTGACCAGATTTTACTACAAAGCTACGTCATCAAGACAGAGCAGTACTGGCACAAAAACAGAAATACAGGTGAATGGAACAAGATAAAAAGCCAAGAAATAAACCCACACACCTATGGACGCCTTATTTTTGACAAAGGAAGCAATGGGCAAAAGATAACCTCTTCATTAAGTGGTGCTGGTAAACTGGATAGCTACATGTAAAAGAATGAAATTAGAACACTTCTTGACACCACACACAAATATAAACTCAAAATGAATTTAAAAGCTAAATGTAAGACCAGAAACTATAAAGCTCTTAGAGGAAAACATAGGCAGAACACTCAATGACATAAATCAAAGCAAGATCCTCTATGACACAGCTCCTAGAGTAATGGAAGTAAAAATAAAAGTAGACAAGTGGGACCTGATTAAAAGCATTTGCAGTGCATAGGAAGCTATAACAAGGAGAAAAGACAACCCTCAGATTGGGAGAAAATAATAGCAAATGAAGCAACTGACAAAGGATTAATTTCCAAAATATACAATCAGCTCATACAACTCAATACCAGAAAAACAAATAACCCAATCAAAAAGTGGGGAAAAGACCTAAACAGGCATTTCTCCAAAGAAGACATACAGATGGCTAACAAAGACATTAAAAAACAAAAACAAAAACTCAACATTGCTCATTATTAGAGAAATGCAATTCAAAGCTACAATGGTGATAAAATGGTATCATCTCACACTGGTCACAATGGCCATGATCAAAAAGTCTACAAACAATAAATGCTGGAGAGTATGTGGAGAAAAGAGAATGCTCTTGCACTGTTGGTGGGAATGTAAATTGATGTAGCTGCTATGGAAAAAGGTATGGAGATTTCTTAAAATAAAATAGAAATAAAACCACCATATGACCCAGCAATCCCACTCCCAGGCATACACCTGGAGGAAACCAAAGTTTAAAAAGAAACATGTACCCCAATATTCATTGTAGCACTATTTACAGTAGCTAAAACATGGAAGCAACCTATATGTCCAACTACAGATGAATTGATAAAGAAGCTGTGGGACATATATACAATGGAATATTGCTCAGTCATAGAAAGGAATGCATTTGAGTCTGTTCTAATGAGGTGGATGAACCTAGAGCCTGTTTTACAGAGTGAAGTAAGTCAGAAAGAGCAAGATAATGCATATATATGGAATCTAGAAAGATGGTACTGATGAATTTATTTGCAGGGCAACAATGGAGAAATGGAAATAGAGAACAGACTTACGAACATGGGCAGGGGGAGGAGAGAGGGAGGTGTATAGAAAGAGTGACATGGAAACTTACATTACCATATGCAAAATAGATAGCCAATGGGAATTTTCTGTGTGTCTCAGGAAACTCAAACAGGGGCTCTGAATCAACCTAGAGGGATGGGATGGGGAGGGAGATGGGAGTGAAGTTCAAGAGGGAGGGGATATATGTATACCCATGGCTGATTCACATTGATGTGTGACAGAAAACAACAAAATTCTGCAAAGCAATTATCCTTCAATTTAAAAATAAGTAGATTTTTTAAAAAGAAAACTAAAATAAAATATGGGAAGAATACACCTTAAAAAAATATAAAATCAATATAAACAATGTTTTCATCTCCCTAGAGCTACTTTCTTCCAGTTTCTTTTCTCCCCAAAGAGTCACCACTATGAGATCTTCTAAATCCAAAGAGTCATTTCAGCTATTTTTGAATTTTATAAAAATGCAGCATGGTCTCCTTTGTACCTGGCCTTCACTTTTCATCATTTCAACTATGGGATTCATCCATATTGATATAGAAAATTGTAATATAACATTTTTTATGTAATACATTGTAATATGTGAATATATTACTATTCATGTATTTATTTTGTGCTGTTAAATGTTCAGGAAGTTTAAAACTTGATACTATTATGTGCAGTTCTGTTATAAAAAATCTAGGAATAAAGGTACCATATGACCCAGAAATCTCACTACAGGGCATATATCCTGAGAAAACCATAATTCAAACATACATTTGTACCACAGTGTTCATTGTGGCACTATTTACAATAGCTAGGATGTGGATGCAACCTAGATGCCCATTGACAAATGAATTGATAAAGTAGTAGTGCTACATATAGATAATGGAATATTACTCAGCCATAAAAAGAAATTTGAGTCAGTTTCTAGTTAGGTGGATGAACCTAGAGCCTGCTATACAGGGTGAAGTAAGTCAGAATGAAAAAAGCAAATATCATATAATTCACATATATATGGAATCTGGAAAAAAGATAATGATGAATCTATTTGCAGCATAGCATTAGAGATGCAGACATAAAGAACAGATTGTGGACACAGTGAGGGAAGGAGAAGATAAGACAAATTGAGAGAGTAGCTTTGAAACCTATACTTGACCATGTGTAAAATATATAGATAGCCAGTGGGAATTTGCCGTATGATGCAGAGAACTCAACCTGGTTCTCTGTCACAACCTAATGGGGTGGGGTGGGGAGGGGTGTGGTGGGGAGGGGTGGGAGAGAGGCTCAAGTGGGAGGGAGCCTATGAATATTTATGACTGGTGCATGTTATTTTATGGCCGAGACCAACATAACATTGTAAAGCAATTATCCTCCAATTAAAAAAAAATAGTCTAGTCTAGCCCTGAGTATATGCTGAATGTGTACATGCATTTCAGTTGACTGTATACTAGACATGGAATTACTGGGTAATAAAGTATACAAGTGACTTTTCATTAGACATTATTAAGCATATGGCCAGGGTACACCTCCTCTTTCTAACAGAGTATGACTTAGCTCAAATATTTACAACACTTTTGACTATTGCATGATTATTTTTAACTTTAGCTATTATCTTATGGGGAGTCATGTAGTGGTATTTCATTGTGGTTTATTTTTTATTTCTCTAAAGTCTAATGAAGGTGAGAAACTTTTTCATTGTTTCTTGGCCATTTGGAAATACACTATTGTAAAAATCCAGAGAATTCTATTTTTCATTTTTCTAATGAATTTTCTGCTTTTTCCATTCAATTCACTTGAGTTCTTTACATATTTTGCATAGAATCCATAGAAAAACTTGGGGAAATTTATCCATAATACCGAACCTTCCAATTAATGAATGTGGTATAATCCCTCTACATATTTAGATTACTTAAATTTTCTCACTATCACTTTGCAGTCTTCAATGTAGAAAACTTGAATATTTTCGCTAGGTTTGTTCTTATTTATTTGACATATTGATGTTACTGAAATAGCTTTTTGATGAATTTCCTTTGTAGCTGGAATGAAGAAATTCATTTATTTTTATATATTTACATTTGTGATGGACAGGGAGGCATGGCGTGCTGCGATTCATGGGGTCGCATAGAGTCAGACACGACTGAGCGACTGAACTAAACTGAACTGAACTGAACAAGTTTGCATCCAGAAATTTTGCTTTATAATTTTGCCACAGATTTTTTTTTTTTTCCAAAAACTAGGATTATATCAAATGCAAAAAAAATGATAATTTTATTACTCCTTTACTTACGCTGAAGCCATTTATTTCTATTCTGACCTCATTGCAAGTATTGAAAACTCTGAAACAATGCTGAATATAAATGAAAAAGAGAATATTCTTATCATATACCTAACATCAAGAGGAAAGTTTCTATATTTCACAATTAAGTGTGATGGTTGCTGTAGGCTTTTTTGTAGTCATTTATTTCCATTTTTAGTTTGCTTAGAGGTTTTTTGTTTGTTTGTTTGTTTTCCTTTACTGAATGGCAATTAAATGTTATCAAATTTTTCCTGGATCCCTAAATATGGACATTTTATTTTTCTCCTTTTGTTTTTGCTAATGTGACAAATTAGGTTGACTTTTATGGCTTTACTGGGATATATTTCACACACAAGTCTACAATTGACTGGTTGTCAGTATATTTAGATAGTTTCTCCATCATTACTATGATTTTACATTTCATCTCACTCAAAACACATCTTGTACACATTTTCAGTGACTTTCATTCACTGTCCCACACAGCTCTTTGTGTCCTAGCAATCATGAAAATAATTGCTATTTATACAGATTATTTATTTTGGACCTTTGATATAAAAATGAATTTTGATACAATACGAGTTCTTCATGACTAAAGGAAGACCTTAAGGGAGAGATCCCTTAACATAATATTTTTAAAGTAAACTCATGTTGTAGCAGATTTCAGCATTTCATTTTTAGTATTGAATAACATTCCATTATATGGGCATATCACTTTTATTATTCATCAGCTGCTAGACATTGGCTTGTTTCTGCTTTTTAGCTATTTCAAATTTTTTTTAGAAATATTTGTGTACAAACAAGCTTATTTCTTTTGTGCATATGTCTAAGAATTGTTTTGTCTTATGGCAACTGCAAAAAGCAAGAGAGTTCCAGAGAAAACATCTACCTCCACTTTATTGACTATACCAAAGCCTTTGAAGGTGTGGATCACAACAAATTATGGAAAATTCTTAAAGAGAAGGGAATACCAGACCGCCTGACCTGTCTCCTGAGAAATCTGCATGCAGGTCAAGAAGCAACCAGTTAGAACTGGATATGGAACAACAGACTGTTTCCAAATAGGGAAAGGAGTACGTCAATGTTTTATATTGTCACCCTGCATAATTAACATACATGCAGAGTACATCATGAGAAACTCTGGGCTAGAGGAAGCACAAGCTGGAATCAAGATTTCCAGGAGAATAATCAATAACCTTAGATATACAGATGACACCACCCTTATGGCAGAAAGCAAAGAAGAATGAAAGAGCCTCTTGATGAAAGTGAAAGAAAGGAGTGGGAAAGTTGGCTTAAAATTCAGCATTCATAAAACTAAGATCATGGCATCTGGTCCCATCACTTCATGGCAAATAGATAGGGAAACAATGGAAACAGTGAGACTTTATTTTGTGGGGCTCCAAAATCACTGCAGATGGTGACTGCAGCCATGAAATTAAAAGACACTTGCTCCTTGGAAGAAAAGTTATGACAAAGCATATTGAAAAGCAGAGACTTTACTTTGCCAACAAAGGTTTGTCTAGTCACAGCTATGGTTTCTCCAGTGGTCATGTGTGGTTGTGAGAGTTCGACTATAATGAAAACTGAGTGCTGAATAATTGATGTTTTTGAACTGTGGTGTTGCAGAAGACTCTTTGAGAGTCCCTTGGACAGCAAGGAGATTCAACCAGTCCTAAAGGAAATCAGTCCTGAATATTCATTGGAAGGACTGATGCTGAAACTGAAACTGCAATACTTTGGCCACCTGATGCAAAGAACTGACTCCTTGGAAAAGACCTTGATGCTGGGAAAGATTGAAGATAGGAGGAGAAGGGGATGACAGAAGATGAGATGGTTGGATGGCATCACCGACTCAATGGACATGAGTTTGAGTAAGCTCCGGAAGTGGGTGATGGACAGGGAAGCCTGGCGTACTGCAGTCCATGGGGTTACAAAGAGTCAGACACGACTGAGCAACTGAACTGCACTGTATATTTAACATTTTGGGAACTGCCAAACTGTTCTTCTAGGTGACTTATGTTAAATTCCTACAAAGGATGGATAAGTATTCCAAAATGTCCACATGCTTATTGGCATTTGATATTTTCTGTCATTTTTGTTACAGCCCTCCTAGTGGCTAAGATGCGCTATTTCATTGTGGTTTTGATTTGTATTTCCCTAATGATTACTAGTGTTGGATTTCTTTTCATGTGCTTATTGTGATTTTTATGTCTTCTTTAAATAATGTCAACTGAATTATTTATCCAATTTGTTACTCTTTTTATGGTTGTTGTTGTTGTGTTGTCAAGGTCTTTTATATACAGCTAGTCCCCTACATAGGAACCTTTAAGTTGTGAACTTTCAAAGATGTGAATGTACCCCATATGCCAGCTGTTGTACCGTACTTCTTACTGTACTGTACAATTAAAAATGTTTTATCTGTTTTCTGGAGCTTCCCTGGTGTCTCAGAAGGTAAAGAATCTGCCTTCAATGCAGGAGATCTGGTTTCAATCCGTGGGTCAGGAAGATCCCTCAAAGAAGGGAGTGACTACCTGCTCCAGTATTCTTGCCTCTTGCATAGAGAATTTCATGGACAGAGGAGCTTGTCAGGCTACAGTCCATGGGATTGCAAAGAGTCAAACATGACTGAGGAGCTAGCACTTTATTTTTTGTGTTTGCTTTTCTGTTTATTTGTATGAAACATATAAACATATTACAGCACAGTACTCTATATAGCTGATTGTGTTAGTTGGATACCTAGGCTAACTTTGTTGGACTTACAAACATTCTCTTGGCACAGAAGTCATTCATATATAGGGGAACTTACT
This sequence comes from Muntiacus reevesi, assembly GCF_963930625.1. Lineage (NCBI taxonomy): Eukaryota > Metazoa > Chordata > Mammalia > Artiodactyla > Cervidae > Muntiacus > Muntiacus reevesi. The sequence goes on from NC_089264.1 coordinate 3,700,532, forward strand.
GTACTCTGTATACAATCTTTTACTAGTTATGTGACTTGAGAGTATGTTCTGCCACTGTATAGGCTGTATTTTTACATTCTTGATAGTACCCTTTGATATGCAAATTTTAATTTTGATAAAGTTCAATTTGTATCTTTTCTCCCTGACTACTTGGCATTCTTTGTGTCCTATCCAGGAAGACTTTGACTAGCAGTTCATGCTTAGGACAATAGAGTCACAGACTCAGTATGTGATGTGAGCATGGGATCAACACTATTGTTCACAATGGCACATATCTTTGTGGGCATTAGAAAGATTGTAGTGTGCTCTGCTCATATATGTAAGCAAAAAAATAAAATTGTCAGCAGAGGTACAACAGGACCATGTCGATGTCTTTCACTCTGAAAATGGAATGCCCTGTGTCAGTATGATGAAGTTACAGAAAATAGATCTTTGTCCTCTTAGGCACTCAGTCATGTCTGACTCTTTGTCACTCCATGGACTGTAGCCCACCAGACTCCTCTGTCCATGGAATTCTCCAGGCAAGAATACTAGAGTGGGTTGTCATTCTCTTCGCCATAGTATCTTCCCGAGCCAGGGATCAAACCTGGATCTCCTGCATTGTAGACAGATTCTTTACCATCTGAGCCACCATGGAAGTCCTTATTTGCCCTCTAATCCCATGCAAGTGGAATGATGTCTGACAAGTAGGGATTTTTAAAAAGTTATTTTACCCCTTTCCAGTTTGTCTATTTCTGTTCCCATTAAGCTTTAATTAAAAAATGAGATCATGAGGTTGCATTTACCATAATGCCTGGCTTCTGCTCTACTGAATGTATATAAGGTCTTGCCTAACCTGTTTATTCCTTTCCTGGCTTAAAAGAAGTAAGAATGAAGAATTGAGTGCATAAAGAATGGCTGACCCTCTACCCTCAGCCTCCCCTTAATAAATTTGAGGGCGGATTACATACGCAAAAAAGCATCCAATTGCAATCAGACCAGGCAAGCAGGGCATCATCCAAAGGAAGACCAAGAGAAGTCAGCAGGTCTGCACACAATGGAAAGATGATGAAGAATCTGACCTCCTACCTTAATGATTAACTGAAATTCTTTCCACCTTTTCCTTTAAAAATTGTCATGGCTGAACAGATGTTCAGACTGGGTCTCTGAACAAGAGTTCACCTTCTCCCCAGATTGCCAGCTTTCCTGAATAAAGGATGTTTCCTTCCTACCAAATCTAGGGGCAACCTCTATTACTGACTTTTGAACTGCAAGTAACTGAACTAGAGTTCAGTAATAACTCAAAAATAGGAATGTTTATACTTACAATATAGTCTTTGCTGAAGAATATTTCATTTGTATTTTCATTTCTTTGCTCAAAATTATTCCTAATTCTTTTGTGTTGGTGCCATTTGTAAACAAAATTGTACTATCATTTTCACATTGTTCTTTGCTAGATCATGGAGATTTTAAAGGATGTTTGTGTATTGATCTTGTATCTTACAGCTTTGCTAAATTCACTTATTGATGATTTTTTGTAATGTGGTTTTCAATGTATAATAGTATGTCTTCTGTAAAGAGAGATAATCTTACTTCTTTCTTTTGAATATGCATTCCTTTTATTTATTTTTCTTGCTTGATTTGTCTGATTAGAACATCCACACAATATTGATTAGAAGTTACAGAGTATATATTCTTGCATCCAGTGTTAAGTTCATAAGATTTATTGAGAATTTCTATAGCTCTTTTTCTCTGAAACCTTTTCTCTTCAGATTTATGCTATAAAAATCTCACCCTCTTCAGTCTTCCTAAACTCTAATCTCTGTCTGTTTGATTTAACATGATCTTCCACATTCTGCTTGTTTCACAGTGTAGACTGCCACCAGGTAGAAAACTGAAGTAATTATAGAGTATATGTTGTTTATTTCCTCTCAAGGATATCAGTATCATACTACCTGTTGTTCAATGTCAGAAAAAGTTTTATATATTATATCCTGTTTCTAATTTTTTATGAAAAAAGAGTAAGTCTAGTCACAGCAGGTTTTTTATGACCATAAGACAGCATTGTATCACCTATACATAAGCAAAGTATCAATTAAATTTTATTCTATGGATAAATTCATTAATTACCATACATAAAGAGAAATAAATAGCATTAATATTTCAAAAATCTTTCTTTCCAGGAAATATGAGTCTACACTGAGAATGAAGAGATAAATTAGTATAAAGACAGAAAATGAAAGAATTATACTAAATCTAAGTGTATAAAACAGAATTTGTAGACATAGGAATGCTAAATATAGTTTACTTTGTGGATTACATTTTAAGAGGAGCGTTTTAGTGTGGAAGTATTTATAATAAAGGACAAAAACTGGACCTAACAGAAGCAGAAGATATTAAGAAGAGGTGGCAAGAATACACAGAAGAACTATACAAAAAAGATATTAATGACCCAGATGAGCATGATGGTGTGATCACTCACCTAGAGCCAGATATGCTGGAAACTCAAGTGGGCCTTAGGAAGCATCACTATGAACAAAGCTAGTGGAGGTGATGGAATTCCAGTTGAGCTATTTCAAATCCTAAAAGATGATGCTGTAAAAGTGTTAGACTCAATATGCCAGGAAATTGGAAAATTCAACAATGGTCACAGAGGTGGAAAAGGTCAGTTTTCATTCTACTCCCTAAGAGAGGCAATGCCAAAGAATGTTCAAACTACCACACAATTGTACTCATCTCACGTGCTAGTAAAGTAATGCTCAAAATTCTCCAAGCCAGGCTTCAGCAAATACATGAACTGTGAACTTCCAGATGTTCAAGCTGGATTTAGAAAAGGCAGAGGACCAGAGATCAAGTTGCCAACATCTGTTGGATCATTGAAAAAGCAAGAAAGTTTACTTGCTACATCTAACATCTACTCCTGTTTTACTGACTATGCCAAAGCTTTTGACTGTGTGTATCACAACAAACTGTGGGAAATTCTTAAAGAGATAGGAATACCAGACCACCTTACCTGCCTCCTGAGAAATGTGTATGCAGGTCAAAAAGCAACAGTTAGAACCAGACATGGAACAACAGGCTGGTTCCAAATAGGGAAAGAAGTACGTCAAGGCTGTACATAGTCATCCTTTTTATTTAACTTATATGCACAGTACATCATGAGAAATGCAGGCTGAATTAAGCACAAGCCAGAATCAAGATTGCTGGGAGAAATATCAATAACCTCAGATATGCAGATGACAATACCCTTATGGCAGAAAGCAAAGAAGAACTAAAGAGCTGCTTGATTGTTGAGGTCCTTTAATGGACCGGAACCTGGTGGTCCATAGTCGACGATGAGAAAATGAAAGAAGGAAAGAGGCTAATATTCCCTGGCTTATGCAGCCGGCCTTCGAGCTCCAGGGAATCAGCCAGAAATAAAGAGAGAGAGAGAGATGGGAACTCAAGCTCTGATGGAACAAGGGTGCTTTATTGAATTCTGTAACAGTATATATACTGTAATACAAGGTAGCTTCTTCAGATGAAGATCAAGAGACCAGATTTTACAAGTTACCAAGGAAGCAAGGAGCAATAGAAACCATAAGACCAAAAGGCGATCCATATCAAAAGAGGGTCGTAAATAATCCCTTTCACCAAATGGAAAAGCTGATGAAGGAAATCCTATACAAGCGTCCCATCTCTTTGATCTCTGTCCTGAGAGAGGCTTGCCTGCTCCTCTCTCCGGACATGGACTGATAAGGAACAGAGGGCTCAAGAGAGATAGGAAACAGCACAGAGGAATCCTACTGTTAAACATTCCCTGACAATTCTCCCTATTTTATTATGTTTGTAAAAAAGGTCCTGACCAAATGAGTTTGTTTAGTTTTAACAATTTTTGCAGAAAGGCAATGGTAAGCAACAAATATAATTACCAAGACAATCTCCAGAGTTACATTTTCAGCCCGATGCTGTGGGTGATGCTTTGAAATCATCTTCGTGGGTTCAGCCCGGATAATTGATCAGCTATTTGTTCAGCTAAAGTTTCCATATTAGTGGGAAAGGGCAGATATTTAGAAAAGGTTTCAAAGATTTCTTTTTTCAGTAATTGTACATTCAGAGAGGCATTATCATGTATGTTTTGTAAATGAAATTTGATTTGTTTCCAGTTGTAGGCACTATGATTGAAATGAACAGGAGTAACACAAAATTGGCAATTAATACAAGTTACAGAACGTAAAGTCTTATTAATGTAAATTTCCTATGGCTATAACAAAAGGAAGTGGGACACAGCCTGTATAAAATATGACTGATTATAGCAAAAGAAATAGTTTCTATGACCACGACTGGTCCCTGTGAAATGTCCGGTCCAAGTCCCAAGTTCTTTGGTGTTGGCAGCAAGTTTCCAGATATCCCATTGTTCAGGCCCACTCTGTTTATCAAGGATGATTCTAGGAGAGGGGATGCCATTCCACTGTCAAGCCAGCCAAGTAGTCCTTTGTCATGGTAGTGTTTCATCATAGTGTTAGTAACCTTTTAAGCCACTTAAGTAGCATAATACATAATGTTTTTTGTTCTTTCCCTAACTCCTTCCCTAAAGTTTCAGTAGTGTAAATATGGTTCACAGACAAAGAAAGGCCAGTAAATAATCCAAGCAATGTCTGAAGGTCTTCTTTTGGAGGCAGAATGAAAGCCCAAGTTTGTTGGCTGACATTTATGCATAATTTCCCTGGGCCCAGGCCCAATGGAAGGACTTCATAGCCTAAAGAAATGTTAATTAGGTTTCCTTCCTCCCCAGGGTGTGAGGGTTCCAGGGAGGGGCATATGGGTGGAGTCATTGGTTGATAAGATAGGTCTTTTTTCCATCCATTTTACGACCTGTAATAAAGGGGGGTTGGGTAAGTAGCCCAGTTAAGTCTGATTTGTTAATCCGGCTCAAACAGGGTCTTCGCAGGCCAACAGAGTGAGCATAGCATAAGAAGGCTTTCAGGACTCCGAGGCACTACCTGTTGAGAAACCAGATTTTTAACTTGATTAGTAAGGGTTTTTATTTGTTCCCAAGTGGGGAGATCATAAGGTTGATGTTGCCGAGGGCGGTGCTTTCTGGAGATTTTTAGAGCCAACATGGCCTGTATTGGAATTTCTTCCTCCTGGGGTTTTTGTTGTTTTGTCTCCATTTTGAATGTTGGGGGCCCCCTTGGGTCGAATCTTCCAAGGAGGAAGCTATGTGAGTTCATTGGACCCATCTGGGGAAATACAAGCATATCCCTTTCCCTGTAAGATTAGTTTCCCAGATTCCCATTGTTTCTTTAACCTGTCTTGGTACCAAATGGGCAGAGGTAGAGAAGTGTCCTTCAGTTCCTCGAAATGCTATTCTGCTCTTGTTAAGATATTTCCCTGTGGTAGGTTTTAAAATTTAAAACAAATAAAGCTCTATTATCAATAGTTATAGGTTTAGAAAATATCTTATGTCGGAATCTAGTAAAGTCTGCTTTAGATAAGGAAGACAGTAGTGTTCCTGTGTATTCCCCCTTCTTTATTTTTTTATTTGCAACTTTAGTGTGTGATTTGCTCGTTCGACTACACCTTGTGCCTGTGGATTATAAGGAATACCTGTAATATGTTTAATAGAAAAAGATTGTAAAAATTGTTTAAAGTGTCTAGAAATATAGACAGGGCCATTGTCTGTTTTAATAGAGCTAGGAGTTCCCATTATGGCAAAACAAGCTAATAAGTGAGTTATAACATGTTGTGTAACCTCATCACAAAGAGGTGTGGCCCAGTTAAAAGAGGAGTTTGTGTCAATACAGACGTGTAGGAAAGAAGATGAAGAAAGTTCAGGGCAATGAGTTACATCCATTTGCCATAGTTCATTAGGTTGCAAACTGCGAGGATGAGTCGAAGATATAGGGGTCTACAAGTAGAGCAATTATTAATAATTTCTTTAGCCTGGCAGTATGGGATTTCCCATAGCTGGTGTAGGGAGCCAGCATTGTCATGCAACAGAGCATGTGTTACTCCAGAGTAGCAAAAGAAACCAGTTTATCAGCCTGCTCATTATCATAAGTCATGGGGCCGGGAAGGCAACAATCTGCTCAAATATGTGTAATATAAATGGGATAATTTCAGTTTCTAACAACAGATTGTAGTTTGAAAAACAGCTGTTGAATAATAGGTTAATTGGAGTTTATGGTGGAGGTTTCTATATTTTTTTAATACAAAAACTGAATATACAGAATCAGAGACTATATTAATGGGGTAAGGATGTAGGCAAATAACTTGAATAAGAGCATATAATTCATTTTATTGAGCAGAATGAAATTTAGTATAAAAGACTATATTTTTTAAGAGACCAGAATGAAGCTTTGGTGTTTTTAGTCCCATCTATATAAAAAAACCTCAGCTTGTGGTATAGGCTGTGAGCTGATAATGCGAGAAATAATAAATTCAGTATTTTTGAAGAAATTCCACAGCTTACCAGAAGGGTAATGAAATGAAATTTCTCCAGAATATTCCAGAAAAGCTATTTGGAAATTGGTAGAAGTTTGTAATGCATACCCAAATTAAGATTTATTGATAGGTTTTACAATTTTATGAGGATCAGAGCCAGTTAGAGTTTTAGCCCTATTTTTTCCATTGACAATGATTAGAGCAATTAAATCAAGGTAGGGTATAAGTGACTTTATTCCCCTAAAACAGGTATAGATCCATTCTATTGGGTGTTCTTTTGGGGCAAGACGTCCTGTGGGAGAATGAAGAGAGTGGAGTATAAATAATTTCAGAGGTAAATCTAGTTTGATGCGAGTAAGAAATTGGTTTTGTAATTAATTTTGCACTAAATAGAGTTCCTCTTGTGCCTCTTGAGAACGCGAATGAGGGCTATTTAAATCAGGATCTCCTTTTAAAGTATTATATAGGTTATTCCGTTGATAATTAGCAATGCCTAAAGAAGGATTGCAAGGAGATTCAATCAGTCCATCCTAAAGATCAGTCCTGGGTGTTCATTGGAAGGACTGATGCTGAAGCTGAAACTCCCATACATTGGCCATTTCACGTGAAGAGTTGACTCATTGGAAAAGACCCTGATGCTGGGAGGGATTGGGGGCAGGAGGAGAAGGGGGCGACAGAGGATGAGATGGCTGGATGGCATCACCAACTCGATGGACATGAGTTTCAGTAAACTCCGGGAGTTTGTGTTCGACAGGGAGACCTGGCGTGCTGCGAATCATGGGGTGGCAAAGAGTCGGACATGACTGAGCGACTGAATTGAACGGAACTGAAAGAAGGTCTAATCCAATTTATATCACCTAAGAGCTTTTGAAAATGGTTGATAATTTATCAGTACAGATCTAAGTTAGTTGGGGAGTAATATGTTGTCTGTTAACAACAAACCCTAAGTAATGGTAAGGTGTAGAGGTTTAAATTTTTTTCAGGGACAATGATTAATCCAGAGTTTTTTAAGCATAGTTGAGCTATATCAAACATGTGTTGAGTTTCTAAGATAGATGGAGCCGAAAACAATATATCGTCCATATAGTGACTAACAAGAAAGTTAGGAAATTGCTTTCTCACAGGCTCAAGGGCTTTAGCTACATAATACTGATACATGGTGGGAGAATTCATCATCCCTTGTGGCAGTACAGTCCGTTGGTACCGTTTATGAGGTCCGATATGATTAGGATAAGTGAGAGAGAAAGCGAATCTCTCTAGGTCTAAAGGGTGTAAAGGTATATTAAAAAAGCAATCTTGTAAATCAATAATAATAATGTGCCAAATTTGAGGAATAGTGGTAGGTGGTGGGATTCCTGGTTGGAATGCCCCCATAGGTTTCATAGATGCATTAACTTTTCTAAGATCTATTAGGAGACGCCATTTATTAGATTTCTTTTTTATAACAAAACTAAGAGAGTTACAAGGAGAAAAATATTTCTCAATATTTTAGTTTTAGTTGTGTATCTATAAGTTCCTTAGCCACCTGTAATTTCTCTTTCGTGAGGGGCCACTGCTCTGTCCAAATAGGCCCGTCATTCTTCCAAGTTATTTTAATAATTGTATTGTTTGTTAAATGAGCAGTGGCTCCTAGGAAAAATGTGGAATAGGTATCTGAGTTTGCCATTGCATAAGTAAGTCCCTTCCTATTAGATTAAGGGGTGCAACTATCACATAAGGTCTTAATGTTGCAGGTTGACCTTCTGGCCCCTCACATGGATAAATTTGAGTGCTCTGATAAACCTCTTGTACTTTGGTCTGAGAAATCCCTGCAGTTTGGCAAAAAATTTTTTGTATAGGCCAGGATTTGGGCCATAGATGTTTGGAAATAATAATAATATCAGATCCAGTGTCGAGGAGACCAGAAAACCTTTTACCATTAATTTTTATATTTATATTTGGTCAGGAAAATTTAGATACCAATGAAGTCCATAATGACTGTTTTTGATCTGTACTGCCAAATGCGCCTGTCTGTACATTATTAGAGGAGTTAATAGAAATGTAAGGTAGAAGGAGTAATTGAGAAATTTTATCCCCCTTTTTAAATTGCCATAAAATCTGAGATGATATCATAATATGAATTTCTCCTTTACAACCTGAATCAATTACTCCAGGGTAAACAGTAATTCCTTTAGAAGTCAAACTAGATCGGCCAAGTAAAAGACTGAAGGTTTGTGGGGGCAGTGGTCTAAACAGTCCGGTAGGTATTCTAGAGGAGACTGCTTGAGGGTAAAGGAGAGTCATTTAGGGCTGGTATATCGGTGGCAGCACTGCCAGAAGTTGAGGGTTTGAAGGAAAAGATGGAATTTACCCCTGGTTTCTGTTGAAGGGGACCTGGTGGGTCTCCTGCTTAGAGTTTCCCAGACAAGGTTTCCCTTCAATATCAAATTTATATTTACACTCTTTGGCCCAATGCATTCCTCTAAGGGCAGCGGGGGCAGACTTTAGGAGGTTTTTTATTAGCTTTCTTAGGGTAGTCCATTTTTAAATGGTTCTTATCTCCACATGTAAAGCATCCTTCATTTCCCCTTTTAAAGCAAACAGCCATTGTCTCAGCTAGCATTTGCATTTTTTTGAGTTTCTGATCCTAGATTGTGACAAGCCTTCAAATAATCAATAATAGTCCCTGTCTCACAAATTGGGTCTACAGCCTTTTGACATTCCTGATCTGTATTTTCAAAAGCAAGTAATTTTTCTAGTTGCCTTTTAGCTTCTTCTCTGATTGCAGTACAGGAAATAGCAGTTTCTAATCTAGCTAAAAAATCAGTATAATTTTCACTAGGTCCTTGTAGTATTTTAGTGTAGCTACCTGTAGGTTTTTCTTGAGGAATAATTTTATCTCAGGCTTCAAGGGCCATTGTTTTTAATTGTCCATGCAACAAAGGAGGGCACTGTATTTGAGCTTTTATAGCATCAAATTGTCCAGTGTCAGTTAACATATCAAAAGTAATTCGGTTTTGGAGAGCTCCAGCTCGAGCATTTCTGCTAGCATGATCTCTGGCTATGTCATGAAACCATATTTTTCATTGAAGATATTCTCCTGGTTTAAGGAAAGCTTTTATTAAAGTTTGCCAATCATGGGGAATAAAATTTCCAATAGTGGATGTTATAGAATTTAGAAGTGCTTTAGTAAAAGGTGAATGTGGGCCATGCATAGTTATAGCTTTTTTAATTTGTTCCATGTGAAAAAAGTTAATACCCTCACATTGATGTATTAGGTGCCCTTGAGTGTCAGGATTTCTAAAAACTCGAAAGTTGGAGAAACCTTCGGCTTCAGACACTTGTGATTGCAAAGCCAGCAATTCAGAGAGCCTCTGTCCTGAAAGAGAGTGAGTAGGTAGATTATTGTTATTCAGAAAGGTGTTGTCAATTTTAATGCCAAAAGGTGTCTTAGGGGAGTCGTTGCCAGAATCATTAGGGTCTAGCAAGGGAGACTTTGGGATTTGTGCCCCCTGGCAGTAGAGGAGGGCTTGGAGCAACTGGGGCTTGTAGGAAAATTCTGAAATATTTTGTGTTGTTCTAATTGGGTCTTTTGTAAGTGTGAGGCTGCCAGGGTTAATACCATGACAGGCAGCCTGGACCTAAGTGTTAGCTTCCCCTGAAATGGTAAGATTCCCTACCCCCATCAGGTAACCTGGAGCCAGCCAATCAATATGCGCCCAGTAAGAAACAAAGGGAGAGCTGAAAAGCCCGCGAACGCCCAGGTTTGAAAAAGCCCGCAAAAGTCTGTACCAATAGAATTACTTTGCAAACATGTAACCAATCCGCTTAAGCCAGCTACTAATCGCTTATGCATATCTTATAAATTTGCGTAACAGCTTGGGCTCAGGGCTTTTTCTGACCCTGCACCACTGTGATGGGTGGGGAAGAAGGCCCTGGCTCGAGTCAGTAATAAACTTCCCTTTTTTGCGAGTTGCATTGTCTTGGAAGCCTTCTCTCTTCCCGCTTGGGGATTCGGACATCGGGCATAACAGTAAGGTTTCATCATCTAATTCATATTCATGTAATAAATGTTCTGCCTGTTGCTGAATTTCAGGAGGGTTAGAATTACCTTGAAATGGCAGAATCGCGGCTTTAATGAGAGCCCACAGGGGCCAGAAACCTATCAGAGTATGTTTTCCCTGTCTGGCAGCTTGTTCAACTTTCTCTTTGACCTGGTGCCAAATTTCTAAATCAAAGCTACCTTCATCAGGGAACCAAGAGTTACATTCAGCCACTGTGTGAAGGCAAGCCTCTATTTGCTGGTGCAAAACTGAAAGTCCCTAAACTTTAAATAAGTGATGAAGTAAAGTAGAAAAGTGAGGGGGATTTCCAGCCAATTGACCCGTGTCTTAGTACTTACCAATAGGCCCTGGGGTCACTCTGTCTGAATCTGCCACATGTACCAGGCCCCTGTTCTGGGTACCACTTGTTGAGGTCCTTTAATGGACCAGAACATGGTGGTCCAGAGTCGACGATGAGAAAGTGAAAGAAGGAAAGAGGCTAATATTCCCTGGCTTCTGCAGCCAGACTTTGCACTCCAGGGAATCAGTCAGAACTAGAGATAGAGAGAGAGAAAGAGACCCAAGCTCTGATGGAACAAGGGTGCTTTATTGAATTCTGTAAGAGTATATATACTGTAATACAAGGTAGTTTCTTCAGATAAAGATCAAGAGACCAGACTTTACAAGTTACCAAGGAAACAAGGAGCAATAGAGGCCATAAGGCCAAAAGGCGATCCATATCAAAAGAGGGTCGTAAATAATCCCTTTCACCAAATGGAAAAGCTAATGAAGGAAATCCCATGGAAGCATCCCATCTCTTTGATCTCTGTCCTGGGAGAGGCTTGCCTGGAACAGAGGGCTCAAGAGAGATAGGAAACAGCACACAAGAATCCTACTGTTAAACATTCTCTGACACTTGATGAAAGTGAAAAAGGAGAGTGGAAAGGCTGGCTTAAAACAACATTCATAAAACTAAGATCATGGCATCTGGTCCCATCACTTCATGGCAAATAGATGGGGAAACAATGGAAACAGTGACAGATTTTATCTGGGGGTGTGGACCTCCAAAACCACTGCAGATGGTGACTACAGCCATGTAATTAAAAGATGCTTGCTCCTTGTAAGAAAAGTTATGACCAACCTAGACAGCATATTAAAAAGCAGAGACATTATTTGGCAACAAAGTTCCATATAATCAAAACTATGATTTTTCCAGTAGTCATGTATGGATTTAAGAGTTGGATCATAAAAAAGCTGAGCAGCTTTGAACTGTGGTGTTGGAGAAGACTGTTGAGAGTTCCTTGGACTGCAATGAGATTCAACCAGTCCATCCTAAAGGAAATCAGTCCTGAACATTCATTGGAAGGACTGATGCTGAATCTGAAACTCCAATAATTTGGCCACCTGATGCAAAGAACTGACTCTTTGGAAAAAACCCTGATGCTGGGAAAGGTTTAAGGCAGGAAGAGAAGGGGATGACAGAGGATGAGATGGTTGGATGGCATCATGTAATCATTGGACATGAGTTTGAGTTAGCTCCGGGAGTTGGTGATGGACAGGGAAGCCTGGTGTGCTGCAGTCCATGTGGTCGCAAAGAGTTGGACATAACTGAGCAACTGAACTGAACTGATTTATAATAGAAAATTAATTACATGGCACGAGGGAAAATAATACAGAAATAAACTGTCCTGTAACTTATAGAAGTTTTAAGTATATATCTATTTTAGTTTGAAAAAAAATGTTCTGTGAATTCTGTTGCTTTCAGAGGATAAAGAATTATATCTAATTAATTTTACAATTGAATGAGACAGAGTGCAAATAAAGTATCTACTTGAAATCATAGAAACTGTTTAAACCAATTGTTTAATTAAAGTTAGTGAAGAAAACAGTACTATTATCATAAGTTTCCTCATATCATGGTGCAGTTTAAATATTGTAACCTACTTTTTGCATTTTCCAAGATCTCATACGGAAAACAATTCAACCTTTATGCTTGTCATTTATTCAGTAGCTCATTTAGTTAATTATAGGTGATAAAAACAAACTGGTATATGTCAGCAGTATATTTTCAACTTAAATAAGCAGTACATTGGAGAAAGCAATGGCATCCCATTCCAGTACTCTTGCCTGGAAAATTCCATGGATGGAGGAGCCTGGTGGGCTGCAGTCCATGGGGTCGCTAAGAGTCGGGCACGACTAAGCGACTTCACTTTCACTTCCCACTTTCACACATTGGAGAAGGAAATGGCAACCCACTACAGTGTTCTTGCCTGGAGAATTCCAGGGACAGTGGAGCCTGGTGGGCTGCTGTCTATGGGGTCACACAGAGTCGGACACGACTGAAGTGACTTAGCAGCAGCAACAAGCAGTACATATTTTCTACTAGTTTGTTAGTTTACCAAATACTTTTTTAAAAAGTGTTTTAAAAAGTCTGGCATTGAAATATAAAGATGAATAGAAGTCAAGGACTTCTCAGCAAGCTGCTATCCCAGTGGTTGATGTGACAGAAAACTAAAAATTAATCAAATGGTTCAAAATCATAAGTTCTATAAAAACAACAGGAAAACTTGTTAGTACATTACTAAGATATAAGGACTAGATGCTATAGCTAGTTTTGTCAAAGAAGACTTTTCTGAGGAGTTGATATTTGAACTGTGGCTGAAGGAAAAGACCACGTGAAGATCTGGGAAAAACATATCCAAATACAGAGAAGAAAAAGTGTAAAAGTCCAGTGATGGAACCAGATTGATGTATTTCTGAGTTCAAAGATTAAGGATAAGTCTCTCCTAAATTGGAGGCTGTTATGCTAAGATAAATCATTGAAAGCTGAAAAAGGACCAAAGTTGCCCTCTTGTACCAAACAGCCAAGCTGTGAATACAAAGGAAAAGTTCTCAGAGGAAATTAAAAGTGCTACTCCAGTGAACACACAAATGATAAGATAAGTAAGAAAGTAAGTGTTAACATTTTTAATGCTGATATGGAGAAAGTTTTAATGATTTGAATAGGCAATTAAATTTCATAACATTTCCTTAAGCCAAAGCCTAATCCAGAGCAAGGCTTCAACTCTTTAATTCTATGAAGGCCAAGAGAGGTGAGGAAACTATAAAAGAAATGTCTGAACCTAGAAGTGGTTGATTTGTGAGGCTTAAGGAAAGAAGCTGTACTCATAACATAAAAGTACAAGGTGAAGCAGAAAGCATGTACACTGATGCGGAAGCTGCAAAAGGTTATCCAGATCTAGGTAAGAGAATTGATGATGGTAGCACACTAACCAGATTTTCCTTATAGATGAAGCAGTCTTCTAATGGAAGATGTCATCAAGGAATTTCATAGCTACAGAAAAGTCAGGGCCTGGCTTGAAAGTTTCAAACAACAGGTTGACTCTCTTGTTAGGGGATAGTGCAGCTGGTGAATTTAAGATGATGTCAAATTTGTTTACCTTTTGAAAATCTTTTGGGTTTTAAGAGTTATGCTAACTCTACTCTGCCTGTATTCTATAAATGGATGACAAACCTGGAATGATAGCATATTTGTTTACAATGTGACTTACTGAATATTGTAAGACTACTACTAAAACCTACCGCTCAGAGGAAAACACTTATTTTCAAAATATCAGTGCTCATTGACAATGTTCCTTGTCAAAAAGAGCCCTAGTGGAGATATAGTAATAAAGTGAGATTAATGTTTACATACCTGCTAATACAACCTAATTTATTCTGTAGCCCATAGATCAAGAATTAATCTCAACTTTCAAGTATTATTATTTAAGAAAGACATGTCACAAGACAATATACCTTCAGTAGATAGCAAATCCTCTGATGGACCTGGGCAAAGCAAATTGAAAACCTCTGGAAAGGATTCTCCATTTGAGACACTATGAAGAACATTTGTGATTCATAGAAAGAAGTCAAAATACCAACATTAACAATTTTGAAGAAGTTTATTCCAACACTCAAGGATGACTTTGAGGGGTTTAAAGTTACTTAGTGGAGGGAATAGCTATAAACATGGAAGAAATAGCAAGAGAATTATAATTAGAAGTGGAACCTGAAGATGTAACTGAATTGCTGTAATGTCATGATAAAATTTAAAACAGATGAGGAGTTGCTTCTTCGGGATGAATAAGGAAAGTGTTTCGAGATAGCATCTACTACTGGTGAAAGTGCTGTGAAAATTGGTGAAATGACAACATAGGATTTAGAATATGACATAAACTTAGCTGATAAAGCAACCATAGGGTTTGAGAGGACTGACTACAATTTTGAAGGAATTTCTATGAGCAAAAATTATCAAATAAAATTTTGTGCTACAGAGGAATTATTTGTGAAAATTAAAATGTCAGTCACTCAGTCATGTCTGACTCTTTGATACAGACCCTGTGAACTGTAGCCTGTTAGGTTCCTCTGTTCATGGAATTCTCCAGGTGAGAATACTGGAATGGGTTGCAGATCCCTTCTCCAGGCAGGCAGATACTTTACCACTGAGCCACCATGGACACTCCTCTTTGTGAAAGAACAAGTAAATCAGTGCAGCTAATTCAATTGTTGTCTTATTTTAAGAAGTTATCACAGCCACCCCAAACCTTCAACAAACACCACCTGATCAGTCAGCAGCTACCAACATCAAGGCAATTTTCTTCACAAGATCTCTAGTCATTCCCATTCTATTGTTTTCCTCTATTTCTTTGCACTGTTAATCTTTGCATTACCTTAAATAGCCATGCCTTTAAAACATTTGCTAGAGTTTTCAGCAAATGTGAGCCTAGAAGCAGTTTTTAGCACTGGGCAGGTCCTGAGTCAGATCTGATAAAGACAAGCCTTTTAAGCAGCTCGGCCATGAAGCCATGAGACATGTGAAAAATAATAATTTCTTTTTATGCATTAGTTTCATTCTTCTCTCACCAGTAATGGAAATCTGTAATGTTATTATCAATTCTTCCACCCTGTTCTTACTGATATTCTGCCTTTGTTCTTTTATAAATGTTTTTCAAGTTGCTAAGAGCTATCAGTTAATTTTTTGAGTTCTGAAAATTTTTAGTCTGACAATTTTTACAAGTTCTTTCTCACATCTTTTATGGGAAGGAAAATTTTCAGCAATTTTTTTGTTTGTTTATTGAAGTATAGTTGACTTACAATATTACATTACTTTAGTTGTGCAACATAGTTATTTGATTTTTTTATAGATTATAGTCCACAAAAATCATTATGAAATATTATCTATGTTACTTGTGCTGATTTCAGTAATTCTTTCTACATTATTTTCCTGATGTCACCCAGTCATGACATCTTAATACAGTCTAATGAAGGAAGAAGGGACAAAGAATGGAAATGAATGACACTAAGGATGTTTCTAGCATGTTGGACACAAGTTTCTCTTTCTATATTGTTGACCAAAATTTGTTACATGCCACATCTACCTTCAAGAGAGGCTGGGAAACATACCTACTCACAGAGGCCATATACTTTGCTAAAAATCAGGCTCCTATGGTTAGGCAACCAGAAAAAAAGGAAAAAAAAAAAAAACTATTAGGGCAGACAAGGGCAGATGCAAGTTTTTCTCACATAGTACACATTCCTTATTCTCCAAGAAAATCTCATAATTCTTCCTCATAGCAGTCTTATAATTTTATTCATCTACTTTATCCTCCCCAAGATTGACAATCTCTAGGTGCTAAACTGTCCTGCTCATACAACTCAGATGTGGCTTCTTACAGTGTAGAAATGTTTTTTAAAATGTATAAATCAGAAAATTAAAGTAAATGTAGAAAACGATCAGTGATTTGTTTCTAGCTATAATAAAACACCACTTACCGAAACGGCACAGATCTTTGATTTCTCAAGGTAATAAGTTCTTTGTTTAGGCTAGGGGAAAGGCCCTGGGTCTGCCTTTGTCTTTTTCTCATAGATTTTTTGCTAAAAACAGTAAAAAGGAGATAAAAACAGCCAGAAAAAAAGGTTCAGAAAACATTAATAATGTAAATTAATATAATTTTCAACAATTTCCCTATCACTGTACTTTTAGTTTACATGTTGTATTCCTTCCTATAAATTGTAGGTGATACCTGGATTAATATATTTACCTCTGCAAAACAGGGTTTCAGCTTTCTATTCTTCATATCTGAGTTCCTAAAATTCATTTCTACTGTGATCTGAACATGATGAATTCATAGCACAACTTCTGGCTCCAGAAAAACATTGTTTCTTTTGTCACCTGTGCCAGAATGATTCATGCCCTATATCTACTTCTTGATATAACAACACTAAGAATCAGACACTCAGCCCCTTGCTTCAGCCATTGCAGGGGAAAATGTGTCCATTTCTGTACTTGTCACCTGAAATGAGAGTCTTCAATTCAAGGGGTTTACTCTTGCCTTCCAAAATTTCGTGTGGGTATAGCTCCTAGTTGAAAATTATGTCAACATATCAAACCATAATTCTTAGGTCATTTGGTTGATGGAGGAAATTTGAGTCTCCAGATTTTAGCATGAAGTAAAGATTGGTATAGTTGGTTAAAATTAAGTGACTTAATTTTAATATCTGCCCTAAAAGGCCAAGATAGTGGAGTTATGATACAAAGAAGATTATCAATGTGTCTACTGACAGTAGGAGGTATAATATAGGTTATAGGGGCAAGGGAAGTCAAATGACAAGGAAAATATCTTGCTTTGAGATAGATTTAGAGAAGGGATAGAGTAGAGAATAGTCCAATTTATCTAATTAGTCCAAATTTTCCACTAAAACACACACAGAGATACACACACACACACACACACACACACACTTCGCTTTCATTTTCTTCTCTTCCATTTTTTTTCTTCTTTCTCTGTCTTTCTCAGTCCTTTACACTGCTTTATTTTTCTTTTTATTTTCTTTTTTTTATTTCTTTTTTTCTTATTTATTTTCTTTTTACTCATTTTTATTCTCTTTTCTTTATTCTTATTACCCAGTTTCCTTAAACAATAAAAAAGTGAACTTGTTAGTCACTCAGTGATGTTCAACTCTTTGTGACACCATGAAATGTAGCCCACCAGTCTCCTCTGTCCATGGAATTCTCCAAGCAAGAATACTGAAGTGGGTAGCCATTTCCTTCTCCAAGGGATCTCCCCAACCTCTGCAATCCAGGGAATGAACCCAGGTCTCCTGCATTGCAGGCAGACTCTTTACCTTCTGAAACATATTAAATAATATTACATGTAGTATAACATAAATTTCACAAGTTCTGTGATGAAGTTTCTAATTGAGTCATTAAATCTCATGCAAAACAGAATAAATCCTTTTTGAAAAGTTACCGAGTTGTGCTAAAGCAATGCAGTTTTTGATCTTATAATTATCAATCTGTTTGTTTTTGATGTTTAATATTAACCTGAATTGTTTCAATAATAGTTGTCCATTGCCACTTGTGGAGCTCTGGCTTACTGACTCTTATCTGGGAAGTTTCTAATATACATTCCCTCTCTAGCTATCTTTCTCTCTCTCCTTCCTGTCTTTCTTTCCTTTCTCTTTTCACTTTGGAAAAATTATGAATATTAGAAAAGGGAAAGCAATTATTTTAATATGCTAAAACACTTCTGATAAATTCACTCACTTGCTTAGGCTCTTCAATTAAGACAATCATCATAAATTTTAGTAAATGTTCTCTGGTGCTAAGTGAATGTGACTTATTCTGAACAATCAAGTATATGCCAAGCATTTCTTAGCTCCTAGAGCACTTACAAATTTTAAACTTCATGAAATAGATTAATTACAATTTTTAATTTAATAAGCACTCATAAAAATAAAAGATTGTCTACAGTTTAATATTTTGGTGTGCTGCAGTCCATGGGGTCACAAAGAGTTGGACACAACTGAGCGACTGAACGGAACTGAACTGAACTTTTTACCTAATGATATTGTCTTCTCTGGCAAATATCTTAGAGACATGTCATTTGGCAACATAAAGTTAGGTCTAGAAACTCCTTCATTTTTAAAATGTATTCTCCTTTCAAATTATTTTATTACTTTTTGTTCTCCGACACAATAGACTGAGCAATGACATGGAAAAAAAATGTATTGCTCCCTGAGGAACAACTCATTATGCATTAGACATTCATCAAGTGCTATTAAACATTTAAAAATGCAAAAATCCTAGCTAGTTACTGACAAAAGCTTTCATATAAAGAGTAGAATAGATATAATGAGTTGAAAAAAGAAATTCTCGGAGAAGAGAAAGAGTAACCTCTTTAGGAAAATATAAAAGACAGAAAGCAGTGTAAGTACCTTACTTATTCTCCCAATCATGATGCTTTGAACAGTGTAGTGGTTAAAATAAATTCCAGATGAGTTGTATTGGAATACTGATATATTAAAATGTCATCTTCCAGACACTGAGAGTCTTATTAGAACAAACAGCCAATATGGGTGAAATATTGGTATTTCAGTGAATATTTTTTAGCTACAGTCTTAAATTATAAGTAATATCAATAAATTTGAACAATGAAATGAAAGGCTAGAATGAAAAAATAAGGTGATAAAAGTAACTGGCTTAGCAGAGAAGGAACCTCAGTCCAGTTCAGTTGCTCAGTTGTTTCCGACTCTTTGCAACCCAGTGGACTGCAGCACGCAAGACTTCCCTGTCCATCACCAACTCCTGGAGCCTGCTCAAACTCATGTCCATTGAGTCAGTGATGCCATCCATCCAGCCATCTCAATTACTGTCATCCCCTTATTCTCCTGCCTTCACTCTTTCCCAGCATCAGTATCTTTTCTAATGAGTCAGTTCTTCGCATCAGGTGGCCAAACTATTGAAGCTTCAGCCTCAGTATCAGTCCTTCCAATGAATATTCAGGAGTGATTTCCTTTAGTATTGACTGGGTTGATCTCCTTGCAGTCCAAGGGACTCTCAAGAGTCTTCTCCAATATCACAGTTCAAAAATATCCATTATCCCATGCTCACCCTTCTGTATGGTCCAACTCTCACATCCATACATGACTTCTGGAAAAACCAAACCTTTGACTATATAGACCTTTGTCAGGAAGTAAAGAGTCGGACACGACTGAGCGACTGAACTGAACTGAACTGAATGTCTGCTTTTTGAGTACACTGTCTAGGTTTGTCATAGCTTTTCTTCCACGGAGCAAGCATCTTCTAATTTCATGGCTGTAGTTACCATCTGCAGTGATTTTAGAGCCCAAGAAAATGAAATCTGTCACTGTTTCCATTGTTTCCCTATCTATTTGCCATGAAGTGATGGGACCAAATGCCATGATCTTAGTTTTTTAGAATGTTGTGTTTTAAGCCAGTTTTTTCAGTCTCCTCTTCACTTTCATCAAAGAAGGTCTTTAGGTCCCCTTTGCTTTCTGTCATAAGGGTGGTGTCATCTGACTATTTTCAATTTTTGATATTTCTCCTGGCAATCTTATTTCTAACTTGTACTTCATCCAGCCTGACAGTTTGCATGATGTATTCTGCATACAAGTTTAATAAGCAGGGTGACAATAAACAGCATTGATGTACTCCTTTCCCAATTTTGAACAGTCTGTTGTCCCATTTCCTGTTATGTTTCTTCTTGTCCTGAGTACCAGTTTCTCAGGAGGCAGGTATGGTGGTCTGGCATTGCCATCTCTTTAGGAATTTTCCATAGTTTGTTGTGATCTACACAGTCCATCCTAAAGGAAATCAGTCCTGAATATTCACTGGAAGGACTGATGCTGAATCTGAAACTCCAATACTTTGGTCACCTGATGCAAAGAACTGATTCATTGGAAAAGACCCTTATGCTGGGGAAAGATTGAAGGCAGGAGGAGAAGGGGACAACAGAGAATGAGATGGTTGGATGGCATCACTGACTCGATGGACATGAGTTTGAGTAAACTCTGGAGGTTGGTAGTGGACAGAGAAGCCTGGCATGCTGCAGTCCATGGGGTTACAAAGAGTTGGACACAACTGAGTGCCTGAACCGAACTGAACTGAACACAGTCAAAGGCTTTAGCATAGTCAGTGAAGCAGTCGATGTTTCTCTGAAATGCAGATAGATACTAAACACATTTTTTAAATACTCAATATCACTTATTATTAGAGAAATGCAAATCAAAACTGCAATGAGGTGTCATCTCATACTGGTCAGAATGGCCATCATCAAAAAATCTACAAATAATAAATTCTGGAAAGGATGTGGAGAAAAGGAAACCCTCTTGCTCTGTTGGTGAGAATGTAAGTTGATACAGCCACTATGGAGAACAGTATGGAGATTTCTATAAGAAAAAAAAAAAAAACTTGGAATACAACTACAATATGACCCAGCAATCTCAGCTACTGAGCATATTCCCTGAGGAAACCAGAATTGAAAAAGACATGTGTATCCCAATATTCACTGCAGCACTATTTACAATAGCCAGGACATGAAAGCAACCTAGATGTCAGTCAATAGATAAATGGATAAAGAAGTTGTGGTACATACATACAATGGAATATTTCTCAGTCATAAAAAGGAAAACATTTGATCTAGTTATAGTAAGCTGGATGAACCTAGAGCCTGTTAACAGAGTAAACTAAATCAGAACGAGAAAAACAAATATTGTATATTAGCACACACACACACACACACACATATATATATACACACATATATGCAATATAAAAAATGGTATGATGAACCTATTTTCAGGGCAGGGATAAAGACTCAGACATAGAGAACAGACTTATGCATACAGAGGTGGCAGGAGAGGGTGAGATTATTGAGAGAGTATATACACTACCAAATGTAAAATAAATAGCTTATTTTTAGTTTCTATATAACACAAGAGCTCTACCTGGTTCTCTGTGAGAACCTAGAGAGGTGGGATGGGGTGGGAGGTTGGAGGGAGATTTAAGAGGAAAGGGACATACATATATCTATGGCTGATTCATGATGATGTATGGAAGAAATCAACACAACTTTGTAAAGCAATTATCCTCCAATTAAAAAAACTTAATCAAAAAATTAATGTAGTAGCACTATTTATAACAGACATGTAAGAAACTTTAGCATCCATGAATAGATAAATGGATAAAGAAGAAGCAATATATATAATGGAATATTCTCAGCCATAAAAAAGAAATATTGTCATTTGCAACAACATGGATTGACTTGCAGACTATAAAGCTAAGTGAAATTTCAGACAGAGAAAGACAAATGCTATATGATATAAATGATATGTGGAGTCTGAAAACTAGTAAAGTAGTGAATATAGCAAAAAAAAAAAAAAAAGCAGAGTCACAAATATAGAGAACAAATTAGTTGCTACCAGTGGAGAAGGTGGTAGGGAGACAACGTAAGGGTGAGGGAGTGGAAAGTACAAACTATTGCGTGTAAGACAGGCTCAAGGATGTTTTGTACAATGTGGGGAACATAGCCAATATTTTTCAATAATTGCAAATGGAAAATTATCTTTAAAACATGTATACAATTTTTAAATTAAATTGAAGTGCTAAAAAACAAACAAAAGAAAGTGGTTGATAGAGAAAGAAATGAAGTTTGGGGGATTCTGTTATTTTGAGGACTATCTTAATGTGAGATTAAATATTCTATTTTCTTTTCTTCAGGTTAGTCTTTGAGACATCCCATGTCAAGCCTTTTTTCTTTTGGTGTTATGACATTTCACAATCATGTGCCTTGCTTAAGGTTTATTTATGAATATATATCATGCAGGTGCTAAAAATTGCATAAGGAGTGGTGGGGAAATTAACAAGATGGCGCCAGTCAGGCTCTCTCAGCTCATGCTCTCATGCCTTCTTGGCACATGCTCTGTAAATAATGACTTTGCACGGTCATATAACAGCTGAGATCACGTATAGCACTTCACATGTGCATCATGGGGCACTCACTTAGCCATGGGTTGCTTTTGTTTTGTAAGAATACACAAGCTTCACCTGAAAAGCCCTGGCTGCTGCTGCACCAGGGCGACACTGGGGCCACATCACGGCTGTGTTATGTGAGATTGCATTATGGCTACATTATGGTTAAGTTACGGCTGCTGCTACAGCTGCTGCGTCAGCGAGGAGAGAGGCTGTTATGTCCGCCATGCCAACCGGGGAAGAATAAGCATATCTTCAGTTCCTACAGCTCCTCCCACCTTCTTACAGCCTCCTAGCTCTGGCCTTGCCTACCCTGGGTTGAACAAGCAGTATGAACAGCAAGGCAACTGGCATAATGAGCAGGATCAGCAATAAGCAATATTTTTTAATATAAAATTGATAATCTTAACACAAAATAAAATCGAAACCTTATTTTCTTTTGATTTCTTCTCTATAAATGAAATAAAGAAATAAACAATTATACTTTTTCAGATACCTTGAAACAATGCTACTTATGGTTTTATATATATATGCCTGTGTATATGCTCAGTTGCGTCAGACTGTTTGTGACCCCATGGACCGCCTCCCACCAGGTTCCTCCATCAGTGGGATTCTCCAGGCAAGAATGCTGGAGTGGGTCGCCATGCCCTCCTCCAGGGTATCTTCCCAACCCTAGGATCGAACCTGTGTCTCCTGGATTGCAGGCAGATTTTTTACCAACTGAGCTACCAGGGAATATATGGAATATATGGTCATATATAAATATATCCTAAAGAGAAGTACAGGTTTGGATAAAGAGTTAAGTTTAAATCCTACTTTATTTCTTCCTAGCTTTGTAACATTTTCCAAATTACCCATCACTGACATTGTGATTTAGTTCTGCATATTTTAGAAGATTATTTATCCTTATTTCAAAGTTGTTTTGATGGTTAAAGGTAACAGCACAGGAGAAAATTCTCAGCAAAATAAATGGAGTACAATGTGTTCACAAAGAACATAGCTTCAGCTTTCACTTCACTTATGTGGCTTTTGATTTTTCATTTTTCTTAAGCCTGTAGACAATATTCTAGAATTGAAAAACAAGTAATACCTTCTTTAAAAGAGGGAGGAGTTTGAAAGACACAAACGTAGGAAATAAAGACTTTCTCAATGAAAAATGGACTTTAATGGTGGGTTATTAGCCCAAAGGAAAGATGTATTTATATTATTTATGGCTAAGCAACAAGATATATTCATATCTTGTTGATATATTCATATCTTGTTCATATCATATGGTGACATATTTTATGACTACAGAAGTCTATAGTCATTCTTAGCTCTAATGAGCTGAATTGTATGTCATCTAAAATGCCATCAGTACACTCCCCAACTTTCAGAACTATGAGCATTTCATATGTGAGCATCCAGAACTCTAATACACTTTGTAGTATGAGGAGGACTATTGTGTCTCCTCCCCAGTACTATTTTTATAGCTTACAGTTCTTCTGCCTGATTGATATCATCTTCATCTCCTTTTGATAAATCTCTTGATCCTTAGGAGTAAGAAAACTATTCATTTATTTACATTATGCCTGTATGTGTCAGATTATTTATCTGGTGTCCAGTCAACTTTATATAAACCCATGTTTTACAATTGATAAAATACTTTTATTATCCTTGATAATTTTACTTTACTATTTTTTTTTTTTTTTTGGTTTTTGCTCTGAAAATTTATTTTTTTTTAACCATTTATTTAGTTGGAAGCTAATTACTTTACAATATTGTAGTGGTTTTTGCCATACATTGACATGAATCAGCATGGATTTATATGTGTTTCCCATCCCGATCCCCCCTCCTACCTCCCTCCCCACCCCATCCTTCTGGGTCTTCCCATTGCACCAGCCCCAAGCACTTGTCATTGAAACCCTAATCTGATCCCATTTTTCTCCCTACTCCATAGATCTTTAAACCCTAGTTCTGCTACTAGGGAAATTAGTTTGAGAAACAGTATAGTTGATCAATAATTTTCAATATATTGAGAAGCATAAGAATGACTCTTGTCTTAGGTTTTGTTATACATTGCTTAAGAGAAGTGTGAGCACATGATCTAGTGTGGTTCATTCTTATGGTGACATATTTTATGACTGGCATAGCAGATCCAGTCAAATTACTTTATACAAAGAACCTCTAGTGTGAGCCAAGGAATCAGGTCATTTATGCTTAGAGGAAGACTTTAAGACATTTTGAGATTTTTATCTAGGCTCAGTGAGTGTGACTTTCTTCAGAAAAATAATGGCCCTTGTGGGTGAAAAAGAAAGAATTCTCTCCATATTCTCTGCCTTTTCTCCAGATGCAGCAAGCTAGCCATATAGACTAGTTGCAATATTGCAATGCAAGTCTGACATTAACTACTCAGAGTTGTTATATACTTCACAAGTTAAGGGCACAGTACTAAACAAGACTGCCTTCATCCCAGACATCAGCTGCAAGTTAAAGGCCACCCACACACTTCTAACTAACTGGATAAATTTTGTGTTTCCACTACCCTGTCAGATTTGATAATTTGCTAGAATAATTCACAGAACTAAAGAAATCAATTTTATTATTGCTATGGTTTTATTATAAAAGACTTGAATCAGACAAAAGATGAGACTCATAAGACAATGTCAAAGAGAGTTCTGAATGTAGAATTTGTGTTCTCTACCTGCAGAATCAGTACACGTCATCCTCCTGGAGTGTTATGTGCTCACCAATCAGGAAGCTCACCTGAACCTTGGTATCCAAAGTTTTCATTGGAATTTCATTGTGTAGGCATGATTGATAGAATCATTGATTATGTAACCAAATTCAGTCTCCATCTCCCCTGCACTCCATGGAGGTTGAGTTGATGTCACCTAGCTCAAAATACTATGCTTCTAATGTCATGGTTGGTTTTTCTGGCATGGCCAACACACAGCCTAAAGCTATCTAAAGCCCTATCATGAGTCACCTCTTTAGCTTAAACTCAGAAGGGACCCACTATAAGAAATATACTTCTATTACTAGCATAATTCCAATGGCTTAAATGCTTTGTCTAAGAAATCTGGGACAAAGACCAGACAAATCCTTTACTGTACAATACTACCACTTAGTTGTAGCATGATGTAGCCATGGATAATAAAATCAGAGTTGAAAACAGCGTGAGAAATACCAAACTAAAATACAAATGGAATTCAGTAGGACATAATGGGATATGCATAGACTCCCAGGTCAGAAATGAATTTGAATTCTTGTCCTAATATTTACTGTGTGGTTTTGAAATTGTCACTTATTCTATATGATCCTTAGTTTTGTCCTTCATTTAAAATAGTCATCTAGAAAATATACTATAAATCTATCAAGATACCTATTTACATTCATTGATGATTAATTTTATGTTTTAACTTGACTGGGTGATGGAGTACCCTGATACTGGGATGTTTTTATCTTTTTCAGAATATTTTGTGAGGTAATTTTGGATGAAGTTAACAGTGAAACTGATGAACTTAGAGTAAAATAGATTTCCCTGTTCATTGTGAGTAGGTCTCGTTCAATCAGTATATGACCTGAATAAAACAAGAGAGCATTCTTCAGAAGACTACCTTCAGACTTGATTTGCAACAATAGTTGCTCCTGGTTCTAAATAAGAAAACCTTCAAACTCAGACCGGAACTTTGGCTGTTCTGGTTCTCCAACTTTCCTGCCAGAGTTTGGACTGCCTAAGTTCCATAATAACATGAACCAATTCATTTCTACACATAAACACACACACACATCCTATCAGTCCTATTTCTCTGCAGAATCCTGATTAATATAAATACACCATTTTTAAAATTGATTATGTATTTACAATCATTGTTTGACCAAAATCATACCATTTGATACCCACCTCTCAGCCACAGGTCATTAGATCTTTGATCCATGGTTCAACATGCGACTGAAAAGTTGGCTGCTTATATGTATGCCAACATTACATTCTATCATCTGGCATTGCAGTGAAAATTTGGGAAAATTAGATCATCCACTTATTAATAGAATGTTTGGCAAATAGCTTAGATTTTGTAAAGAGATAAATCAAGTAATCTGATTGGATAAAAAGAAGATTCAATGGCTGCATACACAGAATTAGTGATTTAAAAAAAAAAAAAAGCAGTAATTCTGGCATTGTTGTTGTTCAGTCACTTAGTCATGTCCAACTCTTTGTGACTCCATAGACTGCAACACACCAGGCTTCCCTATCCTTCACCATCTCCTGGAGCTTGTTCAAACTCATGGCCATTGAGTCAGTGATGTCATCCAGTCATCTCATCCTCCCTCATCCCCTTCTCCCCCTGCCTTCTATTTTTGCCAGCATCAGGGTCTTTTCCAATGAGTCAGCTCTTTGCATCAGGTGGCCAGAGTACTGGAACTTCAGCATCAGTCCTTCCAATAAATATTCAGGACTGATTTCCTTTAGGATTGATTGGTTTGATCTCCTTGCAGTCCAAGGGTTTCTCAAGAGTTGTCTCATAGAATACTAGATTTGAATTCAAACATTCTAATTTCAAAGATCAAGTCAATAGAAGATTAGCATTCCCCTTCAACTCTGACATGTAAAAAGCTTGAAAGTCATCATGCCCATTCTGTCTGGATAACCAGATACTTACATTAAAACAAGGAAGAAAATCAGAAAAGGTATAAATAGTTAATTTTTAAAAATTGATCTAGAAGTAACAAAACAATAGTACTAATAATGGTTGTGTGATTATATTATGTGGATATGTAAATGAATGACCACAATATTTCAAGGTAGGAAAGAATTGGGACTAGTTTATTATAATACACCAGCACTATACATCAAGTGAAATAGTATTATTTGAAGGTAGATTTACATTAGTTAAATATGTTTATTTCAAACTATGGGAAAACCTTAACTTAAAAGATGCATAATTTATATACTAAGAGATAAAACAGGATCATATGCAATGCTCAATTAAACCAAAGATGGCAAAAAAAAAAAAAAAAGAAGAAGCCGCCTCTGGAAATAAAAACAGAAAACAATTGTAAATATGATTGATATTAATCTAAATATTTCAAAAGTGAATTTGTATATAACGTGTCTAAATATAGAAATAAAAAGAAAGAGATTCTGAAAGTAGATAAACAAGCTGGACTCAGTAATATGTTGTCTATGAGAATTCTATTTTGAATATAAGGAAACGTGTATGTTAAAAGTAAAGAGATAGAGAAAGATACAGAAACACCATCAAAAGGAAGGTAGAGTATCAGAAAAACCAGACTTCAGAAGAAGGAAAATTATCAGAGATAAAAAGAGATGCAGCATAATTATAAAGAGGTTAATACTCCAAGAGATGTAACAGGCTGAAAGGTATATGCATCTAACAACAGAGTATCAAATACATAGGGCAAAAACTGATAGAAGTAAAAAAAGAAACAAGTAGATCCATTTCAGTACTCAACCTTTCAGTAACTGATCACAAGGCAGAAAATCAGTCAGGATACAGCTGGTTTGACTTGCACTATTAATCAACTTGAACTAAATGAAGTTTATAGACTTCTCCATACAACAATAGCAGAAAAAACATTTTCCTCAAGGATATATGGGGTGTTCACAAAGATAGACCATGTTTTGAACTACAAAATGCATACTAACAGCTTTAAAACTATATAAATTGTTCAAGTATATTCTTTATCACAATGGAATAAAATTAAAGCTGAATAACATAAATATAAATGAAAAGTCTCTCAGATAACTGGAAATTTAAAAACAGACTTCTAAAAAAACTCAGACCAATAAAAAGTATCAAACATTTTTAGAAAATGTTTTGAAAGAAAAAAGATACAACTTATCAAAATCTGTGGAATGCAGTGAAACTTGTCCTTTGGGGAAAATAATAAAACATTAAATTAATACAATACAAAAATGTCAAATCAATAACAAAGTTCCACCTTAAACAATTAGAGAAAGAAGATCAAATTAAAGCAAGCACAAAAGAAAGCAAGCACAAAAAAAAATTGAGTAGAAATTTATAAATGAACAGGAAATGACAGAGAAAATCAATAAAACCAGAAATCGGTTCTTCATAAAGATTAATGAAATTGATAAGACCCAAGCCAAACTAATAAAGAAAAATAGAAAAGACATGAATTACTAATATAAGTACAAATGGAATCATTATTGTGTTAAAGTACATTAAGTTTTATAATAAAGTATTATAAAAATATGATCATAAAATTCATAACTTAAATGAAATGGAACAATTGTTTTGAAGGCACAAGCTATGAGACTTCACAAAGAGAAATGAAAACCTGAATATCCCAATATTAATTAAGAAAATTGAATCAATAATTAACACCCTTCCAAATATAATCCTTAAGTCTAGATGGTATTAATGGTAAATTCTATTAAACATTTAAGAAACAAATTATACTAGTTCCCCAAAATCTCCTTCAGAAAATAGAAACAGGAAACATCTCAACTCATTCCATGAGACCATCATTATCATAAGACACACATCAGAAAAACACATTACAAAAAAGAAAGGATAATAATAAACATCTCTTATGAATATATCTGTAAATATCTTGCACAAGCATCCTTAAAAAATTGATATGCCAAAATTTATAAGAACTATAATATACCTTGACCAAGTAGGATTTAGAAAATGCAGAGGAACCAGAGATCAAATTGCCAACATCCTTTGAACCATAGAAAAACAAACAGAATTCCAGAAAATTATATACTTCTGTTTCATGACTATGCTAAAGCCTTTGACAGTGTGGATCACAACAAACTATGAAAAATTCTTAAAGAGATGGGAATACCAGACTTCCACTTGAGAAATCTGTATGCAGGTCAAAAAGCAGCAGTTTGAATCGAACATGGAACAATGAACTGGTTCAAAATCAGAAAAGGAGTGCATCAAGGCTGTATATTGTCATCTTGCTTATTTAACTTATATGCAGAGTACATCATGCAAAATGCTAGGCTGGATGAAGCACAAGCTGGAATCAAGATTGACAGGAGGAATATCAATAACCTCATATATGCAGATGACAGCACCATTATGGCAAAAAGTGAAGAGGAACTGAGGAGCCTCTTGATGAAAGTTAGAGAGGAGAGTGAAAAAGTTGGCTTAAAGCTCAACATTCAGAAAACTAAGATCATGGCATCTGGTCCCATCACTTCATGGCAAATAGATGGGGAAACAGTGACAGATTTTATTTTGTTTGACTCCAAAACCACTGCAGATGGCGACCGCAGCCATGAAATTAAAATTTGCTTGTTCCTAGGAAGAAAAGCCATGACCTAGACAGCATATTAAAAATAAGAAACATTGCTTTCTGACAAAGTTCCATCTAGTCAAAGCGATGGTTTTTCCAATAGTCGTTTATGGATGTGATCGTTGGACCATAAAGAAGGGTGAGTGCTGAAGAATTGATGCTTTTGAACTGTGGTAATGGAGAAGACTCTTGAGAGTCCCTTGGACTACAAGGAGATCAACCCAGTCAATCCTAAAGGAAATCAACCTGGACTATTCATTGGAAGGACTGATAATGAAGCTGAAGGTCCAATTCTTTGGGCACCTCATGCAAAGAGTTGACACGTTAGAGAAGACCCTGATGCTGGGAAAGATTGAAGGCAGGAGAAGAAGGGGATGGCGGGGAATGAGATGGTTGGATGGCATCACTGGCTCAATGGACATGAGTTTGAACAAACTCCAGGAAGTAATGATGGACAGGGAAGCCTGCAGCCATGCGGCCGCAAAGAGTGGGACACAACTGAGTGACTGAACTGAACTGAGCTGTAATAGGATTTAGGAAAGTTATTCAAGACGGGTTTAGCATTCAATGCAACCAAACATACAAAAAGTCTAATGAAGAGAAAACATTTGCACATATCAGTTGAAACAGACAAATCATTTTACATAATTGAATACAGGCATACCTTGGAGATATTGCAGGGTTCAGTCCCAGACATCACAATAAATCAGATACCACAATAATGAGCCACATCGTTAGTAGCTCAGTCTTGTCTGACTCTGCAACCCCATAGACTGTAGCCTGCCAAGCTTCTCTGTCCATGGAATTTTCCAGACAGGAATACTGGAGTGGGTTGCCATTTCCTTCTCCAAGGGATCTTCCCCACTTAGGGATCTAACCCTGGTCTTTCACGTTGCAGGCAGATTCTTTACCACCTGAGACACCAGGGAAGCCCTATGAGTCACATTTCCAGTGCTTAAAAAATTGCATTTACACCATACTATAGTCTATTAAGTGTACAACAGGATTTTTATCTAAAAACAAAAGAACAATGTACATACCTAATTTAAAAATATCTTATTGCTAAAAGATGTTAACCATCATCTTATCCTTGAGTGAATCATAACAGCTACTTCAAAGATGCTAATCATGGATCTTCAAAACAAACATTACAATAGTAAACAAGTTCAAAACATTAAGAGAATGAACAAAATGTGATACAGAGACACAAAGTGAGCAAATGCTGTTGATGAAATTGTGCCTATAGATTTGTTCAGTGAAGGATTGCAGCAAATCTTCAATGTATTAAGTATATATATATATACATGGGAAGAGAAACTAAAACTAAATAGTGTTGTACTAATTTACTTGTAAAAGTTCTCAGTATAGTAAGAATTGAGAGTAATTTTCTTATTTTGATAAAGAATGTCAGTTGTAGGGAATAAGCTATGCACAGACCTATGCTGTAATTAATGGGGCTTCTTTGAAAATTAAGAATGACTTTCTCATCACCCCCAGGCGAAGGGCTGGGAGCAGTAAAAAGTACATCTTGGAAAGCCATCTTGAAAACAAGATGCTGAAGTACTGATGTGACTGATGGAAAACCCTTAGTGACTGTTCTCATGACCAGAGCCTTGAGGGAGTTACTGAGAAAGGGCGTCACTAGCTGGAGGGCTAAACAAAGTCATGAAAGGCCTGAAAGTTTGCCACTGAGGACTGTGCATTGTATATGTTTATTCCTGATCTGAGATTGTGAAAAACAGATATCTCTAAAGCACGAATAAGGAAGTAGAAGTTAACAATAAAAGGCAGGCAAGGATTAGGATCTGGGTTTTTGCCTGCGAGTGGCATCAGCTCCCTGATCCCCACCTTCTTTCTGAGTCTTGTTTTTCCTTATTCTTCTGCGGCACCGGTCCCTTGGGTCGGTTTGTTGTTGGGCTGGTCCCAACAGTCAGCAAAAAGTTTTCACTTGACATTACACTTAATGGTGAAAGACTGAATGCTTTCCCCCTAACAAGACATGGATGTCCAAATCCCAGCTTTGTGTTGGAAGTCCTAACTAGTGAAATGAGAAATATATATATGTATATACATGCATATCCTAAAGGAAATTAACCCTGAATTCACTGGAAGGACTGATGATGAAACTGAAGCTCCAGTACTTTGGCCACCTGGTGCGGAGAGCTGACTCACTGGAAAAGACCCTGCTGTTGGGAAAGATAGAAGGCAAAAAGCTGAAGGGAGCAGTAGAGGATGAGATGAATCTCAAAACTTTCCCACTCTCTACCTATGATCCAGGTCCAGAGCTTCTTCAGTATCTTTAGGTATTTGTTCTACAGCATTCCCACTTCTGGTACCAATTTTCTTAGTATGTTCAGGTTGCTACACAAATTACCTCAGCCTGGAGAGCTTATGAACAACAGAAATTTATTTCTTAGTTCTGTAAGCTGAGAGTTCAATAGATTCAGTGTCTAGCGGGAGCCTTCTTCCTTACTGAAGGTCATTCTCACTGCAACCTCACATAGTAGAGGGGAAAGGAACTTTCATGGGCTTTTATTCTAAGGACCCCAGTACCATCAAGAGTCTTCCACTCTCAAGACCTAATGATCTCCCAAAGGCCCCACCTCTTTATGCAATCATCTTAGAGGTTAAGATTTCAACATATTAATTTCGGGGCACACACACACTTACAAGAGCTTCCCTAGTGTCTCAAATGGTGAAGAATCTGCCTGCAATGCAGGACACCCAGATTCAGTCCCTCGGCTGGGAAGATCCTTTGGAGAAGGCCATGGCAACCAACTCCAGGATTCTTGCCTGGAGAATCCCATGGACAGAAGAGTCTGGCAGGCTATAGTTCATAGGATCACACAGAGTCAGATACATTGAAGTGATCCAGCACATACTCACACACTTAGAAATAGTATGACAGTAATTAAAACTGACTTATCAAGTCATGAAAAGATGTGGATAAATATTAAATTTTATTAAGCCTTAATTTTTACTGAGCCAAAAAGAGCCAGTCTGAAAAAGCTAAATATTAATATATCACTTAAATAACATTCTGAAAAAGATAAAACTATAGAAACAATAAAAAGACCAGTTGTTGCCAGTGGTTGGGCGGTGTAGTTGAATTGGTAAGAAATATAGAATTTTTACATTAGTGAAGCTAAATGTATAATATTGTAATAATGAATACAAGGTAGAATGAACAAACCCAATTCATAGAACTTTATAGCACTAAAGGTGAACCTCAATGTTTGAAAAATTTGAAAATCTTCTTTAGGAGGTTGGAGAATCCCAGAATAGGATGCTGTGGGTTACAAAGTAATTTAAATGTATTAAAAATAAAGAACAGCATGTATATTATCTATGGTGAAACAGATCACCAGCCCAGGTGGGATGCATGAGACAAGTACTCGGGCCTGGTGCACTGGGAGGACCCAGAGGAGTCGGGTGGAGAAGGAGGTGGGAGGGGGGATCGGGATGGGGAATACGTGTAACTCTATGGCTGATTCATGTCAATGTATGACAAAACCCACTGAAATGTTGTGAAGTAATTAGCCTCCAACAAATAAAAAAAAAATTTTTTTTTTTAATGTATGAAAAACCTCACAGAATGGGTTCAGAGAATAAGCTTCTTACCTAAATACCTCTGGAAATGAATTGAGTATATAAAAGTAGGCTAAAAAGAAAATATACATAAACATGTACTTAGTTCATAGAGTTTCTTTTCACAGAGATAATGAACAATTCTGTTACTGCTATACATGTATGTGGGAATGGAACTATGAGGTAAATGGATGATGGATGCTGGGATCCAGAAACCTCACTGTTGGATTAGGAATTTACAGATAAGCATAAGGAAAAAGCTAAAATGTTTCATGTGATAACAGCTTAGAACTGGAGGCACCAGAGTGGACTCATGTCTAACTCCATATGGTGAGTCCCTCTTTACCAGTGCTTTCTGCGGATTCAGGTAATTGGTATCATCCAGAGTCTGAAAATATTAAATGGGATGTTCCAGAAATAACTTAGTTTAAATTGTGCACACTTCTGAGCAGCAAGATTGAACTGTTTCCTTGTCCTGCCCTGTCCCACCCAGGATATGAGTCATCCCCTGGTCCAGCTTGTCCTGTCTGCTAGTCACTCACTTGTCCGGTCAACTGTTGCAGCATCACAGTGCTTGTGTTCAAGTAACTCTTATTTCACTTAATAATGGCCCCAAAGTGCGAGAGTAGTAATGCTGGATATTCTAATATTCCAAAGAGAAGCGCTAAAGTGCTGACTATAAGTGAAAAGGTGAAAGTTCTCAACTTTACAAGGAAAGAAAAATCATTTGCTGAGGTTGCTAAGATATATGGTAGTAACAATGTTTTTTGTCTTTGAAATTGTGAAGAAGGCAAAAGAAATTGCTGCTAGAAATGCTGCCACTTCTCAAATTGCAAAAGTTATAGCCACAGGGCATGGGGAGTACTTGGCAAAGACAGAAAAGACCTAAAATTTGTAGAATAAGATATTTGGAGAGAACGAGAAACCATATTTGCCTAACTTTTATTACAGTATGTGTTATAATTGCTCTATTTTATTATTGTTGTTATTAATCTCTCACTGTGCCTAATTTATAAATTAAACTATCATAGTTATGGATGCATATACAAAAGCATGATCTGTGTACAGGGCTTGGTATTCATGGTTTCAGGCATCCTATGGGGATCTTATATTCTCCACAGATAAGGGGGACTACTATATAGTACAGATGAGTAGATAGAAAGATAGCTAACAGATAATGTGGACATATATTAGCTATTATACAAACATATATCTCTTTGCTGTATTTGCTGAGAGGACTAGATGTAACACCTTGGCAGCACTGATTACAGCTAACATCCTAACTGTTGATTCTAATAGTATTTTCAATAAAAGAAACCAGTGGTTCTCAGATAAATGGCTTATTCTAATATGGGTCTGAGAAACCTACATGCAGATCAAGAAGCAACAGTTAAAACATGGGACATGGGACAATGGACTGGTTCC
This sequence comes from Muntiacus reevesi, assembly GCF_963930625.1. Classification (NCBI taxonomy): domain Eukaryota; kingdom Metazoa; phylum Chordata; class Mammalia; order Artiodactyla; family Cervidae; genus Muntiacus; species Muntiacus reevesi. Next base: position 3,735,065 of record NC_089264.1, read on the forward strand.
AAATTGGGAAAGGAGTACATCAAGGCTGTATGTTGTCACCCTGCTTATTTAACTTATATGCAGAGTACATCATGAGAAACGCTGGGTTGGAGGAAGCACAAGCTGGAATCAAGATTGCCAGGAGAAGTATCAATAACCACAGATATGCAGATGACACCACTCTTATGGCAGAAAGTGAAGAACTAAAGAGCCTCTTGATGAAAATGAAAGAGGAGAGTGAAAAAGCTAGCTTAAAACTCAACATTCAAAAAACTAAGATCATGGCATCTGGTCCCATCACTTCATGGCAAATAGATGGGGAAACAATGGAAACAGTGACAGACTTATTTTCTTGGGCTCAAAAATCACTGCAGATGGTGATTGCAGCCATGAAATTAAAAGATGCTTGCTCCTTGAAAGAAAAGCTATGACCAGCCCAGACAGCATATTAAAAAGCAGAAACATTACTTTGTCGACAAAGTCCATCTAGTCAAAGCTATGGTTTTTCCAATGGTCATGTATGGATGTGAGAGTTGGACCATAAAGAAGGCTGAGTGCTGAATAACTGATGCTTTTGAACTGTGGTGTTGGAGAAGATTCTTGAGAGTCCCTTGGACCTCAAGGAGACCCAACCAGTCAATCCTAAAGGAAATCAGTCCTGAGTATTCATTGGAAGGACTGATGATGAAGCTGAAGCTCCCATTCTTTGGCCACCTGATGGGAAGAACTAGCTCATTGGAAAAGACCCTGATGCTGGGAAAGATTGAAGACAGGAGGAGAAGGGGACAACAGTGGATGAGATGGTTGGATGGCATCATTGATTTGATCGACATGAGTTTGAGCAAGCTCTGGGAGCTAGTGATGGACAGGAAAACCTGGTATGCTGCAGTTCATGAGGTCTCAAGGAGTCTGACACGACTGTGCTACTGAACTGAACTGAGCATGGGTCAGGGAATATATAATATGATCATGAAACATATTGTATTGCCAAAAAGTAGGAGTGTCACACACACACATGCACACATACATACTATGATTGGAAATTGTCAAAGGGACAAGCAAATTAACAGAAAGCTTTGGATAGCTAAAGTTGGAAAGTTTGAACACAAAGAGAAATCAGTAGTATTATTTTTAAAAAATAAACTAAAAAAGAAATGTCATGTCGTTATCTCTTTAAATAAATGTCTGAATAAATGGGAGGAATATACAAATCTGTCATGCATAAGAATCCCAAACAGTTTATGGAGATAATCCATCCTTAAAAAGATGGAGTATAACACCACACTGTTCATGAACTGTGTATAGTGACTTCCTTCTAAAGAGCATAGTCGGGGCTTCCCTCGTGGCTCAGATGGTAGAGAAATAGCCTGCAATGTGAGAGACCTGGGTACTATGCCTGGTCAGGAAGATCTCCTAGAGATGGGAATGACTACCCACCCCAGTATTTTTTGCCTGGAGAATTCCATGAACAGAGGAGCCCGGTGGTCTACAGTCCATGGGGTTGCAAGGAGTCGGAGAGGACTGGGTGATTAACACTTTCACTTTCACTTTTGAGTTTCACTGGTGGCTCAGACAGTAAAGAATCTGCCTGCAATGCAGGATACTTGGGTTCAGTTCTTGGATTGGGAAGATCCTCTGGAGAAGGGAATGAATAGAAGAAGAAATAAAAAAGTTACATTTGTCAGCTTTATTGAGATATACTTGACATGTAACACTGTGCAAATTTAAGATTTACAATCTGTTGATTTGATATTCTTATACTTTGCAAAATGATGACCCTCACATCATTAGCCAACGCCTCCATCTTCTCACATAATTATCAGTACTTTATTGTGGTGAGAAAATTTAAAATCTATTTTCTCAATAGTGCTCAAATATGTAATACAGTATTATTAACTTAATCACCATGCTGTTCTTTAGATTTCCAGAACTTATTCTTCTTATAATTGGAAATTTGCAACCCTTTGACCAATATCTCCACATTTGGTCCACTTGTCAGTCCAAATACTCACCATTCTATGAGGCTAGATTTTTAAGGTTCCATATCATACAGTATTTTTTCTCTCTCTGTTTATTAGACAGTGTAGTGTCCATGAGGTCCATCTATGTTGTCAGAAATGGCAACACTATTTTCCTTTTCATCGTTACATAAAATCCCATCATACACAGTCAGCCTTCCACAGCCATGGGTTCTATATCCTTGGAATCAACTAACTACAAATCAAAATATTCAGAAAAAAATTTCAGAAAGTTCCAAAACACAAAACCTGAATTTGCTACTTTACTGGTAACTATTTACATAGAATGTATATTGCTTTAAGTAGAGATGATTTAAAGTGTATATAAAGGATCTTGCTGTGATTTATGTCAGAGAGTGTTTTGCCTACGTTCTCCTCTAGGAGTTTTATAGTTTCTGGTCTTCCATTTAGATCTTTAATCCATTTTGAGTTTATTTTTGTGCATGGTGTTAGAAAGTGTTCTAGGTTCATTCTTTCACAAGTGGTTGACCAGTTTTCCCAGCACCACTTGTTAAAGAGGTTGTCTTTTTCCATTGTATAGTCTTGCCTCCTTTGTTGAAGATAAGGTGTCCATAGATATGTGGATTTATCTCTGGACTTTCTATTTTGTTCCATTGATCTATATTTCTGTCTTTGTGCCAGTACCATACTGTCTTGATGACTGTGGCTTTGTAGTAGAGCCTGAAGTGAGGCAGGTTGATTCCTCCAGTTCCATTCTTCTTTCTCAAGATTGCTTTGGCTATTCAAGGTTTTTCCAGAAAGATAAACACCAATACAGTATACTAACACATATATGGAATTTAGAAAGATGGTAATGATAACCCTATATGCAAGACAGAAAAAGAGACACAGATGTATAGAACAAACTTTTGGACTCTATGGGAGAAGGCAACAGTGAGATGATCTGAGAGAACAGCATTGAAACATATATATTATCAAGTGTGAAACAGATCGCCAGACCAGGTTGGATGCATGAGACGAGTGCTTGGGGCTGGTGCACTGGGATGATCCAGAGGGATGGGATGGGGAGGGAGGTGCAAAGGGGGTTCAGGATGGGGAACACATGTAAATCCATGGCTGATTCATGTCAATGTATGGCAAAAACCACCACAATATTGTAAAGTAATTAGTCTCCAACTAATAAAAATAAAGTGTATATAAGAGAATATGCATAGATTATATGTAAATACTATACAATTTTCTATAAGGGAGGCGAGCCTCCAGATGTTGATATCTATCCATGAAGGATCATCAAATGAATCCCTTGAAGATCTAAGGGATGATTGTGTGCAAATGTGTGTGTAAAATCTCAACTCTTCTTCATCCATTCATTCAATGATGCACACTTCGGTTGTTTCCATATCTTGGGTATATGAATAATGCTACATTGAACAAAAGAATGCAGATATCCCTTGGAGATCTTGTTTTCTTTGCTTTGGATATATATCTAGAAATGGCATTGGTGAATCATGTGGTAGTTCTGTTTTCTTTTTATTTTTTGAAGAACCTCCATAATGTTTTCCATAAGTAGTTGTGCCAATTGAGATTACCACCAATAGTGCAGAGTGTTCTCTTTCTTCCATATACTTGCCTACACTTGTTATCTCTTGTCATTTTGATGATATTCATTCTAGCAGGTGTGAGGTAATATGTCTTTATAATTTTGATTTGTATTTCCCTGATGTTTAGTGATGTCAAGCACATTTCTTGTTCTCACTGACCTGTTGAACATTTGTATGTCTGCTTTGAGAACATATCTATTCAGTTCCACTAGCATTTTTTGCTATTTTGTTGTATGAGTTTCTATATATCTTGGATATCAGCTCCTTATTCAGATCTATGATTTTCAAATATTTTCTTCAGTTTCATAGGTTGTCTTTTTATTTTGCTGTCTGTCTCTTTTGTTATGAAAAAAAGCTTTTAACTTTTTTGTAGAATAGAATAAAATATTTATTTATTTATCTATTTTTAGAGTATAATTGCTTTACAATCTTGTGTTAGTTTCTGCTGTACCACTAAGTGAATCAGCAATATATATACATACATCCCCTCCACCTTGAGGCTCCATCTTGAGCCTCCCTCCCACGCCTGCACGCCACCATCTAGGTTATTACAGAGCACTGCGCTGGGCTCCCTGAGCTATGCAACAGCTTCCCACTAGCTATCTATTTTACACAAAGTAGTATACATTTGTCAAAGCTACTCCTTCAGTTCAACCCACCATTCATTCCCCCTTCACCATGTCCACAGATCTATTCTCTATATCTACATCTCTATTTCTGTCCTTCAAATAGGCTCATCAGTACCATTTTTCTAGATTCCATTTATATGCATTGTGTGTGTGCATGCTAAGTCACTTCAGTTGTTTCTGACTCTGTGTGACCCTATGAACAGTACCCACCAGGTCTTCTGTCCATGGGATTCTCCAGGCAAGAATACCGGAGTGGGTTGCCATGCCCTCCTCCAGGGTGTCTTCCTGACCCAGGGATCGAACTCATGTGTCTTATGTCTCCTGCATTGGTATGCAGGTTCTTTACCACTAGCACCACCTAGGGAGCCCATATATACATTAATACATGATATTTTTTTCCTCTTTCTGACTCACTTTACTAGTACGAAAGAATCTAGATTCATTCACATTACTACAAATAACCCAATTTCATTACTTTTTATGACTAACATTCTACTGTATATATGTACTCCATCTTTATCCATTCATCTGTTGACAGACATTTAGGTTGCTTCCATGTCCTCGATGATATTGCAAATAGGGCTGCAATGACAAGTGGGTGCATGTGTCTTTTTGAATTACAGTTTTCTCGGGACATATGCCCAGTAGTGGGATTGCTGCATCATATGGTAGTTCTATTTTTGGTTTTATTAAGGATCTTCCATACTAATATCCATAGTGGCTGTATCAATTTACATTCCTACCAGTGGTGAAAAAGGTTCCCTTTTCTCCACAACTTCTCCAGCATCTGTTTTCTGTAGCCGCTTTGATGATGGCCATTACACGTGGGGTGAGGTGATACCTCATTGCATCTTTGACCGGCACTTCTCTTTTCATGTGTCTCTTTGCCGTCTGTATCTTCTTCGGAGAAATGTCTATCTAGGTCTTCCATCCATTATTTGATTGAGTTGTGTGTCTTTTTGACATTGATCTCTATGAGCGGCTTGCATATTTTGAAGATTAATCCCTTGTCAGTTGCTTTGTTTGCAAACATTTTTTTCCCATTCTGAAGGTTGTTTTGTACTCTCATTTATGTTTCTTTGACTGTGCAAAGGTTATTAAGTTTAATTAGGTCTCATTTGTTTATTTTTGTTTGTTTGTTTTTATTACTTTCAGGAGGTGGGTCAAAAAAGATCTTGCAGTGATTTGTGTCAAAGTGTATTCTTCCTATATTTTCCTCTAAGATTTTACATTTAGGTTTTTAATCTATTTTGAGTATTTTTGTACATAGTGTTAAGGCGTTTTCTAATTTCATTCTTTTGCATGCAGCTTTTGAATTTTCTCAGCATCACTTATTGACAAGATTGTCTTTTCTCTATTATTGCCTCCTTTGTCATAGGTTAGGGGACCATAGGTGTGTGGGTGTATCTCTGGACTTTCTATCTTGTTCCATTGATCTGTATTTCTGTTTTTGTGCTAGAACCATAGTGCTTTGATATCTGTAGATTTGTAATATAATCTGAAGTCAGGGAGCCTGATTTCTCCAGCTCCATTCTTTTTTCTCATGAAAGCTTTGGCTATTTGGAGTATTTTATGTTTTCATACAGATTGTAAAAATTTTTTGCTATAATTCTATGAAAAATGCCATAATCAATTTGATAGGGATTACATTGACTCTGTAGATTGCTTTGGGTAATATAGTCATTTTCACAATATTGACTCTTTCAGTCCAAGAACATGGTATATATCTCTGTTTGTGTCATTTCTTATTTCTTTCATCAGTATCTTATAGCTTTCTGAGTACAGTTCTTTTATCTCCTTAGGTAAGCTTATTACTATTTTTATTATTTTTGCTGCAATGATAAATGATATCATTTCATTGAAAAAGGAGAGATTATAACTGACACCACATAAATACAAATGATCATAAGACATTACTATAAGTGACTATATGCTAATCAGTGGACAACCTGGTGAAATGAGCAAATTCTTAGAAAGTTACAACCTTCTATAACTGAACCAAGAAGAATTAGAAAATGTAAACTGATCAATTACAAGTAATGAAATTGAAACTGCAATTAAAAATCTTCCAACAAACAAGTTCAGGACCAAATGGCTTCATGTGTGAATCCAATCAAGCATTTAGAGAAGGACTAACACTCATCTACTCATCCTTCTCAAACTCTTCCAAGAAATTTCAAAGGAAAGAACACTCTCAATCTCATCCTGTGAGGCCACCATCACCTTTATAACAAAACTATGATATCTCATACACAAAAAGAAAATTAGAGACCAATATCACTGAAGAATAGCAATGCAGAAATCCTCAACAAAACAAACAGAATCCAACAGCACATAAAAATGATCATACACCATGATCGAGTGGGATTTATTCCAAGAGTGCGAGGATTCATACAAAGCAATCAATGTGATATATCATATTAACAAACTGAAGAATAAAAATCATATGATCATCTCAATAGATGCAGAAAGAGTTTTTGACAAAATTTACCACCCATTTATAATAGACACTCTCCAGAAAGTGGGCACAGAGGGAACCTATCTCAAAATAGTAAAGGACATATATGATAAACCCACTGCAAATATCAGTCTCAATGGAAAGATCCTAAGAATGAAAACCTGAAAGATTCTAAGATCCTGAAAGTGTCTAAGAGCAATAGCAAGGATGTCTACCCTCACCACTGTTATTCGATAGTTTTAGCAGTACTAGCCACGACAATATAAAAAGAAAAATAAATCAAAGGAATCCAAATTGGAAAAGAAGAAGTAAAACTGTCACTATTTGCAGATGGCATGAAACTACACATAGAAAATCCTAACAATGCCACCAGATTACTACCAGAACTAATCAATAAATTTATTAAAGTTTTAAAGTTAATTCAAACAAATCTTGCATTTCTATACACTAATAATGAAAGATCAGAAAGAGGGGACATTTTTAAATGAGTGATATGGATCCTTGAATATACAGCTTTCAGCTTGCCTGCACATGGATTACTTAAAGTAACTGTTTCCATCTTTGCTGTGAAGTATCTTTTGCTTGATATCCTTGCCAGTACACAAAGTCTCTAGGTTGCAGTCCACAATCTTTAAGGGTTTCATCTCCTGGAAACTTGCTGTAAAAGGAGTTAGTTACTTTTTTCTTTATTTTTAAATTTTTAAATAAGACCCTGATAATAATCTATTTCTTTTGAATCATTATGGATGAAAGTTTCCAAAAATATTGTTTCCCCCTTAAAACCACTTTCTCAGATTCCCAATGAGCTACAGAGTATATGTGCTAGAGGAATGGTTATTGTGATCTAACAGACAATATAGGCACTTCTCTTTTCTTTTTCAATCAGCTCTAAGTTGTATTTGTGTGGTGAGGTCAAAATTCCTTTTTTTATTACCATATTTTTTTCTCTTTTTGGTGGTGATTTCTTGAGCATGTACAAGGAAATATTTTCCTGGGCCAGCAGGGTTAATAGAGAACATTGGGCATTCTTGAGGCTGGGTAGGATGAGAATCTAAAGCTGCTTGTTCGCAACATAACCAAGCTGATTTCCTGTAGTGTTTATAGTGTCAGGATTGGAATGCCTTGGTGTTTCAATAATTGCTAACTGTTTCGACAGTTGTATAACAATTAACAACTCTGCAATCTGTTTTCCATTGGGTTAAAATCTTCACTGTTTTTTTGCAACATTTCAAAGTTGTGTGTCACACAAGAGATATGTTACCTACTCTTTTGCTAGTTGACAAGATTGTGTTGAGGCAATTAATTTGCCTTGTTGTGCAGACTTTGTTTCTGATAAATAAAAGATTTCAATAATGTTCGCTGTATGCATCATTGCATAGCCAGTTTGATAATGTTCCCATCCCTCATGTAGGACCCATCTGTAAATTAAAATAGATGAAGCATTATCAACAAGAACTTCTTGTAAATCATTCATGAGAACAAGATGATAACTAGTTAAAATGCATTCATGGTTGTTTGCTTCCTGTCACTGGAAGCAAAGTTGCAGGGTTAAGTTTATTACATTGAATCAATTTCATGTTAGGTGCAGAAAGCAACAACATTCATAGAATTTAGCCAACTTGCAGAATAGTTCTGAGTTTGGTGAGGGTTTTGACGAGACTAAAGTGAGTGTGGGACAAGAGAAGTTAAATAACACTGCATTATTATTATTCCTTTAGTATACTCACAAAAGAGAACCACTGCTGAAATATCCCACATACAAAATGGAAGTCCTTTTGCTACTGCACCTAGGTTTGCAGCATAAAAGCAAGTCTTTAACAGGCATTTTTATAAAAAAGACAGTATCTGTAATATAAAAAAGCAAAAGACAAACTCATGAGAAAAGACCTGATGACAATGCAGCTGTCAAGTAAATTTGGTTATTTCTGTGACATGCAAAATTTTAAGATAACTAGAGTTACAACTGACAACCTACCAGACTATTTCAAACTTTTAGAACTTGATATAATGTCTAGACTATTTATATTAATAATATTTATTCATATAGTATAAACTAAGAAGGTTTGTCATTACTCATTTCACAGTATTTCTCATGTAATTTAAAAGATCAAATATGCCTAAGTAATGTAATGTCTCTCTTTGAGATGTTCAGGGTCCTTCTGAATCATCCTGAAGTTAGTTTTCAAAATAATTAGGAATTTGATTTGAGGAATTTTGTCAAAGGTTTGGAAAGGTTTTAAACATTTACCTATGGAGGATCATACGCCATGTGAAACAATATCTATTTACTTAAACAAAGTGATGATAAAAGATTTCAAAGGCAAATGCAGAAATTGACAAGACATTAATTAAGTGGGAATGAAACTACACAATTTACTATTTTAAAAAATCAATATTTCAAGAAAACTTTGTCCTTTAACAGAGGAGAAAAAAACACAAATTCAAGTTTTATACCATTTCACATTTAACATTAAAATTCAATCTAATTTTGGTCATTCTTGACCATGAATAGAACTGTTTTCTCAGAGTTCCTTTAAAAAAAATAATTTCTAGAAATATATGGCTTTTTACCACATAATCTTGAAATAAATCATGAGTTCAGTTCAGTTCAATGACTCAGTTATGTTTAACTCTTTTCGACCACATAGACTGCAGCACGCCAGGCCTTCCTGTCCATCACCAACTCCCAGAGATTACTGAAGCTCATGTCCATTGAGGAGATGATGCCATACAACCACCTCATCCTCTGTCGTCCCCTTCTCCTCTTGCCTTCAATCTTTCCCAGCATCAAGGTCTTTTCAAATGAGTCAGCTCTTCACATCACGTGGCTAAAGTATTAGAGTTTCTGCTTCAGCATCAGTCCTTCCAATGAATATTCAGGACTGATCTCCCTTAGGATGGACTGGTTGGATCTCCTTGCAGCCCAAGGGACTCTCAAGAGTCTTCTCCAACACCATGGTTCAAAAGCATCAATTCTTTGGCACTCAGCTTTCTTTATAGCCCAGCTCTCACATCCATACGTGACTACTGGAAAAACCATAGCCTTGACTAGATGGATCTTTTTTGACAAAGTAATGTCTGCTTTTTAATATGCTGTCTAGGTTGATCATAACTTTTCTTCCAAGGAGTAAGCATCTTTTTATTTCATGGCTGCAGTCACCATCTGCAGTGATTTTGGAGCCCAAAAAAATAAAGTCTGCCACTGTTTCTCCATCAATTTCTCCAGCAGTAAATCATAAAACATATTTATTAATATTCTCAAACAGGTTTAGTCTCTGCAATGAGCTCAGCTGGTAAATAGTCTGCCTGCAATGCAGGAGACCTGGGTTCTATCCCTGGGTTGGGAAGAGCCCCTGGAGAAGGGCGTAGCGACCCACTCCAGTAATGTTGCCTGAAGAATCCCCATGGACAGAAGAGGCCAGTGAGCTACAGTCCATGGTCACAAAGAGTTAGATGATTGAGCGACTGAGCACAGCAAAGCACAGCACAATGAGGTCGAAATTAGGTAAACGGAGATTCCTTTACCAATTAATGCTTCACTATTTTATTTAGTAAAGCAGTGCGCAAAAGTCTCCAAGCTAGGCTTCAGCAATATATGAACCGTGAACTTCCAGATATTCAAGCTGATTTTGGAAAAGACAGAAGAACCACAAATTGCCAACATCCGCTGAAACATCGAAAAAGCAAGAGAGTTCCAGAAAAACATCTATTTCTGCTTTATTGGCTATGCCAAAGCCTTCGAGCATGTGGATCACAATAAACTGGAAAATTCTGAAGGAGATGGGAATACCAGACCACCTGCCCTGCCTCTTGAGAAACCTGTATGCAGGTCAGGAAGCAACAGTTAGAACTGGACATGGAACAACAGACTGGTTGCAAACAGGAAAAGGAGTATGTCAAGGCCGTATATTGTCACCCTGCTTATTTAACTTATATGCAGAGTACATCATGAGAAATGCTGGGCTGGAAGAAGCACAAACTGGAATCAAGATTGCCTGGAGAAATATCAATAACCTCAGATATGCAGATGACACCATCCTTATGGCAGAAAGTGAAGATGAACTAAAAAGCCTCTTGATGAAAGTGAAAGAAAAGAGTGAAAAAGTTGGCTTAAAGCTCAACATTCAGGAAACTAAGATCATGGCATCTGGTCCCATCACCTCATGGGAAATAGATGGGGAGACAGTGGAAACAGTGTCAGACTTTATTTTTGGGGGATCCAAAATCACTGCAGATGGTGATTGCGACCATGAAATTAAAGGACGCTTACTCCTTGGAAGGAAAGTTATGACCAACCTAGATAGCATATTAAAAAGCAGAGACATTGCTTTGCCAACAAAGGTCTGTCTGGTCAAGGTTATGGTTTTTCCAGTGGTCATGTATGGATGTGAGAGTTGGACTGTGAAGAAACCTGAGCATGAAAAATTGATGCTTTTGAAATATGATGTTGGAGAAGGCTCTTGAAAGTCCCTTGGACTGCAAGGAGATCCAACCAGTCCATCCTGAAGGAGATTGGTCCTGGGTGTTCATTGGAAGGACTGATGCTGAAGCTGAAGTTCCAATACTTTGGCCACCTCATGCAAAGAGTTAACTCATTGGAAAAGACCCTGATGCTGGGATGGATTGGGGGCAGGAGGAGAAGGGGACGACAGAGGATGAGATGGCTGGATGGCATCACCGACTCAAAGGGCATGAGTTTGAGTAAACTCCGGGAGTTTGTGATGGTCATGGAGGCCTGACGTGCTGCGATTCATGGGGTCGCAAAGAATCGGACATGACTGAACGACTGAACTGAACTGAACTCTGTGTATTCTTGCCACCTCTTCTTAATATCTTCTGCTTCTGTCAGGTCCATACCATTTCTGTCCTTTACTGTGCCTGTCTTTGCAAAACTTGAGTTTCTTGCATTCAAATAACTATTTACATATTTACATAGCACTTTCCTTGTCTGGACAACTATTTACATAGAATTTACATTGTATTAGGTATTATAAGTAATCTGTAGATGATCTGAAGTACAAAGGAAGATGCAGACAGTATGCCATTTATACAAGGGACCAGGGTATCCTACAATTTTGGCATCCACAGTGTGGGTTGGGGTGGTGGTCCTGGAACAAATACTCCATGGATACCAAAAGATGACTGTATGAAGATTTCCAACTTGGCCTATCTGAACATTAGCCACTTTTTCCTTAATTTTTTGATGTGACTCTTTCCCTGGTTTTAGGACACTTTCCTGCACACAGATGCTGAGAAATTCTCAACTGCGTTCTCAAGGGACCTTGTGCATTAGCTCTGGAATTGCCTCTATATGCAGCTCTCTCTTTCCACAATATCATGCCTGGGAAACTCTACCCTACTTAGCTTCCCTGGACTTCCAGATCAATCTGTCCAGCACAGGCAATACCTAACTGTGCTAGCAGACAGTACCTTTTCTTGTATTGCAGTCTAGATCCTTTCTCCAGACAGAAAGCTGTGCCACAATGGGGATTACCTTGCTTGTTTTCCTGTTCTCAGGGATTTCTGCCTTCCATTGCCTGATGCTCAATATGTTGAGAGATTTTTTTAATATATTTTGTCTTTTTTTTTTTTTTTTCCTTCAGGTAGGAGAGTAAATCCAACCTCTGTAAATTTATTTTGGACCAAAATAGAAATTCTTGAACTACTATTTTAAACCAATATAATTTACCTTTATCATTGCTATAAGGAAGGGTTGAAAACCTGCATCTACAGTATTTCTACTTTTGAGAAGCCCTCCAGCTCCAAATATATTAATGCTCCTCTCTGTAGATCCTCTAACCTGAACACAGTAAGATTACTTCCTAGGAGATAATGTCTTTTTCACGGACTGTTATCTGTCATTCTCCACCTTTTTTTATATCCATCTATCTATCTACTTACAACTTATACCAAAGTTGTCAAATTCACAATGAGAAAAAAAAATTGCAAGGCAAAGAATCACATTACAATTACATATTAATAATTTTCTACCTTTGAAAATAGTTTTTATCATACCATACCGAAAAAAAAAATCTTCTAAGCCAAAATATATGTTGTTGTTGTGTAGTTGCTCAGCTGTGTCCAATTCTTTGTGATCCCATGGACTGCAGCATACCAGGTTTTCCTGTCCTTCACCATCACTCACCAAAGTGTGTTCAAACTCATGTCATTGAGACGGTGATGCCATCCAACCATCTCATCCTCTGTAGTCCCCTTCTCCTCATGCCTTCAACCTTTCCCAGCATCAGGGTCTTTTCCAATGAGTCAATTATTCCCATCAGATGACCAAAATATTGGAACTTCAGCTTCAGCATCTATCCTTCTTCAGTATTCAGGGTTAGGGTTGATTTCCTTTAGGATTGGCTGGTTTGATCTCTTTGCAGTCCCGGGCACTCTCAAGAGTCTTCTCCAACACTACCTTTCAAAAGCATCAATGCTTCAGCAATCAGCCTTCTTTATGGTCCAGCCATCACAGCCGTACACGACTACTGGAATAAATCATAGTTTTGACTAGATGGACTTTTGTCGGCAAAGTAATGTCTCTGCTTTTTAATATACTCTCTGGATTTGTCACACACACAAAAAAAAGTACGTAAATAAACAAATAGTTAGATAGTTAGATATAACTAGTTAGTTAGATATAACTATCTATCTAGCTAGCTAGCTAGTTAGATATAACACATTCACTGATGTTTTTCAATGCAGTCAATAAAATGTCTGGCTATAATATTAAATCAGCCATACAATCTGACACATTTCATACTTTTTCTTAACATTTATTTTATTTGAAGCATTGGTCATATTTTGCTGTGTAATCATATTATTTTTTCTGTAATAGCAAGCTAGTTTTTAGGATTATGTACTGAAATAAATATAAAATAAGTTATATACTTTTATGTTTGTGCTTAGTTGCTCAGTCATGCCTGACTTTTTGAGACCCTATATTGTAGCCCGCCACGTTCCTCTGTCCATGGAATTTTCTAGGCAAGAATAATGGAGAGGACTGCTGTTTCCTACTCCAGGGGATCTTCCTGACCCAGGAATCAAATCCGTGTCTCTTGTGTTTCCTGCATTGGCAGGCAGATTCTTTAAATCTGTGCCACCTGAGGAGCCCTGTATACTTTTAGGATCCAATTCTGTTTTAAGGCAGAGTTTTACATATTTTATCAAAGAAAGTAAACCTATTGGCTTTGAATTCAAGTTGCCTAATTAATCAGAATGATAATCGATACACTTAATTTTATTCTACAAGTTCCCTAAAAACCCTCAAGGAAAAATAAAGAGATAAATATAAAATAAAAAACATTGACAAAAGCTATTTTCCTCAAAATGTGTCCTGGAGTCTCGCCATTAGAGTTCAAAGGGCCCTAAGCTTAGTTAAGAATCTCAGCAGGCATTATTGTTTACAAAGGAATTAAGAAAATAAATAAATAAATAAACAACTGTGCATGCTAAGTGACTTCATTTGTGTCCTACTCTTTGCAACCCTATGGACTGTAGCCATCCAGGCTCCTCTGCTGATGGGATTCTCCAGGCAAGAATACCAGAGTGGGTTGTCATGCCCTCTTCCAGGGGATCGTCCTGAACCACGGATTTAACTCCAGTTTCTTATGTCTACTGCATTGACAGGTGGGTTCTTACCCCTAGCACCACCTGGGAAGCCACTGTATACATATCTACAATTTTTTTGGCTGCCAAGTTGTCCAATTTCAGTCAAGATGCCTAAACCTTTTCTTACAATGGGAAATGGTCTGACATGGCATATTCTTGTAAATAACCTATTGTTTTCATCAAAAATTGTTTTGTAAAATAAAATAAAGGCAAGTTTTACATATTTTGTTGATCATTTTGAAACATTTTAGAGTTATAACTTTGAAAAACCAGTTTTGATCATGCTCAAAACAATGAAAACCTTACATGATCTTTAGACAGATAAATATATCCCATTGTGACAATTAACTAATGTTACCTGTGATATACTTTATTCAGTTTATAAAATACATGTGTGCTATTAAAATTACTATATAATTGTGCAGAAATAAAGGATTTAGATCATGGAACTGTTTGGAAGATGTAAGACTATAGGATCTTTTGTGCAATTAGTAAATATACTCTATGCACTATAAATTCATTAAATACACTATTATTCAGACAGAATTTTGAAAATTAGTTATATATTCTTTCTAATTTATGTATCAATATATCTTCAATTTTATAAACTATGTGAGATATCAATAATATTTGAGTTAAAATGCTATCTACCAAATACATTATTTTTCCAAATATTTTTCTTAGAACTGAAAACATTTGTTTTCCTAGCCAATTTATTCACATTGAATACATTACAAAATTTGTTAGATATATCTAAAAAAAAAATTCATCTGTCAGACTGTTTCAATGATAATGTACTATTGGAGAGGACAACTGTTGATGAAAATAAACCAAACTGTTAGGTACTACTTCAGTCCAGCTGAATGTGCCAACTTGTAGAGATTAAGCCTGTTTTATTAATAATATGACAACCTCAGATGCAGACTATGAATGGTCTCATTTAAACATAGTCATTTGGTCAGAATGGCCATCATCATCAAAATAATCCGAAAATGATAAAAACTAGAAAGAGTGTGGGAAAAGGGAACCCTCTTATTCTATTGAAAGAAAAGAAAAGTGGCATAGCCATTATGGGGAACAGTATGAAAGTTCCTTAAAAACTAAAAATATCAGTTCAGTTCAGTCACTCAGTCATGTCCAATTCTTTGTCACTCCATGAATCGCAGCATGCCAGGCCTCCCTGTCCATCACCAATTCCCAGAGTTTACTCAAACTCATGCCCATCGAGTCGGTGATGCCATCCAGCCATCTCATCCTATGTTGCCCCCTTCTCCTTCTGCTCCCAATCCCTCCCAGCATCAGGGTCTTTTCCAATGAGTCAACTCTTCGCATCAGGTGGCCAAAGTATTGGAGTTTCAGCTTCAGTATCAGTCCTTCCAATGAACACCCAGGACCAATCTCCTTCAGGATGGACTGTTTGGATCTCCTTGCAGTCCAAGGGACTCTCAAGAGTCTTCTCCAACACCACAGTTCAAAAGCATCAATTCTTCAGTGCTCAGCTTTCTTCACAGTCCAACTCTCACATTCATACGTGACCTCTGGAAAAACCATAACCTTGACCAGATGGACCTTTGTTGGCAAAGTAATTACTCTGCTTTTTAATATGCTGTCTAGATTGGCCATAACTTTCCTTCCAAGGAGTAACTGTCTTTTAATTTCATGGCTGCAGTCACCATCTGCAGCGATTTTGGAGCCCCCAAAAAATAAAGTCTGACACTGTTTCCACTCTCTCCCCATCTATTTCCCATGAGGTGATAGGACCAGATGCCATGATCTTAGTTTCCTGAATGTTAAGCTTTAAGCCAACTTTTTCACTCTTTTCTTTCACTTTCATCAAGATGCTTTTTAGTTCATCTTCACTTTCTGCCATAAGGGTGGTGTCATCTGCATATCTGAGGTTGTTGATATTTCTCCCGGCAATCTTGATTCCAGCTTGTGCTTCTTCCAGCCCAGCATTTCTCATGATGTAATCTGCATATAAGTTAAATAAGCAGGCTGACAATATACAGCCTTGATGTACTCCTTTTCCTGTTTGCAACCAGTCTGTTGTTCCATGTCCAGTTCTAACTGTTGCTTCCTCACCTGCATACAGGTTTCTCAAGAGGCAGGGCAGGTGGTCTGGTATTCCCATCTCTTTCAGAATTTTCCAGAGTTTATTGTGATCCACACAGTCAAAGGTTTTTGCGTAGTCAATAAAGCAGAAATAGATGTTTTTCTGGAACTCTCTTGCTTTTTCAATGATCCAGCAGATATTGGCAATTTGACATAAAAATATAGATATCATATAATCCAGCGATCTCACACCAGGACATATATTTGGAGAAAACCATGATTTGAAAAGATGCATGCACCGCAATATTCATTGAAGCACTATTCACAATAGTAAGGACCTGAAAGCATCTTATTGTTCTTTGACAGAGGAAATGATAAAGAAGATATGGTATATGAACACAATGGAATATTACTAAATCATTAAAATAACAAAATAATGCAATTTTCAACAATATGGATGGATCTAGATTGTCATACAGCATGATGCAAGTCAGACAGAGAAAAACAAATATCATGTGATATTACTTATATGTGAAATATTAAAAAAAAGAATAGTTCAGATGAACTTATTTGCAAAGCAGAAATAGAGTCACAGATGTGGGAACAAAGCTATGGTTATGCTAGGGAAATAGAAGGAGTCTTGCTCAGGCTTTAGAGGCAAAGGAACAGAGCAGGCCTCTGGCCTTGCTTCTGACCCACCTGGACACTGCCCTGACTACTCTTGGGTGTCAGCCACACCTGTGGAGTGTAGGAAGGAAACACAAGTTAGCGACATTCCAAGACGTGCAGAACAAAGTAAACACCATTGTAGATAGTTAGCGTAACACCAGGACCGCAGTTTTGCTTGCAAACTAATAACGATATTGGTTTTCAGCCTGAGGATTGTAAGTAGGGACCCAAGAAGCAGCAGTCTGAAATCTCACCCACAGAGTGGACGCACTGCTTGGGACCTTTTCCCAGTTGGAACTCCAGACTGCTGTCACACGGACTTCCCAGTGCTGTTTAAGTCTGGATGTCGGCAAATCCAGTTTGGTGATGTATATACTACTGCCCTCCTCTGCTCTTTCTGTTTCTTGTCGTCGTTGTTTTTAATGTTAATATGTTGAAAGTAGACTATATAGTTCTCTAATAATATTTGTATCATTTATTTGTATATAGCGAGTGGCTTATTTGTTAACAAATCCTTTGAACCTGAGACGAAAGTGAAAACTTTCAGCAAAACAGGTTACCAGGGCAGAAGAATGAGAGATAAATCGGAAGATTGGGTTTGCACACTACTGTATATAAAATAAATAAGTAATAAGAACCCACTGCATAGCACAAGGAACTCTACTCAATACTCTGTGATGGCTGATGTGGGAAAATAATCTTAAAAAGAGTGTATATATGTGTATGTATAACTGATTCACTTTGCAGTACACATGAGACTAACACAATACACAATAGTAAACCAACTATTCTCCAATAAAAGTCAACTTAAAGTTAAGTAAATAAAAAAGTCTTTTGAGAAAGAGGTACTTTTCTAAGAACTTCTTAATATTAACTTAAGTTTTTGGTGAATAAATGTCAGGATACATTTTGTAACAGCGTTATTTTTTGTAACAGTGTATACAAGACCCCCTTTGATCTTACACCTGGCCACAGATACATCTCACTTCCTACCTTTCCTCACAGATTTCACTCTAATCCAGCCACATTAGCCCCTGTCAGTCAAGCTTTCCAAGACACATTCACTATCTACAATCATAACTCCTTCAACTTGGGGCACTCTTTCCCCAAATATCCTAATGGTGCTCTCCTGTGATTTTATTTGGGTCTCTCCTCTAATATTGTCTCTTTAAGTTTGCTTTTCTTGATTATCCTATTTGATTAGAATCCCTCCCCATTTCTAGTTAATCTAGTGCCCATAACTTACTTTATGTTTCTCTTTGCATTTACCATATAACATAGTTCATGCTATTTTTTCATTTAAGTGTTTCCTCTCACTGGAATGTGAGGTTCATGGAAAGAGGGATTTGTTTTATTCACTGTTGCCACCTCAGTCTTTAGAATAGTCCCTGACTCTTTAAGGATAGCTATTCTATATTTGTTATATTCATGTAAAGTGATAAATAAATGTTAAAACAAATAACTGTTACTGTTAATGGGGAAAGGTCGGGTATGTTGAGGCATGCCCCGGGAAAAAGTGCCGCAGACAAGTTCCGGAGGCTGGCTAAACTTCCGGGGACCGAGCCCCCCTGCAACCTGGTCCGATCAGGAACCGACACAGAGTCCTTGGACACCCACCGCCACTGTAGCCCGCGCTTTCTTCCTTATATAGAAAGACCTGGCCTGGACGCCGGCCCGGGCTATAAAACCTCTCCCCACCTCTCCTTCCTCACAGACTCCCTTTGTCTCCTCGCTCACCCGCCCCTCCCCGGGAGATCTGCCCGAGAGCGCCCGCCCAATAAAGGCCTTTACCACTGGTCCTTAGAGGTGGCTCTTTCTTCCCGCGGCGTTTTCTAACATCTGGCGCCCAAACGTGGGGCCCGAGGTGAGGGTCCCCCCGGCACTCGCCGTTGAGGCCCACTTGAGCTCCACTGCCTCGGACCCAGGCGACAGACCAGCCCCCCGGACGGCAGGATACGGAGTAAGTCCCTTCGGCTTTGGGGCCTGCCCTCCCTGGCGACCACCTCCTAGGGCCCCGTAACGGGTGCGCACTTACTGGGCCCTCCTGGTCACCAGCTGGTGGGGAGATGTCCCCAGCGGCTGAGTAGACCTCCGGCTTCGGCCTCCGGCTTCGGCATTCTCCGCTCACCAGTTCGTGAGGGAGACGTCCTAAACAACTGAGTAGACCTCCGGCTTCGGCCTTTCCAGGTCCCTGCGGTCGTGAGGAAGACGTTCCCCGCGACTACATGGACCTCCGGCTCCCCTTGACTCATCCAAAGACGTTCGGACAGCGGGGGTTGCCTCCACGCCCCGTGGTCGCCATGGGATCGACAGCCTCCAAACCCGATCCCCAATGCTCCACCCCCTTAGAGTTCCTGCCGGCTAACCTGCGGACTCTAAGACCAAAGGGAGATATCCGTCCCAAGCAGCTCACTTTTCTGTGTTCACAAGCCTGGCCTCAGTATTCCCTAGATAATGGCTCATAATGGCCAGCCACAGGGACATTAGACTTTGACGTCCTCCGTAATTTAGATAATTACTGCCGGAGAACGGGAAAATGGTCTGAGGTCCCCTATCTTCAGGCCTTTTGGGCATTGCGCTCTCGTCCCACCCCCTCCTCTCCGGCCCCTCCTGCCCCCTCCCCCTCTAACCCTACTCCGGCCTCTTTTGTTCCTGCTCCCGCCCCCGAGATTCCACCACCGGCCCCAGATCCTCCGGCCCCTTACCCTATCTTATACCCTCCCCTTTCCCCCGTCACTCCCTCTGCTTCTCCGGTTAGCTCCCACACTCGCTCCCATAGCAACCCTCCAGGAGCCTCCCCTCCCCCCTCTCCAGTCCCACTACTCCCTCTGCGACTAGTAGCCAGAGCTGAGGGTCTAGCCCAGGTCCACGTCCCCTTCTCTCTCCAGGACTTAGCACAGATTGAGGCCAAACTGGGATCCTTTTCCTCCAACCCCACTCAATATATTAAGTGGTTTACTGGTCTGACCCGCACCTTCGCCTTAACATGGCAGGACATATATGTCATCCTGGGGTCTACCACCACCCCCGAAGAGAGGCAGGCCATTTGGACGGCAGCCAGGGCTCAGGCCGATCAGCTGCACTGTGCCAGCCCCTCCCCCGAGCGTCCCCCGGGAGCTCAGGCAGTTCCTGACAACGACCCTGATTAAAACTACCAGGAAGGGGGTGGCAGCAGCTGCGGGGTATGCTATATGATAAAATGCATCCTCGATGGGATGAAAACGTCCTCTCATAATGTTGTAAACCTCCTCAAAATAGATGATATGACTCAGGGGCCCGACAAAAACCCAGCCATGTTTCTTAATCGGCTGACTGAGGCCCTTGTTCAATACACTAGACTGTCCCCTGAGTCCCCCATTGGGGCAGCTACCTTGGCCAATCGTTTTATCTCCCAATCCGCACCTGACATCCGAAAAAAGCTGGCCAAGGCCGAGGACGGCCCTCAGACCCCTATTCGAGACCTGGTAAAAATGACCTTTAAGGATTACAATGCCCGTAAACAAACTGCTGAGGCCAGCCAAAAGGCAAGGCTCAAACAAGAGGCCAAATTTCAGGAAAGCCTCCTAAACCAGCAAACCCAGGCCTTGGTAGCAACCCTGCGGCTGGCGGCAGGCTCGGGGCCCCAAAGCCCCACTCCGGGGGCCTGTTTCAAGTGCGGCCAAGAAAGACACTGGGCCAAGATGTGCCCCAATCCGCGGCCTCCTTCCAAGCCATGCCCGTTGTGCAAACAGTGAGGACACTGGGCTAGTGACTGTCCCCGGGCCTCTCGGGCCCCGACCTCTAGGGGCCGGAGACCAGAGCGCCCCAGGGAGACCTCCTGCCCTCCTCTGGCCTTAGAGCTGCTGAGCCCAGACTCGGGAACCCCGATAACCCAAGCCAAGTCCACGGTAACGCTCCAGGTAACGGGTAAGTCTATCAACTTTCTAGTTGATATGGGGGCTACCTATTCGGTCCTTTCCTCTTTCGGGGGCACTTTACGTCCTTCCCAGGTTTCGGTTATGGGCATTGATGGCCAACCCTCATGTCCGCTCCAAACCCAACCACTATCCTGTCAATTAAATTCCTGCCTATTTACCCACTCCTTTTTGGTCATCCCCTCCTGCCCTACTCCTCTCTTGAAAAGAGATATTCTCGCTAAGCTAAAGGCCACTCTTCACCTAACTCCAGAATCGGCTCCCACGTCAGGGGCCTTCATAATGCTACTTGTTGGCCCTCCAACCTCTTCTGTTAATCCTAAAATCTGAGACACCCGAGTCCCGGTGGTGGCTCGGCACCACCCTCCAGTCCTCATCTGGCTAAGGGACCCCACCTGTTTCCCAGCCCGGCCCGTTTCCTCTGTCTACCCGTAACCTCAGGGGGCTAAAGCCCATCATCGACCACCTCATGGGACAGGGTCTCCTGATCCCCACAACTTCCCCTGTAACACGCCCATCCTCCCTGTTCAAAAGGCTTCAGGAAACTACCGGCTAGTGCAGGATCTCCACCTGATCAATGCAGCGGTGATCCCTGCCCATCCACTTGTCCCTAACCCCTACACCCTCCTTTCTTCCATACCTCCCAAAACCTCTCATTTCACCATTATTGACCTCAAAGATGCCTTTTTTACCATCCCACTCCACCCCGACTGCCAATTCCTCTTTGCTTTCACCTGGACTGACCCCAACACCCAGTTGACCACACAACTCACATGGACCGTATTCCCTCAGGGGTTCAGAGACAGTCCCCATTACTTTGGGCAGGCTCTGTCCCGGGACCTGGCCAGATGCTCGCTCCGTTCTAGCACCCTCCTCCAATATGTAGACAACAAGCTCCTCTGCAGCCCCTCAGAAGAGACCTCCCGACAACATTCTGTGACTCTTCTTAATCTCCTCGGTTCCCAGGGCTACAGAGCCTCACAATCCAAAGCTCAACTGACTCAGACTTCTGTTGTCTATCTAGGCCTCCAAATCACCCCTACCACTAAGGCCCTGACAGCAGATTGGTGTAGCCTCCTCAGGTCCCTCTGCCCTCTGGCCAACGGAGACCAGATATTGTCCTTCTTAGGACTGACGCGATTCTTCCGACACTGGGTCCCAAATTACGCCACCCTGGACAAACCCCTATATGCCACCGCTAAAGAGACTCCCACAGGGCCACTGTCT
This sequence comes from Muntiacus reevesi, assembly GCF_963930625.1. NCBI lineage: Eukaryota > Metazoa > Chordata > Mammalia > Artiodactyla > Cervidae > Muntiacus > Muntiacus reevesi. The sequence continues at coordinate 3,757,184 of NC_089264.1, forward strand.
TTCCCCCACCGAAGTGGCTCAGGCCTTCCACGCTTTACGCTCAACCCTATTGGCTGCACCCCCTCTCTTTCTTCCCAATCCCAACTATCCATACCGTTTATACACTGATGAAAAGGGAGGGATAGCCTTTGGAGCCTTGATGCAGCTGATTGGCCCCGAACTGCTGCCTATTGCTTACATATCCAAACAATTTGACCCCACAGCCAGGGGATGGTTCCCCTGCCTGCGGGCACTAGCAGCAGCGACAATATTGTACGCTGATGCTAAAAAGCTGATTCATGGTCAACCCCTGACCATCTTCTCACCTCATCGCCTTGGTGATCTTCTAGCCTCTAGATTTCTCTCTGACTTCAGCAAATCCAGGCTCCAGCAGTTTCACCTGGTATATTTGGACAATCCGCAAGTTTCCATGGGTTGTTCTCCACAATTAAACCTGCCTTCCTCATTGCCCTCCCTTCCCCTTTCCTCAAAACCCCCAGCCCACTCATGCCCAGAAGTCCTTGAGTCCCTTATGCAACCACCTCACAACCTGCTTTCCGAAGCTCTACCAGATCCAGAGCTAACTTTGTTCATCGATGGGAGCTCAAAGCGAGATCCCGACGGGAACCGAAGGGTGGCTTATGCTGTGGTAGCCACCCGAGAAGTCCTGGAGGCTCAGCCCTTGCCACCCGGGACGACCTCTCAGAAGGCTGAACTAACAGCCCTAACTAGAGCCTTACACCTAGCAAAAGGAAAAGGGGCCAATATTTACACAGACTCCAAATATGCCTTCTTGATTGCCCATTCTCACATGGCAATCTGGAAAGAGCGGGGCTTCCTGACCACAAAAAGATCCCCCATCTGTAATGCCTCCCACATTACTCGACTGTTAGATGCCTTATCCCTGCCCAAAGAGGTTGCTATCATACACTGCAAGGGACACCAAAATACTCAAGACACTGTCGCTCTGGGTAATAATATGGCAGACCAAGTGGCTCGACAAATCACCTTACAACAAGCCCCTGAGCCCTTGCTGACTTTGAGATCCACCCTCAATCCAGATTATTCCAGCAAAGAAGCCAGAGCCTTGCTGGCACAGGAAGGGGCTCAGAGGCACCCATCGGGATGGATATTACTCCATAATAAACCGGTGCTTCCTGAGCGCCAGGCTAAGGCCATAGGATCCCAAATCCACAATACCCTCCACATCGGACCAAGGGCTCTCTTTTCCTTTCTCAGCCCTGTCTTTTCTCCCCTACATCTCAGAGAGACCATATATGCTGTCCACTGCTCCTGTCTAACATGTGCTTCCACCTCTCCTCAAGGAGGACTCCGACCCCCACAAGAGACTCCACCAGCTAAGGGGACATATGCCCGGGCAAGATTGGCAGATAGACTTCACCCACATGCCCAGATACCGAACCTACCGCTATCTGCTGGTCTTAGTAGACACCTTTTCAGGATGGGTCGAGGCCTTCCCCACCGCCCGAGAGATGGCAGCGGCGGTGGCAGAGGTCTTGACGACCCATCTCATTCCCAGATTTGGGTTGCCAAGCTCTCTCCAGTCTGACAATGGGCCTGCATTCATCTCACAGATCTCCCAGCAGGTGGCTACGGCCCTGGACATCGGCTGGCATCTCCACATCCCATATCGGCCCCAATCATCAGGCAAGGTAGAGCGGGTAAACGGCATCATCAAGACGCACCTGACCAAGCTTGCCTCAGAACTGCGGCTGTCTTGGGTCGACCTCCTCCCTCTGGCGCTCACTCGCATTCACACCACAACACACTCCAAAACAGGTTTGACCCCTTTTAAACTGCTCTACGGCAGGCCCTACCTCCTGACTCACCTCCCAGAGAGAGAGGCTCCCCCACTCGCGGGATACCTCCCCCTCTTCTCCCTCTTACGATCCTTGCTGAGAGAACACGCAGACCGGGTCCTGCCACAAAGGGCCAACTGAGCCTCTGGCCCTGGGAAATCAGGCTCTTGGCCTTTATCAAACAACTGCTCAACACGGTCCAGCTGATGGTGCTGCGACAGCAATACCAAGGGCTTCCAACAAACACTCCGTGACAAAATTAGCGGCAGACGCTCCCTGCCATCCCGGCCACACCCTACCCCTCACCGCCCCCGTTCAGCAGGAAGAAGCCAGAGAGAACCGGCGCCCCTTGTCCTATAGCAAAAAGGCCAGGATGAAAGGTCGGGTATGTTGAGGCATGCCCCGGGAAAAAGTGCCGCAGACAAGTTCCGGAGGCTGGCTAAACTTCCGGGGACCGAGCCCCCCTGCAACCTGGTCCGATCAGGAACCGACACAGAGCCCTTGGACACCCACAGCCGCTGTAGCCCGCGCTTTCTTCCTTATATAGAAAGACCTGGCCTGGACGCCGGCCCGGGCTATAAAACCTCTCCCCACCTCTCCTTCCTCGCAGACTCCCTTTGTCTCCTCGCTCACCCGCCCCTCCCCGGGAGATCTGCCCGAGAGCGCCCGCCCAATAAAGGCCTTTTACCACCGGTTCTTAGAGATGGCTCTCTCTTCCCGCGGCATTTTCTAACAAATGGTATATACCATTACAAACTGAGGAATAAAGTATATAAAAGCTGATTATTCTCCAGAGTCCTGGGAGCAAAGACATACATGATTCATTGCACAATGTGCTTAACTGGAAGTTTTGAAATATAAACAAATTGGCCAATATCAATAATTAAGAAATTTCATGACCCGTTTTGTGGAGAGGAAATCTCTGTATATTATAGTACTTCCTCTATCTTTGACTTGCTCCTAGGATTTGATGCCCTCCTATTAGTATCTCCCTCCATGCCTTGACTTCATGTTCCAACCATCATCTTTCCCTCAAAATCAAGTGACAACAGTAAAATATGATAACTATTTAAAAAGAAAGATACTTGCAGTATTTGCATTTAAATAGGAAACTCCTTCAAATAAAAAAAAAAAATCTCAACTAAAGAGTAACATTTGATTGTGGAGTTGTAGGGACAGGAAGTAACTGGTATCTACAGTTTAAGGTTCAAAACCTTAAACAAAGTCCAATACTGCTAATACCTCTACCTGGCCTTAAAGTGAGTCTAGTTTATGTTTACTTGTAGCATTTGCTAAAGGTTGGTACATCTGCCTTCAGAAAGCCCATCTCTAGCCACCTTTTCTCAGTTCAATGTTGTGTTGGTCCAGCGGTCCTGAAAAGCAGACACTGTTGTAGCCACGCGTTCCATAAAACAAACTCACTCAGAAGGACAATGCAGATAGTGGAGTGCAGTTTATTACACTTGTGGGTCCAAGGCAGAATCTCCTCTTAGCCAAGGACCCCGACCAGTTTTTGTGAAAACCTTATATACCTTAAGTGTACTTGCTCAGACCCACCTCCCCAAATTCCTTGAAACTAGTCTGGACAAGGTGAAAGAGAAATACGATCAAAGTTAACACGTGATTCATGTGTCACAAGACTAGATAAACAGTGGATATTTATCAATAGGTCTGTGGTCATATCCCGATAAACATAATGGAATTTACCACTTTGTTCTGTTACAGAGATAATTAGCATATTCTTTTAGGCAATGGAGAGTCCAAGTACAAGTCCTGAGGCTCTTTTATCTGGGGTCTTGTTTTCTACTGGTATGCCATTTCTATAGACACCAGGCACAGAGTTCAGAGTTCACTGGGAGGGTGACCATGCGTGTAGCCTAATGTTCACAGCCTGGCCTAAGATGGAGTCCAGCTCTGTCTGCTTCCTCCTTCAGACAAAGATGCTGTAAGTATAGTATGTGAAATGTCCATGTGAGAGAAGTTACAGTAAGAGCTGATTAAGGCTGGGAAAGTAGTCGGACTGAGGTGTTAAACTGACCCAGGGGGAAGGAGAGGAAGAGAAAGTTGGGTAGAAATACTACGCATTGCCTTTGAAATGTTCCCAGAGTATTTGAGGAGACATCAAGCCAAAATTGGGAGAAGTCTGCCCTAAGGTTTCAAACACACCCACTTGCTGGCTAGACGTAGACTGTGGAGCGCATGGCCTCAGGGAAAACACATGATGGATTTCAAAGTGCAGCAACTGAGATCTCCATGTGCCCTGTAGCTGAAGTATACGAGGTAGGTTCTCACGGCCACAAAAGCCCTTCCTCTGTGAAATTACTGAAGCTGAGCAGGATACTGTGGAGCTCCTAGGCACAAAAGCCTTTCTGTGTGTGTTCTCTTTTTCGTAGGGGGCAGACTCCAGCCTCCATGACCTTTCTTGAGTTCCAAAGAGCAAATACGAGCAATTGATAATCAGGGAAGAAGCAGTCAAGAAACTCCTGAGGCAAAACTAAAGGAACCAGAGGATGTCATCAAGATTACCTGAGGCCAGATTAGAGGAGTCTGCCACACTCTAACAATCTTATCAGCAACCCCACCCTTGAACCATTGCCATAAAAATCCTCACCAAACTCTCTAGGGTGGGACACGCAGTTTCATGGACATAAGGTCACTCTATCCCCCTTTACCTCAGAAGGCAAAAAAGTCATTGTTTTCTACTTTACCCAAAACTGTGGGCTTTGACTAGTGCACAGAGGCCAAGCTTTTGGCATCATTATCCTTTTCTATTTATGTTTCTTCTGTCGGGCTCTTCACCTCTTTAGACTAGAATCAAGTCTTTATCTGCATATCCACAGAACCTGGCCCCTCCTAGACAAAATGCTATCTAAGTGAATAATTTATGTCTATAATCATTAAGACATTATCTTACCCTTTGTTCTGCATTGTGTCCCAAGCGGCACTATATGAAGGTGAGCATTAATGTGAATGAAGCAGAGCAACAAGGCAATGCCATGCAGTGGTTGCCAACAAAGCCTCTGAACTTAGAAGTGCACGTTCTTCCTGTTCCTGATGAGTGACCTTGGATAAGTCTCTCAAATCAAATAATTGTTCATTTCTTGTCTTGAAAATTGTGTTAATAGAAGTTCCTTAATTAAATTCTGTCTGTGAGACCTAAGATAATTCACCATCACATTGACAACAAAGTATATTTACATCCTCTGTCTAATTTAATATCTTGATGAGAAAAAGCATTGAAGAAGGAAAATGAATGCAACAGCTATAATAAGGAATATACATTCATCAAGCAGAGAAATCATTAGAAAATTCACAGTGACTGAATTGATGTGAGTACTACGTAAATTTTTTCATGCAAATAGTTTTAGAGACATATTGAATACCATGAACTCATCATACACATAGTAAATAAATATTTGTAAGAACAAATCCCCGATCTTTACTTTAAAAGATGAACTACTGATTCATGTGCTATTTTTTTTTCTGCCAAGCCTCATAAAAAAAAATGTTGTTTTCCTTTTTAGGCCACTTTTTGAGCCTTCTGTTCCTCTCCACTGCCATGTAGAACTTGCTTCAATTCCGTATAGCCTCATGTTTTAAGATCTTATACTTTGTAAACTTAATAATCTTGAAACACAGACATAAAACACCTGGCTTATCTTTAATAATACTGCCTTTAAATTGTCAATTTCACTGTTCATCCACCACTACTTTATATCCACATTTAATATCACCATATATCTGTTTGCTATAGCTTTGTGGATTATCTTATCTTTATTATCTTATCTTTATTGTTTATTGACTGATGTACCTTAATATCCTGATTTCACTAACTTATATGGTTTAAAAAAAAATAAGCAAATACTTGATGGCTCAGCAGGTAAAGAATCCACCTGCATTGCAGGGGACACAGGAGACGAGGGTTCAATCCCTGGATTGGGAAGAGTCCTTGGAGAAGGAAATGGCAACCACTACAGTACTGTTTTTGTCTTTTCATACCGTTCATGGGGTTCTCAAGGTAAGAATACTGAAGCGGTTTGCCATTGCCTTCTCCAGTGGACCATGTTTTGTCAGAATTCTCTACTATGACCCATCCATCTTGTGTGGCGCTACACAGCATTCCTCATAGTTTCATTGAGTTAGACAAGGCTGTGGTCCGTGTGATCAGTTTGATTAGTTTTCTGTGGTCTAGCTTTCATTCTGTCTGCCCTCTCATGGATAAGCATAAGAGGCTTTTGGAAGCTTCCTGATGGGAGAGATTCTTGCCTAAAAAAACCCCATGGACAGCAGAGCCTGGCAGGCTGCAGCCCAAGGGATCACAGAGAGCTGGACACGACTGAGCATCTGAGCACACACAGCACAAGCCCGATGGGGACACATGGGCACCCACGGCTGATTCATGGGAATGTATGGCAAAAACCACCACAATGTTGTAAAGCATTAGCCTCCAATTAAAATTAATTAATTAATTTATTAAAAAAATAACTCCTACAGATGCTTGTAACAAAATTTCTTTTCTAATATGTACTCTATCAAGGTAATTTTTCTTACCGAGTGAAGACCAATTTATTGTTATAACTTGTATGCAGTCCTTCTCAAAGCAGTATTTTATATAATGTTAATTAAATAAGCATTTACTCTGCAAGTTTCTTTAAGTTATTATCATGAAAGAAAATGTTTTAACGACATAGGACAGTGACCCCATGACATTTGGGGATGAAGTACCGAGTGAACACAAATCATTGTGTAACTTAAATATTTTTAAGATAATTGCAACTTTTCATTTTAGCTTTGCAAAGAGAAATTAATGAAATACTCTATTACCTCCTAACTTTTCTTCATATGAAATGACACTTGGAAAATCCAGTGTTTTTCTTTCTAAATTATTAATATGATTTCTTTTAGTTCAAGTTACAAACAGGAGTGAGAAGATTTTCATTTTTTGGTACCATAGATGTTTTTATTTCATTACAAAGTATTATTCACATAATACTACTTCATTAGGATTGGACTTCCCTGGTAGATCAGCCAGTAAAGAATCTGTCTGTAATGTGGTTCACCTGGGTTCAATCCCTGGGTCTAGAAGATCCCCTGGAGAAGGGCATGGCAACCCACTTCAGTACTCTTGCCTGGAGAATACCAGGGTCAGAGGAGCCTGGCACACTACAGTCCTGGGTCACAAAGATTCGGACACAACTAAACTCTGCACTCCACTAGGATAGAATGACTCAGACAACAGTCAACCTAAAAAATGCCCACGTTTAATATCCAAATAAAACATGAAGTCTCAGTTTAGTTCAATTGCAGTTAAACATTTAACATCTTCCCTGAAAAAAGAAGAGATTCGCAGATGGAAACTCTAGATTGAAAGGTGCTATATAGTCAGTGTTTTCCTCTATAGAGAACACTTGCGTTAGTGCTTTTTCACATTTCAAAGTAATGAACAAGAAATTAAACATTCAATGTGATTTATTTTCAGCCAAGAAAGAGATACATCAGAGATACTAGGATTGAAATAGCCAAGCCAAAATGTAGTAAGAAAAATGGAAAGTTTCAAATACAGGAAATATATATAAGCTGAAGATCAAAAAGGAGCATCAAGGAACATGGGAGTATGGTAGAAGAAGTTGAGGTTCATTTCAGAACAAAAATCACAAGCCAGTCAATCAGTGAGGAGAAAGGGTAACAGATAATGCTTTGAAGACACAAGTTTAAGCTGAAACCGGGACAAAAATGGATAGCCTCTTTAAATTCCATGTGGACTGACTGGCTTTTCTCAGCATATTTTGATCTAAGCAATTTATCTCACTTTAAACAGAAAGTGAGTTTATTACAAAACAGGCAGGATGTTTTGCAAACATTGATGATTCTTAGAGAAAATGTAAAAGTATAAAATGAATCTGGTATTTCATTGCTGATAATGTTACTGAAGTTCAAGGAAACACTAATATTGAATTATTAGTCACAAGCAAAGAAATAGAAGCAGAATGCCAGAACGGAGGGATTTATTTTTCACTTAAAGGCTCAGAACAGACAATGACCTTAATAATATTCAAAAGGTGCTCTTTAAAAAGATATATTTTACTTTCTTCATTTTTGATAGATAGTACATTTATAAATTACTAAATTCTAAAGGAATTAAAGAGTAAGCATTTTGAAGAGTCTCACTCAGGACACTTTTACCCTGACTCCTGAGCTCCAATCTTCAAAGATAATTATCAGATTGTAGCATTCCCATTCCCATATACTACGCACATGCAAAGATGTGTACTCTTATTTGAACAGATCTGTGTCTTTCTCTCTTTTGAAAGTTTGGGTCCTCAGGGTCCAGATATTGCTTTAAGAAGAGGCAATCGTTTTTGATGTAACCATATTTCTTTTCTCATCATTCAAACTCAACTGTAGATCAGCATGATATAAATCTCATCAATAAAAGTAATGATGGGAAATTGGAGATTTATATCAACCAAAAGATACAAAGCTCTGCCTTGTCCTGCATTACAAATATTTAATTCTCTTTCAATCTGTATTTATTGCTTCCCCATTCCCAGCCTGGTCTTTGTCAGTCAGACAGATCTATCTTTACCATTATGTTAGGAAATGCTTCTCCTTCTCTCCTTTGTTGGAGCCTCTTTTTTTTAGGTGCCCCATACATCCATCCCTTTATACTTTTTTAGTTTAATTTCCAGTTGTGTTCTGTATATGAGAAGCTTTGTTCATTTTCTCTTTTAATCTTGGCATATCTGCAATTTTTTTTATTCTGTCATTTTCCATAATTGGTGATCTTATTGGGTATATAATTCAAGGTTGGAGACACTTTTCTTTACAAGTTTTAAAGTATTAGGACATTCAAAGTATTCTATAAGGAATTTGATAATTATGATTCCTCAACTTTTTTCTTCTTAATATCTCTTTATAAGATCACAGAATCTTCTCTTTGCCCAGAGTTCTGAAACTTAACAGTGATATAAAATGGTATATGTGCAGTTTTATCCATCGTGCTGGGTACTTAGGATATTCAATCAGGAAACTCATATCTTTTCCTTTTGCAATGTTTATTTTTAATTAATTATTTCATTAATGATATTGCTTACTCTTTTATTTTTCTATCTAAAACTTAGATTTTTTTTAAGGTTGTATTTCCAGTAGACCCTCTAATTTTTTTGTCATTTGTCTCCTGATTTTCAGGTCTTCATTATTGATCCATTTTGTGGGGTCTAGGTTAGCCCAAGTTTTTAATTGCTTATGAAGTTATTATTTGAATGTTAGTTTATAGTTCTTAAAAAAAAAAAAAAATCCAGGACTTTCAAGATGGTGGAGAAGGAAGAGGGAAAGATCACCTTGCTTCCTTACATCATAAACACATCTGCATGTGGAACAGCTCCTACAGAACACCTTCTGAACACTGACAGAAGACTTCAGACTTCCAAAAAGGCAAGTTCATTTTCACAGGATGAGGTACAGCAAAACAAAAAAATAAGGAGATGAAGGATTTGGGATCAGGACCTGTGTTTCGGGGTTGGAACTCTGAAGGAGGAAAAAGTTTTAAACAGTCAGAAACAACTTCATGGGCAGGGACAGGGTTAGATTTATAATCTCAGAGGACAGCACAGTGACAAATGCTCAGAAGGCAAAATGAAGAAATTCAGCAAAGGGGTCATTGCCAACCAACACTTTCCAACCTAGTCACTGTTTGCATGCCTACTTCAGTGGGTGCTGAGGCTCAAGCTTTGGGGCCAGACCCCAGGGAGAGGAATTGGGTTGACCACCATGAAGATACTCTAAAAGGGTTAGTATGAAAGAACTGAGGGAGTCCAGGGAAAATCCTGGGCCTGCCAGAAAGGCAAGAGATCTCTGCCACAAGGACCCTCCCACCCTGCTCTCACAAACTGCACGCAGCAGCCTGCCTTTCTGACTGCCAGGGGCGGGGCAAACCGTGGGCTGCTACTCCAGAGGTAGACACACCAAAGCCTCTGTGTGTGCCAGAGGCAAGGGACAAAACGCCACTGTGGTCCTGGCCACAAAGGTAGCAGCTACCACCAAACCACAAGCAGGTACAGGTCACTGCCCACACTTTCCCAGGAGGCTGGGCAGCATGGCTCTGCTGAGGGACACATGATCTGGGGCCAACACCCATCTCCCCACTCCGGGGGAGTTGAAAACCTGCCTCACACTGTAGCAACTCAATGCAGGCCTCAGCCACATTGCCACTCTCCACAGATCCCAATGGCGACTAGTGTACCCCTCCCTCTCCCCATCCTAACAGGGTAAGTGAGCCCCAGTAAGCTGCTAATATTGTCCTCTCTTGTCTGGGGGTGGTGGAGGGAACAGACACTGGTGGGTGGCCTACAAGCAAAGGCAGGCCCAAACCAAAGTTGAGCACCAGGAGCTGTGTGATGAAAGAGGCATGCATGCATGCTCAGTTGTGTCCAACACTTTGCGAACCCATGGACTGTTGCCTGCCAGGCTCCTCTGTACATGGGATTTCCCAGCAAAGAATGCTGGAGTGGGTTGCCATTTCCTCCTCTAGGGGTATTTCTTACACATGGATTGAACTAGTGTCTCCTGCATTGGCAGGCAGATTGTTTACCTCTAAGCCACTTGGGAGGAAGTGAAGTTGCTCCCGCAGTCAGACTTATATTAAGTAGCTTCAGTTGTGTCTGACTTTTTGCCACCCTTGGATTGTAGCCCACCAGGCTCTTCTGTCCATGGGATTCTCCTGGCAAGAATGTTGGAGTGGGTTGCCATGACCTCGTCCATCTTGAAGACCCAGGGATAGAACTTGCAACTCTTACATCACCTGCGTTGGCAAGCAGATCCTTTACTACTAGTGCCACCTGGGAAGCCCATAGTAGATTTATTCCTAGATTTTTTTTTTTTTAAGGAATCTCCATATTGTTCTCCATAATGGTTATATCAGTTAACATTCCCATCAATAGTGCAAGGGAATTCCCTTTTCTCCACATCCTCTCTAGCATTTATTGTGTGTAGACTTTTTTGATGATGGTCATTCTAATTGGTGTGACATTACACTTCATTGAAGTTTTCATTTGTATTTTTCTGATATTTACTAAAATTGATCATCTTTTCATGTGTTTATTGTCCATCTGAATCTCTTCTTTGGAGAAATGTCTATTTAGGTCTTCTGCTCATTTTTTGATTGGGATGTTTGTTTTTTTCTGATTTTGAGCTGTATGAGCTATTTATATATGTTGGAGACCAATCCCAGTCAGTTACTTTATTTCCAATTATTTTCAGCCATTCTGAAGGCTGTCTTTTAACCTTGTTTATAGTTTATTTTCCTTTGCAAAAGCCTTTAAAATCAATAAGGTCCAGTTTGTTTATTTCTGTTTTCATCTTCATTACTCTAGGTGGTGAGTCAGAGAGGATCTGGCTGCAATTTATGTAAAAGAGTGTACTACCCATGTCTTCCTCTAAGAGCTTTATATATAATTTCTGGTTTTACATTTAAGTCTTTAATCTGTTTTGAGTTTATTTTTGTGTATGGTGTTAAGAAGTGTTCTAGTTTCATTCTTTTACATGTAGTTGTACAGTTTTCTTAGCACAAATTGTTGAAAAGCCTATCTTTTCTTCATTATATATTCTTGCTTCCTTTGCCAAAAATAAGATTACCATAGGTGTGGGGGTTTATCTCTGGGCTTTCTATCTAGTTCTATTGGCCTATATTTCTGTTTTGGTGCCAGCTCCATACTGTCTTGATGACTGTGGCTTTGTAGTATAGTCTGAAGTAATGAAGGTTGATTCTTTCAGCTCCATCTTTTTCAAAATTGCTTTGGTTATTCAGGATCTTTTGTGTTTCCATGGAAATTGTAAAATTTTTGCTCTAATTCTGTGAAAAATGTCATTGGTGTTTGATAATGATTAGTAGTTTGATAGGCTTTCCATTCATGCTTGGTTTTTCTTGATTGGATTGACTATACAGGTAGAAACTAACCTGCAAATTGGAAGCTCTGTGCATTTGGTTTGTGGGAGAATGAATTTTTGCCTTTGAAATAAACTGTAGGCTTTGAAATTCACTAGCATGTTAATGTATTTATTTATTTATTTTAATTTTTTTTTTGTTTAGACTGTCCCCTCTGTTCAGTGTTTAAAAGGGAAAATGTTGGCCTAGTAGTGTTCCCGTCTAGTTTCAGAAGTATCCTGAAGTCTTGGTGATTCATTTATACATGTAATCACTTACTCCTCTGTTTCTGGCATGATACTAAGGTTCTCATCTGTGCCTGGCTCCCCAAGCCAGCCACTCCTTTCTTTTATATTCAGTGAAGCTAAATCTTCATATTCCTCTGAGGGCAAAAAAGAGACCCAGAAATGTAATGAATAGCTTTGATCCAATCCTTCTTTTCATCACCTTCTCAATTTCACTTTCAGAGAAATTATGTGCTTCCAATGCCTGAACTATCCAAAGAAACTGTAAAAACACCAGAGTATTTATCAGCTATTTCTACTGTTGGCTTAATATTTGACTTCTTCAAGTCTTCTCAAGTAGGTGCAATTCTATACCTCCATTTGTTTTACAACTTTCAGAATGAGAGCTATATACATTTCTCTTATTCTCCTGGGTGTGTGTGTGTATATATATATATATATTTTTTTTTTTTAAAGAAGTGAAAAATAAATGTGGGCATAATCTATTCAATCTAACATTTAAATTGGAGTCTTTTAACTTTTTTTTACCAACTATAATATTAATTTCAATAAATTATTTCTTGTAAAAAGTACAGTAATGATAGACAATTAAAATTACATTTTACCCACATTAAAATTATGTTTCTTAAAATTTAATCTTATGAGTAAATGCATTTTTTAGTCTTGGAACTTCCATTGTTTTATAGATTTTTATGTCTCTGATGAGATGTTTATCTTTACCTTCATGTACTTGAGAATAGTTATAAAAGTTGCTCTCAATTTCTCATCTGCTAATTTCAACATGTGTGTTGTTTAGGGCCACTGCCATTAATTGTCTGTTTCTGTCTTGAAAATTAGTTACAGTTTCTTTGGGTTGCATACTAGACATTGAGATAATGTGTCAACTCCATACTACAATCTGTTCTGTACTTCTAGAGACCCAAGCTGAAAATTCTGTCTCCCCGTTAGTGGGTAGCAGCTAGAAATTTAATTCCCTTTGTTTAAGTCTAGCTTTTTGGCGCTTAACCTATAAATGTGTGGTTAGAGTCAGCCAGGGAATTTGGCTCAGACAGTGAAGAATCCACTTGCAATGTGGGAGATCTGGGTTAGATCCCTGGGTTGGGAAGATCCGCTGGAGAAGGGAACGGCTACCCACTCCAGTATTCTGGCTTGGAAGAGGAGCCCGGCAGGCTACAGTCCAGGGGTTACATTATTGGGCTTCTCCAGTAGCTTAATCGGTAAAGAATCTGCCTGCAATGCAGGAGACCCCAGTTTGATTCCTGGGTCGGGAAGATCCACTGGAGAAGGGATAAGCAACCCACTCCAATATTTTTGGGGCTTCACTGGTGGCTCAAGCTGGTAAAGAATCTGCCTACGATGTGGGAGACCTGAGTTTGATCCCTGGTTTGGGAAGATCCCCTGGAGACGGGAAAGACTACCCACTCCAGTATTCGGGCCTGGAGAATTCCATAGACTTTATAGTCCATGGGATCACAAAGAGTCGGACAGGACTGAGCCACTTTCACTTTCACTTATACAAAAGAGTTTGGCTCTGTGCCTCTCTTGCTTTCTCTGAGCTTTTAAAGACTTTTTGCTTCAATTTATGTTGATTTGTAGATTCTTCAAACTCTGTCCCTTAATCTTTAAGCCAATAAGCTTGCAGATTTTCCATTAGAATTTTAGCAATCCTACATGAGACAGACTGGGGCAAGCCACAGGCTAAAACTAGTGAAAGACAGTAAAATCACCAGGGTTAGTCCGTTCTTCCAAGTTTCAACTTCCTATCAGCATGTGACTATTTTTGTCTGTACTCCAATGCCTTATTTCACTCTGGTGTTGAAGTTTCTCTGAGGCTTGCTAATCTCCAATGTTCTAATTTTTTTTTTTTAATCTAGATAAAAGTTGCAAAGTTTTTTATCCTCTTTATTCTTATAAAGAGGATATATATTCCTATTTATGAGAAATGTATGCTTTATACTGTATGGGGCATTAATTTTGCAAAATGCATGAGTACACAAAATTTAAAATTTAAAGATACTTTTCTTTATCATTTAAATTCTGATGGAAAAGATATAGTAGAAAGAAGCAAGTAAAGGGCTGGAGAGAGAAGCTATATTGCTGATAGAGAAGTTCTTAGGAGCAGAATGGAAATACTATATTGAAATTTTTATCTCAGAGAAAGACACTTTCTCTGTAGTAATAGATGAGACGAAGAGGAGAAAAGGTACTGTTTGCAATTATTGATAAACCTCCAAAACTGTGTAAGGAATGAGGAAATGTAGGAAAATGTTGAGATGATAGAAGGAGAAAAGAAGTGAAGGACACAGGAGGATAATGCTATGTAACAATGGATATGAGGCAGGAGGTAAGATGGACCTCTTGTCTCCTAGGGAAAACAACTTGAGTTTACTCCCTGTGGACAGAAAGTCCAAAATATCAATAGCAGTATAATTGAAGCAAGAACCTAGTCCCTGCCCAGACCAAAGATTAGAGACCATATATTTCTCATTCTCAAAGCCAAGGAAGCCTTCCCAACCAGAAAATTCCTTGGAGATCAAAAGGGGAGGGGTACCACCCCATAGTAAGTGATGTCAACTCCCCATAGGCCTCTTCAGTGAAACCTATCTAGACTGAAAGTTTGTGTGCATATGCAAGGGAGGATCCTGAGATATATCAAATGCAGACTCAGAACCAGGCAAATCAAAGTGATTGACTGGTCAAAAGAAATCCAGAACAAATGCCCCATATAAGTGATTTAAAATATCACGAAGGCATGCCTTTCTCTCTGAGTCCAACCATGTGTCTATCCATACATACTGTACTCTTTTTCCCCTAATAAACACCTTACTTCTTTCTGTCTTTGTGGGAATCCTTTTCTGTGAAGCTGAAGAGCCAGGGCCTTGTCACTGACCACTGGTCTATTGGGTGGTATTTGACTCTCACTGCTGTGACCTTCGTCTCTGACCTTGCTGAAACCTTGCTGAAAACCTTGCTTCAAGCAGCAGCAGGCTGAGGCCACCCTAAGGTCAGAGATGTTCTAAAGGTAAGTTATCTGGAAAGATTGTTGGTGGGGATTAGGATTTCTGATTTAATATTTGATTGTTGAGAGAATTTCTGGCAACTCTTAGAACATAATACAAGAAGAAAAACACTGGTGGTGCAGGGAGGGAAGGTCAGTAGAGCTTATGCCAAAGTAAAGAAAAGCCAGGATGTCAGATAAGTTTTGAAATAATCTAAGATAAAGACAAATGTTATGAAATTGGATACTGAAAGTCAGGTAGGCTGTATCTTTATAAATCTGGTAAACAGGAAATCTCTGTTTGTTTTGTTGTTGTTGTTTTTTTTCATAAGTTAAGGGAGAGAGTAATCTGAGTTTCAAACAAAAAAAATTTATATATATATATATATATAAAGAAGGGGGAAATAGTCTAAACAAGAAGACATTGATTCCATATCCTGAGTCTAAGGTACAGAACACATGAGAAAAAAGTAGCTTTGGCTTTAAAAGGGTACAGAAAAAGTAGTCATGTTAGAGTCTAGTTCAGGCCAGGATATACAGTATTTATCTATGAAAGAGTTTAAAATTTTAGAGGGTTAACTCAGTTAACTCAGAGTGAAGAAGATATATTAGAAGACATATTGTAAAAAGATTTAGGGGAAAGGTGAGGAGTAAGTTAGAAGAGAAAGCTGACATCTATAAACTTTGGCCAGACCATTGGTGCATTGCCATCTTCATCATGTCTTGTAAGAGAGTGTATGCTTTTTTTATGAGTATATGCAAATAAGATGACTTAAATTTTTCTTATAAGAAAGCTTACAGGCACAAAAACTTTCATATCTCACAAGCAAGCAAACAAATAAATATATCCAAAAAGATTCTCTCAAATTGTAAAGACTAATGTTTTTTACTTAAGACTGGTACAGTCTGAAACCTATAAAGATAAAATCTTTTAAAATGCAGGTCCTCTATTAGAAAGGAAGGAAAAGCTTTGGCAGTCTAGTGTACATGCAACTGGAAGCACTTCTTGGTGATAAAACAGTGTCATCTAGTGAGAGTTTTAGGTGAGAAAATTCCATGCCTAAAGAGGTCTATTTACAGGATTCAAATTTCTAGAATTTAAAAAACTCCATTATCACTTCAATGATATGTAAATGAGTGGATGATTTAGATGAGCTTCTCATTCTGAAAAAGACACAAAGATTCAGAAAATCAAGAAACACCTTACTTAGAAACACTTATAAATGGTATATAGTCCACATACAAATTTTGAAAATTCTGTATTTAAAGATTCATTCCTTTGTATTATGGAAGCATAGAGGTAGTTCACAGTTTTTCATTTATTTGTTTGGTGTTTTGTTCTGTTTTTGATTTCCCTCTGAGGAAAAAAAAAATGGTTCCTGAAACAATTAAATCATAAATATTCTATTAGTTTAAGTTTTCTTGTTCAAATGTTGATTGACAACTGTTAGGGCAAAATAGATGTGGTTGCAGCAGAGTGGCACTCATTTTGGAAGTGTTAGGTTTTACAAAGAAATGCTGGAAGTGTAAAAGGTGATCATCACAGCTTGACTATCCTGTTCAAATATATTCGTTAACTGAGGTTGCCTCCATCCTCAGGTTAAGTGTCCATGGCTTTTAGAAACCACTATTGACAGTATTCAAATTCAATACTGTCAATACTTTTGACAGCATTCTCTGAGACTTTTTTTCCCCTGGGAATATCAAAACTTCTTTCACAAATTACTTTGAAACAAAATCCAGAAAATACCTTAGAAATTTGGAAGTTAGTTAGGGTAGAAGTTTCACACAGTGTTGAGAAATCCACTAGAAAGCACACTTGCAAGAAGTGAATAGGCAAATGGTATATGTTTGGCCCTTAGTGAAGTGGGTCCATAAGGGAACAAGCAAGTGATTCTTTTTGTCAGACTAGTACTGCCATATACTAGCAATTCAATGGCATCTCTTTTGTGTTAAGTTCTGGAGACAATTCCACACAGAACACATTTTTGAGATGTTAGCAGTTTTCACTGTTGTTATTGTTACACTGTCTTTCATACCAATGACTCAGCTCTATTATGAGTTCTCTTCTTAATCTAGATTGGAATTTCAAGCATTTATTCAATTCCAAGGTATTACTGTAACTGAATAAAATGAGCCCGAACATTAAGAAGTCCTTGATTCTAACAGTAAATAAAAATTATCACTAAAGCATGAAATACTACATCAGTTAATTAATAATTCAATTGAGCTTATTTAGAAAGTCACTTAATAGCATTTATTTAGAATAAATATAATCTGATTTAAATAAATTTAATAATTGCATACTAAAATGTTATTAAGGCTATTGGCCTTCTAATCTGGATCATTAGATACAATTGAATGTAGTACATGTCAGTTCTTAGTTGGAAACCTTTAGACAATTATAATTTTTAATGAGATTTGAAAACACTATTTTTCAATTGAAAATTAATTAATAGCACTAGTTATTCAAGGCCATTTGCACATAATTTGTAGTTTCAATGCAATTAAATTTTCTTCCAACACTAACATTCTCATTCTTCATAATAGTGATTTAATATTTTGTGATTATGGCAACAATTTAAAAAATCCACAGGGGAAGATTATCACCATAACCTGCTTAAGAGACTCCCACTGTGCATTCTACCCCTATTTATCTAGATCACTATAGCAAGCCAAGTCTCTCTCTTTCTATGTGGAAGCTGACCCCCTTGAAATTCCTTGTGTTTTCCAACCCAACTCTGTTTTCCACCTCCCACTAAGCTTTCACTGTGTTCTCTGGACTTCAGGCCCTCCATCGGCATACTCCATCACTCACATCTTTCCCCACGTTTTTCTCACTTTCTTGTGAGAAAGTTCTTGTGAGAACTTTCATTCTGGAGGCACTGCTCCCTCTGAGGCTCACTGACACGGCTTTGCCTCCCCATATCCCTCGATCTGGAGGTGTAGTAGCTCTTTTTTGGCTTCACTTTAGTGAATCCAGGCTTTTCTCAATCATTCTCTGAAAAATGTCACAGTCTTTGAAGCTTTGACCTCAGATTTTTGCTGTCATAATTCTTGAGGATTTCACTATCCACAAAGTAAAGTGTTGGTTGTTCAGCTCCTCTTCTTCCGTGCCTTTCTGCCACTACCTCAGCTACCTATACCTATGATCACATCTGAATATCACCATCAATGGTAATAGTACTTCCTCCATAATGCAGTCTTCAGGTTGTTATGCTCCATCTACCGGCTTCCTCTTATTTTTCCAGCTCATAACTCCTACTGAGCAAACTCCATAAATTATTAATCCACTTAGGGACTCCAATTCATTGACCTTACCACTATTCTCAATCTCCACTTCCTCATGTCCTCAATTTCTCTAATTATTGAGATTAGATGCTACTAGCCATACATATTATAACTCCATTTTGTGAAGCCTTCCATGAACCCACAGGACTCTGGATTTTGTCTCTCTTCTTCATTTTAACCTGGCAGAATCCCAACTGTGTCTTCATCCAAATATACCCAGAGTGCGTCTGCCAAATAATCATTGCATTTTGCAGCCTAATATTCTGCTACCTCACTATTATATTCCTTCTCTTTCTTCAGGCATCCAGGACTTGTTTCTGATTCAGCTGTTGATCTTGCTACTCTACCCCACGTTTAAAATAAAGTAAATCAAACCAAATGAGAAACACCAACTCATAGAAACAGAGAACAGGTTGGTGGTTGCCAGAGGCAGTGTGTGGGGAGTGGTGAAATTGCATAAGGAGATCAAAAGCTACAGACTTCCAGTTGTAAGATAAGATCAGAGGATACAACATAATGAGTATAGCTAACAACACTACGATACAATTTGGAAGTTGTTAAGAGAGTAAATCTTAGAAGTTCTTATCACAAGGAAAAAATATATGTAACATGATGAATGTTAATGAAACATTGTGGTAATTGTTTTGCAATATATACATATATTGAATCATTATGTTGTATAGTGTAAGCTATGCTATAGGTAGATGTCAATTATAGATCAATAAAACTGGGGAAATAAAAGTCAGTTTAAGGATATCCACTGGCTAAAAGCATCAAATCTGAGCACATATGTTCTGCCTTCCTCATCTGTAAGTCAGGTTTCTTCATATTTTGATGAAGCCATGTCCACTCTTTCATCGAAGCTCATCCCTTCAACAATTTTCTACTAAATCATTCTCTTCAGCGTAAAATCATTATTTAATAGATCTTAACTTGAAAAAGGAAAACTGTCTTTCCATTCAACTACCTGTTTCTCTGTTTTGTCTTTCAGAAAGTGTTATTAAAAAGTTGCCTATACTGTTAATTTATATTATCCAATGTTCTCTCATTTCAGTCTACTTAAGAGTTTATTCTCATCACGTAACTTAAATAACTCGCCCAAGTTGCCATTAACTCTTCATCTTTCATGACTTATCAGCACCATAGGATACATTTAATAACTCCTTTTATTTTCTTTACTTGACTTTCAGGATCCAACACTCTCTTTTTCTTCTGCTCAGAAGGAGTATTTTTCTCTACTTCAGTGGTTCCTTTTTATATTACTGATCTGTAATCTAGTGCTATCTAGTATCTAATATCTGTAAACTAACCATGGCACATTCTATTTTTTATCTACTCAGTGGGTGATCTAATTCACCCTTAGAGGCTTTAGATACTGGGAACTTCCAAATATGTATGTACCTCACACCAAACACCTGATTGATTCCCTCTGCAAATTCAACTTTTCCATTTGGATGCCTAATAGACACCTCAACGTTAACATAACTTTAAACTCATTTCCTTATCTCTACTCTTTCTTTCAAAATCAATTATATATCAGAAAATAATAGGTTTAATTTTCCAATTGCTCAGTCTCTAACTCTTAGAGTTTTCTTTGACTCTCATAACTTATAAGATCAACTAACAAATCATATTTGATTCTCACTTCAAGTTCTATGATGAATACACCCAGTTCTCATCACTTGCATTGCTGACTTCCTAATCCAACTTGCCATCCACTTTGAATTAGTTATCTATTGCTAGTTATAACAAACAGCATAAAACCTATCAGCTTAAAACAACACAAGTTTACTGTCTGACAGCTCTGCAGTTCAAAAGTCCTAAAATCAAAGTGCTGGGAGGGCTGCATTCCTTATAGAGGCTTTAAAGGAGAATTATTCTCTTTATCTTTTTTAGCTTTTAGAGGTTAACTATGCTCCATGGATTATGGACCCTTTTTCCATCTTCAAAGTCAGCATCATGGCTTCTTCAGGTATCTTTCTCACTGACCTCTGCTTCTATTGTCACATTTCCTTCTCACATTCTGACACTCCTGCCTTCCTCTTATAAGGACACTTGAAATTATCTTGAGCTCACCTGTATAATCCAGTATATTTTGCCATGGCAAGATCCTTAACCTCATTTGCAGTCCTTTTGTTTTGTAAGATAATACATACATAGGTTTCAAGGATTAGGACATTGACATCTTGGGGGAGGTTCCTTCCTCCACCACCACACGCTTCAATCTGTAAAACTACTAGAGTTTGAACTGGTTCCCCCAACTCCACCCTCCTCACACCACACCCCCAACTGATTCCTTTAAACCTGTCAAAATTTTAGACTTTATGGATGGAAGGAACGATAGCATCAAAAGATATAAGCTATCTTTAAACTAATCTGAGTGTTATTACACTTGACTCCCCACAGAGTCAAGTGGAGTTCTTCTCATAAAATTTGAAGAGATGATTGTATAATTAATACAGTATAAGTATTAAGAAATAGATACAATTTTAAATAAAAAATAAGATTATATAATACTTTAATGATTTCAAGGTATATTATAAAAGAGTAGTAATTAAAATGGTAAGATTGAGTCTGTGGAGTAGATAAAAATCTAACTAAGCACAATAGAAGTTTTATATAAAAGTTTACACATATATAGAAATAAATCTGATGATATACTGTAGCTCAAATAATACTACTGGTTATGTGAAATGAATAATTAAATTTCTTTTTCTTTAAGATTTACACAAAAAGTCCATCAATTTAGAAGAAAATATGAAAGATATACCTAATTAACTTGAATAGAGAATTTCTCTTAAACATGGTATGCACTTCCAAACCCTCAAACTATATGGAGAAGATTGATAAATTTACCCACATTAAGTTAAACAATTGTGTTTATTAAGAGAATTTATAAAGAATGGAAATACAAGCCATAAGCATGAAGAAGAAATTTGCAATGGAGTTAATCAGTAAAGAAGTAATATCTTTAATATATAATCCTATTTATGGATAAGAAAAAAAGCACTCCTGCTGAAAACTAGTCAAATGACATGAACAGGCTTTCTATAGAAGAAAGATTATAAATAGCATGTCAACATATGGAAATGTGGCTTGCCTAATTAGTAATCATAAGTATATGAATAAAACCACAATGGTACCACTTCTAATCCACTTGATTAAAAAAATTATTTTAAGCAATTTTAATTAATAAAATAAAATTCAATAAATTTTTTATTTATTAAAGACATAAACTTATTAGTTACTGCAAAAAAATAAGGTCTCTCTCATTCTGTTGAGGTGAGTGTAAATTGGTAGAAAGAATTTGAAAAAGAACTTGTCCTACAGCAATGAAGTGCATACGCACAATACACTCTAAATCAACAATTACAATTCACCTCTCACACATTAGGACAGGGCTCCTTCCAGACAAACCATCTACCTCTGCATAAATAACATTTTATTAGAATACAGTCATGCCCATTCAAGTACATATTGTTTAGGATGACTTTTGTCCCAATAAGAAAAAGGTGAATAGTTGCAACAGAGACCACATGGTCTGCAAAGCCTAAATTATTTATTGTGAGGCCCTTTATAGAAAATTTGCCAGCCCTGTCCTCTAGGAACTGCTGTATGTAAGCAATCATAGTTGTGAAATGGAAAATTCATAGCACCATTGTTAGAAATAATGCAAACATTGGGGGACAACTCTAATATCAATCAAAATAGAGTGGACACAGTTTTATATTCTTATCATGACATAACATAGAGCACAGAAAATTAATATCTTCATATATACCTTCATATGTATGGCTCAGATAAATTGATAACAGTAAAATCAAGTCACAAAAGAATACTACTCACTAATATGACTCATTCTGTAAGAATTAATGAACATGTTAAAAGGAGCAATAGATTGTTTCAGTATGTCTGCTGCTGCTGCTGCTAAGTCACGTCAGTCGTGTCCGACTCTGTGCGACCCCATAGAAAGCAGTCCACCAGGCTCTGCCGTCCCTGGGATTCTCCAGGCAAGAACACTGGAGTGGGCTGCCATTTCCTTCTCCAATGCATGAAAGTGAAAAGTGAAAGTGAAGTCGCTCAGTCATGTCTGACTCATCACAACCCCATGGACTGCAGCCTACCAGGCTCCTCCATCCACGGGATTTTACAGGCAAGAGTACTGGATTGGGTTGCCATTGCCTTCTCCATGTATATAATATATAATATATATTAATATATATAAATTTTATAATTATATATATCATATATTTATATTATATGTATTATTATATATTATACATTATTATCTTATAGATTATATATAATATAGTATATATTATATATAATATAATGCATTATTTTACATTATATAATACATATAATTTATAACATAAATATAACATGAAATAAAGATATATATAATTATATATAATAGGATATAATATATATTAATATATATTATAACTATCTATGTAATTATATTATGTAGTTATATATTTCTATTAATATAATAATATTAATTTAATATAATATATATTATATATTACATGTGTATATATTATATATTTTTAAAATATTACATAATATGTATGTACATATATAATAACATATATAAGTTTATAATATATGTATATATTATATGATATGTAAATATATTTTTAATATATTTATATATATTTCTTTAAATATATGTATTATATATTATATGTATTATACATTGTGTATATAATATATGATATATTAAATATATATTTAATTAAATTTTTATTGTAAATTAGAAATATTAAATAAAATTATAAACATTTTATTTAATTTTAAAATTTATAATTTTAATTTTTATAATAATATATATTTATATATTATATTATATATTACATTTATTATAAAATATATTATATTATGTATTATATATTATATATATTATATTTTTATTTTTATATATAGCTAAACATCTATACATATTTATGTAACTCCTGGTGTTGGTGATGGACTGGGAGGCTTGGCGTGCTGCGGTTTATGGAGTCGCCAATAGTGGGACATGGCTGATCGAACTGAACTGACTGAACTGACTGAATGTACTTCAGTCTGTATAACAGATTCTAGGTCCATCCTATTGAACATAACTGCTGAGAGCAGAGTCGTTGCCAGCCTTGTTTACTGCATCTCTAGTATATTGGACACTGGCATTTTTTAGTAATAGTGAGTGTGTGTTGCTTAAGTGAATAAATTACAAATGCATAAATGATTTAAATGAGAGTGCTACCTGAAGGATGAAAAAGAAAAAGTATGATCTTCAGACCCTATGCCAGGTCAAGGCATTTTTAAAATCTATGTTTCCCCCCTACCTTATTGTTAACTGTGCCTTGAATCAGTTATATAGCTGTATATATTCATCTTTCCCCTCTCTCTTTCTTTGCTTCGGTCTGTCCAAGGGGATGTATAGCATCCTTTGACTAGACGAAACTATATGGATATTTTTTAATTTAATTGTTTTATGCCTAGCATATGGGATCTTAGTTGCCCCATGGGAATGGAATCAGGGCCCCTTGTAGTGGGAACATGGAATCTTAACCACTGACCTGCTAAAGAAGTCACCAAAACTATGCAGATTGATCCATGTAATAACATTACATATCAGAATTAAACATATCAGAATTAACATATCAACATCAACATATCAGAATTAAAAAAACGTCACACTATTTCGTAGTTATATTTTAGCTTTATAGTGTGTAGTCAGGAACCCTTGGCAGCTGGTAAGTTTAGAATCCTTGCAGCACAGCATCAGAGTGGGAATTTTGGAAGCTCAACACTTAACGTCTTCACCGAAGATTCACACCATCAGTGAGCTCTACAAAGCCCTGCCCTAGACACACTGGCTCCTTAACCAGTCAGTAGGTTTTCAATTGAGCAGCTATTTTTACTTGTTTATATTTTTTAAAGCCACTATTTTTAATACCGATTTCTCACTAAACAGAAGAAGTGTACATAATGCATTATTCTCTTTCTATTAATATTCTCAATATTTTAATACTTGACCCTAACAAAGCCCAGGAGAGGAAACAGCAAGCTGTGGTATGAAGTACCTGCCAGCTAAAAGAAACATAGTGGGTCAACCTCAGATTATATATAGGAGACCATGAAAGGAAAATAAGTCCATATACAACCAGCATCAAGCTGGGCCTGAATGCACATTAGTTCACTGAGGTCACACATCTATGAGATAAAACAGTTGGACACAACCGAGTGGCTAAGCACAGCACACACATAACCCCCAAACATCATGATTGTAAAGGAGTGCTATTTTGCCTAATGCAAAGCCATTTAGAAATAATTTCTTGCTCAATAAAGATGTTCTCCTTACAAAATTTAATGCACATCATTTTGGCCAAAGCAGCAGTGGAAGCTGATTACATGTCAGCTACATTAGACAGAGTGTCCTGCTTTATAATTGCTCTGTTGGCCTGAAAATCCTGGAGTAAGATTATGTGACAGCTGTTCCCCTGTTTCTCCATAAAATTGAGATGTTTGTTTCATAAAACAACCCTATGACCAAAGGTTGCCTTTAATAGGCAACTAATAGAGTTAATGAAATAAGGGAAATGGGAAACAATGACACAAAATGTATAACTCTCCTTGTTCTTGTCCTATGATTTTTATACCTTTATTTGGTAATAACTCTGTGTGTATAGCATGTATGTGGGCTTATATTTCTAGAAATATTCTCATATAATATGTATAAATGTATGAGGAAATGTATATATATAATATATATATTTTTACTTATATGACTTAATAGAAAAATGGGAAAAGCTCATAAGGAAAAATGATAGAATAAGGAATATAATCCACTATATGAACACTTTACTTGCCCTCTATAATAGTCAGAAAGTATATTTCTCTACAGTGCAAAACTATAACATACACTTTAAATCAATAAGTATACCATAAATCTAGACATTTAATTTTAATTAGCATCTAGAACAATATCTTACAAAATATTAAAAAAATATTTTGTAGCATTTTAAACATGCTGAAGTCTTCTCTCTCTCATTACTTCTCTACCATTTTATATTAACATGTATCATTGTATTTTAAAATTTTTATATAATTCCTATATTTTTATGTTTGTCCACTGATGAAGTATCTATTTCTCGTATTAAACCAAGTGTTTCAAAGGATAAGATAATCTCTTTCCCCATCTTTGCATTTCCAGCACCTGAAAAGTGTGTTTATGTCAATCTTTGGATCAAGAAAGAGTCGAGGCTGAGGACGCAATCATGGATACAGGTGATATTTAGTTGGATAAGATCATCTAAGGGCTCCATACTCAGTGGTTAGAGCACCAGTCTTATAAACCAGGGGTGCTGAGTTGATTCTACCTGGTGCCTCTTGTTCACCCCTGCTTTAGGGGTTTCCCTGGTGGCTCAGACTGTAAAGAATATGCCTGCAATGCAGGAGACCCGGATTCCATGTAGGCAGGAAAAGATTAATTGGTGGTATGAATTGGAATCAGCAAAGAAAACTGAACAAAAATCTTTCAATCCTTCCATAAAGAGGTCTATAGAGGGATGTTGTTGAAGCTAAGTGAAAGTACTTCCGCTTGTTATATGTAGAAATCTTTGCATGTTCTATAAAAATACTTTCATTTTCATGATACACACCAATGAACACATCACAGCTTTACATAATTGTCATGGCATGAACTATAAATCCATCTTTCACTTTATCCTACAGAATCTGAATAGGATGCAAGTGCTTGAAACTGATATAATTATTAGCATAACCTTAAATTTATTCCATATAATAAAAATAATAAACCAATCAAATTTTACATCATAGTGACATAAACTGCAAGTTGGGAGACTACAGACTGTAGCTACCATGCATGAGCCAGTTCAGCAAATATATTTCGAGAATTTTATAGTAAAATGGAGCAGACTCAGAATTTTAAGTGTAGTGATAATATGACAACACTTTTTGTATTTTAAAAATATTATAAACCTAAGATAACACATAATGGCTTTTGAACTAAAATGTTTTGATTGACTTTACAGTTATGTATAAAAATACAAATGTGCTGAAATCACAGAAAATGACATCAAAAGGCTTCTATGTAAATACCTCAAAAACCATCTTGCAGGACTTCCTCATGTTTTGGAAAATTATTGTCTTGACCTGTTTTAATCCACAAATATTCTAAAAAGATCTCTATAAATTTTGAGACTCTAAATCAAATACTACCATGAAATTTACTATTTTTATCTACAACAAGCTAAATTGTTTGTCAAAGAGTAATGAAAATATTAAACCAAAAAACTAAATATCAAATTATATTAACATATTCATAGTAATTTAGATATAATAGAAATATGTGTCACTCATTTTTAAGGAAAATTGCAGCATTAAAAATAAAAAGCAGAATACATTTAATATTTTCATATTTTTACTCTTCAATAGAATATAAGGATTGGTATAATAATTCTCAAAATCTGACATAGATAAAAAGCAGAGGAAGTCTACTTATGGTGAAGAACCCCCAACCATCACCTCTATCTCTATCACAAGCATATTGGGTATTAAAAAAGAAAGCTAAAAAACTTTTTATTCTGAAAAACGAAACAAAAAAAATGCAATTGACCACTTCATGAGGCTACAGGTAATATATATATGAAATATAATCTCTGTACATGGTGTTGAGTTCTTCAGACAGCCAGAACAGTAGGTGTTTATACATGAAAGAGAGACAGCATTGAAGAATTGTCTCATGCAATTATGGAGGCAGGCAGATTTGAGATCTTCAAGGCAGACTGAAGCCTAAAGACCCAGGGAAGAGCAATGCTCAAGTTTGAGTCTAAAGCAGTCTGGGTACAGAATTCCTTCTTCCTTGGTGACCTCATCTTTTCTCTAAGACCATCAGCTAATCAAATGAGACTCATCCAGGTTATGGTGGGAATCGTCTTTACTCAGATTCTACAGATTTAAATGTTAATCACATCTGCAAAATATTTTCATAGCTGTATTTAAACTGATGTTTACCAAACAACTGGGTACCATAGCCTAGTCAAGTTGACATATAAAACTCCATTACACATGGAAAGATAATAAGTGAAGCAGATAGAGCTTAGAGACTACACTTTGAACTAAACCTTTGCAACAAAATCTGCAATATTGCCAATATCACTATAGATGGGTAAACACAAATATAAACATGTAACTTAACTTTGGCCTGAGAAACTTAGGACGATAGATGAAATTGAAACCAAAATAGTAGCCTTAAGAAGTATAATCTGGAACACAAAAAAATGCACATTAAAGATGAATCTACAAAATACATCCAAAAATATATAATGAAACTTGATATTAAGAGAGCTAACAAATAAAAAATTTGAGACAAATCTGTTTAGAATTCTAAGCAAGACAACCTTAAAAGAGCTATCCAATGAATATATATGTATCCTCAAGGTGATAACAAATATAGTTAATTGAAAATGCAAATAATTATGAAAAAATCCCAAAGTGACATAAGCCAGTAGCAATGAAGATGGACAAATTAAAAATACTAGAAATACAGCCTTCAAAACAGTGTAATATTGGTAAGAGAAGAGACAAATAGATCAATGAAACAGAATAAAGAGTCCAGAAGTAAACTTACACAAATATAGTGCATTGATATTTAACAAAGAAGCAAAAGTAATATAACAAATTGTGCTGGACAACTGTATATACACATGTAAATAAATTTTAAAAAATCTATACAGAACTTACACCCTTTAGGAAGATTAACTCAAAATGAATCATAGACCTAAATATAAAATGCAAATCTGTGAAACTGTTAGAAGATAATATAGCAGAAAATCTAGATAACCTTGCATTTGCAAAACCTTTTTAGTTACAACACCACAAGCATAATCCATGAAGAATTGCTTAGCTGGACTTCATTAAAATGAAAAATTTCTGTTCCGCAAAAACACTGTCAATGGGGAAATAAACTCTAGACTAGAAGAAAACATTTACAAACCACAAGCAACAAGGAATTTATCCAAAATATTTAAAGAACTCTTAACTTTCAAAAGTAAGCAAACATACAATTTAAAAATGGGACAAATATCTTAATGGACACTTCACCAGAGAAGATGTACAGATGGCAAACAAGCTTGTGAAAACATACACCACATTATATGTCATTAAGGAATTTGAAATTCAAACAGTAATGAGTACCACTACATGCCTATTAAAATAACCAAAATTCAAAACACTGACAATACCAAATGCTGGTGAGGATGTAGAGCAACAGGAATTTTCATTTATTGCTGGTAAGAATACAAAATGATGCAACCACCTTGTTAGACAGTTGGGCAGATTCTTAGAAAAGTAAATATTTTCTTACCATACAGTTCAGCAATCATGCCTCTTGGGTTAAAAGTTTATGTTGACACAAAAACCCACACAGATCTTTATAGCAGCTGTATTCATAATTGTCAGAACATAGATGCAAACAAAGATGGCTTTCCAAAGACAAATGCATAAACTTTGATACATCCAGAAATGAAATATTATTCAGAGCCAAAAATGATTCAACTATCAAGCTGTGAAAAAACATGGAATAATCATGAATGCATCTTGCTAAAGGAGATAAGCCAAACTGAAAAGAGTGGATATTTTATTTCCAACTATATGACCTACTGGAAAAGGCAAAACTACAGAGGTAATAACAAGATCAGTGGTCACCAGGCATTAGTGGGGAGAGAGAAATAGGTGAGGCACAGAGGATTTTTAGGGCAGCTAAACAACTCTGTATGATACTATAATGGTGCCTACACATCACTGTGCATTTGCTCAAATCTATAGAATGTGCAATGCCAAGAGTGAACTCTAATGTAAACTATGGGCCCTAAATGAAAATGATATATTCAAGTAGGATCATGGATTGTAACTAATGTACCACTTTGGGTAAGGAGTTATACTCTTCTCTCAATTTTGCTTTAACTTAAAACTGTTCTGAAAATAAAATCCACCTGAAAAATTCTAGAAATAAAAAGAAGTCATTGAGACAAACGTGTCACACAGTAGAATGAATTTTAAATCAATTAAGATAAAATTGACTAATTAAAATACATTAATGAGAAGTCACACAAAACAAAATTTGTACAAAGATTCTAAAAAATATGAAAAACACTCCCATAAGACATAGAAGCTAGATTAGATGGCTCCTATATATGCCTATAATGAATTCCAGAACAGAAAATGTTTGATTTGAACTAATATTCTATGCATTAAAGCTGGTATTTTATCAGAAGAAAAATGTAAACAGTCAATATTACTCAGATTGAAAGCAAACTCTTGCATCCTGAATAACCAAATTCAATTCATACAAATATTAAATTCATACAAATATAAATTCACTTATGGAAAAAAATGAATAAATCAAACATGATGAAATAGAAAAAGGAAGGAAGTAAAGGATTAAAGTAAAAGAATAGCCTTATAAATAAAAATACAAAATAAAGTAGTAGAAACAAAGCTCCGTTTTAGTTGGATGATAAATGTGGATTTAATTATAAGACTGTCAAAAAGGATAAATTTTAGATGAAAGTGGAAAAGTTTTTTCTAAAGTCATTGTACCACAATAAAGATTAGTTTTGTACTTATGGTTTTACTCCTTAAAGTAAGCCATGACATGACATTGAACCATTTGGATACTTAAGTGTTAGTAAGATTTGGAACATAAAAATTTACCATATTTAAGCATTAATTTAGTTCCATTAATTAATAACATAGTTATCATATTTTTCCATAAAAGTAAATACAGTTACAGTAGTTATCATCAGAGATATTGGTGTCTGACTGGGTTTGAATCCCTTTTCTCTCATTCACACACTGTTAAGGCACATTACTTACCCTCTATGTTTTCCATTTTCTTTTAAAATAACAGTATCCACTTCACAGGGTAATTATTAGTGTGAACTAGGTTGAGATAGACAAAGTGCTTAACAATGGCTGAATGTGATAGACCTTCTGTAGTAGCTCTTATAGTATAAATTCCACTACATATGAATGCACTCTGTTCTGAGAGTGTGTTTGTAAGCCCACTTTGTTCATAAGTCCAACAGAGTTAACCTAGGTACTCATCTAACCCAATCAGTTATATAGTACTGTACTGTAATAGGCATATAATACTTTTCACACATACATATTACTGTACTGTAATAGGTATATATTACATATATAATATATATATGCATAATAATACATAAAAAAAGAAAAACAGAAAATAGAGAACATTTTAATCTTACAGTACAGTATCATGAAAGGTACAGTCGTGCAGTACACCAGCTGGCATATAGGGACATGTTCTCATCTTTGAAGTGTCACAACTTGAAGGTTCAAATGTAGGGAACTTACTGTAGTATCCTCCAAGATAACATTCCTTAGAGAAAATACTACATCCTTCCTAACTTAACATATCATTAACCAAACAGCAAACCATGTTTGCCAATAAAGTCATCTTCTTCTCTCTCTCTCTCTTTTTTTTACATATATTAGCATTTTAGAGTGACAAGCCAAAACATTGAGACAGTAATTAAGTTTTGGAAAAAGAGACTGTTTTATATCAGCTATTATCTCTTCAAATATTTTCTCAGATCCTTTTCCTCTCCTCCTTCTGGGACTCATAATATGAATTTGGTGTATTTAATGTTGTCCCAGAGGTCTCTTAGGTTGTCTTCATTTCTTTTCTTTTCTTTTTTTTCTTTTCTATCTTCTGTTCTGTGACAGTAATATCAACCATTCTATTCTCCAGGTCATTTATCTGTTCTTCTGCTCAGTTATTCTGTAACTGATTCCTTATACTATATTATCCATCTCTGTTTGTTTGTTCCTTAGTTCTTGTAGGTCTTTGGTAAACATTTCTTGCTTCCTCTGCATTATTTTCCCAAGATCCTAGATAATCTTCACTATCATTATTCTGAATTATTTTTCTGAAAGGCTGCCTATCTCCACTTCACGTTATTATTTTTCTAGGGTTTTATCTTGTCTTCACCTGGGACATAAGTTTCTGCTTTTTCATGCTGATTATCTTCTGTAATATGGTTTACATTTTAGTAGCTGTGGGACTCTTATTCTTCTTGTCTCTTCTGTGTGTCCTCTGATGGAGGACCTGATGGAAGGAACTGGCAGTGGGAAAAACTGGGTCTTGCTCTGGTGGGCAGGGCCTTGCTCAGTAAGGCTTTAATCCAATTATCTCCCTCCCTGTTAATTGTTTGGCCTGAGGCAACCCAGTCCTTGATTCATTAACTTATATGCAGAGCACATCATGAAAAATGTACTGGGCTGGAGGAAGCACAAGCTGGAATCAAGATTGCCAGGAGAAATATCAATCACCTCAGATATGCCGATGACACCACCCTTATGGCAGAAAGTGAAGAACGAAAGAGCCTCTTGATGAAAGTGAAAGAGGAGAGTGAAAAAGTTGGCTTAAAGCTCAACATTCAGAAAACTAAGATCATGGCATCTGGTCCCATCACTTCATGGGAAATAGATGGCGAAACAGTGGAAACAGTGTCAGACTTTATTTTGGGGGCTCAAAAATCACTGCAGATGGTGACTGCAGCCATGAAATTAAAAGATGCTTCCTCCTTGGAAGAAAAGTTATGACCATTAAAAAGCAGAGAGATTACTTTGCTAACAAAGGTCCATCTAGTCAAGGCTATGGTTTTTCCAGTGGTCATGTATTGATGTGAGAGTTGGACTATAAAGAAAGCTGAGCACCAAAGAATTGATGCTTTTGAACTGTGGTGTTGGAGAAGACTCTTGAGAGTCCCTTGGACTGCAAGGAGATCCAACCAGTCTATCCTGAAAGAGATCAGTCCTGGGTGTTCATTGGAAGGACTGATGTTGAAGCTGAAACTCTAGTACTTTGGCCACCTCATGCGAGAGTTGACTCATTGGAAAAGACCCTGATGCTGGGAGGGATTGGGGGCAGGAGGAGAAGGGGACGACAGAGGATGAGATGGTTGGATGGCATCACCGACTCAACGGACATGAGTTTGGGTGGACTCTGGGAGTTGGTGATGGACAGGAAGGCTTGGTGTGCTGCAGTTCATGGGGTCACGAAGAGTCAGACACGATTGAGTGATTAAACTGAACTGTGGTGTATGGGCTCTGAGATAACATTAATGGCAACTTCAGAGAAGGTTTATGCCAAGAGAGACCTTTCCCAATTTTGGTGCTCTCCTAGGAGGAAATGAGCTCACAGCCTTCAACTCCACCATCTTGAATTGGAAGTAGGTACTGTTTTTAAAACCATATTTTTAAACAATTTTTATCATTAGTTTAAGAAAAATATATATTTGATATATGTATTTAATATATATTTGTAATAAATGTATATCAAATATTTATTTTCCTTAAATTAATGATAAAATTGTTATGTATGTGTATATATACACACACACACATATATTTAGGTATATATATAAAAAACTGTTGAAGAAATTACCTGAACATGTTATGTAACATGTTTGAAGGGGATTAGAACTGTAAGTAGTGCCTAGTACCTCCATCCCTGACCTTGGGAAAGTTATTTACCATCTCTTGGTCTTGGTTTCCTCAGCTGCAAAATGTGTCTGATTTAATAATTTTTAAGACAGTGGATGTAAACTGCCAAATTATAGACACTTAGTGTTTTCCTTTCTCTAGGACAAGTAAATTTAAATTTCTGAGACGCTTAGGAAATATTGGTATGTGCAAAAATAAGTTTATTAACTAATCCATTATAGCTTTTTGCTTTTTCACTCCTACTGCTATTACTCTCATTGAGACAATGCTCTTTTCTGCCTGGGCTATTACAATAGACATGAAATTCCAGTGTTCACAATGGCCTTCCGATGTCATGTTTCTCTCATCTGTAATTAAATTCCCAAGGACTGCTTTAAGGGATATTATCTTGAAATATAACTCCAAATAATATACTTCTTGGTGATTCCTCTAGGTTTACAGGATGTCAGAACCTTTTGTCTATATTTAAGACCTTCATATCCTGACCATGACTAATCTTTCCATCTTCATTTACATATACTTTCTATCATGCACTGAAGACTCACTCTCACATCTCAGCTTCTGCTCATTGCAGAAATATGTTTGAAGTGCACTCCTTCCTTACAAAATGAAAGCTTACCCCTTTTCCAGGCCTACTTAAAATACTAAGTCTACTGAAAAATTTTCCTTAAAACCATTCTCAAACACAACAACAGTACTCTTCAATCCACATACCCATACCTCTCATGACAAATGGAAACTTTTCGTTTTGAATTAAAGTTATGTTTTATACATGTAAAAGGCTCTTTCTAGTTTCCCACCAATTTTCCTTCCAAACTGAAGGCTGTTGACTTCTTGAAACAACAACATTTTTTCTTTACATTTGTTGCATACAGTGTATTGTCTGACATGTGTACTTTTTAATGTTAGATTGAACTCTCTGCTTTAAGAGGGTATATTTTGCTCTCAAAGTCTTTGTCTAAATGTACAATGGAAATTCCTTTGCTATAAATTAACTTTGTATAGTAATCTACAGTGATATATTTAGGATTTATTCATTGTTTTGTTACAATTTATATAATCTATATTATAATGTTCTTGATCCTACAGTGGAAGTGGAGACTTTTACCCTCAGGCAGAGACCTAATTTTGTTTGCCTCAAGAAAATTAAATCAGAAGTTAACATATAAGAAAGTAATATGTGTCAATAATGTGACTAATATATATATACATATGAAATTTTATATGTGAGATAGATGAAATGCAATATTTATCACCTCTATTTAAATAAGGTGACTATCTATTTTTGCATATATGGACAAATAGATATTCTGTTTAAAATGTGGCTACTCTTACCTAACATAAAATAGCAGGATCAAAAGAGCTCTGTGAAGCATATATATTACAGTCAACAGTTGCTAATTATCCTGTTCTTTTTTGGGAGGAGCAATCTGTGAGGCATGCAGGATTGTTCCCCTACCATGGATGGAAGCCAGGCCCCTTGCAGTGGAAGATTGAAGTCTTAACTCCTGGACCTCCAAGGTAATCCTGATGCTAATTATTGTTCTAATGAAAGCAATTACATCTAACTCTTAGTGACCTCTGAATAAAGTTCTCTCTAAATGAAACTCTCCTCTTTAGGTTATTTTTCTAAAAAGTAAAGATTCATGGTTGAACTTTCCCCAAACTTTATATTTAAATTATACTTATGATACTCAAATGGTATAGAAAATATGATGATCTTAACAGTCATAAGTTTTCCTTATCCAGTAGAATGTATACCTAGTAAAAAGTAACTTTTAGGACTTAAAAAAATGCTTAATTATGCTGGAGATGATCTGACAATTTTGTATGGCCTTTCTAAATTCAAAATTTTTCACTTACCACTGGACAATATTCCTTAAGAAATTCTTGATAGCATACTAATCAGACAACTAGATGTGACTTTTAAAATAGAACTTAGACATTTAGTTACGCAAATGATTCATTACATAATCTTTGATAACAGCAGGGAGGTCATTTAGGCAGTAGCAATACATATAACCACTTCACTCTATCTTACATCTATGCTTGAATTTACACCTTTACATTCAGTATTCTCCCCACATTGTTTATTATTTTGAGGTGAGGATTCAAGCCCTTTCAAAACTAGGTCAGCAGAAAACTTCTGCTTCTGGCTAACAAAAGTAGTGTTTAGCCAAATAATTCTTCCATGGGAATGATCTAGAAATCTAGAAAAATTGCAAATGTATTTATTTACTAATTTGATGGTTTGATAATTTCTATTTTATTTAAAGGCAGCAGAGTGTTGCTGAGATAATTATGAAAGGCTACATTTTATAGAGGGTGAGTGTGGAGAGATGAGCAGATGTCAGCCATTTCTTCTTTTAGGATATTTCTGTTTCTAGGTATTTGGAAAGAGGCTGTTGTAGGCACAGGGCTTGAGAAAAGGATGACAGTTGAGCATCAAAGAAGATCAGCAAATATTTTGAATTTTTGTGCAACTGAAAACGTGAAATTTGAAGATGAGAATGTACAAGATTCTGGTAGAAAGAAAGGTTAAAGAACTGAGCATAAATGCAGATGATTTTTTCAATCAAGATATTTTCAAATTATAAACAATGTAAGTAAGAAGTAAGAAAGTGAGTCAAAACTTTCTGAAAAACATAATAGAATTTTCTCTTGTCTCAATGTGCTAAATGGACAAAGATTATATGGTTCAGACCCTAGTGGGAGGCCAACTCAGTGAATATATCAGTGATTTGGAATCACTGGAGGGATATGAGGAGAAGTGGGTGGTGAGTGTAAAACACAAAAGACATATTATTACTGCAACTGTAGCTTATCTCAAAATCACCAAGTTCATAATTAGATTCAGTTCATCAGTTCCTCAGCTAGGAATACAGATTTGGGATAAAGCTCTGATAGAAGGCACAATTTAGAACACATACTCTTCAAACGATGTCAATATTTACTGAAATTACTAGAGTTGCCAAAAGATAGGACCAAATGACCAAAATATAAGAGAAAACTCAGTCAATAGAAGTAAGATAAGAATTTTAAAGTGTCTAGGTTTAATATCTGTAATTAAATACAGGAAGAGGTAGAAAAAAAAAGAATAATACCAGAGAATCTGTACAATTTTAAGTGAAGTACAGTGTTTACCATAGCTTCTTCCAAGGTTTTATGTGTGTATATAACACAAGCTCAAACTACATTGAAGCTACTATATAGAAAAATCATAGTTTTAAAATATAATGTTATGAGTTGTATCTCTCTTGAATTCTTGAAGTGCTAATTGGGGAAATTTAGAATAAACATTGAACACTACTGGAACATGTTTTTACCAGGGAAATTTGACTCAATAAATGTTTAAAATAAAATGTAGCAAAGATCTTCATTGGAGATAATCTTTCCCTTAGGCTGATACTTTCTAGTAGAAAAAATATATATATGGTAACTCTTGGACTCTCTTTATTCCATATTAACTGCTTAAAGGAAAGAGTGGACTTTATGGTTGGCAACTGTAGTAGGAAGGATTCTAAGATGGCTCCCAAAATTCCCAGACCTTGGTGTTAACATGCTACATAATCCCTTTTCTTTGTTTGTAGGAAGAATTGATTGATGGAAATCACTCCCATGATGATGTTACACTGAATGACAAAGGTGAATGCATTTTGCAGATAAAAGCAGTCTTTAATCAGTTTGACATTGAATTAATCAGAAGAAAAAGTTATTCTAGGTGGGCCTACCAGGTGAATCCTTAAAAGACTGTTTAGGCTCTTGTTGAGATCAGAGAGATGCTCCATCTGGACCTGAATAAAAAAGCTGCCATGTGTTCAAGAAATGAGCTCTATCCATAGTCACATGAGCTTAGGAGAGGACCCTGAGCCTCACCCCTGCCCAATGTGAATTTGTAGGATGTGATTCCCTGCACCCAGTACCCATAATAGACATGCCTGGTCTTCTGACACATGTGTGAGGTAATACGTGAGTGTTGGTTTAAACCAGTAAGTCTGTATTGATTTCTACGCAATGATAGACAGTTAACACAGTAAGTTTAGGATAATTCTGTAAGAAAACATTGCTCAATATTTTATTCTTTGAGAGCTTTCTGATCACAAGTTGCATTGGGACAATTCTCTCATGGAAATCCTATAATTTTTCCAGTTGTGCTTCTAATTAGGTTAGTTAATAAACCAAAACCAGGGATAAATAGTAACAAATTCCCTTCACACATATGTAAAATCATGCTCTTCACTCAGCTTTATTAACAGTAAAATTAAAGTTTAGATTTCAGTCAATCTAAATCCTGAATCTCTTTCTCAGATCTGAATTAGTTTGGAGAAAAGAAAAACACATTTCTTATAAACCCCCAAATCTACATTTTCCCTTGTTGTAGAATAATAATGCATTACCAACATTACACATCATTACTGCTAAACACGGCAACTGAAAGAGAAATGAAACAACCAGAAAGCAAAGTACATCACGGGGAGAGCGGCATGTCTCTAACAAAATCTATAACAGTTCAATGTAATCATAGAAACAACCACCCCTGGGATTCATTATTTTCTTCCTGATGTTAAATGGGCTGAAAATTTAATTTTTCTTCTTAAATGCACAATTACAAAGATGGTCACAGTAGAAGAATAATCTTTACAAATAGGCGTCCTTGAATGACGTTGGAGTTGTTGCTTCATATGAATTTGCATAACTGGCAGTTTTGAGTTTCCTAAACCTCTTTGGCAGAAATAGTGCTCCAATTGTTTTTTTCCAGAAACAAGATGACAATGTTCTTAAATAAAATTGTCATTAAATTTTCTTTTGAATTATGACTGTATGATTAAATAAATATTGTCTGCTGAAACTGGCTGTAAAGATAAATCTTTCATGACAGTTCACGTATTTCATATGCAAATGTTTTGGCTCCTTTTTATATTGGAAGGATGGAAGAAAATATTTGATATCTATTTAATTTGAATGTACTATCAGATCAGATGCATAAGTTTCTGAAGTCAAATAGCTATTTTATTGTATCATGTTATTAAAATGGCACATTTTATACTGAGGACTATTCAGTGATATATGCTGACTTTTGTATGCATGATGTACTATCAGAAAGAAATACATCTTATTAAATATAAATTATTGAAGAGAAATGTGAAGTTTTTACAACATGTCTACATGAACTTTTCACACACACACACACACACACACACACATATATATGAGTTTCCAAATTTTCATCTGAATTTCTCTTCACAATTAAATTATCATACATTTTACCACAATATCCTTGCATTCCTTAAAATACTTCAGAAATATATATTAGTTCTTTTAATAAAACATCTCTGTTTAGATTATTTTGAATTCAACTTCACCTGATTTACTATGTGCATACTTTGCTTAATATCATAATTTATTACCTCAATTAAAAATAAATTTCACTTGTTTAAAGATTCAGAGGATTGATAGGACTTATTTTTCTACAAACTATAAGGTTTAGGTCTACTCATTATTTAAAAGTAAAAGTACACTGGATGAGAAATAATGTAAATACTTGTACTTTAGAAATATGTGAATGATTTCTCATTCCCTACAGATTAGTTCAGAAACACCATACTTTCCTGTTTTGTTAATATCCATTGCCTCCCTTCATTGACAGAGTGGCAATGGGTTCTGATGTCATTTGTGCAAATTAATAAACAGTCTTTTCTGAAAACCCTCACTCTTCTTTAAATGTGTAATTTTGTTATTACCTTATTTCATGGTGGGCCTACTTTGCATATGCCCCCAAATCCCCTTTTGTGTGAGCTAGTAGCCCCCTTCTTAATTACTATTGTGATTATTGCTTTTTAAAAAGTGCACCAATAAATAAGTGCACCTCTTATAAAATATTATTGCTTTTTATATCTCTGGAACTAAAAGCAAATGATTCCAAAAACACAACACAGGGGAAAAAAATTGAATTCTTAGAATTAAATCTCTGACAGAAAGAATGACTAAGATAATAAAAGGTCAGAGATGCAGAGATAAGAAAAACTCACAATTAAAAGATAGAAAGTAGAAGGAGGGGGTGAAAGAAAGAGGTGGTAGATGAACGAGCTCAAATGATAACATTGTGCCCTGTGATAGAAGATAAAATCAAAGAAAGACCGTAAATCCATGTGAATGCTGAGAAGTGTGAAAAAAAAGACATTAAATTAATAACAAACAAAATGACTCCAGTGAATTTGAAAAAAAGAAAAGAACAGCATTTACTGAAAATTGGTAGACTAGAAAGCTACATTCTATAGAGACCGAACAAGTATGTAATCTATTATCTCAAAGTTGGTCTCTACCTATGACTTGCCCATGAGTGTCTAGGAGTCTCCAGCAGAGGTGTGGTTCCCTGTGGCCTGCTGCAGGGTTGGGACAATGAGTGTAGCAGTGCCTGCATGGGACCTTTGGAAGGAGGTCGCCATTGTCTTCATTACCTCCATCATAGATTGGCACCAGGTAAATAAAAGAGAGGGAACACAGCCCCACACATCAACAGAAAATTGGATTAAACATTTACTGAGCATGGGCCCAACCATTAGAACAAGATCCAGTTTCCCCCTCAGTCAGTCTCTCCTATCAGGAAGCTTCCATAAGCCTCTTATCCTTCTCCATCAGAGGGCAGGCAGACTGAAAACCACAATCACAGGAAACTAACCAGTCTGATCACGTGGACCACAGCCTTGACTAACTCAATGAAAGTATGAGCCATGCCATGTAGAGCCACCCAAGACATATGAGTCATGGTGGAGAGTTCTGACAAAACGTGATCAAATGGAGAAGGGAATGACAAACCACTTCCGTATTCTTGCCTTGAGAAGCCCATGACAGTATGAAAAGACAAAAAGATAGGGCACTGAAAGATGAACTCCCCAGGTAGGGAGGTGCCCAATATGCTACTGGAGATCAGTGGAGAAATAACTCCAGAAAGAATGAAGGGATGGAGTCAAAGCAAAAACACCCACTTGTGAATGTGACTGGTGATGGAAGTAAAGTCTGTAAAGAGCAATATTGCATAGGAACCTGGAATGTTATGTCCGTGAATCAAGGCAAATTGGAAGTGGTCAAACAGGAAATGGCAAGAGTGAATGTTGACATTTTAGGAATCAGCGAACTAAAATGGACTGGAATGGGTGAATTTAACTCAGATGACCATTATATCTACTACTGTGAGCAAGAATCCCTTAGAAAAAAAGGAGCAGCCATCAGAATTAACAAAAAAGTCTGAAATGCAGTACTTGGGTGCAATCTCAAAAACAACAGGATGATCTCTGTTCATTTCCAGGGCAAACCATTCAATATTACAGCAATCCAAGTCTATGGCCTGACCAAGAATGCTGAAGAAGCTGAAGTTGAACAGTTCTATGAAGACCTACAAGACCTTCTAGAACTAATACCCAAAAAGATGTTCTTTTCATCATAGGGGACTGGAATGCAAAAGTAGGAAGTCAAGAAATACCAGGGGTAAGAGGAAAATGTGGCTTTGGAGTACAGAATAAAGCAGGGCAAACGGTAATAGAGTTTTGCCAAGAGAATGCACTGGCTAGAGCAAACAATGCAGAAGACTCTACACATGGACATCACCAGATGGCCAACATTGAAATCAGACTGATTATATCCTTTGCAGCCAAAGAAGGAGAAGCTCTACACAGTCAGCAAAAATAAGACTGGGAGCTGACTGCGGCTCAGGTTATAAACTCCTTAGAGCAAAATTCAGACTTAAAATGAAGAAAGTACGGAAAACAACTAGACCATTCAGGTATGACCTAAATCAAATCACTTACGATTATACAGTGGAATTAACAAATAGATTTAACGGATTAGATCTGATAGAGTGCCTGAAGAACTATGGATGGAGGTTCGTGACATTGTACAGGAGACAGGTATCAAGACCATTCCCAAGAAAAAGAAATGAAAAAGGGCAAAATGGCTGCCTGAGGAGGCCTTAAAAATAGCTGTGAAAAGAAGAGAATTGAAAGGCAAAGGAGAAAAGAAAAGATATACCTATTTGAATACAGAGTTCCAAGAATAGCAAGGAGAGATAAGAAAGCCTTCCACAGTGATCAGTGCAGAGATAGAGGAAAACAATAGAATGGGAAAGACTAGAGATCTCTTCAAGAAAATTAGAGATACCAAGGTAATGCAATGCAAATACTTTGCATATCATGTAAAGATGGGCTCAATAAAGGACAGAAATGGTATGGACCTAACAGAAATAGAAGATAGGAGGAAGAGGTGGCAAAAAAACATAGAAGAACTGTACAAAAAAGATCTTCACGACCCAGATAATAACAATGATGTGATCACTCACCTAGAGCCAGACATCCTGGAATAGGAAGTCAAGTAGGCCTTAGAAAGCATCACTATGAACAAAGCTAATGGAGGTGATGGAATTCCAGTTGAGCTATTTCAAATCCTGAAAGATGATGCTGTGAAGGTGCTGCACTCAATATGCCAGCAAATTTGGAAAACTCAGCAGTGGCCACAGGACTGGAAAGGGTCAGTTTTCATTCCAATCCCAAAGAAAGGCAATCCCAAAGAATGCTCAAACTACCACACAATTGCACTCATCTCACATGCTAGTAAAGTAATGCTCAAAATTCTCCAAGCCAGGCTTCAGCAATGCATGAACCATGAACTTCCAGATTTCAAGCTTGTTTTAGGAAAGACAGAGGAACCAGAGATCAAATTGCCAACATCTCTTGGATCATTGAAAAAGCAAGAGAGTTCCAGTAAAACATCTACTTCTGCTTTATTGACTATGCCAAAGCGTTTGATTGTGTGGATCATAAAAAACTGTGTAAAGTTCTGAAAGAGATGGGAATACCAGGTCACCTGATTTGCCTCCTGAGAAATCTGTATGCTTGTCAGGAAGCAACAGTTAGAACTGGACATGAACTAGAGACTGGTTCCAAATCGGGTAAGAAGGCCTCCAAGGCTGTATACTGTCACGCTGCTTTTTCTTAACTTATATGCAGAGTACATCATGAGAAATGTTGGACTTGTTTCAAGCTGGAATCAAGATATCCAGGAGAAATATCAATAACCTCAAACACGCAAATGACACCACCCTTATGGCAGAAGTTGAAGAAAAATTAAAGAGCATCTTGATGAAAGTGAAAGAGAAGAGTGAAAAAGTTGATTTTTCAGAAAACTAAGATCATGGCATCTGGTCCCATCACTTCATGACAAATAAATGGTTAAACAGTGGAAACAGTGGCTGATTTTATTTGGGGGGGGGGGGCGCTCCAAAATCACTGCAGATGGTGATTGCAGCCATGAAATTGAAAAATATTTGCTCCTTGGTAGAAAAGCTATGACTAACCGAGACAGCTTAATAAAAAGCAGAGACATTACTATGCCAACAAATGTCCATCTAGTCAAAGCTATGTTTTTTCCAGTAGTCATGTATGGATGTGAGAGTTGGACTATAAAGAAAGCTGAGCGCTGAAGAATTGATGCTTTTGAACTATGGTGTGGAGAAGACTCTTGAGAGTCCCTTGGACTGCAAGGAGATTCAACCGGTCCATCTTAAAGGAAACCAGTTCTGGGTGTTCATTGGAAGGACTGATACTGAAGATGAAACTGCAATACTTTGGCCACCTGATGTAAAGAAATGACTCATTTGAAATGACCCTGATGCTAGGAAAGTTTGAAGGTGGAGGAGAAGGGGATGACAGAGAATGAGATGGCTGGGTGGAATCTCTGACTCATTGGACATGAGTTTGAGTAAACTCCAGGAGTTGGTGATGGACAGGGAGGCCTGGCGTACTGCACTCCTTGGGGTCTCAAAGAGTCAGACATAACTTAGCAACTGTACTGAAATAGAACGATGAAGAAACATTTCCTTAATGCACAACACAGAGAACATTGCCACTATTTTCTAGTAACTTTTTATGGACTATAATGTGCAAAAATATCAAGTCACTCTGGTGCACATCCAAAACTAGTAAAGTATACTATACTTCAACCAAAAAGAAAAAAAAGAGAGAGGAACACCTCCTTTCCTGCTTCAGAGTGATTTACTGAGTAACTGTCAGGAGAAGATCAGTCTACCATAGAGAAGGGTAAAGGGAAATGACCATCTCCTATTTTGTTACAAATGTGCAAAACCTGCATATGAGGGTGAACAAACACTGAGAAATTCCCCTACCAGGCTTCATACTAACCACAAGGTAACTGCAGCCCAGGAACACGAACACTCTTGTACTCTGAAAATAACTATATTAAAAGAAAAACTCTAAAACAGTTTAGTCACTGAGTAGATTGACTCAATCCTTATATTAACAATCTGATGGAAGATAAGATATGATCATTTCCAAACAGAAATACAATACACCTACGTCTCTGGGGTTTTGTTTGTTTGTTTGTTTGTTTGTTGTTTTTGTTTTTCTTTGCACAGTGTTTAAAATTCAAGTAAAAATTTCAGGATTTATAAAAAAACAAGATGACAAAAATCAGATTAATGATAAAAAATAAAGTCAGCTGAGACCCAGAGATGTGCAGAATGCTAGGACTATAAGAATTATGACTTTTAAAAAATAACTATATTCAATATATTAAATGTTTCAGTGAAAAAATTAAATAGCAAGCATGAGCAAATGCAATTTTTGCAGATAAATAGAACCCATAAAAAGAAGACAAACAAAAACACAATATGAAAAATCTCTTAATGAGTTTATAAAGAAAATGAACACAGCAGAGGAAATAATCACTGAACTTGAAGAGGGAAATATGTGTAGTACCCAAAATGTAATGCAACATATAATGCAAACAAACAGAACAGAGCATTCAAGGGCTGGAAGAATATATCTAAAAGTTTACATATGTGTTACTGGACTGTAGCAAGGATAAAATAAAGAATTGATCAGAAGAACTACTTGAGTTGAAAATAGCCAAGAATTTCCAAAGTAAATCAAAGTCCACAAATCTACTTAAACCTCAGTTCAAATCAGCCGCTCAGTAATGTCCGACCCTTTCTGACCCCATGAATTGCAGCATGCCAGGCCTCCCTGTCCACCACAAACTCCTGGAGTTTACTTAAACTCATGTCCATCAAGTTGGTGATGCCATCCAGCCGTCTCATCCTCTATAGCTCCCTTCCCCTTCCCCCAATCCCTCCCAGCATCAGGGTCTTTTCCAATGAGTCAACTCTTCGCATGAGGTGGCTAAAGTATTGGAGTTTCAACTTCAACATCAGTCCTTCCAATGAACACCCAGGACTGATCTCCTTTAGGATGGACTGGATGGATCTCCTTGCAGTCCAAGGGACTCTCAAGAGTCTTCTCCAACACCACATATCAAAAGCATTGATTTTTCGGTGCTCAGCTTTCTTAATAGTCCAAATCTCACATCCATACATGACCACTGGAAAAACCATAGCCTTGACCAGATGGACCTGTGTTGGCAATGTAATGTCTCTTTTAATATGCTATCTAGGTTGGTCATAACTTTCCTTCCAAGGAGTAAGCGTCTTTTAATTTCATGGCTGCAATTACCATCTGCAGTGATTTTGGAGCCCCCCAAAAATAAAGGCTGGCACTGTTTCCACTGTCTCCCCATCTATTTCCCATGAAGTGATGGGACCAGATGCCAT
The DNA here is from genome assembly GCF_963930625.1 of Muntiacus reevesi. Classification (NCBI taxonomy): domain Eukaryota; kingdom Metazoa; phylum Chordata; class Mammalia; order Artiodactyla; family Cervidae; genus Muntiacus; species Muntiacus reevesi. Next base: position 3,801,597 of record NC_089264.1, read on the forward strand.
TATCTTAATTTTCTGAATGTTGAGCTTTAAGCCAACTTTTTCACTCTCCTCTTTCACTTTCATCAAGATGCTTTTTAGTTCATCTTCACTTTCTGCCATAAGGGTGGTGTCATCTGCAGGTTATTGATATCTGATATCTGAGGTTATTGATATTTCTCCTGGCAATCTTGATTCCAGCGTGTGCTTCCTCCAGCCCAGCGTTTCTCATGATGTACTCTGCATATAAGTTAAATAAGCAGGGTGACAAAATACAGCCTTGACGTACTCCTTTTCCTATTTGGAACCAGTCTGTTCTTCCATGTCCAGTTCTAACTGTTGCTTCCTGACCTGCATATAGGTTTCTCAAGAGGCAGGTCAGGTGGTCTGGTATTCTCATCTCCTTCAGAATTTTCCATAGTTTATTGTGATTCACACAATCAAAGACTGTGGCATAGTCAATAAAACAGAAATAGATGTTTTTCTGGAACTCTTTTGCTTTTTCAATGATCCAGTAGATGTTGGCAATTTGATTTCTGGTTCTTCTGTCTTTCCTAAAACTGGCTTGAAATCTGGAATTTCATGGTTCATGCATTGCTGAAGCCTGGCTTGGAGAATTTTGAGCATTACTTTACTAGTGTCTGAGATGAGTGCAATTGTGTGGTAGTTTGAGCATTCTTTGGGATTGCCTTTCATTGGGATTGGAATGAAAACTGACCCTTTCCAGTCCTGTGGCCACTGCTGAGTTTTTCAAATTTGCTGGCATATTGAGTGCAGCACTTTCACAGCATCATCTTTCAGGATTTGAAATAGCTCAACTTGAATTCCATCACCTCCATTAGCTTTGTTCATAGTGATGCTTTCTAAGGCCCACTTGACTTCACATTCTAGGATGTCTGGCTTTAGGTGAGTGATCACACCATCGTGATTATCTGGGTCATGAAGATCTTTTTTGTGTAGATCTTCTGTGTATTCTTGCCACCTCTTCTTAATATCTTCTACTTCTGTTAGGTCCATACAATTTCTGTCCCTTATCGAACCCATCTTTGCATGGAATGTTCCCTTGGTATCTCTAATATTCTTGAAGAGATCTCTGGTCTTTCCCATTCTATTGGTTTCTTCTATTTCTTTGCATTGATCACTAAGGAAGGCTTTCTTATCTCTCCTTGCTATTCTTTGGAACTCTGTATTCAAATGGGAATATCTTTCCTTTTCTCCTTTGCTTTTTGCTTCTCTTCTTTTCATAGCTGTTTGTAAGGCCTCCTCAAACAGTCATTTTGCCTTTTGCATTTCTTTTCCATGGGGTTGGTCTTGAACCCTGTCTCCTATACAATGTCACAAACCTCTGTCCATAGTTCATCAGGCACTCTGTCTATCAGATCTAGTCCCTTAAATCTATTTCTCACTTCCACTGTATAGTCATAAGGGATTTGATTTAGGTCATACCTGAATGGTCTAGTGGTTTTCCATACTTTCTTCAATTTAAGTCTGAATTTGGCAATAAGGAGTTCATGATCTGAGCCACAGTCAGCTCCAGGTCTTGCTTTTGCTGACTATATAGAGCTTCTCCATCTTTGGTTGCAAAGAATATAATCAATGTGATTTCGGTGTTGACCATCTGGTGATGTCCATGTGTAGAGTCTTCTCTTGTGTTGTTGGAAGAGCGTGTTTGCTATGACCAGTACATTCTTCTGGCAAAACTCTATTCACCTTTGCTCTGCTTCATTCCATACCCCAAGGCCAAATTTGCCTGTTACTCCAGGTGTTTCTTGACTTCCTACTTTTGCATTCGAGTCCCCTATGATGAAAAGGACATTTTTTTTTGGGGGGGGGGGTGTTAGTTTTAAAAGGTCTTCATAGAACTGTTCAACTTCAGCTTCTTCAGTGTTACTGGTTGGTTACATAGGCTTGGATTACCGTGATATTGAATGGTTTGCCTTGGAAATGAACAGAGTTCATTCTGTCATTTTTTAGATCAAAACCAAGTACTGCATTTCTTTTGTTGACCATGATGGCTACTCCATTTCTTCTAAAGGATTCCTGCCCACAGTAGTAGATATAATGGTCATCTGAGTTAAATTTACCCATTCCGGTCCATTTTAGTTCGCTGACTTCTAGAATGTCAACATTCACTCTTGCCATCTCCTGTTTGATCACTTCCAATTTGCCTTGATTCATGGACCTAACATTCCAGGTTCCTATACAATATTGCTCTTTACAGCATCAGACCTTGCTCCTATCACCAGTCACATCCATCATTGGGTATTGTTTTTGCTTTGGCTCCACCCCTTCAATCTTTCTGGTGTTATTTCTCCACTGATCTCCAGTAGCATAATGGGCATCTACCGACTTGAGGAGTTCCTTTTTCAGTATCCTATCATTTTGCCTTTTCATAGTGTTCATGGGCTTCTCAAGGCAAGAATACTGAAGTGGTTTGCCATTCTCTTCTCCAGTGGACCACATTCTGTCAGACCTCTCCACCATGACCCTACCATCTAGGGTGGCCCCACACAGCATGGCTTAGTTTCATTGAGTTAGACACGACTGTGGTCCTGTGATCAGATTGGCTAGTTTTCTGTGATTATGGTTTTAGTGTGTCTGCCCTCTGATGCCCTCTCGCAACACCTACCGTCTTACTTGGGTTTCTTTTACCTTGGATGTTGGGTATCTCTTCAGGGTTGCTCTAGCAAAGCGCAGCTGCTGCTCCTTACTTTGGACAAGAGCCATCTCCTCACGGCCTCCCCTCCTGACCTTGAACGTGGAGTAGCTCCTCTCGCTCTTCCTGCGCCCACCACAGCTGCCGCTTCTTGGACGTGGGGTAGCTCCTCTCGGCCACCGCCCCTGACCTTGGGCGAGGGGTAGCTCCTCACGGCCATGCTAAAGAGGCAAGGAAAAAAAAAAAAAAAAAGATACCAAAGATGAGTCCTCCCAGGTTGGAAGGTGTCCAATATGCTACTGGGGAAGAGCAGAGGATAACTATTAATAGCTCTAGAAAGAAGAAGAGGCTGGGCCAAAGTGACAATGATGCTCAGTGGAAATTTGGTTGTGTCTGGTGATGAAAGTAAAATATGATGCTGTAAAGAACAGAATTCATAGGAATCTGGAGTGTTAGGTCTGTGAATCAAGATAAATTGGATTGGTCAAGCAGGAGATGGCAAGAATAAACATGGCCATCTTAGGAATCAGTGAACTAAAATGATGAGGAATAGGTGTATTTCATTCAGATGACAATCTTATCTACAACTGTGGGCAAAAATCCCATAGAAGAAAGGGAGTAGCCCTCATCATCAACAAAAGAGTCTGAAATGCAGTACTTAGGTGCAAACTTGAAAACAACAGAATGATCTCAGTTTGTTTCAAAGGCAAAGCATTCAATATCACAGTAATCCAAGTCTATGCCCCAACCACTGATGCCAAAGAAGCTGACATTGATCAGTTCTATGAAGGTCTAGAAGATCTCCTGAACTAATACCAAAATAAGATATCCTACTCACCATAAGGAATTGGAATGCAAAAGGAGGAAGTCAAGAGATACCTGGAATAACAGGCAAGTTTGACCTTAGACTACAAAATGAAGCAGGGCAAAGTCTAACAGAATTCTGCCAAGAGAATGCACTGGTCATAGCAAACACCCTTTCTCAATAATATAAGAGATGACTTTACACATGGACATCACCAAATGGCCAATACTGAAATCGAGTTGATTACATTCTTTATACCTGGAGATGGAGAAACTGTATAAAGTTCAAAAAAAAAAAAAAAAAAGACCTGGAGCTAACTGTGGCTCGTATAATCAGCTCCTCATAGCAAAATTCAGTCTTAAACTAAAGAAAGCAGGGAAAATCACTAGGCCAGTCAGGTACGACTTATATGAAATCCCCTATAAATATACAGTGGAGGTGACCACAGATTCAAGGGATTAGATCTAGTGAACAGAGTGCCTGAAGATCTATGGACAGAGGTCCATAACATTGCACAGGAGGCGGCAAACAAAATCATCCCAAAGAAAAAGTTGTACAAGAAGGCAAAGTTGTTGTCTGTTGTGCTTTAAAAATAGCACAGGAAAGAAGAGAAGAGAAAAGCAAGGGAGTTGGGAAAGGTACACCGAACTAAATGCAGAGTTCCAAAGAAAACCTAGAAGAGATAAGAAAGCCTTCCTCAGTGGTCAATGCAAAGAAAAAGGAAAATGATAGAAAGGGTAAGACTAGAGATCTCTTCAAGAAAATTTGAAATATCAAAGGAACATTTTATCCAAAGATGGGCACAAGAGATGGGATGATGGGGATACCAGACCACCTTACCTGCCTCCTAAAAGCAAGCAGGTCAAGATGCAAGAGTTAGAACTGGACATGGAACAACAGACTGGCTACAAATTGGGAAAGGAGTACATCAAGGCTGTATATTGTCACCTTTGTCAACTACAAATTGGCACTTACCAAGAGCATTGCCAATGAGTGAACAACAAATGTGCTTGCCACCTGCCTCTATGGAGATTGAATTCCATGCTGCTATAGCTGGTGACCTTCAACAAACCCTGAGGGAGTTCAGGGTGGAGTGAGGCACCCTGTACTCCAGGGGACTCTAGTGGGACAGGTCTTTAGAGAGTTGGATGTTTTTAGGAACAGATTTTATGATCTCAATCCTTGCATCTCCTCATATCTAGAGAAGCACTAAATCCCTTCATGGTGATATCAGATCCTCTTGACTAACAAAAAGACTTTTGTAAAATGAGTGTTTCATGGTATTGAACTCCCCTTTCACCAAGCCCTTATATATCGACTTTCCCCCACTGCCACTTTGGAACAGTCTCTCAGAGTTATCTGAGATGCTGCCTCCTGGGCTGCAGTTCTCATTTTGTCCCAAATAAAACTTAACTCACAACTCTCAAGTTGTACAACTTTTTAAGTCAACACCCTGCTTATTTAACTTATGTGCAGAATACATCATGCAAAATCCTGGGCTGGATGAAGCACAAGCTGGAATCAAGATTGCTGGGAGAAAAATCAATAACCTCAGACATGCAGATGACACCACCCTTATGGTAGAAAGCAAAGAAAAACTAAAGAGCCTCTTGATGAAAGTGAAAGAGTGAAAAAGTTGGCTTAAAATGTAACATTCAGAAAACTAAGATCATGGCATCTGGTCCCATCACTTCATGGCAAATAGATGGGGAAGCAATGGAAACAGTGACAGCTTTATTTGCGGGGGGGGGGGGGTGTTCAAAATCACTACAGATGGTGATTGCAGCCATGAAATTAAAAGATACTTGCCCCTTGAAAGGAAGAAAAGCTGTGACCAACCTAGACAGCATATTAAAAAGCAGAGACATTACTTTGCCAACAAAGGTCTATCTAGTCAAAGCCGTGGTTTTTCCAGCAGTCGTGTATGGATGTGAGAGTTGGACTCTAAAGAAAGCTGAGCACCAAAGAATTGATGCTTTTGAACTGTGGTGTTGGAGAAGATTCTTGAGAGTCCCTTGAACTGGAAGGAGATCCAACCAGTCCATCCTAACAAAAATCAGTCCTGAATAGTCATTGGAAGGACTGACAATGAAACTGAAACTCCAATACTTTGGCCACCTGATGTGAAGAACTGACTCCTTGGAAAAGACCCTGATGCTGGGAAAGAATGAAGACAGGAGGAGGAGGGGATGACAGAGGATGAGATGGTTGAATGGCATCACTGATTTGATAGACATGAGTCTGAGTAAGCTCCAGGAGTTGGTGATGGACAGGAAAGCCTGGCATGCTGCAGTCCATGGGTTCACAAAGACTTGGACACAACTGAGAGACTGAACTGAAATGAACTGAATTGTAAGGACCTAGTGGAAGCGGAAGAGATCAAGAACAGATGTAAAGAATACAAAGAATAATTGTATAAAAAACATCTTGACTTGGATAGCTGCAGTGGTATAATCACTCACTCAGAGTCAGACATTCTGGAGTGTGAAGTCAAGTAGGCCTTTGGAAGCACTGCTGCCAATAATGCTTGTGGAGGTGATGGAATTCCAGCAGAGCTATTTAAAATCCTAAAAGATGATGTTTCTAAAGTGCTGCACTCATTATGTCAGGAAATTTGGAAAAGTCAGCAGTGGCCACAGGTGGGGAAAAAGTCAATCCTCATCCCAGTTCACAAGAAGGGCAGTATTAAAGAATGTTCCAACCACCGGACAATTGCACTCATTTCCCATGCTAGTAAGTTTATCCTCAAAATTCTCCAAGCTAGGCTTTAGCATTATGTGAACCAAAAACTTCCAGATGTTTAAACTGGGTTTAGAAAAGGTAGAGGAACTAGTGATCAAATTGCCAACATTTGCTGAATCATGGAAAAAGCAAGGGAATTCCAGAAAACATTTATCTCTGTTTAATTCACTATACTAAAGCTTATGATTGCATGAATTATAACAAATTGTAGAAAACTCTTAAAGAGATAGGAATACCAGATCATCTTACCTGTCTCCTGAGAAACCTGTATGTGGGTCAAGAAGCAAAAGAACCCTATATGGAACAACTGACTGGTTCAGGATTGAGAAAGGAGTATAACAAGGCTGTTTATTGTCACCCTGTTTATGTAATTATACACAGAGCACATCAAATGAAATGTTGGGCTGGATGAATTACAAGCTGGAATCAAGATTACCAGGAGAAATATCCACAACCTCAGATACTTGAATATCTTCACTCTAATGGCAGAAAGCAAAGAGGAAATAAAGAGCCTCTTGATGAAGGTGAAGGAGGACAGTGAAAAAGTCAGCTGAAAACTCAGTGTAAAAAAACTAAGATCATGGCATCCAGTTCCATCACTTCTTGGCAAATAGTAGGGGAAAAGGTGGAAGCAGAGACAGATTTCCTCTTCTTGGGCTCTAAAATCACTGCAGATAGTGGCTGTAGCCATGAAATTAAAGACAATTGCTTCTTGGCAGGAAAGCTATGATAAACCTAGGCAGTGTGTTAAAAAGCAAAAACAACACTTTGGCAACAAAGTTCCATATAGTCAAGGTTATGGTCTTCCTAGCAGTCATGTATGGATGTGAGAGATAGACAATAAAGAAGGTAGAGCATCAAAGAATTGATGCTTTCAAGCTGTGGTGCTGGAGAAGATTCCTGAGAGTCCTTTGTAAAGCAAAGATATCAAACCAGCCAATCTTAAAGGAAGTCAACCCTGAATACTCATTGGAGTTAAAGGTCCAACACTTTGGCTACCAGTCACAAATAGCTAACTCATTGGTAGAGACCCTGATGCTGGAAAGGTTGAAGGCGGAAGGAGAAAGAGGCACAGAGGGCGAGATGATTAGAATGCATCATTGATTCAGTGGACGTGAAGTTGGGCAAATTCAGGGAGATGGTGAGGGACAGGTTTGCTGCGGTCCATGGGTCGTGAAGAGTTGGGTATGATTTGAACAACAACAAAATGTACATGCCTGTAAGAAAGTATATTCCCCTTAGGGCAAGTCTCACAAATTTTAACTTAGTAATTTTCTCTTCTAAAGTCCATGTTTATTGCACCTCTTATTGACAAGATTTGCTTGAAATTTTTTTATTAAAATTATTGTTTATAAGGGAGGAGAGAGAAGAAGATGGTGGAAGAGTAAGATGGGGAGATCACCAGTCTCCTCCCAAATACATTAAAAACTCATCAAGATATGGATGAAAGCAACCTCTAGGCAACAGCTGAAGACCCCAGGCCTCCAGGGGGACAGGCTCAGCTCCCTGAAATGAGGTAGGAGAGAAGAGGGAGACACAAAAAGGAAAAGATGGAGAACTTCTGGGCAGGAGCCTGTGCCCCAGGGAGCAGGGAGGAAGCCCTGAAACAGGAGTTCCCAGGCACAGGGAAACTCCTTCACAGGCGGGCCCAAAGGGGAGTCTTGGAAAAATAGCCAAAGTAGGGACTGGGAGAGCAGTAAGCAGAGAACGCTGCACTTCAGCCGGTTCACAGCTCAGGCAGTGTGGCCCCAAACAGATGGCGGGCTCGGGGAACCGACTGTGGCATGCAAACCCAGCCAGCGCACACAGCCCTTGCAGCACAGAGGGCGGGCCCAGGTGGCCGAGTGTGACGGGGCAGAAAAACACAGCCGGCGCAAAGTGTGGGACTGGGGTGTCATAGAGGGGGGCATGCAAACTTGGGCAGCGCACAGACAGAGAGGTGAAGCAAGGGCACATAAACCCCGCAACACAGAGGGCGGGCACAGGGAGCCAACACACGTCCACACTAGCCCTGCGACGCAGAGGCCAGCCCGGGAGCCGAAACAACTGCACCCAAGCTCCTCGACGCGGAGGGCGCGCCCAGGAAGCCGCGATCAGTGCTCACGAGCCTGCAACACAGAGGGTGGACCTCGGGAACTGAGTCAAGTGCACACGAGTCCCGCGACACCGAGGGTGAGCTTAGGGGCTGAGGGAAACCCACACAAGTCGCCCGTGACGCAGAAGGATCCACACAAGCAGCTACCTAGCAAGTTTCGACCCGCAGCGCAGGGCAGGCCAGGGGAACAGAAGCACCAGCAATGATCCCGGGGACAAGTAGGGGGCTGGCCACACTGAAGTTATGCCGAGAGAGCCACACTTTGAAGCAGTTGCGGAAACAGATGCGCCTAATATCGCACTCAATGGGCATGAGTGTGAGTAAGCTCCCGGAGCAATCTACAGGTTCAATATGATCCCTATAAAATTACCAATGGCTGTTTTGACAGAACTAAAACAAAACTAAACTAAACAAAAAAATCCACAGTTCACATGGAAACACAAAAGACCCTGAATAGCCAAAGCCATCTTGAGAAAGAAGAATGGAGCTGGAGGAAACAAACTTCCTGACGTCAGGCTATATTACAAAGCTACAGTCATCAAGACAGTATGGTGCTGGCACAAAAACAGAAATATAGACCATTGGAACAAGATAGAGAACCCAGAGATAAATCCACACACCTATGGGCACCTTATTTTTGACAAAGGAGGTAAAAATATACAACCGGGCAAAGACAGCCTCTTCAGTAAGTGGTGCTGGGAAAACTGGACAGCTACGTGCAAAAGAATGAAATTATATCACTACCTAATGCCATACACAAAGATAAACTCAAAATGGATAAAAGACCTAGATGTAAGACCAGAAACTAATATCAAACACTTAGAGGAGAACACAGGCAGAACACTCGATGACATAAATCAAGGCAAGATCTGTGACCCACCTCCTAGAGTAATAGAAATAAAAACAAAAATAAACAAGTGGGACCTAAATAAACATAAAAGTCTTTACACAGCAAAGGAAACTACAAACAAGGTGAAAAGACAACCCTCAGAATGGGAGAAAATAATAGTAAAGGAAACAACTGATAAAGAATTAATTTACAAAATATACAAGAAGTTTATACAACTTAATATCAGAAAAACAAAACACCCAATCAAAAAATGGGAAAGGGACATGAAGAGACATTTCTACAAAGAAGGCATACAGACAGCTAACAAACAGATGAAAAGATGTTCACATCACTCATTATCAGAGAAATGCATATCAAAACTAAAATGAGATACCACCTCACACTGGTCAGAATCAGTTCAGTTCGGTTCAGCAGCTCTGTCGTGTCCGACTCTTTGCGACCTCATGATTGCAGCACGCCAGGCCTCCCTGTCCATCACCAAGTCCAGGAGTTTACTCAAACTCATGCCCATCGAGTCAGTGATGCCATCCAGCCATCTCATCCTCTGTCGTCCCCTCCTCCTTCTTCCCCCAATCCCGCTAAGCATCAGGGTCTTTTCCAATCAGTTAACTCTTCACACGAGGTGGCCAACGTATTGGAGTTTCAGATGCAGCATCAGTCCTTCCAATGAACACCCAGGACTGATCTCCTTTAGGATGGACTGGTTGGATCTCCTTGCAGTCCAAGGGACTCTCAAGAGTCTTCTCCAATACCACAGTTCAAAAGCATCAATTGTTCTGTGCTCAGCTTTCTTCACAGTCCAACTCTTACATCCATACATGACCACTTGAAAAACCATAACCTTGACCAGATGGACCTTTGTTGGCAAAGCAATGTCTCTGCTTTTAAATATGCTATCTAGGTTGGTCATAAGTTTCCGTCCAAGGAGTAACTGTCTTTTAATTTCATGGCTGCAGTCACCATCTGCAGCGATTTTGGATCCCAAAAAAATAAAGTCTGACAGTTTCCACTGTCTCCCCATCTATTTCCCATGAGGTGATGGGACCAGATGCCATGATCTTAGTTTTCTGAATGCTAAGCTTTAAGCCAACTTTTTCACTCTCCTCTTTCACTTTCATCAAGAGGCTTTTTAGTTCCTCTTCACTTTCTGCCATAAGGGTGGGGTCATCTGCATATCTGAGGTTATTGATATTTCTCCCGGCAATCTTAATTCCAGCTTGTGCTTCTTCCAACCCAGCGTTTCTCATGATGTACTCTGCATATAAGTTAAATAAGCAGGGTGACAATATACAGCCTTGACGTACTCCTTTTCCTATTTGGAACCAGTCTGTTCTTCCATGTCCAGTTCTAACTGTTGCTTCCTGACCTGAATACAGGTTTCTCAAGAGACGGGTCAAGTGGTCTGGTATTCCCAAGTCTTTCAGAATTTTCCACAGTTTATTGTGATCCACACAGTCGAAGGCTTTGGCATAGTCAATAAAGCAGAAATAGATGTTTTTCTGGAATTCTCTTGCTTTTTCGATGATCCAGCAGATGTTGGCAATTTCATCTCTGGTTCCTCTGCCTTTCCTAAAACCAGCTTGAACATCTGGAAGTTCTCGGTTCACGCATTGCTGAAGCCTGGCTTGAAGAATTTTGAGCATTACTTTATTAGCATGTGAGATGAGTGCAATTGTGTGGTAGTTTGCGCATTCTTTGGGATTGCCTTTCTTAGGGATTGGAATGAAAACAGACCTTTTCCAGCCCTGTGGCCACTGCTGAGTTTTCCAAATTTGCTGGCATATTGAGTGCAGCACTTTCAAAGCATCATCTTTCAGGATTTGAAATAGTTCAACTGGAATTCCATCACATCCACTAGCTTTGTTCATAGTGATGCTTTCTAAGGCCCACTTGACTTCACATTCCAGGATGTCTGGCTCTAGGTGAGTGATCACACCAATGTGATTATCTGGTTCATGAAGATTTTTTTTGTACAGTTCTTCTGTGTATTCTTGCCACCTCTTCCTAATATCTTCTGCTTCTGTTAGGTCCATACAATTTCTGTCCTTTATCAAATCCATCTTTGCCTGAAATGTTCCCTTGGTATATTTAATTTTCTTGAAGAGATCTCTAGTCTTTCCCATTCTGTTGTTTGCCTCTATTTCTTTGCATTGATCACTAAGGAAGGCTTTCTTATTTCTTCTGGCTTTTCTTTGGAACTCTGCATTCAAATGGGAATATCTTTCCTTTTCTCCTTTGCTTTTCATTTCTCTTCTTTTCACAGTTATTTGTAAGACCTGCTCAGACAACCATTTTGCCTTTTTGCATTTCTTTTCCATGGGGATGGTCTTGATACCTGTCTCCTGTACAATGCCACGAACCTCCATCCATAGTTCATCAGGCACTCTGTCTATCAGATCCAGTCCCTTAAATCTATTTCTCACTTCCACTGTATATTCATAAGGGATTTGATTTAGGTCATACCTGAATGGTCTAGTGGTTATCCCTACTCTCTTCAGTTTAAGTCTGAATTTGGCAATAAGGAGTTCATGATCTGAGCCACAGTCAGCTCCTGGTCTTGTTTTTGCTGTCTGTATAGAGCTTCTTCATCTTTGGCTGCAAAGAATATAATCAATGTCATTTTGGTGTTGACCATCTGGTGATGTCCATATGTAGAGTCTTATCTTGTGTTGTTGGAAGAGGGTGTTTGCTATGACCAGTGCGTTCTCTTTGCAAAACTCTATTAGCCTTTGCCCTGCTTCATTCCGTACTCTAAGGCCAAATTTGCCTGTTACTCCAGGTGTTTCTTGACTTCCTACTTTTGCATTCCAGTCCCCTATAATGAAAAGTACATCTTTTGGGGGTGTTAGTTCTAAAAGGTCTTGTAGGTCTTCATAGAACCGTTCAACTTCAGCTTCTTCAGCATTACTGGTTGGGGCATAGGCTTGGATAGCCATCATCAAAAAGTCTTCAAACAATAAATTCTGGAGAGGGTGTGGATAAAAGGGAACATTCTTGCATTGCCATTGGGAATGTAAACTGATACAGCCACTATGGAAGATGGTATGGCGACTCCTTAAAAAGCTAGGAATAAAACCACCATATGACTCAGCAATCCTACTCCCAGGCATATACCCTGAGGAAGTCAAAACTGAAAAAGACACATGTACCCCAATATTTTCTGCAGCACTATTTACAGTAGCTAGAACATGGAAGCAACCTAGATGTCCATCGACAGATGAATGGATAAAGTATACAATGGTATACTACTCAGCCATAAAAAGGAACATGTTTGAACCTGTTCTAATGAGATGGATGAAACTAGAACCCATTATACAGAGTGAAGTACGTCAGAAAGAGAAATATAAATATTGTATACTGACACATATATATGGAATCTGAAGAGAAGGCACTGATGAATTTATTTTCAGGGTGGCAATGGAGAAAGAGACATAGAGAACAGACCTATGGACAAGGTGGGAGGGGAGGAGGGAGAAGGGGAGATGTATGGAAACACTAAGAGAAATTTACAATACCATGTGTAAAACAGGTAGGCAATGGGAATTTGTCGTATGACTCAGGGAACTCAAACAGGGGCTCTGAGACAGTCGAAGGGTGGGGTGGGGAGGGAGATGGGAGGGAGGGGACACGGGTGTACCTGTGGCTGATTCTTGCTGATGTATGACAGAAAACCACAAAATTCTGTAAAGCAATTAACCTTCAATTAAAAAATTAAAAAAAATATTGTTTATGAGGTAGGCATTCTCAATGTACTTGGTAGTTTATAACTCTAATTTACAAGAAATCTCTTAAAGATGTTAGTTTTCAGATGTCTGAGTCTATCCAATTTTTACAGTAACTTGCTAGTCTTATGTTTAGCAAATCACTTCTTTGCAATGTGGTACAAAATTAGGGAGAAGTGAAAAATTTACCCTACTCCCTAAGCAGTGGAATTGTTGCATTTGTGTTTTTACATTTCCCAAGTATTTAAAAGTAATAAATTCAACTGATATTTTTATCAATGCAAGCTATACATGACAATCAATATTTCATAACTAAGAAGACAGCTCAATACAGAGGAAGACTAGCCATTTGGTCACCTTTTTCATTAATGTGTTATATCTGTGTTGAGAATCTGAATCTCTGTCACTAGTAGCTTGTGTTAGTCACTAAGTACTTTCCGATGCACCACCTAATACAAAACCTGAATTTCATGCCCAAGTGTGACATAAATATTCAGAGTGGCATGCACAATTCACACAACCAACTCAATATGATGCCACAGATAGGCACTAGTACATGACTCAGGAGATAAAGGATCAATTTATTTTATGGTAACAGAAGCTATGGTTTTCTAATGCTTGATACAAAGCATGTATGACACAAACAAGTGTTCCAACATTAGTATATTTCCTAATTGAAAGAATTATTAAAATGAAACATTGAAAGGGACACATTGCTTTCAGAAACTTGAAGTTAGATATATGTCATTCAAAATAATATGTTATTCCTATTATAGTCAATATATAGCAAGAAATCATACACAAGAATGTTAACTAAATCAAATTACCTCATAATTTCAAAAAACCTCAACTTAGGCATAAAAAGAGCATTAAAATGTGAATTGAATTCAAGTGTATGTTAAAATTAAAAACAAGCTTGAGATTAACTGTAAAGAAACAACAGCTGATAAAGTGAAGTGATTGTGTTATCAATGGAACTGACTGTGGTTTTGCATTTCAAATCACTGTCATGATGATATCAACATTAACATTTATGTAACTTCAAAGACTGAGTACATAGCAATTAAAAATAAGTATTTATTTAGAATATTAACTATCTGGATATTATGGTTGAAAATAGCCCTTTTGTTCACAAACAATAGCAGCATAATGATCAGAAAATCAGGTTTGGCCTACTTGCTTATGGGGGTTCCCTGGTGGCTCAGAGGTAAAGAGACAGTCTGCCAATACAGGAGAAGCGGGTTTGACTCCTGGGTGAGGAAGATCCCCTGGACAAAGAAACGGCAACCCACTCTAGTACTCCTGCCCGCGAAATTCCATGCATAGAGAAAACTGGTGAGCTACAGTCCACGGGGTCACAAAAGAGTTGAACGTGACTTAGTGATCAAAGAGCAGCAGCTTGCTTATGATTATGATAAAACTGCAATGATGTGCATGCTATAATCATAAAAATGAAGTGAATTAGAATGTGAGAAATTACAGATGAAACAGTTTTAAACATTTGGTGATAATTTTTAAAATTATGGAAACAATTTTCAATGTATATTCATGCCAAGCCTGACTCTACCTTAACATTTTAATAAAAGCAATGCCAATAAAAATAATTCATTTTATGAGTCAGACTAAAATTAGTGCCTGTTTACCTGTATTATATTATACTTAATCTTTACTCTCCTCACATTGTAAGCAACTCTTTAATATGTTTTCCTAAATATTTGGCAGAGTGGTGATTCAATTTATGTATTTGGCTCAAAAATCTCATTTCTTTATCCTGTAACAAATATCTGTATATTTACCTCCAACTTTATTTTTACTGTTTACTCTAGTTTGTATTTACATAATGATGCAATTGTGTTCATTAAGATTAGGAAAATCACTCCCTTTAACTCTAAAATGAAAAATATGGGATAACCAGACAGTAAAGAGTCTGCCTGCAATGTGGAAGACACAGGTTAGATCCCTGGGTGGGGAAGATCCCCTGGAGAAGGAAATGGCAACCCATTCCAGTATTCTTGTCTGGAAAATCCCACCATCAGAGGAGCCTGGAGGGCTACTGTCCATGGGTTCACAAAGAGTCAGATATGGCTGAGCCACTAAGACTTTCACACTTTCACTTTAATATTTAATTAAAATTAACTGATTGCAGTCCATGGGATTGCAAAGAGTTGGTCATGACTGAAGCGAATGAACAGCAACAGCAGATATTTAAAAGCCCTTTTTCCTTCTTGGGACTCTTAATCTAGGTAGCCAAAAGTATGAATATGTAAAGTGGGTTATGGTTTGTGAGAATGCTGGGAATAGATGCAGTAAGGTACAAATAATATAACTTGTATTCATTATGAATAAAATACTACTAATTCACAATAGAAAAAAAAACATTAAATGGAGGATTAAAAAGTATTTTTATATTAGATAATATGGTAGCTCTCTGCTGTATTTCCTCCCACCATGTATTCTAACTTGCTAACAAACCCTCTGACATAGTCTAAGCTCTCTAGGGCAGGCACCTGATTGGCAGGGAGCAATATGCCAAGTTCCCCTGCCTCTGTGACCTGCCAGAAATGCATGTAGGACCCAATTAAAGGTGGAGGCCATAATCCATCACGATAGATTTGGAGGAATGTTGCAAAGGAAACTCTATGTCTGCTTTTGCTGAACTTGATGCAGAAGATTATATTGCTCCTATTTTCCCCCAACATGGTGCCTAAAAATGAAATTAACTCGGAAAACATTACAGCAATATAGAACTGCAAAACAGAAGAACTCACAGAATAAATAAAATTTCTAAAAAACAATTTACTCAATCTCAAAATCAGGTAAAGCAAACTGAAAGAAATCCAATTAGTTGGGAATTTTATTAAAGTATATTTAGAAAGGATGACATGGAGCAAATGAATGTCTTCATATGCAGGCAGAAATATTAATAGTTATATTAATTAATATAGAAATATTAATAGAATTAATAATTCAGGGAAATAGAATGGTGTCTCAAAATTACAAATATATTATAGACATTAGAAACCTGTTTGTGATTAGAACCACTGAGATTATATTCAATGTATCTATGTTCACAGTTACCAAGATAATCACAAAAGAATTACAGCATTAGAACAGCAGTATAAATACCATAAGATTGATTAATAAAGTGCGAGCAGTAAAATAAACAAGGACTCTATTGAACAATATCATAATAAATGTTCCATGGTGGCCTTCTTTATCTTATCTGAGTCATTTATATGAAAGAAAATCTAGATAAACTCCAACCTGAAATTTCTTTTGGTACTATATTTAGTGGACTGTGTGATAGAATAATTTATTGTGGAAGTTTATTTCTCCACCATTGAATATCTCAAATTTCAAAGACAAAGAGCATGATAATTATACTAATCAGGATTCAAATGACATTTTAAGCAGAAATGTGCTTGAAATAGGAAATTAGAAAGTTTAGGATGGGCTTTACGGAGCTGGCCTCTAGTGAGACTTCTAGAATTCCACCATGAGCATGCTACCTATATTACAATGAGAAAGATATGAATTTAGAAACACATGACCTTAATTTCAAGCATATCAACAACTGGCAAAGATATAAAAGAACTGGAAACTATAGGCTGGAAACTATAAGATTGATGGAAAGATTTTTTTTTTTTTTTTTTTTAGCAGTGGCTTTCGTTTTGTTCTATTTATTTCTGGCTGCGCTGGGTCTTCGTTGCCGGGCGCGGGCTTTCTCGAGTCGCGGTGTACTTGCTTCTCATTGTGGTTGCAGTGGCATCTCTTGTTGCGGCACGTGGGCTCTAGAGCACAGACTCAGTAGTTGTGGTACACAAGCACAGTTGCCCCGTGGCATGTGGGATCCTCCCAGGCCAGGGATCGAACCTGTGTCCCCTGCACTAGCACGCAGATTATTAACCACTGGACCACCAGGGATGTCCCTGATGGAAAGATTTGAAGAAGATACAATAGATGGAAAGATATTCTGTGCTGATGGATTGGGACAATTAATAGTGAAAGTTGCTTAGTCATGGCCGACTCTTTCTGACCGCATGGACTGACTATACAATCTGTGGAATTCTCCAGGCCAGAATACTGGAGTGGGTCGCCTTTACCTTCTCCAGGGAATCTTCCCAACCCAGGGATTGAACCCAGATCTCCTACATTGCAGGCAGGTTCTTTGCCAGCTGAGCCACAAGAGAAGCACTAGAAGGGAAGAATTAATAAATATTAATAAATTAATAAATATTATTATAACATCCAAAATACCCAAAGCAATCTACAGATTCAAGATAATCATATCAAAATTCCAGTGGCATTTTTCACAGCAATAGGACAAATAATTGTTACATTACTGTGGAAACACATTGATAGTTAGAGTAAGAGCTATTGCAATAGGAAATGTCAAATGGAACCCTTAAATATGTTTCTCACCATTCCCAGAATAAATCTATAATAAAACATTTATTACATCTAGGGAAGGAAGTGAGTATGATCCTAAAAATCTTAAAGACTTTAAGATTTGTAGTCCCTATCATATTTAATTCACAAGTCTCAGGCCTGCAAATACTGAATTAATAATAGTGAATGACAGTGAACAAATGTAACTAAGTAGGAATCTCAGTTGCTCTTGTTGTACCAAATATTATTTTTTACCAACATAATTTTTGATATTTGGTAGGCAACAATTAATTGTTGTAGTTTTCAACACTCATCAAAAAGAAAGATTAAGCAAATTACATCACATGCAACAGACAATAGTAGTATTACAGTTCTTGTCCCAGAACTATGTTAAATATTTTGTACTCTGTCGTAAAATACTCTGAAAAGATCTGAACCAAACAAACAGAATATTTTTCAAAGCATAACAGAGATTCACCATATTGATGACATCATGTTATTTGGACCTAATAGGCAAGATATGTCTAGTACTCTGGATACCTTGTTAGGAACATGTGCTCTAGATAGGGGTAGCTAAACCCAAAAAGTTTCAGAGACCTGCCACATTATTGAAGAATACTTCATAGAGTATTCATACTGTATAGAGTACAGTGCTCTGGATAATGCTAACACATCTTCAAAGTGAAGAAGATATTACTGCTCTTTGAATCTCCTACCACTTAAAAACAAGCACAATATTTGCTGTAACTTTTGAAGCTTTGGAACTGCATATTTTACTGCCACCCATTTACTGGGTGGTGTGGAGTGTTGCTAGTCTTGACCGGGGCTCAGAGCAAGAGAAATCACTTCAGCAGGTCAGCGTCATAGTACAAGCTCTCCTGCTGCATGTGCCATATGAGATTTGCATTATAAACTCATAGGGTACTAGGGCAAGGCCATGCCATTGGGAGAAGATGATGCACCATTTGAAATGCAGAAACTGATATGGCATTAAGTCTGGGTAGAGACTGAGTTTTTGCACATTACACATAAAGAGACCATGCAGTCTTATTACCCATCACGAAGTAGATGCTGTCAGATTCACCAAGGTGTAAAGTCTGATAGGTGTAGATCGATATGCTGAAGATGTACATGTCTAAGAGAAATAAATAAGGTTCAGATACAAGTGACCCTCATGTCACCCACTACAGGTACAGCAAGTACTTTTCTTTAGCTCATATCTATGGTCCTCATGGAACTTCTTTGCAGCCCCACACAGGCGGTTTGAAAGATGATTTTTCATGGAAATCCTCCAAATAAACATAGTGTCTGTTAATCACTCTGGATGAAGAGAAAAATAGATTATTTATGAATAATGGTCAGTAGCAAATGACTCAGCTTATTGGTCAAGGTACAAGAAGGAGGATGAAAAGGTTAGAGATAAGGAGACTAGGGGAGGAGAATATGGCAAGGCAAATTAGAGGAAGAAGAGCATATTAGGAATATTCTATCACATATTAATGCTTATTGAGAGCAAGAACCATACCCACTTAGCAGAGTGAACAGACTAACTCAACCAGTAAACACTGGTCAGTTTCTATTCTTAGACGCTACAGTACTAGTAGGATGAGTTCATATATGGACTGGGCAGGGTAGGCAGAAGTGGAGGTTATGCACAGACTCAACACTAGGGATCCCTTTCATTAAAACTGACCTAGCTGCTGTGCAATAAAACAAGGCACAATAAAACCAGGTATGCCCATATTTGTCTTTGTCTGACATTTCCCAATACTATTTTTTTTTTTTTTTTTTTTTTTTGCTCTGGTTAAGACTTTCAATTCTATGTTGAAATAAAGTGGTGAGAGTGGGTATGAACATCTTGTTGTTGATCTTAGAGGGAATGTTTTCAGCTTTTCATCACTGAGTATAAAGTCAGCTATAGCTTGTCATATACTATATAGTATTATATATATATGTAGTATTTAGCATACTGTGTTGCTCACTGGATATTTGGGTTTTGGAAGCTGCATATATGTACTTATGGGATAACATGGGCTGTTGCTAGTTTTCAGTGGAACACAGGGCAATTACTTATGCTCTGTCAGATATTAAACACTTTTTGTGAATTTATATTTTGAGCTTTACCTCTATTACCAGCTAGGTAGTTCTAACACATAGCTAGTACTCAATTTAGATAAATTATTTTATTGTATTAGATTTCAATTTAAACTAATCTCATTGTTGTAGCTGCTGCTGCTGCTAAGTTGCTTCAGTCGTATCCGACTCTGTGCGACCCCATGGACTGAGCCCATCAGGCTCCCCCATCCCTGGGATTCTCCAGGCAAGAACACTGGAGTGGGTCGCCATTTCCTTCTCCAATGCATGAAAGTGAAAGTGAAGTTGTTCAGTTGTGTCCGACTCTTAGCGACCCCATGGACTGCAGCCTACCAGGCTCCTCTGTCCATGGGATTTTCCAGGCAAGAGTACCGGAGTGGGTCGCCATTGTCTTCTCCTTTGTTCTTTCGCCATTCTTTGGCCTTCTCCTTTGCCATTGTTGTAGTGATCCAATTAAATTTATGGTCCAGCAGAATTCTCCTTTGTTTACTTCTTATGTTCTTCTTTTCATTACATTTGAACTGTAATGTGTTTTAAATGTTCCAATTTTATTTTCAAAGACTTGAGGAAGACTTTAAATATTACAACTACATTCTTCAAACTATGAATGGTTTTAGTTAGAAATATTCAGTATAAAGTAATGTGTGCATGTGCACTTGCTCAGTCGTGTCCAACTCTGAAATCCTATGGACTGTAGCCCATCAGGCTTCTCTGCCCATGGGATTTTCCAGACAAGAATACCAGACTGGGTTGCCACTTCCTCTTCAGGAAGGTCTCCCAAACTCAAACCTATATATCCTGCTTCTCCTGCATTGGCAGGCAGATTCTTTACTACTGAGTCATCTGGGAAGCCCTTAATAATGTGTATCTCATTAATAATCTAAACAAGCTTTTCTTTTTAATTAACTGTAGAATGTAGTGTTTTCTTACATAGTCTGCCCCAAATTTTCACATAAAATTTTAAAATAGAGCCTTTATCATTTACGGTTTATTTCTCATATTATATCAACTAAATATATGATTATTAATACTATTTTCTGAAAATAAGCTGATAGCTTAAATCATATTGCCATATGATTATTCAGAGTTAAGGAAACTAAAGTGTGAAGCATAAATACATACGGTACAATTTAAGTATAGGGAAACATAGACTATTATGAAATGTAAAGACTTAAAGGCACATTTATGTTTTAGAAAGGTAAGTATTTCTAAGATCACAGTAAAAACTGCAAGGACTATTTGAAAATATTTAAACATAACTTCCATTTTCAACTTTATCAGGTAAAGAATGTGGAACTTGTCACTCTTCTTCATAAGACAAGAAAAAAAGAAATGGACAAGCTAGAAATCCAATGACTTTTCTTGGACCCATCAAATAGTTGAGGATTCAGGGCAAATCACCACCCTGAAATCTTGAGAGACACATTCAGAAACAGTTTCCCAGACTTACTTAATGGGAACAATACTCCCTGCAGAAACTGGAAGGAACACCTAAATAGTAATTTAACAAATTACTGTAGGCTAAGTGTGGACCAGCATGAGAATGGGGAGCTCCTGGAACAGAAGACATTTTAGGGGCCCTCGTTCTTACTGACTTTCACTCCAGGAACCAACAGATATCTTCTAGGAGGGAGCTAATATGAATATATCCCCTTATTGCCATGGCAGAGAGAAGCAGGAACATAAACATCCTGAAACTTTTCTTCCTAAAAAAAGAGCTTAGCAGTCAGGACAAAAGAATTCACCAAAGGAAATTCTAAAATGATATTTCATATGGGGAAAGAGAATTCTGCCCTACTCAGCACACTCCAGTCTTCCTGTTTCATGTAAAAGGGGAAAAAAGAAAACATAGTTATGGTTTCAAGATTTCAGGAAATGGATTAGAAACCCTATAGAAAAGGAAGAACACAACTATACCCCTGGAGGAGAAATACAGTCTTGTGAAGGCCACAGCCCTGATTAACAGGTTCACTAAACACTGAGACTGAGACTTATTTAGAATGATTAAATAGTTCCCTTCCCTAAACCTACCACCATATCAATAAGGTTGCAGTTTAATGACAGTGAATAACAATAGGAAGAACTTCAAGACACAGACTTTTTTTGAGAAGTAAAAAGAAGAGTAACAAAACCAAAAGAAAAGATTTTAGAGGAATTTAAGCCTCTGGCACTATTGCTATAGAATACATTAAAAGAAGAAAAACTCCCAGTCAGATTAACAAAATTGCTTAACATCAGTTCCTTATTTACCTCCCCATTACCCAATTCATTGTGTCCAACTTTCAATGAAAAGGTATGAAGCATTGCAAGTACAAGAAACAAAGTCTGAAGAGATGAAGCAAACGTCAGAAGGCTTAGATATGACACAGATGTGGTCATTATCAAAAAGTAATTCAAAATAAGTATGATCAGTATGTTAATGAATAAACTGGGGAAAGTACACAAAGTACAGAAACATGTAGCTTGTGTAAGCAGAAAAATGGAAGCAGTAGGGAAATATCAAGAAATAAAAGATGGCATCAGTGGAACTGGTGGAGTAGGTGGCTCTTGGGCCCACCTTTCTACAGAAAGAGTGAAAATATAAGCAAAAATTTCAAAATTAACTTTTCGTGGAAAAATAATTGAAAGTTTGGAAAACAGTTGAAAGTTTATAGCAGCACGGCGAATACTCAAAACAAGGCAACTTAAAAACGCTATCCTGTGTCAAACGGATAGTTGGTGAGAAGTTGCTATGTAACACAGGGAGCCCAGTCTGAGGCTCTCTGATGATCAAGAGTAGTGGGGGGAAGGAGGCTCAAGGAGGAGGAGGTAAATGTATAATTATGGCTTCTTCGTGTCATAATATGGCAGTAACCAACACAACACTATAAAAATTTAAAAAAAAAAAAAATCACTGGAAAACATAGGCTTCAGTGAATAGACCTCGAAGGGAACTGGAGTTGACCGCACAGAGACAGCCGACAGGGGCCACGGTCAGAGATGTGCGCAGAGGCGAAGACAGGCGTGCCACGAAGGCCCCATCGCCGGTAGGCGTGCAATCTGCCAAAGCAGCCTCATTCTTGGCGTGCTCAGAGTGAGATGGCCCCACCCTGAAGGGACAGAAGCTACGGCAGGTTACCCACAGGTGGAGGTGGGGCTGAAATCTGAGCCAGTCTCTAGGGACCCTGGACTTCTGAAGCAGCGCTGAAGTCTGAGCCATCGTCCAGCAGCTGTACTAGTCATAAATTCAGGCGCAGCCAGGCATGGTGTAAACTCGGCACCTTTGGGACACCGGGGCCCTTAGCGGCCTGATGTTAGTGACTCCCGGACCCGCCGGCTCCCACACGCAGACTCGGCGGGGCTCCTGACTGACGCGCACCTCACACGGTGGATGCAAGAGCGTGGCTGTGGTGGTCCTGGGGCCTGACATCAGCAGGTCTGTGGCAACAGTTCTTTGCTGGTGGCTTTGTGAGCCTAGTGCTTGAAGCACACCTGGGCTGCTTACCTGCATTTCCATAGTTGAAATGAGGCTGGGGCCAGTAGCAATGCACTTCGTAAGACCACAAAATGGCTGCAGGCAACGGCGTAAAGCGCACGTCACAGTGGGCGGCTCCTGTGGAGAAATACCCAGTGGCTGCTCTCCACGTGGGAGCACCCCAGTCCTGCTTACCTCACATCAGCTCAGAAACAGAGGTGAGACTTTTTACTTCAGCAGCTGGGAAGCAGATCCTACCCGAGACAAGGCTGTGACAACCCTAGAACAAAGAGGAGGACTGCTTAACATCCAGTGCAGTCTCTGATCACCAAAACAATACTCACACCCCCAATCAAAGGGTTAGTGTCCAGCACACACTGAGGAAAATGTAGCAGTCATTTATGCTATAAAGAGCCATTGCACCAAAATGTTAAACTCATGAGGTTGATACAGAATGTTCCCGCATAAAAACAGCCTTCAAGACCACAGTAGAGGACAGTTAACCCTAAACTCATAAAGCCTGAAAAGCATAAGTACAATTAAGGAGAAGAGGAACCACTCCCAGCTAAAAGATCAAGAAAATTTTCCTGAATAAATGAGCACTAAAACAAATCTCTCCAGGCTACCATATCTTGAGTTCAAAAAAGGAGGTAATAAAAATATTGAAGGAATTAAGAAAGGCAGATTATTATAAAAGACAGATTATCATTGTGATAGAAATGCAGATTTCCATAAAATAAAACTAGAAACCATGAAGAGAGTCACGTAAGATTAGAGAACTCATTTGCTAAGATGAAAGCTAAGCTAAAAACAATGAAGTGAATTGAATATTACAGAAGAATGAATAAGTGAGCTGGAAGAGAGAATAATGGAAATTTCCCAATAAGAATAGCAAATGAAAGACAAATTTAAAAAATAAAAATAATATATGAGACTTATGGGATAATATAAAGTGTGTCAATCTCCACATAATAGGGATCTCAGAAGAAGAAAGAGAAAATGGGATTGAAAGTGTAGTTGAATAAATTATGGCTGAAAAGTTCCCAAACCTAAAGAAAGAACAGATATTCACTTATAGGAAGCACAAAGAGTCTCCAACAAGATGAAACCAAACAGATCTACACTGAGACATAATATTTTTTAAAAATGGCAAAAGTTAAAGAGAGGATTCTAAAAACAGCAAGAGAAAAAACAGAGTTATTTACAAGGGAACACCCATAACACTATCAGCTGACTTCTCTACAGAAATGTTTCAGGCCAAAAGGAAGTGGCAAGGTATATCTGAAGTGCTGAAGGGGAAAAACTGCAACTTAAGATAGTCTGCCCAGCAAGATTATCATTTAGGATAGAAGGAGAGACAAAGAATTTCTCAGACAAGCAAAAACTAGAAGAATAAAGCAATACTAAACCTAGCATAAAAGAAATATTGGAAGGCTTTATCTATATAAAAAAGAAACAAGAATCTATGGGCAATGAAAATAGAAAAGTAAATCACTTAAATAACACTTGTGCATGTGTGCTAAATCACTTCAGTCATGTCTGACTCTGCAACCCTGTGGGCTGCAGCCTGCCAGGGTTCTCTATCAATGGTATTCTTCAAGACAGAATACTGAAGTGGCTTGCCATGCCCTCCTCCAGGGGATCTTACTGACACAGGGATTGAACCTGTGTCTCCTGCATCTTCTGCATTGGCAGGTGGGTTCTTTATCATTAACACTACGTAGGAATCCCCTAACACTTACAGAGATTTAAAAAAAAAAAAAATCTTGTGAAAGCAAAGTTAACTACAAAGAACAACAAAAAGGTAAACATGAAACTGTAAGAAGACATAAAAATCACAAAATGTGGGGGAGGAGAGTAAGAAAATTTAGATTTTCTTTTTTAGAATTTGTTGAGCTTACATGACTATGAGTATAAAGTAAATATAATAATGGGTTAAAATACTTAGAAAATAGGTTAACGACAAAAAATATATAAAATGGATTCACAAAAGCAAAAAATAAGAGAACACAAGCACAATACAAAAGAAAACCACCAAATCACAAGAGGGAAAAAAAGAAAGGAGCAAAGAAATAATGCAAAATCAATGGGAAAACAAGGTTTAAAATGGCAATAAATACATACTTATCAATAATTACCTTAAAAGTCAATAGAATAAATTCTCTAATTAAAAGACATACAGTGACAACTGGATTTAAAAAAATCCTATAAAATGCTATCTACAAGACATCCATTTTAGGGCAAAAGAAACACATAGACTGAACCTGAGGGGATTAAAAAAAGATACTTCATGTAAATGAAAATGACAAGAAATTCAGGGTAGCAATATTCCTAATACATAAAATAGTTTTGAAAACAAAAGCCAAAAAGTAAAGGACACAATATAATGATAAAAGGATCACTGCAAGAAGACATTACACTCATCAACATGTATGCACCCAATATCGGAGGGCTTAAACACTAACAAACAAAGGGATAAATTTATGGGACTGCAATAATAGTAGGAGAATTTAATACCCTACTCACATCAATGGATTTTCCAGTCAGAAAATCAACAAGGTAATAGAGATACTATTTCCAGAAAAACATCTACCTCTGTTTCACTGACTATGCTAAAGCCTTTGACTGTGCAGATCATAACAAACTGTGGAAAAATATAGAGACGGGAATACCAGACCATCCTATCTGTCTCTTGAGAAACCTGTATGCAGGTCAAGAAGCTTGTTTGGAACAACTGACTGGTTCAAAATTGAGAAAGGAGTGCGACAAGGCTGTTTATTGTCACCCTGTTTATTTAACTTACATGCAGATCACATCATATAAAACACTGGGCTGGATGAGTTACAAGCTTACCAGGAGAAATAACAATCTCAGATACGCAGATGGTACCACTTTAATGGCAGAAAGTGAAGAGGAACTAATAAGCCTCTTGATGAGAGTGAAAAAGGAGAATGAAAAAGCTGGCTGAAAACTCCATATTAAAAATAATAATAATAATAAGATCATGGCATCTGGTTCCATCAGTTCATGGCAAATAGAAGGAGGAAAGGTGGAAACAGTGTCAGATTCTCTTTTTTTAGGCTCTAAAATCACTGCAGATGGTGACTGCAGCCATAAAATTAGAAGCCAATTGCTTTTTGGCAGGAAAGCTATGACAAACCTACAGAGTACTTTTTAATAAAAAAGCAAAGACATCACATTGCTGACAAAGGTCCATATAGTCAAACTGGTTTTTCCAGTAGTCACATATGGATGTGAGAGCTGGACCATAAAGATGGCAGAGCGCTGGATAATTGATGCTTTCAAACCATGGTACTGAAGAAGACTCTTGAGAGTCTCTTGGATAGCAATGAGATCAAATCAGTCAATACTAAAGGAAATCAACCCTGAGTACTCAATGGCAACACTGAGGCTGAAGCTGAAGTTCCAATACTTTGGCCATCTGATACAAACAGCTGAATCCTTGGAAAAGACCCTGATGATGGGAAAGAGTGAAGGCAGAAGGAGAACTGGTGACAGAGGATGAGATGGTTGAATGGCATCACCTATTCAATGAATATGAACTCGGGCAAACTCTGGGAGATGGTGAGGGACAGGGAAGCCTGGCAGGCTGCAGTCCATGGGGTTGCAAAGCATTGACATGACTTGGCAACTGAACAACAACAGAGATACTATGATACAATACATCAGTTAGAATTAATTTATATTCTTAGGATATTCCATTCAAAAATCCAGAATACATGTTTCCTTCAAGTGCAATGGAGTATTCTCTAGGAGAAATAACATCACAGGGATAAAAACAAATCTCAACAAACTTGGAGAGAAATTATTTGAAGTATTATTTCTGATCACAATGGCATGGAAGTAGAAATCAAACACAGAAAGTAAAAGGAGGAAAAAGTGACTACATGGAGATTAAACAACACACTCCTGAAAAACCAATGAGACAAGATGAAATCAAAGAAGAAATTTAAAAATATCTTGAGACAAATGACAACTGAAACACAACCCTACAAAAATCTATGGGATGCACCAAAGCAGTCCTTATAAGGAAGTTCATAGCAAAACAGGCTTTCCTCAAAAAACAAGAAAAGTCTCAATTAAACAACCTAATCTATCACCTGAAAGAATTTTTTTTAAAGTGAACAAATAAAACTTAAAGTCGGAAGAAGGAAGGAAATGTAAAGATCAGAGAAGAAATAACTTAAATAGAGATTAAAACCAATAGAAAAGTTAATAAAACCAAAAACTGGGAGGGAGGGGGATTTGAAATTTTAAGCACAGTCAACAAGCCTCTGGACAGGTCAAGAAGAACATAGAATGCAAATAAACAAAATTAGAAAATAAAAACTTGAAATAACAACCAATATCTCAGAAATACAAAGACAATAACAGAATACTATGAAAACTTGTTGCCAACCAACTGAACAATCTAAAAGAAATGGGAAAGTTTCTAAAAACATAAAACCCAACAAAAATGAATAAAGAAGAAAAGATAACTAATAAACTGATCACTAGAAGTGAAATAGAAACTATAATTAAAAAAAGAAAACACAACTCCCTGCAAACAAAGTCTAGGATTGATGGCTTCAATGGGGAATTCTAGCAAATATTCAAAGAAGAATATGTACAAGTCTTTCTCAAAATTCCAAAAGATCAAAAAAGGAGGAAACACTCCCAAAGTCATTCTATGAAACCACTGTCATTCTGATACCAAAATCATATAAAGACATTAGCACAAAACAGATGTACAGGCCAATATCTTTGATGAGTGTACATGTAAAAATTCTCAACAAAATACTAGCTAACCAAATTCAATAACACATGAAAAGCATTATACGTGCTAATCAAATTGGATTAGTCCCAGTGTCAAAAGGATGGTTCAGTATATGCAAACCATTAATGTGGTACACAACATCAACAAAAAAGAAGACAAAAATCACAGGATCATCTCAATAAATGCAAAAAAAAAAAATCATTAGATAAAATTCAACATCTATTCATGATAAAAACTCTCATCAAAATGGGTATAGAGGGGACATTGCTCATCATAATAAAAACTATTTGTGACAAAACCACAGCCAAAATAATATTCAGTGGTGAAAAGTCAAAAGCCTTCTGACTAAAATCTGAAACAGAAGGATGTCCATTCTCAAGACTTCTATTCAACATAGTATTGGAAGTCCTAGCCACAGCAATCAGTTAAGAAAAAGAAATAAAAAGTGTGTAAATTTAACAGAAGAGGTAATATGGTCATTCTATGCAGATAACATGATACTGTATATAGGAAACTCTAAAGTCTCCAACAAAAACTACTGAAACTAATAAATAAATTCAGCAAGGTAGCAGAACACAAGCTTAACGTATCAAAACCCATCATTTCTTTACAGTAACAGTGAAATATCAGAAAGAGAAAGTTTTTTTTTAATCCCTTTTAAAATCACATCAGAAATAAAATACTTAGGAATAAACCTGGCCTATGTGGTAAAAGATATATTTGCTGAGAACTATAAAACATTGATAAAGGAAATTGAAGATGGTTCAAAGAAATGGAAACATATTCCATGCTGTTTGTTTAGAAGAATTAATATTGTTAAATTGGCCATAAAACTCAAAGCAATCTATAAATTTATTGAATTCCTATCAAATTACTGATGACATTTTTCACAATTATTGTTCAGTCACTAAGTTGTACTGGACTCCTTGAAACTCCATGGGCTGTAACACGCCAGTCAGATGCCCCTGTCGTTCACTATCTCCTGGAGTTTACTCAGATTCATATCCATTGAGTCAGTGACTCTATTTAGTTCTTCACAGAACTAGGACAAATAATCCTAAGATTTATATGAAACCACGAAGACACAGAATTGCCAAAGAAATTTTGTACAAAAAGCAAAAGTGAAGACATAACCTTCTTAGACTTCAGTTGTTGTTCATTTGTCAAGGCATGTCTGATTCTTAGAACCCCATGAGCTGCAGCACGCCAGGCTTCCTTGTCCCTCGCCATCTCCTAGAGTTTGTCCAAGTTCGTGTCCTGAATCTGTGTGATGCTATCCAACCATCTCATCCTCTGTCACTCTCTTCTCCTTCTGCCCTCAATCTTTCCAAGCTAATCAGAACAGCATAATCTTGGCATAAAAAGAGTATGGATCTATGAAACAGTATGGAATTTCCTTTAAAAAAAAAACAAAAATAGAGTTCCCACATGATCCTGCAGCCCCACTCCTGGGCAAATAGCTGGAGAAAGCTCTAGCTTTTAAAGATATATACACCCCAGTGTTCATGGCAGAACAGATTATTGCTCAGTTGCCCAGTTGTGTCCGATTCTTTGTGACCTGATGGACTGAAGCACACCAGGCCTCCCTGTCCTCACCATCTCCCGAAGTATGCCCAAGTTCATGTCCATTGTATCAGTGATGCCATCAAGCCATCTCATCCTCTTCTTCTACTCGTGATCTTTCCCATCATCAGAGACTTTTCCAATGAGGTGGTTGTTTGTATCAGGTGACCAAAATACTGTAGCTTCAGTGTCAGTGTCAGTCTTTCCAATGAATAGTCAAGGTTGGTTTTCCTTAAGACTGACTGTTTTGATCTCTTTGCTGTCCAAGGGGTTCTCAGGAACCACAGGAATCTCCAGCATCACAGTTTGAAGGCATCAATTCTTTGGCACTCTGCCTTCTTTATGGTCCAGCCTCACAACTCTGCACAACCACTGAGAAGACCATAACCTTGACTATGTGGACCTTTGCTGGCAGAGTAATGTCCTTGCTTTTCAACACTATCTAGGTTTGTCATAGCTTTCCTGCCAAGAAGCAATCATCTTCTCATTTCATGGCTGCAGTTGCCATCTGCAGTGACTTTAGAGCCCAAGAAGAGGAAAACTTACTGCTTCTACCTCTTCCCCTTTGATTTGCCATGAAGTAATGAAGACAGATTCCATGATCTTAGTTTTTAATATTTAGTTTTAAGCCAGCTCTTTCACTCTCCTCCTTCAACCTCAAGAACAGATTAACCATCAAAAGAACAGATTAATTGATAATTTATAAATCTATACAAGAACAGATTAATCAATTAAAATGTGGTATATATACATACAGTGTAATACCACCCAGCTGAAGCTGAAGATCCAATACTTTGGCCAACTGATGCAAAGAACTGAGGCATTGGAAAAGACCCTGATGCTGGGAAAGATTGAAGACAAAAGGAGAAGGGGTGGCAAAGAATGAGATGGTTAGATAATATCACTGACTCAATGGACATGAATTTGAGCAAACTCTGGGAGATAACAGAGGGTAGATGAGCCTGGCACGTTACAGTCCATGTCACAGAGTTGAACATGACTTCAGAACTAAACAACTCTGTTTTAAATTAAGAATCTTCAATTCCTCTATCCACTCTATCATAATTGTCAGAGAACTTGATATTCTTATAGTTTCTTCACTTATAGGCAAAAATAATAGTTAAATAAGTCTCAGATCATAAAGTGACATAGAAACTATGTACCAGTTATGCAGCATATTACTCTATAATACTAAGATTCAAGGAATTTTGCTTCTTCTGTTCTTAAAACCTAATTTTTGGATTCTCTGTCATTCCACGCTGTAAGATATTTAAACTCATCTTTACTGAGCTCTCTTGATCCAACATCCTCAGTTGTTTTTGTTTTGTATTTATTTAATGGTTTCAAATGCTTGGAATAACCCAGTGTATTTAGGGAAAAGCTCTGTCATCTTCAGGTTATATCAGATTTTACAAACATGTGCTTTTTGTAAGGCAATATAATCCTGGAGATTCTGACAGCTGTTTGATTTCTTATATTAAGCATGAGAATTAGCTATTTTCCTAAAGATTCCAAGATCTCAGCATTCAGTGTAAGATGCCTACCTGCATCCTAAAGCAATTCTTCACTTAGGATGCTATATGCAAAAGTAGCCTGAGTCTTTGATCTGAAGAGAATTCCCTTTTCCTTATGTAACCCACTCCAAAAACTCTGTTTTTCTTTTGGTAATATTTCTAAATCCTACTGGATTTAGCCAGTTTTGCTTTATAAACTTCAATCATACTTCTTCATACTTTCATGTGCTAGGATAACTTAACAAGTCATCATCTAGACTTTCACAACCAAAATAAAGAAGCTGTCTTATGAATGCATGGCAACTTCTGCCTTTTTCTCTGTAACATAAAAGCTATCAAAGCAAAGAAAACAGTGCATTAAACAATTCTAGAGGTGGATAAAAGAAAGCATATCAGTGGTAACAGAAAATAAATTAGTATTTTAACATTTTATTATATATATATATATAAGAAATCACAGTTTTAATAGTTTTTATTGAAATAGACAAGAGCAATAGCTCATACTCTTTAGATAACTTTATGCTTTATAATGTCAAATAACTAAGGTATTTATTTATCTGTATTATATAGAGAGGTCTTCTTAGGGCTACTATATTTCCTTATAGTACAATGGATAACTTTTCATGCAGCTGTTAAGAAAGGCTCTTTATAATGTTTCACATTTTATATCTTAGAAGCAAACAGTGGTCATTTTATATAGTTTAAGTAGGGAAAACAGTCTCGATCTTGGAGTTTAGAGGCTTTCAAATTAATAAATAAAGGCAGATCAGATAAGGTCATTTTATTGTAAACAAGAGAAACCACCTTCATCTTAGTTAAGAAAAAGAATTTTAATATTTCATATAATCCAGTACTGTCATAGTAAGAATTCTATTCCAGTTTTTATACTTCTCATGATATTTCAATTAATCTATAGTAACAGAATTCTCTGCAGTTATCTCAAAGTTGCTGGAGCCACCATAGATAGACTAATTCATTACTTTGAAACTGTGTGTCATGGGGAGTAACTGTCTCATCTTGGTCTTTAAATAGCAATCTCACTGCTGTTTCCCCATTTTCTGAAGATAAATACTGCATATATTTTTTGAAGAGGATCTACTGTGTGCCTCCACTCCTGGAATTCATTTTGTGATCAACTGGTATTCTTTGATTACATGCAAAACACACCAGCTCTAACCAAATTGAGAAAAAATGAATTTTAATAGGAACATAGGTAATTTCATAAGCCCAAAACAGTAACTGGACAAACTGGCTCATGAAAGACAGAAATCCATTGCTGCTTTAATGATGCCAGTCAGGGATATACAAACTTTTTCTTACAGAACTAAACAGTAGATATTTAAGGTTTGTGAGTCATTTGATTTCTGTTGCAACTACTCAGCTCTACCACTGTGGTGTGAAATCAGCCATCTACAATTTGTAAGCAAATGAGCATGACTATCTTCCAATAAAACTATTTCTAAAAGTAGGAGACTGATCCTCTTTACAAAGTTTGCTGATCTCTGATTGACAAAATTGCAAGCAAAATGAGCTCTTTTGATTTCCTTCATGCCATTTAACAAAGATTCCAAAGTTCAGGAAAGATTCTCTCATCTCACTAAGTTACTGGTCACTTTTATGGGGCTAAAAAGATACTTTGATTGACTGTTCCATCAACCATATATTCAGTTCAGTTCAGTTCAGTCACTCAATCATGTCTGACTCTTTGCGACCCCATGGACTGCAGCATGCCAAGCCTCCCTGCCCATCACCAGCTCCCGGAATTTACCTAAATTCATATCCATTGAGTCGGTGATGCCATCCAACCATCTGTCGTCCCCTTCTCCTCCCGCCTTCAATCTCTCCCAGCATCAGGGCCTTTTCCAATGAGTCAGTTCTTCACATCAGGTGGTCAAAGTATTGGAGTTTCAGCTTCAACATCAGTTCTTCCAATGAACATCCAAGATTGATCTCCTTTAGGATGGACTGGTTGGATCTCCTTCCAGTCCAAGGGACTCTCAAGAGTCTTCTCCACACCACAGTTCAAAAACATCAATTCTTCAGCACTCAGCTTTCTTTATAGTACAACTCTCACATCCATACATGACTACTGGAAAAACCATAACCTTTACTAGACGGACATTTGTTGGCAAAGTAATGTCTCTGCTTTTTAATAAGCTATATAGGTTGGTCATAACTTTTCTTCCAAGGAGTAAGTGTGTTTTAATTTCATGGCCGCAATCACAATCTTCAGTGATTTTGGAGCCCCAAAAAATAAAGCCACACTGTTTCCACTATTCCCCATCTATTTGCCATGAAGTGATGGGACTGGATGCCACGATCTTAGTTTTCTGAATGTTGAGCTTTAAGCCAACTTTTTCACTCTCCTCTTTCACTTTCAAGAGGCTCTTTAGTTCTTCTTCACTTTCTGCCATAAGCGTGGTGTCATCTGCATACCTTAGTTTATTGATATTTCTCCCAGCAATCTTGATTCCAGCTTGTGCTTCTTCTAGCCCAGCGTTTCTCATGATGTAATCTGCGTATAAGTTAAATAAGCAGGGTGACAATATACAGCCTAGACGTACTCCTTTCCCGATTTGGAAACAGCCTGTTGTTCCATGTCCAGTTCTAACTGTTGCTTCCTGACCTGTATAAAGATTTCTCAAGAGGCAGGTCAAGTGGTCTGGTATTCCCATCTCTTTCAGAATTTTCCACAGTTTATTGTGATCCACAGAATCAAAGTCTTTGGCATAGTCAATAAAGCAGGAGTAGATATTTTTTGGAACCCTCTTGACTTTTTAATGATCCAACAGATGTTGGCAATTTGATCTCTGGTTACTCTACTTTTTCTAAAACCAGCTTGAACATCTGGAAGTTCACAGTTCATGTATTGCTGAAGCCTGGCTTGGAGAATTTTGAGCATTACTTTGCTAGTGTGTGAGATGAGTGCAATTGTGCAGTAGTTTGAGCATTCTTTGGCATTGCCTTTCTTTGGGATTGAAATGAAAATTGACCTTTTCCAGTCCTGAGGCCGATGCTGAGTTTTCTAAATTTGCTGGCATTTTGAGTGCAACACTTTCACAGCATCATCTTTTAGGATTTGAAATAGTTCAACTGGAATTCCATCACCTCCACTAGCTTTGTTCATAGTGATGCTTCCTAAGGCCCACTTAATTTCACATTCCAGAATGTCTGGCTCTAGGTGAGTGATCACACCATCATGATTATCTGGGTCATGAAGATCTTTTTAGTATAATTCTTCTGTGTATTCTTGCCACCTCTTCCTAATATCTTCTGCTTCTGTTAGGTCCATACAATTTCTGTCCTTTATTGAGCCCATCTTTGCATGAAATGTTCCCTTGGTATTTCTAATTTTCTTCAAGAGATCTCTAGTCTTTCTCATTCTATTATCTTCCTCTATTTCTTTGCATTGATCACAAGGAAGGCTTTCTTATCTCTTCTGGCTATTCTTTGGAACTCTGCATTCAAATGGGTATATCTTTCTTTTTCTCCTTTTCTTTTCATTTCTCTTCCTTTCACAGCTATTTGTAAGGCCTCCTCAGACAGCTATTTTGCTTTTTTACATTTCTTTTTCTTAGGGATGGTCTTGATCCCCGTATCCTGTACAATGTCACAAACCTCTGTCCATAGTTCATCAGGCACTCTGTTTAGTAGATCTAGTCCCTTAAATCTATTTCTCACTTCCATGGTATAAGCATAAGGGATTTGATTTAGGTCATACCTGAATGGTCTAGTTGTTTTCCCCACTTTCTTCAATTTAAGTCTGAATTTGACAATAAGGAGTTCATGATCTGAGCCACAGTCTGCTCCCAGTCTTGTTTTTGCTGATTGTATAGAGCTTCTCCATCTTTCAGCTATATATAGATTGAGGATAAAGGATAGAGAGATTGAGATAATGTTTTCAGTAAAAGAAGAAAGAAATGCTGAGACTATATGTTATTACATATTTCTCTACTATGAACACACATTGTTTAAAACGTGTGATGTCAAAGCCTGACTGCTGTGTTGACAGATATTCACAGTTTAGATTTTCAGAAACTCAAGAATGAATCTGAAGACCTGTGACATGTTACTATTCTTTATTTGCCTGGGAGTGAAATGGACAAGAGCTTGGAGTTATTTTAATAATAAAGAAAACTTACCAATGGTCCAATACCTAAATCTCAATAAAAGTTTATTGCTTTCTCTCTACAATCAGCAATCTTTTATCAGTCTATAAAAGGACCACTTAAATACTTTAACTACATTTAATAGCATTTTAAATAATTTTTTTTACATGCCACAGACATGAATATTGAGTTGGTCAAAAGATTCATCTGGGCTTTTCCATACAGTTTTATGGAAAACCCTAAATGAACTTTTTGGCCAATACACTAAGCAGAAGTTTTCAGTACTATCCTAGTGGCTATGAATAGAATACCTACATTGCTATCAGGCATGCAAGGATGAAAACTTTTTAAAATGTAATTATACTTTGCAGACAATGTTTCTATGATATCACATCTCTCTTTTGAATTCATTCAAGTTTTGCATTATCCAGAAGAGCTATATCCTGTTTAAAGATGCTTAAATTACAAGATCTAAACAAGTTAGAAAATAAATGCATGGAACACTAAGGGACAAAACTACCAGAGCGGACAATTGGTCCAGATGTCAGATGAAACACCAAGAGCTTATATAAAAAAACGTTTTCAGTTTAAGAGATTGGTTTAACTACTTCAAGCAATTCAGGCATAAACAATGTTATAATTTCAGGCAGCATATAGATGGGTAGTGTCATATTGCTTAAATTTTGAATAATTATAAGTATGTGTTACAGAAGAACAAGTATATATTTTTGCTCTTCTTGCTTGTAGTCTATATATAGAGAGTTAGCACTCTCACTCTGAGTTAAAAAATGGTGAAAAATTGTAATATTATTGACTTTAAGAATTTTACAACTACAGATATTTGCAATATTACTATATTCTCATCTTGTCATTAAAACAAAAAAAAAAAACAAAAAATACTAAACACTTGAAAATAACCAGAAATATTTCTACTCTCATGTGTCTTGTTTAGTGTCTTTAAGATCTTATTGTGTGTGTATGTGTGTGTGTTGGTGTAGGAGAAGCAATTAGAAATCCCTACCATCATTGACTTTCAGGAATCTAAATGCCCCATATTAATGCCAACCAATTCAGAGGAAGTGCTTTACATCATTCAATAAGTTATTGTTTCAATCATTAATTCATTATTTTATTTATTAAGAATGAGAACCTATGCAAATATTTGAAAAATTATCTCAATTCTCAAGGAATTTTAGCCTTGTGGGAGACCAAGATTGAGCTTATTTTTAGACCTATAATTCCATGCAATTTTTTACCATTTTATACTGCACTATTTTAAACAATTAGTGCATTAATCATATGTAAAAATGGCTGTGTGGTTGGACCAATGATAGTTGAATTATTTTACACTAACAGATTGAATTCCTTATAACAAAGATGCAGGGGCCACCACTGACAGATTAATTCACTACTTTGCCACTGTGTGTCATGGGGACTTACTATTTCATCTTGGTCTTTAAAAAGCAACCTTGCTGCTATTTCCCCAACTTAATATGAGCAAATATTTCCAAATACTACACTTTTTTTTCCAGAGGATCTATTGCTTGCTTCCACTCCTTGAACTTGCTTTGTGATCAGTTGGTATTCTTTGACTGCAAGCAAGACACACCAACTCTGAAAAACTGAAGGAAAAAAAAAAGAATTTTAATAGGAATCTAGGTATTTTCATAAGCCAAAAATAACAAATTAAACTGGCTCACAATAGGTAGAAATTATTGCTGCTTTATTGATGCCTGTTAGGGAGATGCAAACTTTTTCTTACAGAGCTAAAAAAGAGATATTTTAGGTTTGTGAGCCATTTTTAATTGGATGATAATGGCCTTACAATGCCGTGTTGTTTTCTGTCATTATGACTGTTTTGCATTGTTGTTAGCCATTTGATTTCTCTTACAACTGCTTACTTCCATATTTTTCATCTGCTCTTGACAATTCTTACTGCTCTGATTATTTATTGCTGTACAAAAAATTACCCCAAATTTTAGTACTGTAAAACAGCTATTTTATATACTCACAGAATCTGTGGAGCATTAAGATTTAGAAAGGACAAAGGAAGGTCTATTTGTGTTTGTCCAGTGACATTTGGGCATTTAATTAGCAGCTGAAGGCTTGAACTGACACTACACATAGGGTCTGAACTCATCTGAGGCATTTCATTCACACTACCACGGTGGACAGCTTCCTGACGGTTGATGAGCTGGACCCTTAGTTTGGCTTTCAGTTATCATACAGTGTTTGTGGCCTCTCAGTGGGTCAGAGCTTTCCTACAATATAGTACATAGGTTCCCAGGGACAGAAATTTGTAGAAATTGTATTTTCTGTTCTAACATAGACTTATAGGTTATAGTATTTTATTTCTGCTATATTCTATTTGCATGAGGCATTTACAAAGACCCATCCAGTTTTAAGAGAAGAGAAAATATATCCTGTGAGAATAGCAAGTTTCTGAAACAACATGTGAGATTGGAACTGTGCGCTTTGTTGGGAACATAGTTTACCAAAGTCCACCATCTTGTTACAACAACTCATGTTGGATTGGAGGTTGGTCCCAAAGCAGCATCTAAATCTGAGACATGGTTTTGGAGCATGTGGAACCAGGTTGTACACGCACAGGTTGCATGTGGAAGCTGGAAGAGCCGTGAGAAGAGCATTAGTGACAGACTAAGAAAAAACTGCTAGTAAAGGCCTAATTGCTCTCAGAGGCCTATTGATGAGTGCTTAATGAAGGATAAATAAATGTCATTGGACGCTAGAGAGCCTCGTTAATAGAGTAAAATAAATCTGGGGACGTTATGGACTAAAATAACATGGAAAGAGAAAATTCACCAAAGATACTGTTGAACTAAGTAAGGAGATTTCTAGGAAGAGAGTTGACGATATGACCTACAGTCTCCTTGCTGTCTATAGCAAAATATGAGAGAGTAGAAAAGAGCTGAAATAAGAACAATATAATATAAAGTCTCATAGTTTTCTCAGTTTAAAAATAAAATATTTTTAGACCCAGCTTTCCAGATAGCAAATGTTTCTAAAATTAAGAAATGGCTTGAGACAGTAGTTGAATATGGCAACAAACAAATAAATAGTTCTGTAAATGGAATTAGAGCCTTGAAAGTAAAACACTTTGTCAAGACTTCTGAAAAGCATAGTCAACCTCAGAGACCTATTCAAAAACTGGAGCCCCTCTAAGTGTGTTTAGGTCATTTCTCACATACTTTTTCTAAATAACAGAGCTTCCTTGCATCTTAAGAGCCGTGTCTTATAGAAGATTTACAGGGAATCAAAGTACTCAATTGCTTCTTTAGATCAAGTTTGTGGGATTCTTTCTTATCTACTGGAGTAAATTATGAATTGATGCCGGAAGCGGGCACATGAGATCCCACCCATGACAAGGTCATGAGGGAGAAAACCTGACGGGCAAGGCGGATCAGGTTTTTAGGGGTTTTGAAAAGGCCAGCTTACAAGATCCCACCCATGACAAGGTCATGAGGAGAAAACCTGACAGGCAAGGCGGATCAGGTTTTCAGGGGTTTCGAAAAGCTGCCCCTGGCGCTCACCTTAAAGATGATATCTGTCTTTCTGATGCTTGCTTTAATAGACTACTCCCTAATTTCTGTGACACAGGCAGAAGACCTTCCCTGATCTCTTTCCAAATAAGAATCAATTTAGAACTTTAATCAATAAGTTTCCCAGGTGGTGATATTTTATGAGGTTATCCAGGGTGAGAGGAGTGTTTTAATTTAAACTCCTTTGCTGGTATTTTAGTTTGTTTGGCAAATGCATTTATGTCCTTAGTACTAACATGCATGACTGCTTATAATACCCTAATCATAAAGCAGCATAAAGAACCTGATCATATAAAGACCCTAATTATGGGGTTGACGTTTGCTTGCTGTGTTTTGCTTGCTGTGTTTTTGCTCTTAATGTGCTAAGGTTGTGTTATGGAAACCATTGTTAATATAGTTAAAGATCTAGAGAAATAAGAGCTTAGCCCTAGTGTGGTAACAATGAGATGGTTGCTAATTGTCAGCCAGGAGTGCTAGGCAGAAGCTGCCTCACTGAAACTGCAGAGTCTGTGTGGGGTAAACTTCTTAGATAAACACAACTGACAACTTCTGCAGAAAGATTAATTTTTGTGTTAACAAGGTTATACTTCTACTCTGTACTGTTGCCCTATGAGACTGCTACCTTTCAGTTAAGGTCACCAGAGAAACAGAAAATAGGTTTGCATTCACCTGACTTGCATAAAATGTTAATAGGCCCCAAGGCCAGAAGATAATGTACAAGACCCTCATAAACAAAGAAGTATGCAGAAAACACCCTGGTTTCATGAAGGACAAGCTGACGTAATGTTAAACTATCTTCCCCTTAGAAATGTACTAATTTAGGGTATAAAAGCCATGATAAAAAATAAAGCATTGCCAGACTCTGCCAGACTCTGCCAGACTCTGCCAGACTCTGCCAGACTCTCTGCACCCCCGTCTGGTCATTCTCTCTCTCCCTCTCTCTCTCTTTCTCTCACTCTCTCTCTTTCTCTCCCTCGCAGACTTGGCTCTATCAAGGCTGGTCTCACGTGTCTTCTGTCTCTCGCCTACGCCATTCATCCTGAGGGTACCCCCTGGATCCTGCCGAGGCTGGACCCCGGCAAATTGACTCATAAGAAATTTGAAAAAGTTTAGCATTATATGACCTGGCAATTCCATTTCTAGGCATATACCCTAAGGAAATCAAAATTGAAAAATACACAGGTATCCCAATGTTCATTGCAGCACTATTTGCAATAGCTAGAACATGGAAGCAACCTAGATGTCCATCAACAGATGAATGGATAAAGAAACTGTGGTACATATATACAATGGACTATTACTCAACCACAAAAAGGAACACATTTGAGTCAGTTCTAATGAGGTGATGAACCTTAGGGCCTATTATACAGAGCAAAGTAAGTCAGAAAGAGAAAAACAAGTATTTTATACTAATGCATATATGTGGAATCTAGAAAGGTGATACTGATAAAATTATTTGCAGGGCAGCAATGGAAACATAGATATAAAGGACATACTTAATGACCCAGGGGATGGGAAGAATGAGAGGTTGGGATGTATGGAGAGAGTAATATGGAAATTTACATTACCATATGTAAAATAGATAGCCAAAGGGAATTTGTTGTATGACTCAGGGAACTCAAACTGGGGCTCTGTAAAAACCTAGAGGGGTGGAATGGGAAGGAAGATGGGAAGGAGGTTCAAAAAGGAGGGAACATATATGTACCTATGACTGATTCATGTTGATGTTTGGCACAAACCAACACAAGTCTGTAAAGCAATTATTCTTCAATTAAAAAATAATTTAAAAAATAAAGAAACTTGAAAAATTTTAAGTTTAAGAAATTGTATCAGGTAGAACTGAAAGAAGACAGAGTACAACATGAAAAGGAAGATTTGAATCTTCGACCTCGGGTAGTAAGAAAGGTGAGAAAAGTAATGAGCTGCAAACACAAGCTATCTTTTTTTTTCTTTTCTGAAGAGGAGGAATAATTTAGATGGCAATATCAAATAAGAATGGTGGGGAATCATTCCCAGGAAGGAGAATTGTGAGCTAATTAATGGCTGGTAATTAATTAATGCTCAACCTTCCCCAGTAGCTCAGCTGGGAGGTGAAATTTTACCACCATATGACCCAGCAATTCCATTTCTAACCATATACCCTAAGGAAATCAGGAGGCCCTGGTTTGATTCCTGTTTTGGGATGATCCCATGGAGAAAGAATAGACTACCCACTTCAGTATTCTTGGGCTTTGCTGGTGACTCAGATGGTAAAGAATCCTCCTGCAATATGGGAGGCCTGGGTTCAGTCCCAGGGTTGGGAAGATCCCCAGGAGGAGGGCATGGCAACCCACTCCAGTATTCTTGCCTAGAGAATCCCTGTGGACAGAGAAACCTGGCGGGCTACAGCTCATGGGGCCACAGAGTTGGACATGACTGAGTGACGAAGCACTGCACGGCAAAGCACATTATATTCTCTGAATCTCAGAAGTGCTATGCACAGTGGCTCAGCTGGTAAAGGATCTTCCTGCCAATGCAGGAGACACGAGACGTGGGCTCAGTTCCTGGGTCGGGAAGATCCCGGAGAAAGAAATGGCAACCCACTCTAGCATTCTTGCCTAGAAAATGCCAGGCACAGAGGAGCCTGGTGGGCTACAGTCCATGGGATCCCAAAGAGTCAGACACGACTGACTGCACATGCACACAATCATTAATACTTCTGGGTGAGTACTGCTTTTCTTCTTCTGGGACAGGGTTATCTAAGGCAATTATACAGCTTGTCTCCCTCATTATATATTGAGTGTATAAGAGTCATTTAATTTGTCTCTAACTAACAAGTATATTAGTATTTTCTAAAGAAAGAAAACCAATTTATTGAGAGAAAATAAGAGACAGAGGGAGAAAAAGAGAGAGAGGGAGAAAAAGAGAGAGAGGGAGAAAAAGAGAGTTGAGGCACTCAGATATCAATAATAATAATAATAATAATAGCAACAACACAGCGAAAGCTATACCCAACTGAATGCAGAGTCCCAGAGAAGAGCAAGGAGAGATAAGAAAGTTTTAAGTGAACAATACAAAGAAATAGAAAAAACAATAGAATGGGAAAGACAAGAGATCTCTTCAAGAAAATTAGAGATACCAAGGGAACATTTTCTGCAAAGATGGGTACAACAAAGGAGAAAAACAGCAGGGACCCAACAGAAGCACAGGAGAGTAAGAAGAGATGGCAAGAATACATAGAAGAACTATGCAAGAAAGGTCTTAAGGACCCAGATAACCACAGTGGTGTGGTCACTCACATGAAGCCAGACATCCTGGAGTGTGAAGTCAAGTGGGCCTGAGGAAGCAGTACTACAAACAAAGCTAGTGTGGGTGACAGAATTCCAGTTGAGCTATTTCAAATCCTAAAAGATGATGCTGTTAAAGTGCTGAACTCAATATGCCAGCAAATGTGGAAAACTCAGCGGTGGCCACAGGACTGGAAAAGGTCAGTTTTCATTTCAATCCCAAAGAAGGGCAATGCCAAAGAATGCTCAAACTACTGCACAATTGTGCTCATTTGGTATGCTAGCAAGGTAATGTTCAAATCCTTCAAGCTAGGCTTCAACAGCATGTGAACTAAAAATTTCCAGATGTACAAGCTGGATTTAGAAAAGGCATAGGAACCAGAGATGAAAACGCCAACATCTGCTGGATCGTAGAAAAAGAAATGGAATTAAAACAAAAATCTGCTTCTACTCCATTGACTACACTAAAGCCTTTGACTGTGTGGATCATAACAAACTGGAAAATTCTTAAAGAGATGAGAATACCTGACCACCTTATCTGCCTCATAAAAAATCTGTATGCAGGTCAAGAAGCAACAGTTAGAGCCAGACATGGAACGACGGACTGGTTCCAAATTGGGAAAGGAGTACATCAAGGCTGTATCTTGTCACCCTGCTTATTTAACTTATATGCAGAGTACATCATGCAAAATGCTGGACTGGATGAAGCACAAGCTAGAATCAAGATTGCAAGTAGAAATAGAACAACCTCAGATATGCAGACGATACCACACTAAAGGCAGAAAGTGAAGAGGAAATAAAGAGCATTTCGATGAAGGTGAAAGAGGAGAGTGAAAAAGTTGACTTAAAACTCAACATTCCAAAAACAAAGATCATGGGGCCTGGTCCCATCACTTCATAGTAAAAAAATGGGGGAAAAGTGGAAATAGTAGCATTTCATTTCCTTGGGCTCTAAAATCCCTGTGGACAGAGACTGCAGTCATGAAGTTAAAAGACACTTGCTCCTTGGAAGAAAAGCTATGACAAAGCAGAGGCATCTCTTTGCCAACAAAGATCCAAATAGTCAAAGCTATGGTTTTTCCAGTAGTCATGTACGGATGTGACAGTTGGACCATATGTAAGGCTGAGCACTGAAGAATTGATGCTTTCGAACTGTGGTACTGGAGAAGACTCTTGAGAGTCCCTTGGATGGCAAGGAGATCAACTCTGAATACTCATTGGAGGGACTGATGGTGAAGCTGAAGCTCCAATACTTTGGCCACCTGATGCAAACAGCTGATTCATTGGGAAAGACCCTGATCGTGGGAAAGATTGAGGGCAAGAGGAGAAGGGAGCAACAGAGGATGGGATTGTTGAATGGCATCACTGACTCAGTGGAGATGAATTTGAGCAAACTCAGGGAAATAGTGAAGGGCAGTGAAGCCTGGTGTGCAGCAGTTCATGGGATCTCAAAGAATTGGACACGATTTAGCTACTGAACAATAAAAAGCAGCAATAATAAAAAATGTTGAAGAAGATACAGTGAAATTGGCACCCTTATATGTGAGTGGAGGGAGTGAAAGATGGTTCAGTACTATGGAGAGTAGTTTGATGAGTCCTCAAAAGTTAAACATAAAATTACCATAAGATCCACCAATTCCACACCTACATGTATATTAAGAAGAATTCAAAACCGGTATTCAAACAAGTACCTGTGCATGTATGTTCATTGTAGAATTATTTATGATGGTCACAAGGTGAATATACTACAAGCTGTGTTATATTTACATACAATGGAGTATTACTCAGGTATTGAAAGAAAAAAAAATGAACAACACTGATGAACCTAGAAAACATTAAGTGAAAGAAGCCACCTACGAAATGACAGAGAATGTATGGCTTATTTTGTCAGGAATACTCAGAAGAAGTAAATCCACAAAGACAGAATGCGGTTTGCAAATTGCGAGGGGCAGGGGAAGTAGGGACCAGAGAATAACTACTTAACAAGTACAAGTAAGAAATTTCCTTTTGAGATGATGAAAATATTTTGCAACTAGATGGAATTGGAGTTTGTGTAACAGTGTTCATACACTAAATGTCACTGACATCAACTTTAAAATGGTTTATTTTATATTATGTGAACTTCACCTCTACTTAATTTCAAAATAACTAAAAACGCTAAATATATTTAGTATTCAGTTACATGGAAAACTATTCCAGCATAAACTATGTATACAAAGTCAAGAAACTAAGGGCAAAAGGGAAAATTTATTGAAATTCATTTACAGAAATGGAGAAATATGTCTAAAATATTATACATGCCTAAATATTAATTTAAATAGGTGAAAACTTCCAATTAAAAATGGGCAAAACATAAGAACTGAGAGAGAATAGGAAAGGATATAATGATCATTTTGAATTTTGCAAAAAATGATTAAACTCAAGATTTAAAGGGGGAATATAAATAGAATCATTGACAATATGTTGCTTTTTAA
This sequence comes from Muntiacus reevesi, assembly GCF_963930625.1. Lineage (NCBI taxonomy): Eukaryota > Metazoa > Chordata > Mammalia > Artiodactyla > Cervidae > Muntiacus > Muntiacus reevesi. Next base: position 3,845,643 of record NC_089264.1, read on the forward strand.
ACTTTTCAGAAATGCAAAGATAAAACTTGATGTTACACAGACTCAGCAAGAGTATGGAGAATTGGAACTTTCTCCTTTTTGGTGAACCTCTATGTCCTTACCTTTTCTCTGTACTCTACTGCCACTGAAGTCGGTTTGCCAGTGATAGAGAAGAAACAGTAGCATCCCATATCTAGAATTGAAGATTTTAATTTTCCCCCAACATATTGTTCTCCACAGTATAAACATTCTCTATAGAATGTGATACTCTCTAGATTTTACCTTCAGGTGCCTGGCAACTAATAAAACTATCTTTGATGTTTATCACTCTTTCTGGATACTGGTATTTTTTTATCCTTTCTTTTCATAGTTGTAGTTATGTTAAAAAACTAAAAATTCTTGATATAAACAGTTGTAAATTTTTACATAATAATTTCTTATTAATATATATTGCAAATTTTAGTTCCCTTGCTTTATTACCTTATATTTTATAAATAATTCTAATATATTAATTGAAAATTTATATATAATATTTAATTTGTACTTAAATTTTTTCTTAGGAATCTTCTGTGTAATAACCACAAAATAAAACTCCTTCACAATAATTTATGCAAGGGAAGGACAGAGGTTGAATAAACTATTAGAGTGTGTAAATATCTTGAAAATGTAAGACAAATATAAAGTCTTTGTGAGAATTCATTGTTTACATGAGACAATAATGCATATAATTTATAATATAAAGATATGTATCATAAATATAATACAATAATTATGTATTACTACTATATGTGTCATGTATGTGCATTATTAATGCATGCAATCATTATGTATATATAATTTGTAACTTGTAAATATACATTTATTTGTTTGTTTATTATGTTTAAATTTAGAAATATAATTCATCTTAATTAGAAGGTTTATCTACTTCTACCTTAAAAATTAAAAATTTTTCAAAATATGCTATATAAAATGGGCACTTAGTTAATAGTTAATTTTCTGTCAAAATGAACTTTTAAGGTTTATATTAACTTAATAAAATAATAACATTGAGACAGCTTTAATAAGGCTAAATAAATTAAATAGTACCACTATCAAATATTTATAGTAATGTTAAATTAGTGAATAAAGAAATGATATATTATCATTTTAGAAAATGTAGAAAATCTAAAGAATCCTGCCATCCAGAAGTAATCATCATTTATGTAGTGGCATAAATAAACACATAGTTTAATCTGAATAAAATCTGAAATATAATTTTTCACATCCAATAACTATATCTTGATATGAATTTGAGCATAGATATTTGTCTGAAGTTGTAAGATCAGTCTTATCAAACAACACAGAGTTTATATGTTTAAAACTTTTTTCTAGCAAAATAAGAATATATAAATACATTCATGATAACACCTAAATATAATATACACATTTCCTGATAATATTAAATTTTTCATGTTCATCACTATTTTTGTAATGAAATAGTTAAATGGAGGAAATTGCCTTTTAGCTGTAATAACATAATTGACTTTCTGTAGGCTTTCAATATTTATTCATGAGGTATTTGAGAACAGCTGGTGGGAGGGGAAAGAGTTTTTAAATACAAGTTGCATATTTTACTTTAGAAGAATTAGCTATCCATATGCATGCACATTTCTTATTTAAATGTTTACTTGTATAGACAAAATATTGTCAGGGTAAGCAGAAATATGAAAACATTGATTTAAAAGTATTTTTATTTTTCTGGAAAAAATAGCAAGTAACAGGTTTTTTTTTTAATTTCAGATAAATAATAACGGCAATAGTATATAATGCTATATATGTATCTCTTACTTCCAAAATGCTCTGAATTTGAAAGCTGCAAAATGCTTATTCAGAAGTAAATATGTAAGGTAAGCATAGCTATTAATTTTATCCTTCCAGAAAGAACATTAGTGTCTGAAAGTTTGGGCTTGATGTGTTAGGGAACAGAGTACTGCATAGATCTGTCTCTTTCCTCTTGAGTCCCCCTTTTTCTCCTTCTGCTCATCTTTACCTCCTTACTCCCTCTCCTCTTCCTCATGTAACTCTGTGAACCTCTCTGGGTGTCCCTTACTGTGGGGAATCTTTTCACCATTAACCTAGAAGTTTTATTATCAGTGCTGTATGGATGAAGAAGTCTTGGGGCTACTGGAAGAATAAGACTGAAATCCAGAGGCAGGAGACTTAAGCCCAAAACCTGAGAACACCAGAGAACTCCTGACTACATGGAACATTAATTAATAAGAGATCATCCAAAAGCCTCCGCACCTACACTGAAACCAACCACCACCCAAGAGCCAATAAGTTCCAGAGCAAGACATACCATGCAAATTCTCCAGCAACACAGGAACATAGCCCTGAGCATCAACATACAGGCTGCCCGAAGTCACACCAAACACATAGACCCATCTCAAAACTCACTACTGGACACTCCATTGCACCCCAGAGAGAAGAAATCCAGCTCCATGCACCAGAACATCGACACAAGCTTCTCTAACCAGGAAACCTTGACAAGCCAATCGTCCAACCCCACCCACTGGGAGAAACCTCTGCAATAAAAAGGAGCCACAGACCATCAGAATACAGAAAGACCACTCCAAACAAAGTAATCTAAATAAGATGAAAAGGCAGAGAAATACCCAACAGGTAAAGGAACATGAAAAATGCCCACCAAACCAAACAAAAGAGGAGGGGATAGGGAATCTACCTGAAAAAGAACTTAGAATAATGATGATAAAAATGATCCAAAATCTTGAAAACAAAATGGAGTTACAGATAAATAGCCTGGAGACAAGGATTGAGAAGACGCAAGAAATGTTTAACAAGGACCTAGAAGAAATAAAAAAGAGTCAATTAAAAATGAATAATGCAATAAATGAGATCAAAAACACTCTGGAGGGAACCAACAGTAGAATAAAGGAGGCAGAAGATAGGATAAGTGAAGTAGAAGATAAAATGGTGGAAATAAATGAAGCAGAGAGGAAAAAAGAATCAAAAGAAATGAGGACAACCTCAGGGACCACTGGGACAATGTGAAATGCCCCAACATTCAAATCGTAGGAGTCCCGGAAGAAGACAAAAAGAAAGGCCATGAGAAAAAACTCGAGGAGATAATAGCTGAAAACATCCCTAAAATGGGGAAGGAAATAGTCACACAGGTCCAAGAAACCCAGAGAGTCCCAAACAGGATAAACCCAAGGCGAAACACCCCAAGACACATATTAATCAAATTAACAAAGATCAAACACAAAGAACAAATACTAAAAGCAGCAAGGGAGAAACAACAAATAACACACAAGGGGATTCCCATAAGGATAACAGTTGATCTATCAATAGAAACCCTCCAGGCCAGACGGGAATGGCAGCACATACTGAAAGTAATGAAAGAGAATAACCTACAACCCAGATTACTGTACTCAGCAAGGATCTCATTCAGATATGAAGGAGAATTCAAAAGCTTTACAGACAAGCAAAAGCTGAGAGAATTCAGCACCACCAAACCTGGGATCTTCTCCTTGGCTGATTAAAGTCCTATTAATAAGAAGGGTGTGGCACATGAAAAGATGCTCAACATCACTCATTATCAGAGAAATGCAAATCAAAACCACAATGAGGTACCATTACACGCCGGTCAGAATGGCTGCTATCCAAAAGTCTACAAGCAATAAATGCTGGAGAGGGTGTGGAGAAAAGGGAACCCTCTTACACTGTTGGTGGGAATGCAAACTAGTACAGCCACTATGGAGAACAGTGTGGAGATTCCTTAAAAAACTGGAAATAGAACTGCCATATGACCCAGCAATCCCACTTCTGGGCATACACACCGAGGAAACTAGATCTGAAAGAGACACGTGCACCCCAATGTTCATCGCAGCACTGTTTACAATAGCCAGGACATGGAAGCAACCTAGATGCCCATCAGCAGACGAATGGATAAGGAAGCTGTGGTACATATACACCATGGAATATTACTCAGCCGTTAAAAAGAATTCATGTGAATCAGTTCTAATGAGATGGATGAAACTGGAGCCCATTATACAGAGTGAAGTAAGCCAGAAAGATAAAGAACATTACAGCATACTAACACATATATATGGAATTTAGAAAGATGGTAATGATAACCCAGTATGCAAAACAGAAAAAGAGACACAGACGTATAGAACAGACTTTTGGACTCTATGGGAGAAAGCGAGGGTGGGATGATCTGAGAGAACAGCATTGAAACATGTATATTATCAAGTGTGAAACAGATCACCAGCCCAGGTTGGATGCATGAGACAAGTGCTCAGGGCTGGTGCACTGGGATGACCCAGAGGGATGGGATGGGGAGGGAGGTGAGAGGGGGGTTCAAGATGGGGAACACATGTAAATCCATGACCGATTCATGTCAACGTATGGCAAAAAACACTACAGTATTGTAAAATAATTAGCCTCCAACTAATAAATGGGAAAAAAAAAAAAACTGGATATTCTAAATACATGGAAATTTTTAATTTGGATTAAAATGTTCTTAAAGCTTACATTAAATAAAGAACATGGTGTATCAGTTCAAAAAATTTTTTAAAAATAAAAAATAAAAAATTTTTATGATGTTCTTGTGCAAGTTACTTTTCATTAAACACTTATGTTCCTCCATGTGTAAAAGAGTATACCATTGTTACCACCTTATCTCATAGTTGTGTGACGTCAGTGAACTGATGTGAGTTCAGGCTAAATTGATGCTGGTTTTATATAGACTTATTTTCCTTGATTGATATTATATATTATATATGAATTTAATAATTCTTTCTTAATCAGTTGTAATTAATCATTTAACAATAAGCACTAATTATTCATTAAGATATTAATAAGTTAACTAATTTAATTATTGAATAATTAAGTAACTATTATTATTAAATATTAATTTTGTTAATTTTAACAATAATTGATGATTAATTATTACTTATAACTTATTACTTATTAATAACAGTTTTAATTAGTTTACAATATATATAAAATGTTATTACTAATTATTATCCTTATATATTTATTTCTTTAATTAATTAGTGAAACACCTGATTATTAATTTGATTAATTTTTACTTATCCAGTTAATTACTTGATTAACAGTTAGATTAAAATTTCAATAAACTCATTAATTAGCAGACTTTCCCATTAATTATTTGGTCAATAATTTCATTAATAATTTGATTATACAGTTAATTACTTATTGATAATGTTATGATTTATTTCATTATTAATTGTTTTATTAAAAATTTGATTAGTAATTTAATCAAATGGTTTGATTGGTTATTTGATTATCAGGTTAGTTATTTAATTAATAATTAATAAATAAATTTATTTACAATTTTATTATTTTATTACCCATTAATTACTTCATTAAAAATTGTATTGAAATTTTTATTAATTATTTGGTTATACAGCTAATTATATGATTGATAATTTGAATAAGAATTTAAATAACTATTTATCAACCTAATTATTAGATTAATAAATTAATAATTTGACTAATAATTTGATGATTCAGATATTAACTTGAAAAAGTTTGATTAATAATGTAATTAGTAATCTGATCATTTGAGTATCCAGATCACTATTTTATTAATAATTTGATTAATATTTTAAATAATAACATAATTATTTGAGTATCTAGCTAATTAATTAATAACCTAATGATTTGTTATCTGTTAATTATTGAAATAATAAGATGATTAGTAATTTGAATATATATTAATCATTGATTAGCTAATTCTTTGACTAATCATTAATTAATAATTAATTTTATTTGCTGACTATTACTTATGTATTATTATCCACTAAAATCTGTCATTATCATTAATCATCTATCATTAATCAATATTTAATTATATTCAATAATTTATTAATTATTAATGACCTATTATTAATATCATTAATTATTGAATATAATCATTATTATCAGCTACTACTTTTAAATTATTACTTATTAAGAATAATTATATAATGAAAAAGTATTATTACATTTTTAAATTATTGATTAATATAATTATAGTTAATTTAATTATCAGTTAATTATTTATTCAATTATTTATTTAATTAATGAATCATTTACTTAGAGGAATATTTAATTATTTATTAATGAGTAAATTAATGACATAATTAATAGCAAATATTTAAGTAAATTTAATTAACCATTTAATTAACACTTTAAAATATTATTTAATAATTAATTTAACAAATTTTTTTATTTTAACCAATAATTTTAAAATCTAATTATTTTATTATAGCTAATAATATTAATAAATATTATTATAGCTAATAATACTAATGATATTTCTGATAATTATATGATTATTGCTTATTATATACAATATAGATTATATGTATTTCATGTGTATTAATTGCTATGTGTCATTAATTATTTATTGTATTATCTTATTATATCAATTAATACTTAATTAAAATTATAAGTTATAACATAATTATTTGGTGAAAATATTATAATATATCATTTCTATTATTATGTATATTATATCTCATTATATATATTAAGCAATATATAAAATTTTATAAGCAAATACAAGTATAAGCATATGCTTATAAGTATATATATATACTGTAATACTATAATAATTTTACCTGTATAATTATTGCTATAACTATTATACATTATATATAATTTAATATATTTATTGCTTTATATAAGTATAAATTGACATTATATAAAGATAAAAAATATATTTTATAAATATGTATTTTAAATACTTATAAATATTGATATATTTATAAATTTGATGTATATTATTAATGTAAATATATTATAAATATATATTTATATATTATATTTACATACATATATTAATTTATAATATTGTTATTGTAAGTATATTATTATAAATAAATTATTAATATATCATACTATACAAATATAAACTTATTTTACAAATTATTTAAATTTTATAGATTTGTATAATATAAATGTATGTTATATATAAATATATAAATCTATTTTATATAAAAATATAAATATTTTATGAATATATATTATTTATAAATATTATTTATTATAATTAATTGTATCACTTATTTATAAATTCAAATATATTAAATTTATATTGTGTAAATGTATATTGTATCAATATAGAAATTTCAATTATATAATATATAAATTTCAATGATATAGATATATCAATACATAGTATACATATATTATATATATATGTATATATATATGTATGTATATATGTGTGTATTTATATATGATAATATATATGTATATTACATAATGTATAGATATAATGCAATATGTATAATATTATCTATTATATTTTATTATTATATGATCACTTCTGTATGGTATGATTCTTTAGATTTTCTACATTTTCTAAAATAACAATATATCTTTTCTTTATTCACTAATGTATTATTACTATAAATATTTGTTGGTGGTATTATTTATCTTATTTAGCCTTATTATAGCTGTCTCAGTGTTATTATTTTATTGTTAGTATAAACCTTAAAAGTTCATTTTGACAGAAAGTTAGCTATTAATTAAATACCCATTTTATATAGCATATTTTGAAAATTTTTTTCATTTTTAATATAGAAGTAGATAAATCTTCTAGTTATGATGAATTATATATCTAAATTTAAACATAATAAATAAATGTATATTTACAAGTTACAAACTATATATACATAATGATTTCATGTATTAATAATGCACATACATGACACATATAGTAATAATACATAATTATTGTATTATATTTATGATGCATATCTTTATATTATGATTTATATGCATTATTGTCTCATGTAAACAATGAATTGTCACAGACTATATTTGTCTTGCATTTTCAAGTATTTTCACACCCTAATAGTTTATTCAATCTCTGTCCTTCCCATGCATAAATTATGATGGAATTTTATTGAAATTCATTTACAGAAATGGAGAAATATTTCTAAAATATTATACATGCCTAAATATTAATTTAAATAAGAGAAAACTTCCAATTAAAAATGGGCAAAACATAAGAACAGAGAATAGAAAAGGATATAATGATCTTTTTGAATTTTGCAAAAATGATTAAACTCAAGATTTAAATGGGGAATATAAATAGAATCTTTGATAATATGTTACTTTTTAAACTTTCAACAGGTATTCTTGCCTGGAGAATACCAGGACTAAGGAGCTTCGTGGGCTGCCGTCTATGGGGTCGCACAGAGTCAGACACGACTTAAGCGACTTAGTAGCAGCATGTACAGATGTGAGCTGTTTTTGTTCAGCCACTCACTTGTATCCAACTCTTTGTGACCCCATGAACAGCAGCATACCAGTTTTCTCTGTCCTTCACTATCTCCCGGATTTGCCCAAACTCATGTCCATGGAGTCGGTGATGCCATCCAACCATCTCATTCTCTGTCACCTGCTTATCCTCCTGCCCTCAATCTTTCTGAGCATCAGGGTCTTTTCTAATGAGTCAGTTCTTCGCATCAGGTGGCCAAAGTATCGGAGCTTCAGCTTGAGCATCAGTCCTTCCAATGAATATTCAGGGTTGATTTGTCTTAGGACCGACTGGTTTGATCTCCTTGTTGTCCAAGGGACTCTCAAGAGTCTTCTCCAGCACCACACTTTGAAAACATTACAGCCCAACTCTCACATCTGTACCCAATTACTGGAAAAACCATAGCTTTGACTATAGGGACCAGGAGAAAGGAGCAGTGACCCACAAGAGACTGAGCCATACTTGCCTGTGAGTGGGAGTCTCTGGCAGAGACACAGGTCAACAGTGGCCTATTGTGGGATCAGGGGCGCTGGGAGCACCAGTCCTGGGAGTCATAACCTGCTGGCCTAAGTCCTTTTGGAGGAGAGCCTATAGCCTTCCAAAGACTGCAAACTGTAGGACTGGCCTCCCTGAGGCCAAACCACAGGGAGGGAGCACAGCCTCACACACCAATAGAAAATTGCATTAAAGATCTACTGAGCATAGCCCTGCCCTCCAGAACAAGACTTAGTAATCACCGCAGAGAATTCCTCCCATTAAGAAGCTTGCACAAGCCTCTTAGCCTCATCCATCAGAGGGCTGCTGCTGCTGCTAAGTTGCTTCAGTCATGTCTGACTCTGTGCGACCCCATAGACAGCAGCCCACCAGGCTACCCCATCCCTGGGATTCTCCAGGCAAGAACACTGGAGTGGGTTGCCATTGCCTTCTCCAGTTCATGAAAGTGAAAAGTGAAAGTGAAGTCACTCAGTCGTGTCCGATTCATAGTGACCCCATGGACTGCAGCCTACCAGGCTCCTCCATTCATGGGATTTTCCAGGCAAAAGCACTGGAGTGGGTTGCCATTGCCTTCTTCATCAGAGGGCAGACAGAATGAAAACCACAATCATGGATATGAGAATTGGACCAGAAAGAAGGCTGAATGCTGAATAATTGATTCTTTTGAATTGTGGAGTTGGAGAAGATTCTTGAGATTCGCTTGGACTGCATGGAGATCAAACCAGTCAGTCCTAAAGGAGATCAACACTGAAGATTCATTGGAAGAACTGATGCTGAAGTTGAAGCTCCAGTACTTTGGCCATCTGAGGCAAACAGTCAACTCATTGGAAAAAAGCCCCGATTCTGGGAAAGACTGAGGGCAGGGGGAGAAGGGGTTGACAGAGAATGAGATGGTTGGATGGCATCATTGACTAAACGGACACGAGTCTGAGCAAACCCAGGAGACAGCAAAGGATAGGGAAGCCTGATGTGCCACAGTCCATGGGGTCGCAAAGTATCAGACAAGACTGAATAGCTAAACAATACTGAATGAAAAAGTCAATCTTGACAGAGTACATCTTATATAAGTCCATTATATGACATTCTCAAAAAGACAAAATATAGTGATTGAGAGCAGGTCAGTGGTTGCCGAGTTACAGATGGAGTGAATGTGATTATAAAGAGATCTGAAGGAGTTCTGAGAAGATTGTAGTGTTCTGTGTCCTGATAGTGGAGGTGGTTATAGAACTCCATATATGTGTTCAAATACATGGAAAGTATATTTAAAAAAGCAAAAATATATATGTGTGCTTAATTTAAAATAAGGTTTTGTAGCTCATTTGGTCCATTTTCTATTCCAGACTTAAAATCAGTCATTTTTCTAAAATGGCAACTTTTATTTTAGTAGGAAATGGAATTTCAATCTGGCTGATGGAGACAATCACTGACACTGGATATACTATTTTTCCTAGGTCTTTTGGGTGGACAGAGCTAGAAAAAATATTCGAGTATAAAGTATCTTCCTTTTTGATACAATACATCATGTGTTCAAACTGCTATTGCCAAATGAAAGTGTAGACTTCGTAGTATTTACATAACTCTTCAGTTCATATCTTTTATTCCTTTACTTCCTCAAAGAATCATCATTCTCAAGGACCCAAAGGGAGATATAATAAAAACATGATGAAATTATTTTTTCTACATTACAAATAAAACATTCCTAGAATGGCAACATAAAACTCACCCATTTCATTGCTGCAAATATTTTTTTTTAATTTTTATTAGTTTTATTTAAATTTTACTTCAAATTTAAATATAGTTGTAGCCATTACCTAATCTTTACTCTTGCTTGCTCCTAATTTATTCTATTCTGCATATGAATATAGATTTACCATTAACCACTTTATGTCAATAATTATTTAATCGTTTACTCCCAGATCAGTCTTTAGAAGATTTCTAGGAAATATATTCCCTGAAAATTTGCATGTTGAAGATGTTTATTTGCAGTATTTATACTTGAAATGCAGTTTAGGTGTAAATGAAAACTTTGAGTGATTGTCTTTTTTTTTTTTTTTGTAAATATCATTAAAATGTTCACAATTTCTTCTACTGAGAAATTTTATTACATCTGAATTTCCTTACCCTTCCAACTCACTTCTTTGTTTACCTGTTTGCTTGCAGTTACTTGAAGGATTTTTCTTTTCTATTTCCTGTAACAACCAAAATTTCCTAGAATATTTCTTAATGTTAGACATTTTATGTAGACTTTTCCAGGTATGTGTCATTGTACTTCTTCAATATGGGCTTTCAAACCTTCTTTAATTTTTATTTCATAAACATTTGGGACGTTTTAGCCCTGATCTGATTATTTGCTTCCCCTCCTCTTTGCTCTGGTGTTCCTAAAATATGGAAGTTGGATATATACTTTGCTTGTCTTCAATGTTTTCATTTTTATTTAATTTCTTTCTTTATTCTTTATTATACAGTAAATATCTTTTTTCTACTTTTTAATGCATAATCTATGTGTGTACTTATTTTTATGTTGTCTCTAGTCTACACTTTTATTTTTTATTATGAACATTCTATGGTATTCAGCTTCATTGCTGTTCCTTTTCTTATTTGTGTGCATAATTACTTTTCTGAACGTTTAGATAGAAGGTGTTAAGAATCTTCTTTCTAATTTCATAATTTTAGAACTTCCTCTTCTTAAAAAGTTTTAAATATATGTGGCTAGGTTTCTTGGGTCTTCCTTGCCCTGTTCCCTTCCCCACTTTATCTGGATCTTCTTTTTCCTTTGTTTCTATTGTCCCATTGTGTTACATTTGGGACCTATGTTTAACAATTTTTTCCTCAAAGATGCTTTCTGCTGAAAACCAGTAGAAATCTTATTTTCTAACTTACAGCCTGGTTAGATCTGAGAATTCATAAGGCACAAACTACTTTTTTCTCCTTCAAATCTCATCACAGTCCTTTATTCCTACTTGCTGTTGGAATGTTAACTGCTTATAGTTTTCAAGTCAGCTCACTGAGATTTTGAGGGAATGGTGATTATCCTGAAAATATTAAGTCTCTTGGATATTACAACAGTTCCTGCTACTTCCTGGTGTACAAACACTGCTTTCATGTAGATTCTGTAGTTGGTGGTGACTTATCTCCTTCCACTCATGCTTTTTGTATTATATAAGAATGTTTTCTACCTAATATTATCATATGCATTTTCCATGAGATTTCAGTTTTATTCTGACTTGTCAGTTCTACTTTCTTGTTTGATTTTATTGAAGGGAGGATTTAAACCATTTCAGAAACTATGCTGCCACTCCCACTTTCTAGCTTGAATTCTATTTCCAAGATTTTGTTAAAGGACCTCCATCTTTGCCCTTGATGTACCTAGAGTCCAAATAAGTTCTTGCATCAAGGTCACTATGTTATCTTTTTTGTGTATATTCATTGCTTTCACTTGTTTTTAATCGTTCAGTCATGTCTGACTCTTTGCGACCCTGTGAACTGTAGCCTACCAGGCTCCTCTGTCCATGGGATTCTTCAAGCCAGAATACTGGAGTGGGTTGTTGTGCCCTTCTCCAGGGGATATTCTCAACCCAGGGATCAAACTCAGGTCTCCCTCATTGCAGGCGATTCCTTACCATCCGAGCCACCAGGGAAGCCCTTACTTAGTGATAATTTGTTGAATGACATCTGAAACTCAGGTTCTTTTCTAAGTGCTAGTGGAATAAAGAAATAATTTATCATACCTATCCTTGCTCTCAAGTTTAGGGTATGGTATATGGATTAGAAATATTAACAAAGATTTTTAATTCAACATGTTAAATACACCTAGGTTCTTTACACCTTGCCTAACAAGTAACTCCTTTTCCTTTTTTAGAACTTGTGGCAGACACCTTCTCCTTCATGAAAAATTCTTTGCAATCCTTTCTTCTCGCACCTCATCACCACCAACTCAAAAGGCACACTCTCCCATTGAGGTCTCTATTCACTATTTCTTTTTTTTAGAGAGAGAAAACGACCTGTAAATGCAATATACCTGTCTTTCCTCCCTTTTAGATTTTAGATTTCCTAAAAACAGTGCTTACGAATATCTCCAACACAATAAAATGGGTGACACATAGCTGTTGATAGTATCCACTGAATGAATAATTTTAATAGATAAAAGTATTTTAATGAAAAAAAAGTTTTACAGAGAAAGTACATTTGATCTGGGTCTTGAAATCTTGTATTAATCAATAGGTGTTTGGCAGTGGGGGATTTTTTTCCTTATAACCATTATCTTTCTTCAGAGGTAGGTTGTTTTATTAACTCAAGCTAAAATTCATTACAAATGAATCTTTTCTATGAACTGTTCTCCCAGTAAATTAAACAACATTCTAAAGCAACTGTTAAGTGATACACCCATGCTAACTTTTAAAGTTCAAAATTCATTGAAGCTATGAATATAGTATTAACAGAAGTTTAACATATTTGTGGGAATATGCAGTTGATTCTATTACTGAGATAATGTCACAATGAGCAGCTACAGTAATTTCACACTAACACAAAAACTCCCTTTTAAGCTCTCAATTCCTGAGTCCTTTTTGGTTTTTAAAGACTAAGACCATTTTTTTCCACAAGTGGCTCAAATTCATTATGTTTTTTCTTCACAAAATCTCTAAAGGGCTGCTCTTCTTCCCTTTAGATTTTCTCTTAATATTGACCAGTAACTTCTCATTCTTTCTTTTTCAATGTGAAAAATCATTTTTAAAATCTTTTGCCTTAGCACCCAACTAGCTCAGTCAGTAGAGCATGAGACTCAAAGTCTTGTGCCTTATACTTTCATATATTGAATATATTGAATCATTTTCTGCAAAGATCACTCCATATGAACATTTTCCTTTTCACTCAAAAGCTTGCCTAAATAGCTATTTTTCTTTATAAACTGTTACTAATTCAATATGTCTACTGTGTTTTACACAAAGGTGAGTCATAACTTTTGAGTATTAAAAAGCCTATAATGATTAATTTAGAATGGATTTGTAAGTCCGTGGCTCTATAATTCTATAACCTTTTACTGAACTTGGAAGCTTATCAGAATAAGATATAAAGTCTTTTTAAACTACACTCACATCATTATCACTTAATCCTCCTTCACCAACCCACACATATTCAAAATTATGCTCTTCTGTATAGAATCAAAAGCCAAAAATATTGTTAAAAGTTGTTTTTATCCCTCATCAAACCTGGACACCAAAATACTGAGGACTGTGGTATAGGGTAGACTTCCAGGAGTTGGAGGTTTCCACTTTGACTTACACATAATCTTTGAATTATGTAAGCATTTCTTGTGTACATGTATTTTCTTGCATTTGCATAACAATCATGGGATCCCTTCTGTCCCCTAAAATCAAATTCACTACAAAACATAACAAGAAAGAAAAGCCCATAAGGTATTTTGGAAATACCTTTTTATATGTTTATCCAAATATGTTTAAATAAATGTTTTATATCTCTATCTAAAGAGTCATAACCATAAAAATAAGGTAAATAATAGCTATGATGAACTTTTTATGCATAGTTTATTAAAAATTATTCTTAGTCATTGAATGCATTATCTAACTTAAAGTTATATAAACTATGTCAGTTGAATTTTTGAAAGTTTTCTTTTTTTACCAAAGATATTGCTAAAATTCATAAAATTTAATTAAGCGGCTAAAGGTCATAAAACTAGTAAATGATTTGAATTCATTTCTAGTTTATTACACAGCTTTTTCCAGAATAGCACACTATTTGCATAATTCTATGAACAATTCAATCACTGAAGAAATTTAAACTTTTCAAGTCCCAAATTCCTAAAATGAAGTAAAACCTGCTTCATTTTGATTGGTTCAACATTTGTCCAAGATGCTCATTAACACATTCTTATTTTAAGAGATTTAGTTGAAAATAAGACCTTAATTTTTTCCTTGGGGATGATATTATTACCATTAAAGTTTCAGGTGTACATTATAATTTGACACCTGTATGCACTACAAACTGATCACCCCACAAGTTGACTTACCATCCATTATCATGCAGTTGGCTCTCTTTACTCATTTCTCTGGACCCCCAACTTTTTCTTCCTCTGATAAACACTAATCTGATATCTGTTTCTATGCATCTGTTTTTGTTTTACCTTTTTTTTCTTTTTAGATTTTATATATGAATAAAATCAGGCATATTTGTTTTTCTCTGACATATCACATAGCATAATATTGGATTGGCAAAAAAGTTCATTTGGGTTTTTCTCTAAGATACTACAGAAATCCAAATCAACTGTTTGGCAAATCCAATACTTTCAACAGATATCCATGTTCCAAATGGAAGAATCTCAGGGTTTTTTTAATGACTGAGTAGTATCCCATTGTGTATATACACCTCATCTTATTTATTCATTTGTCCATCAGTATATAGGAAGTTTACTTCCATATCTTGGCAATTGTAAATAATGCAGCAATGAATACAAGGGTGCATATATATTTTCAAATTGGTGTTTTCATATTCTTCAGATAAATACCTAGGATAGAATAACTAGGTCATATGATAGTTCTTAATTTTTTGAGCAATCTCCATACTGTTTTCCATAGTGACATCATCAGGTTTTAGTAGCAAATGGATAAGGGTGCCCTTTTCTCCACATTTTATCCAACATTTGTTATTTATTGTCTTTTTAATAACAACCATTCTGAGCTCCTGAACTGATTCTATCACATGTGAGGTGATATTTCATGGTGCTTTTGATTTGCATTTCCCTAGTAATTAGGGATGTTCAACATTCTTTCATGTGCCTCGTGGCTACCCTTATGTCCTTTCTTGGAAAAATAACTCTTTAGGACCTCAGCCCATTTTTAAGTGGGTTGTGTCTTTTTTCTGATGTCATATGAGTTATTTTTATATTTTAGATATTAACCCTGTATTGAATATATGATCTGTAAATATCTTCTCACATTCTGTAAAATACCTTTTGTTTTGAGATGTTTTCCTTCACTATTCAGAATTTTTTAGCTTGATGTAGTCCCATTTGTTTATTATTGCTTTGTTTCCATTGTCTTTGGAGTCAGATCCACATAAACATCACTAACAATGGATATCAGTGAAATCAGAACATGTTTTCTTTTAGGAATTTAATGGTTTCAGGTCTTACAAGCAAGTCTTTTGTTTGTTTGTTTGTTTTTAATTTTTTGGAAGCACCACATGCCATGTGGGATCTTAGTTCGCTGACTGGGGATCAAACATAAGTCCCCTGAAGTGGAAGCATGGAGTCATAATCACTGGACTGCCAGGGAACATCCCCACATTCAAGTCTTTATCTCCTTTTGAGTTAATTTTCGTGTGTGGCATAAGAGAGTTGTCTAGGTTCATTATTTTGCATGCGACTATCCAGTTTTTCCAACATCATTTACTGAAAAGACTTGTTTTTCCACTGTATGAGCTTTACTTATTTGTCATAAATTCAGTTCAGTTGCTCAGTTGTGTCTGACTCTTTGAGACCCCATGGACTGCAGTACACCAGGCTTCCCTGTCCATCACAAAATCCCTAAGCTTGCTCAAACTCATGTCCATCAAATCAGTGATGCCATTCAACCATCTCATCCTCTGTCATCCTCTTCTCCTCCTGCCTTCAATCTTTCCCTGCTTCAGGGTCTTTTCCAATCAGTTGACTCTTTCCATCAGGTGGCCAAAATATTGGAGTTTCAGCTTCAACATCAGTTCTTCCAGTGAACATTCAGGACTGATTTCCTTTAGGATTGACAGGTTTGTCATAAATTAGTCGACCAAATACATGTAGACTTATTTCTGAACTCTCTATTTTGTCCCATTCATCCATGTATCTGTGTATATGTCAATTTTTGATCGCTATAGATTTGTAGTATAGTTGAAAATCAGGGAGCTTAATGCCCCCAGCTTTGTACTTCTTTCTCAAGAATGTTTTGACTATTTGTGATCTTTTGTGATTCCATAAACAATTTAGAATCATCTGTTCAATTTTTGTGAAATATGTCCTTGAAATATTTATAGTGACTGCATTGAATCTTCAAATTGCTTTGGAAGGTATGGACATTTTAACAATAATGAATTATTTTATTTCATAAACACAGAATATCTTTTAATTTATTTGTGTCTTCTTCAATTTTTTTCACCAGTGTTTTAAAAATTTTGGGTATCAGATCTTTTACTACTTTGATTACATTTGATGCAATTGTAAATGGATTATTTTCTTAATTTCTCTTTATGATAGTTTGTTATAGGTACAGAGAAAAACAAAACAGATTCTGTATATTTAATTTTGTGAGTTTTAATTAATCTTTTCCTATTTTAATGCTTTTAAACTCCCTTTTCTTCTCCAATTGATGTAATAGGACTTCAGCTACTATTAGCAAACTGAGTCTAACAATTGCATATGGATAAAATACATTTCATTGCATTGCATATGGAATAAAAATGATCACAGTGGGCATCCTTATCTTGTTCCTGACTTTAGAGAAAAATCTTTTAGATTTTAACTGTTGAGGATGGCGGTAGCTATGGAATTGTCATATATGGCCTTTATTTTATTGAAGCATATTCCTTTGATAGCTGGTTTTTTTTTTTTTTTTTTTTTTTTTTTTTAATATTATTTTATTAGTTGGAGGCCAATCACTTTACAACATTTCAGTGGGTTTTGTCATACATTGACATGAATCAGCCATATAGTTACATGTATTCCCCATCCCGATCCCCCCTCCCACCTCCCTCCTCACCCGACTCCTCAGGGTCCTCCCAGTGCACCAGGCCCGAGCACCTGACTCATGTATCCCACCTGGGCTGGTGGTCCGTTTCACCATAGATAATATACATGCTGTTCTTTCAAAACATCCCACCCTCACGTTCTCCCCCAGAGTTCAAAAGTCTGTTCTGTATTTCTGTGTCTCTTTTTCTGTTTTGCATATAGGGTTATCGCCACCATCTATCTAAATTCCGTATATATGTGTTAGTATACTGTAATGTTCTTTATCTTTCTGACTTACTTCACTCTGTATAATGGGCTCCAGTTTCATCCATCTCATTAGAACTGATTCAAATGAATTCTTTTTAACGGCTGAGTAATATTCCATGGTGTATATGTACCACAGCTTCCTTATCCATTCATCTGCTGATGGGCATCTAGGTTGCTTCCATGTCCTGGCTATTATAAACAGTGCTGCGATGAACATTGGGGTGCACGTGTCTCTTTCAGATCTGGATTCCTCAGTGTGTATGCCCAGAAGTGGTATTGCTGGGTCATATGGCAGTTCTATTTCCAGTTTTTTAAGAAATCTCCACACTGTTTTCCATAGTGGCTGTACTAGTTTGCATTCCCACCAACAGTGTAAGAGGGTTCCCTTTTCTCCACACCCTCTCCAGCATTTATTGCTTGTAGACTTTTGGATAGCAGCCATCCTGACTGGCGTGTAATGGTACCTCATTGTGGTTTTGATTTGCATTTCTCTGATGATGAGTGATGTTGAGCATCTTTTCATGTGTTTGTTAGCCATCTGTATGTCTTCTTTGGAGAAATGTCTGTTTAGTTCTTTGGCCCATTTTTTGATTGGGTCGTTTATTTTTCTGGAATTGAGCTTCAGGAGTTGCTTGTATATTTTTGAGATTAATCCTTTGTCTGTTTCCTCATTTGTTATTATTTTCTCCCAATCTGAGGGCTGTCTTTTCACCTTACTTATAGTTTCCTTTGTTGTGCAAAAGCTTTTAATTTTCATTAAGTCCCATTTGTTTATTTTTGCTTTTATTTCCAATATTCTGGGAGGTGGGTCATAGAAGATCTTGCTGTGATTTATGTCGGAGAGTGTTTTGCCTATGTTCTCCTCTAGGAGTTTTATAGTTTCTGGTCTTACATTTAGATCTTTAATCCATTTTGAGTTTATTTTTGTGTATGGTGTTAGGAAGTGTTCTAGTTTCATTCTTTTACAAGTGGTTAACCAGTTTTCCCAGCACCACTTGTTAAAGAGATTGTCTTTTTTCCATTGTATATCCTTGCCTCCTTTGTCAAAAATAAGCTGTCCATAGGTTCGTGGATTTATCTCTGGGCTTTCTTGATAGCTGGTTTTTGAAGTTGTTATCATAAATGGTTGTTTGATCTTGTCAAATGCTTTTCCCACACCTATTGAGAGGACCATATGATTTTTATCTTTTATTTTGTTGGTGTGTTGTTCCACTTTGATTGATTTGCAGATGTTGAACCATCTTTGCATCCCAAAACAAATTGAACTTTAAAATGGTGCATGATTCATTTATGTATTGTTGGATTCAGTTTGCTAATTCATCATTGAATATTTTTGCAAATGTTTATCAGGTTTCTTTTCTTGAGATATCCTTATCTGGTTTTGAGACCAGCATAATGTTTTCTTCATAAATTGAATCTGGAAGATTTTCCTCCTCTTCGGTTTTTTTGAAAAGCTCAAGAAAATACACACACACACACACACACACACACACACATATATATATATATATATATATTTGTATATTTTATAGAATTTGCCAGTGAGGTCTTCTGGTCCTGAAGTTTTTCTTGTTGGGAAATTTTAGATTACTTTTTCAATCTCTTTTTGAGTAAGTGGTCTATTTAGATTTTCCTTTTCTTCATGAGTTAGTTTTGAATGAGTGTATATTTGTAGGAATTTAGAATTCCATTTCTTCTAGGTTGTACAATTTCCATAGTGCATAATTATTTTAATAATTTCTCATTATCCTTTGCATTTCTGTGGTATCAATTGTAACTTCTTTTTTATTTCTGATTTTATTTATTTGAGTTTCTTTTTTTCTTTAGTTAGTCTGGCTAAAGGTTTGTTGATTTTTGCTTATATTTTTAAAGAACCAAATCTCAGTTACATCAAACCTTTCTATTTTCTTTTTTCAGTCTTTATTTCCACTCTCATTTTTACTCTCATTTTATTCTTCTTTCCTACTTTTTTTTAATTTAAACTAATTCTGAACTTTGTTTGTTCTCTTTCTAGTTTCTTTAGGTGTAAGATTACTTTATTTACTTGGAATCTTTTTATTTCTTTCTTGAGGCAGGCCTGCATTACTAATGACTTCCCTCCTAGATCTACTTTTGCTGTGTTACATAGAATTTGGTATGCCATATTTATGTTTTAATTTATCTCTAGGAAAGTTTTGATTTCTCCTTTGATTTCTTTGATGATCCCTTTGTTGTGCAGTCACATCTTGTTTAATCTCCACATACTTGTGAATTTTCCTATTTTTTTCCTTTGATTGCTTTCTAGTTTCATACTATTTTGGTCAGAGAAGACACTTGATATTATTTTTAAATTCTTGAATTTTTTTCTGAGATTTGTTTTGTTAACTAATATGTATTCTTCTTGGAGAATTTTCTATATGCCCTTGAAAAGAACGTGTATTCTGCTACTTTTAAATAAAATGTTCTGTAGTTTCCTGGTGGCTCAGATGGTAAAGAATCTGCCCACAATGTGGGAGGCACAGGTTTGGTCCCTGGGTCAGGAAGATCCCCCTGGAGAAGGGAAGAGCAACCCATTCCAGGATTCTTACTGGAGAATTCCATGGACAGAGGAGCCTGGCAGGCTACAACCCACTGGTTTGCAAAAATTTGGATATAGCTGAGTGACTAACACTTTGCTACATCTATTAGTCAGGGTGATTTAGCATATTATTTAACCTAATGACTGCTTATTCATTATCTGTCTGGATGATACATCCAGTAATATAGGTGCAATATTAATGCTCTTTACTATTATTGTATTGTTTTCAATTTCTTGCATTAAATCCATTAATATTTGTTTCATATATCTTGGCATTCCTCTGTTGGATGCATAAATGTTTATAAATGTTGTATCTTCTTGCTGGATTGAGCCCTTTATCATATTTTTAATATCTTTTTTCCTTTTGTTATAGCTTTTGTTTTAAAGTCTATTTTGTCTGACTACTCCAGCTTTCTTTTCATTTCCATTTACTTAATTTTTTTCCATTATTTCACCTTCAGTTTGTGTGTATCCTTTCTTCTGAAGTGAGTTCTTGTGGGCAATATATTGACAGAATTGTTTAACCACTCTGTGCTTTTTGGTTGGCAAATTTTGTACATCTATATTTATAGTAATTTTTACCAGGTATAAATATAAATGTACAAAATTTGCCAACACCTATCACCATTTTTATTTTTTTTCCATTTATTTTTATTAGTTGGAGGCTAATTACAATATTGTAGTGGTTTTTGTCGTACATTGACATGAATCAGCCATGGATTTACATGTATTCCCCATCCCGATCCCCCTCCCACCTCCCTCTCTACCCGATCTCTCTGGGTCTTCCCAGTGCACTAGGCCTGAGCACTTGTCTCATGAATCCAACCTGGGCTGGTGATCTGTTTCACCCTAGATAATATGCATGTTTCGATGCTGTTCTCTCTAAACATCCCACCCTCGCCTTCTCCCACAGAGTCCAAAAGTCTGTTCTGTACATCTGTGTCTCTTTTTCTGTTTTGCATATAGGGTTATAATGAGATGGATGAAACTGGAGCCCATTATACAGAGTGAAGTAAGCCAGAAAGATAAAAGACCAATACAGTATACTATCACCATTTTTAAATTGTCTTCTGCCTATTTTTGTTTTTCCTCTCTGTTCCTTTCCCCTATTTCTCTCTTCTCTTGTGTGTTTTTTAATGCCAAGTTTAGATTCCTTTCACTTTTTTTTTTTTTTTTTGGTATTTACTATAAGATTTTTTTTTATTGTGGTTTCTGTGAGATTCATATTTAATATTCTATATTAGTAGTAGTTTAAGTTGGTAACACATTCCAAAGCTATCTTTTTTTATTCATCCTCCATCATGTTTTATGCTTGCAAAGGCATACTTCACATCTTTTTATTTTACACATCCTTGTAATTTAACTTTACTACTGTTTTCTTATAATCTTCATGCTTACTTTATAAGTGATCTAATCCACTACCTTTATTACATATTTGTCTTTTCCAGTGAGATTTTTACTTTTGTATTTTTTTTATTAGAAATTAGTTCAGCTTAAAGAGCTCTCTTTAACATATCTTCTAGGGTTAGTTTAATGATTACATACTTCTTTAGGTTTTGTACATCTGGGAACCTCTTTATAGCCCCTTCAATTCTGAATGATAACTTTGTTAGGTAAAGAATTCTTGGATGATTCTTTTCTCTTTCAGCTTTTTTAATAAATCATCTTGCTCCCTTCTGGCCTGTAAATTTTCTGCTGAAAAGTTTTCTGAAAACTTTATGGGATTTTCTTTATACATAAAAATTTATTCTTTACTTACTGCTGTTCAGAGTCCCTCTTAATTACTACTTTAATTATAAAATGTCTTGGAGTATATCTCTTTGGCTTCATCTAACTTGGAATTCTCTGGGTTTCCTCAACCTGGATTTCTATGTCTTTCCCAAGATTAGGAAAGTTCTCCATCATGAATTCTTGAAATAATTTTTTTAGTTCTTTATTTCTCTCTTATTCTCTGGGACCCCAACGATATGAATGTTATTAGTATTTTGGTTGATGTCCCAAAGGTCTGTTAAGTTGTTTTGCTTTTTAAATTTAAATAAAATATATATATTACTCTGTCTGAGTGATTTCCATTGTTTTGTCTTGCAGATCATGATTTGTTTTTCTCCTTCATCCAGTCCGATGTTGAACCCATGTAGTGTATTTCTTAGTTGAGTTAAAACTTTGTTTGGTGTTTTCTTTAAAACAAAACAATTAATTTAATTATTTTAATTGTAGGCTATTTACTTTATAATATTGTGCTGGTTTTTGCCATACATTGACATGAATAAGCCACATGTGTACATATGTTCCCCCCATCCTGAACACCCCTCCCACCTCCCTTCCTAGCCCATCCCTCTAGGTTGTCCTAGTGCACTGGCTTTGAGTACTCTATTTCATGCATCACACATGGACTGGTCATCTATTTCACATATGGTATATACATTTTTCAATGTTATTCTTCCAAATCATCCCGCCCTCTCCTTCTCCCACAGAGTCCAAAAGTCTGTTCTTTATATCTGTGTCTCTTTTGCTGTCTCACATATTGGGTCATTGTTACCATCTTTTTAAATTCCATATATATGCATTAATATACTGTATTGGTATTTTTCTTTCTGACTTACTTCACTCTGTATAATAGGCTCCAGTTTCATCCACCTCATTAGAACTGACTCATGCCTTTTTATAGCTGAGTAATATTCCATTGTGTATATGTACCACAGCTTCCTTATCCATTTGTCTGTTTTTGGAGATCTAGGTTGCTTCCATGTCTTATCTATTGTAAACAGAGCTATAATGAACAATGGGGTACACATATCTCTTTCAAATTCTGGTTTCCTTAGCATATATGCCCAGCAATGGGATTGCTGGGTGGTATGGCAGTTCTATTCCCAGTTTTTTAAGGACTCTTCACACTGTTCTCCATAGTGGCTGTACTAGTTTGCATTCCCACCAACAGTGTAAGAGGGTTTCCTTTTCTCCACACCCTCTCCATCATTTATTGTTTGTACACTTTTTGATGGCAGCCATTCTGACCAGCATGAGATGGTACCTCATTGTGGTTTCCATTTGTATTTCTCTGATAATGAGTGATGTTGAGCATCTTTTCATGTGTTTGTTAGCCATTTGTATGTCTTCTTTGGAGAAATGACTGTTTAGTTCTTTGGCCCATTTTCTGATTGGCTTGTTTCTTTTTTTGGTATTGAGTTGCATGAGCTACTTGTAGCTGGAGATTAATTCTTTTTTTTTTTTTGGAGATTAATTCTTTGTAAATTGTTTCATTTGCTATTATTTTCTCCCATTATGAAGGCTGCCTTCTCACCTTGCTTACAGTTTGTTTCATTGTGCAAAAGCTTTTAAGTTTATTTAGGTCCCATTTGTTTACTTTTGCTTTTATTTACATTATTCCGGAAGGTGAGTCATAGAGGATCTTGCTGTGATTTATGGCAAAAAATGTTTTGCCTATGTTTTCCTCTAAGAGTTTTATAACTTCTGGTCTTACATTTAGATCTCTAATCCATTTTGAGTTTATTTTTGTGTGTGGTGTTAGAAAGTGTTCTAGTTTCATTCTTTTACAGGTGATTGACCAGTTTTCTCAACACCACTTGTTAAAGAGTTTGTTTTTTCTCCATTGTGTATTTTTGTCTCTTTTGTAAAAGATAAGGTGTCCATTGGTGCATGGATTTATTTCTGGGCTTTCTATTTTGTTCCATTGATTTATA
Organism: Muntiacus reevesi; assembly: GCF_963930625.1. NCBI lineage: Eukaryota > Metazoa > Chordata > Mammalia > Artiodactyla > Cervidae > Muntiacus > Muntiacus reevesi. Next base: position 3,869,636 of record NC_089264.1, read on the forward strand.
TTTCTGTCTTTGTTCCAGTACCAAACTGTCTTAATGACTGTAGCTTTGTAGTATAGCCTGAAGTCAGGTAGGTTGATTCCTCCAGTTCTGTTCTTCTTTCTCAAGATTCGTTTGGCCATTCGAGGTTTTTTGTGTTTCCATACAAATTGTGAAATTATTTGTTCTAGTTCTATGAAAAATACCGTTGGTAGCTTGATAGGGATTGCATTGAATCTATAGATTGCTTGGGGTAGTATTCTCATTTTCACTATATTGATTCTTCTGATCCATAAGCACAGCCTATTTCTCTATCTATTTGTGTCATTGTTGATTTGTTTCATCAGTGTTTTATAGTTTTCTATATATAGGTCTGTTTCCTCTTTATGTAAATTTATTCCTAAGCATTTTATTTTTTTTCATTGCAATGGTAAATAGGATTGTTCTTTAATTTCTCTTTCTGTTTTCTCATTGTTAGTGTATAGAAATGCAGGGGATTTGTGAATTAATTTGATATCCTGCAACTTTACCATATTCATTGATTAGCTCTAGTAATTTTCTGGTGATGTGTTTAAGGTTTTCTATATAGTGGATCATGCCATCTGCAAACAGTGAGAGTTTTATTTCTTCTTTTCCAATCTGGGTTCCTTTTATTAATTCTTATTCTTTGATTGTTGTGGCTAAAAATTCCAAAACTATGTTGAATAGTAGCGGTAAGAGTGGGCACCCTTGTCTTGTTCCTGACTTTAGAGAAAATTCTTTCAATTTTTTGCCATTGAGGATAATGTTTGCTGTGCGTTTATCATATGTGACTTTTATTATGTTGAGGTATGTTCCTTCTTTGCCTGCTTTCTAGAGAGTTTTTATTGTAAATCGTTGTTGAATTTTTTAAAGGCTTTCTCTGCATTTATTGAGATAATCTTGTGGTTTTTATCTTTCAATTTGTTAATTCGGTGTATCACATTGATTGACTTGTGAAAATTGAAGACTCCTTGCATCCCTGGCACAAAGCCCACTTGGTCATGATGTATGATCTTTTCAATATGTTGTTGAATTCTATTTGCTAGAATTTTGTTGAGGATTTCTGCATCTATGTTCATCAGTGATATTGGCCTGTAGTTTTCATTTTTTGTGTGTGGCATTTTTGTCTGGTTTTGGTATGAGGGTGATGGTGACCTCATAGAATGGGTTTGGGAGTTTACCTTCCCCTGCAATTTTATGGCAGAGTTTGAGTAGAATAGGTCTTAGCTGTTCTCTAAATTTTTGGTAGATTTCACCTAGGAAGCCATCTGGTCCTTGGCTTTTGTTTGCTGGAAGATTTTTTTATTACAATTTCTATTCTTGTGATGGGTCTGTTAAGACTTTCTACTTTTTCCTGACTCAGTTTTGGAAGGTTATACTTTTCCATGAATTCATCTATTTCTTCCAATTGCCCATTTTATTAGCATATAGTTGCCGATACCACTCTCTTATAATCCTTTGTATTTCTGTGCTGTCTGTTGTGATTTCTCCATTTTCATTTCTAATTTTGCTGGTTGGATTCTTCTCCCTCTTTTTCTTGATGAGTCTGGCTAATCGTTTGTCAATTTTATTTATCTTCTCAAAGAACCACTTTTTAGTTTGACTGATATTTGCTATAGTCCTCTTTGTTTCTTTTTCACTTATTTCACTCTGATTTTCATGATGTCTTTCCTTCTACTAACTTTGGGGTTCTTCATTTCCCCTTTTTCTAGTTGATGTGGATGTAAAGTTAGGATATTTATTTGATTTTTCTCTTGCTTCTTGAGAAAAGCTTGTATTCCTATGAACCATTCTCTTAGCACTGCTTTTACTGAATCCCATACATTTGGGTTGTCATATTTATATTTTCATTTGATTCTATGCATATTTTGATTTCCTTTTTTAATGCTTCCATGATCTGTTGGTTATTCAGAAGCATGTTGTTTAGGCTCCTTCAGTTCAGTTCAGTCATTCAGTTGTGTCTGATTCTTTATGACTCCATGTACTGCAGCACGACAGGCTTCCCTGTCCAGCACCAACTCCCAGAGCTTACTCAAACTCATGTCCATAGACTCAGTGATGCCAAACAACCATCTCATCCCCTGTCATCCCCTTCTCCTCCTCCCTTCAATCTTTCCCAGCATCAGGGTCTTTTCAATGGGTCAGCTCTTCGCATCAGGTGGCCAAAGTATTGGAGTTTCAGATTCACCATCAGTCCTTCCAATAAATATTCAGGACTGATATCCTTTAGGATGGACTGGATGGATCTTCTTTCAGTCCAAGAGACTCTCAAGAGTCTTCTCCAACACCACAGTTCAAAAGCATTGATTCTTCCGTACACAGTTTTAATTATACTCCAACTCTCACATCCATACATGACTACTGGAAAAAAAACCATAGCTTTGACTAGATGGACCTTTGTTGGCAAAGAAATGGTTCTGCTTTTTAATATGATGTCTAGGTTATTCAAAAATTTTCTTTCAAGGAGCAAGCATCTTTTAATTTCATGACTACAATCAATATCTGCAGTGATTTTGGAGCCCCCCAAAATAAAGTATGTCACTGTTTCCATTGTTTCCTGCATCTATTTGCCATGAAGTGAGGGGACCAGATACCAAGATCTTAGTTTTCTGAATGTTGAGTTTTAAGCCAGTTTCTTCATTCTCCAATTTTACTTTCATAAAGATGCTCTATAGTTCTTCTTCACTTTCTGCCATAAGGGTGGTGTCATCTTCATATGTGAGGTTATTGATATTTCTCCCAGCAATCTTGAGTCCAGCTTGTGCTTCATCCAGCCCAGTATTTTGAATGATGTACTCTGCATGTATGTTAAATAAGCAGGGTGACATTATACAACCTTGACATACTCCTTTCCTGATTTGGAAACAGTCTGTTGTTCCATATCCAGTTCTAACTGTTGCTTCTTGACCTGCACACAGATTTCTCAGGAGGCAGGTCAGGTAATCTGGTATTCCCATCTCTTTAAAAAATTTTCCACAGTTTCGTGTGATCACCCAGTCAAAGGCTTTGGCATAGTCACTAAAGCAGAAGTAGTTTTTCTGGAAATCTTTTGCTTTTTTGATGATCCAATGGATATTGGCAATTTGCTCTCTGGTTTCTCTGCATTTTCTAAACCAGCTTGAACATTTGGAAGCTCATGATTCGTGTACTGTTAAAGCCTGGCTTGGAGAATTTTGAGCATTACTTTGCTAGCATATGAGATGAGTGCAATTGTGTGGTAGTTTGAGCCTTCTCTGGCATTGCCTTTCTTTGGGATTGGAATGAAAATTGAGCTTTTCCAGTCCTGTGGCCACTGCTGAGTTTTCCATATTTGCTGGCATCTTGAGTGCAGCACTTAACAGCATCAACTTTTAGGATTTGAAATAGCTCAGCTGGAATTCCATCACCTCAACTACCTTTGTTCATAGTAATGCTTTCTAAGGTCCACATGACTTCAGATTCAAAAATGTCTGACTCTAGGTGAGTGATCTCAGAATCGTGGTTATCTGGATCATTAAGCTTTCTTTCTTTTTTTTTTTTTTTAATAGTTCTGTGTATTCTTGCCCTCTCTTCTTACTGTCTTCTCATTCTGTTGCTGCTGCTGCTAAGTCGCTTCAGTCATGTCTGACTCTGTGCAACCCCATAGACAGTAGCCCACCAGGCTCCACTGTCCCTTGGATTCTCCAGGAAAGAACACTGGAGTGGGTCGCCATTTCCTTCTCCAATGCATGAAAGTGAAAAGTGAAAATGAAGTCGCTCAGTCATGTCTGACTCTTCACAACCCCATGGACTACAGACTACTAGGCTCCTCTGTCCTTCGGATTTTCCAGGCAAGAGTACTGGAGTGGGGTGCCAGTGCCTTCTCCCTCCCATTCTGTTAGGTCCATACAATTCCTGTCCTTTATTGTGCCCATCTTTTAATGAAATGTTCCCTTGGTATACCTAGTTTTCTTGAAGAGATCTCTAGTCTTTCCAATAATATTGTTTTCCTCTATTTTTTTGCATTGATCACTGAGGATGGCTTTCTTATCTCTCCTTGCTATTCTTTGGAACTCTGCATTCAGATGGATATATTTTTCTTTTTCTCCCTTGCCTCTCACTTCTCTTCTTTTCTCAGATATTTGTAAGGCCTCCTCAGACAACCATTTTGCCTTTTTGCATTTCTTTTTCTTGGGCTGGCCTTGATCACTGCCTCCTCCTGTACAATGAAACTGAGTTCTGTCCATAGTTCTTTAGGCACTTGGTCTATCAGATCTAATCCCTTGAATATATTTGTCATTCCACTGTAAGGGATTTATTTAGGTCATACCTGGAGAGTTTAGTGGTTTTCTCTACTTTCTTCAATTTAAGTCTGAAATTTACAATAAGGAGCTCATGATATGAGTCATAGTCAGCTCCTGGTCTTGATTTTGCTGACCGTATAGAGCTCCTTCTTTGGCTGCAAAAAATATAATCAATTGATTTTGGTATTGACCATCTGGTGATGTCCACGTGTAGAGTCATCTCTAGTGTTTTTGGAAGACGATGTTTGTCATGACTGGTGCGTTTTCATGCCAGAACTCTGTTAGCCTTTGCTCTGCTTCATTTTGCACTCTAAGGCCAATCACGCCTGTTACTCCAGGTCTGTTGACTTCCTACTTTTGCATTCCAGTCCCCTATCGTGAAAAGGACATCTTCTTTTGGTGTTAGTTCTAGGAGGTCTTGTAGGTCATCATAGAACCTTTCAACTTCAGTTCTTCAGGATTACTGTTTGGGGCATAGACTTGGATTACTGTGATATTGAATGATTTTCCTTGGAAATGAACAGAAATCAGTTGTTCATTTTTGAGATTGCACCCAAGTACTGCATTTCAGATTCTTTTGTTGACTGTGTGGGTTACTCCATTTCTTCTAAGGGATTCTTGCCCACAGTACTAGATATAATGGTCATCTGAATTATATGCAGAGTACATCATGAGAAATGCTGGACTGGATGAAGCACAAGCTGGAACCAGGATTGCTGGGAAAAATTAATAACCTCAGATATGCAGACAAGACCACACTCATGGCAGAAAGAGAACTAAAGAGCCTCTTGATGAAAGTGAAAGAGGAGAAAGGAAAACTCAACATTCAGAAAACTATGATCATGGCATCTGGTCCCATCACTTCATGGCAAATAGATGGGGAAACAGTGGAAATAGTGACAGACTTTATTTTGGGGGGCTTCAAAATCACTACAGATGATAATTGCAGCCATGAAATTAAAAGATGTTTACTCTTTGCAAGGAAAGTTATGACCAACTTAGACAGCATATTAAAAAACAGAGACATTACTTTGCAAACAAATGTCCCATCTAGTCAAGGCTATGATTTTTCCAGTAGTCATGTGTGGATGTGAGAGTTAGACTATAAAGAAAGCTGAGTGCCAAAGAATTGATGCTTTTGAACTGTGGTGTTGGAGAAGACTCTTGAGAGTCCCTTGGACTGCAAGGAGATCCTTGGACTGCAAGGAGATCCAACCAGTCCATCCTAAAGGAGATCAGTCCTGGATGTTCATTGGAAGGACTGATGTTGAAGCTGAAACTCCAATACTTTGGCCACCTGACGGGAAGAACTGGCTCATTTGAAAAGACTTTGATGCTGGGAAAGATTGAAGGTGGGAACAGGGGATGATAGAGGATGAAATGGATGGATGGCATTACCAACACAATGGACATGAGTTTGAGTAGACTCCTGTAGTTGGTGATGGACAGGGAGGTCTGGCATGCTGCAGTCCATGGATTACAAAGAGTTAGACATGCCTGAGCAACTGAACTGAACTGAATTCCTGTCCATTTTAGTCTACTGATTCCTAAAATGTCGATGTTGGCTCTTGTCATCTTCTGTTTGACCACTTCCAATTTACCTTGATTCATGGACTAGGTTGCTATGCAATTTGTTCTTTTCAGCATTGGGCTTTACTTCCATCTCAGTCACATCCACAGCTGGGTGTTGTTTTCACTTTGGCTCTGTCTCTTCATTCTTTCTGGATTTATTTCTCCACTCCTCTCCAGTAGCATATTGGACAGCTACCGACCTGGGGAGTTCATCTTTCAGTGTCATATCTTTTTGCCTTTTTATGCTATTCATGGGGTTCTCAAGTGAAGAATAATGAAGCGGCTTGCCATTCCTTTCTCCAGTGGACCACATTTTGTCAGAACTCTCTACTATGACCCGTCTGTCTTGGGTGGCCCTACATGGCATGGCTCATAGTTTCATTGAGATAGACGAGGCTGTGGTCCATGTGATCAGACTGGTTAGTTTTCTGTGATTGGGGTTTTCATTCTGTCTGCCCTCTGATGAATAAGGATAAGAGGCTTCTGGAAACTTCCTGATGGGAGAGACTGACTGTGGGGGAAACTGGGTCTTAGTCTGAAGGGGGGGGGCATACTCCGTAAATATTTAATCCAATTTTTTGTTGATGGGTGGGGCTGTGTTCCCTCCCTCTTCTTTGACCTGAGGCCGAACTGTTGACCCATACCTCCACAGAAGACTCGTGTACACTCACAGGCAAGTTTGACTCAGTCCCTTGTGGGGACACTGCTCCTTTCTTCTCGCTCCTGGTACATGCAAGGTTTGTTTGTGCTCACCAAGAGTCTGTTTCCCCAGTCCTGTGAAAGTTCTGCAGTCAAATCCCACTGGCGCCCTAAGTCAAATTTCTTGGGGGTTCTCAGTCCCTTTATCAGATACCCAGGTTGGAAAATCTGTTGTGGGTCCTAGAGCTTTCTTAACTGTGTGAGATTTCTTTAGTATAATTGTTCCACAGTTTGTGGGTTGTCTGCTTTGCAGCTCTATGTTGGGTAACGCTGTGTGACCCAGGTCTGCTGCAGCCAGAGCCCCTGTCCCCATGGCAGGCCACTGCTAACCCAAGCCTCTGCAGGAGACAAACACTCAAAGGCAGCTCTGGCTCAGGTGTTTTGGGGGCTGGCCCTTCCCATACAGGATTAGGGGTTGGGATTCCTGATGTGAAGCCTGAATACTTTGCTGGTTAGGAGAAAGATCTAACCCTTGGTGATCCCACTCAATTGTGGTTCACTGATTGGACTGTTGCATTTTTCTTGGCAAGACTATCACTCTGCCTCTTCTACCCATCTTAATGCTATATTTTCCCCCTTTTGTTGTGGACACTTTGTTCATTCAGTTTTCAGGTCCCTTTCTGCTTGAATTATTCCATATATCATTGTAGATTTGTTGCATCCGTGAGAGGAGGTGAGTTCAGCTTCAACACTGCCATCTTGAACTCTCAAGACTGGGATATTTTTAATGTGGATTGTGCTTTGCTTTCAGAAGTATCTATACTATCAGATGCTCTCAAAACTTTAATATGATTTTGTCATTTAATTTTTTAAGCATTAGAACATCTTTCATAAGTCATCTAATCGTATTGTCACCATTTTTTAATTTAGTAGTTAATGAAAATAGGAAGCAGTTTTACTTGGAGAGAGTGATAAAGTGCTACAGAAACACATTTGAAGATAAACATTGCTTCTGAAAATAAAACTAGGGATCACTTTTATGCTACTTTTGACTGCCAACCTAAATTTCAAATAGCTTCACAATGTGGAATAATTAGATTACTTAAGGAGAGCAAACACACTAACTTCAGAATTAAGAAGAAATCAGTATATATCCCCATTCTACTGTTGCAGAAGAATGCTTTTTAAAAATTCACATTAGATGTTTGTGAGGCTCTGTGCTATTTTCAGTAAAATGAGGAACTTTCCAGGATTAATAAGGCAATTACCATAATCAGACTATTATATTGCTTTCTTAAAATTCTTTAAATTCCCCAAAGTGTTTACATCACAAACCAGGAACTAATACCTTTTTTTGGAATTATCTGTCTTCCTAGAAGTTTAATTGAGCATCAACTTGAGAACAAATGAGTTACTCAGCAACACATAATTATAAGCAGTTAATATATGCCACAACTTTGTCAAACCTCATGGAAGAAGATAATAAATGACATCATAATTCCTGAGGAGGCTGAAGGATGCATTTGGAATTAAATATGATCCTTTTAACACCATGAAACCTATCAAAGGCTCGTTTCATGTAATATATGGTAGCATGTGAAACAGAGCTTTCAGAAATTTAGAATATATTTTTAAAGCACCCTTAGAATTTATAGCATAATTTCTGTAAGATTTCATATCATAGGATCTATGCATGATTTGTGTGGGGCCTTTAATTTCACAAGGCCTTTTTTCCACACACAGATTTTTGCCATCATGTTCCAAAGCTGTGATCTACTTCGTGTCTAAAAAAAAAAAAAAAAAGCAACAACAAGTAGTGATGCTTTCATCATATGGGCAAGTTTGTCTAAAAGTTCTTTCTCTTCCTTTCTTTGGTATCACTTTCCAAAATTATACATATACTTTTTTTTTTTTTTTTTTTTGGTAAAATTACCTTATTAAATATTTACCCTTAAATAGACAGAAAATTTCAGGAAGGCCGGGCCATGTTAAGATCAGCTCAAACTGCACTCTTGTTGTCTTAGCACATTGTCTGGTACATAGTAAAAATTTGGTAAGCAATCTATGAATTGAAATCTGTTTATTTTGTGAATTCACCAATTAGTTTAGTTTTACTTTTGAAAACTTTCAAAACAAGTCTCTCTATTGTGGCAGCAATTTGAATGAAGGTATTGTGAAAGAAACAGGTGATTTTTTCTCTATATCATGTAGGACTAGGTTTGCCTTTGTCGGAAAAAATAACAACAGCATACAAGAGACAGAAGATAATTTCTGTCTCAAGAAGCACCCTGGAAGAGCTCAGTTATGGACTGACAACTGATATCTCATTGTTGCATTCTGTGACTCATAAAAACCATCATGAGAGGTTCTCTTCCTAAATTCTCTTTATGGACACATTTATTGATACACTTGAGCTAACTTATTTATGTTGTAGACATCAAAAAAGAAGAAAAATGTTCTTTCCTCTTTAGCAGTGCTATACTCACCAAACTTTAAGCAGACATATGGATGACAAGAGCACAGTAATGTCACCAGGTACCTTGGAGCTGAGTGTGTCCACATGACTAGGTTTTGGCCTCTGAGATATCCATGAAGATGACAGATGTAGATTCTGTGGATTTCATTAAAAGTAACATTCTTCTAATTTTCTTTTCTTCTTCTTGCTAGCTAGAATGACAACATGAAGGTTGGAGTTGAAGCAGCTTTTGGGGCATCTATGGTCACTTAACAAAAGAGGTCTGAATGTCTGATTAATAACAAAGAAGATGCTTGGTTCCACAGAGCACACCAGCCCTGGGACCAACATCTCCAGGATTCGCCATGAGAAAAAATAATAATAATTTGTGTTTGATTTACAGAACTATTCTCTTGCAACCAAAATCTAATCCAAACCAATAAATTACCTTGTTTCTTCATATCTCATCCCAGGATGGTTAAGCATTTACCATTTCTGTAAGTGTTTCATTTCCTTTGAATATGTATGTTCATACCAAAACCTGAAGACAGATGTTAATTCTAGCATTCTTTGTAGCCATTAAAATGTACTCATAACTTTGGAAAATGGTGCATTGACTGGAAACTGTCAGGCTAAAGACTAAAGGAACGGTACGTAAACACTGTACTCAAACCGAGAAATTTGTTTCTCACGGTAGTACAGGTTAACAATTCAATAACTGTTTTACATGTAAATGGGAATTGAACAAGTAAGCAAATTGATATGGATGGTGGGAGTCAGAGAGAAAAATTATAGATGAGAAAACGTCTCTAAGATTAGAGTAAACCCTGTTTTTTCTGCTTACATGGTACATGATCCATCCCTAATGTGGTTTATATAATGATGTATTTGATATTGTTCTCATTGAGATTTTAACCCCTTCGCCATGCTTTTTACAGCAAGCTGTAGGTATTTATCAGAAGCACTAGTTTAAACATCTTGCAGTTTCTAATTCCTTTCCTGCCTTAAAAACAAAATTTCTCCAAAGAAAAACTCTCACTAAGAAATCTCTAATCACATCCCTTCTCTGTTCAAATGGTCTTTTGTTGTCATTTAGTCACAGTTGTGTCTGACTCTTTTGTGACACCATGGACTGTAGCCCGCCAGGCTCCTCTGTCCATGCGATTTTCCAGGTAAGAATACTGGAGTGAGTTGCCATTTCCTTCTCTAGGGAATCTTCCCTTCCAAGTTATCAAACTTGTGCCTCTTGCTTTGGCAGGCAGATTCTTTACCATCGAACCACTAGGGAAGCCCTCAAATATTCTTATGGGATGCAAAATCCTTACTCTTCAGAACTGTCTCTGTTTCAAATCAAATGTGTACTTATGGTTTATTTGTCATATTTCTGCATGACCCCTGCATCTTTCAAAATTCCCAAATACATCTTTAACCTTCCCCTGTTTCCCACCATCATAATCTCTATTTTAGCTACATTTTTCACAGACTAGTCACCTATTGTTCTGTCATCACTCATATTTAAGGCTAAAATTAAATGCCACACATTCCATGAAGATGCATCTATTCTGTTCTTTCCAGCAAGAACTGATCATCCTATTCTCTGAATTCATAAGGCCATTTAGCTGTTTCTTAAGAAATGCATTTCATTCTACTTGGCAGCATAAATGTGTGTATACAAATGTGTCTGGACATGTATTTGCTGTATTCAGTTACCATTTATCCTGATAATTCATTTCAAGTTTCATCACTTTTGTTACATAAGCAAGAACTGTGCTTCCCCTACCAACTAATAAGAGGTACTTATGAAAAGAAGAAAGATTATGCTTTTATGATGACATAATTGTACTAGAAACACCAGTTATATATATTACCCTAAGAAGAATTTCCTGAACTTCATGAAAATTCAAGCTGAAATGATAAAAAAATTTTTACCACATTATCAAAAACAATTTTCCAAAATTTTAAACTAATGTGTGTATTTATTAGAATTTGTCACCCTATAAACTTATGTGTCTATTTCCCTTTTGTCCCCAATTTAAGGCTTTCCAGGTGGCACTGGTGATAAAGAATCTTGCTGCCAATGCAGGAGACACAAGAGATGCAAGTTCAATCCCTGGGTCAAGAAGATCCAGTACAGTAGGCAATGGCAACCCACTCCAGTACTCTTGCCTGGAAAATCCCATGGACAGAAGAGCCTGGCAGGCTACAGTCCGCAGGGCTACAAAGACTCAGACATGACTGGGTGACTGAGCACACACATACCCAAGTTCATATTATATTTGTTGAGCCAGATACAGGTGTTTCACCTGTGAATAGCACAGCTATGGTCCTTGGCCTTCTAGAGTTTGTTGTCTTTGAGGGTGTAAAGAGTGTACTAAATACGCAGTTACAATATCCTAAATTTTTGGTTAAGGAAGTCCTGAAGGCTGGTTCTATGAAAGTGGTTATGGAAGGTACATAACCCAAGCGCCAAAGGTCAAGAAAACTTCCTGGAGAATGTGTTTAAGATATGATCCCAGAACATTCCCATACACTGATGCAAGTGAGAATGATCTATCAAGGGACTAGAAAGAAGTTCAGAGTAATAACTTAATGTGTAATGAGGGGAAATAGAAATGAAAGTAGTGGGATATGTAACCAGGAGTCAATGAACAATCTCAAGAAGACTAACACAAAGTTTCAACAAATTAAAACCCTATCATGTGATTTTTGTTGTTTGCTTTTATAAAAACATTGTGTTTGTTAATATATCTTTCTACAAATTTGCTTAGGTTAACTGTTTACATAATTACTAAACCTTTAAGAGAATAACATTTTCTTCCTTTAAAAGAGGAAGAAAGGGAGTCATTATTTTCCCAGTATTATGATTATTCATGTCATCTCGAGTATAGATTGATCCATAATAATTATAAAAGTACTTCATCATAATTTATTGTTGCCTTTGTTCAGTCATCCAGTCATGTCCAGCTCTTTGCAACCCCATGGGCTGCAGCACACCAGGCCTTCCTGTCCCTCACCATCTCCCAAAGTTTGCCCAGGTTCATGTCCATTTCATTGGTGATGTCATCCAGCCATTTTTATCCTCTGATGCCCTCTTCTCCTTCTGCCCTCAATCTTTCCCAGCATCAGGGACTTTTCAAATAAGTTGGTTGTTTGTATCATATGACCAAAATACTGTCACTTCAGCTTTAGCATCGGTCCTCCCAGCTAGTATTCAGGTTTGATTTCCCTTAAGATTGACTGGTTTGATCTCCTTGCTGTCCAAGGGACACTCAGAAGTCTTCTCCAGCACCACAGTTCAAAGGCATCAGTTCTTTGGCATTCTGCCTTCTTTATGGCCCAGCTCTCACAACTGTACATGACCACTAGGAAGACCATAGCCTTGGCTACATAGACCTTTGTCAGCAGAGCAGGGTCTCTGAAAAGCAGAGCTTTTCGGCACACTGTCTAGGTTTGTCAGAATTTTCCTGCCAAGAAGCAATCATTTTGTGATTTCATGGCTACAGTCACCATCCACTGTGATTTTAGAGCCCAAGAAGAGGAAATCTGTCACTACATTCACTTTTTCCTCTTCCATTTGCCATGAAGTAATGGGGCCAGATACCATGTTCTTAGATTATTTAATATAAAGAGGCTCTTTAGTTCGTCTTCATTTTCTGCCATTAGAGTGGTATCATCCACATAGCTGAGGTAGTTGATGTTTCTCTGCCTATCTTGATTCTGGCTTGTAACTCATCCAGCTCAGCATTTCTCATGATATACTCAGCATATAGGTTAAACAAACAGGGTGACAGCAGACAGCCCTGTCATACTCCTTTCTCAATCTTGAACCAAGGTTGTTGGTTGTCCCACACAGGATTCTAACTATTGCTTCTCAACCTGCATACAGGTTTCTCAGGAGCCAGGGAATAGTCTGGTATTCCCATCTCTTTAAGAGCTTTCCACAGTTTATTATGAGTCACACGGTCAAAGGCTTTAGCATAGCTGATGAAAGAGCGGTAGATGTTTTTCTGGAGTTCACTTTCTCTATAATTCAGCGAATGTTGGCAATTTGATCTCTGGTTCCTTCTCCTTTTCCAAACCCAGCTTGGACATCTGGAAGTTATAGGTTTGCCTAATGCTGCAGCCTAGCATGCAAGATTTTAGGCATGACCTTACTAGCAGGGGAGATGAGTGCAATTGCCCAATGGTTGGCACATTCTTTAGTACTACCCTTCCTGGGAATTGGGATAAAGATTGACCTTTTCCAGTACCGTGGCCGCTACTGGGTCTTTCAGATTTGCTGACATATGGAATGCAATACCTTGATGGCATCGTTCTTTAGAGTTTTGAATAGTTCTACTGAAATTCCATCACATCCACTAGCTTTATTAACAGCAATGCTTCCTAAGGTCCACTTGCCCTCACACTCCAGAATGTCTGGGTCTGGGTGACTGACAACACCATCATAGTAATCCAGTTCATTAAGATCTTTTTGCACAGTTCTGTGTATTCTTTCCGTCTCTTCTTGATCTCTTCAGCATCTCCTAGGCTTTCACAGTTTCTGTACTTTACTGTGCCAATCTTTTGGTGAAATATTCCCTTGACATCTCCAATTTTCCTGAAGAGATCTCTAGTTTTTCCCCTTCAGGTTTTTCTTCTAGTTTTATGCACTGTTCATTGAAGAAGCCCTGCTTGTCTCTCTATGCTGTTGTTTGGAACTCTGCATTTAGCTGTATATGCCTTTTCCTTTCTCCCTTGCTTTTCACTTCTTTCTTTAGTTATTTGTAAAGGCTCCTCAGCTAGCCCCTTTGCCTTCTTGCTTTACATTTACTTTTACTTTGTTTGCTGTCTCCTGCACAGTAATACAGACCTCTGTCCATAGTTCAGGAACTCTGTTTACTAGATTTAATCCCTTGAATCTATGCATTGCCTCCAGTGCATATTCATAGGGGATTTGATTTAAGTCATATCCAGCTGGCCCAGTGGTTTTCCCTGCTTTCTTTGGTTTAAGACTGCATTTTGCTTCAAGAAGCTGATGATCTGAGCCACAGTCATCTCTGGGTCTTGTTTTTGCTGACTGTATACAGCTTCTCCATCTTCAACTACAAAGAATGCAATTAATTTGATTTCAGTGTTGACCATTGGGTGATGTTCATGTGTAAAGTTGTCTCTTGTGTTGTTGAAAAAGGGTATTTTCTATGACCAGAGTATTGTCTATGCATTCTCTTGGAAGAATTTAGTTAGGCTTTGCCCTGCTTCATTTTGTTCTCCAAGGCCAAACTTGCCTGTTACTCCAGGTATCTCTTGACTTCCTACTTTTACATTCCAACCTCCAGTGATAAATAGAACATCTTTTTGGTGTTAGTTCTAGCTCTTTGAGGTCTTCTAGGTCTTCACAGAACTCATCAACTTCAGCTTCTTTGGCATTGGTGATAGGGACATAGACTTGAATAACTATGATATTGAACGGTTTGCCTTGGAAATGATCATTCTGTCATTTTGAGGTTGCACTCATGCCGGGAGCCAGCACACGAGATCCCACCCATGACAAGGTCATGAGGAGAAGGCCTGACAAGCAAGGCAGATCAGGACTTCAGGAATTTCGAAAAGCTGCCCCTGCGCTCACCTTAAAGATGATCTCTGTCTTTCTGATGCTTGCTATATTAGACTACTCCCTAATTTCTGTGACACAGGTAGAAGGCCTTCCCCGATTTCTCTCCAAACAGAATCAACTTAGAACTTTAATCAACATGTCCCCCGGACGGCGGTGTCCTATAAGATTATCCAGGATGAAAGGAGTGTTTCAATTTAGACCCCTTTGCTAGCCTGCTTGGCAAATGTGTATTAATGTAACACAAAAATATTATTTTTAAAGTGGTTAGAATTTTTCATTTTAACCAGGAATGTTAAACAGGGGCTGCCTCACCGGAGCTGCAGAGTCTTTGTGTTGTAAACTTTTTAGATAAATTCAACTAATAACTTCTGCAAAAGGACTAACCTTTGTGTTCATTAAAGAATAGATTACAGGAAAACAGCTTTGCATTCAGCTAGATCATAAAATGTCAATAGGCCCAGAGGCCAGAAGACAATGTATAAGACACTCACAAAGAAGTTACTGTAAACACCCTGGTTTCCTGAGGGACAAGATGATGTAATGTTAAACTTTCTTCCCCTAAAAATGTACTAACTTAGAATATAAAAGCTACAGTAAAAAATAAAGATTGGCCAGACTCTGCCAGACCCTGCAAGCACCCCCGTGTCATTCTCTCTCTCTCTCTCTCTCTCTCTCTCTCTCTCTCTCTCTCTCTCTCTCTCTCTCCCCCTCGCAGACTTGGCCCTATCAAGGCTGGTCTTATGTGTCTTCTCTCTCTCTCTCACCGACGCCGTTCATCCTGAGGGTACCCCTGGATCCTGCTGAGGCTGGACCCCGACACACTCAAGTACTGTATTTTGGACTCTTTTGTTGATTATAAGGGCTACTCCAATTCTAAGGGATTCTTGCTCACAGTAGTAGATATAAGGGTCATCTGAATTAAATTCACCAATTCCTGTCCATTTTAGTTCACTGATTCCTAAGATGTCAATGTTTACTCTTATCATTTCCTGCTTGACCATGTCCAATTTCCTTTGATTCATGGGTCTAACATTCAAGGTTCCTATGCAATGCTGTTTTTTTGCAGCATCAGATTTTACTTTCATTACCAGACATATCCACAATAATAATTGATAATAATCCATAATAATGACTGACTCATGATCATGTGTTCAATGATTTCTAAAACTGACTTTGTGAATTTAATTATGTGCCTAGCAATAATGTCCCCATATGCTCTAATCCACTAAAAGTTGCTAATACTATCACATAGAATATTTGAATTCTTGAGTTGGTGCCGGACTAGCCAGAAGATTTCAGTGAGCAACATGACGCGTTCCTTTAGGCTAAGAAATAAAGACACAGAACAGATGGGGTCGAGAGGATCGCTGCAGTCAGCGATGATTCTTTATTTCTCCGGGTTACATTTATACTAAACCAAGAAGAGAATCTTAAGAAGAGAAAATATTTTTCCTTAAACATCACTTTGAGATAACAATCACCAGAACTCTCTGATAACACCAAAGGCATCCCGTTTATCTTAAGGGTGGTCGTGAAAGGCTTATCCATCTGCGTCATGTGTGCATTCAAGGCTTACAAATGTTCTTTAAGATTAACTTAGATAATAAATTCCAGAGAGGGGTGGCGGGACAGAGAGCTATGTCCGAGAACAGACCCTTGAGGATCAAGGCAGCTCCCAGAGCCAGCCTTTTGGTTCAGGCCGCTCCCCGCAAGTTGGAGAATACAAGAGTTTTAATATACTTTGTAACATAGATAATTCAGTGGCTTCCTGATCCCATTCTCCTGCTCATGGCTGTCTTCTGTGTATGTAAATTTGCCTTCCTCCTTTTCTTTTATTTTGGGATCTTTTCTTTTTCTTCTTTCTTTTTCTACCATTCTTGCTTTTTTGCATCTTCTTTTCTCTTCATTTTCACAGTACTTGCTAACCTTACTACTTAGACTAATACTCAATTAATAGGCAACAGTTATTGGCCATCAGCTATGTTCCAGGTATTTTGTATATATTATTCCACATAATTATTGCAAACTTCCTATAAAATAATGGTGTGACTAGAATTCCTCAGATGAAGAAAACCATTTCAGGGACACTAAATGGTTTCCTTAAAATTCTCTTGTCTAGTAGAAGAATCAGGAATCACATTCATGGTTCCATTATTCAAAATTTTCTTTTCTCCATCCTTTGATACACAGATCTCTAAAGTACCTTAAAGTCAATGTCAACTGTTAGTTCTAATATTCTAGCTATGAAGGGGAAAACAAACAAAAAAATTCTCACACAAGATGGTATGGAAGACTAGAGATAGGGTAATAGATTGCCAAAAGTTATTCAGCGCAGACCCATAAAACTTTCTTCCCTGTTCCATGTCCCCAAACACCCCACAAACCAGGGAAAGAGCCTGTTAAACACTTGGAAAATACAGCAAGAGATGTAACATTTGAGTAAAAACCCTGTAGTAGATTGTTAGTGTCTGCAGGCAAGAGAGTTATCTATCAGCGGAAGCTAACAGTGAGAAACAGTTTTGAAAATAAAGTTGATCTAAATTTAGAAAAGAAAAAGATGGCATTTTCTTTTCATTGCAGCCTAAAACCTCTATTAACGTAGCTGAACTTCAGCATGTCTTACAGGACAACACCTGAAGTCTGAGCTCTTCATTAAATTGGACCCAATTCCAAAACTAGAGAGATGATCAAAGGACACATTGAAATGGAAGAAAACTATCTAAGCAGAATATTTCATTTTTAAAGATCTTAGAGAGTCAGCTGGCACCTTGGCTATTAAATCTAAAAAGTGGCTTATCTCAGAACTGCTGCATGTTTTGAGTAGGCTGCCATTGAAGCTACACTCATTTATTTATCCAAGTGTAATTATGAGAGCAGCTTCTACTCATCAGGGACTATTCTAGGTGTTGTGGATATGCAGTAGAGCTTATACTCTACAGGGAAAAAATAGTCAGAAATAAATTAGTACATAATATAAGACATTGATTGGCTTCCCAGGTGGCACTAGTGGTAAAGAACCTGCCTACCAATTTGAGAGATGTAAGAGATGTTGGTTCGATCCCTGGGTGGACAAGACCCCTTGGAGAAGGAAAAGGCAGCCCACTCCAGTATTCTTGCCTGGAGATTCCCATGAACAGAGGAGTCACAAATCAGACTCCTTAGCAGGCATGCATGTGACATTGATAGGATAACAAAATCAAACCAAGAGATATAAAGTGAGAGACATAAAGTGCCCCTTGACATATGGTTGTAGGTGAAACCTTTAATAACAAGGTGATATTTGATGATCAACTGGGATTACACAGTGGAGTAAGTTATGAACATAAGTGGCTGAATACTGTTCTCACCAGACAACAAAGATGAAAACACTATAAGGTGAAAGTGTGATATCCAAGAGCACCAAGAAAGCCAGGCTGACTGGAGAGAGAGAAGGTGGGAGAGGAAGTTGGAGGGATGGATGGAGCCAGAATAAGTAGGGGGGTGACCCCTATAGTCAGGAGACAATGATGCTATTGGAGAAAATCCCACCAAAGAGTTGAGACATCCATATTTCTCTTGTTACCCAGTCTCAATCTTCCACCTTCTAGACCCTAAAATGACCCATCAAAATGGATGTATTTCCCTCCTTTCCTGTTATCAGTAGTTCCAACATACAAAATTTGTAATGTGTTTCATATATATTCGTAGGTATGTTACTATTTTTAATTTCAAACATGAGATTTTAAAAAAAAAAGTTTGGTGCACTTTATCATGAAACAGCTGTTATTAATAATGGAATTCCTAGAGATAAAAATTTTTAAGTACAAAAGATTAGCAAATTTAGTTCCCTTCCACTATAGAAACAAAAAACTTAAGTCTGAATCATCTAAAATTAATATCAAATCATATTTCAATAGCAGTTGATAGCCCCTGTAATGATGGGAGAATGCAGCATATAGTAGTTTCCTTTTATGTTTATTTCACTAAATTTCAATATAAGGCAGCATTATTTCACTATGTGAGTTTTGTCATAATCAATGCCTAATTTGAGAGAGCTCAACAATCAGAAAACAAAGATCATGGCATCCGATCCCATCATTTCATGGCAAATAGGTGGAAAAACAGTGAAAACAGTGGCAGGCTTTATTTTCTTGGGCTCCAAAATCACTGCAGGTGGTGACTGCAGCCATGAAATTAAAAGACGCTTACTCCTTGGAAGGAAAGTTATGACCAACCTAGCCAGCATATTAAAAAGCAGAGATGTTACTTTGCCAACAGAAGTCCCTATAGTCAAGGCTATGGTTTTTCCAGTAATCATGTACAGATGTGAGAGTTGGACTATAAAGAAAGCTGAGCACCAAAGAATTGATGCTTTAGAACTGTGGTGTTGGAGAAGACTTTTGAGAGTCCCTTGAACTGCAAAGAGATCCAATCCAACCAGTCCATCCTAAAGGAAATCAGTCCTGAATATTCATTGGAAAGACTGATGTTGAAGCTGAAACTCCAATACTTTGGTCACATGATGTGAAGAGCTGACTCATTTGAAAAGACCCTGATGCTGGGCAAGATTGAAGGCAGGAGGAGAAGGGGACAAGAGAGGATGAGATTGATGGATAGCATCACTGACTCGATGGACATGAGTTTGGGTAGACTCCAGGAGTTAGTGATGGACAGGGAGGCCGGGCATGCTGCAGTCCATGGGGTCACAAAGAGTTGGACACGACTGAGTGACTGAACTGAACTGAATTTGAGAGAAAGCCTTGCAATCTGTATCTTACTTCTCTGCCCTTTTTGCTCACTGTAGTGGCAAAACTGTATTGCATCTCAGCAATATACCTTCATTATGTTTACTTCCTTCCTGATGAATTATCAGCAGCCAGCAGCCTGACAGCAATGCTGCCCCTCCTTTGACAGACACTGGGAAGCCTGATCCAGGTCTTCCTCATACGCTCCTATTCACGCTCATGTGTCTGTGCTGAATCCTTGATGTGTGAAAATGATAGTGTGACTCTCTCGGTCATACTTGACTCTTAGCAACCCCATGGACTGTAGCCCACCAGGCTCCTCTGTCCATGGGATTCTCCATTCAAGAATACTGGGGTGGGTTGCCATGCCCACCTCCAGGAGATCTTCCCAATCCAGGGATCAAACTCATGTCTCTTATGTCTCCTGAATTGGCAGTCAGGCTCTTTACTACTAGGGCCACTTGTCTGTGAAAACTTAGCAAAAGAAGAAAGTACAATTCATGCATTTAATATTTATGCATCTTAAAATTTGTTATGACACTGAATTCATGCCAAGTCATGGTAACTTGAGCAAAAATCAGAAAACATATTTGATGTATTCTTAAAACGTGTATTTTATGTTTCATAGGAAGATAGACTTTCTACTTAGCAATATAAATGGGTTGTTAGTTTTTAAATTTTGAAATTATCTACTCTAAATACAGCCAGTTTTCTTCTAAAGAGGCAATGCTAAGAACTAAGCCATTTTATTAAGTTCAATTAAAACACTATTTATTGAGGGTCTACTCTGTGCCAGTGTCCTAGGGGTTTAAGGAGAGAGAAAAAGAGATGGATCCACTTGCCCTTTGAAGTACACTTTTCAGCAAGGAAATTGCCCCCTCATAAGGTAATGGCATGAATGTTCTAGAATGGTATACAGATAGAAAGGCAACTTCTAGAGTGATTCAGAGCCTTTGCTTTATAAAATGTTTCTAATTATATTTTCTCAGTTCTGCTTCAATTTGGCAAATACTGCCCCATCAATCTTCCGCTCTCACCAACAAAGACATTTCTCCAGGTCAGTCTGACCATGTACTAGAAATAAATGTAGCAAATAGAGTCTAATCTGCCGGGAATAGTTTAGAAAATCATCAATAAAAGACAGCAGGTGTCATTAGAGAGTGTTACAATAGCTTTCTAATTTGGCGAATAAAGCGTATTAAATATCTGACCCACAGCCTTCACACTGTGTTTTGTGGGGCAAAGGGGTAGCCTTAATCATCTAATCTAAAGTTGGCAGTGCATGTGTGCTAAGTCACTTCAGTCCTGTCTGACTCTGTTTGACCATATGGACTGTAGCCTGCCAAGCTCCTCTGTTCATAGGATTCTCCAGGAAAGAATACTGGAGTGGGTTGCCTGGAAAATTCCATGTTGGATTACAGTCCCTGGGGTCACAAAGAGTTAAACTGAGTGACTGAGCACACAAGTGATTACACTTTGTAACAGACATCACTTTCCCGACAAAGGTCCATATAGTCAAAGCCATGGATTCTCCAGTGCTCGGGTTCTTAGTCTCTCAGTTGTGTCCAACTCTTTCTGACCCCACGGACTGCAGCCCACCAGTCTCTTCTGTCCTTGGGGATTCTCCAAGCAAGAATACTAGAGTGGGTTGCCATGTCTTCCTCCAAGGGATCTTTCCAACTCAGAGATTGAACTCAGGTCTCCTGCATTGCAGGCAGATTCTTTATTCATATACAGATATGAGAGTTGGACAATAAAGAAGGCTGAGTGCCAAAGAACTGATGCTTTTGAACTGTGGGATTGGAGAAGACTGTTGAGAATCCTTTGGACGGCAAGGGGATCCAATCTGTCAATCATAAAGGAAATCAACCTTGAATATTCACTGGAAGGACTGATGCTGAAGGTGAAGCTCCAAAACTTTGGCCTCTTGATGTAGAGAGCCACAGAGAGCTGACTCATTAGAAAAGATCCTGGTGCTAGGAAACATTGAAGGCAAAAGGAGAAGAGGATGGCAGAGGATGAGATGGTTAGATAGCATCACTGATTCAGTGGACATGAATTTGAGCAAACTCCAGGAGACAGTGGAGGACAGAGGAGCCTGCTGTACTGTTGTCCATGGAGTTGAAAAGAGTCAGACACAACTTAGGCAACTAAGCAGCAATAGAGAACCCAAATAACAACACCTTGATCAGGTGAGGGCCTGTTATTTTCACGTAACCAGGGAGTTCAGAAATAGGAAATCTAGTGGCAATCTCATCAGTGTTTTAGATTCAATCTATATTTCTTCCCAACCTTTCCTAGCATGTGGTTTAGTCCTCATAATTATCACCTAATGATTACAATTTGGTTGTTCCATTGCCAGCAGTGAACACTCATTTCAGGCAAAATAAAGTAGAAAATAAAGGGCAAAACTGATCCTACCCTGTCTAAAAGAGACTTCTTAGGAGTTCTGTCTTGACTTTATGTTCTGTTCTTGACTTTATCACTTGAGCATCTTCATCCACAAAAGTCGTTGGAAATAACTTTTTCACAGGCTGTTTTGTTTAGGAGTATGTAAATATCTCTAGTGATGTGCTGTTGCTAAAGAGAATGATTTATATTTTCATACCTTATGGAATATTTTCAATGGGCTACACTTTTAGTGACAGGTTAATAAATAAATGAAACATACATCACTGTCATGTATGACAATTGGAACAAATTTAAAACATAGGAAAAATAAAGAGGATAATTGAGAAATAAAGTTGCAATTTAAAATAGACTCATAGTAATTGTGAGGGAACACCTCATTGGAAAGTATGTGAAGGAGTGACCCCAGAAAACCTTTGGGGAGGACAATTCTGTGTAAATTCAGCAAGTGCTACAGTGCACCATAGTTGAGGATTTCAGATGACCAAGGGAAGAACAGAAAATTAAATTTTCTGTTTTATTAAAGCAAAACATAATTTGCTGTACCATAATATGATATATTTATTTCTTAAAAAGTCATCTAATTAAATTATAATTATATATTATAAAATACACATTTTAAAATGTATCTTTAGTGGAGAAAAGGAATGATGGATAAAATTTTATACATGTAAAAACATTTTATTTCCTTCACAAGGAATTTCAATAATAATTTGTGGCACAAACAATTTGGAGAGTGAAATTGGATTATAGAACACTGCTAAGGTAAGTATAATAGGTACAAACTAAAACAATTAGTACTATTAAAGCCATTTGCTGTATTTTGATTAAAATGGAAAATAATATTTGTGAGGTCATTTAAGAGAGAAGTTTTAATCTAGATCAATGTACTCATGCAAATCTGATCAGTCTGGTACTCTGAAGACTACAGGGAAGTAAACACTTGTGAAAAATGTCAGGCATTTGCTTGAAGGGCAAGTCGACTGGCACAGGAAATATAATTGTGATTCATGAACAGCTGATAGAAGTGACTGAAATGTTTTAGTTAATCCTAGAGTTTAGAATCCTTTATATTTCTGGAATGCAAAAGTAGGAGGTCAAGAAACACCTGGAGTAACAGGCAAATTTGGCCTTGGAGTATGGAATGAAGCAGAGCAAAGGCTAATAGAGTTTTGCCAAGAGAACGCACTGGTCATAGCAAACACCCTCTTCCAACAACACAAGACAAGACTCTACATATGGACATCACCAGATGGTCAACACCAAAATGACATTGATTATATTCTTTGCAGCCAAAGATGGAGACCTCTATACAGTCAGCAAAAACAAGACCGGGAGCTGACTGTGGCTCAGATCATGAACTCCTCATTGCCAAATTCAGACTTAAACTGAAGAGAGTAGGGATAACCACTAGACCATTCAGGTATGACCTAAATCAAATCCCTTATGAATATACAGTGGAATTGAAAAATAGATTTAAGGGGCTAGATCTGATAGAGAGCCTGATGAACTATGGACAGAAGTTCATGACATTGTACAGGAGACAGGGATCAAGACCATCCCCATGGAGAAGAAATGCAAAAAGGCAAAATGGTTATCTGAGGAGGCCTTACAAATAGCTGTGAAAAGAAGAGAAGCGAAAAGCAAAGGAGAAAAGGAAAGATATTCCCATTTGAATGCAGAGTTCCAAAGAATAGCAAGGAGAGATAAGAAAGCCTTCCTCAGTGATCAATGCAAAGAAATAGAGGAAAACAACAGAATGGGAAAGACTAGAGATTTCTTCAAGAAAATTAGAGATACCAAGGGAACATTTCATGCAAAGATGGGCTCAATAAAGGACAGAAATTGTATGGACTTAACAGAAGCAGAAGATATTAGGAAGAGGTGGCAAAAATACACAGAAGAACTATACAAAAAAGATCTTCACGACCCAGACAATCACAATGGTGTGATCACTCACATAGAGCCAGACATCCTGGAATGTGAAGTCAAGTGGGCCTTAGAAAGCATCACTACGAACAAAGCTAGTGGATGTGATGGAATTCCAGTTGAGCTATTTCAAATCCTAAAAGATGATGCTGTTAAAGTGCAGCATTCAATATGCCAGCAAATTTGGAAAACTCAGCAGTGGCCACAGGACTGGAAAAGGTCCATTTTCATTCCAATCCCTAAGAAAGACAATCCCAAAGAATGCTCAAACTACCGCACAATTGCACTCATCTCACATACTAGTAAAGTGATGCTTAAAATTCTCCAAGCCAGGCTTCAGCAATACGTGAACCGAGAACTTCCAGATGTTCAAGCTGGTTTTAGAAAAGGCAGAGGAACCAGGGATCAAATTGCCAATATCCGTTGGGTCATCGAAAAAGCAAGAGATTTCCAGAAAAACATCTATTTCTGCTTTATTGACTACGCCAAAGCCTTCGACAGTGTGGATCAAAATAAACTGTGGAAAATTCTGAAAGAGATGGGAATACCAGACCACCTGACCTGCCTCTTGAGAAACCTGTATGCAGGTCAGGAAGCAACAGTTAGAACTGGACATGGAAGAACAGACTGGTTCCAAATAGGAAAAGGAGTATGTCAAGGCTGTATATTGTCACCCTGCTTATTTAACTTATATGCAGAGTACATCATGAGCAACGGTGGATTGGAGGAAGCACAAGCTGAAATCAAGATTGGCAGGGAAAATATCAATAACCTCAGATATGCAGATGACACCACCTTTATGGCAGAAAGTGAAGATGAACTAAAGAGCCTCTTAATGAAAGTGAAAGAGGAGAGTGAAAAACTTGGCTTCAAGCTTAACATTCAGAAAACTAAGATCATGGCTTCTGGTCCCATCACCTCATGGGAAATAGATGGGGAGACAGTGGAAACAGTGTCAGACTTTATTTTGGGGGGCTCCAAAATCACTGAAGATAGTGACTGCAGCCATGAAATTAAAAGACGCTTACTCCTTGGAAGGAAAGTTATGACCAACCTAGATAGCATATTAAGAAGCAGAGACTTTACTTTGCCCACAAAGGTCCATCTGGTCAAGGTTATGGTTTTTCAAGGGGTCATGTATGGATGTGAGAGTTGGATGGTGAAGAAAGCTGAGCACCAAAAAATTGATGCTTTTGAACTGTGGTGTTGGAGAAGACTCTTGAGAGTCTCTTGGACTACAAGGAGATCCAACCAGTCCATCCTGAAGGAGATCAGTCCTGGGTGTTCATTGGAAGGACTGATGCTGAAACTGAAACTCCAATACTTTGACCACCTGATGCGAAGAGCTGACTCATTGGAAAATACCCTGATGCTGGGAAGGATCGGGGGCAGGAAGAGAAGGAGATGACAGAGGATGAGATGGCTGGATGGCATCACCGACTCGATGGACATGAGTTTAAATAAACTCCGGGAATTTGTGATGGACAGGGAGGCCTGGCATGCTGCGATTCATGGGGTCACAAAGAGTCAGACATGACTGATCGACTGAACTGAACTGAGGGCTTAGAATAGACTTCCCTGGTGGCTCAGACGGTAAAGTGTCTGCCTACAGTGCAGGCAACATGGGTTCGATCCCTGGGTGGGGAAGATCCTCTGGAGAAGGAAATGGCAAACCACTTCAGTATTCATTCTTGCCTGGAAAATCCCATTGGATGCAGGTCTGAATTAACTAGTGGAAGAAGGAAATGCTCTTGGGTTAATGCGTAGACTTGTACATTTCACATAGACAAAAACATTCTGTCAGGATCCCAGGAAAGATCAGTTCACAATTTGACTGTACAGAGGGCAAAAATCATAAGGCTAGAATTAAAAAAAAAAGCAGTTGGATATCACTTAGGAGACACTTAATTTACAGATTAAGGCAGACAGAGACCTACTTCTGAAGCATATTTGTACAAAGCACATTTAAAATGAGGGCTTCCCAGGTGGCACAGTGGTAAAGATTTGGCCTGCCAATGCAGAAGATGCAAGAGACACAGGTTCAATTTCTGGGTAAGGAAGATCCCCTGACATAGGAAATGGAAACTGAGTCCTGTATTCTTGCCTAGAAAATCCCATGGACAGAGGAGCCTGGCTGGCTACACAAAATTATTGGACACAAATGAGCACACACACACACATTTAAAACCAAATCAGACCTTTCTGAGCTATGCTTGGCACAAGCTTGCATCTCTCTGGTGTAGAATCTCTTGTAGAAGCAGGAAGAGGCCAGCTTGGACCCAGAATCACAGTCACAGCTGCATGAGGATGCACAGTATCCTGAGTTAGTTAATAACAACATCACTAGAGTCTTCTGGAAGACTCAATAGGGAGGAACAACCCTCCAAAAATATGGGGCAGGGAGACGTGCTTCACTCCCCTGAGATGAGTTTTCCTTTTGTTAAAAAAAAAAAAAAAAAAAGGTAATCAGTTTATGTAAGAAAGAAATAGAAAATGTTATTCAAGTCAAATTTGAGGTCTATGACCTGGGAACAGCATCTCAGAAAGCTCCAAGAATGGTTTTTGCCTCTTAGGATTCAAGTCACAGTTACATATGTTTTTTGAGACAGAGGGTTGTATATTTGTGTAACTGACAATTTACAAAAACTGGATCTATTAAGATGTAATGTTATCTTTAAAGAATTGTCTTGTTGGTGCTAGAATTTTGCTCTTTATGGTTGAGCAGGTATTTCTACTGATGTGGAAGTTTTGGTCAATGTATAATGCAGAAACATAATGCACAGTAAAGGGAGAGAAGAGGCTAAATGTCAGAGAAAATTTTATGGGTTTTTTTTTTTTTGTCTTACCATAGAATATGAATTTTACTTCACACTTTATTGACAAGCAAACTCATATTCAGGAACGTTGTTCTGGAGTTGTTGCTGTAGTTAACCAAGGGATTCACACTCACTAAAGAACTCTCATCCAAGAGAGAGTGTTTCTGGGGCCGCAGGGGATCCTGACACTTTAGGGACAGCGTCTCTCCCCTTCCCCAGCCCCAAGAGATAAAGGAGAGTTAGTTACAACTTTCAGTACAGGCATTTGGTAACAGAATGCCAAAAATATATATTTCAGTTTACTTGAATAAAGGGACAAACCAAGTATAAAAGTGATGAACAAGTTAAAATTGACACAAACCCAGAAGAATTCTGAGTTCTTAGAATCTAAAAGATGCTTCTTTTGGCACCGACTGGTTTCTGCCATTTCCAGCTCTCTGTGATCCTGTTTGGTGTACCAGCGGGGTGATATCTGGAGACAAGATCTGCGGGGCCTTTCGGTTTCCATCAGTGATTCTCAATGCACCCACATAGTCACACATGTCACAGGCCTGAAACCAGGCGATTTTGTGAACACCTTGGAAGATGTCACATACCTAACTACTGGAATTTCAGCTTTAGTGAAAAAATTAAATGATTTTTTTCCAGTTTAAAATCCTTCAAAAAGTTGAGATGATTGAAAGACTTTTCAGATGGTAATTTAGGGAGTAAAGACTATAATCTCTATCTTGTCTATTAAAATGGGAATGACTATCTTTCTTTAAAGGATTTCTATCTCAAAGAAATTATATGTAATTTTGGTAGGACTGATGCCCAGCCAAAAAAAAAATTTTCGTGCCAAAAAAGAAAATGTAAACAGACCCGAGATATTATCTCATACTATTCATACTTAGGAATAGGTTCCATCCAGTGGTTTGCAGCAGGATGCATAGCAAATAATACCAATTCTTCTGGCAATTAAAAGCCTGAACATGATTAACTCATTGAGGATGTACAAAAATGCTGAAATTATGAATAAGGATGAGACACAAAGGTTATATACTTTTACTAAAACTGTGTATGTACATGTATTTTAAACCTGTCTCTTTTTGAAGAAATTCCTTGGATTCTAATAGTTATGTAAATCATTCTGCCGAACAAGAGCAGAGCTCAATAATACAATTAATCTGTAGATATATGCACACACATACATATAAAAGTGTGGGTATGGAAAATTAAAATTAGTCTATGCATTTAGAGTGCAGTTATTCATTTGAATCTGCATTGTGTATTGCAAATAAACAGCAGCAGAAACTAGAATTTAAATGTTATTTATGAGACTATCGTTTTTCAACATTATAGGATTACAATGTAATTACACATTATCCCTAAGTGATCAATGAAATGGAGGAAATGGAGGAAAATGAAAGAATGTGAACGACTAGAGATCTCTTCCAGAAAATTAGAGATACCAAGGGAATGTTTCATGCAAAGATGGTCACAATAAAGGAAATGTCAATAACCTCAGATATGCAGATAATACCACCCTTATGGCTGAAAGCAAAGAAGAACTAAAGAGCCTCTTGATGAAAGTGAAAGAGGAGAGTGAAATGGTATGGACCTAGTAGAATCAGAAGATATTAAGAAGAGGTGGCAAGAATACACAGAAGAGCTATACAAAAAGGATCTTCATGACCCAGATAATCACAATGGTGTGATCACTCACCTAGAGCCAGATATCCTGGAATGTGAAGTCACATGGGCCTTAGGAAGCATCACTATGAACTAGGCTAGAGGAGGGGATGGAATTCCAGCTGAGCTATTTCAAATCCTAAAAGATGATGCTGTGAAAGTGCTTCACTCAATATGCCAGCAAATTTGGAAAATTCAGCAGTGGCCATGGGACTGGAAAAGGTGAGTTTTCATTCCAGTCCCAAAGAATGTTCAAACTACCATACAATGCACTCATCTCACATGCACTCATCTCACATGCTAGCAAAGTAATGCTAAAAATTCTCCAAGCTAGGCTTCAACAGTACGTGAACCGTGAACTTCCAGATGTTCAAGTTGGATTTAGAAAAGGCAGAGGAACCAGAGATCAAATTGCCAACATCCATTGATCATTGTAAAAACAAGAGAATTCCAGAGAAACATCTACTTCTGTTTCATTGACTATGCCAAAGCCTTTGACTGTGTGGATCATAATAAACTGTGGAAAGTTCAAGAGATGGGAACACCAGACCACCTGACCTGCCTACTGAAAAAAACTGTATGCAGGTCAAGAAGCATCAGTTAGAACTGGACACGGAACAACAGACTGGTTCCAAATTGGAAAAGGAGTACATCAAGACTGTATGTTGTCACCCTGCTTATTTAACTTATATGCAGAGTACATCATGTGAAATGCCGGGGTGGATGAAGCAGCAGCTGGAATCAAGATTGCTGGGAGAAATATCAATAACCTCGGATATGCAGATGACACCACCCTTATGGCAGAAAGTGAAGAACTAAAGAGCCACTTGATGTAAGTGAAAGAGGAGAGTAGAAAAGCTGGCTTAAAACTCAACATTCAAAAAAATGAAGATCATGGCATCACGTCATGACAAATGGATGGGGAAACAATGGAAACAGTGACAGACTTTATTTTCTTGGGCTCCAAAATCACTGCAGATGGTGACTTCAGCCATGAAATTAAAGACACTTGCTCCTTGGAAGAAAAGTTATGATCAACCGAGACAGCTTATTAAAACACATTAAAACACATAGACATTACTTTGCTGACAAATTTGCAAATAGTCAAAGCTATGGTTTTTCCAGTGGTCATGTATGGATGTAAGAGTTGAACCATAAAGAAAGCTGAGCACTGAAGAATTGATGCTTTTGAACTGTGGTGTTGGAGAAGACTCTTGAAAGCCCCTTGGACTGAAAGGAGATCCAATCAGTCAATCCTAAAGGAAATCAGTCCTGAATATTCATTGGAAGAACTGATGCTGAAGCCGAGACTCCAGTACTTTGGCCACCTGATATGAAAACCTGACTCATTGGAAAGGACCCTGATGCTGGGAAAGACTGAAGCCAGGAGGAGAAGGGGACGACAGAGGATGAGATGGTCGAATGGCTTTACTGACTCGATGGACATGAGTTTGAGCAAGCTTCAGGGGTTGGTGATGGACAGGGAAGCCTGGCATGCTGTAGTCCATAGGGTGGCAAAGAGTCGGACACTATTGAATGAACTGACCAAATGCAATTATTATAATTTGAATTTATACAAGTTATACAAATTCTAATTTGTAAAAATTATAATTATTATAAGTTTGGCAGAATGATCTATATAACTCTTACTATTCAAGGACCTTCAAAAAGAGGCAGATTTAAAATACTTGTACATACACAGTTTTAGTAAAAGTATATCGTTTTTGTGTCTCTTATCCTTATTCACAATTTCAGCATTTTTGTACATCCTCAATAACTTAATTATGTTCAAGGTTTTTAATTGCCAGAAGAATTGCTGCTATTTGCTATGTATCCTGCTGCAATGTAATCCTAGAAAGACTATGGGCTTCCCTGTTGACCCAGTTGGTAAAAAATCTGCCTGCAACGCAGGAGACCCCGGTTCCATCCCTGGTTCAGGAAGGTCCCCTGAAGAAGGTAATGACTACCCACTCCAGTATTCTTGCCTGAAAAATTCCATGGACAGAGAAGCCTGGCGGGCTACAGTCCATGGGGTCACAAAGAGTCGGACACGACTGAGCAACTAACACTTTCACTTTCAGAATGATTATAAAAGTAATAATAAATTAAAAAGTAGCTTATTTTTATTTTGGTCCTAGAGCTGTATCAGTGGAACTTGCACTGTCGCTTTTAGTTCAAAGCCCTGGAGACTTGGACATGTTCCTTTTTCCACTATCTTCCCACACCACACAGCTTTCTGGGCTTCCGGTAAAGGTGGTGATGGTACCTTCTCTTCATAGATCCAGGATGGGTCAACCAGTCCTGCCAAGGATCCACTCGCTGGGGTTGCTGCCAGGTCTGTTCACCACCGGGGGCACTGTTGCCCTTTGCCCTCAGGTGTCCCTGGCTGAGATCGTTGATGGAAACTGAGTGACTTCCTGATTGACTCTGTCCACTATGCTTCACATACAAATTACAGTTTTGACTTCATTTTTGTTTTATTTGTTGCTAATTTCTCTCAATAAGATTTCAGCACCTTCCTGAAGTGAGCAAATTCAGAAGCTTTTTTGGGTTCTTCTCAACCAGTTCAGTTCAGTCGCTCAGCCGTGTCTGACTCTGCGACCCCATGAACCACAGCATGCCAGGCCTCCCTGTCCATCACCAACTCCCGGAGTTCACCCAAACCCATGTCCATTGAGTCGGTGATGCCATCCAACCATGTCATCCTCTGTCGTCCCCTTCTCCTCCTGCCCTCAATCTTTCCCAGCATCAGGGTCTTTTCTAATGAGTCAGCTCTTTGCATCAGGTGGCCCAGAGTACTGGAGTTAGTCCTCAATATTTGCATTTCCATCCCATATCCCCTTACCTGGTACATTTCTTTCCCCACACAACTGTGCACCCTATGCTTTCTTTAAGAGCAAGTATCTATTTCAATTGCTTTATTACAATCATGGCAGTATAAAATTAATACATTACTTCTAATTGCCCATGATCACGCTTCTATATAAGGTCTATATACATATATCTACAGACTAATGGTATTATTCAGTTCTTATCAAGAAGGTTAAAATTTCTGCCTTTCATGAAAAGGTGCTGGAGATATAAAATATGCCATAATAACCATGGTTAACACTGCTCTATGGTACATTTGAAAGTTGCTAAGAGAGTTAAGTCCTAGAAGTTCTCATCACATGGAAAAAACACATTTCTCCTTTTTTTTTCCTGCTTATTATCTCTATAAGACTATGGGTGTTGACTAACATTACTATGGTTATCATTTTGCAATATATATAAGTCAAATCATTTTCTGTACACTTTAAATTTATATAGTGTGTGTGTGTGTGTGTGCTCTGCCTTGTCCAACTTTTTGCATCCAACCCCATGGACTGAAGCCCACCAGACTCCTGTCCAAGGAATTTTCCAGGCTAGAATATGGGGGTAGTGGCCATTTCCTTCTCCAAAATGTATGCAATGTTTTTTGTCAATTGTATCTCAGTGAAATTGAAAGAAAAGAATATCCCCATTTCCCCCAATAACTGAAGGGTTTATTCTATGTGTTGGCCTTTACAAAATCCCAAATTGCCTAAAATGACCCAAAGGGGCCAAGTGAGAGCCCTTATACTTAAGTATAAAGACTCTGTGTCAGATATTACAGATACTTTCACAGCTGGTCTCTATCTCTTACCATATACTCTATCTTAGAGCAGATGATAATGGTATGAAAAAAATTATGGAGTGGTAATTATTTCATCAGCACAAAAATGACTGCCTAAACTGAAATTTAACTTTTTTCTAATAGCTTTACTTACTGGTCAATTTGAATCTCAGGTGAATTTTCCTCATCTAGATTGCATATTCTTGAATTGAAGTCATATTAGATGAGCTGAAGGGCAGTTGGATGATTATCATCAAATGGTCCCTTTCTTGGAATAACATGAATATCTAAGTAAAAACTTTACTAATGCTCTTATTTAAAGTTTGTAGTTACAATAGTGTGTGAAAGTGAAAGTGACAATAGCTTAACTAAAAAAACAACTGTGTCATCTTGTAAAAAAAGAAGTTTTAAGAAATGATAATACATTTAGATCTCAGTGCAAAATAGAAATATGTAAGATATATAAATCACATATTATAGAAGGCAATAAAAGTGATTCTACAGGCTTATAACATAATTGTTTAATGGGTCCTTGAACATAATACTATGCTAGTAGCATAAGCCACTTTTTGTAAAAAGCACATATTTAATTTTTTTGATGTTTTATCTATAGAGTATTGCTATAAAAGTTTGCATTGTTTTGAAATTTTGAGAAACCTTGAAAGAAATGACAGTTTCAATAGCTACTCTCAACTGCTCTTAAATTGTGGGATTGGTTAAATCAAGCGAAGTGAACACCATTGAAATGAAGTGAAATGAAATGAATCATCTTTCCTCAAATAGAGTAGCTGTTCTATGCAAGGTCACTTTTACAAATCTCTGAAAATAGTTGTGTCTCTGACAACAGAGTTTAGGTTTCTTTCTTTTATTGCTATCAGGAAGTTTGGGCCAATATGCATGAAATAAGGAAGGAGATATTTCAGAATTTCTTTTTCCTTCTGTTTGGACTAGCCATTTAGTATAGGTCTGAGAGAGACTGAAGAATTTAACTGGATCCAGCAGCGAATAGTCTGTCCATCCATCCCTTCATGCTTTTAACACTCACACTGTTCTTTGGAATGATTCGTTACCATGTTTTGCAAATATACTTTTGTATATATCTTGTGTTTGATGGAAAGATGATACTAATACACATAAGGAATTAAAAATAAAGCATAATTTTAAGTATTAGTTCACAGGGTGCAGTCATCCATATTTGTAGTGAAATATTATAACTATCAAGAGAAACTCAAGGCTGTTCCTTTCCACTTATGTTTTCCAAAATAGAGAATGCTGATACAATATACAGAAGCGTACTAGATACAGACTCATCAGTGATAGTGTGGAGTCAGCACAGTGTTTTCAGCTCTGAAAGAAAGCACTAAAAATAAATGTGCCTAGGAAAACTGCCTCACCTCTTTGTGTTCTTCCTATTTTATTAATGTGATAAGATTCGGCCTAAGAATCTGACTCTGGTTTGTAAGAACAAATAAGAACAAGAAAGGAGATCAAAAGTGTCTGACTCAAATAGAATCTCTTTATTTTAAATAGTCAAAATGAGCTTGTGCCCAATAGATGAGAGAAACTATGTGAATTTTGAGCCAAAATATGTAATATATACAAAGATGAAGGATCTAAAAAAAGAGTGGATATATGTATACATATAACTGATTCTCTTGTCTGTACAGCAGAAACTAACAAAACTTTTAAATCAACTATACTCCAATAAAAAGTTTTATAAGATGATGTTTCAATATTGATTTGTTCATTGTAACAGATAATAGAGAAAACTGGGTGAAGGATATATAGGAACTCTGAACCATATTCACATCTCTGTAAAACTAAAATTCTTCTGTATTTTAAAAATTTCTTAAAAAGAAATTTGGATCACCATGCTAAAAGAAAGACTGAACTGTCCATTCCCTAAAAAATGTCATAAATTACATTTAATAATCATATTCTTACATAGTTCAAAATGAAATGGCAATTATAATGTGAAGACTGTCAGGCAAATAAGTAAGTTATTATGAATATTTCTAGGTTTTGTGATGTTTATGGTACTTATCAGCTTTTTAAATGTTTAATTTCTTGTGATTTTTTTTTCTCTCACTTTGAATATTTTGTACCTATATAAGGCCCAGTGGTAAAGAATCCACCTTCAATGCAGGAGATGAGGGTTCAATCCCTGGGTTAGGAAAATCTCCTGGAGAAGGAAACAACAGCCCACTCCAGTATTCTCGCCTCGGTAATCCCATGAGCAGAGGACCCTGGAAGGTTACAGTCCATGGGTCGCAGTCAGATACCACTTAATGAGTAAACCACTACTTCTCTTTCTCTATATGTATGTGTATATATATGTATATATATACACACACATATATTTGTGAAAATGTCTTCTGTGTAAATGCATAACTCCATGGTGCTTTTATTTGTGAACACATGGAATTAAGGAGTGGTGTCACCAGTAACCAGCTATTTGGATTAAACATAATTCTCAATTCAAAATTGTTTTGAATTTGAATACTGCTTTCATTTTTAATATACTAAAATTTTATGTCTTATAGACATTGTATACATTCTAGTGAGTAGAGAAATGATAGATAGCTTTTTTTGGGGGGGGGGGGGCAGGGCAGGGGGTTAGGGCCAGACAGAAGGCCAGCCTGGGAGCAGGGCCAGGGAGGGAGGGGGTCCAGACGAGAAGAGAGAGCTCAGCCCACCACTGTGAAGGCCTGGGGAGTCCCGGCAGGGACCCAGGAGGAGAGGAAAAAGTGAAGCTGCTCAGTCATGTCTGACTCTATTGCAACCCCATGGACTGTAGCCTACCAGGCTCCTCAGTCCATGGAATTTTCCAGGCAAGAATACTGGAGTGGGTTGCCATTTCCTCCTGATAGATAGCTTTTGATCCTTACCTAGGAATCATCATGAATAAATATATGTAACAGTGAATTAATTGTTGCCAAGGTTAAACACAAAACCACAATATATATTATCATAATTTAGATAAAGCCTTTCCACTACTGTATAAAGCTTTCATTTAAATTAGATTTATGTAGACAATGATGAATCTATTTCTTTTCTGTAATCAATTTGGAACTTTTTTTCAGAATCTACTGTTTAAATTAAGACTGTAAGGAAATGTTGCCATAGTTACCCTGCATCATGTTAGCATAAAATGAAAGAATTTTTGAAAATTTCCTTTCCTACTGCTATTATCACTGCATTATGTGGAAGTCAATTATATCCTTTGGGGTTAATATGCATTTTACTATATCTGTATGGTGCTCATTTATAACCCACTTGTGATGGAACTCAGTATACATTTTATCCTGATGGGAGATGGGATAGGAAAAGAGTGCTACAGAAACTCAGAGGAGAATTTGAACTTGGCCTTCTCTTGTAAAATGGGTATGCACTGCTCATGATTCCCTCTCTGTTGTCTTTAGTTATTTCTGTCCTACCTAGGATTTTCTGTTACTCTAAAGACATGCATCCAAGAACATTAAATGTACATGCTTCCTGACCAACCCAAAGAGTTCTGTCCTCTCAATTATGTGTAAGTCTTTAATCAATGTTTCAACCCCAGGGATAGATAATATCTGAAAGATCACTTATACAGCAAATCGCCACGGGTGTTTTATGGCTAATACCCACAAATAAAGATGATGACTGGTAGATTCTGTTTTGCTGAGCTTCAGGATAAATAAATTCTGGTCATTTGTGTATTTTGAATACTTACTCTGAAATCACTGAATTTTCATACTTTTTTAACCATATTTATCCATATACTAAAATGGAGAGTTGTAATGAAACCATTGTGCTTTATCTAAACTAAAAACATGATACTTCCCACAAGAGACTAATGTTATAGATTCGCTTGTGCTTGCTTTTGCAAACTCATGACCAGTCTCCCACTTTTTACGTGTCGCCCTAACTAGACGGAGTGGTTCTCAGAGGTGTGACCCAGAGGTGGAGGTTGGCTTCTGGGAGGAACAGTCCCCTGCAGCCAGAATTGCCATCAAGGGCAGTTCTGACCAGGGCCCTGCTGGTGACATGTACCCTGTGTTTCTCTATTTTCTCCTCCATGAGAACACTGTTCCTACATCTCTGTGGCATCAGCTTTTGTGGAGACATGAAGGAACTCACTCAGTCCTCTGTGTATGTGTTGTTGCGTCCAACTCTTTGCAACCTCATACACTGTAGCTCGCCAGGCTCCTCTGTCCATGGAATTTCCCAGGCAAGAATACTGGAGTGGGTTGCCATTTCCTTCTCCAGGGGATCTTCCTGACCCAAGGATCGAACCCATGTCTCCTGCATTGCACGCAGATGCTTTACTGTTTGAACTAGGAGGGAAGCCACATGCAATCCCAGAGCAATGATAATATAATGTTAACTTGCATGGCAATTTGTAAATAATTTCCACGTGCCTGAACACACTGTCCCACTTTACCCTGGAAGCATAGGGAACACATGTTTTCATTATTTCCACTTTTCATGTAGGGGAAACAAAGAATTAGAGGTAGAAGTGAATGACCTGAGGGTATAGAGTTGGTAAGTATCTGACCCCAAGGTGATGAAAGGTAAAGTCCAAGCTTCCTCTGTAATACATTATGATTCTTGTCCTCAGTCTTCACAGTCAAGTCTAGAAAAATAAATGCTTGTACTATAGGATTCAAAGTAGAATCAAAAAAGTCAGGTCTGTTTTCCTTCTTTCCCCCTCCCTCTCTGACTTTAACTGTTTTTCCCCCATTTAAAAAGGACTATACTTTTATCAGTTATTTTTCTGGGTGAATATTAAGATGCAATATGTATATTCATTCTAGTTTTCTATTTTTGTTTGTTTCAATTCTTAATCTAACCCTTTGTTATTTAACGGAAAAAACCTGTTTGATATTTTAGTTAAAACATCATTTTTTCTTTAAGACAAAAATCTGCTTGCTGACTTCACCTAATATAGGAAAAAGCCAGATTGCCCCCAGAACAGTAGATGTTCAGAAGTCTGACAGGCAATTTCCTGGAATGGCCATCTCTGAGCGGGTGAGCACATGGGATCTGCCAGAGGAAAGCAGCTGAACGGTGACAGGGAGCAACTAAATACTGCATTAGAGCAAGCGGCTGAGTTAGTCACCGCCAACGGAAGTTCCCAGAAAATAGGTCTAGGCTTTTAGTGAGTGTTTGTGGTCCATTAATAATTCTACTCAACGCAAACAATTCATTTTCCAGAAACTAATTTGAAGTTTCTCCACCCAAAACTCACCCACAAAATTATTTACTCTAAGCATTTTGGTGAATTTTTAAATCAGTCTAACTATGATCTGAGTTGCCTTAATATAGCATAATAGTGCAGTTTTTCAGTGTGTGTGTTACCACTAAAACACACCACTGAATTAGTGGTTCTTATCTACCTGTTTATCCATCTTTTTTTTCCCAGTAACATATAACAGAATTTCACTTTCATTAGTATTATTACAAAATTTGCTTCATGGTGTTCCTGTGTCTTATGTGCTTTTTTTACTCAATGGTGTATCAAACCTGAATTGAGGATTATATATGCTCTCATCAACTGTGCAAGAACTCATATTTTTCCATATCCTCCCTAAAATGGGATGATTTGACATTTTAGATTTTTTGAAATACGGTGCATGATCTTCATTATTTAATGTGCATTTCTGAATTCAAGAGGCAGGGAGATTGGGATTGTGATAGTTTGGAAAATTAGGGAAGATGTTCCAAGAAAGACTAACTGAGCTGACCTCTGAAGGAAGAAAGGGGCTGATTTTTAAAGAGTGAGAATCCTAAGAGTGCATTACAGAGTACACAGTAAAGCCAAGAAGAGTCACTTTGTTAAGATGAGGCTGACAAGGTAGGTAGAGACTGGGCAATATTTCTATTTAGACTTGTACTCTTTATCCAAGAGCAATGAGAAACAAGGACGAGTTGTAAGCTGAGGGTGTATGTAAGCTGAGCAGTTTGTTGAATGCCTCATTCTCCTTGTGACGACTAATTAGAACTAGTTTTAGAGGGAGAGGGTAACGGGTATAAAGCACATCTTAAAGTCATTTTTTAAAACTTTTAATTTTATATTGGAGCATAGCCAATTATTAATGTTGTGATAGCTTTGGGTGGACAGCAAAGGGACTCGGCTACATGTATACATGTATCAATTCTCCCCCAGACCCCCCCTTTCCTCCAGGCTGCCACATAATACTCAGCAGAGGTCCCTGCGCTGTGCAGCAGGTCCACGTTGGCTATCCATTCTAAATACAGCGGTGTGTCCTGTTCATCCCAAAGTCCCTAACTATCCCTTCCCCTCATCCTTCTCCCCTGGCAACCACAAGTTCTTTCTCTAAGTCTGAGTCTGTTTCTGTTCTATAAATAAGTTCATGTCATTTTTTTTAGATTCCACATATAAGGAATATCATATGATATTTCTCCTTCTCCATCTGACTTATTGAAACCATTCCTGTGATGAATCAGCACGGCCCTCTCCAGGTTCCACTCACTGTCACCAAAGCTGCTACAGCTGTGTACTGACACATTCATATCCCAGACACTGACACGATCTTACACCTTGATCCATGATCACAATTCCATGAATTCCAATCATATTGCTTCCTATTCTACTTACACTTTTGACCCCAATCCAAAGCTCTTTGATCTCATTAAGACTCTCAATTCAATGAATACACTGTTTTTCCCTATATTTCAAAACTTTTTATCTCCCGAAGGACTTCATATCCCCCACCCAGTGAAGATTCCATGGCCCAGCTCTTTAACAGTTCATTGCAAATAGCCTTACTTCCCTCATTGCTCTTTCCCTCTCTCATTCAAATCTGGCAACACTAAACTTTGTTAAACCCAACCATCTACATTGTAATTCAGTTAAAGCAGTCCAGCATTGACAGAAACATACCACAAAACTCATTAGACTCACTTAAAATGTATAAGCAAAAATTAAAAGTGGATGTTCAGTAAGCAGAATAATTTACTTTCCTTGTAAATTCATTTTCCTTTCCCTAAAATGATTATTTCACACCATGTCTTAGTTCTTTGCAGTCACTATAGCAAAGCATTGCATACTGTATGACTTATAAACAACAGGAATGTATTTCTCACAATCCTGGGGGCTGGGAGTTCAAGATGAGCATGGTCAAGTGACAGCCTTCTTGTAGATTTCTGGCTGTAGACTCCTTGCTGAAACTCATATGTGGAAGGGGCCAGATTCCCCCTCCCACCTCAGTCTAACTGAAGCCTCAGTACTCATGAGGACACCAGCTTGCTGTCATCTCAATTGTGTGTTCTCTCCCTTGACAGGAAACCTTAGTAAATACATATAATCCTTGTCACTTCAAGACTAGCAAAAACGTGGTTGCTTAGGACCTGAGTTGGGAGGCAAATAGAAAGAGTTGAAGATTGTTACCGATTACAAAGAGTTCTAAAGGATCAAGAGAAAGAGAAGTGAAGAGGAATGCTCAAAAAAATTCAGATGCTCCTGGGATGTTGGTATGATGGAAGATCAGCAGAAAGGAGAGCTTTATGGGAGAAGAGACTTGTGAAGGTACTTTAGAAATCTCTTTAAGAAATGTGGGCACATTGCCTAATATCCTAATTGGCTGAAGGGGT
The DNA here is from genome assembly GCF_963930625.1 of Muntiacus reevesi. Classification (NCBI taxonomy): domain Eukaryota; kingdom Metazoa; phylum Chordata; class Mammalia; order Artiodactyla; family Cervidae; genus Muntiacus; species Muntiacus reevesi. Next base: position 3,908,936 of record NC_089264.1, read on the forward strand.
GGCTGACTCAGAAGCTGCAGGATCTACAGCCTACAGGTGCCTCCTACTCTGACCACGTGGAAATGTCAAGATCTATTATCTTACACTAATTTTAGCCACACCACCTTTAAAGTAAAATTAAGTAAACAGTATGATACGAAAAAGGCTGCATTTTATTTGGTACTATAGTATTCTAAGAATATTATTTTAGGTAAAGCAATGTATAAACACATCTCAAAGTATTTTTCTAATAGTTTATATCTGTGACATCGGCAAATTGTTTCAACATAATTGATCTGTTGATCTTTTTTTTTTTTTTTGAAATAAAATGATTTGGATGGCATGTGATTTGCTGGGTAGGGAAGGGAAAGTAATATACAGATTCTCAGCCCAAAAAAAGAGAAAAAATTGACACAGCTCTTTGAAATCTGACAGATATTCTAAACTATACTTGAAATGACCAAGTAAGCCAGTTTTCATGGTCTCTATTATATAGTTGAAGGAATTAGGCTTACAATAGTTAAGGATGAATCAAACTCATAATTACTAAGTGATGAAGACCAATTTTAAGCTCATTTTTTATGAGTTTTTTCTCAATGTTCTTTTCTTCAATAATACATTGCTTCTTCATTGAGGCTTATATTATGAACTTGATTATAACCTTTGCTAAGGACCAAATTGCAGCCATCTGAACATCTGATACTTCTTTTCTCTGGCACTATGGTCTCCCTAAAAAGTTGGTAGCTGGAATACTAATTTCAACTCTGACAATAATTAACCACCAGCAGTGATTTTCATAGTCACATTTTATGAGAGGTTGCTACCAAAATAAAGATATTTGGATTTAAGATTAGTCAGAGCAGCCATTTCACTGTGATATACAAAAAAAGTAAAATAATTTTATAAGAATAAAAATTTTATTTTCAATTTACTTTTCTTTTTGTGTCTAAAATCATGTTGACATGTATTTGACCTTTTTTTTTTTTTGAGGTACTTTAGATCAGGATAAGAAATAGATTGTATACTCTATAAGTATTTTAGAAACATTAGATAATATAAAAATGTAAAAGAAAACTTTTTTTTCAAAAATTATCTATCACCTATTTTTCCACTACCCAAAGTCAACATGAATGTGTACAGCATTTTAGTATATTTCTTTGAGTCTCAATGTGTTAATCTTTGCATGCATAAATTCTTTTGACAAATAGATATCAATGTGTCCTCTGTGCCAGACTTTGACCCAGGCCCAAGCATTGAGCCTACAAAATACACCAGATAAAGGAGGTTTCTGTTTTCATCAGGACAGTCTCCTGCTACCTCTCTTTGTCTCTGCCTCTCTCTCTTCAGTACACACTGACATGAATATGAGCATAGTAATATACCAAAGTATCTTTTTATTTCCTAGAATTATACTTTGGGTATTTCCCTATTTGAGGGCTTGTCTGGTGACTCAGTGATAAAGAATTTGCCTGCCAGTGCAGACGTGAGTTCAATCCCTGGGTCAGGAATATCCTTTGGAGAAGGAAATGGTGAACTACTCTAGTATTCTTGTCTGGGAAATCTCATGGACAGAAGAGACCTATGGGCTTTGTTCTATGGGTTGCAAAGAGTTGGACAGAGCTTAGTGACTAAATGACATTTTCCTATTTTTAAATAATTCTTATGATGTAATACTAACAGTGGACTGTTCAAACCATAATGGACCACTCCCCTATCATCACAACTCATAATATTATATTATCAATGTAATGACTAAATTTTTATATCTTTTATTAATTACTTTCTGATCATTAAAAATGCTAACTTTATAAAATCTGAAAAATTCAAAAACTGAAACAAGTCACCCATTCTACCATCTTTAAATAATCATTGCTTATAATTCAATAAGATTCTATATCTACTGTTAACAGATTTGTCATAGAGCTTTGTGCTATGTTTTTAACCTATGTACATTGTGCTATGTTTTTAGTTTTAATTGAAATTGTACCAACACTTTTCAAATTTATTCCCTATATTAAAATTCTTTTTAAAAATTCCAGTGGTTTTGAATGCACTTCTTAATAATGCCTGAAACTGTGAGTTAAATTTTGCCTATTGACTCATTTTTGCATTTTGTTTATTTACAATCTTTTAGCTATTATGACATGAATTTTTTTTCATGATTTTATTAACCAAGGCCAGTTTCTTTTCTCTTCATGTGTATATGCAAATAATATATGTATAATATCTTTTAGAGCTAAATATTTCAAAAGTTGTATAGACTTCTTAAATGTTGAGCTATGATGCAATACTGAATATTTTCATTGATGCTTTATTTTCTAATTAACTTTTATTGCAATATAGTCATTTTCCAGTGCTGCACTAGTTTACACTGTACAGCTTCATGCACACACACCTCCTCGTTTTTGGGTTTCCTTCACATTCAGGTCACCACAGAGCCCTGAGGGGGGAATCCTTGAGTGCTGACAGCTTACAAATTGCAGCTGTAAACTCACACATGCAAGCAGAGGTATTGTATAACTTCATTGTCAGCATAAAATATAATTTAGATTTATTTTTAGGTATCTTTATGAAATGAAATTAGTACTATGTGTATAAAATCCTTCATTTAATGTGTTCACATAGACCATAAGCAACATCAACAACTTACTGTACCAACTTCTGTTCTGCCTTAATGGCTGTTATGTGAATTTGTGTTGGTGCTCCCCTGTTGCCAACCACAAATAATAATGCACTTGATCCAACTGCTTCTCAATTTTCAAAGGTCTTCCTCCATAAATACCCCATTTTTCTCTTGCATGATCATAGTACTATATTATTTCCATCAACAAATATAAACTAAATTATTTTTCTTTAAAAATAATCAACCTACCTCACATGTCTACTTCTCTTTATAACAAAACTTTGTTGAAGAGTTGCTAATGCAAACTGTACTCATTTTGTATATTTTTGTTTTTTCTTGGGCCCTGTTCAAACAGGCAATTTATTTTCCCTATTGTCCTATTAGTACAACTGATGATATCCAAGTTGCCAAATCAACTGTAGTTTCTCCAAGTCTCTATAACTGAGTTATCAGCTGCGTTAGATGTAGTTGGTTACCTTATTTTTTATTGAAACAATATCTTCACTACTTCTAAGGGCCATACTCTCTTTTGGTGTTTCACTTTACATATTTGGAAACTCTTTCAGCTGGTTTCTTCTCATTTTCTAGACCTTTGGCCTGTTTCAGATCTCAGGCCAAGAAATAATCTTTTTTATAACTGCCTTTATTACCTAAGTTTTTTCATTTAAATCTTTAGTCTAAGATTATGTACACGTGATAATTAACACCAGATGTGTATCTCCCAAGTCAAATTTCTTTCATGAACCACAAATCTGTGTATTCAACTGGCCACCCATCTTCTCCACTTGATGAATAATGGGTAACTCAATACTGAATTTCTAAAATCAAACTCCCTTAGCTTCTCATCTGGCTCTCTTTTGGTTATGCTAATCATCAAATGCATTTGCCTAGATAAAAAGCTTTGACTCTTTCTCTTACAACAACCAATTCAGTGGCAGATTATGTAATCTCTACCTTGAACACCTGTACTGTGAACTAGTAAGCAAATATATCAAAATCACAAGACAAAGGTCCATAATATTGTACAGGAGGCAGCTAATAAATCCATCCCAAAGAAAAAGAGGAGCAAGAAGGTTAAGTGATTAGCTGAGGAGGCTTTACAAATAGCTGAAGAAAGAAGAGAAGCGAAAAGCAAGGAAGAAAGAGAAAGTACACCTAACTAAATTCAGAGTTCCAAAGAACAGTAAGGAGAGACAAGAAGGCCTCCTTCAATGAAATATGCAAAGAAACAGAGGAAAATAATAGAAGCAGAAAGAATACAGATCTCATCAAAAAAAACTGGAAATATTGATGGAATATTCATCCAAACATGGGCACAATAAAGGACAGAAACCTTAAAGACCTAATAGAAGCAGAAGAGATCAAGAAGAAATGGAAAAAATACACAGATGAACTGTACAAAAGAGATCTTAATGACCCAGGTAATCACGATGGTGTGATCATTCACCCAGAGCCAGACATTCTGGAGTGTGAAGTCAAGTGGGCCTTAGGAAGTACTGCTATCAATAAAGCTCATGGAGCTTATGGAATTCCAGTAGAGCTATTTAAGATCCTAAAAGATGATGCTGTCAAAGTACTGTACTCAATATGCCAGATGATCTGGAAAACTCAGCAGTGACCAGAGGACAGGAAAACGTCAATTCTCAAGGTCAGTTCCCAAGAAGCGCAGTGCAAAGAAGGTTCAAACCCCCGGAAAACTGTACTCATCTCTCATGCTTATAAGGTTATGCTCAAAATCCTGCATGCTGGCTTCAACATTGTAAATATCTTTGTTACAATTAAAATTTTTTTTAAAAAAACAGAATCTTGGACATGGAGTTGTTAAACCTTCACTGAGAAGCGTAGACTAGGACTTGTTCACTAGGTTGGCAGCAGAGGGAAGAAAGAAGTATAAAGCGAGAGCTGTATGTGGATGTGTTCACCTTCATACTTTGATGATAATCGTGGATGTGTGTGCATCTCTTGGCTGTGCTATAGGGGTGCATTGTTAAGTAATTCAGTGGAAACATACCTCTTTGCTAATACTTTAATAGTTTAGATCAAATAATGAATCCTCTTAGAAGCACTATTTTTTGTACTCTGATGCTTTATGTCTCATTTTTAATTGAACATTAAGGGAATATAATATTTTAATCATAACTCTGCCAGTATCTTTATCTAGAGGACTATGGCCATTTTTGTGCTTTTCTGAAATTTTTGTTGCCAAGAAAGACAGTATTACATATTTTCCCTTCCAGATTTAATTGGTGTAGTGTATTCTTGGTTATCAAAATATTCGTAATTTTGGGACTTTGAAATGGTAAATAGTCATGATGTGTGAAACAGCATGATACATAACTGTGTGATCTGACTTACATAAAAATGGATGCTTAGTTGTCAAAATACACAAATGAGACATAGAAAGATACATCAATGGTAAACTGCTTGTGATTATGAATGGCTGTTTTTTGCCTCTTGTGCTTTTTGGTTTCCTCTTATACACGTTAACTTTTAAGAAATAAATGTTATTTAAAAACTCTTAAAAAAGAAGATGTGGTATATATATAATATTTCATTCGTTTCATGAAGTATTTCCCTTTGCAGTGACATGAATAGACCTAGACAATAAACTTAGTGTAGTAAGTCAGATAGAGAAAGACAAATGCTACATGATATAACTTCTCTGTAGAACTTGCTTCCCTGGCAGTTCAGCTTGTAAAGAATCTGCCTGCAATGCAAGAGATCCTGGTTCTATTCCGAGGTTGGGAAGATCTGCTGGAGAATGGACACCCACTCCAGTATTCTTGGGCTTCCCTGGTGCCTCAACTGGTAAAGAATCCGCTTGCAATGCGGGAGACCTGGGTTCAATTCCTGGGTTGGGAAGTTCCCCTGGAGAAGGGAAAGGCTACCCATTCCAGTATTCTGACCTGGAGAATTCCATGGACTGTACAGTCCAGGGGGTTGCAAAGAGTCAGACACAACTGAGCAACTTTCACTTTCACTTTTCATACATAGAACTTAAAACATAAAACAAACACACACACACAAACATATAAACATAAAACAAACTCACAGACAGAAAACAAGCTGATGATTACCAAAGAGGAAAAGTAGGAGGATAAATTAGTGGTATATGATTAACAGATTCAAACTACTATACATACAATAGATAAGTAACAAGGATTTATTGTATAGAAAAGTAAATTATATTTGATGTGTTGTATTGACCTATAATGAAATCCAATCAAGAAAAAAAAATAACTGAATCACTATGCTATGCACCTGAAACTAATACTGTAAATCAGCTATTCTTCAATTAAAAAAAACTCAGATACATGGATTTCAATAGTTAATGTCTTGTAAAACACCTATAATCTACATCATTTTATGCTATAGGACTATTTTTAATTAGAAGCTTGTTTTACAGAACTTTTTAGTGGTTTCAAGTTTTCCTTTACATAGAGTGCAGTGGCTCTATGCAAGTGCTCTTATCCTTTGCTGCCACCTGGTGGTTACAGAAAAAATGAAGTGAAGTGAAGTCGCTCAGTCGTGTCCACTCTTTGCGACCCCATGAACTGTAGCCTACCAAGATCCTCCGTCCATGGGATTTTCCAGGAAGAGTACTGGAGTGGGTTGCCATTTCCTTCTCCAGGGGATCTTCCCGACCCAGGGATCGAACCCCGGGATTCCTGAATTGTAGGCAGACGCTTTACTGTCTGAGCCACCAGGGAAGTCCATAGAAAAAACAACGTAGACAATTTCACTTCCCTAATGTTTTTTAGGTTAACCATCTAGGGGAATTTAGAAAATCAGACTTCTTTTTAAAATTAAATATTAGATCACAATCTTAAGAAATAATTTTTAGAGCAAATAAAATAGTGAAACATACTTTCTTGTGCTAAAATATACATACACACAGATATGTATACATATATATGGTGGACACATTCACAAATAATATAGCTCTGTCTATATATAATATAAATGGAATCCATATATATGTTATATGATATAACTTATATGTAGAACTTACTACATACAATACACAAACTATCCAAAGCTATACATATCTATGAGGTACATATAAAATCTATATATTTATTTGTAATAGAAAATAGATGTGATATATGGATATATAATATCTTTTTATACATAGCTGTATATATAGGGGCTTCCCGGATGACTCAGCAGGTAAAGAATCCACCTGCAATGCAGGAGATGCAGGAGACACAGGAATATTCCCTGGAGGAGGGCGTGGCAACCTGCTCCAGTATTCTTGCAGGAAAAATCCCATGGACAGAGGATCCTGGTGGGCTAGGGTGTATGGCGTCACAAAGAGTTGGACACGACTATAGCAACTGAGCACACCTATATAGAGAGAGACAAAAATATTTGCTATTCACAATTTACCGAAATTTTCAGTCTCTCTCAGTTTATGAGAAAAAAATTTAGGAGCAGGAAAATGAAGAGAGCATTACAGTCTTTACAGTGGGATCATTGATGCTCCTGTTCCCATCCTCCAGAGTGAGCTATGGCTGTAACCCAGGAGTTCTTCTGACGCTCTGCTCCCTCTCTTCCTTCTCAGCTGTATTCCTATATATAAGACTCATTGAGAGAGCAAAAAGTTCTTACCATTCTGTATTGTTATTGATTACTGGCTATGTCGTGTCTGACTCTTTTGAGGCCCCATGGGCTGCAGCCCGCCATGCTCTTCTGTCCATGGGATTTTCCCTGTAAGAATACTGGAGTGTGTTACCATTTCCTTCTCAGGGGATCCTCCCAACCCAGGGATCAAACCTGTGTCTCCTGCATTGGCAGGCAAATTCTTTTCCACTGAGCCACCTGGGAAGTCCATTATTCTGTATAAGAATATACAGGATACTGATGAACCATTAATATCAATATTGGTTATTTTAAAAATTATAAACCAATTTTTCAAGAGAGTGTTGGCTTTAGCCAACTTATAATCAGAGTGACTACAGAATTTAGAATCTAAATTGGACAGCTTTGAGTCCAATTGAAGTGTAAATTGGAAAAGTTGAAGTGTAAATAATCACACAAAAACAACCAGTTTACTTTGGGGTGTCCAGCTAACCTAAATATACCAACATGCTACCTAACAATATGCTAACTTAAATTGTTACATGCAAAGTAGGCTTCCTGGGCATGTAATCTGTAGTCTCACAGGTCACCATACTCAGGAGGAGCATATGTTTTTTTAATTATTTTCTGTTGCTGTTTTGAAATTCTTAATAACTTTTGAACATAGGGCCCAAACTTTCATTTTGTACTGCATCTTGCCAATTATGAAGACAATCTTGGATACAGAATTTTAAAATTATCTCACTTTATTTAATAAGAAAATTTGGCTATCTATATCATATTTCCTCCCTCATCAAAAAAGTCACACCATTCCAAAATAAAACTTCAACAGACACTTTGTCTAATTCATAAACACACATTAAAAACAAGTTGTGATTTCCTCCACAAGTAAATTACATAGAATAAATATTCCCTTCTTTTGTTCTATGTAGTTTTGTTCTATGTACTATGTTTTTTACTCTATATTTCCCCATTATTAACTTAAAACAAATTTTAAAAATATTCTTTAAGTTTAAAAACTTTTAATATACTAGCACTTCTCATGCTGTATCATTCTGATAAGCACAGATTTTAGTTACTGTGGTTTAGTTAAATAATGCCAGTTCCCCAATAATGCTGTTCAAATTTAACTTACCATGCTCTGTTCACTGTGAAAAGTAACACAGATTCCTATGCAAAGATCAGATATGCCTAGGCAGGATCAAGATGGTGGAGGAGGAAAACCCTTAGCTCATTACCTTTCATGAACACACCAAAACTACACATAGAATAGTTCCCTTTAAGAATGACCTGAAAACTAGCAGAGGACTCTTCCACAACCAAAGATATAAAGCAAAAGACACATTGACCGTAGCAAAAGGGGAAGAGACTGATCTAATCAGGACCCACACATGCCCCATCCCCCTCAGGAAGCCACTCAGAGGAAGGAGTACTGCAAGCTCAGGGATTTTCCCTAAGGAGCAAAGATTCAAGCCCCACATTGGGTACCCCAGCCCTGGAGCCTGGCACCAGGAAGGTGACCCCATTACCTGGCTTGTAAGTGAGCAGAGCTTACAGAAGGGCTGCGGGAAACCGAGACCCTTCTCTTAAAGCATGCATGCTCAGACTTGCTCCCCAGTCCCAGTGCGAAGGCAGCAGACTATAACGCACCAGCTGTTCTGGCCAGCCTGCAGAGAGACCAGCTGAGTGCACTCCCCGGGCTACACCAGGCTATGGCTCCTGCCTTCTGCTACTGCCGTAACTGGCAGCACCCGGGAGACACTGCAGCTGGAGTCATGCTCTCTCTACCCTTCCTGGGCCCAGTCCACTTCTACCAAGGCAGTGGCCCCACAAACACCCTGGAAGAAATCCTGGCCCGTGCAGGGCTCCAGTTCCTATTCCCACCCCCAACCCTGCCAGCTCTTTCCAAAACAAAAAAGCCCCAGCCTGCACTTACTTCAGAGCCAACCCTCTCACCGTGGCCCTACACGCAGGTAAACAGCTCTCACATAAGGCTATGCCTTCAGGACCAAGATAGATCATTGTTTTGCTTCATTTCATAGAGACAGGTAAATATTCAAACATAATAAGACAAGAAATAAGTTCTAAATGAAATAACAAGATTAAATTTCAGAAAATAAAAACCTTAATAAAGCAAACATAAACCGTTGACCTGAAAAAAGGTTCAAAGAAATGGCCATAAAAACATTAAGTGAATTTGGGAAAAGCATAAAGGAACACAGAGCTGTAATAAAGAATTTTAAAATATATAGATATAGATAGAAAAGCAATCAGAGCTGAAAATAGAATAAACAAAGTGAAAATGCACTAGAAGGAATCAACAGAAGTTTAGTGATACAGAAGAAAAATAAACAACCTTGAAGACAGAAGGGGAAAAGTCACCCTATAAAAACAACAAAAACAAACAAAAAAGCTAACAGTATAGTTAAAGGGACCTGTGGAACATCAGACATACTAACACTCACATTATAGTGGGCCTAAATGCAGGAGAGAGAGAGAAAGGGCCAGAAAACATATTTGGTGGAAATAATGGCAGAAAACTCCCCTAACTTAAAGAAGGAAACAGGTATCCTGGTCAGGAAGCACAGAGTCCCAAACAAGAAGAACCCAACGATACCTGCACCAATATATATCATAATTTAAATGGTGAAAGTTAAAGATATGGAATTTTAAAGATAGCAAGATGAAAAATGAAAACAGAGAGTCACATACAACAGAATCCTCATAAGACAGGATTCTTAAGCTGATATTTCAGCAGAAGCTTTTCAGACCCAAAGGGAGTGGCATGATATATTAGCAGTACTGAAAGTTAAAGGAAAAAAAAAAACACACAACTCAGCAGGGAATTATTCACAATTGAAGGAGAGATGAAGACTTTTTCAGACAAACAGAAACTAAGATTTCATCACCACTGAACTAGCCTACAAGATATATTAAAATGTCTTTAAAGAAATTTTTTAAAAGGCCATAAAAATAAGAAAATATGTTAAAGAAAAAATTTCACAGGTAAAGGCAGATACATAGTATAGGTAGTGGACAAACTACTGCAAAAAGCTAGTATAAAGGATGAAACACAAAAATTATAAAAGTAAACTATTACTACAATAAATAGTTAAGAGTTACAGATAAAGATTTAATACATTATATCAAAAACATAAAAGTGGGATGGTTTATATTATGACAAACATGTAGAGCTCTTAGAATGTGTTTGAACTGAATTTCAATCACTGTAAAACAGATATAGTTAAAGATTAGATGTATCTGTATGGAGCTTCCCAGGTGGCTCAAATGGTAAAGAGTCTGCCTGCAAGGCAGAAGACACAGGTTCCATCCCTGGGTCAGGAAGATTCCCTGGAGAAGGAAATGGAGCCCACTCCAGTGTTCTTCCCTGGAGAATCCCAGGGACAGAGGAGCCTGGCAGGCTACAGTCCATGCGGGTCACAAAGAGTCAGACAGGACTAAGTGACTAATACACACACACACACACACACACACACACACACACACATGCAAACACAATGATAACTTTAAAAAAAAATGATGTACTATAGAACCAAATAAAAAAAAAAAAATAGGAGCACAAATATAACACCAAAAAGTCATCAAGCCACAGTGGAAGAGACTCAAAGGATAAGAAAAATAATAGAAAACAAACTATAGTAAAAAGCAGAAAGCAAGTAGCAAAATAGCAATAAGTGCATAACTATCAATAATCACTTTAAATGTAGATGAACTAAATACTCAAGTCAAAAGACCTATAGCGGCTGATTGGATAAAGATCAAGACCCAGCCATATGCTGCCTATGAGAGACCCACCTAACTAAAGAAACACACAAGCTGAAAATGAGGGGGTACAGAAAGATATTCTGTGCAAATGGAAAGAAAGTTGGGGTAGCAATGTTCATATCAGATAAGGTGGACTTTAAGGCAAAGTCCACACCAAAAGACAAGAAGGGCATTATATAATGAAAATAGGTTCAATCCCAGAGGAATGGGTTCAATTCAATTGGAATGGAAGCGGAGCACGAGGATGGAGAGATAGGGAAGCAAGAAAAAGTAGGCGGACCCTCACACAGCCCTGGGACACGGCTACCTCCTATGGGTGAGGCGTAAATGAAGTGGTATGGGGACCCAGGTAAACGCCGAGGAGGTGAAAGCTGATCAAGTAGAAGAAACAGCAAACCTGCTCTCTGTTTCTCCAAAGAACAAAACTTGGACCAGTAGCCAAGAAAGTACAGTGAAGCAGACTTTGGGCTCAATACAAAGGGAGTTTTTAACAGCTATGGTTGTCCCAAAATAGTAGCAGGTTCTGAATCACAGACCCTGTGATTTATTCAGAGGCTGCACAATGGAGATCTGCCAGAATAAGTCACAATAAGTGGCATGAAAAATGAAAAATACATGATCTCCAAGGTCTCTTCCCTCCCCCAAATTCTTCTCTCCACTTCTAAGTTCTTTGTGCTTGTCCAACTCTGTCTTGTTACTTCATATTCATACTTTATAGATGGCTAAAATTCTGATGTCGATACAGGTTGGCTTCTCTGTAGAAGTAAATGAGAAGATGAATGTGAAAATGTCTGATAGAGCACTCAGCAATTGCTGGTTGAGTTTTGCAGTGCTCATTTATTTACTTGGCTGCATCAGGTCAGTCTCAGCATGCAGGCTCTTTCGCTGCAGCGCACGGACTCTCTTGCTGCTTTGCCCAGGCTCAGGAGCCATGGCTCGTGGACTTAGTTGCTCTGAGGCTGGGGCCTGTGGGATCTTAGTAGTTCCCCAACCAGGGATCAGACCCATGTCCCGGTACTGCAAGGTGAATTCTTAAAACACTGGACCAACAGGGAAGCCCCACCAATTGTTCACTGAACTCGAATCAGTAAAAAACAAGCAAGTTTTAAAAAAAAGCTCCGATGCCTTTTGGAAAGGCAGGGCATAGCAAATATCCAACCATCCAAATCTCATTCCTGTTTCCAGTCTTAATGGAGGGCTGAGAAATGAACTTAAATTTGTTTGCAAGAGATGATGTTTGAGGTAACTACCACCAAGCTTTTCCATACCCGGAACAGAGAAAATCCATAATCCATTCAATAAAGTTACAATGTCTCCCTTAAATTTAAGAGTGATCACAAATGTGGGTAATTCAAGGAGGCCTGTGGAATGTGGAAGTTAATTTATAGTCTTCCCTTGAATTAGTTTGACCCAGAGGGAAAGAAGATGATTTTGTTATTGACCAATTTAGTTTTTCATACTGGCTTTGATTAAAGAATTCACTGGAAATCTAGGTAGAGATATTATTTTAAATGATACTTTTACTTATTACTTAGAAGTTTCATGATCCTTGCCTGCAGTCCCAGCATTATTTATTGGTTAATAAAGACTTTGCTTTATAAAAGAAGCATAAGTGCTAATAAGAATAAAACTAAGGAATAATAGTTATATTAATTAAGCATCTTCTATGTAATTTACTAATATTGTCTTTTACAAGATAGATTCTAACATTTCCACTACACAGATTATCACTAAGTTTCCATAACTTGTAAATAACTCAAAGCACATTTAAATCCAGGCAAGTTGGTAGGTTCAGAACTGGTCTAGAGATTCCCAGAGAGCTCTGATGGGAGGTGGCTGGCTCCGACTACAGGCGGCAACATGGTCTTAGACCATGGGGGTAGTTTTCATCCTTTGTCATCAGTTTTGGGTTTATCAACAATTCTAGGACAAAAGGAAAAATCTTGTTTGACATAAGATTACATGTTGTCTGGCATCCTTCCTTATATGAAAGTTTTAAACTGTCTTAATATGGTTAGCGTCATCAACCTTTTCCTTATGGCTTATCCTTTCAGCTTCCGTGTAAGGATGATCCATTGTCCCAGAGCTATTTGTTGAGTAGTCTTTTCTTTCCCACTGATTTGTATTACTGCCTTTCAAGCTGCTTTTAACTGATAAACATTTGCTTTTTCTTTTTATAAGAATATGCCTACATTGTCCCCTAAACTTAATTACATACCTGATACATGGACGTGTCATAGTGAATTGTTCTGGTGAAGTTTCACCGGAGCAGTGATTGTCTTCAGTGTTGCATCCGCAGTGTCTAGTATGGTACCTGGCACAGAGCTAAATATTCGGTGAATGAATGAATGAGTCCTGTTAAGATCTACCCAGCTGTGAGTCTGTCCTAAGGTTCCGATTCCACACAACTCAACACATTTTTTATATATTTTATTATGACTGATAATATGGCCTTTTCTTTCTTGATAGCTTGGGCTCCCTCTCAACTTATCTGAGACAGACATTTCGAATTCTCCCGAATCTCTCCTTTTTACTTGACCTTGACATCTAGTGGGTCACTTCAGTTCATAAATTTTATTTTCTTAAAACTGAGGTATATTTTCCACCCTCACTATATCTGCATTTCAGTTCAGATTTTTTTACTTCATTATCGTTTTAATGTGATGTATGGTATATGCACAAGAATATGTACAACACATGATCAATTATGACATGATCAATGACACACACACCTAGGAATCCCCCACCTCCCCATGAGAGAAAATCGAGTCTGTCTTTTGCCTCTGCTTGGCTGCGGCTCCCAAGGCCACACCCTTGCCGCCACCTAAGGGGTAATCACTGTCCTGAAATTTGGGCTTCTCACCCTCTTGCTTTGGTTTTCTTTTCAAATATAGGCTTATTACATATATGTTGTTTAGTTACTAAGTTGTGTCTGACTCTTTGCGGCCCCATGGACTGTAGCCTTCCAGGCTCCTCTGTCCTTGGGATTCTCCAGGCAAGAACACTGGCGTGGGTCGCTGGTGATTGCAGCCTTGAAATTAAAAGGCACTTACTCCTTGGAAGGAAAGTTATAACCAACCTGGACAGCATGTTAAAAAGCAGAGACATTACTTTGTCAACAAATATCAGTCTAGTCAAGGCTATGGTTTTTCCAGTAGTCATGTATGGATGTGAGAGTTGGATGGTGAAGAAAGCTGAGTGCCAAAGAATTAATGCTTTTGAAGTGTGGTGTTGGAGAAGACTCTTGAGAGTCCCTTGGACTGCAAGGAGATCCAACCAGTCCATCCTAAAGGAGATCAGTCCTGGGTGTTCATTGGAAGGACTGATGCTGAAGCTGAAACTTCAATACTTTGGCCACCTCATGCAAAGAGCTGACTTATTTGAAAAGACCCTGATGCTGGGAAAGATTGAGAGCAGGAGCAGAAGGGAACGACAGAGGATGAGGTGGCTGAATGGCATCTTGGGCTCAATGGACATGAGTTGGGGTAAACTCCAGGAGTTGGTGATGGACAGGAAGGCCTGGTGCGCTGCAGTCCATGGGGTCGCAAAGAGTCAGACACGACTGAGCACTGAACTGAACTGAACTGAAAAATGACAACTGCAAGGGAATCCCTGTCAGTTCAGTGGTTGGGACTTCTTGCTTCCACTGCAGGGGGCAAGGGTTCCAATCCTAGTTGAGAAACTAAAATTCTGCATGACTTGCAGCACAACCAAAAATTTTTTTAAATTGTTTTCAATGAAAACTACAGCTTTCAACACTGATGAGTTGCTATTAGATCTATCTACACAGATAAGAAAGGGCTAAACTGAACTGCTGATGAGCTCTGAACCATTACTTGATTAATGCATGGAATCCCAAGTCTGAGTCACAACAAAGGTATGTGTTTGTAGCACTGAAATCTAACAATGTGTGTTTGGGAACCAGCAAAAACATCCAGTCATAGTGATTTAGAAACAGTCTCAGAGACAGGACTGTAATTAAGTTTTAGTTTAGAAAGTAGAAACCTTATCAGTTGTGCCATAACCTCCCTGAAAACAAAAAAATTAAGTGAAGTGGGGAACTAGGCCACCATGACAGCTTCAGAAAAAAAGGGGTTGTCTTCTAAGTCCTTTTACACAAAAGAGGAAAATGAATTAATGAGAATTAATGAATTAAAGAGAATTTACAGTTTTGGACAAAGTTCTAACTAAAAGAGTGTATCATATAATGTAACCCCCTCATTTAATAAATATGTTTCCCATATTGATAAATACAACACTTGGTGTGGAGGCTTTCCATAACTCAGAAACAAGGAAGAAGGATATGGTAGTAGGGACGCAAGAGGAAGCTCACTGGCTTATAGAAGGTCCAAATATGATACTAAATGGTGTGAGAATCCATTTCTTCCACGGACGCCTTGTGATTTATAATTTGATCAGTTTATTTCCTATTGCCATATGTGAAAGGAAAATCACCTTCACTTTTTTGCATGAAAAGATGAAAAGAATCAATAAGTGTTTTGTATGTATTCTTGAAGAAGAGTTAGGATTCCTTAAAATAAAAGGTTCTGTCTTTTATATAATAAAAGAGCATGGATTATATTTTAAAACATCATAAAGATACCAGGAAGTATCATAAAAGATATGTTTTACATGTGATTTTATTACAAAATGCTGTTAAAGTGCCAGTGATTTGAAGAATCATTTCTTGGATTCAAGATAAGTTCATACCCCAAAAGTTACCTTTCAAGGTCAGTGACATCTACATTTCAGTTCTTTGCAAGAGAATCCAGTTTTGAATTGAAATCTACACATTCTCAAAATTAAATTCTCAAGCTAAATTATGGGAATAGCTGCATTTTAATAGCCAGAAGTTTCCTATAGCCTTCTGTGTGTGTAAATCTTGCATGGTATCACATCTAAGCTTCTTAATTTCACCATTGCTTGTTGTCCCCTTCTATTAAATGCATCATTGCCTGTGCCCCACAAACTGATTTGTTTGTTCCCTGACTCCATTGTCATCACCATTGGCTTCCCTAAGAAAAACCTTTACTCTTTTTCCTTCCTTTTCCTTCCTTCAACCTTAACCTCAAATATACTGCTTCCATGTGAGCATTTGCCTATTAAATAGATTGATTCCTTTTTAGTAATATTTCCCTTGACTAGGATTCCCTTCTAGCCTAGCAATGGGAGATGATCTATATAGGTGTCTAACCCTTATGGCTTAAGGAGCCAGAAGAACTCCCTGAAAACAGAAAGGAGATACCCTGATTATAGATTACATCCTGATTATAGATTACTAGTTAAATCTGCCACCGGGGAAGCCCCAAGAGATAAATCACCCAGTGTTAAAAATTGGCTGAGCCAGGACAATAGTTGACGTTTACTTTTAAAACACAGCTGGCCTACTGTTATAGCTGTTTCCAAAGTCAGTGCATTTTTAAAACCTAAGCATTTCTTAAGCATTTTAAATGAAAAAATCCAAAATTACTATGTTGGAGACATTATGCTGCTGCTGCTAAGTCATGTCAGTCGTGTCCGACTCTGTGCGATCCCTTAGATGGCAGCCCACCAGGCTCCCCATCCCTGGGATTCTCCAGGCAAGAATACTGGAGTGGGTTGCCATTTCCTTCTCCAATGCATGAAAGTGAAAATTGAAAGTGAAGTCATTCAGTCATGTCCGACTCTTTGCGGCCCCCATGGACTGCAGCCTACCAGGCTCCTCCATCCATGGGATTTTCCAGGCAAGGGTACTGGAGTGGGTCGCCAGTGCCTTTTCCGGAGACATTATGAGATGAATGTATTCATGTTGTATGAATTTTATTCTTTGTTTCTTTTTTTTTTTTTTAATCCAAAGAGCAAATTACCAACTATATGTTTTTAATACAAACACTACAGGTGAATTAAAAAAAATCAGGCAAGATATCTCCAGCCTTCGTTATGAACTTTTGGAGGACAAGAGACAGGCAACTGAGGAATTAGCCATTCTAATTCATATGCTCAGTGGGAAACTGAACCCCAGCATGCTGAGATGTGAATGACTCAGTAACCTGGAATTACGGCTTTGACTATAGCACAACTGTGGGCAATAATATTTCTAAGTATAAAGTACTTGAAAAACTATGGTGTAAATTTTTAGTATTAACTACCTTTATCATATGAATCTTTAAAAGTTGGGTTTTAATTATCTTACTATTTTATCACACGCAATGGTCTTCATTTTAATGGCTTGCTTTGACACTACAAATAATGACATACCATTGCATTTAAAGGCCCAATATTAGCTACATTACTGACAATTTTTGTCCATTTTAGAATAAACACTATGTCTTTGCACTACCTGTTTGCCTACAAGTGACTGTAAGCTCCCTAGGGACAGGAACCATGTCATATTCATCTTTATGTCTCCAGGATGTAGTACAGTGCCTGGCACACAATAGGTGCTCAATAAATGTTGTCAAAACCAACCAAACTGCCAACAAAATACAAATAAAAATTCAAAGGCCATCGCTATGTAGCATACCTTCCCTTGTGCAAATGCTGAATAGGTGCCTTTGTTTTTTTTTTTTTAATAGAAACTGAAAAAATTTATAAACAGCAATGACTTGGTCAGATTTTCTTAGATTTTTGGCATCACCGATACTCTTAGAACCTTTGAAACCTGAATGAAGAATTTCACAATGAAATGGGTTAACAGAAAATATAATTACATTACATATTTGTTTCATAGAATTGTTCAAAGCAACACATTAAAGGTTTTTCTAAAGTATATGCTGTTTGCTTACTGTTTTAGATTTTCATTTCTTGTTTTTTAGTAATGTGAATTTAGTCAGCAGGGTGGTGAATTTTCTTTTAAGTTGGGGGGTATGCAGGGTTGTTAGTTATAACCTCCTAATTTCTGCATCTGATGATTTAATGCTAATAAGTCATCAACAACTGATTTCTTATCTTGGCTGTGAGCGCCACTCCGAGTTTTGGAGCAAAGGCCGAGTACCTGGAGAGGCTCGGCCAAGCATCACCAGGGGTGCTTCACTTCCTTTTGAGGCATCTCTTGTCATCATTGCTTATGCTGAGTAACATCTTCTTTTTTTTTTTTAATCAAGGCATTTCAGTTACACTTGTTACACAGAATAGATTGTGATATGTCTGTATCTGACTTACTATGTAAGTGGGCTGAGCACTGATAATATTGAGGCTTCTTGACTACTAGGAAAGGGGATACAGGCTGGTAAGCTCCCTCATCTCTTCATAGACAATAAAATATGCAAAGCATTTTTTTTAACCAGCTAGGTTTAAATCTTTCATTACCATCCTGATTCTCTTCCATCTGTTCCTATCAAATCTATGCCAGAATACAAATTATGGTTGTAGCTCAAAGATCATTTTATAGGTTCTAAAAGTCAATTAAATATATAATATTTTAACAGTCACTACATCACATAGAAAGGCTTTCTAGACATGAAGACAAAAATGAACATTAAAGGAACTACATAAAAATCTTTAAAGATTATTTCTTAATTTCTACTTTTGGAGACTTAATTAAATTAAGAAAAGAACTTTATACATTTTTGCTACCATTGTAGGATATTTCATTAACTTTTGTGCTATGCTAATAGTATTTTGTCTTAAACATTTTTAAAACTTTATGTATTTTATGTTATGCCTCAGAACTGAATAAAATACTGAATTTATTCATTGCTATATGTTACCATATCTTATATGAAAACAGTAAAGATACGAAGTTTCCATGATAGACAACACTTTGTCTTACATATGGTATTGTTTAGGATTCCAAGTGTGAATATTTTTATTACAGTTATGGAGCAGAATATTAAGTAATAGTTTGGAGTGTAAAGATGTTGAATGTAAAAGTGCCAAATTCAGCTAGTTTAGGATTCTTAGAGTCTTGAGTGAAGATAAAATTCATGTGAGTCCATACATCTTATATTTTAGTCCTTTTGCAATTCTAGAACTCTCAACATAGGTTGTTTTTCCATTATGTTTGTGTAAAATTAGCATTTTTTCAGTGTTTATGAATTATTCAATCAATATTTATTGCATGTTAATAGGTGTTTAATAATGATCAAGGGAAAAAATCAGTGTAAATAGCAGACAAAAATCCCCAGTCTCCTGGAGCTTATATTGTAGATTAATCACAGTCTAACATGAAAATAATATATAACAAACATTTACGTCACACAGAAGCAAAAGTTTCCTGCTAGTGGACTGTTACCTTTGAGTCTCTTCTTGGGTCATCTCCTCAGGGGCTCCAATCTCAGCATCGTGTGTAAAATTAGTATGTTACTGATACTTCACATTTTTCCTCTCTTTATACTTTCTGGGTGAGCTTCAAGAGAAGGATGTGATGCCAAGTCGTGGTAGACGCTATTGCTACTACGGATACCCCCCTGCCCAAATTGCTTTTAACGGACCAGTGCACGTGTCTCTGAGATCCCGAGTCTTTGCTCCTTAATAGTTCCCAACTATCCTGTTTCCCAGGGAATTGCCATCAGCTGAAAGAAAGCAGCCTCATCCTGGTCTGGTAGTAAACAACCAATTTCCGTGAAAGCATGAAGCGCTGTTTTCTTGTGTCAAGGTAGGGCCAACTCTTTTGGTCCGAGTCATGCTTCAGAACTCTGCAAAGGAGTTGCAGATTCGGCTAGATTCCAGCTGGGCTTCCCTGGTGGCTCAGGTGGTCAAGAATCCACCTGCAATGCGGGAGACCTGGGTTTGATCCCTGGATTGGGGAGATCCTCTGAAGGAGAGGCATGGCACCCCACTCCAGTTTTCTTGCCTGGAGAATCACATGGACGGAGGAGCCTGGCGGGCTACAGTCCATGGGGTCGCAAAGAACGCAGCACCCAGCACAGCAGAGACTGCAGCTGAGACCAGGTCTGTTTAGCTTCTTCCCTGTCACCACTTTCAAGGGCTGCATAACGGCCCACAGAGTGGATGCACTATTTCCATACTTAGTAGATAGTTAGGTCTCTGTTCTAAATAATGTCTTGAGTATGGCTTCTAACCTTTTTTTTGTGGTTTTCATAGACTAAATATCCAAAATTGGGATTATGAGTTAAAACTATAGCCACATAATTTGTAGATTTGGATGCATATTACAAAGTTGCTTTTGAAAATGGTTTTATTAGTAGTTTAAAGCATCATGGTTGAGCTCATGTTCTCTCTACAGCATATATAGTGGTATCATTTAAACGCTTTTCTCATTCGGAAGGCAAAAAAAGTGTATCTCACTTTAGTATTATTGATTACAAGTGAAGGTAACATGCACGGTTGTATAGCAGCCATCTTTTTTGTGAATTGTCTGTTCATGTTTTTCTTATTGGAATAATTGTATTTCTTTATAAAATATTTGTAAGAATTGTTTATACAGGATGGCTGCTATCCAAAAGTCTACAAGCAATAAATGCTGGAGAGGGTGTGGAGAAAAGGGAACCCTCTTACACTGTTGGTGGGAATGCAAACTAGTACAGCCACTATGGAAAACAGTGTGGAGATTTCTTAAAAAACTGGAAATAGAACTACCATATGACCCAGCAATCCCACTTCTGGGCATACACACTGAGGAATCCAGATCTGAAAGAGACACGTGCACCCCAATGTTCATCGCAGCACTGTTTATAATAGCCAGGACATGGAAGCAACCTAGATGCCCATCAGCAGATGAATGGATAAGGACACTGTGGTACATATACACCATGGAATATTACTCAGCCGTTAAAAAGAATCCATTTGAATCAGTTCTAATGAGATGGATGAAACTGGATCCCATTATACAGAGTGAAGTAAGCCAGAAAGATAAAGAACATTACAGTATACTAACACATACATATGGAATTTAGAAAGATGGAAAGATGGCCCTATATGCAGGGCAGAAGAAGAGACGCAGAAATACAGAACAGACTTTTGAACTCTGTGGGAGAAGGTGAGGGTGGGATGTTTTGAAAGAACAGCATGTATATTATCTGTGGTGAAACAGACCACCAGCCCAGGTGGGATGCATGAGTCAAGTGCTCGGGCCTGGTGCACTGGGAAGACCCAGAGGAATCGGGTGGAGAGGGAGGTGGGATGGGGGATCGGGATGGGAAATACGTGTAACTCTATGGCTGATTCATATCAATGTATGACAAAACCCACTGAAAAATGAAAAAATTAAAAAATTTTAAAAATTAAAAAAAATTAAAAAAAGAATTGTTTATAAGGATACTAATTACACACATTTATCCCATTTATTTTTATATTTTCAAATTTTGTGATATATGAAATGTCTAATCTTTATTTTTCATATCTGTTTTCTCCTTTGTGGCTTCTTCTATTCCTTTTGTTGTTGTTGTTATAAACTTTTTTCTTTGACATCCAGTGGTCGCCCTCCAGCTGCCAGAGTCCCTGCTTCCCTCCCAACCCCTTCTGACACATGTCCTCTGAGAAACAGCCATCGAACTCCCACAGACCAACCCCCCGCCCCACTCCTCTCCTCATCTCCAAATTCATCTGTTGAAGTCCTAACCCCTAGTTCTTCAGAATGTGACTGTTTTTGGAGAAAGGACCTTTAAAGAGATAATTAAGTTAAAATTAGGTCACTAGGGTAATCCTTTATCCTTCACGACTGGTGTCCTTACTAGAGGAGATTAGAACACAGAGGGAAGACCGCGTGATGACACAGAGAAGGTGCAGTGTATGCACCAAGAAGAAAAGTGCCTTCAAGGACTGGTTTGGCTCCCTGCTGACACCTTGAGTTTGTACTCCTAGCCTGTGAGGTTGTACAGGAAAATAAGTTTCTGTTCTGTAAGCCACTCAGTTTGTGGTACTTTATTATGGTGGCCCTATTTAAGTAATGTACCTTCCAACCCCCTACATTCCATAAAATTCTATAAATTTTCTATTTCATTTTCTTCATGGCTTTATTTTTCTATTTACTTCTACAATGTATATGTATTTTTATTGAGTCTAAATTGATATTTTCTCCAAATTGCCACACAGCTAAACCATCTTCAAGCATTGTCATATATTTCCAAACAGAGTTATTTTAGCCTCAGAAAAAAATTGTCCACAATACCCTGGGACCAAGGTAGAACCATCTCTGATCTCTCTGTAGGAAATCATTTTTTTTTTTTTTTTAAGAAACTCTTCTCAAGGGATTAATTCTTGTTTCACAAACATTTCTGAACTCTCCCTTAGTAGACCACAGAAATCATTTGTGAACCCTCTCCTCATAGACCATAGAGACCACTTATTCATTTGCAGTATTTCTGCAGGCAGAGTATGATAGGCACAAAGGATGGACTGATGAAAGTCAGTCAAGGAATGTCAGTACTCAGACCTGGGTCACCACTACAGGCCAGCAGTAGTGTGAGGATCCCTTAGGCCTTTTTGGAGATCTGTGATTTTGAAGGTATTCATCTTGTCCTTCTTTCCTTTGTTACCAACAGGAAACAAATGCTTCATGTATTAATAAAAATGTCCTTTATGAAGCAGTGGAAATAGTTAATTTTAAGTCTCTATGCTGGATTATCTTTTTTAGTATTCTGTGGGGTGGCATGTGAAGTATGCACAAAGAATTTCTAGTGAATACAGAAGTACATTAGTTGTTTCAAGGAAAAGCACTTGGAAGATTATTTGAGTTGCTGGCTGAATTCACTGATTTTTTTCATGGTACATTTTTTTTAAAGCATGACTGACAGGCAAATTATGATTATTTAGACTTGGCTACTTGGCATACACTTCCTTGTTAATTCAAGAAGGGAAACTATCATTTAAAGGAAAATAATTGACATTTGTTGCCAATGCTTAAAATTCAAACTTTTAAGCACAAATTAGAATTTGTGTCCATCATCTGAGGCTGAAAACTTTCCAACACTTCAAAATTTTTCTGATGGAATCTTTGATGACATATACAACATCCTCAAAAGTCTGTTTGTTAAATGAAGCCACATTCCACACTGCAACTAACTTTTCAAAAACTACCAGTTGTTGAGTTTGAACCTCATTTTCTTCATATACTTACAGTAACAACAACAAAAACTACATATACCAACAAATGGTATGCAGAAGTAGATCTGGGACTCCCTTGCTTACTCTTCAGGTGGGCAGTCAATAGATTTGCAAACAAAGCCAGTCTTTTTACTTTTATTTTAGAAAAGAATGATTTTTCATTAAAATATATACATAATGAGTTCATTATTTTTTCAATATTATTTTTAGAAATTTAGTTCTACTTGGTATCAACAGATAATTCATATAAACAAACGTCTTTGGAGTCCTCAACAGTTTATAAGAGCTTTGTAAAGGGGTCCTAGAGCCAAAAGTTCGAGAACTGTTGCTTGTAAACTAACTCCTACGGCGGTGAAACATATTTCTGTGAGGGATCCTTTCCAGGGGCGGTGAAAGAGTTCAGAATTTACCCTTGCTTCAAGTCAGGGCTCCACATACAAAGACTAAAACGGGTCTCAGGGCAGCAGCGGCGGTGTAGCTCGTCAGCGTCTCGGTCTCCCTGGAAACCACTCTTCTGAGGCCTCCTGAACCCCGCCCTCCTTTCCTCTCCGCCTCTCATTGGAGCGGGTTCAGTCAGTGGGCGGTCTGTCGGGAGGTGGGCGGGGCTTAATCCCTCCAGAGCCCACTCGCAGGAACGTCCTGACGTCACGCAGGACGCCGCTGCCCCGACGCTCCGCCTTTGCATCCCACAGAATCCGCTGTAGCTGGCGTTACCCCTCAACGGAGTCGCGAGCATTTTCCCCTGAGGCCTGGGATACCGCGCTCTTTGACCCACCTTGCCTGGCCCGGCGCTGTCCGCCGCGTCCGTGCCGCCGTCATGGATCTGAATCTAAATCGAGCGGATTATTTGCAGGTAATCCTGAGAGGTTGGGGCCGACTCTGCGCGAGGTGAGCCCCGCTCTAAGAGAGGATTCCATCCTTCCACTGCCGTTTGTTGCGGTCTGTGGGAGCCGAGCGGTGAAGGAGCGGGTGTGAGTGGAGCCCTCCAGACGCCGTCCACACAGACTTGTCCGCAGGGCCGGTCCACCGGCACTTGGGAAGAAGGAGAACCGCCGCCCCGCCCCGTGTGCCGGTGTCCTGCAGATGCTCCGAGTGTCCTGACGCGATCCCGGATTCCTCCCCAAGGCCCTTCTCCGCCCTTCTGTCTGTGGGGTTCAAACTCCTGACTCTCCTTCTTTACCCAGTCTCTTGTCCCCAGGGCCAGACACGTATTTCTTACTGTGAGCTGGACCTGGCGACCCGGATCGTAATAAAAGCAATGGTAGCCGTTTTCGAGGGTCTAGTTTATTCTCAGAGCTTACCTTTTGTACATATATTTTATTGTTGTTCGTCGCTCAGTCGTGTCAGACGTTTTGGGACCCCGTGCACTGCATGCAACACGCCAGGCTTCCCTGTCCTTCACTGTCTCCTGGAGCTTGCTCAAACCCATGTCTGTTGAGTAGGTGATGCCATCCAACCATCTCATCCTCAGTCATCCCCTTCTCCTGCCCTCAGTTTTTCCCAGCATCAGGGTCTTTTCCAGTGAGTAAGCTCTTAGCATCAGGTGGCCAAAGTATTGGAACTTCAGATATATTTTCCTTCACAAAAATTCTCAAAGTCGGTACGTGACGATCGAAGGGATTCAGAGAAGGTAATTTGCATAATAGCCCAACGGATGCGGTTCCTCTGTGAAACAAAGTCTCTGATACACCACCCTGCCTCTCAGTATTTCAGCCCTAGACTTTCCCTCTTCTCCATCCACTTTCCCAGTAATCCTCTTTTGGCTAATGGTACAAATGTTTGTCCTGCCACTTGAGACTTATGCCGGATACTTCCCACCTTAATATCTTCCATATACATCTGGTCAGCACATTTTGCTGTTTCTATCTCGAAAGTGTCTGCTGAATCTGTCACGTTTTCTCCCTCCATCTCTGTTATCCCCAGTTCAGTCCTCATCTCTTGGATAATGGAAATAGCCTCCATCGTCACCTCCCTCCAACCCATCCTTCACAACACTGGCTAGACTGATGTTTCAAAAATACAAATCTAAGTAGACGAGTTTAAACTTTAACACTATTCCATAGAATACAGAATAACAGGATAGATCTGTATGTACAATATGTAAATTCTTTCATGGTCTATTGTCTCAATTTCTCTCCCTTTGGTCCCATTCTCCTCCCCTAACCATGTCCAACTAGTGACATTTCTCTGCTGAGCAAGCCATGCTGTTTTCATCTTCTGTACCTTTTGTAAAATGATCTTCATCATCAGTTAGATTGGATGTCATTGTCATCAGCATGTTGGTGTCTTAGCAAAAATCTTCTCTGTTCCATTTTCAATAATCTATTTCTAAAGATTTTTCATTACAAACTCTTCTTTAACAGCTGTATGAAGTTGTAAAAAAAGGCTTCTAGATGTAATTTTTGTGTGTGAAGTACCTTACCAGTAATGTCACATAATTATGTTTGACTTGACAACTTTATAGCATGAATTTTACTGCTTTTGATTGTTTCCTATATTCTGACTTTTGTGGCATATTTCATTAGAAAATAAGTTCACTGCTGATAATAGTTATTTCATATCACTAATTGCAATTAAAAAACTAAGGCTTACTATGATTAGAATCTGCTGGTCCTTTTACTCTTTGAGGTATAACTTTAAATTAGTGTATCAGAAAGCATTCACTAGGCAACTGATGTGTTTCCTTAGGTGGGGGTGACCTCTCAGAAGACTATGAAGCTACTTCCTGCCTCAAAACATGCAGCCACACAAAAGGTAATGTAGAGACACTGATTCCGCCATATCTCTCTAGCTGTTACAGAGGAGAGGTTTATATGCCGTTCTTTATTGGTAAGTTTTTTTTTAATTTCAAAGCTAAAGTGGAAATGGATTTCTGTTAATTTGAACAGAGGTTGGAATACCAAGGGACACTTATATACAGTAATTTTCTTGTACATTATAAGTATCATGTACAATCAGCAAGTAGTATTAGCAAACTAGTTGAAAACTATGTTCCATTTTTCTGGGAATAATTTTCCCTGAGTGTACTTGTGCATACCAGATTGTATATGTGAAAAAAGAAATATAAAATACAATATGCTATAGAGAAAATACTTTTAAAAAACTTTGTCATATTTTTAAGAGTAATTTTTTTAACTTTATATTTAACTAACAATATTGATTATTTTTATAGAAATATTAATCCTGTAATTTCTGTAAGACAATATAATTTCTTAGTAGACTAATGGGATTCTTTAATAACTTCAAAATAAATGCAGTATTACCATATAATACATTTTATCAAGATAAATCAACAGAT
Organism: Muntiacus reevesi; assembly: GCF_963930625.1. Classification (NCBI taxonomy): domain Eukaryota; kingdom Metazoa; phylum Chordata; class Mammalia; order Artiodactyla; family Cervidae; genus Muntiacus; species Muntiacus reevesi. The sequence continues at coordinate 3,935,188 of NC_089264.1, forward strand.
TTTTGATTATCATTTCTTGTATTCAACCTACTACAGAAACACTTTTCAAACTTTTTGGTCTTAGGACTCATTTATAGTATTTTTAAGATCACTTTATTAAGATCACTTTATTTATCAGTTTATTTTTTATTGAAATATAGTTGGTGTACAATATTACGTAAGTCACAGGTGTGCAATAAAGTGATTCATAATTTTTAAACATTATATTCCATCTATAGTTATTATAAAATATTGGCTCTGTTTTCTGTGTTACACTGTATATCCTTGTACCTAATTTTATACATACTGGTTTGTGTCTCTCAATCCCGACTCCTGTGTTGCCCTTCCTCCTTTCCTGTCCCCACTGGTAACCCCTGGTAGTTTGTTTTCTATATTTGTGACTCTGCTACTTTTTGTTATATTCACTAATTTGCTGAGTTTTCCAAATTCCACACACAAATGATATATGGTTTGTTTTTCTCTGTCTGACTTATTTCACTTAGCATAATGCCCTTTAAGTCCATCCATGTTGTTGCAAATGGGAAAATTTCATTCTTTTTTATGACTGAGTAGTATTCTTTATCCATTCATCTGTTAATGGACACTTATGTTGTTTCTATATCTTGGCAATGATAAACAGTGCCATGAACATTAGGGTGCATATATCTTTTTGAATTCATGTTTTTGGTTTTTTTTCAGATATATGCCTAGGAGTGGCATTTCTGGGTCATATAGTAGTTCTGTTTTTAGTTTTTTGAGAAAATTCAATATTGTTTTCTACAGTGACTGCACCAATTTATATTCCCACCAACAGAGTACAAGAGTTCCTTTTCTCCACATTTTTGTCAGCATTTGTTATTTATGTTATTTTTCATGATAGCCATTCTGACAGGTGTGAGGTGATATCTCGTTGTGGTTTTGATTTGTATTTCTCTGATAATTAGTGATGTTAAGCATCTTTTCATGTCCCTGTTGACTATTTGCATTTCCTCTTTGGAAAAATGTTTATTCAGGTCTTCTGCCCATTTTTTAATCAGGTTGTGTTTCTAATATTAAGTTGTATGAGCTGTTTATATATTTTGGATATTAACCCCTTATTACTCATATTATTTGCAAATACTTTCTCCCTTTCAATAGATGATTTTCTTTTCTTTTTTTCTATGGTTCCCTTTGCTGTGCAAAGCTTTTATTTAGGTAAATCAACTATATTCAATAAAAATTAAAAAAACTAAAAAAGCTTTTAAAAATATCAAATAGGTCTGTCACAAACTTATTTTGATAATGTTTTAAAAATTAATCTTACAACATTCTTATGCCCTGGTGATGGGGGAAAAGTCACCTCCTTGCCAAATCCATCTGTATTCTCTCGTTCTCTTTACCTTGTAGGAAACCAGCTACTTCTGTAACAACTCCCACGGGCTTCTCTTTGGCCCTTTCTTATAATTCTTTAGTGAATATTTTTTTGTAGGGCTGTCGTTACTAGGTTTTCTTATCTCTATTTTTTAAAATTATAATTTATATATTGTGGATCTTGTTTTCCCCATATAAGTTAATAAGGCATAATAACAGTAATTTTAGATTCTCTTCAATCTGTTACAGGTGGTTGTTGGGGATCATGATGGAGTAGTTATGTGCTTTGGCATGAAGAAGGGAGAAGCAGTGGTATGTGTATGTTTTGAATACTCCCAGGTTGAGCTTTTTCTAAAGCACAATGAAAAATGGGTTAAAGGAAGTAGTGATATGAAGTATGAGACTTCAGGCAGCATAAGAGTCATTTGCTAGCTGTTTGTAAAACATCTTTGACATTCTAAGGTGATATATTAGTTTTTTTCTGCTGTGTAACAAATTACCTCAAATTTAGGGGCTAACAATGAAACACATTTATCATCTCTCAGAGACAGGAATCCAGTCTCGAGGCCTCATGTGGCTGCAACATAGATGTTAGCCAGGCTCAATTTCTTTCTGCAGCTCAGGGTCCTATTCCATGCCCACATGGTTGTTTAAAGAATTCAGTTGTTTATTTTTATTGAACTGAGATCCCCACTTTATTGCTGTCTATAGGCCCAGGCCTGCTTTCATCATGTGAGGCCACCACACTTCCTGGCCGTGTGATCTTCTCACAGGCTCTGTCACAACATGATAACCTGCTTCTTCAGGCCAATGGGAAAGTCTGTCCAGTCTGCTAAGATAGAGTCTTACATAACACAGCGCAACCTGGATGTGACCATCGCATCATCTTTACCACTTAATACAGCCTCGTCAAGGAGTGATTATTACATTATCATGTATACAGACTGTAGTTTTAAAGTGATAGGTCTGAGATGTGAACACATATCTTCATTATACCTTATATGGAATTTGCAAAAAGATGAAGCTGGTAAAAACTATCAGAAACTCAGTGTTTCCATTATCCATATATTCTTCCAGATACTTTATTCTCTGTGTATAAAGGCATTGAGGGTGAAGGAAGAAACCAATGCCAATAATAAAATAGAAATTAATAATGCAAGTACTTCCAATTAGATATGAAGTTATACACTTGGGTTTTCAGTAAATTCTGTTTTCCTTTGTTTATACTACTAAAATTTGTAAAATTTGTAAAATTGTAAGGGAACCATGAGAAATTAGTTTTAAAAAGATGATTAAAATACTGGAGGAGGGAGCCGTTTCCTTCTCCAAGGGATCTTCCCAACCCAGGAATCAAACCCAGGTCTCCTGCGTTGCAGACAGATTCTTAGCCAGCTGAATCACCAGGGAAGCCCATAAAAAGATGATTAAAGTGTAAAAACATGTCTATTGGAACCAGATGGGGAGTCTCAGTAAAATGCAGATTCTCATTCAGCAGATCTGCAGTTGAGCCTGAGAGTCTGAATTTCTAATAAGGAAAGTGATGCTGTGCTGCTCTTAGTGAGCCCTACTTTGAGTTGTAAGAATTTAGATTTTAATGATGTTATTGAAATATGTGTGGGAATAAACATTATAATGTGTGAAGATATTTAGCAAAAAAATCCACAAGTTGATTGAAGTAAGCACATTTGTATCTACAAGTTTTCCTATATAGTAAAACTATAAACTTTTGTAAGTTTAAAATCACCACATTTTTTATGGTAAAGGAAAATATTTGCAATAAGTTTGTTTACTTAATTTTTTCCTTAACAATTTTTGCAGACAGTGTTCAAGACTTTACCTGGGCAGAAGATTGCAAGATTGGAACTAGGAGGGGTTCTTAACACACCCCAGGAGAAAATTTTTATTGCTGCAGGATCTGAAATTAGAGGCTTCACAAAGAGAGGAAAACAGTTCCTCTCTTTTGAAACAAACCTCACTGAAAGCATTAAAGCTATGTATGTTTATTCTCTCTTTATTTTTACATGTCCATTTACAATATTTTGGATAGGTGACAAACATCTGATTAAGTATCATATCTTAATAGGTTATCTAGGAAATAACTAAAAATACTTTTATGAGTCAGAAACTGAATTTGACCTGGAATCAATATATAATCAATTGGTTATTGAAATCTTTTCAGGACATATATAGTATTTATATTCAGTTATGATTCATAATCAAAGTATAAAAGAAGTGAAAAAACTCTCCAGATATTTACATTCAAATAAATATCCTTTTTATGATCACAGGTGATGATAGCTATCTAATGAAAATAATATACTAGTATATAATTTTTGTCAAATATTTTACCTCCCCCAATGAAAACTTGATTCATTCTGAGAATTAGAATACAGTTATGATTATATAAATTTTATTAAATATAATTTTAAATGAACTTATTTCTTTTTTCAAGTTAAAATTCTAATGAAATCATTTTTTTCCACTGTTTATTATTTAGTTTCACGTAGATTCAGTTTAGATAGCCTTATTCTATTTAGTGTGGTAGTAAGAAAGATATGGAGTAGGAAATGGCAACTCACTCACTCATTCCAGTATTTTTGCATGGAAAGTTCCATGGACAGAATAGCCTAGTGGGATTGCACAGAGTCAGACACAACTGAATGACTGATCATGCAAGAAAGGTAACTGTAGAGTTAAAGCTACCTGAGTTGCAGTCCAATCTACTATCTACTGTGCGTTTAGGCAAGTTACTTCACATTTTATTAATATTATTCCTCTTAAAAAGGGATAATTGTATAAACTAGGAATCTTTGTTCCTAGTTTATAGAGTTATGAGGATTGAGCTAATATATTTAAGTCACTTAGGACAGTGCTTGGCACATGGCACACATTAAAAAGAAACCTACTTTTTGATATATTGATTGTCTTCAGGTATAGACAGGTAAATTACCGTTATCACGTCTTTGTTTACAGTTTTTCTGAACTCAATTTTTGAGAAGCTCGAGGCCTTAAGAGCCTCATTTTCAGCTTTCAAAATCATGGCTATACCAAAAGGCTAGAAATTAAGTATGGGAAATGAAAACAAACTGTGTTCTCTGAGTCTATGATAAAATGATAGTAAACTGTAAATAAATAAACTTTTGTTTTCATCTCTGAGAATAATTCAGGAGTTTCTTATGCTTATTTTTTAAAATGTGGATGTCTTAAATTACTTTTCATACTCTCAGGCACATATCTGGCTCAGACCTTTTTCTCAGTGCAAGTTACATCTATAACCATTATTGTGACTGCAAAGACCAACATTATTACCTTTCTGGGGACAAAATCAATGATGTCATCTGCCTTCCAGTGGAAAGACTCCTTCGTGAAGTGCCGGTGTTGGCCTGCCAGGACAGAGTACTCCGGGTTTTACAGGTTACTATTGTTTGCTTTTTTATAGTTTTTCATAATTTAGGCTTGTAAATATTGATGAACAATGTATAATTGAGATAAATTACTTTAGTGACCACTACCACTTTAAATATCTTAAAATTATATCTGAAAATTTTTTTAATGTTTTACTTGACTGTTTTTTTTTTACTTGAGGCAAGTGTGTTGAAATCTTTAGCAAGTTTTTAGAGAGGCATATATGGAAAAAAGGACACTTTGGTCCCCTTCACCCCATACATGATATCTGAGTTAGTTCAATTAGAATGTAGTACCTTTGCTACATTTACTTCCCCGCTTTTTTTTTTTTTTTTTTTTTTTCCGTCTATCACCCTCAGTTCAGGTCAGTCTCTCAGTCGTGTATGATTCTTTGTGATCCCATGGACTGCAGCACACCAGGCTTCCCTGTCCATCACCAACTCCCGGAGCTTGCTCAAACTCATGTCCATCAAATCTGATGCCATCCAACCATCTCATCTTCTGTCGTCCCCTTCTTCTCCTGCCTTCAATCTTGCCCAGTGTCAGGGTTTTGTCTAATGAATCAGTTCTTTACATCAGGTGGTCAAAGTATTGGAGTTTCAGTTTCAGCAGCAGTCCTTCCAATGAATATTCAGTACTGATTTCCTTTAGGATGGACTGGTTGGATCTCCTTGCAGTCCAAGGGACTCTCAAGCGTCTTCTCCAACACCACAGTTCGAAAGCATCAGTTCTTTAGCACTCAGCTTTCTTTATAGTCCGACTCTCACATCCATACATGACCCCTGGAAAACCATAGCTTTGACTAGATGGACCTTTGTCGACAAAGTAATGTCTTTGCTTTTTATATGCTGTCTAGGTTGGTCATAGCTGCAGTCACCATCTGCAGTGATTTTGGAGCCCAAAAAATTAAAGTCAGCCACTGTTTCCACTGTTTCCCCATCTGTTTGCCGTGAAGTGATGGGACCGGATGCCACGATCTTAGTTTTCTGAATGTTTCTATCACCCTCTCCTCTCCCCGAAAATCAAACTAAAAAAGGAAGTTGGGTTGGGGAGAAGGTGTTAGGCTTTAACAAGGGAGAGTTGAGATCAAGATTGTATCATCTGAGTTTATCCAGCATTTATGACAGTATGTTGAACAGAATAAGCCCTCAGTAAATATTTGAAAAGTCATTTATTATCTTTATATTCCTATTAAAAACTGTGATTGGCTAAAGCAACTGTTTAAGGCCATTGTTATTAATAACACTAGTTACAACTGTCTTCTTGAAAGTGACTTTTTTTTTTGACCCTGCTGTGCAGCTTGTGGGGTGTTAGTTCCCTAATCAAGGATTGAACTCAGACCCTTGGCAGTGAAATGTGCAATGTGCTAACCACTGGACCACCAAAGAATTCTGAAAGTGACTTTCAATAAAATAGACACACTCTCTCTCACACACATACATACACACACCCAGGACCCATAAAACAAAGTTTAAATGTAAATGACAAAAATGTAATGAAAGTTTAAACATAAATATAATGGATGAATTAATTGGATCAAAATTTAGGATGATGATAGTGCAATTGAACAAAAAGTCTAGCTATTTATTCTGTACTACCAGATGGCCATTTCTCAGCATCAGCCCCTCTTTTTTAAAATTAACTTTTATTGATGTTTATTTGCTTTACGACGTTGTACTAGTTTCTGCTGTACAGAAATGAATCAGCTCTATGTTTAGACATCAGTTCTTTTTTTTTTTTCCCTATGGGTAATTAAAGTAATGTTCAAGGTTCTCTCTAGGAGCATGAATGATTGGTCTTTCCCCTAGCCTATGCTCCCAAATATGAGTTGTTTGAGTAAGGCTTTTAATAGGAGCTGACTCACATCCATTTAGAAATTGATGACTGAATTCTAGGATTCTGCTTTGTTTAACCAGTGATCCATGTGCTTACTGTGGAAAGTAAAAAGCTGAAGTCTTTCCTTCAACCTGCACACTTTTTCCCTACTCCCCCTCTGCCTCTGTATGCAATCCATTACCCCAAAGGTAGCCTTTTTAAAACAGTTTGTGTTTATATAGTTAGATACAGATATCTGTGAATAGTTAATGTTATTTTAAATAAAGTATAAAGCATATGACTCATATATTCTATATGTATTTAAAATATTTAAACAAAATGGTGTGTCAGATTTACTGTAATTTTGCAAATGTTTCTTCATTGAGAGATTTGTCGTATTTTTTCTATGTGGATTTAATACTTCTACCTCATTCTTTAACAGCTTCACAAATACTATGCACCAAATTAAAGCATTAATAAGTGACAAAATTGAAAAAAAGACAGAATTTAACTTGTTTTCTTATCTAAATAGCAGGGCATTCTGCCTTTTCCTAGAGTGGGTTTTGGAGATACACAAAGGCAAGGCCAGAATTTTCCTTAGGAAGTAACTTTGAGTCTGTTTGAATGTGCCCCAAGTTAGAGCAGAAGAGAAAGCTTGTTCCTAGAAAGTTTTGATAGGGAAATTTACCAGTGTCAAGTTTTCATGCAAAGTACATAAAGTGAAAATTATTCAAAGTGGAGAATACTTGAAATACTTATTTCCTTGCTCTCTTTATATATTTATATAAAACGAGTCAACATGTAAAGTCGCTAACAAGTAAAAGTTAATATTCACAATCTAGTTTTTTTCAATAGTTTTATTCTAGAGTTCTTTATGTGAATATTGATGTTATCTATGAATCCTTTTATTATCAATATTTTCAATTTGTATTCTGTTTTAGTTTTAAAATACTTGTTCTCCTTCAGGGATCTGATGTGATGTATGAAATTGAAGTTCCTGGCCCACCTACTGTTTTAGCCCTACACAATGGAAATGGCGGTAATCAGGGTTTGATTTTTGACAATCAAATGAGGGAGTGAGTTATGTTATTTAAGTTTAGATGTTTCAGGGTTTTAATCATTTAACTATATATTAAGTGAAAACGGGAAACTGTAAAAAGAACTTGAACTGAAATAGAGAAAGTTGTCTTCTAACTTACCAGTAGCTAACCGTAATGAGTCACTGAACTTTACTTTTCAGTTTCCTCATCTTAAAATTAGTTAATGAGGAAACCATCTCTTATGGTTATAAAATTCTGTGAATGTATAACCATCTTTCTAAAATAAATAAATTAATTAAAATCTGTCTTTTCATAATATTTTAAATGAGATTTTTATATGGAATCCAATATATATGAAAGTATTTTAATTTTAAAGGAATAGTGTGAGCTGTGAGATAACCGTAATATGTTGACTTTAATTGTAACTAGGTGACTCTGGAGAAGACCTTTTGTTTGGAACGTCAGATGGAAAACTTGGGCTTATTCAGATTACTACAACCAAACCAATCCACAAGTGGGAAATTCGAAATGAGAAAAAGCGGGGAGGTATGTTTTTTATGTAACTCAGATTCTGAATTTTAGTGATTATTGAATAGAATATCCTGGGAATTCCCTGGCAGTCCAGTGGTTAGGACTTCACACTTTCACTTCCAAGAGCACGAGTTTGATCCCGGTCGGAGAACTAAGACCTTGCCTGTTGCGTGGTGCTTGGCCCCAAACAGATAGATAAATAGATCAACCTGCATTGCATAGTTCATCCTGCTTTCTTTATTCGTAAGGTAGAGCAGACCTAGCAATTTACAGAGCCACCACATGTTTATTTACTTTTGTATATTTAGCAGGTCTATCAGTTCTGCTGTAATTTTTTAAAGTAAGATGTACTAATGGGGCTTCCCAGGTGGCTCAGTGGTAAAGGATCCACCTGCCAGTGCAGGAAACATAAGAGATACCGATTCACTCTGTGGATCAGGATGATCCCCTGGAGTAGGATGTGGCAACCCACTCGAGTATTCTTGCCTGGACAGTCCCATGGACAGAGGAGCCCGGTGGGCTACAGTCCAAGGGGTTGGAAAGAGTCAGGCATAAGTCAACTACTGAGCACACACAGGATATACTAACAGTAATTTGGGATGGGTAGGCTTTTATGGGCTGTTTATCTATAACATTAATCTCTGCTCAAATCCAGTTTTCATTGTTTGCTGTAGGGAATTAATTGGAATTTGGGAGTACTTGGTATGAGTCAAAGAAGTACAATGAGATCAGAGAATATTCCTTTTTTTCTAAGGAATTTATACCTTTCTAAGGGAATTTTTATCTGACTTGGTAAATTTGGATGGCTATTTATAAATACAGCATGAAATCTGATTGATGAGAAAATGTTAACAATGTTAACAATGCAAAACATTTAAGGGAAAAGAATGTCTGGGAAGAGGAAAAAATAAAGGCAGAGAACTTGAGGCAGAGGTAAATTCAATTCATTTGAGGAGCAGAAGGAAGACCAGTGTGGCTAAATATGGCATGAAATGAAGTCAGAGGTAGGCTAAGGCCAAGTCATATAGGTCCTTGGGAGCCTTGTTAAAGAGTTTGAATTTTAGTCTAGGTGCAGTGGGGAAAACTGTAAGTGGGAATATGATGTGATCTAATTTACCAAAACTCAAACAAAAACACTCCATAGAGAGTGGATTTGCCTGGAAGCAGGTCAAAATTAGACATAGGGAATTGAATTAGGAAGTTATTGCTATAGTTGTAATTTACTGGGTTTTTTTTCCCCCTACTCTGATAGATAGATTTTTTTCATTCATAGTTAGTATATTTGACAGCAATATCAGTATTACTGCTAATTTATCACTTACCTTTTTTTAAAGGTATTTTGTGTGTTGACAGCTTTGACATTGTGGGTGATGGGGTTAAAGATTTACTTGTTGGAAGAGATGATGGAATGGTGGAAGTATATAGTTTTGATAATGCCAATGAGCCTGTTCTACGATTTGATCATGTAAGTTCATTTTTAAGAAGACTATCTATGTTTATCATTCATCAAACAATTATAGAAATGGCTAACAGTTTGTGTTTTATTAAATGATTATGTTAAAGTCTTGTGTTTGGCTTAAAATATTGCTGCTTTGATATTATCAAAATCTTGTCTAGACTGCTCTTATGTTTGAATAATAGATATTGCCCTCAAGCTGAACAATGAATTACTTTTTCATTTGATTTCTAAATATTCTATATCTAAAGTATTAAATATTTTACCTTAGTTTCTTTCATGCATAATGTATTATAGGAGTAACATTTATATGTTTGGGTAACATAAATGAGATTGTGTTGTTTTAAAGTAATAAGGTTTGGAGAAAAAACTTTATATTGTTCAGATGATATAAAAAATATCCTTAAACAGAGAGGGCAATTTCACTTTTAGTCACCCAAGACCCACTGTATAAGAAGAAATACTAGATAAGAGTAATTTTTAGCTTACAAATTTTAAGCATAATTAGGCTTCTTTATCCCAAGGTATGGAGTCACATGGAGATGCATTCTTGCATAAACTGAATCTTTCATTGTTCATAAAGTGGTATTCTTCTGTCTGTTCTCCTGTCCAGGATTTCCCTCTTCTGCCTCACGTGTGATGTGTTGTTTAAGAACAACAAAAAGCCACAACTCAGTATCAACTTTTCTTTCTTTGTCTAGTTTCTCTAATTGTGATAGAAGTTCTCCCAGTACCTCCTTTCATTGCTTGTCAGTAAATATAGATGTTTTGGTGCACAGATAAAGTATAGTATTATATAGATAACATGGGGATAAAAACATTATACAACATATTTTCTAGATATATTTCATATTCATCTTACTTTGGTATAAAAAGTCACCTTGATAATGATGCAAATAATAGTTTAGGCTTAAAAGTACATAATAATCCTGTGTTGGGGATCTCTTGGTTTTCTCATTAACCCCTGGGAAACTTTCCTATTTAGACCCCAAGTCTCCTCTTTGACTTCTTTTCCAAATGCCAGTAATGACATAGCATGTGTCCCCTCTGCCAGGTGTGGCACTAAAAGACAAGAATGTCTTTCAAGTCTTTCTTCTGTTTGATGATAGAGGTACTGCTTTCACATTATGTTAAGGCTGCAAATTTGTTGTCTCATCTTCATTCATGATGTCACTCACTTTGTTGTCTTTCTAATCAGAAGTCCTCTTTTCTGACACAGTCTGGATTGACAGTTGGTTAATCAAAAAAGTTAAGGAGCAGATCATAAAAAGATAATATACGCATACCTTAAACACTGCATTTAAAAATATATTTTTTAATTAATTTATTTTTGGCTGCACTGGGTCTTCGTCGCCATATGCAGGCTTTCTCCAGTTGCAGTGAGTAGGGCTGCTCTCTAGTTGGGGCGCGTGGGCTTCTCCCTGTGGTGGCTTCCCTGGTTGCAAAGCATGGGCTCTAAGTGTGTAGGCTTCAGTAGTTGTGGCGTGTGGGCTCGGGGATTGTGGCTCAAGGGCTTAGTTGCGCCACACCATGTGGAGTCCTCCTGGGGCAGGGATCGAACCTGTGTCCCCTGCATTGGCAGGTAGACTCACAGCCACCGGACCACCTGGGGAATCCTAAACATCACATTTTAACTTAAACTTATAAATATATATTTACTCACCAATATTTTGCACCGTGACCATGGTCTTTTTTTGTGAATTCCCCTAATTAGCATTCTGTGTTGTTACTTAGATAAGCCATGTCTATACTATGTTGCCTAGGATCTCTTGTTTTATGATGTGTGACTGGTTTTACAAAATATAAGTTGAATTAACTAATTCTGCAACTCTAGTACTTTTATAAAAAGATGCTTGAAGTACATAAAGTAAATGAATTTCATTAAAATGTTGTATTGGCAAAAAAATGTAGAAATTACAGTTTTTTTTTTAATTTTTTAACTTTTACTGAGTACATTAGGTTAAATAAGGTACTTCTAAGTGAGGAGAGAGTAAGTTATAATTACTAGTCACTTGAGGGGGTTTCCCTGTTGATCCAATGGTTAAGAACCCGCCTGCTAATGCAGGGGACATGTGTTCAATCCCTGCTCCCGGAAGATGTCACATGCCTTGGAGCAGCTAAGCCCATGAGCCGCAGCAGCTGAAGCCCATGTACCTCCAGCCTGTGCTCCACAACAAGGGGAGCCACCGCAGGGAGAAGCCCCCGCACGCCTGCAAAGGGTGGCCCCCACTCTCCGCAATTAGAGACAGCCCACAAACAGCAATAAAGACCCAGCGCAACCAAAAATAAATAGATAAAAGAAGAGAAGAAAGGGAGGGAGGGAGGGTGGGAGGCAGAGAAGAAAGGAAGATGGCTAAAAACAGTAACATAATGAAATAATAAGAACATAGTTCTTATAATATTGGTGATAAGAGAATTTCCTGAACAAGATTAAAAAAAACTTCAGAAGTCAGAAAGCAAAGACTAAAAGTTAAGTAATTTAAATATAGTAGTGATTAAAATCTGAAAGTTAAAAAATGTACACAGGAATGGATGCAGTTTTGTTTTTTTCAGAATTAACTTCAGCAGGAACATGAACAAACAAGTTCAAAGAATTCTAGTGTATATTAGGTACACTGGGACGCTCATTAAAAATCCACTTATACCAAAGACTTCCCTGGCAGTCCAGTAGTTAGGACTCTATGCTTCTGTTGTAGGGGGCATGGGTTCAATCTCTGGTAGGGGAACTAAGGTCCTGCAAGCCATGCAGCATGGCCAAAGGAAAAAAATGCACTTATGAACCTAACTTTATGCAAATATTTAATCAAACCTCTGTTACTTGAATCCCTCAGGTAGTTAGCTCAGGAACAGCTAAGATAGTCTGATTTGCGGAATAGCTCAGTGGTTTGCCTTCTACATTTTTGTTGCTAGTGTCCATTCCCTCTACCTTCTCCTTTAGAACAATGGTTTTGGGCTTTGCCTAGTAAGAGTTACCTAGCAGAGCTGCTGGTCAAACCCATTAGAGGGTTGCCAGCCCATTTTTTTTCTTAATGAAAGAGACTAGATTAGAATATATCAGAGTACAATACAGAGTACAATACTTAAGCCTTGTAAGTTATTTCTGTTGTTGTGCAGTATAAAACTTATTGATTACTTTTCAAATAACTTGGAAGCCACTGACCTAGAGTGTTTGTTAAAAACATAGATTCCTGGTTGACTCATCCAAGTAATTATTGTCAGACAAGTTTGGGAAGTATTGCTTTAAAGAGATATAAACTCCTGAAAAACATGGTTTCTCTCCATAATAGCAAATTCCCTAAAGGTCCCATGTTAGCTATCATTTTCTTTATTCTAAAAAGCTACTTGGAGAAAACACATGAGAGGTGGTCTGTAGAATTCAGATAATAAACTAAATGTGTTAAGAGTTTTGCTTCTGTAATGTGTTTTAAAAAAGAACTTCCTCTTATAAATATATGATCTTTGCTTATTGATGACACACACAGGAGTGGGGTGGCACACACAGGAGTCATTCTTAGTCTCCTTTCCTCATATTAGAAACACTGGAGTTTCTGGCCACCTTTCCAATCTCAGTGTCTTAATAAGTATTCAGTAAAATTATATTGAATGTTGGGAGATAGGAAAATAAGTTTTGTAGCTTATTTAACTTTGTGAAATTTTATTGATGACGTGCTTGATCTTAAATTCATTGTAGACGTTGTCTGAGAGTGTCACATCAATCCAGGGTGGTTGTGTAGGGAAAGATGGCTATGACGAAATCGTGGTATCCACATACTCAGGTAAAGCAAATGGAAATGGTAATAGCTCATTGAAAGAATCAATAAAAAAAAATATAAATTTGATAAATTGCTTTTGAAAAAAACATAAATTTGATAAATTTCTTTTGATTATTTTTTTAAAAGTTTTTTAGTAAGTAACTCTTACCTCTAGCATTAAAAGTTTTATTGGTTAAAAATAAGAAAGAAAGGAGTATTATTGATTTATAAAATAATTTCTTTATTAATGCTTTTTAAAAGTGTTGAGTATATCTCTAGTATCTTTGAAAATTGAATGATATCCTTTGACTTAAAAATTATTATTTACTGAAATTTAGTTTGTTTTGTTACTATGTACATTTCTTATAAAACTTACTGTCTTCTGAGTTGGTCATTTTTGTATTTTCACAATAGTTATATGAGATTTTAACTTTCCATGAAAGTAATTTTTGAAAGGCAACTCATACTCATCAGCTCCTTTTTGCATCTGCTAGACTATGTTGACTTATATCATCCTTGAAAACTAAAGTTATAAATTAAGAAGTAAAGGATTTCTTTAATCGCAGTATTGCAGCATTTCAAGCAAAGCAAAAATGGTATCTGAAATAATTTCTTTATACTTTGAATATCTTCCAGCTTGATTTCTTTTGTATTTTGTTTTGTTTTGTGTATGCTTTTTCGAAAAAGAATAAGTCCAAAACTAAATGAGGTTGATGTTGGTGGACAAAGGGGCATGTATTTTGGGTTTAACACCGGCAGCACTTAATGGTACATGATTTAATTCATCTCTGCAGGCTGGGTTACAGGTCTGACAACACAGCCCGTTCATAAGGAAAGTGGACCAGGAGAAGAATTAAAAATTAATCAGGAGATGCAGAATAAAATTTCTTCTTTACGGTAATTTTGGATTTTGGTTTGCCTTTTTTTTTTCATTTCATGAAGTATGTGATTATTGTTTTTTTCTTACTTATTGGTACCATATATTTTACTGGAAGAAATTATATAATTAATTAGTTTATCACCTTTTTAAGTGAAAGTTTATCAGTTTGAGAACATTAGCAGTAAGTGCTGACTAATATTTGGAGTTAGAAATACACTTTTTATGTGTTTTTTTCTATGTTGATTTTTTCTTAGATTCTTGATCTTAGAGAAAACAAAACAAAATACAATCTAGATTCTTAGATCAAGAATCTAAGAAAAATCTAAGAATATGTTTTTGCATTTGTCTACTATAGAGTGTTTTTTTTATAGACATTAGAAAGTAGCCAATATAGATGGATCTATTCCTCATTAATTCTAATATTCACTGCTATTGTGGACCTTTCTAAATCTATAGCTTTGGCTTATAAGTTTTCTTGCTGGAAATGAGTAATGTTGACTCCTTTAGACATAAGGATTGCTTTCACGGCCTGTTCAGTTTGACAAGTCCTATGAAAAGGGGCTCAAAGAAAATTGCTTCATTCAGTGAAGAAGTAGGAGTTGCTGAAACTTTTAATGATTATTCTCCTTACTTCAACCCTTGCCAACTTCTTGAGGGAGTGAACGCCAATCTTTTTTTGGTGGTAGTTGCTACAGAAGTTTTTGAGGCAACAAAATGCCACAAGTACTAGTTCACTAAAGCTACACCACCAGTTCACCACAAACCTGTTCACCAGAGTCACTAGGAGAGAAAGCTCTAATGTTCTGCAGTAAGGATACCAAGTAGAGTTAATGAATTGCTATCTTATGCCCTCAGTACTATACCTTATATTTATAACAGAGTCAACCCCTTCCTGATTTCACTGGAATGTATGCTTATGAGAAGGTTATGTCTGTTTTGTTCATAGAGTCACTCAGTAAATATCTCTTCCAAGATCCTTCCCAGACTTTCCCCCTAAACTTGGGGTAGCTAAACCTCATGTTGTTCTCTCCCAGTTACTATTTGCTTCGTTTGCATTTGGCCTTTCCGTTTAACTGGAGCAACTCAAAGCAGTCACAGTTCAGTCTCCAACACTTGTAGAACTTCAGCTGGCTCATGATTATCATTGATACTCTGCAGTCTATGTTGTCTGTCTACTCTAATGTTTTTCTGAAAGGTACATGTTTATTGATTTCACACATTTTGTTTCTTCTCATTAAATCTAAGATATTCTACCCCTGAACAATCAGTTTGTCTTCTGATTAGTACTACATGTAACTGAAACCAGACTCATGTGTATTTACAGCTTGCCTTGATTCTTACAACTCTTTATTAATATTGCTGGTATGGGGCTGAGAAGATATTTTAGTTTTTAGATTATAGATAAATAATATGGAACCAGTTGGTCAGTGATAGGCAAAAATTTTGTTTCTATTTGTGTTATAGTTCAAATGCAACCAATTAAAAAATCCATTCTGCAGAAGTAAATGTCTGTCAAATTTTTGTGAACATTCTGAAGACCTCAAATAGTATATAGGTGACAAAGTTCTATATTTTCCTCTAGGACTGAATTGGAACAACTGCAGTATAAAGTGCTACAGGAGAGAGAGAAATATCAACAGTCTTCTCAGTCAAGCGAAGCAAAATCAGCAGTACCTTCATTTAGTGTAAATGACAAGTTTACATTAAATAAAGATGATGCCAGCTACAGCCTTATCTTAGAGGTGCAGACAGCGATAGATAATGTCTTAATACAGGTAAGTAAAATGCATAATTACTTTGTTTTATGACTGGATCTATTTTAGTGTCCACTAATTATTTTGGACACTTTTAGTTTTAGACAGTGATTTTAAACATTTATCTTAATCTTCCATTAGATAATCAGTTTTCTTATAGATTATTTAAATTATATCTTTACTTTCACCCTATACATATTAAACAAAAGGCCAGTGAACTTAAGTTTCAGAAAGATTCAGGAAGGACATTTAGGATTTTTTTCTTTGGATAGCCTTTAGGAAAATTTTAACAAAGATGTGATTTGTAAAACTTCAGTATTTAATATCCTGAATAGGATCTTTAAGTTCCAAATACTAAAATAAGAGTTTACAGTACAGACTGCTCATTAACTTTCAGTTTCCAGATGGATCAATAGGCAAAGCAGATGATTTCGAAGGGTGAAACCTAGAGATAATAATCTATAGCACCATTTTTCAATATATTTAATTATTCTTTTCTTAAACTAGAAGATAGAGAGTGGAAAGGGATGATAGTAGGATGAAGGGAAAATAAGAGTAAAGAGGAAGAAGAAGACAAAGTTTGAAAAGATATGGGGTAGAGGGAGGATTATTAATTAAAACTTATAGGCAGAAATTTCTCTTAAGTAATGTTAGCTCAGGGACTGCTACACTGAGCAACTCTAGGTGCCTCATTTATACAGAGCACAGTGCAGACTCATTGTCCTGGAAGCTACCTCTCCAGAGTAGATTAAAAATCACCTTCTTTCTGTGTTACAGGTGAAATAAAAAATTATAAAAATGGACTGGTATAAATAAGCATTGGCTTCCCAGGTGGCACTAGTGGTAAAGAACCCGCCTGCCGGTGCAAGAGATATAAGAGACTCGGGTTCAATCCCTGGGTCGGGAAGATCCTCTGTAGAAGGGCATGGCAACCCACTCCAGGATTCTTGCCTGGAGAATCCCAGGGACAGAGGAGCCTGGCGGGATACAGTCCATGGGGTCGCAAAGAGTCAGACATGACTGAAGCGACTTATCATGCAAGCATGCATAATAAACATGACCATATGTAGCCCATGGTAGCATTTTTAGCACTGACAGAAAGGTCTAAGAAGACTATACTTGAAAAAGAGCAGTGAGAGATTAAATTCTGTAATCTCTGATTAGTCCAAATTAAAAAAATAAGTCATAATATGACCTTTATTCATATTATATTTATTTTCTAGAAGTACATATTATCAAATATAAGTTAAGAGAGTTCATACTTTCATATTTAGAGATTAACATAAACTAGAACCAAAGAGAACTGTAAGAGAAAATATGCATTGGAAAATTTCTAGTTTTCTGCCTGAACCTTTCTTTTTCTTTTAATATTGATTGTAGAGTGACGTTCCAATAGATTTACTTGATGTGGATAAAAATTCTGCTGTTGTCAGCTTTAGCAGCTGTGATTCTGAGGTGAGTAAAAAATATAAAGAATTCTTTAGATGCTTTCATTTTCATTATGCCATTTTGCATAAAACCTGTAAATGCTATTAGGGTCAATGTTCCTTCAATATTTCCTTCCATAACCTTTCCCTCAAAATCTGTTTGTATTCTCTTTCTCTGTATTCAGATAATCCAGAAACTGGAGTGTTCTTTTAAATTCTTTCCTTTTTCTGATCTGTTTAATCCAAGTATAGTGGATCCCTCCCTCTTTTCTGCTGGAGATAGTGTGCATTCTAAAAGCCCCAGTGGATGCCTGAAATTACAAATATATGGAACCCTTGAATGCTGCCACTGCTGCTGCTGCTGCTAAGTCGCTTCAGTCGTGTCCGACTCTGTGCGACCCCACAGATGGCAGCCTACCAGGCTCCTCTGTCCCTGGGATTCTCCAGGCAAGAATACTGGAGTGGGGTGCCATTGCCTTCTCCGACCCTTGAATAATACTGTGTTTCTTTCAGTATCACTACTTTTGTACTTTGGAGCTATTAAGTAAAACATGGGTTACATGAACACAACATGTCATCTGATAACAGAGATGGTTACTAAGTGACTAAGGGGCAGGTAGCATATACAACATGAATATGCTGGATAAAGGACTGATTCATGTCCCAGATGAGATGGAGTGGGATATTACAAGTTCTCATCACACTACTCAGAATGGTGTGTGATTCTGTAAGCAAAACTTATGAGTTGCTTATTTCTGGCATTTTCTGTTTAATATCTTCAGACTGCAGTTGACCATGGGTAGCTGAAGCCCCAAAAAGCAAAACCACAGATAAGGGGGAGACTACTGTAGTCACTGATTTCCGTCAGTTCCCCCTCCTGCTCTTCGCTGTCTGCTTTGCTCCATTTCCCCTTCTGTTAACCTTCCAGCTCTCACCACGCTTGCTTGAACTACTCATCTCCAGTTTCTCTGCCTTTAGTACTGCCTCTCAATCACAGGAGGTGCTGTGCACTGCCATCTGAAAGGCCTTCCTAAAGCACAAACATCACTGTGTCATTTCTTTTCTCAAAACCTTTTAAAACCTTTCCTGAGCTGCATGTAAGTCTAGATCTCTCACTGCAGCATAAAAAACTTTCCATAATTCAGCTCTTGATTACAACTCCAACTTAATCTCTCACCAGCTGCTACCTTCCCTCCCATGCACATGATTTCTGCCAAACTGAAGTTCCTAAAATTTCTTCAAAATGCTATATAGTTTCACACATTCCTATAGTTAAACACGATCTGTTCCATCTGCCTGCCTTTCTGCACTTTTTCTTGCTGACTCTTGCTTACCCTTCATTCTGCAGACATTTATTGAACACTGACTCTGTGCAGAGTGCCTGGGATGAGCCCATATCCAAGCTTTTGGATGCATTTGCTGCATCATTCCCTCTGTGTGGTACTAGCCAACTAGCCATCTCTGTGCTAGGTGTAGCTCCTGAGGAGTTAGGGTACAGAGAAGGTCTGGAGAAGGCAAGCCAGAGAAGAAAGTGAGACTGGAACTGGCATTAAAAAGAGAAGGGTAAAAAGAATAAAGAACAAAGTTGATAGTTATATTAGGGAATAATTTTCAAAATAATGTCAGAGTAAAACTTTTTTTTGACAAGAGATTTAATAGCAGTTGTCTTGTTATCATATATGCTTTGCCATCCCTGTTTGAGAATAAAATACAAAAGATTAAGACCTACGTTTTTATGATCATTTAAAAAATCAAGTTAGTATGAGCTTCAGATCTTTAATTCCTAAGTTACAGTGAAAGATTAGCCTGTTTATATCAATGCAGGATTCTTTGAGTATTTTATATTAATTTAAAACCTGTTTTCTAGAATGGTGACTTAAAAAACAAATCTTATAGAGATTTCCAACATGTATAAAAGGAGAAAGAATAGCACAACCTCCATGAACTCATTGCTAACTTTAACTTATGGCCAGTCTTGTTTTGTGCTCTTTACCCTCTCTCTCCCCTTCCCAAACCTAACTCTAGACATTTTATCTCTTTTAATTAGTCATTTTATCTGTAAACACTGAAATATGTAACATTTGTTTTTAATTACACAAGAGTATATTTATTTTTAAGTTGACTTATCCTCTGTGCTTGCTGAGTTTAAAACATTTGAGTTTTCTTTTAATATTAGCATTCTTTTTATTTCTTCAGGTATTTATTAAAAATAGGGAAATAGTACATGAAAATTGCATACCAAATAGTTCATGTTGTTTTGTCTGATTTTGCAATTCATGCACCCAGATATACTTTTTTTTGTTTGTTTTTAGTAGTTTATTATTCTATTTCAAGAAGTTATATTACATGGGGTAACCTCTCCAATTTTATTCAACAAACATATATTGAATGCCTATGGTCTACTTGACACTGTGCTATTTGCTGGAAATACATAGATGAGATATTTCTAAGTTGTCTGTAAGTATGTGTGAAAATCAAATATGTTCAACACTGAACATTTATGTTTTTTGCCTTTATAGCATAAACATTAGGAATTTGCATTATCAGTTAAGTTTTTGGAAGGACAATTAATATTTTAAAATGCTGTGGGAGAGACTCAAGATGGAGAGAGCACTGAGCTATAGATTTGAGTTTGAAGTCCAGTTATTACTCGCTGGCTTCAGGAAAGTTACCTAACCCTTCATGCCCGGTTTTCTTCATCTGTTAAAACTTTGCACACAGGGTTGTTGATAGGAATAAGCGTAAAACTCACAGCACAGTGCCACCCAAATGATAGGTGCTCAGTAACATGGTAACAGTCATTGTTGTTGATGCTGTTGTTATTCTCAGAGGCATGGATTCATTCTTCTCCTCACCTTTTGAATTATTCCTAGTCAAATGACAATTTTCTCCTCGCCACTTACCGGTGCCAGGCAAACACCACAAGGCTAGAGCTCAAGGTAAAAATGTTTGAAATTCTCTTTACTTGAAAGTTCGAACTCTCTTTTCCCTTGGTAAATCTTGCAGCATGTGACATGTCTTTGCTTGAATTCCCCCTGAAACAAGCACTCTGAATAACGTCTTTGAATGACCTGTTCTGGAGAAACTGCAGCTGCTGTGCTCTGCTCTGCTGTGCTTATTTGCTCAGATGTACCCAGCTCCTTGCAACCCCATGATCGCCCGCCACGCTCCTCTGAGCATGGAACTCTCCAGGCAAGAATCTCGGAGTGGGTTGCCATTCCCTTCTCCAGGGGAATCTTTCCAACCCAGGGACTGAATCCAGGTCTCCTGCATTGCAGGTGGATTCTTTACCTATTTGATTTTAATTCAGCCCAAACCACTGTCTCGTCTATTAACACTCAACTAATCACATTCAATAAAATTTTTACCAATCCTAAATTTCCTCTAGTTGGAAATATTTTTTCTGATTTTCTATTATGGAAAGTTTCACACATACATAAGAGTAATGATTCCTGCTTAAGCAATGATCAGTTCATAACAATCTTATTTATGCTGTCACTATCTGTTCCAAATTATTTTGAAGCAGATACAGGATGTAATTTTTTGGTAAGTATTTCAGTATATAGGTATGAAAGATAAGAACTCTTTTTAAACATAATCACAACAGTGTTATCACACCAAAGAAAAATTAATAATTCCTTAGTATCATCAAATGTTAAGTGTAGTGGTTTTTGCTTTTAATTTAACGTTTGATTCAGTCATAGTCCAAATAAGGTAAGTTGGTTACTGAAATATCTGAGCATTTGCCCTGTATTTTCCTATTTGGATTTTTCTGGTTGCATTCTAGTGATGGCATTACTATCTATCTATTCCAGGTAAAATCTTTGAAGTTTCCTTTTGCAATGTACTAGGATAATCACTTTTATAATTAAATACTGTTTGTAGCACACAAATATATTTTATTTATTTAATTTTTAGTGTGAGATTAAAAAAAAATTTTTGGTACATTTGTGATCCAAAAATTAAGGACTATATAACTTTTTCCTGGTATTGCTGATGTTCTGAGACTCAAAATAAGATTTTCTTCAAGAGAGATGCTAGTACACAATAACTCTTTCACATCTGGTTAAGGAACTTCCAGTTTCTGCTTGTCTAACAGATTGACACAAATTTAGAGAAAGCAGTATCATTAGTGACAGGATGAGGAAAAGGATACTGTCAGTCATAGCTGAGAGAAATAATTGTTATAGCCACTTTGGTAAAACAGGCTATAGTCCTACTTGTTGGAATCTATTTCATAGCAATAAAGTCATAGTATTGTATCCACAGATATGTGTATAATTAACTGAAGCATTGCTTGTAGAAGCAGAAAGGTGGAACCAAAGTGAACACTCAGTATTTAATGTTTGAATAAGTAGCTGTTTATCCATTCCATAGAATATTGCACAGCTGCAATAAAGAATGAGTTGATCTATTCCTTTTGTGAGTGATAGTTGCTCAGTCATGCCTGACTTTGCAACCCCATGGACTGTAGCCTGCCAGGCTCCTCTGTTCATGGAATTCTCCAGACAAGATTACTGGAGTGGGTTGCCATTTCCTTCTCCAATTCCTTTTAACATAGAGCAAATTCCATGAAAAACACAAAATACAGATAGAAGTTCTCTCTATATATATATACATATTATCTAAATATGAAGAAATATATAAAAAGAAACATAGCTGTCTGATATGGTAGGTCATACAACAGGGGGAAGGTTTGGGTGGGATGGGAGAGGTAGGGAGTATTAGGAGAGGCAGAGACAATGGAAGATGTAGTTATTAGAAATAAAAAAGATGTCTATGATATAAATAGAATTTATTCATGTGAAATTATGCATTTATTTTTGTACATCTTCATAGATATATGAAAAGTTGACTATCAAAATAGCAATAATGATCATCTCTAGGTGGTAGGATTTCAGATGACTCATATGTTAATCCTAATTTTTCTTCATTGTTTGGATTTTTAAAATAATGAATATGAAGTATATAATCAGAGAAAACATGACTTTTTAAAAATATTATGAACAATTGTGTTCTTTTTTAAAAATTATACTCTGTTTATAGTTATTATAAAATATTGGCTATATTCCCTGTGTTATACTAATTACAACATTCAGAAAACTAAGATCATGGCATGCGGTTCTGTCACTTCATGGCAAATAGATGGGGAAACAGTGGAAACAGTGGCTGACTTTATTTTTGGGGGCTCCAAAATCACTGTAGATGGTGAGTGCGGCCATGAAATTAAAAGGCACTTACTCCTTGGAAGGAAAGTTATGACCAACCTAGACAGCATATTAAAAAGCAGAGACGTTACTTTGCCAACAAAGGTCCGTCTAGTCAAGACTGTGGTTTCTCTATTAGTCATGTGTGGATGTGAGAGTTGGACTATAAAGAAAGCTGAGCACAGAAGAATTGATGCTTTTGAACTGTGGTGTTGAAGGAGACTCTTGAGAGTCCCTTGGACTGCAAGGAGATCCAACCAGTCCATCCTAAAGGAGATCAGTCCTGGGTGTTCACTGGAAGGATTGATGTTGAAGTTGAAATTCCAATACTTTGGCCACCTGATGCAAAGAGCTGACTCATTGGAAAAGACCCTGATGCTGGGAAAGATTGAGGGCAGGAGGAGAAGGGGACGACAAAGGATGAGTTGGTTGGATGGCATCACCAACTCAGTGGACATGAGTTTGGGTAAACTCCGGGAGTTGGTGATGGACAGGGAAGCCTGGCGTGCTGCGGTTCACGGGGTTGCAAAGAGTCAGACACGACTGAGCCACTGAACTGAACTGAATTGAACTGATACTAATTATGAATTTATTGTGGAAAAATTTATGTGCCAGTGTAAGCTTACCCCTTAAAAAGAAGCTCTAAAGATATAGCTTTATCGGATGGGTTTTTTATTTTCCTCCTGTATTTTTCTTATTTAGCCTTTCCTTATGTTTTCTCTCTTTGCATTCAGAGAAATATTTTCAGTGTAACATTTGCAAAAAATTCTTGTTTTAAACTTTTGTTTATGTTTTCCATTTAGGTAAAACATTGATTATTTTTTCCCCCTCACACGCCAGGGAAAGCATGAGTTGATATGTCAATTTGATTAGAGAAGCTGCCTTTGTAATATAACAGGTTCTGCAGTCCGTTTCATGACTGGAGCAGGGAGGAGCTGAAAGGGGGGGCAGGAGAGAGAAGCTGGACTGCTTTCTAATTCCTCTAAAATTAGGTCTTCACAGTTATATGAATTAGAGTTTTCTATAAGTGTTTTAAATTTTCAGGATATCCAACTAAAAAGGTACAAAGAATTTCCTAATCCAAATATGTCATAATTAGGTTATGAGTATGCTTCTTTGTTTTCATAGAAAGTCAAGAATTAAGTTATTGGAAACTTTTTTTTTTTTTCTGGCAGTAGATTTTTTTAAAAAAATTTTGGCTGCACAGGCTCCTTATTGCAGCTTGGTTTCTCTAGTTGCAGAGTGAGGATTTCTCTTGTTGTGGCACACAGGCTCTAGAGAGCTTGGACTCAGTAGCTGCAGCTCACAGGCTTAGGTCCTCTGTGGCAGGTGGTAGCTTAGTTCCCTGACTAGGGATTGAACCCGTATCTCCTTCATTGGAAGGCAGCTTCTTAACCACTGGACCACCAGGGAAGGTCCCTTTCAATAGATTTTTACAAGAATAGCCATACGCTGTAATACCCCCATTTCTAAGAGAATGAAGTGTTAGTCATTGACTCACCCTTTCAACAAAAATGTCTAAATTTTTACCATTTTTTAATGTGAATCTTAGACAGTGTACTATACACCTATGTTTTTAGATGTGATAAGGTGGTGTATGAGAATGTTTATCTTTCAGAATGACAAATCTATAAATACTGTGGTAGGGATGACTTCAGCTCCATTCAGTTCAGTGGCTCAGTCATGTCTGACTCTGTGACCCCATGGACTGCAGCACACCAGGCCTCCCTGTCCATCACCAACTCCCAGAGCTTACTCAAACACATCCATCTAGTCGGTGATGCCATCCAACCATCTCATCCTCTGTTGTCCCCCTCTCCTCCCGCCTTTGGTCTTTCCCAGCATCAGGGTCTTTTCTAAGGAGTCAGCTCTTTGCATCAGGTGGCCAAAGTATTGGAGTTTCAGCTTCAGCGTCAGTCCTTCCAATAAACACCCAGGACTGGTCTCCTTTAGGATGGACTGGTTGGATCTCCTTGCAGTCCAAGGGACTCTCAAGAGTCTTCTCCAACACCACCATTCAAAAGCATCAATTCTTCGGCACTCAGCTTTCTTTATAGACCAACTCTCACATCTCCATACATGACTACTGGAAAAACAACAGCTTTGGCTATATGAACCTTTGTTGGCAAAGTAATGTCTCTGCTTTTTAATACTCTGTCTAGGTTGGCCATAGCTTTTCTTCCAAGGAGCAAGCATACCTCCTTTGAGTGTTTGAGTGTCTCCTGTGGAGGTCCGGGTCAGAGGGATGACTTACAGATGGATTAATTTTGCTTTGGATTGCTAAAATTAAAATTTTCTTTTACTATAGTGGTAAAAAGTTCCTGTTGAATAGAATGTCATTATTTCCATCAGCGTGTTACAGAAGAGATTAAGACCTAAGTACTTGATTACTTGTGTTGAACATTTTAAAGATAGCCATTATGTTTCTAGATTGTTCTTATTTTCTTTCCTCTTTTTGTTGAATCAGATTCGCTCAATTGAAGGCCAGTATGGCACACTTCAAGCATATGTGACTCCAAGAATTCAACCCAAAACATGTCAGGTCCGCCAGTACCATATCAAACCCCTTTCACTCCATCAAAGAACTCACTTTATTGATCATGACAGGTAGGACAAAGGGAGAGTTTATTTTCAGGATATTACATGATGCATATAAACTTTCTTGTTATTTTAGTAGTATAAATTCTGGTAGCAAATTTGTACTTAAAAAAAAAAATTAAATGCTATGTACAGGTTTCCCCCGCTATCTGAAAGTAGGGCATTTTAATGAAACCCTTCATAAGCCAAAATAGCATAAAGCAGAGAAGCCGTTACCTTAGGACAAATCTTGCTAATGGATGCTCCAAATCAATTGCGATAAAGCACAGATGCTCACAGAGTTCAGAGCTGTGCCGCCTGGTGCTCAGAGGCTGAGTGTAGCTCCTGGAGGAGGGGCTTGGTGGGGCCTTTCTTGGTGCTGCTGGGGTGCAGGCTACTTCTTTAACAGCTTGCTGCAGAGCAGACACTGAGGCTATTTTTGCTTTGTACCTTTTTTTGTAAAAGCAAAAATCCTCTTTGGATTTTTTTTTGGTTACTGAAAATAGGTACTCATGTAGGCCTTTCATAAAATCAAAGTGGCAGAATGTGAGCTTTCAAAAAGTGGGGGATACCTATATTAATATTTCTAATAGAGATGAGTCTTTGTCTTTTAGTGGCTGATTTGAGCTGGGCTCTCCTTGGATTATAGTCTTATATATGTTCCTACATGACATTATGGAAATAATTTAACTGTCTGGGTTTTGGTTTTTTTATATCTGAAAATAAAGTTGGTGTGGAGATCTCAAGAGTTTCTTCTATTCTGTATTCTCTTAAAATTCTTTCTGTACCTTTAATTCGATAAACTTGTGTTTTCTTAACTATCCATTTGATTCATTTTACATTTATTTAATTTACTTTACAACCTTTTATGTGTATGTGTGATTTGCAAGATTAATTCCATATCCTTTCAAAATAGAAGGTGTCATTCCTTAACTTTTCTAGTGGCATGCAGGTAGTGTTTCAAACCCACGTCTATCTGTCTTGAAAAAGCCCAGTCCTTTGCTTTCACATTATGCTGATTTTTTTTCCTTAAATGTGTATGTTTGTAGTTTGTATAATAAAAATACTAGATGAACTTATGAAAAATGGAATTGACCTAAGTAAACTGAATTTTTATTTGGAAAGGCATGTTATAATGAAAACAAGCTATTTATGTCATTTAATTGTTAAAGTACAGGTATAGCAATATGTTTATCTGATAGGTAAGATTAACCTGAGAAAAATTAAATGGCTGCTTTTATGTTTGTAACTACTATTGCAAAATTCTGTTTTTTAATGTATTAAGTATATATAATACCTCCATGTATTCCCACACAAATATGTTTACTTCTGTTTAATTGCAGACCCATGAATACGCTGACTTTGACAGGCCAGTTCAGTTTTTCTGAACTTCACTCCTGGGTGGTTTTTTGCATGCCTGAAGTTCCTGAAAAACCTCCAGCAGGAGAATGTGTGACATTTTATTTTCAGAACACCTTCCTGGATACACAACTTGAAAGTACCTACAGGTGAATAAAACTTATTTGTGGTTCACATGTGTTTTTACATAAATGGAACTTCTAAATTTTCATATGTTTTAAGACAGTAATTTGCAAATAATGTAATTTGAAAACTATACTGTTCAAGAGAATCTATTGAAAAGCAAGTGGGATTAATGATTGACTAGCAATAAATATGAAAGATCAATATGTTTCCCATTCTCAACCATAACCAGTTAGAAAATAAATTATTTTTAAAAAATGTTTCAGAGCAACAATAACAAAATATTCATAAAAATCTGTGGGAATGCTCTTTTTTAGAAATATGTAGAACTTCATGAAGAAAATGTTAACATTTTATTGACATAAAAGACCTGATTAAATGGAGTAATATATTCCATGGTTATTAATGTGAAGACATTGTAAACATTCAAGTCCTTCCCAAATTGAACATTTATCCTAATTCCATTTTGAATTACAAGAAGAATGACCATTGAGTTTCTTTATGCAAAAATAAGAAATGGCTCAGAATTTGAAATCTTAGAACATGCAGATTTTTGAAGCTACCACATTATGAGATGAAGGCCATTATCCTCTCATACTCTTCCTCAAACTCACAGTTGCCCTCCTGCCCTCTTCACTGTCCCTCCCTCACATAGGCTTCCCTACTTTCTGTGTCTGGATATAATGGAGGCCAAAGTTTTCTTCAGTGTTCTTTTTCTGAATGTGTTGGGTAAGGCTGGTTTCTCTGTAATCTGATTTGACCTTGTACCCTTAGACTTTTTCTTATTCTCTCCCAGCTGTAGGTTGGTATTGTCTGTTTGATCTTTTGTTTTATTTTAATTTTGTTGTTTGGAACGAAGAGGGCTTCTTATCTTCCCTCTGTCTCTGTCTCTTAAGATTGTTTCCCTGAGCAGTTTACTGAGGTATTATACTTCCTGCTTTCTAGCTGAGATTTTACCATGCTAAGTTTAGCAAACAGCAGTGAACATGTAATTTTACCTTTGAATATAGCCTTTGGGACCAAGAACTCTCCAGAAATCTAATTGGTTTCTTTTTTTTATATATTTATTTCCCCAAATCTTGCTTATATAATTGGTTTTAGCATCAGTTCTGAGGGGCTATTTCACATACCCTCCAGGGGATCTTATCTGTGTCTAAGCCTGAAATCATGGCTTGTGTTTTGGAGTATGACAGCAAACCTCACACTTTAATCATAGTAGACAATTTGACAGCCCCTGGCATGTTATATATTTTTATAGTAGCACATCTTTGCTTTTTATCATTCATCATTCTGTAGCCTTAAATATTCTTAACAGTCAAAACTCTGCTTTTCTTTGAAGGTCCAACTCAGTAGCTACATTTTTGAAGTTTTTCTGGATGCTCTTCTCTGTTCCCATAGCATTTTATTCTTACCTGTCTTAGATTTTTATTGTTACTTGTTTGAAGTATGTAATAATTTTTATGCAAGCTAGTCTCTAAACCAGATTGTAAGCTTCTGGGCAGAGTTTATTTCTTTATTATTTTTGTTCGTATCCTTACGCGTCTAACACGTGGCTTTGAACATAGTGTTGTTTAGTCGCTAAGTCATGTTCAATTCCTTTGCAACCCCATGGACTGCACCTGGTCAGTCTCCTCTGTCCATGGGGATTCTCCAGGCAAGAATACTGGAGTGGGTAGCCGTATCCTCCAGGGAATCTTCCCACCCCAAGGATCTAACCCAGGTCCTCTGCATCACGGGTGAATTCTTTACCACTGAGCTAGCTGGGAAGCCCCTTGGACATAGTGGTACACTCAGTAAGTGTTTTTTGGCTACCTGATTAAGAAATATATATTGAAGAAGTATAGGAGTATACACTTTGGAGACAGACATGCTTAGGTTTGCATC
The DNA here is from genome assembly GCF_963930625.1 of Muntiacus reevesi. Lineage (NCBI taxonomy): Eukaryota > Metazoa > Chordata > Mammalia > Artiodactyla > Cervidae > Muntiacus > Muntiacus reevesi. The sequence goes on from NC_089264.1 coordinate 3,963,727, forward strand.
TAGTCTGTGACTCACCAGCTATTTGACCTCAGCTAGGTTACTTTCTGAGTTTCAGTTTCTTTTCTGAGGAATGGAAATAATAGCACTTACTTCACTGAATTGTAACGCTTAAAGGAAGATAAACTGTGTAAGTCGTTCTACAGTACCAGGTACTGTATATGTATTTAATGTGAAATTTCATTAAAGTTGAAGACTAGTGGGAAAAATCTCATGATATCTAAAATGTAATTGGGATCAAAATAAGTGTGTATTATTAATCTTTCTAGAAAAAAAGAACTAGCATTTGTCTACAGCTAGCCAGGGGCGACGGAGCCTGGTGGGCTGCCACCTATGGGGTTGCACAGTCAGAGACGACTAAAGTGACTTAGCAGCAGCAGCAGTCAGTATAAAAAGGCCACATTGAATATGTAAAGATAGTATATATTAATTAGGTCATCATAAAAAGGAACCAAATGTAAGCAGGCTTACCCAAACAAAAGGAATTTATCAGCTTGTATAACTAAGTAGTCTGCTTCAGACACAACTGGATCAGAAGCTTAACTGATCCCTTTACCCCTCTCCATCCTAAGACTTCATCACTTGTCATTGCTCAACTCTGATTCTGTCTGCTCTTGGTTTTCCTGTGTGGTGCCACGGGGGCCACCAACAACTCCATCCAGCTTTATGTCTTTTCAGCTACCATAACCTTGCTTTTCCACTAGTTCCAATAAAAGCCCCATGATTATCATCATTGTTAAACCATGAACCACTGTGGTCATGAAGCACACGTAAAAGCTTCTTCCTGAAGTCCCAGAAATAGGGTTGAAACTATAAGGACTGAGAAGGAGGGGAGAGGACAAAGGAGTTCCCTAAAGAAAAAGAAGGGTCCTGTGATTATAGATGTTACTCTTGGGTTTGATATTTAAGGATGAAGCATGGGATCATGCTGGTAATCTATGTGTTACATAAGAACTGATATGAAAGTAAGCAATTCTAAATGTATCTTATATATATAAAGTATTAGCTATTGGAAATTTTATTAGTGAAAATGAATTAAAAGGTTTTAAATGAAGACTTAAATTGTCGTATCTTTAGGAGGCATATGTCTAACATCTTTTACTCAGTTTTACAACTATTTTTAGAACTTGAATTACTACAACAGTAATAGGTTACCTGTTTAAATATGCTTTACATTAATAGTGAGATGTGTATATAAAGAAATTTAAAATTAAATGAAGTCTAAACACAAGGTTCTAGTCACAAAATATGTGTTTACGGGACATATTTATTGGATGTACTTCTTTCTAAAACTATTTCTTTAAAAATATTAATTTTATAGAAAAGGCGAAGGAGTTTTTAAATCTGACAACATTTCTACTATATCCATCCTAAAAGATGTGCTCTCTAAAGAAGCTACAAAAAGGAAAATTAACCTCAACATATCTTATGGTAAAAGAAAAGCATAAAAAGAATCATTCTTTCTGTTTTGGGGGGGTTGTTGTTACAATAAGAATGTTCCTGATCAAAGTGACTTATCTAATTGTGCCTGCCTCAACTTCTTCTAGAGATAAATGAAGTATCAGTCAAACACACATTAAAGCTAATCCACCCAAAGCTGGAGTACCAGTTGCTTTTGGCTAAGAAAGTGCAGTTAATTGATGCTTTAAAAGTAAGTATGCCTGCCATGGATTCATGATTATTATTTTATTATGATTGGATTTCTAAAATGGTAAAGAACTGAAATTTTTATACTTTAAGTCCACTTTACACTGGACTGAATTTTGAAATTAAGGTGCTTTTATTTTTAATTTTAAATAAGGAATTGCAGGTTCATGAGGGAAACACAAACTTTCTGATACCAGAATATCGCTGCATTCTAGAAGAGGCAGATCACCTCCAGGAAGAATACAAAAAGCAACCTGCACATCTTGAAAGACTCTATGGTTAGTTGAGTATTCCATCATATCTTGTCATATTCTTTTCTATTGGCTGTTTGCAAAGGATCATATGAGGGAAGCTGGCCGAAGGAGACAGGGGAAGAGCACAGCAGTCATGACTGAGACAGGAACAGCAGTGTACTGCAAAGTGTATTTTGTCAAGCTGGTTTTAATGTTTAATATTTTTACTTGAGAATATACAAGTAAACATTAACAAATGAAGTAAATGTAATGCAATTATTTATATATATAAAGAAACCTGGTATGATACTTTATGAAACATAATTTAGGCTATATTTCATACAAATAACATTCAGTTTTCATTGCTATTTTGAAATATCAAAATACAGCATTTAATATTTTTATGCAAAACTGAATAAGGGCTATATATGTGTTGTGTCAGTTTATAGTTTAGAACTCATTTTGCTTTGGTGGAAAGAAGTTGAGTGTTTCACAGTATATTGAAAAAGCAAGAGCAAGAGGGAGATGTGAGGAGGCAGAGAGAGAGGAAGGAAAGTACAGCTTAAGGAAATTTTTTTTTTCAATCTTTACATAAGACCTGATATGCACAGTATACCTATTTATTTATGCATCTTTATAATCAGGTGGGATATTTAATCCTTATAACAGCGCTGCAAGATAGATGGTATTGTCTCTGTTTTTTCATGTTTTTTAAAACTGAAATCTGAACTTAAGAATTTGCCATATAAGTAGTTAGTGGCAAAGCCTTCATTAGGACCGCCTTGCCCCAAGATGCATGCTTTTTGCACTGTGCCAAGTCATCTATGGAGTCACTTGGTATCATCTGTCCATACTGATCCTTAAGATCTTCCTAATAATTTATTTTATGCCCAAAGACTTGCTCACAAGCTATAACAATAATATCTGATATATTAATATTTGCCACATGGCAAGCACATGATCTTTTATCCTCAAAATAACCTAGAAGATGGGTGGTACAGAGCTGCCATCTCTTATCACCAATTTTGCAGTTCAGAAAGCTTTAAAATCAAAAGCATGTAACGAGTTGTTAGGAGAGTTATTAGCCAAATGATTTATATTTTGAAATTTGCCATAAAATCCCCCCCCAAATAAATATTTTTTAATGCACCAATCCTTTTAGGTGTGTATGTTAATACAAATTACAGGTGTTAAGAAATTCTCAAGCAATCACTTTCATTAAATAATGTGTGGTTAATCAATTCAATCAATGACAGAAAATTATTCTTTTTTCTTTGTAGGCATGATCACTGATCTTTTCATAGATAAGTTCAAGTTTAAAGGCACTAATGTAAAAACCAAAGTGCCTCTTTTACTGGAAATTCTGGACAGTTATGACCAAAATGTACTGATTGCTTTCTTTGATGCTGCATGAAATATAAACAAGGTAAAGTTCCAAAGAATTTGTCTGTTTAAATGAAAATTGTTAAAATAGAATTACCGGCTAACTGTACGTACTTTTATTTCAAGTGCTTTTTAATACCATCTAAATATAAATGAAGTATAACTTGTTTTTTGTAGTGCTTTTTTTTTGACAAATGTAATTTTTTTAAAGAGAATTTTTATTTTTTTTTTAAATGGAATGATTATAACAGATTTTAATGAATTTTTTTTCAAGTGGCTCTTTTAACTTTCAAATCAAAAAATATTGTTTGGAAAATAGACACATTTAAATTTTTAACAAGCTAACACATATGTATAAACTGCTTTACAGTTTTCAAAATGTATATACATATGTGACCTCAATTGATCTTCACAGTATGTTGGTTATTTTGTCAAATCATATAAGAAAACTGATTCTCAGTGAGACTGTGTTTAAGAGGACATGCTGTTATTTCATAAATGTGGGACCCAAGTTCTGGTGCCTCAATTATGTTTTGGTTACTATGTCTGTTGTCAACTAGGTGATATAACCTATAAATTTTTTTTCTAGGAATTGAGATTGATTTACAACTGATTTTGCTGTTGCTTAGTAATGTTTTGTGACTCGTATTCAGTTTGTTAAATACTTGGGTTGGCTCATTGCTTTAAATTGTGGCCAGGGAAATCAGACCTTGCACAGACTGGGGGGATTTTAATTTGATGTGCTGTAACCAGTAGGGCTATACAAATGTACTACATATGAATAGTACAGAAATAGTGATGGCTTCTTAGATTTTCCTGCACTAATAAATACTAATTTCCTTTTTTATCATATATAGAGGGAAATATAACTTGAGGACTATGGAAGTCATCAATCTTAATTCCTATTGATTCATATTCAGGTGAATATTATAGTTAAGATTGTGCTATTTTAAAGTGGCATAAGGATTATAATAGAAAATAAACTATTCTGTGTTTTCAAGAAGGGCACACTTATGAATTTGTTGGAAAACAACAATGCTCCTCAATTATATACCATTATATTTATTAGTTATGTGTAAGCCTTGTATATTAAATGTGAAAATTTGTTAAAGGCACATATTTCTATCAGTTTTATTTTAATAAGGCCATATTGTTTTTCTATATTTAAACAACCTTCATTTCTAAATGGAACACAATTATATCTAGGTCACTGGACTTTCACTCTGTGCTTTTTTTGTTGACTGCCATACCTTGGGGGGAAAAAAAAGAAATAAAAATTAATGGCTGTCTAGTTGAATTTCTTGTTTATTAGTTTGTCACGTATATCAACAGTAATTCAAGGTGGCAGTTTAATTGAATCTTCATGAAGAAAAATAAAAAGGATAAGACTGTGAAGAAGCACGAAAATGGTAAGATAACACTATAGTCATCCACTTGAGTGTGAATTACATAAGCAGCGTGTGAAATGATTTATGCATGTTATTTAATACTAATGATAAGTTTTAACATGTAGATATTATCACCCCAGTTAACAGATAGGAAAACTGAGAATCAGAACATTGAGTAACTTGAACAAGACCACCAGGCCAGTATGGCCGGATCCGATTTTATACCTTGAGAAATTAGTCAAGCTAACTGGAGGTCCTAAGGCTAAAGGCCGGGTGGTGGTGGTGTGGTCTTTAAAGTCATGTTTGACTCTGCGACCCCATGGACTAACCCGTCAGGCTCCATGCAAGGCCCACTAATAATCGCTAAACGTACCCCACTTTGTACTAGCGGCAGCCCCCACCCTAAGACAGGAACCACTTAGCTCCGGTATTTAAAGCCACCATAAGCATAGGCCCCGCCTCTCCGCCCTGCGCAGGCGTCCTTCCTTCTGCCGCCGTTCGCTGTTTCTTCGCCCCGCTCCGCCCCTGCTCGGCTGCCTTCGCAGCCGCCTTCATTCGCCTGCGACCGCGGCGCCCCGAGTGACGTCATAGGGACCGGCACCTTTCATTGGTCCATTTCAATAGTCGCGGGATACTTGAACTGCAGGAACAGCCGCAGCTCCGGCGGGCTGCTCGATTCATTTCGGGGGCGTCCTCGTCCCTCCACGCCCGGCAGTTCCTGCGTCCGCCTTTCTGTCTCCTCGGTCCTACAAGGTCCCGAGCGGACGGGCAGGCTGGCTTGGGCTGCGGCGGGCGGGTACGGCTGGAGTGTTCTTCGGCTGGCCGGCGGGACGCAGTGCACGCTGCTTGGCGCCGGGCTGATCCCGCCTCGCCCCCGGGAGCAGTGATGTTGGGTAACTCCGCGCACGGGCCTGGGGCCCGCGAGGCGGGTTCGGCGCTAACATTGCAGCAGACGGCGTTCCAGGAGGACCAGGAGAACGTCAACCCCGAGAAGGCGGCGCCCGCCCAGCCCCCCCGGACCCGGGCTGGGCTGGCGGTACTGAAGGCGGGGAACTCGCGGGGTCCAGCGCCCCAAAGGCCTAAGACGCGACGGGTAAAGCAATGAGCGATATCCTCAGGAGGGAGGGCCGAGCGGGGTTTTGCACGGGTCTAGTCGGCAGAGGAGTGTGGCGAGAAAGCATTCCCTGGGATTTTCGCGGGAGGCCAGGATCTGGAGTCCTTTGATCCCTGGGTTTCTGTAGTGTAGGACGCCACATTACTCCCATTAGTTACTCTCCCATACTGTCCCTGACAGCGCTATGCGTTCATGCTGCCTCTCACCTCTCCATTGGGAGTATTTTTCCATCGATAATGGGATCAAACCAAGCCCCACAACGTTGCGTGTGGTCTTTGCCCGCCTCCGCGCCTTTCTCCTTTAAACCCCAGGCACTTTTCCGACCTTCTTCATCCTCCCCATATGGGTAAAGAAACTACCTCTACTTTGGGCAAAGATATAAAAAATACTTTGCTTTTGGTCAATTCCGCCATCTTACTGAATTTGCTCTGTTGCTCCACCCTGGGGTGAAAGAGGAAAACCACTTTTGTTTTTTGCCATCTCTGTTAAATTTGGCGTCTTTCGGCCTGCCACTCCAGCCATCTCGTGGCCTAGTTTTCCGTAATTCCATTTGGTGTGACTCTGAAATCTTTGGTGTCACAGGAATGCCTATGACAAATTGAAGCATCTCTTTGTCCAGCTACTCAAATTTCCTTGCCTGAACTTTGCCCCCAAAAGTTTTAATTTTCCTGATAGAGGATTTGGAACTAAACTCAGCAGTATAAGGGGGTGAAAGTAAAATTCCACTTAAGAGGCTCAAAGCAGTTAATTATTTCGTTTTAGGTTGCACCTCTTAAGGATCTTCCTATAAATGATGAGCATGTCACTGTTCCTCCCTGGAAAGCAAACAGTAAACAGCCTGCATTTACCATTCATGTGGATGAAGCAGAAGAGACTCAAAAGAGGCCAACTGAATCTAAAAAATCAGAAAGTGAAGATGTCTTGGCTTTTAATTCAGCTGTTACTTTACCAGGACCAAGAAAGCCACTGGCACCTCTTGATTACCCAATGGATGGTAGTTTTGGTAAGTTTTAAAGAAAACTTGAATAAATGTAATTATTAAATAGGTTGGATTAATATTTTCCTTTTAAGATGTTTTACCTGAGCCTTACTACATTATGAGTTAGGCGTAATGTAACGAGTTTGGAAAGGGTGTGACTTACCCCAGGCATCACAGCTAATCCGTGACCTGGTGACCTCCAAGAAGATTCCAATCCTGCGCTCCTTCTGATACACTGCTAGTCACATCAATTTCGTTAGATCCCAAAGACTTAACTGACCCTCGAAACATTTGCTTGGTTGGGAGAATATATTTCAGTTAACTTTTTTCGTACCATTTCAGAGAATGCCATCTGAGGATGCAGCTTTAAATACTGAGATAGCCAACATCCCTTCCAGCTCTAAAACTTTTGTTTCTGTAAAACCCGTCTGAGTGATTGTCTGATATCAGAGAAGGATAATTGTCTTCCTGTGAGTCAGAGTAACTGCTATGGACAGCTCTGTCTACAGTTTGTGCTGCTTTACCATCAGGCTATGGGTTCACTGGACAGCTCACTGAATTATCAGTTTTAGTTGTATAAATGAGAGGTATAGCAGAGAACTTTGGAAATACAGTAATTTGTGTATTCTTATTTAAAATTTGCAGCAAATTTTAACCTCAAAGTAAACTTTGAGCTGAAATAATAATGGACGACATTCGTTGCCTCCAAAGATGAATTTACCAATCACCCATAAATTGTACCGTTAATATGTTTGAACTGCCCATGACAAATCTGATTTCCTCTTTAGCACACTTGTTAGCCCTGCTTCCAGTTGTTGCCTGGATTATGCTTTGCAATGTTAGACTTTGGGGTCTGCAAACTCTCTTATGACAAATCCTAGATATTATCTCAAAGTTTGGATTTTAACCTGGTTCTAACAGAACCACTGCCCTATCATGTGAGATGAATGATGGATGGTTTAACTTAACCTGCTCCCCGAATTCATTTTCCTGTTAATGGTCTATCGATATTTTAATTAAAATCATTCCAAAACTAAGTGGACAGAGGTACTAAAATGAGAGTTAAATCTTATATGTATTTTGTCATAAAAAGCTCTTTTAGTTGGATGAAATAAGCTTATTGGTAGTATGGGACTCCTTACAAGGACAATCATTTTTAGCTCTTAAGTCAAAAAACTAAGTGAACTTAACTGTATTTTTGAACTGTCCCAGAGTCTCCACATACTATGGAAATGTCAGTTGTATTGGAAGATGAAAAGCCAGTGAGTGTTAATGAAGTACCAGACTACCATGAGGACATTCACACATACCTTAGGGAAATGGAGGTAACTGCTCCCTGAATCTACTCTTGATACTGCTGTTTATTTACTGTGGGGAAATGAAATTAAGATGATGTTTTTAAATTTTTTAACTGCCAGTTAATTACTCTAATACTATATTTAAGTTTCTGGCATGTAGCTAGTATCTGTTAATGACAGAATATCTAACTGCAATTTTAACACTCAACAGGTTAAATGTAAGCCTAAAGTGGGTTACATGAAGAAACAGCCAGACATTACTAACAGTATGAGGGCTATCCTCGTGGATTGGTTAGTTGAAGTAGGAGAAGAATATAAACTGCAGAACGAGACCCTGCACTTGGCTGTGAACTACATTGATAGGTTTCTTTCATCCATGTCTGTGTTGAGAGGAAAACTTCAACTTGTGGGCACTGCTGCTATGCTTTTAGCCTCGTAAGTCCAACTTGGTTCATTGGGTTAAAAGTGGTAAGTAATATTTGTCTGTGTAGGGAAGAAATGGTGATTTAAAATACATGTATTTGGCAAGTGTGATCTTTTAACATAAAACACAAAGCAGGACTCAAAACCACTTGAGGGGTGGTAGTGTAGATGAAACCACAAATTTAGGACATTAATTTTCCTAGATCTGTCTTTCAGGGCACTTGAACCTACAGACTGGCAAGATTTTAATACACTAGGACCAGGTTACAAAGTGTGGTTCCTTCCACAGAAAAGTACCTTCTGTTAAATAAGCAAAATCTTACCTTTTCCCCATTAAGACATGAAAACTAAAATATAAAGCATTTCTTTTTCTAAGGAAATTTCCTACATTTTCAGTTACTTGATGACCTTGCTCCAATCTTGGGAAGTCAGTCTCTCATTTCCTTGGACTTCAGTAGAAGATTATATATCTGGGGCTTTTAATTAGCATTTACCCAATTTCAGCTAAAAATGGTCAAGTATCAGTGGAAACAGCCAATTGGTTTCAGATTCATTCCATTTATTCTGCTTAAGAGATTTCAAGTTGGGATAAACAAGCTTGCTTTTCTTTTAGAAGGACTAATTACTTCTTTCATTGTAGAAAGTTTGAAGAAATATACCCGCCAGAAGTAGCAGAGTTTGTATACATTACAGATGACACTTATACCAAGAAACAAGTTCTGAGGATGGAGCACCTAGTCTTGAAAGTTCTTGCTTTTGACTTAGCTGCACCAACAATAAATCAGTTTCTTACCCAGTACTTTCTGCATCAGCAGCCTGCAAACTGCAAAGTTGAAAGTTTAGCAATGGTAAGTTCTTTTCATTCTGTTGAATGAAGATTCTAAGGTCACAATTGGGCAAGCTCTAGTTTCATTATACAGCCTTGGTCAAGGAATGGAGTGTTATAGGACAGATTAGTGCTGCCGCACAGGAAAGAAAGCCTATCACTCGCAAAAGATAATATAAATTGAGAAAGCACTGGGAATATGAGAATGGAAAATGAATGGTAGCCAGAAGGGTTGTTCTTAAGGCCAGAGGGAAAACACAGGATGAGAATGAAGCAAAACAATGCAGTAGTGGATATATTTACAGATGTGACTGTGAAAATGTTTTATATAGTTGCTATATAGCCAGTCTTAAAAGACAGGAGAAAATTAGGTCAGAAAGGGAGGATTTGAGGTTTGAATTCCAGAGCTCTTATTATCATAAAGTTATTTACTTTTTCATTCCAGTTTTTGGGAGAGTTAAGTTTGATAGATGCTGACCCATATCTAAAGTATTTGCCATCAGTTATTGCTGCAGCGGCCTTTCATTTAGCACTCTACACAGTCACAGGACAAAGCTGGGTATGTATTACAACATCTTCACACATCTACCTTGTGATTTTAAATGCCTGTGCCAGATAAGTAACTGTACTAGACAATTGATAGTTGTCTAAATGTACTGAACGGGAAGAGTTGTTCAATCATCTACCCTGTTTAAAGCGTCCTATCTTACCTTTGTTAGGTAGAAAGCTTAGTTACTACTTGGATTTGAAAGATTACTTAAAGAATTTGGGTGACAAGGCCTGCCACTGGCAGGGAAAATCGTTAAAATTGAAGTCAGCAAAAAGGAGCCTAAGAAAACTGGAAAATGTTCAGTTCAGTTGCTCAGTCATGTCCAACTCCTTGTGACCCCATGGACTGCAGCATGCCAGGCTTCCCTGTCCACCATTGGAGGTGTTAAATACTAAAGTTTAACAAAACTCAAGCTTAATGCCAACTACTAACTTGTGTTTTATGTCTGTTACAAAAACAAAGTAAAATGGTTTTCTCCTCCCTCCTGCAGCCTGAATCATTAGTACAAAAGACTGGATATACTCTGGAAACTCTAAAGCCTTGTCTCCTGGACCTTCACCAGACCTACCTCAGAGCACCACAGCACGCACAACAGTCAATAAGAGAGAAGTACAAAAATTCAAAGTAAGAATTAACAGCAGTAGATATTACACAAGTTTGCTTTTCCAGGCTATCCTATAGTTCAGAGCTCCTTAATATTTTAACTTTATTATTTAAACAACTGCTCTCTTAGCAGCCATGTGTTCTGAGCTTTCTGTCCTATATTTGAGGGAGAAGAGGGGAGAGGAAGAGGGCATGCATGCACGTTTGGGGGACCAGACTGGCTTTGTAAATATTAAATCAAGTAGGCGGAAATTTGTGAGTTCCTGGTATGTGTATAATCCCATGATCTGCTTCACCCAATGAATGATTACTAAAAATGGATTTTTTTTTCCCTACTTACAGGTATCATGGTGTTTCTCTCCTCAATCCACCAGAGACACTAAATGTGTATCAGTGAAAAGACTGCCTTTGTTTTCTAAGATGTAAATCACTCAAAGTATATGGTGTACAGATTTTATCTTAGGTTTTAATTTTACAATCATTTCTGAATACAGAAGTTATGGTCCAGTACAAATTATGGTATCTATTACTTTTTAAATGGTTTTAATTTGTATATCTTTTGTACATGTAACTATCTTAGATATTTGGCTAATTTTAAGTGGTTTCTGTTAAAGTATTAATGATGTCAGCTGTCAGGATAATAATTAATAAATTGATTTGGAAAATTTGGTTTGTAAGTCAAATTTAATTTGAAGTAAAAATCTGATTTCAGGATTTCACTCATAAAAATTCGTATCGGGACTGGGAAGGCTTCTCCTTCCGACACACAGGTGCTGACATTCACTTCCTTAAGGAACTGGGCCAGCTGTGACTTGGGAATAATCTGAGACTCTTTTAGGCCTGTGTACACACTATGAAAATACTTTTTCATTCGTACACTTGACCTACCAAAATGTTATTTAAAACCTGTAGAGTTCTCCAAACATTTATTTTAAAGCGTAATGTAAAAAACTGTATAAAGTAGATTTTATGATGGATTTGTGAATAAAATACTCAAGGTTGTTAGCACTGAATAAATACCTTTTTAATAGTTATATACACAAATATACAACTATGTGAGCTTTAATTGGCCGCTCTCTTCTTCTTTCTCTTCTTCACTGGCCTTTTACTTGCTGCTTTTACTTGTGTTGCACTGATGGTCTGTGTTCTGTGAACAAAGTAAAGTAACGTCTCAACAGCATTAGTACTATGAGCTGACTGCACAAATGGTTTGCCAACTTTACTTCCTTTACACTGCCCCCTACTTTGGTGATCCAAACTTTACTTTTTCCAGTAGGTTGGATGTTTGCCAACTATGGCAGAATACTGTAACCTTGAAAGGCACCCATGCAGTTGTACAGAGAAACCATAGAAAGAACATCTGAATTGCTAATGAAAAAGGTGTCTGTTTAGAGGAGGGTAAGATGACAATAAAGCCTCTAAAGAGTCTTGAGTACATATTTGAAATAAATCAGAAAATTGTTACCTTATTTTCTTTGGATTCTTATCTGGTTCTAAAATGATCATTTCTTCTTCTTCACTGTCCGAGAGCACTATAGGGGCATCTTTAAGAAAATGTTAGAAGAATCAGATTTCAGATAGAAGAGGCCCAGGTGGCATCTGGCTGAAGGCTCACAGATCTGTTTGGTTCTTCCCTTCCCTGAGTCCCTTCCTTGGAGCTCTGAAAAACCATGTGTGCTGCTTTCACAGAAAAGTTAGGGGGGTAAATCTATATATTTTATAGATATAGTCCATCTTTTATAGAACTAATCTGGAAGCAAGTTAATATGCCAACTGAAGTCCTTGTGCTTTCTAAAAGATTTTTGCCAAACTCCTCCAGAAACTGTCAATTTAAAAATTCCAAAAAACAGCCAGGACATGGAAGCAACCCTAGATGCCCATCAGCAGACGAATGGATAAGGAAGCTGTGGTACATATACACAATATACACCATGGAATATTAGTCAGCCATTAAAAAGAATTCATTTGAATCAGTTCTAATGAGATGGATGAAACTGGAGCCCATTATACAGAGTGAAGTAAGCCAGAAAGATAAACACCAATACAGTATACTAACGCATATATACAGAATTTAGAAAGATGGTAATGATAACCCTATATGCAAAACAGAAAAAGAGACACAGATGTACAGAACAGACTCTTGGACTCTGGGAGAAGGCAAGGGTGGGATGATCTGAGAGAACAGCATCAAAACATGTATATTATCAAGTGTGAAACAGATCTCCAGCCCAGGTTGGATGCATCAGACAAGTGCTTGGGGCTGGTGCACTGGGAAGACCCATAGGGATGGGGTGGGGAAGGAGGCGGGAGGAGGGGTCAGGATGCAGGACACATGTGGATCCATGGCTGATTCATGTAAATGTATGGCAAAAACCACTATAATACTGTAAAGTAATTAGCCTCCAACTAATAAAAATAAATGGGAAAAAAAAAATTAAAAAACAAATAAATTCCAAAAAACAGTATATGAAGAATCCATTTCCTATAAATCCATTTCCGATCCACATAAGCGTTTTCCATTCCTTCCTTTGTTTGTATGTGTGTGCAAAGTTGTGTTAGTCGTGTCGGACTCGGACTCTTTGCGACCCTACAGACTTGTAGGCTCCTCTGCCCGTGGGATTCTCCAAGCAAGAAAACGAGTGGGTTGCCACTTCCTCCAGTGGATCTTCCCCACCCAGGGATCAAACCCACGTCTCTTAGGTCTCCTGCTTTGGCAGGCAGGCCACCTATATATATAGAGAGGCATATATAGTTTACAAAAAAAAAAGGTATCAAGCTGAGTAAGGGTCCCAATCAATGGGGAATTTTTTTTTTTTTTGCCTTACAAAAAAAAACCCAGTAGGTTCTCAGTAATATTTATAGGCAATAATCTTCCTTAAAGGCAGGCAGGTATGTGCAACTGTTTTCTTAGTCAGTAACTGAGATTTAGTAACTATCCTTTAGTTTTCTATCAACCTACTTTATGTCTACATAAATAATTCATGATAGAACTTAACTGTCCTTAAAATATCCACAAGTGAGAACCATTTCTATAGTTGTGTTGCTTTCAGGATGTCAGGAACATCTAGGACTACTACTATTCATGCACATTTAGGATGCTGTGGGTTCTCATACAGCTTGACTGAGCTGTATGCGGCTACTTAACTACATCAACTAAAATCCAGCGTTCAGTTACACAAGCCGCATTTCACTGCTCAACACTGGCCTGGGGGCGGCTGTGCTGGACAGTGTAGACAGAACATTTCTAACACTGCAGAAGGCTGTATGGACAGCACTATTCTCATACATGTTATGATACTTCCTTTTTATATTTGAGGCTTCCCAAGTGGCTCAGTGGTGTAAAGACTCTGCCTGCCAATGCAGGAGACGGGTTTGATCCCTGGGATGGGAAGACTGCCTGAAAGAGGAAATGGCAACCCGCTGCAGTATCCTTTCCTGGGAAATCCCACAGACAGAGCCCGGCGGGCTATCGTCCAGGGGGTCATTAAGAGTCAGAGACAACTTGGCGACTGAGCACGCACTAAAAACTACACAAAGGAAAAACAGCATGCACGAATGAGGTTTAAGAAATTTATCCTTTTAAAACTGGCCTGGATATATAATAATAATAAAAAAAACTTCTGCCACTCTCCTCACATATCAAAGAATACCACCATTCTACAAAGATAAGTATATTCTTAGAAAAGAACTGGGAGTTAACATTGCAGTTAGCCTCAACAGTTTAGTTTAACATTTAATCCCTCTAAATAAGTAACTGCTGATGTAAGATTCCTAAGAGAGAGAGAAATAAATATATATACACACACATTACATATAGCCATAAAGTGTCACATACCTTGGCTTCCAATATTAGAGACTTCTACACCTGGGTCCATTTTTACACCATCAAGAATGACAGCTTCATCACTGCCACCTTCATCCTCGTCTTCCTTCTCAGAGTCTTCAAGATGACCCCAGGAGTTTTCTATTCCCTCTCCAATTTGGGCGGTTCCAGGAGTCCACAGCACAGGCTGAGAAACACTTAGCAAGTTAAGAAAACTGAATAACAAATATACTGCTATTTGATGCAGTTTTGAAAACAATTAGAATGAAAGTTCTCTTCTGTTAAGTCTGAGGTTCACCTCAAATTCTTAGAAAAAAAAATTATTAACAACTACACTATGGATGGCTGAACAATGAAGAAAAAGATGTGTGACTCAGGTGAAGATTTTATGGATAGAATGGGTGACAAATATCAAGACACACTGGCTTGGAACATTTCAGTTGTAGTAATAAATTTGGTGAATGAGTCAATTTTAAGAACAATGTAAAATGTCTGACTATGTCACTGAGATTCAAGAATTTTTCTGAAGGAAAATGAAACACTGTAAGTTGTTAAAATATAAAATTTTCTGATTTCTGAGGATAGTTGAAGAGAAGGCAGATGTTACACCATCAATTTACCTCATTACTATCTTGTTTTGTGAATGGTTTTTTCTGTTTTCAGAAAACAAATTTCAGTATGCATGCACTTCACACAGCCCTAATCATGCCACAAGTATTATAAATCGTTTTTACTGGAAAAAAAAAAAAAAATCACCCAGTAAAGATACACTTCTGATGGAGGTTCAGCTTCAGAAATGATTTCTTCTGCTTTCTCTTCTACATCAGAGGTATCAATAGGGGCTTTTTCCATTTTAAATGCTGTAATCCTTTGATTTGCCATAGACTCTGCAAAGCCAAACTTTCCACCTTCTTTCCTATGTGGATTTTTTTAGGGAGTGGGGAGGGAAAGGGAGAAGGAGATGGAGAGAAGACAGGAAGGAAAAAAAAGTTAACTATTTTATCCTTTTGATAGATGAGACATTGGATGAGAAATTATTTGACTAACTTAATCTCACCAATTTATTTGGCCTATCAAGTGAGATAACAGAAAGCTACTATAATTAACCATTTATTAAACCACGTGCCAAGCATGTGCTATGTGCTTGAGGTATACTATTCTCCAATCCTCAAACCAGTCCCACCAGGTAGGCAGTAACCTCCCAGGCCACAGCAGACACTGAAGTGCCAAGACACAGCTATCACTTAATGTCACAGAGTAAGAAGAGATGGGGATCAACCCCAGCTTGTGTTCTGTTAATATAAGTTACCAGATTCTCTTTTTTCTAAGAAAATGTTAATTTTTTTTAAAAGAAAATCATTGTGTGGCTTTTCAGTACAGATTACGCTTAAATGGAATGCAATACAATAAACAGTTTGATCAACTTTCAAAAACATTAAGTAGTATATTCAACTGCGACTATTACATAAGGAAAGATTTGAGTGTAAAAATTGCATGGTTATGCTTGTGCGAGAAAAGTCATTAATAGAAAAATTTATAACAAGACCATTCAATTCTAAAAAAATTAAACTTACCTAACTTTCTGGTCGTTCTCCAAAGCTTTTTGTATTAGCTCTGTAATTTCCACTACTTTCACACCAGCTATTTTACTACATCTCAAAACCTCAAAAAAAAAGACAACAAATCAAAGAGTTTTCTTTAGCAAAACTAAAAACATAAGATTAGTGTTTCTACCTTTGCAATTTAAGCCTTACTTTTTTTAAATTAGAAAATAATGCAATATAAAAACACAAATTAAGACAAGATGTAAGAGACTTTTAATTAAGGGAACTGACCCGAAAATTTTTTATGACAAGGTAGGATACCGCTGAAAAGGCCACAGATACACTCACTTCCTTTCTGTGAGTGATCACTATCTCTGCTCAAGACAGAGCTGCAAAGTGTCCCCTCAGAAGTTTTTATAAAGCAGATTCCCAGGCCTCAGAAACCAGTGGATCAGGATCTCTGGAAATAACACTTACTGTATACTTAATTTATGCCATATAGTCCAAAGTATCCATATTGATCCTTACATTCTTCTAACAAGAAGGTGCTGACATTAAGATTACTTCCTATTTTACAGATAGAGACTGAAGCACAAAAAAATGAAACAATCTGCTGAAAGTCAGTTAGTATAAGGCAGAGCTGGAATTCCAACCAAGTAGCCTTTGTTCTCCTAACCAGCTGCACCATGCTCTATATGGCAATCTATTTTCTAAAAGCCCTGACATGAACCTTATATGCAGCTGGATTTGAGAATTTCTGCCCACTGTACCCAAATCTCAAAAGTAAAGTTTTTACCTAAATCTACTTTACAGCACTTTATAAAAATATAAACCCCTTTCCTCACTGGGAAGAATATTCCTCTAGGTAGAGGGATTAGACTGTGGAGTGCCACCCAGGGGAGGGAGGGAGGAAGAACCCCTTGTAGCCACACGTCAACAGAGCATCAGGACAGTCATGAAACCAGAGTCTAACAGAGTCTAGAATCAATCACAGAAAATACCTGTTGGATTTTAGGCAAAAATCAAGAAAAAGCTTCTAAAAATAATAGACCTATTCTTAATGGAACATTAATCAAAATACTGACTTGATCTTTTAGCAGCATTATCCCACCACTGGACTGGATGGTACAAATCTCTCGATGCTTATTCATGGCAATCACCAGCAAGCCATCCATTACACGTTCTTCTCGTTCACTGGGATCCACCAATAAATATGTTCTGAAATGAATGTTAAGTGTACCTGAACAAATGTGATACTGAGTGCTTGTCAATTTTTTTAAATTGGATAACTGCTTTATAATACTGTGTTGGTTTCTACCATATATCACCATGTATCAGTCATCAGTTCAGTTCAGTTCAGTTGCTCAGTTGTGTCTGACTCTTTGTGACCCCATGAATTGCAGCACGCCAGGCCTCCCTGTCCATCACCAACTCCCAGAGTCTACCCAAACCCACGCCCACAGAGTCAGTGATGCCATCCAGCCATCTCATCCTCTGTCGTCCCCTTCTCCTCCTGCCCCCAATCCCTCATAGCATCAGGGTCTTTCCCAATGAGTCAACTCTTCAAATGAGGTAGCCAAAGTACTGGAGTTTTAGCTTCAGCATCAGTCCTTCCAATGAACACCCAGGACTGATCTCCTTTAGGATGGACTGCTTGGGTCTCCTTGCAGTCCAAGGGACTCTCAAGAGTCTTCTCCAACACCACAGTTCAAAAGCATCAATTCTTCGGCCACAGGTATACCTCTGTCCCCTCCCTCCCACCTCCCACCCCACCCCGCCCCTCAAGACTGTCACAGAGCACCAGGTCTGAGCTCCCAGGTCCTACAGCAAGTGCCCACTGGCATTCTAGTTTTACATGTGGTTACGTGTGTGTTTCAAAGCCACTTTCAACTTGTTCCCTCCCTCCTTCCCTGTGTCCACAAGCCTGCTCTCTGCGTCTGCATCTCCACTGCTGCCCTGCAGACAGGTTCATCAGTGCCACCTTTCTAGATTCCATATGTATGTGTTAGTATATGACATTTGTCTTTCTCTTTCTGACTTAGGCTCTAGGTTCACCCATCTCTTTAGAACTGAGTTAGATGCTTTTCCTTCTTATGACTAATATTCCATTGTGTGTATGTACTACAGCCTCTCTATCCGTTCACCTGTCAATAACCACCCACGCTGCTTCCCTGTCCCGGCGACTGCAAACAGTGCTCTGGTGACCCAGGAGTATATACCGTCTTTTTCAGTTAGAGTTTTCTTAGGGTATACATATATATACACGCCCAGTAGTGGGACTGCTGGGTTATGTGGTGGTTTTAGTCCTCATTTTTTAAGGAAATTCCATACTGCAGTAGTTGTATCAATTTGCATTCCCACCAACAGTGCAGAAGGGTTCCCTTTTCTCCATACCTTTTCCAGTATTTATTATCTTTAGATTTTTTGATGATGGGCATTCTGACTGGTGTGAGGTGATACCTCATTGTAGTTCTGACTTGCATTTCTCTAGTAATGAGCGATGCTGAGCATCCTTCCGTGGGTTTATACACTGTGTGTACAATAATGAGCAATGCTGAGCATCTTTTTATGTGTTTATATGCCATGTGTATGTCTTCTTTGGAGAAACGTCTGGTTAGATTTTCTGCTGATTTTTTGATTGGGCTGTTTGTTTTTCTGGTATTGAGCTGAATGCTGCTGCTGCTGCTGCTGCTAAGTCACTTCAGTCGTGTCTGACTCTGTGTGACCCCATAGACGGCAGCCCACCAGGCTCCCCCGTCCCCGGGATTCTCCAGGCAAGAACACTGGAGTGGGTTGCCATTTCCTTCTCCAATGCATGAAAGTGAAAAGTGAAAGTGAAGTCGCTCAGTCGTGTCTGACTCTTCGCGACCCCATGGACTGCAGCCCACCAGGCTCCTCCGTCCATGGGATTTTCCAGGCAAGAGTACTGGAGTAGGGAGACACTCACTGCCTTCTCCATTGAGCTGAATGAGCCACTTGTATATTCTGGAAATTAATCATTTGTCAGGTTTGCTACTATTTCTCCCATTCTGTGTCGATTTTAAGATAATGGACATTTTAAAAAGAATTTTTATTGTTCACCCAAGTCATGTCTGACATGAGCTGTAGCCCACCCACCTCCTCTGTTCATGGGATTTCCCAGGCAAGAGTACTGGAGTGGGTTGCCGTTTCCTATTTCAGGGGAATCTTCTCAACCCAGGGACTGAACCCTCATCTCCTGCACTGCAGGCACATTCTTTACCACTAATCCACTCCGCCTGCCAATGCAGGGGGCACGGGTTCAACCCCTGGGTCAGGAAGATCACCTGGAGAAGGAAATGGCAACTCACTTCAGTATTGATGCCTGGAAAATCCGATGGACAGAGAAGTACCAATCTAATCACACCATTTTTAAAAGACAGCATTATAATAAAGTCAAGAGAGTGTATGCAGGTCTGAGCCTATGAATTTGGGTCACTTTAACGTGAAGAGACAACAGAATTATTAAAACATTGATTTGGTTAATTTTAAAGCTTCCTTAATATTCTGTACTTTGAAATTCTTCCAGGTTCTGCTTATGGCTCATTAAAAAAATGCAAAATATCTCAGGAATAATTTTTAAGATACTGATTATATATTAAAATAATATTTTAGATATACTATGTAAAATAAACTATATCAAAATTAATTTTACCTGTTTCTTTTTACCCTTTTAATGTGGCTACTAAAATTACACATATGGTTTAGGTAGTAATTCTACTGGACAGTGCTATTTCCCTCTAATAAAATTCAATGACTGAAAGATGAAAGCTTTTCTCCAATTCTCAGTTATAAAATTGCTAAAATATTTATACTTTTGTTTCTAAAGTAAGTTTTCATTTAAAGGCACCTAAGCACCATTTAAAGGACCTAAGATTTCAGGTTTTCTGTTGTAGGAGGAATTAGCAGTGAGTTGTGAAGAAACTGCTGGAGAGCTGAAGGAACCTAGATTTTTATCCATCTGTGAACCATTCCCCCTTGTGACCTGTTCTTATCCTATAACTATTCCATCTAATATGCTCCTCAAATATACTCCAAAGCCTTCTTCCATTAATCCACAATAAGTCTCACTCACGCTCCAAAATTAGAGCCTAATATCTGTATCTAGGGAAGATACACTAATATAGTGTAGTAAACTCATAAATTTCTAATTATGCCATGAAAAGAAAAATGTGAAGTCTCTTCGTTAGAGGAGAGTTTATCACTTCTATTGAGGAAACTCTCAGTAATGAGCATTCGTCAACTAATGCTCTTACAAAGAAAGAAAAGAACTATAAAGTACTTTAGTATTAAAGGAAGGATTTGTTCATTTGTCTATGGTACATCTGAGTGGAACAAAAAATTTCTAGCTTCATTAATAATTTTGGCCATGATGAGGATGAGACTTACCCTTGCTGGAAGAAGGCAAAACTGACACAAATGGGCATGTGATGGATGCTCAATGGTACAGGATCACGTTCTTCAAGTGTATACTGTTTGAAAATAAGTTTCAATAATTACAGTCACTAAGTTATATACATACCAAAAAATCATCTTGTACATCAAATATTAAGGTAAAAGATGAAATCCCTTTAATCCTGAGTATCTAAATAACTTCTTTTGCAATTACCTGTTTGACTTTGCCATTCACCTTCCTTATAACTTTATGTATTTGTCCAAAAGGTTTATTGAGGTATAATTTACACACCATAAAGTCCACTAATTGTTTCTAAATAATCCACTTTCTAGTAAATATATCAGTTCAGTTGCTCAGTTGTGTCCGACTCTTTGTGACCCCAGAGACTGCAGCATGCCAGGCCTCCCTGTCCATCACCAACTCACAGAGTTTACCCAAACTCATGTCCATTGAGTCGGCGATGCCATTCAACCATCTCATCCTCTGTCAGTCCCTTCCCCTCTCGCCTTCAATCTTTCCCAGCATCAGGGTCTTTTCCAATGAGTCAGTTCTAGCATCAGGTGGCCAAAGTATTGGAACTTCAGCTTCGACATCATGGTTGTGTAATTATCACCACAATCCAGTGTTTTTTTTTAAACATTCTCATTACTCACCTCAAATCCCTTTAACATGTCTGAGGTTGATCACTCTCATTCCCAGCTCAAAGCAACCACTGATTTACTTGTCTCTAGAAATCTGCCTTTTCTGTGCATTTCATGTAAGTGGAATCAATTTTCCATCTCCAGCATCTACCTCCTTTCAACTGAACCTGTTTCATCTACCTTGAAGTATACATGACATCAGCAGCTTGGTCCTTTTTGCTGTGAGATAATATTCCACTGTGTAGATATACCACACTTTGCTTTTCCATTCACTAGTTGATGAACATTTGGATAGTTTCCAGTTTTTGGCACAGCAAACAATGCTGCTATGAACATTCACATAGAAGTCTTGAGTGAATGTATACTTTCATTCTCTTTGAGTACACGCTTAGGGATAGAACTGGTGGACTGTATTAAGTTTACACTTAACTTTTTAAGAAACTGCCAAAGTCTTCCAACATGGCTGTACCACATCAATATCTGCTGAGTATCTTTTTTTAATGAATAATTAATTCACTTAGTTGTGGCTGTGCTGGGTCTTTGGTGCTGCGTGGGCTTTTCAGGGGTTACTCTCTAGTTGCACAGGCTTCTCGCCATGGCAGCTTCTCTTGCTGCACAGCACAGGTTCTAGGCAAAGCAAGCTTCAGCAGCTGGAGCACGTGGGCGCAATAGCTGCAGCTTATCAGCTCCAGAGTGCTAGCTCAGTATTTGTGGCATGGTGGCTCAGGTGCTCCATGGCCTGTTGAGCTCTTCCTGGATCAGGGATCAAACCCTGTGTCTCCTGCATTACCACCCAGCCACCAGGGAAGTCCTGTACAGTATTTTTTAATCAGTGTCTTTTTTGCCTACTAATCATACTATACTTTCTTTTTTTACTTCCTTATACCAACTCCCTTCCCTAAAGGAACATCTCCATTGTTAACAAAACTTTGTCTACATCTCTGTCCTTCAAGAGTATGTTCCAACTTGATTCCTAAAAATAGCATCATGAATGACAGCTTAGAGAATCTGGGCATCTGATGTTTCGTTTTGTAACTTCAAAAATCAAACTATCACCACAGTGCACTTTCAGTAACCTAGCACATAATTTATATAAACTGAAATTGAGATACTCTGTACACACAAAAAAGGACAATGTAAATAGTCAAAGTCCATGGTTTTCGAAATGTGATCCTTATACCACCACTATCAGTATCACCTGGGAACGCTGTTAGAAATATAAAGTCATACATCCTATCCCCATCCTACTCTGAGGATGGAGATTAGCAATATGTTTCAACAATCTTTCCAGGCTTTTCTAATGGTTTTTGCCACAGAATAAGAAAAAACATCTCCCTGTGAAAATACTGAGAACTGTCTATTTTTCACACATCCCCTAAGAATAAGCCAGCCACTCTATCAAATGCTCAATACAATCTAGTTCTATTCTAGAACATCAAGATAGCGTGTACTTCCATTGACAAAACTTCTGCATAAGAGATTTAAGAGATTTCAAGGGCGATTATGAGCACATGTAGTTTTTGCCTTGTGAGCAAATAGAACATACCTAATTGCCATTTACAACAAAACTTCATTAAAAACAAGTTGTCCTGCATGTCATTCATTCTTAAGAAGGAAACTGGCTCATACCATGGGAGCTTACCAATGTGACTTCATCTCCTTGGACAGAGACATCAGGCCTTCGGAAGTGACATAAGGCTACAATTGCAGCAATGCTGGCAGCATCGATAATATTTCCATCATGATTTAATAAATGCAGGTCCACACGTATTTGCCAAACCTGAATGTGAATTTAAAACAAAAATAAATCCTAAATGGTCACAAGCACAGATTTACAAAGAAAGATAACATTGTGTGCAGATTTTTCTCTTGCTGTTAAAACATGCCTTTATTCGTTCCAGTATAACAGTAAAAATATATTTAGAAAAATATTAATCCAGACCAACACCTGAAATACCAATACTTCACCTTTCTATGAGTCATTTGACAACAGTAAAATATATACTCCAACTGAACAGAACCACTCTTATGTTTAGTACTAAGATTTCCCTAACTCCCAAGACTAACGTATTATTCTCTCCTAACAAAAAACTCCAACACTTAGGTTCCTGGACAATATTTATGATAACCTTACAAGTAAAGGAAATATAATATTCAAGTGTGAAATGTGGAAAGATTAAGTGACTTCTCTGAAGCCAAAAAAAAGGTTAAAATACCCTAATCAAGAATAAAAATACTATTAAGCAGCACAGTATGTTGACAGTAATATTTCCAATGTCAGACTACCAGTGACTCACTATGAAGCCCGTGTAGGTCAATGAACTTATCCAAATGAAGGACTTAATCAATTCTTTAGTTCTTCATCCATACAGACGGATAGCCTTAACTGCTTCCATCAACTCATAAGAAAGAGATATAAGAATATGTAAAAACCACAAGTTCTTTGAATAAGGAATCTGTATACAAATCTGTTATTTTCACCAATGTTTTTTGTCCCTCCAAAGAGAGATTCTATAGAAAGTTCTATAGACAGCACTCCGTTAACATCTGAAGTGAACCAGAATAAAACTGAATTAACTGAAGCGCTGAGAATGATACAGAGATTCACGAATCAACAGTACTTATCCCAAGATTAAGAATCTGGGGTATATGCCCCACCTTTTCACCAGCAACAACACAGAGAGATTCAGTGTCTATACACTTCGAGTTTCTTAGACATCTTTCCAAGAGGCGATTCAACTTCACCAAGAGATCTGACTGCCTGTGAAAACAGGAGAATGGGCTAATGTCATGAAATGTAACACCAGGCATTAAATCAATAGCTCATCCCTGTTAGGCTTTCCTCTGGTTAAAGCAGTTTTTAAAAAAAAGATTTAAATACCTGCCAGGTTCAAAAGCTGGGGCAGCCATCTGAGAGAGTTCAAGGTTAAAAAAAAGAATACCTTCTGTTGCCCTATTGAGTTTTGGAGAAACAAGTTCACAGGAAACCTGTCCAAGAACTCTGCAAAAATAAAGTACAAATCTGTTAATTAAAATGTTCAGTATGATATATCCCTATGGTTGAAGTTACATACAAAGTACAGTAGTAGAATATATACAGAAATAAAACATATATTGGCATACCCCAAAACATCTCTTATTACAATATTTACTATTCCACAGATTTTTAAGCATCAAGGACCATTACTCCTCTTTTCACAAATATTTAGTGATACAATCGGACATGCAACCTTGGGACACCTTAAGTTTTCATATGACATAGTTCACCAACATTATCTGACCAACATCTCCACAACTTCCAAATGAACATTAAAAATCAAATTCTCATGTCACTCAGTAAAAGGAGGAAAGTAGGTCCTTCTCAATGACAACAAATGTAAGGAACAAATTCAGTGCAATCACTGCTGGCTGTATATATGATTCACAGAGCTCAGAAACAACTGTGTGTGGCTCGTGTTGACAGAAAATATATTCATGATTAAAAATGTAAACTGTAGTTATAAAACTAAAGTCCTACATTAAAGAAAATATACTTGTTTGGGGCAGCTAAACAAAGTACTGTTCAGACTTCTTATCTGCTTTGTAAACTGAGTCAATAAAGTTCTTTTAAATTTCTCCCTATTGAGCTTATGCCTAATTTGAATTCAGTTACCTTGTTTTCCCAAGCTCCACAATGCAGCACCCATAATCTGTTCCAAATGAAATCTTGATGTTCCTATAATCATAGGTTTGTCTGCCATCCAGCCGCTGTAAGCAGAACATTCATTCGTTTACTCCTAATACAAATATCTATTACTCATTGCTAGGCAGGCCCCGCGGAGAAGGCAATGGCAACCCACTCCAGTAGTCTTGCCTGGGAAATTCCATGGACGGAGAAGCCTGGTAGGCTGCAGTCATGGGGTCGCACAGAGTCAGACACGACTGAAGCGACTTAGCAGCAGCAGCAGCAGCGGGCAGGCCCCGGGCTAAGGACTTAAAGGTAAGTGTGATACTAACTACTCCACATGGGAGAGTGGAAACTAGGTGCCCGGGCACTGACAGTCGCTGGCATGACCCGAGCCTTGAAAAGACCCCACCTGAGCCAAATAAATACTGGGGGTTTGGGGGGAGCACCAGCGGCTCCTCCTGGGGTTCCCCGGGCCTACGAGAGCTAAGTCCAAGCATCCAGGCCGGAAGGCTGCGAGCTGCCTGCACCCCAACCGCTGACGCAGCGCTAAATTCCCAGTTTACCTTTTTCTCTTCAATGGCTCGGAGTAGAAAGCGGCGCTCGCAGTTTGATAGCGGCGTCTCCTTCATGCTGTCGAATCAGGAGACCAACAAGTACTGGAATCCGCGGGGAAAACGGAACTCAAACCTCTTCACGCGCGCCCAGCTCGCACCGCGGCGCAGAGGATTGACGTCATCAAAGCGCGGTGCCTGAAGCTGGGAAAGCCGAGGCTTGCGGGGCGTCGCTAGTGCGCAGGCTCAAAGCAAAGTTATGCCATCCTGACTGAACTCTTCCTGCTAACTGGAGAAGCAAAAGGAGGCGAAATTCAGAGAAAAACGGAAAGATCTGGTTCTTTTTATTACAAAGTAAGCGAGAAAAGGCCCCTGACAAAACCATCAGTGATAGAAATTAATATCAGTAGAGCACTCTCACACTTTTACACTTCGGTCTTCAGTTCTAGCGGAGTCTTCTAGAAGGTATTATTGCTACTTTACAGATGAGGAGGTTGAGATTTGGCTACTAAAAAGCTGCAGAGGCAGAGTTTGCCGCACATTCATTGGAGAAACACTGGAATTGGAGAAACGCCGTAAATGAAGAGTAGGGGAAGGAAGAAAGTTGAGATGGTGAATTAGGGTATTCCCGACTAACGGTGTAACCTCGCAAGCCTTGAAAAGCTGACAAGAATTGAGAATATTCGCAGTTTGTAACTAATCGTGTTGTACCTACCACTGACTGAAACAAAATTTGCTGTTTGTTTTCTTACAGTCTCCCCAGTTATTTTAAGGTCTTAACCTCCTTTTGTAGCAGGCGTAGAGGACTCTTAGTGTGTCTGTCTGCCAACCACTTGCCTTTCGGGGAGAGACAGAATCAAGAAGTACAGATCTTCCTCCACTTAGAGTAGAGTTATGTGCATATAAAGCCATGTTAACTCGAAAATATTTTAATACACCTAACCTAAGAATGTCATGGCTTAGCCCAGCCTAACTTAAACTTGCTCAGAACACCTACATTAGCCTACAGTTGTGCAAAGTCATCCAACACAAAGACTACTTTATAATAAGGTGTTAAATATTACGTGCAATTTACTGAATATTGTCCTGAATATGAAAAGCAGAATAGATGTGTGGGTACAGAACGGTTGTATCAGTTGTTTGGTGGTGGTGTAGTCACTAAGTCCTGTCCATCTTGTGACCCCATGGATAGTAGCCAGCCAAACTCCTCTGTCTGTGGAATTTCCCAGGCAGGAATACTGGAGTGGGTTGCCATTTCCTTTTCCAGGGGATTTTCCTGACCCAGGAATCAAACCCAGGTTTTCCTGCATTGCAGGTGGACTCCTCAATGGCTAACAGAGGTGTGGTTGCTACCAGTGTCCAACATGACCGTAGAGTATCTGACTGCATATCCATTGCTTGGGAAAAGATCAAAACTCAAAACTCGGAAGTATGGTTTCTACATATTGCTTTCAAACCATGGAAAAATTGAAAGTGGAACCATTGTAGTCCAGGACTGTCTGTAGTTAAAAGCAGGAATTAATTCCACACTGAACCCAGATTTTACCTCTGCCTTTTAATCGTTCTGTGACCTTCGCCAATGTAGCCTATATATTTCACTTTTACTCATCTGCAAAATAGCAATGATAAACTTATTGATTATGAGAAAAACAGGTTAGCACATGTCAAATGCTTAGAACAGGGCCTGGCTTGGTGTTGGGCACTAGTATTCACATATTGTTGTTTTATTTGCTTTAGTAATAGGCAATGTAACTCCTACACAGGCTCCATTCTACTTTTGTCTCCTCTCAAGTGTGTTTTCCTAACAGTGATACATTATAGTCTCAATTTATACCTCTTGTAATAGGTGTACTCAATAATTACTTCTATTACTTGTGAGAGCTTCTTATGTCCTAAGAATGATTCAAGAGCTGGTATAAACAGGGTGGACAAACTCATGACCCTTAAAAAATTGTATATTCTCTTTGGAGGAGATAAACAAGTAAAGCATACACAAATAAAACAGTTTCACATACTAAATGTTATCTGAGAAGTGTATTTAATAGGGCTAGCTGCTGGAAGAGATCGCTATGTAGAGGTGACATCTGAGTTAAGTAAATCATTCATGATGAGAAGGATCAGCCAGAATATCATCTGCAGGAGAGGAAAAGTCTTTCAAGAAGAAGGACCCATGTGAACCAAGACTGAGGTAAGCAAGATCTTGACACTGTCTGGAGACAGAAATTGTGAAGAAGGGAATTGAACAGATCTTATATCTACACATTCAGACAGCTGACTGATTTTTTAAAGGGGGCAAGGCAATTGCAGGATATAGGTCATTTAAGTTCTTTAACAACACAATTCATGTTTATAGCTTTGCAACAGAACTCCTAGCTACTAAGTTTATCATTTAAATCTTTGGGTTATTTTAGTGGGCATTTGGTAATTTCTCTTTCCTGTCAGAAAGGATATAGGCCTTTATTGAAATAGTCTGTCTTTTCCTGGAAAACAACTTGGTGGTAGAAAAAGAATGGACTTTGACTTCAGATAAACTTCAGATCAAAGGGACTCTAGGTGAATTAAATAATACTTCTCAGCTTCAGCTTCTGTGTCTTTAGGTTGGAAATAATTGCTCTGTGTTAAGTGGTCTGAATAAAAGCCTCTGACATGTTTTTTGATGTAATAGCTATTCAAATTGTTAGTTTTCTTCTTTTTTTGATTTGGCAAGGCTTTGCATGAACCTGCCCCAATGCACCATGTCTGATTGCTATTCTGAGATTGCTGCTTGATTGCTTTGCCTGTGCTCGCCTACCTCTCCCCTTTGCACCTTCCACTTTTATATCATTTCCATCATTCCTTCCTTCTTTACTATCTCAGGATTGTAATTTTAGCACTTCAGCATTTGCCTTTTATTGGAGTTAATCCAAAGGTGCATAATCCATTTCCACTCCCATCTACATACCATCATAAAATATATTTACTTCATAACCTTGTTTTTAGTAAGAAATTTTTGAACTGCCCAGGGAATATTTGTTTGCTTTCAGGGGGGAAATTGTTTTGTAATTTGAGAAGAGATTCAGATAATGTTGTACATTCTGCTCCTTAAAAAGAATCAGTTTGAGTCAGTATTTTGACCTAGATGATCCATCTAAATATAACCTGGTTTTCAACAAAATCTTTCAGTATAGATCTTCTCTCCTCTTTATTGGACATCTGTTGCTTTGTCTGATCAGCATTCTTCTGTTTCTTGGTAAAATGTCTTTTCCTAACCCTACATGATTCTGGTGTTATTGTTAATAGCAGGCATGGGTGTGGTCAGGCCCTGCTAATTGTGGAACCCCATCCCTCTCTCCTCATTGACTGTACACCCAGGCCGGGCCAAAAAAGTTCCTCCATCAGTCTTGAACATGTGAACTCTGCGAGAGAGTACGTCTTTCCTTCTCTAGGATTATAAACACTAAGGATCATGAAAGTCTAGAACTATGAAGGGCCATCTTGCCACCCCATGGAGAGAACCTGTTTGAAGATGTTCTCTAGAAGAGAGAGAGATCCTTTACGTAGAAGTAGCTTGTACCAGTTTTTGGACTTCCCAGTTGGTGAGTCAATACATTTGAGTTGGTCTTTTGTTAAATGTGTCCAAAAGAATACTGACCATATATACTTCTATTAGAAGTGTATAAAGATAGCCATGTTGTATTAACCTTTATAGCACCCACTGAGACTGGTGGAGTACCTTGTGAAGAAGTGAACAAAAGGCCTATTTCATAGCACATCTGGTGAAAGAAATCAATGGGCAGATCACAAAATAAACAAATGAAAACTTACACTTTATTTACTGTATAATACAATACATCTGCTATGCAATTTGTCTATATAGAAATTGGTTTTCTATAACTTATCATGGAAAGAAATAATGCAAAATTTTAAGATGATTATTTCTACATAGTGGGATTTGGGGAAAATTTTTTGTTTCCTTTTGAATTTTTTTCTTTATGAATATCCCACATCTTCTGTAAGGCATGTGAGCAGCTTTTATGATCAGAAAGAGTTAAAAGCAATATCTTTTCTTGTTCTGACACATTTTACTATTTCTTTATTTAAAGAAATTTTGGTGTTCAAACATTTTATCAGAGATACTTGTTTTGCTGTTTTTCAAGATTCAAACAGGAAGCTACATGATCAATATCTGAAAAGATTTTATGCCTTGTCAACTCCTAGTGTGAATGTTTGTGTCTTGCCAAATTCATATGTTGAAATCCTAATCCCCAAAGTTGATGGTGGTTGAAGGTGGGGCCTTTGGGAGATGAGGTGAGGGTGGAGCCCTCCTGAATGAAGTTAGTGCCTTCATTAGAGAGGCCCCACAAAGCTCCACCATGTGAGGACACTACAAGAAGTCTGCAACTTGAAGGAGATGGTGGCACAACCATCAGGGCGGCACACTGATCTCAGGCTCCCAGTCTCCTGAACTGTTAGAAATAAATTCCTGTCGTTTATAAGGCACCCATGGATTAAGCTTGAATGGATTAAGACAACAGCAGTTGAACACTAATAAGTCAGATGTAGTATATACTTTCCTTCCATATTTTTTTACTTCATGTAATAAATAAAAACCTTGAGCTTATCAAGTTTGGTTCTGGTTTCTATTGAATAATTGAAAGAGTTTCTGCTTTCATTCTTATCATTCACAATGCTAGGAATCTATCTCTCCTGTCATTATTAAGCTCTTCTGTATGTTCGGAGGAATTAAGTCTTCAGCTTGTCATAAATACAACAAAATGAGGGGGAAGAGATGCAGGGGACCTTTTGATTTTCAGTGCACTCAGACTACTGTAGTACGTAGGTGATCCTAGGCCAAGAAAATTAGGCATATGGCTCTGTCTCAGGCATGTGACTGAAGTCCTTTGACTTATTCTCTTCTACAAAAAGAAGATTCATACTCATTGATAAAAATCTGTAAGAAAATACTTCTGTCTTTAAAGATTGAGGAGGGTGTGCAAACCAAGGAATGTGGGTAAGCCAGTAGAAACTGGAATAGGCAAGAAAATGGATTTTCTTCTAGAGCCTCCTTTCCAAAATGAAAGTGGCCTTGGGGACATATTTTAGATTTCTTACCTCCAAAACTGTAAGATAATAAATTTTATGTTGCTTTGAGCCATTAAGTTTGTAATATTTGTTAACAGCAGCAATAAAAAACTAACATAGATTGCCATAGATAAAATACAGAATGGTAAGTTACAATTGAATTTCAAATAAACAGTAGTTTTTTGGTTTTTGTTTGTTTAGTATGAAAAGGGAAAAGTGAAAGTTTAGTTTCTCAGTCATGTCTGACTCTTTGCAACCCCATAGACTGTATAGCCTGCCAGGCTCCTCTGTCCATGGAATTCTCCAGACAAAAATACTGGAGTGGGTGGCCATTCCATTCTCCATGGGATCATCCCGACCCAGGGATCGAACCTGAATTTTCCACACTACAGGCAGATTTTTTACCATCTGAACCACCAGGGAAGCCCATGTCCAATTTGTTTTCCAAATATTTGCATAGGTCATTCTTATACTGAAAAATAAAAATTCTTTGTTGTGTATCTGAAATTCAAATGTAACTGGGCATCTTATATTTTTAAACAAAATCTAGCCACCCTAAACTATTATACTTTGCCTTACTTATTCACATATGTATTAATTTCTGTCTCTAGTTTTATATACCAAGTTTTCTTAAAGGAAGATGCTTATGTTCATCATAAGCTATATTGTTATGGGGAGTCATAGTATTCACAGAGCAGTTTTTACCTGAAAATTTCTCATTGCAATGCGGAGATACATAGTTGAAAGTTGCTGTTGTTCAGCCTCCAAGTCGTGTCCAACTCTTTGCAGTCCCATGGACTACAGCACGCCAGGCTCCTCTGTCCTCTACTGTCTCCTGGAGTTTGCTCAAATTCATGTTCATTGAGTCAATGATGCTATCTAACGATCTCATCCAAGCATATAGTTAAAAGTATTGGATGGCAAAGGCTCTTTTTGTATGTTTGTAGGAACTTCTTCTCTGGGTACAGGAGGAAAGCCTACAGATAATATCTCATAATTTTAAAACTATAATGGGTCTGATAGATCATTAAGTATAGGACCTGGAAAGTCAAATGATTTGCAGGTTATAAATGAGTGAAGCAGGTCAGTTTGGGACTTAGGAAGTGATGAGGGCTGTAGTGACCTACATAGCACATGCCTTGTCTTAACGGATCAAAAAATCATTGAAACTTTTTGAGAGCAAAACAAAACAGGGGCTTTCAGTTTGCTTAGTCTCCCTCTCGTAGTCTCCATCACTCCAGTCCATCCAAACAAGCTCTTATTCTAAGTAAATGTAGTGTATTTGCCAAGTAGATGCAGCCTTCTAAGCAGTTCTTTGTTCCCTTTTAGCCAGATTGCTGGTCCCAAGCTCATCCTATATAAATTCCAGAACGTCTACTGAGGAGATTTCATCTTTAAAAGCCATCAAGATTCTTGTAATTTCTGAATGTGACCCACTGACCACTAGCATCAGTATCACCAGTGTGCCAGTTGACAATCCAGATTCTCAGGCCCCACTGAAGACTTATTGAATCAGAATTTTTGCAGAAGAGGCCCTGCAATCTGTTTTAACAACTTCTCTAAGTGATTCCTACACGCACTAAAGTCAGAGAAGTCCTGATCTAAATGTCTTAGGGAAAAAAGGTACATCCGATTCTGGCGCATAGCCCTGGGATTCCCAGTCTGTTTTGTGCAAAATGTGCCTGCAGGCATCATCCACTCCGCTCTTCCCAGAAGACACTGCTAATGGAGGGTTTACAGATTTCTGGAGTGAGGTAGAGACAGCGAAGGTTTTTTGGACCTTGTACTATTGGTGCCAGCAAAGCTGTGACTTCCTTAGGATAATTTCCAACTTGCTCTTTACTCAGGAGAACTTTAAACCACAATCTAAACCTGAGCTATGTTTTAGCATCATGAATTTTTAAAAACTTAATAGACAGTGTTAAGAGCACAGCAAGACTGAGTGGAAAATACAGAGTTCCAATATACCTCCCCTCCGAGTATACATACAACATCCCCCACTGTCAACATCCCCTATCAGTGTGCTATATTTATTACAGATGAAGAATCTACATCAGTATCACCAAAAGTTCATAGTTTATTTTACAGTTCACTTTTAATGTGCATTTTGTGGATTTTGACAAATGTATAATGCCATGTTTGGGCTTCCCTGGTAGCTCAGCTGTCAAAGAATCTGCCTGCAATGCAGGAGACCCCGGTTCAATTCCTGGGTCAGAAAGATCCTCTGGAGAAAGGATAGGCTACCCACTCCAGTATTCTTGGGCTTCCCTGGTGGCTCAGCTGGTAAAGAATTCACCTGCAATGCAGGAGACCTGGGTTTGATCCCTGGGTTGGGAAGATCCCCTGGAGAAGGGAACAGCTACCCACTCCAGTATTCTGGCCTGGAGAATTCCATGGAATATAGTCCATGGGGTCACAAAGAGTCAGATAATGACATGTATCCACTATTACCATATCATGCAAAATAATTTTATTGCCCTAAAAGTTATTTGTGCTCTGCTAGTCATCTAGTCATCCTTCCTTCTCCCCTAACCCCTGGCAACAACTGATCTTCTTACTGACTCTTTTTTGCCTTTTCCAGAATGTCACGTGATTGGAATTACACAGAGTTTAGCCTTTCCAGGTTGGCTTCTTTCACTTTGCAATATGCATTTCAGGTTCTTCCATGTCTTTTTGTGGCTTGATAGTTCATTTCTTTTCATTACTGATTAATCTGTTGTAAGGATTATCCACATCTTGTCTATCCATCCACCTATTGAAGGACATCTGCATTGCTTATACTTCCTTATTGTTGAGTTCTTTGCATATTTTGGATAACAGAACTTCAGCAGATTTGTCTTTTGCATTATTTTCTCTCAGTCTATGGCTTGTCTTCTCATTGACAATGTCTTTCACAGAGAAATTTTTAATTCTAACAAAATGCAATTTATCAGAATTTACTTTGTGGATTGTTTCTATAGTGTTGTAGCTAAAAATTCACCTCCAATCCCAAGATTATCTAGATTGTCTCCTGTGTTCTGTGTGTTGTGTACTTTTTCTACTCGAGCCCTAGAGTACAAATGATAGTTATTTTAAATTCCTATATTGATCATTTCTGATATCCTTGCTATAATTGAGACCAGTTTGCTCTGTCTCTTCAAACTGTACTTTTTGTCTTTCAGTATGCCTTGTAATTTTTTGTTGAAAGTTAGACATCATGTGTAAGATAAAAGGAATTGAGGAATATAAGTGCTTTGTGATGTGTTGGTAAGGTGTGTGGGAGAGGAGCATTCTATAATCTCACATTTTGGTCTCAGATTTTTAGTGAGCCAGCGTGACCTTTGCAAGTGGTCCTTAGGTGATACCATAAGGTTGGGAGGGATGAAGTTGGGTCCTTCTCTTTCCCCAGATTAGTGAGGCTATGGTAAAATCCCAATCTGTTGGGCTCTGCTTGCATGCTTGCTTGGTTGCATCAGTCGTATCTGACTCTTTGTGACCCTATGGACTATAGCCCACCAGGCTCCTCTGTCCATGGGATTCTCCAGACAAGAATACTGGAGTGGGTTGGCATTTCCTTCTGCAGGTGATCTACCCAACTCAGGAATCGAACCCATGTCTCCTGTAGTTTCAATTAATTTGTGTGAATTTCTGCTCTAGTAAATTGTGGTTTTCTGTATCTGCCTGTCTGCCTGGCCAAATTCTGTGGCAGTGGCTTATCCTGTGACCTCACTTTTATGATAAATCTAAGAAAAGTTATTGACTTAGTTTGTTCAGCTTTCTTCTCATTGTGTGAGCAGGGATGACATTTCTAAGCTGACTTTGTGTTGGACCAGAAACTGGAAGTTGTATAACATAAAAACTTAAAATAGATTTTTTTAATTTGAGAAACAACACTTACTCTATTCCAGGCCCTGGTTTAATGTGTTATAAATATTAATTCTAATAATTAACCTATGTTGTTGTTCAGTCACGTCCAACTCTTTGCGACCCCAAGGACTGCAGCACGCCAGGCTTCCCTGTCCCTCACCATGTCCCGGAGCTTGCTCAAACTCATGTCCATGGAGTTGGTGATGCCATCCAACCATCTCTTCCTTTGTCATCCCCTTCTCCTCCTGCCTTCCGTCTTTCCCAGCATCAGAGTCTTTTCTAATGAGTCAGCTTTTCACATCAGGTGGCCAAAGTATTGGAGTTTCAGCTTCAGCATCAGTCCCTTCAGCGAATATTCAGGATTGATTTCCTTTAGGATGGACTGGTTGGATCTCCTTGCAGTCCAAGAGACTCTCAAGTGTCTTCAACTCCACAGTTCAGAAGCATCAATTCTTTGGCACTCAGCCTTCTTTATGGTCCAACTCTCACATTCATACATGACTGCTGGTAAAACCACAGCTTTGACTATATGGATCTTTGTCGGCAAAGTAATGTTTCTGTTTTTTAATATGCTGTCTAGGTTGGTCATAGCTTTTCTTCCAAGGACTAAGTGTCTTTTAATTTCATGGCTGCAGTCACCATCTGCAGTGATTTTGAAGCCCCCCAAAATAAAGTCAGCCACTGTTTCCACTGTTACCCCAACTATTTGTCATGAAGTGATGGGATTGGATGCCGTGATCTTGGTTTTTTGAATGTTGAGTTTTAAGCCAGCTTTCTCACGCTTTCCTCTTTCACCTTTATCAAGATGCTCTTTAGTTCCTCTTGGCTTTCTACCATAAGGGTGGTGTCATCTGCATATCTGAAATTATTGATATTTCTCCCAGCAATCTTGATTCCAGCTTGTGCTTCATCCAACCTGACATTTCATATGATGTACTCTGCATAAAAGTTAAATAAGCAGGGTGACAATATATAACCTTGACATACTTCTTTCCCAGTTTTAACCAGTTCATTGTTCCATGTCTGGTTCTAACTGTTGCTTCTTGACCTGCATAAACATTTCTCAGAAGGCTGGTAATGTGGTCTGGTATTCTCACCTCTTTATGAATTTTCCACAGTTTGTTGTGATCCACACAAAGGCTTTAATGTAGTCAATGAAGCAGAAGTAGGTGTTTTTCTGGAATTCTGTTGCTTGTTCTGTGATCCAATGCATGTTGGCAATTTGGTCTCTGATCCCTCTGCCTTTTCTAAAACCAACTTGAACATCTGGAAGTTCTTGGTTCACATACTGTCGAAGCCTGGCGTGAAGCATTTTGAGCATTACTTTGCTAGCATATGAGATGAATGCAATTTTGTGGTAGTTTGAACATTCTTTGGCAGTGCCTTTCTTTGGGAATGGAATGAAAACTGACGTTTTCCAGTCCTGTGGCCACTGCTGAATTTTCCAAATTTGCTGGCATATTGAGTGCAGCACTTTAACATGAGGTAGGTAAAATTATCTGTTTTACAACTGGGAAAATCCAGGGCACAGAGAAACTGAGTGATTTTCTCTTAAGGTCACACAGCTAGCAAATCATACAACCAGCATTCATACCCAAACAGTCTGTCTCAGGAGACTGTGTTCATAACTACTTTACCATTGTGCTTCTTGTAAATGGGAATCCATGTCTATGCTAAGTGTGTGAGCTTCACCTTAACACTGAACCTGCTTATTTTTTCTCTCTGTGAGGATCTTAAATTTCCTCACTTTATTACTTTGCCTTTGACATCTGTATAGATAAGAAAGCTACTACCATGGGCAGAGGAGCCTGGTGAGCTACAGTCCATGAGGTCTCAAAAGAGTCCAATGCGAATGAGTGACTAAATACCAACAAAATTATTAGATTATCAAACTCAATTTTTTATGCTTAGATTTGACACATAGTTAGAAGTACAACCAAGAAGTAGGGCTTATTAACGCAAAGAGACGTGCATTCCAGCTGTAATCCCAAAGCGTGTATACAGGCAAGAGTGAGATGGGTATTGAGTGTTTATTAACAAGCAGTAGAAGAAGCTGCATGACTTGACTGAGAGCCTCTTACAGATTATATCATTTGTATGACATTCCCCTCTCTCCTTTAGCCCAAAGCTCAAGGATGCTACATCTGCATCATGACCAATTCTTCATTCAAATTTATAACTTCAAGGGAAAAGTTTCTACCTTTTCTTGTTTTCACCCTGTCTTCCTCTTTTTAAAGTTGCCTAGGAAGAAAGGCTTAGGTTGTTTCAGAAGCAGCAGTGTCAGCAGAAGTGGGAATATACCAGATGATGCCAACTCTCCAGTGAGGTAGCAGTGGACAACCAAAGCCAAAAGGTGGTATCGGGTGGCCTCGTGTCTTTCACAAGAAATATGGTTTTATCTTGAGATAGTACTTCAGTGGTAGACAGCCTTTAAGATGACCCCCAGTGATCCCCACCTGCTTGCATTCAGGGCCTGTGTAATCCTCTCCCTTTGAGTGACTTGCATCTGGCCAACAGAAAATCTCCACACCAAGGGCATGACGCTTCTGTGATTAGATGGACTGCAATTTCCATCCTGCAAGTAGGTTCTCTCCCATGTTGGTTTTGATGATGCAAATTTCTATGATAATGCAAAGTTCCATGTGGCAAGGAACTAAAGGTGTCCTCCAGCCAAGAGCCTAGTAGATATTGAGACCCAAAATCCACAGCACAAGTGGAATTGAATGCTGCCAACAATCACCTAAATGATCGTGGAAACATGCATCTCAGATTCAGCTTTCAGATGAGATCCCAGCCCTGGATGACTTTTTTTTTTTTTTTTTGGCCACACTGAGTCTTTGTTGCTGCACTTAGGCTTTCTCTAGTTGCAGCAAGTGCAACCTGCTCTCTAGCTGTGGTGTGCAGGCTTCTCTTCTTATCACAGAGCACAGGCTCTGAGGTGTGCGGGCTTCACTAGCTTTGGCATGCAGCTTAGCTGCCCTGTGGCATGTGAGATCTTATCAGACCAGGGGTTGAACCGATGGCCTCTGCATTGCAAGGTTGATTCTTAACCACTGGACCACCAGGGAATTGCTTTGGCCAATATCTTGACTGCAGCCTTCAGCGAGAATTGTAAGCAGGCCCAGCTAAGCTCTGTCTGTATTCTTGACTTCACAGAAACTGTGAGATAATAAATGTGTGTTGTTTAAGCTGCCAAGAAAGAATAAACAGCTAGTGCCATTTCTACCACAAATTCTTCTCAGTAAGCTTTACTTTTGGATTTCAAATTCCATTGGCCTAGTCTCATCTTTTAGAAAGAAATGCAGAGAAAACTCTATTTGATATTTTTTTGCAACCTTCAAATCCATCAAAATATTGCTAGAATATTTTATGAAGAAGTTTGTAAAACATAAAATGTCAGATCTATATCATTGAAATGTGCTTTCTTTAGTGATTAGGAAAATTTTTAATGATCTCTAAGAGGTGGCCTGAAAAGAAAGTATAGTAAGCATTTCAGGAATCTTGTTTTAGCTAAATACTATTGGATTAGAACTATAATTCCTACCTCTGAAAATATAAAAGGCAGGGAAAAGTGACTTCTAATGTGCAAATGGAAAATCTTTGACCAACTTTGCTTTTACTTAAGAAAACAAAAGTAAAACAAAACTGAGCCTAAAAGGGTAATTTATTGAAGGTCACTGACTGACAGTCCATTCAGAATTGACTTTTTTATTTGATCTGGTAATGTTATCTGAAAAAGTAAATTCATATTGGAAGCTCTGTTATGAGACTGTGCGCATGTATGTGTGTGTGCACACTCAAGTCGTGCCTGACTCTTTGTGACCCCATGAACAGTAGCCCACCAGGCTCCTGTGTCCGTGGGATTTCCAAGGCAAGAATACTGGAGTGGGTTGTGAAAGAAATAGCATCTGCTTATAAATAGGGTCTGGAAGGAAGGACTGAAATTAGTAGAGGTTATATATTATAGCTGATCATGGTACTTTTTTTATTCAATCTTTGTTTCTGATACTACTGATAAGTTAGATTGTATAACAAACATATGTAAGAATTCAATCATTTATAGAAATATTTTTTGTCAGCATACGATGTACCAGTGTTTATTCTAAATACTGGGATAATGTAGTAAAACAAAATGCACAAAGTCCCTTGGAGCGTTTGTTATAGAGACTGGTAGACACTAAAGATATCAACAAATAAGAAAATGTTTAAAACTGCCTGGCAGGGGTGAGTGATTGAAAGAAAAGTAAAGCCAAGCCAGGCATGCATGAGGGAGAGTGGCTAGGAGGTTACTGTGAAGTCAGCATCATCAGGAAGTTGGCCTCCCCAGTGATGAGGCATTTGAGGACACCTGGAATGGGGGCGATGAATGATTAAGTCAGTGGACTTTAGCGATCAAAATAACCAAATGGCTATGAAAAGACTTGCTGGAAACAAGCAGGGCGACCTCCTGGAGTTTGTTCAGCAAGTACTTAGTACCCTTGGATGTGGTTTCTTGAGGTAGAGTTTAATGGATAAAGAGCTCCAACTACCTGCTTTGAATTCCAGATCTTCAACTTGCTTGCTGGGTGACAATGGGCAGGTTGTAAACCTCTCTGAAAACAAAAATGGGGCTCATAATACCCTAATAAAGTGGTTATGAGGACTGACTAATATGTGAAAAGCATTTAGGACAGGCTTCAGTTCATGTTTAACAGTAATAAACATTGCCTACAGCTCTTACTAAACTTCCTCTGTGACAGTATTCTTTTTTTTAACTTTATTGAAGTGTCATTGATTTACAATGTTGTGTTAATTTCTGCTGTACAGTAAAGTAAATCAATTGTATATATTATTTTTCATTTTCACAGGCTATTGAATATAGTTCCCTGAGCTATAGTGTAGGAGCTTGTTTTTTTATCAATCTTATGTATAATAGTTTACATCTTCTAACCCCAAACTCTCAGTCCTTCTTTCCCCCACCCCTCCTTTGCAACCACAAGTATGTTCTCTATATCCATGAGTCTGTTTCTGTTTCATAGATATTTTCATTTTTGTCATATTTTAGATTCAACATATAAATGATAACATATGGCATTTGTCTCTTTCTGACTTGCCTCTCTTAGTATGATAATCTCTAGTTCTATCTATGAAAGTGGCATTATTTCATTCTTTTTAATGTCCAAGTAATATTCCATACTGGAATAGGAAATGGCAACTCACTCCAGTATTCTTGCCTGGAGAATTCCATGGACAGAGGAGCCTAGAAGGCTAAAATGCACGAGGTCAAAAGAGTCGGACATGACTGAGCACACACACAATTTTCCATACAGTATTTATTTTTTATTAAATTAGGTCAACACATGTGACTCTCCAGACGTATTACCATATGCCTTTGATATATGACGGCTGTAGCCTTCAAATTTTCGAACCTGATTTCCTCAATAGCTTTTCTGGCATCTAGGAAAGTTTTGGCACAAGATCCCAGAAATAGCTTCCCAAACAACTTAGGCATAAAGTACGTTGTTAGAACAAAGGTATAAAGAAGTGTGTGGATATCAAGGGTTCTTCAAAATCATTTGAGAATCCCACACATTTTTTAAAATGTAAATTTTATGGTGGCTCAGGGCATGGGCTTTGATCTCAGTGTTGGATTTAGATCCTGGCTAGAGGAACTATAGCATTTTGGATATGTCATCTTACTTCTCCAAAGTGGAGTTGTGACAGCTGACATTCATAGAATTTATTATGCACCACATACTTTTTAAAGACGTGTACATACATTAGCTCATTTAATCTTCACAGCCCCTTTTGAAGGGAGTTATTATTATTATCATCATGTTACAGATGTTCAACACAAGGCAGAGATCAAGTGACTTTTCAAGGTCACACAGCCATTTAAGTGATAGAGTCCGGATTTGAAAGGATGCTATCTGGCTTCAAGTCTGTGCACTTAAGCCATACACTCCACTGCCTCTTGGTAACAAGAGTTTCTACCTCATAGGTTCAGTTCAGTTCAGTCGCTCAGTCATATCTGACTCTTTGTGACACCATTGACTGCAGCACACCAGGCTTCCCTGCCCATCACAAACTCCAGAGCTTGCTCAAACTCATGTCCATCAAGTTGGTGATGCCATCCAACCACCTCATCCTCTTTCACCTCCTTCTCCTCCTGCCTTCAATCTTTCCTAGTCTTTTCCAATGAGAGCTTTCCTAGGTCTTTTCTAATGAGTCAGTTCTTTGCATCAGGTGGCCAAAGGATTGGAGTTTCAGTTTCAGCATCAGGTGAGTGAGTGAGTGAGTGAGTGAGTGAATAAGTCATTCAGTTGTGTCCAACTCTTTGCAACTCCAGGGACTGTAGCCTACCATACTCCTCTGTCCATGGGATTTTCCTGGCAAGAGTACTAGCGTGGGTTGCCATTTCCTTCTCCAGAGGATCTTCCTGATCCAGGGATCGAATTGTTTTAAAACATGTGATGTATAAGCACCTAGCATGGTGCAAGACATGGAGTAAATATTTGTTACAAGTCATAGTAAATTATATCATAGCAGGTAGAATACCTGCATGCTCTGTTATAGGTGGCTTCCCAGGTGGCTCTAGTGGTAAAGAACCCACCTGCCAATGTAGGAGATGTAAGAGACTTGAGTTCGATCCCTGGGTTGGGAACGTCCCCTGGAGAGGGAATGGCAACCCACTGCAGTATGTTTGCCTGGAGAATCCCGTGGACAGAGGAGGCTGGCAGGCTACAGTCCACAGGGTTGCAAAAAGTCAGACAGGACTGAAGTGACTTAGCAGGCACACATGCTCTATTATGGCTGAATAGTTAAATTATTTTTACTTTTTAAGGTTCCTTTGTGTGTGTTCCATCAGCTTTGCAAATCCATTAGTCTAGTAACCCTATTTTGTTAGAACATTGACTTAGCTAGTGAAATTTGTTTGTACTGAGCCCATGGTGGTTCCTGATAATCACCTCTTATATTTCTAAATGCTCACAGACCATCTGTTTGAGACTCTATTTTAGAATTTTGCTTGCAATCAATGTCAAGCTCATAGTTTACATATCTGCCTTTTTGCATTCTTTTATAATCTGGGGGACCTCTAGCTCTCTTCAGGGTAAAAACCTGGTTTATCTTATTGGTATACTTCATTAGTGATGAAAACTGTTAGAAATTTTCTACATAATTTCAGTTTTTTTGTTAAAGTAATGAGATATCTGTGTTGTTCTCAAAGAGCATTTGAATCATACAACTAGCAGCTCTCCTATTTCAAACCCGTGGCTGTATCAAACTGTGGGGCTGATCCAGCATAAAATAAGATTACTCATCTGTTAGAGGAAAATTTCCAGCAGGAACAGAAAAATTTAGGTAGGATATGAGTCATATGATCTGACATTCATCTGCTATCTAAATAAATCCTATTTCTTTTGACTAAACCATATGCTTTAAAGGAGTAAAAAAAAAGAAAGAAAATGTAAAATTTTTATACATTGAATCCTTTGACCAATTAGAACTTTTAGACATTTGAATTTCTAAGTTATAGTTGGACTTTAAAAATGCGTCATTTGTTTTCTTTGTAGTAAACATTTTCAGCTGCATGTTTTCCTTAATTTCTGATCATCTAATTATGGCAAAGAAATTAAGGTATGCATGTTTGTGTTTGTGTCTATAAATGGTATTGTTTAGATCAAAAGCTAGCAGTAAAAGTTCTTAAATGTTAAAATGTATACTCCAGGGTCTCCCTTCTTAAATTTTCCAAAGGTCAATTGAGTTATTAGAGGCAAAAATGAAAAGTCCTAACTTCAGTTGGTCAGGCCAGCATTTTATTAACACAATGTACATTTAAAATGATAAGTGGCATCCATTTCCATACCATAGCTGGAATCCAGGTACCACTGAAATAGATTTTGCCTTGGTCACCAAACTTTAAGTTGCCCACCACCCCTGTTTTATCTTTTGGTCAGATAAAGGCTATAGGTAAGCTGCAGTGCAACTACAAAGGATAGGGGTGGGAAGAGAAAAAAAACAAGACAGACCAGAGATGGTGGATCATAGAAGAACCCTAACATATTATTTGAGGATTTAAAGTCTGTGTGAGTATATGTATATGCATGTAAGTGTGTGTGTGAAATTTAGATTGACTTACACCTCCTTGCTGTTAAAACCAATGAAATCTGAAGCCTCTTACTCGGTTTTTCAATAGCATTTGATGTCATTTGTCTTCTTGAGATAATTCTTTCCCATGACTTTTGTGACCTTCTTGAGATACTTTTTCCTCTTTGTTGTTGTTTGAGTTGCCCAGTCATGTCCTACCCTGTGACCCCATAGTCTGCAGCATTCCAGGCCTCCCTGTCCCTCACCGTCTCCCGAAGTTTGCCCAAGTTCATGACCATTGCATTGGTGATACCATCCAGCCGTCTCATCCTCTGATGCCCTCTTCTCCTTCTGTGCTCGTTATTTCCCAGCATCAGGGACTTTTCCAATGAGTCAGCTGTTGTCATAATACTGGAGTTCCAGCTTTAGCATCAGTCCATCCGATGAGTATTCAGGGTTTATTTTCCTCAAGATTGACTGGTTGAATCTCCTTGCAGTCCAAGGGACTCTCAGGAGTCTTCTCCAACACCACAGTTCAAAGGCATCAGTTCTTTGGTGCTCTGCCTTCTTTACAGTCGAGCTGTCACAACCATAGTGACTTCTAATTCATCTGATGTTTCTACCTGTTTGGCCATTCCTTTTCAATCCCTTGTGGGAATTCCTCTTCCTCAGTTTATTTGTTAAGTGTCTATGTGTCTTGGGATTCTGTCCCAGAGAATGTCTCCATTTTTATACTCTCAGTTT
This sequence comes from Muntiacus reevesi, assembly GCF_963930625.1. Taxonomy (NCBI): domain Eukaryota; kingdom Metazoa; phylum Chordata; class Mammalia; order Artiodactyla; family Cervidae; genus Muntiacus; species Muntiacus reevesi. Next base: position 4,006,526 of record NC_089264.1, read on the forward strand.
TCCACTTCCATGGTTTCATTGACCAGTTATCTGTTGATTACTCCCAAATATACTATGCTACTTCTAACCTCTTCTGGATTCTGAAGGTCTCTAAATGTTCTGTGGACATTTGAAATTTTTTTTTTGTCCACAACTGAACTCATTATCCTTCTTCCCAACCTTGTTCTTCCTTATAGTCTCTCTAGCAAGTGCCAACACCCCAGTTGCTGATAAGCCAGAGTGGTGTTCTCATATCCATTCTCACTACACCCACCTCTCTCATAAATCACCAATTCCAGTTGATGACATCTACTTGAACACCTAACACCTAACTAGCATTTTCTCTGATGCTATCATCATGACCAAAGTTCAGGTTGCTGTTTTCTTTTGCATAAATTATTGTACCAGCCACAAACATGGCCTCCTGGTCTCCAGTCTTTCTTCTTCAAGTTCATTTTCCACATTATGATGCTTCCCAAACACAAAGCTAACCATGCTGTCTTACATAACAACCAATGACTTCCCATTGGTTTAAAGATAAATTCCAAACTCTACACCGTGGTTTACAGTGCCTTTTATCATTTTTGTTTGTTTGTTCAGTCGCTCAGTCACATCTGACTCTTTGCAACCCCAAGGACTGCAGCACGCCAGGCTTCTCTGTCCCTCACTATCTCCTGGAGCTTGCTCAAACTCATGTCCATTGGGTCAGTGATGCCATCCAACCATCTCATCCTCTGCTGTCCCCTTCTCCTCTTGCCTTCAATCTTCCCAGCATCAGGGTTCTTTTCCAGTAAGTTGACTCTTTGCATCATGTAGCCAAAGTATTGGAGCTTCAACCTCAGCATCAGTCCCTCCAATGAATATTCAGGATTGATTTCCTTTAGGATGGACTGGTTTGATCTCCTTGCAGTCCAGGGGATGCTCAAGAGTCTTCTCCAACACCACAGTTCAAAAGCATCAATTCTTCAACCCTCAGCCTTCTTTATGGTCCAACTTTCACATCCATACATGACTACTGGAAAAACCAGAGCTTTGAGTATACAGACCTTTGTCAACAAAGTAATGTCTCTGCTTTTTAATATGCTGTCTATGTTGGTCATAGCTTTTCTTCCAATGAGCAAGCATCTTTTAATTTCATGGTTGCAGTCACCATCTGCAGTGATTTTGGAGCCCCAGAAGATAAAGTCTGTCACTGTTTTGTTTCCACATCTATGTGCCATGAAATGATGGGACCAAATGCCATGATCTTTATTTTTTGAATGTTGAGTTTTAAGCCAGCTTTTTCACTCTCCTCTTTTACCTTTATCAAGAGGCTTTTCAGTTCCTCTTAGCTTTCTGTCATAAGGGTAGTCATCTGCATGTCTGAGGTTATATTTCTCCCCACAGTCTTGATTCCAACTTGTGCTTCATCCAGCCTTTCATTTTGCATGATGTACTGTGCATATAAGTTAAATAAGCAGAGTGACAATATACAGCCTTTTATAATTTGGTTCCTATTTATTGCCCCAGTTTCTTCTGTGAACTCTTCTGTCTTTATCTAGTCCTCAGCTATATTGAATTATTTTCAGTTACTCAAAGGCACCAAATTCTCTCTCACCTCTAAGCAGTTGCATTGGAGTTCTCTCTGCATAAATTCTTTACCTCACTTTTTTTTGTTTTCTGGTCAACTTATAACCATTCTTCTCTTCTCAACTCAGAGATAAGGAAATATTATTTCATGAAAACCCAGACTGGATAACCCCTTCTCTGTGTTCCTAGAGCATTCAAGGCATACATTTTAAGCCGTCTGTTTGTCTGGCTGTGTCTCTCACTTATCATCATCTGGAGGGCCTGTTTCATTCACTTTTCTATCATTAGCACCTGAGCCTGACACATGGCAGGTACTTAGTAAATACTGAGTAAGTGAGAGAAGAGCAAGAATAGGATGGAGATGGGAACATATTTACTGGGATCCACAAGTCCTGCACTGCGCTACCAGCAAAAGCAATCTTCAGTTACTTTTGCCTTTCTACTGTGGTGCAGGCACTATTCAGAGCAACTGCCTTACATTTAATTTTCCCAATGACCCTGAGTAGAAGAGGATTTTGATGCTTAGGTAAATAAGGTAGCTTACCAAAAGTCAGACATCTTTAATTTGAGGCTTTCTCTTTGGTAGAGGAGCTGTGTGTTCGCCAAGTCTAACAAGGCAGATTACTAACAGTATTTTGCTTGAAAGTACCACCAACATCATTATGATAGACTTAATAAATACATATATTCTTCAAATTAGAAAATATCATTTCATTTTAAATAGCCATACATCCTTGTTATGAGAAAATTGTTAAGACTATTATTAAGAACCTTTGCCAACACTGTATAAATTAAGTACAATTTCAATGAAACTACCCTCTTTCAAAATAGTTTTGAAACCTTCTCAAGAAGGATGGATGGTGTTTTCATCATAAGCAATAGTATGGACTATACCAAAGCCAGTGAGGTGAGCCAAAGCATACCTTTCAACCAGCCTATCGATTTAAGATGCATAAATAAATTGGTTCAGTATTGGGAAACTTTACAGAATTAAAAAAAAAAACACCACATATTTAGCCATCTAAAATGTATTTCACCAGCTGCTTAGTGCATTCCATTTTCCTGTAAGAGATTAGTCAATATTTTGGTAATCAAGACTTGGAAGGCAGTTTGAAATTCTGCTTTTCACAGAGAAAGTGATCAGTATATATTTTCCTGAAGTGATTTTAAACGGCAATACTCTCAATTTTATCACGAAGGAACTACAAGCTAGTTGATTAACTTTGTGTGAAAATAAATCCATAGCAATAAGCACTGGAAAGAATTATAGAAGACTTAAACTAGTGAATGTGTTAGAATGGTGGGATGTTTTCTCCCATAATTTGACAGATGCTGTGTTTGCCATTGGTAAAAGTCAGGGACAAGTACAAGGTCTGCCAGCAGTGTGTGCCTGGGCAGCCTCTAGTATCTGGCCCACATCTACCTAAACTCTTGTTAAGCAGCCCTGTGGACTGGAAGTAGGTGGCTTCAACCTGCAATCACTCTGCTCAGGCTATGTTGTCTATTTTGGCTCAAGATTTATGACACTAAGTAACAAGATTCATTCTGTTCCAAAGTGCAAAGCAAATTGTGCTGATTAGCCCAAACTCTGTAAACGCCCTATGCTCAGTAACTCACGGTTGTGTCGGGTACTTAAGAGCTTTCAATGGAGCCGAAGGATAGAAACAAGGATGCTGGGGGTTGGCTTCTCCCCTGATCCTCACTGTAGGCGTCACATGGGTGGCTGGGGAAAAAATAGGGGAACAGCTGGAGTGAAGCAGGGCCCTTGGCAGCAGAGCAGGGTGTCAGAACCCAATTTGGCTAAGCAGAGTGCCGTTGGTAGTTGTATCAGGAGTGCCAAATCCTTTCAGGCTGCCAAGAGAGAGCAACTGTTGGTGAGTGGGTAGAACAAAGAGGCAAAGGGAAGAACGTGAGCCTGTTTCCAAGGAGGGGTGGGAAATAAGCAATGGAGAAGATGTCTTCAGAGATGCAACATGTTAGAGGCTATTTTCTGTGTGTATGTCAGGAGGTCAGGGGTCATAATCTATGTTAATTGAATTACATATAAGGTAAGGTCAGTGTGTGTAAGGAGATGATACATAGTGAGGAACTTCCAGTGAAGCCAAGATGGGTTTTGTTCATGGGCTCACTCTGACTCTACACAAGAGGTTTAGAGACAAGTACAGGGCTCTGAGCATCTCTATGACAGGGTGGGCTTGGCACAAGAAGTAACCCATTAGAACTGTGAAGCTCTCGTGTGACTCCTGGTCCAGGAGAGGGCTTCTTGCATTTCAAGAAGACCTGATATTAGAACCCCAGGAATCCACCAGGCTTGCCAAAGCAGACTAAGTAGTCCAGTTTACCAGGTATGATCCCTTGAAAATAATGTGTCTAACTATGGATGAGTGACCTCCGGGTAAGATTAATGAAATATTAATATTCAGCCTATTGATTGCTTATCTGTAGTTCATTTAATACAAATTTTGACCTTCTACGAAGAAACACATCCCATCTTTGCGGGCATCTACCCCATTGCTAATTACCCACCACTCCTTGATAATTTGACCTATCTGCCTTTTTGTTCTGCACCCTCCCCTTCTTTCTTGGCAGCTCAATAAGTAAGCAATGGGTCCAAAGGAAATCAACTAGAAAATCTTGAAATAAATGTTTATCTCAGTTTTATCTTACTATTTCCACCTCAGTCTGCTTGTTTTTATCACTTTGATACAAACTATATTAAATTATAATGCTCTTTTCCATATTCTGCCCTGTAATTGTTTTCTACTTTTTAAAATCTCTGAATATAGTTTCTTCTTATGCAGAAAATAACAATTCCTGAAAGTTGGGGATGCATTTTTGTTGTTTGGTGTTCTATCTAATGCATAAGGATTGAAGTGTGGATGAAGCAGATATAATGTTAATACCAAGTGTTTTTAATTCTTTACTTAGTACCTGAAACAGGACATGTGCAATTAGACCTTTAAAACCCATTTGTCAATTAACTCGATGGCTCTTATGTATTTTTAACTGTAATTCTCTTTTGGATAAGCTGTTTGACCACTTTCAGCATAGTTTTATTAATATGCTTCCCAGATCTACATTTTTATGGTATAATAATAAAACCAACCCACTCCAAATTCACTATTTATTATGTTTTTTTCTAAAATGTTCTGAAATATAACAACGAAGTATATTTGGCTAGAGAATATTGACATTATTAAATTTGAAGATAATTGTAAATGACTCTCTGGACTTAAAGTATGTTCATCTTTGAAAATAATTCAGGAAACTCTTCTCATCTCTTCACATTGTTGGAATTAAATTTGCACACTTTGAAGAAAGTACTTTGTTCTAAATTGGAGAAGGTAGTTGGGATCAAATTAGATAATGTATATAAAAGTGCCCTGTTAATTCCTCGGTAGATATGTCATTAGTATCATTAATGATGATGATAGTTATGGAACAGCCGAGAATACATTTAGGCACATTTGGAACTAGAATCTCACTGGGTGGGGCTGTCACCCATGAGACAATTAGGGGCCGCCAAGCTAATGCTTCTCAAATTGAATGTGCCTAGGGATCATTTGGTGATATTGCTGAACTACTGTTTCTGATTCAAAATCTGGAGTCTGGCCTGGGTGTCTTCATTTCCAAAAAGCTTCCAGGTGATGCCAACACTGCTGATCCAAAGAAAACACTTCATTCAGCAAGGGTGTAAGCCTTCATAAAGTTTGCCGAATAGGGAAAAAGAGAATATTTGGCAGAATGAAGCCAAGCCTATGTTCTCTGGAGTGCAGACCATGTGTAATCCATTCTCACAGCAAATTTATGAAAACAGGCAGAGAAAGAATCTTTATATCCTATTTTGCCTTTGTTTTAAATTGTAAATATTTTATTTTCAATTCAGTTGATCTCAAAAACATCTACTGAGCAACTATTGGGAGAGTGGGCTCAAATTACATAACTTTTGTACCGGGCACCCTTAAACACAAACACAAACACACACACCCTCAAAGTGCCTGAATAATTCCAGCTGAGTATGAGAATGGAGGAGGTGGTGGTGGTGGCGTAAAAAAATTGCATTCTAGGATTCTTTTATTTCCTTTTTTGGTCACACCACACACCAAAAAAGAAAACAGGAAACATGTGAGATCTCAGTTCCCTGACCAGGGGTTGAACCTATGTTCCCTTTAGTAAAAGCATGGGTTCTTAACCATTAGACTGCCAGGGAAGTCCCTGATGGTCCTAAGATTCTTTTTAGGATATTTTTGATCACAGTCCCTCTAAAAGCTACTTGAAAAACACTCTTTCCCAAAAACATTTAAAATTGACATCTAAAAGATTTCATTATAAGTGTATATTACTAAAGTTCATGTTGTTTATGACACACTGGAAATATCTATTTTTTTTTAAGCAAACTATCACTCTTCAGTAGAAATAAAAGTACCACAGTGATTTGAACTTGACACCATCCATTTAAAACACTAAAACGAGCTCCTCTCAGTCAAAAATTTCATATTGCCTCTTTTTCTCCCTCAACTTCCATTTCTATTACATTTCTCCCATAGATTTTAATCCTAATGTAATAGGCTTTTACATGCCATGTAGGGCCACCCAAGACGGACGGATCATGGTGGAGATTTCTGACAAAACGTGGTCCACTGAAGAAGGGAATGGCAAGCCACTTCAGTATTCTTGCCCTGAGAACCCCATGAACAGTATGAAAAGGCAAAGAGATATAACACTGAAACATGAACTGCTCAGGTTGGTAGGATTCCAGTATGCTACTGGAGAAAATTGGAGAAATAACTCCAGAAAGAATGAAGAGATGGAGCCAAAGCTAAAACAACGCCCAGTTGTGAATGTGACTGGTGATGGAAGTAAAGTCCAATGCTGTAAAGAGCAATATTGCATAGGAACCTGGAATGTTAAGTCCATAAATCAAGGTAAATTAGACGTAGTAAAACAAGAGATGGGAAGAGTGAACATCAACATTTTAGGAATCAGTGAACTAGAATGGACTGGAATGGGTGAATTTAAATAACCAGTATATATACTACTGTGGGCAAGAATACTTTAGAAGAAATGGAGTATCCCTCATAGTCTACAAAAGAGCCCAAAATGCAATACTTGGGTGCAATCTCAAAAATGACAGAATGATCTCTATTTGTTTCCAAGGCAAAACATTCAATATCACAGTAATTCAAGTCTATGCCCCAACCAGTAATGCTGAAGAAGCCAAAGTTGAGCAATTCTATGAAGACCTACAAGACCTTCTAGAACTAACACACAAAAAAGATGTCCTTTTCATCACAGGAGACTGGAATAAAAAGTAGGAAGCCAAGTAATACCTGGAGTAACAGGCATATTTGACCTTGGGGTACAGAATGAAGCAGGGAAAAAGCTAACAGTTTTGCCAAGAGAATGCACTGGTCATAGCAAACACCCTCTTCCAATAACACAAGAGAAAGCTCTATACATGGACATCACTAGTTGGTCAATACCAGAATCAGATTGATTATATTCTTTGCAGCCAAAGATGGAGAAACTCTATACAATCAGCAAAAATGAGACCAGGAGATAACTGTGGCTCAGATCGTGAACTCCTTATTGTCAAATTCAGACTTAAATTGAAGAAAGTAAGGAAAACCACTAGACCATTCAGGTATGACCTAAATCAAATCCCTTATGACTATACAGTGGAAGTGAGAAATAGGTTCAAGGGATTAGATTTGATAGACAGAGTGCCTGAAGAACTATGGATGGGGGTTCGTGACACTATACAGGAGGCAATAATCAGGACCATTCTCAAGGAAAAAAAAATGCAAAAAGGCAAAATGGTTGCCTGAGGAGGCCTTAGAAATATCTGAGAAAAAAAGATAAGCTAAAAGCAAAGGGGAAAAGGAAAGATATAGCCATTTGAATGCAGAGTTCCAAGGAATAGCAGGGAGAGATGAGAAGGCCTTCTTCAGTGATCAGTACAAAGAAATAGAGGAAAACAATAGAATGGGAAAGATTAGAGATCTCTTAAAAAAAAAATTAGAGAAACCAAGGGAACAGTTCATGCAAGGATGGGCACAATAAAGGACAGAAATGGCATGGACCTAACAGAAGCAGAAGATATTAAGAAGAGGTGGCAAGAATACACAGAACTATACAAAAAAGATCTTCATGACGCAGATAACCATGATGGTGTGATCACTCACCTAGAGCCAGACATCCTGGAATGCGAAGTCAAGTGGGCCTTAGGAAGCATCACTGAGAACAAAGCTAGTGGAGGTGATGGAATTCCAGTTGAGCTATTTCAAATCCCAAAAGATGATGCTGTGAAAGTGCTACACTCAATATGCCAGAAAATTTGGAAAATTTAGCAGTGGCCACAGGACTGGAAAAGGTCAATTTTCATTCCAATCCCAAAGAATGTTCAAACTACCGCACAATTGCACTCATCTCTCATGCTAGCAAAGTAATTCTCAAAATTCTCCAAGCGAGGCTTCAACAGAACATGAACCATGAACTTCCAGATGTTCAAGCTGGGTTTAGAAAAGGCAGAGGAACCAGAGATCAAATTGCCAACATCTGTTGCATCATTGAAAAAGCAAGAGGATTCCAGAAACACATCTACTTCTGCCTTGTTGACTATGCCAAAGCCTTTGACTGTGTAGATCACAACAAACTGGAAAATTCTTCAAGAGATAACAATACCAGACCACCTTACATGCCTCTTGAGAAATCTGTATGCAGGTCAAGAAGCAACAGTTAGTACCAGACATGAAACAACAGACTGGTTCCAAATTGGGAAAGAGTATGTCAAGGCTGCATATTGTCACCCTGCTTATTTAACTTATATGCAGGGTACATATGCGAAATGCTGGGCTTGATGAAGCACAAGCTGGGATCAGGATTGCTGGGAGAAGTATCAATAACCTCAGATATGCAGATAACACCACCCTTTTGTCAGCAAGTGAAGAACTCAAGAACCTCTTGATGAAAGTGAAAGGAGAATGAAAAAGTTGACTTAAAGCTCATCATTCAGAAAACTAAGATCATGGCATCTGGTCCTATCACTTCATGGCAAATAGATGGGGTTGGAACAATGAGATACTTTATTTTCTTAGGCTCCAAAACCACTGCAGATGATAAGTGCAGCCATGAAGTTAAAAGACACTTGCTCCTTAGAAGAAAACCTATGACCAACCTAGACAGCATAATAAAAAGCAGAGACAGAAGCAGGTGCCACCTTCACCCTGAACCCTCACTGAGGCAGAGCTGCCACAGACAAAAAAAAAAAAAAATCTTGCTTCTATGCACTCAGGGTCGCTTCTGTTGTGTCCAGTTCTTTGCGACCCTTTGGACTGGCTTGCCAGTCCTCTCTGTCAGGGGGGTTCTCCAGGCAAAAATACTGGAGTGTATTGGCCAATAGGTTGCCATACCCTTCTAGAGCACTATATTTCATGCTGCCCTAGCCACCAACTCCCCTGAGTACCTGGTGGCTGCCAGAACCCTGTGACCCAAGCAGCTACACCACCTCCACACCTCGCCCTCACTTGGGCAGACCAAAACCCTCCAGGCAACCTCAGGAGCAAACCCAAGTATATGGGAGTATATGGGAGTATTTTCACCTCACATTCAGAGGTGGAAATAAAACCACAATTGAAACCTAGGGGCAGTGTGGCTAAGGAAGACCCAAAACCTTCCCACCAGCTGCACAAGCTGCAGATTATATCCACATGATCAACTAGGCAGACTCTATTTCTATGGAATATATGAAAGGACATTGACAGTTCCCTCATAAGAAAACGTACTAGTTCTGATAGCTGCGGACATTGGAAGCAAGAACACACAGGGGCAGGACCAGTTTAGTATTTGAGCTGCCCCCACAGCAGTTTCAGGGACCAGCACCGTGTTGGAGGGCATCCTAGGGAGAGATCAATTTCTGAGCCTTTGGAGTTGGATCACTAACTCCAAGACCCTAGACTACCAGAGAACTAACTCTAGGAAGTATCAGATAGTGAGGACTCACACAAAGGAAACAACTTGAATACAAGACCCAGCATCACCCAACCATCAGTAGCAGCCTGTGCAGGACACCTCATCTAAATAACAAACAAAACAAAAATACAAACCCAATCATCAGCAGACAGGAGTACCACCTCATTTAACCTTGCCCATCAGAGGAAAAACAACAACAACAAAAAACTCAGCACAAATCTCAGCCTATATGTAGTTTACACAAACCACTGTACCAAATTTCAGAGGACAGAAACCAAAAGGAAGAAAGAATTCAACCCTGAAGCCTGGGGAAAGGAGACCTCAAACACAATAAGTTTAAATATATATATAATGAAAAGGCAGAGAAATACTACACAAATGAAAGAACAAACTAGAAGCACAGAAGTTCAAATAAATGAAGAGGAAATAGGGAAACTATCTGAAAAATAATTCAGAATAGTGATAGTAAAGATGATCAAAAATCTTGAAAACAGAATGGAGAAAATGCAAGAATTATTTAACAAAGACCTACAAGAATTAAAGAGTAAAGCATACACAAACAGCACAATTACTGAAATTAAAAATACTCTAGAAGGACTCAATAGCAGAATATCTGAAGCAGAAGAACTAATCAGTGAGCTGGAAGATAAAATGATGGAAATAACGTCTGAAGAACAGAAAAAGGGAAATAGAATGAAAAGAACTGAGGATAGTCTCAGAGACCTCTGGGACAATAGCAAATGCACCAACATTCGAATTATAGGGGTCCCAGAAGAAGAGAAAAGGAAAGGACACAAGAACATTTTTGAAGAGATGAAAATTTCCCCAACGTGGAAAAGGAAATAGTCAATCAAATCCAAGAGGTGCAAAGAGTCCCACACAGGATAAACCCAAGGAGAAACACACCAAGACACATACTAGTCAAACTAACAAAGATTAGACACAGAGAAAGAATATTACAAGCAGCAAGGGAGAAGCAACAAGTAACATACAAGGGAAACTCCATACATTTAACAGCTGATCTTTCAGCCAGAAACTCTGCAGGCCAGAAGGAGTTGACAGGATATAAAGTATTGAAAGCAAAAAAAAATAAACAATCAAGATTACTATACCCAGCAATGGTCTCATTCAAAATTAATAGAGAAACCAAAAGCTTTTCAGACAAGCAAAAGTTAAGAGAATTAAGTACCACTAAACCAGCTTTACAACAAATGTTAAAGGGACTTACATAGTCAAGAAATACAAAAGAAAAAAAAGATCTCCAAAATCAAACCCCAAGCAGTTAAGAAAATGCCAATAGGAACATACATATCAATAATTATTTTAAATATAGACAGATTAAAGGCTCCAACCAAAAGACACAGACTGGCTGAATGAATACAAAAACAAATGCACAAACATTTCTAAATAACCAACAGGTTACTGAAGGAATCAAGTGCAATACAAAAAAAAAAATGCACTTCAGACCTAAAGACACATATAGACTTAAAGTGAGAGGATGGAAAAATATATTCCATGCAAATGGGAAGCAAAAGGAAGCTGGAGTAGCAATCTTCATATCAGACAAAATAGACCTTAAAATATAGAATATTGCAAGAGATAAGGAAGGACACTACATAATGATCAAAGGATCAATCCAAGAGGAAGACACAACAATTGTAAGTATCTATGCACCCAGATAGGAGCACCTCGATACATAAGACAAACACTAACAGACATAAAAGGAGAAACTGACAGTAACACAGTAATAGGAGGAGACTTTAACACCCCCCTTACACCTACAGACACATCATCAAAACAGCAAATTAATAAGGAAACACAAGTCTTAAATAATACATTAAATGAGATGGATCTCATTGATATCTTCAGGACATTCCATCCAAATGCAGAAGAAAACACCTTCTCCTCGAGTTCACATGAAACATTCTCCAGGATAGACCACATCTTGGGTCACAAATTAAACCTCATTAAACTTAAGAAAATTGAAATCATATCAAGTATCTTCTCCAACCACAACGCTATGAGACTAGATATCAATTACAAGACAAAAAGCTGTAAGAAACACAAGCACATGGAGATTAAGTAATACATTTCTAAATAACCAACAGGTTACTGAAGAAATCAAAAGGTAAATCAAAAAATTTCTATAAACAAATGACAGTGAAAACATGACAACACAAGACCTATGGGATGCAGCAAAAGCAGTTCTAAGAGGGAAGTTTATAGAAATACAATCCTACCTCAAGAAATGAGAAAAACATCGATTAGACAAGCTAACTTTACACTTAAAACAACTGGAAAAAGAAGAACAAAAATACCCCAAAATCAGTAGAAGGAAAGAAATCATAAATATCTGAGCAGAAATAAGTGTAAAAGAAATGATAGAAACAATAGTAAAGGTTAATAAAACCAAAAGTTGGTTTTTGGAGAAGATAAAACAAAATGGACCAACCCTTAGCCAAACTCATCAAGAAAAAGAGAGAAGGATCAAATCAACAAAATGAGAAATGAAAAAGGAGAGGTTACAACAGACAATGCAGAAATACAAGGGATTGTGAGACTATTCTGAACAACTATATGGCAGTAAAATGGATAACCTGGAATAAATGGACAGATTCTTAGTAAAGTTCAGTCTTACAAGACTGAACCAGGAAGTAATAGAAATTTGAACAACCCAATTACAAGCACTGAAATTGAAGCTGTGATCAAAACTTTCCCCAAAAAACAAAAGGCCAGGGCCAGATGGCTTCACAGGAGAATTCTATCAAGCATTTAGAGAAGAGCTAATGTCTATCCTTCTAAAACTCTTTCAGAAAATTGCAGAGGAAGGAACACTTCCAAACTCATTCTACAAGGCCACCATCACCGTGATACCAAAACCAGACAAAGACAACACACAAAAAGAAAACTACAGGCCAATATCACTGATGAACATACATTCAAAAATCCTCAAAAATTTTTAGCAAAGAGAATTCAGCAACACATCAAAAAGCTCATACACCATGATCAAGTTAGGTTTATTCCAGGAATGCAAGGATGTTTCAATATATGCAAATCAGTTAGTGTGATACACCATATTAACAAATTAAAAAATAATGATCATACAGTCATCTCAGTAGATGCAGAAAAAACCTTTGACAAAATTCAGCACCCATTTATGATTAAAGCTTTTCCAAAAATGGGCATAGAAGGAACCTACCTCAATGTGGTAAAGGCCATATATGATAAGCCTACAGCAAACATTATTCTCAATGGTGAAAAATTGAAAGCATCAAAGATGGTAACGATAACCCTATATGTGAGACAGAAAAAGAGACACAGATGTATAGAACAGTCTTTTGGACTCTGCGGGAGAAGGCGAGGGTTGGATGATCTGAGAGAATAGCATTGAAACATGTATATTATCATATGTGAAACAGATCGCCAGACCAGGTTTGATGCATGAGACAAGGTGCCCAGGGCTAGTGCACTGGGATGACCCAGAGGGATGGGATGGGGAGGGAGGTGGGAGTGGGGTTCAGGATGGGGAACACATGTAAACCCATGGCTGATTCATATCAATGTATGGCAAAAACCACCACAATATTATAAAGTAATTAGCCTCCAACTAAAATAAATAAAAGAAAATTTAAAAAGGAGAGATATTCCCATTTGAATGCAGAGTTCCAAAGAATAGCCAGGACAGATAAGAAAACCTTTCTCAGCAATCAATGCAAAGAAATAGAGGAAAACAACAGAATGGGAAAGGCTAGAGATCTCCTGAAGAAAATTAGAGATCTCAAGGGAACATTTCAGGCAAAGGTGGGTTCGATAAAGGACAGAAATGGTATGGACCTAACAGAAGCAGAAGATATTAAGAAGAGGTGGCAAAAATACACAGAAGACCTGTACAAAAAAGATCTTCACAAGCCAGATAATCACAATGGTGTGATCACTCACCTAGAGCCAGACATCCTGGAATGTGAAGTCAAGTGGGCCTTAGAAAGCATCACTATGAACAAAGCTAGTGGAGGTGATGGAATTTCAGTTGAACTATTTCAAATACTGAAAGATGATGCTGTGAAAGTGCTGCACTCAATGTGCCAGCAAATTTGGAAAATTCAGCAGTGGCCACAGGACTAGAAAAGGTCAGTTTTCATTCCAATCCCTAAGAAAAGTAATCCCAAAGAATGCTCAAACTACCACACAATTGCACTCATCTCACATGCTAGTAAAGTAATGCTCAAAATTCTCCAAGTCAGGCTTCAGCAATACGTGAACTAAGAACTTCCAGACGTTCAAGCTAGTTTTAGAAAAGGCAGAGGAACCAGAGATCAAATTGCCAATATCTGCTGGGTCGTCAAAAAAGCAAGAGAGTTCCAGAAAAACATCTATTTCTGCTTTATTGACTGTGCCAAAGCCTTCAACTGTGTGGATCACAATAAACTGGAAAATTCTGAAAGAGATGGGAATACCAGACCACCTGACCTGCCTCTTAAGAACCTGTATGCAGGTCAGGAAGCAACAGTTAGAACTGGACATGGAACAACAGACTGGTTCCAAACAGGAAAAGGAGTACGTCAAGGCTGTATATTGTTACCCTGCTTATATAACTTCTATGCAGAGTACATCATGAGACATGCTGGGCTGGAAGAAGCACACGCTGGAATCCAGATTGCCGGGAGAAATATCAATACCCTCAGATGTGCAGATGACACCACCCTTAAGGCAGAGAGTGAAGAGGAACTGAAAAGCCTCTTGATGAAAGTGAAAGAGGAGAGTGAAAAAGTTGGCTTAAAGCTTACCATTCAGAAAACTAAGATCATGGCATCTGGTCCCATCACTTCATGGGAAATAGATGGGAGACAGTAGAAACAGTGTCAGACTTTGTTTTTTGGGTCTCCAAAATCACTGCAGATGGTGACTGCAACCATGAAATTAAAAGATGCTTACTCCTTGGAAGGAAAGTTATGACCAACCTAGGTAGCATATTAAAAAGCAGAGACATTACTTTGCCAACAAAGGTCCATCTGGTCAAGGCTATGGTTTTTTCAGTGGTCATGTATGGATGTGAGAGTTGGATGGTGAAGAAAGCTGAGCACCGAAAAGTTGATGCATTTGAACTATGGTGTTGGAGAAGACTCTTGAGAGTCCCTTGAACTGCAAGAAGATCCAACCAGTCCATCCTAAAGGAGATCAGTCCTGGATGTTCATTGGAAGGACTGATGCTGAAGCTGAAACTCCAATACTTTGGCCACCTCATGTGAAGAGTTGACTCATTGGAAAAGACCCTGATGCTCGGAGGGATTGGGGGAAGGAGGAGAATGGGATGACAGAGGATGAGATGGCTGGATGGCATCATTGACTCTATGGACATGGGTTTGGGTAAACTCCAGAAATTGGTGATGGACAGGGAGAACTGTTGTGCTGCGATTCATGGGGTTGCAAAGAGTCAGACACAACTGAGCGACTGAACTGAACTGAAAATAAATAAATTTAAGAAAGAAAAATGAGTCTTAACAAACTGAAAGCATCACCCCTAAGATCAAGAATAAGACAAGGGTGTCCACTTTCACCACTATCATTCAACATAGTTCTGGAAGTCCTAGCTATAGCAATCAGAGAAGAAAAAGATATAAAAGGAATCCAGATTGGAAAAGAAGAGGTAAAGCTCTCACTCTTTGCAGATGACATGATACTGTACATAGAAAACCCTATCAAATAGATAGTATCAAAGCATTACTAGAGCTAATCAGTGACTTTAAGAAAGTCGCAGGATACAAAATCAATACACAGAGATCACTTGCATTTGTATATACTAACAATGAAAAAGCAGAAAGAGAAATTAAGGAATCAATCCCATTCACCATTGCAACAAAAAGAATAAAATATCTAGGAATAAACTTACCTAAGGAGACTAAAGAACTGTACACAGAAAATTATAAGACACTGATGAAAGAAATCAAAGACGATATAAACAGATGGAGAGATGTTCCATGTTCCTAGGTAGGAAGAAACAATATTGTGAAAATGACTATACTACCAAATGCAATCTACAGATTCAGTGTTATCCATATCAAATTATCAATGTCATTTTTCACAGAACTAGAACAAAAAATTTCATAATTCATATGGAAACACAGAAAACCCCAAATAGCCAAAGCAATCTTGAGAAAGAAGAATGGAGCTGGAGGAATCAACCTTCCTGACTTCAGATTATACTACAAAGCTACAGTCATCAAGACAGTGTGGTACTGGAACAAAAACAGAAATATATACTAATGGAGCAAGATAGAAAGCCCAGAAATAAACCCATGCACCTATGGGTACCTTCTTTTTGACAAAGAAGGCAAGAATATACAATGGGACAAAGGCAGTCTCTTCAATAAATGGTGCTGGGAAAACTGAAAAGTTACATGTAAAAGAATGAAATTAGAACACTTCCTAACACCATACATAAAGATAAACTCAAAATGGATTAAAGGCCTAAGTGTAAGATCAGAAACTATTAAAGTCTTAGAGGAATAGGCAGAACACTCAATGACATAAATCAAAGCAAGATCCTCTATGACCCACCTCCTAGAGTAATGGATATAAAAACAAAAGTAAACAGGTGGGACCTGATTAAGCTTAAAAACTTTCTCACAGCAAAGGAAACTATAAGTGAGGTGAAATGACAACCCGCAGAATGGGAGAAAATAATAGCAAATAAAGCAGCTGAAAAGATTAATTTCTAAAATATATAAGCAGCTCATACAACTCAATACCAGAAAAACAACCCAATCAAAAAGTGGGAAAAAAACCTAAACAGACATTTCTCCAAAGAAGACATACAGATGACTAACAAAAACATGAAAGATGCTCAACATTGCTTATTATTCAGTTCAGTTCAGTCACTCAGTCGTGTCTGACTCTTTGTGACACCATGAACCGCAGGCCTCTCTGTCCATCACCAACTCCTGGAGTTTACCCAAACCCATGTCCATAGAGTCAATGATGCCATCCAGCCATCTCATCCTCTGTCATCCCATTCTCCTCCTCCCCCCAATCCCTCCGAGCATCAGGGTCTTTTCCAATGAGTCAACTCTTCACATGAGGTGGCCAAAGTATTGGAGTTTCAGCTTCAGCATCAGTCCTTCCAATGAACATCCAGGACTGATCTCCTTTAGGATGGACTGGTTGGATCTTCTTGCAGTCCAAGGGACTTCTCAAGTGTCTTCTCCAACACCACAGTTAAAAAACATCAATTCTTCAGTGCTCAGCTTTCTTTACCATCCAACTCTCACATCCATACATGACTACTGGGAAAACCATAGCCTTGACTAGATGGAGCCTTGTTGGCAAAGTAATGTCTCTGCTTTTGACTATGCTATCTAGGTTGGTCATAACTTTCCTTCCAAGGAGTAAGTGTCTTTTAATTTCATGGCTGCAATCACCATCTGCAGTGATTTTGGAGCCCAAAATAATAAAGTCTGACACTCTTTCCACTGTTTCCCCATCTATTTCCCATGAAGTGATGGGACCAGATGCCATGATCTTAGTTTTCTGAATGTTGAGCTTTAAGCCAACTTTTTCACTCTCCTCCTTATTATTAGAGAAATGCAAATCAAAACTACAATGAGATATCACCTTACACCAGTCAGAATTGCCACCATCAAAAAGTCTACAAACAATAAATGCTAGAGAGGGTGTGGAGAAAAGGGAACACTCTTGCAGTGTTGGTGGGAATGTAAATATACATTTACAGCCACTATGGAAGACGGCATGGAGATTCATTAAAAAACTAGGAATAGAACCACACCATATGACCCAGGAACCCCACTCCCAGGCATATACCCTGAGGAAACCAAAATGGAAAAAGACACATGTATCCCATTGTTCATTGCAGCACTATTTACAATAGCTAGAACATGGAAGTAACCTCGATGTCCATCAACAGATGAATGGATAAAGATATTTGTGGTACATATACAGAATGGAATATTACTCAGCCATAAAAGGGAATACATTTGAGTCAGTTCTAATGAGGTGATGAACCTAGAACCTATTATACAGAGTGAAGTAAGTCAGAAAGAGAAAGAGAAATATATTCTAATGCATATATATGGAATCTAGAAAAATGGTACTGAAGAATTTATTTGCAGGGAAGCAATGGAGAAACAAGCATAGAGAATAGACTTATGGACTTGGGGAGAAAGGAGGAGAGGGTGAGGTGTGTGGACAGAGTGACATAGAAACTTACATTACCATGTGTAATATAGATAGCCAACGGGAATTTGCTCTATGTCTCAGGAGACTCAAACAGGGGCTCTGTATCAACCTAGAGGAGTGGGGTGGGGAGGGAGACGGAAGGGAGGTTCAAAAGGTAAGTGATATATGTATACCTATGGCTGATTCATGTTGGTGTTTGACAGAAAACAACAAAATTTTGTAAAGCAAAGTATTACTTTGCCAACAAAGGTGTGTCTCGTCAAAGCTATGGTTTTTCCAGTAGCCATGTGTGGGTGTGAGAGTTGGACTATAAAGAAAGCTGAGCTCCAAAGAATTGATGCTTTTGAACTGTGGAGTTGGAGAAAACTCTTGAGAGCCCCTTGGTCTGAAAGGAGATCAAAGCAGTCAATTCTAAAGGTAATCAGTCCTGAGTATTTATTGGAAGGACTGATGCTGAAGCTGAAACTCCAATACTTTGGCCACCTGATACAAAGAACTGAATCATTGGAAAAGACCCTGATGCTGGGCAAAATTGAAGGTAGGAGGAGAAGGGAACGACAGATGTTTGACATGGTTGGATGGCATCACTGAGCTGACAGAGATGAGTTTGAGCAGACTCTGGGAGTTGTTGATGGAGAGGGAAGCCTGGCATGCTGCGGTCCATAGGGTCTCAAAGAGTCGAACACAAATGAGCGACTGAACTGAACTGAATTGAATAGGCTTTTCTATTGAATTTGCTTTACTGGCATTCATATCATGCTGCTTTCACCTCATATATGTATTCTATGATACACATAGTAATACACATTTGATTAGAACTTCATAAATTATGAATCCTGATAAACAATTATTTGATGACTTTTAGTTGGCATTAATGTCCCCAAACAACACACACAGGAGATATGCAGCAAGGCTTAATGGGAAGTCTTACATCTAAGACACAGCAGAAGAGCACACAGGATTTCTCCATCTCTCATCTTGCCATTAGGGGCATTTAGACCTGGGACTCCATTTATGTAAAATTACGTCACTGAGGATGGACAGAAATCATTTGTTTAACTATGTAGCAACAGGGGCTTCCTAGAGGTGAGATGACTTTCTTAGAAAAGAGAACTAGTTGGAGCTTAGTGAGGTTGACCTCAGCTAGAAGCTACTTCCCAATGTTTTTAACTGAATCATTGCTAGGCTGTCTAGTGGGGCAGGGAGATAGAGCCACTGAAGCCTTTCAGCAGACAAAGGGTATGTTCCTTGTCACCTAAATAGTAAAATTTACTAGAAATGTATTTCTTGATGAGATGTGCAGGGGAGAATGCATTATGGTTTCCTCATTAAAGGAGTTGTTTAAAGGATTATTCATTTGGCAAAGTACAGTATTAAGATTAGGACTAGGTAAGAGATACGGCTTTCTTGTTGAAATGGGAGGAAATTTGGAAAGAGGAATATGAGAAGAGACCCTTGACATTGGTAGGTGAAAGATACCAATCTGAAAAAGTTACATGCTGTATGTTTCCAACTATGACATTCTGGAGAAGACAAAACTGTGGAGACTAAAAAGATCAGTGATTGCCAGGGTAAAGATGGGAGAGAGAGGAGTAAACAGGCAGAAGACAGGATTTTTTAGGGCAGGGAAACTATCCTGTATGATAGTGTCATGGTGAATACATGTCATTATTTTTGTCAAAATCCACTGAATGTCCAATGTGAAGAGTGAACTTTAATGTGAACTGTGGACCACGGGTGGTAGTGCGTCCCTGCGTATTCAGCAGTTGTAACAAAGGGAGCCCTCTGGTGGCGGGCACTGATGGTGGGGCTTGCTGTGCCTGTGTTGGGGTCAGGGGTGTATGGAACTGTACTTTTCTAGTCAGGTTTACTTTGTGTCTGAAACTGCTCTTAAAAACTGTCTATTTTTTAAAAGAGAGAGATCCTTGGTGACTGGCATCTTCCTAGGCAAGCGATTTTAGGAAAATGTAAGTGGAAGTTGAAGATCTGTACATGACCACCAAAACCATCCATGCTCGTGTGCCATTTAGAAAGTCTTCATGTATCCTCAAGCATAACTGAAACCTAGTTTGAAGATTTGGTTTAAGGTTATGGGAGATGAATAGGCACAGAAATGTAGTATGAAAAATGAGTTATTCATTGAACAAATGGTTCGGGGAAAACAAGGTAGTCATATGGAAAAAATAGGGGTGGATCTCTACCTTACACTTCACCAAAAATTAAATTCTGGATGTATCAACAGTTTAAACATCAGGAGAAAAAGCTATAAATGTAATAGCAGAAACATGACCTGGAGACACTGCCAGATGTGATTAGTGAGGTAGGCAGTGAATCACACAGTGGTTTATGTAATCACAGGTCAGCACTGCCCCTGCTGTGTTACCATCCTGACGTGTGAAATAGTACTGAGAATAATAGTTAACTTCTATTGGCACTTACCACTTTTTTGGAAGTGTTCTGAGCTCTTAATAGGTATTAATCTATTTAATCTTGAGGGTATCATTCCTACCTCCATTTTATATACAAGACAGCTAAGTCACAGAGTTGAAGTCACATGCTGGTCAGGGAAGCCAAGACTTATTAATTCAAGCAGCCTGGCTTTAGAACCCAGGCACTTAATCACCATACTCAATTATGAAGCAATGTTTAATTCTATATGCTTTTAAAACATGCTAGATACATAGATTAACATTAAATTTTGAGAAACTTGTATCCACAGCAGTAAGTTTAAACAATTTGTGCATTTATTTTCTTTAAGAAAGCTTTGGGAAAAGAGTGTTTTTCGTTAAAAAGAGAATTATTTTATCCTTTATGTATTTCAGTAACTGGAGAGTATAATTTTGACATCTTTGCAAGTTTTATTTCACAATTTAATTTCATGGTATTTATTTTTAAAAAATCACAGTGTGTAGACTTGTTTTAGAAACGCACTGCCATTAAGCATGAACTGTTTAACAAACATGATTATCAATAGTTTGATGAGCAAACTGTTGTTCTTTAAATTAATATTCTGCTTGTGTTGAGGTGGAGTGCAAATGTCGTCCCATTATTTCCTTGGTAGCGTAAACCTCACTGGAAAAGCATGAATACCAAATAGCACCCCAAATACACTAGCTTTATAATGTGATGTGATGTGATGTGAAGTCGCTCAGTCGTGTCCGACTCTGCGACCCCACGGACTGTAGCCTACCAGGCTTCTCCACCCATGGGATTTTCCAGGCAAGAATACCAGAGTGGGTTGCCATTGCCTTCTCCAAGCTTTATAATATTGTCATTAAATGATTATTGTAATGTTAAAGACAATATATTGACATAATAATGGACTGTCAACTGCTTAATAACAAAAGCACTCAATACTCTTTAGTATTAAATAATCTTTATGATGAGATCAATTTTGGTTCAAAATTAGATAAAAACTAATAAAACCTTTTTCTTGGAGTGCTGGGTATTTAGAAAGCTTCATGTTTAAGCCTGTACAATGGAGTTTTACTCATTCTAATCTGAAGGAGAAGAAACACAGTGCCTGCAGTTGCGCTGACATGAAGTCCATCCTCAGCATCTTACCTGGGAGGTCTTCTTAATATAATAATCCTTCTCACACATACTTTCTTATTTGGAAATTATTTGGGCTTGATCAGAGAGGTTCAAGAGTTACATGGGAAAAATATCTGCTTGGCAGCTGATAGAATTCCTGTGGGCAGGAACTTTAAAAGAGAATTTGATAAACTTACAGTTAGAAGCTCGCTCAGATTGGTGCTCAGGTTTCCTGCCTAACAAAGAAAGCAAGTAGAAAAATAATGACTCTGGGGAAGAAAGGGTTAATAGGAGTGCACACCTGAAGTTGTCCAACAGCCCATCAGGGCCTTTGGGAGCAACAGAAATGTCCAGTGCGTGTTTGTTGGCTCCGCAGTCTAAAGTCTTCCTTCGGTAAGTTCTGCATTGTTCAGTGATGCTCTGTAGCATGATTTTCCCTTTAGAAGGAACCCCGGCTGTGCTGAGTCCTGCACATAGTGAAAAAAGTGGCTGCTTTGGGGAGCCACTGATCTGTTGGTTGCATGTGAGAAGCTTTGCTTCCTTAAAGTTAAAAGGAAAAATGTCATGGTGGGGGTTGAGCAATGAGCAGTGGTTCTCTAACCTCTCCTGTTAATGTGTCAGAAGCCCTTCCCAGAGCAAGTTGCTTTCCTGAAAGAAGGCGCCCTGGGTTCCAAGCCTACTCCATCATCATGGCAACTGGGAGCAATTCACTCGGATAATTTCACTCCTCCACCACCCCTGGTTTGGGCAGTAAAAATGATAAGTCATTTGCATTTTGGGACCAGAAGGGACATGGCTATCATTTTGTTCAAGTCCGCTAATTTAGGAAGCAGAAGCATAGAGAAGTGAAAGACATGCCCAGAGTTACATGGCTCTGCAAGCATGGGATGGTTAGCCAGGCCTTGTGTTTCCCACCAGTGTTCTTTCCACAACAACAGAAAAGTTGAAGAAATGTGGAAAAGGAGGAGGAAAATCATACTGGCAAATATAGCTAAGGCATCAGCAAAAACGACAAAGCTGATAAATGGCTGTTTTCTTCTAGGAACAGACTTTTTCATCCGAAGAAATATACAAGGTAGAAGAAAACATGAAGAACCAAAAAATATGTCGGTAGCAGGTGCTGAGTTTTGTATAATGAGCTGTGTGTTCTTCCTTCTCATAGGTGAGAAGAGGGTGGGTGGAGAAGTGCAATTCTTGGTGGTGTCTAGTGACAGTCAGAGCCCGCCTGCGCAGCCATACAGCACATGAAGAGACCATGATTAGGAAGGGCACACGGAAGGGCCAGGTGTGCAGCAGCCAACAAGGAGTATACGTTTTTTCCAGATGCCGCGGAGCTTCGTTTTCATTATTGAGTAATCACGGTAATCACATCACTCAGTTCAAGCAAAAGTATCCGCAAGAGCAAAAGAAAATCTCATGATGGTATTAGTAGTCTAGCACCACCAGTTTCACACACATCCTAAGCTTTCTCTTTTTACAGTGTTTCACAGGGCATAGGAAATGATGGGATGATCTCTATACTGCTGAAGTTATAATCTGTAACATTTAAATTCTTCAAAATGTGCCTTAAAGGTTGCTGTCTCCAGGATGCTGCCCTCTTGGTGTTTAGATGCTCAGTTCCTTAAGTTAAAAGAAAGTGAATGACGCAGTACAGAAGCTTTGCCTGTCCCAAGCCAGCAGTCTCCAGTCTGAAGTAATAATTTCTATGGGTGGGTGGCATAGGAGGTTAGAAGAGTCCTCAGATTGGTTCACAGATGATGCAAAAGCCAGAGGGAAGCTTGGGTAAGCAGTCATTTGTTGGCTGGTTTATGATGATGATTACAAAAGGAATATCCAGGTATATTTCCTAGTGAAGGCCTTAGTCTCTCACCAAGAGTTTCTGTTGTAGGTTCCAACCAGCATTTACGATAGCAGGCCTTCTAATATGACATATCACAGAGGCAATAATACCAGGCCTATACCTTAACCACTGTGGAACTGGCCTCTCTAAATACAGAAAACCCCGAGGAAAATTATTTTTCACATATACTAAATAGCAGTGTGATTTTCTGCATTAAGAATATTCAACTCTTCAGGAAATAGTTCTTTAGGAAGGGTATGTACATGCCTTCTTATAACGTACAGTCAAAGTAGATTTTTTAAATACTTTAGATCATGTGGTAAAGCTCTTGTTTTACTCAATATAAAACATATTTATATGGGTGGTAAACACATAGAATGGAATATGTATTAGTCAAAGATCTCCAGAGAAACAGCAAAAAATAGGAGATCTAGTGAGATAGAGACAGATAGATATGGTTTATTATAACGAATTGGCTCATGTCATTATGCAGGCTGAGAAGGTCCACAGTCAGTGAGCTAGAGACCCAGAAGAGCTGAAGGTGTAGTTCCAGTTTGAAAAACAGCAGGATTCTATTAATAAGAAAGAGATATGAGGTGCTTGGTAGGCAACCAGGGATGTCCAAGGTCACCCAGCTAGCAAGAAACGAGGCCAGGATGCGTGTCCAAGCCCATCAGGCTGGGAACACCGTACAGTGTATAGTGCAGGGACGGGTATACTGGGCTGGGGCCCAGGCCTGCCACCGCCAGTCTGCACCCCTGTGTCTGTGTGTGCCTGGAGGACGGCTTGGACCCCCAGATCTGGGAGTGCAGGCCCTGCTTGTTGGGTTGTCAGAGCTCACAAGGTGACCTTTCACTAGGGGAGTATGCATGACAACAAATTCTACTTTTTCCTAATTCTTTTTTCCCCTGGGGCAATCCAGTTTTAGCCCCGTGTATGTACATTATTCTGCAAGTCCACAGCTCTGATCATTATCAGCTCACATAGAAGCTTGTGGACCTTCCATTAGTGGTGACAGTTTCACCACTGTCATTAAAGTTGTGCTGAACAAAGGGCATATTGCTTTCTATAATGCTCAGGCATTTCATTTTGCCGCATGATGTGGTAATGATCAAGTTGAGGGTCAATCACAGTCACATCAGCTTTCTCCAATGTTCCAACTTGCTGGAAAGAGTCTGAATTAAAGAAATAGCATTTGGATGTTACCACATCTGTCACTTAATATTTTTCTTTTTTAATATTGGACAGACTTGGGTATCTTCCTTTGTGTTTTGAGACATTTGAAGCTAAGGACGGGATCTAGAGTTGCTGTTGTGATTGTTTCCATAGAATTATTCTTAGTGGTGAATCCTGGATTCATGGTCTACCACATAGCATGATCTCCAACATGCCCCTCAAATAAATTTCACCCACAGATTTCCTTCCCTCCCTTCTAAACTTCCTTCCTTCCCTCCTTCCGACTCACTGGAATTTCTAAATGTTTGTATCAGATTTAAGCAGCCCATCATGCACATTTTATGTATTTCCTTATAGCTCATTTTGTAAGCATTGCAAAACTGCCCAGCTCATTCTTTTTGGGATGGAATGGGGGAAGAGATGAGGGTATCGGAATGTTACAGTTACTGTTGATTAACTTTAGATGACTCGCCATGATAGAACAACTCACTTTTCTCTCCTACAGTAGTGAACATTCTCATAGATTTTCTAATTCTGATCTTGAGGGTTTTAGGGATGATAAAGTATATAAAAGGCAATTCCAGGGAGGCCCAGATGAATATGGTGTTATATCTGTATGTGAGGCAGGGGCAAGGGAGATAAGGCGTCAAAGGAACATGGATAGTTTAGAGCCATTCAAAGTTGCCAGATCACTAGGACAGATTCAGGCTCTGACTAGCTAGGACAGAGCTGCTTAGGGCCTGGAAACTTCCCTAGAGCATGGACCTCATTCCCAGCACACACACAGGCACTTTAAAAGACATTCCATCTAAGCAGAAACCAATGACCCAATATGTATGGTCCATAGTATCTGTTACTTAAAGACCCAGTGTTACTAATCATGATCAATAATACATTTTGAGGCCGTGGTGCAAAATATTTTTTTCATTTCCTTTGGATTTATTTCAGGCCAAATTGAGTCGGCCTTGTGAAGCTACCTGCAAATGTCTTTTTCTCTAGTCTCCTACTCTTATCCTGTCTTTGTATTAGGGAAGTTGCTTCTAACTAGCAGGTACCCCCAGGACGTAGGCCCCACCCTGGGATCTTGACAGATTTTACAGCCCTTTCTGAGTGTATTATTAGGGCTCCAGGCTCTTTAGAGACACACAGTTACAGGGCAGTCTCTTCTGTTACTGTTAATCACTTCCCATAAACACCTTTGATGCTCCTTATGATAAAAGACCCCCCTTGCTTTCAGAGGTGAGGGTAAGGAAGAACAAAGGAGGCAAAGGGATGGGGAGCCCCATCCTGCTACACACCATGGATGTCCATAGGCAGTTGTTTTGAGACTCCTGAAGAGGGGATGTAGGAGTTGAAATTGTGCCTCTGAGTGGTGGATGAGGCTGGTTGTGTTATTAAAGGATATGCAGGGTCCCCTCTGTGGGCAGTGCTATCCCACCTTACCAGTGTGTGCACCAGGGCTTTCTCTTTAAATGATGGAACCAGTCAAGCTCTTATCTACGGCGAGTGTCCTTCTGGTTTTTAAAATTCATGGATTTGCTTTCTAAGGATTTCTATTGAATGCATATTTAGGCGGAGAAAGATGGTGTCTTATTCCTGTGGAGTCACTTGTAATAACGTGAACTGAATTTGAGACCATCTTATGAGATATATAAATATGACCAGAGGCTAAAAAACATTGGGAGCATCTAATAAATGCAATATGTTATTTTTGTAGCAGCAATATTATTTTAAATACAAATTTTATTGAGAGTGAATATGAGGATTTATTAGTCAATATTTATAAATTCGTTTAAGCTGCTGAGATAAATGGATAATCTAAATAGTTACAGTTAGGAAGGCTGAAGTGGATTTGAGTTTGGTGACATAAAATCCTCATTTCTTGGCCTCTTTCCTCTGCAATCTGTAGGGAAACACTGGTTCATTTGAAGCTTCAACCTTCAAGATTTCAAAGGAAGGAGATGAGATATATGTAAGCAGAAGGTATGTGTCTCTTTGTTTCTTTCAAGTTTGATACTCAAAAAGAAAAAAACAGTCATTGATCTGACAGTCAAAGACAAGAAAAGAGCACTTTCCCCCATGAAATAAATAAGGGTTGGGAATGCAGCCTACCACTTACCAGCTGTGTGGTCTTGGGCAGATTACTTAACCTCTGTGTGCCTCAATGTACATCCTTTAACAGCTTGACTATCCAGTGGCAATGTGTCAAGTGGCATACGCCTTTTCTGCCAGACACGTTGTTGATTATGAGTGCTTGACATATGCAGAGTGTGTACGTCATACTTCCTTTTTCAGTCAGTATTCTCATCTGCAAGCTGTCATTAACCACTAATGCTTTTCTGCAATAAAGAGATTTACTGGAAAGCCAGTGGGGGTTCAGAGAATAGGAAAGAGGCAGTTTAGAAAAAGGGCAGGAGTCAAGGATGCTGCAGACGCAGCAGCAAGAGCCATGTCTGTCACTCCGGGAGCTGGTCTGGCCTGGGAGCCCCTCTGCCCCTTAATGCATCTGACCTCCAGACATTTTGTCCTGTCCCATCTGCTCCCAAGCTTCAGAGTCCTGGAACCAAGGATACGTGCGTGAGATCCTGGCAAGGCTCTTCCTGCCCTCCCTTCACTGTATCAGGAGTGGGTAGAAGATGTATCTGACCTACTTGATTTCCACAGTGGGAGGTGGCAATGGAGAGCAGTCACTGGGATCTATCCTTTTGCCAACAGTACATAAAATAGAGAATTCTACTGGTAGGAATATGTGGTGCCTAGAGCAGAGGTGTGTGGATTCTGGGTAGTCAAAAAAAAAAAAAAAAATCACAGCTATCTGCTTTATTCATGTAAGACTTCAGATTTTCCTCAGTAACTCTATGAGGAGTGATATGCTGGTAAATGTTTAACAACTGGTTCTCTGGCCTTGATTTGTAGCACTTGTACATTTCCACAGGGCAAATGCTCCTACTGTGGCCAATTTCAAGCTACTTCCATGACATCAGAGCGGCTGGAGATACACAATAGTGTACCACTATGTAACATTTCAGCTGTATAGCTCGGACAGATGTAAATAACCTGATGCATAGATAGTAAAGTCTGGTGAAGTAATTAGGAAGTGATGAGTTTTGAGTATTCCAATGCATAGATGATAGTAAAGTCTGGTGAAGTAATTAAGAAGTGATGAGTTTTGAGTATTCCTTACCTTTGTTAACATAATTTATTTAATTGTAAGTTTATACAATAAGGAAATGACCAGGTGGCTCAAGTGGTAAAGAATCTGCCTGCTGGTGCAGGAGCCACAGGAGACGTGGGTTCGATCCCTGGGTTGGGAAGATCCCCTGGAGGAGGAAATGGCAACCCACTCCAGGATTCTTGCCTGGGAAGTCCCATGGACAGAGGAGCCTGATGGGCTACAGTCCACGGGGTCACAAAGAGTAAGACATGATTGAGCACTCATGCGTGCACTTAAACGATTTCATTTTTAATGACAGCTGTATTTTAGCACATGGCTTGCAAAATTTTTGAAAAAAGCTTTGAGCCAGTTCCAGCATTCTATTGCCCATGAAGTGGATCTGTAATGTTATTGAGAGAAACAGATAGAGAGACTTGAGAGATTCCTTACACAGTAAGATGCTTGGTGGAGAGGCCTAGGGCCTGGGGATTTTGCAAAGCAGTAAAATGGGGACTCTCAGCAACAGAATAATAATAGTGCCTGTCATTTACTTAGCAAAACACATTCTTACTCAACATCCCAATCATTGTTGATCCTCACAACAAACTCAAGAAAAAGGGAAGCAAGATATGTAACAGGTGAGGGGATGGAGAGTCCAAGAACTGAAGTGACCCCTGCCATGTGGAGCTGAGACTAGAACTGGGACTTTGAGATTTCCAGTTCACAGCTTTTCCCATGCCATCCTATTTCTTTGAACCCCCTGCCTTTACTGGGAGAGCCACTTATTGCAGACAGCCCATTAAATAATCTGGGATGTTGTACGTCAGCCCTTATTCCCCAAATTCATTTCAGGGGCCTCTCTTGTGTCTTCACAAATAAGGAATGAAATAAAGTCGGAGGCTCACAGAGTGGGCAGTGATGGCCCATTGTGCTAGCAGCTTTGATAGCTGTACCCCACGTTGGCCACCAATGTCCCCTACATCGAAGAGGGCTGACCTGTGCGACCGATTCGGTACTGCAGGAGTGACAGCGTATGCCTTGTGAAGCCAACTGTTAACAGCGCTACAGCTTCTGCCTCCTTTCGGACCCCTGGGGAAGTGCCCTCAGCTCTGGGATCCTGTGCTTTGCACTCATGCAGAGGGCTGTGCAAACACCCAAGCAGCCCTGTGGGGAGGCCCACAATGGAAGGAACTGAGACCCCCGACAGCCAGCACCACTTGCCTGCCATGCAAGTGAGCTACCAGGAAGTGGATCCTCCAGCTCCCGACAAGCCTTCAGAGGACTGCCTCTTGGGCTCACATCTGATGGTAGGCTCATAAGAAACCCCAAGTCAGAATCACCCAGCAAAGTGCTCCCAAATTATTGACCCACAGAAACTGTGAGCTATGAACAACGTTTATGTTGTTTTGAGCCGCTTAGTTCTTGGGTAATTTGTTACACAGTGGTAGATAAACTGGATTTTTTTCAGAGCTGTACCATATGGACTGTGGGTAATCTTAACTACAGAGAGGTGGTAGGGGCTTAAGGAAGCATTTTCAGTAAATTGTTTTTTGTGTTGTTTTTGTTTTCCACCAAAGGAATTGGATTCTCAGTCGACCTCAGAGGGCTTTGTACAGTTTAACTAGAAATGCGTTTTTCTCTTTAAAGCTTTTCTAAATGAGTGCCGCTCTATACTGAGGACATTTGCAAGTCTGAAGAGCAAGGCAGCTTGAAGTGGCGTTCACTCAGGCACCCTTAAGTCATCTCACAGCCCTTTGGACCCCGCCTTCACTGTCGCTTTTGGGTCTCTGGGCCATGGCTTTGCCTGCCCTTTGGGAAAGCCTGGACAAGGGAAAATAACGAAACAAATCTACTAGGAAGGGGAAAGGATAGAGACCCCACTAGATGTTGGAAGTGGAAATCTTAAAATCATTTGCAAAACATCAGGTCCAACACCCGCTGGGAGGCTGAGCCGTCACCTCTTCTCCCTGTGTCTCCACCCACTGAAGTTCGATCCTAGAAAAATCTGCTCATGTCCCCAAGAGCTCTGGAGAGGATCTTGGCGTAGAGAGGCTGTTGTGCCTACTGGGAGGGTTGGAGCCAGGGTTACACCGGCTCATTGGCGCGTTTCCTCTGAACTAGACGAGGCTGCGTGTGGACCTCCGAACCGTGGCCCAAGACGAGGCGCCCTTGCGCGGGCGGGAGGAGCCTGGAGGTGGGACCCTGCAGGCGCGCCTCACCGGCAAAGGCAACCCGCGCGGAGCGCGCACGGCCGCTGAGCGCCGGCGCCTCCAGCATGGAGTGGGAGCTCAACTTTCTGCTCTACCTGGCGCTCTTCTTCTTTCTGCTCTTCTTACTTTTCCTCCTGCTCTTCGTGGTCATCAAGCAACTGAAGAACTCGGTGGCCAATACGGCCGGGTCGCTCCAGCCCGGGCGTCTCTCCCTGCACCGGGAGCCTTGGGGCTTCTCCCGCGAGCAAGCGGTGTGACGGGCGCCGCGCGCACAGTGGCGGGAGGGCATGGAACCGTGCGGGCACCGGGTCGGGGCTCGTCTCCATTCTCTGGCCGCACGGCCGCCCGGGTTCTAGGGCCAGGCTCGGCTGCCTCGCTGGCAGGTCCGTTTGGGCATGGGAGCTATTGGCAAATGGGCGAGTTTCTCTGCTCCTCCGGGAAGCTGAGGGCTCACGGCGCGCTGGGATGTCAGGGATGACGGGTGCCTGGGGTCTGGGCTGGTGGTGTGCTTTTAGGGAGGGACCCTAAGCTTTTCCGGGGCGGGTAGAGATACGGAAAAGAGAGAAGTTCAGCTTTTGAAGCTAGAATGGCTTTGAGCACCCGCTAGCTCTTCTTTCCAGTCCAACTGCATCTTTATCTTGTACCCCAGGGATCCAAAACAAAATTATTCAGATGATTCAGTCCAGGCACTTTCAAACAAAACCGAATGTCAACCTAAGCGTTGGGATAAGAGACAGGAGAAAACAGGCCACACTGGGAGTATTCCACATACTGCTTTGAAAGTCTGCTGTGGTAGACCCTACGTGGGGTTCAAGCGGCGGCGCGCGGGAGAAGGGGTTCAGTGGCCCATTTGTTATGGGGTATCTCCCCTTCCTCCTGATCCCTGCTCCTATTCTAGACTCCGACCCTGTAGGTGCCTGCGGATTGCTGCGGCGGGTGGGTCTAGAATCAGCAGGAGGGTGAGCGTTAGAGTGGGAGTCACTGGGAAATTTCTTGGGGTTGCCATGGAGGGCTGAATAAATGAGGCCATTTACGCGTGGTAGGGCAACAGGGATGGATAACATGGGAAGATCGAGGCTGACGTTTCTGCCAGGCTGTCCTAGGGGATTAGAATGATGGGCTTAGGCTGTCCTAGGTGATTAGAATGGTTAGACTGATGGGCTGAAGTAACTTCTCACGCGGGTGCCCTAAGTACCCTCCGGCAATGTCAGTTTGGAAATGACTCCATCTCCCAGGTGCTCTTTCCTCAGCCTTGGCCATCTCAGGTTCTGGAGCGGAGCTGCTGCCCTGCGCTGGTGTGTGGAGGACGGTGAAGTTCCAGGCCGGTAGCCAGGCGGGCGTAACCAGAGACAGATGGCTTTTGCCATGGTAAGCAGGGACCACCCTTGGTTTTGCTTTGTCCCTGGGTAAACTTCTAAAGACACAGACCCTTACAAAAATGAGGGTTTAGGATGAAGGAAATGGGTGCAGTGAAATAAAGGGCTCTCTCCTTCCCAGAGCCAGTGAGCTTCTATAGAAACCAAGGAGTCAAGCCCATTCCCAACCTAGTACAGCATCTAGGTAGAGGATCATAAAAATTAGAATGGGATGTGAGAAATGATTGCAATTGATAAATATGCCTTTTTGGAAAATAGAACAGGGGTTCTTGAAGGTGAAATATGTAATGCAGATATAGTTTGTCTTTTCAATAAGGGAAGATTTTGGTTCAGCCATGTTTAGGTTAAGATAAGCCATCCATATCATGACTGTAACACTGAAAACTCTTATTAATTTTAAGCACAAAGACAGACCATGTAGAAAGGCTAAAAACAACAAAATGCTAAGTAATAACCTAAATTGAGAATATGGAAGTGAAGTGGAAGACAATTATTTTAATAATTTGGTAGAAGGAAAAATAATCTCACTACTTACAGGGAAAGGTTTGGTATGAGACATTCAGATAACTTCCTACATTTTCTATTTCACTTTACTGGAATGGAGCTGTTGTGAATAAAGTAAGCAGTTTATTTTAAATATAAGATCATAAGTAAATTCATATATATGTATATATATGAATTCATATATATATGAATTTTAAATATGTCATAAGTAAATTCATACATATATATGTATGTATGTATATATGTATATATACACACACACATACCTCTCTTTATGGGAGGTATAATAAGACTTTATTTGAATTCCCAGTTTGAATCCCAGAATCAACTACAGTGATTCTAAATTACACTTTGAACAGTAGTTCTCTAATTTGTTGACACCTCAATAGTGACATTTAGTTATACAGTTGTATGGTTATTACAGACTTTGAAGATGAGTGTAGGAATAGTTAATAAGCAGTAATAGCTTATAAGGATGAAAACAATCACTTCAACTTTATAAATAATCAGAATGTAAATTATTTTAACCACATGTTTGACTTGATTTTATAATCCTTTATTCTTCCTAGTAATGCCACTGGTGTCCAAAAGTTTAAACCGCCCCTGACTCTTCTAGACAGGAGACTAGAGAACTCAGGGTGAGTAGTTTGCTGCTATCCCAGTTTTAAGTCAATTTCTTTGCTGGTTCTATTAACTCAACTTCCCACGAAAGGAGTGGTTGCCTTTCTCTTTTGTGGCCAGTGCCATTTTACGACCTCCTCAGAATCTAATTCATGAGTTACTAAGTTCCCATTTCTACAGGCAAAAATGAATACTTACTCCTTTTGTCCAATTTCTGCCTTGAGCCTGCCCTAAAGCCTAGGAATTAAAGATTCTCATACTGCCTTGTTCTATTCATTTATTCAGTCATTGGTTTTCAGAACCCAACATAGACTGATCTCACATTAGAACTACTTTTGAACTCAAGTTTTTTGCTACCTGTATACATTCTTTTTTCAAAAAAAAATTATTTATTTACTTGTCTGTGCCCATATTGGCATGTGAGTTGCAGCAATATCTTAGTTGTGGCATGTAGCATATAGTTCCCCGACCAGGGATTGAACCCAAGCTCCCCGCATTGGGAGCTCAGAGTCTTAGTCACTGGGCCACCAGGGAATCCCAGCCTGTATGCATCCCTGATCTAGTGCTGCAGCATCCACAGTGGTTTAGGTGATAGGCTTGTAGACATTGATTGCTGCATCCGCTGACCACACCCGGTCCTGACAATCACTACACTAAGTCTGTTTTTAAGACAGTGTACGTATGAGCTAGACATTAAAGCATTTGAAAAGTCAGGAACATTTAAAATAACTGCTCATTATATAACTTGATTATAGAAAATTGCTATATTTTATTTTCAGTAAGAGGTTTTTAGTGATTCTTCAGCAGTGTTACAAGCTGATTGAATTTCTTACATTATAAGGAAATGGGCCATAATTCAGTTGTTATATTAGTATTCTATTTCAACTGTTCTTATTTCACTGTTGTTTCTAAATTTCAGCTATTTTAAATGACTCAAATTTTATTAAGATGATCTTGATTGTTTCACTGATTTCCAAACTTGAAAATACAATTAATCTGCAGTTCTACTTGAAAAGATAAACATTTTATGTTGGCTAAGAATGCCATCACAGTCACACCTGAAATCTAAAATATCTAATAAAGTCAATTCCTGTGTCTGAACTTCAGTTTTAAACACAGCTGTAGATGCAGGACTGATGCCATCTGGTGTGATTCCACAGAATAAGAGAAAGTTTTCCCAGAGTGTGCCATGCACTGGCTTTTCTGGGAATGACAAGGTGCCAGGATTTGTTTTTGGTTCACTTGCAGGGGTGGAAACTTGGAACTAGGTGAGTAAAAAAAAAAAATGCAATATCCCATTTTTAGCTTGACATTTCATGTTTCCAATTTTGCCTATAGTTTCAAAATAAGTGCAATAGAGTCGAACATTTTTAATGGCCAAAATTCTGAACATTGTCAATGGTAAAACCATTTAGGATAGTGGTAAATGCTTTTTTATTCTCCATACCTACTAATATAGGGACTTGCAGAGTACTAAGGGTATACTGATGTAATGCAAAGAAAGTACTTGCAGAATACTGTACTCTGTGTTTAATTTTTATAACTCCTCTAAGGTGCTCATGCTTATTTAAGCTAAATCCACAATTAATTAAAATTCTGAGACCATTAGGAAATTGCTGTCAGATGTCTATGTTACATACAAGGGAGAATTAAAAATTGAGTTGTAGGTTGTTGATGTTGATATTTCTTTTTGGGGGGTTTGAATTAAGGAAAACAATGATAAATTCTTCATTTTTTACTTTGTCTATACAAAACAAAGTTATAGATGAAATAATGATCTGATTAAGTATCTGAGTAGTTAGCATCTTACCATATAAGAATTTGGATAAGCAGAAGGGTAGACCTGTGTTCAGAAGAGTAATCAGAACATAATAGACACTCAAAGAAAAACTTCCTGATGAATTAATCTAAACATCCTCTTATTTGCCTTAATAGCAGCTATTTTACACAATAAACCTGCTCATTTCCTCCACCTCTGGTCTATTGAGGCTTTGGTGGGTTCAAATAAACTTTTGTTCTATTAATATGATTCTACTGCTGCTAAGTCACGTCAGTCATGTCCAACTCTGTGCGACCCCATAGACGGCAGCCCACCAGGCTCTCCCGTCCCTGGGATTCTCCAGGCAAGAGTACTGGAGTGGGTTACCATTGCCCTCTCCTAATATAATTCTATGAAGTTACTTAAACTTACTGAATATGCACATTTTCTTCAGGCAAGGTATTTTTTCCTTGCAGATGAAAATTTTCTTTTTGGTGGTCTGCTTTGTTCTCGGGTAGCGTGGAGGCTGGGGGGTCAGCTCCTGCTGGTACTGGCTGGTTCAGCAGCTCACAGGCATCCAGGTCAGAGCAGCCCCTGAGGCTCCTGTGGCTTTTCCCTTAGGTTCCAAGATGGTGGTTTCGGTTCCCAGCAAGAAGACGGAGGAAGCCCGAGGGGAAAACAGGGCATGCCAGTGTGAGGCTACCTCTTTTTAAAGAGCTTTCTCTGCAGTCCAACAACTTTTGCTCACATCTCATTGGCCAGATGGTGTCATTGGCCCCTGCTATCTCTAAAGATGCCTGAGAAATGTAGTTTTTGTGGGTGGACATGTAACCACCTTCAACAAAAATCTGAGTTCTCTTCATAAGGAAGAAGGTAACGGTGTATCTTGGGTGAACAACTTGTAGTCTGTGCCCCGAATACAAAATACAGTGGTAAAGAGGCATAATGTTTGAGATGGTTCAAAACAGCAGCTCCTTCATAACTGGCAGCACACCAAGCAGACTGCTGTGGTCCAAGAGTGACCAGAGTGAAGATAGGCCAGGTTTTCTCATGAAACACTCACAGCACTGACTGCTGTCTCAGCCGGTGTACCTGTCCCCATCAGGCGTCTCCAGACGAGAACCCTGGGAACCAACTCTTGGACTTTCTCGGAGGACGTGCTTGCTTCTTGGAGGCTTGAAATGAGATGAGGAATGTTGTACCTTGCTGATTTCACATCTGCGTTGTTTATCTTTTCTCTAATCTTCCTAAAAAAATTTTGGTGCAGTCTAGTTGTGTATTTGATCCCCATAAAAGGATCACTCTTTTCATGTACAGGGGAGGGTAATCTATGTAAAGAAAGGCTACTTTACTCCCTGCTGTGACTCCACCACCTCATCTAGGAATATCATAGAAGAATTGCTTCTCTGAGCTGCCTCCATAAACAGCCTACATCCTGACTGAGCAAAGAGAGAAGAAACACTTCCCACATCCAGGGCTGTGCAAAAGAACTTTCTGTGATGACAGAAATGTTCTGTATCTGGAGTGTCTAATACAGTAGCCACCAGCCACCTGTGGCTAGTGAACGACTGAAATGTCACTACTGTGATTGAGGAAGTAAATTTTAATGTTATTTAATTTTAAATACCTTAAATATAAATAGCCACATGTGGCTAGTGACTAGTGTTGTAGACAAACCTTTCTCTTTCTTGTGTTTTAGAACTTGCTGGGTGTGTGTGTGGGTGGGGGGGGGGGTGGTTGAATAAGTTGTATGCTTCGCATTCCATGGTCTTCACTATTCCACCTTGCCATCAAACTTGTCTCCCAGACACAGAGGAAAACTGGTATTTTGGAACTAAATTCAGATGTTACTTGACATTTACACATTGAACATATGTATTTGTATGTGTTCCTGTGTGAATAGAATGGTCTTCTGGGAATAGGTCCTGTGACTGATTTTTGTGATAACTGATGATGGGAAAGTGGTGGTGCTGGTCACTTTACTTTCCTAGTGAACATTATGTGTTCCTTGTCATAGTCAGTAGAGATTCTGTTGCGCAGTTCATTCTGTTACTTTATTTTTGTAATACTATGGCTGCTAAATGGTTATTCCATGTCATTTTCCAAAATACTTTGTGGTTTACATTTTTTAAAAGGCTATGAAATAAAAAATAGTAGATCAGCCTTATGTGTAAGTGAATTATTATTACCCACACCCTTTGAAGAGTTAATTAGGATGAGATAAATGGATGGAAGGAAATATTTATTTTTGTATCAGATTTTCTTTATAATAGGTGTGCCTATATGCCACTTAATGTTCCCTTTTAAAAATATTTAATGATTCTTTCGTTGTATGCAGAGTTTGGGTAAACTGTGAGGTGGCGGTGGTATCCAGTTAACTCTTTCTTCATCTCTAGATGTTTTTCTACACTGAGCGTCTCTTGACTCTTGCTTTAGTGTCCTGAGTTGTTTGGGTTTGTTTGTCTTTTATTATTGGGTTATTCTTAAAAATATCCTGGACACTGTTTCTTTATCTAGTGTGTGCCATTTTTCTCTAGTTTGTGGATAGCCTATTCATTGTCTTAACATGTCTTTAAAAGAGAAATTTTTATATGGTTGATTGATGTTGATATATGGCAAAAACCAACACAAATATTGTAAAGCAATTATCCTTCAATTAGAAATAAACAAAATTTTTAAAAAGAGGGATTTTTAAATTAAATTTCTCTACTTTTTTTGTGTTATTGCTTTCTATGTACTCTTTAATGGAATTCTTCCTTTCTTTTGAGTCACAGAAATATACTCCAGTGCTTTCTTCTAGACTGGAAGTTTTATGGTTTTAACTTTTACTGTGTCTGTTATCCACCTCAGTGTAAATTTTTGTGTATGCTATGAGGTAAGAATTGGGTTCTTTCTCCCCTCGCCTCATATTTTCCCCCCTTTCCTTTCCCTATTGGCTTACTTTGGCCTCTGTCACAAATCAAAGACCATATAAATGTGGGACTATCTCTGGGCTCTCATTTCTGTTCCATAGAGTCATCCTAAACTACTACCTCACTGTCTTCCTTACTGCTTTCACAATAAGTCTTGGTATTCACCACAATGTTTTCAATCCTAACTTTTGTAATAAACTTCTACTGAAGACTTAGTTTGTGTGCATAAAGACACTTGAATAATTTCAGTTGAAAATATTTAAATTCTATAAGAACCCCCCACCTGTTACCATGCTTCCTTTATTCTAGCTTATAGCTCCACCTATAATCTAAATCTAGATCTGGAGTAGAACATGGTCCAAAAAATTGTCATAGGTAGAAAATATCCTTTTTCCCCCCCTGTTACTAGAGTTGAGAGAAAACTGTACTTTTTTTTTTTTTTTTTTTTTTTTTTTTTTTAAAAACTGTACTTTAAAGTGATACAAAACAAAACAGGAAGCACAGAAGCTTTTGAGTTGTTAGGGTCCCTGCTTCTTTACCAACAGAAGTCTGGCCACAGATGGATTGCCTAGCTCAAGTATCAGGACATTCATTTGGATGTTTTCCACTTGTCTGCGTGATTTCTTGACCTTTGAGTAATTAGATCGTGCTTCTTATAAATGTGGCTGAGGTGGTTTTATTGGCACCAGATCATGTCTCATGCCCCATTTTATTTGCATGCAGTTTTCCAGACTTCCAGTTTTCACATGTTCTTGTCCTTTACATGTCTCAACTGGGGCCTCATTGGGAAGTGTCTTCTCATTATAGGAAGAGTAAAGGGTCTCATCCATCTCCTACAGCTATAGTCTCACTCTGTTCCTTGGAGCTAACAGTTCTTAACAGTTAGCTATATATCTTTTGAGATCATTTCCTGTGTATTTTCATGGTCTTACCATGTGACTTTGACATTGAGAGACAAGGTCTGTGTCCCTTCCCCTTGAATCTGGGCAGACTTGTGACAATAGAAATTTTCAGAAGCAACACTGTCTTGTCAAGCTTGATCAGGAGAGGCAATGCAGTCTCTCCATTGTTTGAGGAAATATCTACTTTTGGAGCCCTGAGTCAGCATGTAATATGGGAATATTCTGAGTCTATCATTTTTCTGAAGAACCCCCAGTCCAGGTCCCATGTAGGTGCCATAGTTGAATGTTCCCACAGACAAATACCTCAACGAATGCAGAGTCCTGCCAGCTGAGCTTTCAGGCTTCCTGGAGCAGAGACCAGGCCATCTCACTGTGCCTTGTCTGACTTTTGGTGGATGCCTTAAGTCACTAAGTTTGGGAGAGTTTGTTATAGCAATAGTAACTGGATAATATGCCTCACAAAGTTGTACAGAGTACTCAGCAATGTAACAAGTACATGCTCTTTGAACATTAAATTTGTTGCCAGTTTTCTACAGATTGTATTTATACAAGTGTGATTGCTGGGTCAGTTGGCTTAGAAATCTCAAGAGTTGGTAGATACTGACAATCTCCATCCTAAATGACTATGCCAGTATATACCTATCCATGTTCCTACACTATTTGACATCATGGATCTTTTAAAAATTTTGTGTTGTAGTGAAAAAAAACAACAATAAAACCTCATTGGTTTGATTTGAAAGATTATGAGGGACCTTATCCCTCTTGTTTTATATTTATTGGTAATTTTAATTTCCTCAAATCTAAGTGCCTATTCATGTATTTTACCTATTTTTCTAATAGGTTATCTTTTAATAAGTAATTTATATATAGAGAGATATATAATGACTATGTATATAATATATTCATATACATAAGATGATACATATATAATGACAGTATGTTGTCCTTATTGTTTCATTGCTAAGTTGTGTTCGACTCTTTGTGACTCTATGGACTGTAGCAGTTAGGCTCCTCTGTCCATGGAATTCTCCAGGCAAGAATACTGGAGTGGGTTGCCATTTCCTTCTGCAGGGGATCTTCCCAACCCAGGAATTGAACCTGCATCTCCTGCATTACACCACAGTCAGATTCTTTACCACTGAGCCACCAGGGAAGACCGTTATAATGATCATATATAGTATATATAATCACTAAATGCATACGCATATATACATACAATCATTAATCATTCATTAGCTGGAAGTTGAAAATATTTTCTCCTGGTCAGTTGTTTGTGTTCCCTTTACTCTTGTTAATTCTGCATTTTGAAGATCTTTTTAATTTATAAATTTGATAGGTAAAAAAGTGATTATTTGTTGTTTTTATTAGAATTCATTCTATTATTAGTTTGAATATTGATCGTTTCTCTTTCTTCTTTTATGAGTTTCTTACTCATGTCTTGCCCATTTTTTCTACTGGTGCATTTTTTAGTTTCTTACTAAATTTTTTGTTGATATTTATTTTTCTTTTCTTTTCTTAAAGAATTTTATTTATAAATGTGAACACAATGAGGTTACGGCTTCTGCCTCTCCATAACTACCAGTTTCCATTCCTTCTTCTTGGATACCAGATTCTTATGTATTTTTGTAGACTTATAAAATATATTATATTCATTCATATGTATTTATATGTTTTAAATTCACATAAATGAAGTCACACTATATGCACATTGTTCTATTCCTTGCTTTAAAAAAAGTGTAACAATTATTCCTTACTTATTTATCCAGCAAATATTTATTGTGCACTCATCATGTGTTAGGCACCATCCAAGTTATTTGGGATTTGAAAGTGAAAGTGAAAGTCGCTCATTCGTGTCTGACTTTTTGTGACCGCATGGACTAAACTGTCTGTGGAATTCTCCAGACCAGACTACTGGAGTGGGTAGATTTTCCCTTCTCCAAGGGATCTTCCCAACCCAGGGATCAAACTGGGGTCTCCTGCATTACAGGTGGATTTTTTGATTTACTAGTGAAAAAAAAAAAAGACAATGAACTCCTTCCTTCATGAAGCTTATGTACATTCTACAAATGAGGCTACTTCTTTTTAAGTATAGTATTCCATGCACTGTAGCATTCCATGAGTAAAGGAAGCACCATTTACTTATCTATTTCTTTTGTAATGGGTATTTAGTTGTTCCCAGGCATTTGTTATTTCTAAAAATACTACATAATCCTTTGACATAAATCTTTAACAAATGTTTCCATAGATTTATAAGAATAAAATCCTAGATGTGGAATCTCTAGACATGTACATTGTATAAATTTTTTGTTATAGAAATTTGAAAGATATATAAATGAGGGAATATTGCTATAAATTTTTATTCATATTGATTATTTAAATATTTTATTAATTTTTATTTATTTGTTTTTAATAATATTCCATTATCTCAGTGTACCACAAATTGTTTATCCACTTATCTATTGAAGGATGTCTACTTTCACATTTGGGTAATAATGAATGATTATTAAAGAAATAATAATAATATAAAAATAAATAATAATGAAGCCTGAAACAAACTTCTGTATGCAGGTTTTTGTGTGGACATGGTGTTCAGTCCATCTGGGTTGAAAGAAGCGCAGTTGCGGGTCACATGGTCAGAATGTGTTTAATTTTGTAAGAAACGGCCCAAGAGGGTTCATAGGTGAGGTCAGAGGTTTCGTGGAGGTGTCTGTGTAGATCTTTTGCTCATTTTTAAGTTGGGTTGTTTTCTTACTGATGAGTTTTAAGGATTCTTTATGTATTTTGGATATCAGACCTTTATTTGCAGAAATGTCTTTGTAAATATTTTCTCCCAGTTTTTGGCTTGTCCTTTTGTTCTCTTAACAATGTTTTTTGCAGAGCAGATGTTTTTAATTGTAATACAATCTATCATATCAACTTTTTTCTTTTATGGGTCATGATTTTGGTGTTGTATCTAGATTTTCTCCTATGTTACCATCTAGGAGCTTTATAATTTTGCAGTTTACGTTTAGGCCTATGATCCATTTTGAGGTGATTTTTGTGAAAGGAATATGATCTGTGTCTAGATTCTTTTTTTTTTTTTTTGCATGTGGATGTCTAGCACAATTTGTTGAAAAGACTCACGATTTTTTAAAAAGCAAAGTATGTCAGTGGAAGATGAATCCTCATCTCTTCATGCTCCAAAGTTTTACTCATTAAATTGCCTGCCTGTTTTTATCTGTTTTACCAAATAGAAATGACTGACATATTCTGAATTTAATGGATTATCAAGTCCTTACTAGATTAGACTACTGGTCCTCCCTATTTTCCTATTGCCTTTTGGTTGCAAGTGAGAGAAATCCAAACTCAAACTGGTATAAACAAACAAAGAAAATGTATTGTCTTAGTAACTGAATGACCTCGGGGTAGATTTCACTGAGGTACAGATATTCAAACAATGTCATTAAAATCCAATTTTTCCTTCAACTTTTAGCTCTATTTTCAGATAGTTACCATTCAGTCATGTCTATTAACTAATTCTGGGAGAGAGTGAAGGACAAGGAAGTCTGGTGTGCTGCAGTCCATGGGGTTGCAAAGAGTTGGACATAACTGAATGGCTGAGCAGCAACAACAACATGCCTATTAAGTATCTACTCTGCAGCACTGCTTTAGATGCTGTGGATGCAGTGGAAATAAGATAAGAAAGGAAGGTCCCTACTTTTATTGGGTTTGAAAGTGAAAGTGAAATCGCTCAGTCTTGTCTGACTCTTTGCGGCCCTATGGATGTCCATAGGATTTTCCAGGCAAGAATATTGGAGTGGTTTGCCATTTCCTTCTCCAGGGGATCTTCCCAACCCAGGGATCGAACCTGGGTCTCCTGCATTGCAGACAGACACTTTACCGTCTGAGCCACCAGGGAAGCAGTAAAAGTTTCAAGACTCAGTCTGATTGGACTAGCTCAGATCATGTACTCACCTGATGAACCAGTCACTTGGCCAGCTGTGGGCTGATCTGACCTAAACCTGGGTAATATGTTCCATCCCTAG
Source organism: Muntiacus reevesi (assembly GCF_963930625.1). NCBI lineage: Eukaryota > Metazoa > Chordata > Mammalia > Artiodactyla > Cervidae > Muntiacus > Muntiacus reevesi. Next base: position 4,048,248 of record NC_089264.1, read on the forward strand.
AACTAGGGATGGGCCTGGACCACATGGACTAAGAGTGGGATGGGGCTAGGTACCCAAATGAAGACCAGAGATGACGTTGAGAAAAGGCAGAATGGCTGCTGGGAGACAAGTGATAAATGTCTTTTTCAATTATGTTTTCAGGAGATTGGCTAAGAAAATCTCCAAGAAGATGTTTTTTTAACCATAATTCTTTAGGATTTAGGATGTATTAGGACAAACTGGCAAGCTTTTACAACATTCATGTTTCTTGGGCCTCTGAGAACCTGATTCTGTCCAGAGTTGTACGTTTGAGACTCCCTTGCCAAAGAATTAAAGGCTTACACTGCTGGACAGTGTTCTCTCTTTAAAAGGAGAAAGTGCTTGGGCGGACCCTGTGGCCCTCTCTGCCTTTCTTTTTCCTACTGCTTGAAGTGTGGCCGTGGCGGCTGCCTCTCCAACAGGGCCCTGTAACATGAGCACACCATTGTGATGGAGGCCTGTGAATGGCAGGCGTCTAGAGTGCATATAGGATAGGCACAGGAAGAGTGCTCCTCGTGGTCACCTGTGCGTCTATGATCTCATGTGGACAAAGTCTGCTTGCCTCAGATTTCTTAGGTAACAAATGCCTAAGTTACTCAACATACTTATTCCTCCCACACACTATTAGTGTATTGGTGTTTCTGACTTCTGAGATTTAGAAAAGATGAATTTCTAATCAACATAGATGCTAATTGGATATGAGTTTTTGCTCACATTAGATTATCACAGTGCTAATTTTTATGTGGAGCATAAAGTATGTATAGACTTTTTATTGGACCACTTGTAATTATTCATAAAACCATGATAAACTTTTCTAAGAATCACCTGAAATCACATTGTAATAGCGAAAATGGTTTTCTTAGTCATGATGTTTACTGAGTTTCAAACCATGCATAGTAAACATGATAAGGATTCAGGACACCTTGAGGGGACTCACTATGTCCTGAGGCTTCTGGAAAATGTATTTATTCCTCAACAACATCCCAGGAGAATGAAGATTAAGCAGTGAAATTCTTTGAAATTAGAGAATATAATGGAGGTCTGGGAATGTAAAAAAGGCAATATAATGAGATTTCCTTTTTAAAGTGTTTTTCTTTTGATGTTTCAATATGAGTTTTAAAATATGGTTTTTTTTTTTTTTATTATATGGCCATTTCTGTTTTTGTCAGCTTTATACATCTTTTTAATTGCTTTTGTTTCTGTCCTAGAGCCTTGTACCCAGACGTGAAAATACTTGAAAAGTTAAAATTGCGCTCACAAGTGTGAGTTACTGATCATGACCATATCATTATCCTGCCAGCTTTTGGTCTGAAACAATATTGAAAAAGGCATAATCTTTGAAGAAGAACAAATAAAAATGGGAATTTTACATATCCCCAATACATATATGTTTGGGTAATTTAATAATTCCAGTATTCCCCTCTCTACAACTCTGTATGACATTATCTCCTAAATTTACTAATTTTGCGCGGATTGTAGATTTTCTTCAGCTGCTTTGCAGTTTCTTAACAGTTGTTTGATGTTCCTTCTGTTTGGTTGAAATTCTAACAAAGGGACATAAACTCAAATTCTTTCAAAAGTCAGGTAGGTAACATAAAGACAAAAGTATGGGTGTCTGTGTGATATACATATGTCTGTATGTGTGTATGCATGCGGTTGTACCTGTATGTGTCTGTGTGATTGAATATGTTTGTTGGTTGTATGTTCAGTTTTGTGTATGTGGTTGTGTGTGTTTATGGTTACATGTTTTCGTAGCTGATGTAGTTGTGTGTGTTTCTGGCTGTGTCTTTATGTGTATGTTTTAGTTGTGTGTATTTGTAGCTGTATGTGTATGTTTTAGCTGTGTATATATTTGCAGTTGTGTGTGTTTATGGTTACATGTTTTCGTAGTTGATGTAGTTGTCTGTATTTCTGGCTGTGTCTTTATGTGCATGTTTTATGTGTGTGTCTTTATGTGTGTATATTTGCAGTTGTGTGTGTGTATGGTTGTCTGTGTTTGTGCATTGTACTATAGTTACGTGTGTTTATATGGTTGTGTCTGTTTGTAGTTGTGTGTGTTTGTATGGTTGTGTTTGTGGATTATATGTCCAGTTGTGCGACTGTGATTATATGTAGAGTTTCCATGATTGTTTGTGTTTATAGGTGTGTGTGTGTCTGTAGAGGTGTGTGTGTGTGACTGTGTACACACACACAGGGGCGTGCCCACACCCGTGAGGTGAGAGGTAAGCATTATGGCTGGCTGCATGGTACCTGCTCTTTTTAGATGTGCTAGTTCAGAAGTTTGTAAAATATCGTGCTGGCCAAACAAAACATAATAAAAAACAAGTCTTTATGCTCAGACTTAAAATGCCTTGGTTTTAGTGTAAGGCTGTTAAAGCTGTCCTTTATTTATTTGTTTATAGAAAATGTTAGACAGTTTTAAAGGTTGTACTGCATCTACAGCTATTACAAAATACGGGCTATACCCCTCATGTTCTGTGGTTCCTCCCTGAGCTCAGCTTACAGTAGTGTTTGCCTCCCACTTCCCCACCCTTACATCGTTCCCTGCCCCCTGCTGCTTGGTGACCATTTTCTGCTCTCTGTATCTGTTGAGTCTTCTTCTTCTTTGTTATATTTATAGTTTGTTGTGTTTTCTAGATTCCACATATAAGTGATAGTATACAGTAGGCTGGATGGCATCACTGACTCAATGGACATGGGTTTGGGTAGACTCTGGGAGTTGGTGATGGACAGGGAGGCCTGGCGTGCTGCAGTTCATGGGGTCGCAAAGAGTCAGACACGACTGAACGACTGAATTGATATAGTATTTGTCTTTCTCTGACTCACTTCACTTAGCATTATCGCCTCCAAAACCATGCATGGTGCAGCAAATGATGCAATTTCATAATTTTTTTTATCACTGAATAGTATTCCATTTCATATATGTATATATACACACCACATCTTCTTTATCCATTCCTCAATTGATGGGGACACTTCTGTATTCCGGTAATTGTAAATAATGCTGCTATGAACATTGGGGTGCATGTATCTTTTTAAATTAATCAGGTTTTTTTTTGTTTGTTTTTTTAGATATATACCCAGGAGTGAAATTGCTGAGTCATATGGTAGTTCTATTTTTAAATTTTCTGAAGAATCACCATACTGTTTTCCTTAGTGGCTATACTAATTAACATTGCCAGTGTTCCTTTTTTTCCTCTCCAACATTTGTTATCTTTTGTATTTTGATAATAGTCATCCTAGGAGCTTCCCTGGCAGTCCAGTAGTTGAGACTCTGTGCTTCCACTGCAGGAAGCACAGCTTTGATCCCTGATCAGTGACTAAGATCCCACTCTCAGCATGGGCAAAAGAGAAAAGAAAAAGCATAGCTGTCCTAGAAGATGTGAGGTGATATCACATGGGTTTAGTTTGTATTTCCTTGACAATTAGTGATGGACTTCCCAGGTAGTGCAGTGGTAAATTTGTAATCTGCCTGCCAATGCAGGTGATGTAGGTTCAATCCCTGGGGTGAGAAGATCCCCTAGAGAAGGACATGGCGACCCACTCCAATATTCTTGCCTGGAAAATTCCATGGACAGAAGAGCCTGGAGGAATTCAGTCCATGCGATTGCAAAGAGACAACACGACTGAGTGGCTGATCACGTAAGATAATTAGTGATGTTACGTACATTTCCACATACCTGTTGGTTATTTGTATGTTATTTTTTTAACCATAAATTGGAACCTATTCTGTATGTTGTTTTCTTATTTACTTGTCTTATATAACAATGTTCTGACAATTTTTATTCACTTACTTTTGAATTTGAACCATGTTATTTGTAATCACACCAGAGGTTTCTTGAAACTAACTGAATAAATAGCCTGCCATGGAGAACTATCAGAAAATATATGTTACTAATTATCCAATATAGCTATTCATCTGCTTCACTCTGCTTCAAAAGTTATAGTCATGGCAATCAAATAACATGGCTTTTATCCATGTGAAGATTCTTTTTAGGATAATAACACTAAAATGTTCTCTATTCTAACACACTTGCTATAAATTTGTTCTGCTTTGATCTTCACCTTTCCTTCTGTCTGCTGCTTTTATTAACCTTACTATACAGCCTTGGTTGAAAGCAGTAAAATTACTGTCAGAGGTTATCTTAGACCAAAATAGACACTTTCAAACAGTTTTGACCAAGATTCATAGTAAAAAAATGCATTCTGTCTTGTTATCCAATACATAGACATGTACATGAAAATAAATTAAATGTATTTCATTATCTAGTATATTTATATGAAATACATTTAAGTATTTTTATTTAACATAATTCTAGTCTATTTTATGTCATCAAAAAAAAATACAGCTTGCCCCCTCCCACTCCATCCACTAAATTGATTTCAGGACCTACTTCTGGGCCTTTGTCTGCATTTTATAAAACAGATTTAGAAGGAACTTCTGCCTTGTTGCTAAAGGAAATCCATACTACCTATGAAAATAAAATCCAAAGCTGCTTAGGAATTGCTCCTATCCCAGCTTCAATCTAAATTTTTAATTAAAAGCTAACCTTGATAAGATCTTATATATTTAGAAAAAACTTGAAACATAATATATATGAAATATGTCTTGATATTGAGAAAAACAGTCTTCTCATTTAAAAATCTTCCTAAAGTTTTAAAATTAAGGCTGATCACCTTATATGTGGGGCTTCCCAGGTGATGCTAGTGGTAAAGAACTCGCCTGCCAATGCAGGAGACGTAAGAGACATGGGTTCGATTCCTGGGTCGGGAAGGTCCCCTGGAGGAGGGATCTCCTGGAGAAGGGAACCCACTCCAGTATTCCTGCCTAGAGAATCCCATGGACAGAAGAGCCTGAAGATCTACAGTCCGTAGGGTCGCACAGAGTCAGACATGACTGAAGCAACTTAGCACACCTTATATATTTTTATTTTAAACGTATGTTGGAGGAGGTAATCATGTGACTGTTTAGATACCTGACCTTTCTCCCCTCAATGGGGCTCTTACTGCTTTATTTAAATCCATGCTTGTCGGTGGGTCCTTACGGTAACGTGACATGCCAGGACATGTTCCCACTTGATTATAAAAGGGTTTTGTAACATTACTTTTCCTTCTTCAACTCTCAGCTTGATACTTTCCTTTTTAAATTAGTATAAAAAGCTGCAAATTTTTGTGCATTTTAATCTCTGAATGCATCCAAATTTTGTTGTGTCCCATAAGCAGCGACATATGTTTTGATATACAATTTTGGACTAGTTAAGATGAAATTCTCTGCATTTCTTTACTCCGTTGTCTTTGAACTGTCAATAGTAGATGGCAGAAGCTAAACCTGTATTATAGGGTTTAGGGAAACAACAAAGGCTGGTGAAGCCCCCTGCCCCGAGCACAGTGACAGTGGTGAACTCAAGCTATGACCACCATAGGTCTAGCGGGTAAGGAGAAGTGGTTACTAGGACCCAGCAGGGTAGTGGCAGGAGACGGTCTCTTGACAGACGCCAAGGGCTTCCGAAGAGGGCCAGCACCACCCAGGGTGACTCAGCAAGGAGGAAACAGGAATGGAATACTCAGATTGCAAAATCTGCCCAGTGGTTCATTTTCTGCCAGTTCCTCCCAAAGACCAAACCCAGCCAGAAGTCAGAGACAAGGATGTAGATCTGGCGGGTCAAATGGGAACTAATCCAGCACATAGATCTACTTCAACATTTTAAGGGCCACATGTATTCCATTATTAAGAGTCGTGTTCGACTCTTTGCAACCCCATACACTGCAGCACACCAGTCTTCCCTGTCCATCACCAACTCCTGGAGCTTGCTCAAATTCATGGCCATCGAGTCGGTGATGCCATCCAACCATCTCATCCTCTGTCGTCCCCTTCTCCTCCTACCTTCAATCTTTCCCAGCATCAGGGTCTTTTCCAATGAGTTGGTTCTTCACATCAGGTGACCAAAGTACTGAGTTTCAGCTTCAGCATCAGTCCTTCCAATGAATAGTCAGGACTGATTTCCTTTAGGATTGGCTGGTTTGATCTCCTTGCAGTCCAAGGGATTCCATTATACCTAATACATAATTTACATAACAAGTCTTGCACAGATGTATCTTTAGATTGTTTTCACTTATTCATTAGTATAAATGAATGACTGTCCATGTTAACAGTCATTGTGCATATCCATAATTATTTTCTTAGGCTGAATTCCTAGAAATAGAATTATTGAGTTAAAACATTTGCACATTTTGTATTGTCATAAATTTAATGATTTATTTTCAGAAGGGTTATATCCACTTATATTCTACTCAGTAGTACACCAAAGTGTTCATTTCCTTACACCTTTGCAAAAAACTTCTGTCAGTCTTTTACATCTTTTCCAATCTAATAGATTGAAAGCAAGCTCTTGTAGTTTAAAAATTATTGGTAACATTGAACAAATTTTCACAGGTTAATTGGATGACTTTTATCTAGGACATGTCATCTTAATATCAGGGTGCAAATAAAAAATGAGATGCTATTACATTGTTACAATTACCATATAAGATGGAGTCAGCTCCTTAACAAACATGATACCAAAAAAGGTAGGTTATTCCATTGATATTTTGCCCTGTGGTCATTATTACAAAGACTATGGTCATTATAAGGTCATTATTTAAATAAAATATAGTATTTAAATAAATGATTTGAGTCATTAGCATCTTTAGGAACAAGTCAAACCATGGAATTTAGAACCAGGTGTGAGAGGACTTACTTGCCTTGTACATGTATGTGGGGAAGCAGAACTTTACCCTCATTAGAGGTGATAGAGAATAATTTGAGTTCTTTCACATGAGAGCTCTTTAAAATTCCTCTCTTCTAGGTTAAACATCTGAAGCTTCTTTGGGAATATGCCACACTCTACCATTCTGTTTGCTCTTCTCTGGAAGGCCTTCAATTTGATCATGTTCCCCTTAAAAAGTGGTGCTGTTGGCATGGGTATGGGTGATCAAGTCCTCTCACACACTCTGACAGGTGTGTGAGTCTGAGCGGATACACTGGAGGGCAGCTTGATAGTATCTACTAACACTGAAATTGCACATGAGGAGCAATTCTACTAATTCCTGTCTGTTATAGAGAAACACATAAATGTAAAACAGATAACACTGTGCGTCTGGCCATCAGTCCCATTTACAGTGGATCGGAGGCTGAAACGAAAGAAAGCCGGACCAGAGGGTGAGAGCCAAGGGTAAGCCTCCAGGACTCTAGAATTAGAGAGGAAGAAACAGGGCTTGAAGCCTCGTCGTGGATCCAGGCTTATCCCATGATGAGTAGAATTAGGCAGCCAACCAGAACTTCAGGCTCATTGGATACCCAGTTGGTGACAGAAGGACTGATTCCAGATTCCCATCACCAGCACACCCAGCCTCTGAGATGGCTGGTGTCCTGTCTCACCTGGGAACAGTAGATTCCAGCCAGGAAAGGCTGAAGTTGAAAGAACTGGAAACCATTGACCTACATCTAGAATATTATCTTCACCCTGCAAAATAAGTATAATTCAGTAGCTTTCAGATGGCTTCATTTCTAATGCACACAAATTATATTTTTAAATATGGAATTTTGATGTGGGTTGACATTAAGCCTTCCTTCATAATTTGCAGACTCTTCACCCCCACTCACTCTGCCTGCTTTTTGAAAACAGGACCATTTGCCTGCCTCCAAACTCAATTTCTACCATGTTCCTGTGACTCCTCTGCATCCCTTGCAGTTTTGGTGTGAAACCGCCTCTGCCAGCCTTGGTTTCTCAGAACTCAAGCAGAGGAAGGGAGGGCATTTGGATAACAGCTTTCCCCACCGCCAAAATTGCCAATCACTCTACTACATTCGTTTCTGTGCCAGTTTTCCATCTGAGTTAAACTGCGTTATTATATCGGGTGTCTGGCCAGGATGCCAATCTTATAAGAATTTCACTTCTCTCTTTTCGCGTTTTACTTCCAACTGAGATCATCTCCATGATTCCACTCTGTTAGCTTATGGATTTCTCTCAGCCCACATTGGTCACTCTAATCTTAGAGAAAAAGTGCTTAAAAACTCAGACACTGATTCCAGACTGTTGCATTTAAATCCTCCTTGTATCACCTTTCTGTGCCTCAGTCTACCGTCTGCAAAATACAGATGTGATGTAATAGAGCAGGGCAGAGTGGAGCCCTTAGCACGTTGCCACTGCTGCTGGCCATCACCCCGCATCCCCTGAGCAGGTAACAGTTGCCAAGGGACCGATAGTGGTCCTCCTCAGCCACTGGTCGGGGCTGCCGTGGGCCCACCCCCCAAGTGACTGTCCATGAGTGAGGCTGTTAGTGACCCTGCTCAGTCACTGGTCAGTGCCGCAGTGAGCCTCTCCCCAGATGACCAACTGTCAGCGAGCACACGTAAGTGGCTCATTCAGCCAACGGGCATCAGAGTGGTGGCTGTCGGGTGAGGAGGGAGAGAAGTGGTGGATCCTGTCCTGCTCACCCAGGCCTCCAGCTCACTCTGCCTCAGGCTGGGGAACAGGCCGGGGGCTGTGTCCCGCGGGGCTCCAGAGCCCTTGCCAAGGCTGCCCACCGGTCGGGCCCAGGCCTTCAGGTGGCAGTGACCCTCTGCCCCATCCTGGCCTCTGTGCTGATGGCAGCGGCCGTCTGCCTGGGCTGCAGCGTGCAGGACGTGACCTCTCCCCATCCCCGCCTCTGTGCCCTGATGGCAGAGGCTGTCTGCAGCTTGCAGGACCTGACCTCCGCCGTGTTGGCGGCCTAAGGAGCCTGCAGGCCAGCTGGGGTCTGGGCGACTGGCTGCCTCAGCAATGACCGCTGGGCAGGATCTGGGAGCCTGGCCCTGTGGGAGCTGCCAGTTAAGACCTGCCTCCTCTTAGTTGGGACCTGGGCCTCAGAGGGGGACACTTGTGCCTTGGGACATGGCTCTTTCTTGTCAGAATAGAGAATACCGTTTGTTTGGTGGACATTTATAGGAATTTGGTCAGCTGTCCATGGCTTGACCTCTGGAACAAAGAATCTGACAAGAAGTTTCCACAAATAACCACACCCCTCCCTCACCTTTCCTAGCAAAAGGCTTTGTTGAAAGCTTTCTGAAGTGCGGGATTTTTAGAGCATGAGCCACCCATCTCCTTGCATGGCCCTGCAGTAAACATTTCTCTGTTCCAAACGCCAACGTTTTGGTATTGTTTGGTCTCACTGTGCATTCGGTACATGGACTTGCACTTTGGTAACAATAATACCTGTAAAATACCTCGAGTATATATGACAGGATCATATGTGACATATAGTAAGTGCTCCATAAGTGTTAGCTAGTGTTTCTATTAGACAAGATACTCTTCCATTACTGATTCTAGCTGTTCCTCCCTTTTCACCATAACTTCTTTTTCTAACACAGCATTCCTTTCCTTTGGCTAAAATTCCAAGTTACCTTGATTCATAACCTATACTTTGTTAATTTATATATACACACGTGAGATAATAGTATTGTTCCCATTCAATTCCTTATTTTCTGCCAAAACTTATCAGTCTTCTCAGATGTTATTGTTCTCATGTCCTACCTGACATTTTCTGTATGAATATGGTTTATCTGGGCATCTTTCCTCTCCTGAAAACTTCAGATTTCAGGTTGACACTATGTTATCAAATGTATTTCTTCCAACCGTGTAAAAATGCTCTGGCTTCCGCAGGAGACCACTGTCCTAGAAATCTGAACTCATTCCTACTTCTCACTTCTCACATGCTCCTTTATCTTGCAGAGTCAGTCTTTTCCTGGAAGGAGAGACAAAAACACATCTTATGCCTGATGTCCTTCAGCTTTCTGCCTAGAACGTAAAAATTGCACAGAGAGACATTTTGGACAGTTCCGACAATGGTCTGTAAACGCAGGTGAACCATTAGAAGTTAGTCCTAAAAGGATTTGATCAAGAGCAGACTGTCCTAACTCAGATATAATCAAGAGCCAAAAATATGTGGGCACACAGCTAATGAGGATCTGAGTGGTCAGGGAGAGAGATGCAAAGTTGGACTCTGAACACTTGTAGTGTGAGCTCTCTTATGTCTAGGAGAGTCTGAAGGTCACACATTCATTATGCTTGTGAGGTTTCTGCCCAGCAAGGCGCTGGAGATGCACAGAGTATGGGTTGTGTGATGAAGGACACGGGGAACAAGGACTGCAGTGTTCCCACATTCATTATACCTGGAGGTTTTATTCCATGTAAAGAATCTCTGAATTATAATAAAAGCCTTTACCACATGTTTAATCTTAACTGGATCCTTTCTCCTGTGGGAATTTATGATGTATAATGAGATGTAAGCTCAGGCCTGCCTCTGATGAGAATTTCTCTCCACATTCATTAAATTTCATTAAATTCATAGTCTCACTCTCTTATTTTCTCATGTGAAACTTCTGTGCTGGGAGGAGTCTGCCTTTCGTATTTCATCTTAATTATCCGACCTACCCTCAAAAACTGCAGTTCCCTTTAAAAGTGGAGTTTGGGATCGTCTTTTATTTCCATGGGAATCTACCACATATCTTCTTAAACTAATGACAATAACAGCATCTACTAATATTAAGGACTTACCCTGTTTCAGGCTCTGCTGCGCAGTGACGCGGTTCTGACATCACCGCAGGAGGGCGCTGTTCTCACCCTGTATTGTTCTCCCGTGCCGTCTTTCCTTGTATCGTTTTGCACCCATAACATGGGGCACCCCAGTTTGCCCTTCCCCTGGGGCCCAGGATCCCCCATTGTGACCAGAGGACTCGGTACCCCAAATGTGTTTTGGGGAGCACATTGCCACCCTGACTGACCTTAACTCTTTCTGGTCCCAGGTGGGAGTATTGAAATTGTGAGGAACTCTCCAGAAAATAGACTCACTGTGATTGAGAGGTGAGCCGCCCTAAACAGGTTGCTTGTGATTTCAATGGGTGAAAATGCTTATCAAAATCAAAGCCAAACCTTTTTTATAAAAGCATATTTTAGCTATTTCAATAATACCAGAGAGTGGAATATTTCAGAAACACTGCACTGTTTTGAAGATTTTCTAGAATATAACACCTCCATAACACATCTGCCCATAAGCACAAACATTCTTCAATTTACAGTTCTTGTTACTAATTCCATGAACACTGGGATTATTATTTCCTGGGCTGATGCTTCTCCAACTTGCTCCCAGCAGCAGAGGAGAGAGAGAAAACATGCATCGCAAGAACTACTAGATTCTAGCCTAAAGTGACCCTTTGGAAAAGAGCAATGTCTTTGAAGTCCCAAGTTTCATTTCACAAGTTGTATGGGTTTTGCTTTCTATTCCTTAGTATATGTAAGTGTTTTTAATTTCACAAATAGCATTGAGTAACATGGCTGGGAAATGTGGCATGTTTAACTTCTGGTCAAGGAGTTATAACTTCTGGAAAGGCAGGAAGGGATCGGACGTGCAGTGTCCTTCAGTAAGGAGAGCGCTTCAGTCTGTGTCTCCATCAGAATGTCCTTTGCTTATCTTCTCCGTGTTTGACCCCTCTTTGCTGCTTAGATCATCTTTCATTTTGTATCTTGGCCTTTCATATTTGTTTTGATTAATATTTTGATTATTTTTTGAATAAATGGAGTCTTGAAAAAAACAAGACTTTCTTTCTGGCCTTCAGCAGTGCCCTTTCTTCCACTCCTGAGGCTACCTTAACTCAAGATAACTCCCAAACTCCTCTCTGAATGAAACCCATCTGAATAAACTTGGGCTTGTCTTCATTCTTCTACTCTTCATTTTAGTACTGTTCACATTGTCAGATCTTGTTTTAAAAATAACTAAATAATGTATGTATAGTAGCCTTACATATTTTTCCAGGACACATTTAAAATGATTCCTATAAATACACATAAGATCATCACAAATGGGAGAAAGAGAAAAGCATGAAGTGACTAATAAAAGTATGCTGTTTATGATAACTATAATGATGATGATGGTAAATAAGGCTGGTAAAGGTAAGAAGCAGCTAGGGAAAACATGAGTTCACATGGGCTCACTTAGGGGCCCAGACTTTATCTTCAGACATCCTTCCTGGATTTTTGCCAAACTCAGAGTAGAAATGCCACTGATGACTATAACCACATTCGGGTGGATTTAGAAGTGTGTTGCTGTTTCACTGTTTTATTTATAGCTCTTTTTTTTTACTGCCCTCATTTACCCCCACCCCCATCATCCTTTATAAAAGTTGAAATGTTGGAATTCATTAATGACTACAGGAAGAGTGCTGCAGAATATTTTGTTGATTTGATTGACACAGGAACTTTCATGTGATTTCAGCCTGGAATTACTCAAGGAGGTGAAACATTTATTAAAGATGTCAGATTCTAGACACTCATGTTACCAGTTGTGGTAGATTTTATCATTTCTTCAAAATATCGCCTGCCCCTCTTTAGTGGATTTATTCCTGCAAAATCCCTTCCTGGGGAAGGATTTTATTGGTCAGGCTTGGCCACATAACTTACTTTAGCCAAACAGCTGTGAGCTAGAGTAGCACATGCCTCATTCAAGAAGATGCTGTAAGAGTCAGCCTGTGGTTTTCCCACTGTTCTTTCCCTCTACCATGAGAACAAGATGCCCGAGTTAAGGGCATATCCTTTAATCAGGATCCTGGAGTGAGAAAATCAGGTGAAACAGGCCCTATGAGTGAGAAAAAAGTCTGTTTTGTTAGCCACTGAGATTTTGAGGTTGTTTATCACAGTAACATTGGAGAAGGCAATGGCACCCCACTCCAGTACTCTTGCCTGGAAAATCCCATGGACGGAGTAGCCTGGTGGGCTGCAATCCCTGGGGTCGCTAGAAGTCGGACAGGACTGAGCGACTTCACTTTCACTTTTCACTTTCATGCATTGGAGAAGGAGATGGCAACCCACTCCAGTGTTCTTGCCTGGAGAATCCCAGGGACCGCAGAGCCTGGTGGGCTGCCATCTATGCGGTCACACAGAGTTGGACACGACGGAAGCGACTTGGCAGCATCACAGCAACATAACCTAGCAATGGCCATGTGACACACCAGTGAAATCTTATCAGGCAATTTCACCTATCCATGAGCAATGGTAGATGGTTTTTGATATAGTTTTTATATCTTTAATATATTAGTCATGCAAGAGAAGTGCAGCTGGAGACTATAGTCCTTGATTATTTTCAGCAAAATCCTTTCTTAAATTTTACTTTTTGATAAATAAGGACATATAGGGTCTAACATTGTGGTATTTTTCCTTCTCCTCTTTGAATTTTAAAGAAAATCCATAAGTGAGCACACTGTACAGGCCTATAGTACTTTGTCAACTCAACTGATTTTCTAGGTACAGTTATGAGGTATTATGCAACAGTCAAGATTCCTGGGTTTCAAGGTCTGTTCCCCTGGAAGAAGAATCTGAGATGGAAACTGCTTAGGGTACAAGCAGTTTAAGGATAACTCCTGGAGTCAATACCTGTGGAAGGGAAGAAAGCATGACTGGGCAGAGAGGAAAGCTGGACTGTCACAGAGTCTGGAGAGAGGACTCAGCCAGCCTCACAGGGAGCTCTGAAGTGGTGTGAAAAACCAGGCTTCAACGTTCGTGGCCTGACTCCTTGGCACGTTGGCATTAACCAACACCTGGCAACGGGGTTGCCATCCACTGAGATGGAGCAGCCAGTGCAAGGAGCCGCTGCAGAAGTGGGGGCAACAGTGGGAACTCAGCTGTGGACACATTAAGCTTGCGATGCCGGCTGGACATCCCATCAGCACCCAGATATGTGGGCCTGGAAATCACGGAACGGTTCAGAGTTATGCATTTGGGAATCTCTACCACAGAGATGGCTTACTAAGCGTGGTAAGAATGAGTGAGACTGCTCAGGAGTGAGAGTGGGTAGGAAAGAAAAAATGGAACCAAGCCAAAGACCGGACCGAGTGCACTTCATGGTCCGAGTGAGTGGAAAGGAGGTGGCCCCAGCAAGAGATGGAGCAGGAGCAGTCGGAGAGGTGGCAGGGGCCCCGGCCAGACAGCTATCCCAGAAGCCAAACGGAGAAAGTGCCTCAACTGGATGGATGCACGGAAGAATGAAGGCACCAGGCACATGGTCTCAAGGATGTTTCACCAGAGTCGGCTCCTGGGCTGTTTGAACCTGATCCACATCAACCAGCATCTAGGCTTATGTGAAGGCTTACAGAATGTGCGTGCTTGCTTGCATCCCTTTGGAGCGTTGATAAAAGTCCAGCTCATCATTTCCAAAACAAGCCTGATATTCTAGAGGGGTGACTCAAGGGTATAGAAGACGTTTCAAAGCATTCGATCAGGACTATAGTTCTTTCATTTCTGTTTTTCTGAAAGCACCTATTTTAACAAGTTGTTTTTGGACTCTTGCCTGGAAAACTAAAAAAAGCCAGAAGCTGTCTGTTGTCTTGAGCCCGCAGCCTAGCACAGTACATGAGAAGAATGTGTGACTATCCATTGGGGCACTGGTACAGCCATGCCCAGAAGCGGCAGTACCAAGTAAAAACAACCTGGAAATTTCATTTGCTGCCAGCTGACTTTGAGAATGCTTTTCTCTTTTCTTAAATAAGACTTTTGAAGAGAGGGAAGCAGCAATAGGAATTTTAAAACAAATATTTTCAGAAGACAAAAAGATTGACTTATTTTCTTATTAGTAACTTCAAGCAGAAATATGAATGCACATTTAAAAACTGTAATGAAGATGACTTTTTTCTTGATAAGAATACAATATTTGGGGAGAGTATGGATCAAATATTTCCTCCTGAATCACTGTGTCATACTACATTCGGTATGATTTCATGAAATTCAAATATATTTTAAGACACAGAAATGGAAGGAAGTAGTTAAATAAATCAATATTCAAAGCAATTTAAAGTAATAAAGTTTCCTTTCCATAGGAAGTAATAATTTTTAATGTTTAATTATTTTTAATGTTCATTTCAAATTTAAATGTTATTCATAGGACAGCTATTGGAAAGTTTGTACCTCTGAGCAAATTTTCTTTTTTAAAGGAAACTTTTTTTTTTTTTTGCTGTTGAGTAGCTTATTAAGAATAAGCAAATTCGTTAAGCAACGATCATTTATTTCTAGCAAACTTTGGTTGGATATTTATGAAAATTAATGGTAACTGATTTCTTCACACCCTGGGTTTAAACATTAGTATGTTACTGGATTATTGCCCCGACCTGCATCCTTTAGGCCCCATGTCCCTTCAGGAGCTTTCTCCAGTTCTCAGTGAGTCTCTGGGTCCAAGCAATTATTCCTTTTGCCGCGTGAGAAACCACTTGGGGGCGACATCTCACTGCAGGCGCGGCTGCCTGAGCCCTGGGAAAGGGAGAGCTCCCTAAAACTCCAAACCTTGGTTTCAAATTGGGAGAAGGCAGCCCCTTGCTAAACTGCTTTATTTATTTATTTATTTTTGGCAATTCTCTGCCCCAAGGCAGCTGTTTCTCTCTGTGAAAACAGGTCCTTCACCTGCTGTTTGAGGCTTCTTTTTCCATAGCAGGATTTTTCCAAACGTGAGCTGATAGGTTATGAAACCAATTTAGTGAGTAAGGAGGGAATTATTAATAACTACACAGGTCGCAGGCATAAACTGGGACTGTCCTGGATGAGCCATTCATATGCTCACCTGCTAGCTCAGAATCACAGTTAAAGAAAATGAAGCGAAATCAGAACAGAAAATATCAGAGTGTCACACATATAAAGTGTGAAAGTGAAAGTATTAGTCACTAAGTCATGTCTGACTCTTTGTGGCCCCATGGGGTGTAGTCTGGCAGGCTCCTTTGTCCGTGGGGTTCTCCAGGCAAGACCACTGAAGTGGGTGCCATTTCCTCCTCCAGGGGATCCTCCTGACTCAGGGATCGAACCCACGTCTCCTACATGGCAAGCAGATTTTTTACGCTTTGAACCACCAGGGAAGCCCATAGAAAGTGTAAATAGTGTTTAACGACATGTGTTGGGAGTAGGTAAGACTGATTTCTTACTGGAGTCAAGGACAAAAGCATTTGAAAGTCATGCTCTACAGGGCTGAGACTAGCCTGCAGAGGGGAGTTTGGGAAAGGCCATTATGCTTTTCTTGTAAGTTATTCTCTACTCCAGCCTTCTTTCTCCCTAAGGCTCTCAAAAAGCACAAGTCTTATGACTAAACTCATCCCACTTGAACACTAGCACTGGGCCTGGACTAAAGCAAAGTTCCCTGAAAGATCTTGTCTTTGCTTATAGGATAACACTTCTCTTCTCTGAAATCATTGAGGAATATAAGCGGTTTGTCTATCATTTGTTGTTGTTTAGTTGTTAAGTTGTGTCTGACCCTTTGAGACCCCATGGACTGTAGCCTGCCAGGCTCCTCAGTCCATGGGACTTCCCAGGCAAGAATACTGGAGTGGGTTGCTATTTCCTCCTCCAGAAGATCTTCCTGACCCAGGGATCAAACCTGCATTTCCTGCATTGGCAGGTGATTCTTTACTGCTGAGCTACCAGGGAAGCCCTCATCTATCATAAGTGTATCTAGATGTGAACTTGCATGGAATAGAAGCTGATGCATATATATATATATATATACATATATATATATATACTTTTTTTTTTTTTCCTCCCCTCTCTCTGCAAACTCCTTAAGGGTAAGGGCCTTCTGAGAAAATAGCAGCAAGCTGACAGGTAGACGTCCTCGGTAACTGCTCATTGAACTCCACTGGTCTGATGACTGGGTTTTCCCTCCTGCTCAGGCCTGTGAAAACTGATACCCACCTGCTGTTTCTTGTGGTGTAACTGCCCTCTTTATGGACTGGCTTCAGTGTGTTTTCTCACATCAAGGGTACTTCTCCAGCAGGAGAAAGCGTGCACTCTGGGAGTGACGCTGTGCTGAAGGAGGGCTCAGTTAGGGCTCACGGAAGGCAGGTGGCAGGGCGCTGGGTGCGGGTGAGTGCTCAGCAGAGCCCGCTGTGGCCGTTATTAAGTGACCAGAGGAAAGACAGGACAGCACAGGAACAAACCATGGCTTTTGTGTCTCTTCACAGGAGGAGGGAGGGCCCTTAGTAGAGCCTTGTCTTGTGTTGTTGGAAGAGGGTGTTTGCTATAACCAGTGTGTTCTCTTGGCAAAACTCTATTAGCCTTTGCCCTGCTTCATTCAGTACTCCAAGGCCAAATGCAAAGAAATAGAGGAAAACAACAGAATGGGAAAGACTAGAGATCTCTTCAAGAAAATTAGAGATACCAAGGGAATATTTCATGCAAAGATGGGCTCAATAAAGGACAGAAATGGTATGGACCTAACAGAAGCCAAAGATATTGAGAAGAGGTGGCAAGAATACACAGGAGAACTATACAAAAAAGATCTTCATGACCCAGATAATCACAATGGTGTGATCACTCACCTAGAGCCAGACATCCTGGAATGTGAAGTCAAGTGGGCCTTAGAAAGTATCACTATGAACAAAGCTAGTGGAGGTGATGAAATTCCAGTTGAGCTATTTCAAATCCTGAAAGATGATGCTGTGAAAGTGCTGCACTCAATGTGCCAGCAAATTTGGAAAACTCAGCAGTGGTCAGTTTCCAGTTGAAAAGGTCAGTTTTCATTCCAATCCCAAAGAAAGGCAATGCCAAAGAATGCTCAAACTACCGCACAACTGTACTCATCTAACATGATAGAAAAATAATGCTCAAAATTCTCCAAGTCAGGCTTCAGCAATATGTGAAGCGTGAGCTTCCAGCTGTTCAAGCTGGTTTTAGAAAAGGCAGAGGAACCAGAGATCAAATTGCCAGCATCCACTGGATCATAGAAAAAGCAAGAGAGTTCCAGAAAAAAACATCTATTTCTGCTTTATTGACTATGCCAAAGCCTTTGACTGTGTGAATCACAATAAACTGTGAAAAACTTTTTTAAAGAGATGGGAATACCAGACCATCTGACCTGCCTCTTGAGAAACCTATATGCAGATCAGGAAGCAACAGTTAGAAATGGACATGGAACAACAGACTGGTTCCAAACAAGGAAAGGAGTATGTCAAGGCTGTATATTGTCACCCTGTTTATTTAACTGATATGCAGAGTACATCATGAGAAATGCTGGGCTGGAAGAAGCACAAGCTGGAACCAAGATTGCTGGGAGAAATATCAATAACCTCAGATATCCAGACGACACCACCCTTATGGTAGAAAGTGAAGAGGAACTAAAAAGCCTCTTGATGAAAGTGAAGGAGGAGAGTGAAAAAGTTGGCTTAAACCTCAACATTCAGAAAACTAAGATCATGGCATCTGGTCCCATCACTTCATGGCAAATAGATGGGGAAACAGTGGAAACAGTGGCTAACTTTATTCTGGGCTCCAGAATCACTGCAGATGGTGATTGCAGTCATGAAATTAAAAGACGCTTACTTCTTGGAAGGAAAGTTATGACCAACCTAGATGGCATATTAAAAACCAGAGACATTACTTGATCAACAAAGGTCCGTCTAGTCAAGGCTATGGTTTTTCCTCTGGTCATGGATGTGAGAGTTGGACGGTGAAGAAAGCTGAGCACTTAAAAATTGATGCTTTTTTTTTAATTACTTAAATTTTTATTTCACAAAAAAATGTACATAGGTTTTTATATATTGATGAATCTGTTTCCATGGAGTGTATCCCCAGGACTATTATTGCTTGTTTAAAAAGTATTTGTTTTGTTTTTGAAGGTTGTTTTAATTAAAATCCACCAGTCTTAAATGCTTTTAATTAGTTATATATATACATACACACACACACACACACACACATATACATCAGATTTTGCTGAGTAGACATGTTTAAAGGATACTTTTGCAAGGTTTATTAGTCCTGCGTTGTGAATAGCATAATTTAAAATGTCTCGCCTTTTAAAATGCAGCATGAAGCAAGAAATCATTCCCCCATATTCTCTGTACACTCCGTGCACAAGCCTTGCCTTCTGCTTACAGTGTGCTTCCCTTTCTGGGCAAACTCCTACTCACCCTCCAACACCCAGCTCAAATGTCACATTCTTTAAAAGAATTCCGTGTGTTCCAGTGGTATCTTATGTATATATTCTACCACTATTCTTACATATTATTTTCACTGTTTATTGGTCTGCCTCCCCAAAAGGGAGGAGCTTTGTCTTCTTCACTTTTCCACCTCCAACCCTTAGCACAATGCCTGTCACAGAGTTTTTCCACAGTAAATGGCTAAGAGCTGATGATCAGAAATGCAGTGTGGAAGCTACACTGAGCTTCGATTCTACTCTGCTTCTTTTTAACTGTAGAACTTTAGACAAGGCAGTTAACTCAAAAAGGCAGCTTCTTCATGGATAAAATGAAGATAATAGTGTTTACAACTTAATAATTTCATGATTTAAAAACACCCAGTTACATCAATGCCTCTTTGAGAAATGAACTGTGGCTGATAATGGGCTAGAGTACATGAAGTCCATCCTTAGAGCTGGGCAGAGCATAGTTCAGACTGAGGACTCCTTGGGGAAATTTTATGCATTATTATTTGATTTTTGACTATGTAATAATTTAATAACCATTTGCATTAAATGTTTTTTAAAAAGAATTGTGTATAAGAATTGTGTACTTCAACTCCCAGAAGTATATCCAGGAGGCTTCATTCAGGGCCGGAAGGAGGCCTAGAACCACCATTATTTGAATATGGGACCTCATTAGCACCACGGGCTGAAGCTACCTGGTAACACTGGCTTACATCCTCATAAACAGGTTACTCCTATAGGGAATATTATCATACTCCTGTGATTCATTTTTTCTCTGCATGGTCCATTGGGAGGCAACCAGGAACAGAAAGATCATGGACTCTGGGGCCAGATGATCCACTTAACGTATAATATTTAGCAAATTGTTCAACCCCTCCAAGCCTTGTTTTTCTCATCTTTTAAACATGGGAATAGTAATAATGAAAATTCATAGTTGTTTTGAAAATGAAAAGAGGTCACATACAATGGATTTTTCAGACAGTGAGACTACTCTGTGTAAAGTACACATGTCACAATATCTTTGTCCAAACTCACAGGAGGCGCACCACCACACTCAGAGGAGGCGCACCACCACACTCACACGAGGTACACCACACCACCAAACTCACAGGAGGAGCACCACACCACCAAACTCACAGGAGGAGCACCACACCACCAAACTCACAGGAGGCGCACCACCACACTCACAGGAGGCACACCACCAAACTCACAGGAGGCGCACCACCACACTCACACGAGGCGCACCACCAAACTCACAGGAGGCGCACCACCAAACTCACAGGAGGCACACCACCAAACTTACAGGAGGTACACCACACCACCAAACTCACAGGAGGTACACCACACCACCAAACTCACAGGAGGTACACCACACCACCAAACTCACAGGAGGTACACCACCCAACTCACAGGAGGCGCACCACCACACTCACAGGAGGCGCACCACCAAGCTCAGAGGAGGCGCACCACCACACTCACACGAGGCGCACCACCAAACTCACAGGAGGAGCACCACCAAACTCACAGGAGGCACACCACCAAACTTACAGGGGGTACACCACCAAACTCACAGGAGTTACACCACCAAACTCACAGGGGTACACCACCAAACTCACAGGAGGCGCACCACCACACTCACAGGAGGCGCACCACCACACTCACAGGAGGCGCACCACCAAACTCACAGGAGGTACACCACACCACCAAACTCACAGGAGGAGCACCACACCACCAAACTCACAGGAGGCGCACCACCACACTCACAGGAGGCACACCACCAAACTCACAGGCGGTGTACCACACCACCAAACTCACAGGAGGTACACCACACCACCAAACTCACAGGCAGTGTACCACACCACCAAACTCACAGGAGGCGCACCACCACACTCACAGGAGGCACACCACCAAACTCACAGGAGGTACACCACCAAACTCACAGGGGGTACACCACCAAACTCACAGGAGGTACACCACACTACCAAACTCACAGGCGGTGCACCACACCACCAAACTCACAGGAGGCACACCACCACACTCACAGGAGGCACACCACCAAGCTCAGAGGAGGTGCACCACCACACTCACACGAGGCGCACCACCAAACTCACAGGAGGAGCACCACCAAACTCACAGGAGGCACACCACCAAACTCACAGGGGGTACACCATCAAACTCACAGGAGGCCCACCACCAAACTCACAGGAGGCGCACCACCAAACTCACAGGAGGCGCACCACCAAACTCACAGGGGGTACACCACCAAACTCACAGGAGGCGCACCACCAAACTCACAGGAGGCGCACCACCAAACTCACAGGGGGTACACCACCAAACTCACAGGAGGTACACCACCAAACTCACAGGAGGCGCACCACCAAACTCACAGGAGGCGCACCACCAAACTCACAGGAGGTACACCACACCACCAAACTCACAGGAGGTACACCACCAAACTCACAGGAGGCATACCACCAAACTCACAGGAGGTACACCACACCACCAAACTCACAGGAGGTACACCACCAAACTCACAGGAGGCGCACCACCAAACTCACAGGAGGTACACCACCCAACTCACAGGAGGTGCACCACCAAACTCACAGGAGGCACACCACCCAACGTACAGGAGGCGCACCACCAAACTCACAGGAGGCGCACCACCAAACTCATAGGAGGCGCACCACCAAACTCACAGGAGGCGCACCACCCAATTCACAGGAGGCGCACCACCAAACTCACAGGAGGTACACCACACCACCAAACTCACAGGAGGTACACCACACCACCAAACTCACAGGAAGTACACCACCCAACTCACAGGGGGTGCACCACCAAACTCACAGGAGGCACACCACCAAACTCACAGGGGGTGCACCACCAAACTCACAGGAGGCACACCAGCAAACTCACAGAAGGTACACCACACCACCAAACCCACAGGAGGCGCACCACCAAACTCACAGGGGGTGCACCACCAAACTCACAGGAGGCACACCAGCAAACTCACAGGAGGTACACCACCAAACTCACAGGAGTTTGCTATAAAAAGTAAACTCTACTAAAAATAAGAGGTCATATATATAAAACATATAATCTATGCCTAGCTCATGGGAAGTACTTGCCCAGTATTAGCTACATTTTTTTCACAGATGACAGAGTATGTTTCAAACATCACTCATCACTGTGTCCACTATGTGGAAAACATCTGGCTTTCCTCCTTACTATCAAAGGCTCTGCTGCAAAGAACCATGAACCCATGTCAGGAATTAATCCAGTATTAATAGGGGTTTATTATCGCCTATATATAATCATAATCATATTAATGACAATATCAACCACAGTAAATAGGTGTTAAACATTAGTGTGCCTGAATTTTTCTACGTGCTTCATATACACTAATTCAACAACCTTATGCAGGAAGTTCAAATAACCCACAGATGGGTTAATTATGCCATTTCATACACTTCAAAGTGGGGGAGCCAGAACTCAAAACCACAGACATCAGTCACTAGAGTACAGATGGATTATCTGTGTTTGGAGAAAGAATGATAATCAAATATCATGTGACTCAGAGCTAGGTAGCTCCTTCCATTGTTTTCATAATCAGTAAAACTGATAAACTGTGAAGCAGGTACTCAACTTGTTCTATAGCAATAAAGTGCTATCCTTGATGTTTATGTTCTGTAATGACACTGTTTTTTCCATGTTAGGTTGCAAAATGCTGGTCTTGAGGTTTGTTCTGAGCAGGAGGAGATTAGAAAGAAACGTTTCAGGTTATGTCCTCCCTCTGCCAGGGTTTGTCTTCTGAGTTGTTAGGGAAAATGTGAAAAGGCAGGACTCCTCAAAAAAACTGCCCACCAAGCATATATTGGTGCTCTTCTCATTTTTATTGATGTTGTGGAAGAGAACTGCCGTCTTGGAGAAAAAGCCATGATCCCAGGAATGCCAGTCTATGATGCATTGTGGCTTTCAACCAATGCATCACTTAAAGGATGGAAAACTGGTCCATGCACTCAGGGCCTGTGGGTTTCCAAATGAGCAGAGAAATGAGCTTGCCTCGATTCCAGTGTTGCTGTTTGGTAGCACAGGCTTTTCCCTGCAAGAAAAACAACAACAACAACAAAACTTGTGAATTTAAGGGAGACTTCTTACATAGATCTCCTAGGTAGCTGGGTTAAAATCTGTGGGAATTTTAAGCATTTAAAAACGCCAATAGAAACTAATTCTAAGCATGGTGAAATTGCCTTCATTATGATACAACGTCTTGTGCTGTGAAAGGAGATGTTGCACAGGGATGTGATGGGGAATTGGAAAGGAAGGGGCTGCTGAGGGAACAAGAGGCCTGCTGAGGCGGGGAAGGCGCGCAGAGCAGGGGCTTTCTGTGGTGACTGCAGACTCAGCCTGGCACGGGGCTTTTACGTGTCTGGGTCAGTGCCTTTCCTCACCTTTTCTTACTTCTCTGCCCCTAAACGCTTGTCAGACACAAACATTCGTAGTAGACACTGTTGCAGGGCTGGGCATCAGAAACTGGTGGAAGGGGGACGCTGGCAGGAAAAGGGATGAGGTGGGGAAGGGAAGAAAGACAATCTTAAAAAGCCAACCCGGTGAGCGGGAACCAGCCTCCTCAGCCTCCCGGGCGCCATCAGTGCTCCAGGAGCCCTCTCCTCTGGGCGTCTGTGGCCGATGGCACCACCCCTCAGGTTACGCTGGTTCACATGGAGACCACTTCTATGCATCTGTTGGTCCTGAGTTCTCTGGAATTTCCCCAAACACATCTGCTACCCCTTCCCACATGACCCTTCTTCAAATACCAGGAGTCAGACTTCTCTTTTCCACATTAAACTTGTGTTATTAAAAAAATTTTTTTTCAATTATTTTGTCAATTATTTTCTTTAAAAAATTTATTTTTTACTTTTAACCATGCCATGTGGCATTCAGGATCTTAGTTCCCTGACCAGGGATCAAATCCGTGCCCTCCAAGCTGGCAGATCAGAGTCTTAACAACTGGACCACCAAGGAAATCCTTGCTATTTGTTTTCCCACCCATCCTGCATTCTCATCCCTCAGAATGCCACTCTGTGTTGGGTGAGGCCAGGTAATCTGAAAAGCAAATCCATGATGCTGTGTCAGTGACTGGTACTAAGTTACGCTTATGTCTGAGTGTGTGCTAAGTCGCTTCAGTCGTGTCTGACTCTTTGGGACCCTATGGACTATAGCCCTCCAGGCTCCTCTGTTCATGGGGATTCTCCAGGCAAGAATACTGGAGTGGGTTGCTGTGCCTTCCTCTAGGGGATCTTCCTGACCCAGGCATTGAACCTGGGTCTCTTATGTCTCCTTTATTACCACTAGGCCACCTAAGTCTATAATCACAAAACAGGAAGAGACCTTCGAGATCAGCTCAACCCAACCTTCATTCCACATGAAAGTTCATTGTCACTTAAGTTGTTGGTGGGTAAATTAGGACCACAACACAGATTTCTGAATCCTCAGCATGGCAGGGCATGTGCCAGACCACACTCCTGGGAAACACTTTGACAGGCAGAAAATCAAAGAATACGGTGGGGTTAACTAACAGTGCTGTATAGAATCCAGCCTGCTGCAGTCTTTTGCCTATGTTGGCATACTACATATATTTCTATTTTACAAGATAAGATCATCCTCAAACCACTGGGACTCCTAAGGATGCTTGTTTCTTATCAGCTTAATAAAGCTGATAGTTTGTGGTTGTTACTGTTTTGTTGATAAGATCCTCACAAAGTGAGTTGCTTTCCTCCTTATTTTCTGTTGGTGGTATTTTACCTTCAAAGATACAGTTCTCTGGATGCAAATTATTTTCAAAATTGAAAGCTCATTAAAGGACCAAATAGTCGGACAGGGGGGGGATTGTGTTACATAGCAGCTGTATCATTTACTCTAAAGGAAACAGAGAGAAAAAATTTCACAGCGATATTATTACTATAAACATTTTGCTGAAAACACACAAGAAGTTCATGTAATTTTTTAAAATAAAGTTTAAATTTTAAAATAGTATAAGATTTACAAAAAATTGCAAAGATACTACAGAAATTTCCATATATCCCACATCCAATTTCTATTATTAACAGTTTGCAATGGTATTAGTATTATACATATAAGGGAATTAATATTGACACACTATTGTCAATCAAAATCCTTTCTTCATTCAGATTTCCTTTGTTTTTATCTAACGTCCTTTTTCTGTTACAAGATCCCACCCAGGATATAGCATTACATTTAGTCATCATGTCTTGGCTATGACAGTTTCTCATACCGGCCAAATTTTTTTCCAAGCTTTTTTTTTTTTGGCTGTGTCACACAGCTTGCGGGGTCCCAGTGCTTGGACCATGGACTGAGCCTGGGCCACAGCAATGACAGCCGGGAATCCTGATCACTAGGCACCAGGGGACTCCCACTGGCCAAGTATTTTGTAAGTCTCTCAATTGGAAATTGTCTGACTCTTCCTTATAATTAGACTGGGATTGGGGGTTTTATGGAAGATAAAGATGATCAAAGAGGTAAAGCATGGTTCAGTTCAGTTCAGTTCAGTCACTCAGTTGTGTCCAACACTTTGTGACCCCATGGACTGCAGCATGCCAGGCCTCCCTGTCCATCACCAACTCCCAGAGCTTACTCAAACTCAATGTCCATAGAGTCCGTGATGCCATCCAAACATCTCATCCTTGGCTGTCCCCTTTTCCTCCTGCCTTCAATCTTTCCCAGCAGCAAGGTCTTTTCAAATGAGTCAGCTCTTTGCATCAGGTGGCCAAAGTATTGGAATTTCAGCTTCAACATCAGTCCTTCCAATGAACACCCAGGACTGATCTCCTTTAGGATGCACTGATTGGATCTCCTTGCAGTCCAAGGGACTCCCAAGAGTCTTCTCCAACACCACAGTTCAAAAGCATCAATTCTTCAGTGCTCAGCCCTCTTTATAGTCCAACTCTCACATCCATACATGACCACTGGAAAAACCATACCCTTGACTAGACGGACTTTTGTTGGCAAAGTAATGTCTCTGCTTTTTAATATGCTGTCTAGGTTGGTCGTAACTTTTCTTCCAAGGAGCAAGTGTCTTTTAGTTTCAGGGCTGCAGTCACCATCTGCAGTGATTTTGGAGCCCCCACAATAAAGTCTGTCACTGTTTCCATTGTTTCCCCATCTATTTGCCATGAAGTGATGGGACCAGATGCCATGATCTTAGTTTTCTGAATGTTGAGGTTTAAGCCAACTTTTTCACTCTTCTCTTTCACTTTCATAAAGATGCTCTTCAGTTCTTCTTCACTTTCTGCCATAAGGGTGGTATCATCTACATATTTGAAGTTGTTGATATTTCTCCTGGCAATCTTGATTCCAGCTCGTGCATCATCCAGCCCAGCATTTCTCATGATGTACTCTGCATATAAGTTAAATAAGCAGGTTGACAATATACAGCCTTGACATACTCCTTTCCTTGTTTGGAACCAGTCTGTTGTTCCATGTCCAGTTCTAACTGTTGCTTCCTGACATGCATATAGGTTTCTCAAGAGACAGGTCAGGTGGTCTGGTATTCCCATCTCTTTAGGAATTTTCCACAGTTCGTTGTGATTCACACAGTCAAAGGCTTTGGCATAGTCAATAAAGCAGAAATAGATGCTTTTCTGGAACTCTCTTGCTTTTTCTATGATTCAGTGGATGTTGGCAATTTGACCTCTGGTTCCTCTGCATTTTCTAAAACCGGCTTGAACAGCTGGAAATTCATGGTTCATGTCCTGTTGAAGGCTGGCTTGGAGAATTTTGAGCATTACTTTACTAGCATGTGAGATAGTGTGGTAGTTTGAGTATTCTTTGGCATTTTCTTTCTTTGGGATTGGAATGAAAACTGACCTTTTCCAGTCCTGTGGCCACTACTGAGTTTTCCAAATTTGCTGGCATACTCAATATGCAGCACTTTCACAGCATTATCTTTTAGGATTTGAAATAGCTCAACTGAATTCTGTCACCTCCAGTAGCTTTGTTCATAGTGATGCTTTCTAAGGCCCACTTGACTTTACATTCCCGGATGTCTGGCTCTAGGTGAGTGATCATACCACCGTGATTAACTGGGTCATGAAGATCTTTTTTGTATAGTTCTTCTGTGTATTCTTGCCACCTCTTCTTAATATCTTCTGCTTCTGTTAGGTCCATACCATTTCTGTCCTTTATTGAGCCCATCTTTGCATGAAATATTCCCTTTGTATCTCTAATTTTCTTGAAGAGATCTCTAGTCTTTCCCATTCTGTTGTTTTCCTCTATTTCTTTGCATTGATCGCTAGGGAGGGTTTTCTTATCTCTCCTTGCTATTTTTTAGAACTCTGCATTCAGATGGGAATATCTTTCCTTTTCTCCTTTGCCTTTCACTTCTCTTCTTTTCACAGCTATTTGTAAGGCCTCTTCAGACAACCATTTTGCTTTTTGATATTTTTTTTTTCCTTAGGGATGGTCTTGATCCCTGTCTCCTGTACAATGACATGAACCTCCGTCCATAGTTCATCAGGCATTCTGTCTATTAGATCTAGTCCCTTATATTTATTTCTCACTTCACTGTTTAGTAATAGGGGATTTGATTTAGGTGATACCTGAATGGTTTTCCCCACTTTCTTCAATTTAAGTCTGAATTTGGCAATGAGTTCATGATCTGAGCCACAGTCTGCTCCCAGTCTTGTTTTTGCTGACTGTATAGAGCTTCTCCATCTTTGGCTGCAAAGAATATAATCAATCTGATTTTGGTATTGACCATCTGGTGATGTCCATGTGCAGAGGCTTCTGTTGTGTTGTTGGAAGAGGGTGTTTGCTATGAGGTAAAGCACAATTCTCAACAACTGTATCAGGAGCATATGTGGTCAGTGTGACTTATAGCTGTTAATATTAATCTTGATCACTCAGCTGAGACAGTATTTGTTAGGTTTCTCTTTCCCCCTTTCCATTTTGTACTCTGTGGAATGAAGTGGCTATTTGTACCCCACTCGTAAAGAATAAGGAATTATGTTCTACCTCCTGTACCTACCTCCTATTCTTAGCTGATTTTTGTGGAATGTGTAAGGTTTGTGTCTAGTTTTATTTATTTTTGCATGTGGATGTTCAGTAATTGCAGCACTATTTATACACTACCCTTCAGATTGCCTTGTAAAGATTAGTTGACAATATTTTTGTGGGTAATTCATTTAACTGAAGGTACACTTGAGAATGATTCTTAAAATTAATTGATTCTGATTTTATTTCTACTAGTTTGTATAATTTAATTTTATCATAATCTTTTATTGCCGCATAGGTAGCTATCATCTCAGCCTTTGAAAGAGGCATCTCTTAATAAGAAATAAAAATCTTCAATTTCAATTTTCCCTTACTTAGATAAGATTGATAGATAGAGAATTTAGAAACCTTCCAGGCTGACAGTATTTTTTATTTTGTGAGAAAAGGGAAGATGCCTGTGAATGACTTACTCAAGATCAAACAGCAGGTAAGTGGTAGGACCACTAACCAATGATCAATGATTCACTCAGGACTCCAGCCAAGCCTGTCACCCCGCATGGTCTCCTAGTTTTTAAAAAGAAGCTTCCACCTCTTTCCATCATTTTCTCCAATCATACTAATTCATAAACACATACTTCTCAGGTGACTGAGTAAACATATCCTCCACAACGCTAACCAGAAATCCATCCCAGGGGAAATCATTCTGAGAAGGTCAGTTAGAGTAAGACATTAATGAGGCAACTCCTGATTTCTTGCAGCCTGGGAGACAGTTGGCTTGTTTTTGATCTGAATCCAAGTGGCACCAATAGAACCTCTTAATGACTTTCTGGTCAAAAAGGACTCTATGAGAAAATGCTGGAGTTTACATGTACAATCCACTAGTATTATTGAAAAATATATCTCAGTGGGCACATCATGTTGATAATGAGTGAGGAGATAATTTTCACATGACAAAAACAATGCACCTAACCTTGTGTGGGTGGGCGTTATGTTAGGTGAGTCTTTTGCTCACAAGTAAATAGGCATGTGGAGAGATGATGAACCACTCGATAAATGGAGAGAGAATATTCAACATTTTGGAGAAATAAAAAACATTTTGATTCCATAGAATTTCTTAAATATGTTAGATTTGTAAATCTATGACTACTAGGGTCTATATGCTGAACAGTTAGCTCCCACGATACTTCCAAGTCTTTCATACATCATCCTAAGTAGTAAAAATGTTCTTGCACAGTGGCTGGAGGGGTTAATTTTATTCTTTCTTTAAACTTTATTCAGACCTACTGTCATCACCATCTTGCCAATTCTTTTAAAATACATTTGATGTTTAACAATTTCTCCATCATTGCCATAATCATTATAATTAATTATAAAAGTCATCATTTATTCACCACCTACTGTGTGGCTAATATTATCTTAAGCATATTTATGCTCATTATTCTCATGCAATCTCCATTTTAGTTTTGTGAGGTAGATTGCATTATAGTTTTCATTTTGAGCGATTAAGAAAACAACAACCTGTAGTTTATGTTCACAATTGTCATGACTTGTGCTTGCTGCATCCCAGTCAAAACTAACTCCTTCATGCTTCTGATCACAGCTAGCTGCCCATGAGATCAAGTCACTAATATGAACATGATGATGAATGTTTGATTCATCTGTATAGAAGGTTTGGAGGAATCAAACCTAATGGTAGATTTTTTCTGGCAGTGAAAAGGCATTGTTGGGAATGCGAGTGCAGGAGATAGGGTGGGCTTTCCTGCTGCGTAGTCCACCTTCCCTTCAAAAACATTTCTTAAATGTTCACCAGGTATGTGTGTTTGTCAACGAGAATAGCACATGTTAGAGAATGTACTTCAGGGAGGACTGCTGAAAGAGGAGAGGTTTAATGTATGTGGGGGAGCCTTCTGTCGTGGTTACCTACCCACAGGGGGTAAGTGAATTAACTGTAGTTCTGCAGCTAAGAATTCATAGGTGGCACTTGCAATAATTAGAGGGTGTCCAGGCAAGAGTTTACAAAAATAACTTAAGTAGTGGTTAGTACTGAGTATTATTTTGGGTCAGATTTCACATACTTGTTTTTATTTCCTATTTTTTGTCTACTTAAAAGTAGACATTTCTCCTTGGCCTTCTGTCCTTTCAGATAAACATGACTGGGCTGCTTGGGTTCGAGAATACATCACCACGCAATTTAGGCTAAGATGGAACTCTCACCTTCTCGTGTTTTGGGGCCTTGAGAAAACAAAACAGCACTTTGCTGCCCTGAATAATTTGAACCGCCAGAATTCTATATCTCTTTAACCCAAACATATACTGTTCTACGGCTGCTATAGTGGTACAAAGTGTGAGCTCTACACGGCTTTGTGACTAAAAGTGAGGGCTCTGGGACTGCACCAGGCTCAAATTCCAGCTCTGCCGTTTACTCGTTCTGTGACCACAAACATTAGTGTAACCATTTTGACCTCAGTTTCCTCATTTGTAAAGTGGGGGCAATAATACTACTTCATGGAATTGTGAGATATCAAAGAATCACTTAAAACGATACCTGATATAAAGTACTCATTTGGTAAATGTAAAATACTGTTATTATTACTTTTTGGACATGTGTTTCACTCCACAGTTCATAGCTATAGTTTTAACTAATGACATACATTCTTTTCATCTGTTTTTCCTGAGCATATTAATCATACTTATTTTAAGTATTTTCTGATAGCTAAAATATCTGGATCAATGTGTCTATTTCCATTTTTTTCTTTATGATTTTTAGTAACTGTTTCTGTGTCCTGGAATGCCTGGTAAGTATTGATCCAATTTGATCCAGACG
The DNA here is from genome assembly GCF_963930625.1 of Muntiacus reevesi. Taxonomy (NCBI): domain Eukaryota; kingdom Metazoa; phylum Chordata; class Mammalia; order Artiodactyla; family Cervidae; genus Muntiacus; species Muntiacus reevesi. The sequence continues at coordinate 4,079,062 of NC_089264.1, forward strand.
TTGTATTTCAAAAATTAGAGAACTTTGAGGTGAAATCTTCCACAAAGAGAGGCCTTACCTTTTCTACTATGGAACTGATCACTTTACTCCATTCAAAGGTAGAACCTACTACAGGCTGCATTACAGGTTTTTATTTTTAAAGCTGTTCTTAGTTCACAGAAAAACTGAGAATAAAGTACTAAGTTCCCACTTGCTTCTTGCCCTTACCCTTGCATAGCCCCCTCCATTATCAACATCCCTCACCAGAATGGTACGTTTTAAAAATAATTTTTTTACTTAAGTACAGTTGACTTATAGTATTGTATTAATTTCTACTGTAGAGCAAAGTGATTTAGTTATATATATATATGCATATATACATTCTTTTTCAAATTTTTTCCATTGTGATTTATCCCACGATATTGAAAATAGTTTCCTGTGCTATATAGTATGACCTTGTTGTTTATCCATTTGATATATAATAGTTTGTATCTGCTAATCCCAGACTCCCAATCTATCCCTCCCCTAGCTTGCCCCCTTGTCTGTGAATCTGTTTCATAGATAAGTTCATTTTTGCCATATTTTAGACTCCATATAGAAGTTATATCATATGGTATTTGACTTTCTTTTTCATACTTCACTTAGTATGATCATCTCTAGGTCCACTCTTGTTGCTGCAAATGCCATTATTTCATCTCTTTTCTTATGATTGAGTACATTCCATTGTATGTATGTACCACATCTTCTTTATCTCAGAATGGGACTTTGTTTTTAACCAAGGATGACTCTCCATTGACACAGTTTTAATCACAAAGTCCACAGTTTGCATTAGGGTTCACTCCTGGTGTTGTACATTCTACAGGCTTTAACAAATGTATAACAACATATATTCATCATTATAGTATCATACAGAGTAGTTTCACTGCCCTAAAAATCCCTTTTGCTCCATCTATTCTTTCCTCCCTATCCCTAACCCATGGAAACTACTGATTTTTTTTTTTTCTTTTTAGCTTTGTCTTTTCCAGAATGCCATATAACGCATCATAGTTTTGTGAGGCTTTGTCCCATCTCTATAGTCCATGGGGTCTCAGAGGGTCGGACACAACTGAGCTGCTACGCACAGTGATCTCTTCGGAGCACCACGATTCCATCCCTGATCCATCACTGTTCCTAGACAGTAGCCCTCTGCTGTGGTCTGGGTGTTTATGTTCCCCTCAAAATTCACACGTTAAGATATATTTTGTGTGTGTGTTAGTTGCTCATTCATGTCCAACTCTTTGCGACCCCATGGACTGTAGCCTGCCCGGCTCCTCTGTCTCTGGTATTCTCAGGTAAGAATTCTTGAAGCAGGTTGCCAAATTCCCTTCTCCAGGGGATCTTCCCTACCCAAGGATTGAACCCAGGTCTCCTGCCTGCAGGTGAATTCTTTACTGTCTGAGCCGCCAGGGAAGCCCATTATGTTGAAATCCTAACCCCCAGATGTGGTGGTATCAGGAGGTGCAGCCTCGAGAGGTGATTTGGTCATGGCAGACGAGCCCTCATGAATGGGATTAGTGCCCGTATAAAAGAAGCCCTGTAGAGCTCGTCTGCTCTAACATTTGAGGAAACAGCAAGAAGATGGGCGTCTGTGAACCAAGAAGCTGGCCCTGACCAGACACGGAATCTGCCAGACTCTTGATCTTGGACTTTCCACCCTCCAGAACTGCGAGAATAAATGTTTAAATCACACAGCCATGGTGTTTTTGGTATAGCAATCCCACCCAACTAAAACACCTCCTGGGGTTCCACCTGAGCACTTGGTTCTCACTGCGGCCCTCCTCCTGGTGAGTCTTTTGAGTTTTCCAAATCTCTGCTCTACTTTAAGAGACCTTTTGCTTAGTGTAGCTTGATCCATGTAGCATTGGAACCTGGGAAAACAGGGTAAGTGTTAGACTCATTTTTCTATCCACCCTTCTCACTGGCATCCCAGCCTCAGAGAATTCCAATTTTTCTCTCTAGCTCCCCAGACTGCTAAGAATTCTGCTGCCTTCTCTGCCCTTGGTGACCTCCTGCCCAAATCTCTTGCCTAGATTCCTGGCCTCTTGCCAGGTCCTCAGAATTGGCAAGTGTCCCAAAAGAAAAATCAATTGAAGAATGTCAGCACTCCTCTCCAAGTCTCATCCTTCTCCAGAATATGATTGCTCAAGTCTGAGTTTCCCCTGCAGTTCTTCTTTGCCTTCAAACAGGTACTGTTTTGTGTATTTTATCCAGCTTCTCTCGTCATTCTTAGTGAGAGCACTGGCCTTCATCTCAGCTGAAAGCAGAAGTCCTGGCATACATTCCTGACATGCGTACCTGTATTTTCCCATTTATTCTATTAGCAAATATATTATTTAAGAATTATAACTTGCTTTTTAATCATATATATTATTATGTAAATTATATAAATATATATAATTTGTTTCATAATTATAATTTATTCTACTATTTGTTATTATTAACAAATAATAGAGTTTAGCCAAGCAGTCCACCTACATACTTGATTTTATGGATGATTTGTCTTTCATAAGTATAAATCTGTACTTTAATTTAGAATGCCACTATATTAACATATTTGATCATCTGTTATGTAAATACTTATGGATTTTTTCATGAATTTATATAAAAATATGACCATATTTAATGGTCATAATCACCATATTTTATGTACTGTACATGAATTTTAACTGAGCAACAGAATATATTGGGGAATATAGTTTTTTAAACTGAGGTATAGTTGATTTACAATTTTGTGTTAGTTTATGGTGTACAGATAGTTTTTTTTTTATAACTCAAATTAATTTCAATCTTGAGCTTCCATTTTACTTGGGTGGCATAAACTTAATCTCAATCACTTTGAGGGCCTCCCTAGGGTAGTGTTTAAATAATGAGAGGCTTACACAGCATCAAAGCCGCAGTGGTGGGAAGGATCTCAGTGTCATCTGTCCATGAAGCATCTGCCCACATGGGCATCCCTGGCCAGATCATGGGCATCCATGATGCCCTGATCCCAGAGTCCCTGATCTCTGACATGACACCATCCTGTCTCCCATCCAGGGGTCCAGCCTGGCACTTCTTGACCTTCATTCTTATCTGTGAAGCACCCATTAGGTCCACTGGCTTTCTCTGTTTACTTTGTTTTCACCCTTGAATGCAAAGGAAACTTTCTGGGGCTCCCAAGCCAACCCAGTGGGAAGAAATGATCCTCACTGCCTGGGCATACTATTTATTTTTTCTGTAAGGCTTTGGTGCCTCCCTAGAACTGGGCTCTAACTATCTTTTGGATCAGTCTTTCAGTTTTAAAGGAGAGATAGAGGTATACTTCACAACTTTCTGGCTCAATATTTTGTTTATGCCATAAGCGCTTTGAATTTTCCTAAAGACATAAATATTTGAAATTCAAAATCCAGGCAGAATTTTCTTTCTGTTGTCCTATGCATTCCCTGAAGCCTAGATAACACGTTGACCTAGCTGAAAAGGGGAAAATGAAATACTAGAAGGTAAAACAAAGTAAACATTGGTTACTATTTCAAGAAAGTTACCGTGCTACATGTGTATTCACTCAATAGACCCTTATTTTCTTATTGAACTCGTAATTTATGCCAGGCAATAGGCTAGACTCCATACTGTCTTGATAAATGAGCTGTAGTCCTCAGCAAGAAAGAAGCAATTTCAAGATTTCTGGTTAAAATATGGCAGAGTAAACACGTTTTCTCTCTCCCCAAATTACATAAAAGTAACAGTAAAGAACTTTTTCTATATTAATAGAAGCCATGAACTTATAAAAGCAAAAAATGAAATAGTTGTAAATAGAGGATATGACAACAATGGAATGTTGGAAACTAAAGTAGGTGGACTAGTGGCAAAACTGAATTAACAATTGAAACAAAGCTTGCAGTAAGGAAAGCTAAGAAGAAGGCTGACTTGAACTACAGAATCTCAGAAATACTCAGGACTGTTAGAATAAGGGAGCAGGAGGTGGTGACAATGGGAGGGTTAGTTGCAGGCAGTTCTGTAAAAGAAATTAATTGGCAGCCAAACTTCTGCTTTCTTGGTGAGAGTGTGGTTGAGCCCTCTGTGGGAAGCCAGAAGAAAATAAAAACAAAGAAACAATGAAAGGGTGGAAGGTGGGAAGGAGGTTCAAGAAGGAGGGGACATATATATACACCTATGACTGATTCATGTTGTTGTATGTCAGAAACCAACATAACATTGTAAAAAAATTATCCTGCAACTAAAAATAAATAATTTTTTTAAAAATTAAAAAATAAATAAATTAAAAGAAACAATGAAAAACCAAATCAGATTGCCATACAGATATGGATACCAGTCTATTCCAGGCAGTTTTTAAAAATTGCTTTATTTTTAAATATAAGCAGACAGCAGTGTTGCTCAAAATTCTCCAAGCCAGGCTTCAATAGTACATGAACCGTGAACTTCCAGCTGTTCAAACTGGTTTTAGGAAAGGCAGAGGAACCAGAGATCAAATTGCCAACATCCGCTAGATTATCGAGAAAGCAAGAGAGTTCCAAAAGCAATTCTGCTTTATTGACGATGCCAAAGCCTTTGACTGTGTGAATCACAACAAACTGTGGAAAATTCCTAAAGAGATGGGAATACCAGACCACCTGACCTGCCTCTTGAGAAATCTGTATGCAGCTCAGGAAGCAACAGTTAGAACTAGGCATAGAACAACAGACTGGTTCCAAATAGGGAAAGGAGTACGTCAAGGCTGTATATTGTCACCCTGCTTATTTAACTTATATGCAGAGTACATCATGAGAAATGCTGGGCTGGATGAAGCACAAGCACAAGCACAATCTGGAATCAAGATTGCTGGGAGAAATATCAATAACCTCAGATATGCAGACACACCACCCTTATGGCAGAAAGTGAAGAAGAACTAAATAGCCTCTTGATGAAAGTGAAAGAGGAGTGTGAAAAAGTTAGCTTAAACCTCAACATTCAGAAAACTAAGATCATGGCATCTGGTCCCATCACTTCATGACAGATAGATGGGGAAACAGCGGAAACAGTGTCAGACCTTATTTCTGGGGGCTCCAAAATCACTGCAGCCATGAAATTAAGACACTTACTCCTCGGAAGGAAAGTTATGACCAACCTACACAGCATATTAGAAAGCAGAGACATTACTTTGCCAACAAAGGTCTGGCTAGTCAAGGCTATGGTTTTTCCAGTGGTCATGTATGGATGTGAGAGTTGGACTATAACGAAAACTGAACACTGAAGAATTGATGCTTTTGAACTGTGGTGTTGGAGAAGACTCTTGAGAGTCCGTTGGACTGCAGGGAGATCCAATCAGTCCATCTTAAAGGAAATCAGTCCTGGATGTTCATTGGAAGGAATGATGTTGGAGCTGAAACTCCAATACTCTGGCCACGTGATGTGAAGAGTTGACTCATTGGAAAAGACCCTGATGCTGGGAGGGATTGGGCGCAGGAGGAGAAGGGGACGACAGAGGATGAGAGGGCTGGATGGCATCACCGACTCGATGGACATGGGTTTAAGTAAGCTCCGGGAGTTGGTGATGGACAGGGAGGCCTGGCATGCTGCGATTCGTGGGGTCGCAAAGAGTCGGACACAACTGAGCAACTGAACTGAATTGAAGCAAGTTAGGGACATTTGTAGTATATGCGAAGGCTTCCCAGGTGGTGCTAATGGCAAAGAATCTGCCTGCCAATGCAGGAGAAATAAGAGACATCAGTTCAATCTGTGGGTGGGGAATATCTCCTGTAGGAAGGCATGGCAACCCACCAGTATTCTTGCCTGGAAAATCCCATGGACAGAGGAGCCTGGTGGATGACAATTCTCGGGGTTGCAAGAGTGCAGACAGCCTTAGGGAGGAAACCACCATCACGACCACCTGCAGATTCTTCACACAGTGGTTTTCCCCAACATGGTCCTTTGCTGCCTTGGCAAGCTTCCTGTTCTTGCCTTTTCCTGCCTTCCACCACAGAGGGGAGCGAGGGGCCCTTGTTCCTAATTGCTCCCCCGGCCCCGCACCCCCTCACTCTGTGTCCCCTGAGGCCCAGCTTTCCCCACTCTGGGCTCAGCATCCAGTGCTCAGTTCCTTTTCCACTAGCCATCCCACATGTCTCTCAGGCAGCCCCAGTCCACAATTGTGAAGCCCTTGTCAAAATATTTTCCTCCTTCATCTGCTTTATGTGCCCAAAGCCCTCCTCCTCCGCCCTTGTGGGATTCCTGCATGCTGAGTCACACATGACACCCTGCCCTCGACCCTAACTACTTTGCTCTGCCTCCAGCTTGTTTTGTGGGGTTTTGTGCTGCGTGGAGGGTCCCCTTCTTGCAGAGTGCGGTTAATATCTGGACAGAGCCTGTCCAAAGTGAGGAGAGTTGAATGTTGATTTCCCTACCCAACTCAGCTGAGAATCAGTGGGTATTTATCGTGGCTCAGGGGCTGGGGTGTCCTTTTCTCAAGGTAGTGTTTGGGAAAATATTTGGAAATATTTACTTTGTTCCACTTGTGTGATATGAAAGCTCTTTCTATTTGGTGTTCTGAATTCCCAGTTTTCTCCTTCTGAAAGAGAGGTTATCCTTTCAAAAGGGAAACATGATTTGGTTTTGGTGTTATGCACTATTTTTTTTAATGTTGTCTTTTTAAGATTGAGCTAAAAACACAAGTAAACATAAGTTAACTGTGATTTTTAATAAATATTTACACCCATGTAATTATAATCCAAATCAAAATAGAGAACCTTTCGGTCTTTTCCAGAATTTTTTCCCCCTCTTTTAGTTGTTAATAGCTTCAACCCTACAAAAAACCACTCTTGATTTATATCACCTTAGTTTAGTTTTCATGTTCCTAAAATTCATATAAGTTAGATCAGATAGAATCTTTCTTTTGTTCTGCCTCTTTTTCTTTTGTTCAACACATATTTGAGACTATTCCCTATTACTGTGTTCTTTCTTTACTGCTGAATACCATCCCATTATATGAATATACCACAATTTATTTATCTATTCTCACTTTGATGATCATTTCAGTTGTTCCTACACACTAATTTTTAAAATGCAAACTAATTGCATAGAAAGAGTGTTGCAGCAGAGTGTGTTCTTCATGAAATCAAAATTATATCCCTAACTAAGAACAAACTGGTGGTAACCAGTGACGAGTGGAAGTGGGAAGGGGCAAGAAGGTAGGGGATTAAGAGGTACAAACTATTCTGTATAAAATAAGCTATAAGGGTATATTATATAACATGAGGAATATAACCAATGTATTATAATAATTGTACATGGAATATAACCTTTAAAAATTGTGAATCACTATATTGTACACCAATATTGTATGCCAGTATTATACTGTACAGCACCTATACATCAATTTTTAAAAATTACATCCCTAGCTGATTATCTAAAATATAGGAATTAGATTCTCTATATCCTGTAGAATCTGATTATTGAAAAAAATAGATGCTTGAATGTCAAACAAGAATGTCCTGGGAATTCCCTGCGGGTCTACTGGATACGACACCGCACTCTCACAGCCAACAGCCCGGTTTCAATCCCTGATCGAAGAACTAAGATCCTGCAAGCCAAGTGGTATGGCCAAAAAAGAAAAGAAAAAGAAAATGTATTAATGTTTTCTCAATTTCCATCCTGAGTCTTTAAGGCCATATTAAATAATAACAATAGAATTTTGAACTCTTACTTTGCATATTACTGTATGAGCATTAAGTAGTTAATCCACTACTAACCCATAATTAGTTTTACTATGTTTCAAAAAGAAATTGGAGAAATAAAAGACAGTTGATGTAAAGACCCCGGAGGACTGAGTTAGGAAGACCGAACCCCTGCACTTGAAACTTGGGTCTAGCATTTCATTCATGTTGACCTCTGCAAATGAACTGTTTCAGTTGGTTTTCTATTGCTCTGTCACAAATTATCCCGAAACCACCTTGCTGGCTTACAGCCATAAATCGTTTTTATTTCCTCATTGTGTCGGTCAGGAATTCAGGAGCAGCTTAGCCTGGTGAGGCTCAATGTCTGTGGTGAGGTTGCCATCAAGGTGTTGGGACACGGGGCCAAAGAAGCCTTTCCTTATTTGTGGCTGTACTGGGTCTTCGTCGCTGTGCTCAGGCCTTCTCTAGCGGAGGCAAGTTGAGGTGCTCTCTGGCATGGCTTCTCACTGAGGTGGCTTCTCTGGTTGCGGAACACAGACTCCAGCTGCGCGGGTTCCAGTGGCCGCAACACGGGGGTCAGCAGTTGGCGTCCGGGTCTAGAGCACAGGCTCAGTGGCTGTGGTCCACAGCCCTAGTGGCACGTCCCTGATGGCTCAGTTGGTAAAGAATCCGCCTGCAGTGCCGGAGATCCTGGTTCGATTCCTGGGTCGGGAAGATCTGCTTGAGAAGGGATAGGCTACCGACTCCAGTGTTCTTGGACTTCCCTTGTGGCTCAGCTGGGTAAAGAATCTGTCTCCAATGCGGGAGATCTGGGTTCAACCCCTGGGTTGGGAAGATCCCCTGGAGAAGAGAAAGGCTACCCACTCCAGTATTCTGGCCTGGAGAATTCCAGAGACTGTATAGTCCATGGGATCGCAAAGAGTCAGACTCGACTTTCACTTTCACGGGCTTAGTTGCTCCATGACGTGTGGCGTCTTCCCCGATCAGGGATGGAACCCATGTCTCCTGCATTGACAGGTGGATTCTTTACCACTGAGCCACCAGGGAAGCCCCCTAAGGAGGGTCTTAGGAGGAAAAAATTGAGAAGATTCTTAACAGTGGGCCCTGAGGAGGAACAGGAACTCACCAGGAGAGCTTGGAGCATATAAGGGAGTGTGTTTGAAGCAGGCAAAGAAGGTAAGTGCAAAAGATGGAGTTTTAAGTAGTTCATTAGCAAAAAAGCAGAGCGTGTCAGTAACATTGGAGGAAAATTTCTGGAAAGCCTTTGTACTTCTTGCTAGAGAATTTGGAATATTTCCTACAAGGAATTTGGGTATGCAAAGAATCTATTGATTTTAGGCATAGAGTAACACAATCAGATTTGCATTTAGAAGACAAATTAGAGAGAAGAGAAACTAAGAGGCCAGTAGAAAATGATTGCTGTAGCAAATGAGTAGAAGTGAACCAGGAGGAGACAGGAAGGGCCTTATTAGAATCTACCACCTTAAATGTGGTGGTGGCAGGGCTGGTAAGGGAAAGTGAAGAATCGAGAAGCATTGCCTGGATTCATCAGGAGTGACTGGTTAACAGGGATTCTTTAACCAGAACGGGGAATATGAAAAAATCTGGTCTTGAAGGAAAAATGATGAATTTGGTTTGGATGTGTTGGTTTTATCTGTGGCCCATCCTGGCTGAAACATGAGAAGCAGGCAGGTAGCTATGTGAGCCTAGAGCACAGGAGAGAGGTCTGAGCTGCAGATGAAGATGTGGAATGTACTTTGCTATGGCTTGTACTCCTGACAGAGGAGCCTGGCGGGCTACAATCCATGGGGTCGCAGAGTTGCACATAACTGTGCAACTGAGCAGGCTCACACACACACATGCATGTGTGTACACACACACACACACATGTGTGTGCGCACGCGCACACACACACACGGAGCAAGTAAAGAGAACACCGGGGATCTCTCCCAAAGCAGCGAAGAAGTGTTTCCTTGAACAGTAAGGGGACATTTTAAGCTAAGGTTACATACATAGTCATGAAGGTGCTTGAGCAGAGGAGAATTCAGCATAGAATTGGGGCATAGGTCAACAGAGGCCAAGCTTTAGTAGATTGAAGTCAGCAAAAGTCAGGAGCATCAGTCCTTCCTCCTCTTGGGTGGGGCTCATTTCCTGCAGATCTCGAAGATATATGTCGCAGATTGTTGTGTGTTCCTCCTGGAGCTAGGGCTCTATTTCATGCTGAACTATTATTTCTTGTAGCCATATTTTGCCACAAGAACAAAGCTGGTCTCTGAGACAGGAAAGTGAAACAGAGAGAGAGCTAAGAACATGCGATCAGTCATACTTTCCCTTCATTGACTTTTCTTCTTCATCTTTCTTTTTTTCTGTTTTAACTTCTATGAAATTGATGTGGGAAGGGAGGAAGGGTACTGCTTCCATAAACTTGAAACTAGCACTCACTTCTCCAAACCTTGAAGTATGACTGATGACAAATTCTTAGCTCTCTGCCTTTTTACCTAAACTAGCTTGAGTTGGGTTTCTGTCAATTGCAGCTAAGAGAGTCCTGATTTAAATAGCTTTGTTAATTTAGCCTGAGAAGAAGCTAGTGAAAGGAAAAGATTTAAATATAGGTGGGAATAAGATCATGATCCTGGAGAATAAACCTTAAATCTTAGAACAAATAGGAAGACGGTCCTCTCACCCTCTGAATGAGGAGGTAAGAATGGGTATGGGCCAGGATGAGTGTGTAGGTGTAGGGTGAGAATTCAGGGCAAGTAGACTTGTTGATAGGAATGAAGATCATCTGCTAGGAGAAAGGGTGAGGGCGAGGATCTAAAGGAGAGCAGTGAAGATCAAATACGATGCGGGATGGTAAGAGACCCGAGCAGGGACATGTTAAACGGTCACTAAGGAATGCTGAGGGCCCAGTTGAGACTGATGACTCCAAGCTGGGTTTTCGGCTGATCTATTGTGTGATTTTGTTGTGTCTAACTGTGCTAAGCGGCATGCATATGGTGACACCCTCTGGGGCTCCTGGGCGCAAGGCCTTCGTGTCTCCCATTTCTTTGATTATAGGAAATGGCCTTCATGCAGTCTTTGTGACCTTCCCTGAGTTCCAGTGGGCAGATTCAAGCAGTTGTCCATTAGGGGAGGGAGAGAAGGGGAGGGCAAAGAGAAACAGTCAAGAGCAACAGGGGTGAGGTCCTATTTCCCCGTCCGTGGACACACACAGTATCTCTGAGCTATTCTGCAGATACTGAAACCCCCTCCACGTAGGAGAAGTTAATGATTAATGATGCTATGCTGCCACAAGCATGTGAAGCCCCAGACTAGCTGCACCTGAAGGCTGCCGATGTGGACTCCTACTTACCACCTCATTCTTCTGAAGAATGTTCGCATGGGCTTCCCTGGGGGTCTAGTGGTTGAGAATCCACCTGCCAACTCAGGGGACATGGGTTCCATCCCTGACCCTGGAAGATCCCACATGCCACAGAGCACCTAAGCCCGTACTCCGCAACTACTGAGCGCATGTACCTGGAGCGTACGCCGTGCAACGGGAGGGGCAGCCATAACGGGAAGACTGCCCTCTGCAAGTGGATGGTGGTCCTGCTCACCGCAACCAGAGAAGGCAGAGCACACCCAGATATCAGTGCAGTAAAAAATGCCACGAGCAATCACACCCTCTAGATGGTAGCCCCTGCTCACCACAACCAGAGAAGGTCCTCAGGGGGCAGTGAAGGCAGAGCACAGCCAGATAGCAATACAGTAAAAAACGCCACGAGCTGATCACGCCTTCTCTGAACAATTGCTATAAAACTTGTCACTATTTTCCCCAAACATATGGGTTTGAGGGCATGAACCTGCTGTGTCCCTCTTTGCCTCTCGAGGCAATAGATCTATCCTTTTCTACTTCACCCAAAGGTCCATCTAGTCAAGGCTATGTTTTTTCCAGTAGTCATGTATGGACGTGAGAGTTGGACTATAAAGAAAGCTGAGCACCTAAGAACTGATGCTTTTGAACTGTGGTGTTGGAGAACACTCTTGAGAGTCCCTTGGACAGCAAGGAGATCCAACCAGTCCATCCTGAAAGAGATCAGTCCTGGGTGTTCATTGGAAGCTGAAACTCCAATATTTTGGTCACCTGTTGTGAAGAACTGACTCATTGGCAAAGATCCTGATGCTGGGAAAGATTAAAAGTGGGAGGAGAAGGGGACAACAAAGGATGAGATGGTTGGATGGCATCATCAACTCGATGGACATGAGTCTGAGTAAGCTCCGGGAGCTGGTGATGGACAGGGGGGCCTGGTGTGCTACACTCCTTTGGGGTCGCAAAGAGTCAGACACGACTACGTGGCTAAGCTGAACTGAGCTTTACCCTAAACTCTGTCTCTGAGATTTGATTTGGCACTGGTGTACAGAGAAGCTGAGCTTTCAGCATCGATAGGGGAATATGACGGTGGGGTAGTGGTCAGCGGGATGTGTGAAGAGAGTAGGCAGACTGAAGGAAAGTGACGGGATGTGGGGAACTTCGCAGGCCATGGGTAGGATGGAGAAGAAACAGCAGGAGAAAGGACGGACGTGGACTGGGTGGGAAGAGAGGCTGGAGGTGGGTAAAGTCTGAGAGTACTGGCAGGTTTATGATTGGAGCGGTAAGAAGACGGGGAGGACAGCAGGGGGCCGCTGGGGATGAGAAATAGTAAGTAAGGTATTAGAGGAGGAGCCGAGAAAGAATAACAGTGCTCGGGGTGTGACACAGGGAGCCCTCACGCCTGTCTCATCCAGTCAGACTGCATGAAGGGAACGAAGGAACGCTGCGTCCATCCCTCACGTGCCTTGATATCTCTGTTAGGCTGACTTCTGGGAAGGACGACCCCCTCTAGGTCCCCAATCACACAAACATACCCGCCTTGACAGCTTTCCTTGTTTAAGCCTACATCCTGCTCTTGCCTCCTACCCTAAAGTTAACAAGATTATGCTGTGTCATCTCATTTATTCTGTTAGACTGAGCACTATAATTAGATTCTTTTTTTCTTAATTACTGTATCCTTAGTGCCAATGACAGGATGTGACACACAATAAGGTCATTGAATGAATGAAGATAAAGTTCAGATAAAGAAACCAGTGCTGAGAGGACTTAACACTGGCCCTAGAAGTGGAGGTGGGTTGGGTATAGGGGCCAGTGCCTAGAAGCTGTCTGTTGATGGGCAAAGCCTGCCTCAGTGGAACAGTGGATTCATAGGAATTTAATTTGGGATTCTGAGGGAAACTGGTAGGGACTGAATCATCAGCATGGAATAGATGAGGGTGGGGTTTACGGGTAAGAGGTTTTGGAAGGAGGAAGAGGAATGAGAAATTCAAACCAGCCCTCCTGTTATTTTTAAACATTAAACAAGTGAGCTCATCTAATCCTGACCACCACTCCAAATTAGGAAAAAATCAAATCATTGTCTGAAGTCACATATGAATAAGATCATGAAACAAAACTTCACCCACCCAGAGATGAGTCCTCTCCAGAATTCAGAATCCTAGTCTGACAATACAGCTATTCCACTGGCAAAATTCTCACTTACAAGGTTACCTTTTAACTTTTTTCCATATCTTCCTCATCTTTCTGAATGTCACCAGTTTGCAGTTAATAACCAACACCACAAGTGGATTCATTCATCCATTCACTCATGTATTTGAAACAGTCACCTAACTGTTACTCAGTCGGTAGTAAGTGCTACGAAGGGCACTGTGCTAGGCGCTGGGGATTTAGCAACGAGCAAGAGGGACAGGATGCTTGTCCATTTATAAATATGCTGAGTACTTCTGTGATTCTTTTTACTAATTTCTCTGAAGATTTAACCAGGCTTAAACATTCTGGCTGAAAGATTCCTGTAAGAACCCTTCTTACATAATTATTTACCTAAGACCTATATTCCAGTCTCCTGCTAGGGAAATTGACTTAGCTTTTACTGGATGAACAAAAATATTGCTTTGAATAAAAGCAGTGGAAGGACTTGTAAAGCTAAAATCTCCCGAGGAGTCTCTGCTTTTAGTTTCTGGTGAGCATGTGGATCTCAATAAGGGAGAAATGAAGTAGTCTCCTAATAATTTCACACTGTTGGCTCAGGACAAGTTTCTCTGGACCTGTTTCCCCAGGGGACGTTACAACCACTTGAAATATAAAAGGCAAGATTGGGGAGCCACTAGAATGCTGGTTATGTTCAATATCACTTCTGGGAGAGAGAAGTGATGGTGAAAATGGAGGGGGCAGAATCTGCGAACAATGTGACCTCCCCTCCCCTCCCACCCGGAAGGTTCAGGGATGGACAAGATGAGACCAGGCAGGGGCTTGAATTCAGGTTGACATGCTGCTTCTGATGCCTTTGGCCCCAGCAGATGGGACCGCAGGGGCCTGCATATTGTGAGGAGTGTGGACGGTGGGAGTCTCGTTTAGCTATACTTGATGGAGGCCACTGATGGGAGACTCCAGTGTGGAGAGATAGGAGGGAACCAGGAAGCACCAGCTTAGCCCTGGAGAGTTGGGGCCTGTCAGGTCTGAGGGATCGTCTGCTGACAGGATGGGTCACGCTGCAGTGGAGTGGTGGGACCATCAGAGATTCATTTGTTATAAATGTGAAGGGGGGGGGCCCTGAATAATCAGGTTAGGGGCTAAGAATTACCTGGTTTCTCAAAGGAGGGACACCAATTCTCTTATCATCTTAGGCATTTTTACAGATTCAGTTCCGTTCAGTTCACTTCAGTGGCTCAGTCGTGTCCGACTCTTTGCGACCCCATGGGCTGCAGCACGCCAGGCCTCCCTGTCCATCACCAACTCCCGGAGTCCACCCAAACCTATGTCCATTGAGATGGTGATGGCATCCATCCATCTCATCCTCTGTCGTCCCCTTTTCCTCCAGCCCTCAATCTTTCCCAGCATCAGGGTCTTTTCCAATGAGTCAGCTCTTCACATCAGGTGGCCAAAGTATTGGAGTTTCAGCTTCAATATCAGTCCTTCCAATGAACACCCAGGACTGATTTCCTTTAGGATGGACTGGTTGGATCTCCTTGCAGTCCAAGGGATTGTCAAGAGTCTTCTCCAACACCACAGTTCAAAAAACATCAATTCTTCAGTGATCAGCTTTCTTTACAGTCCAACTCTCACATCCATACATGATCACCACAAAAACCATAGCCTTGACTAGATGGACCTTTGTTGGCAAAGTAATGTCTCTGCTTTTCAATATGCTGTCTAGGTTGGTCATAACTTTCCTTCCAAGGAGTAAGCGTCTTTTAATTTCATGGCTGCAATCACCATCTGCAGTGATTTTGGAGCCGAGAATAATAAACTCTGTCACTGTTTCCATTATTTCCCCATCTATTTGCCATGAAGTGATGGGACCAGATGCCATGATCTTAGTTTTGTGAATGTTGATCTTTAAGCCACCTTCTTCACTCTCCTCTTTCACTTTCATCAAGAGGCTATTTAGTTCTTCACTTTCTGCCATAGAGTGGTGTCATCTGCATATCTGAGGTTATTGATATTTCTCCTGGCAATCTTGATTCCAGCTTGTGCTTCTTCCAGCCCAGCGTTTCTCATGATGTACTCTGTATATAAGTTAAATAAGCAGGGTGACTATATACAACCTTGACATACTCCTTTCCCTGTTTGAAACCAGTCTGTTGTTCCATGTCCATTTCTAAATGTTGCTTCCTGACCTGCATACAGGTTTCTTAAGAGGCAGGTCAGGTGGTCTGGTATTCCCATCTCTTTCAGAATTTTCCATAGTTTATTGTGGGCCACACAACCAAAGATTTTGGCATAGTCAATAAAGCAGGAATAGATGTTCTTCTGGAACTCTCTTGCTTTTTTGATGATCCAGCGGATGTTGGCAATTTGATCTCTGGTTCCTCTGCCTTTTCTAAAACCAGCTTGAACAGCTGGAACTTCACGGTTCATGTATGCTGAAGCCTGGCTTGGAGAATTTTGAGCATTATTTTACTAGCATGTGAGATGAGTGCAATTGTGCGGTAGTTTGAGCTTTCTTTGGCATTGCCTTTCTTTGGGATTGGAATGAAAACTGATCTTTTGCAGTCCTGTGGCCACTGCTGAGTTTTCCACATTTGCTGGCATATTGAGTGCAGCACTTTCACAGCATCATCTTGTAGGATTTGAAATAGCTCAACTGGAATTCCGTCACCGTCACCTTCACTAGCATTGTTCATAGTGATGCTTCCTAAAGCCAACTTAAGTTCACATTCCAGGATGTCTGGCTCTAGGAGAGTGATCATACCATCGTGGTTATCTGGGTCTTGAAGATCTTTTTTGTACGGTTCTGTGTATTCTTGCCACCTCTTCTTAATAGCTTCTGCTTCTTTAGATCCATACCATTTCTGTCCTTTATTGAGCCCATTTTTGCATGAAATATTCCCTTGGTATCTCTAATTTTCTTGAAGAGATCTCTAGTCTTTCCCATTCGATTGTTTTCCTCTATTTCTTTGCATTGATCACTGAGGAAGGCTTTCTTATCTCTCCTTGCTATTCTTTGGAACCCTGCATTCAAATGGATACATCTTTCCTTTTCTCCTTTGCTTTTCACTTCTTTTCTTTTCACAGTTATTTGTAAGGCCTCCTCAGACAGCCATTTTGCTTTTTTGCATTTCTTTTCCATGAGGATGGTCTTGATCCCTGTCTCCTGTGCAATGTCACGAACCTTCATCCATAGTTCAGCAGGCACTCTGTCTATCAGATCTAGTCCCTTAAATCTATTTCTCATTCCACTGTATAATCAGAAGGAATTTGATTTATGTCCTACCTGAATGGTCTAGTGGTTTTCCCCAGTTTTTTCAAGTTAAGTCTGAATTTGGCAATGAGGAGTTCATGGTCTAAGCCACAGTCAGCTCCTGGTCTCGTTTTTGCTGATTGTATAGAGCTTTTCCATCTTTGGCTGCAAAGAATATAGCCAATCTGATTTCAGTATTGACCATTGGTGATGTCCATGTGTAGAGGCTTCTCTTGTGTTGTTGGAAGAGGGTTTTTGCTATGACCAGTGTGTTCTCTTGGCAAAACTCTATTAGATTAGCTTATTTAATTATTAGCTTAATTAACTTCTTTAATTCTTCTTGCAATTCAGTTTAATATTGCAAGTCTTCTTCTTCATTCATAATTAGTATATAACAAATAAACTTATTAAATTAAATTAATTTTAAAAGACTAGTTGAAAATTTTATACTCTGAAAAACAGGACTAACTCTACTAGAATAAGGTTAAGTTGTCTTGAACTTACTTATTGAAAGCCTATTACTCATTTTTTTTTCTGTTATGGATCAGTTAATTAAGGGAAACAGTAAGTTAATGAATATATGGTGAAAATATTAGTTTTGAAACATGTAGAAATTGCAACACAAAGAAGTTAGTGACCTATTTAGAATAAATTGGCTAGTTCCTGACTGATTGGTGTAAAGAGGGAAATCAAGAAAATCTTGAGTTTACAGATAAACTCGAGGTTCAAAACTGTGTTTGTAAATCAGTTATCTGACATTTGGTCTATTTCCCCAACGAAAAGAAAATTTTAGGTATGGCTGCCACTTGGTTATCTTATCAGAAAATAGCTGAAGTCTATTATTTGTACCCCAGAAGTACAGCAAACAAACCAACATTATTACAAAATACTTAAAACTAACACAACATAAAGACAACACATGAGTAATTTTGATTTTAAATTCAAGAAAGAGAAGGTATAATTAGGAGAATGAAAGAATTAACTGAAAATATTGAGTGCAGAGTCTGAAGATGACTTTTGGTCACTGATCAGGGACTTTTGGGATACATAACAGACACTGTTTTTAAGAGTTAATATGGATTTCCTGAGTGTGCATCAATTATAACACCTAATAGCTAAAAAAATACCACTTATTCAAAATGCATCCATTAAACATGCCCTTCAAAGCAGAGTCTTTGCATACACACTTACTCAGTCCATTCAGTTATGTCCGACCCTTTGGGCCCTGTGGACTGTAGCCTGCCAGTCTGCTCTGTCCAAGGAATTCTCCAGGCAAGAATACTGGAGTGGGTTGTCATGCCCTTCTTCACAAAACAGAGTCTTTAAGTGACAGTTTTTATGCCCTTTTCACTCCAGCCATTTTACAAATTCAGTTCACACATACACAAAGGAACTTTGCTGATTTTGGTTTTGCTATTCACTTAAGCAGATCACCCTTTCTCCTCTTCATTGTCTGACAAAATATCCTCCCACAAAGCCCAATTCAGATGTCACATCAATTAATTTTTTAAATTCTTTGACAAAATATTAGCTGTCCCTCTTCTGACCTAACAGAAGCAGAAGATATTAAGAAGAGGTGGCAAGAATACACAGAAGAATATACAAAAAAGATCTTCATGACCCAGGTAATCATGATGGTATGATCACTCTCCTAGAGCCAGACATCCTGGAATGTGAAGTCAAGTGGGTCTTAGGAAGCATCACTATGAACAAAGCTAGTGAAGGTGACGGAATTCCAGTTGAGCTACTTCAAATCCTGAAAGATGATGCTGTGAAAGTGCTGCACTCAATATGCCAGCAAATGTGGAAAACTCAGCAGTGGCCACAGGACTGCAAAAGATCAGTTTTCATTCCAATCCCAAAGAAAGGCAATGCCAAAGAAAGCTCAAACTACCGCACAATTGCACTCATCTCACATGCTAGTAAAATAATGCTCAAAATTCTCCAAGCCAGGCTTCAGCATACATGAACCGTGAAGTTCCAGCTGTTCAAGCTGGTTTTAGAAAAGGCAGAGGAACCAGAGATCAAATTGCCAGCATCCGCTGGATCATCAAAAAAGCAAGAGAGTTCCAGAAGAACATCTATTTCTGCTTTATTGACTATGCCAAAGCCTTTGGTTGTGTGGCAATAAACTATGGAAAATTCTGAAAGAGATGGGAATACCAGACCACCTGACTGGCCTCTTGAGGAACCTATATGTTGTTCAGGAAACAACATTTAGAAATGGACATGGAACAACAGACTGGTTCCAAACAGGGAAAGGAGTACATCAAGGCTGTATATTGTCACCCTGCTTATTTAACTTATATGCAGTGTACATCATGAGATACGCTGGGCTGGAAGAAGCACAAGCTGGAATCAAGATTGCTAGGAGAAATATCAATAACCTCAGATATGCAGATGACACCACTCTATGGCAGAAAGTGAAGAACTAAATAGCTTCTTGATGAAAGTGAAAGAGGAGAGTGAAAAAGTTGGTTTAATGCTTAACATTCACAAAACTAAGATCATGGCATCTGGTCCCATCACTTCATGGCCAATAGATGGGGAAATAAAGGAAACAGTGGCTAACTTTATTATTTTGGGCTCCAAAATCACTGCAGATGGTGATTGCAGCCATGAAATTAAAAGATGCTTACTCCTTGGAAGGAAAGTTATGACCAACCTAGACAGCATATTGAAATGCAGAGACATTACTTTGCCAACAAAGGTCCATCTAGTCAAGCCTATCAGAGAAGGCAATGGCACCCCACTCCAGTACTCTTGCCTGGAAAATCCCATGGATGGAGGAGCCTGGTAAGCTGTAGTCCCTGGGGTTGCTAGGAGTCGGACATGACTGAGTGACTTCACTTTCACTTTTCACTTTCATGCATTGGAGAAGGATATGTCAACCCACTCCAGTATTCTTGCCTGGAGAATCCTAGGGACGGGGGAACCTGGTGGGCTGCCATCTGGGGTAACACAGAGTTGGACTCGACTGAAGCGAGTTAGCAGCAGCAGCAACAGTCAAACCTGTGATTTTTCCAGTGGTCATGTATGGATGTGAGAGTTGGACTATAAAGCTGAGCGCGGAAGAATTGATGCTTCTGAGCTGTGGTGCTGGAGAAGACTCTTGAGAGTCCCTTGGACTGCAAGGAGATCCAACCAGTCCATCCTAAAGGAGATCATTCCTGGGTGTTCATTGGAAGGAGTGATGTTGAAGCTGAAACTCCAGTACTTTGGCCACCCGATGTGAAGAAGTGACTCAGTGAAATGATCCTGATGCTGGGAAAGATGGAAGTGGGGAGGAGAAGGGGATGACAGAGGATGACATGGTTGGATGGCATCACCGACTCAGTGGACAAGAGTTTGAGTGATGGACATGGTGGACTGGCATGCTGCAGTCTATAGGGTTACAGAGTCGGACACGACTGAGTGCCTGAACTGAACTTCTGACACCAATTGCATTTTGATTGTGTTTTATGTATCTCTTAATATTTAGTTTGTTCCCCCATTGAAGTATCTGTATTCATGCTTTGTCTGTAATACTAAGGGCTAGACTCTTGTGTAGACCTTTTCCACAGGTGCTCAGTAAATTGTTGTCAAATATAATTAAATTATATCAATTCAGGTTTCTTGTCAAGTCTCTAAGAAACTCCTCAGACCACCTTTGGCAAAACAATGCTCCCTTCAGCCTGATTCCCCAGCCCCACTTTATCTTCTTATAGAAAACTTCATAGTGGACATAAGTATCATTTTATTGTCTGTCTCCTCAGCAGAACTTGTGACCTGTGAGGGCAGGCACTTTGTTTCATTTATTGCACCATCCTACCCCCAGTGCTGGGGGCTGTGCCTGATCCAGAGTAGGAGTTGAATAGATCCACGTGACCAAAAGTGAGAGAAATATGAATTGAGTGTGTGTATCAAAATGCTGTCTAATAATTCATTGACTCTATCAGTATTTAGCCGCAGGACACAGAGCAAGTTGATAACCCACAACAGGCATCATTCTCCTATAAAATCAACAGCATTGTTAAAACAGAATCGCTGAGGTCTGGTGTCATTCCATTGTTCTCAGAGTAGGAAGTGAGAAAGACCATAAGAAAAGGACTTTAAGGAAGTGGATGTGTGAGGAGAAAAGAATGCTCCGGGCCACGCTGAAGGAGCTCCTCTCGGTGAAGTTCAGTAAAATGAAAAGCATTACTCACACTCTGCGGCCGTCTCCAGCGCTCCGGGAGAGGCTCAAATCAGGGAGCTTGAGGCCACCGCAGAGATGCTGGGCTGCCTGACAAGAGGCTTCCGGGGAAGAAGAAAGGCAAGCTGAAAGATGAGAGAGAGTGTATGTGTGTGTGTCTTCGTGTGTGGCAAGCTCCACATACTTCGAAATTTTGCCTCCATTTCCGGCAAACAATCACTCTGTTGTGACTTTGTCAGGGCCTGATTAAGCATGTGGCTCTTATGTGAATGAAAGAAGTTTTATCCATCCAAAGAACCACACTAGTTCGACGTTTACTAATAATTTATGAGAAAAACCTCTTTATTCCTCAAAGCAGACTAGCTTCTTATCTATCTCGTATCGCCACAGGACTTTGCTCTTCGGATCCTAGAATACATCACTGTGTCTAGAGTTGCACGCTCCGTCCTCTTGCCTCCTGGAGCCCACTCCAGCGTCTCCCCTCCCCAAGGCCTGTGTGTCTGAGACGGGCAAGGGCTTTCCTTGGGCTTTCTCTGCATCAGCCTACTACAGTATCCTTCCGTGTCTGTGTCTTTGTCTCTGTCCCCGCCATCCCACATATATTCATATATTTTATGTTTAATTAATAATAGGAAATGGCCCAAATTTAAGTTATTTGAAGGTTCTAGGCTGGTTCTGAATATAGAAACTGACCCCCGGCGGAGGTTTTGAAATTCCCCAAGTAAGACACCATAGAAAAGACATGGCTATCTAACAAGCAAGCAGTGACTTTTTTTTTTTTTGACAAAAATAAAGTTGGGAATTTTAGAGCGTGGCCAAAGACGCGCTGTCCTAGACAGCAGTGCCTGTCTGGTTTTCCAAAAAGATGCGCATGCATCGTGACGTCCGGACACTGGGTGAGGCCCACGTTCCTGTGGCCACGGAGCGGAGGACGGTCCCCCACGCCAAACTCAGAGTCCTGCACTGTTCCCCACGGCCTCCTCGCTGCACGAAGGCCAGACTTTCCCCGGTGCCCTGGGGAGCCGAGACCCCTCGGTGTTGCAAAGCGGCGGTGGCCGGGCTCCACCCAGGCGGCAAGGACTGGGAGCAGCCGCGGCCCACGCAGGCGCACTGAGGCCTGAGGCGGTCGGGGGCGCTCGGGGGCGGTGCGGGCGGCGCCCGGCAGGGCTGGGCTGGGCTGGGCGGGGCCGGACCGAGCCGCTGTGTTTCCGTTGCCTGGAGCCGCCAGCAAGCAGTGGCCGCGGCGTCCTCCGCTCACCCTCGCCGGCTCTGCGCGCCCCGCCGCGTTCCCCGCAGTTCGGGTCTGGGTGAGTGAGCGCTCGCCGCGCCCGCAGAGGGAGCGGGGGCGCCGGGCGGGCGCGGGGGCCGGGCGGACGGCGGTCTCCGGTTGCGGGGAGGGCGGGTCTGCGGCGGGGCGCCGGGGGGCTGTCTGGGCGCCTCGTGGGGTGTCCGGCCCTCTGAAGCCGCGGTCTTTTCCTTCTCTTGCAGTCCTGCGTCGCTCACCTTCTCCTGACCTGGGCAGGCGCCATGGCACAGGTAAGGCCCTGCGCCCCCGCGCAGCGCTCGGATTTACCAACTTTGTAGACTGCTCAGGAGTTCCAGAATTTGTTGGAAAGTCAGAAAAGTTTAGGAGTAAACGCAGTCTGCCTGCGGGAAACCTCATATTCCTGTGTAGTTCCCCCTTTGTTCCCTTGCCTGGGGAGAGTCCACCGGAACCTGCTCTCACCCCGCGCTGGCAGCCCCGCGGGCGCAGCCGACGGTGACGTGGCCGGATTTTTGTGCGCTTTTTTCCCGTGAGTAAATGTGTGAAAGGGAGCCTTCCAGAAAGCCCAGAGTTGCTGAAGTTAGAACCAAAGCAAATGCGGCTCACTGGTCTTGTGAAGCGAACGCATTTCTTTTTTCTTTTGACTTGATTTTATTTTCGGTAAGTTTCTTGTACTAGGGGTGGGCGTTGGCTTTTTCTAGTAGAGTTGTAGTGGAGCTTTTTCCAGTTGCGCAACCCAGCCTCACCCAGAGGAACTGTTCATCGTCGGCACTGGTTCCACCGAGCCCCATGTCAAAAGATTAAACCAAAGAGCTGCTTTTCCTAAGTAACGAACTCGTGGAACGAGTTCTGAATTGAATCTGCCTTGGGACTGTTTCAGAACTTGATTACCTAATAATATTGCTTTCTTTGCTGTGCATACATTTATCAAAAGTATAGGGAAGAGAAAGTCTTCTAAATGTCGAACTCTGTAACAGTTGACCGTGTCGTACAATCTTCAACAGTGAATTAAAAATCGGTACTTAAGACAGCTCCACCCCGAAACTAGTTTTACAGATCTCATCGATCTAACTGGCTTGTTAAGAGTCCAGAAACTTTTATTTAAACAAGTGTTTAAACTGCTCAAACAATACCCTCTTTCATGTATAGTTCACTTAAAAAAAAAAATCAGATCAACTTACCAAAATTGAAAAACGTTTCATAGTCTTCTCCAAGAGAAAATGGGAGGATTAAGAGAAGTTGGTAATTTTATTAAATTTATACAGTACTTCCATTCTTACTTCCTTTTTTGCTCTTAAGAATTACAACAAACCAATTCTCATATTACTTCTAGTGGAAACTTGGGTTTAGATTCTTAACTGTATAAAGGGTGCTTTTATATGGGATTAACTTTACTTGGCTAAGAATTATTTTTCCTATCTTGATATGCTGGTGGATGTAAATGATAATTTCGCAAGCATCAGAGAATAATTCTCTTTATTCTAGCTCTTTCGGCTATTTCTCTTTATCTCTTTTGTAAGTTTACCCAGTGATTCCTGAAGTTTTCTAATCAATTCCTTTAATTGTGTAGACTCCTTACCCAAAATAGCATAAATGAACACATTTTTCCAAATGTGGATATTAATAATTTCAAAGAATATTAATGTAATTAACATTAATTAAAAATAATGCAAAAATAATGTAAAAGGCTTTGTATATGCAAAACCTGGGAGATTGGTGACTTGTATTATAGAATTTTGTATGTGATCTCTATTACAATATAACCAGGACTGTTTTATAGCCAAGTCATTTTTAGTTATCATAAAAGTTACAAGTAATATTAAGAAAGATACAATGTTGAATTTTACAGTAACTTTGTTATTATCCTTGGAAACCATGGAAGTGAGATCGTTTGTTAAAATATTTAAGATGGGAGTTTTGTTGGCTTTATACTTAACTTTTGTTGGTGTGCAGAATGCACACATTATGGAATTGCACTTTAACTGTCTAAAATTTCCTTTGGGCTCTGACGTAATTGTAGGAAAGCTGAAGCACTTCAGTTAGGTTTCAAACAGTTTCCATGGTAGTTCCATTTGTTGATGTGTGGTTTGGGAACCAAAGGCCTCCACTCTGTGGCCATCTGTAGAGTAATGGAATCATGCCTGACTGGAAGAGGTGCACGTTCTGGCAATTTAAAATGTTTTGTTAAATGTGAGTGTCTCTTATTTACTGAAAAATGAAAATGCATCCTCCCACAGTAGTAATGCTTCACGTTTATGAACTAAATCTTCCATACCAATAGTTTTCTCTTTTTACTTAATATTGAGACCACCCTGCAGATAATAGCAGATACCCAGGAATCAGTTATCACATACATAGATGAATGTCATGACTGTTTTATTAAGAAAAACAGTATTGATGGGTCTTTGACAGGTAGTATTGATGAATCTTTGACAGATACCCTGGAGTTTTTTTTTTTTTTTCTGTAAACAAATACTAGGGATATTTTATACTCTTGTGCATATTTATATTAATAAAATTAATATGATTCATATCATATCAATAATTTTTAGTTAAATTATGTCAGTGCAGGGGGACAGGGCTGTAGCAAATGTTGGAAGCTACATAACAAGCGACATGATGTATACACAGTGGAACACTACTCAGCCATGAAAAGGAACACATTTGAGTCAGTTCTAATGAGGTGGATGAACTGAGAGCTTATTATACAGAGTGAAGTAAGTCAGAAAGAGAAAGATAAATATTGTATGCTAATGCATATATATGGAATCTAGAAAGATGGCTGATGAATTTATTTGCAGGGCAGCAGTGGAGACGCAGACAGAGAATAGACTTATGGACATGGGCAGAGGGGAGGAGAGGGTGAGCTGTATGGAGAGAGGAACATGGAAACATACATCACCATGTGTAAAATACAGAGTCAATGGGAATTGCTACATGACTCAGGAAACTCAAACAGGGGCTTTGTATCAACCTAGAGGGGTGGGATGGGGAGGGAGATTCAAGAGGGAGTTTCAAAAGGGAGGGAACATCTGTATACCTATGGCTGATTCATGTTGAGGTTTGACAGAAAACAACAAAATTCTGTAAAGAAATTACCCTTCAGTTAAAAAATAAATGTTTTAAAAGTGACATGACGTTAGACAAACACGTGTGGAGTTAGAGACATTTGTGGGGCAGCCAGCATTTGAGCTCTGACCTTCTCTTTCTGGTCCTAATTCTCGTCCATCAGTACTGAAATAGGTGAGATTCAGCCTTTCACTGCTGTGGGAGAGAGGTGGTCTGTTCTGGGGCTTCCCAGTTTTTCTCAAAGAGAGCACACTGGTTAACTGTAAACTGCTCATGATGTACAAGAATATAAATTACAAATGTGCCTGGTGTAAACAATGCCTGGATACTATTTACTTTTTTTTTATGTTTGAAACTGTTCATTTGGATGGTTTTATATTTATATGGTTTGAAACCACAGCATTCATGTTATTTTCACATAAAGTGCCAAATGAGTAGTAAATGATTACAATTGTTGGATCAGTCATATAATCTACTATGGTAACTTTGGGTACAAGCTGGTTGAAGATATTTACTAGCAAATAACCAAAGAGCTGTTAAAATTGCCTGAATTATTATAGATAGTAAATATTTCTGAATCTTTTCTCTTTTTTTCTCTTAACAATCAACTTGTGATTATAAAAGTGAATTTTTCATTATGTTTTAGGATCATCTCTTTAATCTGATATACCATATTTGGGGTTGGATTTCTTAAATAGAGTCTGGACCTATTTCTTTCCTATGGTTTTACTTGCTTACACAGGTTTTTTTTTTAAATCTCAGTATTTGGCTAGAACCAAACTACTTCATAGATATTCTAATTTATTTAAGTACTTAAAAGTACATTGTGTACTTCTGTGTTCTTTGGTTTGGAAAATCAAGAGTTGGCTCTATTTCATAGACAAATGATCCATATAATACATTTTAATTCAACTTAAGGTTTTATGTCTTTTGGCTATCTTTTAAGATAATGAAACTTTAAAAAGTTACTTTTAGACTGTCTAAACTTAGTTTTATTTATAGTGTTGTTTACAAAGAGTTAATATCTTCAGGGCGTTAGGAATGTCATGAAGCAAAAGGAGGCTGCATAATTTTTGGCTAGAAGCTTCATGAACATCACAGTTACCAGCCTGATTCATGTTTAAACTGTCCAAGATTTGAATAAGAAATTGTTTTGGTTGGCTTGACTTTTTTGCTCAATGATAGTTGACAAAGGCCCTGTGCAGAGCAAGCAGTATCCATGGAAATGGAGAAATTTGAAATGACTTTCATTCCAGAGGAATTGGCTAGATTTTGAGTGCCTTTTTTCATGCCATTCACTTTAAGGTCAAATCTCTCTGTAGTTACTCCCTTGGTGGTTCTGACGTTAGGTTACCTGTTTACACATGGCCTCTGCTGCTTTGGGTTAGTCAATCTCAGTTCCTAATTCCTTTGACTCTGGTCTTCATTTTGGATGCTGAGAAAGAACTCGATCCCAAGCTGTTTGACAGCTTTGCAAGCCACTAAGCAATTCATTGTTGTTGTTCAGTTGCTAAGTCATGTCCGACTCTTTGTGATCCTATGGACTGCAGCATGCCAGGCCTCCCTGTCCTTCACTATTTACTGGAGTTTGGTCAAACTCATGTCCATTAAGTCGGTGATGCCATCCAACCATCTCATCCTCTGTCACCCTTTCTTCTCCTGCCCTCAGTCTTTCTCAGCATCAAGGTCTTTTCCAATGAGTCGGCTCTTCACATCAGGTGGCCCAAGTATGGGAGCTTCAGCTTCCGTATCAGTCCTTCCAATGAATATTCAGAGCTGATTACCTTTAGTATTGACTGGTTTGATCTCCTTGCTGTCCAAGGAACTCTGAAGAGTCTTCTCCAGCATTGCAGTTCAAAAGCAGCGCTTCTTCAGCACTCAGCCTTCTTTATGGCCCCACTCTCTCATCCATACATGACTACTGGAAAAACCATAGCTTGACTAACCAACCTTTGTTGGCAAAGCAATTTGTTGTTGTTCAGTAAATCTAATTCTCTTATCTTGAGCTAGTGTCCCTTTGACACAGGTGGCAGGTTAGAGGTCTAGTTCTGAAATAAAATTTATTCATATAACCTGTATACTATTCTAAAACTTCACAAATATATCAGTTGATTTTTTATTTTTACAAAAATTAGTGTTCCTAGCACCTTTGCTTTGTGTTTTATGGACACATTTATTGGTTTGCAGAATATATAAATCTGTAAGCAGTTGATCATTTGAAAGGAGTGCATATTCCAGTCGGTGTCGTTTTCTTTGGACTCCAGTTCCTAACTGTTCTCTTTACTTTGCCATTCATGCATATATTTGTGAACGTTTGAAGCTTTTGAATTCCTCCTCTGTGCCAAGCCGGGTATAAAAAGGAAAATGGAACTAAGATTTATTGATACAAAGTTGCCATTGTCCTTTGTTGCCAAGTCCTTTATGCCTGGTGCTCTCTGTACAGTTTTGGAAATAAGTATTACTATTTCGGCTTCACAGAAGAGGAAACGGAGGTTCCTTAGCTGGGGTTAGTCATCTGGGACAAAAGAGGACAGGCATGATGCCTTGAGGCAGTAAGAGCAAAAACACATGCTCAGGGGTGTGGAGGAGTTTGGGAGCCAGGGCCCAGCGCTGCAGGCAGTCTGGTTCTGCTGGATTGAAAGGCAGGCAGGTGGCGGGTGATGGAGCCTGCCTTGGGAAAGGGTGCTGGAGAGGCTGTCCAGGAGCCAGACTTAGCGCGGACCATTCTGCAGGGAATGGGCAGCTACCCTAGAGCCAGAGGCTGGTCTGTGCCTCCGTCAGGTTTGCATTGACGAAGATGGCCCCAGGGTCATGCCGGGTGGTGGTGCGGGAGTTGAGGAGGGGAGCGGAGACTAGAAGGCTACTTGGGAATCTGTTGCTGTAACCCCTGTGAAATTTTGAGAGCTTAACCTAGGCAGTAACTGGGACTTTCAGTAGGAGGGCACTGTAGGAGAGAGCGGGCAAATTGGATGCATGAGTGAATGGGGGTTAGTGAAGGGCCACCACCCTTCAAGATGAGTGGCTTGCTTGATGAAGTGGTAGATTGTGTTTTTCTTTTGAGAAAGGAATGCAGGTTTGAGGTGAGAGAAAAACAGTGGAATTGTTGACCTTGAGTTCTTTATAGAACATTTAGGTTGTGCTGTGTAGCAGGGTGTATATGATTTTATCCTCTTTCATCTCTATAGGTCATCCCTTTGTTTATGTATAAGGGCTTCCGTGGTAGCTCAGCTGGTAAAGAATCTGCCTACAGTGCAAGAGACCCTGGTTCGATTCCTGGGTCGGGAAGAGCCCCTGGAGCAGGATAGGCTACCCACCCCAGTATTCTTGGGCCTCCCTTTTGGCTCAGCTGGTAGAGAATCCCGCCTGCAATGTGGGAGACCTGGGTTCCATCCCTGGGTCGGGAAGAGCCCCTGGAGCAGGATAGGCTACCCACCCCAGTATTCTTGGGCCTCCTTTTTGGCTCAGCTGGTAGAGAATCCCGCCTGCAATGTGGGAGACCTGGGTTCCATCCCTGGGTTGGGAAGATCCCCTGGAGAAGAAAAATGCTACCCACTCAGTATTCTGGCCTGGAGAATTCCATATACTATAATCTTTCATCTCTATAGGTCATCCCTTTGTTTATGTATTATTTATCACTTCTTGCAACTAAAGATTTGAAGCTTATTTTCTACCTCTCTTTAGGACTAGCCATGTTCATTAGATTTCTGTCTGTTGTTTTGATGCAAAAGGAAGTTGTGAATCCATGTACACTCTTCGCTAATATGAGAAATCTATAAACTTGATTATTTTCTGAAGCTTTGGTGAGAATGAATTGGTTAGTAAAATAGCTTTTCATGTGCTGTATGCAAAATGGCCAGTTGAACAACTCGATAAAATAGCCCCTTCATCAGAGGTTAATGCATTTGCCCACTGAACTGATTCAAAAGTATCACCGTTATTCATAGACAGTTAAAACTTTCCATTTTATTAGTATTTGCCGAGCGAAGGCATTCTTATAATTAGCAAGGTGGTAGCCATAGGTGCTTTAAAGAAATACAACAAAAGTCTAACTTATATTGACAAAATCTTTATTAAGTTACTAAACCTTTTCTTCTACTGTGTGTGCATGCGTGCCCAGTTGCTTCAGCCGTGTCTGACTCTTGGCAGTCCCGTGGACCGTAGCCTGCCAGGCTCTTCTGTCCATGGGATTCTCCAGGCTAGAATACTGGAGTGGGTTGTCATGCCCGCCTCAGGGATCTTCCCAACCCAGGGATCGAACCCGCATCTCCTCCATTGCAGGCGGATTCTTTACCACTGAGTGTAAACTACTTTATATATATTTTTTTACTTACCTAACATTCAAAGGTCAAAGGTAATTGGATAACTGAAGGAACCAAAAAGGAGCAGTAAGGGAAAGGAAGCTACGTGAAACTTAGCAATTGTGGTAGACAGTTTGAATTTGAGACTTTGAACTGTAGTTTTTACCTGTTTTGATGGTATTGAGCAATGGCAAAGATAAGGACTTGAGATCTTATTTTTGAACCCTCGTGATAGGTGTCTGTACTATACCTCTCAGTGCTCTGGGAAATTCTGCTTTTTTCTGATATTAATTTACTTTGTGTCTCAAATCATTATCCTGTTGCCGTGGCTTCTCGCTCATTCCTTGCTTATCTCATTTCTCTCCTACGACAGTAATTTTCAGGGTTCTTTTTTTTTCCTCTGCTGATCTCTGAGTCCCATTATCACAAGAAATATTAGTGGGCCTGCTCTGTACTTTGCCCGTTAGATGAGACGTCAGCTGCTCTGATTCGAGAGGAAAGGCAGGACTGCCCTTGGCCTTCCCCCCTTGCCCCTTTATTGGTGGCCTCCAGAAGGCTTTTTGCAAAACCTGAGCCTCTGTACAGCTGCTCAGCTACAGGGCTTTGCTTAATGGTTTGTGGCTCAATGAATACCATGTGGAATGGTTGGTAGGTGGTCAGGTATTGATTTCATAGAACTAGATGACAGACTTAGAGTTTAGTTCTCCTTTGTGCCTTCAGTTTAAAATGTTCCAGACCCAGGTGAATGGGTCTCATATTTAAATTTGAAGGGCTATTTTTGTATTATTTTCTTGTGTCTTAAATTCTAGAAGAGCAGCCTTCCACTTGTGTTTTGGTTTAATTTTATTCATTTTATTTTGCATACCTAGTCTTCAAACATAATGAACTTTTTCATTCAGAGAAAACAAAAAAAAAATCCCACAAAATTATAGACCTAGAAGAATGGGTAAGTTTGAAGTTGCGAGTTAGCAGAGTGAATTACATGTTTTGGCCCCCTGTTGTCTAAGCATCTATGATAATTCCCTTGGTTATGGCACTGGTGGCAGAGAATCAGAGTAAATGAGGTGAACTGAGGACAGACTCAGGGAACAGTAGCTGCTTACCCTTGGAATTCACCTGGGGAAGGCATGTGTGTGAACTCGAAGCTAGCAGCGAGGCTAGGAAGCGGGGTAAGCCCTCTGTGAGTCACTGAGAGTCCCGTGGTTTGGTTTGGTGTGGGCGTGGGTGGGGATGGAGCTGGACACCGCTCTCCAAACAAGGGTTCTGTCTGTGTGACTCACGTCCTGTGATTCACATCTGGTCCTTACTACTTCGTGGCTTCACTCGCTTACTCACGATCACTGATCAAGTGGAATGCAGCAAGAATGTTCCCCAGTTTCTAGAAAACTCTCAGAAATACAACCACCAGATATTTCTTCTTCACAGTAGCTAAGACGTGAGGAGATACCCCTGTCTCTTTTTTCCCTTCTTCACCTCATTTTCCTCAGGATCAGGGGTCAAATGTCTCTCCTTTTAAGGCAGACCCCTCCTGTCTCCTGTTCTTAATCTCTTCCCTATTTTTAACTTCTCTTTCTACTGGCAGCTTCTTCAGAGCCTGTAACCTGGATAAAGTATTTTTTAAAGTGTGTTTTTTAAAAATATAAAAACCCACCCATTTGTGCGATGGGCGTTCACAGAGATGCCCGGCCTCTCACTTTGGTCCTTGGTGTCCTTCAGCCAGACTTCGCCCCCACGGGGACCTCCTGCCTGCCAGCACCAGTGGCCCCGCTGCCGCCTCCTCTCACGCGGCTCACGCCCCGGGGTGTGCACGCTGCCTTTTCTTCCTTTCCTTGGAGTGTTTTTCTGCTTTGGCTTCCGTTCCATCACCTTTGGATTTTACCTTTTGCCTTTGGGAGGCTGAGTAGCATCCTAGTCAGGAGCCCATGGCCCGGTGGCCTGTGTTGCGTCCCAGCTCTGCCGCGTGTTTGCTTGCCGGTCACTTGAGTGACCTGCCAAACCCTTCCCGGCCATTGGGTTTCTGCACATGTGAAATGGGGTTTCACTGAGAGGACCCCCTGAAGCGCTGGGCTCATCTGCTCTTCTGACGGCCACTGACCTGCCCCTCGCCTCTGGCTCTTCTCTCCATTCAGTTAGCCTTGTCTTTGATGAAGGCGGCGACTGCCACGCCTGCTGTTGGTTCAGTTTGTGAAGGAAGGCAGAAGCAGCCTTCCTCTTCCCTTTCCAAAAAACAAATCATGCTAAATGGTTTCCTTCTGCCTTGGCCCTGTTCCAGTCTGCCTCTGCCTTTCCATTCCCCTGCCCTGACTTTGATCAGGCCTGTTTTAGCCTTCTTCCGTTCGGTGGTTTTTAAGCAGCCCTTCTGTCTCCACCGCGCACAGCTCTGTCCTGCTGTCCCCGCTGCCGCCCTGCAGGCTTAGCCTCGTTTTCCGGGGTTGCTGCAATGCCCTCCGGGGCTTCCTCGCCAACCAGGGAGGTCTGGCCCAGTGACTCCCAGCCTTCCTTTCCCTGTGGTGACCTTTCACTTCTTTCCTTTTCTCTCCAGTCTTCCTGCTGGCTCCAATCTGTTGAAACACTTAACTCACTGTCCAGAGTGCCACATCGGTTCCTTCTCTCACGTCTGTATGCCCCTTGAAATACCTGCCTGCCCTTCTCTGCTTTCCTGAGCCTGCCTGAAAAATCACAGGCATCTCTTCAGACACTGGGGGGAAGTTTTTCTTTCTTTCTTTTCTTTTCTGACACGTTTTAAACTCGTTATGTTATATTGGGATACAGCCAATTAACAATGTTATGATAATTTCAGGCGAACAGTGAAGGGGCTCAACCATACACATACATGTGTCCATTCTTTCCCAAAGTCCCCTCCCATCCAGGCTGCCACATAAAATTGAGCAGAGTTCCCTGTGCTATACAGTAGGTTGATCCATTTTAAATATAGCAACGTGTACACATCTATCCCAAACTCCTTAACTATCCCTTGCTATGGGGAAGGTTTTCTGATTTCTTTTCTTCCCGCTTTTCTCATCTTAGTCCCTCCTTTATGTGCTCACATTACCCTGATGAAATTTCTGTGTGAATATACTCTTGCACTTGATTATTTACACGTCTGTCATTTTCTCTTAAGGGATCATGACTTTTTCCTAGCCATTCAAAAAATGGTTTTGAATGAATAAATAAGCAGACAGGTGAACTAAGTCATTCAAGTTCTCACATTGAGAAAACCCATGGTGTTTATTCGTTTTTTGTGATGATATTGATGGTATCTTTCTCACCGACTCGAAGTGGTCTTACTAAACAGAAATTGCGGTTGGACTTGAGAAATAACTTTCCTAACCCATACTAAGGCCGTTTCCTCAAATCTTACCAGTTTTTCTCCCAACCTAATGTTCTTTTTGTAATTATATTGAACCACTTGAGGCTTCCGGTATTCAGCCATTTCAGATGCTAGTTGCAAGTCCAGATTGTCACCTGTGCTTCCTACTGACTGCCTGTAGATTGGGATTTCCAGTGACCACATCATTGGCTTATAGAACTCAGAGACATTTTACTTACAGATCTCTAGTTTATTATAAAAGGATACAACTCAGGAACAGCCATGAGATACATAGGGCACGGTATCTGGGAAAGAAGACATCCTGTGTCATTTATGGGGTCTGAAGAGCTCGGGTTACCATAGTCCTTTATGTCTCAGTGTGGAAGAGAATTCAGTGAGAGGTAAAGTGACAGATAAGAAGTGATTTATTAGAATAGGATGCTTGTGAGGTTTACAAGTGGATGGGGAGAAATGCCATGCCGAGAATTTACTGGGCTGCAGTTTTATAATCAGAGGAAAAGTGGGGAGAGGGAGAAGACCTCTTTGTCTTTCTTGAGTAGACATCCTGTCTCCATCATCAGTTCCTCCTCCAGGGTGGGCAGGGGAGTTTTCTCATCCCTACATGCTCAAGCTAGGTCCACAAATTATTGTTTTCCATGTGTGAGGAGAGGGTAGGGGTGGGGATGAAAGTTGCTACCAGTCAATACTCTAGGTTTGGGGATTAAACTGGAGAACATCTCTTCCATGGGGTTATATACTTTTGGCCACATCATTATAGCACTAAGATCTTCCTGTAGGTTCTCTCAAGGCTAACTCTGTTTAGAGGAAAGAAGAATCTTTCTTCTTGCCTTGAATGAGAGAAAACTACTGTTAAAAAATTATTCTCACAGTTATTAACATGTAAGGAAGACTTTCAAGACTGTTGCAGTGAGGGTCATGGCTATTTCAGTAGAAGGGAGAGATTGGGTTCAAGTGCAGATACAGCACAGGTGGCTGGGGATGTGTAAGCAGTGAGCAGACTGAGGGTGCCAGTGGGTGGGAAGTTACTAAGAGGAGACATCAAGGGCAGAGGATTCTTTCTGAACTGGCCTCATAGGATTCTTGCTAAAGGCAGCCCACAGATTCATACATCAAAGATGGAAGAGGAGGAACTTGAACAGTTACTAAGTATCTCGGGGATTCTCTGTAAACTGACTCTGCAAGATTCTTGTGCAACTGGGCTTGGCAGGCTGGTGCCAGCACTTGTCAAAACGAAGGTTTCTGTCTAAAGTTTGGTCAAGGAGAGAACTTGTCTCCTGAATCTCGAGTGCTACTTTAGGAGGTGTAATTCAATCCACTGAAGAGAGGTCATGGAGCTGGCCTCTGGTGCTGCGTCTGCGGAAGTTCTTCCCCAAGGATAGCGCTCTTTTTTTTTTGTCATCTTTTATTTGGTTGGTTGGTTGGTTGATGTTCTCATATTGTTGGCAAATGCAGCAATTGGATGTTAAGGTGGAAGAGAAATTTTTTTCCTTGTAGGAGATTGCGCTTCCATGCCTTCATAATAAAATACAAGTGATTGTAAACCAGACAAGCATTCTCAACCTCCACTCCTTGTAGTTCTTTATTTCTCAGTTTTAGATGGAACCTTGCCAGGAGTTGTGAGGTACTTCAGGAACATTTATTGGTAAAAATAAATCCTGGGAGCCTCCTTTTATCACAAGATAAAAATTTATGGCTCAGGATTAGTAAAACCTTTGGATTCTAAAGATCTAATTATATTATAAGCATTTTTTTAATATTAAAATACTTGGATGATTAGAAGTACTATATATGATAACATAGGAAATCTTGTAAATAGAATATTCTAATAATTCTAATATATCTTTATAAAACTCTGAATTCAGAAATTTGTATTCTTTGAGCACATGAGCAACTGAGTATCTTTTCAGGTTTTGCTGAATCTTCAAATCCCTGAGAGATAGGACTAGATGCGTTAAGAGCATCGCTTAGAGTTGAGTGTTTAGGGTAAGGCATCAAATTCTAATACAAGCTGAGCATGCATGCAGATCAAAGTGATGAGAGACTGAATGGGAGAGAAGCCTGTAAGGAGGCGCGCTGCTGGGGCTGGATCCCTGGGGCAGTGCCTGAAGGCGAGACACCAGCCTTCCCACTCCCGGGAGTGCCGGTGGCCGGGAGAGCCGTGCCCCGAACCCGTGCACTGCTGATCCACGTTGTCAGGGTGTATCTCCGACTTCAAGTGAAGCTGTGCATCTTACCAGATTAATGCAAAGTCTGAACATGAGACAGAGAATGTTTATGCTGTTTGTGGTCTTAGTCACGCCGTTAATAATAAAAAATGTTCCCGTGCCAGGTTCTCAGAGGCACCGTGACTGACTTCCCTGGATTCGATGAGCGGGCTGATGCAGAAACTCTCCGGAAGGCCATGAAAGGCTTGGGTAAATTCAGCCTTCTTTTTGTTCTAAAAAAAATGTGACACTTGTTTTTCTGAACAAAATGTCTTGTTTTATAGTAAGACTAATTTTAGAATATTTTGAGCTGAATGTACATAGAAGGAGTAGGTAATTAGGATAACAAAAATAATGACTCACCATCCCTAGTATTCAGCCTGTAGACCTGGACAGGAGTTAGATTCAGCCTCTGTATTTTTAGCTTTTCAGCTTTACCTGCCCAGCCGCTGATTGAGTAGACCGGCAGACATCTCTGAGGGTGATGAGCCGTGCAGCCTTTGCTCTCGGTGTCCGGTCGGATGTCTGGTTCCCCACATGCCTTGCATCCCACTGTCTTCTGCCGTTTTTTGTTTTTTCCTTTTTTTCTTTTTTTGCCCTTTTGGAAACCTCTCACCATGGGAATTCCCACAGATAACTGCTCCCCTGGTCCTCAGACTCCTCCTACACTAATGTCCTTGTGAGGGGCTCCATCTTCCTCAGACGTGATGCTCTGACCCAGCGCTCTGCGTTCTGAGCGTCTCGTGAGGTCTCCTGCTGTGGTCAGGTGCACAGGCTTCCCTGGTGCTCCGGCCCTCTTTCTCCGCCAGCTCACATCACCGCCTGGCGTGTCCCCTGACCCAGCTGTGTCCTCCGATCCAGCTGCTCTCCGGTGATCACTGCTTCAGGAAAGACCTGCGTCTTCCTACTGCTGAGCTTTCCCTGAATTCTAAAAGCCAGTTTTCCTTCTTTATATCACTGCCTGGCAAAATCTTTTCATGCTTTAAGACCCTTTTGGGTGGGATTTACCTTTTCCAAGAAGCTTTTCCCAAAACTGTTTTCTACCACTTGTCAGCTTATAGAACCTCCTCTGAACCCCCGTTTAACACCTGGACCTCTCCTGAGGTCCTTGTCACATTCTACCTTAGCTTGCGATTATTTGTATTTTTGTATTTTTTTTTCCCTATGTTGTTTGTAACTTGAAACCAGGGTCTGCATCTTTTCTCCTTTCTCAATATCCTGTAACTCCCAATACATTGTGCCTTGTGAAGAAGT
This sequence comes from Muntiacus reevesi, assembly GCF_963930625.1. NCBI lineage: Eukaryota > Metazoa > Chordata > Mammalia > Artiodactyla > Cervidae > Muntiacus > Muntiacus reevesi. The sequence goes on from NC_089264.1 coordinate 4,115,067, forward strand.
GTTACTTGAATAACTTTTGTTGCAAGAAAAACTAGGTGCATTAGTTTTTAAAAAATGAGGAGAATTTTTGCATCTACTTTATCATGTTTAGGGGTAGTATGCATTGTTGGAAATAATAACATTTTCATATTGTAAATTTTGCATTTTAATAAATGATTTAATAACATATATTTATGAGGCAAGGAATTGGAATGACTGGGGATCTGGTTACAAAGGTTTTTGAGAGAAGGGGCACAGGAGCCAAGATGTAATGGTTCGAACGTAATTGCAGGCACGGATGAGGAGAGCATCCTGACTCTGTTGACATCCCGCAGTAATGCTCAGCGCCAGGAGATTGCTGTGGCTTTTAAAACTCTGTTTGGCAGGGTAAGACCGTACTTCATCCCAAGGTAGAACTGTGAGAACAGCTTTATCTTTTAAGACTAGTTTGAAAATCTCCTGATATTCTTTTGTAAATATCATTTATTTTATGATCCTGACATCCTATTCCTCCTTTTTCCTTTTCTAGTTTCTTAGTTGTGAGCTGTTGGTTAAGATGCTTACCCAGCTTACCTTCATGGGGTGGATTTTCCTTGCTTGACACCATGAAGTTGCTGAAAGGTCTCATGGTGCTCACAGCCCCCTTGCCTTCTGTGTCTCACACGCAGGACCGCTGTGTTATCTCCCAGGTGTAAACCTGTATCGCAGCGTCTTTTGATACGACGCAGTCACAGTCTGGTTCCCAATTTTAATTCATTGGTTTAAATGTGCTTACTTGATTAACAACTGAAACTAAAAACTAAATTTGTTACTAAGTGAATTAGTACAGACATGAAAACGTGAATGTACTTTTGTTATTCTGACAATTTTTTTTCATTATTTCAAGAAACAAAAAGGGAAAAAAAAGAAAGTATTTTAAACACAACTTCTGGTTGCCTGTGTCCTGAAACTGAAATGGATGCAAAGTACTGCTTTTATCTTCAAAATTACACAGACAGGTTCCCCATAATAGCAACTGTCCTGCAGTGGTCAGGGGCATAGTAATGAACATAATCTGTTAGGTCCTGGAATACATAATCTGTTATGTATTAGAACATAGTATGTTTTGTATTTTTGTATTAAAATATTATTAGATATGGAGAGAAGAGAAAACATGTGTTGTTTAGATTCAATAGGTCAAATTTTGTTCCTTGTAAAAATGCATTGATGATTTTTTTTGGGGGGAGGGAGTATTTTTTTTTTGCAATAGACATGGTTCTCAGAACAGTATTTTTAAAATATTTTTAGCTTTCTTTAAAAACAATCATTTTTTAAAATCTCTGAAAGTAAGAAAAACATCTTAAAAACAAATATCTTGACACACGAGTGTCTTTACTTTGCTCAAGTCGCAGGTCAGATGTCAAAAGTACATCATGCAAAGCTCTAGGTTATTGTTTAGCTCATGCATCTTACTTCTACTTGGAGATAGCAACGTAAAGAATTCGTTAGTGCAAAGGGCTGTTGTTCATATTTAAGAAGAATCTCCTTAAAGTTTCTACCTGGTTCACAACTTTATATTTTCTGTGTACTAGGACCTTCTGGATGACCTGAAATCAGAACTGACTGGAAAATTTGAAAAATTAATCGTGGCTCTGATGAAACCTTCTCGGCTTTATGATGCCTATGAACTGAAGCATGCTCTTAAGGTAAAAAGATGAGTGCAAGGAACATTCCTGTCATGTATAATAATATTTTGTGTTGGTAATTACTTGATGGTGTTTTTTATATTAAAACAAATTGATTTCACTGAGGGTTTCTTGAAGGACAGAATTGTAGGAGGCAATAAAAAAAGGAGGGAAAAAATGATGTGTGTTATTTAACCCTTTTGATAGTTAACTCAATGATAGTGTTTTTTAAAATTTTTAATATATTTTACAGGCTTTTATGTTTTATTTCATGCTTGTTTCCTAATTTTGAGATGTTTTCAAAATGTTACAGATTAGTTATTCAGTCTTTTAGTTTGGAAAGTTACCTGATTAGGCAACAATATTGTCAATAGTTTTAGCTTAAAAGATGAAGTTTTGAAGAGAACTTTGAGACTTTGAGATAAGAAAGATTTTCTGATACCCTTTTGTTCTTTCCTGTACTTCTGAATACTAAAATGAAGCAGCTGGTAAGCTTGATATAATTTCATTGTAGCGAGTAACTTAAATGTATATTCCCTTGCCTGGTGTTTGGAATGTTGTATAAAATATGACTACATTGAATCATTTGTTTAGGTTTATGGGACTGGAAGTAGCTCAGTCCTTAGTATTTAGGTTTTGAATGGGCAAACTGAAATTAACAGCCAGATCATCATGTAGCTCAGGTGGAGGGAAGAGAGGGCTTGTCAAGTGAGAAACTTTCTATGCTGCTTCATTTTCTTACAGTGATTCTCTGGAATAAAGAAAATCTTTTTTCAGCCTTTTGAAATGTTAGTAGTTGCTAAAATTTTGCCAGAGCATAAACCTTCTTTTCTTCAGTATTTCATTTTTGAAATGAAATATAAAGAAATTAAGCCTTCAGAATGTTATCTTTTAAAATTAAGTTCAGCTGTGTCATTGCTTGTATCTTCTAGTTTAACAGTGTAGATAAGACTTTATCAGGAAGGAAAACAAACTACAATTACTCGTCAAAACTACAGACAGCAAGTGCCAGTTCCTTGATACTGATCCAATAACTGGTTCCTCATAACTAAGCCATGCCACGTTTATTGTTACCTTCATTACAGAGTTTCCTTGTGATCCATAGAGAACTTAATTTGAGGGCAGAGTTGCTTATGCTTTGAGGTACATATGATTTAAGTCTCAGTGTTCGTCTGTGTAAAGTTATGTAAATTTTTTATTTTAATATTTTACCATTTTTATTATTTCCTGTTTCATTAAAATGTTTTATTTTTAAACTATCCAGAATTAAACTATTAAAATTACAAGTTTATGTGATCTGTTATATATTATGTATACACATAACATACAGTAAACATTTTTTATTAAACAAAAATGATAAAATTGTCTTTAGAAAGAAAATTAATATGAAATTTTGTATTTCTATAACTAATAGAACCCATATACAAGAAATGAATGTTATGTTGGATAATATTTCCATATTTTTGCAATTTGAATAACAGCTATTCTGGGAAAAATCACTTTCTTTTTAATCTTATTAGCATGTTTTGTTTTTTTTTCCTGTAAAAAATAAATCTCCAAACAGGGAGCTGGGACAAATGAAAAAGTCCTGACAGAAATTATTGCTTCAAGGACTCCTGAAGAATTGAGAGCCATAAAACAAGTTTATGAAGAAGGTAAATGTTTCAAATTATATTTTCCTTCATTTCTGCTGTCACTGTTTCATTATTTTAAACTGAATGCAGTTATTTAGAGTTCCAGGAGGTAGGCCATACACAAATGAATGAGTGAATGAATGAATAAACAAATAATCAACAATTCAAAGTAGTTTCTTTTTCAGTAGGAAAAGACTGCCTTTTTTCTGTACCTGTAACTATTTTAGTATTTGTAAGAACCTTCTGGTGAGGATGGAGCTGATTTTCACACAGGATTTACTGTCAGTGTAGGAATATACAGGTTGTCTCTTTTATACTAAATTTAAAATGTAAGTGGTCTTTCTTCCTTAAAAAAATTGTTTTATGTTAGTAGAAGTTAAAAGTTACTGAAAAGGAAAAGGAAACCTCGCCCAAATCGGAGGTGATAATGTCTGAGTACATGTATGTTGTTTTAGCTAAGGACAGTACTTGAATACTCTGCATTTTGACTCTTCTTTTTGGTGTTTTTTTTTTTTTTTAATAAATTTTTGTGTGTGTGTGGAAAAAAAAATCTTTGATTTGATCTGAAGCATAGCCTGTTAATGGAACCAAAAGAATCTAATGCAAAGTAGAAGTAGAGAGTTCTTTTCTCATCAGATTTTCCGTAGAGGACCCTGCCCTCTCCTGACTGAGGGGGATCAGACCATCCAGGCTGTCGTCCTAGTGCCTAGTGCCTGCTGCTTGGAAAACAGGTCCCTGCTTTGCCATTACTTTGTTCATCTTATAAGTGACACTGGAACCCAGTTAATTAGAACTGTGAAATCCGTGGCAGCTAAATAATGACCTTTTGAAGTGCTGGATCTCTCTTTCCTGCTCCTGTTTTTGTAGCTGGATAGGGCCAAGCCACTGAAGCAAAGGGGATATATGTATCTCAGCTGCAGCTGATCGCTGTGGAGTCTTGCCTCATGCAGCATTCAGCTATCTCTTTGCGGGGATGCTGACTCCGATGAGTGAGCCTTTGTACTGCTGGGTGGCAGACGCGGTGCCCTGAGGGCCTAGTAGCTGTGGGGTCCATCCATCCCCTGTGTTCGTGTACCCTAGCTCTGTGCCCAGCAGTGTGCTGGCTGTCATGAAGGATGCAAAAGATGCTCCCATCCTCAAGGAGTTTGCAGTCTGTTTAGGGGTGACGTGACTTAGAAAAGCTTCAAGAGTTAAAGGGTGGTAAAGTGCAAAACATGTTTAATGCAAGAATTCATTCAGAGCAGAGAAGTCATTGTGGCTTTGGGTGTTAAGGGAGGCTTCACGGTGCAGTCAGATGCTGAGCCAGAGTTTCCAGGCGGGATAGGCTTTGCATGGGTGAAGTGGGCACTTTTGGTCACGGTGCACCCCCTGACTGCCATGGTGTCGAGACAGGGTTGAGGGACAGAGAGAGCCTGGCTGGTGGGGGGATAAGCTGAATGGAACAGCTGTGGTCAGGCTCTGGTACAGGTGGTTTCCTATGACTGGAGTAGGAGCTTGGGCATGCTTCAAAGGCACTGTAAGCTCCTGAATGGGTGGTGGACAAAAGGAACAATTGAAGGAGGGGGGAAGACTTGAGTTAAGAGACTGATTAGGTAGCTGTATTAGGGGAGGTAAGCTGGCCAGTTGTGACTCAACCTAGGTTGGTGGGAGGTATGAGGCAAATAAATCAGAGAGAGGAGAAACTAAAAGCATCTGATGGTTGATTATATATATTTATATTTATATATATATATATATATATATATATATATATATATATATATAGGTGTTGGAGTAAAGGAAGGAATAAAAAATTCCATCCAAGTTTTGTATTTGAGCAACTGATTGAAATAGATATATATCTCTTTTGTACCTCTACAAGTAGAAGTTTCAAGCTTTTAAAGTTTGTCTCCTTTCAAATAATGATGACGTATTTAAATGCCTTGGAGTAACACCTTCAGTGGGCTTCCTCGGTGGCTCAGTGGTAAAGCATCTGCCTGCCAATGCAGGAGATGCAGGTCTGATCCCTGGGTTGGGAAGATCCCCCAGAGAAGGAAATGGCAGCCTACTTGTATTCTTGCCTGGAGAATTCTATGGACAGAGGAGCCTGGTGCGGTATCGTCCATGGGATCGTGAAAGACTCCATTAGCGACAGACTTTCACTTTGAGTACCTTCAGTAGCTGTTCCTTTAACTGCAGCTGGTTGAGAGACAGTGAAACGTGTCTCTAGACTTGTGCAAATCCTGGTTCTCCCCTTTGCTGTGGTTTTATGTTGAACAGCTGGAAATAGAGAGGGGGAAGACATATTTAAAAATATACCTGTTGTCTCTCAGAAATAACTCTTGCAGAGGAGAAATGTCTTGTTAGGGAAAGGCGATTCCCCAAAGGAAAAAAACTCAGAATATTAGAGAATGGGAGACCTTAGGAGATGAATCGTGTAAAACATTTGAAAGGAAAGCAAAGGAAAAATTTGAGATTAAGATTGATTATATTTTAGAGGCTTTCCAGCACCATCTGGTATCTACAGATTAATAACTGCATTGGCTGAGAGCATTTCTAAATGACCAAGTCATGGTTTAAGTTTGAACCAAATGCTCTTGGGAGACTATTTGTTTTTACCCAGTCTCTCACTCAAAGCATTTACCCTTCAGTCTGTACGGCACTCAGAGAAGGGTAAGCTGTTATGCTAATCAAATATTTCTTCCTTCATGTGTCTTCCATTTGATTCATGCGGCAAGATATCCTTTTCTAGCTGACAGAAGCTGTAAATAAGTGACATTATTCCGTTGCAGAATACGGCTCGAGCCTGGAAGATGATGTGGTGGGCGACACTTCAGGGTACTACCAGAGGATGCTGGTGGTCCTCCTTCAGGTATTGGCCAGAGACTGTTTGTGGTTTGACTAAAAATCTGAAGCTGGACTACTCTGAAATTGGTTAAGTAAGGTCACTTAAAATTCTTTTAATTATTTCTGGTACTTGCTTGATTCTGGCTGTGTGGTGCCAGTGTGTGTTTGTGTTTCAGCATATCTGACCTGAATTCTTAACAGCTAACTCATAGCTGCTTTTTTTTTTTTTTTTTTAATACCACTGTCCTCTTTTATTCATAGATTTTAAAACCAAAAGGGTTAGGTTGGTTTTGAACAGTGCTTGTGTGATAATCTAAAATATTGCAGAACTGGTAAGATCTTAATAGAAGCATATTATTCCTAAGAGAAAAAGCTTTATGTGCATAACCATTTGGCGGAACTGTTGTTTTTTTTGAATGAAAATGCACATGTCATCCAATAATGTGGCATATCTCTTCTAGGCTAATAGAGACCCTGACACTAGAATTGATGAAGCACAGGTTGAACAAGATGCTCAGGTAAGTGAGACTTAGGTGATGACTTTATTATGACATAAATGAGAAGAAAACCATGCTAATGCAAAACCATAACATCTTAAAATAGCATCTAAAAGTAACCTAATGGGTTATTTACAAATCACAAGACACATGTAAGTCAATGTCGCTCATTTTGATCTGGGCAACAAGATATTTTATCCCAAAGCTGAAACAAAAAAAATAAATTTCATGTAAATATTGAATTCCACCTGGATGTGTTACTTTTCTTTAGATTATGAAACGCTCCCAAAATAGAGAATTTTATAGGAAAACCAGGTGTTATGAATGCTACCGGCCATGTGGCAGTCAGTTTCTGGCAGGAAAGGACAAAGAAGAAAAAATAAAGTATTTTAGTGATAAATGGTGTTTTATCATGTAAGAGATGACATGTTATTGTAGTATTTGAAGATCCCACCTCCTTTTCTTTGATAGAATTGTAAGTAGAATTTTCCTTTCCTCAGTTGCTCTTCAGCGACTCCTTAATTAAATTTTTGTACTTAAGTTGCTTTTAAATCCCATTATAATCTGAATGTGGTTTGTAAAGTAGTCAAATGTAGGAAATAAGTGTTGGGAAATTTGAAACATGAGACCTGAAAACTGGAAAATGTTAATGAAGGAATTACTTGGGCTCCATAGTCCTGTCTCTGTGGTCACATTTCCCATATAGGCTTACCCCAGAGATAGTGTGGATTTGATTCTGGACCACCACCCTAACATGACTATCAAAATAAAGCAAGTTACAGAAATTGTCCTGGTTTCTCAGTGCATATAAAAGTTATGTTTACACAATACTTCAGTAAGTGTGCAATAGCATTATATCTAAAAACAGTGTATCTCCCTTAAATGAACAGCGCCCGAGCTCAGTGGCAAAGTTGTGTCCAACTGGTTTCAAACCAATGGACTGCAGCCCACCAGGCTCCTCTGTCCATGGGATTCTCCAGACAAGAATACTTGTGGGTTGCCATTCCCTTCTGCAGGGAATCTTTCCCACCCAGAGACTGAACCTGTGTCTCCTGCATTGGTAGGCAGATTCTTTACCACTGTGCCACCTGGGAAGCCCTAAATAAAAATACTTCATTGCTAAAAAAAATGCCAAAACAACTACATAGTAACATCGAAGGTCACTGATCACACATCACCATGACAAATGTAATAATAATGAAAAAGTTTTGAAATGTGAGAATTACCAAAATGTGACCCAGAGAGACAAAAGTGAGCAAATATTGTTGGAAAAATGGTTCTGGTAAACTTGCCTGACTCAGGGTTGTTTACAAACCTTCAGTTTGTGAAAAATGAAATATCTGTAAAGCATGCAATAAAGAGGTATGCCTGTAATAAAATATAAAATTTTGATTGTTAGTTATTCACCATTGAAAGGGGAAAAGCTATATTCACTCCTGCACTTGACTATTCCCTGTGAAGCAGCTTTTGGATGTGTAATCTGACTTTGTTAATAGAAAAGAGGGGAACGTTATTCTAATCTAAATTGGGTTGATTTCGGCATGGTGTTAGGATGCTATCTTGTCTGTGGCTGGAGAAGGAAAAGGAAAGGAAATGAATGTGTGCGGAGGGCTGTCTGTGAAGTATTTGACGTTTTCCTCATTATCCCTTATAAAATGCAAACCTGTTGTGTCCCATCTCTGTTTAAAACCTTAAAAACCTTCAGGGGAGCTGAGTGTCTGCAGGATAAAGTTCAGGCCCCTAAATGTGGTTTTATCGTCTGTCTCGCTCTCTTACGCCTCCAGCGTTCTCCTCCCACCCTGTCTCCGCTCTGTAACCTCATTCCTCTTGAGGGCTCGGTCCTCATGTTAGCTCTTTCCAGTTCGCCCTGCCCGAAGCCCAGGTGTGTGCTGGTGCTCCTTGCAGGGGAGGCGGGAGCATCTCCAGCTCCCTTTCACGGCCATGCCGCCTGACCTGGAAGCTGCCCATTGACCTGAGTGCCCACCCAGGGCATAGGATCAGCACTCAGAGAACTCACGAGTGAACCAGTGCATCACTCCAACAGAGAGGGCATCATTTCCAGTCTGTAAACGAGGAAGCTGGCGCTCAGGGCTTTGAGGAACAAGCCGGTGGCCCCCACTGAGCCGCAGTGGAGCTGGAATTTCCCCCTGGGCTTATCTGACTCTGAAGCCCTTCCTCTCTCACTAGACCACAGTCTTGCTGTTCTTATCTGATAGTTCCTCTCTCTTATTTCTCCCTCCCTAAAATGTGCTTATTAAATATAGGTTGGAAGGAAAGATCTAGCTTCCCCTTGGCCTTGAGGGAACAGAGCTGAAGCAGCCCCCACACGCGTGCTCCCCGGCGTTAGGGCTTTGCGCGTTGTTGAGGTGAGCCCTGTGCCTTGCAGGCAGGCGTTGTGTGTGCTCGGTAGGAGCCACGCTGGTCCTCACGCTCTGAGTCTCAGGAGGGGGTCTGGATGCCTCTCGGGGCCGTGGGCACCATGAGAGGAGCAGCTTCAGCCGTCTCTGGTGCCCGCAGCGAGGCCGGCGTTAGCGGGCGGGGGCTGCTGGTGTGATGGGAGCCCTGCTGCAGGCGGAGGCCACGGAGTGCGAACGGGACATTCTCACGTCCGTTTCCCTGGGTCCTCTGCTCGGAGCACGCACTTCTCAGACCTGCAGTGTGCCTGTAAATCCCTCGAAAGTGAAAGTGTCAGTCACTCCGTCGTGTCTGGCTCTGTGCCACCCCGTGGACGGTAGCCCGCCAGGCTCCTCTGTCCACGGGCTGCTCCAGGCAGGAACACTGGAGTGAGCTGCCGTTTCCTTCTCCAGAGGATCTTGCCAGCCCAGGGATCGAACCCTGGTCTGCTGCATTGCAGGCAGATCCTTTACTGTCTGAGCTACACGGGAAGCCCCAGTGAGAATTTCAGATTTCATAATTCAGAGTAATACAAGACAACTAAAGGGCCCTTTCATAAGCTTTTGAATTGTTTTCTCTGCTGATTCCTGGCACCAAGAAGATTCCTATTATTTTAGGGATTTGGTAAGCCTCGGTGAGTCATTCACCTGGGCATTGAACATTCTGTAGATAATTCACTTTTTTAAAAAACATTTTTAGTATGTTGAACTAATTTTATTTCTTCTCCCACCAAATCTTTGTTTTATACTTTCTGTGAAGACAAAGTTGAGCTCTTAAATGAAGGAGGGAGAAGGGAATCAATATTTATTGAATTCCTTCTATTGATTGCCAAGTAGTGTTTCGTGAATTCATTATGTGAGCTATATAATCCCCATCAGTAACTATAGACATAGTTAGTATTCCTGTGTAGATGAAGACCCTGAGGCTTAAGCGATTAAGTAACTCATCTAAGATAAGTAAATACAAACAGATAAACACAAGGACCAGGTCTTTTTTTTGATTCCTAAACCTCTGTATTCTTCATGGGAGCCGGAGGTTATCACCCTGCTTGCGGGAACTGAAAGGCCCCTTCTTAGAGAAGAGGGAGGCTGAGCCGGTGTGAGGACCCCTCTTGATGTCCAGCTCCGTGGACACTGGGCAGCCTCATCCTAACCCTTACCTTAAAATAAGATAAACTAAAACCTTAAATATTGCTCTGACGGTGCCATCATTATTATTGCATATGACTGATTTAGTATTAGGTTTTGTTTTTTTTTTTAATACTCTGGATGTGCTGGGTGGCTTGTGGGTTCTTAGTGTCCTGACCAGGTATGGAACCCACACCCCCTGCTGTGGAAGTGCTGAATCAACCCCTGGGCCACCAGGTGCCCCTGGTAGTGGTTCTAGACTAGATAATGATCCCAAACATAATTCTCACAAGAGAATTAAGGACTGTAGTTAAAAATAGCCATCTTACCAGTTAGTCCCATGCAAGCTATAGCTCCTAGAGAATAACCCTAGAAATATAAAACAATTGATAAGAAAGGAGAGCTTCAACAGTGCATACATTATTGTATAGGGTGAGTAATTCCCCACTTTTAAGTGTTAATGTATGTGTATATCTTACCTATATGTGAAAACATTCTAGAGGTAGTAGCCTGTATCTTCAGGAAGTTGAAAATTCTTGGTAATTTAAATTTTCTTATTTATGTTTTCTCACTGTTTTATAAAATTTATCAATGAATGTGTTATTTTGTAATTAGATTTAAAAAGTTATCTTAAGAGGTCTGTAGCATCCTGATATGGTTCTAAAGTTTAGATACTTGCAAGACTCTTGTAATAACTTTTTAGTTTTGAAGAACATGCTCACATAACCAGGATTGATGCTGTTTATTTTAATCATTAAGATAAGTTGATTTCGATATTGGGTGTGAATATGTTTCTCTGGAAGTGTAAAAGGAAATAGACCTAGCAGTGGTATCACCTGTATTCTTAAAACATACTGTGATCAAAAATTCTACATCCGAACGTGGTTTGATCACCTCCTGTCATTTGTTTCGCCATATGTTCGTGGGCATAAGGACAGCTCAGTAGTAGTCTCAGCAGTTGCATTTGGCTTGCTGTAATAGTATACTTACCTTGAAATGAGTAAAAGGGTAGGATAGACATTATGAAGACTGATTGTTTGACTTTTAATGAATTGTCAGCATCTCAATATGTGGACTCAGATTTAATGATGATGGTTGTGAGTAATTTTTTCAGCAGTGATATGAATATCAGAGAGTATATTCTTTACATGTTAAAAAGTAAATATAGACACTTAAACTGTTCAACAAATGTATGTTAAGTGTCTGCTGTATGCCAGGCACCGTGCTGCGTTCACAACCTTTAAAAAGATTCATGTGATCGCTTACAAATGGGAAAACTTTTTGTAGCTAGCATTGGCTAAATTTCAGTTGTAAAGAGACTGGAGTTTTATCATATGTTATTGAACAACTACAGAGCAAGCATAACATACATCACAGACCCCTTCTTGGTCTATACATGGGTGTATGAGCAGTGAGGTAATCAGAACTTTCCACCACACATATCATTGCTCTTGAATGATTGCAAGTCATGGTAGACACTTTGGAAACGTTTAACCTAGCACTGTTATCCCGCTTTATTGTTCTGACCCATTAATTTCCTGTGGCAGAGCTCAGTGGTGAGCTTTGAAGTGGCTCCAAACTTGGTGAACTGAGTTTCAGAGTAGGAAACAGTAGAATTGAAATATAAATAGGAGTCAGGCAAATTAATATTCAGGGAATACCACACAAGCGTGATTAAGAACTTGGAAATGAGATGGGAGAACGATTTATTAACTGAAGTTGGATTTTTTTTATAGGCTTTGTTCCAGGCTGGAGAACTTAAATGGGGAACAGATGAAGAAAAGTTTATTACCATCTTTGGAACACGAAGTGTGTCTCATTTGAGAAGAGGTGAGTGATAAAAATGTGTTTGATACAGGTTTCTTTGATTAATTTTGAAAGTAAAGAGCCAGTATGCCAAAGCACCTGACGCGTAACAGGCTTTTACTGAATGAGTCTAGTTTGTTTTTCTCTTCCTTGGTGACCTTGGGGAATCTCATAATTCTCCTTGCTGCCGTTGGAGGTTTTACCAAACTCGAGATGCTTATTCTGCTCTTTGCTGTCAGGGTGACGAGGGAGATAGGCCACTAGATTGTTACTCATAGTCACAAATCACTGAGCTGTAGGTGGTACCTCAGAGCTCAGCTCTGGGTTTTCGTCGGTATTTCTGCTCTCTGGTGGTAGTAAGTTCAGTTGCAAGTAACAGGAAACCCTGCTGATAGTGGCTTTAAGACGGGGCTCTCTGTAGGCGGCGTTGCTCGGCTGGCTTTGCGGGACCCAGGCTCTTTCTGTTTTGTGCTCCTAGTGGCTTTAAGACAGGGCTCTCTGTAGGCGGCGTTGCTCGGTGGGTTTGGCGGGATCCAGGCTCTTTCTGTTTTCTGCTCCGCTGTCCCCAGCGCTTTGGTTTTCTTTCTCATGCTCAGTACCTCATTGTTACAAGATGGCTGATGTTGCTCCAAACGTGCGAGCCATTTTCACAGCAAGAAGGAAAGGGTAAACTAATCCTGTTCATCCATTACTTTTAATTAATAAGGAAAGAGAAAGATTTTTCAGAATCCTCTCCAGCAAATTTACCTTTGGGTCTTATTGGTTATAACTAGTAAGGAGGGGCTGGGAAATGAGTGAACAAAGAACATTTATAATCTGTTGTTCTGAGCTTGGCACATTGAGATTCTGAGCAAAATCAAGGTTTGTCAGCAAGAATAAAGGGGAAATTCGTGTTTGGTCGGACAGTACCTGGTTAGGGTAAATATCTTCTTTCTGGAAAGAGTGATTGTTACGTGATTAAGAAATTGTTTCCATGTTTTCTAGTGTTTGACAAATACATGACTATATCAGGGTTTCAAATTGAAGAAACCATTGACCGAGAGACTTCTGGCAATTTGGAACAACTTCTTCTTGCTGTTGGTAAGTAATTTTATAATGTATATAATATTCATGGCATTAAGAGCTAAAATATTTTATTCAGTTGAAGCTATATGTAAAAAATAACCATCAATTTCTTTATATAAAAAGAGAGCTTAATCATGACATATGGGTGAAGCAAACTCCTAGATTTCCAATTCAGAATCTGCTTTGATGTTGCAAAAAAGTGAAACATCTGGTTATTTCATTTTATCTTATGGAAACGCTAAGAGAATTTTTTTTAGAAATCATTTTGAAGTGGCATTAAAAATATTATTTCATTGTGAACTTGAAGTATGGGCATTATTATCTCAAAAGGTAAACATTTTTCTTGTGAATGTTATTTTTGATACCCATGGAGTTTTTTCTTTAGAATACTATTCTCACAGTTTTGAAGCACACTGAAAGCTGGGATCTGAATTAGAAAAAGTATCTTTGCTATAATGGAAAATGTGGTAGTGGTTATTAACCTGAGTAAATAGTTTAGAATTTTATTTTAGCTAAATATTCACAATAACTTGGAAAATTGGAGGACTGAGTCTGTGCAGTTTATTGTAGTATTATTCCATACTCTCCAGATCCAGGGAAAATCCAGTTTGTGAGTTTACAGTAGTCCCAGTTTTCATATGGGTTTGGGGTGAACCTCTGTCTGCTGTTTGTTCCAAGTATATGGTGTTGAGCTGAAGTTATTGTGCTGTCTGTCTTCTGGAAAATAAGCTCAGTGTATGCATGAACCAGCCTTAACAGTAGGCTTTCATTTCAATCTGTAGTTAATGAATTTTAATAGAAATCTTTTAGATGGCCCGTTCAAAATAGAATGCACATAAAAGTTATGACAGTTTTAGTTACCAGTGGCTGTTTTTCTTAATCATTGGAAAAGAGAAAATAGTGCCTCCAGTCAGCGATTTGTTATTTTTGTGTATAAGTGTTCCTGTTCTTTTTTTGGCCATACCATGCAGCTTGTGGGATCTTAGTTCCCCAACCAGGGACTGAACCAAAGCCTTTGGCAGTGGGAGCATGGGGTCTTAACCCCTGAACCACCGGGAGAACTCCCTGTTTTTGAATATTGAGGAATTTTTATGTGATAGTTTCTGAAACTAGTGGACTTGCGTTCTGAGGAGTGCTAACATACGGTAGATGTGTACATGTTCAGGGAATATACTCTTTCTTTGGGTGTTTCTACTGAAATGGGCAAGTCTCATACTGCTCTGTATGAACCATGGATATTATAGAATACAGAGGGAACACCTCGATTAAGATTACAGGCAGATAGTCTGAGGTTTGTCAGGTTACATAGGGTAATACTGTACATTACTTGCTTGATTATATTGAAAACTCCTAGGAGATTTGCATAATTCATGGGGATGAAGAAGGTTGTGGCTTAACAGCTCCGGCTGCCAAAATTTCAGCAAAAAGGTGGTCATCGCAGAAAGGGGTGTTGAAAATCTTGCTGCATGCCTTTCTGTGTAGACTTTAGAACTCTGAGACCACCCCAAGCAGCTGTCTGTGGAGATACTCTGTAGCAAGGAAATCAGAGCAGCTTGTGAATGAGCAGCTCTTCAACCTGTGTTACTTGCATACTTGTGTTTAAGTAGAGCTATACGCCTGAGACACCTCTGATTTTAATTACTTAATCCTTTTCACATTAGAATAATATGTGACCGTTATATTATTTATTTTTGTAGTGAAATCCATTCGCAGTATACCTGCCTACCTTGCAGAAACCCTCTACTATGCTATGAAGGTAAGTGCATGCCTTGAATCTTCTAAGTAATTTGTTTCTCTAATATGTTTTAGAGGATAGACCTTGAGGTTTTTTCCCCTCCTTAAAATAGGTGGTTGAATTCTGCTAAGTTGTTTTACTTTATTGACTCTCCCAACTCAGGAGAGTTTGATGCTATAATTGACATTTTTAAACAATATGTGTTTCTGTTTTTCTTTTTTAAAGGGAGCTGGAACAGATGATCATACCCTCATCAGAGTTGTGGTTTCCAGAAGTGAGATTGATCTGTATAACATTAGGAAGGAGTTTAGGAAGAATTTTGCCACCTCTCTTTATTCCATGATTAAGGTAGTAAAACCTTTCTTTAAATTATGTTTGGAAATCCTCAGCAGGACAGTAAATAGCGTGGAAGACATGGATGGGAGAAACCAATTCTTCTGTCAACTTTAAAATTCTCGTGGTGTTTCTAGAGCTCTGAGGTACAGAATTCAGCATAATGTCTCCTGAAGTGCAGATGCTGGTCCCAAGTGAAGGGTTGACTCTTGGTGAGGCTGAGGCTTCGGGTGAGCTTAGAAGCCTTATTAAGTAGTGGTGACAGATGACTCACTAAATCCAGTCTTGTCCACAACAGTGTTTGTTCTTTCTGCCTTTTATCAGTTCCAGCTGTCTTTATCAAGTTTCTCCTTTCTTTTATTAACATATCGGTCTTTTCTTTCTTGTCTGTTATCACCTGGTTTCTAGTATTGGTTCATAGTTCAGCAAAGAACCAAACAGGTCATATTAGGAGTAAGTAAAGAGCTTAAGTATTGCTCTCATTTTTGTTCTTTTAAAAGCAAGGGACACTGTGGTTTGTGATTAAATTTGGCTTGAAGCCTTCTGAGTTTTTCTTTTGTTTCCCTCCCTCCCTCCCTCCCTTCGTCCCTTCCCTCCTTCCCTCCTGTCTTTGTCCCTCTCTTTCTGTTTCATAAAGGGGAATGTGGGTTGTGTGCAAAGCAGCGTTTCAGCTGAGCAAGTTTTTCGTGTGTGTGTGTGTGTGTGTGTGTGATGTGGCTTGGCTGATGGGTACTACAGAGTTCTCCCAGTGACTCATAGCTTGAAACATAACTTATCACACATCCCTGTGCATGAGACAAGCAGAGGCAAAATGTATCTTGCCCTCCTGTCTGAGGCAAAGCCATAGAACCAGGCAGTCCCAGCGTGGCCCACCCCCCATAGCCAGACATACACTGTGTGATAGAGACGGCTTGAGTTGCACATGGTTATAAAAGCTTCCCTGTTCTCTGTGTTACTGGAGGGAAGAACATACGTCACTGTCTTAGATAGGACTGAACTTTTAAGGGGTAAAATTATAAAGTTAAACATCAGTTGCATCAACAGGATACTCTCTATAGCATCCCTGATGTGAAAGTCACTCAGAGAAAAGTCGTATGACTAAAACATGTTACTGGATCTGTCTTAATGTTTTCTTTTCTGTGGCTTCCATGAGTCCTGAAGGTTAACGGAGTGCATTTGGGTTTCAGGGGGACACGTCTGGGGACTATAAGAAAGCCCTGCTGCTGCTCTGTGGAGGCGAAGATGACTGACGGGAGCCTGGGGAGCAGCCCCGCGCCGTGTCCGCCCGGCACCGCTGCTCACCGCACCCTGCACGCCCGTGCTGCACACCCGTGCTGCGCACACTGCCTTACTCACGCTAGCATGCTGTGGCCAGAACACACACGTTGTCGAAGAACGTAGCGGTGCTCCTTTCTGATCTTAAGATCTTTCTCTTTAACTGTTGTAGCACTAAAGTATACTTATGTTACTAGGACTAAAGTCTGGATCATTTATATTTTCCTATAAGAGGCAGACTGCTTTCACCCTTTTTAAAAAGCTTCATTTATATTAAATTGATAACCATATTACCTTAATCGGAACCTTAGCCTTGGAATTGTGAACTCCTGGAAGTGTTATTAATCAAGTTTACTACCAAGTGAAACCTAAAAAATTATGGTAGTTGCAATCAAAAGATTAATGAATAATAAACATTTCCATCTCCTGAATTTCTCGTGCGTGTATGTCTAGAAAACTTACTTGATTTACATATTGAACAAGAATATATTTTTTTCAGGCTGGTCAGTTGACAGTGTTATCAGTTGACAACTGAATTGTCGAAAGTTATTAAAAGTTGGCTTTTGGTTGAAAAGCATGAGCTACAACACTGCAGAATGAATTTCCTGTGCAGCGGGGGACGAGGGGGGACCTGAAGGGGCAGCTTCCCTGGTAACTCAGATGATAAAGCACCCGCCTGCCGATTCAGGAGACGTAAGAGATGCTGGGGTGGGGAAGATCCCCTGGGAAAGGGAGTGGCCACCCACTCCAGTATTCTTGCTTGGAGAACCCCCTGGACGCTCAGAGGAGCCTGGTGGGCTACAGTCCATGGGGTTGCAAAGAGTCGGACACGAATGACCAACCGAGCACATACAGAGTATGTAATACGCCATTAAGCGTTCTCATTTATTGGTAGCATGTTTATGTGGCATCAGCTAAAGCAGTGCTAACACTAGTTGCTTATTGGAAAAGCTGATTTAAAAACTTAAACTAAAAAATAAAACCCAAACATTCCTGATGTGAGAGGCACTCGGAGAAAAGTCGTATGAATAAAACATGTTACCAGATCCGTCTTAATGTTTTCTTTTCTGTGGCTTCTGTGAGTCATGAAGGTTAATGGAGTGCATTTGGGTTTTGGGGGACATGTCTGGGGACTGTAAGAAAGTCCTCTTGTGGCTCTGTGGAGGCAAAGATGACTGACGGGAGGGAGCCTGGGGAGCCGCCCCGCGCCCTGTATATCTTGTCCATCTGTATATCTTTAGTAGAAAAATGTCTATTCAGACCCTCTGCCCATTTTTAAATAAGGTTATTCTTTGTTGTTACTATTATTTGAGCTCTTCATTTATTTTGGATATTACCCTCCAATATTTTGGATATTAGCCCCTTATCAGACATAGGATTTGCAAATATTTTCTCCCATTTGTAGGTTGCCTCTTAATTTTGTTGATGGTTTCCTTTGCTGTGCAGAAACTTTTTGATGAATGTAACCCCATATGTTTATATTTTTATATAGAAAATCATCACCAAGATTGATGTCAAGGAGGTAACCATCCGTGTTTTCCTTCTAGGAGTCTTGTGGTTTCAGGTCTTGGGTTCACAACTTTAATCCGTTCTGAGTTAATTCTTATTTATGGTGCAGGCCCAGTTCTATTCTTCTATATGTGGCATCCAGTTTTCCCAGCACCGTTTCCTGGAGAGACTATTCTTCTACTATATATTCTTGGCTCCTTTGTCAAACATTAATTGACCATATGTCCCTGGGTTTATCTCTGGGCTTTCTAGTCAGCTGTGTAAATTATATGTCTATTTTTATGCCAATAGTTAATGTTAGTCACTTAGTTGTGTCCAACTCTTTGTGACCCTGTTGACTATATATCAGGCTCCTCTGTCTGTGGAATTCTCCAGGCAAGAATAGTGGAGTGGGTTGCCATTCCTTTTTCCAGGGGATCTTCCCAACCCAGGGATTGAACCCGGGTCTCCTGTGTTGCAGGCAGATTCTTTACCATCTGAGCCCCAGGGAAGCCCTTTTAAGCCAAGGCCTCACGGTTTTGGTACCACGGCTGTATAATATAGTTGAAAATAAGGAAGTCTGTTGTCTCCAACTTTGTTTTTCTTTCTCAAGATTGCTCTGGCTATTTGGGGTCTTGTGGTTACATAAAAATTTTAGGATTGTTTGTTCTATTTCTGTGAAAAATGCTGTTGCAGTTTTGATAGGGATTGCACTGAATCTGTAGATTGCTTTGGGTAACATGGACATTTTAACAGTATTAATTATTCAATCTATAAGTGTGGAATATATATCTTTCCATTTATTTGTGTCTTCTTGAACTTCTTTCACAGTTTCTTAGAGTTTTCACCTCCTTGGTTAAGTTTATTCCTAATTTTTTTTTTTTTTTTTTTTGGATGCAATAGTAAATGGGATTGTTTTCTTAATTTCTCATAGTTTGTTACAGTGTATAGAAATGCAAGGGGTTTTTGCATATATTTTTTTTATCCTGTAACTTTACTGAATTCATTTATTCTAGCAGTTTTTGGTCGTGTCTTCAGGGTTTTCTTTTTAGTATCATGTCATCTGTAAATAATGACAGTTTTACTTCTTCCTTTCAAGCTGCTGTTTCTGAGCAGGGGGAGCCGGTCAAGGACTGATTGATTGTAACATTCCTGTGGGACAGTTGCGTGCAAGCCCTAGTGGCCAGCAGAGCCAGGCAACCAGGAGGTGTCTCGTGAGCAGCAGCTTCTGTGACTGCTGCGGCAGACCAAGTGTGCAAGCAGTGCTGGGGGATCCTGGTGTTCTGGGGCAAGGCGGAGTGAGTGTGCAAGCTAATCCTGGGAGATCCTGGCATTCTGGGGCAAGGCGGAGTGAGTGTGCAAGCAGTCCTGGGAGATCCTCTAGAGCAAGGCGGAGTGAGTGTGCAAGCTAATCCTGGGAGATCCTGGCATTCTGGGGCAAGGCGGAGTGAGTGTGCAAGCAGTCCTGGGAGATCCTCTAGAACAAGGCGGAGTGAGTGTGCAAGCTAATCCTGGGAGATCCTGGCAGTGTGGGGCAAGGTGGAGTGAGTGTGCAAGCAGTGCTGGGGGATCCTCTAGAGCAAGGCGGAGTGAGTGTGCAAGCTAATCCTGGGAGATCCTGGCAGTGTGGGGCAAGGCGAGTGAGTGTGCTGGAGGAGGTTTATGGTGAGACAGTGTCTCAGTCTCTCCTCCCAGCTTCATTGTAGGTTTCTCCTCATTTGTCTGATGCATAGGAATCACTTAGCTAGGCGGTTTTTTTTTTCTTTTTTATCTCCCACAGAGGAAAATTTTCCCTTCTTAGCTGTAGATTTAGTGTCCGTTAGAGAAGATAAATTCAAGATCCTTCTATGTTGCCATTTTGAACCAGACTCTTGTTTTTTCTTCTTCTTCTGTTGATAAGGTGAATTACATCAACTGATTTTGTTGACTTGAAAAAGATACACAACATCAGAGATGTGAGTTAAGTTTTATTTGGAGCAAAATGTGGGCTGCCACCCCAGAGACAGCACCTCAGATGGTTCTCAGAGACTGCTCCAAAGAGGTGGGGTGAGGGGGGAAGGTCAGTTTATGTGATTCTGGTGAAGGGAGAGTTCATGCAGTCAAGCACTTAGCGTACAAGAGGTTTTCTGCTAGGGATGAGGAGCTGATGTCACCACGAAGGGATTTAGTGCTTTTATTGGATATGAAGACAAGCAAGCATTGGGCTCATAAAATCAGTTCCTGAAAATAACTGTTTCACCAGTTTTTCTGGAGCACAAGGTGCCCCATCCCTGTTGTCCACCCTGAACTCCTTTCAGGGCATGTCAAAGGTCGGCAGCTGCCGCGCACAGGACCAGTCCCCACAGAGGTGGATGGCAAACGCCCTTGGTGAGCGCCAGCTTTTTGTCGACAATTTTCCAATCTTGAACGATCTTGCATTCCCAGGATGCAGCTGCAGTTGTTAGCAATGCTTTATCAATTTTATGTGTTGCTGGGTTTTTTCCTAATACTTGTTGGAGGATTTTTTTGTGTTCATGCGGGATACTGACCTGTAGTTTTCTTGAAATACTTTTTTGTCTAGTTTTGATATCACAGTAAACCTGCCCTGATAAAATGAATTGAGAAGTATTTCTAACCTATCTTGTGTGAATTTGTGTAGAGCTGGTATGAAAAGTTTCCTGTTTTCCTTTTATGTTTGGTGTTTGGTGGGTTTGCCATTGAAGCCTGTCATGAGCTTTCTATTTTGGGGGGAAGGGTAGTTTTAAACTACAAATTAAAATATCTATTGTCAACTTGAAAAAATATGCACAACCTGAAAGCTGAGAGTTATGTTTTCTTTGGCAGGAATTTTTAGGACGTCAAGCCCGGGCCATAGCCTCTCAGGGAACCCTGAGAGAACTGTTCCAGGGTTTCGAGGCAGCAGGCGGGGAGCCAGGTTATATCGTCTTGCAACAACGGGCAGGTAGTTTGAATGTCAAAGGATTACTGTTAAAGAAAATCAGATACCTCACGGAATTTAGTGCTTTTCTCTGTACAGGAAGATGCAGGAGTCTGGGCTCACTGAAATCACCCCTTGGATGTGCACCCCGGCTCTCTGGGGCCAGTACCCCGTGCTCCCACGCGCCAAGCTTCCTCAGTGCTCACGGCAGGGAGCGGCTGTGCTCCACTAGCTGCTGGACGGCAGGGCTCCACCTCCTTCCTGGGTCTCCCTGGGGTCTCAAAGGCTCCCACTGAAGGGCCACGGTCACTGATGACTACGACATCCTTTGTCTTACATGGCAGGAAATATTCCATTTCTCATCCATCTGATTTGTAATATATACACATCAGATATCATGAAGTTGTTCAGTCAGTTCAGTTGTGTCCGACTCATTGCGACCCCATGGACCAAAGCACGCCAGTCCTCCCTATTCATCATCCACTCCCAGAGTCCACCCAAACTCATGTCCGTTGAGTCGGTGATGCCGTCCAGCCATCTCATCCTCTGTGGTCCCCTTCTTCTCCTGCCCTCGATCTTTCCCAGCATTGGGGTCTTCTCAAATGAGTCAGCTGTTCGCATCAGGTGGCCAAAGTATTGGAGTTTCAGCTTCAACATCAGTCCCTCCAATGAATATTCAGGACTGATTTCCTTTAGGACTGGGAGGATCTCCTTGCAGTCCAACGGACTCTCGGGAGTCTTCTCCAACAGCACAGTTCAATTCTTTGGCGCTCAGCTTTCTTTATAATCATGAAGTTAGTGGCTTAAAATAACACAAATTATCTTAAGAGTTTGAGAGGTTGGAAGTCCAAAATCATTCACACTGGGATAAAAATCAAGGTGTCGGCAGGACTGTGTCCCCTACTGGAGGCTCTGGGGAGAATCCATCCCGTCTGTTCCAGCTTCTAGAGGATGCCTGGGTTCCTCCACGTTGGGGCCTTCTGTCTTCAAAACAGCCATCAGTTCACCCAGTTTCTGCTTCCTGACCTCTCACCTCCTTCTCTGTCTCTGACTCCCTCTTCCCCCCTTTTGAAGGACCTCTGTTGTTTGCACTGGGCTTGGCTGGGTAGTCTAGGCCCTCTTCCCGTTTCAGAGTCACATCTGCAAATACTTATTTGCCACATGAGGTCACAGGTTGCAGGGATTAAGACATAGACTTTTCTTTTTTTTTTTTTTGCTGGGAGTGGGGACATTTTTCTGCCAACCACAGATGGTTTCCAAAAAATACTTTGTGGTACACACAGTATTTTCTCTTTGTTAGGGTAGGAATGATGTTCTATATCCCAAGTATAAGAGAAACTTCCAAATAATATACATACCCTTAGCTCATTTTGGAGAAGGAAATGGCAACCCACTCCAGTATTCTTATCTGAAAAATCCCATGGACGGAGAAGCCTGGTAGGCCCCAGTCCATGGGGTTGCAAAGGGTCAGACATGACTGAGCGACTTCACTTAGCTAATTTAGATGACATAGATGGGGGAAAATACTTTATTACTGGATTTTGAATATATACTTAAGATCAAAAATCTCTGTGGATGTTTTCTCCCTCTCGAGTGTGTGTGTGTGTGTGTCTGTGAGAATGTGTGTGCGCGCGTGTGTATGTTTTTCCCCCTCGGGTGTGTGTGTGTGTGTTTTCCCCCCTCGAGTGTGTGTGTGCGCGTGTGTGTGTGTGCGTGTGTGTGTGAGTGTGTGTTTTTCCCCCGAGTGTGTGTGCGTGTATGTTTTTCCCCCCTCGAGTGTGTGTGTGAGTGTGTGTGTGTGTGTGAGTGTGTGTGAGAGTGTGTGTGTGAGAGAGTGTGTGTGAGTGTGTGTGAGTGTGTGTGTATGTTTTTCCCCCTCGAGTGTGTGTCTGTGTTTGTGAATGTGAGTGTGTGTGTATGTGTGTGTGTGTGTGTGTGTGTGAGTGTGTGTGTGTGTGTGTGTACACATGCACACTTTGAAGAATCTCATACCAGGTCTGTGACAGTCTGTCTTGTGCCCAGTAGGTGGTACTGTTGGCATAAACTTACAAACTCCACTTCTACATAAACTGAGCTTGTTCATTTTTCAGCAACAGAACGTATTCCTACACATCTTCCTCATCTCAACCCTCCGACAAAAAGTGAATTTAAAATTTAATTCCCTACTGGTTACTCATCTGTAGCTTGGTGGCTTAGAATCATCTTGTTTTCCCTGGTTTAGGCTAGTCAGTGTTGTTTTCTGAAGCACTGATTTGTTTTTCTCCCAGGATGTTTGGTAGTTAATTTAGTCTCACGCCTCCTGCTCCCAATCCTGCAATGGAGCATGGAAGACTGTCACCTTTTTCTACAGGCTTTGGATATTTTCTATGGATGATATATATTTCTCTTCATTTTTTAACCTGACAACATTTGAAGATCTAGCCAGAGGTGCACATAAAAAGGTGCACTTTCTACAGAATGAATTTGTCTTCTGGGTTTTGATATTTGAAATGGAGAAATATTTTAAAATTTTAAATTCCCTTTTTAAAAACATTGGCTTTTATGCAAAAATGTCTGAATCTATATTCATCACACATCCCCACAGACAAGTTTGCCCTCCCAAATTCCCTGTTTGTGATAGTGACTCTAAAATTCTTCTAATTATTCAGTCTCAAAATTTTGGGAATATTTTTATATCCTCCGTTTCTTTGTCTTTCATGTTAAACTAATTAGTAAGTCCAAATAATTCTTCTTTCAATATGTTTATCACAGCTGCCCCCTCCTTTCCATTCCTGCTCCCCTCTATTTCTGGAGCTAACTAGCTTATTACTGCACAAAGTAACTTATTAAGGAAAAAATTCTTTGTTTTTTAAAAAAGCAATAAATGGAACAATTTAAAAAGTCAAAAAGGGTAGAACTAACTATAAGGAAGAAGTCCTTAGCCTTTCACTTCGCAGCCCATTCCATTCCCCATTGGGGTGGGTGTCAAAAGCCTTATACAATTTTATCATTTTCCATTTAAATTTTTCCAGGAAACTTTATCCATATTTGATATATATATATGCATATATATATACATACACCCATATATGGATATATACCTATATATATATCTGACATATGGATCAGTTCAGTTCAGTTGCTCAGTCATGTCCAATTCTTTGCGACCCCATGGACTGCAGCATACCAGGCCTCCCTGTCCATCACCAACTCCCAAAGTCCACCAAAATCCGTGCCCATTGAGTTGGTGATGCCATCCAACCATCTCATCCTCTGTCGTCCCCTTCTCCTCCTGCCCCAAGTCTTTCCCAGCATCAGGGTCTTTTCTAATGAATCAGCTGTTCGAGTTTCAGCTTCAGCATCAGTCCTTCCAATGAATATTCAGGACTGATCTCCTTTAGGATGGACTGGTTGGATCTCCTTGCAGTCCAAGGGACCCTCAAGAGTCTTCTCCAACACCACCGTTCAAAAGCATTAATTCTTCAGCACTCAGGTTTCTTTATAGTCCAACTCTCATATCCATACATGACCACTGGAAAAACCATAGCCTTGACTAGATGGACCTTTGTTGACAAAGTAATGTCTCTACTTTTTAATATGCTGTCTAGGTTGGTCATAACTTTCCTTCCAAGCAGTAAGCGTCTTTTAATTTCATGGCTGCAATCACCATCTGCAGTGATTTTGGAGCCCAGAAAAATAAAGTCAGCCACTGTTTCCACTGTTTCCCCATCTATTTGCCATGAAGTGATGGGACCGCATGCCATGAACTTAGTCTTCTGAATGATGAGCTTTAAGCCAACTTTTTCACTCTCCTCTTTCACTTTCATCAAGAGGCTTTTTAGTTCCTCTTCACTTTCTGCCATAAGGGTGGTGTCATCTACCTAACTGAGGTTATTGATATTTCTCCCAGCAATCTTAATTCCACCTTGTGCTTCATCCAGCCTAGCATTTCTCATGATGTACTTTGCATACTACTTATAAGTAGGGTGACAATATACAGCCTTGATGTACTCCTTTCCCAATTTGGAACCAGTTTTTTGTTCCATGTCCAGTTATAACTGTTGCTTCCTGACTTGCATACAGGTTTCTCAAGAGGCAGGTCAGGTGATCTAGTATTCCATCTCTTGAAAAATTTTCCACAGTTTGTTGTGATTCACACAGTCAAAGGCTTTGGCATAGTCAATAAAGCAGAAATAGATGTTCTTCTGGAACTCTCTTTTTTGATGATCCAGCAGATGTTGGCAATTTGATCTCTGGTTCCTCTTCCTTTTCTAAAACCAGCTTGGACATCTGGAAGAGATACGGATATGTATATTTATATACATACATGCATCTACTTCTGCTTTATTGACTATGCTAAAGCCTTTGGCTGTGTGAATCACAACAAATGAAAATTCTTAAAGAGATGGGAATACCAGACTACCTTAGCTGCCTCTTGAGAAACCTTACGTTCGCAGGTCAAGAAGCAACAGTTAGAACCAGATACGGAACAACAGACTGGTTGCAAATTTGGAAAGGAAAATGTCAAGGCTGTATATTGTCACCCTGCTTATTTAATTTATGTGGAGAGTACCTCATGAGAATTGCTGGGCTGGAAGAAGCACAAACTGGAATCAAGATTACTAGGAGAAACATAATAACCTCAGATATGCAGATAACACCACCCTTATGGCAGAAAGTGAAGAAGAACTAAAGAGCGTCTTGATGAAAGTGAAAGAGGAGAGTGCAAAAGCTGGCTTAAAACTCAACATTCACAAAATTAAGATCATGGCATCTGGTCCCATCACTTCATGACAAGTAGATGGGGAAACAATGGAAACAGTGACAAACTTTACTTTCTTGGGCTCCAAAATTGCTGCAGATGGCAACTGCAGCCATGAAATTAAAAGATACTTGCTCCTTGGGAAAAAAGATATGACAAACCTAGACAACGTATTAAAAAACAGAGACATCACTTTGTTGACAAACATCTATCTAGTCAAAGCTATGGTTTTTCCAGTCATCATGTATGGCCGTGAGAGTTGGACCATAAAGAAGGCTGAATTCCAAAGAATTGATGCTTTTGGACTGTGGTGTTGGTGAAGACTCTTGCGAGTCCCTTGGACTGCAAGGAGATCCAACCAGTCAATCCTAGAGGAAATCAGTCCTGAATATCCATTGGAAGGACTGATGCTGAAGCTGAAGCTCCAATACTTTGGCCACCTGATGTGAAGAACTGACTCATTAGAAAAGATCCTGATGCTGGGAGAGGTTGAAGACAGGAGGAAAAGTGGATGACAGAGGATGAGATGGTTGGATGGCATCACTGACTCGATGGACATCAGTTTAAGCAAGCTCCAGGAGATGGTGAAGGACAGGGAAGCCTGGTGTGCTGCATCCATGGGGTCACAAAATTTGGACATGACTGAGGAACAACAACAGCAAAACCTATATATCTATCTATATCTGAGATGTAAATATGTATATTTGTAATACTTATACTACTACTATGTATATATACACTATTTCCTCATTTATTCATATCAAGATTTTCTCTTGGTTCTGTGCTGTAATGGTTAGTAATACTTATCCCAATTTCCTTGCATCTTCTCCCTCCTCTAGGTGTAGTTATGTTGCTCTTAGTTCTTCTCAGGTCTCCTATGTATCATTAAAACATACATTTCCTGTTCCTACTATGGGAAGAATCTATGGGAAGATTGGGAAGAATCTATGGGAACTATGGGAAGAATCTCTAGACCCCTTGCTTGGAAGGTAAGGCCACATGCGACTCTGCACTAGTTCTCTCCCCGTCCATCTGCCACCCTTGTCAACTGTCATTTTACTTTTTAAATGGTCAGGGTTCATGCTATATACACTCTGGTCAATGATCCCAGTTAAATTTTTTGTCCATTTATTGATTCTACAATTTGAAATAGAAAAGTTAACATTATTGACGAATCTCTAACCTGGCTGTGGTCTGTGGTTTTATTTCCGTCCTGGTGAACTTTTATGTCCCATCCTCATGCTATCTGCCGTTGCTGTTTCCTAAGTGTTGGTAATGTTGTTGGCAGTCTATGGCACTTTGCCCACGTTTTTCCTCCTGGGATTTCTGTCCTGAAACTGATTTCTCTCTCGTTGTGCTACACACCGGGCTCCTTTAAACACCAGCATGTGTGTGGCTTAACCCCGAGGATGGCCGTACTGACTCACCAACCTGGTTCTCCTTAGACATGCCCTGCAATCCTTAGGGCGCTCCTCTCCGCCCCATGTGCTCCGCTCCTTTCCCCCTCTCTTCCCGTTCCTCACTTCCCAGTCCTCTTTCCCTCATTCCCTTCATTCCTTCCTTGCCTTTTTTGCGACTGGGGTTGAGGTAGGGGTAGGCAGTTGGTGAGAGGTGTCTTGAGCTCCAGTGTTTTGTATATGTATGTACTTTGTTTCAAATACAGATTTTCAACTAGTTCTTCTGTTTTAGGTCCTACAGGCCATTCCCATGTCCATGCTCCTTGATACCTGTGAGTCAGAAGCTGTTTCTGGGGCCGCATGGGGAAGACTCTCACTCATCATCCGCAGCCTCTTTTCTGTGTTTTGATTCGTGAGACACCACTTCTCCTTCCCTTCTTCCACTTTCCAGACTTTGATGACCTTTCCCTCATGCTGATGACTTCCCTCCCAGTCTCACTTCTGTGAGATTTTTAGCACCTCAATTTTTGTTTTTAGAGTCCAGGTTTCATAACTGCTCAGACTTTCACCTAATGAATCTATTGAAATGTAGTTAAAAAAAAAAAAAAGGCTTTACTTCCTGGGGAAATTAAATGTGAAGAATATATATTCAGTGTTAAGTTATTGAAAATCCATGCAATGTTCTAAATAATAGCAAATATTAGTTGAGGTAATTTTCTTGGTTTGGTTATTCAGCTTAAATTTGAACTGTGGCTTATTTTACACATGTGTTAATGTAAATTATTTCTAGTTTTCTATGGTTTAAAAATACTGCCTTTAAAAGAAATTCAGAACATTCACCTAATATATATATACTTTGACTTCCTAAGGAATTTATACTTGTATCAGTGTTGAATTTTAGCCAATGCTCCAATATAAGGAAAGTGTTGTTTTGAAATAAACAAACTTTTATTTCCCTTGAGGAAAAAGCTGTCCTGAAATGCCGTTTCCGCGCCCCTGCTGTTGGGAGCCTCGGCGCGTGCTGCCGGGTCCCCGCGCCGTGGCTCTGTCTGCTTCGCTTGGCCCCAGCGTCGCTCCTTCCCTTGACTCCATCTCGGTGACCAGGCCGATCAACGCGACACACCGGAGGCAGCCCTGGGCTGTCCCCCTGCTGCCTCACGGAGGGTGGTCACAGCACCCTGCCGGGCTGCGGGCGGCTGTGCTGCTGCTGGCCTCGGCTCCGGATCTGCCCCCAGACGCCGCCTCTGCCCCCAGCACGCCACCGCCGCCTCCTGCTCCTCCCGGCGCCCGCGTCTCGGTCACTTTCTCTCCCGCTGGCGGTCTCCTGAGTCGGCCGTCACGCGGGCAGGCCCCGCGCCTTCCCGGGCGCCCTGGTACCACGCTCCGCCGCCTCCCCCTGCTCCTGGTAATCCAGCTGCAAGCTGCTGCCGCACCGCCCCTGAAGTGGCCACCCTCTGAACATCTGCTTGTTCTCCTGGCTCCACGTCCTGCTGTAGGCTCAGCCTGCGGCCAAGCTGTGCTCGGACCCAGCGTGTGTCCTTTCATTAGGCCCCAGCCTCTCCCCTCCTCGCTTGCTTGGGTTGCTGCAAGGAATACAGATATCCTTTGTATTCCCAGCTGTTGATAAATCACCTTCCGGTTCCACACATCTTACACTCTGTTTATTCTCAATGGGGGCAATATCACCCTCGGGTGAAAGTTGATTCTTGGGGGCTGAAAAGAATTTACTCTTTTTGTGTATAAAGCATAGGTACATATACATACGTACATAAGCAAATAAGCAGAATACCTGTGGTATTAAAAATTCATGTGGAGTGGTGATTAGCAAAAAAACAAAAACAAAAAAAACCTCTGTGAAAGCTGCTTGTGTGTGTGTTAGGGGACATTGATGACAAAAAAAGAAAACACTGGTTTACTTTTGAGGTCTCATATTCATCCTGTTTCTACTTGCCCAGAAGCCTTCAGTAGCTTCCTGCAGGCAACTCTGTAAAACCTGAATTATGTTCTGCAGGTCAAATCTCTTCCTGTTTACCCCCCAACCATCTTTGCAGTCCTGGCCCCCACTGTCTGCCTGCATAGACAGACTGCTGCCCACAGCCCCATAACCGCAGACTGCTCTCCTGCTTTTTTTAAACCAGCGTGTCTGGTTGGCCTTCGGCTGGCATCTGGGAATTTAGGTGTTAGGATTCCCATGGTGGCTGCAACTGTTAAGAGAGGCTCACTGGGCCTGTGCCGTACAAACAGTATGGTTCACGCTGAGCCTCTGCTTTCCTTCTGGGAATCTGGAATCCAGGTACATGCCAGGCAGAGAGTGCTGATGTGACCACCCCCCAGGGAAAACTTGGGGCAGGGAGTCGCTAGTGAGCGTCCCGGCACACAACTTTTCACTGCTAGGTGGGTTAAGAGTATCCAGTGGAACCCCATGGGTGGGGACTCCTGGGAGCTTGTGCCTGGTGTTGTTCAGACTTCTCTGTATATGGCTTTTCCGTTGCTGAGCTTGCTTTGAATCCTTTCACCGTAATAACTCTTAGCTGTGAATATGATTATATGCTGAGACCTGAGAGTCCTCCTAGAGAATGACTGAGCCTGGGGTGGTCTTGGGAACCCCCGAGATAACATGACTGGTGGTTTCTGTTATCCCTTTGGCTCTCAGCCATTCCTTCAGGAAACAAGAATGATGGGAGTCTCTTTGCCTGGAGATGGACAGCGAGGCTTAACAGCTTTGGAAGGAAGGTGATATGAAGACCATATGTGCATGGCCCGTGGTGGATTATATTAGGTTAATTTAGCTGAGATGAAATTGTGTTTTCCAGGATTTCCTTTGCTGTGTAATTCCAGGTTGGCGTGGGTCACAGGACTTGGAAGGCAGAGGTGGAACGCCCGTGACCTTGCTTTTTATGCTTTAAAGCTGCTGAGGCGCTGCTACAGCTTGGGTTGCGCTGTCATTTGTCCGCAGGCCCATCTGGTTGGCATGGGGCGGCGGCGGGACTTGCGTCCACTGCAGCTCCTGCCTTGCCCTCCTTCAGCGCCCTTCTCCCCAACTCCTGGCTTAGATGTGTGTTTAGCTTTATGGTGAAGGGCAACTGTGTCTCCTGCGAAGTTGGAGACCTGGAGATGGTGAGGGACTGAGGCAGGGTCCAGTCCATCCATATGGCTTCAAGCCCAGCCTCCCAGGGGCTGAGGGAGGCAATCCACCACGAGCTATGAGGGTCCGTGAGCGTTTCTGCTCAGATGCCAGGAACGCAGGTCTGCCCTGACCAGGACATTTCTCAGGGTTGTGTTTGCAGCAGGTCACCTTGAAGAAGAGATAATACCTCCAACTGGGACGGAGAACAGTTTGCTTACTGCTTATGATAGTTATTCTGGTGAATTTTCTCAACTCGGTGCTTCTCAGCTGGGAGGTAAATTGGCCGCTGTGCAGCATGCATCGGGGACCCGCGTGGGACTGGGGAGACGGGAACCAAAGCGAGCTTCACATTCATGCTGTGTGCTGCACCAGGAGTAACAAGAGGGCGCTGCCTCACGTCTGCTGCCAGAATCCTTGAGCAGTAAAAAGCTACCTTAGAGCTTGTAAGTAGGTTAAAACCTTAGATTCTGATTGCACTTCGTTTCCACCTGCCCTTCCTGTCGCCTCTGTGGTCTTTAGGTGCCAGACACACATACGTTCTTTCATCAGATCCCACGGGTGTGGGGGGTGTAAATTCCCCCCAAATATGAATTACATACATTCTGTACTGGGTCTGCTTCTCTGATCAAATGTGATGGTTATAGTTCCCCTCACAACCTGGCTAATGAGTCTCCTGATGTTCTATATTGTTTCAAGTTCTGTAAATATATAATGTTTAATATAAATATCAGTATTTAAATATTATTTAATGGCAGCAGAATATTTCACATTGGGTATGTTTGACATAATTTATAGACCTGAACTTTGGGCACAAAAGATATTTGGGCAGTCAGTCTAATTGTTCTAAAAGGAAGAGGGATTTGTGAAATTGAATTAGCTTTTGAAAATAACCTTTATTTTTCTGAGTTATTAATTTTGTGTAAGTGTTGGAACACTCTGTTCTGTACTATTCTGGTATTTCTTTTCTATTTGTTTAGATCTGTGCCACCTCCAGTGCAAGCTTGGGAGAGAGAAAGATCACTGAATCAAAATATTCCAGGTCTTGGGACCAAGTTCTTGTTTGATAAGGGAAATGGATGCTAAAGGAGAGGGTAATGAAGTCAAGATCAGTTAAAGCCCCCTGTGAACTCTGAACATTTTCATGTACTTATTTGTTATAAGAGTTAATTTTAAGACTAGTCAACACAGAAACAGCCCTGACTCTTGGATATAAGGCTATATGAAAATGTGCTTGGTGACAAACAATAACTGCATTTTTTCCAGTTAAAAAGTTCAAGTGATTGTGTTCATTAATGTGATGTTTAAAGAGGGAGAAAGTTATTATCTGAGTTTCTTAGCAAGGAAAATGACTTATTTTGTCCTATGCATTTCTGCTTCTGTTAAGGGGAAGCAAAAAGTCTTTCATAGAATAACTGGCGGCACAGGAGAATTTAACTATCCTAAAGTTGCTGGAACATAATAACATTGTTATTTTAAGTGGACAGTAGATATGAGAAAAGGTTCTTGCTTAATATAGTATGAAGAATGTGACCCAAAAATTATCTTTTCTACTGAGAAAGGAACAGAAGTGAAACACTAGACTGCAAGTTTTTTAAGGGAAGTAATTACAATTATCTGATTTACCGCTATAGTCTTAGGGTCCAATGTAGTGCCTGACACAAAGGAGGTGCTTACAAATCACTTTTTTTAATAAATCAACAAAGAGGAACTCAGAGAGAGGCTCATTAAATCTTACCCCTAGAGGGCAGAATCCTCTTGAGTACAGATAATTCAACTAAATTTCTGAATTTGGGATTTAATTCCAGCAAGGATTTATTAATCTGATTATATACGATTTCCTGAGATTAGTGTTAATTATTTTGACTTGTCTTATTCTTGGCCAGTATATATCCTATGTGTTTTTTGAGCAAGAATATTTGTGAAGTATTTTTTAAGTCTGTGCATTTGTGAATGTCATTTTGTTATCTTCCCCATGAAAAACAACTTGATTTGTTATAAAACTTGTTATTGTTCAGAAGCAGTAGATGTTTCTTTTTTTCCCTCAAGCACAGTGAAGAAATTTAAAAATTAGACCAATCTGTGTTACTTTCCCTTCTCCCTCTGCTTCCATCAGACTGAAAGTTTATAATATTTTCTTTTCTTTATTGTTTTGATATTAAAAATTAGCCAGGCTGTGTCAAATGATTTCCCTGGAAGGAGGTGAAGTGTTTTAATCTGAGATAGCAAGACTCCTTTTAAAATTTAGAGGATTGTTTAATTATAGGTTTTATTTTTTTCCAATTGTTTTAGTCTCTTCCTGAGGGAAAAATATATAAAATCCCTCTTAGGTTGGATCTCTCTTCTTTATTTACTTTGGTTTTCATTTCTTTATCATTTTTCTCTGTGCTTTGAGACTATATCTCAAACTTGTCCTTTCCCTCATGGTCTCAAGTTTTTGTAATGTTAATTCTGATCTTTTCTTCTCCCAATGTGAATTATAGGTGCTATTGAATATTTGCTTTCTCTGCAGTCCTCTTACCTGGCCTATTTCCTGTCTAGCCATTTTATTTCAGGATGTTATTTCTTTACGCCAACTGTACCTTTTTCATGGAGGTCATGAAGGCTAATCTATTACAGAGGATGCCAAAAAGGTTCATCACCTTATTTATTTATTTCTTTTGCTTTGTTTTTATTTTTTATTTTTCAGTGGGTTTTGTCATACATTGATATGAATCAGCCATAGAGTTACACATATTCCCCATCCCGGTCCCCCGTCCCACTCATCACCTTATTTAAAACATAGGTATTATTTTCAGAAGACTGCTATATCTCATTCCCATTGACATACACAGTTCTCTAAAGAAGACGTTAAGAAAACAAATGATAGCTTCACAAAAATTATTCATTGCTGGCAGTAGTCCTGCTACCATTAAAACATGTTGAACATGTATTTGTGAAATATAGTTTTGTAGGCATGCCATATTATTAGTCTGCCTAGAAGATGCATGTTTTATAATAGCCTGATCCTAAAAATATTTGTGGTAGGAGCGAGAATAGGACATCATGGTACTTACATAATTATTTGTATCGATAGGTTGTTGAGGTCATGGCCTGGAACTTGAGAAGAGGTTTATCCTTTGCAATAGCTTGCGGAGTCCCCTGAGTGAGACAGGCCCGAACTGTATATTGGAGATAGAAGTCTGAGCCTTCTCTGATATCTTGGGTGGGACAGAGCAACTCTTGATTTACAGGAGACATTGGCACAGTGGAGGTAGGGGTAGGAACTGGGCCACTTACAGGGGACTGGATGCCTATTCTGGTTAACTGAGATGGGTTGAAGACTAGGGAGAAAGAATGAATACATAAGTGATTTTTGATAAGGGTGGACTCAGGTGACTGTCAGTCTCCTGAAACTTCTGAGTAGGATCTTGAGAGCTTCATTATTTCTTTCAACAAAAATGTTGTGCCCTACTTAGAGAACAAACTTATGGTTGCCTATACACACAGCTATATTTAAAATGGATGACCAGAAAGGACCTATCATATAGCACAGGGAACTCTGCCCAATGTTACATGGCAGCCTGGATGGGAGAGGAGTTTGGGGGAGAATGGATACATGTGCATGTGTGGCAGAGCCCCTTTGCCGTTCACCTGAAACTATCATAGGATTGTTAATGGTCTATACCCCAGTACAAAATAAAAAGTTAAAAAATTATACTGTGCCCTTACTGTATGTGGAGCATTCAGTGGGCACAAATTGTCTGAGATGTGGTCTCTGCAACCAAGTGGTTTATAATCGAGCTGCCTTAAGTCTTTTATGCTGAGTCAGTTAATGGTATGTAGTCAAGTACCCCATAGGAAAAGGGCATGCTAGGAAGCTCCTTGTCCCAGGTTATTCTGTTTATTTGAGCATTTTAAGAATTCCATGGAATTATTAAAAAAAAAAAGAATTCCATGGAATAAAGACATATTACACAATACCAATAACTTTTCATTTGACTTCTGTTTTTAAAAACCTTTTAAGGATAGGTAGCATATTTTGAAAAATAAGAAAACGAAGGGAGTCAAAGAAAAGGTCACTCAATAACAACCAGAACAACCCACTCGTAACATTTTAGTGTACAACACTCTCCTTCTGAAATATCCATTTACCACATTTTCCAACGTGAATAGTTTTACAAAATAA
Source organism: Muntiacus reevesi (assembly GCF_963930625.1). Lineage (NCBI taxonomy): Eukaryota > Metazoa > Chordata > Mammalia > Artiodactyla > Cervidae > Muntiacus > Muntiacus reevesi. Next base: position 4,149,237 of record NC_089264.1, read on the forward strand.
GCTATATATTTCACCTCTTTTTCCCCTACATATGTGAGTCCTTAATTTTGAGATCACTACAACTAAATTATAACTAAGGATGGAACTAGAATTTAAAATACAACCTCTTACAGTCCACAGATGACATAAAAAGACTATGATTTGATGGTTTCCAGCTCAGAGTTAAAACTATTGTTATATGATTATACATGTTCATAGTAGAAATACTAGAAAACATGGATATAGCACCAATATTCATTAAGAATGCTGAAAAATATATTCTCTACATACATTTGTCTCTCATTTTTATTCCCTTAATAGGCTTTTAAAGTAAGGAATATATTTGCCAGCATACTGAAAAAGTCTGACTGTGGTTTTATGTCAAGATGTCACACTTGCTATGTATAAGCTTGAAAGTACAAGATTGAAAATGATTTATCAAGTGGTATAAGAAAAAGTGACAGAATAATCTTCTAGACACAAGGCTAAGCTATGTAACTTGGGGTGAGACAGTGTGGAAGGGCTTCTCCCAGACAACTATTTAACCTGTTTTTATATAACACCAGTTAACTGACTCTCTGACCTTGGTTTTGAATCTGATTACTCCTTAGTTGTTAGAGTGTTGTTGGGCAAAACCAGCTACCAGATTTCGGCATATGAGTCACATAAGAAAGAAGGAAAAGGAAGCACAGAAATTGAATAGAGGGCTGAACTCACTGAACTGAATGTAGATACAAATCTTGTTCAAGACAGGAATAAATAGCTAGAGTTGGGGATAAGTATCTGATGAATTTAATAGAACATTATGTTAAGACTACAGAAACAGTGATGAACAGTGTTAGATCTTAGAATTTTATCAGACAAGATCCAGTAAGTCATGCAGAAATGAGCCGACTCAAGGACCCAGAACCTGGATCCAGATGTCCAATGCTAGAGGTGGGCTGCAGTGTGTAGCCGTGTAGTACATGGACCCTAACGCAGGAGCTGGGACTAAATTCACCCCAAGAGGATAAGCATGTCTACAAAGCATTTGGTAAGAGACAAAGATATAGTATGGCAAAGAGACTGTTTTTTTTTCCCCCAAGTGTTATTGAGGTATAACTGACATATAGAACTGTATAAGTTTAAGGTATACAGTATTATGATTAGACTTATATATGTTGTGAAATGGCTACCACAGTAAGTTTAGTTAACATCCACTATCTTGTATAGATACAAGAAAAGAGAAGAAAAGAAAATGTTCTTTTCCTTGTGGTGATAACTCTCTTAACAGCTTTCATATATACATATAGCAGTGTTAGCTATGATTGTCATGTTCTAGTAAATATATTACATCCCCAGTAGTTATTTTCCTTCAAAAATTTGTACCTTTTGGCCACTTTCATCCAATTCTCCCTCCCCACCCCCACCTCTGCTTTGGTGACCACAAATCTGAGTTTTTCTGAGTTTCCCTATGTTTTTAAGATTTCCATATATCACAGATGTCTTTCTTTGACTGATTTCACTTAGCATTATGCCTTCAAAGTCCACCCATGTTGTTGCAAATAGCAGGAGATATGTATGTGTGTGTACATTTATATAGAGAGATTTATCTCCATTTCTGCACGCCATAGTCTCTATATTCATCCATTCATTGAGGGATGGGTAGATCGTGTCCGTGTCTTGGCTGTTGTAAATAATGTTCTATATACATAATTGTGAAGATATCCTTTTGAGTTAGTGTTTTTGTTTCATTTACAGATATTGCCAGAAGTAGAATTTCTGGATCATATAGTAGCTCTATTTTTAATTTTTTGAGGAACTTCCTTACTGAAAGTTTTCCAGTTTGCCTGGAGAGTTCCACAGAAGCTACAGTCCATGGGGTCACAAAGAGTCAGACACGACTGAATTACTAACACTTTTTATAGTAGCTCTATTTTCAATTTTTTGAGGAACTTCCTTCCTGGAAGTTTTCCGTAGTGGCTATACCAATTTACATTCCCACCAACACTGTACAATGGATCCCTTTTCTCCACATCTTTGCCAGCATTTATTATCTCTTGTTTTTTTAATGATGGTCATTCTAATAGGTATTAAGTAATATCTCATTGTGGTTTTCATTTGCACTACCCTAATGATTCGTGATATTGAGCACCTTTCCATGTACCTGTTGGTCTTTTACATATCATCTTTGGAAAAATGTCTATTCGTGTCCTTTGCTGGATTTTAATTGGATGAGGACGGTGATTATGTCTTGCTATAGAGTTGTATGAGTTCCCTTTATATTTTGGATATTAACCCCTTATCAGTTATATGATTTGCAAATATTTTTTCTCATTCTGCAGGTTGTCTTCATTTTGTTGATTGTTTCCTTATGCAGGAGACTTTTAGTTTGATATAGTCCCTTGTTTATTTTTGATTTTGTGGCTTTTGCTTTAGGTGTTGTATCAAAAAATCCTTGCCAAGATCCATGTCAAGGAGCTTTTTTCTGTTTTCTTTCAGGAATTTTATGTGATGAAAATGGCATTTTACTTCTATGGTCTTGCTCCTTAAAAATCTAAAACTTTAGTTATGAGAAAAAAATATCAGATAGGTTCCAGTGGGGACTGGTTCTTCATTCTTTTAGAAACTTTAAATACCTAGTTATTACTTTAGTAGATAAATGTATGAGAAAAATACAAAAAATATCATCTGTATTCACACACACACACACACACACACACACACACACACACACACACACACACACCCACCCAAACTTGGTCTACAACAGTGTTTATTTTTCTTTCTACCAAAAACCCTATAAAATAGTAGATAAATGTATGAGAAAAATACAAAAAATATCATCTGTATTCACACACACACACACACACACACACACACACACACACCCAAACTTGGTCTACAACAGTGTTTATTTTTCTTTCTACCAAAAACCCTATAAAATATCCCAGATTGAATAATGGGTTAAAGAACTGTGTGTAGAGAAAGGAAGGATAGTAGATGATAGATCATCATATAGATGATGCTTATCAAATACAGCTGACCCTTGAATAGCACTAGGTGATAGGGGCACCGACCCTCAGCAGTCAAAAAGATATCTGAAGATAATTTACAATTGGCTCCTCAGGAGCCGGGTAGGCAGATTCAACCAGCCAGATCGTGTAGTACTGCAGTATTTATTGCTGAAAAATATACGTGGACCTGCACAGTTTAAACTTGTGTTGCTCAAGGGCCAACTGTGATGTGATCACGCTCTTGCTGCTGCTTTGTCTTCTAAGCGCGTTGTGAGTCAGAGACCTGTATCGTAGTGTCTCCTCTCTCCTTCCCTCTAACATTCTCTCTTCCCCTTCCCTCCCTCCATCTCTCTTTTCTTTTTTCTTTTGGTCCTGGTGCTGTGACCTTATGTAGAAACCTCAAACAACCCATCAGAACAACAAAAGTGAGCTGCGTAGCATCTTTAATTCATCCTTGCCCTGAGGAGAAAGGCCCCGGGCCCCCACCCTCCTAGTTTATCTGCTGTAGTGTCTGTAAGAACGCCTAGGCAAGACAAAGAGAGCACCGGAGTATTAAGAGGCTCTATTGAGCAATCGCTCCGCTCCCAGGCAGAGCTCCCAGGCGCGAGAAGGGGGAAAGGAGAGTTTGCAGGAGGAAAGCGGGAGTCTGCAACCTGCGGGAAGAGGGGTGGGGGGGGGGGGGTGCGACACCTATATACCCTGGCGGATGCGGAAGTGGCGGGACCTTTCCATATATGGTTAGAATCGGGCTCGAGGGTGCTGATTGGACTTTTCGGTCTCGTGTCAGTTTTTGATTGGCCGGAGTCTTGGCGCCTTCATGTCCATCAGTCTGCCTGGCAACAGGCTGTTGATTGGTGGATGTCTGTCCCTGGGACTTATCCGGGACTTTCCCGCGGGGGCTTCTCTGTCAGCATTTTCCGGCTGGCGCTTTCCGGCCTGCCGTCAGCGTGACCTTTCAGTGTCATTACATAAATCTTATCCAGATGCTGGTTGTATCTGACCTTCCCTCTGAGACTGAAAGCAAAGATCCATCTGCTGACTTGTCTGTCATTCCCACTAGACCACTTCCCTCCAACCTGCCCTTCTCTCAGTCTTTCCCAAACCAGGAATCAGCATTTCTACCCATCTGTACCTATTTCTCACAGATCTGCCAGGGTGAACGTTTAAAACACAATCCCATCAGGCTACTTTGCTACTTAAAAACCTGCGTATGGCTTCCCCTACAATTAAAATAAAATACAGTCAATTCTGCTATCATGCTTTTAGCATGTTAAAAGCTAACTAGCTAGCTAAAGGAACAATTTTGAGCATAATGTAAGTTTCATTTTGCTTCTGTATCAAAAATACGGGCAGAATGCAGGAACCGCCCTGCTGAACGGGGCACTCCTACCGGCCCCTCTGAAACCCCGCAGCCCCCTCGGTTCACGGAAAGAGGGTTCCGAGCCTCACCCGCGCCCCTTAGGTGCTGGCGGCTTCTCCTGAGTTTTATGTAACCCCCCTCGGCCATTCCAGAAGAACGCAGCCCTTCGGATACCCCCTTCGACCCGCGAACTTCAGGGCTTTTTAAAGGTAAAGTTTCACAGGTTTTTTTTTTAGTATCTATGTAGTCCATTGTTTAAAATGTGCAAAATATGCTATTTTGATTCGGTTTCTATCCTTTTTTAAAGCGGCACAGATATTTTGAGTATTTCACTTTTAGTGCTGTGTTTTCCCATGTGCCCTGTGGTTTTTACTGTAGGATTTTGCATAGGACTTTGGTTTTTTAACGGAGAAGGCAATGGCACCCCACTCCAGTACTCTTGCCTGGAGAATCCCATGGAAGGAGGAGCCTGGTGGGCTGCAGTCCATGGGGTCGCTAAGAGTCGGACACGACTGAGCGACTTCCCTTTCACTTTCATGCATTGGAGAAGGAAATGGCAGCCCACTCCAGTGTTCTTGCCTGGAGAATCCCAGGGACGGGGGAGCCTGGTGGGCTGCTGTCTATGGGGTCGCACAGAGTTGAACACAATTGAAATGACTTAGCAGCAGTGGTTTTTTTAAATGTATACCTTGTGGTATAGTAGAACTCACTGTTTCAATAATTCCTCACTTAAAAAAGACTTGCTGCTTGCCTCCAACTTGTCTTTCCGAGCTCTGCTCACACTACCCTTCCTTTGGCTCAAGTTTCTTCAGCCTTTTCCTCCCATCTCAAGCTCTCCTCCAGACTTGTTCTTTCTGCCTGGAAGGTCATCCTCCAGGCTTCTTATGGCAGTTTTAACTTCAGTTTCACATTTTTAGGTTGACCTTTGTCAGCCACTCCCCCACTTCAATCTCCTTCCAATATCTGTATCATGTTTTTATTCCTTTTCTTCAGTTTATCACAGTGTGAAATTATCTGACGTAAAAGATTATTTCCTTTTTCTGTTTACTAAATTGTAAGATCCTTAAAGATACTTCTTTATGTCAGCTTTAACCATTTCCGGTAAACTTAATAGTTTCTGAATGAATGGGTGAAAATGAACATTTCATCATCTCTTTGATTTACCATAAATGCTTTCACAAAAAAATCCTTATGTTTTTGAACTATAAAGTCATGTCAGAAAAAAAAGTTTCATGTACTAAAAAGCTTTCTCCAAAGGGAACTGTAGCATTTTGCTAGAGTGAATGAACACTGGGAAAAAGGAGACACCCAGACTTTTGAAGGATTACTACACATTGGTTCTGAATTGATGGTAAATCTAGGGGAAGGAAAATGCTTCTGTGGTCCATTAGTCAAAGTAGGGTGTATGGGTGGTTTTGGCCTAAATTTAAATCACTGTGGGCTCAGTAGACCTGCAGACTCCTATTGTTATCTCCTAAGTTGCTGACTGCTTAATTTGAATAGACATGCTGGTCGATTGGAAGCTTCATCACATAGCTTCTCTGACTTAAAAAGTAAAGACATTATGTAGGAAGGCCCCTAGGACTTCCTCTTCTTGCCAGGATGGTAAACTCAATACTGCATTTCTGGAGAAGTTGCAGGGATTGTTGCCACTATCAAGGACTTGGAAAATGCCGCTGTATTGATGTTAGTTGCATCTCTATTTAATTTGCTTGTTTGGACTCTGTAGAAGTGGGATGGATCTTGGAGAACGACCATGGAATAGCATACATTTAATCAGGTATTGGCTATATTTGCAGCTTCTGCTCAAGATGTGGCATATTTACTGAAGCAAATCAGTAAAGCAAATCACAGCCTGGCATCTGGTGTGCAACTAATGACCTGGAAAATGCTGCCCTCCCCCCATACTAATCTGTAACAACCACAGCAGTCGTTTGTTTTTGCTTGGTGGGACTTACCCTTTTGTGGTCCTCCCTTAGGGCAAATGAAAGCTGCTTCTTTACTGAGGCTCTATGATCTGATGGTTCTTGAAAAGCCTATGCACTATGTCTAGGTATGCACTGTGAAGGCTTTGGCAAGCTCTAATGGGAGAATTATTGGGCAGATAAGATAGCAAACCCATGCTTTCTTTTACAGATAACCATCCTTTTGAGAAATAACTGCAGGTTTGCTGCGTGGCCCCAGTAGAGACTGGATGTTTGATCATTGGACATCATGTGACTAGGTGACCCATCATAACCAGGTGTTCTCTGAGCCAGTGAGCCAGCCACTTAGATCTGGGGGGGAGCAACCAATTATCAAATGGAAAAGGTAAATAAGGAACCGAGCTGAGCTGAGCTTAGGAGACACAACAAGGCAGTTGCAGAACAGGGGCCTCAAGCTCCTTCAGCACTTCCTGCTGCTGTGTTATCTTTCTCTTCCACACCCCTGGCTTCATGGCAAATCCTTATGAGCTTAGGACTCAGTCTGGTTTACAGATGGTTTGGTGGCCTTGGTTCCCAAGGAGGACGTCACAATGGTTCTGTTTTCTAAATGTATTTTAATACATTTAATTGCTTTCTTTTAAGTTAAAAATAAATTATTTGACTATGTGGTCCCTAAATTATTTTGGTACTCCATGTAAATAAATCCCAAAGTAACATTTTATCCCAAGTTCTTTATTAATAAAGACACCATTAACTTTACGATGATGAACTATATCTGTAAGAATCTTGTGCCCTACATATCACAGTGGCTCTATTGAACCAAGTGTTGAGACGGCCACTTGGCCACTGGAGTCCTCCTGGCGTTGAACTCACAGGTCGTGAAGGAGGTTACTCCACTGCTCGATCCTGATTGCCAGGGGGAAGCTGGATTCCCCCGACACAGCAGTGGCAGTGAGGATGTCTCGGTCCGTTTGGGCTGCTGTGACCAAATACATGTACCTGGATGGTTTATGAAGAACGGAAGCTTCTCCCAGTCCTGGATGCTGAAGGTCCGAGGTCAGGAAGTGTCTCAGACGGGATCAGCGAGAGCCCACTTCAGGGCTGCAGACCTCTTGTGGTGTGTAGTCTCACGTGGTGGGAGGGCAGAGGACCGCTCTGGGGTCTCTTTCATAAAAAGACGAATCCCCAGAGTTCAAAAGTCTGTTCTGTATTTCTGTGTCTCTTTTTCTGTTTTGCATATAGGGTTATCGCCACCATCTATCTAAATTCCGTATATATGTGTTAGTATACTGTAATGTTCTTTATCTTTCTGACTTACTTCACTCTGTATAATGGGCTCCAGTTTCATCCATCTCATTAGAACTGATTCAAATGAATTCTTTTTAACGGCTGAGTAATATTCCATGGTGTATATGTACCACAGCTTCCTTATCCATTCATCTGCTGATGGGCATCTAGGTTGCTTCCATGTCCTGGCTATTATAAACAGTGCTGCGATGAACATTGGGGTGCACGTGTCTCTTTCAGATCTGGATTCCTCAGTGTGTATGCCCAGAAGTGGTATTGCTGGGTCATATGGCAGTTCTATTTCCAGTTTTTTAAGAAATCTCCACACTGTTTTCCATAGTGGCTGTACTAGTTTGCATTCCCACCAACAGTGTAAGAGGGTTCCCTTTTCTCCACACCCTCTCCAGCATTTATTGCTTGTAGACTTTTGGATAGCAGCCATCCTGACTGGCGTGTAATGGTACCTCATTGTGGTTTTGATTTGCATTTCTCTGATGATGAGTGATGTTGAGCATCTTTTCATGTGTTTGTTAGCCATCTGTATGTCTTCTTTGGAGAAATGTCTGTTTAGTTCTTTGGCCCATTTTTTGATTGGGTCGTTTATTTTTCTGGAATTGAGCTTCAGGAGTTGCTTGTATATTTTTGAGATTAATCCTTTGTCTGTTTCCTCATTTGTTATTATTTTCTCCCAATCTGAGGGCTGTCTTTTCACCTTACTTATAGTTTCCTTTGTTGTGCAAAAGCTTTTAATTTTCATTAAGTCCCATTTGTTTATTTTTGCTTTTATTTCCAATATTCTGGGAGGTGGGTCATAGAAGATCTTGCTGTGATTTATGTCGGAGAGTGTTTTGCCTATGTTCTCCTCTAGGAGTTTTATAGTTTCTGGTCTTACATTTAGATCTTTAATCCATTAGGGTGGGATGTTTTGAAAGAACAGCATGTATATTATCTATGGTGAAACGGACCACCAGCCCAGGTGGGATACATGAGTCAGGTGCTCGGGCCTGGTGCACTGGGAGGACCCTGAGGAGTCGGGTGGGGAGGGAGGTGGGAGGGGGGATCGGGATGGGGAATACATGTAACTATATGGCTGATTCATGTCAATGTATGACAAAACCCACTGAAATGTTGTAAAGTGATTGGCCTCCAACTAATAAAATAATATTAAAAAAAAAAAAAAAAAAAAGAAACAAGCGGATCCTTCCTGCAGACTGGAGAAAAGGTTAAAGGTGGACTTTTTTGGAATGCAACCTGGAGATATCCTCGGGCTTGTGTACCTTATCCATTTATGATTATTGCTGGTTCTGTAAATCTTACTAAGAAAAATAGTCAATATTATATTCATTGTTTTAATTGTACCCTGACTAATTGTATAAGAGGTATGGAAAATAATTCTGGGGCTTTGATAGTCAAACAACCACCCTTCGTCATGATGCCTGTGAACCTTACTGAACCTTGGTATGAGGAGTCAGGGCTTGAGCTATGGAATAAGGTGCGTACAGCCCTTGCTAGGCCACAAAGGGGGATAGGATTAATCATTCTGGGAGTAGTAACTCTAATAACTTTGATTGCTTCTGCTGTTACTGCTTCTGTATCTTTAGCTCAATCTGTGCATGCTGCTAATATTGTAGATGATTTGGCAAAGAACACTTCAAAAGCCTTAGGAGTTCAAGAAGATATAGATAGAAAATTAGAGGATAGGCTAAATGCGCTTTATGATGCAGTAAGATTTTTGGGAGGAGAAGTGCAAGGGTTAAAGCTAAGAACAAAAATTAGATGTCATGCTAATTATCGTTGGATTTGTGTTACACCAAAAATTTATAATAATACTGAGACCCCTTGGAATAAGATAAAATTACATTTAGATGGTATTTGGTATAATGAAAACATTTCCTTGGATCTATTACAACTTCATCAGGAAATTCTTGATATAGAAAATGCTCCTCGGGCTAGTATAGATTTGGCAAAAAATGCTGAAGAGTTTGTTAACAGTTTGTTTTCCAATTTTTCCTCGATTACCTCACTTTGACATCTTTTTTCAGGGGTCATGGCTGTGCTCCTAGTGTTTGCACTTTTTGTGTGCATTGCTCCTTGTATCATAAAGAAATTCATTACAGAGTTGTGGGACATCAAGGCTGTCCTACACAGTAATTACTTACGCCAAAAGAATCAGGCGTGCCCTTTTACTAAATAAAAGAGGGGGAGCTGCGGGGAGCGGCTTGAAAGAGCTGACTCTGGGAGCTGCCTTGATTATCGAGGGTTCCTTCAAGGACATAGCTCTCTGTCCCGCCACCCCTCTGAATTTACTATCCAAAGATAAACACAACACTAGTAAGCCTTGAATGCACACAAGACGCAGACAGACAGCCTTTTTACGATTACCCCTAATCTAAATCAGGATGCCATTCCTGTGCTCTGACGCCTAGTGAGAGTTCTAATTATTGTTATCTTAAGATGATGTACATGGGGAAGAATTTTCTTTGTGATGCCTCCTTCTTGGTTTAAGTATAAATGAAGCTTGGAGAAATAAAGGAGCATCGTTGACTGCAGCGATCCTCTCGATCCCAAAAAAAAAAAAAAAAAAAAAAAAGACGAATCCCATTTGTGAGGGCTCCACCCTCACGACATAATCACCTTTCAGAGGCCCTACTTCCTAATACCATTACCTCGGGCATTAGGTTTTCAACTTGAACTTTGGAGGGACATTCCTCCACATTCATGCTGTATCGGTTTGGAATGCAGGAAATGCTTTGGAGTTCTCTTGGTGCTTCCTGTTCAGGGACAAAAGTTTATAGGAAACTAGAGAAACAAGAACAACAAAAAAAAGATTGGACAACTAACTAGAGACTTAGAGCCTTCAGAAATGAAGTTTTGGTTCCCTGTGTAAGGTAGAGAATCCCAAGCAGCTGGGCCCCTGAGGACAAAGGAAATATGAAGAGGATATAGAAGATAGGGGTTATAAATATCAACCAAGGCTGAAATGAGGTTTGTAGCAGCCAGGGGTTTCCCTCATAGCTCAGTTGGTAAAGAATCCACCTGCAATGCAGGAGACCCCAATTCTTTTCCTCGGTCAGGAAGATCTGCTTGAGAAGGAATAGGCTACCCACTCCAGTATTCTTCAGCTTCCCTTGTGGTTCAGCTGGTAAAGAATCTGCCTGCATTGTGAGACCTGGATTTGATCCCTGGGTTTGGAAGATGCCCTGGAGAAGGGAAAGGCTACCCACTCCAGTATTCCGGTCTGGAGAATTCCATGGACTGTATGCAATCCATGGCGTTACAAAGAGTCAGACACGACCGAGTGACTTTCACTTCACTTCTTTCTTGTGGGTGTATGTGTATACATACACATGTAAATTTCCTTTTCTTTAGCATCTTATGCACATTTTGTTGGAGGTAAGCTTTCATCACAGTCTTTAGTTAACAGAATGTTTCACATATGGCTGTGGCCGAATTTGAAGTGTAATTAACATACCTTAGCTGCTGCTGCTGCTAAGTCGCTTCAGTCGTGTCTGACTCTGTGCGACCCCATAGAGGGCAGCCCACCAGGCTCCTCTGTCCATAGGATATTCCAGGAAAGAGTACTGGAGTGGGGTGCCATTGCCTTCTCCGAACATAGCTCAGAGAGGGATATAATGACAGTTGGGACTTAGCATCTCCAAATGTCGTGGGAGAGGATGAGAATGCTTTCAACTTGTCTAAAGGATGGTTCCATCATGTTAGGTGCATACATAGAGTTCTTTTTGTTGGTGTGTGAAAATTCAAATATATGTAGAACACGTGTGAATGGATATTGAGTACCAAAGGGGTAGATTGGACTAGTTATGCAACTTATGTGTCTCAGGTCCAAATCCATTCTATGTACTCTGCTTTGTGATGTTAGGGCTGGATTCTGCAAACAGGGTTTCCTTGCCAGTGGCTTTCTGTTACTCTGTGACAAAGGGGGTGCTACAGAGAACTACAGGGCTGGAGGAGAAAGGAGAAAGGAGTTTCTTTCCTTGTTTCTTCTTGTAAGTTTGGGCTCTTGTCAATATCACAAGTGCCTCCTTTCTTCAGTTCGACAGAGGCACGTCATTCTTATAGAAGCAATTGAATTAGTTTGCAGATGTTCCAGCCTTTGCAGAATTAGGTTTCATTGTGTCCCTCTCAGACAGCAGCAGCTGTCATTAAGCATCCCTTCTGAGAAGTCTGAGTCCCTGGTCGGTGTGGGATCCCCCCTCCATCGGACCCCTGGTCCGGTAGAGAGCAGCCTTTCCTCAGAGATCTGAATATCAGCTCCCTGGGAATCCTTGTTCAAGCTTCTGATTTTAACGGTCCCAACCTCTCCCCTTTGTTGGCTTTGCTGTCCTCACCCTGGAGGTGGCAGCTGGTAGCTGCTTCCTTTGCTTGTTAGTTTCATGACACTTTATTGTTCTTTAATTTCTTCTGAATTTTTAGCTTTTCAGTTAAAAATTCTTTTACTTAGTTTAATTCTTTATACTAAATTTTCTCCATTAAAATAATGTATGCGATTTTTGTTTCCTAACAAGGATCCATTAGTATATAGAAACCACTGTTGTATTAATTGATTTTAACACTTCTTAAAACATTCAGAAACTTTAATAGAACATTAAACATAAAGCAGAACATAACATGTTTTAATAGAACGTAACATGTTTAATAGAACATAAAACATTCAGAAACTGTTCTATTAGAACAGTCTTTCTGAATTTATATTAGTCATAAACCATTTGTTATTTTTTGTAAATGTTTCTTCCCATTGTCGGTCTCTTGGAGATACATGCTATTCATTATTACCTGGTTTCCAAGCAAAGGAGAATTTTAATTGATATGGTTGGTCTGAGGTTTTTCTTTTCAACCTTTTAAATTCTCTAAAGTTAATCATTCATAATGAACTGAATTAGCATTGGGCACATGCTGACCTAGGTCAAGCAAGAAAAACATTAATGTATTTTTGAACTTTGTGTTTGATCTTTTGGAACTAGTAGAATAAAATAGCATATAAGTTGTTTCTGGGAAGTCAGGCTAATGGAATACTGTTGTTTGAAACCTAAGAAAGTTTTCCTGTATTTATTCATCTTTATCAGCATTCTTAAAACCAGAGACCAAAGCATGCACGATGTTTAGTACACCGTGATGGTGAGTAGGGGAGCCTGGGTTTGCAGCTTCCTCCCAGTTTACCATGTGACACAGGATATGCCACCAAGGCTATTCCAGTCATGGATGGGCTGAGGGTTTAGACATTCTCATCTTGTATTTTTGAGCAGAAACATTCAGAGTCTTCATCTGTAAGGGTCTAGGAAAGGCAGGAGCTGACACTCTTCAAGGAATTAACTAACAGACAACTACTCTACTGGAGGAAATTTCTTTGCTAGTCTCCAAACTGCTTAAATTGTCTTATAACTCGTGTGTCTCTATTTCATGGTTCCTGTATGTCAGTCTTCTAGATGTGATGGCTTCTGGAATGCAGAGACAAGACATGATTGCTACGTCCATGGAAGCTGCACTAAAAAGTACCCAAATACATAGTAGCAGTTAACATCAAACTTGGTCTGTCCATGTGTGACATGACAGGGAGATTTGTGAATTTTTGTGCTTCTAGACTGCCTTCCTCCTAGCTTTTTCCTGCCTTGTTCTCCTGAAAAGTTTTGTCTGTACCAACCAGACTCTAGACTTGTGAAGCAGACTCAGGAAAATGGGGTGAAAAAGGATTGGATTATCTGAAAGGACCAAGGAAAATTGCAGAGATTTTTAAAGAGATACAGGCAGAGATTAGACAATGTGTTAGGGTTTAGCTCTGACATTGTGGAATGTGTGGAATGACAGAGACTTGGAGATGGGAGGAAATAAGTATTTGAGAAGCATTCTTGTGAGTTATAAATTCAGTGCCACTTTATGTTCTTAGAGATGCATGTAAAAATGTGAGTTCCATTCTGCCGGGAGCCAACACATGAGACCCTACCCCTAAAAAGGCCATAAGCGAGAAAACCTGACGGGCAAGGCAGATCAGGTTTTCAGGGGTTTCGAAAAGGCCAGCTCACGAGATCCCACCCATGACAAGGTCACGAGGAGAAAGCCTGACAGGCAAGGCAGATCAGGTTTTCAGGGATTTCGAAAAGCTGCCCCCGGCGCTCACCTTAAAGATGATATCTGTCTTTCTGATGCCTGCCTCAATGGACTACTCCCTAATTTCTCTGACACAGGCAGGAAGGCCTTCCCTGATCTCTTCCCAAATAAGAATCAATTTAGAACGTCAATCAATAAGTTTCCCAGGTGGTGGTATTTTATGAGATTATTCAGGGTGAAAGGAGTGTTTTAATTTAAACTCCTTTGCTGGTAGTTTGTTAGCCAAATGCATTTATGTGCTTGGTACTAATATGCATGATTGCTTATAATATCCTAATCATAAAATAGCATAAAGAACCTGATTATATGAAAGCCCTAATAGACATAGAGCCTTTTTAAGGGGTAAAGGAGTCCTATTAGAAAACATAAGAAAAATTATTCTATAGGTGGTTATTGGGTTGTGATTTGCTTGCTGTGTTTATGCTTGCTGTATTTTTGCCTTTAATGTGCTACGGTTGTGTTATAAAAACCATTGTTAATATAGTTAAAGATCTAGAGAAATAAGAACTTAGCCCTAGTGTGGTAACAATGAGATGGTTGTTAATTGTCAGTCAGGAGTGCTAGGCAGAAGCTGCCTCACCAAAGTTGCAGTCAGTATGGGGTAAACTTCTTAGATAAACGCAACTGACAACTTTTGCAGAAAGTTTAATTTTTGTAAAAATATAATTCTACTCTGTACTATTTCCCTATGACACTGTTACCTTTCAGTTAAGGTCACCATAAAAACGGAAAATAGGTTTACAGTCACCTGACCTGCATAAAATGTTAATAGCCCCAAGGCCAGAAGATCATGTGCCAAGAATTACTATAGAATTAGAAAGCAAAAAAATCCTGCTTTTCCTAAAAATCAAAATGATGTAATACTAATCCTGTGTAATCATGAATAAGCATCTTGTACCTTGAAAACGTTCTGTGAAAGGGTATAAAACCAGTTGTCAAAAAGTAAAACACAGACTTGGCCCTATCAAGGCTAGTCTCACGTATCTTCTCTCTCTCTCTCGCCGACGCCGTTCATCCTGAGGGTACCCCCTGGATCCTGCTGAGGCTGGACCCCGGCACCATTCAGTATCCTCTGGTCTGAACTGTGATTCTCTGAATGTGACTTCTTGCAAGGACTGAACTATATGCATGCTAAGTCGCTTCAGTTCATGTCCGATGCTTTGCGATGCTATGGACTGTGGCCTGCCAGGGTCCTCTGCCTGTAGGATTCTCTAGGCAAGGATACTGGAGTGGGTTGCCATGCCCCTATACGGGTACTGATTTATTTCTGGACTTCATATAGGTTACTTTCAGCTTAACTCAACCTGTCCTCATTCATCATTATGCTGAATCTCGTGAACACCAGCACATACAGTTCTGTCATTTAGGTCATATCTCTCAGTTGTTTCCATTGTGGCTCAGGTTTGCTTTTTCTTCTTGCTTTCGAGTCACTGTAATACAAATAGGTTCTCTCCATGGATATGGAGGGCAGGCTGAAAAATTATATGTGGATTTTCAACTGCTTGCAAGGTGGCGGGAAGGGTGTGTGTTGGTATCCCTGCCCTCTTTCCCCTGTGTCCAAGGGTCAACTGTTCTTTGAGTTTAGCCTGGTGAGACCCAAAGAACAGACTCCTACCATGCGTGTCAGGTGTCTTATTTACAGAAACTGTGAAATAATGAACCACTGCTTTTGTAAGCCCCAAACCCTGGTGGCTCACAGGTTAAAGTGTCTGCCTGTGGTGCAGGAGACCTGGGTTCAATCCCTGGGTTGGGAAGATCCCCTGGAGAAGGAAATGGCAACCCACTCCAGGATTCTTGCCTGGAGAATCCCATGGGCAGAGTAGCCTGCTGGGCTACAGGCCATGGGGTTGCAAAGAGTTGGAGGTGACTGAGCAATTTCACTTTCACTTTCAAACCTCCCTGTGCTCAAAAAAAAAAAAAAAAAACAACAGAAAAAACAAACCACCCCCGAAAGCCAGTAAAAAACCAAATAGGTTCTTCGAGAACATTTGGTCAAGTTAGGACAAGAGTTCTTGTACACTCAGTAATTTTGGGGTGTGCTCAGTAAATCTGTCTGACTTCACAACCCCATAGACTGTAGCCAGTCAGGCTCCTCTGTCCATGGAATTTCCCAGGTGAGAATATTTCAGTGGGTTGCCATTTCCTACTTCATGGAATCTTCCCAACCCAGGGATTGAACTTGCATCTCTTGAGTCTCCTCATTGGCAGGTTCTTTACCACTGTGCCCCACCTCCCGACCCAGGGATCAAACCCAGGTCTCCCACATTGCATGTAGATTCTTTACTGTCTGAACCACCAGGGTCTAGTAAGCAGGGATTTTTAGGCTTTTTAAAGTCTACAAACCAGTGTTCAGGATAGCCCATAGATTCAGTCACGTGGTAGCAAAGGTTAATACCTCTGATATTCCTATTGATTTTGTCATTAATTGGCAAATGCCTTCTTTAAAGCTAATCCCCCATGTTATAGCATATCTGGATTCTGCCTTATCCTTCATTTGAATTATCTAGTACCTTTATTGCTGTAGCTGCCATTACTGCTGCTGCTGATTCTGGAATCAGCAGCTAACTTTTGGTTGGCTAACGTAATTGCTTACAGTGTTTCAGGTACTGAGCTAAGTTCTCTACACATTATCTCATTTAAGTTTGTAATTGGGTAACTTCCATGCATCAGACACTATATTTCATTTAATTCTTAATTGTCCTGGCAGGGTAGTATTTTCAACTTTAACTCTGGAAAGTTTAACTTACTTCACTTGTTTCACAGTTGATCCATCTTAGAACCATTGTTTAAAATGTTTAATAAAAAAGTTACCACTTAAAGTATTTTTAAGTGTATAATTCAGTGACATTAAGTATATTCATGATGTTGTACAACCATCACCACTGTTTTCAGAACTTCATTATCATCCCAAACAGCATTTCTTTATGTATTAATATCTTCTTATTTCCCCCTCTGCCTTCTCATTTCCCTTCTACCCATCCTCTGGCAATCTCTAATCTACTGTCTGTCTCTGTGAATTTGATTAGTGCATTAATCGGGATTGTCCAGAGAAACAGAACCAATAGGATATATATAGACACATAAAATGAGTTTTATTATAGGAATTGACTCATGCAGTTATTAAGGCTAAGAAATTCTATGATCTGTTGTCCAAAAGATGAAGAGCCAGGAAAGCTGGTGGGGTGATTCACTTCAAGGACAAAGGCCTGAGCTGTGGGGTGTCAGAGGCATACGTTCTGGTCTGAGGCCTGGGAACCGGGAGTATCCACGTCCAAGGGCAGGAGAAGGCGGACATCTCTTCTCAAGCTGACATAAAAAATTCATCTTTCCTCTACCTTTTGTTCTATTATGGGCTTCCCTGGTGGCTCAGATGATAAAGAATCAGCCTGAAATGCAGGAGATCCAGGTTCAATCCCTGGATTGGGGAGATTCCCTGGAGAAGCGAATGGCAACCCACTCCAGTATTCTTGCCTGGAGAATCCCATGGACAGAGGAGCCTGGTGGGCTACAGGTCATGGGGTCACAAAGAGTCAGACACGACTGAGTGACTAACACTTTCACTTGTTCCATTAGGTCTTCAAGGGATTAGATGATCTCACCCAAATTGGGGAGGACTATGTTCCAAAGAATAGCAAGGAGAGATAAGAAAACCTTCCTCAGTGATCAGTGCAAAGAAATAGAGGAAAACAATAGAATGGGAAAGACTAGAGATCTCTTCAAGAAAATTAGAGATACAAAGGGAACATTTCATGCAAAGATGGGCACAATAAAGGACAGAAATGGTATGGACCTAATAGAAGCAGAGATATTAAGAAGAAGTAGCAAGAATACAGAGAAGAACTGTACAAAAAAAATCTTCATGACCCAGATAACCACGATGGTATGATCACTCACCTAGAGCCAGACATCCTGGAATGTGAAGTCAAGTGGACCTTAGGAAGCATCACTACGAACAAAGCTAGTGAAGGTGATGGATTTCCAGTTGAGTTATTTCAAATCCTGAAAGATAATGCTGTGAAAATGCTGCACTCAATATGCCAGCAAATTTGGAAAACTCAGCAGTGGCCACAGGACTGGAAAAGGTCAGTTTTCATTCCAATCCTAAAGAAAGACAATGTCAAAGAATGCTCAAATTACCGCATAATTGCATTTATCTCACATGCTAGCAAAGTAATGCTCAAAATTCTTCAAGTGAAGCTTCAGCAATACATGAACCGTGAACTTCCAGATGTTCAAGCTGGATTTAGAAAAGAGAGAGGAACCAGAGATCAAATTGTTAATATCTGCTGGATCATTGAAAAAGCAAGACAGTTCCAGAAAAACACTTACTTCTGCCTTATTGACTATGCCAAAACCTTTGCCTGTGTGGATCACAACAAATTGTGGTAAATTCTTCAAGAGATGGGAATACCAGACCACCTGACCTGCCTCTTGAGTAATCTGTATGCAGGTCAAAAAACAACAGAACTAGACATGCAACAACAGACTGGTTCCAAATCAGGAAAGGAGTACATCAAGGATGTATATTGTCACCCTGCTTATTTAACTTATCTGCTTATTTAACATCATTCGAAATGTCAGACTGGATGAAGAACAAGCTGGAATCAATATTGCCAGGAGAAATACCAATAACCTGAGATATGCAGATGATACTATCCTTATGGCAGAAAATGAAGAAGAACTAAAGAACCTCTTGATGAAAGTGAAAGAGGAGAGTGAAAAAGTTGGCTTAAAGCTGCAACATTCAGAAAACTAAGATCATGGGATCCAGTTCCATCACTTCAGTGATGGACTTTATTTTGGGGGCTCCAAAATCACTGCAGATGGTGATTACAGCCATGAAATTAAAAGACGGTTGCTCCTTGGAAGAAAAGCTGTGACCAACTTAGATAGCATGTTTAAAAGCAGAAACATTACTTTACCAACAAAGGCCCATCTAGCTATGGTTTTTCCAGTAGTCATGTACGGATGTGAGAGTTGGACTATAAAGAAAGCTGAGTGCCAAAGAATTGATGTTTTAGAACTGTGATGTTGGAGAAGACTCTTGAGAGTCCCTTGGACTGCAAGGAGATCCAACCAGTCCATCCTAAAGGAAATCAGTCCTGAATATTATTGGAAGGACAGATGCTGAAGCTGAAACTCCAATACTTTGGCTACCTGATGCGAAGAATTATCTCATTGGAAAAGACCCTGATGCTGGGAGTGATTGGGAGTAGGAGGAGAAGGGGATGACAGAGGATGAGATGGCTGGATGGCATCACTGATGCGATGGATGAGTTTGAGTAAACTCTGGGAGTTGGTGATAGACAGGGATCCCTGGAGTGCTGTGATTCATGGGGTCGCAAAGAGTCGGACATGACTGAGTGACTGAACTGAACTGAACTGATGTTCCTTACAGAGACTACTGATTAAAATGCTAATTTTTCCACAGACATACCCAGAAATAATGTATCACCAGATCTCTGGGCAGCCCTTAGCTCAGTCAAGTTGACATTTAAAAATTAACTATCACATCTGGTTCACTCAGCATAATGCTTGCAAAGTTTATCCATCTTGCAGCATATTGTTATTCATATTTTCATAATTTCATTTTTTAAAGGTAAAATAACTTTCCATTTGTGTAGAGCATTTTGTTTATCTTTGGGTTAATGATTTGTTTCCACCTGTGACTACTGGTATATAAATATCTGAGTCACTGCTTTCAGTTCTTCTGGATATATACCAGGAAGTGGAATTATTGGATCTTACAATAGTTACGTGTTTAACCTTTTTGAAGGCCCTCTGTACTTAATACGGATAACTAACAAGGACCTCCTGTGTAGCACATGGAACTCTGCTCAATGGTATGTGGCAGCCTGGGTGGGAGGGGAGTTTGGGGGAGGATGGATACATGTGCATGCATGGCTGAGTTTCTCCACTGTTCGCCTGAAACTATCACAACATTGTTAATCGGTTATACGCCAATACAAAATAAAGTTTAAAAAAAAAAAGATTTAGAAAAAACAAAGCTTGTTTACTTTATTCTAAACTCAGACCATCGCTCACATTTCGTCTCCAGGTGTAAAAGTATATTTGGAAACATGAATTTTTTTTGATCAAAAAAATTTGGTACACTTTATTAACTTGGAGAAAAAAGCTCCATATGTTAAAGGCGAGTTCTTTCAACTCCCTTTTCATTATAAATTTAGACCTTGCCTGTCATAATATATTCAAGAGCCTGTGAGAATCTAACAGAACACTTACCTAGCTCCATAAGCCCTCTCAGCCAGTTGGGAATTGCAAGCACCTGCTCATAAAAGAAATGTCAAAACAGTGGTTTAAATAAGATAGGGAGATTGCTTTCCTTCCACTTGACATGAAAGCTAGAATCAGCTAGTCTTGGGTGGGGTGCGTGACTCCAGACTTCTTTCTTTTTTTTCTCCATCACTAACTTCTCTTTTGTTTCTTCTTCTTCAAGATCATTCCATGATCACAAAGGGGCTCTAGTGATGACTTCTGTATTCTGCAAGGATGCAAGGGGAAAAGAAAAATGATAAGCCTTTTAAATGAGTCAGCCCTGTTGAAAGAGCTTCCCCAGAAACCCCACGCAGTGACTTCTGTTTATGTTCCACAGGTTGTACTAACAAAGGAGGCTGAGAGATACAGAAGAATAATTCCAGTAAGGTTATTGCTGCCTTTCTGACCTTTTCTAGTGCTTTGTATAAAGCTTGGACTTCCCAAATTGTTATTGTTAGGTTGTTGATATCCTTTTATATATATAAAATGCTATGTATTGAACAGATTTCTGAAATCCTCTCACCAAAGAAAGTTATTTCTCTCAGCCATTCTTGCTAAGCATTAAATAACATACCTGCAAATAACAGTGTTGTCTGTGCTATCCCAACAATGTAGTGGTTTATTGCAAGAAAAGGAGAATAGATTTGGGGTAGGCAGTTAGCAACCTTTTCCATACCTTCAGACAAAGAGTAGTGTCATCCCTAGAACCCTGGGTGTTTTGATTTCATTTTCTCTGGTCACATAGCAAAAATATTACTTTCCTTTTTTCTTATCATCAAATTCTCTCTCCTTCTAATCAGTTTCTACGTATTGTGCTACAATGCTTAATGTACAGGTTGTCCCTAAATCAATTTTCTGTCTTCTTTTTCCCAGTTAAAATATGTAAGCCACTCAATTTTTTTTCTTTCTCTTTAATCATTTCTGAATCAATTGTGAATTTTCCAGGTAGATCAATTGAATGTAGGTTGATGGGGTTCTCATATACTTAAAAGGTAGGTCTATAAGAACTCTCACTCAATTTAAAGGGAAGGATAATGGATTTGAAGACTGGAAGTACCTCTTGATTTTTAAATATCCATGAAGGTTCAGAAAGTAGGAACCTTGTTTTTTCAAATTTGTTGACAGTCTAAGTAATGGTTAAAAAAGTTTTAGTTTCCTACTTCTGTTAGCTCTCTCCAGGTCACTATACCTTCTTGTTTGCACTAAAAGGCTCAGATCAGTTCTCATTTGAAAAGTTCTGGTCCTGGGCAGGAAGTATAAAAGTACTCCACTCAGAAGATCTGAGTGTCAAACTCCATTCTTTACATGGTACTCCATGACTGTTGCTTTGTATCCTGTGAGAGTACTTAGTTTCCCAGAACCCCTGCAAGGGTTCTTAGGAAATTATTTCTCTCACTTATACCCTGAGTTACTGCTTTTTGTTGTCTCACCTGGATTTCTGCCTTTTCTTCTTTTAACTAACTCTATCCAGTTCTTACTCTGAGTTCGCTTATTTCCTTGAATTTTGTTGTTGTTTAGTCACTAAGTCAAGTCTAAGTCACAAGTCTTTGTGACCCCATGGACTGCAGCATGCCAGGCTTCCCTATCCTTCACTATCTTTCAGAGTTTGCTCAAACTCAGATCCGTTGAGTCGGTGATGCCATCCAACCATCTCATCCTCTGTCGTCCCTTTTCTCTGGCCTTCAATCTTTCCCAGCATCAGGGTCTCTTCAATGAGTCGGCTGTTCACATCAGGTGGCCAAAGTATTGGAGCTTCAGCTTCAGCATCAGTCCTTCCAGTGAATATTCAGGGTTGATTTCCTTTAGGGTCTACTGGTTTGATCTTCTTGCTGTCCATGGAACTCTCAAAAGTCTTTTGCAGCACCACAGTTCAAAAGCATCAATTCTTATCTGTGAGGAAATGACCCTTAACTTGATTTTCATGTGAATCGTGTACACTTGGTTTTGTTGTATGTTTAAAATATTGTATATTTATTTACATTGAAGTTTTCTTTTTCCTCAACTACATTTTCAGATCAGAGTTTTAAGTGAACTTGCACAGTGATTTCATGATTGTTTGTGGTTTAGTTATTTTTGTTTTTTTGTTTTGTTTTGTTTTCAACTTTAACTTCATGTGGAACTGAAAAGATGGATTGAAACAAAAATGTACTGAATTTTGTAGACTTCCTAATTTTTTGACTCTTTAAAGATTTTTTTTTTTTTTTACTTCTTTCTTTCTATTTACATCTCTTCTGGTATATTTTAATTATCCCAGTAAACAAGTCATAGCTTGGCAAGATCTTATGTAGGGATTCCTTTATTCTGGTTTCTGTTTTTCTTTTGATTTTTGTTTTCTTAATTCCTGAAGAACTTCTGCCAAGGTTTCTACATGTTCAGCTTGAGTCTGTAAGAACTCAAACATTTTATGTATGTATGTATGTATGTCTTTAGTAGTTTAACTGTTAATTTTTTATTGTGGTAAGAACATTTAACATGAGATCTACCTTAACAATTTTTTTTCCTTTCTAATGATGTTGCTTTCTTTTGAACTTTACAAGCAATACATTTTTTTTTCTTTTTTATTCTTGCAGAAAATAAAAAAAAAGCATTAAAGTATACAGTAAAGAAATAATAGTCAGTGGTAATCTTCAATCCCAGAGATAACCACCATTAGCATTTTGATGCATTTTCTCCCAATGTCTACATATTCTTTATAGGATTTTTTGATGTGTACCATTTTAAAAGTCTTCATTGACTTTGTTACAATGTTCCTTCTGTTTTATGTTTTAGTTTTTTTGCCCCAAGGCATGTGAGATCTTAACTCCCTGACCAGGGATCAAACTTGCATCTCCTGTGTTAGAAGACAAAGTCTTAACCACTAGACCCCAAAGAAGTCCCTACACGTTATTTAAATTGATCTATAACTGACCAATAAGACTATGTTAGTTCCAGTGCACACATACTGATTTGATACTTTTATACAATACAAAATGATCATCATGATATGTCTAGTTATCATCTGTCACCATACAAAGGGATACAGTTGACTGTATTCACCATGCTGTACATTTCATCCCCATGACTCATTTATTTTGTAACTGGAAGTTTATGTCTTTAATCTCCCTCATGTGTTTCTCTCAACCCCCAGCCCTCATCAAAGACCTGTATTGTGTGTCTGTTCTATTTTGTTTTGATTTTTAGATTCCACAAATTTGTCTTTCTTTACTTACTTGACTTAGCATAATACTGTCTAGGTCCACTCAACGTTATTGAAAATGGCATAATTTCCTTTACAATCTTTTCAAGTTTATTTTTGTTGTGCTGGGTCTTTGTTGCTCCCAACGGCTTCCTCTAGTTATGGCGAGCGGGGCCCACTCTCTAGTTGTGGTGCACAGGCCTCTCCTTGCGGCGGCTTCTCTTGCTGTAGAGCATGGGCTCTAGGGCCTGTGGGCTTCAGTGGTTGTGACGCGCGGGCTTAGCTGTCCCGAGGCACGTGGGGCCTTCCTGGACCAGGGATCGAACCCATGTCCCTTGCATTGGCAGGAGAAGTCTTAACCAGAAGACCACCAGGGATGTGGTTTATATATATATATATATATATATATGAATCTCCCACATCTTCTTTGCCCATTTATTTATCTATGGGAGCTTAGGTTGCTTCCATATCTTGCCTATTGTAAATAATTCTGCAATGAGTATGGGAGAACATGTATCTTTTGAAATTACTATTTTTGTTTTCTTTGGAAAAATGCCCAGAAGTGGGATTACTGGATCATGTGGTAGTTCTGTTTTTCTTTTATTTTTTTGAGGAACCTCCATACTGTTTTCCATAGTAGCGGCACCAATTTACATTCTCATAAATTGTGCTTGTGGGTTCCCCTTTCTCTACATCTTTAGCAATATTTGTTACTTGTCTTTTTGATAATAACCATTTTGACAGGTGTAAGGTGATATCTCATTGTGGTGTGATTTGCATCTTCCTCAAGTTTAGTGGTGTTGAGCATTTTTTCACGTACCTTTTGGCTATCTGTATGTCTTCTTGGGACAAATGTCTGTTCATGTCTTCTGTCCTTTTAACTTGAGTTGTTTGTCTTTTTGATGTTGAGTGTATAAATTCTTTATACATTTTGGATATTAACCTCTTCTTATATATGTCATTTGCAAATATTTTCTTCCATTTAGTATGTGGATTTTTTTGCTTTATTGATAGTTTCCTTTGTTGTACAAAAGTTTTATAGTTTGATGTGGTCGCATTTATTGATTTTTGTTTGTTTCCCTTGACTGAGGAGACATATCAAAAAAAGGTTTGCCAAAGTCAAGGCCATGTTTTCTTCTAGATGTTTTATGGTTTCAGGTCTTCCATTTAAGTCTTTAATCCAGTTTGAATTTATATTTGCTCATGGTGTGAGGAAAGTGTCTCACACCATGAATAGTTACATTCTTTTGCATGTAACTGTACACTTTTCTCAACACCATTTATTGAAGAGACTATTTACCACATAACATTCTTGCCTCCACTGTTGTAAATTAATTGCCTGTATACACATGGATTTATTTCTGTGCTCTCTATTCTGTTTGATTGATCTGTGTGTCTGTTTTTGTGCCAGTATCATACTCTTTTCATTACTGTGACTTTGCAACATAGTTTGAAATTAGGGGTCATGATACCTTGAACTTTGCTCTTCTTTCTCAAGATCATTTTGGTTACTTGGGGTCTTTTGTGTTTCCTTACACATTTATTGCCTTGAGAACCCCATGGACAGAGAAGCTCCAATCCATAGGGTTGCAAAGAGTTGGACACAACTGAAGCGACTTGACACACATGCATATATTTTAGAATTATTTGTTCTAATTCTGTCACTAGAAAGATTAGAAAAATGTCATTGGTGATTTGAGATAAACTCAGATTGAATCTGTAGATTGCCTGGGGGTAGTATGGTCATTTTAACGATATTAATTCTTCCAGTTCATGCTGCTGCTGCTGCTAAGTCACTTGAGTTGTGTCCGACTCTGTGTGACCCCATAGACAGCAGCCCACTAGGCTCCTCTGTCCCTGGGATTCTCCAGGCAAGAATACTGGAGTGAGTTGCCATTCCCTTCTCCAATGCATGAAAGTGAAAAGTGAAAGTGAAGTCGCTCAGTCGTGCCCGACTCTTAGCGATCCCATAGACTGCAGCCTACCAGGCTCCTCCGTCCATGGGATTTTCTAGGCAAGAGTTCTGGAGTGTCCAGTTCACGAGCCCAGTATATATTTCCATTTTTTTGTCATCTTCAGTTTCTTTTATCACTGTCTTACAGTTGTTTGAATATAAGTCTTTTACCTCAGTTAGGTTTATTCCTAGATATTTTATTCTTACTGGTGCAACTTGCAAGTAAGACTATTTTCTTAATTTTTCTTTATGATAGTTCACTGTTAGTATACAGAAATCTGTTGCATTTTTATACATCGATTTTGTATCCTGCAAGTTTACTGAATTTATTGAGTTCTAATCATTTTTTGATGCTGTCTTTAGGATTGTCTATCTTCAGTATCATGTCATCTGTAAAAAGTGACTGTTTACATTCTTTCCAATTTGGATTCATTTCTTTTTATTGTGTGATTGCTGTGGCTAGTATTAATACTTCAAATATTGTGTTGAATGTTGGGCTTCCCAGGTGGAACTATTGATAAAAAACCTGCCTGCCAATCAGGAGACATAAGAGACTTGGGTTGGATCCCTGGGTCAGGAGGATCCCCTGGAGGAGGGCGTGGCAACCCACTCCAGTATTCTTGGCTAGAGAATCCCATGGACAGAAGAGCCTGGCAGGCTTTAGAGTCACAAAGAGTTGGACGTGACTGAAGTGACCTAGCTTGCATACATGCAAAGTGTTAAGAATGGACATCCTTGACTTGTTCCTGATTTTAGAGGAAATGTTTCACTGTTGATTGTAGTTTTAACTGTGGGCTTGCCATATGTAGCCTTTGTTTAGGTATGTTCCCTCTATATCCACTTTATTGAGGATTTTTTTAAAAAAATCATAAATGGATATTAAATTTTGTCAAGAGTTTTCTGCATATATTGGGATGATCATGCAATTTTCATTCTTCAGTTTGTCAGTGTGGCATATCACATTGATTTGCAAATATTGATTTGCATCCATAGAATAAATCCTACTCAGTCATGGTGTATGATTCTTTTATTGTTGGACTCAGGTTGCTAACATTTTGTTGAGGATGTTTGCTTCTATGTTCATCTGTGATATTGGTCTGTAATTTTTTCCCTTGTGATAATCTATCTTGTTTTCATATGAGAGTGATGCTTACCTCCTAGAATGAGTTTGAAAGCATTCTTTTCATGCAATTTCTTGGAATCATTTAAAAATGAGGATAGGTATTCTCTAAATGCTTGGTAGAGTTCATTTGTGAAGCTATTTGGTTCAGGAATTTTATTTTGGAGGAGTTTTAAAAATTATGATTCAATTTCATTACTGGTAATTAGTCTGTTTATATTTGCTGTTTCTTCCTGGTTCATTCTTGGGAGATTGTGTATTTCTAGGAATTTGTCCACTTTATTGGTGCATTCACAGTATTCTCTTATGATTCTTTGTACATCTGTGGGTTTGGTTATAACTTCTAATTTTTCATTTCTGTGTTTATTTGGGCTTTCTTTTTCTAGATGAATATAGATAAGGGTTTGCCAATTTTGTGTTTCTTTTAAAGAACCAGCTTTTAGTTTCATTGATCTTTTCTATTGGTTTTTAATCTCGTTTTCATTTATTTCTGCTCTGAACCTTATGATTTCTTTCCTTTTACTAATGATAAATCTGGCTAAAGGTTTATCAAATTTGCCTATCTTTTTAAAGAACTAGCGCTTAGTTTCATTGATCCTTTCTGTTTTCTTAGTCTCTATTTCATTTTATTTCCACTTTCATCTTTATGATTCCTGTCCTTTCACTCATTTTTGATTTTGTTTATTCTTTTGTAGTTGCTTTTACCATTATAAACTTCCCTCTTAGACTTGCTTTTGCTGCATCCCAAGAACTATTTTATTCTTTCTTTCAGTTTTATTGAGATATAATTGACATCCAGCACTGTCTATGTTTAAGATGTAGAGCACAATGATTTGACTTACATACATCATGAAATGATTACCACTAAAAGTTTAGTGAACATCCATCATCTCGTATCGATACACAATTAAAGAAACAGAAACAAATCTTTTTACTTGTACTGAGAGCTCTTAGAATTTACTCCTTTAACAGGTTTCATATAGAAAATACAGCAGTATACCCACAGATTTTAGATTGCTTTGTTTTTGTTTTCATTTGTCTCCAACTGTGTTTTATTTCCTCCTTAATTTTTTCAATGCTCTATTGGTTATTTAGTTGCATATTGTTTAGCCTCCAGGTGTTTGTGTATTTTGCAGCTTTTTCTTACAGTTGATTTCTAGTCTCATAATATTGTGGTCAGAAAAGATACTTGGTATTTCAGTTTTCTTAAATTTACTGAGACGTTTTTTGTGGCATAGCGTACGTTCTATGCTGGAGAATATTCTATGTGCACTTGAAAAAAATGTGTATTCTGCTGCTTTGGAATGAAGTATTCCAGGTGTATATGATAAGTCCATCATATGTAAGTGTTTTTTAAGACCGGAGTTTCCTTACTAATTTTCTACCTGGGTGATCTATCTGTTGATGTAATTGGAGTGTTAAAGTCTTCTCCCATTGTTACTGTCTGTTTCTCCACTTATATCCCTTAATATTTGCTTTATGTATCTATGTGCTCCTATGTTGGTGCATGCTTCTTTATAGTTGTCATATCTTCTTGGATTAATCCCTTGATCATTATGTAATGAATTCTTTGTCTCTCATCACATGTTTTGTTTTAAAGTCTATTTTGTCTCATATAAACATTGCTACTCCATCTCTTTTATCCATGCCATCACTTTTGGTTTGTGTCTCTTGAGATCTGAAGTGAGGCTCTTATAGTGAGCATATATATATAAATCTTTCTTTTTTAAAATCCATTCAGTCACTTTTTGTCATTTGAGCATTTAAGCCATTTGTATTTAAAGTACTTATTGATAGGAATGTACTTATTGTCAATCTATTTATGGTTTTGGGTTGTTTTTCTAATTCTTTTTTTGTTCCTTCCTTTTTTTCCCCCCTGACATCTTTCTTTATGATTTGGTGACTACCTTAGCATTATGTTTGTATTCCTTTTTCTATATGCATATATTATAGGTTTTTGGTTGTGGTTACTATGTCATGTATGGATGTGAGAGTTGGACTGTGAAGAAAGCTGAGCACCGAAAAATTGATGCTTTTGAACTGTGGTGTTGGAGAAGACTCTTGAGAGTCCCTTGGACTGCAAGGAGATCCAACCAGTCCATCCTAAAGGAGATGAGTCCTGGGTGTTCATTGGAACAACTGATGCTGAAGTTGAAGTTCCAATACTTTTGGTCACCTCATGTGAAGAGCTGACTCATTGGAAAAGACCCTGATGCTGGGAAGGGTTGGCGGCAGGAGGAGAAGGGGACGACAGAGGATGAGGTGGCTGGATGACATCACCAACTCGATGGACGTGAGTTTGAATAAACTCCGGGAGTTGGTGATGGACAGGGAGGTCTGACGTGCTGCAATTCATGGGGTCGCAAAGAGTTAGACACGACTGAGCGACTGAACTGAACTGAACCATGAGGTTTATATTTAGCAATATATATGGTTATTTCAAGTTGGTGATTTTGAGTTCAAATGTATTTCAGCTCTGCATTTTTACCCTTACACCCATGTTTAATGTTTTTGACATCATATTTTATATCTTTTTGTGTATCCCTTAACTAATTTGTATGGATGTAGATAATTTTACTACTTTTGTGTTTTAATCTTCTACTAGCTTTTTACTGCATATTTGCCCATACAAGTAAGATTTTTCCTTTCATAATTTTCATATTTCTAGTTGTAGTCTTTTCTTTTTCACTTTGAAATGTTCCTTTAATGTTTATTGTAAAGGTGTTTTGATGATGCTGAACTCTTTTAGCTTTTGCTTGTCTGTAAAACTTCTTATTTCTTCTTAAAATATGAATGATAGACTTGCCAGGTTGAGTATTATTGTTTTTATGTTTTTTCTTTTCATCACTTTAAATGTATTATACCACTCCCTGCTGGTCTTCTCTTCAGATATTTTGCTGAAAAATTAACTGAAAGTCTTGTGGGAATTCCCTTGTACTAACTAGTTGTTTTTCTCTTGTTACCTTTAGTATTTCTCTCTTTGTTCTTAGTTTTTACTATTTTAATTATAGTGAGTCTTGGTGTGGACCTCTGAGTTCACCTTGTTCGAGATTCTGTGTGCTTCCCAGACCTGTCTCTCTGTTTCTTCTCCCAAATGAGGTAAGCTTTCAGCCATTGAATCTTCACTTTTGTTCTCTGCCCCCTTTTCTCTTTCTTCTCTTTCTGGGACCCATATAGTTCAGTGGCTCAGTTGTGTCCAATTCTTTGCGGAGCCATATAATGTGAATGTTCTTATGCTTGATGTCATCCTAGTGGTCTCTTAAACTATCCTCATTAAAAAAAAATCATTTTAGGAACTTCCCTGGTGGTCCAATGGCTAAGACTCTATACCCCAATGCAGGGGTCTCAGGTTCAGTCTCTGGTCAGGGAGCTGGATTCCATATGCTGCAACTAAGGCCCAGTGCAGCCAAACAAATAAAATAAAAAGAAATGTTAGAAATTGCTTTAAGAATAAAATAATATAATCATTTCAGATTTTCTATTCGACTTGGGTGATTCCACTACCCTCTATTCTATCTAGTTCACTAATCCACTCCTCTGTATCATCTGATCTACTACTTCCAGTGTATTTTAATATTTCAGTTATATTATTCAGCTCTGTTTGGTCCTTCTTTATGTTTTCTAATTCTTTGTTAAACTTTTTTTTTTTTCCTGTTAAGAGTTAGTTCATTTTTATTCAAGAATAACTGTGGTCAACTTTCATTCACTGTGTTCATTTCTTCTTTCAAGTTTGTTAAGCATCTTTATTACCTTGAACTCTTTATTGCATAGATTGCTTACCTCCACTTTCCTTAGTTTTTTTTTTTCCTGTGGTTTTATCTTATTCCTTTGTTTGGAAAATATTCCGTTGTTGCCTTGTTTGACCTGACTCTCTGTTTTTTGTTTTTTTCCTGTGTGTTAGGTTGGTATGTTTCCCAGTTTTGGAGAAGCAGTGTTAACGTGGGCGATGTCTTAGATCCAGCACCCTCGCCCCTCTTGCCAGCAGAGCTGTGTGCTGCAGAAGGGCCTCTCTGCGGGCTGCATGCGCCTCTGTTGCGGTGGCCTGACTACTGTGGGCATGCTGGCCCACAGTGAGCGGCCTGGCCCCTGGCTCCGTCTGCCTGGTCCTGCCCAGAGCGGAGGCTGTCGTTGTGTGTGTGTGTGTGTGCAGGGCTGGGTTCTGGCGCAGCTGGTGCTGTCTGGAGAGCGAGCGTCCTGTGCTGGGGAGGGTGATGGGTCCTGGCGTGAGCAGTTGCAGGGTCCAGGGAACCCTGGTGCTGTTGTGTACTCACTGGGGGCATGGCTGATTCTCAGGCGAGTGGCAGGGAATCCTGGGGCTGGTGTTTCCTGCTGGTGGCTGGTGTCAGGACTCAGGGAGGTCCTTTGCCTTGCACTGGTCTGCAAGTGGATGAGTCTGGGTCCCAGTCTGCTGGTGTGTGGGTCTGGGTCCCCACGTATCTGGCCACTTGACCTGTGTTTCCATTAAGGCAGTCGTCTGACCTGGCTCTCTGCGTGCTTGGCCTGCTGGGTGCTGGAACTGATGCTGACAGACTGGGTATGAGTCTTGAGTATATCACATTGCTGCCCCTCCTACCCATGCTGTTGTGGCTTCTTCTTTATATCTTTGGTTGCAAAAAATGCTTTCAATGGCCTTGAGGTCATTCTGATAGATAGTTGCTCTGTGTGTGTGCTAAATTGTTTTATTTGTATCCAACTCTTTGTGATCCTGTGGACTGTAGCCTGCCAGGCTCCTCTGTCCAAGGAATTCTCCAGTCAAGAATACTGGAGTGGGTTGCCATGCCCTCCTCCAGGGGATCTTCCTGACCCAGGGGTCAAACTCCCATCTCTTATGTCTCCTGCATTGGCAAGCGAATTCTTTACCACTAATGCCACCTGATAGTTGTAATTTTGCTGTGTCCATGGCAGGAGGTGAGTTCAGGGTCTTCTTACCCTGCCATCTTGACTGCTCTCCCCTTGACAAATTCTTAAGTATACAGTACAGTATTGTTAACTATAGGCATAGCGTTGCCTAGAAATTAACCATCATGCATAACTGAAACTTTATACCCGTTGAATAGCAACTTCTTTTTTACCTCTCTCAGCCTCTGGCAGCCAACATTCTACTCTCTGTATCTGCATATTTGATTATTTTATACCTCATATAAGTGAGATCATGTGGCATTTCTTATTCTGTCATGGCTAATTTCACATGGCATAATTTCCTCCAGGAATTTCTTCTTTTTATTGAAGTGTAGTTGATTTATGATATTAGTTTCAGGTTAACTGCTGTAACTATGATATTAGTTACAGCAAAGTATACATATACATATATATATATATACACACACACACACACTTTTTTCAGATTCTTTTCTCATATAGTTATTATAAAATATTGAGTAGAGTTTCCTGTGCTATACAGTAGGTCACTGTTATTTACCTGTTTTATGTGTAGTAATATATATATGTTAGTCTCAAATTCCTAATTTATACCCCTTACCTTTCCCCTTTGATAACCATAAGAGGATCCGAAGACATTTCTCTGACAGTCAGTAAGCAGTTGTGCAATTTCTTTATCTTAATTTTTATTGGATTAAGCTTTACAATGTTTTATAGGTTTCTACTGTATAGCAAAGTGAATCAGCTATAAATATGTGTGTGTGTGTATGTATGTATATATCCCCTCTTTTTGGATTTCCTTCTCACTAGGTCACCATATGTGAGCTATACCGTAGGTTCTCATTAGTTATTTTATACAGAACGTCAGTAGTGTATATATGTCAACTCCAATCTCCTAGTTCATCCCCTGCCTTTCCCTCCTTGGTGTCTGTACATTTGTTCTCTGCATCTGTATCTCTCTTTTTGCTTTGCAGATAGGATCATCTATAACAGCATCTATGCCATTTTCTATATTCCACATGTATGCATTAATATACAGTATTTGTTCTCTTTCTGCTTCACCCTGTGTGTAAGCCTCTAGGTCCATCCACATCTCTACAAGTGACCCAATTTAGTTCATTTTTATGGCTGAGTAATATTCCATCATGTATACATACCACATTTCCTTTATCCATTTCTCTGTTGATGAAAATTAGGTTACGTTCATGTCCTGGCTGTTGTAAATAGTGCTGCAGTGCATGTGTCTTCTCTGGGTATATGCCCAGTAGTGGCATTGCTGGGTCATATGGTAGTTCTGTTTTTAATTTTTTAAGGAATCTTATACTGTTCTCAATAGTGACCGTATCAGTTTGTATCAGACTGTATCATTCCCACCAACGGAGCAAGAGGGTTCTCTTTTCTCCATACCTTCTCCAACATTTATTTGTTAATGATGGCCATTCTGAGTGGTGTGAAGTAATACTTCAATGTAGTTTTGATTTGCATTTCTCTAATAATTAGTGATGTTGAGCATCTTTTCATGTATTTGGCCATCTGTATGTCTTTTTTTGAGAAATGTCTATTTAGGTCTTCTAGTTTTTAATTTTTTTATATTGAGCTACATGAACTGGTTGTATATTTTGGAGATTAATGCTTTATCTTTTCCTTCATTTGCAAATATTTTCTCTCACTGAGGGTTGTTTCTTCATTTTGTTTATGGTTTCTTTTGCTGTGAAAAAGCTTTTAAGTTTAATTAGGCCTCATTTATTTATTTTTGATTTTTATTTTTATTACTTTAGGAGGTGGGTAAAAAAAGGATCTTACTGAGTGTTCTGCCTATGTTCTCCTCTGAGAGTTATATAGTTTCTGGCCTTACATTCAGGTCTCTGATCCATTTGGAGTTTATTTTTGTGTATGGTGTTAGGGAGTGTTCTAATTTCATTCTTGTATATATAGCCGTCCAGATTTCCCAGCACTACTTATTGAAGAGGCTGTCTATTATCCACTGTGTATTTTTGCCTTTTGTCATAGATTAGGTGACCACGGTGTGTGGGTTTATCTCTAGACTTTCTTTCCTGTTCTGTTGGTCTGTATTTCTGTTTTTGTGCTGCTGCCATCAGTTCAGTTCAGTTCAGTTGCTCAGTCATGTCCAACTCTTTGCAACCCCATGGACTGCAGCATGCCAGGCCTCCCTGTCCATCACCAACTCCTGGAGTTTACCCAAACTCGTGTCCATCGAGTCTGTGATGCCATCCAACCATCTCACCCTCTCTGGTCCCTTTCTCCTCCTGCCTTCAATCTTTCCCAGCATCAGGGTCTTTTCCAATGAGTCAGCTCTTCACATGAGGTGACCAAAGTATTGGAACCTCAGCTTCAGCACCAGTCCTTCCAATAAACATTGAAGACTGATTTCCTTTAGGATGGACTGGTTGGGTCTCCTTGCAGTCTAAGGGACTCTCAAGAGTTTTCTCCAGCACCACAGTTCAAAAGCATCAATTCTTTGGTGCTCAGCTTTCTTTATGGTCCAACTCTCATATCCATACATGACCACTGGAAAAACTATAACTTGACTAAATGGACTGTTGTGGCAAAGTAATGTCTCTGCTCTTTAATGTGCTGTCTAGGTTTGTCATAATTTTTCTTCCAAGGAGCAAGCATCTTTTAATTTCATGGCTGCAGTCAGCATCTGCAGTGATCTTGGAGCGCCCCAAAAATAAAGTCAGCCACTGTTTCCACTGTTTCCCCATCTATTTGCCATGAAGTGATGAGGCCGGTGCTATACTGTCTTGATTTTGGTAGTTTCTTAACATCATCTGAAGTCAGCGAGGCTGATTCCTCCAGTTCCATTTTTCTTTCTGAAGACTGCTTTGGCTTCTGGATCTCATGTGTTTTCATGCAAATTGTAAAATTTTCTGTTCTATTTTCTGTGAAAAATGCCATTGGTAACTTTATTGGGCTTGCATTCAATTTGTAGATTGCTTTGGGTAGCATAGTCATTTTCACAACACTGATTCTTCCAACCCAAGAACATGGTGTATCTTTCCATCTGTTTGTGTCAGCTCTCATTTCTTGCATCAGTGTAGCTTTTTAGTGTTCTGAGTACAAATCTTTTGACTTCTTGTTTGCTTTGTTGAGTCAATAAGTTGTGTCTGACTCTTTGTGACCCCACAGATTGTAGCATACCAGGCTCCTCCACTATCTCCTGGAGTTTTCTGAAGTTCATGTCCATTGAGTCAGTGATGCTGTCTAACCATCTCATCCTCTGCCACCTCATCTCCTTTTGCCTTCAATATTTCCCAGCATCAGGGACTTTTCCAATGAGTTGGCTCTTCACATCAGGTGATCAAAATATTGGAGCTTCAGCTTCAGCTATAGTCCTTCTGACGAATATTCAGGGTTGATTTCCTTTAGGACTGACTGATTTGATCTCCTTGCTCTCCAGGGGACTCTCAAGAGTTTTCTCTAGCACCACAGTTTGAAAGCATTAGTTATTCTTAGGTAGGTCGATTTCTAGATATTTTATTCTTTCTGTTGCAGTGGTAAATGAGGTTTGTCCCCTTAATTTCTCTTTCTGATCTTCTGTTGTTAGCGTATAGACATTTAAGAGATTTCTGTGTATTAATTTTGCATCCTGTGACTTTACTAAATTCATTGATTAACTCTAGTAGTTTTTTTGGTGGCATCTTTAGGATTTTCTATGTATAGTATCATGTCATCTACAAACAGTGACAGTTTTACTTCTTTTTCAAGTTGGATTTCCTTTATTCTTTTTCTTTTCTCATTGCTGTAGCTAGTACCTCCAAGACTATGTTGAATAATACTGGTGATAGTGGACACCCTTGTCTTGTTCTTTGAGGATACACTTTCAATTTTTCACCATTGAGGATAATGTTTACTGTGGGTTTGTTTTATATGGCTTTTATTATGTTGAGGTATTTTCCCTCTCTGCTCACTATTTGGAGAGTTTTTTTTATTATAGATGGTTGTTGAATTTTCTCAAAAGCTTTTACTGCATCTACTGAGAGTATCATGTGGTTTTTATTCTTCAATTTATTAATATAATGCATCACATTGATTGATGTGTATGTTGTACAGTAGACTTAGAAAAAACTTGATGAAAATTTATGTATCATTTTCATTTACGTCATAACTCATTTGTGCTCATAAAGATTGTGTGGAAAGTCACTCGGTCATGTCCGACTCTTTGCTATCCCATGAACTGTAGCCTACCAGGATCCTCCGTCCATGGGATTTTCCAGGAAAGAGTACTGGAGTGGGTTGCCATTTCCTTCTCCAGGGGATCTACATGACCCAGGGATCGAACCCAGGTCTCCCACATTGTAGGCAGATGCTTTGCTGTCTGAGCCACCAGGGGAGCCCCTCCTAGTTCATAGATGAGGAAATATTTAGGTAAGGAAAATGGATGTTTGTTTCTAAGGTAACATAGTCAGTGAGGGCTAGCCAGGGTATAGGCTTAGTGTTTGACTTGATCTTTACTATTTCTTTCTGCTAAAGAAGATCATAGTGAAAGCATATGTATGTATTTTTATTTTCACTTGCCTGTGGAGGGCACTGACTCTGCAGGTTGCAATAGAATTGTATCTATACATGAGATTGAAGTGGCCCCATTTCCAAGAGTGAGGAGTGCTTGAGTCAAGAGCAAAATATTAAGCCATTCCACTCCTCACCCCCTATCACACTGAGGGCCCTCTGGATGGAATATATTGGGTAAGAACTTGAGGATATTACTTTTATGGTAGTTTGTGCTTGTCTTCCTCTGTTTCTAAAGGTCCTCTCTCTGTAAGATGGTCACCTGGCCTGGCCCTAGGCCTGGGCATTGCTTACCAGCTGATTTCACAAGGGTTCCTCTTTGCTCCTTTGAAGATTGGAGTGCTTCCCTGAGACCCTGAAAGTTTGCCCACAGTGCCCAGTTGTCTCATTCAATCCAGTTGCCCTTAGTTTGTCATAACACTTTGAAAAGTACCAGTGCCAGTAAATTTTTCTTACTGTTTCCCTGTCTGTGTGGAAAATACACTACCTCAAATAGTGTGATCTGAAAGTGTAAGACCTCACTGTCACTGTGTAAACGTCTTGAGATGTGTCCCCTTGTGTTACAAAATTTAACGGGCGCATTTGTTTCTCGGTAGTCTGACCAGACTGCCACTATATCAGTCTTCTTTCCCTGTGGTGGGTTCATTGAGAGCCATTCACCTTCCTGCTGCACAGATCTTTTCATTATTCCTCCTCGTGCATGGATTCCTTGGGTGGTTGCACATTACTGGTGGTTGGGCTGTTCAGATCTGTGGCCTAGAGGGAGATGGAATTCATTACATTTGAGTTGCCTCCATGGAACCAGTCCCTGGCTAAAGGACACAGACAGTGTTGGGTTTGCAGGGCTGTTTTTAAAACTTTTACTACTTTCCCATTGTTCATTGTTCAGTCGCTCATTTGTGTCTGACTCCTTGCTTCCCTATCCTTCAGTATCTTCCAGAGTTTGCCCAAGTTCATGTCAGCAAAGTGATGTCTTTGCTTTTTAATACGCTGTCTAGGGACCCCTAAAAGAGAATGATTTATTCATTAAGAAGCAGGACAGTAGGATTTCAGGCATGCCTATTGGATCAAGGCTGTCAGGAGCTTCTTTTTAAACGTGTTTGTGTCTGTCTGTCTGACTGCACTGGGCCCTGGCTGCAGGTGTGGAACCTGCTGCGTCTTGCAGGATCTCTTGCTGTGGCACACAGACTCTCTGTGTCCACAGGCTTAGTTGCTTGCATCATGTAGGTTCTTAGTTCCCTAAGCAGGGGTTGAACCCTCGTCCACTGTGTTGAAGGCAGTTTCTTAACCTTTGGACCATCAGAGAAGACCCTTCTTCGCAGGTTAAGTTTTTGCTGGCACTGACCGCTGCCCTAGGTATGTCTTTGGGGAAGCAACGCCTTATGGTGACTTTTGCTGAATCAACTTTGCTTCCTGGCTGGATTGCTCTAGCCTGTATGAATATGAATTAGAACTCTCTGAAGTAGTTCAAAATGGCAATATCTTTACATGTTGGGTGAGGATTTACTGGGGCTTCCCCCAAAGACAGACATTAGAGCTTCTAGTCCTGTGCCAAAGTCTTCACTTATCAGCCATGGTAGTAAGTCCTGTGACCTGGACTCGGGACTGCAGACTCTGTTCTTTTACAATCAGCTCATGATCTGCCATTGTTAAGCTTTTGCCATGTATTTCCTTCTTAGAGGAAACCAGAGGCAGAATACTCTTTGACATAATTCACTGCAATATCTTTTTTGATCTATCTCCTAGAGTAATGGAAATAAGAGCAAAAATAAACAAATGGGACCTAATCAAACTCAACAGCTTTTGCACAGCAAAATAAACCATAAACAAAATGAAAAGACAGTCCAAAGAATGGGAGAAAATATTTGCAAATGATGCAACTGACAAGGGATTAATCTCCAAAATACACAAACAGCTCATGAAGCTTTATGTCAAAAAAACCCAAACAACCCCATCCAAAAATGGGCAGAAAACCTAGACACCATCCAAAAATGGGCAGAAAACCTAGACAGACATTTCTCCAAAGAAGACACACAGATGGCAGAAAGGCACACAAAAAATGCTCAACATCAATAATTATTAGAGAAATGCAAATCAAAACTGCAATAAAGTATCACTTCACATTGCTTGGAATGGCCATCATCAAAAAGTCTAAATGGTAAATGCTGGAGAGGGTGTGAAGAAAAGGGAACCCTCCTACACTGTTGATGGGAAAGTAAATTTTTATAACTACTATGAAAAATAGTATGGAAGTTTCTTAAGAAACTAAAAATAGAGCTACCACATGATCTAGCAATCTCACTCCTGGTCATATACCCAGAGAAAACCATTGTTCAAAAGGATAATGTACCCCAGTGTTCATTGCAGTGCTGTTTACAATAGGCAAGATGTGGAAGCAACCGTCCACTGATGGATGAATGGATAAAGATGTGGTCCACATACACATTGGACTACTACTCAGCCATAAAAAAGAATGAAATAATGCCATTTGCAGCAACGTGGACAGACCTGGAGATGATCACACTAAAGTAAGTCAGCAAAGACAGATACACTATACTTAGAGTGAAAGTGAAGTTCACTCAGTCACGTCCAACTCTTTGTGACCCCATGGACTATATACAGTCCATGGAATTCTCCAGGCCAGGATACTGGAGTGGGTAGCCTATTCCTTCTCCAGGGGATCTTCCCAATCCAGAGATTGAACCCAGGTCTCCCGCATTACAGGCAGTCGTTTACCAGCTGAGCCACGGGGGAAAATTAGGTATCAAAAATGTGATAAAAGTGAACTTATTTGAAACAGAAACAGACTCAGACAAGAAACTTGAAGGCTCTGTTCTTTTAAAATTAGCTCATGATCTGCCATATCTTTTCCTCTATATTAAATCTTTCCATTAAACAGAACCTAACATATTGATAATTCAGCAATATTTCTTGCACAAAGAGATGAAGTACATTTTAGAATGTTTGTAAACTAGTAGATTAAATAGCTTAAGGTCACTCACATGACTTTAAAGTAATTCTGCAAGCATCGTTATTTGTTGGATAAGAATATAATATTCAGGGGGATTCCCTGACAGTCCAGTGGTTAGGATTCCATGTTTCCACTGTTGGGGGGCCAAGTTCCTCCTTGGTCAGAGAACTAAGATCCCACAATCTGTGTGGTGTGGCCTAAACACACACACACACAATACTTGGTCAGAGAACTAAGATCCTACAATCTGTGTGGTGTGGCCTAAACACATACACACACACACACAGACACACACAATACTTAGAGCACTATGCAAAAATAACAACATATCTTGCTGACCGGTACTTCATCCTGTTGACAAGAGCATGGTCATTATTATATTCATTTTATACTTCTGATAGCCTGAGGATTATCTAATCTTGTTTAGAAATATTACCCAGTCTGACAGGTCTCCAAAATACTGTTCTTTACAGAGATTGTGGCACTTAAGAATGATTGCTGTGGTATTTCAAAGTGTAAACAGAATTTCCAGAGAATGCAGAGCTATTTCATTGATTTTTGCAACCTCTTTTATTGTCTCTCTTTCTATTTTACCATCTAATTTCTTTTATTTGGAAATACTTCTCAATTTATCTACTTCTATACCTTATTTATTCCCTTCAAATTCTTATAATACTCATTTTCTCTTTGAATGTAAATGGACTTCCTGCCCCCACCCCCAATTAAAAATATATTCTAAGTAAAAGGAATTCAATCAAAAAAGCCAGAATAATCAAATAAATGCTATTCATATAAGTGGAAATTTACTGTAAACCCAATACTTATGTGTATGTCAAAGCTTTTTTCCTCTCACATTAGAAGACAACCTAAAACTACACTTTAATGACAGTTTAAGCAATTAAAATTTTTATTATTTTGTAGTTGAATTTTGTTTAGACATTTTAAAAATACTCTTCTGTTATGGTTTATCCCAGGGTATTGAATAGAACTCCCTGTGCATTGCAGTAGGACCTCGTTTTTATTTGTCCTATATGTAATCTTTTGCATGTTAATCTCCCCTCCCCTGCCTCCTCCCCTTGGCAACCAGAAGTCTGTTCTCTGTGTCTGTGGCTCTGTTTCTGTTTTGTAGATAGGTTTATTTGTGCCATGTTTTAGATTCCACATATAAGTGATATCATATTGTATTTGTCTTTCCATGTTTGACTTAGTATGATAATCTCCAGTTGCATCTATGATGCTGCAGATGGCATTACTTTTATGGCTGAGTAGTACTCCATTGTATATGTGTACCACATATTCTGCGTCCATTCTTCTGTCGATGGACATCTAAGTTGTTTCCATGTCTTGGCTATTGTGAATAGGGCTGCCATGAGCAAAGGGGTGCATATGGCTTTTTGAATTATGGTTCTGTCCAGGTGTATGCCCAGAAGTGGGATTGCTGGATCATATGGTAATTTTATTTTTAGTTTTCTGAGTAACCTCCATACTGTTTTTCATAGTGGTTGCACCAACTTACATTCCCACCAACAGTGTAGAAGGATTCTCTTTTCTCCATATCCTTTCCAGCATTCACTAGTTGTAGACATTTTAATGATGGCCATTCTGATTGGCGTGAGGTGGTATCTCATTGTAGTTCTGATTTGGTAATGATAAGTATCTTTCACGTGCCTACTGGCCATCTATGTGTCTTCTTTGGAGAAATGTCTAACTAGATCTTCTCTCCATTTTTTGTTTGGGTTGTTTGTTTTTTGTTGTTGAGTTGTATAAGCTGTTTTGGAGAAGGTAATGGCGACCCACTCCAGTACTCTTGCCTGGAAAATCATCTCATGGACAGAGGAGACTGGTGGGCTGCAGTCCATGGGGTTGCTAACAGTTGGACACGACTGAGCGACTTAGATGCAGCAGCAGCAGCAGCAGCATAAGCTGTGTGTATATTTTGGAGATTAAGGCCTTGTTGGTAGCATCATTTGAAAATATTTTCTCCCATTCCATAGGTTGTCTTTTCACTTTTAACAGTTTCCTTTGCTGTGCAAAAGCTTGTAAGTTTGATTAGGTTCCAATTGTTTATTTTTGTTTTTATTTCTATGACCTAAGGAAACATTGGTATGATTTATGTCAGATTATGTTTTGCCTATGCTGTCTTCAAAAAGTTTTGTGATGTCCTGCCTTATATTTGTGCATGGTGTGAGGATGTGTTCTGACTTTGTTGCTTTAGAGGCAGCTGCGTAACTTTCCCAGAACCACTTGTTGAAGAGACTGCCTTCTTCCCATTTTGTATTCATGCCTCCTTTGTCAAAGAATAATTGGCTTTAGGGCATGGGTTTTTTTCTGCAAGCAATGAACAGTTTTAAAAGAAAAAACCTAAATGTTAACACATTGTGTTAATACCTAGTAAGACAGGGTGGGTATTCCAATTAATTAACACCTGTTAGCAACAGTTAATAAAATGGTGTGAAGTATGAGTGAATAACAGCTAAATGTCAGATCTGTGTTTAAAGAAAAGCAAAATTTTCCCCTTAAAAAAGGAGCTACGTTTGCAGAACTTACAAAATATTGTAAAGCTATTCTGTACCTTAGAGACCTATATAGCCAGGACCTCCAAAAAACATCAAATATATGAACCAGATGTGTGAGCTACCGTGAAGATCAGTTGTACGTGTCAACTTGACTGGGCTGTGGTGTCCAGTTGTTGATCAAATGCCAGTTTAGATATTACCATGAAGATGATTTTTAGATATAATTAACATTTGAATCAACAGGCTTGAGTAAGCCAGATTATCCTCCATAATGTGGGTGAAACTTACCCAATCAGTTGAAGGCCTTAACAGACCAAACGGGCTTTCCTGGTAGCTCAGCTGGTAAAGAATCTGTCTACAGTGCAGGAGACCAGGCTTCAATCCCTGGGTCAGGAAGATGCCCTGGAGGAGGCAATGGCAACCTACTCCAGTATTCTCGTCTAGAGAATCCCAAGGACAGAGGAGCCTGGCGGGCTACAGTCCACGGGGTCGCAGAGAGTCGGACACGACTGAGTGACTGAGTACAGCACAGCACGACAGAACAGAGACTGAGGCTTCCCAAAGTAGAAGACATTCTCCTCAAGGTGATAACATAGGAACCCCATCTGAAAGGTAGACAGCCTGCTTCTCTGTGGAATTCAGACTCAAGACTCCAGCATCAATTCCTACCTGAATTTCCAGCCTGCTGGCCTGCCCTGTGAATTTGGAACTTGTCTGCTGCCACAACTTCATGAGATAATTCCTTAAATCTTTCTGTCATGTGTGAATATGTGTCCTTTTGATCTGTTTCTCTGGAAAATCCTGACTAACAGTTAGTGACTAAAGTTAGTGGTAATCCTCTCTCAGGGTGCCCCAGAAAGGCCAAACTTGGGCCAGGGGACAGTGGCGAGCCTCGGGCCTCAGCAGACCGGCTCTCCCACAGCAACCAGTGACCTCGTTTTCCTTCCGTACTGCTGGATACCAATTCAGTTTTCCTTATAGGGAATGCTGTTATCTTTCACATGCATCATCACCTTGGCAATTTACCTGAATGAACACCTGTGATTTTGATATAGTTTTCAGAAGTGTTCTGTTTTTCTGTTTTCTTGATGAGTTCTAGTAACCCCAGGAGTCAGGACTCCTAACTAGATAAATATCTGTGGATTTAAGACTCCTCCATAATTACTTCACAACATTTCAGTGGGTTTTGTCATACATTGACACGAATCAGCCATTGAGTTACACTAATTGGCCTCCAACTAATAAAATAAAATTAAAAAAAAAAAAAAAGAATAAACACTGAATGTTTATACATACAAAAAAAAAAAAAAAAAAGACTCCTCCATAGCGGCTTTGCATATGGACCATACTCATGTTTTTTAAAAAGTTGAGATAGAATTGACATATTAGTTTCAGATTAGTTATTTGAATACACTATGAAATGATCACAATGATAAATCTAGTTACCATCTATCACTATAAAAGTTACAAAAAATTGTTTTTCTTGTGATCAGAACTTTTAATATGTATTCTGTTGGCAACTTTCAAAAAATACTGCGATATGTTTTGCTATAGTCACCATGGTGTAGATTACATCCCTGTGACTTACTGAAGTCTGTACCTGTTGAGCTTCACCCCTTTAAACCACCCCCAGCCACCCTCCCCACAGCAACCACCATTTTGTTCTCTGTATCTGTGAGTCTGTTTTCATTTCATTTTGTTTGTTCTGATTTTTTGAGTTTATGTGAAAATAAAATCATGTTGTATATGGAGTTCTCTGTCTGGCTTATTTCACTTAAGATAAACCTTCTAGGTCCATTCATATTTTTGCTAATGGTAAGATTTCCTTTATTATGGCTGAGTAATATTCCATCGCGTGTGTATGTGTGTGCGTGCATGCATGCATGTATGTGTGTATGTAGATATTACAACTTCCTTGTCTATTCATCTATTAATATATACTTAGGCTGTTCCCATATCATTGTAAATAATGCTGCAATGAACGTAAGAGTTCATATATCTTTTTAAATTAATGTTTTTGTTTCCTTCAGAAAAATACCTAAAAGTGAAATTAGTTGGTCATGTTATAGTTCTGTTTCTCCTTTTTTGAGGAATCTATGTACTAGCTTGTCAGGAAGCATTTAACAGGAGGCTTCCTGTGTGCTGTTTTGGATTTGTCATGAATCCTCTGTTCCTTATTAATTTCTGAATATTCAGGAATATTAATTAATTCAGGAATTAATTAATTAAGGAATTAAGAGGAGAGGCAAGCCTCTCCCGGGGCTGAGGAATCCATGCATTTCCTTCGTTAGATTTTCCATACGGTGAAAAGTAACTATTTACAACCCTCTTTTGATATGGATCGCCTCTTGGCCTTATGGCCTCTATTGCTCCTTGCTTCCTTGGTAAACTTGTGAAGTCTGGTCTCTTGATCTTTATCTAAAGAAGCTACTGGTATATATACTCTTACAGAATTCAATAAAGCACCCTTGTTCCATCAGAGCTTGGGTCCCCGTGTCTCTTTCTCTCTCTCTCTCTCTCTCTCTCTCTCTACTTCTGACTGATTCCCTGGAGCGCGAAGGCCGGCTGTGTTACCCAGAGAATATTAGCCTCTTTCCTTCTTTCATTTTCTCATTGTCGACTCTGGACCACCAGGTTCCGGTCCATTAAAGGACCACAACACTAGCTCCCATAGTGGTTGCACCAATTTATATTTCCCCAACGGTGCACAGAAGTTCCCTTCCTCCATATACTCACCACTTGTTATTTCTTGTCTTTCTGATAATAACTATTTTGACAAATATGAGATGATAGCTTGTTTGCACTTTGCGTTTGATTTGCCCTTTGCATTAGTGATTTTTTATTGGAGTATAATTGCTTGACAATGTTATGTTCATTGCTGCTCTACAATTCAGTTAATCAGCTGCATGTATAAATATATTTATTCCCTCTCTCTTGAACTTCCCTTTCACCCCTCATCCCAGCCTTCTGGTCATCACAGAGCACTGAGCTTAGTTCCCTATGCTGCATAGCAGCTTCCCACTAGCTCTCTGTTTTACTCATGGTAGTGATGTATGTCAATCCTACTCTCCCGATTTGTCTCACCCTCCCCTTCCCACAATGATTAGTGATGTTGAACATCTTCTCACTTGTCTTTTGGCCATCCATGTGTCCTTGGAAACTATATCTATTCAAATCCTCTGCTTATTTTTTAAACAAATTGGTTTTCTGCTATAGAGTTGTATGAGTTTTTAAAAATATATTTTGGATATTAGTTGTTGGATATGTGATTTGCAAATGTTCTCGCCCATTGAATGGATTGCTGTTTCACAAAAGCTTTTCAGTTGGATGTAATCCCACTTGTTCATTTGCACTTTTGTTGCTTTTCATTTTGGAGTCAGATCAGAAAATTATCTAAGATCGATGTCAAGGAGTTTACTTACCATTTATGTTTTCTTCGAGAAACTTTATGTTTCAGAGCTTATGTTCAAGTCTTTAATTAAGTTAATTTTTGTGTTGGTGTAAGATGGTAATCTGGCTTCATTCTTTTACATATGACTGTCCAGTTTCCCAGCGTTGTT
Organism: Muntiacus reevesi; assembly: GCF_963930625.1. Taxonomy (NCBI): domain Eukaryota; kingdom Metazoa; phylum Chordata; class Mammalia; order Artiodactyla; family Cervidae; genus Muntiacus; species Muntiacus reevesi. Next base: position 4,193,887 of record NC_089264.1, read on the forward strand.
GACTGAAAAGGCTATCTTTTACCAATTGCATATTCTTATCTCCTTAGTTGTAAATCAATTAACCATTTATGCGTGGTTTTATTTCTGGGCTTTCTATTCTGTCCCACTGATCTATGTGTCTGTTTTTATGTTGATACCATACTTTTTGATTGCTGCAACTCTGTTAAATAGTTTGAAATCAAGGAACATGATTACTCCAGATTTGTTCTTCTTTCCCAAGATTACTTTGGCTATTGGTATATTCCCTCCATGCCCACTTTTGTTGAGAGTTTTTTTTTTTTTTTTTTTTTTTTTTTTTTAAATCAGACGGATTCTTTACCCCTGAGACACCAGGGAAGCCCACTTTATATATTTTGTTGTTGTTGTTCAGTTGTCCACTCCTGTCCGACTCTTTGTGATCCCATGTACTGCAGCATGCCAATTTATGTATTTCAGTACTCCTATATTGGGTGCATAAATATTGACAGATATTATGTTCTCTTTTTGGATTGACTAGTTTATTATAATGTAAAGACTTTTTTAAAAAACATTTTTTGTTAAAGCCTATTTTCCTGATATGAGTATAGCATATCACTTTTCTTTTGGTTTCCATTTGCATGAAGCATCATTTTCCATTCTTTCCTTTTCAGTCTGTCTGTATCCTTATATCCGAAGTAAGTCTCTTACAGGAAGCAGATAGATATATAGATGGGTCATTTTTTTTTATTCATTCAGCCAATAATATATCTTTTGTTTGGAGAATCTAGTGTATTTATATTTAAAGTAATTAAAGTAATTATTGAGGATTCCCTGGTGGCTCAGACGGTAAAGCCTCTGCCTGCAATGCGGGAGACCCGGATTCGATCCCTGGGTTGGGAAGATCCCCTGGAGAAGGAAATGGCAGCCCACGCCAGTACTCTTGCCTAGAAAATTCCATGGATGGAGGAGGCTAGTAGGCTACAGTCTATGGGGTCACAGAGTTGGACATGACTTCACTTTCTTTCTCTTAAAGTATTTATTGATAGATATGTACTTATTGCCATTTTGTTAATTTTCTGGCTGTTTTATAGTGCATCTCCTTTTCTTATTTTGTCCTTATAATTTGGTGACTTTCCTTGTTAGTATTATATTTCTTATTATCTTTGGTGTATTTATTGTATTTGCTTTGTGGATACCATGAGTCTTATATATAAGAGCCCATAAAGCATTCTGTGTTAACTTGATAGCAACTTAAGTTTAAAAACATTATAGAATTCTACATTTTTATTCTCCCTACTCATTTTTCATATTTTTGATACCACATTTTACATCTTTTTATTTTGTGTATTCCTAAAGTCATTATTATAATTATAATTATTTTTTTCTACTTTTTTCCTCTTAACCTTCACACTGGCTGTACAAATGATTTATACACTACTTTTTCTATATATTTATCATTACCAGTAAAATTTATATTCATGTTTTTAATTAATTAAAATAACAAATTAATGACTAATTAATGCCCTTTATTTTCTGCTTAGAAAGTTCCTTTAACATTTCTTGTTTGGCTGATTTAGTGGTGATGAACTCTTAACTTTTGCTTATCTGGGAAACTCTATTTTTCCTTCAGTTCTGAATTATATATAATCTGGCTAGGTAGAATATCATTTGTTGAAATTTTTTCCTTTCAACACTTTGAATATATCATGCCACTCCTTTCTGGCCTTCAAATTATCTCTGAAAAATCTGTTGATGGTGTTATGGAGATTTCCTTAAAAAGACACATTTTTTTCTCTTCTTGCTTTTAAGATTCTCTCCATGTCTTTAACTTTTGACATTTTAATTGTAATATATCTTAGGGTCAATCTTTTTGGGTTCACCTTATTTGGAATTCTCCAGGCCTCCTGAGTCTGGATGTTTGTTTTCTTCCCCATGTTAGGAAAGTTTTTGCCATTATTTCTTCAATAAAATTTCTGCCCCCCCCTTCTTCTGGAATTCTTATAATATACATGTTAATCTGATTGATTAACAATTAACATAGGTCACTCGAGCTACCTTTGCTTTCTTTTTTTTTCTTTCCCCCTTCTGTTTAGGTGCCTTCTGCTCCTGTATTGTATATCACTATCCTTTTTTTGCTTCACCATTGAAACAAAAAAGTCCACTGTTGAAACCCTCTAGTGTACTTTTCAGTTCACTTATTGTATTCTTCACCTCTGTGATGTCTCTCTTCACAGAGACATAAAGACAATTTCTTATGTTTTCTCTTTGTTGAAGTTCTCACTGTCTTCATGTATTCTTCTTGCAAGGTCAGTGAGCATCTTTGTGATCACTATTTTGAGCACTTATCTTCCTTTTATTAAGATGTTGGTGGTGGTGTTTAGTCCCTAAGTCATTTCTGACTCTTTGCAATCTCATGGAATACAGCGCATCAAGCTTCCTTGTCCTTCACTTTCCCCCAGAGTTTTCTCAAATTCATGTCCATTGAGTCAGTGATGCCATCCACCCAGTTATCTCATCTTCTATTGTCCCCTTCTCCTCCTGCTCTCATTCTTTCCCAGCATCAGGATCTTTTCCAGTGAGTCAGCTTTTCGCATCAGGTGGCCAAAGTGTTGAAACTTCAGCACCAGTCCTTCCAATGAATATTCAGGACTGATCTCCTTTAGCATGAACTGGTTTGATCTCCTTGCAGTCCAAGGGACTCTCAAGAGTCTTCTGCAGCACTGCAACTCAAAAGCATCAGTTCTTCAGTGCTCAGCCTTCTTTATGGTCCAAATCTCAAATCCGTATATGACTACTGGAAAAACCATTGCTTTGACAACCTGCATCTTTGTCAGCAAAGTGATGTCTCTGCTTTTTAATAATGATGCCTAGGTTCATCATAGCTTTTTTTCCCCCAAGGAGCATCTTTTAATTTTGTGGCTGCAGTCACTGTCTGCAGTGATTTTGGAGCCCGAGGAAAGAAAATCTGTCACTGTTTCCACTTTTCCCCTCTGTTTGTCATGAAATGATAAAACTCATCATTTGAGTTTCAAGCCAGCTTTTTCTCTCTCCTCTTGGCACCCTCTTCAGGAGGCTCTTTCATTCCTCTTCACTTTTTGCTGTTAGAGTGATATTATCTTCATATCTGAGGTTGTTGATATTTCTTCCAGTAACCTTAATTCGAGCTTGTGATTCATCCAGCCCAGCATTTCACATAAGGTGCACTATATAGACATTAAATAAATACTGTGACAGTATACAAGCTTGTCATGCTCCTTTCCCAGTTTTGAACCAGTCCATTGTTCCATGTCTGATTCTCCTGTTGCTTCTTGTCCTGAGTACAGGTTTATCAGGAAACAGGTAAAATTATCTGATATTCCCATCTCTTTTGAAGGATTTTCCACAGTTTGTTATGATCCACACAGTCAAAGGCTTTAGCATAGTCAATGAAACAGAAGTAGATGTTTTTCTGGAATTCTTTTGTTTTTTCTATGATCCAATGGATCTTGGCAATTTGATCTTTGATTCTTCTGACTTTTCTAAGTTCAGCTTGTACATCTGGAAGTTCTTGGTTCACATACTGATGAAGACTAGCTTGAGGATTTTGAGCAGGTTTGAAGTTTTTTTTTTTTTTTTAATGACGTTTTATCTTGTTTTTTCATTTGGAATGTATTTCTCTGTTTCATCATTTCTTTTTATACTCTGTGTTTGTTTCTATGTATTAGGTAAAACTCCTCCCTTTCTCTGTCTTGAAGGAGTGGTCTATGTAGAAGATGAAACTTATCTTTCAACCTTGACCTAGCTATTGGCTATTGCGTGAATCTTTGTGATTGTCTAAGTAGCCTGATTTACTTTTGATAGGTGCCAGTTCTCAAGGGTGTGCCAAGCTCTGTCAGTGTTTCAAAGGGAGAAATATCAGTCAGCACATAGGTTTAGGTTAATTGGAAGCCAAACTCTCAGACAGCAGCTTTTAGAGTAGCTAAATATGTACAGTTCTGTGGAACTGTAATCATTAACCCTGCTGACCTCCAGACCAGGCAATCTGAACACGTACCCTGGGTGAGATTACAGAAATTGAGGCTTAAGATGAATGTACAATGTAAAGCTCCTTTCTGGTCAGGATCAGTGAACTGTGGGGAGGCTGAGGGAGTTTGGAAAGATGGAGGCCCCCTGCCTCTATTCCCTGAGAACAGCTCAGTACACTCTAGATGTGTGGCCAGCCTGAATTCTGCACCTGAGGCTGAACTCCAGGATGGGTACAGAGGCCTTTTTTCACAGAAAGACTGGGGAGTGTCTCAGTCTGCTGTCTTTGCAGTTCCTGTGGTGGTGGCCTGCCAAGAACTGTCTTTTCTGGTTGCTGCAGTCCTGTGGGACCCAGGACACAAGCCCGTTCAGCCCCCAGAAGCAGCAGATTAAGGGGCAGTCCCTGTCTGCCCTGAACCTGCTGACTTTAGTGAGGCGGTGGAAGAGTGCAGATTCAGGTGTGCCTGTCAGTTTTCGCAGGGCAGAGGAGGGGGGCAGGGCCACATGCCCCTCCTGGGTTTTGTGAGGCTGTGGTAAGCCAGGACAGGGGCACACCTTCTTTTGTTCCTGTAGCCATGTGGAGTGCACAGCTGGGGGCATGCCCACCTACTTTGTCAAAGTGGAGGCAGAGGGCAGAAGTGGCAGCTGCTAGCACCTCAGTCTCCAGAGTCCCAGCAGATCCCTGCCCTCTGACAGATGCTTTTAAGATTAGCAAGTGTAATTTTTTCTTGTATAATTTAGATAACTTTTCACATTGCTGTTTCTGCACTGGTCCCTGGGGCAAATGAGAGCCCTTAAAGGAAAGTGACACAATTTCCACAGCCCTTCAGGTCTCCTGGATATGAGCCTTGTGGTTCTCAAAGCCAGAAGTTTTGAGGGCGTGTTTCTCCATTGCATGTCCCAAGGGCCAGGGTTCCTGCTCTGGGGCATGAACCCATCACTGCTCAGGGAGAAAGCTTGGAATAGTGAGACTCCTCCCAACTAGGGGTTGCTAGACTGGGCGGGTGGGCAGTGATTTGCAAGATTCTATCTCTGCCTCATCTACTCATATTGATGTGGCTCTTTTAGTGTTTGTTGTGAAGGAGCTATTCAGCTAGTTCAACTAGGAGCTGAAAACTATATTGTTTGACACATAACTGTAGATTTAGTGTGTCTGTAGGATTTGGTGACTTCAGGAAAACCCTGTACCAGCATCTTGATTTGCCACCCCTTGCTCTTGTTTTTTGCATTAGTGAAAGGAAAAAAAGTTTCCGGATAGTTTTTGCCAAGTTGTTAAGATACATAACAGCTTCCCTGGTGGCTCAGATGGTAAAGAATCTGCCTACGATGTGGGAGGCCCAGGTTTGATCCCTGGGTTGTGAAGGTCCCCTGGAGAAGGGCATGGCAACCCACTCCAGTATTCTTTCCTGGAGACTCCCATGGACAGGGGAGCCTGGTGGGCTATAGTTCATGAAGTCACAAAGAGTTGGACACAACTGAGTGACTAACACTTTCATTTTCATTTGATCCAATGATAGAAAAAATTTTATACTCAATTTCTTGACATAATTTCTAGAAGTTATGGAGAATTGTTTTTTTAAAAAGCTACAAGAAAACTGGATAAAATTCATTTAATCTCACACCTAAAACTCATGAAAATTTTTACTGTAAGGAAGCACAAGCTTGTGGGAAAAATATCAATAACCTCAGATATGCAGATGATACCACCTTATGGCAGAACGTGAAGAGAAACTGAAGAGCCTCTTGATGAAAGTGAAAGAGGAGAGTGAAAAAGTTGGCTTAAAGCTCAACATTCAGAAAACTAAGATCATGACATCTGGTCCCATCACTTCATGGAAAATAGATGGGGAAACTGGCTGACTTTATTTTTGGCAGGCTCCAAAATCACTGCAGATGGTGATTGCAGCCATGAAATTAAGACGTTTACTCTTTGGAAGGCAAGTTTTGGCCAACCTAGACAGCATATTAAAAAGGAGAGACATTACTTTGCCAACATAGGTCCGTCTAGTTAAGGCTATGGTTTTTCCAGTGGTCATATCTGGATGTGAGAGTTGGACTATAAAGAAAGCTGAGCACCGAAGAATTGATGGTTTTGAACTGTCGTGTTGGAGAAGACTCTTGAGAGTCACTTGGACTGCAAGGATTTCCAACCAGTCCATCCTAAAAGAGATCAGTCCTGAATATATATTGGAGGGATTGATGCTGAAGCTGAAATTCCAATACTTTGGTAACTTGATGTGAAGAACTGACTCATTGGAAGAGACCCTGATGCTAGGAAAGATTGGCAGGAGAAGGGAATGACAGAAGATGAAATGGCTGGATGGCATCACTGACTCAATGGACATGGGTTTGCTCAAGCTCTGGGAGTTGGTAAAGGACAGGGAAGCCTGATGTGCTGCAGTCCATGGGTAATAAAGAGTTGGACACAACTGATTAACTGAACTGAAAAATTAATTATAGCTTACAGTAATATCAAAAGTAGCAAATAACTATTGTTACACTGCTAAGTAGTAATTAATATCTGCTAGGATTTATTTTGGGTAATTTAAAGGAGTCATCTTACTTGATTTCTCAGTATCTCATGAAAATATTATTTTACTGTGAACATAGAAGAAATGGTTCAATAGTTTTTGATATTTCCATATTATAGAATATTGTACACGATCAAAATGGTGGTGGTGACATTGTCTTAAGAATATTAACTAATATGGCATAATAACTAATAATTAACTAATATTAAGTAATATGTTAAATTATTAATTAAAAAAAAGCAGTATCCAAAATTTTGTAAATACTTCTGCCAAATTTTATTGACTTACATAGAATAAAATATTTCAGAGAAATATTAAAATGTTAACAATAATTATTTCTGAATCTTCTGTTTCTCAAAATATATTATGCTTTAGTTATTGTTACAATTGCAGTGTTAGAGTTTTCATCCATACTCAAGTCATAAAGTGCTATTAATGCTCTGTATTTGGTTTGATCATTTAATATTTTTAAACAATACTATTTAAATAGTGTTTCTTTTACTGTGAAACACACGAAGTAGATATTTATATCCCTAAATGCATTTTGTACTACCCATGGATTTTTATCTGAGAGAATCCCAAGGAAACACACAGTGCTGTTAACCTGAGTTCAGGTAATAAATAAATCAAAAGATGACACAAATAGATGGAGAAAATATTTCATGGATCATAAGTATCAATATAGTGAAAATGAGTATACTACCCAAAGCAATCTATAGATTCAATGCAATCCCTATCAAGCTACCAATGGTATTTTTCAGAGAACTAGAACAAATAATTTCACAATTTTTATGGAAATACAAAAAACCTCGAATAGCCAAAGCAATCTTGAGAAAGAAGAATGGAACTGGAGGAATCAACCTGCCTGACTTCAGGCTCTACTACAAAGCCACAGTCATCAAGACAGTGTGGTACTGGCACAAAGACAGAAATATAGATCAATGGAACAGAATAGAAAGCCCAGAGATAAATCCATGAACCTATGGACACCTTATCTTCGACAAAGGAGGCAAGAATACACAATGGAGAAAAGACAATCTCTTTAACAAGTGGTACTGGGAAAACTGGTCAACCACTTGTAAGAGAATGAAACTAGAACACTTTCTAACACCATACACAAAAATAAACTCAAAATGGATTAAAGATCTAAACATAAGACCAGAAACTATTAAACTCCTAGAGGAAAACATGAGCAAAACACTCTCCAACATAAACCACAGCAGGATCCTCTATGACCCACCTCCTAGAATATTGGAAATAAAAGCAAAAATAAACAAATGGGACCTAATGAAACTTAAAAGCTTTTGCACAACAAAGGAAACTATAAGCAAGGTGAAAAGACAGCCTTCAGAATGGGAGAAAATAATAGCAAATGAAGCAATGGACAAAGAATTAATCTCAAAAATATACAAGCAACGCCTGAAGCTCAATTCCAGAAAAATAAAAGACCCAATCAAAAAGTGGGCCAAAGAACTAAACAAACATTTCTCCAGAAGACATACAGATGGCTAACAAACACATGAAAAGATGCTCAACATTACTCATTATCAGAGAAATGCAAATCAAAACCACAATGAAGTACCATTTCATGCCAGTCAGAATGGCTGCTATCCAAAAGTCTACAAGCAATAAATGCTGGAGAGGGTGTGGAGAAAAGGGAACCCTCTTATACAGTTGGTGAGAATGCAAACTAGTACAGCCACTATGGAGAACAGTGTGGAGATTCCTTAAAAAACTGGAAATAGAACTGCCATGTGACCCAGCAATCCCACTTCTGGGCATACACACCGAGGAAACCAGAACTGAAAGACACACGTGTACCCCAGTGTTCATCACAGCAGTGTTTATAATAGCCAGGACATGGAAGCAACCTAGATGTTCATCAGGAGACGAATGGATAAGAAAGCTGTGGTACATATACACAGTAGAATATTACTCAGCCATTAGAAGAATACATTTGAATCCATTCTAATGAGGTGGATGAAACTGGATTGTATTATACAGAGTGAAGTAAACCAGAAAGAAAACCAATACAGTATACTAACGCATATATATGGAATTTAGAAAGAAGGTAACGATAACCCTGTAAGCGAGATAGCAAAAGAGACACAGATGTATTGAACAGTCTTTTGGGCTCTGTGGGAGAGGGCGAGGGTGGGATGATATGGGAGACTGGCATTAAATCATGTATATTCTCATATGTGAAATGAATTGCCAGTCCAGGTTGGATGCATGAGATAGGGTGCTCAGGGCTGGTGCACTGGGATGACCCAGAGGGATGGGATGGGGAGGGGGGTGGGAAGGGGGTTCAAGATGGGGAACACATGTACACCCATGGCAGATTCAAGCCAATGTATGGCAAAACCAATACAATGTTTTAAGTAACAACAACAACAACAAAAAGTTACAGACAAGCCACTGTGTGGACCCTCAAATTGCTGTACTAGTCAATTACTCTCTCTCTCAAAAAAAAAAAAGAAAGAAAATTTAAAGAGAAGCACTTTCTCTTGAAGAATACTAACCCTTTAATTTTTTTCTGTAGATAAGTGATCAGGGTTGGAGGAAAGGCAATGATCAGGGCAGTCATAAGAACTGAAGGTAATCACACCTAAATTCTACACCTTTTCTAATTGGGAAACTTTTGAAACTTGTTAAATAGATACTCTCCAGATAAAGTTAGGGAGAGAAGCTATTTTAAGAGTGTAGAAAGATTTATTGATTGTTAGCAGTAAATAATCTTAGTTTACTTATGAAAAGTAAGCTAAGAAAAGGTCAATACTAAGTCAGCCAAAACAAGCAAATTGTGGAGCATAGGCAAGAGACTTAGAAACTAAATCTAAGTAGGTAAATAAAGCATTGAACATTCTACATTAGAACAGTTGTATAAAATCAGATGTCCTGTTTGTAGCCAATTAGCTATATGTTTTAACAGCTAAAGACCAGCAAGATCCTGAAGGTCTTTAGCGGAATTCCTGGTCCATTCAGAACCCCTGGGATTCTGTGATGATGCTCCTAGAGTCTTGGCAGAGTAAATGGGGACAAATTTTCCTTATAGTTTCTGTAGTCTACGTGGAAACCTAGAAGGATTGACTTTCCTATGGATCTACCATGTTGAATACCAGACTGAATCCAAGGAAGGCACTTGCAGAAAACAGTGTCACCAAAATTGGCCAAAAAGAAATGAGAGACTTGGGCTTATCAGTAAGAGTTAAGTAAAATTAAAATCAAAATACCTCAAACCCAATGTTTAAATATTTTATTTGCATATACAATGTTGTGTCAGTTTCCGCTGTATAGCAAAGAGAATCAGTATCTACATGTACATACATCCATCCTTTTTAACATTCTTTTCCCTTAAAGGTCATTACAGAATACTGAGCAGAGCACCCTGTGGTGTACAGCAGGTTCTTACTAGTTCTCTGCGTTATGTAAGCAGTGTGTAAACGTCCATCCTAGTCTCCCACCTTATCCCCCCTCTCCCCACTGGTAACCGTAAGGTTTTCTTTATCTGTTATCTGTTTCTGTTTTGTAAATAAGTCCATTCGTACCTTTTTTTCAGATTCCACATGTAAGCGATTTCATATGATATTTTACAGATGAGTGCTGATGATTTTTCAATTAAAAGCAGTTTTTTTCTTAAGCTATTCTAGGAAATAAAAAAGAAGCTAAGTTTCTCACCTTGCTGTTTATGAGGCAAATGAAATCATGATTCCCAAACCAGACAAGAATATGCTTCTTGCATAGTTAGCTAATATTTTATTTAGAATCTTGTGCTTATGGTATTATGGTATTAGAAGGGTCAACCTTTTGGTTGTGGAATTAAAGGGAAAAAATCTTAAATAAAATATTAGCTAACTGAATCCAACTGTTTGAGCCAGAATACATTATAAAGTAGGCTCTATTTGAGTTATGCATGGATGATTTTCCATCAGAATATGTATCAGTATAATTCACCACATTAAAATATCAATAGAGAAAAATATCTGAGATGATACAGAAAATGTATTTCATATAGTGCAACAGTTATTTAAAATGAATTTTTAAATGTAAGTTTAAACATAAGTTAGGAATAAAATGGAGCTTCTATTCTGTCGTAAAAGTTATTTATCACAATCTTAGAGCAAATGTTACATTTAATGGAGAAACTAAGATGTTCTCTCTCTAGAATCAGAGATAAGAAAAAGCTGCTAAGTTTCATTGTAGTAGTTTAATATAGAGTGAGAAGTCCTGGTTAACACTATAAGAAGAAAAAAACTAATTTATGTAATATTGGCAGAGGTAAAACTCCTTATTTTGAGACTCTAATGCTGCATAGAGAAAGCACTAAAATAACAGCAAGCTAGTATTACTAATAAAAGTTCAGTAAGTTTTCCAGGTAAAAGATCAAGTTAAAAAGCCAATAGATAATTGGACAACAACTATCAAAATATCAATCTTGATTTAAACTGCACATCATACATGAAAGGTGTAATAATCATGGACTTAAAATGTGAATTATAAAACTTCTAAAATAGACTATAGGAAAAATATTCAAGACCTAGAAGCAGACAAAGAGTTTTTAGACTAGATACCAAAATTATAATTTTAAAAGAAAAATTGACAAATTATGCCTTATTAAAATTAAAAACTTTTGCTCTGTGAGTGACCCTGTTAAAATGATGGAAAGACAGATTAAATGGATGAAAAGACAGATTACAGACTGGGAGGAAATGTTTCTAAGTCACATACCTAGAAGAGATCTAAAGTCTAGAAAGTATTAAACTCTAAAAAGCCAATATTAAGGTAAACACTTTATTTAGGAAATGGCAAAAGACAGTCATTTCACCAGTGAGGACATACACTTGGCAAATAAACAAGAGAAAAGGTATTCAACAGCATCATTAGTCAATAGAGCAACGAAAAGTAAAGCTACAATGAGATATCCCTATATATCTATCAGAAAGATGAAAATAAAAAATAGTAATAATACAAATGCTGACAAAGATATGGAGAAGCTGCATCACTGATACATTGCAGGGAGATGTGTAAAATGGTACTGTCATTCTGGAAAATAGTTAGGCAGTTATTTTCAAAACTAAAAATGTATTTGCCATAAGACCCAGGAGTTGTACTCTTGAGAATTTATTGTAAATGAAATAGATTTATTTTAATACAGGGCTTTGTACACAAATGTTGATAGCAGTTTTGTTCATAAGAGCCCTAATCTAGAAACTATCCAAAAGATTAAAAAAAAACACACATAATAACTATGGTACATCCGTATTATGGAATCCTACCCAGCAATATAAATGAGTAAACTATTAACACATGTGAAACTTGGATGGCTCTAAGAACATTGTGTGTGTGTGTTTGTTAAGTAACTTCAGTTGTGTTTGACCTTTTGCGGCCCTATGTACTGTAGCCCACTAGGCTCCTGAGTCCATGGGATTCTACAGACAAGAATACTGGAGTGGACTGCCATGCCCTCCTCCAGGGGAGCTTACTGAGCCAGGGATGGAACCTGCATCTCTTACGTCTCCTGCATCGACAGGTGAGTTCTTTACCACTAGCGCCACATGGGAAGCCCTAAGAATATTATGCTGAGTTAAGAAAAAAACATAGTAATTTCAAAAGTTCACATGCTATATGATACCATTTATAATTCTTCTGATAAACTATGGAGAATGAGAACTGACCTGTTGTTAGTGGTCAGGAATGGGTCAGGACAGGAAATGTTTTTTATTTCAAGAGTAAGGAGAGGGAATCTTATAATACTGAATTCAATTTATGTGAATCAGAATACTGGATCAAGTAGGTCTATTTTAGTTATGCAGGGTTGATTTTACATTACAAAATCTGTCAATGTAATTCACCACATTAGAATTTTAATAGAGAAAAATAATTATCTCAGTTGATTCAGAAAATGCACTTGATATGGTACAACAGTTGTTTAAAATGAATTATTGAAGGTTAGAATACAAGGAAGATTCCTAAGTGTGACAAAAATTATTTGCTAAAACCTCACTTGCACTTTTTTCACTTTCATAGCAAATATAAGTACTTGTACTCTTCTAACTGTGTTCTATCTTTTTAAGAATTTTCCACAGTTTGCTGTGATCCACACAGTCAAAGGCTTTGGCATAGTCTGTAAAGCAGAAGTAGATGGTTTTTTAGAACTCTCTTGCTTTTTCTATGATCCAACAGATATTAGCAATTTGATCTCTGATTCCTCTGCCTTTTCTAAATCCACCTTGAACATCTGGAAGTTCTCAGTTCATGTACTGTGGAAGCCTCACTTGGAGAATTTTTAGCATTACTTTATTAGCATGTGAGATGGGCGCAATTGTGTGGTAGCTTGGGCATTCCTTCTTTGGGACTGGAATGAAAGCTGACCTTTTCAGGTCCTGTGGCCACTGCTGAGTTTTCCAAATTTGCTGGCATATTGAGTGCAGCACTTGATCAGCATCATCTTTAGGACTTGAAATAGCACAGCTGGAATTCCATCACCTCCGCTAGTTTTCTTTGTAGTGATGCTTCATAAGGCCCGCTTGACTTGGGACTCCAACACCAAAGCCTCTGACTATATTCAGTTCAGTCTCTCAGTCGTATCTAATTCTTTGCAACCCCATGGACTGCAGCACGCCAGGCTTCCCTATCCATCACCAATACCCAGAGACTACTCAAACTCATGTCCATTGCATTGGTGATGCCATTTGGAGACTACTCAAACTCATCCAACCATCTTATCCTCTGTCGTCCCTTTCTCTTCCTGCCTTCAGTGTTTCCCAGCATAAGGGTCTTTTCCAGTGAGTTGGTTCTTTGCACCAGGTGGCCAAAGTGTTGGAGTTTCAGATTCAGCATCAGTCATTCCAATGAATATTCAGGACTGATTTCCTTTAAGTTTGACCGGTTGGATCTCTTTGCAGTCCAAGGGACTCTCAAGAGTCTTTTCCAACCCCACAGTTCAAAAGCATCAATTCTTCGGTGCTTAGCTTTCTTTATAATCCAACCCTCACATCCATACATGACTACTGGAAAAACCATAGCTTTGACTAGACGGACCTTTTCTGGCAAAGTAATGTCTCTGCTTTTTAATATGCTATCTAGGTTGGTCATAGCTTTTTTTCCAAGGAGCAAACATCTTTTAATTTCATGGCTGCAGTCACTATCTGCAGTGATTTCGGAGCCCCAAAATATAAAGTCTGTCGCTGTTTCCATTGTTTTCCCATCTATTTGCCATGAAATGATGGGACTGGATGCCATGATCTTTGTTTTCTGAATGTTGAGCTTTAAGCCAACTTTTTCACTCTCCTCTTTCACTTTCATCAAGAGGCTCTTTAGTTCTTCTTCACTTTCTGCCATAAGGGTGGTGTAATCTGTATATCTAAGGTTATTGATATTTCTCCTGGCAATCTTGATCCAAGCTTGTGCTTCATCTAATCTGGCATTTCGCATGATGTACTCTGCATATAAGTTAAATAAGCAGGGTGACAATATACTTCTTTCCTGATTTGGAACCAGTCTGTTCTCCCATGTCCCGTTCTAACTGTTGTTTCTTGACTTGCATACAGATTTCTCAGGAGGCTGGTCAGGTGATCTGGTATTCCCGTCTGTTTAACAATTTCCCACAGTTTGTTGTGATCCACACAGTCAAAGGCTTTGGCATAGTCGGTAAAGCAAAAGTAGATGTTTTTCTGAAACTCTCTTGGTTTTTTGATGATCCAGCAGATGTTGGTAATTTGATCTATGGTTTCTCTGCCTTTTCTAAATCCAGCTTGAACATCTGGAAGTTCTCGGTTCACGTATTGCTGAAGCCTGGCTTGAAGAATTTTGAGCAATACTTTGCTCGTGTGTGAGATGAGTGCAATTGTGTGGTAGTTTGAACATTCATTGGCATTGCCTTTCTTTGGTATTGGAATGAAAACTGAACTTTTCAAGTTCTGTGGCCACTGCTGACTTTTCTAAATTTGCTGGCATATTGAGTACAGCACTTTCACAGCATCATCTTTTAGGATTTGAAATAGTTCAACTGGAATTCCATCACCTTCACCAGCTTTGTTCATAGTGATGCTTCCTAAGGCTCACTGACTTCGCATTCCAGCATGTCTGTCTCTAGGTGAGTGATCACACCATTGTGACTATCTGGGTCATGAAGATGTTTTTTGTATAGTTCTTCTGTATATTCTTGCCATCTTTCCTCAGTCAATTTAAAGAGAGGGAAATGGAAAGGCCATCATACATATGAAGAGAAAATTTCTTTTATAATTGTAGAAATATAAATTGAAATGAGATGTTATTACACTGTTATAAAAGATGAAGATGGGATTTCTGTTTCCAACCAGATGGTAAGGTAGGGACTGGTTTACCCTCTTGCCTGAAACAAGTAAAAATTTAGACAAAACATCTGCAGAAATGATTTTTAAGACTTTATTTCAAGATACTTTGAAACAAAAGACAATAATCTTTGAGAGACAGGGAACCAAGGAGATGAAACCCAGTATTTCCTCCTCTTACCATTCTGGGAGTGTTTCCAGGCTGCCATGCAGAAGGGACCCTGGGTCCAGGAGGCAGAAGACATTCCACTGCCAGCACAAGGAATATGAAGAAAACTGTACCAAGACATAACAGAATTCCAATTGTTTAAAATTGATGAGAAAGAGAAAATCTTAAAAAGCAGCCAGAGGAAAAAAGATTTTTTTGTACCATTTTGGATGATAATTTTTATCTGTAAATTACATTTTCTTTTTGCTGTCCAACAGAGCCTGATTCTCATATAAAACATTTTGCTTCATAGTCACTAAACTATGTTGGAAAACAAAATCTTTGTTTATAGTTTGAGGGAAGTTTTGAAATTGCTGCATAAATGTACTTGAAACCTTTGCTTCATTTAAAAGTACTGGATGCTTTGAGAAAAATCTATAAACCATATTTCTACAGAAAAATATTCCTTATATAGAGAGAAACAAAGATAAACTTAGCAAATTTCTCATCAGAATCAATTCCAACTAGAGGAAGTGAAGCAAAATCTTTAAAAACTGTAAGAAAATATTGCCAGCATAGATTTAGACACTAATGAAAATACCTTTTGACAAATGAGAACTGACCTTTTCAGACATACAAAAATTGAGCTAATTTATCAATAGTAGACCTGCAGTATGAACATGTTAGAGAAAATCTTTGAGGCAGAAGGATAATGAGGCAAGGTGAAAACTTAGAGCCATACCAATAAATGAAGAGTGCTGGAAACAGTAACCATATAGGTAAATGCAACTTTTATTCTTTTTCAAACCTCTTTGAGATATAATTGACTATTTAAAAAAACAGTAATATAGTATATCTTGGGGTTTATAACATGTAGAAGAAAAGTGTATGATGACCAAGCAAAAACCTAGGAAGAGAGATATAGAAGTGTATTATTCATGAAGTAGGACAATATTACTTGGGGGCAGACTTGATCAGTTAAACATGTATGCTGTAAACCTTCAAGCAATCACTAAAATAACAAAACATAGAGTGATGACTTACAAACCACCAGCAGTGAAAAAAGATAAAGTGGAATTGTAAAGAAATACTCAATTTATCCAAAAGAAGGCAGAAAAAGAAACCAAAGACCAGAACAAATGGAAGATAAGTTGCAAGATAATTGATTTAATTCAATCCTATTAATAATCACTTTAAATATAAGTGGTATAAAAGACAGATAAACCATGCTCACACTAATCCAAAGAAAGCTGGACTTGCTATATTTATGTCTGACAAAGATTTCAGGTTAAACTGTCATCAGGAATAAAGAGGATCTTTTGTGAATGATTAAGGGGTCATTTCATCAAAAGGATATAATAATCCTGAATATTTATGCATTCAGTAACAGAATTCCAAAGTACATGAAGCAAAAACAGAAATGCAAGGAGAAATAGAGCAATAATTTATAGTTGTAAATTACAAGATGTCTTTTCAATAAGTGATAGAACAAATAGAGAAGCAGTAAGGAATTAAAGCACTTAAACTGCTTTGTCAACCAACTAGTCCTAATTAGCTTTTACAGAACACTCAAACTAACAGGAGAAAATGCATTCTTTCCAAATGCATATAGAACATTTATCAAAATAAATCGTAGGCTGGGCCATAACACAAGTCTCAATAAGTTTAAAAAGATTTAAGTCATACAAAGTATGTTCTCTAATCATAATGGAAAGAAAGTAGTAATCAATCACGGACAGCTATCTGAAAAGCCCCCAATATTTGGAAACTAAATGATACACTTTAAATGGAACCCAGGATATCATAAATTGTGGGTTGTTTCTAAAGCAGTACTGAAGATGAAATCTGACATTCTATAATGCCTATTTTAGAGGAAAAGATCTCCAAGCAAAAACTTTGACTTAATGAAGTATAAAAAGAGCAAATGAAACTCAAGGAATAATAAGATAAAATAATAAGAGTCATCAGTGCAGAAATCAATGAAATAGAAATCAGACAACAAAAGGTCGTGAGAATACTATTGAGAGTGATTCATTATCTTGCTATAAATTCACACGTATACATATTTTAAAATTTCTGCCATTGAATATTCCAAATATATTTTATTATATATCAGTTATGTTTCAATAAAATTGTTAAATCGGGGAACTGCCAAGTGTTGATGGTGATGTGGACATGTAGGCATTCTTATGCCATTTTGCACTGATGGTGGCAGTATAGACGGGTACAGGCCACCCTTAGTTCAATTAAGTAAAAATGTGATGTAGCAGTTCTGCTCCTGGGTGTATATCCTGATGAAATGTCTACATATATTTTCTGGAGGACATGTTTGAGGATCGTTATTGTAGTATTACTTGTGGTGTTGGGGAGATGGTAGAAAGTGGTTGATGGTAACAGGAAAATAGAATGTGCTAGATGCAACCCTGCATCCTGTGTAATTAGTGATGCTGTTAGATGTGGGTGGGCCTTAAAGCACTGAGGAGAGTGAAAAAGAATCTTAAGTATATGTGCATGTATATATCTCTATATATGAATATATATACATCACAAGTTATAATTTATGTACAGTGAAAACACATGGGCACAAAACAACCCTATCCATTTGTCCAGAACACACAGTCGTACTTGTCTTAAAATGATTGTCTATGGGGAGGGGTGAAGGATGGGACTGGGAAACAGGCTTAAATTAGAAAGAAAAATGAGGTGTTTTTGGTTCTAACCCGCATCCCAGGACTGTCAATAAACGCAGAGCTGTTTTGTGTTCTATAATATGCTTCAAGTCTCTTGAGCTATATATTTTGATGTGACAAGTGACATAACGTTATTTCTTATGGAGTTTCAGTTCTACTCATCATCCTTAACTGATGGATGTGTGTCAAAGAACTCATCAACATGTTTAACTCTGGGATGAGATTTTAAAAACCCAGAATCTCTTTCCTCTAAATCCTGTTAAATGCATGTGCTCTGGTATGGTGGTTTGATATCAGCCGAAGGTTAGATTTTTGGTTGAATAGCGCTCTCATAACAGGCTCACTGGAGAGTTATTTGCCGAGCACCACCCATGTCTGGGATGCACTTGTGACCGGGGCACTGTCCTAAGTGACACGGATACAAAGACGAGTCGGAGAGGCCTGCTGGCTCCCGTTTTACTGCTCTGGGAACAAGGCAAGCATAAAAATAAGTCCTGAAAGTGTTCTTAAACAGGTGTGACCATAATGTGCATGGGGCAGAGTGTGGGCTTGAAAGGGAGAGTCGTACATTCTAACAGAGTGCGAGGAGAAACATGAAAGCTAGGAAAAAACTTCAGAAAGTCAAGTAGGGTCTTGAAATTACAATGAATGTCAGGTAGCTGGGAGTGGGGAATGCATGAAGTGAAGAGGGCCCACTTGACATTAAACAGCATGATGATTTGGAAGATGAAAGTGCTTAGGGAGATATGGAACATAAATGGTCTGTGGTGCAAGGAGCCACGTGGCAGGCAATGTGGCTAGAGACCAGGGGCTCTCACAGTGTTAGAATCCTGGTGTTCTAGTATCATCTCTTTCTCTCTCATTGTGTTCTTTTAGTCCCTTCTGCTTGTATCTAACAAAGTTCTGGAAACTCTTTTTTTTTTTTTTTTTTTTTTTTACTATAGAAATTGATGAAATTCTGTAGCTGTAGAAATTGATGAAATTCTTTTATAATAGTGCATGCAAAGATATCATTCTTCAAATTTATTTTTGATGTTAGAATTAATGGGTAATGTAGATAATCTGAGTCTTGTACTTAGTAGCTACTTAAATTGTTAATCTATGAATTTTGAATTTTTTGTATAGGTGCAATGAAAATTGCCTCTACTTTTCAATTAATTTTCATACCATCCAACTTTTCTGCTTTCTTGACTATTACCATAATGGCTTTTGGTAGTCGCAGTCACTGACTTTCAGTCAGTAGCAAAGGTTTAATTTCATGGCTGCAGATGTCCTAAGTTATTTGGGTAGTGCTATGAGAAATCTTTTGCATCTGTGAATGATTTTCATCTGTGACTGATCATATATCTGTGATATACATGAAATAGATTAAAAAATTGTGTAGATTATTTAATGATGGTTTATTTTGCTTACTGAGACATAAAATGCATATAGGGAAATACGTATGTTTTGAATTTTATA
This sequence comes from Muntiacus reevesi, assembly GCF_963930625.1. NCBI lineage: Eukaryota > Metazoa > Chordata > Mammalia > Artiodactyla > Cervidae > Muntiacus > Muntiacus reevesi. Next base: position 4,212,989 of record NC_089264.1, read on the forward strand.
CATCAATAAATTTTCAGGAAAAGAACTCTGTGCAACCAGCTTTTGGATCAAGAAACCCTTCCAGTCACTGCTCCCTATCTGCCACCATGGGTAACAACTGCTGTAGCATCTAAGACTATAGACTGGTTAGTTCGCTCTCTATACACTTGAACTTTCTATAATGGGATTCATTATGGTATATGTTCTTTGCCGTCTAGTTTCTATTGCTCAACATTTTGGTTGTGAAATTTATCCATATTGTGAAGTGTAGTTGTAGCTTGTTCATTCTTATTGCTGTATAGTTTTCCAGTTGTAGAAATCCACATCATGCATTCTACCCTAGATGGATAGTAGGGCTGTTTTCAATTTTTTGTTAATTAAGAAGGATACCAAAGTATCAGTAGCTTGATTTTTTGAAAAATAATTTAAAGATTTACTTATATATGTTTTGGCTGTGGTGGCTCCTTGTTACTGCCCAGAGACTTTCTCTAGTTGTGGTGAGTGGGGGCTCCTCTTCAGTGTGATGTGCCCACTTCAGGAGTTGTGGCCCATGGGCTTAGTTGCTCTGAGGCATGTGGGATCTTCCCAAACCAGGGATTGCGTCAGTGTCCCCCACATTAGCAGGTGGATTCTTAACTACTGGATCACCAGGGACGTCTTTGGTAGTTTTAATTTAATGTAGTCTAGCGTCAAGTATGGAGAAGGCAATGGCACCCCACTCCAGTACTCTTGCCTGGAAAATCCCATGGATGGAGGAGCCTGGCAGGCTGCAGTCCATGGGGTCGCTGAGTCCCACACGACTGAGCGACTTTACTTTCACTTTTCACATTGGAGAAGGAAATGGCAACCCACTGCAGTGTTCTTGCCTGGAGAATCCCAGGGACGGGGAGCCTGGTGGGCTGCTGTCTATGGGGTCGCACAGAGTCGGACACGACTGAAGCGACTTAGCTGCAGCAGCAGCATCAAGTATATACTGTCTTTTATGTGAAAGTGTGAATTATTGCTACAGTGTCCTATGTTGTAACACCAAATGAGAGGAATTGTGTGTGTCTATTACCTGGCAGTATCGTTGGTGGCAAAGCAGCAAAGGTTATGTATCTTGTATAACTCTTTCCCCGTCCTAAATTGAAATCCTAATTTAAGCATTGCCAATCATAAGCCTATGAAGAGGGAGACATAACCAGATCATGGGGATGATATTCATTCTGTAAATTAGGGAGAGCCTGAATGCCTATCCATATAGTGAAATTTGATAACCTAGTTCCGGAACCTCCACTAGAACCTCCTTGAAAACAAGCCCAAAGTAGTAACTGATTTAAGTGGTTATACAGAAACACTTCCTGAGATTGGAGCGTGCTGGGGAAGGAAAGGAGCTCACAGCATAAATATTGATAGAGTGTTCTGGCCAATATAACTTACTGAAGGAGAGCATCTGTGTGCAGCATAGCTAACAAAATTCCAAAAGCCTTCTAGAGAAGAGTTTCAAGCCAGTCACTTTTCCAGTGACAGAAATTATGCCCTTGGTAATTTAGTTGGGAAGAGAGTGTAGACATATGACAGATTAGGGAAGATTCTAAAGGCAGCGATAGTGTGGGCAGCAGGAGGCTTCTGCTTTTCAGAACATACTGGATGAAGGACATGCCTGTCTTGTTTACTGCTGTTTCCTCACTGCCTAGAATAGGCATGTAGCAGGTAATAAATACTTCGGAATGGGGAATGAATGAAAACAAAGCCTTCTGCAGAAAATCAATTGGTTGAATGTTGGTACCCAAATACTTTGCATATGAGTACAAGCAAAGACTAAATTTGTAGTACTTAAAGACCAGAAGCAACAAATAGATGCCCCCAGTGCAGATAGCAGGGTCCATAGAGTGAGGCTGTTTGTTCCCCTAATCATTCTGATTAAGCAGCTTCCCTGGTGGCTCAGACAGATGGTAAAGAATCTGCCTGCAATGCAGTAGACCCAGGTTTGATCCCTGGGTCGGGCAGATCCCCTGGAGAAGAGATTGGCTCCCCGCTCCCGTATTCTTGACTAGAGAATTTCATGGACAGAGGAGGCTGGAGGACTGCAGCATGGGGTTGCAAGGAGTTCGACATGACTGAGCGACTAACACTTTCACTCTTTCACTCACCAGTCCAAGATGAAGAGAAACTGGACCTTCACACCCATCTCCTCTTTGTTCACTGCTATTCATTTACTGCTATTGAGAGAACTGGAGCCAGTGCATCTGGCAGCCCCACCACTACATTTAGAATCACTAAACAGCGTCTTCTCACGTTATTGCTTGTGCTTAAGGCACATGGACTTTCAAAGTCTGTGATGGCCCAGGAAATCTCTGTGCTCGTAAACAAGTGACACCCAGCCTTTGAAGTATTGGTTTGGTCAAAAAGGTCATTCGGTTTACGAACTGTTTGGCCAACCCCAATATATAATCTGGAATTTTCTGATAATTGAACCATGGAAAAGGAATGTTTTTCTGGTATTTCAGATACTCTCAGAAGTGTTGGAATAATGATGTTGGAAAATGAGAGTTTTTAAAAATAGATATTTATAAGTTGCACAGTGTGAAAAGTAAGATAACCAAGAGATTGCTTAGTTACGTGTTGGCAAGGCTGGTTTTGAGTCTCTGGGGCAAGTGACGAAATCAGGGGTTGGTGGTTCTTGGATTTGTCTGTAGGAGAGGGAGATCACAGGGGAACCAGGTTTCAAGAAATGGACATAATAACTCCAGAGAATTAAATGAGAAAACAGAAAATAGTATTTCTTGGTATGTGATTCTGCAAATATATTGCTGATAACACACTGCAGGCACAGGAGATAGAATGTCAGAATAGTCTGCAGTAGGAACCCTGCACTTGTTTTCCTTCTCTTGAGACTGTGCTACTTTCTTTGAATTGGCAGGATTTTAATGAAATAGCAAAGTGTAAGCACTCAAAGATTCTCATCTGACCTGGACTGTGTAGAAAATGTGCTGAATCTTATCTGTACATAAAATACTTTGTATAAAGTACTTCGTATAGAGAAGGCTGAGAAAGAATATTTTCTTTGGGGATGAGTTCTGGGGTTCCCTTTGAAAATATTCTAAACTAATCAATGGGGTTTTCAGATTGCTAAAGTATAATTACTCAGCCTACAGACATGATATACAACAGTGTTCTGATACATTTGCAACTGCAGTTTCATTTTAAAAGAAGTGAGCATGTTGCAGGCTTAGAATAAGTGTCTGCTAAAATTTCAGCTGCACAAATGTGCTGGGACAAATCAATCCTTAGAAGTGATTATTGGACAGAATTTTCCTAATTTCAAGACTGCCTCCCCTGACTTCTGAAAGAGGTGCTGTCGGTGTGGCCTTATGGTGGGAGTGCACATATTATATCACACAGTGCCATGATCTTGTTAATGTATTACCAGCTTCATGAGCAAACTGAAAGGATGGTACTTTTCTCCTGACATTGGGTTGGGGCAAGGTGGATTTTTAAAGAACAATTAATTTGGGGATGAAGGTCTGATTTGTGAATTTCCATTTTCCACTCATTATTTCATCCATTTTCATCTGCCTTTTGGTCCTTCTTACTTTTTTCAGTGAGATATAATTGATATAAAATTATATCAATTTCATGTGTATAATGGAACAATTTAACATTAGTATTTATTGGAAATGGCCACCACAAAAGTCCATCACTACACACATTACAAGTAATTCTTTTCCTTGTGATGAGAACTTTCAAGATCTGCATATTTAACTACTTTAAAATATACAATATAGTATGGTTAACTCTAGTCACTATGCATTACATCCCTGTGGTTTATTCACTTTATAACTGAAAAGTTGTGCCTTTTGATCCCCTTCATCCACTTCACCCATCACCCCTACCTCAGGGAACCAAAATCTGTTCTCTGTATCCACATTGTTCAGTTGCTAAGTCGTGTCCAACTCTTTGCAACCCCATATACTGTAGCATGGCTAGCTTTCCTGTCCTCCACTCTCTCCCAGAATTTGCTCAAACTCATGTGCATTGAGTTGGTGATGCTGTCCAACCATCTCATTCTCTGTCACCCCTTCTCCTCCTCCCCTCAATCTTTTCCAGCATCAGGGTCCTTACGAGTATGTCAGCTCTTCGCATCAGGTGGCCAAAGTATTGGAGCTTCAGCATCAGTCATTCCAATGAATATTCAGGGCTAATTTCCTTTAGGATTGACTGGTTTGATCTCCTTGCTGTTCAAGGGACTCTCAAGAATCTTCTTCAGCACCACGATTCAAAAGCATCAATTCTTTGGTGCTCAGACTTCCGCATGGTCCAACTCTGTATCCATGAGCTTGGTTTTATTTTTATTATTTTTTAAAATTTTGTTTTACATTTCACATATAAGTGAAATCTTAGGGTGTTCTATATTTTTCTTTCTTATTTCATTTAGCATAATGACCTCAAGGTCCATCCATGTTATCACAAATGGCAAGATTTCATTTTATATGGCTGAATAATATTCATGTATGTGTGTAAATGTATGCATACACATATTTGTATATACATTGTGGTGTCACCACATTTTCTTTATCCATTCATCTGTAGGTGACTTTTGGCTGTTTCTGTGTCTTGGTTATTATAAATAATGCTGCATTGAACATGGGAGTGTATATATCTTTTTTAGTTGGTGTTTTAATTTTCTTCAAATGAATGAATTTTAAGTGGAATTGCTGGATCATACGGTAGTTCTGTTTTTTGAGGAAACTTCAAACTGTTTTCCATATTTGCTGCATAAATATGCATTACTACCGATAGTGCACAGGGTTTCCCTTTTCATCATATCCACACCAGCACTGTAATTGGTCTTTTTGATGAGAGTCAACTTACCAGATGTGAAGGGATATATCTTTGTGATTTTGGTTTGCATTTCCCTGATGATTAGTGATGTTGAGCATCTTTTCATATACCTGTTGGCCAGTTGTATGTCTTTAGAAAAATGTTTATTCAGATCCTCTGCCCAGTTTTAAAAATTGATATATTCTTGATGTACACTATTATGTTAGTTGCAGGTGTATTGCATAGTGACTTGACATTTGCATATGTTATGAAAATATCATTTTAATTCTAGTAATTATCTGTCCACATGCAAAGTTATTATAATGTTACTGACCACTTCCCTTATGCTGTAATTTACACTCAAATAAATTTTGACTTATTTACTGTAACATTGGAGACTTGTACCTCCTAATCCCATATACCTGTTTCCCCCACACCCTAACCCTCTCCCTTCTGGTAACCACCAGTTTGTTATCTGCATCTATGAGTCTTTTTTCGTTTTCTGACAAGTGTGAGGTCATTTGCTCCTTGTGGTTTTCATTTGCATTTCCCTGATGATTAGTTGAGCACCAAAGATGCTGAGCATAAAGTTGTTGAACATCTTTTCATGTCTGCTGGTCATATATATGTCTTTTTTGGGAAAATATCTATTCAGATCCTCTGTCCATTTTTAAAATCAGATTTTTCTGATGTTGAGGTTTTTGAGTCCTTTGTATATTTTACATATTAGCACCTTGTCAGATATGTCATTTGCAAATATCATATTCCATTCAGTAGTCTGTGTTTTAATTTTGTTGATAGTTTTTTTCACTGTGAAAATTATTTTTAGTTTGATGTAGTCAAGTATTTGCTTATTTTTGCTTTTGTATCTCTTGCCTGAGGAGACACATCCAAAAAAATAATCAATTTAAGATCAGTGTTAAAGAGCACCCTATCTTTATTTTTTTGTAGGAGTTTCATGGTTTCAAGTCTTACATATAAGTCTTTAGTCCATTCTGAGTTTATTTTTGTATGTGGGGTGAGAAGATAGTCCAGTACGATTTACTTTATTTTATCTTTTGGCTGTGCTGGGTCTTCACTGTGGTGCATGGGCTCTTGGTTACAGCACGCAGGCCTCTCAGTTGTGACACGTGGGCTTAGTTGCCCCATGGCATGTGAGAGCTCAGTCCCCCAACTAGAGACTGAACCTACGTCCTTTGTGTTGGCAGATTCTTAACTACTGGACCACTAGGGAAGTCCTCAGTTTGATTCTTTCGCATATAGTTGTCCAATTTTCCCAATAGCAGTTAATGAACAGAGTGTCTTTTCCTAATTGTATATTGTTGCTTACTTTGACATAGATTAACTGACTGTAAGTATATGGGTTTATTTATGGACCCTTATTAAGTTATATTGATCTGTGCCGGTTTTTGTGCCAGTATGTTTTGATTACTGTAGCTTTGAGTATAGCCTGAAGTCAGGGAGCATGTTACCTCTAGCTTTGTTCTCTTTCTCAAGTCTGTTTTGGCTATTTTGAGTCCTTTTTGTTTCCATACAAATTTTAGAATCATTGCTCTAGTTCTGTGATAAATGACATTGGTATTTTAATAGAGATTGCATTGAATCTGTAGTTTGCCTTCATTTTAACAATATTAATTTTTCTAATCCATAAACCTAGTGTGTTTCTATTTGTTTATGTCATCTTCAGTTTCTTTTGTCAGTGTCATATCATTTTCCAAGTACATGTTTTTACCTCCTTGATTAGACTTACTCCTAGGTATTTTTATTATTTCTGAATTGATTGTAAGTGGAATTGTCTTAATTACTATTTCTGATAGTTTGTTAGTGTATAAAAACATAACAGATGTTTTATATTAGTTTTGTATTCTGAAACTTTACTGAATTCATATTCAGTTCTAATTTTTTTTTTTTTTTTTGCATCATCTTTAACATTTTGATGGATAGTATCACATCATCTGCAAACAGTGAGAGTTTTATTAGATTGGTGCAAAAGTAATATTGGTTTTGGACTCTGAATTTTAAATCATTGTAACTAGGCTAGACACATCTTTAGTAATCAAAATAATTATCATTACAATCAATACATATTTGCCAATGAGAAATAAGTTGATTTATTCCTGTGGCAAAAAAAAAAACAAACAAAAAACTGTGCTTCATGATTCGATAAACTCTTGGAAAGCATTTTCTGCATCTTGCTCATTGTGGAAGGATTTTCCCTACAAAAAGTTATCCAGATGCTTGTGGTAGTTGGTTGGTGAGAGGTCAGGTGAATATGATGGATGAAGCAAAACTTCATAGCCCAATTCATTCAACTTTTGAAGCATTGGTTGTGCAATGTGTGGTTGGGTATTGTTGAAGAGAATTAAGCCCTTTCTGTTGACCAATGCCAGTTGCAGGCATTGCAGTTTTTGGTGCATCTCATTGATTTTCTGAGCATTACTTCTCAGATGTAATGGTTTTGATGGAATTCAGAATGCTGTAGTGGGTCAGACAGCAGCAGACCACCAAACAGTGACCATGACCCTTTGCGTGGTGCAGCTTTGGCTTGGGGCAGTGCTTTGGAGCTTCTTCTCAGTCTAACCCCTGAGCTGGTCATCATTGGTTGTCATAAAAAATCCATTTTTTGTCATGCATCACAGTCCAATGGAGAAACGCTTTGTTGCTGCACAAAATAAGAGAAGATAGTGCTTTGAAATGATTTATTTTTTTGATTTGCAGTTAGCTTATGGGGCACCCACTTATCAAGCTTTTTTACCTTTCCGATTTGCTTCAAATGCCAAATGACCATAGAATGGTCGATGTTGAATTCTTGGGCAACTTCTCATGTAGTTGTAAGAGGATCAGCTTTGGCGATCCTCTTACATCTTACCAGGGCTTCCCTGGTGGCTCAGCTGGTAAAGAATCTGCCTGCAGTGTGGGAGACCTGGATTTGATCCCTGGGTTGGGAAGAGCTCCTGGAGAAGGGAACAGCTACCCATGTCAGTATTCTGGCCTGGAGAAGTCCATGGACTGTATAGTTCAAGGGGTTGCAAAGAGTCTGACATGACTGAGAAACTTTCACTTTCAACTTTGATGCTCTCAGTTGGTCATTGTCAACTTCCGATGGCTGGCCTTTATGCACCTCAGCTAACTTCTCGAACCACCACTGCACTGTACGTTCATTAGCAGTCCTGGGCCAAATGTGTTGCTGACAATGCAAGTTGTCTCTGCTGCTTTATGACCCATTTTGAACTTGAATAAGAAAACCACTCAAATTTGCTTTTTGTATAGCATTTCCATGAAAGTGAAAGTTGCTCAGTTGTGTCTGACTTTTTGCAACCCCATGGACTATACAGTCCATGGAATTCTCCAGGCCAGAATACTGGAGTGGGTAGCCTTTCCCTTCTCCAGGGACTCTTCCCAACCCAGGAGTCAAACTCAGGTGTCCCATGTTGCAGACGGATTCTTTACCAGCTGAGCCACAAGGGAAGCAACATTTCCATAGTCTAAAATATAAAATAAACAGCAAGTAATAATTCATTAGCAAAAAACATAAAGGAAGAAATGTGCATTGAAATAATGTATAATATAACTACATTTATTTATGAATGTATTCCAATATCAAATGGCAAAGTGCAGCAGTGCAAAACCACAATTACTTTTGCACCAGTCTAATACTTCTTCCTTTCTATTTTGGATGTTTTATATTTTGCCTGGTTGCTGTGAATTGAACTGTGTTGAATAGAAGTGGGGAGAGTAGGCAATCCATGTTTTGTCCTGATATTAGAGGAAGTATTTATAGCTTTTCACTGTTGAGTATTATGCTGGCTGTGGGCTTGTCATATTATTTTTAATGTGTTATTAATTTGTTACTGTCATGTATCATGTTGAATTTGTGGCTATTGAACTATCCCTGCATTTCTGGGGTAAATCCCACTTGATCACAGAGTGAAATGAAAGTCACTCAATTGTGTCTGACTCTGTGCGACCCCATGGACTATGCAATCCATGGAATTCCCCAGGCCACAATACTGGAGTGGGTAGTCTTTTCCTTCTCTAGGGGATCTTCCCAAGCCAGGGATTGAACCCAGGTCTCCCATGTTGCAGACCGATTCTTTACCAGCTGAGCCACAAGGGAAGCCCAAGAATACTGGAGTGGGTAGCCTATCCCTTCTCCTGGGGATCTTCCCGACCCAGGACTTGAACTGGGGTCTCCTGCATTGCAAGTGGTTTACCAACTGAGCTATCAGGGAATCTTTTTATTGTATTGTGAATTTGTTTGTTAATATTTTGTTGAAGGTTTTTTTTTTTTTTTTTTTTTTTTTTGTATCTATGTTCATCAGTGATACTGGCTTGTAATTTTCTTTTTTTGTGTGATGTCTGTCAGGGTGATGCTGTCCTCATAGAATGAGTTCAGAAGTGTTCCTTCCTCTTCAGATTTTTAGACTTGTTCAAAAAGGATATGTGTTAGGTGTTATATGAATGTTCACTAAAATTTACTTGTGAACCTGGACTTCTGTTTTTGGGAGTTTTAAAAAAAAATTACTAGTATATATTATTGGCAATCAATCTGTTCAGATTTTCTGTTTCTTCCTTATTTGATTCGTCAAAGATAGTATGTTTCTAGGAATAGGATAGGAATTTATCCATTACTTCTGGGTTGTCCATTTTGTTGATGTCTAATTCTTCATAGTAATTTCTTGTGATACTTCGTATTTTTGTAGTTTTGGTTGTCACTTCTCTTTCATTTAGACTTATTTGTTTTATCCCTTTCTTTTTCCTTCTTGATGAGTTTGGCTAAAGACTTATCAAATTTGTTAATCTTTTCAATGGAGAAGGAAGTGGCAATGTGTTCCCGGATTTTTGCCTAGGAAATTCCATGGATACAGAGCCTGGAGGGCTGTAGTCCATGGGGTCACAAGAGTTGGACATGACTTATGACTAATCATCAACAGCAGTCTTTTCAAAGAACCAGGTCTTAGTTTCATTTTTTTTTCCTGTTGCTTTTTTGGTCTCCATTTTGTTTATTTTTGTTCTGATCATTATTATATCTTTCTTCTACTAACTTTGGGTTTTGTTTGTTCTTCTTCCTCATTTATTTATTTATTTATTTTTACTTACTTTAGGAACACGTTCCTTTAGATAGCTTATTTGAAAGTTTTCTTGTTTCCTTGTGTTGCTATAACCTTCCCATTTCATACTGCTTTTGCTGCATCTGTGGATTTTGGATTCTAGTGTTTCCATTTTCATTGGTCTCCAGGGATTTTTTAAATTTTTAAAATTTTTTCTTTGACTCCTTCAGTGACCCACTGTTGTTTAGTAGCATATTGTTTAGCCTTTATGTGCTTGTGTTTTTTCCAGTTTTTTTCTTGTATTTAATTTCTAGTCTCAGTGTTGTGGGCAGAAAGGTTGCTTGAAAAAAACCTTAGTGACTTATTTTGTCACCTAGCATGTGATCTGTATATATAACTATATCTCTGTCTCTATAACTATATATATGTGTGTGTATATATTATATATATATATATAAAACTGAATGTGTATTTAAATTTTTTTGAAAAATATAGTTTAAGTTGATAATTTCTTAGGTTCAAATGCCTTTAACAACTGTGCATTTTACTCACCTTCCATGTTTAATACCTTTGACCTTATATTTTCCATCTTTTTATGTTTCCCTTAAATGCTTTTTGTGATAGTTTTTTTTTTTTTTTTTTTTGATTTTTGGCTTTTAACCTTCCTACTAAGTTTATAAGTGATTTATCTACTACATTTTTGTTTCTTTCTGTTACCTATGAGATTTTTTTTCCTTTTATAACTTTCATGTTTCTCTTAGTGGTCTTTTCATTTAGAGAAATCCCTTAGGTAATTTCCATTACTTTGTCTTCCAGTTCATGGATACATTCCTTTGTATCATTTAATCTACTGTTGATTCCTTCTATTGCTTTTTTAAAATTTCAGTTTGTTTGTTTCTTCATCTATTTGATTCTTCTTTATGTTTTCCAGCTCTTAGTTAAAATTCCCCTTGTGTTCATCCATTCTTCTCTTGAATTCATTGAGCATCTTCATGGCCATTATCTTTAATTCTTTATTGGATAAATTGCTTATCTCCACTTTGTTTAGTTATTTTTCTAAGGTTTTGTCTTATCCCTTTATTTGGAACATATTCCTCTGTCTTCTTATTTTACCTAATTGTCTTTGTTTATTTATAGTATTAGGCAGGTTGCTTATGCTTCCTGATCTTGGAGAGTCAGCCTTATATAGGCTTATGTGGATGGCAGCTCCCTTCCCTCTGGTCACCCACGCTGTATGCTCTAGGACTGCCCCAATATGGGCTTGAGGGCCCCTTCTGTTGTGGCAGGGCTGGCACATTGGGCATGCTGGCAGGTGGGGATGGTCCCTGACTGACGGGCTGCCTGTCCCTGCTTTGTGCAGTGACTGTTGGATTGCTGGTATGCAGGACTGAGTCCTGGGGTGTCTGGAGCTGGAACACGAGGAGGCCTGGGCTTGGTGCCAGCCTGCATATTGGCTGACAGTCCCAAATGCTAGTAGGCTAGATGAAAGATTCCAGAATGGCACATGCCAGTTTGCTGGTGTTAACAAGCTCTCAGAAATGACTTCTGCCATCATCTGTGTCCCCCGGGAGAGTCCCAGTTGTCTTCTACTCTGAAGAGCCTCTCTAGGAGGCTCTTCAATATCAGCAATTGGGTCTGACCCGGGATCCTTCAGATGACTTCCTCTGCACTGGAACTCAGAGCATGTGAGACTTTTTGTGTGCATCCCTTAAAAGGCCTGCCAGCTCTCCCATACTCAAGCCCTGCTGGCCTTACAAGTCTGACATTCTGGGTATACTTATTTTCCTGGTAGAGGACTCTCAGGCTTGAGAGCCCAGTGTGTGGCTGAGACCTTTCACTCTTTAGAGGGAATCTTTAATTGTGGTTACCCTCCTTCTTTGGATGTGTGGTCCTGATTGTACCATGTCTCTTTCCCTCCTATTCATCTCACTGTGGCTCTTCAGTTGTTGAAAATCTTTTCTGCTAGGGCTTGAGGTCTTTATCATTGATAGTTGCTCTGTAAATAATTTGTGATTTTTTTGTGCCCACAGGAAGAGTGACGTTAGGGTCTTTCTACTTTGTCATGTTAGCCACACCCACCTCTGCCCATGGTTTTACTCACATTTTTTTCTTTTGAGTTGTACTAGTTTTTATATATATTTCATATATTAACCTCTTATCAGTATATGGTTTGCAAATGTTTTCTTTCATTTAGTAGATTGCCTTCTCATTTTGTTGATGGATTAGTTTGCTGTGCAGAAGCTTTTAACGATGTAGTCTCTTTTACTTATTTTTGCTTTTGTTGCCTTTGTCTTTGATGCCAAATCTAAAAAAATCATCACCAAGACCTAACCACCCATGGATCTAACCATCCTAACAATCAAGGATCTAACCACCCATGTTTTGTTCTAGGAGTTTTATGATTTCAGGTCTTATGTTCAAGTCTTTAATTCTCCTCTTGTTTTTAACACTTCTCCAAGAGGTAAGCTGGGGAAGGGAAAAAATAAAATATTTGCATCTGTTTTATTACCTGTATACATTGTATATTTGGGAATGAGATCAGGGTTAGGAGAAGCAGCTTATTTGCTGTTTAAATAAGTTTATATTTTCATAAATGATAGTACACTTTGATTATTTATGATCTATGGTTATTCACATATTTTTTCTCATAATATTATACACAGTGATTAATTCACTGGTTTGTCCAGTGTTCCATCAGAATCAGGGAAGACCTGGATTGGCTGCTATAATGATTTGACTTTGAGATATGGTATTTACGATTATTATTTTTGCTGCCAAGCGTATGTTTTATTTAACAAAAACTAATAGACTTTCTTAGAGCAGCTTCAGGGTTATGGGAGAATTGAACAGAAAGTGCAGAAAAGCCTTATGTATCCCTATATCTCCCCACCACCCCTGCTTCCCCTTTTATTAACATCTTGCAATGATACGGTACCTTTGTTACAACTGATGAACCAAAATTAATACATTATTATCAACTAAAGTCCAGTGTTTCCATCAGGGTTTGCTCTGTTACGCAGTTTTTGAAATTTGTTAACTGTATAATGCCATGCTACACAGAATAGTTTTACTGTCCTAGAAATATCCTGTGCTTGCCTAATTACCTCTCCAATCTACCACCCTCCTCCCTTAGAGCACCTGTAAACTTCTGATCTTTTTACAGTCTCTGTAGCTTTTCCTTTCCTAGGCTGTGTTATGTTTGGAATCATACACTATATAACCTTTTCAGACTGGGTTATTTCATGTAGCCATTTCCATTTAAATTTCCTATGTGTCCTTTTGTGGGTTAACACCTCCTCTCTTTTTTACTGTAGATGATATTCCATTGTAAAATCACCACAGTTTATGCATCTCCCTATTGAGGGACATCTTGAATGTTTCCGACTTTGGGCTAGTCTCTTCTTTTGATGTTAACACCCTGACTCTCTTTCTACCTGTAGTAGACTAAAAAATAGCCTCCCAAAGATATCCAGGTGGTCCTAACCCCTGGGTCCTGGGAAAGTTACCTTATGGCAATAAAGGACTTGAAGTTGGGTCTAGATTAAGGTAATAATCTACCATCTTTAGATGGTAGATTTTTCTGGATTATTCCAAGTGGAAGAGGGAGGTTTTATGAGAAGAAGGTGATGTGACCACAGAAGCAGAGATTGGAGTTTTTTGATTTTAAGCCAAAGGATGCCAGCAGCCATCAGAGACTGGAGAGGCAGGAACCAATTCTTCTCAATGACTCAGGGCTCTTCTTAGACTGTTATTTCAACCCAATGAGACTGATGTGCCACTTCTGGCCTCCAGAGCTATGGTAGAACAGATTTATGTTGTTCTCAGCCACCCGGATCATGTGATGTGTTACATCGGTTGCTAAAAATGAATATACTGCCTGTGCTCCTTTGGGGGTGGCCGGTGAACTGTTCTCAGAGCACTCAGTGGGAGCGGGGTGTTCCCTGTGACCCATCGCCTACCTAGAGCATGAATTATGCGCAGAGGAAACAAGGTCTAAGGGTAGCTGGGTTTTATTCATCTTAGCAGGTCACCTGCCACTATAGCTGACAGGACTGCTGCTGTAACTCTCTCAAGCTGCCCAGTTCCTCTTTCTTTCTGACACTGCTTCTTCAACCTTTTCCTCACTCCCATGAGTATATTGCTATCTTTCTAATAAACTTACTTATGACTTAATGTGTGCAGAGTTATCTTCTGTCTTTTGTACCAAAAGAATTATAGTCACCAGGAAATATTGTTCTTTATTTCCTTGTTTTCACAAGTTACAATCTTATCATATATGAATGTGCAAGGGCTTCTGGAATATGTGAATGTTTTGGTGAAATAACTTTTTGTTTATGATATAAAAATATCAGTAGGATTTTTCTCTTTAGCATTAATAGAGACTTAATTGAAAAGCAGAGAGTTGGGATTGGGAAAAGATGGAAGAATAATTGTAAATGTATACAGTTATAGAATTGTAATTATGAAATTATAAAATCCACTTTTATTTGTCAATTTTAGCTTAGACTGTAAGAATATCTCTGTAGAAAGGCAATAATGGCATACAGAACTAAGCCTGTATTATTTTTTCTAAAGCTTAGTTTAATAAATATCAGGCTATGTCAGTTTTCTCAGCATTGATGGAGTAGAGACTTAGGACATGTCCTCAGAAGAGAACATGATATACAGCAGATGCCCAGTTATTATCAGTTGAATGAATGATTAAATGAATAAACATGAATCTAATGAGCAGGTACAAGGGTAAAGATTCACTTTTTGAGAAGGAGGTCATTCCTAACAGATCACCTGATACAAATTGTAGGAAAGTTGTGAGAGAGACATCATCCTTCTGTTTTATTGACCTGACAAGTGACAGAAAAGATCAAGGAGAGAATATAAGTAGAAAATGATTTCCAGCCTGATCTCATAAAATGCAAAACAATGAGATGAAATCTTTCCCCTTTGTTGTATCGTAAGGCAATGATGACCTGCATATGTAATCTACAAAGGAAATGTTTATGTATATATCCCTTAGCTGTGCTTTAAATGCTTAGAATAGCAAAGAAAAAAAATACTGTTCATTATTGAAAAAAATCTTACTAATAAGTAATCAGGCACATCCAGGAGAAGCAGGGAGTGGTGCAAGACTGTTCTTGGTTTCCTTCCTCCGATCCCAAAGCCACTTCCAACACGCCGACCACGAGCAGGAGTGGCCCTCTTTGTTCTGCCTTTGACACCAGCCCTGCCTGATCTCCCCCACCGGTCCCACGCCTGCCTCTGTCCCTTCACACACAGACGCTCATGGAGCGCTGCTTCTTCATCTCCCAGGCTTTGATTTGAGCTGTCAGTTGTTCAGTTCATTTCAGTTTTTCCCTGGAAGCACCTGGAATGAGGGTGCTTCAGATGTGCAGGGAAGAAAAAAAGAATAAAGAAAAAGACGGCTTCCTGGTCCAACTACAGGGAGATATACAAGGGAACAAGCCGCCCCCCTGCTAAGACAGGCTGTCTCTCAGTGTACAACCCTAGGGCTTATTATGTTGATGGAGTCTTTGTGTTTCTTTGATTGATCAAGTCCTGCTAAGATTGCTCAATTTTTAGCATAATGTGTCATAATATCAAAAAATTCTGTCAGTGATACATCCTTGAGGTATTATGCTAAAAAGATTCTCCATTGCTTTCCTCTGCCTCCCATCTGTTTATCATTCTAGCAAGACAAGCTTTTGTAGAAGAGAGAGTAGACAGCTACAGACACAGTGTGATTTGGGACCTGGCGTAGGACCCATGTATTCACAATATTTTTTGAATTATGTACTTATGTTGTTTTTCTGTTTGTCTTTTCTCTGACATGTTTTAAAGGAGGCATGCATTTAGGCTATCAAGAACCGGTTCACAGGACCTAAAGCAGTTTCCTGTGCTGTACGTTTCCATCCATGTGTTTTATACGTAGTATCCACAGTGAGCATCCTAACTTCTCCTACCCCACTTCCTTCCCCCTTGGTATCCAGACACTTGTTCCTTACATCTGTGTCTCTGTTTCTGCTTGGCAAGTAAGATCATCTGCACCATTTTTCTAGAGTCCACATATATGTGTTAATATACAATATTTGTTTTTCTGGCTTCCTTTACACTGTAGGTCCATCCACATCTCTACAAATGAGCTAATTTCATGCTTTTTATGGCTGAGTATACTCCATTGTATATATATGTACCACATCTTTATCCATTCCTCTGTTGTTGGACATTTAGGTTGCTTTCAGTTTCTGACTATTGTAAATAGTGGGGGCTATGAATATTGGGATGCATGTGTCTTTTTGAATTATGGTTTTCTGGGATTTCTGGGTCATATGGATATATGTATATGCATGGTTGATTCATTTTGCTGTGCAGTGGAAGCTAACACAACATTGTAAAGCAGCTATAGTCCAGAAAAAATTAACTTAAAAAAACCAGAATAAAAAGAACTGATTTACATTAGTCTGCTATGAGACAGGAGAGTCTTCTGGGTTTGAAATGCATAGGCGCTGATTTTAATAGGGGAGGGTGATAATGTGGAGAGAAAGTTCTGGAGCCCTGAGTGCAGTACCCAGGAAAGTTCTGTTCAGGTGGCATGCCACAGTTAGTTCTGTGATAACCAGGGGACCACCTGAGGCAGGGACAGAAGGCAAGGAAGGCCAGCTCTGCCTGTAATTGCAGGAACTCACAAGTTGCAGGGGGCTGGGGATTCCTTGCAAACAATGCTCTTCTTGACTAAAGTTGTCTATTATTTTTAACTCTGCATTTGGAAATAGTTTCAAACATGCAAATTGATAGCATTTTAAGAAAGCATCTATTTTGGTAAAATTAGTGAAGGCCTCAGGGAACAGGAATTCATGGAGACGGTGAGATGAATTCTTGTCTCATATTGTGGGTGGGTGGGTGCTGAGCAGGAAGAAAGCTCAGGAGTTACAGGGAACTTAACCCATGTTCCCTAGTGCTTCTCCGTTTCCCCAGGCTGCTCTTTGCTTCCCGTAATTCCCTCCCCATCTCCCCCTTTGCTGCCTTCTCTCATCACCTACTGCCTGTCCTCACCTTCATTCCTTTCCTTTCTCCTATCCTTCCCTTCCATTTCCACGTCCTAGTGAAATTTGCTTAATCATACGAGCCTCAGTTTCCTGAACCATAAAATGAGAATAAAAATATTTTCCTTGCACTGTTCAAGAAGAGTTAATATAGATAATAAGGGATTCCTGGGTGGCTCAGTGGTAAAGAATCTGCCTGCCAGTGTGGGAGATATGGGTTCAATCCCTGGGTTGGGAACATCCCCTGGAGGAGGAAATGCCAACCCACTTCAGTATTCTTGCTGGAGAATCCCACGGTCAGAGGAGACTGGCAGGCTACAGTCTGTGGGGTCACAAAGAGTCTGACGCAGTTGAGCGACTGAGCACCCATTCACACACAATATAGGTAAAGTGAGATAATGTGTAGAGTTCCTAATTCAATGCCTAGAATAGAATAAGGGCTCAATAATCATTACTTGCCTTTCTTTTCTAGTTTTCATTATTTTTATTCATGCTGATTAATAGTAACTGTTTCCTTTTGTTCTGATTGTTTACCTCATAGAAATATTCCAAATTATTACAAGTAAAAAGTGCAGCATAACACTAGCATTGAACATTTAGAACTGAAAGTAACATTCACTTACAATAGCAACAAAACTATATAGGATATCCAGGAGTAAATCTAACAAAATGTGCATTACAACTATAGAGAAAGATGTAAGCCTTTATTGACGGTCAGTAAATAAGAGCCAAGGAGACTCAAGAAATGGAGATGATGTACACTCAATATTTCACAATTTCAAAATTTGAAATAGCATTAAAGAATCTTTTTTAAAGTGTATATTAAAAACATTAAGGTAAGTTTTTTTCACTAAAAATATTCAACTGTAGTATAAACAAAACAAAAAGTCTCTCACTATCTCAGAGTTACATGAATGATTAGTTCTGGGTTATACAAAGTTTCTGGAGTATCCTATAGAGATGCCAAGAAAATGTATCTTAAATAACCTAGAAACTAAAAAATACGCACCTTGTAATATACATGGAAACTGTTTCCAGATGACTTGAAAATGTCCTTATGATGATCAAAACAGTGATAGCAAGAACAAATCAATTTGAAAATCAAATTGATTTTTAAAGTCAATGCAATTTCAATCTTAATCACAATAGGAATCCTAGAATTTACATAGAATAACAAATGTCTAAGAATAGCAGGTTAAGCCTCTTGATGAGGGTGAAAGATGAGAGTGAAAAAAATTGGCTTAAAACTCAGCATTCTAAAAACAAAGATCATGGCATCTGATCCCATCACTTCTTGGAAAATAGAAGAGGAAAAAGTAGAAGCAGTGACTGATTTTATTTTCTTGGGCTCCAAAATCTCTGCAGACAGTGACTGCAGCCATAAAGTTAAAAGACACCTGGTCTTTGGAAGAAAAACTATGGCAAACCTAGACAGCATGTTAAAAAGCAGAGAGATCACTTTGTTGACAAATGTGTAATTTGTCAAAGTTATGTTTCCCGGTGGCTCACACAGTAAAGTATCTGTCTGCAATGCGAAAGACCTGGTTTTGATCCCTAGGTGGAGAAGGTTCTCTGGAAAAGAAAATGGCAACCCACTCCAGTATTCTTGCCTGAAAATTCCATGGACTGAGGAGCCTGGTGGGCCACAGTCCATGGGGTTGCAAAAGAGTCAGACAAGACTGAACGGCTAACACACAGTAGTTAGTTTTTCCAGTAGTCATGTACAGATGTGAGAGTTGGACCACAAAGAAAGGTGAGCACCAAAGAATTGATGCTTTTGAATTGTGGTGCTGGGGAAGAATCTTGAGAGTCCATTAGACAGCAAAGAGATCAAGTCAGTTAATCCTAAAGGAACTCAACCCTGAATATGGGAATATGGGAATGTTTCATCAATTCTCTACATTTCACAATATGCAATAATGACTTCTAGGTGAAGTAAAACTAAAATATGAAATGTAAAATAGTACAGCATTTAAAAGGAAATATAAATTTTAAAATTTTTTTGGAAGCACAAAAGACCACGAAAAGCAAAAGCAATGCTGGGAAAATTAGACAGCTACATGTAAAAGAAAGAAATTAGAACATTCTCTAACAGTATACACAAAAATAAACTCAAAATGGATCAAAGATTTAAATGTAAGACTGGGCACTATAAAACTCTTAGAGGAGAACTTGGGCAGAACAGTCTTTGACATAAATAGTGGCAATATTTTTTTTGATCCACCACCTAAAGTAATGAAAATAAAAACAAAAGTAAGCAAAGGGGACCTAATTAAACTTAAAAGCTTTCTTCACAGCACAGGAAACTGTCAACAAAATGAAGACAACCCACAGAATGGGAAAAAATACTTGCAAAGTATACAACTAATAAGGGATTAATCTCCAAAATATACAAACAGCTCATGAAGCTTTATGTCAAAAAAACAAACAATCCAATCAAAAAATGAGCAGAAGATCTGAATAGACATTTCCCCAAAGAAGACATACAGATGGGCACAAAGCACTTGAAAATATGCTCATCATCACTGATTATCAGAGAAATGAAAAAGCTACAGTGAGGTATCTCACATTGGTCAGAAAGGCCATCATCAAAAAGTCTGGAAACAATAAAATCTGGAGAGGGTATGGAGGAAAGGGAATCCTCTAACACAGCTGGTGGGAATGTAAATTGGTACAACCACTGTAGAGAACTGTATGGAGATTCTTTCAACTTAAAATAGAACTACCATGTGATCCAGCAGTCTCACTCCTGAGCATGTTTTTGGAGAAAGCTGTAATCTGAAAGGATACTTGTGTCCCAGTGTTCATTGCAACACTCTTTAAGATAGCTGAAACATGGAAGCACCCTAAGTGTCGATCGACAGATGAGTGGATGGAGAAGCTGCGGTGGATGTACACAATGGAAGATTACTCAGCCATAAAAGGAGCACATCTGTGTCAGCTCTAATGAAGTAGGTGAGCCTACAGCCTGTTACACAGAGTGAAGTAAGTCAGAGAAAAACAGATATTGCATATTAGTGCATATATGTGAAATCTAGAAAGATGGTAGTGAAGAACCTATTTGCAGGGCAGGAACAGAGACGCAGATGTAGAGAGCAGACTTGTGCATGCAGTGAGGAAAGGAGAGGGTGGGATGGATTGAGCAAGTAGATTGCAAATGTATACATTACCATGAGCAAGATGGTAATGGACAGCCAGTGAGAATTTGCTGTATGATGCAGGGAACTCAAACTAGTGCTCTGTGACAACCTAGAGGGGTGGGAGGTTGGAGGGAGGTTCGAGGGAAGGGACATATGTATGTCAATGGCTGGTTCATGTTAACGTATGACAGAAACCAGCACAACACTGTATAGTAGCTACCCTCCAATTATAAATAAATTTTAAAAAGAAACCCTAAAAAAAGAGGTGGTACATATATACAATGGAATATTACTCAAACTTGAGAAAGAATGAGATAATGAGATTTTCAGCAACATGGATAGACCTAGAAATCATCATACTTAGTGAAGTAAGTCAGACAGAGAAAGACAAATATGATATCACTCATATGTGGAATGTAATTTTAGAAAGATACAAATTAACTTATTTACAAAACAGACTTAGAGAAATTGAAAACAAACTTATGGTGACCAAAGAGGAAATGTGGATGGGGGGAGTAAACTAGGATGCTTAAGATGAAGACACACACACTTCTGTATATAAGATAAATAACCAACAAGGACCTACTGTATAGCACAGAGAACTCTAACCAATGTTCTGTGATAACCTATCTGAGAGAAAAATCTAAAACAGTGTGAATACATGCACATGTATAACTGAGTCACCTCGCTATACCCCTGAAACTAACACCCGATTGTAAATCAACTGTAGCCCAATAACATTGAAATATTTAAGAAACAAACAAAACTCCAATCAGACAAAATAAGAAAAATAAGGAAAATATCTTTAGGACTTCAGGATAAGGGGAAGTTTCTCAAAGCATACAGAAGTTCCTATTATCAAGGAAACAATTGATAAATTTAGCTATGTTACATTTAGAAAGCTCTTCCCAGGTGGCACAGTAGTAGACAGTCTGCCTGCAGTGCAGGAGATGCAGGTTTGCTCCCTGGGTCAGGAAGATGATCTGGAGGAGGAGACGGCCACCTACTCCAGTATTCGTGCCTGGAATATCCACGGACAGGGTAGCCTGGTGGGCTATAGTCCATGGGAGCACAGAGTCAGGCATGACTGAACACATACATACCATATATCTACCATAAGCAGGATAAAAACCAATTCATACAATAGGAGAAGATATGTACACCACATTAAGCTATCAATAAGTGTTCACAATATATGTTTGCAAAAATATCAAAAACAGAAGAGAACAGATATTTCACAAAGGACTAAACGCAAATGAGTAATAATTGTATGAAAAGATGTTTAGTTTTTTCAGGCCCTCTCTCTGTTTTTTAATTGATTTGTTTGGGATTTTGTCTGATGTTGACTTCAACAAGTTATTTGTACATTTTGAATATTAACCCCTTATCAGATGCATCATTTGCAAAAAGTCTTCTCCTATTCAATAGGTTGCACTTTCGTTTTGTTGATGGTTTCCTTCATTGTGCAAAAGCTTATGTATTTGATTAAGTCTCACTTGTTTATTTTGCTTTTGTTTCCATTGCCTGTGGAGACAAATTAAAAAAATTTACTAAAACTAATGTCAAAGAACTTATTGCCTGTCTTTTCTTCTAGGAGTTTTATGGTTTCAGGTCTTATGTTTAGGTCTTTAATCCATCTGAGTTTATTTTTATATTTGGTGTGTGGAAGTGTTTTAGTTTGATGCTTTTACATGTATTGTCCAGTTTTCCCAACACCACTTATTGAGGAGACTGCCTCCTTTGTCATAGATTAGTTAACCATGTGCGTGTGTTTATTTCTGGGCTGTCTTCATAGATTAGTTAACCATGTGTGTGTGTTTATTTCTGGGCTGTCTTTCTGTTCCATTGATCTATGTGTCTGTTTCTGTACCACTAACATTCCATTTTGATTACTGTAACTTTATAGTATAGTCTAGAGTTAGGGAGCATGATTTCCCCAGTTCTGTTTTTCTTTCTCTAGGTTGTTTTGGTTATTCAGGGGCTTTTGTGTTTAAAACAAGCTTCAGAATTATTTGTTCTAGTTCTGTGAAAAAATCATGGGTATTTTGAAAGGAATTGCATTAAATCTGTCAATTATTTTGGGCAGTGTGGAAATTTTAACAATTCTTCCAATCCATCAATACAGGATGTCTTTCCAATATTTATATTGTCTTCATTTTCCTTAATCGGTGTCTTTATTTTTCAGAGTACATGTCTTTCCTCTCCTTGGTTAATTTATTCCTGGGCATTAATTTTTTTATTGAATTGTAAATGAGATTGTTTTCTTGATTTTCCTTTCTGGTAGTTCATTATTCATGTATAGAAATGCAATAGATACCTGTATAGTAATATCTCTATAGTAATATCACTAGTAGTTATACCAGTAATCCTGTAACTGAATTTATTGATGAATTCTAAGGTTTTTTTGGTGGAGTCTTCAGTGTTTTCTATACATAAATATTATCCTATCATCTGCAAGTAAACTGAGTTACAGTGTTACTCCTTTACTTCCAATTTGGATGTCTTTTATTTCTTTTTCTTGTCTGATTGCTGTGGATATGACTTCCAATAGAATATTAATACAGTAGTGAGAATTGACATCCTTATCTTATTCCTGACCTTAGGGCAAAAGCCTTAACATTCGTTCCCTGAGTATGATGTTACCGTGGGTTTGTCTTAAATGAGCTTTGTTATGTTGAGACATGTTCCCATCGTATGCAGTTTGTGCCCAGGGGCTTTGATGAGGGAACTGAACTTGCAGACAGCGTGGACTGCATCTCCCGGTGGTCACTTGTGGCTGGCACGCTGGTGGGGAGCAATGCTGGCACTGGAGGGCTGGAGCCAAAGCCCAGGGTCAGCCCGGCTTCTCTCGTGAAATGGGGGTCTCTGCCATGCTGGGGTCTGAGGGGCTGGAGCCAGAGACCCGAGGAAGCTTGGCTTCTCCCTTGCATGGTGGTGGTCACTGCTCAGGCCAGCGTGGGGCCAGATTCTGAGGGCTGGAGTCACAGTCCTGAGGGAACTCAGCTTCTCCTCGGCATGACTGTGGTTGACTATGGTTGCCGCCTTGTCCAGGGCTGGGATCAGGGCCTGAAGGGTTGCGACTGCAGTCCTGGGGGAGCTCACATTCTTCCTGGGGTGGTGGCAGGCACCCTCTGGACCAAGGAGCCTTGTGTGAACCTTGGCTTCTCCTTGTGTGTGACAGCAGCTGCTGCCTGGTCAGGTAGCAGGGCCGGGGCAGGAGGGGCTGGAGCCAGAGCCCTGGTACAGACTGCAGCTCTCACTGGGGTGGCTCTGGCCAGCACACCAGGCAGTTTTCAGCCTGCTGCCTCTGAGCTGGGAGTGGGAGCAAGCAAGCCTGTGCATGCACTCTCCAAGAGAAGCGTCTTGGTTTCTTACAGCCATCCAGTAAACCCCACTGATCTTTAAACCAGCCAAGGGTACACATATGAGTGCTGCTCCCCTAGACTGGGGTGTCCACTGTGGGGCTCAAAACCCTCACTCTATAGGGAGGAGCCTCTAGCCTGTGCTATCTCTCTCTTCTTCTGGGTCATCTGCCAGGAGTATGGGTCATAACTAGGTTTCTTCACCTCCTCTTCTATTAGAATCCATGTGGTTCTTTCTTTATAACCCTTTCAATAGTGAGAGGGTAACAGGTAGGAAGGCCAGGGGTCTCCAAACGGAGGAAATAGGCTGCAAGTGCCAGACATTTTTATCTCTCTTAAGTGGCAGGAAGAAACAAACCAGCAATATGCTTTTCCTTCTCTATACAAATTTAAAAGGAGGTTTCTTTAAAATTCTGTGTTGCCATGACACCTGGTTTCACCTGGAGCTAACTACTCTCAAACCTGAAGTTAACCAATACATTTCTTTTTCTTATGGAAATGTTGTCTTAAGCTATGTTAATGTACCCCAGACTCTATCTTCAAGTTGGTTCCGCCAAACCTACTTACTCAGATATTGTTCCCTAATCTATGTAAACGAAACTATTTGTTTGGTAATCTGCCCTTCTACAAGATTCATGTCAATCGTTTTTTATGGCCAGGGATGAATTATCTGGTGCCATTCTAAATTCTAAGACATTCCTTTCTTTTCATTAACGGACTGTGAGTGACTATATAACTTACAGCTAAAGACTAGGAGGGGGTACTCTTTTGCTCCCTTCTGATGCCTCTGTCAGAAGCTTTCTCTATCTCCTTTATACTTTGGTAAAACTTTATTACACAAAAGCTCTGAGTGATCCAGCCTCGTCTCTGGCCCCGGATTGAATTCTTCTCCTCCGGAGGCCAAGAATCCCGGCGTCTTATCGTTCAGCAACAACCTTTCAATAGCAGAGGTATTCTTCTAGTTTTCAGATTATACTTAGAGAAAGTTGCTCCATATGTAGTTGTAATTTGGATGTGTTTGTTGTGGGAGGTGAGGTCAAACTCTTCTTACTCTGCGGTCTCCATTCTGCCTCCACCTGTTTCATTATTAATAGAAACTTTTCACAGTTAAAAAAATAATACCAAATGTTCAATTTTATCTTAAAGACTAGAAACACTTTCAAGTTCACCATACCATTTACAGTGTCATATCAAAGCTACATTTAATACATTTGAAAAGTTATAGTGGTAGAAAAAAAAACTAATAGGTAAAATATATTTGTGGCATACTCTTTGTCTTCAAAGAAGTGTAGTAGGCATGCTACGTGACTGAACTTCCTAGAAGATGATATAAAATGAGAAAGTAAGTTCTGGTACTCAGACCTGTCTATTTTATTTAAAATTTAAAGGTCTGCTGTGGTATGGTACTTTCCTCACTCCTTCCCCCTAATAAAAGAAAAGTGCTGATACTTCATAAAAACTTTTTTCTGACTTTTACATAGAACTTTTGAAAGTTTGGAGTCATTCTCTGTCTTGAGAGCTTTCTGATTACTCCTTCAAACTCCTTATTTGTTATTGGTCTGCTCAGACTTTCTATTTCTTCTTCACTCAGTCATGGTAGGTTATATATATGTTTTGCTAAGCATCTTTATGCTTCTTACCAGAGAATGCCTTGTTTCTTTCTAAGGTAAAAATAGGCACTTGTGTTTCTTCTGAAAACTTTTAAGTTTTGCTTTTAAAATTACTTTATCCAGAATTTATTAGTGTGTTTGTGTAGGGAATTCAATTTTATCTTTTTCCACATGGGTAATCAGTCGTCCAAAAACTGTTTATTGAATAGTCATCCTCTTCTAATGATTTACAATGGCAACTCATAGCTTGAGTTTCCATGTTTATGTAGATTTGTTTCTAGAATTTCTATTCTATTTGATTGGTTTCTATCTCTTTCCTCAATAACAGCCTACACTGTCTTAATTTCTAAAACTTTAAAATAAATCTTGGTATTTGATAGAATAAATTGCTGCCACACTTAATTTATTCTTTGAATGTTTTATCTAGTCCTGACATTTTGTATCTCAGTATAAACTTTATAATTCATTTGTTATGTCCCATGAAAAACTCATGTGCAACATTGATTAAAATTTTAATTTGTATCAATTTGGGCAGAATTAACATTTTTACAATACTGAGTCTCCTATCAATGAACATGATATCTCTTTACAATTTTTAGATCTCCTTTAATGCCTTTCAATAAAGATTTATAATATTTTATATAATTTTGTATATATTTAACAATATATACAAAAATACAGCCCATCACTATTCTAAATGGCATTGCTTTGTAAATTACATGGCCTATCTTCTTGTTATTGGTATGAAATGCAGTTGATTTTCGAAATTGATATCATTGTCAAGCTCTTTCATTATTCTAATCATTTATCTGCATATTTTAAAAGTCCAGGTGGTAGGATTAATCACATTCCCCAATCTGTGACACTTCATTCTTTTCTTGCTTTATTATTTACTTATTACTTTTTAATCTTTATTGCTGAGTGTGAAGTTTGTCATACATTTTTGCTAGATATACTTTTCAAGTTGGAGAACTTGTCTTACAATACTTAAGAGTTTTATCAGGAGTAAAATATTGAATTAATTCAATGCTTTTTTGTGTCTATAGAGATAATGATATGAATTATCTATTTAATTTTGTTATTGTGGTGAGTAACTCCAATAGATTTTCTAATATAAAACTTCCATTGCAACCCTTGGGTAATCCCATCTTAATCATATTTTATAGGCTATTGATTGGATTTGGTTTTCTAATGTTTTGTTTAGGATTTCTACACCTGTATCATGAGTTTGATAGGTTTTTATTTCTTCAGTTGTCTTTGCCTTGCTTCTGTTGGAACCTTCAGACCAACCTGATGGGAATCAAGAGACTGTATCAGATTAGAATTATCTGTCATTGACTGTTGGTAAAATCCTCTGGGCCTAGTTTTCTCGTGGAAAGGTCTTAAGTTACTAGTTCAGTTCCTTTAATAGCTATGCATGCGTGCATGCTAAGTCATTTCAGTTGTGTCAGACTCTTTGCGACCCTACAGACGGTATCCCACCAGGCTCCTCTGTCCATGGGTTCTCCAGGCAAGAATACTGGAGTGGGTTGTCTTTCCCTTCTCCAGGGATCCTCCTGACCCAGGGATAGAACCAGCTTCTCTCATGTCTCCTGCACTGGCAAACGGGTTCCTTGCCACTGGGAAGCTCATTAATAGCTTTATGTCTATTCAAATATTTTATTTCTTTTTAATTCAATTTTTGCAAATTATATTTTTCTAGTAATTGTTAAATTTCATCTAAGTTTTCAGATTTACTGGTTTTCTCATTTCACAGGTTTTCTCATTAAGAATCAAAATACTGAATTGAACAGATGGTGATGATACTAAATAGAGTGTAAATTTCTCTAAGACTGTAGTTTAATGTGTTACATCTTATTAAAGTTAAATCAAGTACAAAAATAAAAATATTTTAAAATTATTTTTCTTCTGTTTGGAGACTGCAGAATTATTTATCAGGAAAAGAAATATTGAGTCACAGTCTTTACCAGAAAAGGCAGATTTTCTCTCAATTTTTTCCTCTTAAGCCAAGATATATGGAGCCTCATAAAAAGAATTACAAATCTATAATTTTTTAAAAGATACTTACTCACTTTCTAGCATAGGGAAAGTATTGGGTTATATGGATAAACATATTTAATCATGATAATGCCTTGCATTTCCTTTTTCATGCTTTATCTAATTATATCCTTTCAGTTCAGTTCAGTTCAGTCACTCGGTTGTGTCCGACCCTTTGCAACCCCATGAACTGCAGCATGCCAGGCCTCCTTGCCCTTTAGCAGCTTTATTTAGTTTTCTGCTTAAAATCACAAAGGTTAGTTGTAAACTCTAAATCATTTTGAGACAGGACTCTGGAGAGTCTCCTGAGAATAGTTTTCTTGAAAGTACATGAGTTCATTCTTAATAGACTCAAACATTTAAGTCCCTCAGTTCAGTTCAGTTCAGTTCAGTTGCTCTGTCGTGTCTGACTCTTTGTGACCCCATGAATCGCAGCATGCCAGGCCTCCCTGTCCATCACCAACTCCCGGAGTTTACTCAAACTCATGTCCATCAAGTCGGTGATGCCATCCAGCCATCTCATCCTCTGTCGTCCCCTTCTCCTCCTGCCCCCAATCCCTCCCAGCATCAGGGTCTTTTCCAATGAGTCAACTCTTCGCATGAGGTGGCCAAAGTATTGGAGTTTCAGCTTCTGCATCAATTCTTCCAATGAACACCCAGGACTGCTCTCCTTTGGATAGACTGGTTGGATCTCCTTGCAGTCCAAGGGACTCTCAAGAGTCTTCTCCAACACCACACTTCAAAAGCTTCAATTCTTCAGCACTCAGCTTTCTTCACAGTCCAACTCTCACATTCATACATGACCACTGGAAAAACCATAGCCTTGACTAGATGGACCTTTGTTGGCAAAGTAATGTCTCTGCTTTTCAAAATGTTATCTAGGTTGATCATCACTTTCCTTCCAAGGAGTAAGCATCTTTTAATTTCATGGCTGCAGTCACCATCTGCAGTGATTTTGGAGCCCAGAAAAAAAATAAAGTCAGCCACTGTTTCCTCATCTATTTGCCATGAAACGATGGGACCAGATGCCATGATCTTAGTTTTCTGAATGTTAAGCTTTAAGTCAACTTTTTCACTCTCCTCTTTCATCAAGAGGCTTTTTAGTTCCTCTTCTGCCATAAGGGTGATGTCATCTGCATATCTGAGGTTATTGATATTTCTCCCAGCAATCTTAATTCCAGCTTGTGCTTCTTCCAGCCCAGCATTTCTCATGATGTACTCTGCATAGAAGTTATATAAGCAGGGTGACAATATACAGCCTTGACGTACTCCTTTCCCAATTTGGAACCAGTCTGTTGGTCCATGTCCAGTTCTAACTGTTGCTTCCCGACCAGCAAACAGGTTTCTCAATAGGCAAGTCAGGGGGTCTGGTATTCCCTTCTCTTTCAGAATTTTCCACAGTTTATTGTGATCCACACAGTCAAAGACTTTGGCATAGTCAATAAAGCAGAAATAGATGTTTTTCTGGAACTCTCTTGCTTTTTCAATGATCCAGCCAATGTTGACACTTTGATCTTTGGTTCCTCTGCCTTTTCTAAAACCAACTTAAACATCTGGAAGTTCACGGTTCATGTATTGTTGAAGCCTGGCTTGGAGAATTTTGAGCATTCCTTTACTAGCATGTGAGATGAGTGCAGTAGTTTGAACATTCTTTGGCATTGCCTTTCTTAGGGTTTGGAATGAAAACTGACCTTTTCCAGTCCTGTGGCCACTGCTGAGTTTTCCAAATTTGCTGGCGTATTGAGTGCAACACTTTCACAGCATCGTCTTTCAGGATTTGAAATAGCTCAGCTGGAATTCCATCACCTCCACTGGCTTTGGCATAGTGATGCTTCCTAAGGCCCATTTGACTTCACATTCCAGGATATTTGGCTCTAGGTGAGTAATCCCACCATTGTGATTATCTGGGTCGTGAAGATCTTTTTTACACAGTTCTTCTGTGTATTCTTGCCACCTCTTCTTAATATCTTCTGCTTCTGTTAGGTCCATACCATTCCTATCCTTGATCGAGCCCATCTTTGCATGAAATGTTCCCTTGGCATCCTAATTTTCTTGAAGAGATCTCTAGTCTTTCCCATTCTGTTGTTTTCCTTTATTTCTTTGCATTGATTGCTGAGGAAGGCTTTCTTATCTCTCCTGGCTATTCTTTGCTCTGTATTCAAATGGGAATATCTTTCCTTTTCTCCTTTGCTATTCACTTCTCTTCCTTTCACAGCTATTTGTAAGGCCTCCTCAGACAGCCATTTTGCTTTTTTGCATTTCTTTTCCGTGGGGATGGTCTTGATCCCTGTCTCCTGTACAATGACATGAACCTCCGTCCATAGTTCATCATGCACCCTGTCTATCAGATCTAGTCCCTTAAATCTATTTCTCACTTCCACTGTATAATCATAAGGAATTTGATTTAGGTCATACATGTATGGTATAGTGGTTTTCCCTACTTTCTTCAATTTAAGTCTGAATTTGGCAATAAGGGGTTCATGATCTGAGCCACAGTCTGCTCCCAGTCTTGTTTTCACTGACTGTATAGAGCTTCTCCATCTTTGGCTGCAAAGAATATAATCAATCTGATTTCGGTGTTGACCATTTGGTGATGTCCATGTGTAGAGTCTTCTCTTGTGTTGCTGGAAGAGGGTGTTTGCTATGACCAGTGAATTCTCTTGGCAAAACTCTATTAGTCTTTGCCCTGCTTCATTCCGTACTCCAAGGCGAAAGTCACCTGTTACTCCAGGTGTTTCCTGACTTCCTACTTTTGTATTCCAGTCCCCTATGATGAAAAGGACATCTTTTTTGGGTGTTAGTTCTAAAAGGTCTTGTAGTTCTTCCTAGAACTTCAACTTCAGCTTCCTCAGCATTACTGATTGGGGCATAGGCTTGGATTACTTGATATTGGATGGTTTGCCTTGGAAACGAACAGAGATCATTTTGTCATTTTTGAGATTGCATCCAAGTACTGCATTTCAGAATCTTTTGTTGACCATGATGGCTACTCCATTTCTTCTAAGGGATTCCTGCCCACAGTAGTACATATAATGGTCATCTGAGTTAGATTCACCCATTCCAGTCCATTTTAGTTCGCTGATTCCTAGAATGTCAACCTTCACTCTTGCCATCTCCTATTTGACCACTTCCAATTTGCCTTGATTCATGGACCTAACATTCCAGGTTCCTATGCAATATTGCTCTTTACAGCATTGGACCTTGCTTCTATCACCATCACATCCACAACTGGGTATTGTTTTTGCTTTGGCTCCATCCCTTCATTCTCTCTGGAGTTATTTATCCACTGATCTCCAGTAGCATATTGGGCACCTACCGACCTGGGGAGTTCCTCTTTCAGTATCCTATCATTTTGCCTTTTCATACAGTTCATGGGGTTCTCAAGACAAGAATACTGAAGTGGTTTGCCATTTCCTTCTTCAGTGGACCACATTCTGTCAGACCTCTCCACCATGACCGGTCCATCTTGGGTGGCCCCACACGGCATGGCTTAGTGTCATTGAGTTAGACAAGGCTGTGGTCCTGTGATCAGATTGGCTAGTTTTCTGTGATTATGGTTTTAGTGTGTCTGCCCTCTGAGGCCCTCTCTCAACACCTACCACCTTACTTGGGTTTCTCTTACCTTGGACGTGCAGTATCTCTTCAGGGCTGCTCTAGCAAAGCGCAGCCGCTGCTCCTTACCTTGGACGAGGGGTATCTTGTCACAGCCGCCCCTCCTGCCCTTGAACGTGGAGGAGCTCCTGTCGGCCCTCCTGCACCCACGCAGCCACCGCTCCTTGGACGTGGGGTTGCTCCTCTCCGTCGCCGCCCCTCAGCTCGGGCGTAGGGTTGCTCCTCTTTGCCGCTGCCCCTGACCTCGGGCGTGGGGTAGCTCCACTCAGCCGCCGCCCCTGACCTCCCTACCTGACTTTTGAAGCCTAGTTCTTTAGACTCTGGACTGGCTTGTGTCTGCTTGATTTTGTCAGTGGTCCAGAGTTATTCAAGGAAGAAATTAGGAATGAAACACTTTTGTATCCTGCTCAGATTATATTTGCGTAATCTTGAGAAAATGACTAAATGCTCTTTTATTTCCTCCTCTGTAAATCAAAGAGATTAGACAACATTGCTGATTTTTATTCCATCTGTTTCTATGAAAGCACTGTCACGTCTAACTCTATGCCTAAGCGCATGTTTGGAAACTCCCTCCCTTATCCCTGTGCCACAATAGCATTGCATTTAACTGCACTCATTTATTCATTCTCCATTTATTTTTAAAATCTTTTTATACATTAGGCATTGGTGTAAGTACTGGGGTTATAGAGGTAATAGATTTTAATTCTTGCCTTAGTTATGGTTTAATGTGGAAATCTGTACTATATCAATATGCTTAGGGTATTACAGAAAATCAGATGAGTAAGATTATATGAGGTGGGAGTGATAATATGAAATCTAATTTGAAGGACTAGTAAGAATTAGAGAAAATGACAGAGAAAGAAGTTCCAGGCAGAGGGAACAGATTCTGCAAAGATTGGGAAGGTTGTAACCAAATAATGTCTTTGATTTGCTGAAAGAAAAGTGCATGTATGAGGTAAAGAGATGAGGCTAGAGACCTGTACAGAGGTCAGATTATAAAAGGTCTGTAAATCATGCTGAGGAATTACCATGTTGAGTATTTTTAGATTTCCAGAAGGATTTTATTAGGAGGGGGAGAAAACTTTAGGGTTTCATTTTAAAGGTTCTTCTGGCTTCGGTGGAAATGTGTGAAGGTGATTATGAATATATTACACATTAGGCTTGATTCAGCTCTCATTTCAACTCCCTTCTCTATTATCTTTTCATAATGTGAAGTGAAAGTCACTCAGTCGTGTCCGACTCTTTGTGACCCCATGGACTGTACAATCCATGGAATTCTCTAGGCCAGAATACTGGAGCGGGCAGCCTTTCTTTTCTCCGGGGGATCTTCCCAACCCAGGAATCAAACCCAGGTCTCCCACACGGCAGGCGGATTCTTTGCCAGCTGAGCCACCAGGGAAGTTCTTTCACAATGTAAGAGCTGAAAATCCCAAACCAACATTTCCCCAAACTCCCACAGTACGTGACTTAGGGCCTGTACTGTGTACAGACGCATTCACACACACGTAAAAGCTAACCAGACAAACAAAAAACTGATATGCAACTGAGTTTCATGAGAGGCAGACTATGAAGATCCAATTTGCTGGGGTGGAAAACTAGACGAGGTGGCATAATTTTGGAGCTTGAACTATTGTTATTGGGAAGGTCTAACACCAGTCAACTGATCGAAACATGAATCCATCGAGTGGAGGTAGAGTAAAGATAGAAACTCCTTGAGAGGCCCCGTTCTGTGCTGTGTTAGTGAAGTCACCACATGGTTTGTTTTCACAGCTCACTCAGCAATTCTATGAACGATTCATATCACCTAGTAATTATTTTCTTCTTTAACCAGGTAAAGAAGATTCTGTTGTCTGGGACTATGAACCCTGACCAACTCTTAGAAGGGTAAATTAAAGAAGTTGCAGTAGAATTTAATAGATGGATAAAGATACATAGCATGTTATGGGGTTTTTAGTTATTCTTTACGTGGAAATTTTTTTTTTATAGGTATAATGTCCCGTTTAAGCTTAAACACATTGTCAAAGTAAAATGATCACTACTGAGTCTTTGCCTTGGCTTAGAGATATGAACCACGTAGAGGAGTTTGAGCTTTCTTTATATTTCACCCTTCTACACCAAACTATAATGAGTTTCATATACCACATATATCTTGTAAATATTTGTTTAGCTGAAGAAGTCAACAAACTCAAATATCGAGATAACAAAGTGGCTATTAGCTCTTTGGCAGTGTAGTAACAGACTCACAAAGATAGTTAACAATAAATAAGCTTTAGTTCTATGTAAGTATTGTGAAAAAAGTTATGTCCTACAAAATTGGTGCAGTGCCATAGTTATTGAATGATACTTATTGAACAGTAATTACTAGTTCAATACATCACAGAGAACACAATCTTTTTTTGTATGGTCCATTTCAGACTTAAACAATGGTATTAGTTGCCTTCCTTGAAGATGAATGTGAACAGTATTCAGTGAGATTTAGTTTCTTTAAAAAAAATACTTCTTGCAACCTGAGAGCTAATTATTTATCATCACAATGAATAATATTTTGGAGGGAGACATTTTATGTAGGAAGGACTATTAGTAATAGATAATTTCATGCACTAGGATTTGTAAGGGTATTTCATGTCATGATAAGTTTCTTTGTTTTATAGGAAGGGAAATAAAAGTAATTTATTGTACAATTTCCCTACTATCTCTTACTCAGGATTCTTAGTGGGGGTCCTGCTTTCATAAGTTTAAAAAGAATGTAAATTTATTACCAAGAGTTATGTGGCTATACAAATCTCTAGGAGATTTAGCAGTTTTGGAGGCTGAAAAGCCAGCAAATTGTTCAAATCATGCCCTGCTACTGGTGGGCAGGTGTGGCAGCTCACATCACTCAAGACTGGCTTCTGATGTTTCTATTAGATGCTCCATTTCAAAGCAGATCAATGTCATATCATATTTACCTTGGATGAATGTACTCCCCTCAGCTCCTCCCTCTTCCTGTTAGTCTTCCCTTGAGCAGTTGATTGGCAGAACCCTCAGTCATTACCTGAGTCCAGGTTGTGAAGGCTCTGGGTAAACTGTTTTACTTGGAGGAGGCAGGACTTTAATGGTAGGAAACTGCCATATACTGTGAGGTTGTGTACCGGTTATGCAACCTCAACATATGACAGATACCCACTAAACTATATCCTCTGACAAATCAGGAAGTCAATTATAGACAAGGGAGTATATAATTCCCTCCCAATCTCTGGTCTGGTTTCATTTAGTCTTGCATTTAAAAAGCAGCTCAGGAGTGAGAAACTAATGTAGAAATGGCAGTGGCCCTTGAATATTGGGCTGTTGATTGATTTTTACCTTCACAATTATGAATTTGTATGTCTAGTATAGATGTGCCCAATACATAATAGCCAAGATATAGAATATTTGAAAGAACAATGAACCTTGGAAGGAAGATCTTAAATTATTTCCAGATACAAGTATGTTTGTAAATGTCACCCTTTTATAAAATCTCAAGGTGATCTAGGAAAAAAAGGTTGACTTTTGCTTTTTAATGAATGGATTTCATAAAAACTGAGGGACTTCAAGGGGAAAGAGGCACCTCAACAGACCCAGTGTATATGGAAACTGTCTGGGTGTGATTCCAGGGAGGTGGTGGATGACATGGGGAGATGGCAATGACTGGAACCTTTTTTGGTGATATAGGTTCTAGGAGCAGTAATGTTCATTTTCTTCAGGCTTCACTTGAAGAGAAAAATGTAACGGAAGGGGGATTAGGCTTTCTGTTCAGTTCAGTCACTCAGTCAGGTCTGATTCTGCGACCCTGTGGACTCTATGCCAGGCTTCCCTGTCCATTACCAACTCCCGGAGCTTACTCAAACTCTTGTCCATCCGGTTGGTGATTCCATCCAGCCATCTCATCCTCTGTCATCCCCGGCTGAGACCAACTCAGCTAAATGGGACGAGAGATGCGTGGGGCAGATCATAAGAAAATGTGCAGGCAGAATAGCAAGAAAGATGTGACCAGGGGACTCAAGACCTCAAGGATCAAGAGTCCACTGACCAATTCCACATTGCCTTTATTGAGCTCTTGGTATGCTGGCAGCGTCTAGTTTTATAGATAATATATGGTTCTTGTGCCCCCAGTCCCATCCCAGAGTTAATGTTCTTCTGTGTACTTTTATGTTACCTCCTAGTACCAAGGATATCACACAGTTGGGGTAGGGATCCTTGCAAGAGCATTGGAGAACAATCAGTATGTGCACAAGCAGCGTTCCAACTTTCATTGACCTGTTATTACTAAGTCCGCACCTCCTGCCCTCCCACTGCTCATGCGGGACCTCGGCTAATCAGCCCATGCACCCTGGTAACTTTAAACTGTATTTCCTATTGTTTTCTCAAGGCTTCAAAAAGACACAGTTTCCTTTGTCTTTTTCCCACAGTTTCCCACAGTTCCCTTCTCCTGCCTGCAATCTTTCCCAGCTTCAGGGTCTTTTCAAATGAGTCAGTTCTTTCCATCAGGTGGCCAAAGTATCAGAGCTTCAGCTTCAGCATCAGTCCTTCCAATGAATATTCAGTACTGATTTTCTTTAGGATGGACTGGTTGGATCTCCTTGCAGTCCAAGGGACTCTCAAGAGTCTTCTCCACCACCCCACACAGTTCAAAAGCATCAGTTCTTCAGTACTCAGCTTTCATTATAGTCCAACTCTCATACATGAGTACTGGAAAACCCATAGGCTTGACTAGATGGACCTTTTTTGGCAAAGTAATGTCTTGTCTAGGTTGGTCATAGCTTTTCTTCTCAGAAGCAAGCTGGAAGTCAAATTTAGTTTCATGGCTGCAGTCACCATCTGCAGTGATTTGGATCCCCAGAAAATAAAATCTGTCACTGTTTCTATTGTTTCCCCATCTATTTGCCATGAAGTGATGGGACCAGATGCCATGATCTGAGATTTCTGAATGTTGAGTTTTAAGCCAACTTTTTCACTCTCCTCTTTCACTTTCATCAAGAGGCTCTTTAGTTCCTCTTCACTTTCTGCCATAAGGGAGGTGTCATCTGCATATCTGAGGTTATTGATATTTCTCCCAGCAATCTTGATTCCAGCTTGTGCTTCATCTGGCCTGGCATTTCACATGATTTACTCTGCATATAAATTAAATAAGCAGGGTGACAATATAGAGCCTTGATGTACTCCTTTCCTGATTTGGAACCAGTCCACTGTTCCATGTCCAGTTCTAAGTGTTGCTTCTTGACCTGCATACAGATTTCTCAGGAGGCAGGTCAGGTGGTCTGGTATTCCCATCACTTAAAGAATTTTCCACAGTTTTTTTTGTGATCCACACAGTCAAAGGCTTTGGTGTAGCCCATAAAACACAAAGTAGATGTTTTTCTGAAACTCTCTTGCTTTTTCTATGATCCGACAGATGTTGGCAATTTCATCTCTGATTTCTCTGCATTTCCTAAATCCAGCTTGAACGTCTGAAAGTTGTTGCCTTGAGAACCCCATGAACAGTAGGGTTTCTAATTGCAAACAAAAGAGGCCACATCTGGACAGCTCTGAGAGAAAAGATATCTATTGGAAACATGTATTTGGTAGCTTACCGAAGACTCAGGCTTGGGGAATAGTGATGAACCAAGGAATTTTGGGTATATGAAAATACCCAAATTCATATCTCAGAAAAGTCTGGTAGAATGCCACCAGTGCTGTCACAGGGCAACGCTTGCCATCATTCATGGAATCACAACTCTGCAATCATCCTTATGAGCAACCGGATAGGCCTGCACCTTAGTAGGAAAGATAATCAGACTGTTAAAAGTAATAGCATCAGCTTTGGCAAATATCCACAATTTGGGGGTCAACAGCCCTCTGCTGTGGGGAATAATATCATGTATTCAGACTTCCTACAATCTTCATGGGTTCAGCTTGACTCAGGGAGGAGAAAGGACATATCTATCAGAGCCTATCTAAGCAGGAAGAGGCATCCTGTCCATAGCAGTGTGGATGGCTAAAGGACCTGGACAAGTAGGTCATAATCACAGCTGTGGGAGAGGCGACTGGGAGAAGGGTAAGGGTGACAGCAGTAGGGGAAGAGTAGCCAAAGGATCTTTTTTTTAAATTAATTTATATTGGTGTATAGTCAGTTTATAATGTGTTAGTTTCAGGTGTATAGCAGAGTAAATCAGTTGTACATATGGCCACTCATTTTTAGATTCCGTTTCCATATAGACCATTACAGAGTATTGAGTAGAGTTACCCATGCTATACAGTACATTCTTATTCATTTCCTATTTTATATACAGTGGTGTGTATATGTCAGGTCCAGTCTCCCAATTTATCCTCTCCCCCTCCCCCCAGTTCCCCATGGTAACCATAAATTTATTTTCTATATCTGTGACTCTGTTGCTGTTTTTAAGATAGGTTCAATTATACTATTTTTTTTTAGATTCCCCTTTCAAGCAATATCATGCTGTTTGTCCTTCTCTGTGTGACTCGTATCATTCAGTATAACAAGCTCTAAGTCTGGCAGAAGGGTTCTTTACCACTAGTACCACCTGGGAAGCCCTTTCATGTGCTCTGATGGCCTCAAAGGCACACCTCCTTCATTGCCATCTTCATCTTTGTTGTTGCTGTTCAGTCGGTAAGTCATGTCTGACTCTGCCACCTTATAAACTGCAGCACACTAGGCTTCTCTGTCCTTCACTATTTCTGGAGTTTGCTCAAACTCATGTCCATTGAGTCAGTGATGCCATCCAACCATCTCATTCTCTGTTTCCCCCTTTTCCTCCTGCCCTCAATCTTTCCCAGCATCAGGGTCTTTTCCAGTGAGTCAACTCTTTGCTTCAAAGTATTGGAGCTTCAGCTTCAGCATCTGTCCTCCCAGTGAATATTCAGTATTTAGGGTTGATTTCCTATGGGACTGACTGATATGATCTTCTTGCTGTCCAGAGGACTCTCAAGAGTCTTCTCCAGCAACACAATTTGAAAGCATCAATTCTTTGGTGCTCAGCCTTCTTTATGGTCCAGTTCTTACATCAGTACATGACTACTGGAGAAACCATAGCCTTGACTATATGGACCTTTGTTGGCAAAGTGATGTCTCTGCTTTTTAATATGCTGTCCGGGTTTGTTATAGCTTTTCTTCCAAGGAGCAAGTGTCTTTTAATTTCATGGCTGCAGTCATCATCTGCAGTGATTTTGGAGCCCAAGAAAATGAAATCTGACACTGTTTCCATTTAACTAAACAAATATTAATTGAGCATAAAATTTGTATTAGATGTGAGAAATGGTGGGATAAAATGGTCACAAGATCTCTGTCTTCATGAGAGTTAACTAGAATGAAAGGTGAGCTGAGAAGTGGAGTTAAAACACAGTAGATTTATGGAAGCTATATTACAACAATGAGGAGCAAACCGGAGGTGAGAATTGGTCAAGAGCAAAGGAAGACTCGGGTATTAACCAATCTAAGACTTACAGGGAAGAGAGGAAATGATTGCTTGATGGAAAAGTAATTTTCAGTTTGTATTTATTGAATTGTTTGCTTTTTTAAGTGGAGAGACAAGTGTATTTCTGGGCTGAGGGAAATAGCCAGAGAGGAGGCAGAAGAGAGAGGGAGAGAACAAAATGGGGGCTTGACATCAAGAACACAAGAAGTTCATCAGCCTTGAAACAGGGTCCCTTTCAAGAAGAATGGAGAGAGGATGCAGGGAGAATGTTAATTAAACTTTGAGACAAAGGAAAGAGAAATCCAGAGAATTAACATTAGATGAATGGCATCTAACTACTCTGAAAAGCAGAGAGGGCGAGGACCAGGTGTGGGTTTGAAGACGCCTCCACAGCGAATGGTCACTGAGCCATGGCCTCATGGTCACAGGGATGGGAGAGGCCAGGGTGTAAGGTGGAGCAAGTGGGCACAGAAATTATAGTTTGAAAATTAAAAAAAGAAAAAAAGAGTGTAAGAAATGAAAAGTATATTACGAAATGTGCATTTCATACATACACTTGAAATAGTTATATTCTAGATTCCAAACAGTGAGAAAATGCAGATCTGCCAGTTGACTTATTGAAATGGAAATACCCTTCCTGAAGCCAGTGAGCAAAATCAAAACACGATTAGGTGGTTGGCAGTGGCCGCGGGTGGCAATCACAGAGTAAAAGCTCCAGAGGACAAATTAGTTTCTCTTGAAGGCTGGGTTATAACTGAGTGGGAAGCAGACTGTGGCGGGATGTAGCCCTAGGACAAACAGGCGTCACTTGGTGGGGAGTGTTGGTGGAAGGGAGCTCCTCCAGCTTGGCTGGCTCACAATTCTTTTCTGCAGAAAAGGAATTCCCTCTGCCGCTCTCCTTACTGTGTAATCTAAGCAGTTCAAATTTGGATATCTTATTTGTGTGTCAGAACCATGCTGAACCCCCAGAGATGGGCATAAAGGTTTAGGGGGCGTTTTTTGCCAGGTCCCATCTCAGTGCTACTCCCCTTTTCCCAACAGGTGAATGGGGAGGTGAGGGGGTCGTGCCTTGGGGCTCACGTTGTAGTTGGCAGGATCCTTGTCCACTGTCCTTCCTTTTATGAGGTAGGCTTAAGTTTTCTCGTCTCACTCTTCTGTCTCTGAAATTGATTGGCTCAATAAGCCGGGGCTGGCTTTTCAGAATTCACCATCTTCAGTTGGAAGAAGAGAAAGCAGGACACCTTAATAAGGTTTCCAGGACTAAGCTGTAACCTACAGCTCTCAGGTGTCAGCAGAGAGCTGTATCTTGATTGATGGTGGGGAGAGGGCCATTTGGTTTTCCATTTAGCTACTGTTTTCTTGCATCTTCCACTCTTTGTTGGGAATTGTGTGGAAAGGAATGGAGTAAGGGATAGTTGTCACTGGGTCTGATGAGAAGGTTGAGAAGAGAGAAGTGGCCCTATCTTTCTGAGGTCAGGAGTTGAAGGAAAGCACTTTCTGGAGAGACTGCCATTAACGCAGAGGAAAGCAGAAGAAAGAGTGAAAAGAGAGAGAGACAGCTTTACAAGGACACTGTTTTGAATGTCTGTTCTTATTGTGCCTAAATGTAGACAAATTCCTGGATTTTCCATTACATAAGCATGTTCCTACTTTTTCTTTCTTCCCTTAATTTGAGTTGGCTTTCTGTCACTTATCTGGAAGGAGTCCTGAACAAAACAGGAGGTGATTAGTGAGGCTGACGCTAGGCATGTTCAGGACCCCTACTGCAACACAACTTTCTAAAATGATCAGAAGCTCACTCCTTTGAGTACACAAGCCCTTTTTCTTTACATAAACATACGCATTAACTTAAAAATAAAATAGCATTTTCTGAAAAGGACAGCTCTAATGCACAGGAGCCAGTGCTTGAAGAAATGGGTGGAATCTGTTCCCCTGTTGAGCTCTTGAGAATAAACATAGGCACTCTGGGGGTGGTTTAAATGCTATCCTGTCTAGAAGCAGAAGGGAGAATGGAGGAGGTCATCCCATCCCAGCAGTGCCAGCTGTTTCACACTGCTTCGTCAGAAACAGGGAGGGCTAGTTTAGACCATGTTGAGGGTAAATTGCTACTGACCACCTCCTATGCTCCCATTTTTATTTTTCCCTCTGAGTTTTAAATTCAGATAAAATAAAAACCCAAGGCAGGAAACACAAATACCATATGATATTACTTAAGTGTGGAATCTAAAATACGACACAAATGATGGCTCAGATGGTAAAGAATCCATCTGCAATGCAGGAGACCTGGGTTCAATCCCTGGGTTGGGAAGATCCCCTGGAGGAGGGCCTGGAAATCCACTCTTGTCTGGAGCATCCCCATGGACAGAAGAACCTGTCAGGCTACAGTCCATGGGGTCCCAAAGAGTCAGACATGACTAAGCGACTAAGGACATGCAAGCACAAAACAGAATCAGACTCACAGACATAGAGGACAGACTTGTGGTTGTCAAGGAGTGGGGAGTTAGACTGGTAATTTGGGACCAACAGATGCAACTATTATATACAGAATGGATAAACAACAAGGTCCTATTTTATAGCACAAGGAACTATATATTTTTTTCAATATCCTGTGATAAACCATAGTGAGAAAGAATATGTGTGTATATATGTATAACTGAGTCATTTTGTTGTATGTCAGAAATTAACTCAACATTGTAAATCAACTGTAACTCAATAAAAACACCTCCTGAGCCCCCCAAAAACCCAAGGAAAAATACTTATTGAGCACTTACAATAGGTCAACTATGTTACACTTTTAGAATTACAGTGGGTTTGGGAGTTTATCTATGGGCTTCGTAAGGGCTCAGATGGTAAAGAATCTGCCTGTATTGTGGGAAACCCGGGTTCGATACCTGGGTTGGGAAAATCCCCTGGAAGGGAATGGCAGCCCACTCCATTATTCTAGCCTGGAGAATTCCATGGACAGAGGAGCCTGACAAACTGCAGTCCGTGGGATCACAAAGAATTGGACATGACTGAGCAACTGTCACATTGAGAGTTTATCTATTCCAGTGCCCTTCATTTAAAGTTGAGATAACTGAAATTCAGAAGAGCAAATGGTGTAGCCCAAAATGGGGTAGTTAGTAAATAACAAAGCTGGGATTCAAACCCAGACTTTCTGACTCCAAATTTGTAGGTTTACGTTATAATGTGTTCTTTCTCAAAGAACTGTTGGAAGAAATTAGATCCTTTTAGACTTCATGGGGTTACTGATGGTGCTGTGTGAAATGTAAAGTGAAATGGCAGTATATAGCTCTATTTATGACATATTCAATGGACTTTAGCTAATGCAGCTTTCATAACTGTCTGGTAATCAAAACACAGGAAGAACTCAAGCACAAATACTGCATAAGCATACCTCATCAGAAATGTGCTTTCTGAAATTTTAATTAGGAAGGACAAAACATGTTTTCAAAATTAAATCACTCTTCTGATTTCCTGGGGAGCAAAATCTCATGTACATAGTCCTACTTTAATAATTAAGAGATTACATTTTTCTTTGTACTAATATAACTTTCTTTGTTTCCATACGAGAGTCTTACCAAAACATAACATAGAAGGATGAAATGGGAAATTCAATATTCAGAGATGTTAAGAGGTAGCCAAATGGGTAGTTTAGTTACCTAAAATAAACCCAGGAGCTGGTAATAATCAAGTAAAACTCCTAAGATTAAAAAAAAATTATTTTGTGTGTGCCAGTGTATGATTTCTATGACCTTAAAAGGTTTAGGGCTGTTAAACTATGTTGTGGCAAGTTGCAGCTGAAAAATGAGAGGGGAGGTGCCAGAGAGTATCTTCTGTCTAGATGTTATATAGTATCCCCCGTCCAAGTTTTCAGATTTGAGATCAGGAGAGGTTGTTCCTCTCTCCACGTCTCTGTGGCTGCTGAGTGACTGGGCCATGGGCTGTGGCCATCTGACTCTCAGTTACGTCTTCCAGTCACCTCTCTGGACCTCTTGCTCAGTTTTGTACTCCAGTAATAGTTGAGCAATCAATGCAAAGAAATAGAGGAAAGTAACAGAGGGAAAGACTAGAGATCTCTTCAAGAAAATTACAGATAGCAAGGGAACATTTCATGCAAAGATGGGTTTGATAAAGTACAGAAATGGTATGGACCTAACAGAAGCTGAAGATATTAAGAAGAGGTGGCAAGAATACACAGAAGAACTGTACAAAAAAGATCTTAACGACCCAGATAATCACAATGGTGTGACCACTCACCTAGAGCCAGACATCCTGGAATGTGAAGTCAAATGGGCCTTAGGAAGCATCACTATGAACAAAGCCAGTGGAGGACATGGAATTACAGTTGAGCTATTTCAAATCCTGAAAAACGATGCTGTGAAAGTGCTGCACTCAATATGCCAGCAAATTTGGAAAACTCAGCAGTGGCCACAGGACTGGAAAAGGTCAGTTTTCATTCCAATCCCTAAGAAAGGCAATGCCAAAGAATGCTCAAACTACTGCACGATTGCACTCATCTCACATGCTAGTAAAGTGATGCTCAAAATTCTCCAAGCCAGGTTTCAGTAATACATGAACCGTGAACTTCCAGATGTTCAAGCTGGTTTTAGAAAAGGCAGAGGAACCAGAGATCAAACTGCCAATATCTGCTGGATCATTGAAAAAGCAAGAGAGTTCCAGAAAAACATCTATTTCTGCTTTATTGACTATGCCAAAGTCTTTGACAGTGTGGATCACAATAAACTGTGGAAAATTCTGAAAGAGATGGGAATACCAGACCACCTGACTTGCCTCTTGAGAAACCTGTATGCAGGTCAGGAAGCAACAGTTAGAACTGGACATGGAACAGCAGACTGGTTCCAAATAGGAAAAGGAGTACGTCCAGGCTGTATATCGTCACCCTGTGCCGGGGTCCAGCCTCGGCAGGATCCAGGGGGTACCCTCAGGATGAACGGCGTCGGCGAGAGAGAGAGACGTGAGACTAGCCTTGATAGGGCCAAGTCTGCGAGGGGAGAGAGAGGGGGGGGGGGGGCTATTAACATTTTATGCAGGTCAGGTGATTGTAAACCTATTTTCTGTTTCTCTGGTGACCTTAACTGAAAGGTAACAGGGTCATAGGGAAGTAGTACAGAGTAGAATTATATTCTTGTTAATACAAAAATTAATCTTTCTGCAAAAGTTGTCAGTTGCGTTTATCTAAGAAGTTTACCCCATACAGACTCTGCGGCTTCAGTGAGGCAGCTTCTGCCTAGTACTCCTGGCTGACAATTAACAACCATCTCATTGTTACCACACTAGGGCTAAGTTCTTATTTTCCTAGATCTTTAACTATATTAACAATGGTTTTTATAACACAACCGTAGCACATTAAAGGCAAAAATATAGCAAACAAAAACACAGCAAGCAAAACATAGCAAGCAAATCACAACCCAATAACCACCTATAGAATAATTTTCTTATGTTTTCTAATAGGACTCCTTTACCCCTTAAAAGGGCTCTATATCTATTAGGGCTTTTGTATAATCAGGTTTTTATGCTATTTTATGATTAGGATATTATAAGCAATCATGCATATTAGTACCAAGGGCATAAAGGCATTTGGCTAACAAACTACCAGCAAAGGAGTTTAAATTAAAACACTCCTTTCACCCTAAATAAT
Organism: Muntiacus reevesi; assembly: GCF_963930625.1. Taxonomy (NCBI): domain Eukaryota; kingdom Metazoa; phylum Chordata; class Mammalia; order Artiodactyla; family Cervidae; genus Muntiacus; species Muntiacus reevesi. Next base: position 4,256,712 of record NC_089264.1, read on the forward strand.
TTCATAAAATACCACCACCTGGGAAACTTATTGATTAAAATTCTAAATTGATTCTTATTTGGGAAGAGATCGGGGAAGGCCTTCCTGCCTGTGTCAGAGAAATTAGGGAGTAATCCATTGAGGCAGGCATCAGAAAGACAGATATCATCTTTAAGGTGAGAGCCGGGGGCAGCTTTCCGAAATCCCTGAAAACCTGGTCTGCCTTGCCTATCAGGCTTTCTCCTCATGACCTTGTCATGGGTGGGATCTCGTGAGCTGGCCTTTTCAAAAAACCCCTGATAACCTGATTCGCCCTTGTTAGGGGCAGGGTCTCGTGAGCCGACCTTTTCGAAATCCCTGATAACCTGATTCGCCTTGCCCGTAAGGTTTTTCTTCCCTACGGCCTTTCCAAGGGCGGGGTCTCGTGTGTTGGCTGCCGGCAACCCTGCTTATTTAACTTCTGTGCAGAGTACATCATGAGAAATGCTGGGCTGGAAGAAGCACAAGCTGGAATCAAGATTGCTGGGAGAAATATCAATAACCTCAGATATGCAGATGACACCGCCCTTATGGCAGAAGAGGAACTAAAAAGCCTCTTGATGAAAGAGGAGAGTGAAAAAGTTGACTTAAAGCTCAACATTCAGAAAACTAAGATCATGGCATCTGGTCCCATCGTTTCATGGCAAATAGATGAGGAAACAGTGGCTGACTTTATTTTTTTTTCTGGGCTCCAAAATCACTGCAGATGGTGATTGCAGCCATGAAATTAAAAGACGCTTACTCCGTTGAAGGAAAGTTATGACCAACCTAGATAACATATTAAAAAGCGGAGACATTACTTTGCCAACAAAGGTCCATCTCATCAAGGCTATGGGTTTCCCAGTGGGCATGTATGGATGTGAGAGTTGGACTGTAAAGAAAGCTGAGTGCCAAAGAATTGATGCTTTTGAAGTGTGGTATTGGAGAAGACTCTTGAGAGTCCCCTGGACTGCAAGGAGATCCAACCTGTCCATCCTAAAGGAGATCAGTCCTGGGTGTTCATTGGAAGGACTGATGTTGAAGCTGAAACTCCAATCCTTTGGCCACCTGATGAGAAGAGTTGAGTCATTGGAAAAGACCCTGATGCTGGGAAGGATTGCAGGCAGGAGGAGAAGGGGATGACAGAGGATGAGATGGCTGGATGGCATCACTGACTCCATGGACATGGGTTTGAGTAAACTCCGGGAGTTGGTGATGGACAGGGAGACCTGACGTGCTGCGATTCATGGGGTCGCAAAGAGTCGGACAGGACTGAGTGACTGAACTGAACTGAACTGAACTGAATAGTTGAGTGGCTTCTATTTTTTTTCTCTTTGATTTTTTTTCTTCAAAGCCTTTCACCACAGAAGATAATCCTCCACCTCCGATTATGGTCTTCTGTAAAAAGCACTGTACTTATTTGTGAATACTGTACTTGGTCTATGAATAAGTACTCCTGCCCACCATGTTCCAGGCACTGAGCTAGCTGTTCTCCATGATAGGTGTAACTCATACTCAGCCTGCCCACATAAGTTTATAATCCAGTGGGGGCCACAGATGATAAATAAGTGTTTAAGAATCTTTTATTACAAACTGTGCTATGTCCTGTGAAGTAAAATATAAGGTGTTTTGAGAGGTAGGGAGAGGATAGGGAAACTTAAATTACTTGGGGGGATAAAGGAAAGGTCTTTGAGTAAATACCTATGGTATGATCTGAAAGTTGCACATCAGTATCAGTTCGGTTGCTCAGTCGTGTCTGACTCTGTGTGACCCCGTGGACTGCAGCACACCAGGCCTCCCTGTCCATCACCAACTCCTGGAGCTTGCTCAAACTGATGTCCCTTAAGTCGGTGATACCATCCAATCTCTTCTGTGGTCCCCTTCTCTTCCTCCCCTCAATCTTTCCCAGCATCAGGGTCTTTTCCAATGAGTAAGTTCTTCGCATCAGGTGGCCAAAGTATTGGAGCTTCAGCTTCAGCATCAGTTGTTCCAATGAATATTCAGGACTGATGTCCTTTAGGATTGGCTGGTATGATCACCTTGCAGTCCAAGGGACTCTCAAGAGTCTTCTCCAACACCACAGTTAAAAAGCATCAATTCTTTGGTGCTCAGCTCAGTTGCATATGATCCAGCTAAAAGAAGTAATGGGGTGAGTCTGGTTGAGTTGGAAGTTACAACATGTGTGGGAAACTCACAAGGTTGGGGAGAGCTGGGTATGTTGAGAGATGGAAGGGCAGCCTTGTCTTTAGGCTTTAGTTGGTACTGATAAGGGGAAAAAAAATTGAAGTTCGATAAAGGAGATGGGTGGAATTCAGAATAAGCTTTTTGTTTTGTTATTCAGAGATGAATCATTTGCCAACTCCTTTTTTGATTAAATTTTTTCTTTTATTTAAACACTACATTGATCTCAGAAAGATATAAGGTATCTTTCTTGTTAGGACATCCAAGCCTTCACAGCATTTTAAATTTTTCTGTGGTGATTGTTACATGAAAAGAGAGATATTCCTGCTTTGTTGACTTTTTACCATGTGGCCCATGCACTGAACCCAGCCTGACTTCTGGATTTTCTTCTAGTTGGTTTATTTTACTGCATTTTGCCTTCAACTCAAATTCTACTCAATTGTTTCAAGTTTTTGGATTTATATGGAAGTCACAGTATGGAAAATAAAGTCAGGAAGCCATAGAAATTTAGGTGAAAGAACAAAAAATTATTTGATCTGTGAGTGTCTTGCTTCAAAATTTTCTGAGAAATACATATTTTTAGTTCAGTTTGATGTTAAATAACTGGAACCAGACAAATCAATGTATTTTCCTACTTATTGTTATAACTTTAACAATTTTCTTGGGTTGTGCTTTTGATTTCTTTGGCTATTAACCTACTTAGTGGTGATAAGACAGAAACTCTGTCTTAGGAGCTGGGGCACATGTATAGTCCATCTGTATTCTCTGAGCACAGAATCTCAGTGATAAACTTACTGGCTGGGAGGTTTTAGTTGGAAATAAGGGGAGGAAAGTAGGCTTGTTTCTTTTATAGGATTCAGACAGAGAGATGAATGGAGCAAAACACATAACTAAGCTGACAGACTTCTTTAATCACTAATCTTGAGTGGTTCTTAGAATGTTCAGAAATCTTACTTCATTTCCATTGTCAATTCACTTTTCTTCTCTCCAAGACAAAATGCATTTCACAGTTTCTCCTTTCCTCAAGGCTTTACTATTTCAAAGTCTTTTTTTATTCCCATTTAAAGACTTGGCTTTTTATTCTGCTGAGAAAATAGTAGCAAGCAAGAGAGAACCTATTTTTCCACCACAGCCTACCAGTGTCCATGACCATGTATTCTACTTCGTATTTAAAACAGAAAAACTGTTTGTGTTCCTAAAACCAGCCCTGCACTTATACACTGCATTTTATCTGCGTTTTGCCCATGCAGGGAGGTTAAGCCTGTATATATGTCCTCCTTCTCTATCACCTACTTATTTGTTTCTTTAGGATCATTCCCATTATTATATGGACAAGCTATAATCCTTCCCCCCCCCCCTTTAAAAAATCCTCCTTTGATCAGAAATGTCTCCTCAAATTACCACTCATGTTCTTTGCAGTTTTGCAAGGCAGAAAGGCATTCTTCACCTGCATGGTTCCAGTAGGCGTGGATTTGTTTCCACAGTTTAGTTGAATAATACCAGTCCCTCAACAGCAAGTTTCGAGTTTCAGTTGCTGTAGTATGTTAACTGGATGATGGCAAAAGTACAAACTCAGGTCACAAATCACTGTGTAAATAACAGTTATGCGTCATGATCGGTGAGTAGTTGTGTCATTTGTTTGAAAGGCACATCTGACACTCAGTTCACACACAGACAACAAAGTTGTCTTGCCTTCAAGTAATAAACCCATGTGAGATGTTTTACAGAAATGGATACTCTCAACTAGAAATTGGCCAATGAAGATGAAATTGCATCAAAGAAAGAGAAGTGGTAATACTGGAAGTATAAGTCAAGTTGGACATTGGTGGAATTATAGAAGAAATAGCTGACCATGAAATTACTGATACCTTTTTCTTCAAGAGCCTTGAGATACGTGTCAAGAGCAAGTCAGTAAAGGCGAACTTGGAAATATAAACGAGCAATGTGGTTGTGAATGAAGGTGTTCTAGATGAAGCAATGCTGTCAGACACTTCACATTAAGGAACTCTTGGAGATACATTGACAGCACAAAAAGTAAAATACTGGAAGATGACCCAAACTTAGAAAGGAATACGACAATTTGCATGGAAATTATGCTTGCTCCATATAGAAGGCTTGAACAAACTCCAGGAGATAGTGAAGGACAGGGAAAACTGTGTGCTGCAGTCCATGGCATCCCAAAGAGTTGGACACGACATAGTGGCTGAGCAACAAAAGCTTCATGAGAAGAAAGCAAGCACTGATCAATCTATTCTTGATAAGTTTTTACAAAGAAATAAAAAACTTTAGCTACCTCAATGTTTCCAGTATTTTAAAATACATTGTACTAAATAAATGTTAGCCTATGATTGGTATAACTACCAACAGAAGAGTTTTCAATATTTTGAAAAAGATTTTTAAAGGGCATGGATTCCTCATGGTTACTAAGGTCACTCTGTGTGGTTTCAGCCTGTGTGCGCATTTCCATGGCTGTGCACCACTGTGCGGAGTGAACACCGCCTATGCTGTCCTGAGGCGGGGACGAGGGGAGTGCCTGCTCCTCAGAGGGCCCCGACTCATCCCTCTCCCCCACGCTGTCTGTCACTGCCCCTTCTCTCCTAGCCCACACCCTGGACACTTGGGACCCCAGAACCCACTTCCCCATGACACTGTACAAAATGACACTGTACAGAAAAGATCTTCACAACCCAGATAATCACAATGGTGTGATCACTCACCTAGAGTCAGACGTCCTGGAGGGCAAGGTCAAGTGGGCCTTAGGAAGCATCACTAGGAACAAAGCTAGTGGACGTGATGGAATTCCAGTTGAGCTGCTTCAAATCCTAAAAGATGATGCTGTTAAAGTGCTACACTCAAAATGCCAGCAAATCTGGAAACTCAGCAGTGGCCACAGAACTGGAAAGGGTCAGTTTTCATTCCAATCCCAAAGAAAGGCAGTGCCAAGGAATGTTCAAACTACCACACAATTACACTCATCTCACATGCTAGCAAAGTAATGCTCAGAATTCTCCAAGCCAGGCTTCAACAGTACATGAACCGTGAACTTCCAGATGTTCAAGCTGGCTTTAGAAAAGGCAGAGGAACCAGAGATCAAATTGCCAACATCCACTGGATCATCGAAAAAGCAAGAGAGTTCCAGAATAACATCTACTTCTGCTTTATTGACTATGCCAAAACCTTTGTGTGGATCACAACAAACTGAAAAATTCTTCAGGAGATGGGAATACCAGGCCACCTGACCTGCCTCCTGAGAAATCTGTATGCAGGTCAAGAAACAACAGTTAGAACTGGATATGGAACAACAGACTGGTCCCATATCGGGAAAGGAGTATATCAAGGCTGCATATTGTCACCCTGATTATTTAACTTATATGCAGAGTACATCATGTGAAATGCCAGGCTGGATGAAGCACAAACTGGAATCGAGATTGTCAGGAGAAATATCAATAACCTTAGATATGCAGATGACACCACCCTTATGGCAGAAAGTGAAGAACAACTAAAGAACCTTTTGATGAAAGTGAAAGAGGAGAGTGAAAAAGTTGACTTAAAACTCAACATTCAGGAAACTAAGATCATGGCATCCAGTCCCATCACTTCATGGCAAATAGATGGGGAAACAATGAAAACAGTGAGAGACTTTATTTTGGGAGGCTCCAAAATCACTGCAGACGGTGACTGCAGTTGTGAAATTAAAAGATGCTTCTCCATGGAAAGAAAGCTATGAACAACCTAGACAGCATATTAAAAAGCAGAGACAGTACTTTGCCAACAAAGGTCTATCTGGTCAAAGTTATGCTTTTTCCAGTAGTTGTGTATGGATGTGGGAGTTGAACTACAAAGAAAACAGCACCAAAGAATTGATGTTTTTGAACTTTCATGTTGGAGAAAACTCTTGACAGTTCCTTGGACTGCAAGGAAATCCATCCAGTCTATCCTAAAGGAAATCAGTCCCGAATATTCATTGGAAGGACTGATGCTGAAGCTGAAACTCCAATACTTTGGCCACCTGATACGAAGAAGTGACTCACTAGGAAAGACCCTCATGCTGGGAAAGATTGAAGGCGGGAGGAGAAGGGGACAACAGAGGATTAGATGTCTGGATGGCATCACTGACTCGATGGACATGAATTTGAGTAGGCTCTGGGAGTTGGTGATGGACAGGGAAGCATAGCATGCTGCAGTCCAATGGGGTTGCAAAGAGTCAGATACAACTGAGTGACTGAACTGAACTGAGTAACACTGATTCTCCTTCTGTGAGCTTCTTCCCTAATATCTAGACACAACCAATGTGCACACAGTGAAGGGTGAAATGTTAATTGCTCAGTTTTGTTCGACTCTCTGTGACCCCATGGACTGTATGTAGCTTGCCAGTCTCCTCTGTCCATGGAATTCTTCAGTCAAGAATACTGGAGTTGGTTACCATTCCCTTCTCCAGGGGATCTTCCCAATCAGGAGAGCAAACCTGGGTCTCCTACATTGCGGGGAGATTCTTTAACCTCTGAGCCACCATGGAAGCCCTTGTACACCCTGTAGGGGGTTAAACGATAGTTCTATGCAAGAGAGGTTGGACCAGTCCTGAGTGAGCTGCCTGGGTGTCCACATGCATGTGTGTGGAGAAGTGCAAAGAAGAGGGAGGGGACAGAAATCCCAGGACTTCCATTTGGACTCTGGCTCTTATCACAGAAATGCTAGCACAAGCCAGCTTCCTGGTAAAACTCAGAAGCAAATTCCACGCTCTCTGCCTCTACTTCACCTGCCCTTATTCTTTTAAAAACTTTTTTTGTCAGGCTTTCATCCCCACCACTGAAACTTTCTTATAACATTCAATGACCTCCATGTTGAAATGGTTTGTTCTTCATCCTCAGTTCTCCTGCTCTCTAAAGAGAAGGTGACATTGGTGGAACATTTCCTCCTCTTTTGAAATGCTTTCTTCACTTGGCTTCATAAAAGGGAATCTTCCAGATACTTTGGCTTCAGAGACTCAGTCTGTCTTGGTTATTTCCTTAGTTTATTCACTCTTTGTTGACTCTTGGCTTTCTCTGCTGGTCCCTGTTGATTTCTTACCTGCTTCATGTTGCTGTGTCCCAAGCCTCAATCCTTGGATTTATTTTCTCTATTATTTCCGTGGTGGTCTTATCTAATCTCATAGCTTTCAGTTTTATCTATCTGCTGACAATTCTAAAATTTATAGTTACAATTTATATCTTACTTCTCCTGGGAACAACTGACTCATCAACCTAATTGTTTATTCTCTATACCCAGTTTGGTATTTGGGATAAAAATGTTAATAATGCCCCATTAGGAATCTTGGCTCTGTCTTCAAAATGTATCAAAAATAGGACTTTTAAAAAATTACTTTCGTAGCTGCAACCTTAGTCCAAGGTAAATTTTCTCACTTGGTTTTTGTAATAGCCCCTCAACTATTTCCAACCTTGGAATGAATTTCATCATGCTGGGCAAAGTGACATTTAAAAAATTCTGGATCTGGTCTTGTCACTCTCCTCAAAACCCGCAGTGGCACCCTCACCTCAATAAGATCCAAGGCCTTCCCTTAACTTCTATAAAAGGCTTACATTTCCTGTTCTCAGGACTACCCCAGCATCATCTCCTACAGTTTCTCCCTTTTATAACTGAGCTAAAGTCACACTAACATGTCTGTTCTGTGAATATGCCAAGCATCTGCAGTCTCAAGGTCTGTATAGAAGAATCCATTACCAAAACTCCAAAATGTCAATGGCATTTAAGCACAACCAGAGTTTATTTCTCCTGAACTTCATGGTTTTATGTGGCTTGGTGATGGAGAGGAGTAGGGAGCCCTGACTTCTTTCCATACCGCCATCTGGGACACAGGCTCCTTCCATCCTGCTGCTCTTTTGACACCCCAAACCTAGGTCCTTAGAGTGTTCTCTATTCAGCTGAAGGATGGGAAAAATCATAGAAAATTGTGAAAGGGGCCTGCAGAGAAGATTCTGTAGGTTAGAATTTGATCCTAAACTGAAGGTGAGGTTGGAAATCTAAATTAAATTTATGTAGGAAGAAATGTGAATTTCAATCTGTACATTATCCTAGTGCTTATGCAGGGCTTGGCACATAACAGACACCAAACAAATATTTGTTGGATGAATAAGTGAGTATATGAGTGGACTTGGGAACCGTGGCAGGCTGAACCTTTAGTTAGAGTCTGAGTGGGCCCTGATGCTAGGGTCAATTCATTTGGAGGCTGGTATTAGGAATATTTTGCCGTGCCTTAAATTTTGTTCTACCTTAATATATTTAAATATAATAAGACATCATTTCTTTTATATTACATGGTAGATGAAATTGACCTTCTTAATTTTAAGGACCATCTGCCTTTACAGACTAAAAATCTCATATTGCAAAGCATTTTTCTCTCTCCTACATCTTTACGGCAAGTGGACTCACTCTACAACTGGGACCTTGAATATAAAGGGAGAAGGACTTTTTATTTCTTCTCTACCCTAATCTTTATACCCATCTCACCTCTCTTTATATTTGTTTGCATCAGATTAAAAAAACCCAAATCAATGTAATTTTTATTTATGCAAAACTTGGAAGGTAAAAAGTATCATTGGACACATATTTATGAATCACAATGTTTTTCTGAATACTAATACATACACCTTTTCATACATCCCAAATTCAGAACTACTGCAACCCACTCAGAGTGATTAGCTCTGTTAATAGAGCAAATTTGATACAAGTAAACAAGCAACACACCCACATATTTTTCAGAGCTCCTTAATAAATTCTAAAATATTTTTGCAAGTTTTTCTGCCTACTTATTGCTGAATATCTTTTAAGTAATTGGCTTTCTGCCAGCATCATGGTGTTTTATGTAGGTAGGGCTATTCCTATTGAGCATCATATAGTCTTTCTTCTTGTTTGGTTTAAAAATTTAGGTTCTCAGCAGTCCTGCAAATCTTTGTTCTTTTTATGTTCTTCCACTCCCTCTCCTCTATCCCTGCTGTCACTGCTTTGACTTAGGGCTTTATTTTCTCTCTCTTGAATTTCTACAGTAGCCTTGTTGTACACACCTCTGGTCTGTTCCTCTTCCAATTTTAGCTACTAGAGTATTTTTTTCTCAAGTGCAAAGAAAGGTCAAATGGAATCCAAAAATTAAAGCACTGATGTCAGAGATAGAAATGCCAGACAAGAGGTCCAGAGATACAAGAATGTCCATTGTATTTGTTGTCCCTATTAATAGAACCCCAAGTTTGAACTGGGCACTTTTTTTTTGTCAGAATGAATATATACTTCAACCTCCTTTGGAACTAAGAGTGGTCATTAGGTTTGATCTAGAAACTTGTAAGTGGAAAAATTCTATAGAAGTTCAGGAAAGGCTGCATAAAGGCAGCTGACTAAGCTGAGAGATGTTGCTTTTATCCTCTCTTTTCTCCTCTTGTTACTTATTAGCAGTGTGTTCACCCATCTTGGGTCAAAATTACTCTTAGTGATGGAAGCTAAGTGCTGAGAATGGCAGAACAGAAAGATAGGAGACTGGTTTCCTGTTATCACCATGAAATCAGTATTCCAGCTCCAGGTTTCTTTTATATGATAGAGAATTAACATTAAAAATTTTGTTTGGGATTGTTTTCTTGATATATTCAGAAAACTTATTATTAAACAATTCATCATGGGATGAATAATGTGAGCCTTTGAGTTTGAGGAGATGGCTAGAAGGCTGGACTAAGGTGTCATATAGGTAGTTGGAAATAGTGGATTGGGGGACAGGTAAGAAAATAGAGAGGTTCAGAGTTATCTCTTTAACAAACATCACTTGAGCCTTTACTATGTATCAAGCTCTAAGTCCTAAAATAAAAATGCTAACAGTATTAATATGAACTATTCCCTACCAATGAATAGTTTCCAGTTTAGTAGGAGAAATATAGGTATCTAAAGATATTTGGATTGAACTGTGATAGGAAATCAAATAAGGGACAAAATGAAGACAAGTTTAATTTCATTAGGATGTTAGGGAATGCGTTTGTATGGTTATTAACCATGTCATGCTGTAAATTCCATTGTTTTCCCATCTATTTCCCAGGAAATGATGGGACCAGATGCCATGATCTTAGTTTTCTGAATGTTGAGCTTTAAGCCAACTTTTTCACTCTTCTCTTTCACTTTCATCAAGAGGCTCTTTAGTTCTTCACTTTCTGACATAAGGGTGGTGTCATCTGCATATCTGAGGTTATTGATATTTCTCCCAGCAATCTTGATTCCAGCTTATGCTTCATCCAGTCCAGTGTTTCTCATGACGTACTCTGCCTTCACCTCCACATGGCTGTCTGCCTCTGTGCATATCTTTGTGTCTAAATGTCCCTTTTTGTGAAGGCACCAGTCAGATTGCATTAGGGGCATGCTCATGACCTTGTGATAACTTGATCACTTCTGTGAACACCCTATCTCCAAATATGGTCCAAATAAGTCAACCTCTAACACAGGTGAACTTGCTAGTAAGGAAACCAAATGAAGTTCTCTTTGCTGGTTGAAGATCCATTTCACTTTCATTTAAGGATATAGATCATCAATGAAAAGAGGAAAATACTGATTTCATCTGATGATCTGACAGAATAATGTCTTCAAGGTTCAGGGGAGAACTGAGGTAAAGGATGTGAACAGGATTTTTTCTTCTTGTGATGAGGTGAGGATTTCCCTGGATAGAGAGAGGGGCTTGGTCAAAGGACTTGAAAAAACTAGGCTAGGTGGAAAGGAGAGGGAATTAAAGCTAGAAGAGGGACGAAACGGGAATAGGAAAGAGGAATCAGCTACCTGGGATACCCTTTCTGAGTCTTGGTGTGTTATAAAGGAAATATTAAGTTAAATAAAAGTATAACTTCTCTTCATCCTGACTGTGTGTGAGTTTGCTCTTCTGAGATGCCTGAGTCCTTTGGTTAAGTGCTTTGTGTGCCTTCATCATAGTCCTGGGTGTCCTGCCCTGGGGGAGACTAAAAGCAGGAAGTCTGCGGGGACTTCTTCAATTATCCTGCATGGACTTCACAGGATGTAGCCTCCTTAGTCCTCTCTGGAATCAGCAGGGCTGTGGGCATAGAAGACAGAACCACAGGCCACCACTGCAAAGCAGAGACATTCAGTCTGAGCTCCTTCAGGAAATCACAGACCACCTTTCAGGACCGTAAAGGAGACGCCCTGTCCACTGTGACAGGTGAATGTTCAAATATTTATTGATTCCATTGAGGAATGAAGAACTTCCGAACCTTGATTTTTTTTTACCTCGAATGAAATTTGAACCTTTTGAAGTTTCTCATTCTTTCTTGAGGGAAAGGAAAGGAAGTGAGGAAGTTCTTCAAATATTTATGACAAAAAAATTCAAGACGTCTAAAAGCTTTCATGAAACAATATTTGATGACTTAAATGTAAGTGAACTGTAAGCTTGTAGTTTGAAAATTTTTTCAATTTCAAAAACTAAGTAGAAGAGAAAATTTGGAATGTGGAAGAGAAGGTTAGAGGAGATAGAAGATGATTTAGATAGACTTTGCCTTTGTTTTTCTTGTATTTTTCCACGTGTTGTCAATATATTTTTCAGAGTTCATCATTTGCTTTATTCCTTTTTTTATCATTTTAAAATAAAAACCTTGTGCTTGGTTTGTGTAATGTATGCATGTATATATGTCTTTATATGCATTTTTAAGCTAGAGTTCAACAACAACTTTAAAAATAGTAATTTACTTTCTGTGTGTGGCTACTGAATGAATATTATAGAGAGTGTTTACAATCAGCATCTTTATTTTCAAGATCTAGGACATTTACAATGTGCAAGATCCGTGTGTTTCTATACATTACAGCATTATAAATAAAGCTGGAAAAGGAAATTTTAAACATGTTCTATCCCCTCCTTTGGCCTATAGGTCAAAGGTTACTCTGTAGAGGAGACTCTTGAGAGCAGAGCCTGTTTATTCATTTTTGCATCCCTGGACCTTAGTACAGTGCTTAGAAATGAGTAGCCCATCAGAATATAATTGTCAAATGAACCAAAATCCTTGGTAGCTTTTTCAAGGTACTGTAAGAATTAAAATGTTTATTTTTTGTTGGTTTTTTAATGTATTATTTGTGTGAAAAGTGTTATAAACCTATTGTAGTACAGTACTATGTAGGTGATTGTGTTGGTTGGTTACCTAAGCTAAATTTGTTGTACTTAAAGAATATGTTCTTGAAATGGAACTGACTCATTTGTACATATATGAGTACTGTACATATAACCCAAACCAGTATGCTGGATGCCTTAAACTTACATGATACTGTGTGTCAGATATCTCTCAAGGTATTATTTGTGTATTTTACAGATAGCAGACGACTTCGTGGGTGGGATAGTTTGAAATTGGTGTTGAAAAAAGTAGAGACATCATTTATTTTGAGCAGAAGGGGAGCAGGTTGAAAGTGGTGTTTTAAGGAGGAAAATGTTTTTTAGTTTGAAGTAGCCCTACTTGTTGATTTTTGTTTTGTTGCTTGTTCTTTTTATATCACATCTAAAAAGTCATTTCCAAGACTACTGTCAAGTAGCTTTCCCCCTGTTTTTTCCTAGGAGTTTTATGGTATCAGATCTATGTTTGTCTTTAATCCATTTGGAATTAATTTTTGTGAGTGATGTAAGCTAGGGGTTCACTTTCATTTTTCTGGACATAGAAATTGGATTTTCCTAACACAGTTTGTTGAAGAAATTATCCTTTTCTCATTGAGTGTTCTTGGTTCTCTTGCCAAATATTAGTTGACTGTGTTTGCAGGGGCTAATTCCTGGGGTCTTAACTCTGTTGCATTGATCTATGTGTCTATATTTGTGTGGTATCATACTGCTTAATTGCCTTGTAATGTAGTTTAAAATCAGAAAACTTGATGCCTCTGGTTTTGTTCTTTCTCAGGATTGCTTTGGTTTTCTGTGCTATTTTGTGCTTCCAAATAGAATTGTTTTTTATTTCTGTAAAAAATGTACCTGGAATTTTTTATATGGGTTGCATTGAATGTATACATGCTTTGGGTAGTATGGATAATTAATAGCATTGATTCTTTCAATCCATGAACATGGAATTATGTTTTCTTTAATTTCTTTTCATCAACATAGTTTTCATTGTACAGATCTTTAATTTCCTTGGTTAAATTTATTCCCAAGTATTTTATTGTTTCTGATGCTTTTGCAAATGGGATTATTTCTCTATTTCTTTTTAAGTTATTTCATTGTTAGTGTATAGAAGTGTAATTGATTTCTCTATGTTGATTGCATATCTTCCATCTTTACTGAGTTTGTTAGTTCCAACAATTTTTTTTCCATTAAATTTTTAGGATCTTCTGTATATAAGATCATATCTATGCAGATAGTGACAATTTTATTTCTTCTCTTCTGTTTTGGATGCCTTTTTAAATTCTTTCTTGCCCAATTGCTCTAGCTAGGATTTCTTGTACTATGTTGAATAAGAATGGTGTGGGTGGGAATCCTTGTCTTGTTCCTAATCTTAGAGGAAAAACTTTCAGTGTTTCATCATTGAGTATGATGTTAGCGATGGGTTTATTTCATACAACCTTATGTTGATGTATAGGATATGTGTTCTATACTCAGTTTGTGGAGGGCTTTTATCATAACCTGGTGTTGTATTTTGTTAAGTGCTTCTTTCCGCATCTATTGACATAATCATGTAAAATTTATCTTTCATTCTACTAATCTCTACTAAATTCTACTGATTCTAATAAAAGTGTATCACATTTATTAGTTCATATATATTGAGCTATTCTTGCAACCCAGGAATAAATTCCACTTGATTATGTTGTATGATCCTTTTAATGTGCTGCTGGTTTCAATTTGCTAGTATTTTGTTGACTAAAAATCTTTTGCTCAGTAAAATAAATAATGAAAAGGCAACATACAGAATGGGAGAAAATATCTGAGAACTATATACTGGATAAGAGGTTGATATCCATAATGTATAAAGAACTCATAAAACTCAAATGGCAAAAGACAAAAAAATCCAGTTAAAATGGGCAGAAGATCTGAATAGACATTTTTTCAAAGAAGACACATGTAGCCAATAGGTACATGAAAAGGTGCTGAACATCACTGATCATCAGAGAAATGCAAGTCAAAACCCATATGAGATATCACTTCACACTTGTTAGAATGACTGTCATCAAAAAGACAGGAAATAACAAGTATTGATGAGAATGTGGAGGGAGGGAACCCTTGTACACTACTGATAGAGATAGAAATTGAACTGTATGGAAATAGTATAAAGGTTCCTCAAAAATATAAAGTAGAACTACTATATGACCCAGAAATTCCATTTCAAGATATATATTAAAAGGAAACGAAACCAGGAAATGAAAATACACACACACACACACACACACACACACACACACACACACACTGTAGTTACTGCAGCATTATTCATAATAAAGAAGATGTGGTATATAGACACAATGAAATGTTATTCAGTCATACGAAAGAAGGATAGCCTGCCATTTGCAACAACATGCTTGGCTGTAGAAGGCATGATGCTGAGATAAGTCAGAGAAAGACAAATACTGTACAACATCACTTTTGTGTCACTTATGTGGAATCTAAAAATGCTGAATTTGTAAAAACAGAGTAGAATGGTGGTTACCATTCTACTGGGGATTGAGTGGTCAGGGAATTGGAGATGTTAAGGGCACAAACTTGTAACTAGTAAGTAAACTAGTATTGGAGAGCTAATGCACAAAACAATGATTATATTTAATTGTACTGTATTGTAGACTTCAAAATTGCTGAGAGACTGGATCTTAACTGTTTTCACCACAAAAGAATTATGTGACATGAAAGGGATGTTAGCTAATGCTACTGTGGTAATTACATTGTAGGATATAAATATATCAAGTTAATACAGTGTATAGTCTAACTTATCCAGTTATATCTCAATTAAAAAAATGTAACTTTTTAAAAAGTTGAGAGAAAGAGGAAAGATAGCCTAGGCTCTACATTGAAGGCTCCACTGGGCTGGTAATCTTGAGAGGATAAAAGAAATGAGGAATCTGTTCAGTGAGTAAGAGCTAGACTTTATGTGAGGCTGGACATAGCAGATGAAGAATAGTGAATAATTTAAGATGATGTTTCTTATGTTGAGAAGAAAGGAACCGATGTTGCCACCAGTAATAAAAATAACAAAGTTGATTGGAAAAGGAAGTCCATATTGAATGTGTTGGCTTTGAGGAACTGTTGGAACACCCAATTAACAGTATCTTTAAAAATTTGGAAGTATGCATATATGGCATAGGTGAGGGATTAAGGCTAGATATAAAGAGTTTGAAAGTGTTTACTGTGGGAATGGGGAGACTCACAACAGTAAAGCTAGCATAAGCTTAATATTTATCCACTTGAGAGAAAGGTGATGAAGAAGAACAACAAAGAAGAGAGAAACAGACCAGATAGACTGGTTAATGAGTTAACAGAGAAAAATGTAGAGAGGGAGAATTTCAATGAATGAAGTCTGAAGTAAGAGGTATAGCTATTGAAGATAAAGGAATTTTCACTGTCATAGTTAGTAAAAAGTTTGCATACAACACACAAGAGACCCAACTGAAAATCTCATAAGACTGACAGAGGCACCAGTACACTATTTATATGTAATCTGAATATATAAAAATAATATTTCCTTCTGGCTTAACATGGCAATGTAGGAAGATCTTAGACTTATCTTCTTTCATGGATATACTGAATCTACATTGGCCAGATGAACAAAAACTGCACATCTGACCAATGAAATGAAAACACATTGAAGTAAGTAGGAGAGGCAAGGACACAATGTCATCATAAATCCCACCCTTATCTTGGCAACACAGAACTGGGAGAAAACTCAGAACCCCAAGCTTCTCCTTGAGGAGAGAAGGGCTTGAATCCCAGATACGGCACCTCAAATTTTTGACCTGCACCTGAGTGCTGTCCCATAAGCCTCTTTTATTATCCTTTCCCCCCCCCATTCTTCTCTTTTTCCTCAGTTTTATCTCGTTAGCTGTTGAACTCCTCTGTGCAATGCTATGCTTTGTCACTCAGTCATGTCCAACTCTTTGCGATCCCATGGACTGTAGCCCACCAGGCTCCTCTGTCCATGGCATTCTCCAGGCAAGAAAACTGGAGTAGGTTGCCATGCCCTCCTCCGGGAATCTTTCCAAACCAGGGATCGAAACCAGGTCTCCTGTACTGCAGGCGGATTCTTCACCGTCTGAGCTTGACGACTTGAATCTGCCTCACTACTTGAGCCCCTCTAGTAGTGCATTTTTTTCAGTTGTTATATTTTTGGCCCTGTGACTTCAGTTTGCTCCTTTCTTATATTTTCTGTCTCCTTGTTGAAGTTCTCACTGTGCTCATCTACTCTTCACTTCAGTTTGGTGAACATTTTTATATCCATTACTTGGAACTCTTTATCAGATAAATTACTTATCTTTGTTTCATTAAGGGTTTTTTGTCCCCCCCCCCACAGCTTTTATCTTTTTGTTTGTTTGTTTTTAACTTGGAATGTAATCCTTTGTTTCCTTTTTTTTTTTTCAGTTGAAGGATAATTGCTTTACAGAATTTTGTTAGTTTTTGCCAAACCTCAGCATGAATCAGCCATAGGTATACATATGTCCCGTCCCTCTTGAACCTCCCTCCCATCTCCCTCCCCTCCCCCGCCCCCATACAGATTGTTAAGAGCCCCTGTTTGAGTTCCCTGAGTCATACATGAAATCCCCATTGGCTGTCTATTTTACAGATGGTAATGTAACTTTCCATGTTACTGTCTCCATACATCTCATCCTCGCCTCTTCCCCCACCTCCCGTGTCCACAAGTCTGTTCTCTATGTCTGTGTCTCTGCTGCTGCCCTGCAGAAAATTCATCAGTGCCCTCTTTCTATGTTCCATATATATGCATTAGTATATGATATTATCTTTCTCTTTATGACTTAATTCACTGTATAATAGATTCTAGGTTCATCCACTTCATTAGAACTGACTCAAATGCATTCCTTTTTATGGTTGACTTATGTTCCATTGTATATATATACCACAGCTTCTTTATCCATTCATCTGTCGATAGACATCTATGTTGCTTCCAAGCTTTAGCTACTGTAAATAGTGCTTCAGTGAGCATTGGGATACATGTGTCTTTTTCAGTTTTGGTTTCCTCAGGGTATATGCCTAGTAGTGGGACTGCTGGGTCATACGGTGGTTTTATTCCTAGTTTGTTAAGGAATCTCCATGCCTTCTTCCATAGTGGCTGTATTAGTTTACATTCATGCCTGAAAGAGGATTCCCTTTTCTCCACACCTTCTCCAGCATTTATGGTTTGTAGACATTTTGGTGATGGCCATTCTGATTGGTGTGAGGTGATATTTCATTGAGTTTTGATTTGCCTTTCTCTAATAATTAGTGATGGTGAGCATCTTTTCATGTGTTTGCTAGCCATCTGTATGTCTTCTTTGGGGAAATGTCTGTCTAGGTCTGTGTCCCACTTTTTGACTGGGTTTTTGTTTTTCTGGCATTGAGTGAGCTGCTTGTATACTTTGGAAATTAATCCTTTGTCAATTGTTTTATTTACTATTATTTTCTTCCATTCTGAGGGTTGTCTTTGATATTGGCCTATAATTTTCTTTTTTTCTTATTTTTCTTGTTTATAGTCTGCTTTGCTGTGCAAAAGCTGATAAGTTTTATTAGGTACCATTTGTTTATTTTTGTTTTTATTTCCATTACTCTAGGAGGTGGGTCATAGAGGATCTTGCTTTGATTTATGTCATTGAATGTTCTGCCTCTGTTTTCCTCTAAGAGCTTTATAGTTACTAATCTTACTTTTAGGTCTTTAATTTTGAGTTTATCTTTGTGTATGGTGTCAGGAAGTGTTCTAATTTCATTCTTTTACATGCAGCTGTCCAGTTTTTCCAGCACCATTTATTGAAGAGGCTATCTTTTCCCCATTGTATATTCTTGCTTCCTTTGTCAAAAATAAGCTACCTATAGGTGTATAGGTTTATGTCTGGGCTTTCTATCTTGTTCCATTGATCTGTAACAGTTATTGTTATAGATTCACTGCATGGAAAAATTTATTCCAGAATTATGAATTAATTAACAGCCTAGAATTCCTTTTTTCATACCTATGAACTATATAGTGAAGGACTGCATTGCATTTTGCATAGCCTTCATTTCTTTAAAATTGCTGCTTTCTAAAATTCTCTTGTTTTAACATTTTGTTGGGGAACCCAACTACTGATCAGTAGAGTTTCACCCAAGAAATAGCAATAGTTGGACATTTCTGAATTTTTCCATATTGCTTTTTTACTTGTTATGTTTATACTTGATTTTGAAGGGTTGCTTATGCTTGTGTCACTGCAAGTCATCAGTACCCAGTCATTGTATAACACGTAATGATACTTATTGTACAGCAAAGCCTGAGTTTCTACCAACTATAAACCCATTGAGTTAGGTGTCTCCCTCCTAATCCATTCATCTATACCATGGCCTTTTCTCTTCACACTCAGCAGGTTCATAAGTTTATTTGCCTTTAGTGATTTCACTTTCTTACAGTATGGAATGATGATGAAAGTTGATAAAAGGAGAGATTACTTTTTTAAAAATAAATAATAAAGAACAGGAAAGCAAGCTAAAAGAAACAGCAGCTCTAATTTATTTCTGTGTGAGAGTTTCAGGTCCCTTTAAGTGTTTTCCTATTCTGGCTCTTCAAATCCAGTCTAAGCTAAAATGAAGAAGTATGGTAGATGCTGTTACACATACACAGTTCCTAAAGACGCCAGTAGGGTAAAGACTAAGAGGAAGCAAAACTAAAAGAAGATAAAATGGAAGAACTGGGTTCAATCCCTGGTTTGGGAAAATGCCCTGGAGAAGGGAATGGCAACCCACTCCAGTATTCTTGCCTGGAGAATCCCATGGACAGAGGAGAGCCTGGTGGGCTACAGTCCATGGGGTCACAAAGAACTGGACATGACTGAATGACTTTCATTCACTCCATTGATCTGTATTTCTTTTTGAGCCAGTACCATACTGTTTTGATGACTATAGCTTTGTACTATAGCCTGAAGTCAGGATGGTTGATTCCTCCAGCTCCATTCTTCTTTCTCAAGATTGCTTTGGCTATTCAGAGTCTTTTGTGTTTCCATACGAATTGTAAAATTTTTTTGTTTTAGTTCTGTGAAAAATGCCATTCGTAATTTGATAGGGATTGCATTGAATATGTAGATTGCATTGGTAGTATAGTTATTTTCACAATATTGATTCTTCCTACCCAGTAACATGGAACATGTCTCCATCTGTTTATGTCATCTTTGATTTCTTTCATCAGTGTCTTTCAATTTTCTGTGTACCATTCTTTTATCTCCTTATTTAGTTAGTTAGTTACTTCAGTCACTCAGTCGTGTCTGACTCTTTGCAACCCCATGAATCACAGCATGTCAGGCCTCCCTGTCCATCACCAACTCTCGGGGTTTACTCAAACTCATGTCCATCGAGTCGGTGATGCCATCCAGCCATGTCATCCTCTGTTGTCCCCTTCTCCTCCTGCCCCAATCCCTCCCAACATCAGGGTCTTCTCCAATGAGTTAACTCTTTGCATGAAGTGGCAAAAGTATTGGAGTTTCAGCTTCAACATCAGTCCTTCCAATGAACACCCAGGACTGATCTCCTTTAGGATGGACTGGTTGGATCTCCTTGCAGTTCAAGGGACTCTCAAAAGTCTTCTCCAACACCACACTTCAAAAGCATCAATGTTTTGGTGCTCAGCCTTCTTCACAGTCCAACTCTCACATCCATACATGACCACTGGAAAAACCATAGCCTTGATGAGATGGACCTTTGTTGGCAAAGTAATGTTTCTGCTTTTTAATATGCTGTCTAGGTTGGTCATAACTTTCCTTCCAAGGAGTAAGCGTCTTTTAATTTCATGGCTGCAATCACCATCTGCATTGATTTTGGAGCCCAAAAAAATAAAGTCTGACACTGTTTCCTCATCTATTTCCCATGAAGTGATGGAACCTGATGCCATGATCTTAGTTTTCTGAATGTTGAGCTTTAAGCCAACTTTTTCACTCTCCTCTTTCACTTTCATTAAGAGACTTTTTAGTTCCTCTTCACTCTCTGCCATACGGGTGGTGTCATCTGCATATCTCAGGTTATTGATATTTCTCCCGGCAATCTTGATTCCAGTTTGTACTTTTACCAGCCCAACGTTTTTATGATGTACTCTGCATATGAATTAAATAAGCAGGGTGACAATATACAGCCTTGGCGTACTCCTTTTCCTATTTGGAATCCATCTGTTGTTCCATGTCCAGTTCTAACTGTTGCTTCTTGACCTTCATATAGGTTTCTCAAGAGGTGAGTCAGGTGGTCTGATATTCCCATCTCCTTCAGAATTTTCCACAGTTTACTGTGATCCACACAGTCAAAGTCTTTGGCATAGTCAATAAAGCAGAAATCGATGTTTTTCTGGAACTCTCTTGCTTTTTCAATGATCCAGCGGATATTGGCAATTTGATCTCTGGTTCCTCTGCCTTTTCTAAAGCCAGCTTGAACATCTGGAAATTCTTGGTTCATGTATTGCTGAAGCCTGGCTTGGAGAATTTTGAGCATTCCTTTATTAGTGTGTGAGATGAGTGCAGTTGTGTAGTAATTTGAGCGTTCTTTGGCTTTGCCTTTCTTAGGGATTGGAATGAAAACTGACCTTTTCCAGCCCTGTGGTAGTGACCCTGAGTTTTCTCCATCTGAGTTTGTCATATATATGTTTCTAATATGGTACATCACATTGATTGATTTTCGCATATTGAAGAATCCTTGCATCCCTGGGAAAAACCTGACCTGATCATAATGTGTGATCTTTTTAATGTGTTGTTGAATTCCATTTGCTAGAATTTTGTTGAGGATTTTAACATCTATGTTCATCAGTGATATTGGACTATAATTTTCTTTTGTTGTGTTGTCTTTGCCTGGTTTTGGTATCCGGGTGATGGTGGCCTCGTAGAATGAGTTTGTAAGTGTTTCTTCATTCACGGGTTTTTGAAAGAGTTTTAGAAGGATAGGCATTAGCTCTTTCTAAATGTTTGATAGAATTCACCTGTGCAGCCATCAGGCCCTGGCCTTTTGTTTTTTGGGGAGATTTTTGATTACAGTTTCCATTTCAGTGCTTGTAATTGGGTTGTTTATAATTTCTATTTCTGGTTCAGACTTAAAGATTGAAATTTTCTAAGAATCTGTCCATTTCCTCCAGAGTGTCCATTTTATTTCCATAAAGTTGCTGATAATAGTCTCTTATTATCCTTTATATTTCTACATTGTCTTATTATTATTATTATCTATTATATTATACATATACATATTATATTATATTATACATATATTATACATATACATATTACATATAATATTATACATATAATATTATACATACATATATATAATAACATATTATTATTATATTTGTAATCATTATATTATAAATATATAATGTATTATATATTATATTGTATAATATATATAATATATAATGTAAAAATATACTATAATATATATTATATATATTTATAATATGTTTTTATTTAATGAATAAATACTTGTATTTAAAATATATGATATGCAAATATATGCAAATATTTATATACTATAAATATTTTTATATATTTGTATATTATTTCACATTATATGTATATTATAAATGTATACAATATATGTGTGTAATATAATATATTATAAAATATATAATATTATATGTGATAATATAATATGATATATAATATATTATATATAACATATATGATATATAATATATATATATATATATATTTATAACATTTAGAAAACTAAGATCATGGCATCCAGTCTCATCCCTTCAAGGTAAAAAGATGGGGAAACAAAAGAAACAGTGAGAGATTTTATTTTGGGGGGTTCCAAAATCAGTGCAGACAGTAACTGTAGCCATGAAATTAAAAGATGTTTGCTCCTTGGAAGAAAAGCTATGACCAACCTAGACAGTCTACTAAAAATCAGAGATATTATGTTACCAAAAATAATTATATATATTATGTATATAATATATAAATATATGTTACATGAAATAATATGATAAATATTATGCTATATTGTACATAATATATATAATATATACTATACATTATATATAATTATGGGTATTTGTATATATAATATATATTACATATATATTATATATAAATACATAGTATATTTATTAATATATACAATATGATATATTATAAAATATATATATTATATATAATAGAACACATGATATGTGTATATTATATAATTATATAGTATATTTAATAATATACAATATATTAATATATATGCAATTATATATAAAATATATTTATAATATATATATTATATACTTATTATATATCAGAAATGAAAGAGGGGATGTTACAACTGATACCACCTAATTACAAAGATCATAAAAAACTGAACTCTGAACAATTATGCACCAACATATTGGACAATCTAGAAGAAATGGATAAAATCCTAGAAACATACAACCTCCAAGGACTCCATCATGATGAAATAGAACATATTGACAGATTTATCACAGGTAAAGATTAAATTAGTAATGAAAAAATTTCCCAATGGACAGAAGTCCAGCATCAGAAACCTTCACTGTGAATTCTAGTGAATATTCAAAGAAATATATGAATACTTCCCAAATTGTTCCAAAAATTTAAAGAGGAGAAAAATCTTCCAAACTTCTCCAAGAAAAATGAAAATTACAGGCTAGTAAGTCTGATGAACATAGATGACAAAATCCACAACAAAATATTAGCAAATCAAATTAAAAAATACATTAAAAGTGTCATCAGTTCAGTTCAGTTCAGTCGCTCAGTCGTGTCTGACTCTTTGCGACTCCATGAATCGCAGCACGCCAGGCCTCCCTGTCCATCACCAGCTGCCGGAGTTTACTCAAACTCATGTCCATTGAGTCAGTGATGCCAACCAGCCATCTCAAAAGTGTCATACACCATGATAAGAAGGATTTATTCCACAGCTACAAATCAGTCAGTGTGATACACCACATTATTAGAATGAAATATAAAAATCGTATGGTCACATAAACAGATGCAGAGAAAGCATATAACAAAATTCACCATCGATTTATGATTAAAAAAATTTGCAAAAAGTAGGCATAGAGGAAACATACCTTAACATAATAAAGGGCATATATAACAAGCCCAGAACTAATATCATATTCAAATATGAAAAACTGAAATATCCTTTAATATTGGATGCCCACTCTTGCCACTTTTATTCAATATAGTATTGGAAATCCTAGTCAGAACAATTAGGCAATAAAAGTAAATAAAAAGCATTCAAACTGAAAAGGAATAAGTGAAACTGTAACTATTTCCACATGATATGATATTATGTATTGTTGTTCAGTCAGTCATGTCCAACACTACTGCAGCATGCCTGGCTTCCCTGTCCTTCATTATCTCCCAGAGTTTGCTCAAACTTATGTCCTTTAAGTTGGTGATGCTGTCTAACCATCCCATACTCTGCTGCCTCTTTCTCCTTTTGCCTTCAATCTTTCCCAGCATCAGTGTCTTTTCCAATGTCAGCTCTTTGCTTCAGGTGGTGAAGTATTGGAGCCATTTGATGGGGGCTTCAGCTTCAGCTTCAGCTTCAGCTTCAGCTGAAGTATTGGAGCTTCGGCTTCAGCATCAGTCCTTCCAGTGAATATTGAGGATTGATTTCATAGGATTGTCTGGTTTGATCTCCTTGCAGTCCTAGGGACTCTTAAGAGTCTTTTCCAGCAGCACAGCTGGAAAGCATCAATTCTTCAGTGCTCAGCCATCTTAATGTTTCACCTTTCACATCTGTACATGACTACTGGAAAAGCCATAGGTCTGACATATAGGCCCTTGTTGGCAAAGTAGTGACTCTGCTTTTTAATACATCATCTAGGTTTGTCATAGGTCTTTTCCCTAGAAGAAAATGTCTTTTAATTTCATGGCTTCAGTCACTGTCCACAGTGATTTTGAAGCCAAGAAAATAAAGTCTGACACTTCATTTTTCCCCGATCTATTTGCCCGGAAGTGATGGGACCAGATGCCATGATCTTCATTTTTTGAATGTTGAGTTTTAAGTTAGCCTTTTCATTCTCCTCTTTCACCTTCATTAAGAGGCTCTTTAGGATCTCCTTGCTTTCTATCATTAGGGTGGTGTCATCTGCATATCTGAGGTTATTGACATTTCTTCTAGCAGTCTTGATTCCAGATTGTGACTCTTTCAGCCCAGCATTTCACATGATGTACTCTGCATATGAGGGCTTCCCTCATAGCTCAGTTGGTAAAAAATCCACCTACAATACAGGAGGCCCCAGTTCGATTCCTGGGTCGGGAAGATCCGCTGGACAAGGGATAGGGTACTCACTTCAGTATTCTTGGGCTTCTGTGTGGCTCAGCTGGTAAAGAATCTGCCTGCAATTCAGGAGACCTGGGTTCAGTCCCTGGGTTACAAAGATCCTTGGAAAAGGGAAAGGCTACCCACTCCAGTATTCTGGCCTGGAGAATTCCAAAGGCTTTATAATCCATGGGGTCGCAAAGAGTCGGACACAAATGAGAGACATTCACTTTCACTTTCACTCTGCAGTACAGAGCTTTAATGTACTCCTTGCCCATTTTGAACTAGTCACTTGTTCCATGTTTGGTTCTAACTCTTGTTTCTTGAGCTGCATACAGGTTTCTCAGGAGGCAGGTAAGGTGGTCTGGTATTCCCATCTCTTTAAGAATTTTCCACAGTTTGTTGTGATCCACTCAGTCAAAGGCTTTACCATTTGAAGCAGAAATAGATCTTTTTTTCTTTCTGGAATTCCCTTGCTTTCTCTATGATCCAGCAGATACTGGCAATTTGATCTCTGGCTCCTCTGCCTTTTCTAAATCTAGCTTGTACATCTTGAAGTTTTTGGCTCACATATTGTTGAAGCAAAGCTTGAAGCATACCTTGAAACATTTAGAGCAGTACCTTGCTAGCCTGTGAAATGAGCTCAAGACGTGCAGTAATTTGAACATTCTTTGTCATTGCCCTTTGGGATTGAAATAAAAACAGCTTTTCCTGACCTGTTGCCATTGCTGAGTTTTCCAAATTCACTGGTGTACTGAGTACAGCATTTTAACAGCATCAACTTTTAGGATTTGAAATAGCTCAGCTGGAATTCCACCACCTCCACAAGCTTTGTTTGTAGTGAGGCTTCTTAAGGTCCACTTGACTTCACACTCCAGGAAGTCTGGCTCTAGGTGGGTGATCACAGCATCATGGTTTTTTCAGGTCATTAAGACCTGTTTTTACAGTTGTTCAGTGTATTCTTGCCACCTCTCCTTGATCTCTTCTGCCTCTATTAGGTCCTTGCCGTTTCTGTACTTAATTGTGCCCATGTTTGTATGAAGAGTTCCCTTGGAATCACTGATTTTCTTGAAGCAATCTCTAGTCTTTCCCATTCTATTTTTCCCTGTGTTTCTTTGCATTGTTCACCTAAGAAGGCTTTCTTATCTCTCGCTGCTACTCTTTGGAACTCTGCATCCAGTTGTTATATCTTTCCCTTTCTCCCTTGCCTTTCACGTCTCTTCTTCCCTCATTTCTTTGTAAAGCCTCCTCAGACAACCATTTTGCCTGCGTGCATTTCTTTTTCTTAGGGATGGTTTTGGTAAACACCACCTGTACACAGTTATGACGCTCTTCCATAGTTCCACAGGTACACTATCAGATCTAATCCCTTGTATGTATTTGTCACTTCTACTGTATAATCATAAGGGATTTTGTTTAGGTCATACCTGAATGGCCTAGTGGTTTTTTCCTGCTTTCTTGAATTTAAGTCTGAATTTTGCAATACGTAGCTTATGTTCTGAGCCACAGTCAGCTCCAGGTCTTGTTTTTGCTGACTGTATAGAGCTTATCCATTTTCAAGGAATATAATCAATTTCACGTCAGTATTGAGAATCTGGGGTCCATGTGCCATCTCTTGTGTTGCTGGAAGAGTGTGTTTGCTATGTCCAGTGCATTCTCTTGACAAAACTCTTAGACTTTGCTCTGCTTCATTCTGTACTCCAAGGCCAAACATGCCCATTTCTCCAGTTATCTCTTGACTTCCTACTTTTACATTCCAATCCACTTGGATGAAAAGGGTACCTTTTATTGGTGTGGGTTCTAGAAGGTCTTGTAGGTCTTCATTGAACTGTTCAACTTCAGCTTCTTTGGCATAATGCTTAGGGCATCGGCTTGGATTACAGTGATGTTGAATGGTTTGTCTTGTAAAGGAACTGAGATCATTCTATTGTTTTTGAGATCGCACCCAAGTACTGCATTTTGGACTCTTTTGTTGACTGTGAGACCTATTCCATTTCTTCTAAGGAATTCTTGCCCACAGTAGTAGATATAGTGGTCATTTGAATTAAATCCATCCATTCCTATTCATTTTAGTTCACTAATTCCTAATGTCAGTTTTCATTCTTGTCATCTCCTGTTTGACCACATTCAGTTTACCTTGATTCATGGACCTAACATTCCAGGTTCCTAGGCAATATCATTCTTCACAGCATCAGACTTTACTTTTACCATCAGACACATCCACAGTTGGGCTTCATTTCTGCTTTGATTCAATTTCTTTGTTCTTTCTGGAGCTATTTCTCCATACTTCCCCAGTAGCATGTTGGATACCTACCAACCTGGGGCACTAATCTTCTGGTGTCATATCTTTTTGCCTTTTTGTACTATTCAGGGGGATTTTAAGGCAAGAATACTGAAGTGACTTGCCATTCCCCTCTTCAGTGGACCACATTTTATCAGAACTCTCCACCGTGACCCATTCATCTTGGGTGGCCCTGCATGGCATGGCTTACAGTTTCACTGAGTTACACAAGGCTGTGGTCCATGCAATCATTTTGGTTAGTTTTCTTTTTGGAGACCACAGGATTGTAGTTCTTGCTTCTTCTGTCTTCCCATTGATTGGTGAAGATAAGATGCTTGTGCAAGCTTCCTGATGGGAGGGACTGGCTGTGAGGAAAACTGGGTCTAGCTCTGGTGGACATGGCCATGCTCAGTAAATTTTTAATCCTATTTTCTGCTATGCTCCCTCTTTGATTTATTGTTTGATCTGAGTCAGTCCAGTCTTTTTTTTTTTTTTTTTTTTCTTCAGGTTTTATTTTTTTATTTTAATTTTTTTTTAAATTTTTTTATTTTTCAGTGGGTTTTGTCATACATTGATATGAATCAGTCATAGAGTTACACGCATTCCCCATCCCGGTCCCCCATCCCACCTCCCTCTCCACCCCATTCCCCTGGGTCTTCCCAGCCCACCTGGCCCGAGCGCTTGACTCATGCCTCCCACCTGGGCTGGTGGTCTGTTTCACCACAGATAATATACATGCTGTTCTCTCGAAACATCCCACCCTCACCTTCTCCCACAGAGTTCAAAAGTCTGTTCTGTACTTCTGTGTCTCTTCTTCTGCCCTGCATATAGCGCCATCGTTACCATCTTTCTAAATTCCGTATATGTGTGTTAGTATACTGTAATGTTCTTTAACTTTCTGGCTTACTTCACTCTGTATAATGGGCTCCAGTTTCATCCATCTCATTAGAACTGATTCAAATGAATTCTTTTTAATGGCTGAGTAATATTCCATGGTGTATATGTACCACAGCTTCCTTATCCATTCATCTGCTGATGGGCATCTAGGTTGCTTCCATGTCCTGGCTATTATAAACAATGCTGCAATGAACATTGGGGTGCACGTGTCTCTTTCAGATCTGGATTCCTCAGTGTGTATGCCCAGAAGTGGTATTGCTGGGTCATATGGCAGTTCTATTTCCAGTTTTTTAAGAAATCTCCACACTGTTTTCCATAGTGGCTGTACTGGTTTGCATTCCCACCAACAGTGTAAGAGGGTTCCCTTTTCTCCACACCCTCTCCAGCATTTATTGCTTGTAGACTGTTGGATAGCAGCCATTCTGACTGGCATGTAATGGTACCTCATTGTGGTTTTGATTTGCCTTTCTCTGATAATGAGTGATATTGAGCATCTTTTCATGTGTTTGTTAGCCATCTGTATGTCTTCTTTGGAGAAGTGTCTGTTTAGTTCTTTGGTCCATTTTTTGATTGGGTCATTTATTTTTCTGGAATTGAGCTTCAGGAGTTGCTTGTATATTTTTGAGATTAATCCTTTGTCTGTTGCTTCATTTGCTATTATTTTCTCCCAATCTGAGGGCTGTCTTTTCACCTTACTTATAGGTTCCTTTGTTGTGCAAAAGCTTTTAATTTTCATTAGGTCCCATTTGTTTATTTTTGCTTTTATTTCCAATATTCTGGGAGGTGGGTCATAGAAGATCTTGCTGTGATTTATGTCGGAGAGTGTTTTGCCTATGTTCTCCTCTAGGAGTTTTATAGTTTCTGGTCTTACATTTAGATCTTTAATCCATTTTGAGTTTATTTTTGTATATGGTGTTAGAAAGTGTTCTAGTTTCATTCTTTTACAAGTGGTTGACCAGTTTTCCCAGCACCACTTGTTAAAGAGATTGTCTTTTTTCCATTGTATATCCTTGCCTCCTTTGTCAAAGATAAGGTGTCCATAGGTTCGTGGATTTATCTCTGGGCTTTCTATTCTGTTCCATTGATCTATATTTCTGTCTTTGTGCCAGTACCATACTGTCTTGATGACTGTGGCTTTGTAGTAGAGTCTGAAGTCAGGCAGGTTGATTCCTCCAGTTCCATTCTTCTTTCTCAAGATTGCTTTGGCTATTCGAGGTTTTTTGTATTTCCATACAAATTGTGAAATTATTTGTTCTAGTTCTGTGAAAAATACCGTTGGTAACTTGATAGGGATTGCATTGAATCTATAGATTGCTTTGGGTAGAATAGCCATTTTGACAATATTGATTCTCCCAATCCATGAACACGGTATGTTTCTCCATCTGTTTGTGTCCTCTTTGATTTCTTTCATCAGTGTTTTATAGTTTTCTATGTATAGGTCTTTTGTTTCTTTAGGTAGATATACTCCTAAGTATTTTATTCTTTTTGTTGCAATGGTGAATGGTATTGTTTCCTTAATTTCTCTTTCTGTTTTTTCATTGTTAGTATATAGGAATGCAAGGGATTTCTGTGTGTTAATTTTATATCCTGCAACTTTACTATATTCATTGATTAGCTCTAGTAATTTTCTGGAAGAGTCTTTAGGGTTTTCTATGTAGAGGGTCATGTCATCTGCAAACAGCGAGAGTTTCACTTCTTCTTTTCCTATCTGGATTCCTTTTACGTCTTTTTCTGCTCTGATTGCTGTGGCCAAAACTTCCAACACTATGTTGAATAGTAGTGGTGAGAGTGGGCATCCTTGTCTTGTTCCTGATTTCAGAGGAAATGCTTTCAATTTTTCACCATTGAGGGTGATGCTTGCTGTGGGTTTGTCATATATAGCTTTTATTATGTTGAGGTATGTTCCTTCTATTCCTGCTTTCTGGAGAGTTTTAATCATAAATGAGTGTTGAATTTTGTCAAAGACTTTCTCTGCATCTATTGAGATAATCATATGGTTTTTATCTTCCGATTTGTTAATGTGGTGTGTTACATTGATTGATTTGTGGATATTAAAGAATCCTTGCATTCCTGGGATAAAGCCCACTTGGTCATGGTGTATGATTTTTTTGATATGTTGTTGGATTCTGTTTGCTAGAATTTTGTTAAGGATTTTTGCATCTATGTTCATCAGTGATATTGGCCTGTAGTTTTCTTTTTTTGTGGCATCTTTGTCTGGTTTTGGAATTAGGGTAATGGTGGCCTCATAGAATGAGTTTGGAAGTTTACCTTCATCTGCAATTTTCTGGAAGAGTTTGAGTAAAATAGGTGTTAGCTCTTCTCTAAATTTTTGGTAGAATTCAGCTGTGAAGCCATCTGGTCCTGGGCTTTTGTTTACTGGAAGATTTTTGATTACAGTTTCGATTTCCTTGCTTGTGATGGTTCTGTTAAGATCTTCTATTTCTTCCTGGTTCAGTTTTGGAAAGTTATACTTTTCTAAGAATTTGTCCATTTCATTCAAGTTGTCCATTTTATTGGCATAGAGCTGCTGGTAGTAGTCTCTTATGATCCTTTGTATTTCAGTGTTGTCTGTTGTGATCTCTCCATTTTCATTTCTTATTTTGTTAATTTGGTTCTTCTCTCTTTGTTTCTTAATGAGTCTTGCTAATGGTTTGTCAATTTTGTTTATTTTTTCAAAAAACCAGCTTTTAGTTTTGTTTATTTTTGCTGTGGTCTCTTTAGTTTCTTTTGCATTTATTTCTGCCCTAATTTTTAAGATTTCTTTTCTTCTGCTAACCCTGGGGTTCTTAATTTCTTCCTTCTCTAATTGCTTTAGGTGTAGAGTTAGGTTATTTATTTGGCTTTTTTTCTTGTTTCTTGATGTAAGCCTGTAATGCTATGAACCTTCCCCTTAGCACTGCTTTTACAGTGTCCCATAGGTTTTGGGTTGTGTTTTCATTTTCCAGTCCAGTCTTGAAGTCTTCAGTCTCTATGGTAGGGCTACAGGCTCCATGGTAGGGCTAATGGTGACTTTCTCCAAGAGAACTTATGCCAACAAGCTGTGCCTCCCAGGACTGCTGCTGCCAGTGCCCCTGATTCTGTGTCAGGCCGCTGTCAACCCACTCCTCTGCAGGAGACTCCCCAACATTCACAGGCAGGTCTGGCTCAGTCTCTTGTGGGAAAGTATATTCTGTTCATTAAATTGTGTTGGAAAAACTCGGCAGCTGTTGGGGCCCTTTAATGGACCGGGACCTGGCGGTCTGGAGTCGATGATAAAGTGAAAGAGAGAGCTGGAAGGAGGGGGAGAGAGAGAGAGAGAGAGAGAGAAAGACACAGGGACTCAAGCTCTGATGGAGCAAAAGTGCTTTAATTATTTTTCTGTGAGTATATATAGGCTGTAGTACAAGAAATTACTTTCAATAATGATAAAGATCAGAAAACCAAACGTACAGTAACAGTTACCAAGGGAACAAGGGATAATAATGGTCACAAGGTCAGGAGACAATCCCTATCTCAAGAAAGGGGGGCGAGACTAAGCAGTTTTGTTGTAAAGAGAATATTTGCTAAAGGACACCCAAGCCCATCTCACACAATGAGCTCAGTCCTGAGAGCTGCATGCAGTTCTACTCGCTTCTGGCAGAAGCTGATAAGGAACAGAGGATTTATGAGAAACAGCACATAGGAATCCTCTCATCAAATACTTCCTGACAGACAGCTGTGTGCAAACGAATGGAATTCATCTACTATCTTCCATTATATTAAAAATATATTAAAATAGATCAAAGACTTGAATATAAGACCTGAAACTGTAAAACTCCTAGAAGAAAATACACACCATAAACTCCTTGACAGAGGTCTTGGATATGATTTTTTGAATTTGACACCAAAAGCAAAAGCCACAAAAAATAAATAAGTAGAATCATATCATTACAAAAGGCTTTTGTGGAAAAAAGAAAATGATCAACAAAATGAGAAGACAATCTATTAAATGATAGACAATCTTTGAAAATCATATATCTAATAAGGGACTAAAAGTATATGAAAAACTCATACAATTCAATAGCAAAAATAAACAAAGAAGCAAATGAAAAAAACTCCAACAATACAATTAAAAATGGGTAGAAGATCTAAACAGAACTTTTCCCAAAGAAAACATAATACATGGCTGAGTCACTAAAGCAACATTGTCAAGCAACCATATCCCAATTAAAAAAGGAGATGCTCAATGTTATTAATTATTGTGGAAATGCAAATCAAAACCACAATGAGATATCATCTCATACTTTTTAGAATGGCTATTTCCAAAAAGACAAGAAATGACATTTTTGTGACAATATGGAGGAAAAGGGACCACCTCTTTGTGCATCATTGGTGGTGTTGTATACTGGGACAGCCATTATTAAAAATGGTATGAAGTTTTCACACACAAAAAAATAAAAAGTAGAACTACAATATGATCCAGAAATTCCACTTCTGGATATTTACCCAAAAAAACAAAAACACTAACTCAAAAAGATACATGTACCACCATGGTTATTGCAGCATTTGCAACAGTTAAATGTAGAAAAAAATCTGAGTGTCAATTGATGAAGTGATAAAAAAGATGTGGTATTTCTGCCGCACTCCCCCCCACACACAATGGAGTATTATTCATCCATTATAGAATGAAATATTGCTATTTGCAATAACATTAGTGACCTTAATGGTTCATCACACTAAGTGAAGTAACTCAGACATAGAAAGACAAATACTGACTGAATGATCTTTCTTATAAATGAAATATATTTTTTAAAAAAAACACACAAAAAATAAGGTCATAGACACAGAGGTGTGGGTTGCCAGAGGTATGGGTTGGAGGGTGGAAGAAATGTGTGAAGGGGGTAAAAAAGTTAAAAAGGAGTTCAGTTCAGTCGCTTAGTCGTGTCTGACTCTTTGCACCCCCATGAACCACAGCATGCCAGTTCTCCCTGTTCATCACCAACTCCCAGAGTTTACCCAAACTCACGTCCATTGAGTCAGTAATGCCATCCAACCATCTCATCCTCTGTCGTCCCCTTCTCCTCCTGCCCTCAATCTTTCCCAGCATCAGGGTCTTTTCAAATGAGTCAGCTCTTCGCATCAGGTGGCCAAAGTATTGGAGTTTCAGCTTCAACATCAGTTCTTCCAATAAACACTCAAGACTGATCTCCTTTAGGATGGACTGGTTGGATCTCCTTGCAGTCCGAGAGACTCTCAAGAGTCTTCTCCAACACCACAGTTCAAAAACATCAGTTCTTTGGCGCTCAGCTTTCTTTATAGACCAACTCTCACATCCATACATGACCACTGGTAAAACCATAGCCTGACTAGACGGACCTTTGTTGGCAAAGTAAAAAGAAAGACAAATTTTCAAAATTGTTTTTATGTAAATTCACTAAAACCAATTAGAGTACAAAATTTAAAAATTGATTCTACTAAAAAATCAATAGGAATTAAATACCAAGATACAACTTTACTAAGAATTGTGGAAAAACCAACACTTCAGTGAAAGACATAAAATAAGTTTTAAAATAAACAAAAGGCAATTTGAACATATCACTTTCTCCCAAGTTCCTAAGTTGAATGCTATTCCAAGTAAAGTTCCAGTAGAAGTTTTTTGGGGAAAATTGATGCAGATTCCTATTTCTAATGGGAGAGGAATCTTTTTTTTTTCTTTTTTTCCATTTATTTTTATTAGTTGGAGGCTAATTACTTCACAACATTTCAGTGGGTTTTTGTCATACATTGACATGAATCAGCCATGGAGTTACATGTATTCCCCATCCCGATCCCCCCTCCCACCTCCCTCTCCACCCGATTCCTCTGGGTCTTCCCAGTGCACCAGCCCTGAGCACTTGTCTCATGCATCCAACCTGGGCTGCTGATCTGTTTCACTTTAGATAATATACATGCTGTTCTCTCGAAACATCCCACCCTCACCTTCTCCCACAGAGTCCAAAAGTCTGTTCTGTACATCTGTGTCTCTTTTTCTGTTTTGCATATAGGGTTATCATTACCATCTTTCTAAATTCCATATATATGTGTTAGTATGCTGTAATGTTCTTTAACTTTCTGGCTTACTTCACTCTGTATAATGGGCTCCAGTTTCATCCATCTCATTAGAACTGATTCAAATGAATTCTTTTTAATGGCTGAGTAATATTCCATGGTGTATATGTACCACAGCTTCCTTATCCATTCATCTGCTGATGGGCATCTAGGTTGCTTCCATGTCCTGGCTATTATAAACAGTGCTGCGATGAACATTGGGGTGCACGTGTCTCTTTCAGATCTGGATTCCTCAGTGTGTATGCCCAGAAGTGGTATTGCTGGGTCATATGGCAGTTCTATTTCCAGTTTTTTAAGAAATCTCCACACTGTTCTCCATAGCGGCTGTACTAGTCTGCATTCCCACCAACAGTGTAAGAGGGTTCCCTTTTCTCCACACCCTCTCCAGCATTTATTGCTTGTAGACTTTTGGATAGCAGCCATCCTGACTGGCGTGTAATGGTACCTCATTGTGGTTTTGATTTGCCTTTCTCTGATAATGAGTGATGTTGAGCATCTTTTCATGTGTTTGTTAGCCATCTGTATGTCTTCTTTGGAGAAGTGTCTGTTTAGTTCTTTGGTCCA
Organism: Muntiacus reevesi; assembly: GCF_963930625.1. NCBI lineage: Eukaryota > Metazoa > Chordata > Mammalia > Artiodactyla > Cervidae > Muntiacus > Muntiacus reevesi. Next base: position 4,291,091 of record NC_089264.1, read on the forward strand.
TTTTTTGATTGGGTCATTTATTTTTCTGGAATTGAGCTTCAGGAGTTGCTTGTATATTTTTGAGATTAATCCTTTGTCTGTTGCTTCATTTGCTATTATTTTCTCCCAATCTGAGGGCTGTCTTTTCACCTTACTTATAGTTTCCTTTGTTGTGCAAAAGCTTTTAAGTTTAGTTAGGTCCCATTTGTTTATTTTTGCTTTTATTTCCAATATTCTGGGAGGTGGTTAATAGGGGATCCTGCTGTGATTCATGTCGGAGAGTGTTTTGCCTATGTTCTCCTCTAGGAGTTTTATAGTTTCTTGTCTTACATTTAGATCTTTAATCCATTTTGAGTTTATTTTTGTGTATGGTGTTAGAAAGTGTTCTAGTTTCATTCTTTTACAATCTTTAAAAGGCTTGTAAAGGAGTCTCTCTTCAGCCATCATTTGGTCTAAATATTATTGAAAAGATAAATGAAAGTATTCAAGAAATTAAAGAAATATCAAGAACACTATAATAAAATGTCCTGTAAAGCTGTAATAATGAAATAGTTTGGTGCTGGCATTAGTATTGACAGATGAATCAATGTGTTTATACTGAGGTTGAATTCCTTGAGCACATACCTCTTCACTAACAGGGACTCTGAAAATTCTCAGTCAAGGCCAGTGATTTATCAAAATTACAGATCCTACAAATTGTCAAGGAAGTCTTCTTAGAAAGCAGTGCTATTTTTGGAGTTTTTCATGTAACTATTCTCTTTTCATGTAACTGTTCCATATATTGAAAGTCAATTATTCTTTGCCACAGGATGCTTTTAAATGATTTGGTTTGGGGCTTTTCTTTTCTTTGTTTTTATGTTTGTTTCTTTTTTATTTATATAATTGAAAAGGAATTATAGATTTAACCCTTAAATAATTCACTGTGGGGAACGTGATAAACAGAGACTGTTTTCAGTGCAGTGTTATATGTAATATTTATTATTTCATGGAATTTATTTTTTTTTCAAAGAAATTTTACTGAAGTATAGTTGATATACAATATCGTTACAGGTGTATAACATAGTGCTCACAATTAAAGGTTATACTCCATTTATTGGAGATGGAAATGGCAACCCACTCCAGTATTCTTGCCTGGAGAATCCCATGGACAGAGGAGCCTGGTGGGCTACAGTCCATGAGGTTGCAAAAAGTCAGACACGACTGAGCAATTAACACACACTCCATTTGTGGTTGTTATAAAATATTGACCATATTCCCCATGTTGTACAACTTGTCTTTATAGCTTATTTTATAGATAATTATGAATCAATCATGTATAGATTAATTCTCCACCCCTATTTTGCCCCTCACTCCTACCTCTCCCTGCCCCTCCCCCTGGGAGAATGATCTTTAAGCTCTTTTACAGGAGTCACTTCTTGGCTTTGATTTAGAGCGCAGCACACCCCTGAGAGCAATGCATGGAAGGGACTAGAACTGGACATATTAGGAAGGACTTAGGTTACGAAGGGCACATTTAAACGATCACTTGTCAGTCATCTGAGAAGCAAACATAAAATCTCTATCTGCTCCATCTTATGAGTTATCCCTTTTCTTATCACTGTTTTTCTCTGAAACCTTGGAAATCTCAAAGGTGGCCACAAAGTAATATTAACAATTTGACATGAATAAGTTGCGATTCCTGGGCTAACTTCCGAATGAAAGTTACTTCTAATGAACTCAGGGTGTACTCGCTTTACCAGCCACACCTATTATGAAGGGATTTTGAGATCCTGATCCCCACGTGGTTCCCTCAGGAGCAGGTTAGTCACAGGATGATTTTTTTTTTTTTTTTTTTTTTTTTTTTAGAATTTTTTTTTTTTTTTTTTTTTTTTTTTAATATTATTTTATTAGTTGGAGGCCAATCACTTTACAACATTTCAGTGGGTTTTGTCATACATTGGCATGAATCAGCCATATAGTTACACGTATTCCCCATCCCGATCCCCCCTCCCACCTCCCTCCCCACCCGACTCCTCAGGGTCCTCCCAGTGCACCAGGCCCGAGCACCTGACTCATGTATCCCACCTGGGCTGGTGGTCCGTTTCACCATAGATAATATACATGCTGTTCTTTCAAAACATCCCACCCTCACGTTCTCCCCCAGAGTTCAAAAGTCTGTTCTGTACTTCTGTGTCTCTTTTTCTGTTTTGCATATAGGGTTATCGCCACCATCTATCTAAATTCCGTATATATGTGTTAGTATACTGTAATGTTCTTTATCTTTCTGGCTTACTTCACTCTGTATAATGGGCTCCAGTTTCATCCATCTCATTAGAACTGATTCAAATGAATTCTTTTTAACGGCTGAGTAATCACAGGATGATTTTTCAGCGGACATTTTACTCCAGGGAGGCTCATTTTAAAAGCGATAAGGGAAAGAGGAAATTCCATTCATCAGTGGTGCACATTTGTGGAGAGCAGTGTTTCAGCAGAGGGGGAATCCTCAGTTGATAAAATCACGTTGCTGGAATCCAGAAAAATATAACTCTCAGGAACTTTCAAATATAAAAATTATATATTAATTACATAAAATTATTATATCATATTAATTATTATAATATTATGTATTATATATAACAATATAATATAATATACAATCATATATAATATATAATGTATTATATGTAGAAAATATATGATATAAAATATTATGTATATAAATATATCTATAATACATATAATATATAAATTATATATAATATAATATATAATATATATTTAATAAGATTATAATTATATATATTAATTATAATCTTATTAATTAGGTATCTTAGTATTAAACATTTTATTATTAATAATTATATATCATTAATTATATTATATATAAAATATCATTATTTATTACATATAAATATTATGTATTATATGTATATTATATATTAATTATATTTATTATATATTATAATAATGATATATATTATATTAACATTATATTATATATTATATATATAAATTTATATTTATATATATTTATATATTTTTAAATATATATATTTATATATATAAATTTATAATTGTATATATAATTTTATAAATAATTATATATAATATATCATATAATATGTTATAGTCTATATTATATTATAAATATCATTATATATAATTGCATTATATATCAATTATTAATATGATCATATTGATATTAGTTATAATATTAAAATTAAGATATTAATAATAGTTACTATTTTAATAATTAATAATATGTTATATATCATATAATGATAATATTATTGTAAATATATAATTATAAATTATATTATAAATATATAATATATTATAAATATATAACATATATCTACATATAAATATACAATATAAAATATATGTTATATATAGATAATATTTAACATATATATAATAAATATAATATATACATAATATACAATAGTATATAAGTTCATATAATTAATTAATATAATCATTAATTATAATATAATTAATTATATTAATTTATTTATAATATATACTTTAATATATAATATATATAATTATTAGTTTTAATATAAAATATATAATATATAAACATATAATTTATTATACATATAATTATATATAAATATATAATTATAATTATATGATATATAATTATATAAATAATAAAGAAAATATATAATTATTAGTTGTAATATAATAATTAATATATATTAACTATATATAATATAATTATTATTTTATGATAAAAATATAACTTTCAGGAACTAAAATTTGGTGTTTTTTTTTTTTCTATCTGATGATGCCTCTTTCCCTTAATTTTTGATATGGGCCTTTAGTTCTGTTTCTAATTACTCCCAGGGAAAAGAAAATGTTGAAGAGAATGGTCAAGAAAAGTGCACATAAATTGTATCTGAGTTTTTTTTTTATGTGAGTGTGTCTGAGGTAATGCTGTGATGTAAAGGGCATTTTAGAATTTTGCATTTCCTTATCAAACTTGTTTTCAAACTGATAAACTTAAATACAAGGTGTTTACAGTGAACCCAGCTTGCAGCCGTTTAGCTATGAAAAGAGCAGACTTACTGTCCTTCCCCTTTCCTTTACCTCCGTGGTGGACAGCCATTCTGATGAGTGAGAGAAGCTGAGGAATCACATCCTCTGGGTTACAGACAGCAAGTTGAGAGTTGATTAATGAGAATTTCCTGGACAACAGCACTAGAAATTTGTCTTGATACACATGCACATGCCTGCATCTTCTCTGTCTTCACTCAGCACTCACCCCTCTGTGTGTCTATGTCTAAGTCTTTCCTTATGTTGTTGTTTAGAGGCTAAGTCACATCTGACTCTTGGCAACTCCTTGGACTGCAGCATGCCAAGCCTTCCTGTTCCTCAGTATCTCCCTAAGTTTGGTCAAACTCATGTTCATTGAGTTGGTGATGTTATTCAGCCATCTCATCATCTGCCCCGTCCCCGCTCCTTCCTTCAGTCTTTCTCAGCATCAGGTTCTTTTCCAGTGAGTCAGTTCTTTGCATCAGGCGGCCAAAGTATTGGAGCTTCAGCTTCAGCATCAGTCCTTCCAATGAATATTCAGGATTGATTTCCTTTAGGATTGACTGGTTTGATCTCCTTGCAGTCCAAGGGACTCTTAAGAGTCTTCTCTAACATTATAATTGGAAAGCATCAATTTTTCATTGCTCGATCATCTTTATGGTCCAACTCTCACGCTGTACATGACTACTGGAAAGACCATAGCTTTGACTATATGGACTTTTGTTGGCAGTGACGTCTCTGCTTTTTAATACACCTGTCTAGGGTTCAGAGGTTAAAGTGTCTGCCTGCAATGCAGGAGAGCTGGGTTCGATCCCTGGGTCGGGAAGATCACCTGGAGAAGGAAATGGCAACCCACTCCAGTGTTCTTGCCTGGAGAATCCCATGGATGGAGGAGTCTGGTGGGCTACAGTCCACAGGGTCGCAAACAGTTGGACACAACTGAGAGACTTAACTAACTAACTAGGTTTGTCATTGCTTTACTTCCAAGAAACAAGCATCTTCTAATTTCGTGGCTGCGGTCACCATCCACAGTGATTTTGGAGCCCAAGAAGAGAAAAATCTGTCACTGCTTCCACTTTTTCCCCTTCTACTTACCATGAAGTGATGGGACCAGATGCCATGATCTTTGTTTTTTGAATGTTGAGTTTTAAGCCAGCTTTTTCACCCTCTTCTTTCACCCTCTTCAAGAGGGTCTTTAGTTCCTCTTCCCTTTCTGCCATTAGAGTGGTATTATCTAACATATCTGAGGTTGTTGATACTTCTCCTAGCAATCTTAATTCCAGCTTGTAATCCATCCAGCCCAGTATTTCACATGACGCAGCCTGCATATAAGTTAAATAAACAGAGTGACAATATACAGCCTTGTCTATTCCTTTTCCAATTTTGAACCACTCAGTTGTTCATGTAACATTCTAATTGTTGCTTCTTGATCCACATAAAGGTTTCTCAGAAGATAGGTAAGATGGCCTAGTATTTTCCACAGTTTGTTGTGATCCACACATCAAAGGCTTTAGTCAATGAAGCAGAAGTCAATGTTTTTCTGGAATTCCCTTGCTTTCTCTATGATCCAATGAATGTTGGCAATTTGATCTTTGGTTCCTATGCCTTTTCTAAACCCAGTTTGTACATCTAGAAGTTCTTGATTCTAGTACTGCTGAAGACTAGCTTGAAGAATTTTGAGCATGACCTTACTAGCATGGGAAATGAGTGCAGTTGTGCAGTAGTTTAAACATTCTTTAGCACTGCACTTCTTTGAGCTTGGGATGAAAACTGACCTCTTCCAGACCTTTGGCCACTGATGAGTTTTCCAAATTTGCTGGCATATTGAATGCAACACTTTAACAGCATCATCTTCAGTATTTGAAATAGCTCAGCTGGAATTCTGATTCCTTCTCCCATTTTCACATATTCTGCCCTATTTATAGAAGGCACTGTTGACCCACTCCAGTACTCTTGCCTGGAAAATCCCATGGAGGGAGGAGTCTGGTAGGCTGCGGTTCATGGGGTTGCTAAGAGTCGGACACGACTGAGCAACTTCACTTTCCCTTTTCTCTTTCATGCATTGGAGAAGGAAATGGCAACCCACTCCTGTGTTCTTGCCTGGAGAATCCCAGGGACGGCGGAGCCTGGTGGGCTGCCGTCTGTGGGGTCGCACAGAGTCGGACACGACTGAAGCGATGCAGCAACAGCAGCAGCCCTTTTTATAGGCTCTCAGCTTTTAAACGGGGCTTGTGCTGTAGGAGGAAGAACATGGGTGTAGGAAACACGGTTTGGTTGAAAAATCGTCTCTTTTATTGTCTGTTTGATGGGCAGGAAAGCAAAATTTCCCAGGCCTCTATTTCTGTCTGTAACATGAGGTAGAGCAACCCTGAGCTCAAAAGTGTTGTATTTACCTCCTAGAACAGTGCGTGTCACCTGCGTGTTGAGAATAGGTAGCTTCTCAATGAATGGTAGTTTTTCCTTGCTACCCCTAAGAATTAGTGTTGGCTGTGACATGTTCTGTGTGGAATCTTTGAAGATTATTTTTAAGGCTATTTTTTAATAAAACACCCACAATATGCTTCTGTTTGTATTTGAAAATTATATTAGAGCTTCATTTCCAAAAGGGTATGTTTAGCCCTTGATGGAACTCAAGGATGTTCCTTTCCTTGGCCCTTACCACTTCCACACAAAAAAGTCAGAAGTCAAGAAGGGAAATGAGCTTTATTTCACAAGGAGGAGAGGAGTCACTCAAGTTCCAGAGCTCTGATGGGGCCACATTTTCAAAGGCAGATATGTCAGAGGGGCTGAAGTCCTGTGTGGGGATAATGTTGCTCCCCTCTTTGTGTCCTTCTGTCTGGAAGAGTAAGGAACAGGCAGGAGAAGGATGTCTCCTTCTCTCTGTTTAAACTCCCTGCTTAAGACCTGGCCTGAGAAGGCCTGCTTAAGACCTTGGCCTGAGAGGACCTGGAATAGGTGGGTTAAGAATGCATCAACTACTCTTTCAGTCTTTGTTCCTGTCCGCTGTTCTCTGGTTGGGGAGTAGATTTTCCATGTGATATACCACCCTGTGTGTAAGAGCTCAGGCTTAGTTAGAGCCAGCTGGGGAAACCAACAAAGCATGCTTCACACTCTGTTCATTTTCATCCCTGCCAGCCATCCTTGCTTGAGTAGCAGAGATCTCCATGTAGACCAGTCTAGTTTATTGGGCTTGTGCGCTGGGCTTTGGGACCAACTCCCCCAGCTCTGTGATTGGGAACTTTTTTGTTTCATTTGTGCAACTTTCTAAGTAGCACTTTCTAACTGTTTGTAAGCTGGTCAGATGCTGCTTCTCCCACCACGATCTTACAAAGTATACACTTGACTATGCTTTCTCAGCAAGGATAGGTTGGCAATAACCACCCACATTTTGTTTATAAGTATACTAATTTTATTGCCCGAAGCACACATTTGCTAGATTTGAGGTGAATTTCTGTGGAGCAGAATGAAGCTAACTCACCCACGAGGGGCTGGAAGACAGGACTGGAACTGTACTGATGTTATTTTCTGAGTGATTTAACTAGTTATAGATGATCTGGATGCATGTAAGTATGGGCAAGGGGGGTGTCCTGGTGAAGGAGAGATTCACTTAGCCATCATCTCATCCTATCCAGTTATTTTGGCTGTTAAGATAACAAAAATATTCTTTTTTAGTAAAGGTACTGATGGGAACACAGAATCATAGGCTGGCTTGTGTTCTGTAGTCATGTCTCCAAACCTTTGCCTAACCCATATGCACACACACATTCCCAGACCTTTAGGCTAGGTGAGGTCCTCATTGTTTGAGAAAATTCACCCTGTGCTGAGTCCCTGCTCTCTGCCTGCTGTCCCTGGAGTACAGTTATAACAGCCTTTCTCCATATATCTGCTTTCCTGATTGATAGAAAGATACTTTCACCAGAAAGGAATCCTAAATTCCTTAAATCCCTATATAAAATTCCAGCAATGTGTAACTCAGTGTGCTGTGCATACCTGGCTACTTTAAGATACCAGAAACATGAAAACATGACCTTAGGAACCCCCACATTTACGAGGCATAAGACTTAAGTTCTGAGTGCAACACGAGACATGGCAGACTAGCATTTCAGACTGTCTGAAGTAGGTGCAATGAAGCTGCTCACCCCCCTTTAACATGAAACCCTGCCAATGCTGTGCTTCAGTTTAGCCATTTCCTTCTCTAGGGATCAGTACTCATTTGATGCCTCTTTTGAGGAAGCATCCAATCTGGACTGTATTCCTCTAAAAGAAGTAGTTTACAATGTTGCATACAAATGTTACCACTCGGAGAGCTTTACGAACTCCTGGTACCCAGGTTGCACTCAAGACCCACTATTTGTCATCATCTTCCCAGTGGCAGGAAGCTGACATCAGTATTTTTTAAAGCTCGCAGATGATTCCAATGGACAGTCAAGGTGGAGAAGCATTTCTGTAAAGACCCTACAGCTTGCAAATATTCTCCATAAACTTTATTACCTGAAGTAGGTATAGCACATATAATGATCACACATAAAGTAGAAAAACCACTGCTATTTTATTTGAACCTCATGCTTTTAAAATGCAAACTAAGCTAACACCAACTTTTAAATCTTTAGCATATAACTATATAATACATAAACATGGAATGTAACATGTTTTAAACTATAGTTTAAAAAAAAATGATCACCCACAGTCAACCTATCAACTAGACTATTTCTTCAACTCCATTGAAGAAAAATATTTTTTCCTCAATTCTTTCTTCCCTCATGAATTTGATGGTCATAATTTCTTTGCTTTTTCAAGTATAGTTATACTACATCTGCTTGTATCATTAAACAATATAGTTGGTTTGCCTTGAAGCTTTATGAAGATCATATTGTGCTGTATATAGTAGTTTAGACTTGCTTTACTCTCAATATTATGTTGCTAAGAATCATCCATGTAGCTGTAATTCATTCACTTACTACTATTGTGAGAATTCATTTTTCCCTGTGTATGTACATAACTGGACATAGACCTGGTTACAATTTTCCTATTTTCACATTTTTTTTGAAGTTGTTCATGACAATGCTTTGGACATGTAGCCTAGTACAGTTTCTCCGCCTAAAGTATGGGAGCAGATACTATGGATTGGCATGTTTTTCATTTATCTTCCTTTTATTTATATTTTTTCATCTGCTTTCTTATTTAGCAGAGCCTAGAAAGAGAACAGTTGTATTTCAGGTTTCCTTGCAGCCAAGAGTTCTGGGATGGATTTCTCTGTCAGATATACTCACAGGAGGCTTCAATTCACAACTGATGTCAGTGGAGAGATCTATTTTATTGGTGACTCTTAGCAGAGGCCACACCACTTTTCTGGAGGTGGCAGCACCTCACCTTGGCATGTGGTTTCTTGTGGTAGGTGGTGGCGTGGTTCTGGAGCTGGCAGCTGTAGGGGAAGCCTCCTGAGGTACTTGCAAAGTGGTTTCTTGCTGTGTCAGTTCAGTTTTGTGCTATCACTTTCCATTCCTGGAAGCTGAGCCTATAATCTGGTTCTGCTAGCTCAATGATTATAGAAGCCATTTATTCCATTCAGCTCAGTTGCTCAGTCATGTATGACTCTTTGTGACTCCCTGGACTGCAGCACGCCAGGCTTCCCTGTCCTTCAGGAACTCCTGGAGCTTGCTCAAACACGTGTCCATTGAGTCAGTGATGCCATCCAACCATCTCATCCTTTGTCCTCCCCTTCTCCTCCAGGCTTTTATTAGCCAGAATCAATTCTTTGTCCTTAAGCAATTTCAGTGTGATCTTAACTCTTTCTGTTGGAATCCTCACAATGCCAAAATCAATACTGAGCATGGTACAGGCCACAGACTCTCAAGGAAATGTGAATATGTAACTGGTTTCTAATCTGGTTGTGTTCGAAGGCTTTAAAGATATCACTAGGACCAGAGGACGGAACACCAAAACTATGGTATATCATGGTACAATATGTACTTGAACACCTGGAATGAAGTGTGTATTGGGAAAAAAATGGTTTTGTTAGGATAAATTGTTTCTAAGATGAAATACTATGGCAAGAAGTTGAAATATAAAGACTATAGGTGGGCTGCATATATCTAACTGCACTAGAGAGCTTAAAAAATAGCAAAACTAAGGTTTTAAATTCAAGGCATGATCTCAAGTGCTAGAGAGCCTCCACTGCTGCACAGAAGGTATCTCTGATCCCTTTTATATTCCTTTTAGAGCCAACATATCTCCAAGTCAGATGCTGAACCTAATATTACATTTTGTTGAATTAATGTGTAGATTGAATTTATACTTTGCCAGTTCTCTTAAGGGGAAGTTAAGATCTCGATGGGTTAAATGTAAGAGCCCAAGAATCAGAAGATGAATATTTTGTAAATTCAGATGTATTTAAGTACCCCAAACTTTCCACCCCCACCAAGTCTGCTTGATGCAGATGAATCATCCTCCTTTGTTGGTTAAGTTGTTCTAGTTCCTAAAGAACTTTAAGGACCTCACTTGTGCCAGCTGCCTTGAAATGAGATGCAGTTCCATGTCATAGACCACACATGCCACTTGGCATTGCTATCTGACCTATAACTGGAGTCCAAGTCAAGTGTGCCTCAAGGGGCAAGTACAGGGTAAACCATTTGAGTAGAGGCTTAGACTCAAGAGAATTATATATATTATACTAGCAATATGCATATTTAGTATTCTTGCCTGGGAAATCTTATGGACAGAGGAGTCTGGTGAGCTACACCCCATGAGGTTGCAAAGAGTTGGGCACGACTGAGCGGCTAACACACACACATGTTACTAATGTATGTGGGCAGAGCCCTGAGTGTGTGTGTGAGAATGTATTCCAAAAGCAGCAGACTGCCTTCATTGAACAGAAGTCTGCTTGAGTCATCAGTATATAGAAGTCCTGGCCTCTCACTGAGTGATTCACATCTTCAGGGATCCTTGAATAAAGGGAAAGTGGGATTGAAAGGTCTTGGGATGACACTTCAAGTACATAAAGCACTCCTAGCCTTTCTCAAAGAGAGCTGAAGCCACTGATTGATTGTAACTACATCCTGGGAAAAGAAAAATAGCTCCAACTTTTGGGGGCTTATTAGGGCCTGAGAATACCACTGTAGTCCATTGGTGGTGGGAACTTGAGTGGGTCAGGTGATTAAAATGTTTTGGCTTGGTTGTTTTTCATGGAGGACTGAGTAAATGTGTGATGCTAGAATAATTTCCCAGTGTCTGGGATGTATGACTGGATTAGACAGATGGAGCAACCACAGAATTCCTTCCATTTGCTTTCTGATTTATGGAGCAAGGTTTATTTTGATTGAACTTATTGAAAACCTCTGAAATTACCCTCACTTACCAAAATAGTAAAACAGTTCCCAAACTCAGGGAGATTCACAGAAAATTAGTGTCACCATAAAGGCTATAAGTGTGGTTAGTTTTACAGCATGTGCATTTAATTTGCCTTTTTGCCTTGTGCAGAATAAACTTGGATCCTGGAAAATTATAGTAGATTGTTATAAACCTAATCATGTGGTGACTATGATGATATCTGGTGTTTCCGTTGACATCTCTCACAAGAACAAGTCAATATGACTCCTGACACTTAGAGACAACTATTAATCCGGCAGAACCCTTTCTCTTTTTTTCTTCTATTTTAATAAGTAGAGAACAGTTATTTTGGTTTTTCTCAGCAAGGGCCAAGGCATGTCTTCATTCTTCCCCAGAGCTATGTCGATTCTCAATTCTTAGTCACTATTTGGTTTGAAAGGGTCTTGTTATCTTAGTATCTCAAAGACTGTAATGCTTATCCACCATCTTGATGAAATCATGCTGATTGGGCTTGATGATTGGTAAGTAGTAAGAATATTTTGGTTTCCCTCATAACTCAGTCAGTAAAGAATCTGTTTGCAATGCAGGACACCTAGGTTCGATTCCTGCATTGGGAAGATGCCCTGGAGAAGGAAATGGCAACCCACTCCAGTATTTTTGCCTGGAGTGTCCCATGGACAGAGGGGCCTGGCAGGTTAATCTGTGGGGTTGCAAGAGTTGGAAACGACTGAGCAACTAAACACACACACAAGACTATTTTATGCTTCAGTAAGACACTTGTCAGAGTGGGAATAGATTCGTGAAAATCTATGAACCTTCTACATCAGGAAATGTTCTGGATCCAGTAGTTCAGAGCCAGCTGTGATATCTTCACTAAAGCAAAAAGGAAATTGCTGCATCTCAAATCTCCCATCACTGAGAAATAAATCCAAAGCTTTTTGGTTCTCTATGGATATTTTAAGCAACATTTGACATGTTTGGGTGTACTACTTGTCTAGTTATGACATAATCTCTGAAGTTCCCAATTTGAATGGCACATAGAATAAGAGAAGGCTCTTCAGGTTGTTTATGTTGCTGTGGAAGACACTGGCTGCTTAATCTTGATAATGTAGTGGGTTCCATGATCTTGGCATGTTTGTGGCAGCTCACATTGCTTTCTTGGGTCTGAGCATGCCCTAAAAGAAGTCTCACAGTGAAGGCCCTTAGGACTTTTGAGCAAATATATGTCATATTAGTCAAATAATGATTTTCTTTTTGAGAAACCAGAACCTCCTATCATGAATGCTCAAGTAACCAGGAGAACAAAACTACCCATCACAAAATGGGAATTATTTTATTCACAAAGCCTTAGATTTGGTGTGCTTGGCAGTGCTGTGTCACCAAGAGGAGGCATCAAGATGTGATCTGAGCAGGACTCAGGCACAAATTAGGTGCATGATCCTGTAGTTCACACTCTCAGGGCACCGACTACTTCTGTATTTCTTTCTCACCCTTAGCCTATACCTGCAGCACATGTAGGGTTCCACATGACCAGTAGGCTAGGAAGAACCATTTGAGCATGGTTTTTGGGTGGTTACATCTGCTAAAGTAAGCTGTTACAATGTTAACAGCCCCATTTAGGAGTAGCTCTGGAAAATACTAGAGGAAAAAATCCTCTCTCTCATTGGGTTGAACTTCAAGGAATACATCTGATTATTTGTTTTGCCTGTAGGGAGAGATGTGCAGAAGCATGAATGCATTCTAGTTTGGGAGCTCAGAATAATGCTTTAGTAGAAAGAATACAATTGGAAGATTTGCAACAAAGAGAACTGGGGAAAAGTATGATATGGAGAAAACTCATAGTCACAGCATGGAAGAACATGCTTGGCCCAAATGAATGTTTACCAAATGTTCCTCTGCAAAGGAAAAAAAAATAAGTAGAGACATAGTAGATCTGAATCACAGTATTGGCAACTTTGACTTTAATAATAATTATAAAACACTGGTTAATAACTGCAAAATACACATTCTTCTGAACTGTACATGGTTAATTATACAAGAAAGACTGAATTCTAGGCAATAAAGTAAGTCTCAACCAATTTAAAAGAATTGAAATTTTACATAGAATATTTTCTGACCATTTTGAAATCAGATAAAATATCAATAACATTAAAGTACCTTGGGAAACATCACCCAATACATGGAAATTAAATAACATGCTTCTAAGTAATCTATGAATCAAGGAAGGAATCAAAGGAAACTAGAAAATATTTTAGACAATCTATGAATCTAGATAATAAAAATATCAAAATTTGTGGGATGCAGTAACACTATTGCTTAGAAGAAAATTTATATTTCTAAATACTTATATTAGAAATGAAAAAAAGGCCTAAAATCCAGTGAGCTAACTTCCTACTTAAGAAACTACAAAAAAAGCAAAGTAAACCTACTGTAAGTGAAAACAAAAGAAATAATAATAAATGCAAAAATCACTGAGAGAGAAAGCAAGCAACAGAAAAAGCCAAAATCTGATTCTTTAAAAAGTTCAATGAAATTGAGAAACCCCTAGTAGACTGATTGATTGAGAGAGAAAGAAGAAAGGAGGGGAGTAAGGAAGATGGGAGGAAGAGCCCAAATTATCAATATCTGGGTTGAAAGAGGAGTTTCACATTAGAATATACAAATCAATTGGTGAAGAATTAACACTAAAATAACATACATTCTTGATATTCAATAAATGTGGCTTTATTTAGTTCTTTAATATGTGCTTAGTCACTCAGTCACGTCCGACTCTTCGTGACTTCATGGGTTGTAGCCTGCCAGACTCCTCTGTCCATGGAATTATGCAGGCCAAAATTCTGGAGTGGGTTGCGATTTCCTTCTCCAAGGGATATTCCTGACCCAGGAATTGAATCCAGGTCTCCTGCATTGCAGGTGGATTCTTTACCATCTGAGCCACTAAGGAAGCCCCAGTTCTTTAATATATCTCAAAAAAAATTCCAAACTTTCTCTAGATACCTTTATTATATGTAGATAACATATCTTTATCTTGTTTTTGTTTGTAGCTGATGTATATAGATATAAATAATTTTGTACATTTATTTTAAAGGTAGCTACATTGCTAAATCCTTTTATTAATTCTAAGAATCTGACATAGATTTAAAATTTTTCCTGTGTGCTACTCAATGTGTGTTTCATGAGCCAGTGTTAGTTCCTGAACTGTTTGTTACTGATCTGCAATGAGATTGAGTTGAGAGTAAGAGGTTAGAAATGTTCATAGTAATTTGATAGGGTAATTATATATTTGCATAATCTAACAAGAGATAGCAAGAATGAACATCAACATTTTAGGAATCAGTGAACTCAAATGGGCTGTAATGGGTGAATTTAATTTAGATGAACATTATGTCTACTACTGGGGGCAAGAATCCCTTAGAAGAAATGGGATAGTCACTCATAGTGAAAGGTTGTTGCTGAATCATGCAAAGACGCCGGGATTCTTGGCCTCTGGAGGAGAAGAATTCAATCCGGGTCCAGAGACGAGGCTGGATCGCTCAGAGCTTTTGTGTAATAATGTTTTATTAAAGTATAAAGGAGATAGAGAAAGCTTCTGACCTAGACATCAGAAGTGGGTAGAAAGAGTACCCTCTTGCTAGTCTTAGCCCTGGAATTATATACTCTCAAATTAGTTATTACAGTGAATCAAAAGAATGTCTGGAGGTTGTAAAGACCTCACCAGATCTACTCCCATAATTTACATTTTGAGATAACAGAATTAGCCAGAAGGTTTTTTTTTCAGAGAATATCTTCAGGCAGGATACATTATTGTTATATAATCCTAAGGAAGGTAGAGGGGGAAAAAATTTGTCCTTTCTTCCTCCTTGAGAATTCCAACCCCTCTCTCCATGGGGACCCCTAGACTTCTTATCAACCTGCCTAGGAATTGACTCTCTCATTCCCCCCTTTTCTTTTAGGAGAATTATGTTGCCAAGGGAAAGGGGCATCATTTTCATTCCGTAACTACTGTTTAGGGGCATGGTCTTTAAATTGTTAAGGCAACATATTCTCCTAACCCTCATACTGAGGGTCTCTGACCCAGGGGCCCCAGGTAATAATAGTTGGAGGAGGCTGTGGCACTCATAGGAGCTTGGACAACCATTTGTAACTTAAAAGCCTTCATGTGACTAGAATGCAGGGAGCATCTGTAACAGCAAAAATAGAACAATCATAATTATTGTAATTAAGATAGTTTTCCACCATGGGGAACTAGTTAACGTCTCCCAAAGTGAGGCAATTGAGCCTTCAGGAGTATCCATAACCACAGTCATCTTGGTCATGTGTTTAGTAAAATGAGTAACATTAGTACTCAGGTATATATGTACAGCATTGGGTATGAATGATGGCACACGTTCCTCCTTGCGCAGCTGTCAGAATATCTAAAGCTAATCTGTTTTGTAAAACCACCTTTCTAATTTGTGCTTGTTCAGCATTAAGAGCTGAAGTAGCTTTTTGAGAATCTTGTAATGCCTGTTGAGTAAAATTAGTCAAAGCATCCACTCGTAGCATAGCATCTGTAGTTCCCAAAGAGGGGACAAACACTGCAGCCAAATAAGCATACCAGTGAAATACAGACCTTGCCCACCAAGTTTTAAGGTGGGGTAAATTAGCAGGCTTCTCTGGAAGCTCTGAAAATATAAAGCCGTGAGTAAAGCTAAACCCAGGGTGCATCTCCCTATCCAGCCAGGGGGATGCCAAGCCCATAGGTAAGAGCCACATATCCAATAAGTCCTGTTTGGAGCAAGTCAGTGTGACTGAGATATCCAGTCCCAAACAGTTCCTGGCCAAAGGGAAGATCTGAATTGGGGTTGGAAAACACGGGAATGATTACATTGCACATTTCCTGAGGCAAAAATCCCAAGTGTTTCCAATCACTATAATTAAGTTGTTGGCTAACTTTTGGGGGTGGCTCTCTTTGTTCCCAGCATATAGGGGCAGTAGATATTAGACATCCTTTTTTAGGAGTTAGCCATATAGCCTCATCCCATATTTGATAAACATCAGATAAAAAACTATCAGATCCAGACCTATTTGTCTTATGTGTAGCAAAATAGTCATTAAACCGAGACAATGTATAATCAAAATTAAAAGTCACGTTTGTCCATAGTTAAAAGTACAAAGTATTGCACCAGTCCATTTTAGGGTTGTTAGATGTCATCACTTTAAGAAGAGGCATCACATGCAATTGTTGAAGGTATTTGCAGACTTGGAGAAAGTCCTTTCCTTGAAGTGGAGATGTCCACCACAGGAAGCCTTCCACTGATGAAGAGGGGAGTGCTCCACAGACCCAGCAGTTAGACTGATTGTGAAATGCTGCGTAGGCCTGAGCCCAGGACAGGAAGGCATTGTCTTGAGGATCAAACGGCAGACTCAGGATTTCTGGAGTCAGCATAAGTAGGCCTCATAGATTATCAGGCCCATCTGAAAAGTACAAAGTCAGAGCATAGAAAGTAAAGACATAAAGTGACATCACTTAGTTCTGGTCAGGGTGCCACCTCTTAACTCGAGTGATATACCAACGAATCAATTCTTGGTACTTTGACAGCTGTGGGAGAAGAAAGAATAACCTGGTAAGGGCCTTCCCAGAGGGGCTTGAAGGATGGGCCCCCAGACCCCAATGTTTTTATGAGGACCTCGGTTCCTGGCTCAAATAGAGGCTTGCTTGACTCAGAGGCTGCGTCAGAAGTCGTCTCCCGGAGTTCTGTTAATGCCTGTTGAAAAGTTGAGAGCTGAGTTACATAATTAGTTAATTCCAAGGCTTCAGGGTCTATAATAATGTCGGTGGGTAAGAAAGGCCTTCCATGAATACATTCAAAGGGGGACAGTCCCTCCTTTTTGGGGGCAGTTCGAGCCCTCATTAAAGCTATGGGTAGGACTTTAATCCAGTTGTCTTGCGTCTCTTGGGTTTATTTGTGCAGATGTCTTTTGATAATGTCATTAGCTTTTTCAACCTTTCCTGAGGATTGGGGTCCCCAGGAACAGTGTAAGTGATACTCTATTCCTAGAGCTTTAGACACCCCCTGAGTTACAGCAGCTTTAAAGGCGGAGCCATTGTCACTCTGAAGGCTCCGTGGCAGCCCAAACCTGGGGATAATTTCATGGATTAAAATCTTTATAACCTCCTTAGCTTGTTCAGGGGAACGCCTCAATCCATCCAGTAAAAGTATCCGCCCAAACTTGTAAGCAAGAATATCCATTAGCTTTAGGCATATGAGTGAAATCAATTTCCCAGTCCTCTCCAGGATACTTTCCACATCGTGTAATCCAGATTTTGCTAGCTTTTCAGTCTTTGGGTTATTTTTCTGACAAACCTCACACCTTTTGATAATGTTCTGTAAAGTTTTCATTACATTTTTACCTTCAAACAAACGAGAAGCCATCTGGTAAGTACTTTCTGCACCCAAATGAAAACTCTGGTGTAAACCTTTATCAGTAATCTTTGCTCCTCTTTTCTCATATCTTTCTAATTCTTCCTCAGTATATTGTGGCTTTTCCTGTTCCACAGGACCTGTCCAGATCAAAGGCGTCTGTAGTGAGGGGGTTTCGTAAAGTGCCGCTTTTTTTTGGCTAGAGAGTCAGCTAACAGGTTATCTGCGATTATTTTACTCTCATTTCTGCTGTACCCTTTGCAATGCATAACCACTACTTCTTTAGGACAATAGATGGCAGTTAAAAGTCTCTCAGTCTCTCTGAAATGTTTAATAGGTTCTCCTGTTGCTGTTTTAAACGGTCTTTCTTTCCACATTGCAGCATGAGCATGTAAAGTCAAATAAGCATACTTAGAATCAGTGTAAATATTCACCCGTTGCCCTTTGCTTAACTCTAGAGCCCGGGTCAGAGCCACAAGCTCCGCTAACTGGGCGCTGGTTTCCTGGGGGAGAGATTTTTGCTTCTAAAACCTGTTCAGCAGTCACCACTGCGTAACTTGCTTTACACTTTCCATCTCGAACAAAAGAACTGCCATCTGTAAATATTTCCATGTCAGGGTTGTCTAATGGTGATCCATTAGATCTTCCTGAGCTGTATAGTTTAAAGTTAGGAATTGGGAACAATCGTGATCAGGTGTTTCATTTTCCTTCTCAGGAAGGAAAGTGGCAGGATTTAAATTTCCACAAACTTTAAGATTAGTTACTGGTCCTTCTAACAACAATGACTGATATTTAAGAAGCCTTCTGTCTGTCATCCAAATATTAACCTTAGAATTTAAGATTCCACTCACATCATGAGAAGTCAGTACAGTAAGGTTTCGTCCATTAATTATTTTTAAAGCTTCAGGTGCTAATAAATCAGCTGCCCCAATTACTCTGAGGCAGTGGGGCCACCCACGTGCAATTACATCTAATTCTCTGCTTAGATAAGCAATAGGTTGCTGGTGAGGCCCTTGGGGTTGTGTTAAAACTCCCAAAGACATACCTTTTCTTTCAGTGACAAACAAATTAAATTCTGACCCTGTGGGCAAGCTCAGAGTGGGAGCTTGCAGGAGAGCAGTCTGAAGAACCTTAAAAGCCTTTTAAGTATCTGGAGACCAAACCAGTTTGTTGGTTTGGGCCTGCTGAGTTTCAGTTATAAGTTTATATAAAGGCCGGGCAAGTTCCCCATAGCCCAGAATCCAAATAGGACAGTAGTCTGTGTTTCCCAAAAATCCTCTCAATTGTCTTAAAGTCATAGGTAGGGGATGGTTTAGCATAGGTTTAATTCTCTCAGGGCCTGTGGCCCTAGTCCCTTCTGATATGATTAGGCCCAGATATCTAACATTGTTGACAAAGCTGAGCCTTTTCTCTTGATGCCTTGTAACCGCAGCCTGCCAGAAAGTTTAAGAAATCTTTTGAGGTTCGTGAACAAGCTTCCTCTGTCTCAGCAAAGAGCAAAATATCATCTACATATTGTAACACCACTGCTTCAGAGCTATTAAAGTTTTGTAGATCCCGTGACAAACTTTGTCCAAATAAGTGGGGACTGTCACGAAATCCCTGGGGCAAAACTGTCCAGGTTAACTGAGAAGCTGGTTGCATGGGGTCTTCAAAGGCAAATAGAAATTGACTTTCTTCCGCCAAAGGCACTGACTAGAAGGCATCTTTCAAATCAGTTAATGAGAAATATTTGACTTGTTCAGGAATTTCAGACAATAGAATATAAGGATTAGAAACCACGGGGTGTAAAGGAACCACAGCCTCATTTATTATTCGTACATCTTTAACTAGTCTCCATTTACCATTTGATTTCTTTATACCCAAAATAGGAGTGTTTCATGGACTGTTACAGGGAACTAACAGTCCCTGCTCCTTTAAATTCTCAATGATGGGTTTTAACCCTTCCTTAACCTCAGGTTTCAGTGGATACTGCTTCTTATGTGGAAACAAGAGTGGGTCTTTGAGCTTGACAACTACAGGAATAGCATTTTGTGTTCGACCCATAGATTTTCCATCAACCCATGCTCTAAGATTTACATTTCATTCAACTAAAGAGAGAGAAAGGGAGGGCTCCATATTCATGAAAACAGAGGCATGGGCCTTGCTCAGTATATCCCTCCCCAAAGGGGTGAGGGTGATTCTGGCATGACCAGGAACTTGTGTGAAAATAGCATAGAATCCCAGTTGCAAGATAAATAACTGAAATAATATCTTTTGGCTCGTCCAGACAGTCCCATTATGGAAGTGGATCAGGAAGAAAGTGGGCCAGAGGCTTCAGTAAGGACGGAGTAAGTTGCCCCAGTATCTAAAAGGAAATCGACAGATTGGCCCTCCACAGTTATCAATACCCGGGGTTCCTCAGGTGTAATTAGGACGGGAGCTTGTGTGGGGACCCCCAGGCACCTTCAGTCCTGGTTGTCTTGAGAGTCCGACACCTGAAACCTACGCCTCTGGGGGCAGTCTCTCCTCCAGTGTGGTCCTTTGCAGACGGGAGATGGAGCCGGGGCGGCTTGGATGCCTGAGGGCAATCCCGCTTGAGGTGCCCCTCCTTTCCACAGTAATAGCAAGCCCATCCCTTTTCACCTGGGTCCCTCTGGGCATTTTTCTCAGGCTGTTTAAGAATGATTTTCATAGACATTGGGAAGGCTTCTGCCTGTTCCTTTGTCCTTCTCTGCCTTTCTTTCTTTTCCTCATATTCCATTCCATGATAGACTGTCTGAGCCAGTTGTAACAGATTATCTAAAGACTGATTTGGTCCATACGCCTGTTTTGATAACTCACGGCGAATATCTGGAGCCGACTGAGTGAGAAATCAATCCTTTAAGATCACTTTTCCCTCCTCACTTTCAGGATCAATCTCAGTGTATCTGCGAAGGGCTTCTCTCAGTCTTGTCTAGGAATTTACCAGGAGCTTCCTTCTCCTCCTGTTCTATGCCTGCCAGTTTGCCATAGTTTAAAGGCTTAGAACGCGCCTGCCTGAGTCCTTCAAGAATACATCTGACAAAATGACTCTGATCCCATCTTCCTTTCGCTGTGTTGTAGTCCCAGTCTGGTTCACAGTGGGTACGGCGGCCATGCAGTATCACATAGGAGGACCAGGTGTGTCTTCTTTATGCCCTGGGAATCAAATCTATTCCAGTTTTCAGGATACAGTTCAAAGGAGTGAGGCTGGAATTGTTAGCTCCCATCTGTAAGAGAGAAAAAAAGCGACCAGTGCCATTTTTCTACCGAAGGCGTCCCTCCCTGCTCTAGATGGGGGTGTAGACAGACATTACACCAAAAGCTTTTCCTTCCTGGTCGGACTTAGTCTGTCCCTTGCCGATGCAGGCGTCACA
Organism: Muntiacus reevesi; assembly: GCF_963930625.1. Lineage (NCBI taxonomy): Eukaryota > Metazoa > Chordata > Mammalia > Artiodactyla > Cervidae > Muntiacus > Muntiacus reevesi. The sequence continues at coordinate 4,312,197 of NC_089264.1, forward strand.
CTCGTCCCTCCTGGTTCTACCACCGAGATGGGGTGGGGATGTACCAGGGGTAGACCTGATGGCATCCCTGACTGATGTCCAGCTCTTCACCTCGCTTGCCTCTGATGCCACCCGGGGTGCAACCAGAGTAACCTTCTGGAATGCCTCCCAAGCTAAGACCACTGGGGAAACATTCGTCACCTGAGTGCCTATGCGCGACCATGAGTATATTCCTGACCACAGTAAGACCGATACAAACATGAAACTGAGATGTTCCTTCCAAGCGTCACCACACCAGTATAAGAGCCTCCTCTTATCCACTAAGAGCCAGTGTTACCAAAAGAAAAAAAACATTGCAGTTACAATCCGAGTAACCTTTAACCTCAGAGATGCTCTGGGAGTTAGAGCTCCATCTAGCTTCCAAACTTTCCATGCCTAGCGAGGCTAGGCGCTTCCTGACTACCAATCCAAGTTTGGGACCTAGGCCACGGTACACATTAGCAACATAGATTACAAGTCTTTTGAAAGTCTATGATCTGATAGATTAGGTTGTACTTCTAATTCCCAAAGAGTTATGAAATGGTCAAAGAGACCAAAACGTTTGACCAAGAAAGGAGAGTTCGGTCCACACCTTTGCCCATTTCTGGTCTGTTCCCGAAGGAGACATTGGTTGCCTCTTGGCATTGACAGGTCGGTGTAAACCCCCAACAGGTTTTTTACATAAGCCGTATGAGGTCGCAACAGAACCGCAGAGCAGGGCTCCTCAGTTGCCTCGCGCAGGGCATTTCATTCATTCACACAACCACACCATAGAGTTAGTAAAGTACAGTGGAAAACGTGTTCACGAGGAGAACAAAGAACTAGAGCTCCAAGCATCCTTACTTTGTCCTGAAGGATCCCAGACGAGCCCCCAAGAAGAAAGGTTGTTGCTGAATCACGCAAAGACGCTGGGGTTCTTGGCCTCCAGAGGAGAAGAATTCCATCCGGGTCCAGAGACAAGGCTGGATCGCTCAGAGCTTTTGTGTAATAAAGTTTTATTAAAATATAAAGGAGATAGAGAAAGCTTCTGACCTAGACATCAGAAGGGAGTAGAAAGAGTAGCCCCTTGCTAGTCTTAGGACTGGAATTATATACTCTCAAATTAGTTATTGCAATGAATCAAAAGAATGTCTAGAGGTTGTAAAGACCTCACCAGACCTACTCCCTTAATCTACATTTTGAGATAACAGAATTATCCAGAAGGTTTTTTTCAGAGACTATCCTCAAGCAGAATACATTATTATTATATAATCCTAAGGAATGTAGAGGGGGAAAAAAAGTTTGTCCTTTCTTCCTCCTTGAGAATTCCACCCCCTCTCTCCATGGGGACCCCTAGACTTCTTATCAACCTGCCTAGGAATTGACTGTCTCAGTAGTCAACAAAAAGAGTGTGAAATGCAGTACTTGGGTGCGGTCTCAAAAATGACAGAATGATCTCTGTTTCCAAGGCAAACCATTCAATATCACAGTAATCCAAGTCTATGCCCCAACCAGTAATGCCGAAGAAACTGAAGTTGAATGGTACTATGAAGACCTACAAGACCTTCTAGAACTAACACCAAAAAATCCTTTTTTTATTTTTGGTGATGAAAATCCTTTTCATCATAGCGGACTGGAATGCAAAAGTAGGAAGTCAAGAGATACCCAGAGTAACAGGCAAATTTAGTCTTGGAGTGCAAAATGAAGCAGGTCAAAGACTAATAGAGTTTTGCCAAGAGAATGCACTGGTCATAGCAAACACCCTCTTCCAACAACACAAGAGAAGACTCTACACATGGACATCACCAGATGGTCAATACAGAAATCAGATTGATTATATTCTTTGCAGCCAAACATGGTTGAAGCTCTATGCAGTCAACAAAAACAAGACTGGGAGCTGACTGTGGCTCAGAAAATGAACTCCTTATTGCAAAATCCAGACTTAAATTGAATACAGGAAAACCACTAGACCATTCAGGTAGGACCTAAATCAAATCCCTTATGATTATACAGTGGAAGTGACAGATAGATTCAAGGGATTAGATCTGATAGACAGAGTGACTGAAGAACTATGGGTGAGGGTTTGTGACATTGTACAGGAGGCAGTGATCAAGACTATCCACAAGAAAAAGAAATGCAAAAAAGGCAAAATGATTGCCTGAGGAAGCCTTACAAATAGCTGAGAAAAGAAGAGAAGCAAAAGGCAAAGGAGAAAAGGAAAGATACACCCATGTGAATGTAGAATTCCAAAGAACAGCAAGAAGAGATAAGAAAGCCTTCCTCAGTGATTGAAGTGAAGTGAAGTTGCTCAGTAGTGTCCGACTCTTTGTGACCCCATGAACTGTAGCCTACCAGGCTCCTCCATCCATGGGATTTTCCAGGCAAGAATAGTGGAGTGGGATGCCATTTCCTTCTCCCAGGGATCTTTCTGACCCAGAGATTAAACAGCAGTCTCCTGTATTGCAGACAGACGCTTTACTGTCTGAGCCAAAGGAAAACAATAGAGTGAGAAAGACTAGATCTCTTCAAGAAAACTAGAGACACCAAGGGAATATTTCATGCAAATATGGGCACAATAAAGGACAAAAATGGTATGGACCTAACAGAAGCAGAAGATATTAAGAAGAGATGGCAAGAATACATAGAAGAACTATACAAGAAAGATCTTCATGACCTAGATAACCCGGATGGTGTGATCACTCATTTAGAGCCAGACATCCTGAAATGAGAAGTCAAGTGGACTTTAGGAAGCATCACTATGAACAAAACTAGTGGACGTGATGGAATTCCAGCTGAGCTATTTCTAATCTTAAAAGATGATGCTGTGAAAGTGCTGCACTCAATATGGCAGCAAATTTGGGAAACTCAGCGGTGGCCACAGAACTGGAAAATGTCAGTTTTCATTCCAATTCCAAAGAAAGGTGATGCCATAAGGATGTTCAAACTACTACACGGTTGCTGTCATCTCACAGGCCAACAAAGTAATGCTCAAAATTCTCCAAGCCAGCCTTCAAAAGTACATGAACCGTGAACTTCCAAATGTTCAAGTTGGATTTAGAAAAGGCAGAGGAACCAGAGATCAAATTGCCAACATTTGTTGGATCCTCAAAAAAGCAAGAGAGTTCCAGAAAAATATCTACTTCTACTTTATTGACTAAGCCAAAGCCTTTGACTGTGTAGATAACAATAAACTGTGGAAAATTCTTAAAGAGATGGGAATACCAGACTACCTTACCTGCCTCCTGAGAAATCTGTATGCAGGTCAAGAAGCAACAGTTAGAACTGGATATGGAACAACAGACTGGTTCCGAATAGGGAAAGGAGTATGTCAAGGCTGTATATTGTCAGCCTACTTACTTAACTTACATGTAGAGTACATCCTGCGAAATGCTAGGCTGGATGAATCGCAAGCTGGAATCAAAATTGCCGGGAGAAATATCAATAACCTCATATATGTGGATGACACCACAATTATGGCAGAAAGTGAAGAAGAAATAAAGAATCTCTTGATAAAAGTGAAACAGGAGAGTGAAAAGTTGGCTTAAAACTCAGCATTCAGAAAACTAAGATCATGGCATCTGGTCCCATCACTTCATGGCAAATAGATGGGGAAACAATGAAAATAGTGACAGACTTTTTTGGGGGGGCTCCAAAATCACTGCAGATGGTGACTGCAACCTTGAAATCAAAAGACACTTGCTCCTTGGAAGAAAAGTTATGACTGACCTAGACAGCGTATTAAAAAGCAGAGACATTACTTTGCCAACAAAGGTCAGTCTAATCAAAGCTATGGTTTTTCCAGTAGTCATGTATGGATGTGAGAGTTGATTAAAGAAAGAAAGCTGAGCGCTGAAGAATTGATGCTTTTAAACTGTGGTTTTGGAGAAGATTCTTGTGAGTCCTTTGGACTGCAAGGAGATCCAAGAAGCCCATCCTAAAGAAAATCAGTCCTTAATATTCATTGGAAGGACTGATACTGAAACTGAAGCTGAAGCTCTAATACTTTGGCTACCTGATGTGAAGAACTGACTCATTGGAAAAGACCCTGTGGATGGGAAAGATTAAAGGCAGGAGAAGAAGAGTATGACAGAGGATGAGATGGTTGAATGGCATCACCGACTCAATGGACTTGAGTTTGAGCAAGTTCTGGGTGTTGGTGATGAACAGGGAAGCCCGGCATGCTACAGTCCATGGGGTCACAAAGAGTCGGACACAACTAAGTGACTGAACTGAACTGACTGAGAATCTAACAATAAAAATTTTGGCTTGTATTTTGTATGTCTTTATTTTTCCTTCTCTATTTTATTTTACAAAGATCAGTCTATGTAGGTTGGAGGGGGGGAGCTGATTCTTACCACGGAAAATCTGAGAAGCACTGTTGTGTAGATAATGTTATCATCTGAAAGTAATGAGGGTTTTGTTTCTTTCCTTTCTTAGTAGATTTGGGCTGTTACCAAAAAATAGACTGGTGGCTAATAAACAATAGACCTTTATTCCTCACAGTTCTGCAGAGTGGAAGTCTGAGATGAGGGTGCTAGCAAGTCAGCTTGCTTCTTTGGCCTGATTGAGTTTGAAAGCTGTGATGACCCTAAAGCCTTGGAAATAGGATATCCTGGTGACTCAGATGGTAAAGAATCTGCTTGCAATGCAGGAGACCCAGGTTCAATCCCTTCATCAGGAAGATCCCCTGGAGAAGGGAATGGCTACCCACTCCAGTATTCTTAACTGGAGAATTCCATAGACAAATGAGCCTGGCAGGGTACTGTCCATGGGGTCACAAAGAATTGGACATGACTGAGGGGCTTTCAGTTTCAATAATGACATATAATGCCAGACATTTATTTTACTTGGTATATGTAAATGCAAGACTTTGGAAAATCAGCTGGCTATTCTGTGTGTGTGTTTTTAATTTTATTGGAGTTTAGGCTTCCCTGGTTGCTCAGATGGGAAAGCGTTGCCTACAATGCAGGGAGACCCAGGTTCCATCCCTGGGTTGGGGGAAGATCCCCTGGAGAAGGAAATGGCAACCCACTCCAGTATTCTTGCCTGGAAAGTCCCATGGACTGAGGATCCTTGTAGGCTACAGTCCATGGGGTTGCAAAGAGTAGGACATGACTGAGTGGCTTCACTTTCACTTTCATAGTTGGTTTATAATTTTGTATTTGTTTCAGTTATACAGCGAAGTGATCCAATTATACATATATTTATTCTTTTTTAGATTCTTTTTTCATCTAGTTTATCACATAATATTGAGTAGAGTTCTCTGCACTATACAGTAGCTGTTGTGTTTTAAAAGGAATAAAGAATGCAAAACTGTGAGGTGGACTGGATATTTCTGACAGTGCTTAAAATGGGCTAAGAGTTTTAAATTCTTCGCTAATGAGATAGTCAGAGGACCAGGGTACAATTATTGACATAAAAAAAAAATCTTTATCTTCTGTAGTTCTAAGACTGGTATAGCCAGAAAACAGACATGAATCTGACTTTGAGTTTTGATAAATTACAGGCTTGTCAGGACTCTAATGTAAGAGTTCGAACACTGCTATGGGAAGGGAGGGGACATAGCAACTGGAATGGGGACATTTAGTTGGAATCAGGCAGCTTAAGTGTCTGGAGATTTTAAATTCCACAAGCTTTTGTTGCCAAGTGGTTCTCTCAACAGAGCATTTCACGTTGTGGCAGCTTGCTGTATCAGAGCAAGCGAGCAAGAAGGCAACAGGAACTGTCAGCATGCGAGAGCATTAGCCAGTTGTAAGTCACAGTCTTTTGTATCTTTATCATGAAAGTGACATCCCCTCATTACTGCTATATTCTCCTCTTTATAAGTAAGTCACTAGGTTCAGCCCACTTTTATAGGGGATGGGCAGTCACAGAATGTGACTCTTAACAGGTAGGGATCCCTGAGAGTCATGTCAGAAGTTGCCTACTGCACAAGTGTCTATACAAAGTGTATATAGAATTTCATACAAAATTTTATGCAAAGTCCAAAGGGAAACTATATATTATTAAGGCTTGTTAATTTACTTGATGAGATTGTGAAAGTAAGCACAAAATTAAGGATAGTCATTACTTTTGAGGAGGAAGGAAGGGTGATGATGCCTTTCCAAAAGATGAAAAGGGACTCCAACTTTATCTGTGACTGTATTTGTCACATTTTATTTCTTCCCTGTGAAGTAAGTAATGAGTAATTTAGTATGTTATTTTTAAGCTTTTTGTATATTTATTTCATAATAAAAATTTAAGGAGAGATAAAATTCTCTCTTTCTTTGCCCCACATGATCATATTGTGGGGAGGCATTCACTTAGGATAGAGGCCAGCATTCTATTGAAATCTAAGGTGCTTTGTCTCTCCTGATAATTTTCCCTCTCACATCTCTATCTCTTGGGCCTTTCTGCCATTAGTCTAGGAGAATGTAGTTGCAATAAAACTAGCAAAATTCAGCTTATAGAATTGTTGAGACATTTTCCCCTTCTGAATTGGGCTTGATAAATTTGTCCAGAAACTTTCTTAGTGTATGGGTATCATATCATCAAGAGAGCCTCCTAAGATCTTTGTTGTTCATTGTTGTTCAGGTGCTAAATCATGTCTGACTCTTTGAGACCCCATGGACTACAGCAATCCAGGCTTCCTTGCCCTTCACTATCTTTTGAAGTTTGCTCAAACTCATGTCCACTGAGTCGGTGATGCCATCCAACCATCTCATCTTCTTGTTTCCCCCTTTTCCTCCTGCCCTCAATCTTTCCCAACATCAGTCTTTTCCAATGTGTCAGCTCTTCATATCAGGTGGTCAAAGTATTGGAGCTTCACTCTCAGTCCTTCCAATGAATATTCATGACTGATCTCCTTTAGGATGGACTGGTTTGATCTCCTTGCAGTCCAAGGGACTCTCAAGAGTCTTCTCCAGCACCACAGTTTGAAAACATCAATTAAAAAAAGAAAAAAGAAAACATCAATTCTTCTGTGCTCAGCTTTCTTCACAGTCCAACTCTCACATCCATACATGACTACTGGAAAAGTCATAGCTTTGACTACATGGACCTTTGTCAGCAAAGTGATGTCCCTGCTTTTTAATATGCTGTCTAGGTTTGTCAAATCTTTTCTTCCAAGGAGAAATCATCTTTTAATTTCATGGCTCCTGTCACCATCCTCAGTGATTTTGAAGCCTAAGAAAATAAAATCTGCCACTGTTTCCATTTTTTCCATCTATTTGTCAGGAAGTGATAGAACCAGATGCCATGATCTTAGTTTTTTGAATATTGAGTTTTAAGCCAGCTTTTTTTGCTTTCTACTTTCACCTTCAACAAGAGACTCTTAAGTTCCTCTTCACATTTTGCTAATAGGGTGATATGATCTGCATATCTGAGGTTGTTGATATTTCTCCTTGCAATCTTGATTGCAGCTTGTGATTCAACCAGCCTGGTGTTTCACATGATGTACTCTGCATATAAGTTAAATACGCAGGGTAGCAATATGCAGCCTTGATTAATCCTTTCCCAATTTCGAACCAGTCCATTGTTCCAAGGAAATGGCAACCCACTCCAGTATTCTTGCCTGGAGAATCCCATGGACAGAGGAGCCTGGTGGGCTACAGTCCACCGGGTTGCAAAGAGTCGGACACGACTGAGCGACTTCACTATCACTATCACTATTGTTCCATGTCAGGTTCTAACTGTTCCTTCTTGACCTGCATGTAGATTTCTCACTTTGGCCTGCTAATAAGTTTCTGCCTTTATGTGATTTTCTTTAGAAAATTAAGACAAGGTAGAGGTGCCTTCTGGAAGTCATAAAACTATTATTATATTGGCTGTCCACGTGCTGAAGAACAAAGAATGTAGTTTTTGGCTCAAACAGGTATAAGCTTGAAATTTTGTTAAATCACTATTTGCTATGTGATCTTGCATGTTATGCCTAATCTCTCAAAACTTCTGTTTTCTTTTATGTGAAGTGAGGAGAAAAGTAACAGTTTTATAGGTGTGATGTGAAGGTTAAATCATGTGTAGAGTGCATGTGTTCTCAATTCCTCAGTCGTGTCCGACTCTGCAACCCCATGGACTGTAGCCCACCAGGCTCCCCCGTCCATGGAATTGTTTAGCCAGAGAACTGGAGTGGGTTGCCATTTCCTATGCCAGGGGATCTTTCTGACCCAGGCATCAAAGCTGCACCTCTTGTGTCTCCTGCATTGTCAGGAGGATTCTTTCCCACTGTACAGAAGTGGGAAGCCCCTGTGTAAAATGGCAAAGCCCCTTCTTTACCACTGTGAAGAAGGGTACCTAGTACATCATAGATATCTGATAATTGTTGATCATATTTTACACTATTTGATTCTCCAGTTTTTTTAAGATCAACATGAAATGTAAAAATTATTCTAAAATTTAACTTATGACTCTATAAAGAAATAATTTCCTAGCACCTGCTTGCTAGGAAAGTTGTTTACATCCAGGGAATCAGTGTTTTATGGATTTTTTTTTTTCTTGTGGGAAACATTTTAAGCAATTTAAACTGCTTTTAATTCTCTAATTCAGAAGAAAATTTGTTAATTCTCCTACAGCATCTATCTTAAAAGAAAGAATTTTCTAATTGAATCTTGGTACTCTTTCAAAATGTATTAGGTTGTAGTGGTAAGGGTAGGCCAACAGATAGAAAGTGACGGAATAACAATTAAAAGAGAACATCTGTCCCATTTTCATAGTGGCTTATATACTTATTCCATTCATATCTGATGTTCTGACCTGGAGGCTTCTTTGTAAAATTTACAGCTCATTATGAGTATCATACATTCTCAGTATGTGTATCTTTGTTTATACTGCATGGTGTAATAAAATAAGATTTAAGAAGGCTTCTCAAAGATACACTGTGCTACAAGGAAAAAAAAAGAGTGAAATTGGGGTGCAAGCTTAAATGAAGAGGAGGCCGTAAGTAAGGTTAGTTTCGAAGGCACTTTCTAAGTTACTGAGATGGGTTCAATAGGCAGGGCACATGAACAGTTCTTGGTTCTTGCCTTTTATTGTCTTATAGTTATTCTTTTTAAAGAGATAAATGTGATCTATCTAATTTATGACATCCATAAAATAGTAGTAATAATCACTGTGGCCCAAGAAAAGTACAACTCTTCGAAATACGGAGAGCCATCGAGTAATTCCCCAATAGATCAGGAAGTCGTCTTTGTAGTGACCCACCTAGTAAAAATACCTTCTTAGTCTGGCACTTGTCCCAGCCTTTTGAAAGATCTATATTGTTTTCTGGAGTTTTAAATACTAACTTTTTTGTCAGCTTTAATGTAGAATTTTTTTTTTTAATGTGTATTTTAACATCCTTGAAGTTGGAAAGTACTGCTCAATCTGTGGGATTTTAGGTTCAAAGTAATATGCTATTTCATTTGGACTGTTTTGACTCAGATATCCAGGAGGCATTTTGTTATGTACAAACCAGGTCTTTCACTATGTGCAAAGACTCAGTGTTTAAAAATGTTTAATTAAGACAAATCATCTGATGTACATTCTTCACAGGCATGTCATGTTAAATTTAAGTGCCAAAAAGTTCCCTAGACTATAATTTCTATTTTGTCTCTGAGTTTCTGAATGCATATTATATATTTACCTGTGCTCCTTGCTTGATTAGGGTAATATTAAATTTAGTTGACATTTCTAAGGCCACAGAAAAGAGAACTGTCTGGGACCTTACTGCATAGGAGCCTTGTTTGGAGTTTCCAAGAAACATGCAGGTAATCAAGAGCAGTTATAAAAAGGAAACAAAATTTCAGTTATTGTACCAGTGTGTTTTATGTCCTCCTCTAGAGATAAATTGACAGTAATTTTTCTATGAATAGTACTGTCCTAATATATTATTTATTTGAAGAAATTTTTTAGTAAGTTTTCTAAAAGATTGGAGCCAACAAGCTAAATTTATTAATAGGAGTAGGGTCAGAATATTGTGATCTTATTAAATTTCTAGTGCTACTTTCAAAGATCCCTTTTGATTGAAAAAGAGTGCAGGCTAGGAGAAGAGTACTCTGAACATGATTTGAAATTTTATTGGACAGAGATGACTTTTTCTCTGTGTTACCAATGTCATTTATTGGTAACAAAATAAATACACTTAATAAATAAGTGTATTTACACTTAACAAAATAAATAACAAAAACAAAATAAATACACTTTACGTTCTTGCAGCACTGAACAACTACAAAAGAAAATAAAACTACTGCAAAATGAACTGCATTATATGTTAAACTATTGCTTGAGGGATTGCAGAAAGAAGGGTTTTTGTTGTTGTTGTTGTTACATCAGTAACAGAGTTACTGATGTTTTCTTTGGTTAGTTCTTTTTGCAATTAGATTTAGCAGCCATGTAATATATTAATACATGTGTATAGCCACATATGGGCTTCCCTGGTGGTTCAGATAGTGAAGAATCCACCTTCAAGGTGAGAGACCTGGGTTTGATCCCTGGGTTGGGAAGATCCCTTGGAGAAGGGAAAGGCTACCCACTCCAGTATTCTGGCCTGGAAAATTCCATGGACAGAGGGGCCTGGTGGGCTACAGTCCATGGGGTCTCAAAGAGTCGGACACGACTGAGCGACTTTCACTTATAACCACATATATATCCATATATATATTCACACATACAGAATGAGTTTTCATTTAAGTGTACATTTGTTAGATTATTCAACTATTTAAAGGTTGAAAATATAAAAAATAGTAAACCTCATGATCGTTTAATCGTAATGGACAATAATCAGATTGACATTTTTCTAGAAAAGAGCTAGACAGAGTAGTCAAAGGCTCATTAAGCAAAGTGAAGTGCTGATTTTATATAGGGTTTAGGGGAAGAATTTGTGAAAATGTATATTGGTTTCCAGGGAAGAAGTGGGTTAAATCAGTCTGAGAGACATGGTTGTTTTGCTTCCACAAGACAATGTGTTGGTAGTGTACTGACCTTAGCCTTAGAAGCACGTTTTCTAGGGTACGTCATCTGCCAGCTGGCTGACTTTTGGTGTCACTGGTCGGTTGACTTTCAGAGACGTGTTCACTGAAGCAAGTTGTCACTGATCTATTAGATTAAACTAGTGGTGCTGGTTATTACCATGGCTGTAAAACAATCAATCTTTCCCTAGGAGTGTGAGACTGCTTTTTGTTTTTAAAGCAATTTTCTAGCAGATGAATAATTATGTAGATGATTTAAAGTTGTTTCACATCATAAAGCATCATGTATTTTTTAAAAAGCTGAGATAAATATACAAAAAAAGAGGGACACTTAGAGTAAGGAAGGTATGGTGTTTCCTCACAAGAGCCAGAGCTTGGCAAAGCCCACTTTTCTTCACCTTCTGTGGGCCCATTAAACAGAAGGGAGCAAATGGAAACTCTTCTTCCCAGTTTGAGAGCTTGGAAATCTTAATTGCTCCATGTAAGAACATTTTCAGCATTCTCATTGAGTGCACACTCCTCTCCTGGCCTCTCTTAGGTATCCTGCCTCCACTTTGAGGGTTCCATCACTCTCTCTAAATCCTTTTCTTCATTATGCAATCCTGAGTCACAATATCTGTTTGATGAATCAAGCCACATTCCATAATCATGGGAACACACAAATATATCTGTCTACTCCTGCAGTTTTCCTCCTGTCCTGACCCTCCTAATGTATTTAATAAGATGTCAAACCAAATGTCATCACCATTAAAAATACACATAAGCAAGGGAAAGGGACTTCTGGTTCTCTTTCTTCCACAACTATATCATCTGAAGGGTAAGGCCAACAAATGTGTGACTTCTTGTATCAAGAAATAGACTTAGTGATTCATGATCCTTCAGTGCAGTTCAGTTCAGTTCAGCTGCTCAGTCGTGTCCAACTCTTTGCAGCCCCTTGGACTGCAGCATGCCAGGCCTCCCGGTCCATCACCAACTCCCAGAGTTTACTCAGACTCATGCCCATTGAGTCTGTGATACCATCCAATGATCTCATCCTCTGTCATTCCCTTCTCCTCTTGCCTTCAATCTTTCCCACCATCAGAGTCTTTTCAAATGAATCAGCTCTTCACATCAGGTGGTCAAAGTGTTGGAGTTTCATCTTCAGCATCCTTCCAAGGCCTTCAAAGTCCTTCAATGTCCTCCCAATGAATATTCAGGACTGATTTCCTTTAGGATGGACTGGTTGGATATGCTTGCAGTCCAAGGGACTCTCAAGAGTCTTCTCCAACACCACAGTTCAAAAGCATCAGTTCTTCAGAGATCAACTTTCTTTTTAGTCCAACGCTTACGTCCATACATCACTATTGGAAACACTATAGCCTTGACTAGATGGATCTTTGTTGGCAAAGTACTGTCTCTGCTTTTTAATATGCTGTCTAGGTTGGTCATAACTTTCCTTCCAAGGAGTAAGTGTCTTTTAATTTCCTGGCTCCAGTCACCATCTGCCATGATTTTGGAGCCCCACAAAATAAAGTCAGCCACTGTTCCACTGTTTCCCCATCTATTTGCCATGAAGTGATGGGACCAGATGCCATGATCTTAGTTTTCTGAATGTTGAGTTTTAAGCCAACTTTTTCACTCTCCTCTTTCACTTTCAGGCTCTCTAAAGAGCATATCTGAGGTTATTGATATTTCTCCCAGCAATCTTGATTCCAGCTTGTGCTTCATCCAGCTCAGCATTTCTCATGATGTACTCTACATATAAGTTAAATAAGCAGGGTGACAATATACAGCCTTGGTGTACTCCTTTTCCTGTTTGGAATCAGTCTGTTGTTCTATGTCCAGTTCTAGCTGTTGCTGCCTGATCTGCATATAGGTTTCTCAAGAGTCAGGTCTGGTGGTCTGGTATTCCCATCTCTTTCAGAATTTTCCACAGTTTATTGTGATCCACACAGTCAAAGGCTTTGGCATAGTCAATAAAGCAGAAAGAGGTGTTTTTCTGGAGCTCTCTTGCTTCTTGGTCAATGCGTTTAATCTGTTGCCTATTTTAACTACAACCACACTATGTCGTCATCTTAACAAGATCCTTAGGTTGGACTTATGATGGCTCTCACTGGAGGAAGGAAAGAAAAAGTGTTTCAGTGGCCTGCCTGCCTCATCTGGTATACTACAAATAAATGTTTATTGCTGGGGCTTTGATCTGGCTACTCTGTATGGGGATTTATAATGAAGTTCAGAAGATTTAGCCTATAGTCTAGAGGCTTTAAGTAGTTAAAGTATTTCGAGCTTCCAGGAGCCAGGGACTCTCTTCCATTCTTTGAGGCACAAGCCGAGGGGCAAGACAGGGACAAAACATATCAGTGACTGCAGACACATATGAGATGTCTAGGCATCACAGAGTCACCATCTTGACCTTTATTTTAAAAAATAGACTGAGTGGAGACAAATATTTGGGTGACTGAGGATGAGTTTGAGAGAAACCATTTGTTGAAGGTCAGGGTTAGAAGTGAGAACACATAGGTTTCTGGGTACAAGCACTGGAGGAATGTAACCCAAGGATGGAGAACACAGAAGGTGTGAAGGCTTATTCTGATGCTTTCCTACTTTACTTTTGTATCCCTCAGCATCTATCATAGAGTAGATTCTTAGGAAATGCAGTTGGGATTAAGGAGTTAATTGTGACAAGATTAAAGATTGGCTCCTTTGTTAGAGCATTGCACCCCAGGCTTTTAAGGAAGACTAGGAAGATTTTGACTTGTCTACTCTTTATCAGGCATGTCTGGACATCCTGGTCTTTCAGCTCCGAAAGATGCTGGCTGTGTCTGACTCCGCTGTTGTGGAGATGTGATGGAATGAAAGCAGAGCACCCTGGAGTACAGAAACCCCAGAATCATATCCTGGCGGCTTCTGCAGTGCTGTCTTAATAGAAAGGCCGCCCCAAATGTTAACAAAGATGGAGCCATTTCTGAAGACACTGTCAGCACAGGGCACATAGAGTATTACCTCATCTGTCTGGATATTTAGGTTATATGTGTTGTATAGTGATAGGTAGCACATTTGTTTGTCAAGGGTAAAGAAGAAAATGAAACATCAATCTATTGTAACAAATATTTTATTAGTATTTAAAATGCTTAGGGTTTCTTTGCAGACAGAAGTTTAAAATCCTTATATTTTGCTTCCATTAGGGATTAACAATCATCAGAGATTTGGAAGGAAAGTAGAAGTATGTAACTGTCATTTTGAATTCCAAGCACCTAAAAAGTGTCTACCTTGAGAGAGACAGCGCTTTCTTCTACCAGTGTTTTCTGTGGTAGTACAGTTGACCCATTAACAACATGGATTTGAACTGTGTAGATCCACTTGCATGCAGGTTAAAAAAGTACATATGGGTTTCCCACGTGGCTGAGTGGTGAAAGAATGCTCCTGCCAAGGCAGGGGTTGCAGGAGACACCAGTTCCATCCCTGGTTCGGGAAGGTCCCCTGGAGAAGGAAACGGCAACCCACTCCAGTGTTCTTGCCTGGAGAGGTCCATGGGCAGAGGAGCCTGACGGGCTACAGTCCTTGGGGTTGCAGAGAGTCAGAAGGACCGAGCACACCTGTGTGCCATCGTATGACAAAGCTGGCAGTTGGGTGAACTGTGGCTGTGGAACCGCTGACCCAGAGGGCAGCTGTACAGATGTGCAGTTGTCTGGTATACTTTGTTTTACTGTGGTTTGCTTATATTGCACTTCAAAATATTGTGTTTTGTTGTTATTGTTGTTTTACAATTTGAAGCTTTATGGCAACCCTGTATTGTCAGATGAGGGTTAGCATATTAAGCAATAAAACATTTTAAAATTAGGGTATTGACATTGATTTTTGAATATTGATTTATCTATTTTTGGCTGCACAGTGCCTTTGTTGCTGTCCTCAGGCTTGCTCTAGCTGCAGCGGGTGGGGGCTCCTCTCTAGTTGCAGTGTGCGGGCTTCTCTTGTTGCACAGAACAGGCTCTAGGGTGCTCAGGCTCAGTACTTATGACATGTGAGCTTAGTTGCCCCGTGGCATGTGGGATCTTCCTGTATCAGGGAACCCATTTCTCCTGCATTGGCAGGTGGATGCTTAACCACTGGACCCCCAGGGAAGCCCTTACATTGTTTTTTAGACATAGTGCTGCTGGATACTTAATAGACTAAAGTGTAAACATAACTTTTACATGTACTGGGAAAGCAAAAAAAATTTGTGCAACTCTCATTATGAATGATTGATAGAATATAAATTAGTGTGGCTACTACATAAACAGTATGGAGTTTCTTCGATAAAAAAATAGAGCTGCCATATGAACCAGAAGTTCTACTTTGAGGTATTAACCTGAAGAAATGAAAACAGTAACTCAAAAAGATATATTCACCCATATGTTCATTACAGCATTATTTATAATAGCCAAGACATGGGAACATCAATGCTTAAATGGATAAAGAAATCATGTGAATATATATATGTACACAATGGAATATTATTCAGCCATAAAAATGAATGAAATCTTATAATTTCCAGTAACATGGATCGACCTTGAAGGCGCTATGCTAAGCAAACTAAGTTAAAGACAAATACTGTATTATCTTTTTAATATATGAAATAAAAAACAAACAAAAAAAAGACAAGTCATAGATGCAGTTAACAGATTGGTGTTTTCCAGAGATAGAAGGGGAAGGGTGGGAGAAATGGGTGGAGTATAAATTTATTTATTTATTTATTTATTTATTTTGGAGTATAAATTTATTAAAAAATGTTTTTAAAAAGAATAAGACATTCTCCTAGACAACTACAATAAAATTACTGCCCTTAAATTACTAACAGTAGTCAATAATTAGTAGTTTCATCATATCATCTAGTATTCATATTCCAAAAAAAGAAAAAAAAAAAAAAGAAAATCTTATGTCGTCAGCTTTCTATGCAATTATAGACAGAGTAGGCAGAGTAATTGCCTTGCCTGTGTCTCTTTAGTTTCCTAATATGTAAGTTGAGAGGGTTAGCTGGAATGTGTGGTACTTTCTGGCTTTATGATTCCTTGATGTTACTTGAGCTTGCTGCTGCTGCTGCTAAGTCGCTTCAGCCGTGTCTGACTCTGTGTGACCCCGTAGACGGCAGCCCACCAGGCTCCCCCATCCCTGGGAGTCTCCAGGCAAGAACACTGGAGTGGGTTGCCACTTCCTTCTCCAATGCATGAAAGTGAAAAATGAAAGTGAAGTCGCTCAGTCGTGTCCGACTCTTAGTGACCCCATGGACTGCAGCCCACCAGGCTCCTCCGGCCATGGGATTTTCTAGGCAAGAGTACTGGAGTGCGGTGCCATTGCCTTCTCCGTTAGGAGGGTTTAAAAATAAAACAGTATAACAAAACAAACAAATCAAACTGCCTCGACTTGTTCCCGAGCTCCTCCGGCTCCTGCGGCCTTTCTGTGCCCCCCGAGCGGCGGCGCGTCTAACAGGAGTGGTCTGCAGGGCAGTTTTGGTTCCACTGAAGGTGCTCGTGGTTCTCGGAGACTCCCAGGATGATACTGCAGTAGTCCCCTGACTGCCTCCTAGCATGCTCTTCTCTTGCCTTCCGCAGAACCATTTTCTCCTTTCTGGATTTTCTCCTCCCTCACTAGATGATTCTTCTGTTTTTGTTGTTTCTTTGATTCTTCTTTTTCTACTCAACTTTGGAAACTTAGAGGATCCCAAAGTCCTGGTTCTCTTCTTCACTAACTACACTCTATTCTTAAATGTGTCTTTTATTTCTATGGCTTTAAATGTTATTTATATTTTGATGGCTTTCAAAACAATAACCGTTGCTGATTCCTCCACTTAAATCCAAATACATGGTTAACAGCCATTTCCAAACTCAACATAGCCAAAACAGAACTTGTAGTTTTCCACCTCAAAACCCAGCCTCCCTTAGCATTCCTCAGTTTAGCAAGTGGCACTACAGTTGTTGAAGCTGAGCATTTAAGACCTATCCATAATTCCCCTGTGTCCCTCGACTTGAGATATCATCTGTTTCAGCTACATACTGCTACATTAAAAACTACAGCAAACATAGGGGCTTAAAAAACAGTGGTTTATTGTTGCTCACAATTCTGTGGGTTGGGAGGTTATCTTGCTGGGTTCATCTGCACTCATGTGGCTCATTCAGCTGACAAGCTGGCTGGATTGCAAGGATCAAGAAGGTTTTATTCACCTGTCTGGCAGTTGATGCTGTTAGTTGGAGTATTTGGCTCTTTTCCACATGACTCTTCATCCAATAATAAGCTAAATACATTTTCCTGTAAAAAAGTGTCTCATAGCAACATTTCAAAAGAGCAAAACCTTAAGCTGCAATATCTCTTAAGGCCTATCTTTAAGATTTTGATGAAGTCACTTCTTCCCCAATTTACAGGTCAATCAAGTTATAAAGCAACCAGATTCAAGAGGATGGATAGATTTAATCTCTGGGTGGGAAAAGAAATTCACCTTGCTTAGTGGAAATAAAAACAAAAATAACATTAAAAAAAAACGTGGGGGCCTAAAAAGTTTAAAGCCTATTGCCCATCAAAGGAAACTGTAAACAAGATGAAAAGATAACCCTCAGAATGGGAGAAAATAATTGCAAATGAATTAACTGACAAAGGGTTAAACTCCAAAATATATAAGCAGCTCATACAGTTCAATGTCAGGAAAACAAACAACCCAATCAAGAAATGGGGAGAAGATCTAAGCAGACATTTCTCCAAAAAAGTCATGCAGATGGCCAATAAACACATAGAAAGATGCTCAATATCACTGATAATTAGAGAATTGCAAATCAAAACTACAATGAGGTACCGCATACCTGTCAGAATGGCATCATCAAAAAATCTGCAAACAATGAATGCTGGACAGGATGTAGAGAAAAGGGAACCCTCCTGTGCTGTTGGTGAGGATGTAAGTTGACACAGCCATTATGGAGAACAGTATGGAGAGCCCTTCAAGAATCCTAGGAATAAACCTACCATGGGCCCAGCAACCCCACTACTGGGCATGCACTCTGGGAAAACTACAACTCTTAAAGACACGTGTACCCCAGTGTTCACTGAAGCAATATTACAGTAGGTAAGACATGGAAGCAACCTAGGTGTCCACAGATAGATGAATGGTTAAAGAAGTTGTGGTACATTTATTATGTTTATTATGGAATATTGCTCAGCCACAAAAAGGAATGAATTTGAGTTAGTTGTAGTGAGGTAGATGAACCTAGAACCTCTTATACAGAGTGAAGTAAGGCAGAGAAAAGCAAGTATTGTATATTAATGCATGTACATGGAATATAGAAAAATGGTACTGAGGAAGCTAGCAGAAAACAGACTTGTGGATCAGGTGGGGGAAGATGAGGGTCAGATGAATTGAGAAAGTAGCATTGACCTATATACACTATAATGTGTGAAATAGTTAGTGGAAGGTTGCTAAATAACACAGGGAACCCAGCCTGGTGCTCTGTGATGACCTACAGGGGTGGGATTGAGGGAGGAGAGGGAGGCCCAGGAAAGAAGGGATACACACACACACACACACACACACACACACACACACACACACACATATATATATATATAATCATGACTGATTCACATTGTTGTATGGCAGAAACCAACACAAAATTGTAAAGCAATTTTCTACCAATTAAAAAAAATAAAAGAACTAGCAAAAATTAAAATGAAAGAAATTTACCTTGCAAGCGATCATATATATTGGGATGAAAGAAATTTGTGTCAGTTAATTTATCACCCATCTGTATAATCCTATGAGTTCTAATTTCAAAATATATCCTAAATATAACTGTAGTTGATATTACTGTGTGGGTCCACTTATATAATACCTAAATTTGTTTTCAATAGTTAATGCTACAGGAGTATATAAGCAGTTTGAATACTATGTAAATGCAATCCAGTGCTATATAACTGGATTGAATCAATAGATACAGAACCACAGATACAGAGGAACCATGTACAAGGAGGATAATTCTAAAAGTTATATGTAAATTTTTGACCGTGCGGAGGGTTTCAGCACCTCTAACTTCCACTTTGTTCAAGGGTCAGCTGCCCTGCTCCTGACCCCCTGTGCCCAACCTGTCCATGACGGTAATATCTGGCCTGCCTCAATAGCTCTCAACAGCTCACCCTGCTTCACTCCTACAAGCCACCCTCTTGCTAGTACAAGGAGCATAAAATTCCAGTTAATCAAAAAGAATAAGCTCTAAAGATCTGCTGTATAGCTTTGTGTACACCCCTGCATCCCTTCACATATACACACACACATAGCAGCCAGAATGATGTTTTAAAATGCAAAGAAAATTATTAGCTCCTTCTGTGAAACGCTTTAATAGCTTTTCACTGTTACTAGAATAAGATCTAAAGTTTGAAGACAACTCAGGAGGTACTTCACAATTCAGCCCCCACTTAACACTGAATTATTTCCTATCACTGTCCTTGATCACAATGCTCCTGAAAAATTCAGTTGATATTCAGTGGAAAGGGCACACTGTCTTTTTTTCTCTCCTGTTTTTATAATTTTTAAACATGTTGAAAAAATTTTTTTTAATCTTTGGCTCTTTGCCTTGAATGTCTGCACCCAAACAATCACTTGTCTGACTCATTCAAATCTCACCCAGCTCAAACAGCTCTGCAGACAGGCCCTTCTTTGACCTTCATAATCTAGCAATTATGTTCTCTAGCTGCCACGCTTTTTTAAAAATTGTATTTGTTGTGATAAGAGCACTTAGCATGGGCTCTATCCTCTTAACAAAGTTTTAATGCACGTTATTTTTGACTATAAGTACAATGCTATACAGCACATCTTTAGAACTTATTCATCTTGATAACTGAAATTTTCTGCTCCTTGATTAGTAACTCCCATTTCCCTCTCTGCTTTACCCTCTGGAAGTCACTAGTCTACTCTTTGATTATATGAACTTGACAATTTAGGTTCCTTATATAAGAAGAAATATGCAGTATTTGTTTATATATTATTGGTTTATTTCACTTAGTATAGTGTCCTCAGGTTCATCTGTGTTTGCACACGTAAAGCAGTTTCCTTCTGATTTCCCTTCAGAATTAAGGCAAATCATATTCCATTGTAGTGCATGTGTCATACTTTACATAGCCATCTATTGATGGACATTTAGGTTGCTTCCACATCCTGACTGTTGTGCTGCAATGAACATGAAATGTTAATATAGCTATGAGATTCTTCCTGACTTTAATTCTTTTTAAAAATTTTTATTGAAGTACAGTTGATTTACAATGTTGTGCTAATTTCAAGAGTACACCAAAGTGAGTTTGTTATTCAAATATAAATATAAATATCCACTTCTTTTAGATTATTTTCATTAATGTGTATTGAGTATGGTTCCCAGTGCTATGGATACATTAGTTACCTATTTTATATACGGTAGTGTATGTACGTAAACCTCAATCCCTTGATCTCTCTCTCTCCCTCCCTCCCTCCCCCCACTTTGCCACTTGGCAACCATAAGTTTGTTTTCTACATCTGTGACTCTATTTCTGTTGTAAACAAGTTAATTTGTTGTTGTTGTTCAGTTGCTAAGTTGTGTCCAATTCTTTGTGACCGCATGGACTACAGAACCCCAGTCTTCCCTGTCCTTCACTATCTCCCAGAGTATGCTCAGATTCATGTCCTTTAAGTTGATAATGCCATCAACCGTCTCGTCTTTTGTCACCCCCTTCTCCTCCTGCCCACAATGTTTTCCAGCATCAGGATCTTTTCCAGTGGGTTGGCTCTTTGCATCAGGTGGCCAAAGTATTGGAGCTTCAGCTTCAACATCAGTCCTTCCAATGAATATTAGGGTTGATTTTCTTTAGGATTGATTAGTTTGATCTCTTTTGCTGTCCAAAGGACTCTCAAAAGTCTTCTCCAGTACCACAATTTGAAAGCATCAATTCTTTGGCACTCAGCCTTCTTTATGGTCCAACTCTCACATCCATACACAACAACTGGAAAAACCATAGCTTTGACTTCATGGACCTTTGTCAGCAAAGTGATGTCTCTGCTTTTAATATGCTAAGTTCCTCATAGCTTTTTTTCCAAGGAGCAAGTGTATTTTAATTTCATGGTTGCAGTCACCATCCACAGTGATTCTGGAGCCCCCCAAAATAAAGTCTGTTACTGTTTCCATTTCCCCCCCATCTGTTTGTCATGAAGTGATGGGACCAGATGCCATGATCTTGGTTTTTTTTTTAATATTGATTTTAAGCCAGATTTTTCACTCTTCTCTTTCACTCTTGTCAAGAGGCTTTTTAGTTCCTCTTTGCTTTCTGCCATTAGGGTGCTGTCATCTGCATATATGAGGTTATTGATATTTCTCCTGGCAGTCTTGATTCCAGCTTGTGATTCATCCAGCCTGGCATTTTTCATGATGTGCTCTGCATATAAGTTAAATAAGTAGAATGACAATATACAGCCTTGACATACTCCTTTCCCAATTTGAAATCAGTCCATTGTTCCATGTCCAGTTCTGTTGCTTCTTGTTCTTCATACAGGTTTCTCAGGAGGCAGAAAAGGTGGTCTTGTATTCTTATCTCTTTAAGAATTTTCCACAGTTTGTTGTGAGCCACACAGTCAAATACTTTAGTGTAGTCAATGAAACAGAAGTAGATGTTTTCTGGAATTCCCTTAGTTTTTCTATGGTCCAGTCAATGTTGGCAATTTGATCTCTCATTCCTCTGCCGTTTCTAAATCCAGCTTGTACATCTGGAGGTTCTTGGTTCATGTACTGTTGAAGCATAGCTTGATGGGAGAATTACCTTGTTAGCATGTGAAATGAGTACAATTGTGCAGTAGTTTGAGCATTTGTTGGTCCTTTAATGGACCGGAACCTGGTGGTCCGGAGTCGATGATAAGAGAGTGAAAGAAGGAAAGAGACTAACATTCCCTGGGTTAGGCAGCTGGCTTCCGCGCTCCAGGGAATCAGCCAGAAATAGAGAGAGAGAGAGAGAGAGAGGGAGAGAGGAAGAAAGAAAGAAAGAAAGAAAGACACGGGGACCAAAGCTCTGATGGAGCAAAGGTTTTTTCATCAACATGGCGTGTGCATATATACTGTCTTACAAGGTAGTTATTCTCAGCAAAGATAAAGATTAGAATTCCAGACTTTCAAAACATAATGCGATCCCTATCAAAGAGAGAGTAGCAAACAATCACCTTTTACCCTATGGTTCATAAGAAGGAAGAGGGTACTTATCACCGTAATGAGAGATGCCTGGATTCCTCAGCGCCGGGAAAGGCGTGCCTCTCCTAATTCCTGAATATTCAGGAATTAATAAGGGCCAGAGGGTTCCTGACCAGAGAAGGCAATGGCACCCCACTCCAGTACTCTTGCCTGGAAAATTCCATGGACGGAGGAGCCTGGTAGGCTGCAGTCCATGGGGTCGTGAAGATTCGGACATGACTGAGCGACTTCACTTTCACTTTTCACTTTTATGCATTGGAGAAGGAAATGGCAGCCCACTCCAGTGTTCTTGCCTGGAGAATCCCAGGGATGGGGTCACACAGAGTCGGACACGACTGAAGTGACTTAGCAGCAGCAGAGGGTTCCTGACAGATACAAAACAGCACACAGGAAGCCTCTTGTTAAATGCTTCCTAACAAGCATTCTTTGGCACTGCCTTTCTTTGGGATTGGAATGAAAACTGACCTTTTCCAGTCCTGTGGCCACTGCAGAGTTTTCCAAATTTGCTGGCATATTGAGTACAGCACTTTAACAGAATCATCTTTTACGATTTGTAATGGCTCAACTGGAATTCCATCACCTCCAAGAGCTTTGTTCATGGTAATGCTTCCTAATGTCCATTTAACTTCACACTTCAGGGTATCTGGCTCTAGGTGAGTGATCACACCATCATGGTTATCCAGGTCATTCAGTTTTTTTTTTTTTAAAAAAAAAAAAAAACAGTTCTGTGTATTCTTGACACCTCTTCTTTATCTCTTCTGCTTCTGTTAGGTCCATACCATTTCTTTCCTTTGTTGTGCCTATCTCTGCATGAAATTTGCACTTGGTATCTCTAATCCTTTTGAAGAGATCTCTAGTCTTTCCCATTCTATTGTTTTCCTCTCTTTCTTTACATTGTTCACTTAAGAAGCCTTTCTTATCTCTCATTACTATTCTTGGGAAATCTTCATTTAGATGGGTATGTCTTTACTTTTCTCCTTTGCCTTTCACTTCCCTTCTTTTCTCAGCTATTTGTAAGGCCTCCTTAGATGAGCACTTTGCCTTGTTTCATTTCTTTTTCTTGAGGATGGTTTTGATCACCAACTCCTGTACAGTGTTATGAATCTCCATTCATAGTCCTTCAGGCATTCTGTGTATAAGATCTAATGCCTTGAATCTATTTGTTCATTTGTATCATATCATTTAAAAAATTCTTTTGACTAAATACCCAGATATAGGACTGTTGGATCAAATGATAGTTCTGTTTTTAGTTCTTTTAGGCACCTCCATAGCATTTTCCATGGTGACTACACCATTTTGCATTCTCAACAGGAGTGTGCTAATGTCCTAATTTATCCACCTTCTTCCCAGACTTTTTTTTTTTTTTTTTTGGTAATAGCCATCTGAATAGGTGTGAGGTGACATCTCATTGTGTGTTTGACTTTTATTTCCCTGATTATTAGTGCTGTTGTTGCTCAGTCATGGCAGACTCTTTGTGGCCCTGTGGCCTGCAGCACAGGCCTTCCTGTCCTTCACAACCTCCCAGAGCTTGCTCAAACTCATGTCCACTGAATCAGTGATGCCATCCAACCATCTCATCCTCTGTCATCCTCTTCTCCTGCCTTCTATCTTTCCCAGCATAAGGGTCTTTTCAAATGAGTTAGCTCTTTGCATCAGGTGGCCAAAATATTGTAACTTCAGCTTCAGCATCAGTCCTTCCAATGAATATGCAGGGTTGATCTCCTTTAGGATGGACTGGTTGGATCTTGCAGTTCAAGGGACTCTCAAGAGTCTTCTCTAACACTCTAGTCCAAAAGCATCGATTTTCACTATTTGTGAAGCTTTCTTTGAAGAAATGCTTACTCAAGTCCTTAGCCCATTTTAAAATTGGTTATTGAATTTTTTCTTTTTTTAGTTTTACAGGAATTAGTATAATTTTGACGACCTGGGAGGGATTAGGGGCAGGAGGAGAATGAGATGACAGAGGATGAGGTGGCTTGATGGCATCACCGACTCGACGGACATGAGTTTGAGTAAATTCCGGGAGTTGGTGATGGACAGGGAGGCCTGGCGTGCTGCGGTTCATGGAGTCGCAAGAGTTGGACACGACTGAGTGACTGAACTGACTGAATCTATTTTTGGATATATGGTTTGCAAATAGTTTCTCCCGTTCCATATGTTACCATTTAGTTGTTTGCTTTGCTGTAGAGAAGGCTTTTAGTTTAATGTAGTTCAACTTTCTTATTTTTGTTTTTGTTGCCTGATCTGTCAGTACCATATCCCAGAAATTACTGTTTAGACTAGTGTCATGAAGCTTTTCCTCTGTTTTCTTCTAGAATTTTTTTTAGCTTTGGATCTCGTATTTAAGGCTTTATTACATTTTAAGTTGATTTTTGCATATGATATAAAGGCCCAGTTTCACTGTTTTGTACATGGATATCCATTTTATGCAACAGAGTTTGTTGAAGAGACTATCCTTTCTCCGCTGTATGTTATCAGAACCCTTGTCAAAGGTCTGTTGACTATATTTGTGTGTGTTTATTTCTGAGCTCTCTATTCTGTTCCGTCGGTCTATATGTCTGTCTTATGCAAGTGCCATAATGTTCTGAAGTGTACTGAAGTGTACTGAAGTGTACATAATGTTCTGAAGTGTACTGAAGCTGTGTAATATATTTAAAATCAGGAGGTGTGATGTCTCCAGCTTTTCTCTTCTTTCTCAAGATTGCTTGAGCTATTAGTGTTCTTTTGTGACTCCATATAAATTTTCAAATTTTAAAAAATTTCTGTAAAAGATGCCATTGGGATTTTGATGTAGATCATTTTGGGTAGTATGGACATTTAAAAAATATTGCCTTTCAACACATGACCACAGAATATTGTTCCATTTATTTGTGTTTTCCTTAACTTCTTTCATTAATATTTTGTACTTTTCAGCATATAATTCTTCCCCCTCCTCAGTCAAGTTTATTCCTAAGAGTTTTATTCTTTTTCGTATCATTGTAAGGGGGATTATTTTCCTAATTTATTTTCCAGATAGTTTGTTTTTAGTATAGAGCAAACCAACTGATTTTTGCATATTGATTATGTGTCCTACAATATTACTGAATTTATTTTTTAGTGCTAAGAGTTTTTGATGTACTCTTCAGGGTTTCCTACATATAAGATTATTTCAACTGCAAACACAAAAGATTTTACCTTTCCTTTCTGATTTGAGTGCCTTTTACTACTTTTTCTTGCCTACTTGAGCTGGCTTGGACTTCTAGTACTATGTTGAGTAGAAGTGCTGAGAGTAGACATTCTAGCCTGGTTTCTAATCTTAGAGAAAAAGTTTTCAGTTTTCACTGCTGAATATGTTACCTATGAAGATTTTCACATATATACTCTATTTTGTTCAGGCACTTTGCATCTATTTCTATCTTATTGAGAGTTTTTATTTTTAAAGGGTGTTGAATTTTGTCAAATGCTTTTTCTGCATCTATTGAGATAACCATGTGATTTTAATCTTCTATTTTCTTAATGTAACATATCACATTAATTAATTTTCATATGTTGAACCATCCTTGCATCCCAGAGATAAATTCCATTTGGTCATGATACATGATCCTTCTAATGTACTGTTGAACTCAGTTTGTTAGTATTTTGTTAAGGATTTTTGCATCTGTGTTCATCCATAAAATATACAAAATAAAAAGTACATCCCATTTTTGCATCCCAGTCATGCACAAATGAGATTTCCGCCCCCACCCCCCCACCCCCAGATGGTGTCTTTGTCCAGCTCTGGTATCAGCACAATGTGGGCCTCAAAATGATTTTGGAAGTACTCTGTTCTCTTCAGTTTTTGAGAAGAAGTTGAAAAATGATTGACATTAACTAATCTTTAAATATTTGATCAAAATTACAGCAAAACCATCTGATTTTGCACTTTTATTTGGTTGGAAGTTTGTGATGACTAATGCAATCTCTAAATTAGTAATACATCTGTTCAGATTTTCTGTTTCTTCATAAATTAGTGTGATCAGATTACATGTTTCTAGTAATTTGTCTATTTATTCACAGTTATGTAGTTTGTTAACATGTAATTTGCTGCACTCTTTAAGTTTTGGAGTATTGTGTTGTTCCTTTAGTCTTGAGATATTTTCTATTTCTCTTGTTGATTTCTTCTCTGACTTTATGATTATTTAAGAGTATGTTGTTTAATTTTCACATATTTGTGGATTTTCCAGTTTTCCTTCTGGAAAGTTATTGATTTCTAGTTTCAGCTGTTGCAGTCAAAAAAGGTACTTGATGTGATTTCAGTCTTCTTAAGTTTGTTCAGATTGTTTTGGACCTAAACTGTTATCTATCCCACAGAAAGATCTATACACACTTAAAGAATGTGTATTCCATTACTGTTTGATGCAATATTCTATGTATATCTCTTGGTCCATTGGTAGATAGTATTGGCCAAGTCCTCTGTTTCCTTATGATTTTCTATCTATATAGTCTATCTACAGTTAACAGTGGGATATTAAAGACTCCTATTATCTTTGTATTGATGTCTATTTCCCCCCTTAGTTCTGCCACTGCTTGCTTTATATATTTAGGTGCTCTGATGTTGGGTGCATACATAATTGTGTTAAAGCTTCCTGGTATTGACCCTTTTATCATTATGTAATGTTCTCCTTTATTTATTGTAGCAGTTTTTGAGAGTTTGACCTTAAGTTAACATTTATTTTGTTTGATATAAGTGTAGCCCCAACTGCTGTCTTTTAGTTCCTGTTTGCATGGAATATCTATTTTTTTTAAATCCCTTTGCTTTCAGCATATCTGTGTTCTTAAATCTAAAGTGAGTTTCTTGTTGATGACATATAGCTGGGTCTTTAAAAAAATTTCTTTTTTAAGTTTAGAAAATATTTTAACCTTTTTTTTTATGGTGGGGTCTTTTTTTTTTTTTTTAATCATTCACCACTTTATACCTTTTGATTAGAGGTTTTAATTCATTTACATTCAAAGTAACTATTGATAGAAAGGATTTACTATTACCATTTTGTCGTTTTCTGTTAGTTTTATAGTTATTTTTCTGTCTTTTTCTCTCCTGCCTTCCTTTATATTTTGTCAAGTTTTTGTATTGATGTGCTTTGCTTCATTTTTACTCTTTTGTTTGACTTCCATAGCTATTTTTCTTTGTAGTTATCTTGGGACATACACAACATATTTCAGGGTTATTATAGTTTATTTTAAGCTGACAAGTTTAATTCCATTTTAAAAATTATGCTTTAACTCCTGCTTCCCACTTTGTTACTATTATCATGATTTATGTCTTTTCATAATTATGTATCTTTACTATATTTTATAGTTATTTTTAATACTTATCTAAAGTTTTGTTTTTGTCATCTAAATTTTATACTAGAGTTAAAAGTGGCTTACCCAGTACCACTGCAGTAGTATAAAGTGAGTGAAGTCGCTCAGTCGTGTCCGACTCTTTGGGACCCCATGGACTGTAGCCTACCAGGCTTCTCCGTCCATGGAATTTTCCAGGCAAGAGTGCTGGAGTGGGTTGCCATTTCCTTCTCCAAGCAGTAGTATAGTGCTTTGTATTTGTCTGTATATTTTACTTTTACCAGTGAATTTTGTACTTTCTTATGCTATCATATTTCTGTTTAATGTCTCTTCATTTCAACTTAAAGAACTCTCTTTAATATTTCTTGTACAGTAGGCCTAGTGGTGATTAACTTTCTCAGCTATTGTTTGTCTAGAAAAATCCTTGTCCCTTTTTCATTTTTGAAGGACAGTTTTGCTGGCTATAGCATTCTTAGTTAACATTTTTTTTTTCTTTCAGCACTTTGAATATATCATTCCACTCTCTTCTAACCTGAAAAGTTTCTGCTGAAACATTCAATAATAGTCTTGTAAGGATGCAGTTTCTTTGCTTATACTAAGTTTCTTTTCTCTCATTGTTTTCAAAATTCTCTTTTTGACTGACTTCTGACAATTTGAATATAATGCATTTCAGCCTGGATTTCTTTGGTGTCTTATTTGTGTCTTTTGGGATTATTGAATCTGGATATCTATTTGCTTTCCCAGGTTTAGAACGTTTCCAGTTATTATTCCTTTGAATAAATTTCTGGTTCTTTCTCTCTCTCCTTTTGGAAATCCCATATATGTGTATTGGTATGCATAATGATGTCCTATAAGTCCCTTATGTTTTACTTTTTTTTAATCTTTTTTTGTTGTTGTTGTTCCTCTGATTCAAGATTTCCAATTATCCATCTTTGAGTCCACAGATTCTTTCTTTTCCTTAATGTAATCTGATGTTGAATTGTTCTAGTGAATTTTTCAGTTTGGTTATTGTAATCTTCAGCTCCATGATTTCTGTTTGTTACTTTTTATATTTTCTATCTCTGTGGAAATTCTCCCTTTGTTCATGTATTGTTCTTCTGACCTCAGTTAGCAACTTTATGACAGTAATTCTGAATTCTCTCTCCATTAAACCAATAGCTCCATTTCAGTAGGTTCAGTTTCTGGAGATTTTTATCTTTGTCAGATTCTTTATTTTATTTTAGTTTCTGTTTTGGTGTGTCTGAAAGACAGAAGCCATCCCTCAAAGGTGGCACCTCAATACAGTTGGAGTACCGGATGCATGAGCCAACCTTTTCCCTCCTCTGGGAGAAGTTGGGACTTAGGAGATCTCTTCCTGGTCATACGACCCTGAACCAGAGACAACAACTCTGACTAGAGAGTTTCCTGAGTCTCCTTACTGGCTTCAGCCTGATCTCATATTTTCCCTGTGTGCAGCAATATTCTGACTTCTCACAAAGGAAATTTACCCATGAACTGTTGCTGAGTCAGTGTGTTTGTGGAAGGAAGGAAGAGCCAGGGCTTCCTATTCTGCCATCTTGCTGACATTGCTTCTTTGCCAGCCACTCTTTATCACCATGCTTTATTTTCTTCATGGCCCGTTTCACCATCTGAAAATAATCTGCTTATACATGAATATACTTGGTTGTTTTTGTTACTCTTCACTAAAAAAAATTTAAGCTCCATAAGAGCAGAGACATAAGTTGTTGACCCTTATGTCCCAAATTTCTTACACTATGCCTGGCCCATAGTAAAACTTCAATAAATATTTAACCAGTGAATTAATTAGTTGGTGTTAGATTACAGTTGCATCTTTGCATTGTAAAATCAAGATAATTTTTTTGCCCTCAATGGAGACAGCACAGTCTTATATATGGAATGATGGTGAAGATATGTTCTGGCCATTCATTTTCAAACATATTCAAATCCATTTAGCTTCTCTGTACCTTGTGATTTGTGTTGTATAATATTAAGTTTGAAGTCCTTTCTCTGTTTCAAAGGAATGATGTTAGGGTGAAATAAAACCATTTTTGTAAATCTCTTAAACAAAGCTTACTATAAACCAGACACTACTGTAAGCACTTATCATCTGCTTCAGGAATGATTAGTTAGAAAATTTTTCTATAGTCTGATAGATTGTCCTAGGGAGCATGGGTTACAGTAATTTACTTACCCTGTGTGAAATAAATTCAGTTAATAGGCATAAATGTCCTATATATCAATATCTGATGTCAAATGTCTAATATTCCTCCCAAATTTCTCTGTATCATTGCTAAGTGCTTTAGGGAAGATAACTCCTTTACCATATAGTTGGGGGAAATTTCAGTGAAAAATAGAATATTGTGTTTAGGTATTACTTAAAATTTATTTTATTTTTAAAATGCCCTTTTCATCTTAAAAAAAAAAAAAAAAGCACAGTTTTTTACTCCTTACTGAACTAGGAATATATTACCTAAATTACACTAGTTGATCTATATGCCACTGTATTAAATATTTTTTGTTATTTTTATGCTCTGAAAGGTAGGTGCTTTTTTATTCATTTATATTTTATTGAAGGATAATTGCTTTACAGAATTTCATTTTTTCCTGTCAAGGTTCAACATGAGTCAGCCATAGGTACACATATATTCCCTCCCTTTTGTACCTCCCCTCCCATCTCCTGCCCCATCCCACCCCTCTAGATTGATACAGAGCCCCTGTCTGTTTCATGAGCCACACAGAAAATTCCCATCAGCTATCTATTTTACATATGATAATATAAGTTTCCATGTTACTCTTTCCATACATCTCACCCTTTCCTCCACTCTCCCCATGTCCATAAATCTATTCTCTATGTCTGTTTCTCCATTGCTGCCCTATAAATAAATTCTTCAGTACCATTTTTATAGATTCTGTATACGTGCATTAGAATACAATATTTATCTTCACTTCACTTAGTATAATAGGTTCTAGATTCATCCACCTAATCAGAACTGACTCAAATGCATTCCTTTTTATGACTGAGTAATATTCCATTGTGTATATGTACCATGGCTTCTTTATCCATTCATCTGTCAATTGACATCTAGGGTCCTTCCATGTTCTAGCTATTGTAAATAGTGCTGCAATAAACAAAGGGATACATGTATCTTTTTCAATTTTGGTTTCCTCAGGGTATATGCCTAGGAGTGGGATTGCTGGGTCATATGGTGGTGTATCCTAGATTTCTAAGGAATCTCCATACCATCTTCCAAAAGTGGCTGTATCAGTCTACATTCTTCCCGACAGTTCAAGAGGGTTACTTTTTCTCCACATCCTCTCCAGCATTTATTGCTTGTAGACTTTTTGATGATGGCTATTCTTTGCTTACTTCTTGGAAGGAAATTTATGACCAACCTAGATAGCATATTAAAAAGCAGAGACATTACTTTGCCAGCAAAGGTCTGTCTGGTCAAGGCTATGGTTTTTCAGTGGTCACGT
Organism: Muntiacus reevesi; assembly: GCF_963930625.1. Taxonomy (NCBI): domain Eukaryota; kingdom Metazoa; phylum Chordata; class Mammalia; order Artiodactyla; family Cervidae; genus Muntiacus; species Muntiacus reevesi. Next base: position 4,343,086 of record NC_089264.1, read on the forward strand.
ATGGATGTGAGGGTTGGACTATAAAGAAAGCTGAGTGCCAAAGAATTGATGCTTTTGAACTGTGGTGTTGGAGAAGACTCTTGAGAGTCCCTTGGACTGCAAGGATATCCATCCAGTGCATCCTAAGGGAGATCAGTCCTGGGTGTTCATTGGAAGGACTGATGCTGAAGCTGAAACTCCAGTACTTTGGCCACCTGATGTGAAGACTTGACTCATTTAAAAAGAACTGATGCTGGGAAAGATTGAGGGCAGGAGGAGACGAGGATGACAGAGGATGAGATGGGTGGCATCACCGACTCAATGGACATGAGTTTGAGTAAACTCCAAGAGTTGGTGATGGACAGGGAGGCCTGGTGTACTGTGGTCCATGGGCTCATGAAGAGTCAGACACAACTGAGCGACTGAACTGAACTGATTCTGATCAGTGTGAGGTGATATCTCATTGTAGTTTTGATTTGTGTTTCTCTAATAATGAGTGATATTGAGCATCTTTTCATGTGTTTGTTAGCCATCTGCATGTCTTCTTTGGAGAAATGTCTGTTTAGGTCTTTTCCCCACTTTTTGATTGGGTTGTTTGTTTTTCTGGCACTGAGTTGCGTGAGCTGCTTGTATATTTTGGAAATTAATCCTTTGTCAATTGTTTCATTTGCTATTGTTTTCTCCCATTCTGAGGGTTGTCTTGACAAGTTGATGCTTTTTATTAAACTCATGCTATGTAAGAGACAACTGAGGTTTTGATTGGTAAACTAACTTGCCCAGGGTCACACAGTACATAACAGAGTTGGGGTTTAAATCCAAGTTGGTCTGACTTACTGTAGGGTTAATAATCAGTCCCTGTTTCTCTGGCTAAGCCATGGGAAAAAACACCATGGGAAAAGAATAAAAGCAAAATATAGCAAAACAGTATAATCTAAACAAAAGTACATCGGTTTGATTACTGGGGTCATCACGCCCTCCTAAACTAAGTAAAAACACAGTGTGGACCTTGGAACACCAGGTCAGCACAAGTTCAGAACTCTGTGTGTGCACACACCGAGATGTCTTTCCAAGGAATATGTGGGTCTATGACCTCCAGCTGGAGGTGCAAACTGGGTGATATCCCTTGCACAAGAAAATAAAGTTCAAAGTAATCAATAAAATGGTAGATGTGACTGGGGACACAGGAGGCTGATTTATTAATAGCACAACAGATGCTTTCTGCATGCCACAATACTAAATAAAAGTGATGCAGCTCTGAGGAACAGGGCTTTTGATCCAAGAGATCTTGAGTACCCCGGTCCCATCTTTAAAACTTCAATTCTGTCTCTAGTTTCTTTTTCCCAAACTGTGCATCAACCACTTTTAACCCCTACCTGCTATGCTGGCCCCAGCAACTTACCAGATCTTAGGATACAGGGCATGCTGGCAGGATTTTAGCAGAAAATATGAAAATATGAAGCCTGTGAATAGCATAAAGAAAGTAGCAGGTACTGTGGCCAAACTAGAGGGCAAAAGTCACTGTCAAAATGTATTCCAATTTACATCATACAGCAATAACAACAAGAAAAAATCCGGAATAGAAAACAACACAATAGAAAACAGGCCACCTTCTGAAAACCTTACAGACTGGAAACTCTGGGAGGTCATCACTGTATTCAGCAGACACATCAGAGGTGTTCTGCAGATATCTGTTGAACAAATGACTTCAGAGCCTGCCCTGTTAACTGCTATACACTATTGCTTATTCAATTTCTGGATAAGTTCAACATTCTCTTGCTTCAGTCTATGAGAAATACTTTTGCTACTTACTTGTGAAGTAAATTGCCTATCATGTGTCTTTCTGTGAATTCTAGCTATTTGTAAAAGAACAAAATTAATCCCGAACACTAATTATAGGTTCCAAAAAAGACAGCACTCAGCTGTCTTATAATTGAATAGCAGTTACAGAAACAAGATAACCTTCAGGCAGAAATGAAAACCTGTATTTGCTGTCAGTGGAGCTGATACTGACCAGGATTCTTGGCCTTCCCAATCAATAGGAATTGACTAGAGGCCAGACAAGAAATTCAGGCAAGGCTTGAATTTGCCTGAATTCAAGTCCCTCCTGGGACTGCTGCAGGAGGGAGTGAAAACAAATAACAGGTTCCCTCCCCTGCTCCTTGAAAGGGGTCAAGCTCACTCTTTATATGGGGTGAGGGTAGGGGACTGCCCAGGGGCCGGACTGGACAGGTGGCTTAGGTGGTTTGCTCACCTCTTTGTGATGTTGAGTACTGGGGGCATGCGAAGTACCTGACCTGCTTTTGCACCCAGTTCTTGGCTCCTGCCTCTTCAGAAAAGGCAGTTCATTTTTGTTTTTCTCTTTTTGTTTCTTTTGGTCCAGAATTTGCCCCAACTGTGCCTGAATTCAGCTATTTTTAATCCCATGTAGTTTCTTTGTATGTTGTAGCTTGAGCAGAGGCACAGGTATCACCAGTACTGCAGCAAAAGGTCTCAGGTCCCAGGACTGCCTCACAACATTTTGGCTTCTTTTATTTTTATACATTTTCAAAGAGCAACATCACTAATATAAAGGTGAAATGTTGATTTACACAAAGAAATCAAAGCTTGATTATTGAGGGTAAACAATTTAAATGAAATGATTTATGCCACTTGCCAAAAAGATACAATGTAATATTCTTTAGCAAAAACTATTATTGGTCTTTACTATAGTGGGATTGAACACTCTTGACAACTTACTTTTATGTGCTTCATTCTTCAAAGCTGTGTTTATATAGATTTTCCAATAGATTTTGCTGCTGTAGCAATGAGTTATATACTAAGCATCTATAATGTGACTGTCATCTATGCAGGTCAACATTGGAAATTTAAGCTATACAGTTAATGGGCTAATGTAATTCCTGTTTGATTTTATATTCATTATTGGAGTCAGAAAAAAAACACAAATTTTATCATTTTTTTAAATAATTTCAAATTCAAATCAATAACTCAAAATGACAATTTTTTTTGCAAAAAGGAAAGACTAGATTGTTGAGAGCTATATTATTGTTTAAGCTGACTTTAAGGCAGTACTTAGGTGACTTCTAACAGAATACTTTAAATATGAATTAGTATATTCATCAGTTTTGAATAACTCACCCTTAACCCTGAAATGTATTCTAGGTGATATTACAAGAGGAGGATAATGTCAAGGTTGACTATTCTTTATTAAGCCTGAAGAGTTTTACTCAGGCATTGAGTGCTAGGAATATCAGCTAGCAAACATAAGTTGGAAACAGATTTGCATAAACATTTAAAAGTATATGTGATTTAAATAATCTCTGATATTGTATAATTATGTATTTCAATATCTTTTCACAGCACTCAGAATTTACATCTCAAATTTTAAAATATATGACTTCTAATTCAAAATATTTAAAGTTATAATTGCAATTTAGAGCTTTAATATCTGATTGTGTTTCAGGGTGGCAGTTTAGGCTCATAATTAACCCAACCCCTTTCCCCAAATCTCTGAATTCCAATTCAAAGGATACCAAAAAGGAACGAGGGGCTTCAGATTAAGATGGCAGATGGAACACATGCATTTAATGTTGATTTCATCGTTTTGAAAACCTCCTTATATCTACTAAAATTAATTTTCCAGAGGCTTAACATGATAAGAAAGGAAGTAACAGGAATGGAGAAAAATACAATAAATTGTGGGATGTTAAAAGGCAGATATACAAATAATAGGTGATTCAGCAGACCCAGGAAACTGAAGACCACCTGAGAGCCAGTCCAAGAATCCTCTGCAGAATCCTCAAGAGGCACAGGAAGGTACCAGGTAGCTGTGAAATTAGAGATAAGGTATGGAGTCTGAAATAAGGAGGCCTGAGTGAGAGCTGTCTAAGAGGCTTGGCATGTGCATAGTTTCATCTCCTCTTCTGGACTTTAAGTGGAGACTTTCACTCTGGCAATTCATGTGTTTCAGCTCTGGAAGGATTCTTCTCGGGTTATTTTCATAATGATTTCACTCATTGTTTTTCTATTTCCTCTTTCTGGAACTTCTAGATTCCTGCACTCACTACGTGACAACTGTTAGTGGTCAGCGAGCAACTAGCACTTTCATTTTGGGCTTCCCTGGAGACTCAGATGGTGAAGAATCTGCCTGCATTGAAGGAGACCCGGGTTTGATGCTTGGGTGGAGGAGATCCCCTGGAAAAGGGAATGGGAACCCATTTCAGTATTCTTGCCTGGAGGATTCCATGGACAGCGGAGCCTGGTGAGATATAGTCCATGGGGTTGCAGAGTTGGACATTACTGGGTGACTAACTCTTTCACTGCACGCTGCTAGGCAACTGCTCTTGACCCACACTGGCAGAAGTCTGGAGTTTTACTCTTGAGAGAGAGAGAGTAAAAATTAGGCCTTCTAAGTGGAGAGAAAGGAAGGATTAATCAACCTTAGGCATAACCAAAGCTGAATAATGAGATACTGCTCTACTCCTGGAAAGTTAGGAGCCAGATTCTTACCATCTGGTAGGGGGACTAGAAGGCTCTTCTCATGGGAATTTGCCCATCTCAAAAAGAAAAGATTTAATAATATTAACACTGTAGCTTTTTGTTCCCAAAGGGCCATTACCCCTGACCCACAGCAAAGTACTTTGCAGTAACACTCCAAGTCTGCAAGCCGCATGCATGTGCTGGGCAACCCTAAGGGGGGATCTTAGTCTCCTACTCTTCACTGAAGACCCATCGTCAAGGAACACTAGATACCTGGGAAAGGCTTGTAACGTGAAAGATTAAAACCCAAACAGCAACCAACAAAAGAAGCAGCTTGAAACAATTCAACAAGAAGAAAAGAATAAACTAACATTACAGGAGTACCTCATGTTACTGTGCTTCACTTTATTGTACCTAACAAGATACTGTGTTTTTTAAAAATTGAAAAGTTGTGGCCTCAAGCAAGTCTTTTAGCATGTTGCTTCTAAGTAGGATTTTCTAAACTTCATATTTATGTGTCACATTTTGGTAATTCTTGCAATATTTAGAACTTAGTTATTGCTACATGTGTCATAGTGACCTGATCAGTGATCTTTGGTGTTATGAACATGACTTACTGAAGGCTTAGATGATGGTTAGGAATTTTTAGCAATAAAAAAGCAATTGAGGTATGTACATTTTTAATACATAATGCTGTTGCACACTTACTAGACTACAGTATAGTATAAACATAACTTTTATATGTACTAGGAAATCGAAACATTAGTGTGACTGGCTTTATTGTGACACTCACTTTATTGCAGTCACCTGAAGCAAAAATGGCACTATCTCCAAGGTATGCCACAGTCAGATTTTTTAAAAAAAGATATTTCATGTGTAAAACCAGAAAAAAATGAAATAAGACAGAGAATTCAGAGAACAAAAGGAGCTTGTGAAGACTAAAAACAGAGTAGAAATGAATAAAAGGTTAAAAGATTGTGGTTAGGATATCTTTAAGAAATGAGGTAAAAAAAAAAAGACCAACAGGTGGATTAAATTAGGCATACAAGAAAGTTAGAAACCTATCTAGAAAGTCTAAAATATGAGTTATAGAGGTTCTAGAAAGAGAAGACAAACAATGAATAAAATCATTAAAAAATATTCTAGAATTACTCCAACTGGAACACATGAATTACTTGGGTGACAGGCTCTATTGAAAGTCCAGAATAGTGGATGAAAGAACTATACCCATAGCAAGCCTTATGGTTGTGACATATGAGAATACTGGGGACAAAATATCTATAAATGGAAAAAAAAAACAAAAAAAAACCAAGTTACATACAAAAGACCAGCAGGCAAAATGATGTGGTTATATCAACAGAAACACTGGAAGCATACAAGCAAACTTCTAAAATTATATTATCCCTAACATAAAATTATACAACCAAGCAAACTATTATAAAAATATAAGGATAAAATAAAGACATTTTCATAAATGCAAGTTCTCAAAAAATGTTTCTTTCACATATCCTTTATTAAGTGCTAGAGGAGGATGTACTCTCTAAATAAGAAAGTAAACCAAGAAGGGATATCTAGTGTTAAATAACAAAAATTGAACCGAGTAAATCTGAGGGCCAAATTGGTTTCATTCAGTGATTCATGCATTGGGGAGCATCACATCCAGCAAACAGAAATGAGGTGCAAAGAGCTATGAAAAGGAAAGGCTTTTATGGGCAGAGAGGGGTGGCACAAAGAAGTCATTAATGGAAAAAAGATTTATTTCAGTCAAGATCACTTCCTTGGCAGAAAAAATGGCACATTTGGTGGATTTCATCACTGGTAAAGTTCAGACTGATCAGTTAAAATTATACTCCTGGGGAAGATTGAACTGCAATTAAGTTCAGTTCAGTTGCTCGATGGTGTCAGACTCTTTGCGACCTGATGAACTGCAGCACACCAGGCTTCCCCGTCCATCACCACCTCCTGGAGTTTACTCAAATTCATGTCCATCAAGTCGGTGATGCCATCCACCATCTCATCCTCTGTCGTCCCCTTCTCCTCCTGCCCCCAATCTTTCCCAGCATCAGGGTCTTTTCCAATGAGTCAGCTCTTCGCATCAGTTGGCCATAATATTGGAGTTTCAGCTTCAGCATCAGTCCTTCCAAAGAATATTCAGCACTGATTTCTTTTAGGGTTGACTGGTTTGATCTCCTTACAGTCCAAGGAGCTGAGAAAGCTAGGTATGAAACTGCAATTATCTAGGTATGAAATTTTGTTTTGGTGATGTGGATAGTGCAAGTGATTCCATTTTTGGCCTGTTTCTTTTTTCTCTTGATCCTTGCTACAATGCTGAGTTTTATAGTAGTATTTTTCTTCCATTTTTACTGAGATATAATTGAGATATATAGCACTCTAACTATATAGCATAATGATTTGATTATGTAATGAAATGATTACCATAATAACTTTAGTGAATTTCCCTCAGTTCATATAGATATAAATAAATAGAGAAAAAAGGTTTGATTTGTGATAAGAACTCAAGATTTATTCTCTTAAATTTCATATGTAACATACAGCAGTATTAATTATATTTATCATGTTGTACATTAAATCCCTAATACTGATTTATCTTCAGATTGGGAATTTGTACTTTTTGGCTACTTTGTCCAATTCTTCCCACTCTACTCCACCTCTAACTGTAAACCAGGTCCACCCCCTTTATTTTTAGATGAATCTATTTCCTTCTTTTTGAAGCTTAATTTACTTATAACACTGTGTTGGTTCCTGGTACACAGCACAGTGATTTGATTTCTTTACATTTCAAAGTGATCATAAGTTTAGTTGTCATCTGTGACCATACAAAGATATTATGTAATTATTGACTCTATTCCCCAGACTACCCATTTCACACTTGTGACTCAATTTATTTTTAACTAAAATTTTGTACCTCTTTAACTCTATCACCTATCTTTCTCTTCCTCCAACTCCCCTTCCCTTTGGCACCTTATCTATGTATCAATGACTCTGTTTTTGTCTAGTTATCTTTATTCATTTTGGGTTGTTTTTTGGATTCCACATAAATGAAATCATAACAGCATTTGTCTTTCTCTAACTTATTTCACTTAGCGTAATACTCTCTAGGCGCATCTATGCTATTGCAAGCAGTGATATTTCCTTCTTTTTATGGCAGAGTAATATTCTATTTACATATGTGTTTGTATGTAGATATGTGAGTATTTATATATGTATAAAACACTTATTACAGCATTTTAATCCATTCATTACTTGATGGGCACTTAAACTGCTTTCATAACTTCTATGATAAACAATGCTGCAAAAACATAGGGATGCATACATTTTTTCATTAATATTTTTGTTTTTTCAGATAGACACCTAGGAGTTGAATTGTTAGATCATATGGCAATTCTATTTTTAGTTTTTTGAGGCATCTCCAGACTGGTTCCATAGTCGCTGCATCAATTAACATTTCCAGCAGCAGTGGAAATGTTTCTTTTCTCCAAATCCTCACTAATACTTGCTATCTGTTGTCTTTTTGATGATAGCCATTCTGACAGGTGCAGGGATATCTCACTGTGGCTTTGATTTGGATTTTCCTGATGCTTAGTTTAGTGATATTGAGACTCTTTCTTGTGCCTATTGGGCAATCTGTATGGTCTTCTTCAGAAAAATGTCTATTCGGTTTCTCTACCCATTTTAACTTGGGTTATTTGTTTTTGATGTTGACTTCTTTGTGTATTTTAGATATTAACTCCTTGTTGAATACATCATTTCCAGTTACCCTCTCCCACTCAGGAGGTTGTCCTTTGTTTTGTTGATAGCTTCCTTAGATATGAAAAAATTTTATAGTTTGATGTAGTACAATTTGCTTATTTTGATTTTGTTTCTCTTCCCTGAGGAGACAGACAAACAAATATTCAGTTCAGTTCAGTCACTCAGCCGTGTCCAACTCTTTGTGACCCCATGAATTGCAGCACGCCAGGCCTCCCTGTTCATCACCAGCTCCTGAAGTTTACTCAAACCCATGTCCATTGAGTCAGTGATGCCACCCAGCCATCTCATACTCTGTCCTCCCCTTCTCCTCCTGCCCCCAATCCCTCCCAGCATCAGGGTCTTTTCCAATGAGTCAACTCTTCGCATGAGGTAGCCAGAGTATTGGAGTTTCAACTTCAGCATTAGTCCTTCCAATGAACACCTAGGAATGATCTCCCTTAGGATGGACTGGTTGGATCTCCTTGCAGTCCAAGGGACTCTCAAGAGTCTTCTCCAACACCACAGTTCAAAAGCATCAATTCTTTGGCACTCAGCTTTCTTCACAGTCCAACTCTCATATCCATACATGACCACTGGAAAAACCATAGCCTTGACTAGATGGACCTTTGTTGGTAAAGTAATGTCTCTGCTTTTTAATATGCTATCTACGTTAGTCATAACTTTCCTTCCAAGGAGTAAGTGTCTTTTAATTTCATGGCTGCAGTCACCATCTTCAGTGATTCTGGAGCCCAAAAAAATAAAGTGTGACACTGTTTCCACTGTTTCCTCATCTATTTCCCATGAAGTGATGGGACCAGATGCCATGATCTTAGTTTTCTGAATGTTAAGCTTTAAGCCAACTTTTTCACTCTCCTCTTTCACTTTCAAGAGGCTTTTTAGTTCCTCTTCACTTTCTACCATAAGGGTGGTGTCATCTGCATATCTCAGGTTATTTCTATTTCTCCCAGCAATCTTGATTCCAGCTTGTGCTTCTTCCAGCCCAGCATTTCTCATGATGTACTCTACATATAAGTTAAATAAGCAGGGTGACAATATACAGCCTCAACATACTCCTTTTCCTATTTGGAACCCGTCTGTGGTTCCATGTCCAGTTCTAACTGTTTCTTCCTGACCTGCATATAAGTTTCTCAAGAGGCAGATCAGGTGGTCTGGTATTCCCATCTCTTTCAGAATTTTCCACAGTTTATTGCGATCCACACAGTCGAAGGTGTTGGCATAGTCAATAAAACAGAAATGGATGTTTTTCTGGAACTCTCTTGCTTTTTCAATGATTCAGCAGATGTTGGCAATTTGATCTCTGGTTCCTCTGCCTTTTCTAAAACCAGCTTGAACATCTGGAAGTTCATGGTTCACGTATTGCTGAAGCCTGGCTTGGGCAATTTTGAGCATTACTTTACTAGCGTGCGAGATGAGTGCAATCGTGTAATAGTTTGAGCATTCATTGGGATTGCCTTTCTTTGGGATTGGAATGAAAACTGACCTTTTCCAGTCCTGTGGCCACTGCTGAGTTTTCCAAATTTGCTGGCATATTGAGTGCAGCACTTTCACAGCATCATCTTTCAGGATTTGAAATAGCTCAACTGGAATTCCATCACATCCACTAGCTTTGTTCATAGTGATGCTTCCTAAGGCCCTCTTGACTTCACATTCCAGGATGTCTGGCTCTAGGTGAGTGATCACACCGCTGTGAATATATGGGTCATGAAGATCTTTTTTGTACAGTCCTTCTGTGTATTCTTGCCACCTCTTCTTAATATCTTCTGCTTCTGTCAGGTCCATACCATTTCAGTCCTTTATCGAACCCATCTTTGCATGAAATGTTCCCTTGGTATCTCTAATTTTCTTGAAGAGATCTCTATTCTTTCCCTTTGTGATGTTTTCCTCTATTTCTTTGCATTGATCGCTGAGGAAAGCTTTCTTATTTCTATTCTTTGGAACTCTGCATTCAAATGGGAATATCTTTCCTTTTCTCCTTTGCTTTTTGCTTCTCTTCTTTTCACAGCTATTTGTAAGGCCTCCTTAGACAACCATTTTGCCTTTTTGCATTTCTTTTTCATGGGGACTGATATCAAAGAATATACTGTTTATGTTTTCTTTTAGGAGTTAACACTGTCAAGACTTGATGTAAGTTTTTAATCCAATTTGAGTTTATTTTTGTATCTGGTATGATTAAATAGTTCACTTTGATTCTTTGTATGTGACTGTCCAGTTTTCCCAATATCATTTAAGAGACTGTCATTTCCCATTGTATATCCTTTCTCTTTTGTTATAGACTAATTAGCCATGTAAGTATGAGTTTATTTCTGTACTCTATATTCTGTTCCACTGATCTGTGAGTGTTTTTATGCCAGTACTGTACTATTTCAGTAAATGTAGCTTTTTAATATAGATTGAAATCACAGAGCATGATTTCTCCAGCTTTGTTTTTCTTTCTGAAGATTGTTTTGGCTATTTATGTTTCCATACAAATTTTAGAATTATTTGGTTCTGAGGAAAATGCCATTCATCTTTTTACTGTGGTTGTATTGAAGCTGTAAACTACCTTTAGTAGTGTGGTCATTTAACAGTGTTAATTCTTCCAATGCAAGAGTGCCATATCTGTCCATCTGTTTGTGTCATCCTTAGTTTTTCTTCAAAATATGGTTTTCTGAGTACAGGCTTTGTATCTATTTCATACAGTTGTAAGTGGGATTGCTTTCTGATATTCCATTGTTAGTGTGTAGAAACACCAGATTTCTGTATGTATTATTTTCTTATCCTGCATCTTTACTAAAGTTATTGAGTTCTTGTAGTTTTTTGGTAATGTCCTTGGGATTTTCTATGAAATAGTATGTCATCTGCAATCAGTGAAGTTTCACATCTCCCTTTCCAATTTGGATTCCTTTCATCTCTTGTCTAGTTGCTGTGTCTATGACTTCCAATAGTACTTTGAAGAAAAGTGGTTGGATTAGGGATCCTTGTCCTAGTCTAGATCTTGCAGGAAATGCTTTCAGTTTTTCACCACTGAGTAAGATGTTGGCTGTAAGCTTTGGGCTTGTCATATATGGCCTTTATTTGTCTGTTTAGTTTTACTTGAAGTATAGTTGATATGATGTTATAATATGTAGTTGACATAATATTTCACATGTACAGCAAAGTAATTCAGTTTTATATATACATACATACATATATATGTAATATATATAATATATATATATATATATATATCTTTTCAGATTCTGTTCCATTATATGTTAGTTGACATAATGTTTCACATGTACAGCAAAGTGATTCAGTTTTATATATACATATATATATATATATATATATAATCTTTTCAGATTCTATTCCATTATGTGTTAGTAAAAGACATTGTATATAGTTCCCTGTGTTATACATGATATCCTTGTTGTTTATCTATTTTATATATGGTGTGTGTGTGTGTGTGCGTGTGTGCTCAGCTGTGTCTGACTCTTTGTGACCCCGTGGACTGCAGCCTGCAAGCCTCCTCTGTCCATGGGATTTTCCTGGCAAGAGTACTGGAATAGGACACCATTTCCTCCTCCAGGGTGTCTTCCTAACCCTGGGATTGAACATGCATCTTCTGCATTGCAGCAGTTCTTCACCACTGACCCACTGAGAAACCCCTATTTTACATATAGTAGTGTGTATCTGTTAACCCCAAATTCCAAGTTTACCGCTCCCCTCTTTCCACTTTTGGTAATTAACTCTTTGTGACCGAGGACTATGGCCCACCAGACTCCTCCGTCCATGAAATTTTCTAGGCATGAATACCTTATGTATCTGTTAATCCCACAGGTTGGCCCAGTGGTTCAGTTGATAAAGAGTCCACCTGCAATGTGAGAGACCTGGGTTTGATCCCTGGGTTGGGGAAAGTATAAGTTTATCCCTCTCCCTCTTTCCACTGGGGTAAATATACGTTTATTTTCTATGTCTGAGAAATAAAACTATTTCTATTTTGTAAATAAATCCATTTGTATTGGGATTTTTTTAGATTCTGAATGTAAGTGATATGATGTTTTTCTCTGTCTGACTTTATTCACTTAGTATGATAATCTCTAGGACCAGCCATGTTGGTTTAAAAGGCGTCACCTCATCCTTTTTTATAACTGAGTAATATTCCATTGTATATAGACACCACATTTGCTTTATCCATTCATCTGTCAGTGGATACTTAGATAGCCTTTCGTATCTTGGCTGTTGTAACTAGTGCTGCTATGGACATTAGAATGCATGTTTCCTTTTGAATTATGGTTTTCTCTATATATGCCCAGGAGTGAGATTGGAGGATCACATGGCAACTCTGTTTTTATCTTTAAGGAATCTTCGTATTGTTTTCCATATCGGCTATATCAATTTGCATTGCCACCAGCAGTATAGAATGTTCTCTTCTCTCCACAGCCTCTCCATCATTTATTGTTTGTAAGCTTTTTGATGATGGTCATTTTGACCAGCTTGAGGTAATACTTCATTGTGGTTTTTGTTTGCATTTTTATGATATTTAGCAATCTTGAGCATCTTTCTGTTGGCCATCTGTATGTCTTGTAGAAATACCTGTTTAGATCTCCCCAATTTGATTGGATTTTTTTTTGTAATATTGAGCTGTATGAGCTGTCTGTATATTTCAGAAATCTGTCAGTAGTATATTCACAAATATTTCTCTTATTCCATTGTTTGTCTTTTCATTTTGTTTATGGTTTTCTTTGCTATGCAAAAGCTTTGCTTTGCTATGCAAAAACTTAAAATTAAGTTTAATTAGGTCCCATTTGCTTATTTTTGTTTTTGTTTCCATAACTGTAAGGGATGAATTCAAAAACATATTGCTGTGATTTAAATCAGTGTCTAGCTGATACTTTCCTCTAGGAGTTTTATAGTATCTGTTCTTACATTTAGATCTTTAACACATTTTGAGTTTATTTTGGCATATGGTACTACAGTGTTCTAGTTTCATCCTTTTACATGGAGTTGTTCAGTTTTCCCAACACCACTTATTGAAGAGATTGCATTTTCTTCATTGTATAGTCGTATATTCTTCATCATAAATTAATTGACCATAAGTGCAAGGGTTTATTTCTGAGTTTTCTATCTTCTTCCATTGATCTCTATTTCTGTTTTTGAGCCAGTATCCTACTATTTTGATCACTGTAGCATTTTAGTATAGTCGGAAGTCAGGAAATGTTATTCTTTCAGATCTGTTTTTCTTCCTCAAGATTTTATTTGCTGCTTGAGGTCTTCTGTGTTTTCAAACAAATTTTTAAATTTTTGTTTCAGTTCTGTGAAAAAATGCCATTGGTAATTTGATAGGAATTGCATTGATCTATACATTGCCTTTCTTATTATGGTCATTTAAAAACTACTGATTCATTTAATCTAAGAATGTGGTACATCTTTCAATCCACTTATGTCATCTTCCATTTCTTCTATCAGAATCTTAGTCTTCAGAGTACAGGTCTTTTGCATCCTTAGGTAGGTTTATTCCTAGGTATTTTATTCTTTTTGCTGTGATGGCAAATATCTATTTATGGTATTTCATTTTAGGCTATATGAGTGAAGCATATATCTGTATATAAATTTTGTATCCTGCAACTTTACTGAATTCATTGATGAGCTCTAGTATTTTTCTGGTAGTGTCTTTAGAATTTTCTATGTACAGTATCATGCCAATTGCAAATGGCAGTTTTAATTCTTCCTTTCCAATTTGGATTCCTCTTATTTCCTTTTCTTCTCTGATTGCTGTGACTAGGACTTCCAAAACTATGTTGAACAAAAGTAATGAGAGTAGGTCATTTGTCTGTTGTTGATCTTAGAGGGACTATTTTCAGCATTTCATCATTGATTATGTCATTAGCTGTAGGTTTGTTATATATAGCCTTTATATTGAGATATGTTCTGTCTATGCTCACTTTCTGGAGAGTTTTCTTTTTTTTTTTATCATAAATGGGTGCTGAATTTTATAAAAAAATTTTGTATCTATTGAAATGTTCATATGGTTTTTGTTCTTTAATTTGTCAATGTAATTATCACATTGATTAACTTGAGGATACTGACAAATCTTTGAATCCCTGGGATAAATCCCACTTGATCATTGCATATGATTTTTTTAATGTATTGTTGGAATCAGTTTGCTACTATTTTGCTGAAGATTTACTTTTTAATCTATATTCATCAGTGATAGAGGCTCATGATGTTCCTTTTTTGTGATATTTTTGTCTGATTTTGGTATCAGGAAGATGGCAGTGTCATAGAATAAGTTTTGAAGTGTTCCTTCCTCTGAATGTTTTTGGAATACTTTGAGAAGGATAGGCATGAACACTTCTCTAAATTTTTGGTAGACTTCACCTTTGTGAAGTGGTCCTGGGCTTCTGGCTGTTGGAATTTTTTAAATTCCTGATTGAATTTCGTTACTGATATTCTGTTCATGTTTTCTATTTCTTCCTGATTCAGTCCAGGGTGACTGTACTGTCTAAGAATTTGTCCATTTTTTCTAGGTTGTCCATTTTATTGGAATATTATTGCCCATAGTAATCTATTGATCCTTTGTATGTCTGTGAATGTAGGCTGTAGTTTTTCCTTTTCATTTCTGATTTTATTGAGTCCTTTCTCCTCCCCCACCCCAATTTCTTCTTTTGTGACTATTAATATTTGTCTTATTTATTGACTGATCTTGTATTGGGTGTCTTGTTGCAACATTTTGCAACCTCATGGACTGCAGCATGCCAGACTTCTCTGTCCTTCACTATCCTCCAGAGCTTGCTTAAACTCATGTCCATTGAGTTGGTGATGCCATCCAACCATCTCAAACTCTGTCGTCCCCTTCTCCTCCTGCCTTTAATCTTTCCTGGCATTGGGGGTTTTTCCAATGAGTCAGCTCTTCACATTAGGTGACTGAAGTATTGGAGCTTCAGCTTCAGCATCAGTCCTTCCAATGAATATTCAGGGTTGATTTCCTTTAATATTGACTGATTTGATCACCTGCTGCCTAAAGGATTGTCAAGAGTCTTTTCCAGCACCATAATTAGAAAGCATCAATTCTTTGGTGCTCAGCCTTCTTTATGGTCCAATTCTCATATCTGTACATGACTACTGGAAAACCATAACTTGGACTAGACAGACCTTTGTTAGCAAAGTGATGTCTCTGCTTTTTAATATGCTGTCTAGATTTGTCAAACCTTTCCTTCCCAGGAGTAAGTGTCTTTTAATTTCATGGCTACAGTCTCCTTCCCCAGTGATTTTGGGACCCAAGAAAATGAAATATGTCACTGTTTCCACTTTTTCCCCATCTATTTGCCATAAAGTGATGGGACTGGATACCACGATCTTCATTTTTTGAATGTTGTTTTTAGCCAGCTTTT
This sequence comes from Muntiacus reevesi, assembly GCF_963930625.1. Classification (NCBI taxonomy): domain Eukaryota; kingdom Metazoa; phylum Chordata; class Mammalia; order Artiodactyla; family Cervidae; genus Muntiacus; species Muntiacus reevesi. Next base: position 4,358,664 of record NC_089264.1, read on the forward strand.
TAACTCTCCTCTTTCACCCTCATCAAGAGACTCTTTAGTTCCTCTTTACTTTCTGTCATTAGAGTGGTATTATCTGCATTTCTTAGGTTGTTGACATTTCTCCCAGAAATCTTGATTGATTCATATGTATTTACAATTGTTAATACAATTGAATGGGTTAATCCTTGGTCATTATATAGTGTCCTTCCCTGACTATGTTAACACTCTTTATTTTAAATTTGATTTTGCCTGATATAAGTGTTGCTACTCCAACTTTCTGTTGATTTCCATTTGCATGGAATAACTTTTCCATCCTCTCACTTTCAGTATGTATGTGTCTCTAGGTCTGAAGTGGGTCTTTTATAGATAGCACAGATATGGATCTTATTTTGTATGCATTCAGCCAACCTTTTTCTTTTGTTGGAAATTTGTCCACTTACATTTAAGGTAATTACAGTATGTATTTCTTATTTCCATTTTCTTAATTGTTCTGGATTTGTTTTAGCAGGTCTTCCCACCCCACTTCTCTTGTTCTCTTATGATTTAATGACTATGTTTAGTGTTATGTTTGGACTCTTTTTTCTTATTTGCACATGTATCTATTACAGATTTTTGGTTTGAAGTTACCTTGATGTTTTTGCATAGTAGTCTTTTGCATACACATGCATGTGATTGTTTTATACTGAGCCCCCAGCCCCCAGACATTGTAGGCACTTGGCATACATCAGCAAGCAAAGCAGACAAAGATATGTGTGCCTCTGTTCAGGCTTATATACTACTGTTGGGGAGAGGAAAACAATAAGCAGAAAGCAAGTAAACTATATAATGCATTACAAGGCATCTGGTGCTCTGGAAAAATAAAACTGCATGGTTGTATAAGAGGATTGACTGTATGGAGTGGAGGTAGCATCAGGTTTAATATTGTGCAGGGTCATCTAGGCTGGCTTCATGGAGAAGGCAAAAATTTGAGTAATGAATTGAAGGAGGTGAAGATTTGACCAAATAGATATTTGAGGCAAGTGATATTAAATGACATAATATCTAGAGCAAGGCCTTAAGACAAAAGCTTGTCAAGAGTCTTGGTTTGTCCAAGGACCTGCAGAAAGGACAGTGTAAAATGAGTTATTAAGTATTTTGAGGATGTCAGGAAAACAAAGAAGAAGGAGACTTTGTGAACCTTTGTAAAGACTTTGGCTTTTACGCTGTGCAAAATGGGAAGCCATTGGAGGATTCTGGGCAGAGAAATAACATGATTTGACTTAAACTTTAAAAGGACCACACATTATACCACTTACATGCTTACCATGTATTGTTTGTTTTCTTTTCTCCTTCAAGAAAATACAAACCTCCTGTTCAGTTCAGTTCAGTCCAGTCACTCAGTCGAGTCTGACTCTTGGCGACCCCATAAATCGCAGCACTCCTAGCCTCCCTGTCCATCACCAACTCCCGGAGTTTACTCAAACTCATGTCCATTCAGTCGGTGATGCCATTCAGCCATCTCATCCTCTGTCGTCCCCTTCTCCTCCTGCCCCAATCCCTCCAAGCATCAGGGTCTTTTCCAATGAGTCAACTCTTTGCATGAGGTGGCCAAAGTATTGGAGTTTCAGCTTCAGCATCAGTCCTTCCAATGAACACCCAGGACTCATCTCCTTCAGGATGGATTGGTTGGATCTCCTTGCAGTTCAAAGGACTCTCAAGAGTCTTCTTCAACACCACAGCTCAAAAGCATCAATTTTTCGGCACTCAGCTTTCTTCACATTCCAACTCTCACATCCATACATGACCACTGGAAAAACCATAGCCTTGACCAGATGAACCTTTGTGGGCAAAGTAATGTCTCTGCTTTTTAATATTCTATCTAGGTTGGTCATAACTTTCTTTCCAAGGAGTAAGCATCTTTTAATTTCAAAACTGCAGTCACCATCTACAGTGATTTTGGAGTCCCAAAAAATAAAGTCTGACACTGAAAAAGTCTCCCCACCTATTTCCCATAAGCCTCATGAGGGGCACATATATCTTTGACAGCTTTGTTCACTTGTATGCCAATCTAATACATAGTGTGGGTTCAGTATATAGTTGATTAATAAAGGAATGAACATGTCAATTGCTTGGATCATTTTGCTCCAATATAGATTGCTGAAAATAACCTATAGTGAACAAGGGTAAAACCAGGAACACCAGTTGAGCGGCTGCTGCCATAATCCAGATAAGAAGCAATGGGTCTTTGATAGTGGAAATGGAGGTTGTAAGAGTGGTTGGATTTTGGTATATTTCAAAGGTATAGCCAAGGGGATCTCCTGATGAGTTGGATGTAGCATGTTCTAGAAAGGAGTTAAGGATGAGTCCAAAATTTGATGGGAGAACCTGGAAAGAAGGAATTATCATCAATTGAACTGGAGAAGGCTGCACACGGAGAAGATTTGGGGGAGTGAAGAGGTGAAATTATAAATTTATCTGGGACATTTGAGTATCAGATATCCATTAGAAACCTAAGTGGAAATGCCAGGAAGAGTATGAGTCAGAGGTTTGTGAGAGAGGTCTGACTTGTCTCAAAGAATTTATTGAGGGCTGTCATCATTAATATCCCCACTTCCATTGTATCATTTTTCTAAACTGAAGACAAAAGGTTAGATGATCATGAACCCACTTTTAATCTATATTGGATATATCCTGACCAGTGATGATATCATTTTTATTCCTCCCTCTCATCTTAATGCCTGGATTAGTTGGCAAGATTCATCTCATCTAACAGAACTGTTCTGTCTTGAACTTCTCCTCGGGTCTGGGTAGGTGTTGAGAGCCTGGAAGAAGAAACATAGAGCAGTCTACTCCTTTTGACCATCTGATGCTAGATATCTGATCTCTAGCTCACATTACAGTTCCGATAAGTAACTACATAAATCAGTAATTGCCAGGACTCACTCATGTCTTGTCCATTGTATTCCTCAGAAAAGTCTGCTATATTCTCTGTAAAGCTGAAAAAATTAAATTGAGTTATAATTGTAATACAACATTATATTAGTTTTAAGTATACAACATAATGATTTGTTATTGGTGTCCATTGTGAAATTATCACCACAATAAGTTTAATTAACATCCATCACCATACTTAATTACAACATTTTTTTGTGTGTGTGTGATGAGAGCTTATCTATTCTCATAGTAGCTTTCAAATATGCAAAATTTCAGTAAAACTAGAGACTATTCAGTTTATGTGTTTCCTGGGAGCTTTTATCTGACAGTGGATTGCTCTTTCCCCACAGCTGGGTTTATGTTTTCTATTTATTAAAAAGAGAGAAAGAAAGAAAACTGAACAACACATTGCTTGGGGATTCTTATGTTGCAAGCAAAACCATAAGTAAAAAAACAGAAAATATTAAGATAAAATCATATCAGTTGTTTCCTTGGGATGAAAGGAATATAAATTTAAGAAGCACATAGGAAGCTTCAAAGGTATTCAGTTAAGTTCAGTTCAGTCACTCAGTCGTGTCTGACTCTTTGAGACCCTATGAATCGCAGCACTCCTAGCCTCCCTGTCCATCACCAGCTCCTGGAGTTTACTCAAACTCATGTCCATCCAGTCGGTGATGCCATCCAGCCATCTCATGTTCTATCATCCCCTTCTCCTCCTGCCCCCAACCCCTCCCAGCATCAGAGTCTTTTCCAATGAGTCAGCACTTCGCATGAGGTGGCCAAAGTATTGGAGTTTCAGCTTCAGCATCAGTCCTTCCAATGAACACTCAGGACTGATCTCCTTCAGGATGGACAGGTTGGATATGCTTGCAGTCCAAGGGACTCTCAAGAGTCTTCTTCAACACCACAGTTCAAAAGCATCAATTCTTTGGCACTCAGATTTCTTCACAGTCTGACTCTCACATCCATACATGACCACTGGAAAAACCATAGCCTTAACCAGATGGACCTTTGTTGGCAAAGTAATGTCTCTGCTTTTTAATATGCTATCTAGGTTGGTCATAACTTTCCTTCCAAGGAGTAACCGTCCTTTAATTTCATGACTGTAGTCACCATCTGCAGTGATTTTGGAGCCCCCAAAAATAAAATCTGACACTGTTTCCACTGTCTCCCCATCTATTTCCCATGAGATAATGGGACCAGATGCCATGATCTTAGTTTTCTGAATGTTAAGCTTTAAACCAACTTTTTCACTCTCCTCTTTCACTTTCATCAAGAGGATTTTTAGTTCCTCTTCACTTTCTGCCATAAGGGTGGTGTCATCTGCATATCTGAGGTTACTGATATTTCTCCCAGCAATCTTGATCCCAGCTTGTGCTTCTTCCAGCCCAGCATTTCTCATGATGTACTCTGCATATAAGTTAAATAAGCAGGGTGACAATATACAGCCTTGACATACTTCTTTTCCTATTTGGAACCAGTCTGTTGTCCCATGTCCAGTTCTAACTATTGCTTCCTGACCTACATACAGGTTTCTCAAGAGGCAGGTCAGGTGGTCTGGTATTCCCATCTCCTTCAGAATTTTCCACAGTTTATTGCGATCCATACAGTCGAAGGCTTTGGCATAGTCAATAAAGCAGAAATAGATGTTTTTCTGGAATTCTCTTGCTTTTTTGATGATCCAGCAGATATTGGCAATTTAATCTCTGGTTCCTCTGCCTTTTCTAAAACCAGCTTGAACATCTGGAAGTTCATGGTTCACGTATTGCTGAAGCCTGGCTTGGGCAATTTTGAGCATTACTTTACTAGTGTGTGAGGTGAGTGCAATTGTGTGGTAGTTTGAACATTCATTGGGATTGCCTTTCTTTGGGATTGGAGTGAAAACTGACCTTTTCCAGTCCTGTGGCCACTGCTGAGTTTTCCAAATTTCCTGGCATATTGAGTGCAGCACTTTCACAGCATCATCTTTCAGGATTTGAAATAGCTCAACTGGAATTCCATCACATCCACTAACTTTGTTCGTAGTGATTCTTTCTAAGGCCCACTTGACTTCACATTCCAGGATGTCTGTCTCGAGGTGAGTGATCACACCGCTGTGATTATATGGGTCATGAAGATCTTTTTTGTATAGTTCTTCTGTGTATTCTTTCCACCTCTTCTTAATATCTTCTTCTTCTGTTAGGTTCATACCATTTTTGTCCTTTATTGAACTCATTTTTGCATGAAATATTCCCTTGGTATCTCTAATTTTCTTGAAGAGATCTCTAGTCTTTCCCATTCTGTTGTTTTCCTCTATTTCTTTGCACTGATCGCTGAGGAAGGCTTTCTTATCTCTCCTTGCTATTCTTTGGAACTCTGCATTCAAATGGGAATATCTTTCCTTTTCTCCTTTGCTTTTCACTTCTCTTCTTTTCACAGCTATTTGTAAGGCCTCCTTAGACACCCATTTTGCCTTTTTTCATTTCTTTTCCATGGGGATGGTTTTGATCCCTGTGTCCTCTACAATGTCACGAACCTCTGCCCGTAGTTCATCAGGCTCTCTATCAGATCTAGTTCCTTACATCTATTTCCAACTTCCACTGTATATTCATAAGGTATTTGATTTAGGTCATACCTGAATGGCCCAGTGTTTATCCCTACCTTCTTCTGTTTAAGTCTAAATTTGGCAATAAGAAGTTAATGATCTGAGCCACAGTGAGCTCCCAGTCGTATTTTTGCTGACTGTATAGAGCTTCTCCCTCTTTGGCTGCAAGGAATATAATCAATCTGATTTTGGTGTTATTTCAAAGGTATTAGGAATCTTCTTTTCTACACTTGGGTAATTTTCTTGGATTTTAATTTTATCATTATTCTTTATACATAGTTTCTACTCTTATCTATGCATGATATGTTTTCCAATAAAAACTAAATTTAAAAATGACAGAAAAATATAAAAGGGAGAAGATTGCTAACAAAATGAAGGGTAGAGACAGCTTTTTTTTTTTTTTTCTGTGTATTTGCACAGTGAAGGAAGTAGCGGGTATAGAAATCAGTCTTCTCAAAGAAGTTCCGTGGGCTTCCCGGGTGGGTCAGTGGTAAAGAATCCACCTGCCAAGCAGGAGATACAGATTTGATCCCTGGGTCAGGAAGATCCCTTGGGGAAGGAAATGACAACACATTCCATTATTCTGTCTGGGAAGTCTTATGGACACAGGAGCCTCCCGGGCTTCGGTCCATGGGGTTTGGAAAGAATCAGACACAATTTAGCAACTCCATCACCTCCACCATCTCCACCTCCACCACCTCCACCACCACAACGGAGTTCTAGTAAAGGCTACTAAACTGTTATCAATAGTTTAAAAATGCAGGAGTAAGAAAGTGTTGTGTTGGTATATTCGTCTCCATCGGTTCTTGTCTTGTTCTAACAAAAGCTTGGACAATGAACCACTTGTAGCTCAAATGGGTCCTCAAACTAGTCATAGGTCAGTTACAGCTCAAAGCGGAAGCAGGCAGCAGGCTTCCAAGGCACAAGGGTGGGCTGACGGGGGAGCAGCCCCTGTTCCTCTCGGCTCGCCTTTTTATACTTGCTACCTCCTTCCCCTGGAGCCTGATCAGTTATGCCCTATGCAAAATAGGGTATTCGCCTGATTGGCTACCCCCAGGACCAATCAGGAAAGGAGTTGTGTATTACTGGCTTGTTATTGTTCAGTCACTAAGTCCTGTCAGACTCTCTGAGACCCCCTGAAATGAAGCACATCAGCCTTCCCTGCCCTTCACTATCTCCCAGAGTTTGCTCAAACTCATGTCCATCAAGTCAGTGATGCTATCCAACAATCTCATCCTCTCCCACCCTCTTCTCTTCTTGTGCTCATTCTTTCCCAGCATGAGGGTCTTTTCCAATGAATCAGCTCTTTGCATTAGGTGGCCAAAATATTGGCGCTTCAGCTTCAGTCTTTCCAATGAATATTCAGGATTGATGTCCTCAAGGATTGACTTATTTGAGCCTGCAATCCAAGGGACTCTCAGGAGTCTTCTCCAGCACCACAGTTCAAAGGCATCAATTCTTCAGTGCTCAGTTTTTTTTATAGTCCAACTCTCACATGTCTACATGACTACTGGAAAAACCATAGCATTGACTATATGAGCCTTTGCTGGCAAAGTGATGTCTCTACTTTTTAATATGCTGTCTAGGTTTTTCGTAATTTTTCTTTCATGTAGCAAGTGTCTTTTAATTTTGTGACTGCACTCACCATCCACAGTCATTTTGGAGCCCAAGAAAATAAAAACTGGATGTTATGATCTTTGTTTTTTGACTGTTGAGTTTTGAGCCAACTTTTTCACTCTATTCTTTCACCCTCATCAAGAGACTTTTTAGTTCCTCTTGGCTTTAAGCCCTTAGAGTGGTATCATGTGGTATCTGAGGTTGTTGATATTTCTCCTGGCAATCTTGATTCCAGGTTGTGATTCACCCATCCTGGCATTCCCTGGTGGCTCAGAGGTTAAAGCGTCTGCCTGCAAAGCGGGAGACCTGGTTTCGATCCCTGGGTTGGGAAGATCCCCTGGAGAAGGAAAAGGCAACCCTCTCCAGTATTCTTGCCTGGAGAATCCCATGGATGGAGAAGCCTGGTGGGCTACATTTCACAGGGTTGCAAAGAGTCTGACAAGACTGAGAGACTTCACTTTCACTTTCACTCTGCAAAGAAGTTAAATAAGCAGGGTGACAATACACAGCTTTGACTACTCCTTTCCTGGTTTATTCCCTATGCAAATAGGTGATGGTACCAACCTTCACCTGATTGGTTATGCCCAGGACCAGAGGTTCTTACTCAGATCCTCAACTTCCCCCTTTTTCTGCCTTTTTTCTTCTTTTTCTCCATCTGTGTGATTTTGCCATCTTGGACTCCTTTCCCCCCACCCTATTTAACTACCTGATAAAAGGATGAGTGAGGGATGGGGGTGGGGGTGGTGGAAATGGGATGGTAAATTGACAAAGTCCATTCTTGCTTCTTCCTGGAGTACACAAAATGACTGGGAGAGGGGCAAGAATGCAAATTCTAAAGAAATTGAAAAAACTTTATCTGCTGGTGTCTAGGGCTCTTGGAATAGACTTTTGTATCCCAGAATAGTAACATTCTCTTTATTCTGGCATTTGGGGATGTGTGGAAAGTGTATCAGTCAAATACTGTTGCATAAAAAATTATTCCAAAACTTTGTGGCATAAAATGGCAACTATTTGTTTAACTCATGATTATGTGAGTTGCCAGTTTGACGTAGGCTCAGCTGAGTGTTTTTTCTGGTCTTGTCTGGGCTCTTTCATACATCTATAGCTAGTTGCAGGGTCAACTGAGGGGTGAATGAACAATACTCTAGCATATGATAGCACATCTTTGTTCCTTTTCCTCTCTTGTGCTCAGTTGGGCTATCCCAGATGTTTAGTAAGTGTTAGTCACCCAGTTGTGTCCAACTGTTTGGATCCTCATGGATTGTAGCCTGCCAGGCTCCTCTGTCCATGGAATTCTCCAGGCAAGAATGCTGGAGTGGGTAGCCATTCCCTTCTCCAGAGAATCTTCCCAACCCAGGGATCAACCTGGGTTTCCCTCATTGTAGGCAAATTCTTTACTGCCTGAGCTACCAGGGAGAGCCCAATCCAAGGTGTTTACTTTGCTTCCAAGAGAATGAACAAAATCTTGGTGGGGAATGTTACAAAGTTACATGTTACCATGTTACAAAGCCTGTAGATACAGGAAGAGAAATTATTGCACTAACTTTGGTGAAAAATCTACCATAATATCTCTTATCTTTCTGATTATTCCTTGACTATCAATCATAAAGAGAAGCCTTTCAATCCACGTATCCCACCTATTTGCTCAAAGTCAAAGTCACATTCCTGTTCAAAAGAGAACAAGTACAAACAATTGCAGAGGAAATCTACACTGTTTACCTATGCTATGTTTAGCATAGTTCTCTAGTTCTTATTTACGACTATGAATATGCTACCAAGAAATATCAAATGTTGGAGAAAAATAAAGCAGTCCAAATGAGAAAGACCAAGACAAAAAATCAAATGCCTGATACCAGCACCAAAAGAGGAACATCAAGAGACAAAATAAATAATTTAAATTAGTATTTCCAGAGAGATATTTGTTGGCTAAGTTAAAAAATATTAAGTAACGCATGCATGGTAAAAATTCAACTTATATGGTAGTTCCCCTGTTATGCCCAGGTCCAAGTTCTCCTTCCCACAGTCAATTACTATTACCTGTGTTTTATTTATCCTTCCAGAATTATAACCCAAGGGTATTTGACAGGTAAAATAATAGCCCACTCTGAGTTAAGATCAATCAGAGGACAATATATTTTTAAAAATTATAAAAATAAGTAACTCAAATGAAGATATAATAGACTGATATCAGTAGATATAGATAGATGTAGGTAGAGTAGAGTTTTGAACAAAATTTGAAGTCTTCTTTAGTATGTAGAAAAAGACTAAAAGATGGAAAATATGAAAAAATTGCAGAGACACAGAGATGTCCAATCCAGAAATTTTAATATTTTAAACAAACCATACAAATTGGGTTAGAAATGATGAGAGAAATAATAGAAAAATTCATATAAATAAAAAAGTTCACATTTTCCTACTGACATGGTTTACCAAAGGATGACTAGGGTAAATAAGAACACTACTATTTATAGACACATCTGTATACATTTCAAAACATGATGGAAACAATATTTTGAATATTTCTGGGATACAGAGAGCAACAAAGATTTTGACTTTTTGCATAAAATTTTATATCAGAAAAGTATAAAATAATAAACTAATGTTTTCAAAGCACTGAGGAAAAATAATTTTAAATCTATAATTTTATACTGAACTCTAAAGATCTAACCTGAGAGCATTTTATTAAATTGTGGTTTGGGAGAACAGAGTTCTAAGAGAAATCCTCGATTCCTACTGGATAAGAAAGACGAGGTTGGAGTTTGGTGCTACTGAAGTACCTTGGACTTGAGGAGCAAAACCTCAAAGAGGATAGAGCCACGGGGAAGAGACCCTCAGAATATCTGTGCAGTCTTCTCTCAGCGCATTCTTCAATTCCTAAATTGTGCAAGTGAAGGACGAGACTCCAAGAAACAAGGAGAAAGCAGTGACTGAGAGACTAGACCCCTCCGAGCAGCTGTTTCAGCAGCCGTGCGGTCTGAGGACAGACGCTCAGAGTGGCCTTTGTAAAAACCTCAGCCTTTATTTTGATCCACAGAAGGCCACCCACTAGGAGTCAGGGCATGTATTAGTTTCCTAGAGTTGTCATAACAAACTACCACAAACTGAGTGAATTGAAAGGATAAAAATAAAAATATACCTTTCAAAACATGATGGAAACAGTATTTCATCCTTTCATGGTTCTGGAGGCCAAAGGTCTGAAATCAAGCAGGGTCATGCTCTCTCTGCAGGCTCTGGGGTAGGAGGATACTTCTTTGCTTCTTCTAGCTTCTAGGTGTCCTTGACGCTCCTTGGCTCTGCCTCTCATTACAAGCTATTCTTCCTGTTTGTCTCTGTTTCCTTATGGACTTATAAGCACAGAGCTCACCCTGACCCAGGATGCATTCATCTAAATTGGTCATATCTGCAAAGACCCTATTTCTAAATAAGGCCACAAGACACAAATGGGAAGGGGGCGTTATTGAACCCACTGTAGACACAGTTTAAATATACCAGCCCTAAGAAAACAATAAACCAGCCCTCAATAGGACTAGGGAGATCTGTTTATAATCCCTTTACCTGACAATAGAAAACTTGTTTTATTAAAAATAGCATTAATTGGATTATATCTGGCATCCATTCAAAAATTATGATGAATATGTAAAGAGAAATAGAACCAAAATTTTATAACCTAGGAACCAAACAACATGAGTGACACAGATATAGTAACCACATCTGGATTTCAAAATAACCAAGATTCTGATGTTTAAGAAAACAGAGGGGGGGAAAAGGAGAATTTCAACAGAGAGCTAAAATCTATAAAGAAGAGTAAACAGAAATACTAGAACTAAAGCTTCAGTAAGTGAAATGAATAATTCAACACATTTACTAACAGCAACCAACTCCAGTATTCTTGCCTGGAGAATCCCATGGACAGAGGGGCCTAGTGGGCTACAGTCCATGGATGGGGTCACAGAGTCAGACACGACTGAGCAACTAAGCACGCACACACACTTACAGATTACACCTAGCAGGAAAAAACGTTCTGTGAGCTTGAAGAGAGGCTGATAGAAGGAATCCAGATTGAAGCACGGAAGGTGAAAAAAGGATAGACACTTTAGAAAAGAGCACAAGAGACAAGTGGAAAACAAGTGTGATGGTCAAAATCATAAGTAGAGGATTTTAAACAGAGGAGGGAGGTAAGGAATGGAGCAATATTTGAGAGAAAATGACTTAGAACTTTTCAAATAAATGAAATATCAAACCATAGATGCGTTACAAATACAAATGCCTACTGATGGTGTAAAACAATAGTGATAATATCTTACAGAGTTTAACACATCTGTAGAAGTAAGGTATATATACCAATAGCACAAAAAGCATGGGGAAATTGGTAAATAAGTTAAGCTGTTTCAAGGTTCTTACACTTTAGGAAGCAATAAAATAATTTACTGATTTAAGGTTGAGTATAATAAAATGAGGATGTATACTGTAATTGTTAAGGTAACAGCAGAAAGAATATTTAAAAGACCGTACAACCTACAAGCTAACAGAAATTCAAGTGACCTAATTCTTCATCTTTCATTGTACGAAACAAATTGATTTTGTCTAAAGTTGGCATCTCAATAAACAGAAATGTCAGTAACATTTTTAGAGTGACTGAGAATCTGCCAGAAAAACTAAAAACAGGAATAATTTAAATAAAGTGGTTACCTCTGGAAATGGGGACTAGTATTTAGGGGTTAACAAAAAACTTTTGCTTTTTGTTTTATGGTCTTTACCATTTGCATTTTTACTATGTGCATGTAATATTTTGATAATACATTTTTTAACAACATTTTTGATAAAATTGAATATTTTATCCATTGTGTTTAAAAATATTTTTAACTTGAATAAATGAGAAGTTAGACATAATTCGTCATCTCCATTGATATGGTGAATTTCTGCTACTTCTTCAAGAGGGGTACAAATATTTCTGTGAAGAAATTCTCTGAATTATTAAGGTACTTTGCACATGCCATATGTAGGTGGCTTTTGTGTCTTTCCTGTTCCGTCTGCAAGCAGAGATTATTTCTTCATCTTGTTTCCTCCGTACCTAGCAAAACTCTTATATCTTTAGGTGATTAGTCACTGAATGTTAAAAAGACATGAGGTCTTTCTATCCCCATATACAAGACCTCATTCCAGGGAAAGAAATTCTATTTACCAAAGGCTCATTTAGCCCAAGCACTCTGGGTGCCCTGTTCAGTCTTGCTGTGGTCATTTTTCGGTCTTCTGTCTGATACATGTCTGCATTGCATTCATCAGTGCGTATGCGCCTTGTTGTTTAGTTATGTCCAACTCTTTGCGACCCAATGGACCCACCAGCCTCCTCTGTCCATGAGATTTCAGGCAAGAATTCTAGAGTAGATCGCCATTTCCTTCTCCGGGGATCTTCCCCACCCAGGTACTGTACCCATGTCTCCTGCATTGGCAGCTGGATTCTTTACACTGAGCCATCAGGGAAGCCCTTGTGTATGGTCCTTACTGGTTGCCTTTCTCATTCTTTTTTCACAGTAGAATTTTCTTTTTTAACTACTTGTTTTGTCACTAGCTGGTTCCTCAAGTTCAAATATCTAGAAAGCTGATGGAAAGTCAATAACAAATCATGTGCACCTAAGTTCCATTGTTGAACTATGACTGTTTCTTTCTTGATTCCAGTTGTGCAGAGGAGAGAACAGTTTGGTAAGCTGATATCTCCATCATATAGCTTTAACAGTTATCAATAAACAGACAACCTTGTTTTAATTATATCCCCTCAACAACCCTTTCAAAAAGAAAATTTAAGACAAGATATCATTTCATCTACAATGTTTATGTTTTTTTCTTAATGCTATCAAATAGCCAGTCAGTGTTCACATTTATTCAGTTGTCATAAATATGTGTGTGCAGTATATATATCGTATGTATGAAATTTTGATCCAATTAGGCCCATATATAGTGACTTCTTGATAAATATTTTGAGTCTTTTAATATGTATGTTTTCCTACATCTCCTTTTCTTTTTTCCCAATGTTTTGTTGCTGTTGAAGGAACTTTTCTTTGTTATGAGACACATCTCTTAGTCTGGAGTTTGTTGACTGCATCCGCCTAGTACAGGTTAAACAGACTCTTTTGTCTCCTGTAAATGGATCAGATTCAGATTCTAGTTCTTTTAGCAGCATTGACTTTTAAGTGGTGTTCTATATGTCCTTCAAGAAGTATATAGTGTTTTATCATTCATTTTGCAATGTTTTCCTCCATTAATGATCGTATTTATTAGAAGCTCAAAACATTGATACTCAGATTTCATTATCTAATCTTTATCTAATGGAAGAGAAGCTTGTTAACTTTTTAGTTACTCTGATATATGGATTGTACATGACAGACAAGACAAATGCTTACTTTTTTCCCTTATACACTTGTTTTCAAAGTAACATGATTTTCTAGCATATGTTTAAAATTTTACATTAATTCTAGAAAATACCTGATATGTTTCAATGAATTACAGTTTTTATTTTTATGTATGCTTAAATTGTTCATCTTAATCCAGTGGAAATTTTTTCAGATTGGCTTCTGCCTGATAGGAGCCTACTAGTTTCAGCAATTTTCTCCATGTTTCAGGCTCATCTTGCACCTTCTCTACTTAAACTTGGAATCAGTCATTTACCACAATCTATGTGTTGAGGGAAGACAGACACTTTTATTTAGTGAACTTACATCTGAATGACCACGATCTGGTAGAAAGAAGAGATTTTAGAATCAGATAGACTAATTCAAATTAAGACTATGGCCCTTATACCTAGACAAATTTAGCCAAATGACTGAACAGCCAAAAAAATTGTAGGGTGAGCATATAATTTATTGTCAAATTCACAATGAATTGGAGAATAAAAAGGGTGCTCTTACAAATTACTCTGAGATACCAGGTGTAAGCTGGGAGTCCTGGGAGAACTGGACATATGGTTATTTTAGTTCTAAGATGTTATAATTATTAAAGATAATGCATATAAAAGCCAAAGCACTATTTTGGCCAAAGCAGGCACTGAGAGATTGTAGGTGATGTTGATCATGCTCACTTTCCTCTATGCCACTTTTACACTCCAGAATTAGACTGTGATATTTGATACCATTAAATCCAGTGACACTAGTGTCAGAAAATAAAGTTCTTTACAGTGTAATTCCTCCAAAGTCCCTCTGTTGACAGATGCTATGCACTGTTATGAGGAGCAGAAGCTGTCAAGATCCTGACCATATTCCTTGGACCATAGAATTCCAATGTGTTCTAGACAACATCCATCTGCCAATATCTACATCTCTGTGCAATCTTGTTTTAGCTGTACCTCCAATCACAACCTTTCCAAGTTATTTTGGAATAGACTGAAAATGCTAGGAAACTAAAACACTTACCTCAGCAGCTCTGTCAGTGACTGATACGAATTGGTGTATGAATAGCTCAGCCACCTTGCCTCTCTGATGGGCTAGCTCTATAATGTGTTTTTTCACTATTTCTAAGATTTTCTTCCATGAGATACACATTCAGTCACCCATTACAGTAGCTGGCTTGTTGGCTGCCTTCTTCTCCCTATGTCATTTCTTCACTCCCCTGCCATTGTTCTGTGTGCCTCTCAAAGTCACTAGATTTTTGTCTCAGGGTCTGCTTATGGGGGAAATAAAGACACTAAGATATATGTTTTTTTTTTTTTAATTCAGGTTCTTTTTTTCAGATACAATTGACATACAGCATTATACTGATTTTAGGTATACTGCATAATGATTTATGTATATATTATGAAATAATTACCACAGTAAATTTACTTAACATACATCACTATGTACATAACATCTATCACCATATCTAGTTTCTTGTGATGAGAACTTTTAAGCAAATTTCTAATAGCAACTTTCAAAAATACAGTATTATTAACCAGAGTCACCATGCTGTACCTTGCATCCCCAGGAATTATTTATTTTATAAGTGAAAGTCTGTACCTTTTGACTACTTTCACCATTTCACACTCACCATCTGCCTGCCATCTTCCTGCCTCTCACAACCACCAATATCTTCTTTGTATCTATAAGGCTCTTTCTTTAAAGATTCCACATATAAGTGAGACCATATGGTATTTGTCTTTCTTTTTCTGACATTTCATTTAGCATAGTGTTCTCAAGGACCATCCATGCTGTCTCAAATGGCAGGGTTTCCTTTTTTAGGGATGAATGATATTCCTTTGTAGATATACCACAATATCTTCATCCATCTATCTACCCATCAAGGAACACTGAGGTTGCTTTCATATCTTGGCTGTTGTGAAGAATGCTGCAGTGAACATGGACTTGCAGACACCTATTTGAAATAGTGATTTGTTGGTTTTGAGTAAATACTCATAAGTGGAGTTGCTTGATCACATAGTACTTCTATTTTTAATTTTTTGAGGAAATGCCATACTATTTTCCATAGTGCTTGCACCATTTTACAGTCCCACCAGCATCAGGGGTCACATTACCCTCTATACCCTTGTCAGCACTCATCACTTCTTGTCTTTTTGATGTTAGTCATTCTAACAGGAGTGGGATAATATCTCAGTGTTGTTTTGACTTGTATTTTTCTGATTACTGATATTGCTCACCCTTTTTTAATCATTTTAAAAATTGAAGTATACGTAATTTATATTACTGTGCTTCAGGTGTAAAGCAAAGTGATTCAGTTATGCATATATATATATACACACACACACGCATGTATAGTTTCTAAGATTCTTTTACTTACAGCTCATTACATGATACTGAATATAGTTCTCTGTGCTATATAGTAGGCTCTTGGTCTATTTTACAAGTAATAGTGCATATATATTCATCACAAGCTCCTAATCTGTATCTGCCAATATACCATCAACTTTGGTAACCATAAGTTTGTTTTCTATACCTGTGAGTTTATTCTGTTTTGTAAATAAGTTCATTTGCATCATTTTTTTTTTAGAATCTGCATGTCACTAACATAGTGCTATCATTAACATAATTATATCATATGATAATTGCCTATGTCCAATTTAGTATGGTAATCTCTGGGTCCATCCATGTCATTGAAATAACATTATTTCATTCTTTTTTATGGCTGAGTAATATTCCTTGTGCATATATACCACATCTTCTTTATCCATTCCTCTGTTGATGGACATTTACGTTGCTTCCATATGTTGGCTATTTTTTTTATTGGAGTATAGCTGATTTACAATGTGTAAATATCTAGTGTAGAGCACAGTGGGTCATTTATCCACATACGTATGTCCA
Source organism: Muntiacus reevesi (assembly GCF_963930625.1). Classification (NCBI taxonomy): domain Eukaryota; kingdom Metazoa; phylum Chordata; class Mammalia; order Artiodactyla; family Cervidae; genus Muntiacus; species Muntiacus reevesi. The sequence continues at coordinate 4,375,041 of NC_089264.1, forward strand.
CTCTTTTCCCATGTAAGCCATCACAGAACACTGAGTAAGTTTCCTATGTTATACAGCTTGCCCTTAATAGTTACCTATTGTATATATAATTGTGTGTATGGCAGTCTCAACCTCGCAGTTTATCCCTGCCCATACCCCTTTCCCCTTGGTAGGCATGAATTTGTTCTCTACGTCTGTAACTATGTTTATATTTTGTAGGTAAGCTCAATTGTACCCTTCCTTAGATTCCACATCCCCGGTGGCTCAGACAGTAAAGCGTCTGCCTGCAATATGGGAGACCTGGGTTCGATCCCTGGTTTGGGAAGATCCTCTGGAGAAGGAAATAGCAAGCCACTCCAGTACTCTTGCCTGGAAAATCTCATGGAGCGAGGAGCCTGGTAAGCTACAATCCATGGGGTTGCAAAGAGTCAGATATGGCTGATAACTTCACTTTCTTTCTTCTTTAGATTCCACATATAATATATATCGTATGATATTTGTCTTTTGGTCTGACTTCACTCAGAATGACAATCTCTAGATTCATCCATGTTTCTGCAAATGGCATTATTTTGTTCTTTTTTATGGCTAAATAATATTTCATTGTACATATGCACCACATCTTTATCCATTTCTCTGTTGATGGACATTTAGATTGCTTCTGTGTCTTGGCTATTATAAATAGTGCTACAATGAATATTTGGGTACACATATCTTTTCAAATTATGATTTTCTCTGGATATATACCCAGGAGTGGGATTTCAGGGTCATATGACAGGTCTATATTTAGTTTTTTTAAGGAATGTTCATACTGTTCTCCATAGTGGCCCTACCAATGTACATTCCCACCAACAATGTAGGAAGATTCTTTTTTTCTCCACACCCTCTCCAGCATTTATTGTCTGTAGACTTTTTGATGATTGCCATTCTGACTGGTATGAGGTGCTACCTCATTGCAGTTTTCATCTGCACTTCTCTGATAATAAGTTGAGTATGGTTTATGTGCCTTTTGGCAATCTGTATGTTTTCTTTGGAAAAATGTCTCTTAAGATCTTCACACCTACTTTTTAATTGCATTGTTTGCATTTTTGATATTGAAATGCATGTGCTGTTTATGTATTTTGGAGGTTAATCCTTTGTCAATTATTTCATTTACAAGTATTTTCTCACATTTGGAGGAGTATCTTTTCTTTTTGTTTATGGTTTTCTTTGCTGTGCAAAATGTTTAAGTTTAAATTGATCCCCCTTTTATAGTTTTATTTTTATTTTCATTACTCTAGAAAATGAATCGAAAAAGATCTTGTGGCAATTTATGTCAAAGAGTGTTCTACTTATGTTTTCCTCTAAGAATTTTGTAGGATTTTTATAAGAGTTTTGTAGTCTTGCATATAGGTCTTTAATCCATTTTGAGTTTTTATTTTTGTTTATGATGTTAGAAAATGTTCTAATTTCATTTTTACATGTAGCTGTCTAGTTTTCTCAACACCATTTATTCTTGCCTCCTTTGTCATAGATTAGGAGACTTAGGTTTATAGCTAGGCTTACTGTTCTTTTTTATTGATCTACATTTCTGTTTCTGTGCCAGTACCATACTGTTTTGATGATTGTAGTTTTACATTATAGTCTAATGTCAGGGCATCTGATGCTGCTAGCTTTATTTTTCTTTCTCAAGACTTCATCAGCAATTCAAGGTCTTTTGTGTTTCCATAATAATTGCAAGGTTTTTTTTGTTTAATTCTATGAAAAATACCATAGGTAATTTGATAAAGACTGTATTGAATTGTATAGATTGTCTTGGGAAGTATAGTCATTTTTCACAATATTGATTCTTCCAGTCCAAGAGTATGGTCTATCTCTTGATCTGTTTGTATTATCTGTCATCAATATCTTAGTTTTTTGACTACAGGTTTTTCCCTCTTTATGTAGGCTTATTCCTAGGTGTTCTAATCTTTTGATATGATGGTAAACAGGATTGTTTCCTTAATTTCTTTTTTTGAGGTTTTGTTTTCAGTGTATAGGAATGCAAGATTTTTGTCCTTGATTTTGTATTCTGTCACTTTACCAGATTGATTGATGAGCTCTAGTAGCCATTGGAGAAGACCCTGATGCTGGGAGGGATTGTGGGCAGGAGGAGAAGGGGACGACAGAGGATGAGATGGTTGGATGGCATCACTGACTCTATGGACATGGGTTTGAGTAAACTCTCAGAGCTGGTGATGGACAGGGAGACCTGGTGTGCTGCAATTCATGGGGTTGCAAAGAGTCGGACACGACTGAGTGACTGAACTGAACTGAATTGAGTAGCCATGATATTAAAAGATGCTTACTCCTTGGAAGGAAAGTTATGACCAACCTAGATAGCATATTAAAAAGCAGAGACATTACTTTGCTAACAAAGGTCCATTTAGTCAATGGTTTTTTCCAGTGGTCATGTATGGTTGTGAGAGTTGGACTGTGAAGAAAACTGAGCACCGAAGAATTGATGTTTTTGAAATGTGGTATTGGAGAAGACTTGAGAGTCCGTTGGACTGCAAGGAGATCCAACCAGTCCATCCTAGAGGAGATCAGTCCTGGGTGTTCATTGGAAGGACTGATGATGAAGATGAAGCTCCAGTAGTTTGGCAACCTCACGTGAAGAGCTGACTCATTGGAAAAGACGCTGATGCTGAGAGGGATTGAGGACAGGAACAGAAGGGGATGACAGAAGATGAGATGGCTGGATGGCATCACTGACTTGATGGACATGAGTTTGTATAGACTCCAGGAGTTGGTGATGGACAGGGAGGCCTGGCGTACTGTGATTCATGGGGTCTCAAAGAATCGGACATGGCTGAGCGACTGAACTGAACTGAGTAGTTTTCTGGTAGCATCTTTAGGGTTTTCTATGTACAGTGTCATGCCATCTGCAAACACTTACTTCTTATCTTCCAATTGGATTCTTTTTAGTTTTTTCTTCTCTGAATGCCCTGACTAGAATTTCCAAAGCTATATTGAAAAAAAGCAGTGAGAGTGGACCTCCTTGTCTTTTTCCTGATCTTAGATGAAAGGCTTTCACTTTTTCACCATTGACAATGATGTGGAATTTGTGTATATGGCCTTTGTTTTGTTGAGGTAGATTTCCTCTGTGTCCAACATCTGGAGAGTTTTGGTGTTTTTTTAATCATAAATGGGTGTTGAATTTTGTTAAAAGCTTTTTCTGCATCTATTGAGATGGTCATATGTTTTTTATTCTTTAAATTGTTGGTGTGGTGTATCTTACTGTATGATTTTCAGATATTGAAGAACTCTTGCCTCCTGGGTTAAAACCCACTTACTCATGGTGTATGATTCTTTTAATGTGTTGTTGGATTCAATTTGACAGTATTTGATGAGGATTTTTGAGTTCATGTTCATCAGTGTTATTGGCCTGTAGTTTTCTTTTTTGTGTGTGATATCTTTGTGTGATTTTGGTATCAGGGCACTGGTGGCCTCATAGAATGAATTTGGTACTGTTCCTCTGTACTTTTTTGCAAGAATTTAAGAAGGGTAGTTGTTAACTCTTCTTTGAATGTTCGGTGGAATTCACTTGTGAAGTTCTCTGGTCTGGGACTTTTGTTTTTTGATAATTTAAAATTTTCTGATTCATATATAGCTTTTATTATATTGAGGTATGTTCCTTCTATTCCTGCTTTCTGGAGAGTTTTAATCATAAATGAGTGTTGAATTTTGTTCAATTCCAGTACTGGTAATTGATCTGTTCATATTTTCTGGGGTTTCCTTGGTGGTTCAAACAGTAAAGAATCTGCCTGCAGTTAAAGAGACCAAGGTTCAATCCCTGGGTCAGGAAGACCCCCTGGAGAAGGGAATGGCCCACTCCAGAATTCTTGCCTGGAGAATTCCATGGACAGAAGAGCCTGGTGGGCTACTATCCATGGGACTGCAAAGAGATGGATACTATTTCTTTTGAAATAGTTCAGTATTGAGAGATTGTACTTTCTAAAAAATTTTGTCCATTTCTTCTGTCTATTTTATTGGCATGTAGCTTGTAGGAGTCTCTTATGATCCTTTGTATTTCTGTGGTGTTAGCTGTAACTTCTTCATTTCTGAGTTTATTGATTTGAGCCCATTTCCTTTTTTTTTTCTATGAATCTAGTTAAAGATGATCAATTTTGTTTATCTTTTCATAGAACCAGTTTTTAGTTTCCTTGATATTTGCTATTATTTTCTTGATCTCTTTCTTAAATTTATTTTTGCTCTGATCTTTATGATTTTTTTTCCTTCTATTATTTCAGGTTTTGTTTGTTCATCTTACTTTAGTTGCTTTAGCTGTAATATTAGGCTGTTCATTTGATATTTTTATTGTTTCCTGAGGTAAACTTGTGTCATTACTATCTTTCCTCTTTCGATTGATTTTGCTTCATTCCATAAGTTTTGGATCATTGTGTTTTCATTTTCATTTTTCATTCAGTGATTTTGTAGCGTATTGCTTAGCCTTCATGTATTTGTGTTTTTTACAGCTTTTTTCTTGTAGTTGATTTCTCTAAGAAATTGTTATAAGGATGCTGTCTATGTTTTCAGTTTTACTAAATTTACCACTGTTTGTTTTGTGGCCCAGTATGTGCTCAGTCCTGGAGATTGTTTTATAACCACTGGGGAAAAAAAATGTATATTTTGCTGCTTTCAGTTGAAATGCCTACATATATATACACACATATATTTATATTTACATTTATATATAAATTAGCTCCATTTGCTCTAATGTGTCATTTAAGGCCTGTGGGTACTTTCTGTGTGAATGATCTTTCCATTGATGTAAGTGAATTGTTGAAGTCTCCCATTATTATTGTTTTACTGTCAACATCTCCTTTTATGTCTCTTAATGATTGTCATATATATTGAGGTACTCCTGTGTTAGGTACGTGTATATTTATAATTGTTATATCTCCTTCTTTGTTTGATTCCTTGATCATTATGTATTGTCTCTTGTAATAGTCTTTATTTTGAAATGTATTTTGTCTAATATAAATATTACTACTTTGGGTTTGCTTTGATTTCCATTTGCTTGAATTACCACTTTTTCCTTCCTCATTTTCATTTTGTATGTGATTGTAGATCTGAACTGAGTTGATTGTAGGCAGCATGCATGCATGCTAAATCACTTCAGTCGTGTCTGACTCTTTGAGACCCTATGGATAATAGCTCACCAGGCTCTTCTGTCTATGTGATTCTCCAAGCAAGTATACTAGAGTGGATTGCTGTGCCCTTCTCCAGGGAATCTTCCCTACTCAGGGGTCAAACCTGCATCTCTTATGTCTCCTGCATTAGCAGGCAGGTTCTTTACCATCTGTGAAGCCCTGTAGGCAGCATATGTATGTCCTTATTTTTGCATCCAGTCAGCCAGTCTATATCTTTTGGTTGGAGCATTTAGTCCATTTATATTTAAGATAATTTATTAATATGTACCGCCGTATTGACATTTTGTTAATTGTTTTGGATTTGTTTCTGTAGCTCTTTTCACCCCCATTTCTTCTTTTGTTCCCTTCTCTTGTGATCTGATGACTATCTTTAGTGTTATGTTTGAATTTCTTTTCTTTTCTTTTTTTGTATAACTATTTTAGAGTTTTGTTTTGCAGTTACCATGAGGTTTTTTGTGGCACTCTATGTGTGTGTGTGTTGGGGGGTATATTGGAGTAGGAAATGGCAACATACTCCAATATTCTTCCCTTGAAATTTTCACAGACAGAAGAGCCTGGTCGGCTACAATCCATGGGTCGCAAAGAGTCAGAACACGACTACAACTGACTTGACTATCTGTGTGCGCGCGCACACACACACACACACACACACACGCATACACATACTTGTTTTCAGTTGTTCATCTCTTAATTTTCATATGCATTTTAGATATCCTTCATTTGTACTCTCTTCCCTTCAAGATCATTGTTTTTGATATGCTATTTTACATCTAATTATTTTGTGTATTGTTTAACTGCTTTTGTAGATACAAATGATTTACTACTTGTGTCTTTTAACTTATCTGCTATCTTTGTGTGTGGATGATTTTCTACTTTTATTATATGTTTAATTTTATCAGTGAGCTTTTCTTTTTCATATTTTCTTGTTTCTAGTTGGGATTTTTCCTTTTCCGCCCAGAGAAGTTCTTTTAGCATTTGCTATAAAGTTGATTTGGTAGTTCTAAATCCTTTCAGCCTTTTCTTGTCTGTATAACTTTTGATTTTTTCATCAAATCTGAATGAGAGTCTTGTTAGAGTATTCTTGGTTGTAGGTTTATTTTTTATTTCCCTCTGTTTAAGTATATCATAGCACTCCATTCTGACCTGAAAAATCAACCAGTAGGCTTATGGAAATTCCCTTATGGGAGCACCCTTGAATATATTTTTTGCTTTCTCCTTGTTGCTTCTAACATTATTTATTGATATTTAATTTTTGTCATTTTCATTGCATCATGTCTTGCTGTGTTTCTCTATAGATTAATCTTCTATGGGTCTTTCTTTGCTTCTTTTACTTGAGTGACTTTCTTTTTCCAAGTTAGGAAGGCTTTCAGCTATGAGCCCTAAAATATGTTCTCATATTTTCTCTCTTCTGACACCCCTATTATGAATAGACACCCCTATTATGAATATCAGTGTGTTTGATGTTGTCCCAGTGGTCTCTTAATTTGTCCTCTTTGCTTTTCATTCTTTTTTACTGTTCAGCATCAGTGATTTCCACTATTCTGCCTTCCAGATCATTGATTTATTCTTCTGTCTTATTAAGTGTGCTCTTGATTCCTTCTGGGCATCCCAGGCGGTGACTTTTAGTGTATTTTTCATTTCAGTTCTTATATTCTTCAATTCTGTTTATTCTTTATACTAACTAATTCTTTGCTAAATGTTTTTTCACTCTCTGCATCCATTCCCATCCTGAATTCTTGTATCAGCTTTACAATCATTGCTCCGAACTCTTTAACAGGTAGATTGTCTACCTCCATGTCACTTAGTTCTTTTTCTAGGGTTTTATCTTGTTCCTTCATTTGAAACATATTCCTCTGTTGTCTCTTTTTGTCTAAGCTTTTATTTGCAGTTTTCTGTGTATGACGTTAGCTATATCTCTTGGCCTTGTGGCAGTGGCCCTCTGTGGGAAATATCCCATGCTCAGCTCTCATCATTCACGGATAAGTTGCCCGTCTGTCTGAGGGTTGTGTCTGACTGTTAATTCAGTCTTCAGGATGCAGGATTGTAGTTTACCTGCTTCTGGTATCTGACCTCACCAAGTGAGTCTAGTCTAGAGGCCCAGACTTCCTGGTAGGAGGGGCCGCTGCCTGCCTACTGGTGCATGGAGCTGGGTCTTGGCCCCCAGTGGGCAGGAATAAGTCTGGGGGTAGGTCTAGAGGTAGCTATGGGCTCAGGAAATGTTTATGCAGCCTGTCTGCTTGTGGGCGGGGTGTGTCATTGCCCAGTTTGTTATTTGGTCTGAGGTGTAAAACCACTGGCACCTATAGATTGTTGGGTGGGGCCAGGACTTGGTGCTAAGATCTCTCCAGGAGAGATCAGGCAGATGAATGCTCCCCAATATGCCACCAGTGTCTATGTCTCCAGGGTGGGTCACAGTTGCCTCTGCCTCCCGAGGAGACTCTCCAAAACCAGCAGGTAGGTCTGGCTCAGGTACCAACAAATTATTGCCTTTCCCTTGCTCCTGGTGTGTGTGAAATTTTGTGTGTACCCTTTAAGAGTGTTCAAGTTTTTGAGGTATGTTATTATTGTGTGTCATGAGTAAAAATGGGAATGTGTGTTTGGTCATTTGAACTTTAACTTACTGAGGATTAAAGAAAGTAAGGTAGATGGTGGAAATGTTGAGGGGTTCTGTCAAAGAAACTCAAAAGCCTCTTTTGATATGTACATTGATCTCTTAGGTTTTTCATCAAAACAAGTAAATCACTTGATATCTTTAATACATTCTATACAGTAGGGACAGAGAAAGTGGGCAAAGTATATAGACAATGTTATCGATTGAAGTCTCTCTCCCTTATTGTTCCTGCAGGAAAAGTGCTAACTTTGATAACCACCTGAAATTAATCATTAATATACCCTAAAGTCACTGTGTATTTTGCTTTTTAAGTACAAAATATAGCAAAAAAATTGATAGGTAGAAAAATGTATTACTGCTGCAGATACACACACCCACATAAATATACACTGACACACATAGATGCCTCAAAATAATAACAAAAATAAAAATTTTATACCCATACAAATTTCTGGCAGAAAGAGTTGATGAGAAAAAAAATTTTCTAAGCAGCAGTGAAAAGGAATTTGATGTTTTAGTTCTTTAGTGATTATGCTTTCTCTATGAGACCATTAGGACTACCTCATCAAGTCTCACAGCCCTCTTATCACCACACATCCGAGGCTTTTGGGCCCTTTGTCATCACCAGGTCCTCATTGCATTTTGTTTTATGTATCTTCAAATGTGAGCTGCTCCTGTAAGTGTGTTCTCTTAATCCTTCCACTGAGTTTAATGGAACTTAAACCATCTGTAATACACAAATTTCCTTATTTTCTCAACTAGTTCTCTGAATGTTTATCTCCTGCTTGCCAGTGAATTCTTGCTCTCACCTGAGAACCCATGTTCCCCTGAAATCTTTGTAATTTGTTTTCAAATCTTTGTTGTTTTCTAATCTTTCTCAAGATATAGCTGGTATGTAATATAGCTAGTATTCAAGGTAGAGCTGGTATATAACATTGCAAATGCTTATATTGCCAAATTTTATAAGTTTGTATGTATATCCATGCATCTATCATGTAAGATAATGACCATTCATTGCTGCCTAAATTTTCCTCACAACCCTTTATAGTTCTATCCTCCCATTCTACAGATTTTTTAATACTCACAATTCATATTCAGAGGTGGGATGTCCTTTTTAAGGCTTCCAAGCCACTAATCCTTCCTCTTTCAAAAACCATCTCATCAGGGTGCTCAGGGCTGGTGCACTGGGATGACCCTGAGGGATGGGATGGGGAGGGAGGTGAGAGGGGGGTTCAGGATGGGGAACACATGTAAATCCATGGCTGATTCATGTCAGTGTATGGCAAAAACAACCACAATGTTGTAAAGTATTTAGCTTCCAATTAAAATAAATAAATTAATTAAAACAACAACAACAACAACAAAAACCTGTCTCCTTTAGAGCTTATACATATTCTAAGACTATGCTGCTAGCTTTCCTTTCTATATTCTGTTATGTGTCAATCTTCTTTCCACTCCTCATGTTCACCAAAAGCTTTATAAAACTTGGTTTATTGTCTTTTGCTTCATCCCAATACCAAACTACCTTATTTTCTCAACTATTTCTCAACTATTCTCAAAAATTAATCATGTGGAGTCAATCAACGGTTTTTGGATGACTCATCTAACACTGATGTCTGAATTCCCTTTGCCTCTAATTATCTCCTCAAGTCTACAGATTTCATGGTATTACCTCAGACATTATCATCACCTTTAACTGGATCCCCTTCAAAATATTGATTTCAAGCATCCATTCTGACTGCTACCTTCTCTCCTTAAAGCCTCCTCTCCTAGGGTCCCATTCCAATACTATTTCTTGTAGTATTCAACTTCATCTTCAAGTGCCTCCAATCTGTTGTCCTTCCAGTTACTCATTTCATCAATTAAAAACAAAGTCTTCACTCCCTTCTTCATCCAACTTAAAATTTTATGGTCCAGCAATATAATTACTCTTACACTAACATGTTTAATTCTCTTCTTGTTCTATCATACCTAGAAAAAAATTCAGTCCTAGTTCTACCTGTGGACTGCCTTTTCTGTGCTGAAGCAGCTGAAAGCTCTTTGAGAAAGTCATACAACTCTTGACTCCTATCATTGTTTATAATCTTTGCAAATCTAAGAGGACCTTTAACACCATTTGTCAATCTTATGACACTTCCCTAGTTAATTTCCCTTCCTGTTGAATATTCCATACTTTCTCTATTGTTGCTTCTATAAATAGCCTCTACCCAACCATCTCTGTCAGTAGATAACTTTTCGTTCTATTTATAGGAAATAGAAGTACTCAGAATAGGAGTACCTATGTTGTCCCATCACTAAATCTATGTGTCTCCACAAATTTTATTTACTGATTTTCTTCTTTTGAAAATGGAAACAAAGGGGACAGTCCCAAGATGGTGGAGGAATAAATTCATCAAAAGATCATTTGAATGTTGAGCAACATCCACAAAACAACTTCTGAACGCTGGCGGAGGACACCAGGTACCCAGAAAGGCAGCCCTTTCTCTTCATAAGGAGGTAGGACAAAATATAAAAGACAAAAAGAGAGACAAAAGGTTTAGGGATGGATAACCACCCTGGGGAGGGAGTCGTGAAGGAGAACTTTCCACACAGTAGTAGGAAACCCTCTCACAGGCAGGTCTTTGGGGAGTTTTGGAATCTCAGAGGGCAACATAACTGGGAGAAAATAAAAACCCACAGAATATGCATCCAACCACAATTGCCAGCTGAGAAGTAGCCCAGAGGCTCACATCTGCCACCATGGAGCGGGGGCTGTGCAGGGAGGTGAGGGCTGCATGGTCGGTTCTTAGGGTAAGAACTGGGCCTGAATGCCCTGAGGACAATCTGAGGGAGCTAACGTGAGATAGAAACCCAGACTGTGGAGTCACCAGAGAGATATACAAACACACAAAAAGACCTTTCACGTGAAAGTCTCTAACGCACAGCTGGGCACACTCACGGAACAAAGGACTGAGCAAATACCAAAGGAGAGCTAGCTGGCTGCGTGTAGGCCCCTCCTCACCCAGAGGCAGAGAGGCAGGCGTGTGACAGCCAGAGCCAGAAGGCGAGGGGCTGCTGCACTCTCAGCCCCAGAGAGGGCATCTTCCACCAAACTGTGAGCTAATCCCAGTTGCTAATACATCTTCCTGGGATCCTGGATGGTTGACTTCCGCCAGGAGGGTCGCAGCCTGAGATCAGCTCAGGAGACACAGGGCACACCTGAGACAGTGCTCTCGTGGGCACCCGGGGAACTGAGCGGCTGGGACCAGGGAGGTGATTCAGATGCACAGCCCACCTGCGGCGGTGCACTCGCCAAGCATGTGGTCACCTGAGCTTCTCCAACCTGGGAAGGGCGCAAAACACACGCCCAGCCGGGTCTGTGCCCTTGCAGAGCACCTGAGAGCCTGAGCAGCTCAGACCTGGGAAGTGTGCACAACACAGGGCCCACTTGGGGCAGTGCCCTTGCAGAGCACCAGGGAGCCTGAGCAGCTTAGACCCGGGAAGCACATGTCGCCTTGGACTGTGGCAAACCCAGTGTGAGCACTCGCAACACACATCAGTGATATTTGCTTGCAGTGTACCTCCCTCCCCACAAGACAACTGAACAAGTGAGCCTAAATAAGTGACCACCTTCACCCCTTTCTGTCAGGGTGGAAATTTGACACTGAAGATACTTGCAAACAGAGGAAGCCAAAATAAAGAAGAAAGAGCTGCTCTGGAAGTGACAGGGGCAATCAATTAAAGTCCTGTAGTTAACAATGACTGGTCACTGGAGGGGTCCTATAGACCTTGAGGACAAGTACAAGCTGGAGCAAGCAGCTCTCTGAAACTGAACTGACCCCACACTGCCCACAACAGCTCCAGGGAAGTGCCTAAATATATTTTTACTACTATCACTTTTAAATTTTTCTTCAAAATTTAAGTTGTTTATTGCTCCTTTAATTTTCATTTTTATAACCTGTTATTACCTTGCCAAAAAAAGATCTTATTTCTAAAGCAAATTTTATATATATATATATATATTTAATTTTGTGATTGATTTTGTTTTGTAGTTTTTATATTGTATTTTTGAGAGTCTAATCTCTATTTTAGATTTTTAATCTTTGCTTTTTGGTATTTGTTATCAATTTTGTACTAATCTTCAGTATGCATTTTCACTTAGGGGTGTGATTACTGGCTTGATTGCTCTCTTCCCTTTTGACTCTCCCTCTTCTCTGCCAGGTCACCTCTATCTCCTTCCTCCCCCTTCTCTTTTCTACTTAACTCTGTGACTCTCTCTGGGTGTTCCGGGCTGTGGAGAACATTTAGGGAACTGATTGCTGGCTAGATTGCTCTCTCTGCTTTTGCCTCCCTCTCTTCTCCTCCTGATTACCTCTAACTCCCTCCTCCCTCTTCTCTTCTCTGTGTACCCCATGAATCTCACTGGGAGTCCCTCTCTGTGGAGAATTGTTTCACCATTAACATAGATGTTTTATCATCTGTGCTGTATGGATGGAAAGTCTTGAGGCTACTGTGAGAGAAGGACTGGAAGTCAGAGGCAGGAAGCTTAACTCCAAATTTGAGAACATCAGAAAACTCCTGATTCCATGGAACATTAATAGACAAGAACTCACCCAAAAGTCTCCATACTTACACTGAAACCAGGCCCTACCCAAGAGCCAACAAGTTCCAGCACAAGGCATATCATGCTAATTCTCCAGCAAAGCAGGAATACAACCCTGACCATTAAAAGACAGGCTGCCCAAAGTCATGCCAAAACCATAGATACCCCAAAACTCACTGCTGAAAACTTCATTGCACTCCAGAGAGAAGAGGTCCAGCTCCACCCATCAGAATACAGACACACGCTCCCCCAACCAGGAAACCTTGTCAAGCCACAAGAGCAACCCCACTCACAGGGAGCAGACTCCACAATAAAGAGGAACCACGAACTTCAGGCCTACAGAAAGGGTACCCCAAACACAGCAATCTAAACAAAATGAAAAAGCAGAGACATTTTAAGCAGATAAAGGGACATGATAAATACCCATGAAACCAAACCAAAGAGGAGATAGGGAGTCTACCTGAAAAAGAATTCAGAAAGATTATAGTAAAGATGATCCAAAATCTTGAAAATGAAATGGAGTTACAGATATATAGACTAGAGACAAGGATTGAGAAGATGTAAAAAATGGTTCACAAGGACCTAGAAGAAATAAATGAGAGTTAATAAATAAAGAATAATGCAACAGCTGAGATCAAAAGCATTCTGGAGGGAAACACCAGTAGAATAACTGAGGCAGAAGAGAGGATAAGTGGAAAGAAATGAAGCAGAGAGGAAAAACGAATTAAAAGAAATGAAGACAACCTCAGAGACCTCTGCGACAATGTTAAATGCCCCAACATTTGAATCATAGGAGTCCCAGAAGAAGAAGACAAAAAGAAAGGCCATGAGAAAATACTTGAGGAGATAATAGTTGAAAATTTCCCTAAAATGGGGAAGGAAATAGCCACTCAAGGCCAAGAAACCAGAGAGTCCCAAACTGGGTAAACCCAAGGGGAAACACCCCAAGACACATATTAATCAAATTAACACAGATCAAACACAAAGAACAAATATTAAAAGCAGCAAAGGGAAAGCAACAAATATCACACAAAGGGATTCCCATAAGGATAACAGCTGATCTTTCAACAGAAACTCCTCAGGCCAGAAGGGAATGGCAGGACATACTTAAAGTGATGAAAGAGAAAAACCTGCAACCAAGATTACTATACCCAACAAGGATCACATTCAGATATGAAGGAGAAATCATAAGCTTTACAGACAAGCAAAAGCTGAGAGAATTCAGCACCACCAAACCAGCTCTTCAACAAATGCTAAATGATCTTCTCTAGACAGGAAACACAGAAAAGGCTTATAAACTCGATCCCAAAACAACAAAGTAAATGGCAATGGGATCATACTTATCAATAATTACCTTTAATGTAAATGGGTTGAATGTCCCAACCAAAAGACAAAGACTTGCTGAATGGATACGAAAGCAAGGCCCCTATATATGCTGTCTACAAGAGACCCACCTCAAAACAAGGGACACACACATACTGAAAGTGAAAGGCTGGAAAAAGTTATTTCTTGCAAATAGAGACCAAAAGAAAGAAGGAGTAGCAATACTCATATCAGATAAAACATACTTTGAAATAAAGGCCATGAAAAGAGACAAAGAAGGACACTGCATAATGATCCAAGGATCAATCTAAGAAGAAGATATAACCATTATAAATATATATGGACCTAACATAGAAGCACCACAATATGTAACAAATGCTAACAAGTATGAAAGGGGAAATTAACAATGACATAATAATATGGGGAGACTTTAATACTCCACTCACACCTATGGATCAGCCAAACAGAAAACTAGCAAGGAAACACAAGCTTTAATTGATACAGTGGACCACTTAGACCTAATTGATATCTATAAGACATTTTACCCAAAACAATGAATTTCACCTTTTCCTCAAGTGCACACGGAACATTCTCCAAGATAGATCACATCCTGGGCCATAAATCTAACCTTGGTAAATTCCAAAAAAATGAAATCATTTCAAGCATCTTTTCTGATCACAATGCGGTAAGATTAGATGTCAATTACACGAAAATAATTATTAAAAATAAAAACATGGATCATAGAAAAAGCAAGAGAGTTCCAGAAAAACATCTCCTTTTGCTTTGATTACCCCAAAGCCTTTGACTGTGTGGATCACAGCAAAATGTGGAAAATTCTTAAACAGATGGGAATACCAGGCCACCTTACCACCTGAGAAACCTGTACGCAGGTTAAGAAGCAACAATTAGAACTGAACATAGAACAGACTGGAACCAAATTGGGAAAGGAGTACGTCAAGCCTGTATATTGTCACCTTGCTTATTTAACTTCTATGCAGAGTACATCATGTGAAATGCCAGGCAGGATGAAGCACAAGCTGGAGTCAAGATTTCCAGGAGGAATATCAATAACCTCAGATAGGCAAATGACACCACCCTAATAGCAGAAAGTGAGGAAGAACTAAAGAGCCACTTGATGAAAGTGAAAAAGTTGGCTTAAAACTCTACATTCAGAAAACTAAGATCATGGCATCCAGTCACCTCACTTCATGGCAAATATATAGGGATACAATGGAAACAGTGACAGACTTTATTTCTTGGGTTCCAAAATCACTGCAGATAGTGACTGCAGCTATGAAGTGAAAAGACACTTGCTCCTAGGAAGAAAAGCTATGACCAACCTAGGCAGCATATTAAAAAACAGAGACGTTACTTTGCCAACAAAGGCCCATCCAGTCAAAGCTATGGTTTCTCCAATAGTCATGTATAGATGTGAAAATTGGACCATAAAGCTGAATGCCAAAGAATTGATGCTTTTGAACTGTGGTGTTGGAGAAGACCCTTGAGAGTCCTTTAGACTGCAAGGAGATCCACACGGTCAATCCTAAAGGAAATCAGTCCTGAATATTCATTGGAAGGGCTGATGCTGAAGTTGAAACTCCAATACTTCGGCCACCTGATGTGAAAAACTGACTCATTTGAAAAGACCTTGATGCTGGGAAAGATTGAGGACAGGAGCAGAAGGGGATGACAAAGGATGAAATGGTTGGATAGTATCACTGACTCGATGAACATGAGTTTGAGTAAACTCTGGGATTTGGTGATGGACAGGGAGGCCTGGCGTGCTACAGTCCATGGAATCTCAAAGAGTTGAACACAACTGAGTGACTGAACTGAACTAATGGAAGCTAAATAACACACTTCTGAATAACCAACAGATCACAGAAGAAATCAAAAAGGAAATCAAAATATGCATAAAAACAAATAAAAGTGAAAAATGACAACTGAAAATGTATGGGAATCAGTAAAGCAGTGCTAAGAGGAAGCTTCATAGCAATACAAGCTTACCTCAAGAAACAAGAGAAAAATCAAATAAGTAGTCTAACGTTACATCTAGAGCAACTAGAAAAAGAAGAAATGAAGAACCCCAAAGTTAGTAGAAGGAAAGAAATTATAAAAATCAGAGCAGAAATAATTGAAGAATTAACAGAGGCAACTATAGCAAAAATCAGCAAAACTAAAAGCTGGTTATTTGAGAAGATAAATGAAATAGACAAACCATTAGCCAGACTCATCAAGAAAAACAGGGAGAAGAATCCAATCACAGAAATTAGAAATGAAAATGGAGAAATCACAACAGACAACACAGAAATACAAAGGATCGTAAGAGACTACTATCAGCAATTATATGCCAATAAAATGGGCAACTTGGAAGACATGGATGAATTTCTAGAAAGGTATAACCTTTCAAAACTGAACCAGGAAGAAATAGAAAATCTTAACAGACCATAGCAAGCACAGAAATTGAAACTATAATAAATCTCCCAAGAAACAAAAGCTCAGGACCAGATGGCTTCACAGGTGAATTCTGTCAAAAATTTAGAGAAGAGCTAACACCTGTCCTACTCAAAAGTCTTCCAGAATATTGCAGAGGAAGGTAAAACTGCCAAACTCATTCTCTGAGGCCACCATCACCCTAATACCAAAACCTGACAAAGATGCCACAAAAACAGAAGACTACAGGCCAATATCACTGATAAACATAAATACAAAAATCCTCAACAAAATTCTAGCAAACAGAATCCAAAAACATATTATGAAGATAATACATCATGACAAAATGGGCTTTATTCCAGGGATGCAAGGATTGTTCAATATTTGCAAATCAATTAATGTGATACACCACATTAACAAATTGAAAGATAAAAACCATATGATTATCTCTATAGATGCAGGGACAGCTTTTGACAAAATGCAACACCAATTTATGATAAAAGCTCTCCAGAAAGCAGGCAGAGAAGGAACATACCTCAACATAATAAAAGCCATATATCATTAACCCACAGCAAACATTATCCTCAATGGCGAAAAATTGAAAGCATTTCCTCTAAAGTCAGGAATAAGACAAGAGTGCCCACTCTTAATACTACTATTCAATGTAGTTTTGGAAGTTTTAGCTGCAGCAATCAGACAAGAAAAAAATAAATGGAATCAGATTGGATAAGAAGTAAAACTCTGTTTGCAGATGACATGATCTTCTACATTGAAAATCCTAAAGGCACGACCAGAAAGTACTAGATCTAATCAATGAATATAGTAATGTTGCAGGATATAAAATTAATACACAGAAATCCCTTGCACTCCTATACACTAACAATGAGAAAACCGAAAGAGAAATTAAGGAAACAATCTCATTCACCATTGCAATGAAAAGAATAAAATACTTAGGAATAAATTTACATAAAGATACAAAAGACCTGTATGTAGAAAAGTACAAAACACTGATGAAAGAAATCAAAGATGACACAAATAGATGGAGAAAGATACCGTGTTCATGGATCAGAAGAATCAATATAGTGAAAATGAATATACTACTTAAAGCAATCTATAGATTCAATGCAATCCCCATCAAGCTACCAACAGTATTTTTCACAGAACTGGAACAAATAATTTCACAATTTGTATGAAAATACAAATAACCTCAAAAAGCCAAAGCAATCTTGAGGAAGAAGAATGGAACTGGAAGAATCAACCTGCCTGACTATACTACAATGGTACAGTCATCAAGATAATATGATATTGGCAAAAAGACAGAAATATAGATCAGTGGAACAAAATAGAAAGCCAGAGATAAATCCATGCACCTATGGATACCTTATCTTTGACCAAGGAGGCAAGAATACACAATGGAGAAAAGACAATCTCTTTAACAAGTGGTGCTGGGAAAACTGGTCAAGCACCTGTAAAAGAATGAAACTAGAACACTTTCTAACACCATACACAAAAATAAACTCAAAATGGATTAACGATCTAAATGTAAGACCAGAAACTATAAAACTCCTAGAGGAGAGCATAGGCAAAACACTCTCTGACATAAATCACAGCAAGATCCTCTATGACCCACCTCCCAGAGTAATGGATATAAAAGCAAAAGTAAACAAATAGGACCTAATTAAACTTAAAAGTTTTCGCACCCTGTATAAACAAGATGAAAAGACAGCCTTCCGAATGGGAGAAAATAATAGCAAATGAAACAACTGACAAAGAATTAATCTCAAAAATATACAAGCAGATCATGCAGCTCAATACCAGAAAAATAAATGACCCAATCAAAAAAAAAAAATGGGCCAAAGAACTAAACAGACATTTCTCCAAAGAAGACACTCAGATGGCTAACAAACAGATGAAAGTTGCTCAACATCACTCATTATCAGAGAAATGCAAATCAAAACCACAATGAGATACAATCTCACGCTGATCAGAATGGCTGCCATCAACAAGTCTACAAACAATAAATGCTGGAGAGGGTGTGGAGAAAAGGGAACCCTCTTACACTGTTGGTGGGAATGCAAACTAGTACAGCCACTATGGAGAACAATGTGGAGATTCCTTTAAAAACTGGAAATAGAACTGCCATATGACCCAGCAATCCCACTGCTGGGAATACAAACTGAGGAAACCAGAACTGAAAGAGACATGTGTACTCCAGTGTTCATTGCAGCACTGATTTCAATAGCCAGGGCAAGGAAGCAACCTAGATGTCCATTGGCAGACAAATGGATAAGAAAGCTGTGGTACATATACACAATGGAATATTACTCAGCTATTAAAAACAACACATCTGAGTCAGTTCTAATGAGGTGGATGAAACTGGAGCCTATTATACAGAGTGAAGTAAGTCAGAAAGAAAAACACCAATACAGTATATTAATGCATATATATGGAATTTAGAAAGATGTTGATGATGACACTATATGAGAGACAGCAAAAGAGACATTGATGTAAAGAACAGAGTTTTGGACTCTGGGAGAAGGTGAGGGTGGGATGACTTGAGAGACTAGCATTGAAATATGTATATTCAGTTCAGTTCATTTCAGTCGCTCAGTAGTGTCTGACTCTTTGCGATCCCATGAATCGCAGCACGCCAGGCCTCCCTGTCTATCACAAACTCCCGGAGTTTACTCAAAACCATTCTCATCGAGTCAGTGGTGCCATCCAGCCATCTCATCCTCTGTTGTCCCCTTCTCCTCCTGCCCCCAACCCCTCCCAGCATGAGGGTCTTTTCCAATGAGTCAACACTTCGCATGAGGTAGCCAAAGTATTGGAGTTTCAGCTTCAGCATCAATCCCTCAAATGAACACCCAGGACTGATCTGCTTTAGAATGGACTAGTTGGATCTCCTTGCAGTCCAAGGGACTCTCAAGAGTCTTCTCCAAGCATCAATCATGACTCTCAAGAGTCTTCTCCAACACCACAGTTCAAAAGCATCAATTCTTTGGCACTCAGCTTTCTTCACAGTCCAACTCTCACATCCATACACGGCCAGTGAAAAAACCATAGCCTTGACTAGATGGACATTTGTTGGCAAAGTAATGTCTCTGCTTTTTAATATGCTATCTATGTTGGCCATAACTTTCCTTCCAAGGAGTAAGTGTCTTTTAATTTCATGGCTGCAGTCACCATTTGCAGTGATTTTGGAGCCCAAAGAAATAAAGTCTGACACTGTTTCCACTGTCTCCCCCATCTATTTCCCATGAAGTGATGGGACCAGATGCCATGATCTTAGTTTTCTGAATGTTAAGCTTTAAACCAACTTTTTCACTCTCCTCTTTCACTTTCATCAAGAGACTTTTTAGTTCCTCTTCACTCTCTGCCATAAGGGTGGTGTCATCTGCATATCTGAGGTTATTGATATTTCTCCCGGCAATCTTGATTCCAGCTTGTGCTTCATCTAGCCCATCATTTCTCATGATGTACTCTGCATATAAGTTAAATAAGCAGGGTGACAATATACAGCTTTAACATACTCCTTTTCCTATTTGGAACCAGTCTGTTGTTCGATGTCCAGTTCTAACTGTTGCTTCCTGACCTGCATATAGGTTTCTAAAGAGGCAGGTCAGATGTTCTAGTATGCCCATCTCTTTCAGAATTTTCCACAGTTTATTGTGATCTGCACAATCAAAGGCATTGGCATAGTCAATAAAACAGAAATGGATGTTTTTCTGGAACTCTCTTGCTTTTTTGATGATCCAGCAGATGTTGGCAATTTGATCTCTGGTTCCTCTGCATTTTCTAAAACCAGCTTGAACATCTGGAAGTTCATGGTTCACGTATTGCTGAAGCCTGGCTTGGAGAATTTTTAGCATTATTTACTAGCGTGCGAGATGAGTGCAATCGTGTAATAGTTTGAGCATTCATTGGGATTGCCTTTCTTTGGGATTGGAGTGAAAACTGACCTTTTCCAGTCCTGTGGCCACTGCTGAGTTTTCCAAATTTGCTGGCATATTGAGTACAGCACTTTCACAGCATCATCTTTCAGGATTTGAAATAGCTCAACTGGAATTTCATCACATCCACTAGCTTTGTTCGTAGTGATGCTTTCTAAGGCCCACTTGACTTCACATTCCAGGATGTCTGGCTCTAGGTGAGTAATCACACCATTGTGATTATTTGGGTCATGAAGACTTTTTGTACAGTTTTACTGTGTATTTTTGCCACCTCTTTTTAATATCTTCTACTTCCGTTACGTCCATAACATTTCTGTCCTTTATTGAATCCATCTATGCCTGAAATGTTCCCTTGGTATCTCTAATTTTCTTGAAGAGATCTCTAGTCTTTCCCATTCTGTTGCTTTCCTCTATTTCTTTGCATTGATGGCTGAGGAAGGCTTTCTTATCTCTCCTTGCTATTCTTTGGAACTCTGCATTCAAATGGAAACATCTTTCCTTTTCTCCTTTGCTTTTTGCTTCTCTTCGTTTCACAGCTATTTGTAAGGCCTCCTCAGACAACCATTTTGCCTTTTTTCATTTCTTTTCCATAGGGATGGTCTTGATCCCTGCCTCCTGTACAATGTCACAAACCTCCATCCATAGTTCATCAGGCACTCTGTCTATCAGATCTAGTCCCTTAAATCTATTTCTCACTTCCACTGTATAGTCATAAGGGATTTGGTTTAGGTCATACCTGAATGGTGTATATTACCATATGTGAAAAAATGACCAGTCCAAGTTCAATGCATGATACAGGGCACTCAAACCTGGTGCACTAGGATGACCCTGAGGGATGGGATGGGGAGGGAGGTGGGAGGTCGTGTTCAGGATGGAGGGACACATGTACACCCATGGCTGATTCATGTCACATATTGCAAAACTACCACAATATTATAAAGTAATTAGCCCCCAATTAAAATAAATAAATAAATAAATATTTTAAAAAGAAATAAATGGAAACAGTTGTCCCTCATTCTTTCACAAACTGTCCTCCCATTCCTACTTTGGATCTCATCTCCCTTTGCCTTCTTATGGACTTCTCTCCTGCTTATCTTCCTCATTCCTTCATTGTAAGTTTCTCATACCCTGCTAAATATTTCCATTCAGTTATAAACTTGCTCTTGTATCTATCATTAAATATTTCTCTCTTGACCTCAACTATCCTCATTACTACTGTTCCATTCATTCTCTTCTTGAGTAGCAAGGCTCCTTTCAGAAACTGTTCTCTATACATTCACTATCTCACCTCCTGAACTCCTATTTCCATTCGGGACATAGAGCCACACACTGAATTAAACAGAAAACATTAGTACACAGAACTACTGAGCTACAACAAGAGCAACTGTAAGATCTAAGAAACGTCCATGGGCATCCTAGGACTGATAGGGAGAGGGGAAAAACACCAAACACTAGCTCTGGTGATCTGGTCAGTCACCACTGGCATAGTTTTAAACCTATAGTATTGACTGAAGCTGCAACATGTACTCCTGCAATAGGTCATTCCAATACCCTTCACTTAACATGTGTGCACTGTAAAGAAATGTTTAAAGGGTACTCATCCATTATTGCGTGCATATATTAAAAGGTGAATTTGGAGCTGAGAGGAAATAAATTGACCACATGTACACCACTCATTTATTTTTTAAATCAGGACTTATTTTGTACTTTTGAAGTGTGAAAACAAAACATGTGTTTTTCAATTCTGGAAAAAAAAATTTTTTTTCATTTCTTTGATTATTTTCTCTTTCTCTTTGTCTTTATTCTTTTCTCCCTGAAAAACACTGTCATTCCATCTCCCATCTTTTCTGCCTCATTTTCTCTCTGGGTTATATCACACAGCAGAGTGTAGGGTTAAAAGCACAGACACTGGACCTATATTATCTGCATTCAAATTCTGGTTTTACCATTGCATCCACTGCACAGCATATTTGAAAAAACCCATCAGACTCCAAGGACAGGAACGAAGGAAAATGTTGTCTTTAGCTCCCTTATTTAATGCATCAAACTTTCCTGAAGTGGGAATTTACCCTCATTCAACAATGTGTTTGCATGCAAGTGCCTCCATTTTCAGCGTTAAAAGTGAACTGTAAAAGTGAAAAGCATAAGACATATGCCACAGATACAGTGTGAGTACTATCTACCTGTGCTGTAGTGAAGTTGCTGTGTAGGTTGCTGGGTGGAAGTCAGTGGCTGACACCCCAAAGACAGTGAATGCATAAGAGGTGTCCTATGCTATGATTTAATGCTGGTAATTGTGTTACTTCTGAGTTTCTGAAGTTGAAAAATGGATCTTCCAAGGCTATCTGGCTTTTTAGAAGGCATAATAATACCCTCTACACAAGATCATGTGCTATTAGTTTATCATCTGGCCTTTAATTTATCATTAATTCAACAAATAATTATTTAGTAACTAGCATGTGCCAGGCACTGTTCTGGGTTCTTGGTTTTAAATGAACCTAAGTAGGATCCGACGGAGAAGGCAATGGCAATCCACTCCAGTACTCTTGCCTGGAAAATCCCATGGGCGGAGGAACCTGGTAGGCTGCAGTTCATGGGGTCGCAAAGAGTCGGACACGACTGAGCGACTTCACTTTCACTTTTCACTTTCATGCATTGGAGAAGGCAATGGCAACCCACTCCAGTGTTCTTGACTGGAGAATCCCAGGGACGGGGGAGCCTGGTGGGCTGCTGTCTATGGGGTTGCACAGAGTCGGACACAACTGAAGCGACTTAGGAGCAGCAGCAGAAGCAAGTAGGATCCAAATGGCCCTACTGTCATGGTCTTCCTCCATAGTGAAAGAAAGATAATCAGGAAAAAGATGAAATAGGTACTATCAGAAAATTATGACTGTGGGAAGAAAGTATTCAGAGGGAGGCCATGGAGGACATGGGAAAGGCAGTCCCATTAGAAGAAGGTAGTCATATTTGAGCAAAGAATTTAAGAAAAAAACTAGGAGGTGTTGATTTGGAAAGAGAGAGATTTAGGCAGGGGGAATAGCAAATGTCAAGGTCCTGAGGAGAGAGCATATGTGATTAGTGTAGGTGGACACAAGATGAATTTGAGGAAGTGGGCAGATCTCAGATTATGTCTGAATGCATAGACCATTGAGATGAATTTGGTCATTATTTTAATTATGTTGGAAAACCATTGGAGACTTTAAGGAGGAAATGGAATGATGTGATTTATGTGTGTTTTTGATGCTGGTTTGGTTTACATCCTCTGGATCATCAAAAAAGAGAGTTCCAGAAAAACATCCATTTCTGTTTTATTGACTATGCCAAAGCCTTTGACTGTGTGGATCACAATAAACTGTGGAAAATTCTAAAGATATGGGAATACCAGACCACCTGACCTGCCTCTTCAAAAATCTGTATGCAAGTCAGGAAGCAACAGTTAGAACTGGACATGGGGAAATAGGCTGGTTCCAAATAGGAAAAGGAGTATGTCAAGGCTGTATATTGTCACCCTGCTTATTTAACTTATATGCAGAGTACATCATGAGAAATGCTGTACTGGATGAAGCACAAACTGAAATCAAGATGCTGGGAGAAATATCAATAACCTCAGATATGCAGATGACACCACCCTTATGACAGAAAGTGAAGAACTAAAGAGCCTCTTGATGCAAGTGAAAGAGGAGAGTGAAAAAGTTGGCTTAAAGCTCAACATTCAGAAAACTAAGATTATTGCATCCAGTCCCATCACTTCATAGAAAATAGATGAGGAAACTGTGGAAACAATGGCTGAGTTCATTTTGGGGGGCTCCAAAATCACTGCAGATGTGATTGTCGCCATGAAATTAAAAGATGCTTACTCCTTGGAAAGAAAGTTATGACCAACCTAGATAGCATATTAAAAAGCAGAGACATTACTTTGCCAAAAAAGGTCCATCTAGTCAAGGCTATGGTTTTTCCAGTGGTCATGTATGGACATGAGAATTGGATTATAAAGAAAGCTGAGCACCGAAGAATTGATGCCTTTGAACTGTGGTGTTGGAGAAGACTCTTGAGAGTCCCTTGGACTGCAAGGAGATCCAACCAGTCCATCCTAAAGCAGATCAGTCCTGAGTGTTCATTGGAAGAACTGATGGTGAAGTTGAAACTCCAATCATTTGGCCGCCTGATGTGAAGAGCTGACTCATTGGAAAAGACCCTGAGGCTGGGAGGAATTGAGGGCAGGAGGAGAAGGGGACGATAGAAGATGAGATGGTTTGATGGCTTCACCAGCTCAATTGCCATGAGCTTGGATAAACTCCAGGAGCTGGTGATGGACAGGGAGCCTGGAGTGCTGCAGTCCATGGGGTCGCAAGGAGTCGGACATGACTGAGCCACTGAACTGACCTGAACTGTTGTTTTTTTTTTTTTTAAATCACCCTGACTGATCTTTAAAGACTAAAGACAAAGGGACTAGTGATATAAAAAGACTAGCCTCTAACTCATGTTTATTAGTTGGATTGCAAGGCAGGTGAACTATGGTGGAGAGAATATAGGATAAAATGTTGGGGAGTTGGCTCCACCAGGAGTATATTGGCATAGTTATATGATGAAGAGCTTTGGGAGAGGAGAGCAAGCAAGTACCTAGAGAGAAAGGGTGTGTGACGAATAGCACAGGGTTGGTCTTAGAGACTGGCCTTCAGACCCAGTTTTCCAAATTTGATCTGAACCCAGGACAGCATGGGGAGCTTTAGGAAGATTCTGTGAGATACTGGAACACAAACATCATTGTCCGCTGCTCAAGGAACAAATCATGACTTTGGGAAGTGAGTATCTCTCTCTGCTTCATCAATGAGAAGCACCTGGATTCAGTGCCTTGACAACTAGACTAGGAAGCAGCCCCAAACAGGCTCAGCAGTGCCCTGGGAAACACAGCGCCCCTGAAGGTAGGGACAGAATATACGCAAGACTTAGAGTTGCCAGACCCATGAATGAACTTATTTCTGAGCATGAATCTCTCTTGGGTCTGTGCAAAATAACTCCTGAGACATCAGGGGACCCAGCGGAGATGTGTTAGAAGATGGGAGAAGAAAATTACATGGTAACTAGTGATGATAAACCAGGGGAAGTCCTTCAAGGACTCATTTCACTGGGATAAAGAGAAGTTAGTTCTGCTTTCCTGTCTCCCTTCCTTCTGCTTTCCTTGGACTAATTGAGTCATCCACAAGAAGTCTCTTCCAATCCTATGAATCTGTCTGGTTCTTTTTATCATCTGGCCTTTATGAATGTTATTCCCACTCTTTGGATACTCTTTCCCCTTCTGTCTTGCCTTAGATAAGTCCTACTGATTTTAAAGTTTCACCTTTGAGGCCACTTGCCCTAGAATAAGTTTCCTACCATCATACTCTGGGTTATGTATTCCTCATCCATGCTTCTATGGTGCCCCAAGTACTATACTCTCATAGCACTTAACTACAAGGGAACTGTTTACTCATTTAGTTTAGTCCCAACTAGAATGAAAACTTTATGATGCAGGCATTGGATCTGTGACTTGTTCATCTTTGTATCTCTAGTCTCCAACATAGTTCCATAGGAAATTAGCAGATGCTCAAAACTATTTAATGAAGAGAAGGTAGAAAGTTTAAAAGGAAGGGAAAAAAAGAGACAAGTTACAGATAAGGAGTGAGTACCCTTGCCTGTACCATTCTCTTTAATTCAGTTTTCAGTGGAGTGGCCTCACTACTGAAGTTGATAGAAGGTATTGTATCTGCTGTGTTGACAGAGAACCTATTTAAGGCTTTTAACTGTGAGAAATGAATTTCTTTTCTTTATAAATCACTCAGTTTATGGTATTTTTGTTATATCACTCCACATGGAATGGAAACCCTCTCCTCCAGAGGTCAAGAATCCCGAACAAGCCCCCAGGATAAAAGGTTGCTGCTGCACACTGTTTGATCCCAGACGCTGGGATTTGTGACCTCTGGAGGAGAGGATTTCCAACCAGGGTCAGAGACTTGACTAATTGGAGGTTTTTGTGTAGTTTTATTCAGGTATAATAGAGATGGAGAAAGCTTCGGACACAGACAACAGAAGGGGAAAGAAAGTGCACCCTTGCTAGTTTTTAGCAAGGTGTTTTATGGCCGTGAGAAAGCTGTTAATCAGATAAGACAGACATCCTCAAGGCTGAGCGAGTTTCACCAGGCCTTTCTCCCACAACATGTATTTTTGAGATAGGCTGGTAAGAGGTGTGTCATCCCCTGGCCATGAAGCAATTGGCAGGAATACTGGTTTGTTGAGCCATTATCAGTCCAAGGTTTGAGAAAAGAAAAAATGTTAATCTTAGGTGGAACCATTTTGAAGAAAGGCAAATTTCAAAGCAAATACATAGTTTCATTAACATAGCTTAAGAAAAACATTTCCATAAGAAAAATGCATTGGTTAGCTCAAGGCAGAACCGGGTGTCCTCAACACAGAATTAAAAGAAGCCTATTTTAGTATTGTGTAGAGAAGGCGAAAAATAAAAAAGAAAAGTCTACCACTTGAAGTTTATTTCCTCCTGCTGCTTGGGGACCTCTGGCCTTTCTACCTGTTACCTCTCAGTTTTTAGGGATTGGGAAGGGAAAACAGAAAGTGCCTGCGAATGGATAGGGGGCTTATCTTTAGAGTGATAAATGCAACAACCATTTCAAAAATAGGCTTTCTATTTTGAAAGGTCCATACATTTGGAAAGAATATGTAATATCTGCCATAACAACATGGGGATATACGGCCATCTATACACAGGCTCAAAGAATGCAAACAGACAAAAGTGGAATATTTATAAAAAGCCACACAATATGGAAAGTTTTGCTCATTACAAGGCAGGATAGCTGATGGGAAAAGCACCAGCTGTTGCTGCTTATTCTACAAACATGTTCTATAGGTTTAGTAGAATGGATTTAATAACAAATCTGGGTTTATGGAACTGTGTCGTGAGCTAAGGCATGATACGTCGTGATCCCAGAGAATATCAAGGGGCTGGCTTTCTTAGGGGCTTCATATTATTCCTTCCAAAATTACCTATGTATTATTGCCTGAGTGCCAATGTTCACAGATGGTCTCCTGCATGGCAGTAGTACTAACACATTCACTGAAGAAAGCATTTTAATAAGGAGTAGAGCTAAGCAGATGAGGAAAGTCAGAGAAGCTGGAGTTCAAGGAAAGAGTAAAAGCAAGGTAGAGAACTCCAGGCTTAAAACTCATTTTGTACATTTTTATTAACAAAAATAACTTAATGAAAATATATTTGCATAAACACTGCACTGGGAATTTCTACCAGGAGCCTCTGGTTCTTGTAAGGACCTAATTCACATTATTAAATCTCTTTCTGCTTATAATACCTAGTTGGATTTCTAGTTGCTGCAGTAAGCACTAATATACTGACCAAGAGAATCATTAATTATATAGATGAGGCAGTGTCAGAAATTGCCCAACATCACCTCACTGTAACTTAGGGCAGAACAGAAATCCAGGTTTTTGGTCTCCAAACCTAATTCACATGGTCTGTTAGTAACATAAGATCTCAACATAATTTCAGAGAGCTTTGAAATATGAAGTAATTTTCCCCAGTGCTCAGTGAAAAAGATGATTATTTCTTGAATGAAGCATTATCATTTTTGGAAACATTCAAATTGACAATGGCAGAAAACATGTATAAGAAGAAAATTACAGCCAGAGAAAATAAGATGGATTTTATATGACTTAATGTTTATGTAATACTTCCTATTTAAATACAAATCTCTCGAATGTGTGGAATTAATATAAATCTTTTCTAAACATTATCCTGGTTTTCCTCGGTATTAGCAGAGACTTGAAAGCTTGGATTGATGATTCCAGTGAATATAATCTTGTGGTCCTTGGGTAAAACCCTTTAGAATTCATTCAAGTAGATGTTAAAATAATAGGAAATATGTCATAGTTCTTCTAATTTTCAAAAAGGACAAAGAAGAATGCTACAGATCATTGTTTAATGTACATCATGCTAAATTCTAGGGATGATTATTGAAGAGATATTTGAGGCTTTTAGAATTAAGCAAGTAAACATTTTACTTATTAAGAAAATGTTTATTTAAAAATACAGTGACAAATGAACCTTGAATAATCTTTCTCAGAGTTGTTAAATTGATAAATAAGGGGAAAACCTTAGACACATGTGAAGGCATATGTTTTAGAAATAACCTTTAGCAGATAGGGAGAAAATTGTAAAGATTCAGTTTATTATAACATTGCCTTCAGAATACAAATGTTACTACATAATACAATGCCTAGGAGTTGAGAGTCATGAAAAAAACTGTAACCTTGCAACCACTGAATATATTGAATACACTGTATTCATTGAACACTGGTATTCAATATATTGAATGCAATGGTATACACTGAATATCTGTATCAGTAGCTTTAAAGTATTTATTGGAGCACCATTAAAAGTGCTAAAAAATGCAGATAGTTTTACCCACCAAATTAGATGTTTAATTTATTTTTAAACATCTAAGATAAACTAAAACAATATTTTATTTAAAAAATATTGAGGTTCACTTCAGTGTAATTTAAGATTTCCATATCTAGCAGGTAAATTGTTTAACATACCTCCCCACCACCTCTATCTCTCACTCCCATTTATTCCTCTCTCCACTGCTGATTGACCCTCTGGCCTTCTCTCCATAGAAAATTGTCTCATACATATCATAACGACCTTCTTATTACTAAACCTGGGGAATGCCTCTATATAATTATTTTAATTCGCTTACTTCTTGACAGGATTTTATACTTTGGAAAATGCCATTCCTTATTATCTGCTGCTGCTCTTTCTCCTTATTAGAATCCTGACGCTTTAAAAAATGATTTTACAAATGATCAGTACAGAATAAAATGAGGTTAGAAACAGACAACACAGGAAAAATTATGGATATGAAAGTAAAATAATAATTTCCAAATCTAACCAACTTAATATACCCAGTAATAATATTCAATAATCATCATTGTAGACAATTAAGGAGACTTACATGAACATGCACGCTAGTTAACTTGAGAAAAAAAATTATAATTCCTATTATAAGTTATTTCCCCTAGAAAGTATTAAACTTTACTTGCACTTAATAGAAAAAATAAAATTCAAGGATCTGATAAATTTTAGATAGTAACTACAATGAGTTATGATCATAAACTAAGATATTTTTCTTATGGAAGAAAAAATGATTAGTAGAAAAATTACAGTAATTACTTTTTAAAACCATACTATTCTTTTTGGTTTGTATTTGTTGATCCTGTTATAAAAGTTGAAGAAATTACTACATTTATACTTCCTTCTAATTCCTAACTCATCTGTCTGATTCATATTACATTATTATATTTACACGATCAAAGTTTATAACATGTGTAGTCTATCCTGTCTCCATGTTTGTCTCATTTGTATAATTTTAGTTCTATATTTCAGTCAAATGCTTTACTGTAATTTATTAATTTCTGATCTATACTTATCTATTGTTCAACTGGATTTTGTCTACCATTCTTGATTGCTTAAGTATGTTTATGGTAACTCAGAAGGGCAATTTGGCTGGGCTAAATTATAGAGTTCATTTTATTTTCCTTAACATTCTGTAACTGTTGCACTGACATCATCTGCAATGGAGAAAACTGAGGCAAATATAATTTCCACTCGATCTGCACTTCACTTCTGTTTGTGTCTAGATGACCATAAAAATATTTCTTTACCATATATTTATTTTTTATTGGGATATAGTTGACTTAAAATGTTAGCTTCAGGCATACAAAAAATAAATCTGATGTCTCTGTACATATATCCATTCTTTTTTAGATTCTTTGCCCATATAGGTCATTACAGAGTGTTGAGTAAGTTCTCTGTGATATAAAGTAGGTCCTTATTAGTATCTATTTTATATATAGCAGTGTGTATAAGTCAATCTCCATCTCCCAGCTTATCCTTCTGTCCCCTTACCACTCAGTAACCATAAGTTTATTTCATACATCTGTAACTCTATTTCTGTTTGTAGATGAGTTCACTTGTAGCCCCCCCTTTTTTTTAATGATTCCACATGTAAGCAATATCATATGATATTTGTCTTTCTCTGACTTCACTCAGTATGAATATCTCTAGGTCCATCTGTGTTGCTGCAAATGGTATTATTTCATTCTTTTTTATGGCTGAGTAATATTCTGTTGTAAATGTGTCGCATCTTCTATATCCATTTCTCTGTCAATGGACATTTAGGTTGCTTCCATATCCTGGTTATTAGAAATAATGCTGCAATGAACATTGGGACAGATTTACCTTTTTGAATTAAGGTTTTCTCCAGATACATGCCCAGTACTGGGCTTGCTGGACCATATGGTAGGTCTGCTTTTAGTTTTTAAAGGAGCCTTCATATTGTTCTCCATACAGTTTATGTACAGTTTATGTTCTCATTAACAGAGTAGGATGATTCCCTTTTCTCCACACTATCTCCAGCGTTTATCATTTGTACTTTTTAAAAATTAATTTTTATTGCAGTTTAGTTACTTTACAATGTTATTAGCTTCTGCTGTACTACAAAATGAATTAGTAATATGTATGTATATATCCATTCTTTTTTCAATTTCTTTCCCATTTAGGTCACCACAGATTATTGAGCAGGGTCCCCTGTACTAAACAATAGGTTTTCCTTAGCTATCTGTTTTATACATAGCATTGTTTGTAGTCTTTTGATGATGGCCATTCTGACTGATGTTAAGTGATACTTCATTGTAGTTTTGATTTGCTTTTCTCTAATAATAAGTAATGTTGAGCATCTTTTCACGTGTGTTTTAACCATCTATAATGTCTTTGGAGAACTATTTAGATATACCCATCTTTTACTGGGTTATTTGGTCTTTCTTTTTTATATTGAACCATATTAGCTGTTTATGTATTTTGAAGATTAATCCCATGTCAGTTGCCTCATTTGAAAATATTTTCTCCCATTCCAAGGGTTGTCTTTTCATTTTATGTTTTCCTTCGCTGTGAAAAAGTTTTTAAGTTTAACTAGGTTCCATTTGTTTATTTTGCTCTTATTTCCATTACTGTGGAGAGTGGATTGAAAAAAAAATCTAATTATGATTTATTTCAGAGAGTGTTCTGCCTATGTTTTCTTCCAAGAGGTTTCTCATACCCAGCCTTAAACTTAGGTTTCTAATCCATTTCAAGTTTACTTTTGTGCACGGTGTTAGGATGTGTTCCAGTTGTGTTCTTTTACATGCAGCTATCCAGTTTTCCCAGCATCACTTGTTGAAGAGACTGTCTTTCCTCTGATGTATATTCTTGCCTCCTTTGTCATAAGTTGGTGACCAAAGGTGTGTGGGTTTTTTGGACTATCTTGTTCCATTGGTCTATATTTCTGTCCTTTTGAGCCAGTGCCATGCTGTTTTGATGACTGTGATTTTTGTATACTTAAAAATTAGAGAGTCTTATTCCTACAGTTCCATTTTTCTTTCTCAATATTACTTTGGCTTCATGGTCTTTTGTGTTCCAAATTGTAAACATTTTTGTTCTAATTCTTTGAAAAATGCCATTAGTAATTTGAAGGGGATTGCACTGAATCTGTAGATTGCTTTGGGTAGTATAGTCATTTTCACAGTATTCATTCTTCCAATCCAAGAGTATGAAATATCTCTCCTCTGTTTGTGTCATCTTTTATTTCTTCTATTAGTATCTTATGGTTTTCTGAGTATAGGTCTTTTGCCTCCTTAGGTATATTTATTCCTCAATATTTTATACTTTTTGATACAGTGGTAAATGGGATTGCTTCTTTGATTGCCCTTCCAGATCTTTTACTGTTAGTATATAGGAATTCAAGAGACTTCAGTGTATTAATTTTGTATCCTGCAACTTTAGTTTTATTTTCTGGTAGCATCTTTAGGGTTTTCTATATATGGTCATGTCATCTACAAACAATGACAGTTTTACTTCTTTTCCAATTTGGGTTCCTTTTATTTGTTTTTCTTCTCTGATTACTGTGGCTAAGACTTACAACACTGTTGAATAGTAGTGGTGAGAGTGGACATCCTTGTCCTATTCCTAATCTTAGAGGAAATGCTCAGCTTTTCACCATAAGACAACGCCTAAGGCTGTCTCTGTGTGGCCAACAGCAGTCCTCTCTCTGGGATCACTCTCCAAACACCACGTTTCAGCACGCAGCCCCCACCAGCACTGGCAGGCACTTGTCTCAGACTGGGGTGTGAAGGGCTGTGGCACAGACCATCTGTACAAGTCTTGTTCTGTCCTGCCGCCCATGGGCCAGCTTCGGCACTTTCCTCTGATAGTCCTCAGAGCACCCCCTGTATTTCAGCTGATCTCACCACCAGAGAGGGGGCCTTCCCAGGTGTGGTAACCTCTCCTTTTCTTCAGCTCCCCTCCCACAGGTGCAGGTCCCATTCCAGCTCCTCTCTTTTCTTCCTTTTCTCTCTTTGGTCCTACCCATTATGTAGGAATGTTTTCTCATCCTTTTTGGTGTCTGAGGTCCTCCACTAGTGTGCAGCAGTTTCTCTGTGCAAGTTGTTCCACTTGTAGATGTATCCTCGATGTACTTGTGGGGAGAGGTGAACCCCAGACCCTCCTATTCTGCCATCTCAACCCTCTATCTCTTTACCCTTTAAATTTAATGATTTCATCATGAATGTCTTGATGGTAATTATCTTCTTATAAAAATAAGTATTTTGTCTTTGAATTAGCTTCTCTAACTCATTTATTGAGGATCATCCAGCTCCTGAAAGCATTAAAGAGCCATCTAGGGGTATTAAGAGGTTGTGTTTAAATTCAGGAGTATCACTATAGACACTGTATGAGAAGGCATTGGAAGTAACAGTACTATAGGAATGGATAACAGTGGAGGATGTTTCTGAAGTAGAACTTTGATGTGTTTATCTCCTATTATTTATGACCTAGCTTTCTAGATAGAGAATGTTGAAGTAAAGCAGAGAGGTGATAGAAATTAACACAGAAACTCTAGGAACTCAAAATTTTGCTATACACTGCAGGGAATTTGGAACTGCAAACTGTGGAAACGTGTAACTCTAGAGCATGTGTTTTGGTGTGCCAGAGCTAAAGACAATAGACTTGAATTTGTGACTGCCAGCTACCTAAGTGTTCCTCTTTATGCCTATTAAAATTTCTTTAAATTCTGCTGAGTCTGATCTTAGCATAGCAATAGCATCTGCCTTTGTTAATATTTTTATGGTGCATATTTTCCATTCTTTTACTTTCAACTTTAGATGTGTTAGCAGCATATAGTTATTTTTATTTTCAACCAGTTTGACAAACTATCTTGAAGTTTTATTTCATTCACATGTAACTACTGATCTATTTGTATATGCCTTTAGTTTTGATATTAATTCCATTAACAAAATTAATATTAATTAATTAATTTTGATATACAGCATATCTCAACCTGAACAAAAAAATTTATAAAATTTTCTTTGAAGAATAATTCTTGTGGACTGTCAAGACCGGCTCAACAAGCAGGGTTTCTGAAAGCTTGATACGGTGGGAGAATGAGAAACAAGAAACAAGAATTCAGAGAAAAGCGAGGATCAGGGGACCAACCCCGCTCCAAGGTGAAGGTGCCAAAACTGAATCCCAGCCAGCTTTATTATACTTTCAGCCATGAATGAAAGAATATGTGGGGAGTGAAGCTATAACTCATGTGGCCTTCAGGACCAAAGAACAAAATGATCGTTAACCATTGAGTAACTCAGAAACAGTAATCAATAACGAATCAGTGGCTAAGACTAATATTCTTATCTATAGATTTTCCACCAGATACATAAAACATGTGACTCTGAGACGCCAGTTGAGAAACAGTCTGACCCCAGGATCATATCTTGTTTCAAAGACTATGAACTGTTTCCTCTGGACTTGTTTCAAGAGTCTCAAGCCTTATAGCATCCAGTTTATCAATAATTATAAATTTCTTTTGCAGCCCTTGCTGGGGTCTGCTTTTCTTTTATTCTTCCTGTCTCCTACAGTGGACAAAAGGCAAACCATGGATTCATAACAGCTTTGTTTACTGGTTAAAGAATTGCATCCAGAAAGTTCAAAGAGTCTTCAAGCAGAGGGTCACGCAGTTCAACCTTTTCTCAGCCATTGTGCTTACTTGATTTGTATTACGTGATGCATGATGAAAGAGGTTCTTCTGATTCTGTCCTGGATAACATCTGTGCTTCAGTGAGAGGGCGCTCTTTACAATTCTCTTTGTATGGAGAAGCACCTGGTATAATGTAGTTGTTTTAAGCTTCTTTAAAATGTTTCCTCTGCTTCAAGCTGTATAGTCCTATGAGAATGATCAAACCAGGCAGATTTGTTGCCTGAGAGGACACCATGGTTGTCAGCCTCTGGGCTGTATCAATGCTTGGAGGTTGCCTGATACTCATGTTGTCAGAGTTTGTAGATATGATTGACTCAGTTTTCCTCTGGTGTGGTAGTAATCATCTACTACAGGATTACCACTAAGATTCCTCTAAATAGTGTCCTGGAATTTGCCTACC
This sequence comes from Muntiacus reevesi, assembly GCF_963930625.1. Lineage (NCBI taxonomy): Eukaryota > Metazoa > Chordata > Mammalia > Artiodactyla > Cervidae > Muntiacus > Muntiacus reevesi. The sequence goes on from NC_089264.1 coordinate 4,409,622, forward strand.
TGGAAAAGAGCTGAACTGTAGCCTACTGTGATATGATTTATTTTAGATATGTATATTTATCAGTCAACCTATATATGTGTATTAAGTATGTCTATATCAATCAATTGATAGATGAGTATAGCTAAATATCACTAGTAGAGATCAAATATCAATACATGTTTATATAGATAGATTGATAGATATATAAACTGAATAGATATTTTTATCAGCCTGTAAGAGAGTACTATATAGGGTTGTGATCCTCTATTTCTTGACTGTAGGTAGGAAGAATTGCCTTAAAAATTCACTTGTCTTAGCTTTCTATAATCTCAGTTTAATACTTTTTGGGTTGTCTGCTGCACATGGAACATTCATTATCTCTGAACTAATCTTAACCTACATAAATAAGCCCAACTGCCATTATCTATTGTGGACCCCTATATCTCTCATAATAAGTGATTAGACCAGAGATGAACATCTGATACTAGCTGCTGTCCTAAGTCTCTTCTCTAGTAAATTTGAAACTAAATTCAGTGATACTAGATCTCTCAGACACTTAGGAGCAAGAGGTTGAAACTTTAGCATGTACACAGAAACAACAGTCCATAAAGGGAAAAACAGAATTAGGGAAGTAGGGAGACAGAGAAAAATATGAAATCCTGTGGTCAAAAGAGTTGAGAGGGTAGGTTCCTTGGGTCAAAATTCATATTTCTATTTCTGGTTCTGTGAAATTACTCCTGAAGCTAGTTGTATCCTTCTTCTTCTTCCAATGAAATAGCCCTGTATACCTAGAATAATTCCTTTTAAATTAAGCCAGGTAGGGTCACTCTCAGGGCAGAATACTCCTTCTCTTGGAAGAGATGTGATTATGAATATGAGTTGTAAATGGTTCCTCATGGAAGGTGCTTGTGGCATGGGTCCCTATGTAAAGAGTAAAGAGTTGTGGCTTATGTCATCGACAGAATAGAAGAAGGTAGAGCCTCTCACAGCAGCCTGATTTTGTGAACAGGGCTAAGTGCTCCTGCAGAATTTCTCCTGTGTAAATAAACACTTACCCAGCAATATAGCACTGAATACTAGCTGTTCCCTTCTCCCTATTCCTCGGGTTTTTACTTTAGAAGTGAGGGCTTATGTGTGCCTTGGTTATGCTTTCCCTTGGTTATGACGAGTTGGTCATAGTAACAGGGTTTTAATTATTGTTGCCTTCACTGTTTAAGTAGCCTTTGTGGTGTGTGCACTGAGTTGTGTACAACTCTCTGCAACCCCGTGGATGGTAGCCTGCCAGGCTCCTCTGTCCATGGGATTTCTCAGACAAGTTTACTGGAGTGGGTTGCCATTTCCTCCTCCAGGGGATCTTCCCAACCCAGGGATCGAGCCTGCATTTCCTGCATTGTCAGTCAGATTCTTTACCACTGCCCCACCTGGGAAGCCCCTTATTATCTTTAGATATATTAAATAAAATAAAACATTTAATGTGCTGGATTATATTGACCAGACTGAAGACCTTTGAACCATGATATATTTGGGTCAAAATATATTTATTTTCTGGACCTTAATGTATTGTCAAAGGGAGAGAAACAATAATTTCTTTTGCCTATGAAACTATAGCATGTTTAATTATTTCTACATGTCACCTATGCAGAAATAGGGAAAATGAGTGAGGAGATACAGTCAGAGAAACCAGTATCAGATGGTATTTTAATATATTATTTTGGAAAGGTCTTTCAGAAAATATATTTGATTCTTGTAAGCTTTGGCTGGGCTTCCCTCATAGCTCAGTTGGTAAAGAATCCACCTGCAATGCAGGAGATCCTAGTTCAATTCCTGGGTTGGGAAGATCCCCTGGAGAAGGGATAGGCTACACACTCCAGTATTCTTGGGCTTCCCTTGTGGCTCAGCTGATAAAGAATCTGCCTGCAATGCAGGAGAACTGGGTTTGATCCCTGGGAAATCAGTCCTGAATATTCATTGGAAGGCCTGATGTTGAAGCTGAAACTCCAATACTTTGGCCATCTGATACAAAGAGCTGACTCATTGGAAAAGACCCTGATGCTGGGAAAGATTGAAGACAGGAGGGGAAGGGGACGACAGAGGATGAGATGGTTGGATGGCATCACCGACTCAATGGACATGAGTTTGAGTAAACTCCGGGAGTTGGTAATGGACAGGGAGGCCTGGCGTGCTGCAGTCCATGGAGTCGCAAAGAGTTGAACATGACTGAGTGACTGAACTGAACTGAACTGAAGTTTTGGATAAATCAATTTGTTCAATATTTATGCTTTGTGAATTTCCACATGAATTTGAGGCAGATTTAAAGAACTAAATAACTACATTATATCCGTGAATCTTTTAGTGACAGTTTTCCTATATACATTCCATATTTTTCTGCCAAAAGGAAAAGTCATTTTGGTGTTTAAATAAAATGATGAAAGGCTGAATTTAGAGTACACTTATTTATATTTATTTTCTCCTTATTAAGAGGATTTGGGCTACCTTGGAATAAAACACATACTAAAAGAAAGCTAAGGAGAATCTCAGAGATGGTTTAAAAAAATGGCTATTTAGAGAATATAATCTTTTTCTACTGCATATTACTGCTGAATTTAGGGAAATGAATTATCTGGTTAGCATTGTCTTTAATTTTCTCAAATTTTCCAGTGGGGTTTTATTTTCAGCTAATTGATCTATTAGTTTTTCCCTTCACTTATGTTCTCTGAGATCTCTTCTGAAAGGTTTAAATTCTACAAACAAGTGCAGCTTCTGAGGAAAGAGTAGAGGCACCATCGGGCTTCCCTGGTGGCTCAGATGGTAAAGAACCTGCCTGCAATGTGCAAGACCTGGCTTCAGCCCCCTCCAGTATTCTTGCCTAGAGAATTTTATGGACAGAGGAGCCTAGTGAGTTATAGTCATGGGGTCACAAAGAGTCAGACACAGCTAAGCAACTACATTTTCACTTTTACTTCCCCCTACTTCTCCTCCCAAGTTTCAAGGCAGAAAAGAGTTATCTAGAAATGCACCTTTCAGCACCTTACAAAAACCTCATATCATCTTAGGCATGATTTTTAATTAAGCTTTTTTTGTATTTTTCTCTTTTAGAAAAATTATTATTTGTCTTGCAGAGTCACTGTTCAACATATTTGTTTCTGTTTAAATACAAATTTTAGGCTAGATTGTATAGGGGTTTGTTTGTTATAAGTGTGTTGCTGGACACAACTAAATGACTATGCATGCATGCACACACATACAGAACTGAGGTTGAGCCTTTGGTAATTGGCATAGGCTGTTACCAGATTCTTGTTGGGTCTAAGTTACAGTGAAGAGTTCTTTTACTACACAGGAGATAAACTTTCATTTTTTTATGTTTCTGAAATATTTTATATTATATATTATCTTGTTCAGTTTTTCTGCTGGTATTATGCTGCTGAATTATTCACTATGGGGAAAAAAGGAACCCATGTTAAATAACCAATTTAATGCAGAAAGTTTTAAGTTTTCTTAGGTTGGAATTACTGGTTTGCCTGAAGTATATTTACCTAAACAAAATCTTCAAGTGACTATGTGTCTAAATGACAGCTAACTGATTGAATATTCTAAAACGTGGTAAATTTCCTTTAACATGAAATGCTAATAAAAATGAAACCACATTTTTTCTCCTGTAAGCAAAACAAGTGAGCCTAAGCCTTCAAAATTATTAACATAGGGCTTCAGCCTGAACTGGAGAGATATAAAGAAATCACCGTAAGGTTTTAAGTGATTTAAAAATTTATTGAGGTATATATTTTAAAGCCAACCTGTTTAGTGATTAGTGTGTCCATTATCCCATTGGAAACGATAGGACTTTAAAAGGCTCTCAGCCTTCTTAATACAAGATAATGTTAAACTTCAAAGGGTTGAAGGGTATGAAGACTTTGTTTTTCTTCCAGACATAATTTTTATTGAAAGTGTTCCAGGCTAATATAATGTAATTGAGTCATATATATTAAGCTTCAGCATCATGTGGAGAAATATGATAAAGCTAGACAGATTTAGTGGGGAAACAAGTAGTTAAAGTGGGATATAAAATAGCTCAAATAAGTTAAAGGAAACACCTTAAATTTTTCATGTGTGCTACAATGACAGTTATTTCCTGGGACCTTTGTTACTGTCACATACTTTAAGGCTTTAAATTTTAAAAAGAGACAAATAATAATCCTAAGTTTATTGGAAATTTGGGCTTATATGATTTCTTCTAAACTACATATTATTAGCAGATATTAATTTCAGCTCTTTTCTCTATCATTAACCTGTTGGCTTATGTTTACTGAAACTCTAGCACATGTGGGCCCTGTAAATTGGCTTAGGAGACACTTAAGAAACAACAGATAATGTATTTATACTTAGGACATTCGTGGATTGATGTCTTCTAATTTTTTATGTATTAAGCATGTGCATAAGTTGGGTTACTTTCTTTTGTAATAGTGCATTTTTTGGCGGGAAGAATGTCTATTCATTTCTTTTTTTTTAGGGCCATCTAGGGTATTTCAAGAAGTTATAGTAAAGTATTGTGTAAAGTCACTGGGGTCAGGTTGCAGAGTTCTTTGCTTCTCATTTTTCTCATTTATAAAAATAATAAATTTGAGGTAGAAAGGCATTAGTAATACAGGTTAAACACTTGAAAGGGTGTCCAGCATAAAAGAAGCATTCAGTATATGTGAGATGTTATAATTATTATCTAATCATTTTATTTATTAACTACTTTTAAAAATGTTATTTATTTTTGTTGAAATATAGTTGATTTACAATGTTTCAGGTGTACACCAAAGTGATTCATTTACACACAATATATCTATTCATTTTCAGATTCTTTTACATTATAGGTTATTATAAGATATTGAATATAGTTACCTGTACTATATAGTAGGTCTTTACTGTATGTCTGTTTTATATATAGTAGTCTGTATCTGTTAATCCCAAACTTATCATTCCCTCACTATTCCTTTGGTAGCTATAAATTTGTTTTCTATGTCTATGAGGGTATTGCTGTTTTGTAAAGAAGTTCATTCAAATTTTTTTTTAAGATTCCACATGTAAGTGATATCATACAATATTTTTCTGACCTAGTATGATAATCTCTAGGTCCAGCTATGTTGCTTCAAATTCTTTTCTATGGTTGAGTAATATTCCATTGTATATAAGTACCACATTTTTGGCTTCCCTTGTGGCTCAGCTGGTAAAGAATATGCCTACAATGCAGGAGACCTGAGTTTGATCCCCAAGTTGGGAAGACCCCTGGAGAAGGGAAAGGCTACCCACTCCAGTATTCTGGCCTGGAGAATTCCATGGAGTGTAGTCCATGGGGTTGCAAAGACTCGGACACGACTGAGAGACTTTCACTTTTACCACATTATTATCCATTCATCTGTCAACAGATACTTAGGTTGCATGTCTTGGTTATGATGCTGTGACCATTTGAGGCACATATTTCTATTCAAATTAGATTTTTCTCTGGATATATACCCTCTATTTTTACTTTTTAAAAAATAGAATTTCCATAGTATTCTCCATAATTGCTGCACCAATGTGCATTCCTGCCAACAGTATAAAAGGGCTCCCTTTCTTCCACACCCTCTTCAGCAATTATTATTGATAGACTTTCTGATGATGGCCATTCTGATTGGCATGAGGTGATACATCATTGTAGTTTTGATTTGCATTTCTCTGATAATTATATTGAGCATCTTTCCATGTGCTTTTGGCCATCCGTATATCTTCTTTGGAGAAATGTCTGTTTAGATCTTCTGTTCACATTTTGACTGAGTTGTTGTTTTTTGTTTTGTTTTATTACATAGAGCTGCATGAGCTGTTTGCATATTATGGAAATTAATCCCTATTTGTCACATCATTTACAAATATTTTCTTTCATTCTGTCGATTGTCTTTTCACTTTGTTGATGGTTTCCTTGGCTGTGCAAAAGTGTTTGGATTTAATTAGGTCACATTTGGTTATTTTTGTTTTTATTTCCATTACTCTAGGAGAAGGCTCAAAAAATATATTTCTGGGATTTATGTCAAAAAGTGTTCTGCCTATATTTTCCTAAAAGAGTTTTCATACCATCCAGTCTTACACTTAGATCTTTAATCCATCTTGAGTTTACTTTTTTGAATGGTGTGAAAGTGAAAGTGTTAGTTGCTCAGTTGTGTCCAACTCTGTGATTTCATGGACTATAGCCCACCAGGCTCCTCTATCCATGGGATTCTCCAGGCAAGAATATTGGAGGGGATTGCCATTTCCTCTCCAGGGGATTTTCCAGACACAGGGATTGAACCTGGGTCTCCTGTATCTCCTGCATTAGCAGGTGGGTTCTTTACCATCTGAGCCATCTGGGAAGCCACCATGGCATTAAAGAATGTTGTAATTTTATTAGTTTTTACACATAGCTGCCCAGTTTTCAGCACAAGTTATTAAAGAGACTGTCTTTTCTCCGTGGTATATTCTTGCCTCCTTAGTTGTAGATTAATTGGCTATATGTGCATGGGTTTCTTTCTGGGCATTTTATATTCTTTCATTGATCTGCTTGTTTTTGTGCCAGTGCCATAGTGTTTTGATTACTGTTGAGTAGTAGTATAGTCTGGTTACCTAATTCCTCCAGCTCCGTTTTTCTTTCTCAAGGTTGCTTGAGTTATTTGGGGTCTTTTGAATCTCCATGCAAATTTTAAGATTTTTTTGGTTACAGTTCTGTGAAAATGCCATTGGGAATTTTACAGAGTTCATTAAATCTATAGATTGCCTTTGGTATATAGTCATTTTGAAAATATTGATTCTTTAATTCAAGAACATGGTATATCTTTCCATTTGTTTGTATCATCTTTGATTTATTTTATCCCTAGTTTTGGAGTACAGGTCCTTTGCTTCCTTAGATAGGTTTTCTGACTCCTAAATATGTTACTCTTTTTCTGCAATGATAAATGGAATTGTTTATCCTTTGGACCTTTTACTGTTAGTGTAAGAAATGCCACAGATTTCTGTGTATTAATTTTGTATCCTGCAATTTTGCCAAATTCATTGAACCTTAGTCATTTTTGGTAGCATCTTTAGGATTTTCTGTGTACAGTATCATGTCATCTGCAATCAGTGATGTTTAACGTCTTTTCCAATTTAGATTTGTTTTCTTTCTTTCTCTTCACAGATTGCTGAGGCTAGGATTTCCAAAACTATGTGGAATAAAAGTGGCGAGAGTGGACATCCTTGTCTTGTTCTTGATCTGAGAAGAAATGCTTTCAGCTTTTCACCATTAAGTACAATGTTAGCCATAGTCTTATCATAAATAAATGGCCTTTATTATGTTGAGGTAGGTTCCCTCTATGTCTACTTTCTGCAGAATTTTTATTATAAATGGATGTTGGATTTTGTCAAAATCTTTTTCTGTTGAAAAATACCATATTTACAAATTGAAGAATAAAACCCATGTGATTATCACCCTGAATGATTTGCAAATATTGAAACATCCCATATCTTTAGGATACTTTCTACTTGATTTTGCTTTATGATCCTTTTAGTGTATTGTTGGATTTGGATTGCTAGTATTTTGTTCAGTATTTTTGCATCTGTGTTCAATTTTTCAATATTTTTCAAAATCCACAAATGATTAGTGTGATACACCACATCAACAAATTAAAAAATAGAAAATCATATGACTATCTTAATATATGCAAAAAAATCTTTTGACAAAATTCAAACCCATTTATGATAATAACTCGCCAAAGAGTGGGCAAAGAGGGGACATACCTGAACATAATAAAGTCCATATATGACAGACTTACAACTGACATCATATTTAATGGTGAAAAACTTGAAAACATTTCCTTTAAGATCAGGAATAAGTCAAGGATATTCACTCTCACCACTTATTTTCAACACAGTTTTGGAAATCCTAGCCATAGTAATCTGAGAACAAAAAGAACTAAAAGCAATCCAAATTGGAAAAGAAGTAAAACTGTCACTGTTTGCAGATGACATTATACTATATGTAGAAAATCCCGAAGATGCTACCAGAAAACTACTAGAGCTCACTAATGAATTTGATAATGTTGCAAGATAAAAAATTAATATACAGAAACCTATTGCATTTCTACAGACCACAATGAAAGATCAGAAAGAGAAATCAATTAAACAATCACATTTGCCATCACATAAAAACACTAAAATTCCTATGAATATATCTACCTAAGGATGCAATAGACCTGTAGTCCAAAATATAAAACACTAATGAATAAAATCAAGAGTGACACATAGAGATAAAAATGAAAATTAAAAGCTTTTGCACAACAAAGGAAACTATAAGTAAGGTGAAAAGACAGCCCTCAGATTGGGAGAAAATAATAACAAATGAGGAAACAGACAAAGGATTAATCTCAAAAATATACAAGCAACTCCTGAAGCTCAATTCCAGAAAAATAAACGACCCAATCAAAAAATGGGCCAAAGAACTAAACAGACATTTCTCCAAAGAAGACATACAGATGGCTAACAAACACATGAAAAGATGCTCAACATCACTCATCATCAGAGAAATGCAAATCAAAACCACAATGAGGTACCATTACACGCCAGTCAGGATGGCTGCTATCCAAAAGTCTACAAGCAATAAATGCTGGAGAGGGTGTGGAGAAAAGGGAACCCTCTTACACTGTTGGTGGGAATGCAAACTAGTACAGCCACTATGGAAAACAGTGTGGAGATTTCTTAAAAAACTGGAAATAGAACTGCCATATGACCCAGCAATACCACTTCTAGGCATACACACTGAGGAATCCAGATCTGAAAGAGACACGTGCACCCCAATGTTCATTGCAGCACTGTTTATAATAGCCAGGACATGGAAGCAACCCAGATGCCCATCAGCAGATGAATGGATAGGGAAGCTGTGGTACATATACACCATGGAATATTACTCAGCCGTTAAAAAGAATTCATTTGAATCAGTTCTAATGAGATGGATGAAACTGGAGCCCATTATACAGAGTGAAGTAAGCCAGAAAGATAAAGAACATTACAGTATACTAACACATATATACGGAATTTAGATAGATGGTGGCGATAACCCTATATGCAAAACAGAAAAAGAGACACAGAAGTACAGAAAAGACTTTTGAACTCTGTGGGAGAACGTGAGGGTGGGATGTTTTGAAAGAACAGCATGTATATTATCTATGGTGAAACGGACCACCAGCCCAGGTGGGATACATGAGTCAGGTGCTCGGGCCTGGTGCACTGGGAGGACCCTGAGGAGTCGGGTGGGGAGGGAGGTGGGAGGGGGGATCGGGATGGGGAATACGTGTAACTATATGGCTGATTCATGTCAATGTATGACAAAACCCACTGAAATGTTGTAAAGTGATTGGCCTCCAACTAATAAAATAATATTTAAAAAAAAAAAAAAAAGATATACCATGTTCGTGGATTGGAAGAAGCAATATTTTAAAAAATGACTATGTTACTGGAGATAATCTACAGATTCAATGCAATCCCTGTCAAACTGCTAATGACATTTTTATAGAGTTAGAATCAAGTTGTTTAAAAATTTGTTTTTAAAAGACCCTGAATAGCCAAGGTAATCTTGAGAAAGAAAAATGGAGCTGGAGAATTCAAGCTGCCTTACGTGAGAGCCACAGTCATCAAAATAGTACAGTATTGGCACAAAAACAGAAATCTAGATCAACGGAACCAGACAGAAAGCCCAGAAATAAACCCATGCACCTCAATTAACTTAAACGAGGGACAACCATACAATGGAGGAAAGACAGTCTCTTTAATAAATGGTGCTGGGAAAATAGGACATATACATGTAAAAAATGAAATTAAAACATTCTCTAACATCATACACAAAAACAAACTCAAAATGGATTAAAGACCTAAATGTAAGACCAGATAGTATGAAACTCTTCAACAAAAATTAAGCAAAATACACTTTAATATAAATTGCAGCAATATCTTTCCCACACCCTCTCCTAGGATAATGAAAATAAAAATAAGCAAATGTGACCTAATTAAACTCAATAGCTTTTGTACAGCTAAGGAAACCATAAACAAAACAAAAAAACTCACAGGATGGGAGAAAATATTTGCAAATGATGCAACTAACAAGAGATTAGGCTCCAATTTTTACAAATAACTCGTGCAGCTAAATATCAAAAAAGAAGAAAAAGCCTAATCAGTAAGTGGGTGGAAGACCTAAGAGACATTTTTCCAAGAAAGACATACAGATGGCCAAGAGGCACATGAAAAGATGCTCAACATCACTAGTTATTAGAGAAATGCAAATCAAAACTGCAGTGAGGAATCATGTCACATCAGTGAGAATGGCATAGCCAAAAAAGTCTACAAACAATAGATGCTGGAGAGGGTATGGAGAAAGGTGAACACTCCTGCCCTGTTGATGGGCATGCACATTGGTGCGGCCACTATGAAGAACAGTATATAAGTTCCTTAAAAGACAAAAATAGACCTACCATATGTAATCTTGCAGTTCCACTCCTCAGCATAGAAAAACATGGTTCAAAAAGATACATGCTCCTCAGTATTTAATGCAGTGCTGTTTTCAGTACCTAAGACATGGAAGTAACCTACATGTCAATCGACAGGTGAATGAATAAAATAGGCAATATATTTGTCTGTATATACTGGAATATTTCTCAGAATTAAAAGAGGGAAATAATGCCATTTGTAGCAAATGGATGGACCTGGAAATCATCATATTAAATGAAGTAAGTCAGGGAAAGACAAATATCATATGATATTGCTCTAGAGGCTGAAACTCAAGTTACAAGAAAAGCTGAGGGTAGGTGGGTAGTAGGTTTTCTACTACTATGACCGCTGAAGGGCTAGCAGACAAGGTGAGAAAGTAGGCTAGAAAGATGGAGTCCTCTGTGTGCCAAAAGCTTAGGAGGATGCAAGTTGCCACAGATTGAGGTCTGAGCACGTGTGGCAAAGTCTGACTGGGACACTATTAATAAGAGGTAGAATCCCAGGGAAAGTGAGGAAAGTAAAGGGGAGGATGTTGTGATTATTAACAGTGAAAAGGATGAAGCATCCTAAGCTGTCCAACCCCTAATATAAAGTAAAATTTTAAATAGAAATTATTCTAGACTTCTAGTAGTAGAGAAATGTATTACAAAACTCCAAGGAAAAAAATTTTCTTCTTTCTTTGTCCCATAAAGGTGTGAATTGTATCGTGTCTTTGAAATGCAAATATCTCAGGAGACAAATAAAACTGTCCACCATCACCTGAGACTGAAGATAAGAAGAAAAGAGAAGCTTTTAAAAATGCAGACTGTCATAGAAGCTCCCTAGCTCAAAATCTAGTCCACAAACTCCATAAAATTACTTGTCAAGGGCAAAGAAAAGTCTTAAAGTCTCTAAGAAAGCTTTACCCATTTGAGTGGATAACTTCTAACTTGTTACACTTGTCAGAGGCACAGTTTGGATATACCTGTTTTTTGTAAACCAGGGAATTTTGTATTGTGCCTGCCTCGTGGCTACAATTTTGGAATGGAAGCTATAGGGTCTCGGCTACGTCTACATGTTTATGTGTGTCTATTGGCATATGTTACATAAACGTGATATTTTTTTACCACTAGACACTATTGTATGCACTCATGTGTTCAGTTGTGTCTGACTCTTTGCAACAGCATGGACTGTAGCCCACCAGGCTCCTCTGTCGATGGGATTCTCTAGGCAAGAATTCAGGAGTGTGTATGTATCCCTTCTCCAAGGGATAGTCCTGACCCAGGCATCAAACCTGCAATTCTTGATTCTCCTGCATTGAAAGGCAAATTCTTTACCACTGCACCATCTAGGAAGTGCCTAAATGGTATTGCCAAAATTAAATTCAGAAAAAGTTCTATTTAATTGGCTTAAAAAATAATAAGTTTTTATGGAAATAATGGATTTATGTAAAATAAACATTTTTTTTTCATCTGCTAAAAAAGCAAAAATAATTATTCTCGGATTATTGGTCTGTTTTTTAAAAAAGATTGTAAGAGACTTCATTATCTTTTAAGTAGTTTACCTATAAAACAAAAATTCTGAAGCTTTGGCACCTTCCTCCAGTCAGTGAAGAGCTCCTAGCTTACTGAACTCTCTGCTCGTCCCTGGTTCCCTTGCACCTTCCCTCCTGTCATAAGAGTGAGCCCTGTGGCTGACAGGCTGAAAGGAGCAGAGAAAAAAAGAAGATAAAGAAAACTCAAGAGAAGACCTGTCTGAGTCTGAGACGTCTGCAATGCCAGAAAGGGGGTGGCAGCTGCAACCACAGCCGATCGGGACATGGGGTCCACAGAAGACGTGACTGCTGGAGCTGTGAGCGGAAAGTGAACCTCTGTGGGGAGTAGGGCCCCGAGAAGCAAGCCTCGGAATCAGGAGCCAAGCCTGCAGACACCGCTGTCCTTCCCCCTCCTGGGTCTGGTGCACCAACTGCAGATGGTGTTTTATAGAGGATAGCACCGAGGAAAGGTGCCCTCCAGCCCTTTCTCCAGTCCTAAAGTGCAGCTTCAAAGTTTTTTCCTTCCTTAAAGCTATGAGGAAAGATGATGAAGGAGTAGAGGGATGTGAGCTCACCTCCTGTCACGAAAACACTCAAATCACAACTAACTTGAAAACTATGGACAAAAAGACAGGAACTTCCTCCCAAAAGATATTCCGTATCCAAAGACAAAGAAGAAGCCACTGCAAGAAAGTAGAAGGGGTGCTTCTGTGATATAATCAAACCCCATTATGTCCCACATGGGCGACACAAACCTACAAACTGGAAATTAATTGTATCACAAAAATTCTTCCACTGGCGTTCCGAGTCCCACGTCACACGCCCCAGCCTGGGGCTCTGGCGTTGGCAGGGGCACCCCCGTATAGCCGGCTCTGAAGGCCAGCGGGGCCTGAGGGCAGGAGCCGCGCAGGACTGAGGAGACGGACTCGCTCCTGGAGGGCGCACACAGTTTCACGTGTACTGGGACCCTGGCGCCTGGGTCAGAGCAACCTGTGGGTCCTACAGGTCTCCTGGGGCGGGCGTGGAGGTTGGCCTTGGCTCGCTCTGGGGATTAGGACATTAGTGGCTGAGGCCCCAGAGAATATTTGTGGTGAGCTGTCGCCATGTTGGTACCAAGACTTGGCCCCGGCCAACAACCTGCAGAGTCCAGTGCTGGGACGCTTCCGGTCAAATGACCAAGAGGGTGGGACCACAGCCCCATCCATCAGCAGACTGTCTGCCTAGTGTTCTGGGTGTATAGCAACCTCTAAACACACCCATGGACAAGAGGGACAAGACAGCTCCACTCACAGTGGACAGACAACAGTCTCTCCCACCAGAAAGCCTGGACAAGCCTCTGGACCAACTTCTACCACCAGAGGGCAGACACCAGAAACAAGAGAACTGCTAACCAGCAGTCCAAGAAACAGAAAATTAGCCAAATGAGATGGCAGAGGAATAGGTTCTAGATGAACAAGATGAAAATCCCAGAAGAACAATTAAGTAGAGACAGACAATCTTCCTAAAAAGTTTTCAGAGTAGTGATAAAAATGATCTAAGATCTCAGAAAAATAATGGAGGCACAGACCAAAAACATACAAGAAACGTTTAACAAAGAGCTAGAATATTTATAGAACAAACTAACAGATGAACAATACAGTAACTGAGATGAAAAGTATGCTGGAAGGAATCAATAGTAGAAAAAAATGACCCTGAAGAACAAATAAGTGAGCTGAAAGACAGATTGATGGAAATTACTGCTGTGGAACAGAATAAAGATAAAAGGATATGTAATGAGGAAAATCTAAGGTACCTCTAGAACAATATGAAATGTACCAAATTCACCAAATTCTTCTTCCCAGAAGAATTCACATTATAGGGTCCCAGAAGAAGAAAAGAGAGATGGTCTGAGAAAATATTTGAAAAGATAACAGCCATAAACTTCCCTAATATGAGAAAGGAAGCATTCAAGTTTAGGAAGCAAAGAGAGTCCCATACAGGATAAACCCAAGAAAGAAAATGGCAAAACACGTATTAATCAAATTGACAAATTTAAAGACAGAGAAAATGTTAAAAGCAACAAGGGAAAAGCAATGACTAACATACAGTGGAAGCCCTATATCAGCTGATTTCTCAGCAGAAACTCCAGGTCAGAAAGGAGTGGCACAATATATTTAAAGTAATGAAAGGGAAAAACTTTCAACCAAGAATAATCTACACAGCAAGGCTTTCATTCAGATTCAATAGAGAAAACAAAAGCTTTACAGAAAGCAAAAGCTAAGAAAATTCAGCACCAACAAACTAGCTTTATAGCAAATGCTAAAGGAATGTCTTTAATGGAAAAGAAAAGCCCCCCTCCCTGCCTCGGCCCCCCACCATGATCTACACAAACCAAACATTTATAATAGATCCACACACAAAGCAAGAAAAAGAAATTCAAACACAACTGCACAAAGCATCCCTTGGTAAATTTAAGAAGACTGAACTCATATCAAGCATCTTTTCCAAACATAACATTATGAAATTATAAAACTAAAAAAGCTGTAAAATACACAATCATCTGGGATAATCCCAACCCAAGAATCAAACCCAGGTCTCCCACATTTCAGGCAGATTCTTTACCAGCTGAGCCACAAGGGAAGACCAAGTATACTGGAGTAGGTAGTCTATCCCTTCTCCAGGGGATCTTCCCGACCCAGGGATCAAGCAGGGGTCTCCTGCATTGCAGGTGGATTCTTTATCAACTAAGCTATGAGGGAAGCCCCAAACAACCTAACTTTATACTTAAAGCAACTAGTGAAAGAATAACAAATAAAACCCAAAATGAGTAAAAGGAAAGAACTCATAGAGAGCAGAGCAGAAATAAATGAAATAGAGAATACAAAAACAATAGAAAGGATCAATGAAACTAAATGCTGATTCTTGAAAAGATAACACAATTGATAAACCCTTAGCAAGACTCATCAAGAAAAAAAGGGAGAGGACTCATATCAAAAATTAGAAATGAAAAAGAAGTTAAAATGGACACCAAAGAAATAGAAAGGATCATGAGATACAATAACCAATTTATGCCAATAAAATGGATAACCTGGGAGAAATGGCCAAATCCTTAGAAAAGTACAGTTTCCTAAAACTGAACCAGGATGGAATAGAAAATATGAATAGACCAATCATAACTTCTGAAATTGAAGCTGTGACTAAAAAGCTTCCAGTGAATGAAAGTCCAGAATCAGATGGCTTCACAGGTGAATTCTATCAAACAGAGAAGAGTTAACCCCTTTCTTTCTGAACTGTTCCAAAAAATTGAGGGAGAAATACTCCCAAACTCATTCTATATGGCCACCACCACCCTGATACCAAAAACAAAGACACCACACATACAAAAAAAGGAAATTAAAAGCCAGCACTACTGATGAACATAGATGCAAAAGTCCTCAACAAATGCTAGCAATCCAAATTCCACAATATATTAAAAGGGTCATATACCATGATCAAGAGGAATTTATCCCAGAGATGCAAGGATTTTTTTGATATCTGCAAATCAGTCAGTGTAATACACCAAATCATACTCAATGGTGAAAGTTGAAAGCATTTCCTCTAAGATCAGGAAGAAGACAAGCATGTCTACTCTCACCACTTTTATTCAACACAGTTTTGGGAGTTCTAGCCAATCAGAAGGAAAAGAAATAAAAGGAATACAAATTGGAAAAGAAAAAGTAAATTGTTACTGTTTGCAGATGACATACTATGCATAGAAGACACTAAAGATGCCACCAGAAAACTGGTAAAGCTCATCATGAATTCGGTAAAGTTGCAGGATACAACTTGCACATCCTAGGTGGTGCTAGTGGTAAAGAATCTGCCTGCCAATGCTGCAGATTCAGGAGATATGGGTTTGATCCCTAAATTGGGAAGATCCCCTGGAGGAGGGCATGGCAAACCACTCCAGTATTCCTGATTGGAGAATCCCATGGACAGAGGAGCCTGGCAGGCTAAAGTCCATAAGGTCACAAAGACCCAGACATGACTGGAGCAACTTAGCATGTGTGCAGGATGCAAAACCAATACTCAGAAATCCACTGCATTTCTATACATTAACAATGAAAGTTTCAAAAGAGAAGTTGAACAAACAACCCTACTTACCATTGTATCAAAAAAGAGCAAAACACCTAGGAATAAACCTAAGAAGGAAAAAAGACCTGAACACTAAAAGTGCAAGTTGCTAATGACTGAAAACAAAGATGACACAGATGGAAAGATATACCATGCTCTTCAGTTTCAAATATCAATATTGCCAAAATGACCATACTCCCCAAGGCAATCTACAGATTCAATGCAATCCCTGTAAAAATATCACTGGCATTTTTCACAGAACTAGAACAAAATTTTTTAAATTTGTATGGAAACACAAAAGACCCCAAATAGCCAAAGCAATCTCGAATAAGAAAAATGGAGCTGGAGCAATCAGGCTCTCTCACTTCAGTCTATGCTACAAAACCAATAATCAAAACAAAGATACCAGCACAAAGAGACATACGTGGAACAGGGTAGAAGGCCCATAAATAAACCCAAGGGCCTATGGTCAATTAATCTACAACAAGGAAGGTAAGAATATACAATGGAATAAAGATGCTGTCTTCAATAAATGATGCTGGGGAAACTGGACAGCTGTATGTAAAAGAATGAATTAGGACATTTTGTAACACCATATACAGAAATCAACTCAAAATGGATTAAAGACCTAAATGTAAAACTGGATGCTGTAAAACTCTTAGAGAAAAACACAGGCAGAACACTGACATAATTTGCAGCAATATCTTTTTGGATACACCTCCTAGTTTAATGAAAATAAAACCAAAAGTAAACAAATGGGACCTACCTAAATTCTAAAGCTTTTGCACAGCAAAGGAAATTATGAACAAAACAAAAAGACAACTCACAGATTGGAAAGTGTTTTCAAACAACTGGGATTGTTCTCCAAAATATAGAAATAGCTAAAGAAGTTTTATATAAAAAAAAACACACAACCCAATCAAAAAATGGGCAGAAGACCTAAACAGACATTTCTTCAAAGACATACAGATGACTAATAAACACATGAATAGATGCTCAACATTGCTCATTATTAGAGAAATGCAAATCAAAACCACAATGAGGTATCATCTCACACCAGAATGTAGCCAGCATCAAAATGGCCATCATCAAAACATCTACAAACAATAAATGCTGGAAAGGGTGTGGGGAAAAGGGAACCCTATTACATTGTTGGTGGGAATGCAAACTGATACAACCACTATGGAAAACAGTATAGAGATTCCTTAAAAAACTTGGAATAAAACTATCATATGACCCAGAAATCCCACTACTGGACATATATACAGAGGGAACCAGAACTGAAAAAGACATGTACCCCAATGTTCATTGTGGCACTATATACAATACCTAGGACATGGAAGCAACCTAGGTGTCCATCAGCAGATGAATGGTTAAGAAAGTCGTGGTACATATACGCAATAGAATATTACTCGGCTATAAAAAGGAACACATTTGAGTCAGTTCTAATGAGGTAGATTTTTTTGGGGGGGGCGAGGGGGGTGGGTTCCAAAATCACTGCAGATAGTGATTGCAGCTATGAAATTAAAAGACGCTTACTCCTTGGAAGGAAAGTTATGACCAATCTAGACAGCATATTAAAAAGCAGAGACATTACTTTGCCAACAAAGGTCTGTCTGGTCAAGGCTGTGGTTTTTCCAGTGGTCATGTATGGATGTGAGAGTTGGACTGTGAAGAAAGCTGAGTGCCGAAAAATTGATGCTTTTGAACTGTGGTGGTGGAGAAGACTCTTGAGAGTCCCTTGGACTGCAAGGAGATCCAACCAGTCCATCCTAAAGGAGATAAGTCCTGGGTGTTCATTTGAAGGACTGATGCTGAAGCTGAAACTCCAGTACTTTGGCCACCTCATGTGGAGAGTTGACTCATTGGAAAAGACCCTGATGCTGGGAGGGATTGGAGACAGGAGGAGAAGGGGACGACAGAGGATGAGATGGCTGGATGGCATCACCAACTCGATGGACATGAGTTTGTGTAAGCTCCAGGAGTTGGTGATGAACAGGGAGGCCTGGTGTGCTGCGATTCATGGGGTCGCGAAGAATCAGACACGACTGAGCGACTGAACTGAACTGAATGAGGTAGATGAACCTAGAGCCTATTATCAGAAAGAGAAAAGCAAATATCATACATTAATGCCTATATATGGAATTTAGAAAGATGGTACTGATGATCCTAGATGCAGCACAGCAAAGGAGGCACAAAAATAAAGAACAGCCTTCTGGACTCAGTGGGAGACGAAGAGGGTGGGATGCTTTGAGAGAATGGCATTGAAACATAATACATTACCATATGTAAAATAGATGACCAGTGCAAGTTTGAGGTATGACACAGGGCAGTCAAAGCCGGCGCTCTGTGACAACCTGGAGGGAGAGGGTAGGTTTGGGAGTGGGGTGAGTTGGGGATTCGGGATGAATGGGACACATATATGTCTATGGCCGATTCACACTGATGTAGGCAAAACCCATCACAATACTATATTTATATTCCAATTAAAATAAATAGATTCTTTTAAAAGTGGGCAAAAGTGGGCAGAAGATCCAAAGGGACATTTCTCCAAAGAATATATACAGATAGCTAGCTGGATTAGCTCAGTTAGGAGAGCATTAGACTGAAAATCTAAAGAATATATACAGATGGCCAAAAATCACATGAAAAGATGCTCAACATCACTAATTACTCAGTTTAGTTCAGTTCAGTCACTCAGTCATGTCTGACTCTCTGCGACCCCATGAATTGCAGCACGCCAGGCCTCCCTGTCCGTCACCAACTCCCAGAGTCTACCCAAACCCACATCCATTGAGTCAGTGATGCCATCCAGCCATCTCATCCTCTGTCATCCCCTTTTCCTCCTGCCCCTTAGAGAAATTCAAATAAAAACTACAATGAGGTATCACCTCACATCCGTCAGAATGGCCATCATCAAAAAGTCTATAAACAACAAATACTGGAGAAGGTATAGAGCAAATGGATCTCTCCTACACTATTGGGGAGAATGTAAATTGCTACAGCCACTATGGAGAACAGTATGAAGAGTTCTTAAACTAAAAATAGAACTAACATATGATCCTGTAATCCCACTCTTGGAAGTATATCCAAAGAAAATCATATTCTGAAAAGATATGTATACCCTAATACTCATTGCAGCTACGACTTAAAAGCAGTCTAAATGTCTATCAAGAGAGCAATGGATACAGAAGTTGTGTTATATATATAGAATGGAATATCTTTCAGCCATTAAAAGATGAAATAATGCCATTTGCAGTAACATGGATGAACCTAGTGATTATCATGCTCAGAGAAACAAGTCAGACAGAGAAAGACAAATATCATGTGATGTCATTTATACGTAGAATGTAAAAAAAGGCATACAAATGAACTTATTGACAAAACACAAAGAGATCAAAGACTTTGAAATCAAACTTATGGTTACCAATGTGGAAGTGTCAGTGGGGAGGGATAAATTAATAGTTTCAGATTAACATATACACACTACCATATATAAAGTAGAAATCAACAGGGACCTACTGAATAGTACAGGGAACTTTACTCAATATTCTCTAATAACTAGAACTTTCAGGTATGACCTAAATCAAATCCTTTATGATTATACAGTGGAGATGACAAATAGATTCAAGGGATTAGATCTGATAGAGCCTGAAAAGCTAAAGACAGAGGTTCATGACATCATAGAGGAGGCAGTGAACAAGATCAGCCCCAAGAAAAAGAAATGCAAAAAAGGCAAAATGGTTGTCTGAGGAGGCCTTACAAATAGCTGAGAAAAGAAAGGAAGCTAAAGGCAAAGGAGAAAAGGAATGATATACCCATCTGGTGCAGAGTTCCAAAGAATAGCAAGGAGAGATAAGAAAGCCTTCCTCAATGATCAAAGCAAAGATATAGAGGAAAATAACAGAACAGGAAAAACTAGAGATCTCTTCAAAAAAATTAGAGATACCAAGGGAACATTTCATGCAAAGATGGGCACAATAAAGGACAGAAATGATATGGACTTAACAGAAGCACAAGATATTAAGAAAAGGTGGCAAAAATACACAGAAAAACTATATACAAAAAACTTATATACAAAAAAGATCTTCATGACCCAGATAATCATGGTGGTGTGATCACTCACCTAGAGCCAGAAATCCTGAGGCGAAGTCTAATGGACCTTAGGAAACATCATTACCAACAAAGCCAGTGGAGGTGATGGAATTCCAGTTGAGCTATTTAAAATCCTCAAAGATAATGCTGTGAAAGTGCTGCACTCAATATGCCAGAAAATTTGGAAAACTCAGCAGTGGCCACAGGACTGGAAAAGGTCCATTTTCATTCCAATCCCAAAGAAGGGCAATGCCAAAGAATTGCATTCTCATGCAATTGCACTCATCTCACATGCTAGCAAAGTAATGCTCAAAGTTCTCCAAGCCACCTCTCAGCAGTATGTGAACCGAGAACTTCCAGATGTTCCACATGGATTTAGAAAAGGCAGAGGGACCAGAGATCAAATTGCCAACATCCATTGGATCATCAAAAAAGCAAGAGGGTTCCAGAAAAACATCTACTTTGCTTTATTGACGATGCTAAAGCCTTTGACTGTGTGGATCAAAACAAACTGTGGAAAATTCTGAAAGAGATGGGAATACCAGACCGCCTGACCTGCCTCCTGAGAAATCTGTATGCAGGTCAAGAAGCAACAGTTAGAACTGGATATAGAGCAACAGACTGGAACCAAATCAGGAAAGGGGCACATCAAGGTTATATGTTTACACCCTGCTTATTTAACTTGTGTATCATGTGAAATGCAGAGTATATCATGTGAATATATCATGAAATACAGAGTATATCATGAAATACAGAGTATATCATGTGAAATGTCAGGCTGTGTAGCTCAGATGGTAAAGCTTCTGTTTACAATGTGGGAGACCTGGGTTCGATCCCTGGGGTTGGGAGGATCCCCTGGAGAAGGAAATGAAAACCCTCTCCAGTATTCATGCTTGGAAAATCCCATGGACCGAGGAACCTGGTGGGCTACAGTCCATGGGGTCGCAAAGAGTCAGACACGACTGAGTGACTTCACTATAAAGCACGTGCTGGAGTCAAGATTGCTGGGAGTAACATCAATAACCTCAGATATGCAGCTTACACCACCCTTATGGCAGAAAGCAAAGAAGAACTAAAGAGCCTCTTGATAAAAGTGAAAGAGGTCCCATCACTTCGTGGCAAATAGGATACAATGGAAACAGTAACAGACTTAATTTTGGGGGGCTCCAAAATCACTGCAGATAGTGACTGCAGCAATGAAATTAAGACGCTTGCTCCTTAGAAGAGAAGCTATGACCAACCTAGACAGCATATTAAAAAGCAGAGACATTACTTTGCCAACAAAGGTCTGTCTAGTCAAAGCTGTTGTTTTTCCAGTAGTCATGTATGGATGTGAGAGTTGTACTATAAAGAAAGCTGAGTGCCGAAGAATTGATGCTTTTGAACTGCGGTGTTAAAGAAGCTCTTGAGAGTCCCTTGGACTGCAAGGAGATCCAACCAGTCCATCCTAAAGGAAATCAGTCCTGAATATTCATTGGAAAGACTGATGCTGAAGCTGAAACTGCAATACTTGGGCCACCTGATGCGAAGAACTGACTCATTTGAAATGATCCTGATGCTGGGAAAGATTGAAGGCAAGAGGGGAAGGGGACGACAGAGGATGAGATAGTTGGTGGTATCACCGACTCAACGAACATGAGTTTGAGTAAACTCTGGAAGTTGGTGATGGACAGGGAGGCCTGGCGTGCTGCATTCCATGCAAAGAGTCAGACAGGATTGAGTGACCGAACTGAACTGAATGACTGAATCACTTTGCTGTACACTGAAAACTTACATGATATTGTAGATTAACTATACTCCAATATAAAATAATATCTTTTAAAAGAATTTAAAATAAAAAAATCTCACAGAACATATCACTAGTATAAATAAGAATAAAGAAGTAGAAAATAATCAAGCACAAATATCAGATTTAAAAACATAATATTTGAAGTAAAAGTCATAATAGATAGGCTAGATAGCAGGAAAGGTGTGGCTGAAAATAAATATGTAAATTGGAAGACTGGATAGAGGAAATATCCCTGAAGGAGTGGATGAAAACATGGACTTTTTTTTTTTTTTTTCCCCATGTGGAAGGATTAATACTCACATACTGGAGATTTTAGAAAGAAGGAGAAATAAGAGAGGGTAATATTTGAATAACTAATGAAAAAAAGTTTCTTGGAATAGAAAAAAAGATGAAGATCTCAGATTGAAGACAACATAGAATGATAAAGAAGATGATAAGGGCAGAGCTACATGTAGAAAAATGGCAGCAAAATTTAAGAACATTAAAGATAATTCCAAAAGCTGATAGAAAGAGCAGATTACTTACCAAGGAATGAGTTTAAACTTTCCATCAGATTTCCAACAACAACACAAACTGAAAAAAACAACAACAACAACAACTGTCTTTTCATAGAATTTAAGAAAAGGAATTTGAACTTAGAACTATATATCCAGCCAAACTATCATTTAAAGATTAGAACATAATAAAAATATTCCAAGGCTTATAAAGCATCAGCAGTTTTGCCATACCATGTCTGTCACTGAGGATGGTTTTTTATGAAGTATTTAAATATGAAACGATTCAAATCTGGGAAAATACAAAAGAAAATCATATTATGCCTAACATATTTTGCCTGATAAAATTAAAATGTAAAAGTAAAATGCATTTTACCTGAAAAAAAGACTTTATTTTATCTGATAAGGTCTTTTTATAAAATAAATACCCAAGACCAAGGAAAAGAAGAAATATACCTGCAATAGCCCAGAATGAAAAGTCTAGAAGATAGTATGATGAGAATTGGGCAATAAACAAATGGATGTGGGATTAAACTATTGTTTTTGACTTATTATGGGGTCAGTATAAATGTTTTTAACTTATTATGGAGTCAGTATAAATATAAAAATCTTTTTTTAGATATCAAAAGAAACTGAAAATGGAGAGTAAAGAAGTACAACCATTCATAACGAACTCGTCTCTCCTCAAAGGGACATAGGTTTCATTCCCTGTCATTTTTCCAAGCTAGTCCTGTGAGCTTGCAAAGACAGTGAAATGAGAATGAAAGAGATGTGTGTCACTTCCAGACAAAAGCATTTCGTTTCTGTGTAAGAAACTGCAATTCCCTTTTCCCAGGCTCAGCAATTGATGAAGCACATGATGATATGGAGTCTTGGTCAGCTTGGGTACCCAAGTGCCTAGAACCAGCAGGGCCCCGCTACCAAATCTCATTTGTAGCAAACAAATTCTGTATGCAGCAAATGAGGTCTTGGAATTGATTGTTAAGGCATTGTTACTGAGCCTCTGCTGACTGATACTGACATTTCTCATCTATTTATTTCTATTCCTTAAGGGCTTATCTGAGAAAAATTGTAGAGTATTACCAAGTCCTCTCCCTAGTTACCTGACTTCAGAGACTGACTGATGGAGTGTTGGGTTATGCATACTAACTCTTCAGATGCCTTTCCCAAGAGTATGTGATTCTCCCCAAACCAAGGAGTGCCAATAAACCTCTATCCTTAATAACTAAAGTGAAAAAAAGCCTTTTTTTTTTTTTTTTTTTTTTTTTTTTGCCTAGAAGCATATCATGTGCTTTATGATATCCAATGGGCCTTTGAACCAGGTCCTCCAAAGAGCTGTATGGCAGTGGCCTCTAGAGAGAACAATGAACAAGAAACAGGGAACCAGGCTATTTCCAGACTGAGGCAATATAAGAGGTATGACAGGAAGCATTCTTGGGAGCTGCTACCCAGATAAAGAGTGGGAGAAAAGGACCACCATTTGGTTCTGTTTCGAGTGAGAGAAATGATGCTAAGAAATTGCTGAGAAATATTACTGGAAATATCAAGCTAGAGCAGTGCTTGTCAAACTTGGATATGCAAATGAATCACCTGGGAATCCTATTAAAATACAGAGTAATTCAGTATGTCTAGGGCTGGGATTGGGCAAATTGAACACTACTAACAAGCTCTCAGGGCCTTCCCAGGTGGCTCAGTGGTAAAGAATCTGCCTGCCAAGCAGAAGACACAGGTTTGATCCCTGGGTTGGGAAGATCCCCTGGAGAAGGGAATGGCAACCCACTCCAGTATTCTTGCCTGGGAATCCCAGGGACAGAGGAGCCTGGTGGCTACAGCTGTCTCGCTCTTGCTCTCTTGCTTCAGTTGTGTCCAATTCCTTGCAACCCCATGAACTATAGCCCGCCAGGTTCCTCTGTCCATGCAATTCTCCAGGCAAGAATACTGGTAATTTTTCTTATCCAATGGCTGCACATCCAACTCCCCTGAAGAGCTGTAAAGACCATGTCACCCCCAGATATTCAGACTTACTTAGTCTGGAAGTGGCCTAGCATCAGGAGCTTTAGATGGTCCCCAGAGGATATGAATGTGCAGCCAAAGTTAAGAACCAGTGAGGGAAACCTTGGGGCTCCTTCCAGTGGGTACAGCATCAAGGACATGCTTGACCTTGCCCAAAATACTCAGTTCCGTTCAGTCACTCAGTCGTGTCTGACTCTTTGCGACCCCATGAACTGCAGCACACTAGGATTCTTTGTCCATCAACTCCTGGAGCTTGCCCAAACTCATGTCCATTGAGTTGGTGATGGCATCCAATCATCTCATCCTGTGCCTTCTGCTTCTCCTCCTGCCTTCAATCTTTCCCAGCATCAGTGTCTTTTCCAGTGAGTCAGTTTTTTGTATCAGGTGGACAAAGTATTGGAGTTTCAGCTTCAGCATCAGTCCTTCCAATAAATATTCAGGACTGATTTCCTTTAGGATGGACTGGTTTGATCACCTTGCTGTCTGAGGGACTCTCAAGAGTCTTCTCCAACAACACAGTTCAAAAGCATCACTACTTTGGTACTCCGTTTTCTTTATGATTCAACTCTCATATCCACACTTGACTACTGGAAAAACAACAGCTTTGACCATATGGACATTTGTCGGTAATGTAACATTTCTGCTTTTTAGTATGCTGTCTAGGTTTGTCATAGCTTTTCTTCCAAGGAGGAAGTGTCTTTTAATTTCATGGTTGCAGTCACATTCTGCAGTGATTTTGGAGCCCAAGAAAATAAAGTCTGTCACTCTTTCCATTGTTGTCCCATCTATTTGCCATGAAATGATGGGACCAGATGCCATGATTTTCACTTTTTGAATGTTGAGTTTCTAGCCACCTTTTTCACTCTCCTCTTTCACTTTCATCAAGATCTCTTTAGTTCCTGTATGCCTTCTGCCATAAGGGAGGTGTCATCTGCCTATCTGAGGTTATTGATATTACTCCTGGCAACCTTGATTCCAGTTTGTGCATCTCACATGATGTACTCTGCATATAAGTTAAATAGCAAGATGAGAATATACAGCATTGATGTACTCGTTTCCCAATTGTGAACCATTCCTTTGTTCCATGTCTGATTCTAACTGTTGCTTCTTGACCTGCATACAGATTTTTCAGAGACAGGTAAGGTGGTCTGGTATTCCTATCTCTTTCAGAATTTCCCACAGTTTGTTGTAATCCACACAGTCAACAGCTTTAACATAGTCAATAAAGCAAAAGTAGATATTTTTCTGGATCTCTCTTGCTTTTTCTATGATTCAGGGGATGTTGGCAATTTGACCTGTTGTTCCTCTGCCTTTTCTAAATCCAGCCTGAACATCTAGAAGTTCTCAGTTCATATACTGTTGAAGTCTAGCTTCGAGAATTTTGAGCATTACTCTGCTAATGTGTGAGATGAGTGCAATTGTGCGGTAGTTTAAACATTCTTTGGCCATTGCCCTTCTTTGGAATTGGAATGAAAACTGACCTTTTCCAGTCCTGTGGCCACTGTTGAGTTTTCCAAATTTTCTGGCATACTGAGTGCAGCACTTTCACAGCATCTTTTAGGATTTGAAATAGCTCAGTTGGAATTCCTCCAACAACACCTCCATAAGTTTTGTTGGTAGTGATGCTTCCTAAGGCCCACTAGACTTTGCACTCCAAGATTTCTGGCTCTAGGTGAGTGATCACACCATCGTGGTTATCTGGGTCATGAAGACCTTTTTTGTACAGTTCTTCTATGTATTCTTGCCACCTCTTCTTAATATCTTCTGCTTCTGTTAGGTCCATACCATTTCTGTCCTTTATTGAGCCCATCTTTACATGAAATGGTCCCTTGGTATCTCTAATTTTTTTGAAGAGGTCTCTAGCTTTCCCCATTCTATTGTTTCCCTCTATTTCTTTGCATTGATTACTGAGGAAGGCTTTCTTATCTCTCCTTGCTATTCTTTGGAACTCTGCATTCAGATGCATATATCATTTCTTTTCTCCTTTGCCTTTTGCTTCTCTTCTTTCTCAGATGTTTGTAAGGCCTCCTCAGACAATCATTTTGCCTTTTTGTATTTCTTCTTCTTGGGGATGGTTTTGATCACTGCCTTCTGTACAATGTTACGAACCTCTGTCCACAGTTCTTCAGGCAGTCTATCAAGATATTGCTTGATAATCCTTTCTCACAAGAGTCCCCTGTCAACTACTGAGGTTTCCTAACACTTTAGAAGTAATGATAATTATAATTAGAAATAGCATTCCTGAGCCCTTATTTTCTGCCACCATGTTTACAAATTACACTAACTCTCCCATGTAATCACTGCAATATGTAACAGGGTGGGCACCATTACTACCTGTTTACATAGCTTAGAAAATTAGGGTTTAGAGAGACTAAGTAAATTGCCTGAAGCCACCTAGAAATTAAATTAAAAATCTAGAAATAGCACCAGGCAATCTAATGCCAGAACCCATAGGCTTAATCACTATAGTGCTCAGTGCTTTGCAGTAAGAAAAAATGCATTATCATTCTCCAGCAAACTCCATGGAGACAAGCCCACAGATTGTGAACATTATTAAATGCTCTACAGTGAAACAAAATATGAACCAGGCCATTATTTGAAAAAATAAGAAATCTCACATATCATGCTCTTACCCACATGTTTATCCTTGTATAGAATATATGTAACTAAGCTCTGTGTAGATACTTTCTCCCTGTTTCTTTAGCTCTTTCTAGATGACTTTTCTGGAATCATCTGTTCCTAACTATGTGAGGGAAAGAAAGCTTGCTTCTAACATACACCTATGAGAGAATGTGTTATAGGCCAATTTTCCAGATTCACCTTACTTGTATATCTGCTTACTGTGTAGCTTCTACCTGCCTAGAACTTCTCAGTATGCTGTTTGCTGAGCTCTGGGCATGTGGGTGGGGGGACAGTACAGGGTAGGGCAAACCATCCTTTACTTAAAAGGCACAGAGTTCACTGCTTTTCCATTGACTTCCAAAGTACCACTGCCCAACATGAGTACAAGAAATAGACTTTATCAACAACTGCTGAAAAATAACTAGAGAAA
This sequence comes from Muntiacus reevesi, assembly GCF_963930625.1. Taxonomy (NCBI): domain Eukaryota; kingdom Metazoa; phylum Chordata; class Mammalia; order Artiodactyla; family Cervidae; genus Muntiacus; species Muntiacus reevesi. Next base: position 4,437,152 of record NC_089264.1, read on the forward strand.
ACTGCAACAGGGCAGAAAACAACTTAACATTTGACACTAAATATAATTGATTCTCAGAATTCAAGGCAAAGGCAAGCCCTTCTGGGAAGTCTTCACATAGGCATATTCATTTTGGTCTTAAGGTCTTCCTCTTTTGTCTCAGAAAGATAGCCTCCTCTTCATTTTCAAACAATAAATCCTCAGCCAAGTTCAGGAAAATCTGATTGTCCTACCACTGAATCTTTTTCTGAGAATCCACTCCCTCACCTCTTGCTCCCAACAGAATTAAGAGGCTCAATGACCTATGGGAATGCATTTGTCAAAGGACCCAGTTCCTACTCTGAAAACAAGGTGGGTGGGTGAGGCCAGCTCTTGGTGTTCAGGTGTGAGCCTCCTGCCCTGAAAGGATCTGATGACATGTCACCACCTGTTTCTGTGGCCCTTCCCCATGAGCTCCAAGTCTCTTGCTGTAATCCTTGCACAGATGTCTATCTCTCCTTTCCCCTTTCCTACTGTGCAGACACACCTCTGGCCTTCATACAACTTCAAGGACAAATAATATCTCAGTAGCTGGTGTAAACAACTGTAAGACAAAGGAAACTGCCTTCTTGTAGGGCACATCACTAGTGGCATTCTTCTATTTGCTGATTAAGGATAGTAATACAAAGATTTCCTTGTGGAGCTCTGTCTACAAAGTGATACAGAGCATTTTTGCTTGCTCTTTTTTCTCATTCTCTTCCTGTCTCCTCTTCAGGGTATGATAAATAGAATCTATTACAAAATTAAGCCAAGAGTCTCCTCTTCCAAGATGCTGCCACAATTCCTAAGAAGACTGGGCTATGTTATTTTATTTAATAATATTGCTTTTCTAGCTAGTACCAGGCTTTGAGGCTACAATTTTGGAAAACAAGACATAGCAAATAGTCCCTATGCTGTCATCATTGGAAGAAAATATACTTTAATTTTACTAGGAGGTTAGGAAGCTGTATGATAAAAATAGCAGGCTTTTGTTTCATAGTGACAGGGATTGAAGCTTCTTCCTATTATGAACAGAGAGAGTGTTTTTTTGTTAAGAAGGTTCATAGCAAGGTGGCTGACTCACTGACCATGGTCCCAGCTATAGAAATAGATCTCTACCCATGGGGAATGGGCTATATCTCTGTTTGACTTGGTCCTGTCACCAGCAACATACACCAAGGAACACAAGAGAAGTCATGCTCACTCTGTATCTGGTAATAGACACACAGTCCTTGGCTCCAGCTATGGATCTTGAAGTGGCCTGTAAACCAACTCCAGCCCCTCCTGGCTATGTCTGGGAGGCCCTGGACATAAACCCACCAAACTGGGTCAGACTGTAGACAATGAAAGGAACTTGTAATGGAGTAAAGGCCTCTAGAGAAATAACTAACATTATATTTATTAGTGAAAAGATGAAAGCTTTTCTTTTAAAATCAGGAAGAAGACAGGGATGCCCACTCTTGCCACTTATATTAAATGTAGTATCAGAAATCCTACCCAGAGCAATTAGATAGGAAAAGAAATAAAAAGCATCCAAATCAGAAAGGAAGAAGTAAAATTGCATCTATTTTCAAGTGACATGACCTTATTTATAGGAAACTCTAAAGACTCCACCAAAGAACTTTTAGAATAAATGAAGTCAGTAAAGTTGCAGGATATAAAACAACATACATAAAATCAGTTGATTTTCTATATATAACAAAAATAACTGAATGAGCAATAAAGAAAAAAATCCCATTTACAATAGAATCATAAACAATAAAGTAATTGTTATCATTTACAATTATGTTTGTTATGATAACAAGATCATACATTCTGGGGGAAAAAAAAACAGTGGTGTATAGGACATCCCAGCTTTCCCCAACCAAGATCAGTGATTAGACAGCTAGCCACAAAAAACAGCTCCTGGAGACCCCTATATTCCACTTAGGAAGTTTTAGGGACACCATAGAATAACAACAACAACAAACAGAGTAATTGCACAAGAAGAAAATACAACTTCATTTTGCCTGTGTCACCCTGTGCCCCAAGCTGGCACTGTTCAGCACCAAGAAGGAACTTCTCCCCTAGAAAGAATTTCTCTCACCAGGAAAGGAAGAGTGGGATGGGTGGTCAGCTTCTCTAGCTCTTCCAGGATACTGCACTGATGTCTAGCTTTGGTTTCACCCCACCCAGACAGATAAAGAGCTGCCCAGGAACAAGAAAGTAAGCAGAGGCTGTTATTAGCAAACACGATTAGCAATTCACAGAGAACTGCTCTGCAGACAAAGGAGCAGCTTCCGCAGCTGACAGTCAGCGGTCAGCTACAAAGGTCTCACCAGTTGCCCCACAGGTATTTACATTTGCAAATGCCAGTTTTACCTCAATGCCTCTCTCCTCCTTCCCCAACCCATATTCTCTCTCTCTCATAGCTTTCACACTTCCACTGGAGCCCAGGCCCACACTAACAGCCATCCAAACTCTCTGTGGTTATGCAAGTATGAATGTCAGACACGGAGGTCCCTCCCTGTCCCCCAGAGCCTGGGAGCTATGCTGGCAACTAGTTCAGCCTCCTTTAGCTGCACATGTGCAAGAAACCAACATAGTGCCTCCTATGTTCCTTGCTCCCACCAGCAAGTCCGCACTTGGGGCTTGCACCTCAAGCTATGCCACTCTCCTGATGCCCAAAACTGCCCTTGATTGCAGCGGGAGTGAGGAGAGAATACACAGGCATGAGTAAACCCATCAACAACCAGGGCTCACGCAGCAGTGCATGGAATTGCAGATACACAAGGCTAAATATAAAGTGATATGAGGATTTTTAACTGCACAGCAGGGGAATAACCCAACCCCTGCATTGTACAAGAGTCAACTGTATAGGTGCAAAAATTCTCAGCAGAGTATTAACAAACCAAATTTAATGGCACCTTAAAAGAACCATTTACCATAATTAAGTGGATTTCATTCCTAGGATGCAAGGATAATTTAACATAGAAAAAAATCAATGTGATAACCTGCATTAACAAAGTGAAGGATAACAATTATTTAATCATCTTAATAGATGCAGTAAAAGCACTTAACAAAGTACCAAAATCCCTTACTGATAAGAACCCTCAACAAAATAGGTATAGAAAAAAGTTACCTCAACAAAATAAAGGCTATATATGACAAACTCACAGCTTGCATTTTTATACTCAGTGGTAAAATGTCGAATACTTGTCTAAGATCAGGAATAAGACAAGGATGCCCACTCTCACATTCCTATTCAACAGAGTACTGGAAATCTTAGCCACAGAAATTGGGAAAGAAAAAGGAATAAAAGACTTCCAAACAGGAAAGGAAGAAGAAATAAAATTGGTTTTTTTTTTTTTTGCAGATGATATGATCTTACATATAAAAAATCCCAAAGACTCCACAAAACACTGCTAGAACTAGTCAACAACTTCAGTAGGGTTTCAGGATGCAAAATCAACATATAGAAAAACACTTGAATATGTATAACAGCAGTATATTCAACTATCAATAGAATATCTGAAAAAAGAAAGAAAGAATCCCAGCCACAATAGCATCAAAAACAAAATACTTAGGAATAAATCTAACCAAGGAAGTGAAATTCTTTGAATTGCAAACTACAAGACTTTGATAGAAGAAATTGAGGACCAAAAAATGGAAAGATATATTTTGTTCATGGATTAGAGGAATTACTATAAACATATTAGCAATATTAATTCAATTTAGATTTATTAGATTGGTTAGATTTATTCCTAACCAAGAATAAAGCTGCTTCTCCCCTGGAGAAGGAAATGGCAAACCACTCCAGTATTCTTGCCTGGGAAATCCCATGGACAGAAGGAGACTGGAGGGCTACAATCCTTGGGGTTGCAAAAGAGTCATACGTGACTTAGTGACCAAGCAACAACAATAGCATATCTACATCACCCAGAGTCATCTATAGATTCAATGTACTTCCAGTGGCATTTTTCACAGAAATAGAAAAAACAATCTTAAATTTTGTATGAAGCCACATACCCCAAACAGCCAAAGCAATCTGAAGAAAGAAGACAGCTGGAGGCATCACACTTCCTGATTTCAAATTATACTACAAGGCTATTTTAGCCAAAGCAGAATGTTTGGAACAGACTTAAGAGCCCAGAAATGAATCTTTTCGTATATAGTCAACTAATATTGAAAAAGCCCCCAAGGATACTCAATGGAAGAAGTGTCTCTCAATAAATGATGTTGAGAAAACTGGATAAACACATGGAAAAGAATAAAGTTGGCCTCCTACCTATCTCCACTCACAAAAATGGACTCAAAATGGATTAAAGATTAAATTTAAATTCTGAAACCATAAACATTCTAGAAGAAAATGAAAAAAGTCTTCTTGGCATTGGTATAACCTGTGATTTACTGAATGTGATAGCATGACCAACAAAAGCAAAATAAGTGGAATCATATTAAACCAAAAAGATTCTACACATAAAACAATCAACAAAATGAAAAGGCAACCAATAGAATAGGAGAAAATGTTTGTAAACTATATATATATATATATAGATAGATATAGATATATATATATATATATAAAATAAAGGGTTAATATCCAAGATATATAAAGAACTCACAGTTCAAGAGAAAAAATCCAACACAGTTGTTTAAAAAAAAAAAAATGGGAGAGGAACTGAATTGTTTTCCACTGAAGAGAGACAAATGACCAACAGGTACATGTACAGATTCTCAACATTACTAATCACTAGGCAAATACAAAACAAAGACACAATGAGATATCACCTAACACAGTTAGAATGGCTTTCATTAAAAAGAAAAGAAATAGCAAGTATTGGTGAGGGCGTTTAGCAAAGGAAATCCTAGTGCATGGTTGGTGGGAATGTAAATTGGTACAACCGCTACAGAAAAGAAGATGGAGGTCCTCAAAAATTTAAAAATAGAACTGCCATATGACCCATCAATTCCACTTTTGCATACATATCCAAAGAAATTGAAATCAGGAGCTTATAGAGGTATCTTCCCCCACATGTTCTTAAAGCAATATTCACAAAAGCAAAGTTATGGAAACAATATAAGTGACCCTCGACAGATGATTGCATAAAGAAGACAGACACAGACATAGACAGACACACATACACATATGTATACACACACAGAGAGACACACATATGTGGAATATTATATGGAATATTATTCAGCCCTGAGGAAGAAGGATATCTTGCCACTTGCAACAACTTGGGTGGATCTTGAAGGGATTATGTTAAGTGAAATTAATCAAAGACAAATACTTTGTGATAATCACTTACATGTAGGGTCTAAAAAAAGATAAACTCACAGGAAGAGTAGAGTAGTGGTTATGTGAGGTTAGGGAGTAGTGGAAAAGGGGAGATATTACTCACATGATACAAACCTCCAGTTATAAGATTAATAACTTTGGGGATCCAATGTACAGCATGGTTATTATAGCTAAAAATACTGTATCATATACTAGAATGCTGCTAAGAGAGTAAATCTTAAATATTCTCACAAAAGAAAAGAAATGATAGCTGTATGATGGAATTGCAGTGAATTAATCAAGTAAACATGTAAACTTACACAATGTTCCATGTTAGTTATATATCAATAAAGCTGGGGGGGGGGGCAAATAAAATACTTATGAATAAATTTAACCAAAAAATGAAAGATCTCTACACTGAAACTATAAGACATTGATAAGAAATTTTGAAGACACAAATAAATGAAAAGATAGTCCATATTCATGGAGTAGAAGAACACTAAAATGCCCATGTCACCTAAAGTCATCTATAAATGTAATGCAATTCCTATCAAAATTCCAGTGACACTTTTTACAGAAATAGAAATAGCGATCCCCAAACTCATATGAAACCACAAAAGTTCCTGAATAGCCAAAGTAATCTTGAATAAGAAGAACAAAGCTGGAGACGTTACACTTTCTGGTTTCAAACTATATTACAAAGATTTGGAGCACACCAAAATTGCAACTAGCAGTTGAATAGCCATCAACAGGAGGACACTGAAACACACCAAAAAAAAAAAAGATACCCTATGCTCAAAGGCAAAGAAGCAGCAGTAATGAGATGGTAGGATGGGTGCAATCATGATAAAATCAAATCCCATACCTGTTGGGTGGCTGAGCCACAAACTGGAGACAAATAACTCCAAAGAAATTCCCCCACTGTTGTGAACGTTCTGAGTGCCAGGTCAGGCTTGCCAGCCTGGGAATCCAACAGAGGGAATGGGAATCCCCTGGGAATCTGGCTTTGAAAACCAGTAGGATTTGATTACAGGACTTCCACAGTACTGGGGGAAACAAACTTCACTCTTGGAGGGCACAAGCAAAATATGGTGTGCACCCAGGGCAAAGACCCAGGGCAAAGGAGCAGTGACGTCACAGGAGGCTGACCCAGACCTACTTGCTAGTGTTGGAGTGTCTCCTGTGGAGGCATGGGCCGGCAGTTGCTTGCCACAGGGATGGGGCACTGGCAGCAGGAGTCACGCAAGGGACCCCTTGGCCTAAGGCCTTTTGGAAATTGCCACTAACACTACCATAGAGCCCATAGACACCAGGGCTATGTCACCTCAGGCTAAACAACTAACAAGGGGGGAGCACAACCCCACCCATCAGCAGACAGTTGCATTAAAGTTTTACTGAGCACAGCCCTGCCAACCAGAGCAAGATCCAATTTTTCCCATTGCCAGTCTCTACACAAACCTCTTAACCTCCTCCATCAGAGGGCAGAGAGAAGAACCAAGAAGAACACAATCTCACAGCAGCCAGAACAGAAACCACATTTTAGAAAGTTAATCAGGATGAAAAAACAGAAAGTTATGTTCCAGATGAAGAGCCAAGATAAAACCCCAGAAAAACAACTAAATGAAGTGGAGATAGGCAACCTTCCAGAAAAAGAATTCAGAATAATGATACTGAAGATGATCTAGGATCTCGGGAAAATAATGGAGACGATGCACAAAATGTTTACCAAAGATCTACAAGAACTAAAGAACAAATAGAGATGAACAACACACTAGAAGGAAATAACAGAATAACTGAGGCAGAAGGATGTATAAATGACCTAGAGGACAGAATGATGGAAATCACTGCTGTAGTACCAAATATAGAGAAAAGAATGAAAAGAAATGGTATAAGAGACCTCTGGGACAACATTAAATGCACCAACATTCACAACCAACTGCTAGAAGAAAAAAGAGTCCCAGGCAGGATAATTCCAAGGAGAACACACGAGACATACACTAATCAAACTGACAAAAATTAAAGACAGGTAAAATATTAAAAACAACAAGGGAAAAATGACAAATAACATACAAGGGAACTCCCATAAGGTTATCAACTGATTTCTCAACAGAAACTCTACAAGACAGAAGGGAATGGCATGATATACTTAAAGTGATGAAAGAGAAGCTACAACCGAGAATACTCTACCCAGCAAGAAAACTACAACCAAGAATAGTCTACCCAGTAAGACCCTCATTCAGATTTGATGGAGGAATCAAAAGCTTTACAGACAAGCAAAAGTTAAGAAAACTCAGCACCACCAAGTCAGCTTTACAATGAATGCTAAAGGAACTTCTCTAAGCAGGAAACTCAAGAGAAGGAAGACTTACACAAAATAAAACAATTAAGAAAATGGTAATGGACCATATATATTGATAATTACCTTAAATGTAAATGGATTAAATGCAAAACCAAAAGACATAGCTTGGCTGGGAAGATGAAAACATGTGCTGTATGCACTTCCACTTACTGCATCACTCTACTTAATCCCCTAGTGGAAGAAAAAGTGCATAGTGAAAGAAAAATCTCTCAGTCATGTCTGACTCTTTGTGACCCCATGGGCTCTAACCTACAAGGCTCCTCTGTCCATGGGATTTTCCAGGCAAGAATACTGGAGTGGGTTGCATTTTCTTCTCCAGGGGATCTTCCCAACCCAGCAATCAAATCCAGGTCTCCGGCATTGCAGGCAGATGCTTTACTGTCTGAGCCACTAGGGAAGTCCTAAATTATATTTAATTATTTTATATGGTTAGGTTAATCATGTTTCCATTAAGGCTCACAATTGTAATGATCTTTTATTTTTGTCTGGCTATTGATTGTGAAAACTGATAAACTTCTACTGTTGTGATTTTTGCCTAATACAATAAATTTATCATAATTGGTCAACAGAAAATAATAGAATTCTATATCATTAAAACTACCATTTAATAGAAAAACCAGTAATCACATTTAAAATCCAGATGTCTATCATATCATATCATATCCAAGATAATCTTGGATTTTTTTTTTTTTTGAAAAATAGAAATGCCCAGGTATTGCTTTTTATTTTTCTTCTCCAAACAAACCAGATGTGTTTCTAATGAGCAGCCATGTATAAAAACAACTGGACTGCATGATGATCTTTCACTTTTATCTAGTTTGTTTCACTTTTTTCCATTTTATTCACCATTACCATTTCATTTATGTTTTCCAATTTCTCTTTTTTAAATGTTCTCTCTCAAGCCTTTACCAAGTGTAGTAGAAAGCTTTTGTGTGCATACTCTGTGTGTGTGTGTGTGTGTGTGTGTGTAGAGAGAGAGAGAGTACGTAAAAAAATTCTGAAACTTTGATTCTACTTTTTTGACTTAGTAGAATAGAAAGCTAGATTTCTAATTTATATTCACTCAAAATTTTGATATAGTTCCACGTATTTTGTCATCTAGTATTACCATATCAAATTGGTTCATAATGCTTTTCAGGTGTACTATATTCTACTTCTCTGTACATTCATTCTATTAATTTCTGAGAGTTTTATATTGAAACTCCAACTAAAAATCTTACTTTATTTAAAACAAATAATTGTAATATATAGTGGAACTATATGCAACTTTGTTTTGTATTTTCCAAGTCTCCTGTAAATGTGTTACAACACTTTCATAATTTAGAAAATAAAAAATAAATAAAGAACTTAGGGGGAAAAAACTATATTATAAAGATTTAGTAATCAAAATGTATAATGTCATAAAAGGAGACACAAAGATCCATGGGCTAGAAGAGAGAGTCCAGAAATAAATCCATGCATATATGGTAAACTAATATTTGACAAGGGAGCCAAAAATACTTAAGGACAAAAAGGCAAAGTTTTCAATGAATGATTTTGAGACAAATAGATATTCACATGTCGACTCCTATCTCACACCACTCATAAAAATAAACTCAAAATGGATTAAAGACTTAAATTGAAACTATGAAATTCATAGAAGAAAACATAGTGGACAATCTCCTTGACACTCATTTTGGCGTTAGTTTTTGGACATGATACCAAAAGCACATGCAAAAATTAGCAAATTACTACATTATTTGATATTGTTTATGGGACTACATCAAACTAAAAAGTCTTTTCATAGCAAAATAAACAATCAAGAATATAAAGAAGCAGCTAATATACTGGTAGAAAATATTTGCAAACCATATATCAGATAAGGGATTAATAATTAAAATACATAATGAATTCATGCAACTCAATAGGAAAAATAATCTAATTAAAAAGCATGCAGAGGTAGGCTGGAGGCAATATGGTAAAGAACAACTTGAGCTCACCCCCTCCATTCATTAAAACACAAAAATCACAACTAACTGCTGAACAACCACCAGCAAAAAATAGTGGAACCTACCAAAACAGACATTCTACATCCAAAGACAAAGAAGCCACAACAAAACAGTAGAGAAAGATCACTCATGTTAAAATCAAATCCCACACCTGTGGAGTGGGTGACTCACAAACTGGAAAACAAGGATGTCACAGAGGTTACCCCACAGGAGCATGAACTTCTAAGCCCCAAGCCAGGCTCCCCAACATGGGGGTATGGCACTGGGAGGAGGGGCCCCGAGAACACTTGGTTTTGAAATCCAGCGGGCCTAATCGCAAGAAACAGGAACTCCACTCTTGGAGGGCACACAAGGTCTTGTGTGCACCAGGACACAGGGAAAAGACAGTGACTTCATAGGCCCTGGGTCAGACCTAGCTGTGGGTCTTGAAGGGTATCCTGGGGAGGTGGAATGGACCTGTGGCTCACTGTGGGGACAAGGACAGTAGTGGCAGTAGTACCAGGAAAAGCTCACTGGTGTGGGCCCTCTTGGAGGCCACCATTTTGACAATATTTGAGCATTTTGACAGGCTGGCCTCACCTGACACCTTTATGTTCCAGTGCTGGGATGCCTCATGCTAGACAACAATCAAGATGGGGAACATAGCCCCACTCATCATCAGACAGACGGCCTAAAGCCTTCCTGAGCCCATGAAGTGAAATGAAGTGAAGTGAAGTCGCTCAGTCGTGTCCAACTCTTTGTGACCCCATGGAATGTAGCCTACCAGGCTCCGCCATCCATGGGATTTTCAAGGCAAGAATACTGGCGTGGGCTGCCATTTCCTTCTCCAGGGGATCTTCCCAACCCAGGGATTGAACCCAGGTCTCCTGCATTACAGACAGACGCTTTACCATCTGAGCCACCAGGGAAGCCCGTAGCTACCTCTAAACATGCCTTCTAACATGGCCCTGCTCATCAGAGTGACAAAGCACAGCTCCAGACATCAGTGGGCAGGCTCTAGTCCCATCCACTAGGAAACTTGCACAAACCTCTTAGATTAGCCTCATACACCACGGGGAAGACACCAGAAGCAAGAGAAACTATAGTCCTGCAGTCTGTGGGACAAAACCCACTATCACAGAAATTAGGTCAAAATAAAAATACAGAGTATTTTTTGTTTCAGATGAAGGAACAAGGTAAAACCCCAGAAGAATAGCTAAATGAAGTAGAGAGAGCAATCTACCAAAAAAAAAAAAAAAAATTCAGAATAATGAGAGTAAAGATGATTCAAGATCTTAGAAAAAGAATGGAGGCACAGACCAAGATATAAGCAATGTTTAACAAAGAGCTAGAAGATATAAAGAACAGAGATGAGCAATAACTGGAATGAAAAATTCACTAGAAGGAATCAATAGCAATGAAAATGAGGCGGAAGAGCAAATAGTGAGCTGGTACATAGAATAGTGAAAATCACTTCCATGGGACAGGATGAAGAAAAGAACTAAAAGAAGTGAGGATAGATTGAGAGACCTCAGGGACAACATTGTTGTTCAGTTGCTAAGCTATGTCTGACTCTTCGGACTTCATGGAATGCAGCACACTTCCCTGGCCTTTACTATCTCCTGGAGTTTGCTCAAACTCATGCACACTGAATCAATGCTGCCATTCAACCATCTCATCCTCTGTCACCCCCTTCTCCTGCCCTCAATCTTTCCCAGCATCAGGGTCTTTTCTGGAAAGTCAGCTCTTTGCATAACATTGCCAAATTATTGCAGCTTCAGCATCAGTCCTTCCAATGAATATTCAGAGTTGATATCCTTCAGGATAGACTGGTTTGATCTCTGTGCTGTACAACGGTCTCTCAAGAGTCTTCTCCAGGACCACAGTTTGAAAGTGTCAGTTCTTCAGTGCTCAGCCTTCTTTATGGTTCATCTGTATGTGACTACAGGAAAAACCATAGCTTTGACTATCACTTTGTTGCCAAAGTCACGTTTTTGCTTTACAATATGCTATCCAGGTTGTCATGGCTTTTCTCCCAAGGAGCAAGCATCTTAATTTCATGGCAGCAGGCACTGTCTGCAGTGATTTTGGAGCCCCCAAAAGGGAAAATCTGTCATTGTCTCCATTTTTCCCCCTTCTACTTGCCATGAAATGATGGGACTGGATGTCATGATCTTAGTTTTTTGAATATTGACTTTTAAGTAAGCTTTTTGACTCTCCTCTTTCACATTCATCAAGAGGTTCTTTAGTTCCTCTTCACTTTCTGCCATAAGGGTGATGTCATCTGCATATATGAGGTTATTGATATTTGTCCTGGTAATCTTGAGTCCAGCTTGTGCTTCATCCAGCCCCGAATTTCTCATGATGTACTCTGCATATAAGTTAAATAAGCAAGGTGACAATATACAGGCTTGACATAATCTTTTCCCAATTTTGAACCAGTCCATTGTTCCATGTCAGATTCTAACTTGCTCCTTGATCTGCATACAAGTTTCTTAGGAGAAATGTGAAGTGATCTGGTATTCTCATCTCTTTTAAGAATTTTCCACAGTTTGTTGTGACCCACATAGTCCAGGCTTTAGCGTAGTCAATGAAACATAAGTAGATTTTTTTTTTTTAATTTCTTTTCTTTGATCCAGAGGATGTTGGCAATTTGATCTCTGGTTCTTCTGCCTTTCCTAAGTCCAGCTTGTACTTCTGGAAGTTCTCTGTTCACATATGGTTGAACTAGTACAACATTTAATGACATTAAATGTAGCAAAATTCACACTATAGTCATCCCAGAAGGAGAAGAGAGAGAGAAAAGCTCTGAGAAAAATATTTGATGAGATGATAGCTGAATATGTTTCTAACAGGGGGAAGGAAATAGGCACCTTAGACCAGGAAGTGCAGAGAGTCCTATACAGGATAAACACAAGGAGGAACATGCCAAGACACATATTAAAAATTAAAGCAAATGGAAAAAATCAAAGCAACAAGGGAAAAGCAACAAATAAGATACAAAGGAATCCCCATAAAGTTATCAAGTGATTTTTCAGCAGAAACACTACAGACCAGAAAGGAGTGGCCCGATATATTTAAAATGATGAAAAGGAAGAAGCTACAACCAAGAAAACCACCCAGCAAGCTCTCATTTAGATTTGATGGAGAAATCAAAAACTTTACAGATAAGTGAAAGCTAAGAGAATTCAGCAACACCAGTTCAGCTTTACAATAAATGCTAAAGGAACGGCTCTAGGCTGAAAAGAAAAGCACACAACTAGAAACAAGAAAGTTACCAATGGAAAGGTTACCAGTACAGGAAAGCATGCAGAAGAGGCAGGATGATACAAAAGCCAGCAGCTGTGAGAAGGGGAGAGTAAGATGCAAAATATTGGTGATGCATTTGAAATTAAAATATTAGCAACTTAAAACAATACTGTTTATACATAGACTGCTGTATCAAAACCTTGTGGTAAGTGCAAACCAAAAAAAAAAAAAAATACACACAAAAAAGTAAAAGGAATCCAAACACAACATTAAATTTAGTCATCAAATCACAAGAGAAGAAAACAAAAGAGTGAGGTAAGAAAAAAGACTACCAAAACAAATCGTGAACAGTTAAAAAAATGACAAAACAAACATATATATCAAATAATTATCTTAAATGTAAATAGTTTAACTGCTTCAATCAAAAACACAGACTGGCTAAATGAACTAAAAAAAAAAAAAAAAAGGCTTGTATATATCCTGTCTATGAGAGATCCACTTCAGATCTAGGGGCACAAAGACTGAATGTGAAGGAATGGAAAAAGTTATTACATGCAAATAGAAATCAAAAGAAAGCTGGTGAAGCAATACTTTATCAGAGAAAAGAGACTTTAAAATAAAGACTTTTATACGAGACACAGTGGAACATTACATAATGATCAAGGGATCAATCCAAGAAGAATCTATAACAATTATAAATATATAAGCGCCCAGCATACAAGTGCCTCAATATATAATGTGAATGCTAACAGTTATAAAAGGAAAAATTGACAGTAACACAATAATTCTGGGGAACTTGAACACCCCATTTGCATCAAAGAACAGATCATCCAGACAGAAAATCAGTAAGGAAAACAGGCCTCAAATGACACATTATATGGGATGGGATTAATTGATATTTATAGAGCATTCCATCCAAAAGCAGCAGAAAATACATTCTTCTCCAGGGCACAAGGAACATTCTCCAGGATAGATCACATGCTGGGCTAAAAGGAAGCCTTAGTAAATTAAAGAAAGTTGAAATCATTTCAGTTATCTTGTCTGACCAGAACACTTAGAAATCAACTGCAAGAAAAAAAACTGTAAAAACACAAACACCTGGAGGTTAGACAATATGTTGCTAAACAACCAATGGATCACTGAAGAATTCAAAGAGGAAATTTAGAAATACCCAATAAAGAGTATAAATGAAAACATGATGATCCAAATCCTATGGGATGCAGCAAAAGCAGTTCTAAGAAAGCTTACAGCTATATAATCTTATCTCAAGAAACAAGAAAAATCTCAAATAAGCAACCTAAACGTACACCTAAGCAACTAGAGAAAGAACAAACAAAACTCAAAATTAGTAGAAGGGAAAAAAGCATAAAGATCAGAGCAGAAATAAATGAAATATAGACAAAATGATAAAAAAGATCAATGGAACTAAAAGCTGGTCCTTTGAAAAGATAAACAAAATTGATAAACCTTCAGCCAGATTCATCAAAAAATGAAAAGCACCAAAATCAATAAAGTTGGATATGAAAAAAGAGAAGTTAGAGCTGATACCACAGAAACACAAAGAATCTTAAGAGACTACTATAAGCAACTGTATGCTAATAAAGTGGAAAATCAGAAGAAATGGACAAACTCTTAGAAAGGTTCAATCTCCCGCAACTGAATCAGGAGGGAAAAAGAAAAAAAAACCAGAAAAAATGAGCAGATCAATCACAAATAGTGAAACTAATATTGTAATTTTAAAACTCCTAACAAACAAAAGTCTAAGACCAGATAGCTTCCAGGCAAATTCTATCAAACATTTAAATAAGAACTGACACTTATCCTCTGAAACTATTCTAAAAAATTGCAGAGGAAAGAACACTTGCAAACTCATTTTATGAGGACACCATCACCCAGATGTCAATCAGTCCAAGCTACCACAAAGAAAGAAAATTATAAGCCAATATCACTTATGATCATAGACACAATAATACTTTACAAAATACTAGCAAACTGAATCCAACAATACATTAAAATAATCATACACCACAATCAAGTGGGAATTATCCCAGGGATGCAAGGATCTTTCAATATCTGCAAATCATTCAGTGTGACAATTCAAATTAACCTATGCATCTATGGTTAGTTAATCTACAACAAAGGAGGCAAGAATATACAATGGAGAAAAGACAGTCTGTTCAATAAGTGGTACGTTGGAAAACTAGAAAGCTACATGTAAAAGAATGAAATTAGAACATTCACTAACACTATACACAAAAATAAACAAAAATATATTAAGGCTTAAATGTATGACTATAAAACTCTTAGAGGAAGCATAAGCAGTAGATTCTTTGATATAAATTGCAGCAATATCATCTTGATCCACGATATAATGTAATGAAATAAAAAGAAAAACAAACAATAAGAGGTAATTAAACTTAAAAGCTTTTACACAACAAAAGAAAACATAAACAAAATGAGAAAACAACTTCAGAATGAAAGAAAATATTTTCAAATGAAGCGATCACCTGGGGATTCATCTCCAAAATACATAAACTGCAAAACTGCTCTTGCAGCTCCATGTTAAAAAGAAAAGAAACCCAAACAACATAATCAAAAATTGTAAGAAGACCTAAATAGATATTTCTCCAAAACAAAATATGCACATGGCCGAAAATCACATGAAAAGATGTTCAACATTATTAATTATTAGAGAAATGCAAATCACATCTACAATGAGACATCACCTCACACTGGTTAGATGGCTGTCATCAAAATATCTACAAGCAATAAATCCTAGACAGGGTGTCAGTGAAGGGAACCCTCCTACTGTTGATGGGAATGTAAATTTGTACAGCAAATATGGAGAACAATATGGAAATTTCTTAAATAATTAAAAATAGAATGCCATATGATCGTCCAACAACACAAGAGAAGATCTACACTTGGACATAAACAGAGGGTCAACACCAAAATCAGACTGATTATATCCTTTGCAGACAAACACAAAGAAGTTCTATATAGTCAGCAAGAACAAGACTGGGAGCTGACGGAGGCTCAGATCATGAACTCCTTATTGCCAAATTCAGACTTAAACTGAAGAAAGCAGGAAAAACCAGTAGACCATTCATGTATGACCTAAATCAAATCCTTTACGATTACACAGTGGAAGTGGGAAATAGATTTAAGGGACTAGATCTGACAGACAGAGTGCGTGATGAACTATGGACAGAGGTCATGACACTGTACAGGAGACAGGGATCAAGACCATCCCCATGGAAAAGAAATGCACAGAAGCAAAATGTCTGTCTGAGGAGGCTTTATAAATATCTGTGAAAAGAAGAGAAGTGAAAAACAAAGGGGAAAAGGAAAGATATTCCCATTTGAATGCAGAGTTCCAAAGAATAGCAAGGAGAGATAAGAAAGCCTTCCTCAGAGATCAGTGCAAAAATAAAGGAAAACAAGAGAATGGGAAAGACTAGAGATCTCTTCAAGAAAATTAGAGATACCAAGGGAAATTTTCATGCAAAGATGGGCACAATAAAGGAAAGAAACTGTATAGACCTAACAGAAGCAAAATATATTAAGAAGAGGTGGCAGGAATATACAGCAGAACTATACAAAAAAGATATTCTTTACCCAGATTATAACGATGGTGTGATTACTCAGCTAGAGCCAGACATCCTGAAATGTGAAATCAAGTGGGCCTTAGGAAGCATCACTATGAACAAAGCTAGTGGAGGTGATGGAATTCTAGTTGAGCTATTTCAAATCCTAAAAATGATGCTGTGAAAAGTGCTGCACTCAATAAGCCAGCAAATTTGGAAAACTCAGCAGTGGCCACAGGACTGCAAAGGACAGTTTTCATTCTAATCCCAAAGAAACGCAATGCTGAAGAATGTTCAAACTACTGTACAATTCCACTCATCTCACATGCTAGTAAAGTAATGCTCAAAATTCTCTAAGCCAGGCTTCAACAATACATGAACCATGAACTTCCAGATGTTCAAGCTGGATTTAGAAAAGGCAGAGGAACCATAGATCAAATTGCCAACATCTGCTGAATCATCAAAAAAGCAAGAGAGTTCCAGAAAAATTATTTCTGTTTTATTGACTATGCCAAAGCCTTTGACTGTGTGGGTCACCACAAACTGGAAAATTCTGAAAGAGATGGGAATACCAGATCACCTGACCTGCCTCTTGAGAAATCTGTATGCAGGTCAAGAAGCAACAGTTAGAACTGGACATGGAACAACAGACTGTTTCCAAATAGGAAAGGGAGAACGTCAAGGCTGTGTATTATCACCCTGCTTATTTAACTTCTATGCAGAGTACATCATGAGAAATGCCGGGCCAGATGAAGCACAAACTGGAATCAAGATTGCCAGGAGAAATATCAATAACCTCACATATACAGATGACACCACCCTTATGGCAGAAAGAAGAACTTATGAAGAAGTTCTTCATAAGAAGAACTAAAGAGCCTTATAAAGAAGAACTAAAGAGCCTCTTGACGAAAGTAAAAGAAGAGAGTCAAAAAGTTGTCTTAAAGCTCAACATTCAGAAAACTAAGATCGTTGCATCAGTTCCCATCACTTCATGGCAAATAGATGGGGAAACAGTGGCAGACTATCTTTTTGGGCTCCAAAATCACTGCAGCCATGAAATTAAAAGACGCTTACTCGTTGGAAGAAAATTTATGACCAACCTAGATAGCATATAAAAATCAGAGACATTACTTTGCCAACAAAGGTCCATTTAGTCAAGGCTGTGGTTTTTCCAGGAGTCATGTATGGATGTGAGAGTTGGACTATAAAGAAAGCTGAGTGCCAAAGAATTGATGCTTTTGAACTGTGGTGTTGGAGAAGACTCTTGAGAGTCCTTTGGACTGCAAGAAGATCCATCCAGTCAATCCTAGAGGAAATCAGTCTTGAATTTTCATTGGAAAGACTGAAACTGAAGCTGAAACTCCAATACTTTGGCCACCTGATGCAAAGAACTGACTCATTTGAAAAGATCCCAATGATGGGAAAGATTGAGGATGGGAGGAGAAGTGGATGACAGAGGATGAGATTGTTGGATGACATCACCGACTCAATGGACATGGGTTTGGGTAAACTCTGGGAGTTGGTGATGGACACTGAGGCCTGGCATGCTGCAGTCCATGAGGTCACAAAGAGTTGGACATGACTGGACGACTGAATTAACTGAACTGATCATCCTTCAGTGACCTCCTGGCCATATATACAGAGAAAATAATAATTGAAAAGATACCTGAGTGTTCATTGCAGCATTATTTACAATGGTCAAGATGTGGAAGAAATCAAATTTGTCTGACAGACAAATGAATAAAGAAAATGTGCTCCATATATACGGTGTAATATAACTCAACCATAAAAAGTGAGAAGAGTCAAATCAGTAAGATTAGAAATTAAAAAGAAGAAATTACAACAGATAATGAAGAAATACAAGGATCATAAGAGAGAGACTATGAGCAACTGTATGCTAATAAATTGGACAAATTGTTAGAAAAGTACAACCTTCCAAGACTGAACTAGGAAGAAATATAAATATGAGCAGACCAGTCACAAGCACTGAAATTGAAACTGTGATCAGAAATCTTCCACAAACAAAAGCCCAGAGTCAGATGGCTTTACAGGTGAATTGTATCAGATATTTAGAGATGAGCTAACACCTATCCAGGTCAAACTCTTTCTAAAAATTGCAGAGGGAGGAAAACTCTCAAAGTCATTCTATGGGGCCCCCATCACCTTGATAGCAAAACCAAAGATATCACAATAAAAGAAAATTACAGGCCAATCTCACTGATGAACATAGATTCAAAAATCCTCAGCAAGATCCTCGCAAACAAAACACAACAACCCATTAAAAAGATTATACACCATGATCAAGTGGGGTTTATCCCAGGGATGCAAGGATTTCTCAATATATGTAAATTAATGTGATATACCATATTAACAAATTGAAAGATAAAAACCATGTGATCATCTCAATGGATGCAGAGAAAGATTTTGACAAAATTCAATACTCATTTATGATTAAAAATACTCTCCAGAAAAAAAGAAAAGAAGTAACCAAACTCAACATAATAAAGGCCATATATGGATTCCCTGGTGGGTCAGCTGGTAAAGAATCTGCCTGCAATGCGGGAGACCTGGGTTTGATCCCTGGGCTGGGAAGATCCCCTGGAGAAGGGAAAGGCTACCCACTCCAATATTCTGGCCTGGAGAATTTCATGGACTGTATAGTCCATGGGGTAGCAAAGAGTCAGACACGACTGAGCGACTTTCATTCACTCACTTCACAACATATGCACAGAAAACATTTCTCTCAATAGTGAAAAACTGAAAGCATTTCCTCTAAGATTAGTAACAAGACAAGATGACCACTCTCACCACTGTTATTCAATATAGTTTTGGAAGTCCTAGTCATGGCAGTCAGAGAGGAAAAGGAAATAAAAGTAATCCAGATTGGAAAAGAAGTGAAACTCTCACTGTTTGCAAATGATATGACACTATACATAGAAAATCCTAAAGATGCCACCAGAAAATTACTAGAGCTAATCAATGAATTTAGTAAAGTTGCAAGATACAAAATCATTGCATAGAAATCCCTTGCATTCCTATACACTAACTGAAAAATCAGGGAGACAAATTAAGGAAACAATCTCATTCACCATTGTAATAAAATACCTAGGAAAAACCTACTCAAAGAAACAGAAGACCTGTATGCAGAAAACCATAAGACTCTGATGAAAGAAATCAAAGATGACACAGATGGAAAGATATACCATGTTATTGGATTGCAAGAATCAATATTGTGAAAGTGACTATAATACCCAAGGCAATCTACAGAGTCATAATACCTATCAAGTTACCAATGGCATTTTTCACAGAACTAAAACAAAAAAGTTTATAATTTGTATGAAAACACAAGATACCCTAAAGAGCTAAAGCAACTTTGAGAAAGGAGAATGGAACTGGAGGAATCAACCTTCCTGACTTTAGACTATATTACAAAGCTTGTTGTTAAGATAATATGGTAGTGGCACAAAAACAGAAATATAGAGCAATGGAACAAGAAAGAAAGCCCAGAGATAAATCCATGCACATATGGGCACATTACCATTGATAAAGGAGGCAAAAATATACAATGGAAAACACAGCCTCTTCAAAATGAAGAGTGGTGCCTCTTCAAAAAAAAAGTGGTGCTGGGAAAACTGGATAGCTACACTTAAAAGAATGAAATTAGAACAATCCCTAACACTGTATACAAAAATAAACTCAAGATGGATTAAAGGCTTAAGTGTAAGGCCAGAAACTATGAACGTCTTAGAGGAAAGCATAGGCAGTTCTCTTTGACATAAATCCCAGCAAGATCCTCTCTGACCCACCTCCTAGAATAATGGGAATAAAAATAAACAATTGTGATCTTATTAAACTTAAAAGCTTTTGCACAGCAATGAAAACTATAAACAAAGTGAAAAGGCAACCCAGAGAATGAAGAAAACAATTGCAAACAAAGTATCTGACAAAGGATTAACCTCCAAAATATATAAGTAGCTCATATAGTTCAATATTAGAAAAACAAGCAACAAAATAAAAAAGTGGTCAGAAGACCTAAACAGACTTTTTCAAAGAAGACATACAGATGTCCAATAAACACATGAAAAGGTGCTCAATATTGCTCATTGTTAGAGAAATGCAAATCAAAACTATGAGTTATCATTTCACACCAATCAGAATGGCCATCATCAAAAAATCTAAACAGTAAATGCTGGACAGGGTGTGAAGAAAGCAAACCTTCATGTGCGGTTGGTAATGGAAACTGATACAGCCATTTTGGAGAACATATGGAGATTCCTTTAAAAAATCTACTGTATGACCCAGAAATCCCACTACTGGGCCTATGCCCTGAGAAAACCAGAACTCAAAAGACACATAAACCCAACGTTCATTGCAGCACTATTTACAATACCTAGAACGGACACAACCTACATGTCCATCAACAGATGAAAATATGAAGAAGATGTGGTATACACACACACACACACACACACACACACACACAATGGAATATTACTCAGCCATATAAAGAAACAAATCTGAGTTAGTTGTAGTGAGGTGGATGAACCTAGAGCCTGTTATACAGAGTTAAATTAGTCAGAAAGAGAAAAACAAATATTATATATTAAAGTATACATATGGAATCTGGAAAAATGGTACTGATGAACCCATTTGCAGGGAAGGAATGAACACACAGATATAGAGAACAGACTTATGGACATGAGGCAAAGGTGGGACAAATTGAGAAAGTAGCATTGATATACATACACTATCATGTGTAAAATAGCTAGCTAGTTGATATATAGGGAAGTTGATATATAACACAGGGAGCCCAGCCTGGTACTTTGTGATGACATAGAGGGGTGGGGTTGGGGGAGGGGAGGAGGGTGTTTGGGGGCGTGTGTGTGTGTGTGTGTGTGTGTGTGTGTGTATGTGTATAATTATGACTGATTTGCATTATTTTACAGCTGAAACCAACATGACATTTTAAAGCAATTTTTCTCCAATAAAAAATAGATTTTAAAAAGAAAATTTGGTACAGGTATACAATGGAATATAAATCAACCATCACAAAGAATGAAATAAGGTCATCTGCAGCAACATGGATGGGTCTAGATTTTATCATACTCATCAAAGTTAGTCAGAGAAAGACAAGTAGCATATAATACCATTTACTTGTGGAATCTCATGAAATGATACCAATGAACTTCTTTACAAAACAGAAACAGAGTCAAAGACTTCAAAAAAACCTTATGGTTACCAAAACAGAAATGTGGTGTGGGGGGGGATAAATTAGGAGTTTGGTATTAAAATATACACATTATTGTCCATAAAATAGATGATCAACAAGGACCTATATATACATATAACACAGGGAACTCCACCCAATATATGAGAGGAGAATCTAAAAAAGAATGAATATACATACATGTATATCAAATCATCATGTTATACACCTTAAATTTACACAATATTTTATCTCAAATATATCTCAATAAACTGGGAAAGATAACGTACCTCTTTAGATGTAAAGACTAAGGGAGATATGTGTATAACTTGCCTTTTTTTTTAAAAAAAAAAGGGGGTTTTGTTCTCTTTTATTTACTCACAACACATCAGTACAATAGAGGTCAAATCCAGTTCGCTGGAGGTCATTTAAACTTACCTGATCAAGGAAGACACACCTTTAAAATGATGCTTTTATAGCCCAAATGAAATTAAATCAACCAAATAGGAGGCAGCAAAGTCCTTTTAAGTATCTCAAAAACCACATTTCCATGCAACAAAAAGGAAAACACAACATAAAAATTTCCAGTGGAAAGAAAACATGGCAGGTCTGGGAAGAATTAGGTTCTGCATTTAACAGGCTCCATGGACTACTATATTCTTTGAAGACAAAAATGGAGAAGTTCTATACAGTCAGCAAAAACAAGACAAGGAGCTGACTGTGGCTCAGATCATGAACTCTTGATTGCCAAATTCAGACTTAAAGAAAGAAGGGAAAATCACTTGACCATTCAGGTATGACCTAAATCAAATCCCTTACAATTATACAGTAGAAATGGCAAGTAGATTCAAAGGATTAGATCTGATAGAGTGCCCGAAGAACTATGGATGGAGGCTCGTGATATTGTACAGGAGACAGGGATCAAGACCATCCCCAAGAAAAAGAAATGCAAAAAAGAAAAATAGCTGTCTGAGGAGGCCTTACAAATAGCTGTGAAAAGAAGAGAAGCAAAAGGCAAATGACAAAAGGAAAGATATACCCATTTGAATGCAGAGTTCCAAAGAATAGCAAAGAGAGATAAGAAAGCCTTCCTCAGAGATCAATGCAAAGAAATAGAGGAAAACAACTGAATGGGAAAGACTAGAGATCTCTTCAAGAAAATTAGAGATGCCAAGGTAACATTTCATTCAAAGATGGGCACAATAAAAGACAGAAATGATATTGACCTAACAGAAGCAGAAGATAAGAGGTAGCAAGAATACACAGAAGAACTATATAAAAAGATTTTCATGACCCAGATAATGTGATCTGGATGATGGTGTGATCACTTACCTAGAGCCAGACATCCTGGAATGCAAAGTCAAGTGGGTCTTAGGAAGCATCACTACGAACAAAATTAGTGGAGGTGATGGAATCCCAGTTGAGCTATTTCAAATCCTAAAAGATGATGCTATGAAAGTGTTGCACTCAGTATACAGCAAATTTGGAAAACTCAGTGGCCACAGGACTAGAAAATCTCAGTTTTCATTCCAGTCCCAACAATTGCACTCATCTCACACACTAGTAAAGTAATGTTCAAAATTCTCCAAGCCAGGCTTCAGCAATATGTGAACAGTGAACTTCCAGATGGTCAAGCTGGATTAAAAGGCAGAGGAAACAGTGATCAAATTGCCAACATCCTATGGATCATCGAAAATGCAAGAGAGTTCCAGAAAAACATCTGCTTTATTGACTAGGCTAAAGCCTTTGACTGTGTGGACCACAAGAAACTGTGGAAAATTCTGAAAGAACTTATATGCAGAGTACATCATGAGAAATGCTGGGCTGGATGAAGCACAAGCTGGAATCAAGATTGTCAGGAGAAATAACCTCAGATATGCAGATGATGCCACACTTATGGCAGAAAGCGAAGAAGAACTAAAGAGCCTCTTGACTAAAGTGAAAAAGGAGAGTGAAAAAGTTGTCTTATACTCAACATTTAGAAAACTCTGATCATGGCATCCAGTCCCATCACTTCATGGCAAATAGATGGAGAAACAGTGACAGATTTTATCTTTTGGGGCTCCAAAATTGCTGCAGATGGTGACTGCAGCCATGAAATTAAAAGACACTTGCTCCTTGGAAGAAAAGATATGACCAATCTAGACAGCATGATGAAAAGCAGAGACATTACTTTGCCATCAAAGTTCCATCTAGTCAAAACTCTGGTTTTTCCAGTAGTCATATATGGATGTGAGAGTTGGACTATAAAGAAAGCTGAGCCCTGAAGAATTGATGCTTTTGAACTGTGGTGATGGAGAAGACTTTTTTTTAAAATTTGCTTATTTTAATTGGAGGCTAATTACTTTACAATATTTTAGTGGTTTCGCCTTACATTGACATGAATCAGCCATGGGTGTACACCTGTTCCCCATCCTGAACCCCCCTCCCACCTCCCTCCCTATCCCATCCCTCAGGGTCATCCCAGTGCACCAGCCCTGAGCACCTGTCTGATGCATTGAACCTGGACTGGCGATCTGTTTCACATTTGATAAAGTCCCTTGGACTGCAAGGACATCCAACCAGTCAATCCTAAATGAAATCAGTCCTGAATATTCATTGGAAGGGCTGATGCTGAAGCTGAAACTCCAAGACTTTGGTCACCTGATGTAAAGAACTAACTCATTGTAAAAGACCCTGCTGCTGGGAAAGATTGAAGGCGGGAGGAGAAGGGGACGACAGAGGATGAGATGGTTGGATGGCATCACTAACTCACTGGACACGAGTTTGAGTAAACTCTGGGAGTTGGTGATAGACAGGGAGGCCTGGCGTGCTGCAGTCCATGGGGTTGCAAAGAGTTGGACACAGCTGAGCAACTGAACTGAACTGAATGGACTATTCCATTGACCACTTGCATACCACAATCACTTATCCATGTTAACATTTGTGAACTTGAGATCTGTGAAATTAAAAATTCATTGCATTACTTGGGGTTGTTAAATGCAGATTCATTCTATCAATTATCTTGTCTCTTCCCTGCCAGCTCCAATCAGGGACGTCTCCTACAAAGCCAGAACTGTGAATCTAGGAGAACGACAGCCATTCAGATTCAGGGTCCTGATGGTTTGCTATAAGTTGAATATGTTATAGCTATAGGAGGTAGAGAATCAGCTAGTCTTCTTTCTTGGATAAAGATGATCATCTGATTTGTCAACATTTTATTCAGAAAAATAATTATAATATATTTGATAAATTTAAGTATCAGTATCCTTCCTTGTCCTTTCCAGTTTATCGTATATTTACATTTATTTTCTGGGAGATGTACCTGGAACTTTTGGTTTGCATCTTGATGTGAAATCAAGTCATGCTAAGCAATTTCTTGTAATTATCCTATTTAATCCTCACAACAACCTTATGTAATTGATATTATAATCCCCATTTCACAGGCAAGGAAACTAAGACTAAAGCAGTGTGCTCAAAGTTATTTAGATGGTATGAGATTCTGTACATAGAACATGATAAAGAGAGGCACAAGACAAGTAATAGAAAAATAGAAAGTTTTTTTTTTTTGGAAGTTTTAAATTAACATGGAAGAAACACATTTTAGCTATTAGCTTTTTAAGAATAGAAGTTATATTATATGGTAGTTTCCTTTATTAGATCAAAGCAGTATCTGTGTGTGCATCCTTTAAATTTTGACATCTGAAATTTGGTCATGCCCTTGTCTGAAAAAGGATATGCCTTTTCTGTAACCTTGTAGGAAAACTTGAATATAATTAAAGTCAGCATCAGATAGTAGAGTTTGTTGGCAATATATGAAATATGTTGTATAGGCATTTTGCTAAGTATTTTCTCTTAAGCATTTTTAAAAGTTTTTAAATATCTGACTTTTACTTCTAAAGAAACAGAATGAAACTCTTATTTTACATTCTTTTCAGAAAATCTATTACATGTCAATTACCTAAGGCCTGGTTGGCTCTATCCCAGACTCTAGACCAGGTAATGGTTTTCCCAGGGAGGATTCTAGTCCTCTGGTCAAGAATTGTCAGAAAAACTTCCTCAAAGCATGTTAGATAGACTGAAGTAATTATTTTAAGTGCTGCTTCTTCTGGGTTATCCAAGACAGGTATTTCAGAGCTGGTTCCTCACAATGCAGTTTAAAGAACAATAATGTACACTTTCTGAACATTTATCCTTTCTCCACAGCTCTTTTTCTTTGTGTCTAGAAGACAGAAATGTCTGTTTTGTCAAGAAAGATTTGGCACATGGTTTGTTTTAATAATAGCCCTTGTTTGTTTTCACGGAGCTCCTTTTATAGCTCTCACATTAATTTAGAAGGGGATATTTCTTAGCAGAACATCCATTAAAGCACATGACTCATGATAGGATCATCACTGTCTTGTGGAACAATCCAGTACCTTCATGCAGTTGATCCGATTTATGAGCTTTAATACAAATAGGCTTACTTTCATTGATTCCTAAATTGAACTTTGGGGAAACTCATTAATTAAACTGTATAGAAAATATATAGATATCACTGATCCTTCAGTTCTCTATCTGCGCAATGGGGAGAGTTGATGGTATTTGCATAATTTCTATAGATACTGTTATTAGGGGGCATAGAGATTCCTTTTTGCTGCTCTAACAATTTGCTACAAACTTAATGGCTCCAATTTGTTAATTTACAATACAAATTTATTAATTTACAGTTTTGGAGAATGGGAGTCTGATATTTGTCTTAAATGGCTAAAGGATTTAAACAAATCTGTGCTCTTTTTGAAAGCTCTAGGGAAAAATCCATTTTAATATCTTTCCCAGCTATTTGAGGCCACATTTACCTTGTGACCCTTTCCTCGGTCTTTGGGACTAATGGTGTAGCATCTTCAAATACCTGATTTCCATCACCCCTTTCCTTTTCTGATTCTGACACTCTGACTTCCCTCCTATAAAGACACTTGTGATTTCACTGAGCATACTCAAAAAATTCAGGGTCATCTCTCATCTAAAGTTCCTTAACTTCACGGTGTCTACAAAATCTCTTTTGCCATGGAGAATATCAGATAGAGGGGATTAGTATGTGGACATCTTTGGAGGGTCATTATTCTGCCTACTGCAAAGGGTGTACTGATTAAATGTCTGTGCTGTTAACTTTTGCTTACACACAACATGAGCATATATGCCTGCACAAATGAATGCATTTAACAATTGGCTTGGGATGAGAAGGGAATACATATAGCACAGCTTTCTTGGAAGCTACGTGCTTTCAGTAATATAAAGGACAGATTCTAAAGACACCAGTCATGGAACAGATTTTCTTAATGAGCCAGCAAAGACACTACACAAAAACTTCCCCTTCCTGGAACTGAGAAAGTGTCACAGGGGATCTGATGAACCCTCACATGTATGCAGAAAGCAAGAGACTACCTTTCTTGAGGCATGTGGCTGCATTTTATTACAGCTCAGAAATTCCCTTATATTTGAAGGATTTTTTTCCCTGCTGTCTGACTTGCCAGCAAAGTTGTATTGTACAACATGTCAACTCAGTGAATATTTTCTGCTCACTGTGGACTCTGTGCCTTCAGACTTTAAGAAACAGAGGAGCTTTAGATGTGTTCTAATCCAACTGTAGTATTTTACAAATGAATAGACACACAGAGGCTAATTAACCTTCCCAGAGTCATATGGCAGCATTTGAGTTACAATCAGGGCTCTAACTTGACACATACTCTGGGACATTAACTTCTATGCCAGGGAACCTCTGACTTCTGTCTTCAGAGAAGGTGGATATGAGGTTAAATTTGGATGTGAAAGCTTTATTTTCAGTGTAAATAGATGGGAGTTAGTGCTAGTTTCTGAAATTCAGAGACTTTCTTTTAATTAGGACCACTGATGTTTAAACTAAAATGAATATTTTCACACTTAAATTTATATTTCACAGGTCTAATAATCATTTGTACAATTTTTATTGCATCTACAATCATCTGGTAAAATGGTTATTATTCTCTGTAATGCTTCAAACAGTGCAAAGAAGTAGAGGAAAACAACAGAATGGGAAACACTAGAGATCTCTTCAAGAAAATTGGAGATATCAAGGGAATATTTCATGCAAAGATGGGCACAATAAAGGACAGAAATAGTAAGGACTTAACAGAAGCAGAAGAGATTAAACAGAGGTGGCAAGAATACACAGAACTATACAAAAAAAAAAGGTCTTAATGACCCAGATAACCCTGATGGTGTGGTCATTCACCTAGAGCCAAACATATTGGAGCCTGAAGTCAAGCAGGCCTTAGGAAGCATTGCTACAAACAAGGCTAATGGAGATGATAGAATTCCAGCTGGGCTTTTTCAAATCCTAAAAATGATGTTGTTAATGTGCTGCACCAATACACCAGCAAATCTGGAATATTCAGCAGTGGCCATGGGACTGGAAAAGCTCAGTGTTCATTCCAGTCCCAAAGAAGAGCAGTGTCAAAAACGGTGAGAACTACCATACAATTGTGCTCATTTTGCATGCTAGTGAGGTTATGCTGAAAATCCTTCAAGCTAGGCTTCAGCAGTATGTGAACCAAGAACTTCCATATGTACAAGCTGGATTTAGAAAAAGCAGAGGAACCAGAGATCAAATTGCCAACATTCACTGGATCATAGAGAAAGCAAGGGGATTCCAGAAAAACATCTACTTCTGCTTCATTTACTATGCTAAAGCCTTTGACTGTGTGGAACACAACAAACTGTGCAAAATTAATAAAGAGACCACTTACCTGCCTCCTGAGAAATCTGTATGCAACTGGACATGGAACAATTGCCTGGTTCAAAACTTGGAGAGGAGTATGATGCATATTGTCATCCTGTTATTTTCACTTATATGCAGAGTACATCATATGAAATGCTTGGCTGGATGAATCACAAGCTTGAATCAAGATTTCTGGGAGAAATATCAACAAAATCAGATATGCAGATGATACCACTCTAATGGCAGAAAGTGGAGAGGAACTAAAGAGTCTCTTGAGGAAGGTGAAAGAGGAGAATACAAGAGTTCACTTTAAAGCCAACATTCAAAAACCTAAGATCATGGCATCCAGTCCCATCACTTCATGTCAAATAGACGCGGAAAAATTGCAAAGAGTGATAGATCTTATTTTCTTGGACTCCAAAATCACTGCAGACAGTGACTGCAGCCTTGAAATTAAAAGATGCTTGCTCCTTGGAAGAAAAGCTATTACAATGCTAGACAGCATATTAAAAATCAGAGACATTACTTTCAAAACAAAGGTCTGTAAGTCAAAGCTATGGTTTTTCCAGTAATCATATATGGATGTGAGAGTTGGACCATAAAGAAGGCTGAGCACTGAAGAATTGATGCCTTCCACTTGTGGTGCTGGAGAAGATTCTTGAGTCCCTTGGACAACAAGGAGATCAAACCAGTTAATCCTAAATGAAATCAACCCTGAATACTCATTGGAAGGACTGATATTGCAGTTCCGATACTTTGTCCACCTGATGCAAAGACCTGACTCATTGGAAAAGATCCTGATGCTGGCAAAGATTGAGGGCAAAAAGAAGAGGAAGGTAGCAGAGGTTAGATGGCATCACAGTCTCAATGGACATGAATCTGAGCAAACTGGGAGATAGTGAAGGACAGGGAAGTTTGGTGTGCTGCAGTCCATGGGCCTGTAAAGATCTGGACATGACAGCAACTGAGCAACAAATGTTTCTTTTACCCAAATAATTTTTAACGTTCTTTTTCCTTTTGGTAAAGTTTTACCTACCTCTAAGGTAAAATCCAAACTTCTCTTAACTTGTAAGGAAAACTGGCAGTATTCTATTGTTTATTAAAGGAAATAATAAATTCTTTAGTATTCTTCTCAGGGAGAATTGTCAACTTTCAGGGATCTGAGATTACTTTAAGTACTTTATCTTTATGTAACCAGAATGTCCCCAGGCTTCCTAAAACAGAGTTTACAAATGAGGCCACATTTAACAGATTTGAATTTCCTTGGTTCATTAGTCTCCCTCTGCTGCCTAGCCTCCATCCCATCCCAGAGGCCACCTCTGCATTCCCTTCTGGTCTTTCTCCAGGGTGGGACTCGGTTGTGCTCCTCCACCATGGCCTCCTCCCGGAGCGGAAGGGAGGAGAGCACCCCTCCCACACTCAAGCCTATGTTACTTTTTTTTTTTTCAGTCCCCAAAGCAGCGCTTAGTTATCCTCAATTTGATAAAGCTGCCTCAACGTCTGTTAACTTCTGCTTTCTGTCTACAAGCCCTATCTTGTCCTATGGGTTGAAGAATAGAAATGACCACTTTTCTCCATTTCTCAGTCTCTCCACCCCCGGAATCTGCACCAGTCTTGCCTGCATGCCTAGCATCAAGTCATGTGGATCAGTAATGGGGATACTGTCAGGCTATCAGGCTCAGCTGATACTACCTTTCTACCCTAAGTAATTGCTTGTTAATTCATGATCTTAATGACTGACTTCTACATAGCTGGAATAAAATGTTTTTCTAACAGGTCCCCATTTTAAATCTTATTTTATTATTTAACTAATCTCACTTTTATCCCTCATTGTCAGAATTAAACAAAATCTGTTATGTAGGGAACGTTGAATCGCCTTTTTGTTGAAATTACTTTTTTGAAAATGCTTTCAAAAGAAGAGAAATCCAAGACAAAAGTTATTCAATAGCCTATTCTGAATTAAAAGCATTACTTTTAGTTGCCCAGGTTGTTCTAGGGGGAAAAAAGAGATTCAATGGGAAGGAAAGCAGGATGAATTCAAATTTCTAGAAGGAGTGCAGGGCGGTTCTGGAGCATAGATTGTCAGAGTGGAGTGATAGGCAGAGGGCTCTTACAAACATTGTTTACAAGATTGACTTTTTCCTGTGGGAGAACAGTCTCTAGGAAAGAAATAGGAAGTGCTAGAAGTACGGAAGTGACACGATCCCTGTGTCATTGCCTTGAGAATAAATACAGGAGGCTAGAAGATACATGGACGGAGGAGCCTGGTAGGCTGCAGTCCATGGGGTCGCGAAGAGTCGGACACGACTGAGCGACTTCACTTTCACTTTTCACTTTTATGCGTTGGAGAGGGAAACGGCAACCCACTCCAGTGTTCTTGCCTGGAGAATCCCAGGGATGGGGTCACACAGAGTCGGACACGACTGAAGTGACTTAGCAGCAGCAGCAGAAGATACAAAGCTGTTTTACATAAGCTAAGTAAAATATGCTAGTGGTCTGAACACAAGATGTGGTGGCAGTGTTGGGAAGCGGTGAGTATGTTGGAGAGAGATTTTGGCAGTAAGACTGACAGGACTTAGTGAATAAGTCTGAATGTAGATGAGAGAGAGGGATTTTCTTGGATGACATATGGGTTTCCAGGTTCAACAAATAGGTAGAAGTTGATGCCTTGCACCAAGTCAGAGAACACCTGAAGAACAGTGCGTTCTGAATTCAGTTTGTAAAACATTGTGGTTTTCTATGCATGAAGGTTAGGAGTAGAGCTAAACATATAAGGATATATACCTCAGGACTGGAAGTACTGATAGAGAATTATCAACAATAATTGGTACAGATCTATAATTCCAAATCTCAGATGTTCTGAAAACTGAAAAGTTGTCAAAGTTTTCTGCAAATGCATTTGTAAGCAAAGTCTGGCAAATTGCTTTAAACTTTAAAAAATCTCTACCCCGGGAGTATGATTATTTATATCTGTTGCTGTAGAAATGTTAATATATTTATTCAGCTATGGGGTGCTATTTAAATCCTGCTGTTGATATTAGTAATATACAATAAATGCAAGTGCTTTAGATGTCTAAAATCCAAAAAGAAAATCTAATTCTGAACTATCTGGTATCAAGTGTTTGTGGACGATGATAACTGAAGTCTCCTGAGTGGGTGAGATCCCTGAATGAGTACGTAAGCCAATAAGAGTTCTGTTGTGAATGTCAAAAACTGTCACTCCACGTCTACTCCAAACTCTGCCCTGCTTTGCAGAAACTTAAAAATGAGGAACACCATGTTCTACTTGGACACTGCTGTTTGGGATGTAATTTCACAAAGCAAGTGCACCTCTGCAAGATTTGGAAGATAAAAGTGAGATGGAGACTCTCCCCTGAAGCTCTGCTGGTGAGCAGGCCCACAAAGGGTGGGGGAGTCTGGCCTTGGTAGTGACTTGAATGTGCTATTTTCCCATCATGGGAGTTCATGACTATGGTAGTGGAGTTTGAGACTAACAGATACAAGCTACTATACATATACATACTTTGCTGTACACCTCAAACACAACATTGTAAATCAACATACATATAATTGTTTAAACAAAAATTGAAGTACGGTTGATTTATAATATTGTGTTAGTTTCAGGTGTACAGCCAAGTGATTTAGTTAATTTTTTTTCAGATTATGTTCCATTATAGGTTATTATAGGATACTAGGATTCCCTATGTTATATGGTAATTCCATGTTGCTTATCTATTTTATATATAGTAGTTTGCATCTGTTAATTTCATACTAATTTCTTTCTCACCCAACTCCTCCTTGGTAATCATAAATTTGTTTTCTGAGTCTGTTTTATATAAACATTTATTTGCATTATTTTTTTAGATTCCACATGTAAGTGTTATCATTATATATATTTGTCTTTCTCTGTCCAACTTACTTAAGTATAATGTTCTTTAGGTCCATCCATGCCACTTCAAATGGAAATATTTCATTCTTTTTATAGCTGAGTAATGTTCCATTTGTGTATATACACTGCATCTTCTTGCATTAATCATCTGTCAATGGGCACTTGAGTTGTTTCCATGTCTTTCCCATGTCTTGGCTATTGCAAATAGTGCTGCTATGAACACTGAGGTACATGTATCTTATTGAATTAATGTTTTCATTTTTTTTCAGATATATACCCAGGACCGAGATTTCTGGATCATATGGTAACTCTATTTCTTAGTTTTCAATGGCACCCCATATTGTTTTCCATACTGGAGGTTTACATTTACATTCTCAACAGTAGTGTATGAGAGTTCCCTTTTCTCCACACCCTCTCTAGCATTTATTATGGTCTATTATAGACTTTATGATGATAGACATTCTGACCAATGTGAGGTAATACACCATTGTTGCTTTGATTTGCATTTCTCTAATAATTATGAGAAGCTCTATACCATCAGCAAAAAAAGACCAGGAGCTGACTGTGACTCTTTATGAACTCCTTATTGCAAAATTCAGACTTAAACTGAAGAAAGTAGGGGAAACCACTAGGCCATTCAGAAATTACCTAAATCAAATCCCTTATGATTTTATAATGGAAAGGACAAATAGAGTCAAGTGATTAGACTTAATAGACAGAGTGCCTGAAGAACTATAGATGGAGGTTCATAACATTGTACAGCAGGTGGTAACCAAAATCAACCCCAAGAAAAAGAAATGTAACAAGGCAAAATGGTTGTCTGAAGAGGCCTTACAAATAGCTGAGAAAAAAGAAGTGAAAGGCAAAGGAGAAAAGGAAAGATATACCCATTTGAATGCAGAGTTCCAAAGAATATAAAGGAGAGATAAGAAAGTCTTCTTAAATGAACAATGCAAAGAAATAAAGACTAGAAATCTCCTCAAGAAAATTAGAGATACCAAGGGAACATTTCATGCAAAGATGGACACAATAAAGGACAGAAATGGTATGGACTTAACAGAAACAGAAGATATTAAGAAAAGGTGGTAAGGATACACAGAAGAACTATACAAAAAAGTTAATGACCCCGATAACCATGATGGTGTGGTCATTCACCTGAGCCAGACATCCTGGATTGTGAGCTCAAGTGGGGCTTAGGAAGCATTACTAACAAGGTTAGTGGAGGTGATGGAATTCCAGCTAAGCTATTTCAAATCCTAAATGATGCTGTGCAAGTGCTGAACTCAATATGCCAGCAAGTTTGGAAAACTCAGCAGTGGCCACAGGACTGGAAAAGGTCAGTTTCATTCCAATCCCAAAGAAGGGCAATGCCAAAGAATGTTCAAACTACTGCAAAATTACCTTCATGTTACATACTAGCAAAGTAATGCTCAAAATCCTTCAAGCTAGGCTTCAACAGTACCCGAACTGAGAAATTCCAGATGTACAAACTGGACTTAGAAAAGACAGAGGAACTAGAGAACAAATTGCCAACAAAAAAGGAAAGGAATTAAAAAAAAAAAAAACCATCTGCTTCAACGATTATGCTAAAGCCTTTGACTGTGTGGATCACAACAAACTGTGGACAATTCTTCAAGAGATGGGAAGACTAGACCACCTTACCCACCTCCTGAGAAACCCATATGCAGGACAAGAAGCAACAGATAGAACCAGATATGGAACAATGAACTGGTTCAAAATTGGGAAAGGAGTATGTCAAAGATATACATCATCATCCTGCTTATTTAACTTATAAAAAAGAGTACATCATGTAAAATGCTTATCTGGATGAAGCTCAAGCTGGAATCAAGATTTCTGGGAGAAATATCTATAATCTCAGATATGCAGATGACACCACCAGAAAGTGAAGAGGAACTAAAGAGTCTCTTGATGAAAGTGAAAGAGGAGAGTCAAAAAGCTGGCTTAAAACTCTGCATTCAAAAACCAAGATCATGACATCCAGTCCTATCACTTCATGGCAAATAGATGGGGTAATAATGGAAACAGTGACAGATTATTCTTGGGCTCCAAAATCACTGCAGATGGTTACTGCAGCCATGATATTAAAAGACACTTTCTCTTTGGAAGAAAAGCTACAACAAAAACCTAGACAGCATATTGAAAAGCAGAGCCATCACCTTGCTGACAAAAATCTGTATAGTCAAAGCTATGGTTTTTCCAGGAGTCATGTATGGATGTGAGAGTTGGACTATAAAGAAAGCCAAGCACCAAAGAATTGCTTTTGAACTGTGGTGTTGGAAAAGACTCTTGAGAGTCCCTTGGACTGCAAGGAGATAAAATCAGTCAATTCTGAAGGAAATCAACCCTGAATATTCATTAGAAGGGCTGATGTTGAAGCACCAATACTTTGGCCACCTGATGTGAAGAGCTGACTCATTGGAAAAGACCTGGATGCTGGGAAAGGTTGAGTGCAAGAGGAGAAGGGGGTGACAGAGGATAAGATGATTGGATGTCCACCACTCAGTGGACATGAGTTTGAGCAAACTGTGGGAGATAGTGAAGGACAGGGAAGCCTGACGTGCTGCAGTCCATGGGTCTCAAACAGTCAGACATGACCGAGTGATTGATCAACAACAATTAACAGTGTTGGGCACCTTCTCATGTACCTGTTGGTCATCTGTATGTCTTCTTTGGAAAAATTTCTATTTAGGTCTTCTACATATTTTTTGATTGGATGTTTTTAATATTGAATGGCATGAACTGTTTGTATACTTTGCATATTAATCCCTTGTCAGTCTCATTCTTTGAAAATATTTTCTCTTAATCTATAGGTTGTTTTTTCATTTTGTTGATGGTTTTCTTTGCTGTGAAAAAGCTTTTAATTTTTTTTTCATTTATTTTTATTGTTGGAGGCTAACTACTTTACAATATTGTAGTGGTTTTTGCCATACATTGACATGAATCAGCCATGGATTTACATGTGTTCCCCATCCCGATCCCCCCTCCCACCTCCCTCCCCATCCCATCCCTCTGGGTCATCCCAGTGTACCATCCCTGAGCACTTGTCTAATGCATTCAACCTGGACTGGTGATTTGTTTCACACTTGATAATATATATATTTCAATGTTATTCTCTCAGATCATCCCACCCTCGCCTTCTCCCATAGAGTCCAAAAGTCTGTTCTATACATCTGTGTCTCTTTTTCTGTCTTGCTATAGGGTTATCGTTACCATCTTTCTAAATTCCATATATATGCGTTAGTATACTGTATTGGTGTTTATCTTTCTGGCTTACTTCACTCTGTATTAATTTTAATTAGGTTCCATTTGTTTATTTTTATTTTCTGCCTTGGAAGACCGATTAAGAAAATATTGCTACAATTTATTGAGAGAATGTTTTGCCTATGTTTCCTGCTAGGAGTTTGATGGTGTTGTGTTTAAACTGAGGTCTTTAAATCATTTGAGTTTATTTTTGTAAGTGGTATGAAGGAGTGTTCTAATTTCTGCTGATTTACATATAACTTTCCAGGTTTCCTAACACCAACTGTGGAAGACACTATCTATTCTCCTTTGTATATTCTTGCCTCCTTTGTTGTAGATTACTTGACTTAAGGTGTGTGGGTTTACTTCTGGACTCTCTATTCTGTTCATTGATCTATATGTCTGTTTTTTGTGCCAGTACCACTCAGTTTTGATCACTGTAGCTTTGTAGTGTTATCTAAAATCTGGAAGAGTTATGCCTCCAGGTTTTGTTTTTTTTTTTTATACTCAGGATGCTTTGTCAATCCTTTACGGTTCCATATTAATTTTAGGATTTTTTTTCTAGCTCAGTGAAGATTGTCATGGATATTTTGATAGGAATTCATTATATTTGGAGATTGCTTTGGGTAGTATAGCAACTCCCAATCCCAGAGCAAGGGATATCTTTCCATTTCTTTGAATAATCTTTAATTTCTTTTATCAGTGTTCTATAATTTTTGGCACAGAAGTATTTCACCTCCTTGGCTAAGGTTTTTCCTAGATACACTTTTTTCAAATATTTTCTTGTGTCCTTTCTCTCTCTTCTCTTTCTGGGGCCCCTATAATGTGAATGTTATTGTGTTTAATGTCCCAGGGGTCTCTTAAGCTGCCTTCATTTCTTTTCATTCTTTTCTTTGTATTCTGTTTTGCAGCAGTGATTTCCACCATTCTGTCTTCCAGGTCACTTATCCATTTTTCAGACTCAGTCATCCTGCTACTGACTGCTTATAGTGTGTTGTTCATTTCTGTTTGTTTGTTCTTTTGTTCTTGTTTTTGGTAAACATTTCTTGCATGTTCTCCATTCTTTTTCCGAGATCTTGGATCATCTTCACTATTACTAGTCTGAAGTCTTTTTCTGGAAGGTTGCCTATCTCCACTTCATTTAGTTGTTTTTCTGGGGATTTATCTGTTCCTTCATCTGGGACATAGTCCTATGCCTATTCATTTTTATTAGCTTTCTGGGATTGTGGTCTTCATTCTGGAGGCTACATGACTGTAGTTCTTGCTTCTCCTGTGGCCCTAGGTGGGTCTAGTTCAGTCTCCTGTGGGGTCCCTGCTCCTTTCCCCTGGGTCCTGGTACATGCAAAGCATTTTTTTGTGTGCCCTCCAGGAGTGGAGTCTCTGTTTTCCCTAGTCTTGTGGAAGTCCATCTTGTTACAGCTTTTCTGTCATCTTTGGATGTGGGATGTCTTTTTTTTTTCTTTGGTGGGTTCTGCATTCTCCTGTTGATGTTTGTTCAACAGATGACTGTGATTTGGGTGCTCTTTCAGGAGAAAATGAGCACATGTTCTTCTACTCCATCATTTTGAATCAATCATTTAATGTGATTTTAAATGGAATTGATTTGTTTACTTTCTTTTTCTGAATATTTTGTTGTTAGTATAAAGAAACACAAAAGATTTCTGTGTATCCTGCTATTTTGCTGAATGCTGCTAGTTCTAATAGCTTTGTATGGGGACTTAGGGTTATCTAAACAGAGTCATCTGCAAATAGTGACAGTTTTACCTCTTCCTTTCCAATCTGGATACCTTTTATTTCTTTTTCTAGTGAGAAGAGGTAACCTTGCCTTTTTTCTGAATTGAGCAGGAAGGCTTTCAACTTTTACCATAGAGTACTATGTTGGCTGTGTGTTTGTCATAAATTGTCTTTAGATTTATTAGATTCAGATATGTTCTCCTTATGTCCAATTTGGTGAGAGTTTTTATCATGAATGAATGGTAAATTTTGTCAGATGCCTTTTCTGCGTTCATTGAGATGATCATGTGTTTTATATCTTTCTTTTTGTTAGTGTGGTGTATCACATTGATTGACTTGTGTTTGTTGAACTATCCTTGTAACATTGTAATCAGTCCAACTTGATTACAGTGTATGATACTTTTTGCATTTCTTGGATTGTTTGCTAGTGGTCCTTATTCAAAAAGATGACTTCACAGTTGACTCCAGCCACACAGGAGATGCAGGTTCAATCCTTTGATATGGAAGATCCCCTGGAGTAGGAAATGGTAACCCACTCCCATATTCTTGCCTGGAAAATTCTGTGGGAAAAGGAGCCTGGTGAGCTGCAGTCCAGGGGGTCGCAAATTGTTGGAGATGACTTAGTGCACATGCTCATAAAAGATGGTGGTCTATGGTTTTCTTTTCTCGTGGTGTCTTTTTGTGGTTTTGGTATCAAAGTGATGGCAGCCTCACAAAGAAAATTTGGGAGTGCTTCCTCCTCTTCAATTTTTGGAAGAGTTTGAGAAAGATAAATATAAGTTCTTCTTTGTATGTTTAGAACTACCCAGTGAAGCCATCCAAACTTTTGTTTGCAGGAAGTTTTTTTTTTTTTAATTACAGATAAGATTTTACTTCCAGTGATCAGTTTGATCAAATTATCTGTTTCTTCATGACTCAGTTCTGAAAGCCTGTATATTTCCAAAACCTTGTTCATTTCTTCTTTGAGTGTTCAATTTGTTTGCATATAACTGGTCATGGTATTCTATTTTATTTTTGTATTTCTGTGACATCAGCTGCTATTTCTACTTTTTCATTTATTGGTTTATTTGGGTCCTCCCTATTTTCTTCTTAGTGGTCTGATAAAAGGTTTTTTAATTTTGCCTTTCTTAAAAAGAAAAAAAAAAACAGCTCTAGGTTTTTCATCATCTTTTTAATTTTTTTTAACCTTGATTATTCTCCTCAGACCTTTATTATTTCCTTTCTCCTGTAGACTCTGGGCTTTGTTTTCACTTTTTTATAGTTCTTTTAGATGATAGGTTTGGTCATTGATTTGAGGCTTTTCTTCTTTCTTGAATAAGGTGTGTATTTCTGTAAACTTCCCCCTTATGACTGATTTTTGCTGTAGCCCACAGATTTTGTAGGATTATATTTTTATTTTTGTTCATTTCAAGTTACTTTCTGATTTCTTCTTTATCTCATCATTGAGCCATTGGTTTTTTAGTAGCATACTGTTTAGTAACCCTGTGATTTTGTCCCCTGTTTTCTTTCTGTGTTTTATTTCTAGTTTTATAGTGTGTGATTAGAAATGATGCTTGAGATAATTTCTATCCTCTTGAATTTGTTGAGGCTTATTTTGTGACATAGTATGTGGTCTATCCTATAGAATATTCCATGAGTGTTTGAAAAGAATGTGTGTTCTGTTTTGGGGGGGTGGGTTTATTTGCATGTAGTGTAGATATCATATAAAGTATAGTTGGTGTAAATATGCACATGTTGCCTTATTAATTTTCTGTTTGGAGGATCTGTTCTTTAATGTCAGTGGAATGTTAACAATTTTGGTGCTCTGATATTGGGTGTGTATATGTTAATGAGTGTAATATCATCTTACATTGATTCCTTTATCATTATATAATGCCCTTGTCTTTCTTTATGCCCTTTGTTTTAAAGTCTTTTTTGTCTGATACAAATATTGCTAACCTTGCCTGTCATTTCCGTTTACATAAAATATTTATTTTTTTATCCCTTAAATTTCAGCTCCCCTTTACGGATCCCAACCTTGTTATGGTGAAGGGGCTTTCCTAACTCAGTGAAACTATGAGCCATGCTGTGTGTCCCAGTGGAGGGTTCTGATAAAATGTGGCCCACTGAAGGAGGAAATGGCAAACCATTCCAGTATTCTTGCCAGGAGAATCCCATGAACAGTATGAAAAGGCAAAAAGATATGACACCAGATGAGCCCCCCATGTTGGAAGGTGTCCAATATGCTACTGGGGAAGAGCAGAGGGCAATTACTAATAGCTTCAGAAAGAATGAAGTGGATGGGCCAAAGCAGAAATGACTCTCAGTTGTGGATTTGTCTGGTGATGAAAGTAAAGTCTGCTGCTCTAAAAAATAATATTTCATAGGAATCTGGAATGTTAGATCTATGAATCAAGGTAAACTGGAAGTGATCAAACTGGAGACAGCAAGAATAAATATCATCTTAGGAGTCAGTGAAGTAAAATGGACAGGAATTAGCATACTTAACTCAGATGACCATTACATCTATTACTGTTGCCAAGAATCCCTTAGAAGAAATGGAGTAGCCTTCATTTTTCAGACACAACAAAGTCCAAAATACAGTACTTGGGTGCAAACTCAAAAATGACAGAATGATCTTAGTTCATTCCCAAGGCAAACCATTCAAGACCACAGTAATCCAAGTCTATGACCCAACCACTGGTGCTGAAGAAACTGAAGTTGAGCAGTTCTATGAAGATTTACAACACCTTCTAGAACACCAAAAAAGATGACCTTTCCATATAGGGTATAAGAATGAAAAAGCAGAAAGTCAAGAAACACTTGAAATAAGAGGCAGATTTGTCCTTGGAGTACAAAATGGAGCAGGGCAAAGGCTAACAGAGTTTTGTCAAAAGAACACACTGGTCATAGCAAACATCCTTTTTCAACAGCACAAGAGATGACTCCATACATAGACATCATCAGTTGGTCAATACCAAATTCAGATTAATTATATTCTTTGCAGCTGAAGATAGAGAATTTATATACAGTCAGCAAAACCAAAACCTAGAGCTCATTGTGACTCAGAGCATGAGCCCTTTGTTGCAAAATTCAGGCTTAAATTGAAGGAAGTAGGGAAAACCACTAGGCCATTCAGATATGACCTAAACCAACTCCTTATGATTATAAAATGGAGGTGAGAAATAGATCCAAGGGATTGGATCTGGTAGACAGAGTGCCTGAAGAAGTATGAATGGGGGTTCACAATGTTGTACAGGAGGCACTGACTAAACCATTCCAAAGAAAAAGAAAAGCAAGTAGGCAAAGTAGTCTGAGGATGATTCCCAAATCAAGGGAGAAAGGGAATACTTTCATGCAACTCCCTTCTAGCCTGCAAAGTTTCTGCAGAGAAATCAGTTGATAGTCCTATGGAGGTATCCTTATAACTGACTCTTTCTCTTTCTACCTTTAGAACCCTCTCTTTATCTTTCACCTTTGCCATTTTACATATGATATTTCTTGGTATGGGTCTGTTTGGATTCATTTGTTTGGGACCCTCTGTGCTTCCTGTCCCTAAATATGTTCTTCCTTCTTTGGTCTGGGAAGTTTTTAGCCATAATTTCTTCAAATACATTTTGATCCCTTTCTCTCTTCATTGATACCAATTTGGCTTTTATCTCAGTCGTTGAATTATCTATTTTTAATCAGTTCCTCTTCATAGTTTCTAGGTCCTTGTTATAGTGATCTGCATTTCTATTAATAATCTTTCTTAAATCAATTAGCATTTTTATTACCTCCTTTTTGGACTCGGAGTCTAATAGACTGGTGATCTCTGTTTCATTATTTTCCTTTCAGGGGACTTTGCTTGCTCTCTTAGTTGGTAGCAGTTCCTCTACTTTTTAAATCTTACTTAACTTTCATAGGCTCTGTAAACTGAGGTGTGAGAGCAGTCTACTGTGGTCCTGAAGATGTGTTTTATGTGGAAGTATCCTTGCGTAGACTGTGTATGTCCAGTTTTTGGTACAAGGGATGGTTTTGGTTTGGATGCCAGACACGTCTTTCCTCTGGGCATGGTGGATGTTATCACCTTGTCAGGGGGTGTAGTTGGTGTTGTAGAATCTAGAGCCTGTGCAGGCTGTTAGACAGGATTTCCTTTCTCCTCAGTGACTGCCATTGCCCTGCTAGGCGCTTGGTCTACTCTCTAGTTGTTTGAGTAGAAGTCTTAAAGTTTGGGTTCAGTCAGGGACCATAAACTTTGAATGTGTACCCTGCACCAAAGTATTTGCTTGCTGAAGCTAGCGAGGCCTTTGTGGTCACAGAGAACCTATGTACTGCCCATGCAGGCTTTTGATTCTGCTCAAAAGCAGGCCAGGCCAATGTTGTGTATTTCTCCATTGTGTCCATCCGCAATCTCAGTTCAGTTCATTTGCTCAGTCGTATCCAACTCTTTGTGACCCCATAGACTGCAGCATGCCAGGCTTCCCTGTCCATCACCAACTCCCAGATCTTACTCAAACTCATGTCCATTAGAGTCAGTGATGCCATCCAGCCATCTCATCCTCTGTCATCCCCTTCTCCTCCTGCCTTCAATCTTTCCCAGCATCAGGGTTCTTTTCCAATGAGTCAGTTCTTTCCATCAGGTGACCAAAGTATTGGAGTTTCAGTTTCGGCATCAGTCTTTCCAATGAATATTCAGGACTGATTTCCTTTAGGATGGACTGGTTGGACTTTCTTGCAGTCCAAGGAATTCTCAAAGTTCTCCAAAACCACAGTTCAAAAGCATCAATTCATTGGCACTCAGTTTTCTTTATAGTCCAACGCTCACATTCATACATGACAACTGGAAAAAACATAGTTTTGACTAGACGGACCTTTGTTGGCAAAGTAATGTCTGCTTTTTAATATGCTGTCTAGGTTGGTCAAAGCTTTTCTTTCATAAGCTGCTGTCACCATCTGCAGTGATTTTGGAGCCCCAAAAAATAAACTCTGTCACTGTTTCCACTGTTTCCCCATCTATTTGCCATGAAGTGATGGGACCAGATGCCATGATCTTAGTTTTCTTAATGTTCAGTTTTAAGCCAACTTTTTCACTCTCTTCTTTAACTTTCATCAAGAGGCTCTTTAATTCTTCACTTTCTGCCATAAGCATGGTATCATTTGCATATCTGAGGTTACTAATATTTCTCCTGGTAATCTTGATTCCAGTTTGCGCTTCATCCAACCCAGCATTTCTCATGATGTACTCTGCATGTAAGTTAAATAAGCAGGGTGACAACATACAGCCTGTACGTACTCCTTTCCCAACTTGAGCAAGGCTATGTTGTGAAGTAGTCTAGGGCTGGGAATCAAGTCACTGCAGCTGCAGGGATCTGTGCTGCCCCTGTGGCCAATTTCTTCCCAGGACCTGTCTGCCCCAGATCCAGTGTGCACTGCAGAGTGGGTGGAGCTTAGGTGCTCTAGCTTGGAAACCTAACCCCTGCATACTCCTCAGTGGGCTGACAATAACTATCACCACTCCAACTGGACCATAGCCTAGACCTTCCAGGTTGTCTATGTGTAGTTAGAAGAATCCCCTCCCAGGACCTGGCTGCGTGAGATTGAGCACATAGCCACTGTGCACTCCTGAGGAGTTGTCCACATACATTCTGACAACATCCACATTGCTACATCTGTCCTTTGCAGGTACAGACAATGGTCTCTGAGGTCCTGCCCAGGACACACTTCAGGCACCCCGGTCTATCCATGCACAGCTAAACAAAATCTCTTTCCCTGTCTTGTGGTGTGGAATAAGCAGAGCTGAGGGTGTTTGCCCCTTTTGGTTGCAAAGTGTGGCACAGTAGAATCTACCAAAGTGAAGCTCTCTCTGCTCTGATTGGCAGCAAGCCATCGCATGTGCGCTTCTCGTGAGTAGAGTCTAGGCTTCCAGCACTTTTGTCTGTCCTAGAGGAATTTTCGGCAGCCAAGGGGGCCTGTCTCCTCCACCCAGAACCCCAGGACTGAGATGCGAAGACTGTGTTTCATCCTGCTTACTTCCCAGGGCAAGTGTGCACCCATGAGGAACTTCTCTTCTTTATAGACCTCTCCCAGTGGTGCAGATCCTGGCCCAGTGCCTCTTTTTTTGACATCATACCTAGTTATATGGAAATCTTTCTTGCAGCTTTGGTTGGGTAGGAGTTCTTCTATCCATTTACAGTTAATTTCCTGTGAGAACTCTTCCACACGTAGATGTGTTTTTGATGTGTTTGTAGGGGGATATGAGTTCCACATCCTTCTACTCTGCCATCTTGATCCCCCTCTCTCAAGTTTTTATTTATCCATTTACTTGTAGATTGATGCTTAGATTAATTCCTATCTTTGCTATTGTGGATAATGCTGCAGTGAACATGGAAGAGCAGATTTAACTTTGTGATACTGCTTTCATTTCTTTTTGACATATACTCAGAAAGGGTATATACAGCTGGATCATATGGGAGTATTTTTAGTTTTCTGAGGAACCTCTATACTGTTCTCCATAATGGCTATACCAATTTTCATTTCCACCAACAGTGCACAAGGATTCATTTTTCTCTGCATCTGTGTCAATAATTTTTTTAATTAATTTATTTTTAATCAAAGCAAAATTGCTTTACAGAATTTTGCTGTTTTATAAATACCATATTCTAACACATATATACAGAATCTAGAAAAATGGTACTGTGTTAATGATTTTCATCTTTTGTTTTTTGATATAAGCCATTTTACCAAGAGGTGATACCTCATTGTGGCTTTGATTTGCATTTCCCTGATAATAAGTGATTTAAGCATTTTTCATATACCTGTTGGCTATTTATATGTCTTCCTTTTAGAAATGTCTAATTGGGTTCTCTGCCCATTATTTAATTACCTGCTTAGACTATCTCTCTCTCTCTCTTTTTTTGGATATTGAATTGTTGCTAGCATTTATGTGTGGATAGAAAAATGTACCTGGGTATTGAGTAGCCATTGAAATATACATACAACTCATTCTATTCTAGTATGCTATTCTTACTTCAGAAGCTAGTTGGGTAAAACTACATTTTCCATACTCCTTTGCATTTTGGATTCCAGTATGATTTGGGTTCTACCAACTGGATGGCCCTCTCTGAAATTAGAAAGTGAGGGTCAATTGAGGGTAATTCTGACACAAGGTATGATGTTTCAGTTTTAAGAAATATCTGGAAGCACCATATTTCCCATTGGGGCAGTTTCTTGATCTTGTATCATGTGTATGTTAGCTTCGTGACTGCAGTAGTGGGGTTCCATTCTGGGGTCAGTAGATGAACAGGTGGCACCTTCACACTTGAACAAATGGCTTCCTGGTTTAAGGGACAGTGTTTCCTTTTGTGTCCTTGAAGATGTTCCTAAAAGCTCAACCTTGAACCTGTTTCTTAGTCTTTCTCAATGACTCTGTAGGTAATTTAATACCCTGTAGTAAATCCCTTCCTGCTTATGCTAGCTAGAGAAAACTTTTTCTACAGTGAAATCCAACCGGAAAAAAAATTTCTCAGGGAAAATCCTAAGAGAAAACAACTTAAGATTCATGAGTAGAGAACTTTACAAAAATGAAATGGAGTGGACAGAGAAGTTCAATTCAGTTGCTCAGTCATGTCCTACTCCTTGCAACCCCATGGGCTGAAGCACATCAGGCTTTGCTGTCCATCACCAACTCCCAGAGCTTACTCAAACTCATGTCCATCGAGTCAGTGATGCCATGCAACCATTTCATCCTCTGTCATCCCCTTCTACCACGTTCAATCTTTCCCAGCTATCCCAA
This sequence comes from Muntiacus reevesi, assembly GCF_963930625.1. Taxonomy (NCBI): domain Eukaryota; kingdom Metazoa; phylum Chordata; class Mammalia; order Artiodactyla; family Cervidae; genus Muntiacus; species Muntiacus reevesi. The sequence continues at coordinate 4,482,132 of NC_089264.1, forward strand.
TCAGGGTCTTTTCCAATGAGTCAGTTCTTTGTATCAGGTGGCCAAAGTCTTGGAGTTTCAACTTCAGCATCAGTCCTTCCAATGAATATTAAGGACTGATTTTCTTTAGCATTGACTGGTTGGATCACTTTGCAGTCCAAGGGACTCTCAAGAGTCTTCTCCAAAACCACAGTTCAAAAGCATCAATTCTTCAGCACTCAGCTTTCTTTATAGTCCAACTCTCACATCCATACATGACTCCTGGAAAAACCATTGCTTTGACTAGACTGACCTTTGTTGGCAAAGTAATGTCTTTGCTTTTTAATATGCTATCTAGGTTGGACATAGCTTTTCTTCCAAGGAGCAAGTGTCTATTAACTCCATGGCTGCAGTCACCATCTGCAGTGATTTTGGAGCCCAAGAAAATAAAATCTGTCACTGTTTCCATTGTTTCCCCATCTATTTGCCATGGAGTGATTGGACCGGATGCCATGATCTTAGTTTTTTGAATGTTGAGTTTTAAGCCAACTTTTCACTCTCCTGTTTCACTTTCATCAAGAGGCTCTTTAGTTCTTCTTCAGTTTCTACCCTAAGGGTGGTATCTTCTGCTTATTTGAGGTTATTGATATTTCTCCTGGTAATCTTGATTCCAGCTTGTGCTTCATCCAGCCTGGTATTTCACATGATATACTCTGCATGTAAGTTAAATAAGCAGGGTGACAACATACATCCTTGACGTACTCCTTTCCCGATTTGGAACCAGTCTGTGGTTCCATGTCCAGTTCTAACTGTTGCTTCCTGACCTGCATACAGATTTCCCAGTAGGCAGGTCAGGTGGTCTGGTATTCCCATATCTTTAAGAATTTTCCACAGTTTGCTGTGATCCACAAGTCAAAGTCTTTGGCGTAGTCAATGTAGCAGAAGTAGATGTTTTTCTGCAACTCTCTTGCTTCTTTGATGATCCAGCGAATGTTGACAATTTGATCTCTGGTTCCTCTGCCTTTTCTAAAACCAGCTTGAACATCTTGGTTTACATACTGTTCAAGCCTGGCTTGGAGAATTTTGAGTATTACTTCGCTAGCGTGTGAGATGAGTGCAATTGTGTGGTAGTTTGAACATTCTTTGCTGTTGCCTTCCTTTCAGATTGGAATGAAAACTGACCTTTTCCAGTCCTGTGGCCACTGCTGAGTTTTCTAAAACAGATAAAAGGAAGGGAAAAAAATAGTGTAATGTCATGGAACGTGATTTAACAGCAGCAGATTTAACATAGGCAATGCTCTGAATGGTAAGAAAAATCCTTTTTCTATCATTGTTGTCAGAATGGGAAAACAGAGGGCATTTTTGCTTGTTTGTTTTTACTTTCTAGTGTTTCTAGTGAATATATGACAAGACATGGCATAGGACTACACCACAGAAATCAAAGTAAAATCAGTTTGTGGAACTCTTCTTCTGGAGAAGAGAAAAAGTCTTGTCCATCAAGAGGAGGTTGGGGAGAGACAGACAGGCTCCAGGAGACTGCCTGCTCCACTCCTTACTTAGCTGTCTAGGGTCAGGGCAGTCTGCAGCTGTGGCAAACCCTGTCTCTCTCTCTCTCTCTTTTTTCCCCCCATTTATTTTTTATTAGTTGGAGGCTAATTACAATATTGTAGTGGTTTTTGTCATACACTGACATGAATCAGCCATGGATTTACACGTATTCCCCATCCCGATACCCCCTCCCACCTCCCTCTCTACCTGATCCCTCTGGGTCTTCCCAGTGCACCAGCCCCGAGCACTTGTCTCATGCATCCAACCTGGGCTGGTGATCTGTTTCACTATAGATAATATACATGTATTGATGCTGTTTTCTCGAAACATCCCACCCTCGCCTTCTCCCGCAGAGTCCAAAAGTCTATTCTGTACATCTGTGTCTCTTTTTCTGTTTTGCATATAGGGTTATCATTACCATCTTTCTAAATTCCATATATATGTGTTAGTATACTGTATTGGTCTTTATCTTTCTGGCTTACTTCACTCTGAATAGTGGGCTCTTGATACTCTCACTGCTGAATAGTCATTCACAAGAGCAGTTCACTCACATTTCTTTGGTCTGGGGCAAGTATGCACAACTAAAGATATACTGGTTTCTTATTGTCACTGTTTTCTGAAAAATTAAAAGATTATCACTACCACTTACTCTGCTTTAAGCACAATAGAAACAATGCATAATTACATAGGTGTTAGCAACCTTGTGTATTTTCTTCATACTTTTCCATCATTTTGCCTCTCACAGCATTCCTTCTTCCTCTCCATTGTTGTCTCCTTCAGGTTGCCATTATGTTCCTTAAAGTTTACTTGGGCTACTGTATATATTAATTAATAGACATGTTAAAAAAATATAGAAAAAAATTGGAAACTTTCCCTTCTGATCTTTACTATGAATCTTCTAATGATTTTATTTACCTGCTATTTTCATTTCATAGTAATGGCCACTGCATCTTTTGTATCTTCTAGAGAGGATTATAGATACCACGGTATTAATCCCTGCACTACCAAAATGTCTGTATATAACCTGCAATATCAAAAGCACATTACTGTAGTTACCACTTACTAAGATGAAGTCAAATGGGACCATTACAAGTACTGGGAAATTTACCAATAATTATGATAACACATCTTCTACTGTTCCATATTTCCAGCATTTAGAATAAAGCCTAAACCAAAAAGATATTTCTTAATTGATATCCACAGACCTCCTCTCATAAAGATTCATTTAACTTCATGGTTTATCAGTTTGTATTTTTTATATCTTTACTTTTCCAGCCCTTATTGTCATCCTCAAAGTTGTAGAAATTATGATCTTATTGTGTTTTTCTTCTTCTAGAACATTTATTCAAATGCTTGATGGAAATAACCCCAGACAGAACTGGTAGACTCTGCTATTAACATTACAGCATTTAGAAAAGTACTCATTTGCTCCTTTTGTTTTATATTTGTTAGACAACAAGAATTCATGATTAAAACAGCCCAATGCTGGTTTATAAAGGAGGTCTTAATTAAGGAAACATCAAATTTTTAAAGTCTGATTACAATACATAGTCTGCATTTCTCTTGCCCACTTGTTTATTCTTCAAATTTCTGCTATATTAAAATAGAAATTGTCGGAAAGTCCCATTGTCCTACTTATTATTTTAGATAAATGAAACTAAAATTAGTCTTTTAAATATGCCATTTCCAGAAACAACTCAAGAGCAGAGGGACAGCATAGCAGGTAGGTACTATATTTTGGTGAGTGACAATAAAATCAATTCTAATGTTTTCAATAATTCTTCAGGAAGAAGGATAATTCAAAAGTGTCATTTTACATAGATTAGTAAAAACTGCTATAGAAGTTTACAGATTTGAACAGAATTGCTCAAAGGCATAAAGTACAAAAAAAAAAAAAATAAAGATTGTTAGAGAAAAAAGCCAAATCATGAACTATAACAACTGTGCCTTTTGAAATAATTATGTGTTTTGCTTTTTGAAACTTCTACATATAAGTGCATGTGTGGGAGAAGGCGAGGGTGGGATGATTTGAGAGAATAACATTGAAACATGTGTATTACCATATGTGAAATAGATCGCCAGTCCGTTTGATGCATGAGACAGAGCGCTCAGGGCCAGTGCACTGAGATGCTCCTGAGAGATGGGATGGGGAGGGAGGTGGGTGGGGGGTTCAGGATGGGGGATAAATGTACACCCATGGCTGATTCATGTCAATGTATGGCAAAAACCACTAAAAATTGTAAAGTAATTAGCCTCCAACTAAAATAAATAAATAAATTAAAAAAAATAAGCACATGTGTGTATGTATATATTTGTGTATATATTATACATATATGTGTACACACATACATATACACATATATATGTATACACACATATATTTTAACAAATGTGTATTCATTTTAAAAATTTTTATTGAAAGATTAACAACGTATTAGTTTCAGATGTACAGTGAGGTGATTTAGTAATTTGTATATATACACATATATACATATATACACATATATGTATATTCCTGGAAAGGATTCTTTTTAGATTCTTTCCATTATAGGTTTTATAAGCTATTGAATAGAGTTCTCTGTGCCATACAGTAGGTCCTTGTTTGTTATCTGTTTTATATATAGTAGTGTGTATATGTCAATCCTAATTTACACCTCCCTTTCTCCTCTCCACTTTGATAAACATATATTTCTTTTCTATGCCTGTGGATCTATTTTGTGAGTACATTCTTTGTGCTCATGGGTAACCAAGCCACAGGCTTACATCAGTAAGTGCTCTGTTGTTCACTCTTCCTCTTTCTTTCTCTCTCTCGTGCACATGCACGCATACACAACCACACACTCAATCCCTTCTCCAAATACACACTCTGCCAATCATTTGGTCTCAATAACCATTTAGCCAATACTACTTGATCTTCAATGTCATCCTTGTAAGTTGGTCCTTTTTTTCTGTCAGGAAATATAATATTTCATTTCAAAAGCTTTCTTAGACCTGAATCACTATGTGGATTAATGTTTTGAGGTTTTGTAGTTCTGTGTGCCTGCAAGTCATCTCATTCACTCCAAAAGTTAGATGTTCCTCAATAATTCTTTTCAAAACACCACCATATTCTATTTACTTGCACGTATAGTAAATTGCATGTTTTTTTTTCAGTGAATTTAAGCCACAGATGTGTACTTAGAACTTCATCCCCCCACCATCTTCATCCAGGTTGTTCTACCACTGCACCCAATGTTGCTTTCTTGCTCCTTCTTGCCCTGTTCGAGTCTTCTCAAAAATCTCTATGCAAATGTAGAAAGGGCTCTGAAAACAAACTGTGACATAATAATGTCTAAATGGGCATTAAACAAGTACTCTTCAAGAATAATTTCTGATTATTTAGTGCACTTTTCAGCTGCTAGAAGAAACCAAGCAACACAACAACATGATTAGGCATAAATGGGATATTCTTTTAATAATTGCTCTTTTTAGAAGATAGATTTTACAGGAATTATCAGGTATCTTTTATAGGGAAAATCTTAAGTCTTCATGATAAACTAAAAAACTACTAGATATTTTCTCAGTGGAATGCTAGAGCCTCTGGGAGATGATCTGATTCCATAGAGGGCTCTGTACCCTTCAATGCCTTTGAATTATTTTATAACTCTCCAAATTGTAAATACCTGATAATCATACAGGGGTGGCCAAGGTTCCCGGTTGGGGGGCATCCACCATGGTGAGGCCCCTGAGCCGCTACACCAGCGCCCCTTCCTGGGCGCCACTGCCTCCTGCCCCTGAATGCTGCTCCTGCTCCTCTGCCTGCTGTTGCTTCTCCATCTCCAGATCAGACCACAGTGAGGGAAAGATGAGCAAGGAGACAGCGACTTCTCTCAACAAGGTGCATTTGTGGCATAAGATGGCGGAGTAGAAGGATGTGCACATGCTCATCCTTTCCTGTGAGAATTCCAAAACTACAACTCACTGCTGAACAACTGTCAACTGAAGAATGCTGGCTCCAACCACAAAAAGATACCTCACATCCAGGGGGAAAGCAGAAACCTCAGCAAGATGGTAGGAGGGGCAAAATCACATTTAGAATCAAACTCATTGCCCACCAGAGATGCTCAGAGGGCTCAAACAAACCTTGTGTACAACAGAACCAAGAGACCCCACAGAGACTGAGCCAGAACTGTCTTTGAGTGTATCCTGTGAAGGTACAGGCCAGCAGTGGCCTGCCACAGGCCCAGGGGCTCTGGATGCAGCATATCTGATATGGCATAAGCCCTCAGGGAGGACGTCGCCATTAACCCCACCATAGAGCCGCCAGAACTTACACAGGACTGGGGAAACAGACTCTTGGCACAAACAGAAGCTTGTGCACACCAGGACCCAGGGGAAATGAGCAGTGACCTCACAAGAGACAGACCCAGATTTGTCCATGGGTGTCCAGGAGTCTCTGGTGGAGGCGTGAGTCAATGGTTACCTGCTGCAGGGTCGAGGGCATTGAGTGTAGCAATGCATGCGTGGGACCTTTTGAAGATCAACATTACCTTCATTACCTCTGGCCATATTTTGGCCTCAGGTCAAACAACAGGAAGGGAACACAGCCCTGCTATCAACAGGAAATTGGATTAAAGATTTACTGAGCATGGCCCCACCCATCAGAACAACACCCAGGTTCCCCCTCAGTCAGTCTCTCCTATCTGGAAGCTTCCATGACTCTCTTTTCCTTCTCCATCAGAGGGCAGACAATGAAAAGCACAGTCAGAGAAAACTAAACAAACTGATCAATGAAACTATGAGCCATGCCTTGTAGGGCCACATAAGATGGATGGGTCATGGTGGAGACTTCTGACAAAATATGATCTATTTGAGAAGGAAATGACAAACCACTTCAGTATTATTGCCTTGAAAACCCCATTAACAGTAGGAAAAGGCAAAAAGATAGGACTGAAAGATGAACTTCCCAGGTCGGTAGGTGTCCAAAATGCTATGAGAGGGAGGAGCCAAGATGGCGGAGGAGTAGGACGGGGAGACCACTTTCTCTCCTAGAAATTCATCAAAAGAATAACTGAACGCAGAGCAAACTTCACAAAACAACTTCTGATCGCTAGCTGAGGTCATCAGGCGCCCAGAAAAGCAGCCCATTGTCTTCGAAAGGAGGTAGGACAAAATATAAAAGATAAAAAGTGAGACAAAAGAGCTAAGGACAGAGATCCATCCCGGGAAGGGAGTCTTAATAGAGGACGTTTCCAGACACCGGGAAACCCTTGCACTGGCGGGCCTGGGAGAAGTGTTTGAATCTCGGAGGGCAACCTGACTGGGAGGGAAACAATAAATAAAACCCACAGATTACGAGCCTAAAAGCAACTCCCAGCAGAAAAGTACCCCAGACAACCACATCCGCCACCAGCAAGTGGGGGCAGAACGGAGAGGAGCGGGTGGCATTGCTTGGGGTAGGGTCCAGGCCTGAGTGCCCTGAGGACAATCGGAGGGAGCTTTTGTGAGTTGCCAACTTGAACAGTGGGAGAGCAAAATAGAGAAAGAAAATTAACCCGCTCGAACACACTGCCGGTCGTTCGCAGAACAAAGGGACCGAGCAAGTCCAGAGAAGAGCTCGCAGGCTGCAGACCGGCCCAGCCCCGCTGGAGGCAGGAGGCAGGGGGGAGGGGAAGGTGCAGGCTCGGCCCCAAGGACCGCATCCCCTGCCACACTGCAAACAGTCCTTCAGTTTCTAATCAAAGACCTCCTGAGATTCTGGATGGTCGACATCACCCGGGAGGGTGGCCGCGAGACACAGGGCTCAGGCACCCGACCGGTGCGGGCGGGGACTGGGGCTGGGGACGCGGAGGGCAGAAGGCTCACGCACTGACTGGCGCTGGCGGAAACTGAGACTGGGACTGCGGAAGGGAGTGGGCGCGCCGCACCCGGGGAGAGTGCGCCCCTCAAGCTCCTGGCTGCCTGAGCTGCTCGGACGGGGTAGGCGTAAAAAGCAGGCGCAGCTTTTTGTTCCGCACTTTTGTGGAACACCTGAGGTCTGGAACCGCGCACAGCGCGGGGCGCATTCCATATAGTGCAGCCGGGAGCCTGAGCAGCGCCAGCCCCTCCCTGCAGCGTCAGCCCTCCCGGCAGTGCGAGGGAACTAGCTACCTGAATAAGAGTCCACCCGCGCCCAACTGTGTCAGGGCGGAAATGAGGCTCTGAAGAGACTGGCAAACAGAAGCCAAATAAACAAAGGGAACCGCTTCAGAAGGGACCGGTGCAACAGATTAAAATCCCTGAAGAAAACACCGACTACACCGGAAGGGGCCTGTAGGTATCGAGAAGTGTAAGCTGAAACTGAGCCGAACCCACACTGACCGCAACAGCTCCAGAAAAATTCCTAGATATATTTTTACATTTTTTTAAGAAAGAAAAAATAATTTTTTATTTTTTTTAATTTTTTCTCTTTTATTTTCCTTTAAAATTCCCTATTACTCCCCCATTACTTCTTAACTTTCATTTTCATAGATTTTTATGATTTTTTTAATTAGGGAAAAATTTTTTCTTTCTTTTTTTTTCTTCTTTTTTTTTTTTCCTTTTTCTCTTCTATTTTCTATTTTTCTTTTTCTCTTATTTCTTTTAAACTCCTCTAGTACTTCTCTACTACTCCTTAATTTTCATTTTCAATACACTATAACCTTACCAAAAAAAAAAAATGAGAAGCCCTATTTTTAAACTGAACTTCATATATATTTCTAAAATTTTTTTGTGTGTTTTGGTTTTTGTTTTTAATGTAGTATTTTTAAGAGTCTAACCTCTACTCTAGATGTTTAATTTTTGTTTTTCAGTATATGATATAAATTGTGAACATTTAAGAATCCAATATTCAGTTCCCATTTTTATTTAGGAGTGTGTTGATTATTCTCCCCCAATCTTGACTCTCTGTTTTCTACCTCAGAACACCTCTATTTCCTCCTTTCCCCTTCTCTTCCCAATCCAATTCTGTGAATCTTTGTGGGTGTCTGGGCTACACAGAACACTCTGGGAACAGACAACTGCATAGATCTGTCTCTCTCCTCTTGAGTCCCCCTTTTTCTCCTCCTGCTCATCTCTATCTCCCTCCTCCCTCTCCTCTTCTTCATGTAACTCTGTGAACCTCTCTGGGTGTCCCTAACAGGGGAGAATCTTTTTGCCATTAACCTAGAAGTTTTATTATCAGTGCTGTATAGTTGGAGAAGTCCTGAGACTACTGGAAGAATAAAACTGAAATCCAGAGGCAGGAGACTTAAGCCCAAAACCTGAGAACACCAGAAAACTCCTGACTACATGGAACTTTAAGTAATAAGTGACCGTCCAAAAGCCTCCAAACCTACACTGAAACCAACCACCACCCAAGAGCCAATAAGTTTTAGAGCAAGACATACCACATAAATTCTCCAGTAACACAGGAACATAGCCCTGAACGTCAACATACAGGCTACCCAAGGTCACACCTAACACATAGACCCATCTCAAAACTCATTACTGGGCACTCCATAGCTCTCCAAAGAGAAGAAATCAAGTTCCACGCACCAGAACACCGACGCAAGCTTCCCTAACCAGGAAACCTTGACAAGCCAATCATCTAACCCCACCCACTGGGTAAAACCTCCACAATAAAAAGGAACCACAGACCTCCAGAATACAGAAAGCCCACTCCAGATACAGCAATCTAAACAAGATGAAAAGGCAAAGAAATACCCAACAGGTAAAGGAACATGAAAAAAGCCCACCAAGTCAAACAAAAGAGGAGGAGATAGGGAATCTACCTGAAAAAGAATTTAGAATAATTATAATAAAAATGATCTAAAATCTTGAAAACAAAATGGAGTCATAGATAAATAGCCTGGAAACAAAGATTGAAAAGATGCAAGAAATGTTTAATAAAGACCTAGAAGAAATAAAAAAGAGTCAATTAAAAATGAATAATGCAATGAATGAGATCAAAAACACTCTGGAGGGAACCAAGAGTAGAATAATGGAGACAGAAGATAGGATAAGTGAGGTAGAAGATAAAATGGTGGAAATAAATGAAGCAGAGAGGAAAAAAGAAAAAAGGATCAAAAGAAATGAGGACAACCTCAGGGACCTCTGGGACAATGTGAAATGTCCCAACATTCGAATCATAGGAGTCCCAGAAGAAGAAGACAAAAAGAAAGGCCATGAGAAAATACTCGAGGAGATAATAGCTGAAAACTTCCCTAAAATGGGGAAGGAAAAAGTCACCCAAGTCCAAGAAACCCAGAGAGCCCCTAACAGGATAAACCCAAGGCGAAACACCCCAAGACACATATTAATCAAATTAACAAAGATCAAACACAAAGAACAAATACTAAAAGCAGCAAGGGAGAAACAACAAATAACACACAAAAGGATTCCCACAAGGATGACAGCTGATCTATCAATAGAAACCCTCCAGGCCAGAAGGGAATGGCAGGACATATTGAAAGTAATGAAAGAGAATAACCTACAACATAGATTACTGTACCCAGCAAGGATCTCATTCAGATATGAAGGAGAATTCAAAAGCTTTACAGACAAGCAAAAGCTGAGAGAACTCAGCACCACCAAACCAGCTCTTCAACAAATGCTAAAGGATCTTCTCTAGACAGGAAATGCAGAAAGGCTGTATAAACATGAACCCAAAACAACAAAGTAAATGGCAACGGGACCACACCTATCAATAATTACCTTAAATGTAAATGGGTTGAATGCCCCAACCAAAAGACAAAGATTGGCTGAATGGATACAAAAACAAGACCCCTATATATGCTGTCAACAAGAGACCCACCTCAAAACAAGAGACACATACAGACTAAAAGTGAAGGGCTGGAAAAAATATTTCATGCAAACGGAGACCAAAAGAAAGCAGGAGTCGCAATACTCATATCAGACAAAATAGACTTTCAAATAAAGGATGTGAAAAGAGACAAAGAATGACACTACATAATGATCAAAGGATCAATCCAAGAAGAAGATATAACAATTATAAATATACATGTGCCCAACATAGGAGCACCGCAATATGTAAGGCAAACGCTAATGAGTATCAAAGAGGAAATTAATAGTAACACAATAATAGTGGGAGACTTTAATACCCCACTCACAACTATGGATAGATCAACTAAACAGAAAATTAACAAGGAAACACAAACCTTAAATGACACAGTGGACCAGCTAGACCTAATTGATATCTATAGGACATTTCACCCCAAAACAATCAACTTCACCTTTTTCTCAGGTGCACACGGAACCTTCTCCAGAATAGATCACATCTTGGGCCGTAAATCTGGTCTTGGAAAATTCAAAAAAATTGAAATCATTCCAGTCATCTTTTCTGACCACAGTGCAGTAAGATTAGATCTCAATTACAGGAAAAAAATTGTTAAAAATTCAAAATATGGAGGCTAAATAACACGCTTCTGAATAACCAACAAATCATAGAAGAAATCAAAAAAGAAATCAAAATATGTATAGAAATGAATGAAAATGAAAACACAACAACCCAAAACCTATGGGACACTGTAAAAGCAGTGCTAAGGGGAAGGTTCATAGCATTACAGGTATACATCAAGAAACAAGAAAAAAGCCAAATAAATACCCTAAATCTACACCTAAAGCAATTAGAGAAGGAAGAAATGAAGAACCCCAGGGTTAGCAGAAGGAAAGAAATCTTAAAAATTAGGGCAGAAATAAATGCAAAAGAAACTAAAGAGACCATAGCAAAAATCAACAAAGCTAAAAGCTGGTTTTTTGAAAAAATAAACAAAATTGACAAACCATTAGCAAGACTCATTAAGAAACAAAGAGAGAAGAACCAAATTAACAAATTAGAAATGAAAATGGAGAGATCACAACAGACAACACTGAAATCCAAAGGATCATAAGAGACTACTACCAGCAGCTCTATGCCAATAAAATGGACAACTTGGATGAAATGGACAAATTCTTAGAAAAGTATAACTTTCCAAAACTGAACCAGGAAGAAATAGAAGATCTTAACAGAACCATCACAAGCAAGGAAATCGAAACTGTAATCAAAAATCTTCCAGCAAACAAAAGCCCAGGACCAGATGGCTTCACAGCTGAATTCTACCAAAAATTTAGAGAAGAGCTAACACCCATCTTACTCAAACTCTTCCAGAAAATTGCAGATGAAGGTAAACTTCCAAACTCATTCTATGAGGCCACCATCACACTAATTCCAAAACCAGACAAAGATGCCACAAAAAAAGAAAACTACAGGCCAATATCACTGATGAACATAGATGCAAAAATCCTTAACAAAATTCTAGCAAACAGAATCCAACAACATATTAAAAAAATCATACACCATGACCAAGTGGGCTTTATCCCAGGAATGCAAGGATTCTTTAATATCCGCAAATCGGTCAATGTAATACACCACATTAACAAATTGGAAGATAAAAACCATATGATTATCTCAATAGATGCAGAGGAAGCCTTTGAGAAAATTCAACACTCATTTATGATTAAAACTCTCCAGAAAGCAGGAATAGAAGGAACATACCTCAACATAATAAAAGCTATATATGACAAACCCACAGCAAGCATCACCCTCAATGGTGAAAAATTGAAAGCATTTCCTCTGAAATCAGGAACAAGACAAGGATGCCCACTCTCACCACTACTATTCAACATAGTGTTGGAAGTTTTGGCCACAGCAATCAGAGCAGAAAAAGACGTAAAAGGAATCCAGATAGGAAAAGAAGAAGTGAAACTCTCGCTGTTTGCAGATGACATGATCCTCTACATAGAAAACCCTAAAGACTCTTCCAGAAAATTACTAGAGCTAATCAATGAATATAGTAAAGTTGCAGGATATAAAATTAACACACAGAAATCCCTTGCATTCCTATATACTAACAATGAAAAAACAGAAAGAGAAATTAAGGAAACAATACCATTCACCATTGCAACAAAAAGAATAAAATACTTAGGAGTATATCTACCTAAAGAAACAAAAGACCTATACACAGAAAACTATAAAACACTGATGAAAGAAATCAAAGAGGACACAAATAGATGGAGAAACATACCGTGTTCATGGATTGGAAGAACCAATATTGTCAAAATGGCTATTCTACCCAAAGCAATCTATAGATTCAATGCAATCCCTATCAAGCTACCAACGGTATTTTTCACAGAACTAGAACAAATAATTTCACAATTTGTATGGAAATACAAAAAACCTCGAATAGCCAAAGTAATCTTGAGAAAGAAGAATGGAACTGGAGGAATCAACCTGCCTGACTTCAGACTCTACTACAAAGCCACAGTCATCAAGACAGTATGGTACTGGCACAAAGACAGAAATATAGATCAATGGAACAGAATAGAAAGCCCAGAGATAAATCCATGAACCTATGGACACCTTATCTTTGACAAAGAAGGCAAGGATATACAATGGAAAAAAGACAACCTCTTTAACAAGTGGTGCTGGGAAAGCTGGTCAACCACTTGTAAAAGAATGAAACTAGAACACTTTCTAACACCATACACAAAAATAAACTCAAAATGGATTAAAGATCTAAATGTAAGATCAGAAACTATAAAACTCCTAGAGGAGAACATAGGAAAAACACTCTCTGACATAAATCACAGCAAGATCCTCTATGACCCACATCCCAGAATATTGGAAATAAAAGCAAAAATAAACAAACGGGACCTAATGAAACTTAAAAGCTTCTGCACTACAAAGGAAACTATAAGTAAGGTGAAAAGACAGCCCTCAGATTGGGAGAAAATAATAGCAAATGAAGAAACAGACAAAGGATTAATCTCAAAAATATACAAGCAACTCCTGAAGCTCAATTCCAGAAAAATAAATGACCCAATCAAAAAATGGGCCAAAGAACTAAACAGACATTTCTCCAAAGGAGACATACAGATGGCTAACAAATACATGAAAACATGCTCAACATCACTCATCATCAGAGAAATGCAAATCAAAACCACAATGAACTTCCATTACACGCCAGTCAGGATGGCTGCTATCCAAAAGTCTACAAGCAATAAATGCTGGAGAGGGTGTGGAGAAAAGGGAACCCTCTTACACTGTTGGTTGGAATGCAAACTAGTACAGCCACTATGGAAAACAGTGTGGAGATTTCTTAAAAAACTGGAAATAGTACTGCCATATGACCCAGCAATACCACTTCTGGGCATACACACTGAGGAATCCAGATCTGAAAGAGACACGTGCTCTCCAATGTTCATCGCAGCACTGTTTATAATAGCCAGGACATGGAAGCAACCTAGATGCCCATCAGCAGACGAATGGATAAGGAAGCTGTGGTATATATACAACATGGAATATTACTCAGCCATTAAAAAGAATTCATTTGAATCAGTTCTAATGAGATGGATGAAACTGGAGCCCATTATACAGAGTGAAGTAAGCCAGAAAGATAAAGAACATTACAGCATACTAACACATATATATGGAATTTAGAAAGATGGTAATGATAACCCTATATGCAAAACAGAAAAAGAGACACAGAAGTACAGAACGGACTTTTGAACTCTGTGGGAGAAGGTGAGGGTGGGATATTTCAAAAGAACAGCATGTATATTATCTATGGTGAAACATTATCTATGGTGAAACACATCACCAGGCCAGGTGGGATGCATGAGACAAGTGCTCGGGCCTGGTGCACTGGGAAGACCCAGAGGAATCGGGTGGAGAGGGAGGTGGGAGGAGGGATTGGGATGGGGAATACGTGTAACTCTATGGCTGATTTATGTCAATGTATGACAAAACCCACTGAAATGCTGTGAATTAATTAGCCTCCAACTAATTTTTTTTAAAAATGCTATGAGAGATCAATCAAGAAATAACTCCATAAAGAATGCAGAGATGGAGCCAAAGCATAAACAATACCCAGTTGTGGATTTGATGGGTGATGGAAGCTAAGTCTTATGCTGTAAACGGCAATATTGCATAGGAACCTGGAATATTAAGTCCATGAATCAAGGCAAATTGGAAGTGGTCAAACAGGAGATGGCAAGAGTACACATTGACATTTTAGGAATCAGTGAGCTAAAATGGAATGGAATGAGTGAGTTTAACTCAGATGACCATTATATCTACTACTGTGAACAAAAATCCCTTAGGAGAAATGGAGTAGTCATCATAGTCAGCAAGAGTCTGAAATTCAGTACTTGAATGCAATCTCAAAAATGACAGAATGATCTCTTTTCATTTCCAAGGCCAACCATTCAATATCACAGTAATCCAAGTTAATGCCCTACTAATAATGCTGAAGAAGCTGAATTTGAATGGTTCTATGAAGACCTACAAGACTTTCTAGAACTAACACCCCCCCAAAAAAGTCTTTTTCATTATAGGGGACTGGACTGCAAAAGCAGGAAGTAAAGAAACAGAGGACAACAACAGGATGGGAAGGACTAGAGATCTCTTCAAGAAAATTAGAGATACCAAGGGAATATTTCATGCAAAGATGGGCTCAATTAATGACAGACATGGTATGGATCTAACAGAAGCAGAAGATATTAAGAAGAGGTGGCAAGAATACACAGAAGAACTATACAAAAAAGATCTTCAAAACCCAGATAATCACAATGGTGTGACCACTCACCTAGAGCCAAACATCCTAGAATGTGAAGTCAAGTGGGCCTTAGGAAGCATCACTATGAACAAAGCCAGTGGAGGTGATAGAATTCCAGTTGAGCTATTTCAAATCCTGAAAAATGATGCTGTGAAAGTGCTGCACCCAATACGCCAGCAAATTTGGAAAACTCAGCAGTGGCCACAGGGCTGGAAAAGATCAGTTTTCATTCCAATCCCTAAGAAAGGCAATCCCAAAGAATGTTCAAACTACCGCACAATTGCACTCATCTCACACACTAGTAAAGTAATGCTTAAAATTCTTCAAGCCAAGCTTCATCAATGTAGGTCAGGAAGCAACATTTAGAACTGGACATGGAACAACAAACTGGTTCCAAGCAGGAAAAGGAGTATGTCAAGGTTGTACATTGTCACCCTACTTATTTAACTTATATGCAGAGTACATCATGAGAAATGCTGGGCTGGAAGAAGCACAAGCTGGAATCAAGATTGCCAGGAGAAATCTCAATAACTTCAGATATGCAGATGACACCACCCTTATGGCAGAAAGTGAAGAGGAACTAAAGAGCCTCTTGATGAAAGTGAAAGAGGAGAGTGAAAAAGTTGGCTTAAAGCTCAACATTCAGAAAACTAGCATCATGGCATCCGGTCCCATCACTCCATGGCAAATAGATAGGGAAACAGTGGGTTACTTTATTTTTCTGGCCTCCAAAATCACTGCAGATGGTGATTGTAGCCATGAAATTAAAAGATGCTTACTCCTTGGAAGGAAAGTTATGACCAACCTAGACAGCGTATTAAAAAGCAGAGATATTATTTTGCCAACAAAGGTCTGTCTAGTCAAGGCTATGGTTTTTCCAGTAGTCATGTATGGATGTGAGAGATGGACTATAAAGAAAGCTGAGCGCCGAAGAACTGATGCTTTTGAAATGTGGCATTGGAGAAGACTCGTGAGAGTCCCTTGGGCTGCAAGGAGATCCAACCAGTCCATCCGAAAGGAGATCAGTCCTGGGTGTTCATTGGAAAAACTGATGTTGAAGCTGAAACTCCAATACTTTGGCTGCCTGATGTGAAGAGCTGACTCATTGGAAAAGACCCTGATTCTGGGAGGGATTGGGGGCAGGAGGAGAAGGGGACGACAGAGGATGAGATGGTTGGATGGCATCACGGACATGGGTTTGGATGGACACCAGGAGTTGGTAATGGACAAGGAGGCCTGGCGTGAAGTGATTCATGGGGTCACAAAGAGTCAGACATGACTGAGTTACTGAACTGAACTGAAACTGAGCTTTACCATTTAGCTTCTGTCACCTTAAGACATTTTCAAATATTTATTATATTTATAATATTATGTATATTATATATTATATTTATTATAATAAATGAGCTAATGTAAATACTTGAAACAAGCCTAGAGCCTGGCACATGGAAAATGTTCAATAAAATATATTGGATTTAACTAAGTCTTGCTGCTTTGTTTATTACATCCACAAAGACACTATTCCTTTTCTAATTTTCATCTTATATTGGCACATTAACAATCGTGTTATTTTCAAGTATACAGCAAAGTGATCAGTTATATATGTGTTGAGTTGGTTTCTCTCCCTTGGTTCTTCTCTCACTGTGGCAAAGAACTGGAATGACAGACTAGTTACAGCTCAAGCAGGGAGGATTTATTAAATAAGTTGCATGTAGTACACTCCCAGAGAGATGTGAAAGTGGACCAACTCCACAGGATTGATCTTGACCAATTTTGGTTTCCCCTTTATACTTTTTGTCTTTTCCCCTTGGCGGTTTGTGGGACTTGATTGGCTATTTCCCATTCAAATTAGGGCTTGTACCTGTATCCAATCAGGGAAGGGAATGTAAATAGAGTGCATGTTCAAGGCCAATTATTGAAGGGGGGTGTTTGGGCATGTTTTCCTGCCAGAGGTTCTCACTCCATGGATTTTCATGGACTTTTTCCTCTTTATTTGTTTGTCCCTTTCACAGATTTTTTCTAGTCACTGCTTCCTCTAGCTGACATTTTTGACTCCTTTTTCTACTCTAACTCCATAACATATGTATCTATTCTTTTTCAACTTTCCCCCCCCCCCCCATTTGGGTTATTACAGAATATTAAACAGCATTTCCTGTCCTGTACAGTAGATTCTTGTTGGTTATCTAATTTTTTAACACTATTTTTTTGGGGGGAGGGCATGCTGATCAGCATGTAGATCTTAGTTCTCTGTACAGGTACTGAGTTCACACCTCCTACAGTGGTAGCATTGATTCTTAACCACTGGACCACCAAGAAAGTCCAATAATCTAATTTGTTAATAAATATAGCAGTGTGTATATGTCAAAAGACACTGTTCTTTGAAACAAAGTAGAGTAAGCAAGGCCAAATGCTTGCTGAATTTCCAGCTTGGCCATCTTCCATCACAGTCCCTCTGAATAGCTAAAAGTCATAGGTATTTGGGTTTTAGTCTCTAGTCCCCTGGCCTGCTCTTAGCTGATTGCTGGTCAGTCCCTGTTATCCTGTTAGTTACTTAGGAATTAAAAGAACTGTTAATATAGGCTCCCTTCAGGGATATCTGATATTAATTGACAAAAGAGGAGAATCTTACATTTGCTGTACCGTTGAGAACCCAAAAGGCTGACAGGAATCGCCCTTTCCCACTTCACTTCTCTCAGGTTTCCCTCTAAATTTAGTAAATTGTGTGATGGACAAAACAAAATGAAGAGAGATGTAGATCCCAGACAGTAATGAGCTGCTAGTTACCTGGAATTTTTAAAAATTAGTTTACTTTTTAATTGAAGGATAATCACTTACAGAATGTTGTTGTTTTCTGCCAGATATCCTGGTAGGCTGCAGTCCATGGGGTCTCGAAGAGTTGGATATGACTGAGCGACTTCACTTTCACTTTTCACTTTCATGCATTGGGGAAGGAAATGGCAACCCACTTCAGTGTTCTTGCCTGGAGAATCCCAGGGACGGGGGAGCCTGGTGGGCTGCCGTCTATGGGGGTCGCAGAGAGTTGGACACGACTGGAGTGACTTAGCAGCAGCAGCCAGATATCAGTGAATCAGCCACAGGTATACACATGTTCCCTCCCTCTTGAACCTCCTTCCCATCTCCCTCTCCATCCCACCCCTCTTTGAGTTCCTAAGTAATAGAGAAAATTCCCATTGGTTATCTATTTTACATATGGTAATATAAGCTTCCATGTTTTTCTCTCCATACATCTCACCCTCTCCTACCCCCCTCATGGCCCTGCCATGTCCATAAGTCTGCTCTCTATGTCTAAAAATGTGGAACATTTCATGAATTTGTGTGTCATTCTCGCCCAGGAGCCATGCTAATCTCTGTATCAGTCTGATTTTAGTATATGTGCTGCCAAAATGTGCTCTGGAATTTTTTTTTTTTTTGAAAGGCAAAAGTATTGAAAGTTTTCTAAGTTTATTAACCTTAATACTTCTTACTTTTATGGAACACATTCTAAACACCTCAGATCAGATGGAGAGAGAAATAGGACTAGGTAATTATTACTGTTTTTAGTTCAAAAGGAAACTAAATGGAGGAATGCAAAATTGCTTTAAAGATGTTTTTACTTTGACTTTTTAAAAATTACATCTTTAAGCAATGCATACCAATGAATTACAAAGAAATAAGTTTTCAACCAGAGTGTACAAAACTGAATTAGTGTACCAGCTGTTCCCTTTTGGCCTTTAGTCATGACAGAAATTAATTATCCCAATAATAATACAAGGAGTGGGCTTTCAATAGACTTCATCTTGGTATTGTCTTTGGATTCTCAAACTACTGAACTGCTAATCAAAATTTAATCAGAGCTGAGTCCCCTATGTGAGAAAAGCAAAGATTATGTAATCATAGACATAAAATTCTTCCCACTGGGCAAAAGAAAGAACTGTATTTAATTTCTGATCACTCTTTTAATATCCTCTACATCTCCAAGTACATTGGGAATATAGTGAAATCATAATTAGCCAGTTTTTAGGAAT
The DNA here is from genome assembly GCF_963930625.1 of Muntiacus reevesi. NCBI lineage: Eukaryota > Metazoa > Chordata > Mammalia > Artiodactyla > Cervidae > Muntiacus > Muntiacus reevesi. The sequence continues at coordinate 4,501,255 of NC_089264.1, forward strand.
GAAATTTATTTATCAAAAAAGTTTAAAAAATAGTTCAACCAAAAAATCAATAGGTCATTTAAACAAAGTTGCACAACCCACAGGCCTGAGTAGTTAAATCCCTGTATAGCTTCTAGTAGCCACTCACAAATGATGGTTCACAACTTTGAACTAGACAAAGTTATGATTTCCAAATTTTATCTTTCATTTCTATATTTCTTAACTTAAAATAATCATGGCCATTTTTTATGATTTCCTCAAGATTTTTATATCATTCATTCAAATATTGATCTTTGTTTCCCTTTTATGCGTTTAGTTTCTAATTCTGTACAGTGTATGTTGAGCATCTGTAAGCAGGTAGATCCTTTGGTGGGGCCAGCAATAGTCATTGAATCACATTTGTAGTGTTAGAGATCAATTCCCAGGAGGTTCAGGAAGTAAAAGTGTCTGTTTCTCCTGGATTTTGAAATTTGGAGCCTTTTTTCCCCACCATAGATCTTTCTATCCTCTTTTCCCAGCCCTTTTCCCACTTCCCCTCTGAGCAGGGAGACTGAGTGATGAGGTAGAAAGAGCTTTGGGGCCAGTACAGATCTGGGCTTGAGCTAGGTTATGAGACTTGGTTTTTTCCACTAAAAAAGAAAACAATTCATACTTTCTGACTTGAATCAGAGAGAATTTATGAGAAACTTCTGACACATTATAGACACTGAATAAATGTCAGTTGTTATTGCAGACAATTCAGACTGTCCTTTACATAATGTAATTCTTCTTTCCATCCCATGATTGCCAATTAATATCTTGTTTCCCACTTGATATTAATTTAATTAGTATTTAATGCAACTTTTCTGAACTCCTAGAAAGTAGGAAAATCTAGTAGTACTAAAGTAATTAAATTCCTGATCAATAAATTATCTTTGGGATTATCTTTTTCATTAACAGAGAATGAATATACTCAGCTATCTTAACTACTGACTGATTATCTGAGTTTGATAACAGATTTTGTTGTCTTGAGCCAGAAGTTAATAAAATTTCTTTTGGAAAGACAGACAAGAAGAGCTTCTTCTGATCTCGTTCTAGATTATAGAGCTGGAAGAGATGTCTTAAAAGCACAGTTTTCCCTGTTGTAGAAATACAAGCCTTAGGAGCTAAATTGCCTACAGCTACAAAACTAACAGTTCTCCATTGTTAGTATCCATTAAAGCCAGGGGATCTGACACTTAGGTCCTAGTGCAGAGGAACCAGAGATCAAATTGCCAATATCCACTGGATCATCGAAAAAGCAAGAGAGTTCTAGAAAAACATCTATTTCTGCTTTATTGACTACACCAAAGCCTTCGACTATTTGGATACAATAAACCATGGAAAATTCTGAAGGAGATGGGAATACCAGACCACCTGACCTTCCTCATATAGGTTGAGAAACCTATATGCAGGTCAGGAAGCAACAGTTAGAACTGGACATGGAACAACAGACTGGTTCCAAATAGGAAAAGGAGTACATCACGGCTGTATATTGTCACCCTGCTTATTTAACGTATATGCAGATTATATCATGAGAAACGCTGGGCTGGAAGAAGCACAAGCTGGAATCAAGATTGCCAGGAGAAATATCAATAACCTCAGATATGCAGATTACACCACCTTTATGGCAGAAAGTGAAGAGGAACTAAAGAGTCTCTTGATGAAAGTGAAAGAGGAGAGTGAAAAAGTTGACTTAAAGCTTAACATTCAGAAAACTAAGATCATGGCATCTGGTCCCATCACCTCATAGGAAATAGATGGGGAGACAGTGGAGACAGTGTCAGACTTTATTTTTGGGGGCTCCAAAATCACTGCAGATGGTGACTGCAACCATGAAATTAAAAGACGCTTACTCCTTGGAAGGAAAGTATGACCAACCTAGATAACATATTAAAAAGCAGAGACATTACTTTGCCAATAAAGGTCAGTCTGGTCAAGGCTATGGTTTTTCCAGTGGCCATGTATGGATGTGAGAGTTGGACTGTGAAGAAAGCTGAGCGCCGAAAAATTGATGCTTTTCGGCTGTGGTTTTGGAGAAGACTCTTGAGACTCCCTTGGACTGCAAGGAGATCCAACCAGTCCATCCTAAAGGAGATCGGTCCTGGGTGTTCATTGAAAGGACTGATGCTGAAGCTGAAACTCCAATACTTTGGCCACCTCATGCGAAGAGTTGACTCGTTGGAAAGGACCCTGATGCTGGGAGGGGTTGGGGGCAGGAGGAGAAGGGGTTGACAGAGGATGAGATGGCTGAATGGCATCACCGACTTGATGGGCATGAGTTTGAGTAAAGTCCAGGAGTTGGTGATGGACAGGGAGGCCTGGCGTGCTGTGATTCATGGGGTCGCAGAGTCGGACACAACTGAGCAACTGAACTGAACTGAATAGGGTTGACCAGGCTTCCCTGGTGGCTCAGTTGGTAAAGACTCTGCCTGCAATGCAGGAAACTGCCTGTAGGAGACCATGGGTTTGGTCCTTGGATCGAGAAGTTCCCCTGGAGAAGGAAATTGTAAACCACTCCAGTATTCGTGCCTGGGAAATCCCAAGGACAAGGGAGCCTGATGGGCTACTGTCCATGGAACCTCAAGAATCAGACATGACTTAGTTACTAAACCACCATCACTACTAGGGTTGACCACAGGCAAACACCATATCTACTGTTGGAAGAAAGTTCCAAGTGTGACCTGATGAGGGTAGGCTTTAATCCATCTCTGATCCCAATCTTTGTTAAATACTCCAAAGTACTGTGTAAACATCCTTCACCTCTGAGAATCAGAGATTAATTTGTCTAATTTGGGAAACTAAAAACTCACTGGTGTCCTTGTGCTCCTTCAGAGCTGTTTATTTTTACTTTCTTTCTTCCTTGGCTGCATTGATTATTCTTTTAGCCAAATGTCATGGCCAGTCTGGATACTTGTGAATGTTCTTTTCTTTTTGTGGCCACGAACGTTTACATTTCCTTTATTTTAATTTTTAGTAGTGGGCTTCCAGATCTAAATTATGTTTACATTTTTACCTACAAACACTCCAGAGAAAGCGCAGCTATTTCTTAGGGCAAATGTAGCTGTGTATATATGTTTTCCACTTTTCTATGCACAAAAGGTTATAATCTGCTATGAGTTTGACAGCATAAGAAATAAAAATCTCTGCAGTCTACAAAAATATCAACTGCAATGAAAGGAAAATTACTATGAGGTGGAACACTCAGGATATAGCCTTATCTTTTTTTGTGTGACCTTATTTCTAACATATGGTTTTTGTTTTTGTTTTTTTAATCCAAAACTTGTTTATTGGGATGGTCTCCCATTCATCTTGATACAGGGTGCTTTTAGTGCTGCTTCCGTCTGAAAGAGCATCCTTCTGTAAGCCTTGCTTTTCCTCCTGTAGGCTGGCAGAGGACAGTAGAGCAGCCAACACACAAAACTACTGTTTGTGCATGGCTAAAGACGTGGTGATTTTATAGCATCCTGGGCATTTTACATCCATGAAATAGGAACTGGGGCTCTGCACCAGGCGCTTCTTCTTGTGTTTCCTCTTCTGCTCTTCTGGAGAGGGATGAAGAAGATCCTTTGCGAGAGGCATGTTCTCGTGAGGAGTTCGTCACCGCCGGAAAAAGCTAACATATGGTTTTATATTATTTCTAACATCTGTGTTTAATCATAAAACAAGGTGACTGGACTTGATAAACTGTTCTCAAACTTGTTCAGACTTCATAAGTTTTGTAAATCAGTATTATTTTGAGGAATATGGATCTATTTAATCCCATCAAACTAATGGGTGACAGATTTGAAACTAGGTTATATAGTAAATCACAACCACTGAAAGTATTTAGTGTACCCATTCAATTAGTCACAAAACTCAATAGTAAATAAAGAAATTATAAAATGACCAAAGCTTATAAAAATTATAGGAAAAAGCACTTAAAATTCCAAGTATTTTATCCTCTGACTAAATACTTTGTTTACATAGAAGAAAATACCAGAGTCCAACGTTAGATTTCAACCCTTTTTCCAAAGTGTTAAAGTCTAGGATTCTTTCAAAGCTCTGTTTAAGAACTTCTGGATATATCTACAAGCTCTAAGATGTCTAAAATACTTCTTGTTGGAAGATTGCGTCTTCTGATTTTAATTGCTTTTCAGCTGTAGATACTAGGTAGGTATTTTATATCTTATTGTAAACTCTAATTTAAATGGGATAACCATTGAAATGGAAACTTGGTTCAGGTACAGATTATACTCTGGACAAAAGCTTCTGGAACACAGTACTTTCTTCCAGTGCTACTCAGATGTCTCCATGGAAACACTCTTCCCCCCAGAGAGTAAAGGTGCACTCCAGGGTCTGAGTATTTTGAGGCCCATTATAGGTGCATATCTTTGAAACCTGAATCCTAACTTTGAGAATTATGTAAAAATTTTACGTAAAGTTTTTTAAATTACTTTTCATCAGAAAAACCCCTACAGTTTGAACTGAATTCAGATGGCTGTGCTAGTTCTCCCGAGACGCACTGCTCCGTGGGTGGTGGGAGGTAGGCGTGCACACCCTCCAACTTGCCATCCTCATCCTGGCTCAGGACTTCTTTGTATCTATCCAGCAGAGAACCACCATCAAAATGTCACTACGAGGAAAGGGAAATTTTCCATTTGCCTACAGTAAAAATACCTGTGGCCCTGTTACAAACTAATTACCACAAGCAGGGAAAATTAAAAGTAAGACTTTGCTAATTGTCAGGGTTTGTGTCCAGATTAAACACTAGACTGCCTGCATCCATGTGTTGACTCAGTTCCTAGGTGACTCATTATGTAACCTTGGGATGATAGCTTTTAGAGGGAACGGAAATACAATGTAAATTCTTTTAAGCAGGAAGGAGATCCTGTTTTGCAATGACTGAATCCTGGGTGAAAGGAAACTGGTAAAAGACAAAGGAAAGAGACACAGTTGAAAAAGGATGTTAATTAATGCCTGTTCTTTCTCAAGGTATTATTTATGAGGTAGACCAAGCTGCTGTTGAAATATTTTAGCCCTCCTGAAGCATTCTGAATATTGAGATAGTTGAAATTTCAAATCTCCTGTATTTTGAATTAGATAATTACCTCGAGCTTTCATTTTACTCTCTTTGTTCAAGTCAAAACTAAATGTTTAAGATACACTGCCTTATTTCCAAAAATGAGAAGGAGAAATGAAGGAAAACTTTGCCTATTTATCTGTTTTGCAAGTTCAAGATTAATTTTATAGACACATAAAGAGAAGAAGAGAAGTATGTCCTAGATTGATATGCCTCCATCACCACCCCAAAATCTCTTGATTCTTTGGCCTTTTATGGGAATTATCCTGTCATTCATTCCTTCAACAAATAATTTTGAAGTTTCTATGACCTTTCAAAGAACTGATGTTAGGTACTAGAGAAACAGGTATACAAGATGAAGCCCCAGCCCTTGAGAAGTAAACGCATAAAGAGTGGGAAAGGGTATATACAACACCATTAGTAAGTAGTGCTGTTGCAGGAAAGGGGACCCCTTCCAGGGCCCAAAACTGGGCTCTTGTCTAACACTAGAAAATGAATTGTCCAAGGAGACACATGTGCTGACAAAACAAGAGATTTTATTGCAAAAGGGCACCCGGGTGGAGAGCAGGGGGGTAAGGGAACCCAGGAGGACTGCTCTGCCACATGGCAGTCTCTCTCAGGTTTTATGGTGATGGCATTAGTTTCCGGGTTGTCCTTAGTCAATCATTCTGACTCAGAGTCCTTCCTGGTAGTGCATGCCTTGTTCAGCCAAGATGGATGCCAGAGAGAAGGACTCTGGGAGCTGGTCAGACAGGTGGTGTCTCCTTTTGACCTTTCCTGAACTCTTCTAGTTGGTGGAGGCTTATTAGTTCCCTGTTCCTTACCAGGACCTCCTGTCATAAAACAACTCTTGCAAATGGTTACTATGGTGCCTGGCCAGGGTGGGCAGTTTCAATCAGTGTGCTTCCCCTAACAGTGCTACATTAAAAAAATAAATAAATAAAGCAGAATAAAGTGATAGAAAGTGCCCAGACAAGACTATTCAGAAAGAGTGTTCTGAGAGAGTCTTATTACGACATGCTATCCTTGACACCAGTCTTGGGAATGATTTCATGAATTTGACATGAAAGCAAAGACAATAAATGTAAAATAAAGGGGCAGGACTATATCGAACTAAAAAGCTTCTACACAGCAAAGGAAACCATTGATGAAATGAAAGTGCAAGCTATGGAATGGGAAAAAAATATTTGCAAATCATATATATGACAAAAGGCTAAAAGCCAAAGGATATTAAGAACTCATATAGCTTAACAGCACATAAACAGAAACAATCTGACTTTAAAATGATCAGAAGATCTGAATAGACATTTTCCAAGATATACAGATGCCTAACAGGACACGAAAAGTGCTCAATATCACTAAGCATGAGTGAAATGCAAACCAAACGATAATGAGATCTCATCTCATATCTGTTTGCATAGCTATCTTCAAAAATATAAGAAATGATAAGTGTTAAGAGGGTATGGAGAAGAAGGAATACTTATGTGTTATTGGTAGAAATGTAAAATGGTTCAGCCACTATGAAAGACAGTATGGTGATTCCTAAAAAAATTAAAAATAGAACTATATCATTTTGATCCAACAATTCTAATCCTGGGTATTTATTCAAAGGGAACAAAATCGCTATTTCAAGAAGATATCTACACCCTTGGGGCTCATTGCAATGTTATTCAGAACAGCCCAAACATGGAAACAAGCTAGTTTTCCATCAGTCAATGAGTAGATAAAGAAAATGTTTGTTGTGCATGCACACACACACACACACACACAAATATACACAAACACACTGGAATATTATTCAGCCATAAAAAGGAAGAAAATCCTGCCATTAATGACAACATGTATGGAATTTGAGGGCATTATGCTAAGATAAATACTGTACGATCTCATTTATATATGTAATTAAAAAGAACCATTGACCTCAGATAGAGGAAAAGATTGATGCTGAAAAAGGCAGTAAGGGTGGGTAGGGGGTTGGGTGAAAGGGGTGAAGTTGATTAAAAGATTCAAACTCCCAGTTATAAGTCCTGAGAGTGTAATGCAAAAAAGAAAGAAAGCAATGTCCTTTGATCAGCAACCTGAAATAACTAAGGGAGAGAACCTGATGGAGATCTGGAGAAGGATATCCTTGATTCCAGGGGAAAACACTTGGTTTAGTTAAGGAAGAGCCAGGAAGCTCTGTGGCTAAAGCAGAGCAATCAGAGAGGCTAGTGGTAGGAGATGAGTATGGAATGGTGGGGAGGGGCAGACCCTCCAGGGTCTTGGAGGCCTTTGGTGAGGACTCTAGATTTGTTTTTAAAATGATGAGAAAGTATTGGAGAAATTGAAGATGAAAAATGTGATTTTATTTACATTTTAAAAGACCACTTTGGTTGCTGTGCAGAAAAAATAGACTGTGGAGAAGCAGAGGAAGGGAGATAATTTAAGTTGGTGTGCAGAGTCTAGACAGGAGATGATAGTGGCTTCAACTGAGCTAGAAGTTGTAGAGATGGTATAAAATGGTTGAACTGGGGACGGATCTGAAAGCAGAGTTCACATAGAAGCTTTGTAGTGGGTTGAATGTTTTCAGTCACTCAGTCGTGTCTGACTTTGTGAACTTGGGCCAAGCAGGCTCCTCTGTCCATAGGATTTCCCCAGCAAGAATGGGTTGCCATTTCCTTCTCCAGTAAGGGGTTGAATGGTGGCCCCTAGAAAGATACATCTATATCCTAACCTCTGAAATCCGTGAATATCACTTTATTTGGAAAAAAGATATTTCTGGACGGAATTAAGGATCTATAGATAGGATCATTCTGAATTATTTGGGTAAGCCTTAAGTCGAATGACAAGTATCGTTATACGGAAGAGGACAAGGCCATGTGAAATTGGCAGCAGAAAGTAGAGTTATACAGTCATAACCTTAGGAATGCCTGTAAAAGACAATAAGAACTTTTTTCCTATGGCATTTGGGGGGCAGGCAACCCTGCCAACACCTTGATTTCAGACTTCTGGCCTCCAGACCAATGAGATATTTAATTCCTTCTATTTTAAGCCACTGTTTGTGGTGATTTGGTACATCAGCCTTGGGAAACAGGATGGTAAATTGGATACAATGTCTGAGGCAAATCTGTAGCTCAAGAAGAGGCCAGGGCTCTTGCCTGTATATTACATTGAAAGCTATGCCTCTGAAATCAATCAGCAGGAATCAGTGTAGGTAAAAGAGAAAAAGGAAGTGATGTCATTAAAGCTAAGGAAGTGTGTAAGGGAGAGAACAACCAACTTTATCAAATGTTGCCAAAAAGTTCAGTGAGATGAAGACCAAGACTCAACCACTAGATTTGCTGAGATTGCTCATGATCTTGTCAAGGATAGTTTCAGTGGCAAGGCCGCAAAGAACTTTAAGAAACTTCCCAAGTTCCCCCTACTTCTGTGCTGCATTTCATGGGATTGCAAAGAGTTGGACATGACTTAGTGACTGAACAACAATTGTCATCATTATCATGATCGGGTGAGTGTGTGTATTTGTGTGTGTGTGTGTGTGTGTGTGTGTGTGTGTGAGTGGGCACATGCTTGGTCACTCTTTGCAACCCCATGGGCTATAACCCACCAGACTCCTCTGTCCATGGAATTCTCCAGGCAAAAATACTGGAGTGGGTAGCCATTTCTTTTTCCAGGGGATCTTCCAAACCCAGGGATTGAATCTGGGTCTCCTGCATTTTAGGCAGATTCTTTACCATCTGTGGAGAAGGAAATGGCAACCCACTCCAGTATTCTTGCCTGGAAAATCCCATGGATGGAGGAGACTGGTAGGTTACAGTCCATGGGGTCGCAAGCAGTCAGACACGACTGAGCGACTTCACTTCACTTTTACCATCTGAGCCACCAGGGAAGCCCCATCATGATCATATCTATTGTTTATTGAATGTTTACTATGTGCTAAAGAACCTGTGTTGAATGATACAGAAATGTACATAAGTAATCTTATCCCTCCATCAACCTTGAGAAGTGTTTTATTTTTTTTAATTTATTTTAATTGGAGGCTAATTACTTTAAAATATTGTAGTGGTTTTGCCATACATTGACATGAATCAGCCATGGATATACATGTGTTCCCCAACCTGAACCCCCCTCCCACCTCCCTTCCTATCCCATCCCTCTGGGTCATCCCAGTGCACCAGCCCTGAGCATCCTGTCTCATGCATCGAACCTGGACTGGCGATTTGTTTCATATATGATAATATACATGTTTCAATGCCATTCTCCCAAGTCATCCTACCCTCGCATTCTCCCACAGAGTCCAAAAGACTGTTCTAAACATCTGTGTCTCTTTTGCTGCCTCACATACAGGGTTATCCTCACCATCTTTCTAAATTCCATGTTTATGTGTTAGTATGCTGTATTGGTGTTTTTCTTTCTGGCTTACTTCATTCTGTATAATAGGCTCCAGTTTCATCTACCTCATTAGAACTGATTCAAATGTATTCTTTTTAATGGCTGAGTAATATTCCATTGTGTATATGTACCACAGCTTTCTTATCCATTCGTCGACATCTAGGTTGCTTCCATGTCCTGGCTATTATAAACAGTGCTGTGATGAACATTGGCGTACACGTGTCTCTTTCAGTTCTGGTTTCCTCGGTGTGTATGCCCAGGAGTGGGATTGCTGGGTCATATGGCAGTTCTATTTCCAGTTTTTTAAGGAATCTCCACACTGTTCTCCCTAGTGGCTGTACTAGTTTGCATTCAGTGTAAGAGGGTTCCCTTTTCTCCACACCCTCTCCAGCATTTATTGCTTGTAGACTTTTGGATAGCAGCCATTCTGACTGGCGTGAAATGGTACCTCATTGTGGTTTTGATTTGCATTTCTCTGATAATGAGTGATGTTGGGCATTTTTCACGTGTTTGTTAGCCATCTGTATGTTTTCTTTGGAGAAATGTCTGTTTAGTTTTTTGGCCCATTTTTGATTGGGTCATTTATTTTTCTGGAATTGAGCTGCAGGAGTTGCTTGTATATTTTTGAGAGTAATTCTTTGTCAGTTGCTTCATTTGCTATTATTTTCTCCCATTCTGAAGGCTGTCTTTTCACCTTGCTTATAGTTTCCTTTGTTGTGCAGAAGCTTTTAATTTTAATTAGGTCCCATTTGTTTATTTTTGCTTTTATTTCCAATATTCTGGGAGGTGGGTCATAGAGGATCCTGCTGTGATTTATGTCAAAGAGTGTTTTGCCTATGTTTCCCTCTAGGAGTTTTATAGTTTCCGGTCTTATGTTTAGATCTTTAATCCATTTTGAGTTTATTTTTGTGTACGGTGTTAGAAAGTGTTCTAGTTTCGTTATTTTACAAGTGGCTGACCAGCTTTCCCAGCACCACTTGTTAAAGAGATTGTCTTTTCTCCATTGTATATTCTTGTCTCCTTTGTCGAAGATAAGGTGTCCATAGGTGTGTGGATTTATCTCTGGGCTTTCTATTTTATTCCACAGATCTATATTTCTGTCTTTGGGCCAGTACCATACTGTCTTGATGACTGTGGCTTTGTAGTAGAGCCTGAAGTCAGGCAGGTTGATTCCTCCAGTTCCATTCTTCTTTCTCAAGATTGCTTTGGCTATTCAAGGTTTGAAGTAAGTTTTATTCCCATTTTACAGATGAAAAAATTGTAATCAGCTTTGGTACTTAAAACCTTATTGCAGTTAGGACCACTAATATTAAATGATTCCATATCTCAGATTTAAAGCATTTTACATTACTTTCACTTAAGGAATTGTTACAATATCTCTTGCTAGAGAGATGGAGATGTATTCTTTAATTTTCTTCCATTTCCACTTGGGATTTCTATAACTCCAGAGTAAAGATATTGAAGACTAAGATACACCTGAAATTTTTTGTTCTTTACTTTGGAGGTGACATAACTGACAAAATGTAAAAACCCACAAGGAGAAAATAATGTATGGAGTAATTATTATGTATCAGGCATCACGCTAACTATTTTATGTGCATGAATTAAAATATCAAATGCCCAGTGAGGCACAGAATTTTTAAGTGATTTAGCTAAGAACCCATATCAAATAAGAGGCAAGGCTAAAATTTCAATTCATGTTGGTCTAGCTCTAAAATCCATTCACTTTACCACAAACTGCTTAAATAACCTACACATTGGGATATTGATTGCTATCATGAGAAGAGAGTACAAAATTGGGAGGAAATCTATAATGGATCTGCTCTTATCCTACCTTTCTAGATTTTGTTTATGTTCCCTTATATGTACCCTATGTTTTAGATAAATGCCTTATATTTTCCTACCTGTTAAGGTTTTACTCACCATCATTCCACTTGCTTTAATTCTGTTTACTATTGAGATACCAGTTCAAATATTAACTCCTACGTGTAGTCCTTCCATGATCTCTTTCAGAGTTTCTCTCCCTCTTTAGTCTATAACTCTCTTACAGAAAATATCCCTAAGTGACTTGTGCTGAGATTATATGTCTCTCTCTATATATACAAATATATATACACACACACATATTTTATCTCTATTCTAGTCTGTAATGTTCTGTAGAGGCAAAGAATGTCTTCTTGAACTTTGCTTATTGTCAACAGTACCTTTTCTTTAAATGGTACTCAATTTGTGGACTTCATTATTTTGAAAAAACTTGGAAACTTGTAAGTTGTGATTAAATGCAATCATGCTTTAATGGACAATTTTTCTTATGATGTTTATAACCACAGGGTCAGCCCTTTCATCCTTTTCAGGTAAAAAGATTATACTAATGACTCTCAAATTTTAACGTGCATAGGAATATGCAATGGACCTTGTTCAAATGAAGAATCTGATTCTGTAGGACTTGAGATTCTTTATTTCTAACAAGATCCCAAATGATGGCAATGCTGCTGACTCATAAACCACCTTTTTGAGTAATGAGAGATTTTTAACCCTAATGAAACACAATAAATCATTGTCAACAATTAAGGACGTTTCATTTACTTGAATAGGTAATATCCTACTTTGCAGACAGGCTAGGCAAATTCCTTCTTGTTCCCAAGGTAACACGTTCTCCAAACCTATACCTAGACAAGGAAAAAGAACAGGTTATCTTTAATTCATTGAACAGATATTGAACAACTACCTGGAGGACTTTAAAAAGGAAAAAAAAATAAAAACTTTCTCCACTGAGTTCAGTTCAGTTCAGTTGCTCAGTCGTGTCCGACTCTTTGTGACCCCATGAATCGCAGCACGCCAGGCCTCCCTGTCCATCTCCAACTCCCGGAGTTTACTCAAATTCATATCCATGGAGTCGGTGATTCCATCCAGCCATCTTATCCTCTGTCGTCCCCTTCTCCTCCTGCCCCCAGTCCCTCCAAGCATCAGGTTTTTTTTTTCCAATGAGTCAACTCTTCGCATGAGGTGGCCAAAATATTGGAGTTTCAGCTTCAGCATCAGTCCTTCCAATGAAAACCCAGGACTAATCTCCTTTAGTTTAGACTGGTTGGATCTCCTTGCAGTCCAAGGGACTCTCAAGAGTCTTCTCCAACACCACAGCTCAAAAGCATCAATTCTTTGGTGCTCAGCTTTCCTTATAGTCCAACTCTCACATCCATACATGACCACTGGAAAAACCATTGCTTTTGACTACACCGACCTTTGTTGGCAAAGTAATGTCTCTGTTTTTTTAATATGCTATCTAGGTTGGTCATGGCTTTTCTTCCAAGGAGCAAGCGTCTTTTAATTTCACGGCTGCAGTCACCATCTGCAGTGATCTTGGAGCCAAAAAAAATAAAGTCTGTAACTCTTTCCATTGTTTCCCCATATATTTGACATGGAGTGATGGGACTGGATACCATGATCTTAGTTTTCTGAATGCTGATCTTTAAGCCAAATTTTTCATTCTCCTCTTTCACTTTCAAGAGGCCCTTCAGATTTTCTTCACTTTCTGCCAGAAGGGTGGTGTCATCTGAGGTTATTGATATTTCTCCTGGCCATCTTGATTCCAGTTTGGGCTTCATCCAGCCCGGCATTTCTCATGATGTATTCTGCATATAAGTTAAATAAGCAGGGTGACAGTATACAGCGTTGATGTATTCCTTTCTGATTTGGAACCAGTCTGTTGTTCCATGTCCAGTTCTAATTGTTGCTTCTTGACCTGCATACAGATTTCTACAGAGGCAGGTAAAGTGATCTGGTATTTTCATCTCTTTAAGTATTTTCCATAGTTTGTTGTGATCCACACAGTCAAGGTGTTGGCATAGTTAATAAAGCAGAAGTAGATGTTTTTCTGGAACTGTCTTGCCTTTTTGATGATCCAACAGATGTTGGCAATTTAATCTCTGTTTCCTCTGCCTTTTGAAATCCAGCTTGAACATTTCAAAGTTTAATGTCCACGTACTGTTGAAGCCTGGCTTGGAGAATTCTGAGTGTTACTTTGTGTGAGATGACTGCAATTGTGTGGTAGATTGAACATTCTTTGGCATTGTCTTTCTTTGGGATTTGAAATAGCTCAACTGGAATTCTATCACCTTCAGTAGCTTTGTTCATTGTGATGCTTCCTAAGGCCCCCTTGACTTCACATTCCAGGATGTCTGACTCTAGGTGAATGATAACACCATTGTGGTTATCTGGCTCATGAAGATATTTTTTATACTATCACAATAAACTGAAAAATTTTGAAAGAGATGGGAATACCAGACCACCTGACTTGCCTCTTGAGAAACATATATATGCAGGTCAGGAAGCAACAGTTAGAACTGGACACGGAACAACAGACTGGTTCCAAATAGGAAAAGGAGTACATTAAGGCTGTATATTGTCACCCTGCTTATTTAACTTATATGCAGAGCTCATCATGAGAAACGCTGGGCTGGAAGAAGCACAAGCTAAAATCAAGATTGCCAGGAGAGATATCAATAACCTCAGATATGCAGATGACACCACCCTTATGGCAGAAAGTGAAGAGGAACTAAAAAGCCTCTTGATTAAAGTGAAAGAGGAGTGTGGAAAAGTTGGCTTAAAGCTCAACATTCAGAAAACTAAGATCACAGCACCTGGTCCCATCACTTCATGGGAAATAGATGAGGAAACAGTGGAAACAGTGTCAGACTTTATTTTTTTGGGCTCCAAAATCACTGCAGATGGCGATTGAAGCTATGAAATTAAAAGACACTTACTCCTTGGAAGGAAAGTTATGACCAACCTAGATAGCATATTAAAAAGCAGAGACATTACTTTTCCAACAAAGGTCCATCTTCAAGGCTATGGTTTTTCCAGTGGTCATGTATGTATATTTGCATATTTGTATGTATATTTGTATGGAAACACAAAAGACCCTGAATAGCCAAAGCAATCTTGAGAAAGATGAATGGCGCTGAAGAAAATCAACCTTCCTGACTTCAGGCTATACTACAAAGCTACAGTCATCAGGACAGTATGGTACTGGCACAGAAACAGAAACAGACCAATAGAACACGATAGAAAGCCCATAGATAAGCCCACGCACCTACAGGCACCTTATCATTGATGAAGGTGAAAGGCAAAACTAGTGAAGAAAAAACAGCCTCTTAAACAAGTAGTCTTAAGAAAACTGAACAGCTATAGGTAAAATAAAGAAATTAGAAAACTTTTTAACACCATACACAAAAGTAAACTCAAAATGGATTAAATATCTAAATATAAGGCCAGAAACTATAAAACTCTTAGAGGAAAACATAGGCACTACACACTTTGACATAAGTCACAGCAAGAGCTTATTTGACTCACCTCCTAGAGTAATGGAAATAAAAACAAAAATAAGCAAAGGGGACCTAATCAAACTTAAAAGTTGTTCCATAGTAAAGGAAACTATAAACAAGTTGAAAAGACAACCCTAATAACGGGAGAAAATAATTGCAAATGAAGCAACCAGTAAAAGGATTAATCTCCAAAGTATACAAGCACCTCAAATGTAGCTCAATATCATAAAAACATAAAACCCAGTTAAAATGGACACAAGACCTAAACACATATGCTTTCATTGCCAAAAAAGACATACAGATGAGCAATAAACACATGAAAAGTTGTTTAGCATCACTCACTATTAGAGAAATGCAAATTAAACTGTAATGAGGTATCACCTCACACTGGTAAGAATGGTCATCATCAAAAAAAATCTACAAAACAATGCTGAGGATATGGAGAAAAGAGAACTCTCCTGTACTGTTGGTGAGAATGTAAATTGATAGAGACATGATGGAGAACAGTATGTTGTTTTGTGTCTGACACTTTGCAATGCCATGGACTGTAGTACACCAGACTTCCCTGTCCTTCACTATCCCCCAGAGTCTGCACAAACTCATGTCTATTGAGCTGATGATGCCATCTAACCATCTTATCCTCTGTTGCACATTTCTCTTCCTGCCCTCAATCTTTCCCAGCATCAGGGTCTTTTCCAATGAGTTGGTTCTTCACATTAACTGGCCAAAGTATTGCAACTTCAGCTTTAGCATCATTCCTTCCCAATGAAGAATTAGGGTTGACTTCCTTTAGCATTGGCTGGTTTAATCTCCTTGCTGTCCAAGGGACTCTCAAGAGTCCTCTCCAACACCACAGTTCTCCACCACATACTGGAGAACAGTATGGAGATTCCTTAAAAGCTATGAATAAAATTACCATATGATCCAGCAAACTGGATATATCCTGAAGTATAGGTATATTCCCTGAGGAAACAATAATTCAAAAAGACACAGGTACCCCTTTGTTCATTGCAGCACTATTTACAATAGTGGCAACAACCTATATGTCCATCAACAGATGAAATGATAAAGACATTGTGGTATATATATACAATGGAATATTACTCAGCATGAAAAAGAATGGATTTGAACCAGTTCTAGTGAGGTGGATGAAATTAGGGCCTGTTATAGAGTGAAGTAAGTCAGAAAGAAATATTTTCTATTAAGACATATATATGGTATCTAGAAAAATGGTACCCATGCATCTATGTGCAGGACAAGAATAGAGATGCAGACAAAGAGAATAGACTTGTGGACACATTGGGGTAATTAAAAGATAGGATGAATTGAGAAAGTAGCATTGACATATATGCACTACCATGTGTAAAACAGCTAGTAGGAAATTGCTATATAACACAGGGGGCCCAGCCTGGCACTCTGTGACAACCTAGAGGGTTGAGATGGGGTGGAGGGGGGATGTAGGCTCAAGAGGGAGAAGATATTTACATATATATATATGTATATATATATATATATGTATATATATACACACACACACACATAGTTCTGGCTGATTCATGTTGTATGGCAGAAACCAGCACAATATTATATAGCAATTATCTTCCAATTAAAAATTAAAAACTAATAATTAGTGATTAATAATCACTTCATGGCAAATAGACAGGGAAACAGTGGAAACAGTGACAGACTTTATTTTGGGGGCTCCAAAATCACTGCAGATGGTGATTGAAGCCATGAAATTAAAAGATGCTTGCTCCTTGGAAGGAAAGTTATAACCAACCTAGACAGCATATTAAAAAGCAGAGACATTACTTTGCCAATAAAGGTCCATCTAGTCAAGGCTATGGTTTTTCCAGTAGTCATGTATGGATGTGAGAGTTAGACTATAAAGAAAGCTGAGCACAGAAGAATTGATGCTTTTGAACTGTGGTGTTGGAGAAGACTCTTGAGTGTCCCTTGGACTGCAAGGAGATCCAACCAGTCCATCCTAAAGGAAATCAGTCTGGGTGTTCATTGGAAGGACTGATGCTGAAGCTGAAACTCCAATATTTTGGCTACCTGATGAGAAGAGCTGACTCATTTGAAAAGACCCTGATGCCAGGAAAGATTGAGGGCAGGAGGAGAAGGGGGTGACAGATGGTTGGATGACATCACCGACTCAATGGACATGAGTTTGGGTAGGCTCCGAGTCTTGGTGATGGACAGGGAGTCCTGGCGTGCTGTGGTTCATGGGGTCGCAAAGAGTTGGACATGACTGAGTGACTGAACTGAACTGAACTGAATTAGTTAAAGAAAGTTTTCCAGCAGTCAGTTGAAATACACTATGAGCTGATTTCGTTAAGATAAGTCATCTAAACTCTCCCAAAAGCTAAATGATCCATTTACAAGCCTGAATGCATTTTATGCAAAGGGTACTTATCTTCTGATGTAAAAATCATTTTTAATTTTGTTTTTTAAGTCATGATTGGCATTTAAGCCACAATTGTCATTATAGCTGATCTGGAAATTATATTCATGTTAGGCTAACTATATCTATACATCTGTTCCTATTACAAGTAAGTATCTTTGATTTACATCATTTTTAGATTGTGTCAATGTACATACACACACACCCCCATGGAATCTTTTGCAAAATAGTTCTGATTTTGCTCTTCCACTTATCGTCCAAGCAATAGATTTTTCTTTTACCAAAATAATAGCAAATAAAGACACGTAATGTTATTTTATCTCTTTTTAAAAAGAATTTTAATAATAAGCTCAAAATTGGTGCTTCATTCAAAATAAGATGTACCCATAAAAAAAAACAAAAAGATATACTATGTTTTTGGATTGGAAGAATCAATATTGTCAAAAGTGGCCATACTACCTAAGAAAAACTATAGATTCAAAGCAATCTTTATCAAATTACCAGGGCATTTTTTCACAGAACTAGAGCAAAAAAAAATCTTAAAATTTGTATGTAAAAACAATTATCAATGAAAAAGAAAACATTATAGGTGATACTGTAGAAATACAAAGAAGCATAAGAGACTACTGTGAATAATTATATGTGAACACACTGGATAACTTAATAAAAATGAATAAATTCTTAGGAACATATGGCCTACCAAGATTGAGTCATGAAGAGGTTAAAAAAAAAAAAATTTGAACAGGCTAGTTTCAAGTAAGTATATTTAATCAGGGGACAAAAATCTCCCAAGAACCTAAGTCTAGGACCAAACAGCCTCACTGGTGAATTCTATCATATATTAAAGGAACTAATGCCAATTGTTTTAAAACTCTTCCAAAAAATAGAAGGGAAGGGAACCCTTTCAAATTCATGTTATGACTTTCTAATTATCCTGATACCAACACCAGAAAAAGAAGCTACAAGAAAAGAAAATTGGGAGATCAGTCTTCATCCTAAATGTGGATGTGAAAATCCTCAACAAAGTATCAGCAAACTGATTTAGTAGCACATTAAATGGGTCATACACTATGATAAAGTGGACTTTATTACAAGTATTTAAGTTTAGTTCAATATCTACAAGTCAATATGATAAACTACATTAATAAAATCAAGAATTAAAAGCATAGGTTCATCTCAGTAGATATAGAAATAAGCATCTGACAGAATCCAGCACCCACGTATGGTAAAATGTCACAACAAAGAGAATGCAAAGGGAACCAGCCCTCAGACGACAACGGCCGGACATGACGAGCCACAATCATCACGTGCTCCGAGCGCTCAGCTGCCGCAGTGAGCGCAGCTCCTTGGGACCCTGCGGACTGCGGCCGCCAGGCTCCTCTGTCCACGGGCTGCTCCGCGTAAGAACGCTGGAGTGTGCTGCCACGCCCTTCTCCAGGGGACCTTCCTGACCCAAGGGTCAAGCCTGTGTCTCTTGTGTCTTCTGCATTGCAGGCAGGTTCTTCACCCACTGAGCCACCTGGGAAGCCCATACTTAAGAGTAAAAAGATGAAAGCTTTTCATTTACAATCAGAAACAAGACAAGGATGCCCACTCTTAACCACTTTTTAGTCAACATAACATTGGAATTTCTGGCCAGGACAATCAGACAAAAAAGAAAAAGGAAAAACAAGAAAGAAAAGGTAGCCAAAATTGGAAAGGGAGAAGTAAAATTGTTTCTATTTGTAGATGATATGATTTTATATATAGAAAATGCTAAAGACTCCACCAAAAAAACCTGTTAGATCTAATGAACAAATTCAACATAACTCCAATATACAAAATTAACAGCACAAACATCAGTATTGTTTCTATATACAAATGAAAGATTATCTGAAAAAGAAATAAATTCTTCCATTTATGATATAATCAATAACAATAAAAATAGTTAGAAATATATTTAATCCAGGATATGAAAGATCTGTCCATTGAAAACCATGGGGAATTGATGAAAGAAATTGAAGACTCAAATAAATGGAAAGATATCACATGTTAATGAATCAAAAAAATTAGTTTTCTTGACATTTCCATACTACCTAATGCCATCTACAGATTTAATGCAATCCCTATTAAGATTCCAACAACAATTTTTTTTTTACAAAAGTACAGCAAACAATTCTAAAGTTTGTGTGCAAACACAAAATATTCTGAATAGCCAAAACATCTGAGAAACAAGAATAAAGCTGGAGATATGAATTCCCTGAATTCAAATTACATAACAAAGCTAATCAAAGCTGTGTTGGCATAAGAATGGGCATATAGAACAATAGAACGTAATAAAAACCTGAGAAATAAACCCAAGTAAATACAGTTAACTAATATTTCACAAGGAGGCCAAGGATATTCAGTGGAGAAAGAAAATCTTTTTAATAAATGGTTCAAGGGAAATGAAATATTCTTGTGTAAAAGAATTAAACTAGACCACTAACAAAAAATTTTCACACCACTAACAAAAAACTGCTCATAATAAGTACTTAAATGTTAGATTGTAAATCATAAAACTCCTAGAAGAAAACAGAGAAAAGCCCCTTGACATGAATATTGATAAATTTTTTTGATATGATACCTAAAGCATAAGCAACAAAACAAATAGAACCATACTGAACTAATAAAAACCTTCTATACAGCAAAAGAAAAAAATCCAGAAATTGAAAAGGCAATCTACAAAACTGGAGAAAATACTGGCAAATCATATACATGATAAGGGGTTAATATCCAAAATACATAAAGAACTAATACAATTCAGTAGCAGAAAAACAAGAAACCCAATTTAAAAATAGGCAAAGGACCTGATTTTTAGATCAACAGTTACATGAAAAAGTGTTCAACATTACTAATTATCAGGGGAATACAAATTAAAACTACATTAGATATAATCTCATACTTGTTAGAATGGCCATCATTGAAAAGACAAGAGATAACCAATGCAACGAGGATATAGAGAAAAGGTTAACTCTTGTGCACTGTTAGGGGGAATGTAAACTGATGAAACCACTATGGAAAGCAACATGAAAGTCTCTCAAAATATTAAGAATATAACTATCATATAATGCAGCAATTTCACCTTGGGCTATATAATCTAAAGAAAACAAAATCACTATGTTGAAGAAATATACATACCCCCCATGTTTACTGCAGCATTACATACAATAGCCAAGATATGAAAACAATCTAAATTGTCCATGGACAGGTGAAGGATAAAAATGTGGTTTATGTTTATAAATGCAATTGAATAGCATTCAACTCTTAAAAAAGGAGGAAATCCTTTGGGACAACATGGTTAGACTGTGAGGGCATTATTCTAAGTTAAATAACTCAACAGACACAAATACTAAACAATTTCATTTTTATGTGAAATTTAAAAGAAAAACAACAAAACTAATAAAGAAGTACAGATTTGTGCGTACCAGATATGGAGGAAGGGGGTGGTGGAATTTGATTAAGGTAATCAAATGTTACAAACTTTCAGTTATAAAACAAGTACTAGAGATGTAATATATCAATAAAACATGGTGGCTATAGTTAATACTGCTGTATGGTATATATGAAAATTGCTAAGACAATATCCTAAAAATTTTCATCACCAGGAAAAGTTTTATTTTTTGTATCTATATCAGGTGGTGAATATTAAAGAAATGTATTATGGCAATCTTTTTGCAACATATATAAGTCAAATAATTATACCATACACTTTAAACTTCTACAGTGCTGTATGTCAATTATATCTCAATAAAACTGGAATTAAAAATAAATAAATGTACAGAAATGAGGAACTGTGAAAAAGATAGAAGAAAGTGATAGAAATGAAATATAGGGAAAGAAGATCTATTTTATGTACAATATATAATTTAACTCCTTATGGAGGGAAAAATACAGTTTAAAAGACAACTTTCAGCTCAGTTCAATTCAGTCACCCAGTCGTGTCTGACTCTTTGCGACCCCATGAACTGCAGCACGCCAGGTCTCCCTGTCCATCACCAACTCCCAGAGTTTACTCAAACTCATGTCCATAGAGTCGGTGATGCAATCCAGCCATCTCATCCTCTGTCGTCCCCTTCTCCTCCTGCCTTCAATCTTTCCCAGCAACAAGGTTTTTCAAATGAGTCAGTTCTTCGCATCAGGTGACCAAAGTACTGGAGTTTCAGCTCCAGCATCAGTCCTTCCAATGAATATTCAGGACTGATTTCCTTTAGGATGAACTGGTTGGATCCCCTTGCAGTCCAAGGGACTCTCAAGAGTATTCTACAATACCACAGTTCAAAAGCATCAATTCTTCAGCACTCAGCTTTCTTTATAGGCCAACTCTCACATCCATACATGACTACAGGAAAAACCACAGCTTTGACCAGACAGATGTTTGTCAGCAAAGCAATGTCTCTGCTTTTTAAATAGGAAAATTTTTCTAAAACACACATATCCTTAAATCTACATGTTAAAAGGGCCCTGTTTTCACCTAGTACCTGGCACTATTGATTCCATAAGTTCAATTCTAACACATTCTAGCAAACCCATTGGACTTTAAAGAAAAGGAATAATAATGAGAAAGAATACTCTGTATCTCTAGGTAAATAGACCAGGTCACTTAGGAAAGAAATCAGGTTGATGTAAATCTGCTATTCAACAGCAACATACTAAGCAAATTATAAAGTCTACATCTGGGTCGTTGAAAAAATGTTAATAGTTTTAAACATGCAATAACTCAGAGATTTATTTTATCTATATGCCCTTTTTAAGGAATCAATGAGAAGATGAATTTCAGAAATGAATAGGGAGACTTCTGTGGGAAAAAAGTGAGAATTTAAGACTAAAATAAAGGCAGAAGAAAAACATATATGCTTTGACAACCAAAAAGTGGGAAAAGGTAAAGAAAAAAAGAAGATGAATTTACCCATAAATAACATGTGACAGTTAAAGAAAAACTTTTAAAGATAATGAACTTAAGAGCAAATATTCCAGTAAAGAAAAAAGGGGCTAAGGAATTATATAAAAGTATTAGGACAAAGATCACTACTACACTATTAGAACAAAATTACGCACCTTCCAAAAACTCAGAAAGTTCAAAATAAAAGAGAATATTTAATGAACGCACATAGTAAATATAACTTGAAATATTTAAAAAGATAGAGATTAAAAATGTTGATCATATTAATAAATACAAGTAGAATCAACTTACTATTAAAAAATAAGGTTGACTTAAAAGTAAAATTCAACTGTGTATCATATGTAGGACAGATACATAAAAGAGAGCAATTAAGAAAAACTAAAGTAAAAAAGGCTAAAAGTAAAAAAAAAAAAAAAAAAGGAAAGTAACTCAGACAAATGTAAACAAAAGTAAAGTGGTGGAGGGGCTCCAATGAATATGACAAAATAGGACATGGAGCTCACTCCTCCCACAAATGAATCAAAAATACATCTACATGTGGAACTGTTCTCAAAAACTACCTGCTGAGTGTTAGCAGATCTCAGCTAAAAGTGCAAGAAAGATCTCCATGTAACTAGGTAGGACAAAAGGAAAAAAAAATAAAAGAAGCAGCAGTATGGGACCTGTACCACTAGGAGGAAGTTGTGAAGAGAAAATGTTCCTTCACCCTGAGAGGCACTCATCAGTGGGGAGTGTCAAAGAAGAGCACAACCTCTGGTTTGAGACAAGCAGAACAGAAAGAGATCTGCACAGATGGTCTATGCACTCCCCAGTCTGAGACAGATATCTGCTGGTACAGGCATGGCCTTGGCACTAAAACTTGGGCTTTAGAGGACAGACCTAGGGAGAGGACTGGGAGAGGACTGAAGGGGCTGCAGAGTCAAATGGCCACAACAGGGGTGTACATGGAAGAAGCCTGGGCCCATCATAGGAGCAAAGCATCACTGTTAAGAGGTGTGAGAATGGAGGGTCATAGGAACCTCTTTCTCAGCATGTTCTCGGCCCGCTAAGAGCCACCTCTGAGTTCTGGAAT
The DNA here is from genome assembly GCF_963930625.1 of Muntiacus reevesi. NCBI lineage: Eukaryota > Metazoa > Chordata > Mammalia > Artiodactyla > Cervidae > Muntiacus > Muntiacus reevesi. The sequence goes on from NC_089264.1 coordinate 4,524,409, forward strand.
GCACAAGTACCAGTGGGTTTTCCACATATGGAGGCAAGGCTGAAATCAGAGCTCCTCCCCAAGAGTCATGTGACTTAGGAAGGAGGGCTGAAATCTGAGCTCTGTCCCAGCATCTTAGTGATCCATGGATTTATACTGCCTCCACTGGCTTTCTAAACTCAGCATCCATGGGATGTCCAAGTGGACAATGGATACTCCTGTGGCTGGGATGGCTCTGGCCATATCAGCTGTGGGCTTAGAGGGTATGCAGAGGCAGGACTGGGATCTAGGCTGCTTCCATAGCTTCCATGGTGGGTCCAGGTGCATGACTACTGCAATCCTGGTACCTGACTTCAGTGGATATTTGTAAAGATCTTCTTTGTAGAGACAACATCTGATTGACACCAGGACCAATTGCTGGCTTTGCCATGGTTGAGACAGGGCTGAGGGCAGTGCCAACAACAGTGTAAGTTGTGAGTCCACACTACAGATGGCAAGTCACACCACAGAACACAGTCCACAGTGAACAGCTCCAGGGAAGGAATACTCATTGGCTCCTCTCCCAGCAGGAGAGTGCCAATTCTTCCCACCTCATACCACAGCTCAGAAATGGACCTGAGAACTTATAATCCAATAAATAGGAAGCAGATCCTGCCCCTGAAAGGGCTGTAACAGCCACAAAGCAAAGAGGAGGCCCTGCAGACTTCAGAGCAGACTCTTGTCACTACAATACCAGTCCACAACCTTTATCAAGTGGATAATGTCCAGCACACAGTGAGGAAAGAGGCATCCATACTAAAAACAGCCCTTGCGACAAAAATACTAAACCCACGCAGGCTACATCGAAGTGCTCCCACATAAAAATAGTCATCCAAGATCACAGAAGATAATTGTTTCTCTTAAACTCATAGAGTCAGAGAAATATAAGTAAAATGAATAAGCAGAAAAAACACTCCTAATTAAAATATCAAGAGAATTCCCCTGAAAGAGCAAACAGTGAAACAGACTTCTTTAGTCTAATATACACTGAGTTAAAAAAGAAAAAAGGAGAAAATGAAAATACTGAAGGAATTAAGATTATCAATAGAAATGAAGATACTGGAGGGTCAAGACAAGATAGAATGTAAACTATCTTGAGAGTAGAATGTGAGCTTAGCTCTTTTTAAGGAAACACCAAAATCACAACTAATGGCTAAATAACCATAGACAAAAAACTGTTGGAACCTACTATAAAAGATACCCTATACCCAAAGCCAAAGAAGCCACCACAATGAGACAGTAGGAGGGGTACTATCACAAGAAAATAAAATTCCACACATGCTCAGTGAGCAACCCACATACTCAAAAAATAATGGTATCACAAAAGTTCTCAAAAGTTTTGAGCCCCATGTCAGGCTCCCCAGCCTGGGAGTCTGGCAACAGGAGGAACACCCACTATCTTTGAAGACCACTATGGTTTAGGGGTTCCATAGAACTGTGAAAAAGAGGAACTCCATTCTTAAGGTGGTGTACACAAGATCTCCTATTCACTGAACCCAGGGGGGAAAGCAGTGACCCCATAAGAACCCGAGCCAGACTTATCTGCTAGTGCTGAAGGGCTTCCTGCAGAGGCAGGGGGCGGCTGAGGCTCACTGTGGGACAAGGACTCTGGGAGTGATAGTTCTGGAGAGTATTAATCACGGTGAGCCCTCTTAGAGGCCACCGTTTTCTCCTCTAGCCCCATCCGCAGCCTGTAGGCTCTAGTGATGGGACACCTCAGGCCAAAAAATCATCAGGACGGGAACTCTGCTGTACATCAGCAGAAAGGATGCTTAAAGTATTCCTGACACACAGCTGCCTGATAAACACACCCCCTGACAGCCCTGCCCAGACGGACAAGATTGAGTTCCACCCACCAGCGAGCAGCAACCAGTCCCTCCCTCCAGGAAGCCTGCACAAGGCTCTTAAACTCACTCTCCAGGGTTCAGACAGCACGAGCTAGAAAAACTGCAACCCTTCAGCCTACAGAATGGGAAATATAATCATAGAATGTCACAAAAATTAGATGGCAGAGAAGTATGTTCCAGATGAAAGAACAAGATAAAATCACAGAACAACTGATTGAAATGAAGATAGACAATCTAACTACAAAAATTTCAGGGTAATGATAGTAAAGATGAGCCAAGATCTCAGAAAAAAGAACGGAAGCACAGATTAAGAAGAGACAAGAAATGAGTAACAAAGACCCAGAACAACTAAAGAATAAATAAATGGAAATGAGCAGTGCAATAACTGAAATGAAAAAAATCACTAGAAGGAATCTAAAGCAGAATAACTGAGGTAGACAAATGGAAAAGTGAGCTGGGAGACAGAATGGTGGATATCACTGCTGTGGAAAAGAACAAAGAAAAAGGAATGAAAAGAAGTGAAGATAATCTGAGTTGCCTGTGGGCTAATTTTGAATAATAATTTTAAATGCATCAGCATTCACTTATAGTCATTCCAGGAAAATAAGAGAGAGAGGGCTTGAGAAAATATGTGAAGACATAGTGGCGAAAATTTCCCTAACATGAAAAAAATCAGTCACCCAAGTCCAGAAAGCATAGAGAGGTCCAGGCAGCATAAACCCAAGGAAGAACATGCTGAGATGCATAGAAATCAAACTGACAAAAAGCTTAAGACAAAGAAAAAAATATTTAAAATAACAAGAGAAAAGCAACAAATAACATTCAAGGAAATTCCCAGGAGGTTATCAGCTGAATTCTCAGCAGAAACTCTCAGGCCAGAAGGGAGTAGCATGATGCGATCACAGTGATATAAGGAAGAACCTACAACAAAGAATAGTCTACTCAGCAGGCCCTCATTCAGATTTGACAGAGAAATAAAAAGCTTTACAAACAAGCAAAAGCTAAGAATTCAACAAGACCAAACCAGCTTTACAAAAAATGCTGAAGGAACGGCTCTAGGGCTGAAAAGAAAAGCACACAACTAGAAGCAAGAAAACTGCCAACGCGGAAGCTCACCAGAAAAGACAAGCGTACACTAAAGGCCGCGGACAAATATGACATCAAAACTAGCAACATTGAGAAGGGGAGGGTACAAATGCAGAATATCGGAAGTGTGGTTGAAATTAAAAGAGCAGCAACTTAAAACAATGTTGTTTATATATGGACCACTCTATCAAATCTTCATGGTAACAGCAAACTGAAAATCTACAATCAACACACACAGAACAAAAAGGAATCCAAACATAAAAGGAAAATCAGTGTTCAAATCACAAGAGAAGAGACTGAAAGAGGAAGGAGGGAAAAATGACCTACAAAAAAATCCAAAATAACAAAATGGCAATGGAAACATATGTATCAATAAGTAACTTAAATGTAAACAGATAACTAACTTAAACATAAATGTAAATGCTCCAACCAAAAGACATGGACTGACTGAGTGGATACAAAAACAAGACCCATAAATGCTGTCTACAAGAGACTCATTACACATCTAGGGGTGCAAATAGAATGAAAGTGTGCAGATCAAAAAAATGCAAACAGAAATCAAGAAAGCTGGAGGAACAATATTCATGTTAGACTAAAATAGACTTTAAAATAAACTCTGTAACATGAGATAACTTCTATTTCTGCTTCATCGACTATGCTAAAACCTTTGACTGTGTGGATCACAACAAACTGCAGAAAATTATTGTTAAAGAGATGGGAACACCAGAGCAGTTTACCTGCCTCCTGAGAAACATGTATTCAGGTCAAGAAGCAAAGTTAGAAACAGACATGGAACAATGAGCTGGTTAAATTTGGGAAAGGAGTATGTCAAGGCTGTATATTGTCACCCTGATTATTTAACTTCTATGTAGAGTATACCACGTGAAATGACAGGCTGGATGAAGCTCAAACTGGAATCAAGATTGCTAGAAGAAAAATATCAACAACCTCAGATATGCAGATGACACCACTCTAATGGCAGAAAGCAAAGAGGAAATAAAGAGCCTCTGGATGAAGGTGAAACAGGAGAGTGAAAAAGTTGACTTAAAACACAATATTCAAAAAACTAATATCATGGCATCTGGTTCCATCAATTCATGGCAAATAGATGTGAGAAAATGGAAACAGTCAAAGACTGTTTTCTCAGCTCCAAAATCATTATGGATGGTGACTGCAGCCATGAAATTGAAAGACACTTGCTCCTTGGAAGAAAAGCTATGACAAATCTAGGCAGCATATTAAAAAGCAAAGACATCATTTGCTGACAGAGGTCTGTATAGTCAAAGCTATGGTTTTCCCAGTAGTCACATATGGATGTGAGAGTTGGACCATAAAGAAGGCTGAGTGCTGATGAGTTGATGCTTTTGAAATGTGGTGCTAGAGAAGACTCTTGAGAGTCCCTTGGACAGCAAGGAGACCAAACCAGTCAATCCTAAAGGAAATCAGCCCTGAACATTCATTGAAAGGACTGATGCCTAAGGTGAAGCTCCAATAATTTGGCCACCTGATGTGAAGAGCCAACTCATTGGAAAAGACCCTGATGCTAGGAAAGATTGAGGGCAGGAGGAGATGGGGGCAACAGAGGATGAGATTGCTGGATGGGATTCAACTCAATGGACAAAAGTGTGAGCAAACTCAGGGAGAGAGATAGTGAAAGACAGGGAAGCCTGGTGTGCTACAGTCCACAGGGTTGCAAAGTCAGACACAACTGAGCAAAGGAACAACAGTAAACCAAGAAGGTTCCCTACATAAAGATCTTGGTCATAAATCCAAGTATACATGCACCCAGCATAGGAGCGCCTCAACATATAAGGCAAATGCTAAGAAGCTTAAGAGGAGACAGCAACAGTAACACAGTAATAGTGGTGGACTATAAAACCCCACTTTCATCAATGGACAGATCACCCAGACAGGAGATCAACAAGGAAACACAGGCCTTAAATGAGACATTAGACCTGGTAGACTTAATTGATATTTATTAGTAGCACATCCAAAAGCAGTAGAATACACATTTTTTTTCAAGTGCACATAGAACGTTCTCCAGGATTGATCATACGCTGAACCAAAGTTCAAACCTCAGTAAAAATTTTAAGAAAATTGAAATCAAACATTTTTTCCCCACAAACTCAGTACTATGAGATTAGAAATCAACTACAAGGGGGAAAAAAAAAACAAAAAACAAACACATGGAGGCTAAATAATATTTTACTAACCAACCAGTGGATCACTGAAAAAAATCAGAGGAAATAAAAAAATACCTAGAGGCAAATGAATACAAAAGTATGATGACCCAAAACAAATGGGATGTGGCAAAAGCTGGTCTAAGAGGAAACTTTATAGCAATACAATCTTACCTCAGGACAAAAGAAAAGTCTCAAGTAAACAACCTAACCCTATGCCTGTACCAAGCAGAGAAAGAACAAACCACGAGTTAGTAGAAGGAAAGAAACCATAAAATCTGAGCAGAATAAATGAAATACAGACTACAAAAATAAAAGAAAAGATCAATAGAAATAAAGCTGGTTCTATGAAGAACTAACAAATGGATAAACATCTCAGTTCAATTCAGTCGCTCAGTCGTGTCCAACTCTTTGTGACCTCATGGATTGCAGCATGCCAGGCTTCCCTGTTTATCACCAACTCCTGGAGCTTGCTCAAACTCATGTCCATTGAATCAGTGACACTATCCAACCATCTCATCCTCTGCCTCCCCCTTTAATTTTATTGATCCCCCTCTCTCTTTTCTTGATGAGTTTGGCTAAATGTTTATCCTTTTCACTTGTTCCTTGTAAGAAAAGGATAAACATTTAGCCAAACTCATCAAGAAAAAGAGAAAGGGGGATCAATAAAGTTAGAAATAAAAAGAAGTTGCAACAGACACTGCAGAAATACAAAAAATCATGAGACTACTACAAGCAGTTCTATGCCAATAAAATGGAAAACCTAGAGGAAATGGACAAATTCTAAGAAAAGTATAATCTTGCCAAGATTAAACCAGGAAGAGATAGAAAGTATAAACAGATCAGTCACACATAGTGAAATTGAAATTGTTGTTACAAAATTCCCAATAAACAAAAGCCCAGGACAAGAGGGCTTCATAGGTAAATTCTACAAAAAATATTTGGAGAAGAGTTAACACCTAACATGCAGAAACTATTCCAAAATATTTCAGAGAAAGGAACACTCCCAAACTCATTCTGTGAGGCCACCATAACCTTGATACCAAAACCAGACAAAGATACAACAACAACAAAGATTACAGGCCAATGTCATTTATGAACATAGACTCAAAATTCCTCAACAAAATACAAGCAAATCAAATCAAACAATACATTAAAAAGATCATATACTATGATCAAGTGTGATTACCCGAGGGATACAGTGATTTTTCAATATCTGCAAATAATCAGTTTGATGTACCACATTAGCAACTTGAAGAATAAAAGCCATATGATTATCTTAATAGATGCTAAAAAAAACTTGACAAAACTTGACACCCATTGATGATAAAAGCTCTACAGAAAGTGGACATAAAAGAATAAAGATCCTAATAACAAAACTACAGCTAATATCATACTCAATGGTGAAAAGGTCAACACATTTTTTCTAAGATCAGGAGGGCAAGGCTATCCACTCTTGTCACTTATTCAATATAGTTTTGAAAGTCTTAGTCATGGCAATCAGAGAAGAAAAAGAATTTAAGTGAATCCAAGTTGAAAAACAAATAGTAAAACTGGCAGTGTTTGCAAATGACATGATATTATACATAGAAAATCCTAAATATGCTACCAGAAAACCACTAGAGTTCATCAATGAATTTGGTGCAGGACACAAAATAAATACACAGAAATCTGCTGCATGTCTATATACATAAAATGAAAGATCAGAAAGAGCAAATAGAGAAACCCATTTACCATCTCATAAAAAAGAATAAAGTAACTAGAAATAAACCCACCTAAGGAAGCAAAAGATCTGTACTCTAAAAATGTAAGATGCTGATGAAAGAAATTGAAAATGACAAAAAGAGATGTAAAGATACACCAAGTATTTGGATTGGAAGACCAACATTGTAAAAATTACTGTATTATCCATGGTAATCTACAGATACAATGCAATCCTGATCAAACTACCAGTGACATTTTTCACAGAATCAGAACAAAAAGATTTAAAAATTTGTATGGAGACCCAAAGCACCCTGAACAGCCAAAGCAATATTGAGAAAGAAATGTGGAGCTGAGGAAATCAGGCTCCCTGCCTCAGACTGTACTAAAAGCTATGGTAATCAAAAGAGTACGATACTAGCACAAGGCCAGAGATACAGATCAATGGAACAGGATAGAAAGCTTCGAAATAAACCCATGCACCAGACGTCAATTAATCTACAACAAAGGAGGCAAAGATATACAATGGAGAAAAGACAGTCTCTTCAATAAATTTTTTAAAAAGGTGAGATATGGATAGACTTAGTGACTGTCATACATGGTGAAGCAAGTCAGAAAAAGAAAAACAAAATCATGTACTGACACTTATCTATGGGTGATAGTGCTAAAGAACATTCCCACTAATGCAAGAAACTTAAGAGATGTGGGTTCAATCCCTGAGTCAGGAAGATACCCTGGAGGAGGAAATGGCAACCCACTCCAGTATTTTCGAAGGGAAAATCCTATGGACAGAGAAGCCTGGCAGGCTACAAACCATAGGGTTGCAAAAGGTCAGATACGACTGAAGCAACATAGCTGGCAGGCAACACATATAAACAGCACATATATTTGGAATCTAGAAAAATGCTATAGATGAGTTTATTTGTGAAGCAGAAATAGAGACAAAGACGTAGAGAACCGATGTGTGGATACCAAGGGGGAAGTGGGGGTGGGAGGAATTAGGAGATTGGGATTGTCACATATACGCTATTGATACATGTATAAAATGGATAACTAGTGAGAACACGCTCTATAGCACAAGGAGCTCTACTTAGTGCACTGTGGTGACCAGAAAGAGAAGGAAGTCCAAAGGGGAGTGGATATGTGCGTTGCCATTGTTTAGTTGCTAAGTCATGGCCTCCTCTCTGCGACCTGTGAACTGAAGCATGCCAGGCTTCCCTGTCCTCCGTTATCTCCAGGAGCTTGCTCAAACCCATGTCCATCGCATCGTTTATGCCATCCAACCATCTCATCCTCTGTTGCCCCCTTCTCCTCCTGCCCTCAATCTTTCCCAGCTTCAGGGTCTTTTCCAATGAGTCAGTTCTTTGCATCAGGTGGCCAAAGTATCAGAGCTTCAGCATCAGTCCTTTCAATGAATATACAGGACTGGTTTCTTCAGGATTGACTGGTTTGGTCTCCTTGCTGTCCAAGGGACTCTTAAGAGTCTTCTCCAGCACCATAGTTCAAAAGCATCAATTCCTCCATGCTCAGCCTTCTTTATGGTCCAATTGTCACATCCATATATGACTACTGGAAAAACCACAGCTTTGTCAGCAAGGCGAGGTCTCTGCTTTTTAATATGCTGTCTAGGGTGGTCATAACTTTTCTACCAAGGAGCAAGCATCTTTTAATTTCATGGCTGCAGTCACCTTATGCAGTGATTTTGGAGCCCAAGAAAAGAAAGTCTGTGACTCTTTCCATTTTTCACCATCAATTTGCCATGAAGTGATGAAACCAGATGCCATGATCTTTGGTTTTTTGAATGGTGTGTTTTAAGTCAGATTTTTCACTCTCCTCTTTCACCTTCATCAAAAGTCTCTTTAGTTCCTCTTTGCTTTCTACCATTAGAGTGGTATCATCTGCATGTATGAGGTTGTTGATATTTCTCCCAGCAATCTTGATTGCAGCTTGTGAGTTATCCAGCCCAGCCTTTCACAAGATGTAGTCTGCATATAAGTTAAAGAAGCAGGGTGACAACATACAGCCTTGATATACTCCTTTTCCAATTTTGAACCAGTTTGTTGTTCCATGTCCAGTTCTAGCTGTTGCTTCTTGTCCTGCATACAGATTTCTCAGGAGGCAGATAAGGTGGTCTGGTATTACCATCTCTCTAAGAATTTTCCATAGTTTGTGGTGACCCACACAAATGCTTTAGTGGAGTCAATGAAGCAGATGTTTTTTCTGGAATTCCCTTGCTTTTTCTATGCTTCAAAGATGTTACCAATTTGATCTCTTGTTCTTCTGCCTCTTCGATATCCAGTGTGTATATCTGAAAGTTTTCAGTTCACATACTACTGAATCTTAAAGGATTTTAAGCATTACCTTGCTAGCATGTGAAATGACCACAATTGTGCAGCAGTTTCAGCATTCTTTGGCATTGACTTTCTTTAGGATTGGATTGAAAGCTGATCTTTCCCAGTCCTATGGTCACTGCTGAGTATTCCAAATTTGCTGGCATATTGACTGAAGCACTTGCACAGCATCAGCTTTTAGGATTTTAAATGGCTCAGCTGGAATTCCATCACCTCCACTAGCTTTGTTCATAGTAATGTTTTCTAAGGTCCATTTGACTTCATGCTCTAGTAGGATATCTGTCTCTAGGTGAGTGACCACACCTAGATAACCACACCATCATGGTTATCCAGTTCATTAATACCCTTTCTGTATAGTTCTTCTGTGTATTCTTGCCACCTCATCTTTCTCTCTTCTGCTTCTGTTAGGTCTTTGACATTTCTGTCATTTATTATGCCCATCTTTGCATGGAATCTTCCCTTGGTGTCTCTAATTTTCATAAAGAGATCTCTAGTCTGTCCCATGTGTTGTTTTCCTCTATTTCTTTACATTGCTCACTTAAGGAGGCTTTCTCACCTCCTTACTATTCTCTGAAATTCTAGAATTGGTTGGGTATACCTTTCCTTTTCCCCTTTGCCTTTCACTTCGCTTCTTTTCTCAGCTATTTGTAAGGCCTCCTCCAACTACCATTTTGCCTTCCTGCATTTCTTTTTCTTGGGGATTGTTTTGGTCACTGTCTCTTGTACAAAGTTAGGAACCTCTGTCCATAGTTCTTCAGGCACTCTGTCTACCAGATCTAATCCCTTGAATCTATTCATCACCTCTACTGTATAATCATAGGAGATTTGATTTAGGTAATACCTGAAAGGTCTAGTGGTTTTCCCTACTTTCTTCAATTTAAGCCTGAGTTGTTCAATATATGTATATGTATGATTGATTCATTTTGTTGTACAGTAGAAAGTAACATATTTAAAGCAACTATACTCCAATATAAACTTTAAAGATTAAAAAATAAAATGATAAGTCAGATACAGAACAAACAAACAAAAAACAAAAAGAAATGATAAAACCTCCTAAAACTATAGACAGAAAACAGATCATAGGTACAGAAAGTACAGAGAATACCAATCAAGAAGAACCCGAACAGAGCCACACCATGCTATAATTTAAATGACAGCAGTTAAAGAGGGGTTTCTAAAGGCAGCAAGAGGAAAACAGAGTTAATGGAAAGGAAACCCCTATAACGCTATCAACTGATTTCTCTCCAGAAATACTGCAGGCCAGAAGGGCATGGCAGGATATATTCAAATTCCTGAAAGGAAAAAATCTGCAACCTAGGACACTCTACCCACCAAGATTATCATTTACAATAGAAGGAGAGACAAAGAATTTCTCAAGAAGCAAGCAAAAACTAGAAGAATAAAGCAATGCTAAATCTATCCTAAATGAAATATCGAATGATCTTCCCTAGTTAAAAGGAAAAGAAAAGAACAACTGAAGCTAAATCTCCTAAATAAGCCAGTATACAGATTTTTAAAATATCAAAAATTTTTGTGAAAGTGACAATAACCACAATGAATAGCAAAAGGATAATCATGAAGATGTAAAAAGGTCAACAAATCATAAAGTATGGGGGAGGAGAGTAGGAAATTAAGCTTTTGTTGTTTTTTTTTTTAGAATGTGTTTAAGTCTGTATGACTATCAGTCTAAAGCAAGTAGACACAGGAAGGGGTTAATATACTTGAAAAGTAGGATAACCACAAATCAAAACACATAGAAGATTCACAAAAACAAGAGCATAATACAAAAAAAAATAATAATAATAAAACCACAAAATTAAAAGCAAAAATAGAAAGGAACAAGGAAGAAATACAAAATCAACTGGAAAAAAATTTTAAAATGGCAGCCACACACATCTATCAATAAATATCTTAAAATGTCAATGGACTAAATACTCCAAATCAAAAGATAGAGAATGACTAATTGGAAAAAAAAATAGCAACAATAACAACAAAAAGAGGCTACAATATGCTGCCTACAAGATACTCACTTCAAGGCAAAGATACACATAAATTAAAAGTGAGCAGATGGAAAAAGATATTCCATGCTATTGGAAATGAAGAGAAAGTGGTGGGAACACAATACTCATATCAGACAAAACTGACATTAAAAGAAAGTCCATAAAGAAAGTTAAAGAAGGACAATATATAATGATAAAAGAATCAATGCAAGAGGATATTACATTCATCAATATATATGCATGTAATACATGCTGCTGCTGTTAAGTCGCTTCAGTCGTGTCCGACTCTGTGTGATCCCATAGACGGCAGCCCACCAGACTCCGCCGTCCCTGGGATTCTCCAGGCAAGAACACTGGAGTGGGTTGCCATTTCCTCCTCCAGCATGTAATACAAAGGAGCACACAAATACAAAAACAAAAAAAAAATACAAAAAAAAAAAACTAACAGACACAAAGGGGAAGTGGATTGGAACAAAATTAAAGAAGACTTTAACATACCGTTCCCATCAATGGACAGATTTTCTAGACAGAAAATAAAGTAACAGGAATTCTAAACTATATAGTAGAAGAGTTACATTTAATTGATATTTTCAGGGCATTACATTAAAGAAAAACAGAATACACATTCTTTTCAAGTGCTCATGGAACATTCTCTAGGAATTACCACATACTAATGCACAGTACAAGCCTCTACAAACTTGCGTATAGAAATTATTTCAAGCATCTTTTCTGACCCACGAAGGCCTGAAACTAGAAATCAACCACAGAAAAAGAAACAGAAAAAAGGGATTGCATGGAAACTAAACAACATGCTACTGAGAAACCCAGTGTATCAAAGCTGAAATAAAAAAGAAAATTAAAAATACCTTGAGGCAATGAAAACAACCATACAAAATCTATGGGATGCAGCAAAAGCAGTTCTTAGTGGGGAGCTCATAGCAATACAAGACTTCCCCCAAAATCAAGAAAAATTTTGAAAAACCCCACTTGCCAACTGAAAGAATTAGAAAAAGAAGAACAAACAAAGCCTAAAGTCAGCACAAGAAAGAAAATAATAAAGGTCAGAGAGGAACTAAAATAGAGACTCAGTTCACTTCAGTCGCTCAGTGGTGTCTGACTCTTTGTGACCCCATGGACTGCAGCACACCAGGCCTCCCTGTCCATCACCAACTCCCAGAGATTACTCAAAGTCATGTTCATTGAGTTGGTGATGACATCCAACCATCTCATCCTCTGTCTTCCCCTTCTCCTCCCACCTTCAAACTTTCCCAGTACCAGGGAAAGATTAAAAAATAGTAAAAAATCAATATAAACAAGAGTTGGTTCTTTAAAAGGGTATAAACAAGATTGACAAATTTCTGGTCAGGCTCACCAAGAAGAAAAGAAAGAGGATCCAAATAAACAAAATAAGAATTGAAAAGGAGAGATAACAACCAATACCACAGAAATACAAAAACCATAAAAGTACAATGAACAATTATATGCCAACAAATTTGACGACCTAGAAAAAAATAAACAAGTTTCACTAAAGCTGAATCAAGAAGAAATAGATAATTTGAACAGACCAATGTCTAGAAGTTAAATGAATCTCTCAATTTAAAATACTCTCTAAAAACAAAAGTCAGGGACCCAATGGCTTCACAAGTAAATTCTACCAACCATGTGAAGAAGAATTTACATCATTTCTTCTCAAGACTATTCCAAAAGACAGAATAGAAAGGAATTCTCCCAAAGACATTCTATGAAGTCAACATCAACCTGATACCAAAACCAGACATAGACACTGCCAAAACAGAAAATTACAAGCTAATATCTCTGATGAATATCAGTGCAAGGATTCTCAACAAAATAATAGCAAACGAATAAGTGAATCCAACAACACAAAGAAATGATTATACACGTTTACACCCATGGCTGATTCATGTCAATGTATGGCGAAAGCCACTACAATATTATAAAGTAATTAGCCTCCAATTAAAATAAAGTAATTAATTTTTTTAAAACGATTATACACCATGACCAAGTTGGATTCATCCCATGGTTGTGAGGATGTTTCAAAATATACAAATTAATCAATGTGATGCACCACATCAACAAAAGACAAAAGTCTATTGATCATCTCAATAGAGGCAGAGAAAGCAATTGCTAAAACTCAACATTCATTCATGACAAAAACTCTTACAAAAGCAGGTATAGAGACAACATATCTCAATATAGTAAAAACTATTTACCACAAACCACAATGAGTATAACACTCAAAGGTGAAAACCTGAAAGCTTTCCTGCTACAAGAATGCTCATACTCACCACTTCTATCCAATATGGTATCAAAAATCCTAGCCACAGCAATCAGAGAAAGAAGTCACAGAATCAAGAAAGAAAAGGTATACAAATTGAAAGGGAAGAGGTAAAATTGTCATTATATGCAGATAACTATTAGAACTGATAAATGACTTCAGTAAGGTAGCAAGATACAAAATTAACATACAGAAATCAGTTGCATTTCTTTAAACTAACAATAAAATATCAGAAATGGAATTTATTTATTTTTAAGATTGCATTTCTCACTTATCAGCTTGGCAAAAATCCAAACGTTTACAACATAGTCTGTTAATGAGGCTACAGGGAACAGGCATTTTCATATATTGCCAGTGGGAAGCAAAATTACATATGTATTTACCCTTTCACCCAGCAATCACACTTCAGGGAACTTGTCCTGCAAATATATCTGCATACACCCAAAACGATGTATGTATATAGTTATTCACTATGGCATTCATTTACAATAGTAAAATACTAGGAAAAAACAAGCATTTTTCTAAGGAGAGCTGGTCAAATAAACAACTATACATCCACCCAATGGAACACTAAGCCACTTGAGAAAAGAATGAGGAAGTTTTCATGGATAGATCTCCAGGATATAATGGAAAATGAAAACATCAGTGTGTAGAACAATGTATATAGAATATTTTAAAAAATAAAATAATATCAGGACTGCCCCAGAGTCCAGTCGTTGAGACTCCACCTTCCAATACAGGGGGCACAGGTTCAGGGAATTAAGATCCCACATGCCACACTGAGGCCAAAAAGATAAGTAAAACAAGACAGTTCATATTTATTCATATCTTATTTAAAAAACACTGGAACTTAACAATTTGAATATAATTAACACTACTAAACTGTACACTTAAAAATAATTTTGATGGTAATTGTGTTATGTGTTTTTTGTGTATGCTCAGTTGCTCAGTCACATCCAACTCTTTGTGACCCTATGGACTGCAGCCAGCCAGGCTCCTCTGTCCATGAAACTCTCCAAGCAAGAATACTGGAGTGGGTCGCCACCCCCTCCACTAGAGGATCCTCCTGACACAGGGATCAAACCTGCCCTTCCCACGTCTCCTGCTCCACAGGCAGACTATTCACTGCTGAGCCTCTGGGGAAGCCCCTGTGTGTGTGATTTTTTTTTCCCCCACAACTTAAAAACAAACAAACTTGAGAAGTGTCTGTGAGAAGCTTATATAATATGTTTGTTTATTTGGGAGGTGAGAAGATGCATAAAGTCACTTATTTTGTTTTTGTTTGTTTGTTTTTAGTTTTTGGCTGTGCTGGGTCTTCATTGCTGTGAGGCCTTTTCTCTACTTGAAGTGCATGGGCTTCTCATTGCAGTGACCTCTCTCATTGCAGAGCACGGGTTCTAGGGTGCACAGACTTCGGTAGTTGCCGCACTAGTTTCAGTAGTTGGACTCCTTAGGTGCAGCCCCTGGGCTCAGAAAGCGAATTTAAATAAACAATCTCCTTAAAACTTGCATCTTAAAAAGTACAATATTTAGTAAAACTCCCAACCAAGGAGGTGAAAGACTTAGATGCTAAGAACTATAAAACATTAATAAAGGAAATTGAAGATGATTCAAAGAAATGGAAAAGTAACCCATGCTCTCCAGTTGAAAGAATTAATATTTTCAAAATGACCATACTAGTCAAAGTGATCTGTGGATTTAATGTGATCTTTATCAAATTATTCATGACATTTTTCACAGAACTAAAATAATTCTAAAATTTATATGGCACCATAAAAGACAGAATTGCCAAAACAATCCCAAGAATGTAGGACAATGCAGGAGGCATAACCCTCCCAGACAATACTATAAAGGTACATTAATCAAAACAGCATGATACTGGTACAAAATCAGAGATATGGATCAATGGAACAGAACAGACAGCCCAGAAATAAACCCACACACCCATGGTCAATTAATCCATGACAAAGAAGGCAAGAATGTACTACGGAAAAAAGACCATCTGTTCAGCAACTGGTGTTGGGAAAGCTGGACAGTCATATGTAAAAAAATGAATTTAGAACACACCCTTTTACCACACACAAACATAAACTCAAAATGATTTAAAGACACAAACATAAGACATGATACCATAAAACTCATAGAATTGAAAATAGGCAAAATATTTTCTGACATAAATCATACCAAATGTTTTCTTAGGTCAGTCTCCCAAGGCAATAGAAATAAATCAAAAATAAACAAATGGGATCTCATCAAGCTCTTGGACAGCAAAGGAATCCATAAACAAAACAAAGGAAATCATAAGCAAAAGGACAATTGACAGACTGAGGGAAAATATTTGGAAATGATGCAACTGAAAAGGGGTTAATTAAAAGTATAGAAACAACTCATACAACGAAATAACAAAAAACCCCAGGAGAAAAACCCAATCGAAAAATGGGCGGAAAATGTAAATACACATTTTTCCAAAGAAGACATACAGGTGGCCAACAGGGCCACGGAAAGATGTTCAACACCACTAATTATTAGAGAAATGAAAATAAAAACTATAGTGAGGTACCACCTCACACTGTTCAGAATATCCATCATTAAAATATCTGCAAATAATATGCTTGAAAGGATATAGAGAAAAGGGAACTCTCTTACACTGTTGGTGGGAATATAAATTGATTTATTCACTACAGAAAATAGTATGGAAATTCCTTTAAAAACCTGAAAATAATCTTCCCACATTAGTCACTCAGTTGTGCCCAACTCTTTGGGACCCCATGGACGGTAGCCCCCCAAGTTCATCTCTCCATGCTTTCCCAGGCAAGAATGCTCATGCGGGTTGCCATTCCCTTCTCTAAGGGATCTTCCCAACTGAGGAATCGAACCCAGGTCTTCCACATTGCAGGCAGATTCTTTACTCTCTGAGCTACTAGGGAAGACCATATGTTCCCATGTGATTAATAACACCACTCCTGGGCATATATACTGACAGAACAATAATTAAATTCTACATGCACCCTTATGTTCATAATTGCACTATTCCTAATAGTTGAGATATGGAAGTAACATAGATATTTATTGACAGATGAATGGATAAACAAGTTGCAGTATACACCACAATGAAATAGTACTCAGTCAGAAAAAATAATGAAATAACGCCATTTGAAGCAACATGGATACAACTAGAGATTATTATACTAAGTGAATAAGTCAGAAAGGCAAAGACAAATACCATATGATATTACTTATATGTGGAATCTAAAATATGACATCATGAACTTATCTGTGAAATAGAAATAGACTCACAGATGTAGAGCGCAGGCTTGTGTTTGCTGAGGGTGAAGGAGGTTGAGGGAGGAATTGATTAGGAGTTTAGGATTAGCAAATGCAAGTTATTGCACATAGAATGGATAAAAAAAGTACTACTGCAGAGCACAGAGAACTCTATTAAATATACTATGATAAGTCATAATGGAAAATAAAATAAAAAGAATGTACATACATGTATAACTGAATCACATCTCTGCACAGCAGAAATTAACATAACATTGTAAATCAATTATACCACAATAAAATAAATTTTTTAAAATGAAGTAAATCAGGATTTACAACCTTGAATTCTTAATCAGGTAAATTTAAGCAAATCATTAACAAATACAAAAGAAGGACATTTATAAAGCTGAAACTCCCCATTTACAATAAAAATAAGTTATTAATATCAATGCTTAAATAATACAGAAGCAATCTACATAAAGTTGAAACTACATAAAGAAATAGAAATACCCTAAAATTTAGAGATTTTAACTCTGCTTGTAGGCAAGGCAGGTCAAGTTGACAATAAGATACATGAGATCTGAACATCATGAATAAAGGAGGTCTTATAAGTTTATGTAAAAATCTGAAAAATAATAGAAAATAGAGCTGTTTTCTCTACTGCACATGCACCATTTTAAAATTTTACCATGTGTTACGTCACAAAGAAAAATCTTGAAAAGGTAGTGATATACAGAGAGGCCCCTTAAAAGATACCCATACCCCTAGAATATGTAAATAAGTTACATAACATGGCCAAAGGGATTATGCAGAGGTGATTAGGTTTATAAACATTAACATAGGAAAATTATACTGGATTATCAGGTGGGCCCAGTCTAATCACCTGAGCCCTTAAAAGCAGAGAACTTTCTCCAGCTGGAGTCAGAAGTAGCAAAAAGAGAATTCAGACAGACTGAGCACATGAAAGATAGATGACCTCCTTTCACTGGAGGGAAACACATGCAAAGTCTGAGAAGGAATGTGGGCAAGAACAAAGACTGGCATTTGTCTTATAGCCAACAAGGGAACAGGGAACTCAGTCCTACAAACACATTGAATTGAATTCTGCCTGCAACTAGAATAAACCTGGAAGCAGATTCTATTCCAAAGTTCCTTGATAAAAGTCCAAGTTAATTGACACCTTAATTTCTGCTTTGTGAGACCTGAAACAGATAAACCTTCTAAGTCCACTAGACTTCTGACCTCCAGAGCTGTGGAAAAAATAAATTTGTTTTGGCTTCAGATGCTAAGTTGATGGCAATTTGCTAAGGCAGCAGTAGTAAAATAATACAGTGTCATAAAGCAGAAATGATATAAATGACAGTTTCTGATCACAAAGTGAAATAAGATTATATACTAATAAAAGCAAATAGAAATTACTTGGGATATATTTGCCTTTGACTCCAAAATTGAACATTTCTAAAACTAAATTAAAATTCTATACATCATAATTATTAAAGTATTAATAAGAGTACTTATACATCAAGACAGTATAGTACTGGCACAAAAACAGAAATAGAGACCAATGGAACAAGATAGAAAGCCCAGAAATAGACCCACACACCTATCAGTACCTTATTTTAGACAAAGGAGGCAAGAATATACAATGAGGTAAAGACAGCCTCTTCAATAAATGGTGCTGGGAAAACTGGACAACTACACATAAAAGAATGAAATTAGAACACTTTCTAACACCATATACAAAGATAAACTCAAAATAGATTAAATACCTAAATGTAAGACCAGAAACTATGAAACTCTTGAGGAAAACATAGGCAGAACACTCGATGACATAAATCAAAGCAAGATCCTCTATGACCCACCTCCTAGAGTAATGGAAATAAAAACAAAAGTAAACAAGTAGGACCTGATTAAGCTTAAAAGTTTTCACACAGCAAAGGAAATTATTGGTGAGGTGAAAAGACAACCCTCAGAATGGGAGCAAATAATAGCAAATGAAACAACTGACAAATGATTTACTTCCAAAATATACAAGCAGCTCACACAACTCAATACCAAAAATAACAAACAACTGAATCAAAAAGTGGGGAAAAGACCTAAACAGACATTTCTCCAAAGACATACAGATGGCTAACAAACACATGAAAAGATGCTCAATATCGCTCATTATTACAGAAATGCAAATCAAAACCACCATGAGATATCACCTCACACTGGTCAGAATGACCATCACCAAAATGTCTGCAAACAATAAATGCTGGAGAGGGTGTGGAGGAAAGGGAACCCTCTTACACTGTTGGTGGGAATGCAAACTGATACAGCCACTGTGGAAGATGGTATGGAGATTCCTTTAAAAACTAGGAATAAAACCACCATATGAGCCAGCAATCCGATTCCTAGTCATATACCCTGAGGAAACCAAAATTGAAAAAGACACATGTGTCCCCTTGTTCATTGCAGCACTATTTACAATAGCTAGAATATGGAAGCAACCTAGATGTCCATCGACAGATGAATGGATAAAAAAGTCATGGTACATATACACAAAGGAATATTACTCAGCCATAAAAAGGAACACATTTGAGTCAGTTCTAATGAAGTGGATGAACCTAGAACCTATTATACAGAGTGAAATAAGTCAGAAAAAGAAAGAAAAATATCATATTCTAAGACATATATATGGAATCTATAAAAATGGTACTGAAGAATTTATTTGCAGGGCAGCAATGGAGAAACAGACATAGAGAATAAACTTATGGACATGGTGAGAGGGGAGGAGAGGTTGAGATGTGTGGAGAGAGTGACATGGAAACTTCCATTACCATATGTAAAATAGATAGCCAACAGGAACTTGCTATGTGGCTCAGGAAACAAGCAGGGGCTCTGTATCAACCTAGAGGGTGGGGTGGGGAGGGAGATGCGAGGGAGTTTCAAAAGGGAGGGGATATATTTATACCTATGGCTGATTTATGCTGAGGTTTGACAGAAAACAACAAAATTCTGTAAAGCAATTATCTTTCAATAAAAAATTAATTAATTTTAAAAAGAATACTTATAGAATTAAGGTGAGCAAGACAGACACCTGAGGCCCTACTATCATGGAAGGATGATTGCCAGTAGACCCTGGACCCCAAAACAATGGAATTGACTACCATAAATCTACCCTGGGACACAGTTTGAGGGCAGTCTGGTCTCAGAAAGGACACCTAGGGCACCAGTACCAGTTACAAAGCACCCAGAAATGTCCCTGGGTGCCATTTATGTGGTTGGCAAGTCTATAGTGAGAGACCTGAAACATTGATAAGAAGCACAGAATCTGATAAGAGAAAACAGATAATTTTAGAAAGTTTCCTTCTATCATAAAGTGCAAAGAAAAAATACAGGATATAAGTCAGGAAATTGGGTAATTATTTCTAGAAACTATGAGGAATTTTGTGCTGGATAATGAACAGAAACTCCTACAGGAATCAACGTTTTGAACCAAGCTCTCTAAATTTGGAATATAATCTTGAGTAAAGACATGCATCAAATTTGGCAAGAAGGCTGCAGAACTTTTGGACCCAAGGCAGCTTATGGAGTTGGAACAGGAACATCTCGAAGTGGAATTTGGAGCAGCCAAGATGGTGGAATAAGATGACCATGAACTCATTTCCTCGCATAGGAACATCAAAATTCCAATGCTTTACAAAGTAATTATTTATGAGAAAAAAATGTAAAGGCTAGCAGAAAGGATTTTCTATAGCTAAAGATATAAATAGGAAATCACAATGATCTGGGTAGAAGGGGCAGAAATTCAGTATAATCAAGATCCATATTCCCCAGGTTGGCAACCCATAAATGGGAGAATAATTACAGTTGCAGAATTTCTCTTCAAGAACAAGTCATCTGAACCCACGTTGAGCACCTCAGTCCAGGGATACTGCGCTAGGGAGATGAGTCCCCAGAATGTTTGATTTTGAAGGCTGGCTGGGCTTACTTTCAGGAGACTCAGAGACCTGAAAGAAATGGACTCTCTATTCTTAAAGGACACACTCAAAATCACACAGCGTCCAGGACCCAGGAGAGAAGCGATGATTTCAAAGGAGCCTGTATCAGATACACCTGATCTTGGAGACACTTCCAAAGAGGCTGGAAGCAACTGAAGCACTCCTGGGACATGGACACTGGTGGCAGCCATTTGGGGGAGCTTGTTTTACCACACTGACACTGGTGCTAGCAAGAACTATTGTGGAATCCTCCCTGTAAGTTACCACAGAAGCTGGCCATGCCCACCACACTGGAGGCATCAGTACTGGGACTGTTGTTGTTCACTCACTAAGTCGTGCCTGACTGTGGCCCCATGGACTATATAGCATGTGAGTCTTCCCTGTCCTTCACTATTTCCCTGAGGTTGCTTACACTCATGTCGACTTAGTCAGTAATGCTATCCAAACATCTCATCGTGTCACCCCTTTCTCCTCCTGCTCTCAGTCTTTCCCAGCATCAGGGTCTTTTCCAATGAGTCATTTCTTTGCATCAGGTGGCCAAAGTATTGGAGCTTTGGTTTCAGCATCAGTCCTTCCAATAAATATTCAGGGTTGATTTCCTTTAGGATTGACCAATTTGATCTCTTTGCTGTCCAAGAGACTTTCAAGAGTCTCCTCCTGCACAATTTGAAAGAATCAATTCTTCAGCACTCAACCTTTTTTATTGTCCAGTCACCCATACATGACTACTGGAAAAATCACAGCTTTGATTATACAGACCTTTGTTGGCAAAGTGATGTCTCTGGTTTTTGCTGTCTAGGTTGGTCACAGCTTTTCTTCCAAGGAACAAGTGTCTTTTAATTTCATGGCTGCAGTAATCATCCACAGTGATTTTGAAGCCCAGGAAAATAAAGTTTGTAACTGTTTCTATTGTTTCCCCATCTATTTGCCATGAAGTGATGGGACCAGATGCCATGATCTTAGTTGTTTGTTTTTTTTTAATCTTAGTGGGGGGATGCCTCAGGCAAATCAACTACTAGGTGGAAACACAGCCCCACCCACAAGCAGGCCTGCTGCCTTAAGATTCAATGAGCCCACATCACTCTGGGACCCAACCCTGTGCCCCAGAGGGGCCAGGACCCAACTCCACCCCATGAGCCTGCACTTGGCCCTGGACCCATGAGTGTTGGTCCACACACAGGCAGGCTAACACCAGCTCCAGCACACCTTGGACCTCTAAGACAGCCACCCCAGAATCCAGCCCCAGTCACCAGCTGTAGGAAACCTCAGGCCCCACAGTCCAGGTATGGCAGGAATCAGCCCTGCCCACCAGCAGACTGGCACTCGATCTAAGGGCCCTGGCCCCATAACTACACAGTCTAGAACCCCACTGTGCTCACTGGTGGGCCAAACTAGCATCAAGAACCCTAGAGCCCTGAAAACAGCAGCCTCATGGCCTGGCCCACTCACCAGTGGTTGGAAGCCTCTGAAAAAGGCAGGACCTAGTAACCAACCAGACTGGGGACCAACTGCACCTTCCAGACTGCCCATAGAGGTCAGCCCACAACAACAGATCGGCCCACACGGTTACCACGCGGGGAACCCCTAGAGAATATAGCTTTGCTGACCAGAGGGTATGTGTTGCTGGGATCCATAGGATGTCTCCTTAAAAAGGCCACATTCCCAAAGTTGGGAAACATAAGCAATCCACCAGATTCATAGAAATAAAAATAACAAATTCAGTGAAATGAGGCAACAGAGAAATATGTTTCAAAAAAGGGATAAGATAAAAACTCATAAGAACAAAGTGAATTGGAAATAGGCAATCTGATAAAAAGTCTAAGATCATAAAAACATTCAAAGAAGATAGGATGGATGGAGTAAGAATTTAGGCATTAATATCAAGAACCAAACAGATATAAAGGAGACAATAACTGAAATGAAAAATAAACTATAAGAAATCAAAAGTAGGTTAGATGATACAGAAGAATGGATTAGTGAGTTGGAAGACAGAGTAGGAGAAATCATTAACACTGACAGAGAAAAGAATTTTAAAGTGAGGACAGATTAAGAGGCCTCTGAGACAACTAATATTTTCATAATTAGGGTCCCAGAAGGAAAAGAGAGAGAGAAACCGGTAGAGGGCACATTTGAATACATGATAGCTGAAAACACCCCTAAACTGGGGAAGTGAAGTACAAAGAAAAAGCAAGTTGAAAAATATCCAAAATTAGAAAAATGTAACTATTTTTAAATTGTGCATTAACCACTCAACTATAGTCTAAAGGTTAAAGGAAAAGAATATTTATAATAACTATAGCTACTACAATTTGTTGACAGATATGCAACATAACATTTAAATTGTGATATCAAAAATATAAAAAGGGAAGAGTAAAATGATGTAGGTTCTAAAGATAAGTGGCTGTCAGCATAAAATGGACTAGTTTATCTCTGAGATATTTTATGTAAGCCTCATGGTAATCACACAGCAAAAATCTCAAGCAGATTCATGAAGCATTTTAAAGGGGAGGCTGGGCATATCACTATGGAGTGACACCAGTTTACAAAGCAGACAGGGACAGGGAGGAAACATGGGAAAATGAAAAATATCTGAAAGGCAAGCAATAAGATGTCACTAGTAAGTCTTTATATATCAATAATACCCCAAAATGTAGTTGGGCTGGATGACCAATCAATGTTATGGAGTGGCTTATTACATGCTGCCAACAGGAGTCAACTCTAAAGACATTTGTAGGCTCAAAGAGAAGAGATGAAGGACAGTATTTCAGGCTAGTGGAAATTGAGCATATGGCTATGTGAATAGCCATATATATTTCATATGAAAAAGACTTTAAGCCATAAATGGTAATGAGACAAAGAATGCCATTATATATTTACTGAGAGATCAATTCATCAAGAAGATGATATAACATTCATAAATATATACACACCAACTTGAAGTGTCTAAAGATATTAAACATATAGTAACAGATATGAAGGGGTAAAAAAGACAATGATAAAATAACAGGGGATTTTAATACCTCCTGTCAGCAAAGAACAAATCACCCATATAGAAATTTTATATAGAAAAATTGGAATTGAACCATATTTTAGACAAATTTTATCTTCTTGCTATTCAAGGGACTCTCAAGAATATTCTCCAGTACACAGTTCAAAAGCATTAATTCTTCAGTGTTCATCCATCTTTATGGTCCAGCTCTCAAATGCGTATGACTACTGGAAAAATCATAGCTTTGACTATACAGACCGTTGTTAGCAGATGTCTCTGCTTTTTAATACGCTGTCTAGGTTTGTCATAGCATTTCAAGGAGCAAGCATCTTTTATTTTCACAGCTGCAGTCACCATCCACAGTGATTTTGAAGTTCAAGAAAATAAAGTCTGTCACTGTTTCCATTTTTTTTCCCATTTATTTGCCAAGAAGTGTTGGGACTGGTTGCCATGATCTTAGTTATTTGAATGTTAAGTTTTCAGCCAGCTTTTTCACTCTCCTGTTTCACCTTCATCAAGAGGCTCTTTAGTTCCTCTTTGCTTTCTACCATTAGGGTGGTGTTATCTGCATATCTGAGGTTGCTGATATTTCTCCCAGCAATCTTGATTCCAACTTGTACTTCATCCAGCCTGGCATTTCACATGATATATACTCTGCATAGAAGTTAAATAAGCAGGGTGACAATACACGGCCTTGACACAGTTTTTTTCAACCAGTCTGTTGTCCCATGTCCAGTTCTAACTGTTGCTTCTTGACCTGCATACAGGTTTCTCTGGTAAGGTAGTCTGGTATTCTGTCTCTTTAAGAATTTTCCAGTTTGTTGTGATCCTTGCAGTCAAAGGCTTTAGCATAGTCAATGAAGCAAAAGTACTTTTTTGTTGTTGTTTTGTTTTTTCTTTTTAATTCCCTTGTTTTTTCTATGATCCAAAGGATGTTGGCAATTTGACCTCTGGTTCCTCTGCCTTTTCTAAATCCAGTTTCTACATCTGGAAGCTCTTGGTTCATGCACCATTGAAGCCTAGCTAGAAAGATTTTGAGCATTATCTTGCTAGCATGTGAAATGAATGCAATTGTGAAGTAGTTGAAACATTTTTGGCATTTCTCTTCTTTGAGACTGGAATGGAAACTGATCATTTTCAGTCCTGTGGCCACTGCTGAGTTTTCCAAATTGGATGGCATATTTAGCAAAGCATTTTAACAGCAGTGTCTTTTAGGATTTTAAATGGTTCAGCTGGAATTCCATCACATTATGAACATGGCTAGTGGAGGTGATGGAAATTCCAGCTGGGCCATTTAATTTCAGAATACTGCTTCTAAGGCCCATTTGACTTCACACTCTAGAATGCATGGCTCTAGGTGAGTGATCACAACATCATGGCTATCGAGGTCATTAAGACCTTTTGTGTTTAGTTCTTCTGTGTATTTAGTTCTTCTATGCCACCTCTTATTATCATCTTGTGTTTCTTTTAGGTTCAGACCATCTCTGTCCTTTATTGTGCCCATCTTTGCATAAAATGTTCCCTTGGTATCTTTAATTTTCTTGATGAGCTCTCTAGTCTTTCCCACTCTATTCTTTTCCTCTATTTTGATGCTAATTATCATTACAATTTGTAAATGTATCAAATAATGTGTTGTACACCTTAAATTTACATGATATGTGCACTCATTTCATATGCTAGTGAGTTTATGCTCAAAATCCTTCAAGCTAGGCTTCAGCAGTACATGAACTGAGAACTTCCAGATGTACAAGTTGGATTTAGAAAAGGCAGAGGAACAAGATATCAAATTGCCAACATCCACCGGATCATAAAGAAAGCAAGAGAATTCCTGAATAATATCTACTTCTGCATCATTGTGTATGCTAAAGCCTTTGTGTGGATCACAACAAACTGTGGAATATTCTTAAAGAGATGGGAGTTCCAGACTACCTTACCTGTCTCTTGAGAACCTTGTATGTGGGTCAAGAAGCAATAGTTAGAACTTTACATGGAACAAAAGATTGGTTCAAAATTGTGAAAGGAGTATGACAAAGTTACATATTGTCACCCTATTTAACTTATATGCAGAGCACATCATGCAAAAGGCCAGCCTGGATGAAGGTCAAGTTAGAATCAAGATCACTAGGAGAAGTATAAACAGTCTCAGATGTGGATTTATACCATTCTAATAGCAGAAAGCAAAGGAATTAAAGAGCCTCTTGATGAGTGTGAAAGAAGAAAGTGAAAAAGTTGGCTTAAACTTCAATAGTAAAAAAATGAAGATCACGGAATCTGGTCCCATCACTTCTTGGCAAATAGATGGGGGAAAAGAAGCAGGGACAGACTTTATTTTCTAGGCTCCAAAATCGCTGCAAACAGTGACTGAAGCCATGAAATTTAAAAGATGCATGCTTGGAAAGAAAACTATGACAACCTTAAACCATGTATTAAAAACCAAAGATATCACTTTGTCAGTAAACGTTCATATAATCAGAGCTACGGTTTTTCCAGTAATCATATGGATGTGAGAGTTGGACCATAAGAAAGATGAGCACTGAAGAACTGATGCTTTAAAATTGTGGTGCTGGAGAAGACTGTTGAGAGTCTCCTGGACTGCAAGAGACCAAACCAGTCAATCCTGGAAGATGCTAATCTTGAATATCCATTGGAAAGACAGTTGCTGAAACTCCAATACTTTGGCCACCTGATGCAAAGAACTGGCTCATTGGAAAAGATCCTGATGCTTGGAAAGACTGAAGACAAAAGGAAAAGGGAGTGACAGAGGATGAGATGGTTAAATTGCATCACCAACTCAGTGGACATGAGCTTGAGGAAATTCCACAAGATAGTAGAGGACAAAGGAGCCTGGTATGCTACAGACCATGGGGTCACAGAGTTGGACAAGACTTAGTAACTGAAAAATAACAATGTCAAATATATTTCAATTAAATTTTCCTTAAAGAGAAAGTAAAACTTCTCTACAATCTTTGCCTATCCCAAGCCTTAAAGAGAATCACTGTTAGTTATTTCATGTCTATCAGAATTTCCTATTTCCCCCGGTTTGTTTTCTTGTTCATACATTAATTAGCATCATATCATGTATTTTTATTTTGATAGTTGATATCACTAACATTGTTTCCTATCAGCACGAATGGTTCTATTTCATTATTTTTAATGATTTAGTTCATCTTCATTTTCTGCCAAAAGGGTGGGGTCATCTGCATATTTCAGTTTATTGACATTTCTCCTGGCAATCTTGATTCCAGCTTGTGCTTCATCCAGCCAAGCGTTTCTCATGACGTACTCTGCATAGAAGTTAAATAAGCAGGGTGACAATATACAGCCTTGACATACTCTTTCTCAATTTGGAACCAGTATGTTGTTCCATGTCCGTTTCTAACTGTTGCTTCTTGATCTGCATACAGATTTCTCAGGATGCAGATAAGGTGGCCTGGTATTCGCCTCTTTTGAAGAATTGTCCACAGTTTGTTGTGATCTACATGGTCAAAGAACATCTTTTGGGGGGGGGGGGGGTGTTAGTTCCAGAAGGTGTTGTAGGTCTTCATAGAACTGTTCAGCTTCTTCAGCATTACTGGTTGGGGCACAGATGTGGATTACTGTGATATTGAATGGTTTGCCTTGGAAATGAACAGAGATCATTTTGTCATTTTTGAGATTGCATCCAAGTACTGCATTTCCGACTGTTTTGTTGACCATGCTATCGTTTTGCCCTTTCATACTGTTCATGGGGATCTCAAGGCAAAAATGCTGAAATGGTTTGTCATTCCCTCTTCCAGGGGACCATATTCTGTCAGACCTCTCCACCATGACCCGTCCATCTTGGGTGGCCCTACATGGCATGGCTTAGTTTCACTGGGTTAGACAAGGCTGTGGTCCATGTGATCAGATTGGCTAGTTGTCTGTGATTATGGTTTCCGTCTATCTGTCCTCTGATGCCCTATCTCATTGCCTACTGTCTTACTTGGGTTTCTCTTACCTTGGACGTGGGGTATCTCTTCATGGCTGCTCCAGCAAAGTGCAGTATCTGCGTCTTACCTTGAACATGGATGGAGTAGCTCCTCTCGACCACGCTTCTGCACTGTCTGTTGCAGCCGCTGCAATGGCCTTTTCATTATAGGGGACTGAAATGCAAAAGTAGGAAGTCAAGAAACACCTAGAGTAACCGGCAAATTTGGCCTTGGAGCACAGCATAAAGCAGGGCAAAGGGTAATAGAATTTTGCCAAGAGAATGCACTGGTCATAGCAAACACCCTCTTCCAACAACACAAGAGAAGACTCTACACATGGACATCACCAGATGGTTGACACTGAAACCAGATTGTTTATATTCTTTGGAGCCAAAGATGAAGAAGCTCTATACAGTCAGCAAAAACAAGACCAGGAGTTGACTGTGGTTCAGATCATGAGCTCCTTATTACCAAATTCAGACTGAAATCGAAGAAAGTGGAGAAGACCACTACATCATTCACGTATGACCTAAGTCAAATCCCTTATGACTATACAGTAGAAGTAAGAAATAGATTTAAGGGACTAGATCTGACAGACACAGTGCCTGAGTAACTATGGATGGAAGTTCATGACACTGTACAGGAGACAGGAATCAAGACTATCCCCAAGGAAAAAAAAAATGCATAGAAGCAAAATGTCTGTCTGAGGAGGCCTTACAAATAGCTGTGAAAAGAAGAGACGTGAAAAGCAAAAGGGAAAAGGAAAAATATACCCATTTGGATGCAGAGTTCCAAAGAATAGCAAGGAGAGATAAGAAAGCCTTCCTCAGTGATCAATGCAAAGAAATAGAGGAAAATAGTAGAATGGGAAAGGCCAGAGATCTCTTCAAGATAATTAGAGATACCAAGGGAATATTTCATGCAAAGATGGGCACAATAAAGGACCGAAATGGTATGGGCCTAAAGAAGCAGAAGATATTAAGAAGAGTTAGCAAGAATACACAGAAGAACTGTACAAAAATTATCCTCACGACCCATATAATCACAATAGTATGATCACTCACCTAGAGCCAGACATCCTGGAATGTGAAGTCAAGTGGGTCTTAGGAAGCATCACTATGAACAAAGCTAGTGGACGTGATGGAACTCCAGTTGAGCTACTTCAAATCCTGGAAGATGATGCTGTGAAAGTGCTGCACTCAATATACCAGCAAATTTGGAAAACTCAGCAGTGGCCACAGCACTGGAAAAGGTCAGTTTTCATTCGATTCCCAAAGAAAGGCAATGACAAAGAATGCTCAAACTACCACACAATTTCACTCATCTCACATGCTAGTAAAGTAATGCTCAAATTTTCCAAGCCAGCCTTCAGCAATACGTGAACCATGAACTTCCAGATGTTCAAGCTGATTTTAGAAAAGGCAGAGGAACCAGAGATCAAATTGCCAACATCGGCTTGATCATCAAAAAAGCAATAGAGTTCCAGAAAAGTATCTATTTCTGCTTTACTGACTATACCAAAGCCTTTGACTGTATGGATCACAATAAACAGTGGAAAATTCTGAAAGAGATGGGAATACCATACCACCTGACCTGCCTCTTGAGAAACCTCTATGCAGGTCAGGAAGCAACAGTTAGAACTGGACATGGAATAACAGACTGGTTCCAAATAGGAAAAGGAGTACATCAAGGCTGTATATTGTCACCCTGCTTATTTAACTTATATGCAGAGTACATCATGAGAAATGCTGGGCTGGAGGAAGCACAAGATGGAATCATGATTGCCAGGAGAAATATCAATAACCTCAGATATGCAGATGACACCACCCTTATGGCAGAAAGTGAAGAGGAACTGAAAAGCCTCTTGATGAAAGTGAAAGAGGAGAGTGAAAAAGTTGGCTTCAAGTTCCACATTTAGAAAACTAAAATCATGGCATCTGGCCCCATCACTTCATGGCAAAAAATGGGGGAAATAGTGGAAACAGTGGCTGGCTTTATTTTTCTGGGCTCCAAAATCACTGCAGATGGTGATTTCAGCCATGAAATTAAAAGACACTTACTCCTTTGAAGGAAAGTTATGACCAACCTAAACAGCATATTAAAAAACAGAAACAGGAGAGAAAGTGGTCTCCCCGTCCTACTCCTCCGCCATCTAAAAATAAACTCAAAATGGATTAAAGATCTAAATGTAAGACCAGAAACTATAAAACTCCTAGAGGAGAACATAGGCAAAACACTCTCTGACATAAATCTCAGCAGGATCCTCTATGACCCACCTCCCAGAATACTGGAAATAAAAGCAAAACTAAACAAATGGGACCTAATGAAACTTAAAAGCTTTTGCACTACAAAGGAAACTATAAGTAAGGTGAAAAGACAGCCCTCAGATTGGGAGAAAATAATAGCAAATGAAGAAACAGACAAAGGATTAATCTCAAAAATATACAAGCAACTCCTGAAGCTCAATTCCAGAAAAATAAATGACCCAATCAAAAAATGGGCCAAAGAGCTAAACAGACATTTCTCCAAAGAAGACATACAGATGGCTAACAAACACACGAAAAGATGCTCAACATCACTCATTATTAGAGAAATGCAAATCAAAACCACAATGAGATACCATTACACGCCAGTCAGGATGGCTGCTATCCAAAAGTCTACAAACAATAAATGTTGGAGAGGGTGTGGAGAAAAGGGAACCCTCTTACACTGTTGGTGGGAATGCAAACTAGTACAGCCACTATGGAAAACAGTGTGGAGATTTCTTAAAAAACTGGAAATAGAGCTGCCATATGACCCAGCAATACCACTTCTGGGCATACACACTGAGGAAACCAGATCTGAAAGAGACACGTGCACCCCAATGTTCATCGCAGCACTGTTTATAATAGCCAGGACATGGAAGCAGCCTAGATGCCCATCCGCAGATGAATGGATAAGGAAGCTGTGGTACATATACACCATGGAATATTACTCAGCCGTTAAAAAGAATTCATTTGAATCAGTTCTAATGAGATGGACGAAACTGGAGCCCATTATACAGAGTGAAGTAAGCCAGAAAGATAAAGAACATTACAGCATACTAACACATATATACGGAATTTAGAAAGATGGTAACGATAACCCTATATGCAAAACAGAAAAAGAAACACAGAAGTACAGAACAGACTTTTGAACTCCGTGGGAGAAGGTGAGGGTGGGATGTTTCAAAAGAACAGCATGTATATTATCTATGGTGAATCAGATCACTAGCCCAGGTGGGATGCATGAAACGAGTCCTCGGGCCTGGTGCACTGGGAGGACCCAGAGGAGTCGGGTGGAGAGGGAGGTGGGAGGGGGGATCGGGATGGGGAATACGTGTAACTCAATGGCTGATTCGTGTCAATGTATGACAAAACCCACTGAAATGTTGTGAAGTAATTGGCCTCCAACTAATAAAATAAAATTAAAAAAAAAAAAAAAAACAGAAACATTAATTTGTCAACAAAAGACCACCTAGTCAAGGCTATGATTTTTCCAGTGGTCATGTATGGATGTGAGACTTGGACTATAAAGAAAGCTGAGCACCGAAGAACTGATGCTTTTGAACTGTGGTGTTGGAGAAGACTCTTGAGAGTCCCTTGGCCTGCAAGAAAATCAAACCAGTCCCTCCTAAAGGAGATCAG
This sequence comes from Muntiacus reevesi, assembly GCF_963930625.1. Classification (NCBI taxonomy): domain Eukaryota; kingdom Metazoa; phylum Chordata; class Mammalia; order Artiodactyla; family Cervidae; genus Muntiacus; species Muntiacus reevesi. Next base: position 4,555,739 of record NC_089264.1, read on the forward strand.
TCCTGGGTGTTCATTGGTAGGACTGATTTTGAAGCTGAAACTCCAATACTTTGGCCACCTAATGCGAAGAGCTGACTCATTTGAGAAGACCCTGATGCTGGGAAAGATTGAGGGCAGGAGGGGAAGGGGACGACAGAGGATGAGATGGTTGCATGGCATCACAGACTCAATGGGCATGGGTTTTGGTAGACTCCACAAGTTGATGAAGGACAGGGAGACCTGGCGTGCTGTGGTTCATGGGGTCACCAAGAGTTGGACACAACTGAGTGACTGAACTGAACTGAACACAGTCAAAGGCTTTGGCACAATCAATAAAGCAGAAATAGATGCTTTCCTGGAACTCTCTTGCTTTTCTGATGATCCAACGGATGTTGGCAATTTGAGCTCTTGTTCCTCTGCCTTTTCTAAAACCAGCTTGAACATCTGGAAGTTCACAGTTCACATACTGTTGAAGCCTGACTTGGAGAATGTTGAACATTACTTTACCAGCATATGAGAGGAGTACAATTGTGCAGTAGCTTGAACATTCTTTACATTGCCCCTCTTTGGGATTGGAATGAAAACTGACCTATTCCAGTCCTGTGGCCACTGCTTCATTGTTCAAATTTACTGGCATATTGAGTGCAGCACTTTAACAGCATCATCTTTTAGAATGTGAAATAACTCAACTGGAATTCCATCACCTCCACTAGCTTTTTTGTAGTGATGCTTACTTAAACCCACTTGACTTTTCATTCTAGGATGTCTGGCTCTAGGTGAGTGATCAGACCATCGTGGTTATCTGGGTCATGAAGTTCTTTTTTGTATAGTTCTTCTGTGTATTCTTGCCACCTCTTCTTAATATCTTCTGCTTCTGTTAGGTCCATACTGTTTCTGTCCTTTGGAAGTCCTAGACATGAAGTTCAGAGAAGAAAAACAAATTAAACGGATCCAAGGTGGAAAAGAAGTAATAAAACTGTCACTGTTTGCAGAATACTTGATGTTATATATTCAAAGTCCTAAAGGTTCTTTCAGAAAACTTCCAGAGTTCATCAATGAATTTCATAAAGTTTCAGGTTGCAAAATAAATACAGAGAAATCTGTTGCATTTCTATATGCTAACAATAAATGTTCAGAAAGAGAGATTTAAGAAACAATACTATTTACCATCACATCAAAAAGCATAAAATACCTAGTAATAAACTTTCCTAAGGGGAAAAAATAGAACTCTCATCTGAAAACTATAAGACACCATTGGAAGAAATTGAAGATGACATAAATAAATGGAAACATATGTCATGTTTTTGGATTGGAAGAATCAAAATTGTCAAGATGACTATACTGCCCAAGGTAGTCTACAGATTTAATGTAATTTCTATCAAATCACCAGTGGCATATTTCACAGAAATAGAATAAAAAGAAATCTTAAAACGTATATGGAAATATAAAAGACTCCAAATAGCCACAACAAATAGCCAATACTTGAGGAAGAAAAAAGTAGCTGGAGAAATCAGGCACCCTGACTTCAGACTATACTACAGAGCTACATTAATCAAAACAATATGGTAAAGACACAAGACAGAAATATAGATCAGTGTAACATACATATCAGAAAGCCTAGAAATAAATCCACACACCTATGGTAAATTGATCAATAACAAAGGAGGCAAGACTACACAATGAAAAAAAAGGAAGTCTTAAATAAGTGGTGCTGAGAAAACTGCACATATAAGAATGAAATTAGAACATTCCCTAACACCATACACAAAAATAATTCAAAATGAATTAGAGACCTAAATGTAAGATCAGCTACTATAAAACTCTTAAAGGAAAATATAAGCAGAACACTCTGACATATATCACAGCAGTGGATCATTTTGGATACACCTCCAGGAATAATGAAAATAAAAACAAAAATAAACAAATGGGACCTAATTAAACTTAAAAGATTTTGTATAGCAAAGGAAACTGTAAACTAAATAACAACACACAGGATGCAAGAAAATATTTGCAAACTCTATGACCAAGAGGGATTAATCTCCAAAATATACAATTGGCTCATGTAGCTCAGTATCAAAAAACAAACAATGCAATCAAAAAGTGGGCAGAAGATTTAAACAGACATTTCTCCAAAGAAGACATACATATGGCCAAAAGGCACCTTAAAATATGTTCAGCATCATTAATTATTAGAGAAATGCAAATTAAAACTACAGTGAGGTATCTCTTCACACTGGGTAGAAAGGCCATCATCACAGAGTCTCCAATCAAGACTTCCCTGGTGGTCCAGTGGTAAAGAATTCACTTGCTAATGAAGGGGACACAGATTATATACCTGGTCTGGGAAGATTCCACATGTCACAGGGCCACTAAACTTGTGCACCACAGCTACTGAGCCCACGATCTATAGCCCATGAGCTGCTCCTGAAGGCTGCCTTCCCTGGAGCCCATGCGCCACAGCAAGAAAAGCCACCACAATGAGAAGCCCACCACACACCACAACTGGAGAGTAGCCCTTGCTCATTGCAACTAGAGAAAGACTTCATGGAGCAACAAAGAACCAGCACAAATAAACTTTAAAAATTAATAATTTTTTTAAAAGTCTACAAACAATAAATGTTAGAAACAGTATGACAAAAACACAACCCTCATACACTATTGGTGGGAATATAAATTTTTATATCCACTATGGAAAACAGTATGAGGATCCTTAAGAAAACTAAAGCTGGAGTTACCATATGGTCCAGCAGTCAAACTCCTGGGCCTCTATCAGAGGAAAACCATACTTTGAAGAGTTACATGCACTCCAATGTGCAAAGCAGCAGTATTTACAATAACAAGACTTGTAAGTAATCTGAATGTCCACTGACTGATGAATGGATTAAGAATATCCATTGTGGTGCAATGGCATTTTTCACAGAACTAGAATGAAAAAAAAAAAAGTAACAATTCATATTGAAACACAAAAGACCCTGAATAGACAAAGAAGTCTTGAGAAAGAATGGAGTTGGAGGAATCAACCTTCCTGGCTTCAGACTATGCTACAAAGCTACAGCCATCAAGACAGTATGGTACTGGCATAAGAACAGAAACACAGACCAATGGAACAAGACAGAGAGCCTAGAGATAAAATCATGCACCTATGGGTACCTTATTTTTTGTAAAAGAGGCAAGAATATACAATGGGGCAAAGACAGCCTCTTCATTAGATAGTGCTGGGAAAACTGGACAGCTACATGTAAAAGAATGAAATTAGAGCAGTTCCTAATGCCATACACAAAGACAAACTCAAAATGGATTAAAGACCTAAATGTAAGATCTGAAACTATAAAACTTAGAGGAAAACATAGGCAGAACACTTGCTGACATAAATCAAAGCAAAAACCTCTATGACCCACCTCCTAGAGTAATAGAAATAAAACCAAAAATAAAGAAGTAGGAATTAATTAAACTTAAAAGCTTTTGCACAGCAAAGAAAACTATAAGTGAGGTGAAAAGACAACCTTCAGAATGAGAGAAAACAATAGCAAGTGAAACAACTGATAAATAATTAATTTCCAAAATATACAAGCAGTTCATACAACTCAATACCAGAAAAAGAAACAACCCAATCAAAAAGTGGTAAAAAGACATAAACAGACATTTCTCCAAAGAAGACATACAGATGGCTAACAAACACATGAAAAGATGCTCACCATTGCTCATTATTAGAGAAATGCAAATCAGAACTACAATGAGATACCACCTCACACCAGTCAGAATGACCATCATCAAACAGTCTACTAACAATAAATGCTGGAGAGGCTGTGGAGAAAAGGGAATCCTCTTCATTGCTGGTGGGAACATAAATTGATACAGTCACTACAGAAGATGGTATGGTGATTCCTTGAAAAACTAAGAATAAATCCACCATATGACTCAGCAATCCCACTCCTAGGCATACACCTTGAGGAAACCAAAATTGAAAAAGACACATGTACCACAATGTTCATTGTAGCACTATTTACAATAGCTAGAACATGGAAGCCACCTCCATGTCCATCACTGATGAACGGATAAAGAATTGTGGCACATATACAATGTAACATTACTCAGCCATAAAAAGGAATCCCTTTAGTCAGTTCTACTGAGGTTGACAAATCTAGATACTATTTTACAGAAAAGAGAAAGATATAATATATATATATATATAAAATATATATATATTAATGCATATATATGGAATCTAGAAAGATAGTACTGATGAATTTATTTGCAGGGCAGCAATGGAGAGACAAAGAGAACAGATGTATTGGACTTGGTGGGCAGGAAGGGGAGGAAGGACAGGGTTAGATGTATGGAGAGAGTAACATGGAAACTTACAACACCATAAGTAAAATATATAGTCAGTAGGAATTTGCTGTATAACTGAGGGAAATCAAACAGGGGCTCTCTAACAATCTAGAGGGGTAGGATGGGAAGGGAGATGGGAGGGAGGTTCGAGAGGGAGGGGACACACACACATATATATATATACCTGTGGCTTATTCATGTTGATGTTTGGCAGAAAACAACAAAATTCCGTAAAGCAATTATCCTTCAAATAAAAAAAAAGTAAAAATATTTTAAAAGAAAAAAAAGAATATGTGGTACATGTACCCAGTGGAATAGTACTCAGCCATAAAAAAAGATTGAAATAATGTCATTTGCAGCAACATGGATGAACATAGAGATTATCATACTAAGTAAGGCAGAAAGACAAATGTATGATATTACTTATATGTGAAATCTAAAAGAATGATACAAGTGAACTTATTTACAAAACAGAAACAGACTGACAGACTTCAAAAACAAACTTATGGTTACCAAAAGAGAAAGGTAGGGAGAGGGATAAATTAGGATATTGGGATTAACAGATGCACAGTTCTATATATAAAGTAAATAATCAACAAGACCTACTATACAGCACAGGGAACCCTATTACTCTGTAACAAGCTATATGGGAAAATAATCTGAGAATTAGATATAGGTATAACTAAATCCTTTTGCTATACACCTGAAACTTAACACAAAATTGTCAATCAACTGCACTGCAATATAGAATAAAAATTTAAAAAGGAAAAAATTCACAAAGTTTATGCTAAAGAATCAGCTGGTTATCTTATGGATGTTCCCTTATATGTAACAAGTTGTTATTTTCTTGTTACTCTTAATATTCTCTTGTCTTTAACAGTTAATTGCAATGTGCCTTGGTGTGGAACTCTGCTTCTTGGACTTGGATGACTGTTTCCTTCACCAAGTTAAGGATGTTTGTAGCCATTATTTCTTCAAATTGGTTTTCCATCCTTTTCTCTATTCTCTTTCTGGAACTCATATGATGCAAATATTTGTATGTTTGATGTTGTCCCAGGGGCCACCTTAAACCACCCTTAATTACTTTTTCCTTTTTACTTTACTGGATTGGTGATTTCTATTACCCTATGTGTTGGATTTCTGATTCACTCTTCTGTCTCCTCTGATCTGTTGATTCCCTCTAGTGTTATTACATTAACTTCAGTTATTACGTTCTTCAGTTCTGATTGGATTTTTAAAAATATTTTGTATCTGTTAAGGTTCTCACTGAGTTCACCCATCCTTCTCCTAAGTTTGGTTAACATGGTTACGACTATTACTTTGAACTCTATCTAGTTATGTTGCTTATTTCCATTTTGGTTAGTGCCTTTTCTAAGGTTTTCTCTTGAAAATATTGTTTTCATTTTGCCTTGTTCTCCTTACTAGACAGACATATTAGCTCCACACCTGGTCTTGGAGGAGTGACCTCATTGTAGAACGTGTCCTTTGGGGCCCAGTGGCATAATCCTGTCTGATCACCAGAGCTGGGTGCTCCAGGGTATGCCCTGCATGGCCTGTATGCACCCTTCTATTTATATTGGGCCACACTTGCTGTAGGTATTCTGGTGAATGGGCCTCTCTGGTGGCTCAGACAGTAAAGAATCTGCCTGCAATGCAAGAGGCCCAGGCTCAATCAGGAGTTGGGAAGAATCCCTGGAGGAGGAAATGGCAACCCATTGTAGTATTCTTGCCTGGAAAATCCCATGGACAAGGAAGCCTGGAGGGCACTACAGTCCATGGGGTCACAAAGAATCAGACACAACTTAGCGATTAACACTATACTACTACTATTCTGGTGAATGGGACTAGCCCATGGATGATTGTATGGCTCAGTTGTGACTGCTTCAGGCATGCTGGTGGGCAGGGCTTGTCCCTGGTCCAGTTTTATCTGATGCCTGGCCATGACTGCTGTCGCAGTTTTGGTGTGTATGGCTGGCCCTCTGCTGTGGAGATGCTTCTTGAGGGGTATCAGAGCAGGCCACGTCTGACCACTGAGTGAGGCTGTCCCAGAAGACAGCTAGAGTAGATAGCTTGGGCACAGCTGGTTCTCAAGAAAGTGCTGGGGTTGGGTGCATGGTGTTAGTTAAATTGATGGTGAGTGACAGCAAATAGTACCTACCAGTACCAGGCCAGCTAAGTGAAAGCAGAGTGAAAAAGACTGCCACCTAACAACACTTTCATCCCTAGGGGAATTTCCACCAAATCCTTGCCATTCCACTTTAAATCCTAAAATTAGTCAGTGACTCTCCTTATATGACGCAGGTGCTTTTAAAGCTTTTATCTCTGCACTGGAAATTGGAGACAGTGAAATTGTGCACAAGTCCTTCAAAAATAGAGTCTTGGTTTCCCACAGCTGTGCCACTCTCCCAAATGTAAGCCCTGTTGGTTTTCAAAGCCAGACATATTGGGGATTCATCTTTCTAATGCAGGGGCCTCAGACTGGGGAACCTGATGAGGGACTCAGACACCTCATTCCTCAGGGAACCCCCACAGTTGTGCTGTCCCTCCTGCTTACGGATTGCTGAGCCAGGAGTGTGGGTTCTAACCAGGCTGCATCTCTGCCTCTCCTGCCCATTTGGATGTGACGCGTGCACACACACAGACTCAGACACAGACACACACACACACACACACACACACACACACACACACCCTTAGTTTCAGAAAATCTGCTCCCTGGTCTTCATGTTGTTCTCAGAGACAGCTATTCTATATGCAGTTGTAGTTTTGGTGTGTCCATGTGATTATGTAAGCCTGGGATCTTCCCATTCCACCATCACGATTTGGTGGCTACAACTTGAAAGCCAAGGCAGATGTAAACTTTATGGCCTGAAGTTGTTTTTTTGACAAAACTGATGAACGGACAAAGAAGATATGGTACAAATATACAACGGAAAGAAAAGGTATGAAATTGGGTCATTTTCAGAGACTTGGATGGACCTAGAGTCTGTCATACTGAGTAAGTCAGAGAGAAATACATACTGTATATTAATGCATGTATGTAGGGAATCTAGAAAAATGATACAGATGAACCTATCTTCAGGGCAGGAACAGAGCCATAGGAGTGGGGAATGGGTGTGTGGACAGTGGGGGAGTTGGGTGGGATGAACCAGGAGATTGGGACTGACATGCACACTGCCGTGCATAATACAGAAACTAGTGGGAACCTACTGTATGGTGCAGGGAGCTCAGCGTGGTGCTCTGTGATGACCAAGACAGATGGTATGGAAGGGCAGTGGGCAGGAGGTACAAGAGGGAAGCAATTATCTGTGTGCGTAGAGCAGGTCAGGAAGCAACAGTTAGAACTGGACATGGAACAACAGACTGGTTCCAAATAGGAAAAGGAGTACGTCAAGGCTGTATATTGTCACCCTGCTTCTTTAACTTATATGCAGAGTACATCATGAGAAATGCTGGGCTGGAGGAAGCTCAAGCTGGAATCAAGATTGCCAGGAGAAATATCAATAACCTCAGACATGCAGATGACACCACCCTTATGGCAGAAAGTGAAGAGGAACTGAAAAGCCTCTTGATGAAAGTGAAAGAGGAGAATGAAAAAGTTGGCTTAAAGCTTAACATTCAGAAAACTAAGATCATGGCATCTGGTCCCATCACCTCATGGGAAATAGACGGGGAGACAGTAGAAACTGTCAGACTTTATTTTTTGGGCTCCAAAATCACTGCGGATGGTGACTGCAGTCATGAAATTAAAAGACGCTTACACCTTGGAAGGAAAGTTATGACCAACCTAGATAACATATTAGAAAGCAGAGACATTACTTTGTCAACAAAGGTCCGTCTACTCAAGGCTATGGTTTTTCCAATAGTCATGTATGAATGTGAGAGTTGGACTATAAAGAAAGCTGAGCACAGAAGAATTGGTACTTTTGAACTGTGGTGTTGGAGAAGACTCTTGAGAGTCCCTTGGACTGCAAGGAGATCCAACCAGTCCATCCTAAAGGAGATCAGTCCTGGGTGTTCATTGGAGGGACTAATGTTGAAGCTGAAACCCCAATACTTTGGCCACCTGATATGAAGAATTGACTCATTTGAAAAGACCCTGACGCTGGGAGGGGTTGGGGGCAGGAGGAGAAGGGGTTGACAGAGGATGAGATGGCTGGATGGCATCACCGACTCCATGGACATGAGTTTGAGTAAGCTCCAGGAGTTGGTGACGGACAGGGAGGCCTGGCGTGCTGCGATTCGTGGGGTTGCAAAGAGTTGGACTCGATTGAGCGGCTGAACGGAACTGAACTGAACTGAACTGACAGAGCTGACTCACCGACTCTCTGTGTTGTTCAGCAGAAGCTAACACAACATTGTGAAGTAACTACCCCAATAAAAATTAAAAAGTTTAAAGGCGATTTGGCTTTTCTGATAGAGGAAAGGTAGGTCTTATTCACCAGAGCATGCACATTGCTGTATACATTGTTTATAGGTAGTATTCATTGCCAAGAAGACTGGCTGATTCTGGCACATCATTTTTCCTATCTTGAAAATAAGGCTATGGGAAATTTCAACTAAAGGAACTTAAATTCCAGATGGATCACAAATGGAAATAGGAAATGTTGTGCCAACGAACCTAACACAGGTGTTCTCCAAAATCCAATTAAAAAGAAAACATATGTGGATGGGACTACAAAGGAGTGAGCAGGATCAAGACGTGAAAATTGGTAGAACTGGATGTTTCTGTTTTGCTGGAAGACTCATATTTCTTCCTCTCACCCTAAGATGGAAATTCTTGCTGGGTTCAGAAGTTTTACCCTGCTTATTTGCAAGTAAACCCTGAAGTCTTTTTCATTCTTTCACATACCCTTCAAGACCAATAGAAGTAGTCTCTCTGAGGCTGCTTATAGTATAGAAAACATTGGAAATATTTGAAAACTCTCCAGTTCCTATGTCGTCTTTATTCTCCTCATGTTTATGAAGTTATTCAAAGTTATCTTCCCAAATTAGAAATGTACTATGTGTTTAGAATAAATTTCAATCATAAAACATTTTAGACAGTAGTTGAATAGAAATAAGTTTAATCTAACATATTGGTACATCCTTTGCCTAAAATGGAGATCTTTTAGGGGAAATGAGGAGGTTGGAGATCAGATCCTGTTTAGGTCACAGGACCTTCTGGTCTTTTATTTCCCACTCCAAGAATCCAATGCTCAATAGTAGAATTAGCCCAGGTGGTCATGCAACTCAGGACAATAGACAGCTAGTTAGGGTAACTATGAAGAACCACAGGTTTACGTAGGTACTTAAAATGGAAGGTAGTGGAAGGGAAAGTTGAAATAGTGGTTACACAGAGTTTTTAGGACTTTCAACTACAAAAGAACCTAAATATTCTCAGTGGGTGAGAATTTTCAAGGATTTGATGCCAGACACTAAGAAAACATACAATATTGGTAAAATAATATCATGAATACATTTTACTTTAACACCTTCATGTGCCCCTGTTTGCCTGGTTACTCATTTTATTATTAAAAGATCAAAAATGTGGTACTTTTATGGGTATGTCTGTGTGCACGAATGTTCATGCACACGCACACACACACACACACACACATATACAAGGGTATTTTAAGGAGCTAAATCTGGTCATGTATTGGCTGTTCAGATTGGACATTGAGAAACTTGATTTTTTTTTTTTTCTGATAATTTGTGTTCATTTTGGGGGATTCCCCTGGCCTGAATGCAGAGCAATTCAAAGACACATATCTTGGTGAGGGCCAAAGCATGAACTCTTGCTTGGTTTGTCTACTTAGCCAAGCCCACTCAACTCCACTTCCTCTGCTGAGTAAACTGGTTGGGGGGACAAATAACCAACTCAGTCAGCTGAACTTATTTGCTTACTTGGTAGCTTGAATAATAGTGGAGTAAATATTATTTATTTTAATTAAATTCTTAATATATATAATTAAGTTTGCAATAAAATATTCAAAATTTATATAAAAGTATACAGTTCAAAGTGAAAGCTATTCTTTGCTTCTACATTGGTACTTCTAAGCAGCAATTGCTAAGTTTTATATATAAAACACTTAAATTGAAACTACAATTTTTAAAGTAATAATTTAAAATTAAAACAAATGTATGGTGCAGCCATAACTCTGAGAGAAGAAGTGTTTAAAAATTCTCAAATTAGACGGCACCTTGACTGGGGCTGGTGCATAGGCATCATGGCAGAGGAGGCAACAGCGGCAGAAATTTTTAAAAAAGATATTATCAAATAAACTTTGTATTTTGTGAGAAGAAAATCAACTTTAAAAACAAGTGGGTCCAGGGAACTTCCTGGCAGTTCAGTGGTTGGGACTCTGAGCTTCCACTGCAGGGGGCACAGGTTCAATCCTTAGCCATGGAACCAAGATCCTGTAAGCTGTGCAGTGTAGCAAAAAAAAAAAAAAAAAAAAAAAAAAAAACCCACAAAAGCATAGCATATCTAGGGACCTTCTGCCAAGGTGGCAGAGTAGACAGACCCTGAACTCATCTCCTCTCATTGAGCATACCAAAATCACAACCATCTGCAGAATAACCAACATGAACCTATCAGAAAAAAAATCTAAAACTAAAGACATAAAGGAGGAACCACAGTGAGACAGGTAGGAGAAACAGAGTCATGATATAATCAGATTCCAGAACCCCTGGGTGGGTGGCCCACAAACTAGAGTATAATTACATGGCAGAAGTCCTCCCAGGAGTAGAGGTCTGAGCCTCACATTGGGCTCCCTAACCCAGGGGTCCTGCACTGGGAAGAGGAGTCCCCAAAGCACTTGGCTTTTAAGGCCAGTGGTGCTTAATTTCTGGAGTCCCAGAGAACTGAGGGAGATAGAGATTTCATTCTTAAAGGGCACATACAAAATTTCAGACGTTCCAGGACTCAGGGAAAAAAACAGTGATTTGAAAGAAGTAGGAATCAGACCTATCTGCTAGTCTTGGAGAGTCTCCCAAAGAGACAGGGAGCAACTACAACCCACTGTGGGGATACAGACATTGGCACCGCAGCCTTCTTAGGGAATGTTTCTACCACACGGACACAAGTGCTAGCGGCACCACTGTGGCATCCTCCCTCTAACTAGTTAGCTCCAGGATGCAGCCATGCTCCGGCCCAACCACATGCAGGTGCCAGCGTTGCAACGCCTCAAGCTAGGCAGCTAACTGGGCAGGGACACAGCCTCACCCATCAGCAGAGAGGCTGCCTTACCATTTCCTGAGCCAACAGCAACCTCTAGACATGGTCCTGCCAACCAGAGGGCTCAGGAGTCTGCTTCACCCACCTGTTGGCAGGTACCAGCACCTGAACCAACTGGACCGCAGCCCTACTTTCTGGGAAGTCTGCCCTCTAGACTATGGACCAGCCTCAGGCCCCAAGGGGGCAGACAGCAGATGCAAGAAAACAACAAAGTCACAGCCTTTAGGTCCAGGGTGCCCACCAGCAGGCTAGGCCCTACGCTGGGACCAGCTGGACCTTGGTCCTGTCCACTAATAGGCTAATAAAAGCTTTAGGATGTCCCAGATCCAACTGTATCAGGAACTGGCACTTGCCCAGGAGCAATCTGACACTAAGTCTAGATCCCCGATCTCTACAATCAGACTCCTTGCCATTTGTTGTTGCTGTTTAGTTGCTAAGTCACGTCTGACTGTCTGCAATCCCGTGGTCTGGCACTAACCCCGGGACATGGCTCCGCCCACCAGAGTGTGGCAGCAGCGCTGGAGTCTTCTGGACTCTGACGCCACCCGTGAGTGAACCCCTACTAGAACCCCAGGGGCCCTGGGGTGCTGCGGCAAGCCACCCTGTGACCCGACCCTGCCAGCCGGCTGCGGTCGGGTTCCACAAGGCACAGCCTGCCTCCAACCAACCACGCCTACAAGGCTCCCCACACAGTTGGCCAGATGGAACCGAGGCCCCGCCCACACAGCCATCACGGGAGAACCCCGAGGGCATAGAGCGTGGGTGGGGTGAGGGGAGTATGCTGCAAAAGGTTGGGGAGTGTAACTAACCTACCAGAATCTTAAAAATACAAACATCAACTTAGGCAAAATGATGTGACAGAGAAACATGTTCTAGATGAAAGAACAGATAAAATTATGAAGAACTAAGTGGAGTTGGACAATCTACTTGAGAAAGAGTTTAGGGTAGTAATCATAAAGATTATCAAATAATTAAGGAGAATAATGGATGCACAGAGAAGTTGCAGTTTTTAATGAGGAGTTAGTTATAGAATATAAAAAACAAACAGATGAATATAATAACTGAAATAAAAATACGACTAGAAGGAATCACAGTAGACTAAATGACACAGGGGAATGAATCAGTGAGCTGAGAGAGGGAGTAGTGGAAATCACTGATTCTAAGCAGGAAAAAAAAAGAATTTTTAAAATGTGGACAGTGTATGAAACCTCTGGGAAAACAAGAACACTAATATTAGCATTTTAGGGTCTCAGAAGGAGGAGAGAGAGGAAAAGGGGCCGGGAACATATTTTAAGAAATCAAAGCTGAAAACTTCCCTAACCTGGGAAAGGAAACAATCCTCCATGTCCAGGAAGTGCAGAGAGATTCCATACAGGATAAACTCAAAGAGGAATACACCAACACACAGTGTAATAAAAATGACCGATAAATAAATAAAGACAAAAAACAAATAATAAAGGCTGCAAGGAAGAAACAATGATTAAAATACAAGGGAAACACCAAAAGGCTATAAGTTGACCTTTCAGCAGAAACTCTGCAGGCCAAAAGGGAGTGTCACTATATACTTAAAGTCCTTAAAGGGGGAAAAACCTACAACCAAGAGTACTCTATCCAGTGAGTCATTCATTTAGATTTGATGGAGAAATCAAAAAGTTGTATAGACAAGCAAAAGCTAAAAGAATTTACCACCACCAAATTAGCTTTACAAGAAATGTTAAAGGAACTTCTCTAAGAAAGAAAGGTCACAATTTGAAGTATTAAAATTGCAAAAGGAAAAAGCATATCATAAAGGAAAATATATAGTTGGGAAATTATCCATGCTCCAAAGTTAGAAGGAAAGTTAAAAAAACAAAATAAATATAATCATTCATACCCACAGAAGCAATTAAGTGATACATAAAGTAATTAGATATAAAATTATAACAGATACATATAACAAAGAGAAAGGAATCCAAACATTACAGTAAAGACAGTCACAACAGAAGGGGGAAAAAGATTTATAAAAGTAACTGCAAAGCAATGAACATGATGACAATATGAACCACATATCAGTAATTACCTAAACTCTCTAATCAAAAGACAAGTGGCTGAACACACACACACACACACACACACACACACACACACACACACACACACATGCTGCCAACAAGAACTCACTTGAAATATAAAGACACAGAGAGACTGAAAATGAAGAGATTAAAAAAGGTATTCCATGAAAACAGAAATCTCAAGGTAGCAATACTTATATAAAAGAAAATAGACCTTTACATGAAGACTGTTAGAAGAGATGAAATACAACACTATGTAATAAAGATCAAGGGATAAATCTAAGAAGGTGTAATAATTGTAAATATATATGCACCCAACATAGGATCATCTAAATACATAAAGCAAACATTAAAGGACATAAAGGGACAGTAGCACAATAAATGCTAAGGGACTTTAACATCCCACTTCCATCAATGGAAGTGTCATGCAGACAGAAAATCAACAAGGAAACCCTGGCTTCAAATGACACATTAGACCAGATCCACTTAATGGAAGTATATAGAACATGACATCTGAAAGCAGCAGAATGCACATTCTATTCAAGTGCACACAGAACAGTCTCCCAAATAGATCACATCTAGGCCACAAAACATGTCTCAATAAATGTAAGAAGATTGAAATCATATCAAGCATCTTTTCTAACCACAATATAATAAGACTAAAAATCAACTACAAGAAAAATATTACAAAAATCACAAAAATGTGGAGGCTGAACAATATGCTACTAAACAACCAACGGTTTGCTGTAGAAATCAAAAGAGGACATAAAAAACAAATACCTAGAGAAAAGGAAAATAAAAGCATGATGACCCAAAACCTATGGGATGCAGCAAAAGCAGTTCCAAGAGGGAACTTTAAGCAATAAAATGTTTTCTTATAAAACAAGAAAAATCTCAAATAAACTAATCTTATATCTATAGGAACTAGAGAAATAAGAACAAATAAAATCCACATTAGCAGAAGGAAAGAAATCATAAAGATCAGAGCAAAAATAAGTGAAATTGAGACTGACAAAAGGAAAAGAATCAGTGAAACTAAACACTGGTCTTTGAAAAGGCAAGACTGATAAAACGTTAGCCAAACTCAGCAAGAAAAAAGCCAGAGGGCCCAAATCAACGAAAAAGGAGAAGTTACAACTGACACTACAGATATAGGAGAGACTACTGTGAAAATTATGTACAATAAAATAGACAGCCTACAATAAATGGACAAATTCTTAGAAAGGTACAGTTTCCTAAGCAACACTGAATCAGAAAGAAATAGAAAATATGAACAAACTACCAGCGCTAAAATTGAATCAATATAATAGTACTTGGGAAATTGTACCCTGCTAAGAATGTGTCCATTTTCCTAGCTTGTCTGTTTTACTGGCATATAGTTGTTCATAATATTCTCTTATTTGTGTATCTGTGGTGTCAGTTGTAACTTCGTTTTCATTTCTAACTTTATTGATTTGGGCCCTCTCCCTTTTTTATTCTTGATAAATCTAGCTAAAGGATCTTACTCAGTCATTTAAAAGAATAAAATAATAATATCTGCAGCAACATCTGCAGGGCATCTCTTTAGATGGAGCTAGAGATTGTCATACTGAGTGAAGTATCAATAAGTCAAAGAAACAGAAATATCATATGATATTTCTCACATGCAGAATCTAAAAAAAATATATATCAAAAGAACTTACTTACAAAATAGACACACACACTTAGAAAATGAACTTACAGTTACTGGGGGGGACTGATGGGGGTGAGGGATAGTTAGGGAGTCTGGAATTGGCATTTACACACTACTATATTTAAAATGGATAACCAACAAAGACCTGTTATATAGCATAGGGAACTCTACTCACTATTCTGTAACAATCTGAGTGAGAAAAGAATTTGAAAAAGAATAAATAACATGTATACCTATAACTGAAACACTGTGTTGTACACCTGAAACTAACACATTGTTAATCAATTATGAAAGGTGAAAATGAAGTCGCTCAGTCGTGTCCAACTCTTTGCAACCACATAGACTAATGTAGCCCACCAGGTTCCTCCATCCATGGGATTCTCCGGGCAAGAATACTGGAGTGGGTTGCCGTTTCCTTCTCCGGGGGATCTTCCCGACCCAGGGATCGAACCCGGGTCTCCCGCATTGCAGGCAGACACTTTAACCTCTGAGCCAATACTTCAGTATAAAATAAAAAATTTTAAAAATGGATCAGTAATTTTAAAACTCCTAACAAATAAAAGTCTAGGAACAGGTGGCCTCACAGTTGAATTCTACTGAACACCTATCTTACCCAAGTGAAACTGAAAGTCACTGGGTCATGTCCAATTCTTTGTGCCTCCATGGACAATAGAGTCCATGAAATTCTCCAGGCCAGAATACCGGAATGGGTAGCCTTTCCCTTCTCCAGGGGATCTTCCCAGCCCAGGAATCAAACCAGGGTCTCCTGCATTGCAGGCAGATTATTTACCAACTGAGCTATCAGGGAAGCCCCTGATATCTTTCTAAAAGTATTCCAAAAAACTGCAGAGGATGAAACAGTTCTGAACTCATTCTATGAGGTCAGCATCAACATGATACAAAAATCAGACAAAGATATCACCAAAAAATCAAATTACAGGTCAATATTTCTGAAGAATTTGGTAATAAGCAGTTGATCTGAGCCACAGTCAGCTCCCGGTCTTGTTTTTGCTGACTGTATAGAGCTTCTCCATTTTTGGCTACAAGGAATATAATCAATCTGATTTCAGTGTTGACCATCTGGTGATGTCCATGTGTAGAGTCTTCTCTTGTGTTGTTGGAAGAGGGTTTTTGCTGTGACCAGTGCGTTCTCTTGGCAAAACTCTATTAGCCTTTGCCCTGGTTCATTCTGTACACCAAGTTCAAATTTGCCTGTTACTCCAGGTGTCTCTTAACTTCCTACTTTTGCATTCCAGTTCCTTATAATGAAAATGACATCCTTTTGGGGGGTTAGTTCTAAAAGATATTTTAGGCCTTCATAGAACGGTTCAACTTCAGCTTCTTCAGCATTACTGGTTGGGGCATAGGCTTGGATTACAGTGATACTGAATGGTTTGCCTTGGAAACGAACAGAGATCATACTGTCGTTTTTGAGATTGCATCCAAGTACTGCATTTTGGACTCTTTTGTTGACCATGATGGCTACCCCATTTCTTCTAAGGGATTCTTGCCCACAGTAGTTGATATAATGATCATCTAAGTTAAATTCACCCATTCCAGTCCATCTTACTTTGCTGATTCCTAGAATGTTGATGATCACTCTTGTCATCTCCTGTTTGACCACTTCCAATTTGCCTTGATTCATGGACCTAACATTCCAGGTTCCTTTGCAGTATTGCTCTTTACAGCATCAGACCTTGCTTCTATTACCAGTCACATCCACAACTGGGTGTTGTTTTTGCTTTGGCTCCATCCCTTCACTCTTTTTGGAGCTATTTCTCCACTGATCACCAGTAGCATATTGGGCACCTACCGACCTGGGGAATTCCTCTTTCAGTATCCTATTATTTTGCCTTTTCATACTGTTCATGGGGTTCTCAAGGCAAGAGTACTGAAGTGGTTTGCCATTCAGACACTCCTTATTGCGAAATTCAGACTTAAATTGAAGAAAGTAGGGAAAACCACTAGGCCATTCAGGTATGACCTAAGTCAAATCCCTTATGATTATACAGTGGAAATGAGAAATAGAATTGAGGGACTAGATCTGATAGAGTGCCTGATGAACTATGGACGGGGGTTCGTGACACTGTACAGGGGACAGGGATCAAGCTCATCCCCATGGAAAAGAAATGCAAAAAAGCAAAATGGCTGCCTGAGGAGGCCTTACAAATAGCTTTGAAAAGAAGAGAAGTGAAAAACAAAGGAGAAAAGGAAAGATATTCCCATCTGAATGCAGATTCCAAAGAGTAGCAGGGAGAGATAAGAAAGCCTTCCTCAATGATCAATGCAAAGAAATAGAAGAAAGCAACAGAATGGGAAAGACTAGAGATCTCTTCAAGAAAATTAGAGATACCAAGGGAATATTTCATGCAAAGATGGGTTTGATAAAGGACAGAAATGGTATGGACCTAACAGAAGCTGAAGATATTAAAAAGAGGTAGCAAGAAAACACAGAAGAACTGTAGAAAAAAGAACTTCATGACCCAGATAATCACGATGGTGTGATCACTCACCTAGAGCCAGACATCCTGGAATGTGAAGTCAAGTGGGCCTTAGAAAGCATCACTACAAACAAAGCTAGTGGAGGTGATGGAATTCCAGTTGAGCTATTTCAAATCCTGGAAGATGATGCTGTGAAAGTGCTGCACTCAATATGCCAGCAAATTTGGAAAATTCAGCAGTGGCCACAGGACTGGAAAGGGTCGGTCAGTTTTCATTCCAATTCCAAAGAAAGGCAATCCCAAAGAATGCTCAAACTACTGCACGATTGCACTCATCTCACACACTAGTAAAGTAATGTTCAAAATTCTCCAAGCCAGGCTTCAGCAATACATGAACTGTGAACTTCCAGATGTTCAAGCTGGTTTTAGAAAAGGCAGAGGAACCAGAGATCAAATTGCCAACATCCACTGGATCATCGAAAAAGCAAGAGTTCCAGGAAAACATCTATTTCTGCTTTACTGACTATGCCAAAGCCTTTGGCTGTATGGACCACAATAAACTGTGGAAAATTCTGAAAGAGATGGGAATAACAGACCTGCCTCTTGAAAAACCTGTATGCAGGTCAGGAAGCAACAGGTAGAACTGGACATGGAACATCAGACTGGTTCCAAATAGGAAAAGGAGTATGTCAGGGCTGTATACTGTCACCCTGCTTATTTAACTTATATGCAGAGAACATCATGATAAATGCTGAGATAGAGGAAGCACAAGCTGGAATCAAGATTGCCAGGGGAAATATCAGTAACCTCAGATATGCAGATGACATCACCCTTATGGCAGAAAGTGAAGAAGGACTAAAGAGCCTCTTGATGAAAGTGAAAGAGGAGAGTGAAAAAGTTGGCTTAAAGCTCAACATTCAGAAAACTAAGATCATGGCAGCTGGTCCCATCACCTCATGGGAAATAGATGGAGAAACAGTGGCTGACTTTATTTTCCTGGGCTCCAAAATCACTGCAGATGGTGATTGCAGTCATGAAATTAAGAGACACTTACTCCTTGGAAGGAAAGTCATGGCCAATCTAGATAGCACATTAAAAAGAAGAGACATTACTTTGCCAACAAAAGTCCGTCC
Source organism: Muntiacus reevesi (assembly GCF_963930625.1). Taxonomy (NCBI): domain Eukaryota; kingdom Metazoa; phylum Chordata; class Mammalia; order Artiodactyla; family Cervidae; genus Muntiacus; species Muntiacus reevesi. Next base: position 4,574,566 of record NC_089264.1, read on the forward strand.
AGTCAGGGGTATGGTTTTTCCAGTGGTCATGTATGGATCTGAGAGTTGGACTGTGAAGAAAGCTGAGCACTGAAAAATTGATGCTCTTGAACTGTGGTGTTGGAGAAGACTCTTGAGAGTTCCTTGGACTGGAAGGAGATTCAGTCAGTCCATCCTAAAGGATATCAGTCCTGGGTGTTTATTGGAAGGACTGATGCTGAAGCTCAAACTACAGTACTTGGCCACCTCATGTGAAGAGTTGACTCATTGGAAAAGACCCTGATGCTGGGAGGGATTGGGGGCAGGAGTAGGAGGGGACGACAGAGGATGAGATGACTGGATGGCATCACTGACTCGATGGGCATGAGTTTGAGTAAACTTCGGGAGTTGGTAATGGACAGGGAGGCCTGGCGTGCTGCGATGCATGGGGTCGCAAAGAATCGGACACGACTGAGCAACTAAACTGAACTGACTGACTGATTGCTGAAGAACATCCCCAATAAAATATTAACAAACTGAATCCAACAGTATATTAAAAGGATCATTCACCATGATTAAATGGTTTAACAGAGAAGCAAAGATTCTTTAATATCCACAAATCATGTGATACACATTAACAAACTGAAGAATGAAAAGCACAGGATCATCTCAACAGATGCACAATAATCTTTTCACAAAAGTTCATATCTTATTATAATAATAAAAACTTTCCAGAAAGTGGGCATAGTTGGAACCCACCTCAACATAATAGAGGCCATCTATGATAAATCCATAGCTAACAACATGCTCAAGGGTGAAAAAGTAAAATTATTTCTTCTAAAGTCAAGAAGAAGAGAACAAGGCAAGAATGTCCACTCTTGATACTTTTATTCAATATAGTATTGAAAGCCCTAGACACAGCATTGGGACAACAAAAAGAAAAAAAAAAAAAAAAAAAGGAATCCAAATCAAAAAGAAGTAAAACTGTTACTATTTGCAGATGGCATGATACTATCCATAAAAAATGCTAAAGATGCCACCATAAACCTATTAAAGCTCATCAATGAGTTCAATAAAGTTGCAGGAAACAAAATTAATAGACAGTAATCTGTTTCATTTCTGCCCACTAACAATAAACTATCAGAAAGAGAAATTAAGGGCACAATCCCATTCACCATTGCATTCAAAATAAAACATCTAAAAAAATAATAAAATATCTAGAAATAAGCCTGCCTAAGGAAGCAAAAGACATGTACTCAGAAAACTATGATATTGACTAAATGAACTGAAGATAATACAAACAGATGGAAAGATATATCATGTTCTTGGGTTGAAAAATTAGTATTGCTAAAATGATCGTACTACAGAAGGCAATCAAAAGACTGTATGCAATACCTAGCAAGATACTGGGCTTCCTTGGTGGCTCAGTGGTAAAGAATCCTGCTAATGGAGGAGATGTGGGTCGGATCCCTCGATGGGGAAGATCCCCTGGAGAAGCACACAACAACCCACTCCAGTATTCTTCCCTGGGAAACCCCATGGAGAAAGGAGCCTTGATGGGCTGCAGTTCATGGGGTTACAGAAAAGAGTCGGACACAACTTAGGAACTAAACAACAACAATCAGGATATCAATGGCATATTTCACAGAACTAGAACAAATAATTTTACAATTTGTATGGAAACTCAAAAGATTCTTAATAGACAAAACGATCTTAAGAAAGAAGAACAGAGCTGGAGGAATCATGTTCTAGGACTTCAGACTGTACTATATGCTGTTATAGTAATCACAATCATCAGTTCAGTTCAGTTGCTCAGTCATGTCCAACTCTTTGAGACTCCATGGACTGCAGCACACCAGGCTTCCCTGACCATTACCAACTCTCGGAGCTTGCTCAAACTCATGTTCATCGAGTTGGTCATGCCATCCAACCATCTCACGTAAACAGTTCATCCTTATTCTCCCACTTTCAATCTTTCCCAGGATCAGGGTCTTTTCCAATGAGTCAGTTGTTCGCATCACATGGCCAAAGTATTGGAGTTTCAACTTCAGCATCAGTCCTTCCAATCAATATTCAGTACTGATTTCCTTTAGGATGGACTGGTTGGGTCTCCTTGCAGTCCAAGGGACTCTCAAGAGTCTTCTACAACACCACACTTCAAAAGCATCAATTCTTTAGCACTCGGCTTTCTTTATACGCCAACTCTCACATCCATACATGACTACAGGAAAAGTCATATCTTTAACTAGATGGACCTTTGTTGGCAAAGTAATGTCTCCGCTTTTAAATATGCTGTCTAGGTTGGTCATAGCTTTTCTTCCAAGGAGCAAGCGTCTTTTAATTCCGTGGCTGTAGTCAACATCTGCAGTGATTTTGGAGCCCAAGAAAATAAAGTCTGTAACTGTTTCCATTGTTTCCCCATCTATTTGCCATGAAGTGATGGGACTGGATGCTAGTCCAGTTTTTTGAATCTTAGTTTTGATCTTAGTTTTGATTCTTAGTTTTTTGAATATTGAGTTTTAAGCCAACTTTTTCACTATCCTCTTTCACTTTCATCAAGAGGCTCTTTAGTTCTTCTTCACTTTCTTCAATAAGGGTGGTGTCATCTGCATATCTGAGGTTATTGATATTTCCTTGGCAATCTTGATTCCAGTTTGTGCTTCATCCAGTTCAGCATTTCAGATGATGTACTCTTCATGTAAGTTAAATAAGCAGGGTGACAATACACAGCCTTTATGTACTCCTTTCCCTATTTGGAACCAGTCTGTTGTTCTATATCCAGTTCTAACTGTTGCTTCTTGACCTGCATATAGATTTCTCAGTAGGCAGGTCAGGTAGTCTGGTATTCCCATCTCTTTCAGAGTTTTCCACAGTTTGTGTGATTCACACAGTCAAAAGCTTTGGCATAGTCAATAAAGCAGAAGTAGATGTTTTTCTGGAACTCTCTTCCTTTTTCAATGATCTAGCCAATGTCGGCAACTTGATCTCTGGTTCCTCTGCCATTTCTAAATCCAGCTTGAACATCCAGAAGTTCACAACTCACATGCTTTTGAAGCCTAACTTGGAGAATTTTGAGCATTACTTTACTAGCGTGTGACATGAGTGCAATTGTACAGTAGTTTGAACATTTGGCATTGCCTTTCTTTGGGACTGGAATGAAGACTGACCTTTTCCAGTTCCGTGGCCACTGCTGAGTTTTCTAAATTTGCTGGTATATTGAGTGCAGCACTTTCACAACATCATCTTTTAGGATTTGAAATAGCTCAACTGGAATTCCATCATCTCCACTAACTTTGTTTTTAGTGATGCTTCCTAAGTGTCTTCCTGACTTCACATTCCAGCATGTCTGACTTTAAGTGAGTGATCACACCATCATGGTTATCTGTGTCATGAAAATCTTTTTTGTACAGTTCTTCTGTGTATTCTTGCCACCTCTTCTTAATATCTTTGGCTTCTGTTAGGTCCATACCATTTCTGTCCTTTATTGTGCCCATCTCTGCATGAAATAATCCCTTGGTACCTCTAATTTTCCCAAAGAGATCTCTAGTCTTTTCCATTCTGTTGTTTCCCTCTGTTTCTTTGCATTGATCACTGAAGAAGTCTTTCTTATCTCTCCTTGCTATTCTTTGGAACTCTGCATTCAAATGGCTATATCTTTCCTTAAAACAGTATGGTAGTGGCATAAAAACAGACATGCAGGTCAATGGAACATAGGAGCACAGAAATAAACCCACACACTTATGGTCAATTAATTTATGCTCAATTAACCTATGACAAAGGAGTCAAGAATAAACAGTGAAGATAGTCATTTCAATAAGTATTGCTCAGAAAACTGGACTGCTGCTGCTGCTGCTGCTAAGTCACTTCAGTCATGTCCGATTCTGTGTGACCCCATAGACGGCAGCCCACCAGGCTCCCCCATCCCTGGGATTCTCCAGGCAAGAACACTGGAGTGGGTTGCCATTTCCTTCTCCAATGAATGAAAGTGAAAAGTGAAAGTGAAGTCGCTCAGTCGTGTCCGACTCTCAGCGACCCCATGGACTGCAGCCCACCAGGCTCCTCCATCCATGGGATTTTCCAGGCGGAGTGGGGTGTCATTGCCTTCTCCAGAAAACTGGACAGATAAATGTAAATCAAGTAAATTAAAATATTCTCTAAAATCATGCAAAAAAATAATAATCTCATTACGGATGAAAGACCTCAGTGTAAATCCAAAATCGATATAACTTTTAGGGGGAAATTATAGGCAGTACACTGTCATAAATTAAAGAAATATTTTTTGGATCTGTCTCTAAAATCAGAATTAAACAAATGGGAAGTAATTAAAATGAAAAGCTATAGCACAGCAAAGGAAACTACCAGTTAAACGAAAAGACAATATACTGAATGGAGAAAATATTTGCTGACAATATGACCCATATGACCCATATGACTGATAAGACAACTCAATGTGAAATAAACAACCTGATTAAAAATGGGCAGAGAACTGAATAGACATTTTTCCAAAAAGGACATGCAGATGGTCAACAGGCATATGAAAAAATGCTCAATACCATTAATCATCAGGGAAATGAAAATGAAAATCACAGTGAAGTATCATTTCATATCTGTCAGAAGCCATCATCAAAAAGAACATAAATAACAGATGTCGGTGAGGATGTGGAGAAAAGGGAGCCCTCACGAACTGTTGGTGGGAAAGTAACTTGGTGCAGCACCTGTGGAAAACACTGCGGGGGTGGTGGTTTAGTCACCAAGTCGTGTCCGACTCTTGCGACCCGGTGGACTGTAGCCTGCCAGGCTCCACCGTCCATGGGCCTCTCCAGGCAGGAATACTGGAGTGGGTTGCCATTTCCTTCTCCAGGGGATCTTCCCAACCCAGGAATTGAACCCGGGTCTCCTGAATTGCAGGCAGATGATTTACCGACTGAGCTACTAAAGAGAGAAGTACCATATGACCCAGAAATTTCACTTCTGCGTATACATAGGTCCCAAAATTAAAAGCATTAATTTAAAAATATACATGTACCCCAATGTTCATAGCAGCATTGTTTATAAATTACCAAAATATGGAAGCAACCCAAGTGACCATCAGCAGATGAAAGGATAAAGAGGAGGGAATGCTATTCATCCATAAAACAGCCATTTGCAAAAAAATAGATAGACCTGGAGGGTATTATGTAAGTGAATTAAGTCAGACAGAAAAAGACAAACACTGTAGGATATCATTTGTACATAGAATCTAAAAAATATAACAAACTAGTGCATATAACAAAAAAGAAGCAGACTCATAGATACAAATTAGTATTTACCAGTGGGAGAGGGAAGAAGGGGCAACATAGGGATAAAGGATTAAGAGGTGCAAACTATTATGTATAAAATAACCTACAAGGATATATTGTACAAAACATGTAACATATCCAGTATCTTATATGGTATTTTCAGTATCTTATAATACCCATAAATAGGCTAAAAACTTACATTTTAACTACTATTGTATACCTTTAACCAGTAACTTATATATTATACATCAAATACATTTCAATTAAAAAATAAAAACAAATTTAAAAACAAGTACATCCATAAACATAGAAAGAAACCAACATTTGGGAACTCACATGATGATGGTTGAAATTGGGTGACACACTTCAGACTTTTATCAAGACCTGTTTTCACTAGTTAATAATGTTGTTAGTAAGTCACTCTACAGTTTCCATATGTGTGCTTAGTCGCTCAGTCATGTCCGACTCTTTGCGACCTTGGGCTGTAACCCCACCATGCTCCCCTGTCCACGGCTACTCTCTAGGTAAGAATACTGGAGTGGGTTGTCTTGCCCTTCTCCAGGGAACCTTCCCAACCTAAGGATTGAATCCAGGTCTCCCGCATTGCAGGTAGATACTTCACTGTATGATCCACCAGGCAAGTCCAAGAATACTGCAGTGGTAGCTTTTCCCTTCTCCAGGGGATCTTCCTGACCCAGCAATCAAACCGGGATCTCATTATAGGTGGATTCTTTACCAACTGAAACACCTGGGACACTAATTTTCCATAATTTTAACTAATAGCTAACACTTGTTGATTGTTTATCGTGTATAATGAACTGTACAAAGACTTTATATGACATAGTTCAAAACGCTATGAGGTAAATACTATTACATTTCCATCCTGTGATGGAGAGAGAGAGGGGGAGTCACAGAAATGAAACAGCATGCTCAAATTTCACAGCAAGTAAATGACAGCTGAGATTCAAATGTAGGCAATGGGACTTTGTAGCCTTAATGGCTATGCATTAGCAGAGAATTCTTGACTGCATCCTTACAGGATAGACATGAAGACAAAAATAACAGTTTAAATGAAAGCAATCCAAACAATATAAAGAACTATATGATAGATATATGTAGATGCTAGAAATTTTAGTAAATTCTGAAGATGAGAGCAGTGTTGGATCAATGTGCTCCAAAATAGCCTTTGAGAAAATACATTTCAAAATTTAAAGTTATGGATGTATATTTCAAATATACATATGTGCAAAATTGTATGGAGTTATTAACTTCTAGGATTTATGCAATGTATTTTTAAATACTTAACACTTGATAATATCAGCTACTTTGTAAAATACAAAATTGGGACAAAAACTTGCTATACTGTATGCACACGATGTCCATAGCAGTATTATTTACAATTGCCAAGATATAAAAGCAACTTAAACATCCATCCACAGATGAATAAATAAAGCAGATGTGGTAGCATATACATACAATGGAATACTGGTGGTGGTGGTGGTGCTTAGCTGCTAAGTCATGTCCAACTTTTTTGCGACCCCATGGACTGTAGCCCTTCAGGTTCCCCTGTCCATGGGATTTCCAAGACAAGAATACTGGAGTGAGTTGCCATGCCCTCCTCCAGGGAGTCTTCCTGACCCAAGGATCAAACCACAGCTCCTGCATTGCAGGCTGGTTCTTTACCACTGACCACCTGGGAAGCCCCACAGTGGAATATTACTCAGTCATAAAAAGGAATTAAATTGCATCATTTGCAGACACATAGATAGACCTAGAGACTGTCATATAGAATTAAGTCAAAAAGAGAAAAACAAGTATCATACAGTATCACTTATATGTGGAATCTAGAAAAATGGTACAGATGAACTTATCTGCAAATCAGAAATAGAGGTACAGACATAGAGAACAAACTTATGGATACCAAGGGGAAAGGGAGGGTGGGATGACTTGGGAGATTGGGACTGACATATATACACAACTATTGTAAAACAGATAACCAACAATAACCGGCTATAGAGAACAAGAAACTCTGCTCAATGTTCTGTGGTGAAGTAAGTGGGAAGGAAGCCCCCCTAAGAGGGGATATATAGAGAGCCGATTAACTCTGCTGTATAGCAGAAACCAACACAACATTGTAAAGCGACTATACTGCAATAAAAAAGACTTTTTAAAGACGTGGTGCATATACATGCAATATATTACTCAGGCATAAAAAAAGAATGAAATGTGGCATTTGCAGCAACATGGATGGACTTGAAGAGCACTGTGCTAAGTGAAATAAGTCATACAAATATGAAAAAGACAAATACTGTATGATACCATGTGGAATCTGAAAAATTATAACAAACTAGTGAATATAACAGAAAAGAATCAGACTCACAAATGTAGTGAACAGACTCGTGGTCACCAGTAGGGAGAACAGGGGAAGGGCAAAACAGGAGTGGAGGGGAGGGGTGGGAGTTATAAACTATTGGAAGTAAGACAGACTACAAAGATAAATTGCACAACATGGGGAATATAGTCAATATTTTATAATAACTGTAAATGGAGTGTAACCTTTAAAAATTGTATAAAAATGAGAAAAAGTATGTCCCATTGTAATTATTTTTCCACTGTATTATGTTAGTAACAGAAATGCATACCATTCTCTAAGGAAGAATAGGAATGTGTAAATTTATGATGATGAGGGTTTGCTTGGGATATAGAAACAAGGCTAGGAAAGTAAGAGAAAAAAAGGTTAGACAATCTAAGTAGCACAGCCTCCAACAGGCTGGATTCCATAAATTTTCAGTCCACTTTGGGATAAACTTAGTAGGTCTGTTGGCACCGTTCCCTTGAAAGCTACCCAAAGCTACCCAAAACAGTTCAGACTTGATAATTCACTCTAGACTTTTTTTTTTTTTTAACAAAATAAGGGAAATTTTGAGCCGTATTAATAAAACCTTCATATTCTAAGTGTTTTAACACAAATCTACCCTGCAAGTCTAAGAAGGTACAGTCTGGAGCAATAGGACTCTAGGTCAAATGCTACTCTGGAAACATGCCTAGAAATCCTGGGTAGTGGTGGTTTAGTCACTAAGTTGTATTCGATTCTTGCGACCCCAGGTACTATAGTCAGCCAGGCTCCTCTGTCCTTGGGATTCTCCAGGCAAGAATATTGGAGTGGGTTGCCATTTCCTTCTCCAGGGGATCTTCCCAACCCAGGGATTGAACCTGGGTATCCTGCATTGCGAGCAGATTCTTTACTGACTGAACTACAAGAGAAGCCCTTTATGACACTTGCATGCATTAAAAAAAAGATGAAAACTTAAAATCCCCAAGTGGGAGGGTGTCAGCTGTTTATGCCACTCAGAATGCGTGGTCCTGTCCTGTGTTCATTCTCTTACCTCTCTGGGCAGGTAAGGCCAGAGGAGCTAGTGACAGCCATCCTCCTGCCATGATGATGGCATGTAGAAAATGACTGAGGGTCAACAGTGATTTGCCACTAAACCTGGTGAGAGAGTCACTGGCCCATCAGAGATAAAGCTGGTAACCAGTTATCCAGAACACTTTGGGGCAGGATGCCATAGGATAGCTCCTCTGAGTCCGTGCTGCATATACAGAGATTTTAGGGTTCAGCTTCCATGGTATATAGAAATACTGGCCCCTTAGGACTGTTTCCTGGTGGCTGACCCTGGCCAAGAACCATAATTGAAAAGTTGTCACTGCCCTGAGCATTGCCAATCCCAGAAAATCTGAGAAGCACAGCCTTCTGCAATTTCATGTCTCTTCTCCAGACTATAAAATAGCTGAAAAATAAACATAAAAAACAGATAAATACAAACACTGAACAGAGTTTTGAGGACTAATGGATGAATCTCATGTGCTGTTCCTCATCCAAGGAAGTTGATTTACATCCTATTTCCTGATAGGAAAGTAACAGACAAAGGACACCCTCAGATTCTAATAGCAATCATGTCTGTCATCCTGATATCCTCTGAATTCGTTATTATAACAGAGTCCTCATTCAGGTACAGATAATCTTGGTAAAACATGTTTGTGAAAGAAGTATGGCTTATCTTATTTCCTCCACTTCTAAATGCCAGGGTTGGGACTTTAATTATCATATATACACCTCATCCAGGAACATGCCTACACACAAAGTCAGGAGGAAATTTCTGGTCTGAGGCTCACTGAAGATTTATTTATTTCAGAAGCATTTCTGTAGCAGTGTGAATTTCTATAGCAGTGTGAAGGCATTTTTCTAGGTGGTTTACAAATATACATTCCTTTAATATTCATAACAGCTTTTTGAGAGAAGGTACTTTTATGGACTCTACTTTATATATGAAGAAACTGCCGAAGTTTTCCCAGTGAGTACATGACAGAGCCAGGATTTAAACCTGGCAAGTTTGAATCAGCCGTGCTGTGCTATGCTTTGCTGCCTCTCACATCGGCTTGCTGAGACTAACTATAAATTTATTCTGTGATGGGAATTATACACATTTAACCTGTCAACCCTAAAGGGAATCAATGCTGGATATTCAGTGGAAGGACTGATGCTAAAGCTGAAGCTGCAATACTTGGGCCACCTCATGCAAAGAGCAGACTCATTGGGAAAGACCCCAAAGCTGGGAAAGATTGAGGGCAAGAGGATGAAATGATTGGATGGCCTCAATGACTCAATGGGTGTGAGTCTGAGCAAACTCAAGGGGATAATGAATGACAGGGAAGCCTGGCATGCTGCAGTTCATGGGTCTCAAAGAGTTGGACACAATTTGGCAAACAACAACAAAGCATCCAGGGACTATACAAGGAAGTTATATGGTAGGTGTGAGCGGCTTCTGCCTCCTCACTCAGAAAGTGACTTGTCTTTGACCAATGCAGCTAAGGACTCTTCCACTACATGCTATGCAGAAATCATAGCGAACGTCTATACCTTTGTTCATTGTTCTAGATTTGGTCTTTAAGCAGCATGCAATCAATTTGTTCAAAAATGTTGCTTCCTTCCAAAACACTAAGCAAAATTCTGGCTTCCTGACTTGCTCACCAGCCTCAGGAATTTTGCAGCTCTCAGACTCTCTAATTTGAATACCCACAACTTCATTTGTGGGTGTGGTCTCTCTGCAGTCATAGGATTCTGTCTTGCTAACAGGTGGCTCAAATGCTTTAATATCCTTTTGGCCAAAAGAACTATTTGCTACTCAGACTCCAAAATAAAAACTGATTTCCCATTCTGTGGTATGCTGTCATTTCCTGGAAAATGTAGCATCAGCTACTATGTTTGTAGAAGTGCCCAGAAATGGTCCTGGGTGACAATCTCTGCTTAAACCAGTAGCACATGGGTTAGACTATCCTGGGAACATCAGCAAGTGTGTGTTACTCTTATCATAAACAAACCCACAGGAGTAATATAAAGCTCCTGAGCACAATATCTGCATGAGTACACATACCATTCTGAAGACAGAGGCCTTCCCCCTGCCCTTCTGGCTCCCTTGATAAAGCTCAAAATGATCACTTGCTCCATTGATTTGGCAATTATTTATTGTTTTCCAGTTTTTATAGTGTTTCTCATAGTACTAGAATTCATAAACAAGCATTATGAACTCAACACAAGTACCTCCCAAATTGGGTCACAAAACTGATTCTTTTCAGTTGGTTTTAATCTGTAGTTTGGTTAGCTGCCATTAGACTCCTTTATTATAAAATGACCTATTTAGTTAAATGAAACACTTAATTAAAGCAAGGGACTCATTATTTACATTAGTGATTTTCATACTTGCTTATCCATTACAACCATGTAGGGAGCTTCCACACTCTGAGAAGACCAATCGGCATTCAGATTAGTTACATTAGTAACTTGGGTTGGGGTCCAGGTGTCATACATTTTCAAGTGCCCCAGGAGATTCCAACATGTAGCTAAGTTGGGAAACTACTGATATAAAGGAAAATTTTTATATTATTTAATTAGATTTATACTAATAGCAAACATTGGGATATCGTGCCTGCTAACGTACTGGGCATTGCTGTAAACCTTTATGGATATAAACACACCTAATCTTCATTACAACCCTATAGTATTATTATCTCCATGTTACAGCCGATGGGAAAAAGAGACAAATTAAGAGACTTGTCCAAAGTAAGTCACATTGTAAGTAGTAGAATCATAATTTTTATTCCATTAGTTTGGCTCATAACCATTATTCTGTCTGTTAAATGTTTATGTTTTTAAATAGAGTTTGGAAACAAACATTTAATAGTACTTACAGCAGTGACGTCAGAGGCACCACTCAGAGGCACACTTTTAAGTGCTTTATATAAAGAAATACATTGATAACAAAGAAAACTTCTTAAGTGCCAGTTCTTATTAGTAACTGTTTAATCTATTTTTAATTGTTTTACTCAGACAAACCTCTTTTGGAATGTTATATAACATATTAAGCCATATACTGTGTACCCGGAATGTTAGCTTAAAACCATTTGTTAACGTTGACAATGCACGTTCCTATGAAAATTTTCATGTAATTCTCTTCCCTTTCATTCTCTTTAAAAAGTTCTGAACCTTTTACTTTTTTTAGTTGAAAACATATAAATTATAAAGTGAAAGAAAGAATGGGCCTTGTAGTTAAGTCAGGTCTGAAGTCAAATCTCAGCTCTGCCATTGGCTATCTGGGTTCCTTCACCTCCCTGAACCTCGGTTTTCTCCTCTACAAAATGCGGATAAATATAATGCATGTGAATGTGCATGCAGCAGGGTTCCAGGCCTAGAGAGACCCTCCACTATTCCCAGACCTTGGTTTCCCCATCTAGGCAATGCAGTGGGGAAAAAAATAAATAAGGTGATTCTTCTCTCCCCAAACAAGTGAACAAGCACGCCTCTTTTGCTCTTACCTGCAGCACCATCATCCCAGAATACTTAAAGTCCTCCCCAGGAGCCCTCTCCTGTGTTGCAAGCATTCTTACCCCCACTAACTGCCTTCCCGATATTCCTGGTTTACCCCCTCTCAGAGTTTCTGACACCCAAGTTCAGCACAGAAGCAAGCAGCCCTGGGGCCGGCCGGCTCCAGGCAGAGTTCCCCTTTCTCTGCCATGCAGCCTGCAGGAGCTAGGGGTTCCTCCAACCTCAGGCCCCAGGAAAGGGGCTCTCTGGCTGCTCCCTTCTCCTGGTGTCTAGCTCCACTCTGCTTCACGGTGGCCCATGAGGTTTGCTCAGAGAGGCCATGGAGGCCCTGCAGCTGTCGCCAGCTGAGCCTGACAGGGCCCTGAACCAGGCCTCTGGGACGGTGCCAAGTCCATCTTAAAGTGGGCACATGCATAGCTGTTGATCATCGTCTGCCTCTTAGTCCACCCTCAGCATTATGTCTCTGCTTTTCTCTCCTCCACACTCACATTCCAGCCTCTGAGGCTGGCCCTGATCTGAGACAACCGCCCTCTCTTACTCCCTTTCTTCCCTCTGGCGTCTGTAGTTTAAGCCCCAAACCTCAGTCCCAGCCTGGGCTGGCCACACGCGGCCAGATCTCACTGATGCCCACGGTCTGCTGTTGTGGACTTACGAGTCTGCCAGGCCTCTGGGAATCCATGTGCCAGTGTCCCTGGATGATCTCTGCTTTACCGTCGACGCCTGCGGAGACTCATCCCAGTGACCTGCTCTATCCTTGGGCTTCTGTGGAGTCTCTGCTTACTGGCCTTTTCTAGCCTGACCCAGCCCACGTGCCACTTGAGCTGAAGTTTGGCAGCTTTCTCTCCATGGGAGCTTGGGGTTATGATAAATTATTCATATGCACACAGAATCTTGTTTTCACTGAACTATGTCACCAGCTTCGAGCAGTTGTCCCCACCTGTCTCAAGATGGCTGGCACAGATTTCTCCTTTATCTAAAGGGGCCAGGTCATTTTTCATAAAACATTTTAAAAGCACATGTACACAGGGCACACCTGTAAGCAGGTGTGCAATAGCTTTTGAGGGCTTCACTGGGCATCACGTTTTCCCACGCCGTCTGCATCCCTCATCTGCATCCCTCATCTGTATCCCTCATCTGCACCCATCACTGACCAGCCTCCACCCAGACTCCGTCTTCTCTCCGTCTCTGCACGTCCCTCCTCATATCTCTCAACCGTCAGTTTCAATACCCATTCTTCAGGCTCTGGCTGCATATTAGAGTTACCCGCGTCCCTTCAACTAAACTAGTCTCTGCAGGTGGGGCCCGGCACTGGCGCTATGAAAGACTCCTCAGATGATTCTAATCTGCTTCCAAACGTGAGACCTTGTAACAGGAAAATTTAGGCTTCAGTTCTTTTCCAGGAAGGGCAAGAAGCTCTGCCACCAAGAATTAATCTGTATCTAACTTATCATTTTACTCCTCATATATAACATAGCATGTGGCATATCTTGGGGATAATGTGTGTTTGATGAATAAATAAATGGATATTCTGAAATGTGTTTACAACTTTGTCCTAAGCCTGGAGGCTATGATTTATATCCACTAAGCCAAATTGGCTAGAAAATTTGAACAAACACATTCCAAGCATGTTCTCATCCAATTATAAAAATTTTAGATTTTGACATTCCTCATCGCTGTCTTAAAATTCAAAATATTTCTCCCATTTTTATATACACTAATTGTAGAAAAAAAATATAAAATACTTCCAATAAAAATAAACTAAATCACATCTGTGCTTATACCATCACTGCTAACCCTTTATCATCTCTCATTTACCATGCCCGCACACTATTGCATGTATTAAATTGAATCATACCTTATTCCTTCAGCAATATGTTGTGTAAAACCTTAGTCTCATTGAAAAGTAACTTGGAGACAAGTCAGCTAAACATTAGGAAAGTTGAAACTGGAATGTATAAGTCCCATAGGAGGACACTGAGACCTTTCTAACATCTGGCTACATTCTTATGTTCAATGTGCATGTGTGTATCCAACTCTTTGTAACCTCATGGACTGTAGCCCACCAGGCTCCTCTGTCCATGGAATTCTCCAGGCAAGAATACTGGAGTGGATTGCCATTCTCTTCTCCAGGGGAATCTTCCCAACCCAGGGATCAAATCTGGGTTTCCTGCATTTCTTGCAAATTCTTTATCATCTGAGCCAACAGTGTAGCCCATGCCTGTATTCTCTTATTAGTCAAGTCTGTAAATGACATTTGTATCTGAAAAAATGAACCTTAGGCAACTGTGAAATAGAGAAAGTTACTCTCCAGTGATTACATATAGGGACAAAGAAAACATTTTTAATAAAAATGAAAACAATCCCTGAGGGTTTCAAATCTTAAACTCATAACATTATTTTAAACCTACGCTTGCTTTTTTATTTTGACAGAAGAAAATCACAGTGACTAAAGTTTATCAACCACTTTTTTGTTAGGCACCATATTAAACAATTTACGTAAACTATTTTGCTTATTGCTCACAATAGAACCATTAGGTAGGTATTATATCCCCTGGTTATGAACAAGGAAACTGAGGCTTTAGACAGGTTAACAAGTTCAACTGGGTTCTGCAGTTGGTGGGTGACAGAGCTGGGACTGAGGGGTGAGAAGGGTCTCCACTGACCACAGAGTTCTACTGCTAGTCTCAGTTCAGACGCTCATCGTGTCCGACTCTGCGACCCCATGGCGCACGCCAGGTTTCCCTGTCCATTAGCAACTCCCCAAGCTAGCCCAAACTCATGTCCATTGAGTCAGTGATGCCATCCAACCATTTCATCCTCTGTCATCCCCTTCTCTCTCTGCCTTCAATCTTTCCCAGCATCAGAGTCTTTTCCAGTGAGTCAGTTCTTCACATCAGGTGGTCAAAGTGTTGGAGATTCAGCTTCAGTATCAGCCCTTCCAATGAATAGTTAGTGTTGATTTCCTTTAGGATTGACTGGTTTGCTCTCCTTGCAGTCTGAGGGACTCTCAAGGGCCTTCTCCAGCATCACAGTGCAAAAGCATAAATTCTTCAGTGCTCAGCTTTCTTTACTGTCCGACTCTTAAATCCGTACATGACTACTGGAAAAATCACAGCTTTGACTATATGAACTTTGTTGGCAGGGTAATGTCTCTGCTTTTTAATATGCTGTCTAGGTTTGTCATAGTTTCCTTCCAAGGAGCAAGCATCTTTTAATTTCATGGCTGTGGTCACCATCTGCAGTGATTTTGGAGCACAAGAAAATAAAGTTGTGTCCGGGAACTGCTAGTCTAGCAGCACCTAATAAAATGTAGTACTTTGACAAACCTTGTTTTAATAAAAACCTGTGTTGATAATCTCCTTCCTTTTATTAAATTACTCTACAGTTTTACTGGAACTCGCCTTAAATTTATGGTTTAAAAATCGCTGTTTTCCTTCTTGGGGAAATGGAGAATTTACCCACGTCTAGTCCACACTATTTTTATGTTTTTTTTTTATTTTCTAAAGATACTAAGTGTCAGTTCATCAGCCCCATGGATTAAGTTAGCCTTCCTCATCAGTTCAGTTCAGTTCAGTTGCTCAGTCATGTGCAACTCTTTGCAACCCCACGAATCGCAGCACGTCAGGACTCCCTGTCCATCACCAGCTCCCAGAGTTTACTCAAACTCATGTCCATCGAGTTGGTGATGCCATCCAACCATCTCATCCTCTGTCATCCCCTTCTCCTCCTGCCCCCAATCCCTCCAAGCATCAGGGTCTTTTCCAATGAGTCAACTCTTCACATGAGATGGCTAAAATATTGGCATTTCAGTTTCGACACCAATCCTTCCAATGAACACTGAGGACTCATCTCCTTCAGGATGGACTGGTTAGATCTCCTTGCAGTCCGAGGGACTCTCAAGAGTCTTCTCCAACATCACAGTTTAAAAGTATTGATTCTTCAGTGCTCAGCTCTCTTCACAGTCCAACTCTCACATCCATACATGACCACTGGAAAAACCATAGCCTTGACTAGATGAACCTTTGTTGGCAAAGTAATGTCTCTGTTTTTAATATGCTGTCTAGGTTGGTCATAGCTTTTCTTTCAAGGAGCAAGTGTCTTTTAATTTCATGGCTGCAGTATTCACAGATTTATTCATAGTAGAGGTCTCAATTCCTATAAAAATCTTAGAAAGGCATTTTGTAAAGACACACAAATATATTATAAAATTTACACAAATAGGCACAGGCCATAGAATATCTAATATTATTTTGTAAAAGAAGAATAAAGTGGTAGAAATCACCCTACTTGATTTCAAGACTTACATAGCTGCAGTATTCAAGACTGTGAGGGATTGGAGGACAAGGAGACACTTAAGTCAGTGGAACAGAATAGAGAGCTCAAAATGTCAAATGTAAAACCACATAATTCTTAGAAAAGGACATAGGAGAAATGTCTAGGGACAGGGAATCTGGTGAAGAGTTCTTAGAATGGACATCAAAAGTATAACTAGTAAAATTTAAAAATGATAAATGGAACCTCATCAAAATTAAAACCGTTGAGAAGGAAGGTATATATGTACACACAGAGCCAATTCACTTCATTGTACAACAGAAACTAATACACCACTGTAAAGCAACTGTGTGTGTGTGTGTGAAGTCACTCAGTTGTGTCCAACTCTTTGCAGCCCCATGGACTGTAGCCCACCAGACTCCTCTGTCCATGGGATTCTCCAGGCAAGAAAAGTGGAGTGGGTTGCCATTTCCTTCTCCAGGGGATCTTCCCAACCCAGGGATTGAACCCGGGTCTCCCGAATTGCAGGCAGACGCTTTATCTTCTGAGCCACCAGGGAAGCCCAAAGCAACTGTACTCCAATAAAAACTTTAAAAATGAAAACTTTGATCCATAAGAGACTCTGTAAAGGGGATAAATACCTGTTTGTATCCCACCCTGTAAAGGGTACAAACAGAAGGAAAGATTTATAAGCCACTTATTTGACAAAGAATTAGCATCTAGCATACAAAGTGTACCTTCTAAACTCAACAGGAAATAGGCCAACAGTTCAATTAGAAAATGGGTAAATATATTTAAAAAAAAAAATTTCACTGAAGAAGATACTGGGATGGCAAATAAACACATGAGAAGATATTCAATATCATTTGCTCTTAGAGGAATGCAAATTAAGACTCCATAAGATATCACTGAACACTTATTAAAACAGCTAAAATAAAAGTAATGACAATACCAAAGATGCGGAGAAACTGAAATTCTAATATGTAGATGATGGGAAGTTTAAATATACAACCATTCTATAAAGTAGTTTGACAATTTCTTGTTGTTGCTCAGTCACTTAGTTGTGTCTGACTTGGCAACCAGCTTGTGAAGGCTTGGACTTTGCAGCACACCAGGCTTCCCTGTCCATCACCAACTTCCAGAGCTTGCTCAAACTCATGTCCATCAAGTCAGTGATGCAATCTAACCATCTCACCCTCTGTCATCCCCTTCTCCTCCTGCCTTCAATCTTTCCAAGCATCAAAGATTTTTCCAGTGAGTCAGTTCTTCACATCAGGTGGCCCAAGTATTGGAGCTTCAGCTTTAGCATCAGTCCTTCCAATGAATATTCAGGACTGATTCCCTTTAGGATTGACTGGTTTGATCTCCTTACTGTCCAAGGGAGTCTCAAGGGTCTTCTCTAGCACCACAGTTTGAAAGCATCAATTCCTTGGGACTCAGCCTTTTTTATTGTCCAACTTTCACATCCATACATGACTACTGGAAAAATCATGGCTTTGACTAGATGACTTTGTCAGCAAAGTAATGTCTCTGACTTTTAATATGCTGTCTAGGTTAGTCATAACTTTTCTTCCAAGGAACAAGCATCTTAATTTCATAGCTGCAGGCACCATCCACAGTGATTATGGAGCCCAAGAAAATAAAGTCAGCCACTATTTCCACCATTTCCCTGTCTATTTGCCATGAAGTGATGGGACCAGATGCCACGATCTTAGTTTTATGAATGTTAAGCTTTAAGCTAACTTTTTCACTCTCCTCTTTCACTTTCATCAAGAGGCTCTTTAGTTCTTCTTCATTTTCTGCCATATGGGTGGTATCATTTGCATATCTGAGGTTATTGATATTTCTCCCAGCAATCTTGATTCCAGCTTGTGATTCATCCAACCTAGAATTTCATATGATGTACTCTGCATATAAGTTAAATAAAAAGGGTGACAATATACAGCCTTGATGCACTCCTTGGCAATTTCTTAAAAACCTAAATATACAAATAGACTGGATAAGCAAAGTGAAGAGAAATATTAGTCGCTCAGTTGTGTGTGACTCTTTGCAACCCCATGGAGTGTAGCCTGCCAGGCTCCTCTGTCCACTGAATTCTCCAGGTCAGAATACTGGAGTGAGTTGCCATTCTCTTCTCCAGGCGATCTTCCTGACCCAGGAATCGAACCTGGGTCTCCTGCATTGCATGCAAATTCTTTACCATTTGAACCATCAGGAAAACCCAGACTAGACAAGCAAACTTTTTGTCATTTTTCAGAGAAATGAAAACATTCACACAAAAATCTGCACCTGGCTCATCATAGCAGCTTTATTTGTAATAGCCCCAAGCTGGAAACAACCAAAATATCTTATTATGGGTGACTGGTTAAACTGTGATATATCCTCAGCAGTAAAAATGCAACTACCCATACACCTAACAACTTGGATGAATCTTGAGAGCATTATGCTGAATGGGGAAAAAAATCAGTATCAAAAGATTATATACTGCATGATCCTGTTTATACAACCTGCCAAAGCACAGAGCCAGAGAATAATTAGTGATCAGCAGGGGTTAGAGGTAGGGGGAGTACTGGGTGTGGCAGTAACGGAATAGCTTTATGGGAATCTTTGTGGTGAGAGAAGAGTTTTCTATCTTGGTTTTGGTGGTGGTTACAGGCATCTACACTTGGTATAAAATGACACAGGCCTACACACACAATATATCACACACATATCAAATTCCTGGTTTTGCATTGTACTATAGTTAAACAGGATGTAATCAATTGGAGAAACCAGGTGCAGGATACAGGAGACCTCTCTGGACTATCTGTGTGATTTCTTAGGAGCTATAATTTTTTTTAACACAGGAGAATAGTTAAAAATAAATCTCATTTTGCCTTGGCTGGCTGTAACCCTATTATCTCCTAAGAGGAGAAACCGTGAGAGTGTGGAAAACCACGGTACTCAATTTTACACAGACGCAGGACCTGGGGCACCAAACAGGGTCTGTGCGCCAGCGACTGGGAAGCCCGTAGGAGTTTCCCACACCCGTCAGGACGGTGCGGAGGCGGGGTCCCGGAGCTGAAGCCGCGAGTGAGCGGCGCGCAGCCGAGCTCCCGCCCCGCCCTCCGCCGCTCCCGGGAGCCGGTGCCGCGTCCTCACCGCCGGGACTGTCGCCCCGGCATTCCGGACGGCCACAGCGCCTGGCCTCAGAGAAGAGCAAACGAACTTTGAACTAGGAACGTTTTTGGTCAATGGGCTAATCTCCCTTGCTTTGGTTATTGATTGTGAGTTAAAGCCCTGCACTGTTTTCCCTCCCCCGAACCTCCCGAGGTGCTGGCGGGAACCCCCCGCGCGCCTGAGCGCGGAGCGGAGGCTGCCGAGGCCTCCAGGGGCGGGAGGCGGCCGCCGGGCCGGTCCCAGGAGCCCGCGCCCCGCCGCGCGGGAGTCCGTGCCCCCGGAGGTGGAGGGCGCTCGGGGCGCAGGCAGCATGCAATCGCTCAACATCACTCCGGAGCAGTTCTCCCGGCTGCTGCGGGACCACAACCTGACGCGGCAGCAGTTCATCTCGCTCTACGGGCTGCGGCCGCTCGTCTACACCCCAGAGCTGCCCGCGCGCGCCAAGCTGGCCTTCGTGCTCACCGGCGTGCTCATCTTCGCCCTGGCACTCTTTGGCAACGCGCTGGTGGTCTACGTGGTGACCCGCAGCAAGGCCATGCGCACCGTCACCAACATCTTCATCTGCTCCTTGGCGCTCAGCGACCTGCTCATCGCCTTCTTCTGCATCCCGGTCACTATGCTCCAGAACATCTCCGACAACTGGCTGGGGGGTGAGTTCGCGCCCTTTCCTTCGCCCCTAATCTTCAGCCTTCCCCCCCACCGCAACATACACTCTACGCTTTTGACTTTCTTACTTTTTTTTTTTTTCCCTTTACCAAATGAATCCAGCGCCCTTTCTCAGAACTTCCTTACCAGCTCTCACTTGGAAATAAGTTTTTGCTGCTTTTGTTTCCGTTCCACCGTTTTCCTTCCTGTCGCTTAGAAACTCAAGTTAGGAAGCACTTAGGAGAGACTCAGGGCAGTAGGGTGGGAAGTCGTATCAGTTATTTCAGCTTCCTTTTCCATAGTTCCCTGGGTGGGGAAGAGCCCCTGGAGAAGGGAATGACAACCCACTTCAATATTCTTGCCTGGAGAATTCCATGGAAGAGGTGCCACGGGGTCTTAAAGAGTCGGACACGACTGAGCGCCAAACACACACTTTCCATAATTATCAGAACTTTTTCCTATTTTTTGAATAAAAGTAAGATAAAATTTCAAATAATAAAAGCCCCAACAACTCATTCCTCTTATCTCCAGCCTCACTCCCCAGGTTGCCTATACAGGTATTTCTAGTGCACATATATTTATGGAATTAAAACTTTTAAACAAACCTAATGTGTTAGCAGGAAAAAAAAAAAATCTAGTCCTTCTTAAAAACAAACAAACAAAAAACCTAAACCGACTCATACTTGGAGAAGGAATACAGAAAACATAGTGCCCCTGAAAGAGAAGAGATTAATTTCTCTTCCTTAGAAGGAGAGCAGAAATGGAAGAGAACCATTTGGAACCATTGTTGAGTGGGGAAGATAGACACCGAACTCCCCCCAAATGATCCAGTCTTTCCAAAGACACACGGCTAGAGCATGTGTTTTGTAATCCTAAATAGTAGTGGGTTGTATTCTTACCAATGCTTATGGAGTGCCCTGAGGAGGAAGCATTGGTTGTACCTGTATTTTCATGGGTGGCTGTACTCTTGTGACCACATAAAAATTCTTAGAAAGTAGTTGGAAATATAGGGAGAACAGGGAGAAGCTCTGCTATTTCCACCCATTCCTGAGCTAATCCCTTTTATTCTTATGGTGGGTGTTTATTTCATCCTACTAGTACCAACTTGAGATCCTCAATTTAAGTCTCTGGTATTGGTTTTTGTTTTGTTTTGTTTTGTTTTCATTAATTTGTACTGAATTTATTGTAGTGGATCAGGATGCTAAAATCTTTTATTCCCATCTCATCTATGATGTATGTATTTCCCCAAATGCATTGAACATTAGAGTACACAGCATTGGCTTAAAAGTGACACATAATGCAGTGTCATAAATTGATTTATGGATTACTGACTTTTTTATGCACTCTGATTTAAATCATTATACTTGTGTATTTTAAAGTTGCCCATTGTAACTAACTCCACAGAATTAATGGAAAAACTTTTGACCATCACATATAGCTTTTTTTTTTTTTTTTTTTTTGAGAAAAAGGCACAGGAGTTTTCATTTCTAAATGTTTGTGAAGACAGATTTGTGAAGCATGTTTGTATTGCTGGATGATGATAGCATTTATAAAGTTAAATGCAATTAAGCAAACTGTGTTCTTACACTGGGAATCAAAAGACTTGGATTACTATTTTGGCAATAACACAGGTTAATTCAACATGTCTGGACTTCAGTTTTTCAATTAAGTATTAGGGATTCTAGAAGCTTGGAAGTGGAATGGGGCAAATCTTTTGCCCCTATCATTGGAGAGTGATGCCTAGGGAAGACTACCTGGTGGACCTTCCTTCCTGAGGATTTAGGTGGGCATTGCAAAGATTTTTTTTGAACTTTCTGTTTTCCTAGTTCATGGTGAACATTTCACTTTAACTTCAAATGCTGAAAGAGCATACTACATTGCTTACATATATTTCAGAGTTAGTATGAGGGTAAAGTGTATTATAAAAAGTGCTTTGAAAAAATTTATCACTCCATGAATATGTAAGAAATTAATTCTATGAAGAAGTGTTTAGAGATGGTCTATGTTCATCTGGAACCAGATTTATAGAATAAATGTTCTTATAAATTGAATAAGCAACACCGAAATTGAAGTTCAAGGGAAAATAAAGCTTGTAGGCCAACTGGAGAAAGTGGTACAGGGAGAATTAACTTGTACTTCACAGGATAGGATAATAATGGCAAAACTCCCCTGATGAATTACAAAAAGAGAGTTAAAGGGAATATAACCTAAGAGTTGAAATCAGTTCCCAGTTTTTTAATTTATAAAGCTATTGAGGATCCCCTTTGTTGGCAAAGCATTTTACTATGAGAATACAAAAATGAATAAAGCCCACATGTGGCCCTATGGGCCTCAGAGAATAGGAAATAACCTAAGTTGGGCAAAAGGTAGGTATGGTAAGTGAGAATTTATTTAGCCCTGCAGCATGGAAGTCAGGAAGGTTTCATCAAGGCAGGGATCTTGAAGGGTAATTCAGACTGTTTCCAGAAGAAAAAGAAGGATGGAGTGCATTTTAGGAATAGGGCTTCAAAGTGTGGAGAAAAGAAAGAAAGTGATGTAGTCCAAGAATACTATTTAAGGAAGGCATTTCAGAGAATCCAGAAATACAGATTTTTATGCTGTTGGCATTAATTCAGATTTGAAAAATAAAATGCAGTTGGGTGAAAGCAAACCTCCCTGTGGGTTTGGCCACATATCACCTGATGTGAAGAGCTGACTCAGTGGAAAAGATCCTGATGCTGGGCAAGGTTGAGGGCAGGAGAAGGGGGTGACAGAGGATGAGATGGTTGGATGGCGTCATTGACTCAATGGGCACGAGTTTGAACAAACTCCAGACGATAGTGAAGAAAAGTGAAGCCTGGCATAATGAAGTCCACGGGATTGCAAAAAGTCTGACACGACTGAATGACTGAGCGACAACAACGTGGACCTCCAGTTTGTGACTTCTCTACAAAGCCTCTCAGACATTTCTGAGAACAGTAGCGTGGGAATGACTTGTGTTTCTTCTTTTAGTGTACTCTCTCCCTTGCTCAGGGCCAAGAGCACCTCCTGAGTTAAAGCCTATGCTTTGATAAGATCCTCAAGTGATTCATGCACGTGTGAAAGTTTGAGAGGTACCGCTTTAGGTAGTGGTTCTCAGACCTGGCCGCACAAAGAATCTCCTTAGGGAGTTTCAAAACTGAGCTGTGCCAGCCCCAGTGCCAACTGGTTGCATCTGATGCTCTGGAGTACTGACTCAGAGCCACTGTATGCATGTCTACCCAGCTCCCTGCAGGACATGATGTTGTTGCCTTGAAACTAGTCATGGCAGGAGTATTTGAACCATGGAAATTGTTAGCTATATATTTGTCCTTTAAAAAAACTCAGACACTTGTTTTCCAGCATACCCCTAAGCAGAGGTATTAAGTTTCCTTTTGTCCAGTAATGGCACATCCATGACAGTAAGACAAAGTGTATCCATAAACATTTAGTTTATTTATGAGATACAACTGATCCTCAGCATCTAGGTGTTGCCCAGCATTGTGGCAAGCTGATGTACAATCCTCTTTATATACTGTGTCTTACCATCCTGATATCAACTGTCTTTGACCTGTCAATTGACTTGTTCCCACACTACTCCCCAGAACTTCGTCCCATATGGAGTGAGGATTCTCTTCCCCCCAAAATAATAAAAATATTTGCTCCTATCTTTTCTTTGATCACTGATACAAGGATGGGGTTGTGTTATTACCATAGCAATTAACAGTAGGGCCTTGAAAGTTGTCTCCGATCTACTCTGGTTTATTTGGTCAGACTCCAGCAGTGAGCTTGCCCACTATGTTCTTGGAACCAGGGAATTTACCTCTCCTTATCTGTAGCCTACTCTTCTTCATTTTGTCTCGTTCCTCCTCCTCCTCTTTTTATCTTTCTTTACAATATCTACATGTTCTTCCACATTCATTGACTGAGCATATTCAAATTTTTTTTCCAGCTAAATTCAGTGTATTAAATTGAGTTTCTGAGTACTGTTCTCAGACACTTTGCTCTCTTCTCTAGCTTTCCTGCAAACTTCTCGTTTCCGTCTATCTTTGTTTCCTTTATGTCTCTGTCTCTTTCTTTATGCTTTCCCTTTGAATGATTCTCACATACCCTTATTTTTTTACGTGTGTATCCACAGAAGCCTAGCATGCGGTCTTTTTTTCTTTCCTCATTCATTTCTGCATTGAGGCTACAGCCAGGACTGTTCCTTACTTCCCTGATGACTCTGAAATCAGTATCTAATAATTATCTTAAGCCATAGTTCCTCACTCAATTTGAAGGCATTTACACATGAATATCTTATCAGCCTCTAACATTCTCTCACCCTCCTTTGTCCCTCTGCCCAGGGTCTAAGTTATTATTAATAGTACTATGAGTCATTCTTGTATTCTGCATTTCCTAGGTATCTGCTCTGTTTATTAGGATATTGTAGGTGGTGAGAAAGCTGTGCCCTGGTGGACTAGCCAGGTTTCAGTTAGAGCGAGAAGGGGAAGGAAGCATTCAAAGAAAAGATGGAGAATGCAGAGGATTTTGTTGATGTCAGGGTTCCAGAGTGCATAGTGGAGGAAGCACAGTGGAAGTGTTGGGCAGCAGAGGCTTGAGTCAAGTTGGGATGAGCCTGGATTGGGACCAGGAGCAAGGAATGGTCAAAGAGAACAGGCTTCACGGTGACTGAGGTACATGTGAACTTGAGGCCCGAGGGGTTATTTTATTTATTTATTTGGCTGCACCATGCCTTAGTCGAGGCAGGCAGGATCTTTGGTCTTTACTGGAGGCAGAAAATCAGTTCTAATTCTAGGCTTCTTTATGGCTCTCAGCATTAATAAGGTGAGGTGGGGAGTGTTTGGGGAGAGAGTGGAGTGGTCCCTTGCTGGCAGGGCTCTGTGCCCACTTTAATCCTGCTGTGGGTGTAGTCACAGCCAGGGGCAAGGATGGTCTCCCCGGGTGTACAGAGAGCTCTGTGACTCTCCCTGCAATGAAAAGAATTTTCTAATGGTTGTTGGCAAATTGAGTAAAAGCTCTTCTAAAAAAAGGAATTCCAAAAATATCCTAGGTGATGGCTGCATCAGTGAGGGAAGCATATATCCTTGTCTACACTTGAGGACTTCCAGCTTGGGTGATAAAATGTAAAACATCAGAATTTCTCTTAGACCAGTGTGTCTCAGTCTTGGAAAAACACAGGAATCACCTGGGAAGTTTTGAAAATGATGCCAGATTCTTTTCCCCTAGAGATTCTGATTTAATTGATACGAGTATCAGTGTGATCCCTGGGTATATGATTTTCAAATTTCCTGATAGAAAATATTGTAATTTATAACCAAGGTTGAGAACCAATGATATAGGATAAATACACGAACACTTGGGCTGTTATAAAGGTGAAAAGAAAGAATGTATGTAAAGTGCTTAAATAGCATGATACCAGTCACATGTACCAGTGTAATGTACTGTAGCTATTATATTTTTTTAAATAGCAGTTGGAGTCAGAATGCTCAGAAAATACAGAAGTAGGTTGCATAAAATTTAGTCCAACATGGAACTCGGAGGCAATTCTTTTATTGTACACAGCCAATTTCATCTATACTGATGCCCTTAACTTTTTTTGGAGTCTTTCCCAATGGATTTGAAAAGAAGTAAAAAATGATTAAAAAAAAAAAAAGTTGGGATCTAAGCCATGCCAAGAAAGGTTAGAAGTTTTCTTTCATCTGGAGAATAGAACTCTAATGCTAAACTAGCACACCAGGTTTTCAGTCTGTTTTACCCCGAGCCATAGTGGCAGGTGCGGGTGGTTGACTTGTGACAAATGAGGTAAAGCTCTCAAGCTTCATCAACAACTCCCTTCTTTCTTTTTAATAGATAGGGTTTTGCATAAGATTTCATATGAAAAAGAACAGTTATACTGAAAGGAGGACAGGAGGGAGGAAGGGAGGAAAAGAAAGAGCCCTCACTGAACACAGCATGACAAATTTAGGTGAATTTTTAGAGATTTTGAGCTGATGAATTGTGAAGTGGGTTATTAAAAGAAGTTGTGAAAATTTTATTTGATGATAAGATCTTAATTCTTTGGGCCAGTTCAGAACAGAGAGATTAGACTGAACTTCTTCAGATCTATATGATTGTTTTATTATTAACTGATTAGTGGTCAGAAAATATCACTTGTCCTTATTATAATAATTTGTTCTAGAACAGCTCAGGAACTTCAGAGTCCCAGGGGAAATTTAAATATGGTGAAATTGACGTAAAATCAATGGTATTATGGGCCTTTAAAAAATCTTTTCACTCAGAGTGTATATATTTGCAACTTAAGACTTGGTACTAGAAAAAAAAAAAATCTTTTCAGAGGGATGATCAAAGCTATTGATGAAGAATGGTCTCATTAAAGTATAAAAGAAATAAGTCAAAGGGAGGCCCAGCAGCAACAGCACTTTGGAAATAAAATAAAAAATTGAGCCATGGGGCTGGCCTCTGGGTGATGTTCCCTGGAATCAATTAGGTGCATGCTTTAAGAAGGAAAGATGCCAGGGGTCAGAAAATCACTAAATTTTCTCAGACGGTGAGATCGGCAGTAAGAGCAATAGGATTTGTATAAAATATTCTCTCTACTTAAGACAAAAACTTTACAGTTAAAATAAGGAAAAGATTTAAAAATGAGAAAGTTTGAAAAACTTTATTGTTCACATAGAATAAAAAGAATCTTAATTTGTATTTCTGGAACACAGCTCAGCATGTTCTTTGACAAGTGGTTGGTTTATTAGGATTCCTGTTTGCAAGTTCAGTTCAGTTCAGTCACTCAGTCGTGTCCGACTCTTTGCAACCCCATGAATAGCAGCACGCCAGGCCTCCCTGTCCATAACAAACTCCCGGAGTTTACTCAAACTCATGCCCATCGAGTCAGTGATGCCATCCAGCCGTCTCATCCTCTGTCGTGCCCTTCTCCTCCTGCCCCCGATCCCTCCCAGCATCAGGCTCTTTTCGAATGAGTCAACTCTTCGCATGAGGTGGCCAAAGTATTGGAGTTTCAGCTTCAGCATCAGTCCTTCCAATGAACACCCAGGATTTATCTCCTTCAAGATGGACTGGTTGGATCTCCTTGCAGTCCAAGGGACTCTCAAGAGTCTTCTCCAACACCACAGTTCAAAAGCATCAATTTCTCGGTGCTCAGCTTTCTTCACAGTCCAACTCTCACATCCATATATGACCACTGGAAAAACCATAGCCTTGACCAGACAGACCTTTGTTGGCAAAGTAATGTCTCTGCTTTTTAATATGCTATCTAGGTTGGTCATAACTTTCCTTCCAAGGAGTAAGCATCTTTTAATTTCATGGCTGCAGTCACCATCTGCAGTGATTTTGGAGTCCCAAAAAATAAAGTCTGACACTGTTTCCATTGTCTCCCCATCTCTTTCCCATGAAGTGATGGGACCAGATGCCATGATCTTAGTTTTCTGAATGTTAAGCTTTAAGCCAACTTTTTCACTCTCCTCTTTCACTTTCATCAAGAGGCTTTTTAGTTCCTCTTCACTTTCTGCCATAAAGGTGGTGTCATCTGCATATCTGTGGTTATTGATATTTCTCCCAGCAGTCTTGATTCCAGCTTGTGCTTCTTCCAGCCCAGCATTTCTCATGATGTACTCTGCATATAAGTTAAATAAGCAGGGTGACAATATACAGCCTTGACGTACTCCTTTTCCTATTTGGAACCAGTCTGCTCTTTCATGCCCAGTTCTAACTGTTGCTTCCTGACCTGCATACAGGTTTCTCAAGAGGCAGGTCAGGTGGTCTGTTATTCCCATCTCCTTCAGAATTTTCCACAGTTTATTGTGATCCACACAGTCGAAGGCTTTGGCATAGTCAATAAAGCAGAAATAGATGTTTTTCTGCAACTCTCTTGCCTTTTCGATGATCCAGTAGATATTGGCAATTTGATCTCTGGTTCCTCTGTTTTTTCTAAAACCAGCTTGAACATCTGGAAGTTCACGGTTCACATATTGCTGAAGCCTGGCTTGGAGAATTTTTGAGCATTACTTTACTAGCATGTGAGGTGAGTGCAATTGTGCGGTAGAGTTTGAGCATTCTTTGGGATTGCCTTTCTTAGGGATTGGAATGAAAACTGACCTTTTCCAGTCCTGTGGCCACTGCTGAGTTTTCCAAATTTGCTGGCATATTGAGTGCAGCACTTTTCACAGCATCATCTTTCAAGGTTTGAAATAGTAGAGAAACCCAATTTAAACTAAGAAAAGTGGGGAATATCTCCACAGAACTGAAAAACTCAGGATTAGGATTAGCTTCAGGCACAGTTGGACCTAGGTCCTCTGACAATGGTTCCAGGGCATTGGCAGTCTCCCTGTGTGCCCAGCTTCACTTTCTTCTATATTGTGGTCTCATTCTTGGGATGTTTTTTGTCAATTATGTGTAAGATGGTTCCTGGAGCTATAGGCTTTCATTTTTTTTTTTAATGCTCCCTATCTCAAAATAAATGAACAAAGTATAGTACATATATATAATGAGCCAAATTCTGATAATAAGCATTATGCTAAGTGAAATAGGCCATATACAAAAGATAAATCATATGGTTTCATTTATATTTGCCTGGGCTTTCCAGGTGGTATTAGTGGTAAAGAACCCAGCTGCCAATGCAGGAGACCTGGGTTGGAGCCCTGGGTCTGGAAGATCCCCTGGAGAAAGAAATGGCAACCCACTCCAGTATTCTTGCCTGGAAAATTCCATGGACAGAGGAGGCTGGTGGACTACAGACCAAAGGTTTGCAAAATGTCAGACACTATTGAGCAACTGAAGCACTATATTTGCCTATCTAGAATATGCAAGTTCATAGAGATAGAAAATAGATTAGACATTATTAGGAGCTGAAAGGAAAGGGAAAGAGAGTTATTGCTTAATAGGTACAGGTTTCTGTTTGACAGGATGAAAACGTTTTGGCAACAGTAGTGATGGTCACACAACATTGAGAAGTAATGTCACTGAACTGCATACTTTAAAATTGTTAAAACTGCAAATTTTATGTTACAGATATTTTACCACAATAAAAAATTTTCAAAAAAAGAAACTGAGAAAAAAAATCCTATCTATATCAGAAGATGAGAGAGAATCCTTCCTGGTAGCTGCAAAATACTCTGAGGACTTGAGGCAGCTTAGCATCATTCTCTTACCCATAGAATGAATTATCGTGGCCCATGCTTCAAAATCCTCTGCTCAAAGATCAGTCATATATATGTGCCAGTGGGGAGACGGAAGGGCAGGATCTGCCCTACCTGACTTGGATTGAGTAGAACCACTGTGGGGAGATGCAGGGACAGCTACACCCTGGCATCCTGGCAATCTTGCACATAGGTCTTCACAGAGGACACAAAGGCAAGGCTTAACCTCCATCTGAGGCTTCCCCGGTGGCTCAGTGGTAAACAATCTGCCTGCAGTGCAGGAGACGCAGAAGACATGGGTTCAATCCCTAGATCGGGAAGATCCTGTGGAGGAGGAAATAGCCACCCTTTCCAGTATTTTTGGCTTCCCTGGTAGCTCAGTTGGTAAAGAATCCACCACAATTCAGGAGACCCTGTTTCGATTTCTGGATTGGGAAAATCTCCGGGAGAAGGGATAGACTACCCACTCCAGTATTCTTGGGCTTCCTTTGTGGCTCAGCTGGTAAAGAATCCACCTGCAATGCGAGAGACCAGGGTTCAATCCCTGGGTTGGGAAGATCCCTTGGAGAAGGCAAAGGCCGCCCACTCCAGTATTCTGGCCTGGAGAATTCCATGGACTGTATAAGCCTATGGACAGAGGAGCCTGGTGGCTACAGTCTGTGGGGTCACAAAGAGTTGGACGTGACTGAGCATCTGAGCACAGCATAGCAACCAGTCTGACTGAGCCTTGGCAGAACGCTGGGTGACGGCTCTTGGAGCAGAGGGAGAAAAGCCTAGTGAGTAGCCACTGTGAGGTGGTTTCATTCCGTGTCATGGGAGACTTTCTCATCTATCCCTCTAGTTTGGTTTTAGTTAAACGCAGGACTTCCTTCATGTTCCCACTTAAGGTCCAGCTACGGGCTTTTGTGTAAGTCTGTAAAAACTGTTTGGGCTTACTTTAAGTTGTGTCAGGGGGAATCCTTCCCCGAAGAACGTCCGCTGTCTGTGCCGTTGGTCGCCGGCCCTTCAGGTCTGAGGTCTTCCTGTGGGACTAGAGACATAGGGGGCTGACGCCATGCTGATGTCACACTGTCGCTAGTTTCTGTGAATTGTCTGACAGACTCTTACTGACGGAATCTGTGAAAGTGTGACAAGCCAACCTAACAACTGTGGTGGGAATACAGGCGGATTCTTAGCCACCCCACTGCTGCTTGGGAACACCAGGACTCTTGACAGGATGTTGTCCTGAAGGAAGACGTGCGAGGCAGATAAACGCACCTGACAGGGTTGCCTACCTGTGTCTACTGGACTGAGTCCAGCTAATGGGAACTATGAGCTCCCAAACATAAGGCCTCTGTCTTCTGTTTCTTTGATGCCCTCCCACAGGCATAAGCTCTGGACTAGGTACTGTGGGAGCAAGCTCAGAGTTTTGAAGAGCCTCGCCTGCTCACCTCGCGCGTCTCTCTCCGCTTCCGCCCGCTCACCTCGCGCGTCTCTCTCCGCTCCCACCTGCTTCTGCCCGCTCACCTCGCGCGTCTCTCTCCGCTCCCACCTGCTTCTGCCCGCTCACCTCGCGCGTCTCTCTCCGCTCCCACCTGCTTCTGCCCGCTCACCTCGCGCGTCTCTCTCCGCTCCCACCTGCTTCTGCCCGCTCACCTCGCGCGTCTCTCTCCGCTCTCACCTGCTTCCGCCTGCTCACCTCGCGCGTCTCTCTCCCTGCTGCTATCACATTCACATGCTCCCTGATGGACCAGCCTCCATTCAGCTGCTCGCCCCACCCCCAGCCTGGCGCTGGAGAGATGCCTTCTCCTGCTAAGGAGTTTCTTACAAGACTGATTTGTTTAATTTCGGCTGCAATGGGTCTTCTTGGCGGCACGTGGGCTTGCTTTTGTTCTGGAACACGGGCTCTAGAACACACAGGCTCAGTAGTCGTGGCGCACAGGCTTAGTTGCTCCACAGCACGTGGGATCTTAGTTCCTTGACCAGGGAGCAAACCCACATCCCCTGCAGTGGAAGGCAGATTCCCAATCACTGGACCAGGGAAGTCCTGCTAAGGAATTATTGAAAGGTCAGTGAACAGGTCTTTGTCTTGGCCATTCCCCCTCAGACAGTGTCTCAAAAGGATTCAGCAGAAGCTAAACTTATTTCTTTTCCTGTCTTAAAGCTAAAAACTTGTAATGACTGATTCTGAAGTACTCGAGTAAGTGTTTATTATATTTATCTATCTATGCAAAACTAAATTTGTTCTTATGGCTGGGTTTCTGAGAAATATATTACTTTTCATTCCAGAAAGGTTGAACTTTATTAAGGACTAATAGAAGTCTCCTTAAAAGATAACATGTTCTCACATCCTGGGAGAAATAGATGAGGTAGTTTGGTGCAATGAAAATGAGCGTGTAATTTAGAATCACACTACCTTGTTTCTTATTCTGTTCCACTGATTATCCTGTATTAACTAGGTTATAAGTTGCATTTCTTTGCATTCTATCTGGTCCTATTAGTAGACCAAGCGAATAAGTTAAAAATGGATGATGCTACGCCACAGTGGTCAATGTGGCCTCCGAAACTACAACAAAGGTGAAGTTTTTACATCATGCTATATTTTAACAAAAATATTAATGTATATCCAGTTCTTGTGATTTCCCATTGGATTTCAGTATGAAGCAGCTAGTATTTACATGTTCCCACCTATAAAACTTCAAAGTGCCTTCGAATACATTTATGAAGTGTTTATTTTTAAAAAGAAACCCTTTTCTTTATGAAATTGAGCTATTTGCAAACATTATAGGTTGGCAAACACAGTGTTTAATGTTAGGAGATTTCTTTAATTTCTCTTTGCTGTAGTTTCCTCCTCTATAGGCTTGGGAAAACCTAGGCCCACCTTACAGGGCTGCTGCGAGAATGAATGACCTCACGT
Organism: Muntiacus reevesi; assembly: GCF_963930625.1. Lineage (NCBI taxonomy): Eukaryota > Metazoa > Chordata > Mammalia > Artiodactyla > Cervidae > Muntiacus > Muntiacus reevesi. The sequence continues at coordinate 4,606,804 of NC_089264.1, forward strand.
TAAAGAACCTGACACTTCCTGGCTACCTGATGAAAGGAAGCAGACTATTATTCACAGCTGCAAACAAAAAACAAACACATAGATATATAGGAGAGACTAGTGGTTACCAGAGCAGAAGGGAGGAGGGTGAAGTGGGTCAACTATATGGTGATGGGTAGCAACTAAGCTTTTGGTGGTGAGCACACTGTGGTGTGGGCTTCCCAGGTGGCTCAGTGGGAAGGAGTCCATCTGCCAGTACAGAAGATGCAAGAGACATGGTTTCCATCCCTGAGTCAGGAAGACCACCTGGAGAAGGAAATGGCAACCCACTCCAATATTCTTGCTTGGAAAATTCCATGAACAGAGGAGCCTGGCAGGCTACAGTCCATGGGGCGCAAAGGGTCAGACATAACTGAGCGACTGAGCGCAACACCAACAGACACTGTAGTGTACACAGAGGTCAAAATATAGTGTACACATGAAATTTGTATAATGATATAAGCCAGTGTCCTCAATAAATTCTTTAAAATGCTAGGTGCATTCTACATTGTGTGTAGGATGGTTTTATAACCAATAAGGATGATAGAATTAAAAGGCTGTATGTACCATGTTGCTAATATCTCAGATACATATGATAATGTTTTTATACAAAACAGGATACAAATAATCTGGCCCATTGATGTTTTTGTTATTAAAATCTTGAAGATATTCACTTCTACATGCAGACTATTATAAAAATTCAAACTAATCATTTGTATTCAGAAAATAAAAGAGTGCTTGATTTCTTTTGTCTCAGAAGCAATAATATTTAGTATATCCCTAGAGGAGAATTAAGTGGTAAAAAATTTGTTGGGGCTGATACAGATTTTTGTAATTCCATGCAAGACTCATGCGTCTTTCCAGGCCACTCCAGGCTGCAGGCACAGTGTTGTCGTGCCCATGTCAGTGCCAAGCTGTCCCACTGAATCGTGCCCCCTCTTATAATACAGAGTCTTAAGGTCCCTCAACTCCTCTGTGCCACCCTCCCCATCCCACCCCAACTGAACCTCCCTTGATTATGAATCTGTGCTACTGGTTACCTTGTGAACATCCCTGCCGCCCAGCTGATGACATGACAAGGCACATCAGGCACCTCAACTTGATAGGAACATGACCAGCGTCATGGCCATGGTGAAGCAATGCCATCAGTTTCATGACTGCTGTCCTTTACTCTCTCTTGCTGGCATGTGAGATTTGCTGGGATCTGGACAATTCTGGGGCTTCCCAGGTAACACTAGTGGTAAAGAACCCACCTGCCAATGCAGGAGGTGTAAGAGACGCAGGTTTAATCCCTGGGTCAGGAAAATCCCCTGGAGGAGGGCATGGCAGCCCACTCCAATATTCTTGCCTAGAGCATCCCATGGTCAGAGAAGCCTGGCGGCTACAGTCCCCAGGGTCGCAAAGTGTAAGACACGAGTGAAGCAACTTAGCACAGGGAATTCTGGATGCTAGAATCTCATCGGTTCTGTAGAGAAGAGATAATATTCCTGAAATGAATACCAAACTCTTAATATAGAGCTTTCTATGTGGCAGATCTATTATTATCCCCATTTAAATGGAAGAAAATGAAGGGACAAAACGATGGTGCTATGTATCAGTTATCTGTTCTGCATAACTACTCACACTGGTGGATTAACAAATACTCTGATTGTTTGCTCATGATTCAGTGGGTTGGTAGTTTTAGCCTGGCTCAGCTGGGCAATTTTTTGCTATTCTCACCTGGGCTTTCCAGGTATCACTAGTGGTAAATAATCCTCCTGCCAATGCAGGAAATATAGGAGACTTGGGTTTGATCCCTGGTTGGGGAAGATCCCCTGGAGTAGGAAATGGCAACCCACTCCAGTACTGTGGCCTGGGAAATCCCATGGACAGAGGAGCCTGGTGGGCTACAGTCCACGGGGTCATAGTGTCAGATGTGACTGAGTGACTGAGCACACAGCTCACACCTGGGGTCACTCATGAGACCCCAGTCCTCTAGGAGCCTAATGGAGGCTCACTGTTGAGATGGCCTCAGTGGAGACAGGTCATCTCTAGTCATGCAGTTTCCTTTTCCAGTAAGATAACCCAGAATTCCTTGTGTGGAAGCATCACGTTCTGGGAGAGTGAGAGCAGAAGCTTGAAGACTCCTTGAAACCAGGACTGGAAGTTGTGAAGATGTCACTTCTATGATAAAGCATGTCACACCACCAGCCCAAATTCAAAGAATGGAGAAATAGAGATCTCGTGACTTGATGAGAGAAGTGGCATAGTCACGTTGCTACGGGTGGGTGCAGGGAGTTGCAGAGAGTCATGGAAGAAATATGTAGCCTTTTCTTTTTTTTTTTACAATTTGTCATCATCACATTAAATAAATTGCCCAAACTCATACAGATAGGAACTGATGGTTCCAGGATCTGAAGGAGTCTGTTTCAGTGTTAGGGTTTTAGCATAGTGGCTCTGCTGGAAAGAGGCACCGTTTCTACAATGCATTATGCTTCATCATCTACTTCTGCTACATTTACCTATGGTACTGGCCACACAGTTTGACCCCTAGATGTCAGATACTGTTTTGGGACCTAGAGGACACATTTCCTGAAATGAAAACATTGCCATGATCTTTTCCTCAGAAACCTTGAAGAGAAGTTGTTGTTGTTCAGTTGCTCAGTCATGTCTGACTCTTTGCGACCCCATGGACTGCAGCATGCCAGGCTTCCCTGTCCCTCACCATCTCCTGGAGCTTGCTCAAACTCTGGTTCATGAAAACTCATGTTCAGACTCCTGCAAAGTGACTCTCAGTAGCTCTTCCCAGCAGCCCACTACCAGTTGGACTACTAATACACACACAGAGCCCATACTGATTGAGATATGGAAGGACCTGTCAGGTTAATCTACAGCTGAAACCCCATGCTTGACTTTTTAAAACTTTCGCTCTCCTGTAATATCCACAGTTAATAAAGGACTTCTTTTTAAGAGGAGGAATTTTATTGGATCAAACTGTAGTCTTGGTATCAATATGAAACTGGTCCAAGCAAAGATTGTCTTCAGTGGACTCTGTGAAAGGTAAATTCATTTTAAGAGAACAGTTTTACTTTGCAAGAACAGTGGTGGAGGCTTAGAAATTAGCCCTGATCTAGTGCTTAAAGCAAAGTAAGTGACACTTAATGAAATAAAATAACACTTTGAGTAAGATGTAGATTCTGTTGAAAACTTCACGTTACCTATAAATAGAATCGTTAGGTTTAAAATGTATATCTTCACACTGTATCTGCAGGATGCTAAAACAGCTCGTAGATTCAGCCAGCACATTATTCAAATTAGATTTTCAGTGTTGGAGAAGTAACATATCTAAACTTTATGACTTTGAAGACACAATTTATTTGCATATATTTATATACACATATATATGGGCTTCCCAGGTGGTACTAGTGGTAAAGAACCCACCTGCCAATGCAAGAGACATAAGAGACACAGGTTCGATACCTGCATCAGGAAGATCCCCTGGAGGAGGGCATGGCAACCCACTCGAGTATTTTTGCCTGGAGAATCCCATGGACAGAGGAGCCTGGTGGGCTACAGTCCATAGGGTCGTAAAGAGCCAGACATGACTGAAGCGACCTAGCAAGCAAGTATACGTGTGTGTTTGTGTGTGTGTATGTGTGTATCTGGTGTCTTTCACTAAAATGAGCTCCCCTGGTGGCTCAGTGAGGAATCCGCCTGTGATACAGGAGACCTGGGTTCGATCCCTGGATCCAGAATATCCCCTGGAGAAGGGCATGACAACCCACTCCAGTATTCTTTCCTAGAGAATTCTGTGCACAGTGGAACCTGGCAGGCTACAGTCCATGGGGTCTCAAAGAGTCAGACACTACTGAGCAACTAATGCTTTCACTAGAATGTAAGTTCCATAAGATCAAAGATTTCATCTGTCTTGTTTATCCAGCACTTAATTTGTTGCCCAGCAATAGAAAGTTCTTAATATCATGTAAGAGGTTATCAGTAAATATTTTTAATGAATTAGTGTATATCATCTATCTATCATTGCACTGATGTTTGAGGCTTTTAAGGAATAAGTTGTATTTATTTTTGTGATGTGCAGAAGAATGAGATTTCATTGACTTTTGCTTTTTTGGTTGCAATGAGCAAAGATTCAGTTTACCTCAAATAATTGGAGTTATGGTGAGGCTGTTTTGCAGCAATAAAGAAAAAGGGCTTCATGTTGAATTTAAGGATGGTGACAGATCTCATGGAAACTGAAGTGGGTCCCAAGGAAGCAGCTGTGTGGAACACACCATGAGAAGTCATGAATCTCCAGAGCTTAGTCACAAATGTGACTTTGCTTCCCTTTAGCAATTGAAAGACCTGCTGTTTAAATCTGATTGCTTTTTACTATCACAGTGTTTAATCTTTTGGTTTATTAAGTCTTTCTACTGTCTCGTATCTTCTGCCTTCTGCTTTACTCTTGGTATCCTGAATAAATCTCAGTGTTCTAGGTAGCCCAGGCTAGGTACAGCATCAAATTCTAAGAAACTTAGTCCAGTAACCCAACACTCCTGTAAAATAACTTAAAATTTTACTTGCATACTTCAAAAAAATTTTAAGGTTTTAACTAACTTTTCGTAAGGTTATTTCTTAAAACCCCTTTCTTCTCTTTCACTCAGGTGTTTTCTGTCACAATTTGTCATGTCCCACAAGACTCTTCTCAACTTGCAAGTCTCAGGTATCTTTTTCAGGCCATCTGTACTGCAGACACAACGTTGCCGTCTTGTATTAATGCAAAGTCCTCCCACTGACTCTTGGCCTCCCCCTTGGTAATCCTGGATGTCTAGACTCCTCAACTCCTTTGTGCTACACTTCCCATTGTTCCCCAAGAGACGCTCCCTTGATTATGTTCCAGTTATCTTGAGTGTGTTCCACTTATATCGTGGACATTCTTGCTCTTTAGGTCCTTTCCTTTCTCCAGACTGCCCAGTCTTTTCCCTTTTTGTCTTCCTTCACTGTTCTCCTGTTCCTGTTTGTTTTTTCTTTTCTTCTCTCTCTCCACCTGTTCCCTTTCCTCTGTCCCTTTCCTTCTCCCATTTCCTCTCTCTCTCCTTTAAATCTCAGCCTTATTCATGCAAATACCCCATCTTAATATCTACCCCCGCCCCACTTATCCCACACAATCTGGTTAATAAAATGGCCCCTAGAGGGAAATATCTAGCAAATATTTTCCTTAGTTAAGGAGTGAAGTGTTGAAGAGAGAACAAAGCTAGGAAAACTCATCCTATTCTATTTATTCATCTTTAGGTTTTCTATTTTCTCAAAATCCTGTGGTCTCCACTGTTGCTTATGTCTTTTCTGTGTATCCTCTGGCTTCATTTGATACTGTATCTTCATTTAATTTACTAGGTCTTAGCCCAAAAAGAAGCTTTGATTTTGGGCACAGTATGCTTTGACTTTGGCCTTGACTTTGACTTTGGGCCCAATATCCAGTCAGCAAAGGGCTGTGGGGAAAGGGGCAGGGTCGTGAGACCCACGCAGAGCCTCTCCTTCTGCAGACTTGGAGAGAAGGGCAGGGCTGTGCTGTGGCAAGATTGACACATGAAGCGGGATGTAGTGTGGGCTCCTTCCTTGGAAAATTCCTGGAGGCTGCAAAATACACCAGGCTTGTGTGGACTTCAGAGAGGTTAATTGACTAATTTGTTTCCTTTAAATTTATCTATGAAATTCACAAGTCTTTGGAAGAACTCTTCTCTGTGATAATTTACAGAGTTATTTCAATAATTATGATGGGAATTTCATGTCAGATAAGTATAAACCTTGGTGAGTTATCTAAATTGGATTTGCTTTTTATCCTTGACAGACTTCACTTTAAATAGTCTTTATTGTAGCAAACGTTCCAGAGAAAGACTTTCTCTTTAGTTAAAACATCTGTATATATATTCCCCATTTTTTTCTCTCCTTGGAAAAAGGTATATAGCAAAAACAAAACAAAAAAGCCTTAATCAAGGAAAGGAACTGGGGGAAAACTACACCCATTTTTTTCTATTATTGTCAAAAACTCTTAATTTATAGTGTTACTGACACATGAGAAGCTGACTCTATGAGACTGGGATTTGGTTATCTTCCATGAAAAACTTGAAGGAAACCTAACAGAAATAAATAAATAAATAAAAGTTAAGTTAGAGGAATATGAGCCAAAATAGTATAGTGAGCTGTTTGGGTTCCATGTGACTTTTATAATCTTTTTAAGATGTTTCAGTTCTAGGTGGTAGCAATATAGAGAATTGATGACAACTGAAGTTCCTGATGTAAATGAAAAATGACTACATCACTGGTAACTGGAAGATATCTTATTCTGGGAAGAATAGTACTGGTTTCTTTTAATTTGAAATTCTGTGGAGGGAGGAAGGGCTGATGTTTGGCTGAAACAGTTCCTCCAGCACAAGTCATTAAGTCAAGTGGTCATAGGACCCGCTTGTGGCCCAGTTACCTTGGTAACACAAATATTTGAAATGGGAAGTAATGCTGCCTAGGATCAAAAGAGAACGTCTTCAATAAACTGTGTACTTTTCATGAGTGCTTCATACATGATGATCCTGTAGTCTTACAAAAACTATTATATTAGAAATGCTAGTATTTCAGGTCAGTAATGCCAATGTGAGGCTTTTGTAGTTGTAATTTTGTTTCTCAAACTTTCCACTTTTAAAATGTAGACATTAAATGTAGATGTCTGCAAAAAATAATAAAATAAAAATTGTGTGCTTTTCTTGCTATTTGGGCTTAAATAATGCTTTTCTTGCTTGTTGGGCTTAAAGCTCAACCTTCAGAAAACTAAGATCATGGCATCTGGTCCCATAACTTCATAGATAGGGAAACAGTGGAAACAGTGACAGACTTTATTTTGGGGGGCTCCAAAATCACTGCAGATGGTGACTGCAGCCATGAAATTAAAAGGCTGTTACTCCTTGGAGGAAAAGTTATGACCAACCTTGACAGCATACTAAAAAGCAGAGACATTACTTTGCCAACAAAGATCCGTCTAGTCAAGGCTATGGTTTTTCCAGTGGTCATGTATGGATGTGAGAGTTGGACTGTGATGAAAGCTGAGCGCCGAAAAATTGATGCGTTTGAACTGTGGTGTTGGAGAAGACTCTTGGGAGTCTCTTGGACTTCAAGGAGATCCAGCCAGTCCATCCTAAAGGAAATCAGTCCTGAATATTCATTGGAAGGACTGATGGTGAAGCTGAAGCTCCAATACTTTGGCCACCTGATGTGAAGACCTGACTCATTTGAAAAGACCCTGGTGCTGGGAAAGATTGAGGGCAGGAGAAGGGGATGACAGAGGATGAGATGGTTGGATGGCATCACCGACTCAGTGGACATGAGTTTGGGGGTAAACTCCAGGAGTTGGTGATGGACAGGGAGGCCTGGTGTGCTGCAGTCCATGGGGTCACAAAGAGTCGGACATGACTGAGTGACTGAACTGATCTGAACTTGCTATTTAGAGTCTGGGCAATAGACCTGTAGCATCGTATCACCTGGAACCTTGTTAGAAATGCAGTCTCAGATTCTGTTCCAGACCTAGTGAATCAGAATGTGCATTTTAACAAAATTGTCCATGTGATCCAAATTCACAAGGAAGTTTGAGACCCATAGGTCTCAAATACATTATTGATCTCTAATACACCATTGATCTCTAATGCACCGTTCCTGTGTTCCACTTTGGGACAGATTATTTTCACTGATGGTAATAGGCATTTTAACTAAGCATTTTTTGTTAGCAAATAGACAGGCTAAATATTTCTCTTTGATTGTCTATTATACCACAGAAGCAGTTACTACAGTAACCAGGACATATGCTATTACAGCTCGTTTTTCCAAGTCATCATTATGCCAAGGAGGTGTGGAATTTAATACACAATCAACTTTATTTATCTGTCTGATTTGTTGATGGCCAAAATCCAGCTGAACCAAATTAAATGGGAGAACATTTCCTCAAAGTAAATAAGCTTTTATGAAACTGTTCACTCTAGTTTCCAGAAATTATAACTTTCCTTAGTAAATCTCTAGGTTATTGAGTGCTTTTTCACCTTTCTGTAGCCTAAACCTACATTTGCAGAGTGAAATCTGCGGAATGTTATTGTCAAAGTACATTCTTTGAATAGATTTTTATATAATTTTTCCTTGGTTCATTTATTCATTTACTTACTGATTCACCTAATATTTTTTGAATCCCTAGTTTATGCTAATCATTATACTGAACTCAAATACAAGGGTGAACAGTACACAATTTATGTTGTGTAAGATTTTAAGGAAAGAGCAGTTTTCCTGGAAAATGTGAGTAGCTCTGTATTCCTAAAGGTTAGCATCCAAAGAGAAAGTGGTGAGAGATGAAGCTAGAGAGGAAAAGAGAATCATGAAGAGCCTTTTAGTGCTATACGAAGGAGTTTGAACTTTATTCTGAAGCAGAGACATTACTATTCTGGAGCAGTGAATTTCAAACTAGAAGTTGCAACCTGTTAATTAGTCATTTGTGCATCAGGATTAGCAATTTTTGAAAAGAGTTGAAATAGAATAGAGAATTTCAAAGAGTATTTACATAGTTAAATTTTGGTTGTGTGTGTATGTATACGTATAATCATATGTATACACACACGTAGTAAGAAATTAAATTTCATGTGTGTGTGAGTAATGTAAAGATATTTCCTATTGTAGGTCATGATCAAAACCGCTACTGTAAAGGAGATCAAGTTAGAGCAACTACAGTTGCCCACAAGCAAACCAAACCCATCAGAACTCAGCAGCGTCATGGTTATGTTCCATTACTACACGTGGCAATACTCTGTGTCAGCCACCTCTCAGGACTGGATCATTAAACTGGAGGAATTGATGATTCAATTTCTATGAAACACAGTTAATTTTTAAAAAATTTATTTGGGTTGCTAATAAAGTAGAAGTTTGTATTCATCTTGGAACGTGCGAGTGTGGAATTGTTGTTGTTCAGTTGCTTGGTCGTACCCAACTCTCGGCGACCCCATGGACTGCAGCACACCAGGCTTCCCTGTCCTTCACTGTCTCCTGGAGCTTGCTCAAACTCATGTCCATCAAGTCGGTGATGTCACCCAACCATCTCATCCTCTGTTGTCCCCTTCTCCTCCCGCCTTCAATCTTTCCCAGCATCAGGGTCTTTTCCAATGAGTCAGTTCTTCGAATCACGTGGCCAAAGTATTGGAGCTTCAACTTCATCACCAGACATTCCAATGAATATTCAGGACTGATTTCCTTTAGGATTGACTGGTTTTATCTCCTTGCAGTCCAAGGAGATAAAGACTCTCAAGAATCTTCTCCAACAGTACAGTTCAGAAGTGTCAACTCTTCGGTGCTCAGTCTTCTTTATGGTCCAGCTCACGTCCATACGTGACTACTGGGAAAAACAGCTTAGACTATACGGACCTTTGTTGGCAAAGTGATGTCTCTGCCTTTTAGTACACTGTCTAGGTTTGTCATAGCTTTTCTTCTAAAGAGTAATCATCTTTTAATTTTGAGTGTGGAATAGACCGTGACAAAGGCAAAGAGATGAGATGAGATTGAGATGAGATTTGTTGAGGTGAGATTATGCCAAAAGACTCAAGTGGTGGCTGCATGGAAAAATGGCTATCTTACATGGTTTTTTGCCTCAGGCCACATAGCTCTCTGACTATTGTTATTACTGCAGTAAAATCAGAGCTGTTCCTAGAAAAAGAAAAATATGGTGTGTGCATATGTGTGTGTGTGTTTGTGGGTGCTCAGTTGCTTAGTTGTGTCCATCTCTTTGTGACCCCATGAACTGTAGCCTGCCAGGCTCCTCTGTCCATGAAAGTTACCAGGCAAGATTACTGGAGTGGGTTGCCATGCCCTTCTCCACGGGATCATCCTGACCCAGGGATCAAACATGTATCTCCTGCACTGGCAGGCATGTTCTTTACCACTCGCCTCACCTGGGAATCCCACAAGGCACAAACAGGGGTGAAGGAAAGAAGAGTAGAGGCGGGCAGAGATAGACTTCCATGATGTTGCAGAAGCGCAGCAGTCAGAGAGGGCCGTGCAGGGAAAGAGTTGAAAGACAAGCATGTTAGTCAGGGTTCTGCTGGGAAACAGAACCCACAGTATGTGTGTATGTGTGTATGATCTATCGTGAAGAATCGACATGCACATGATTATGGAGGCTGAGAAGTCCCACAGTCTGTTGTCTGTAAGTCAGAGACCAAGAAAGCATGTGGTGCTGGTGGTTCAATAGCCGGAGAGCCCCAGAACCAACGTTGCAGATTTCAGTCTGAATCTGGAGGCCTGAGAACCAGTGGTCTAGAGGACAGAAGAGCAGTTTCTCAGCTCAAACAGTCAGGCAGAGAAAAACTTCAACCTTCCTCCAGCCTTTTGTCTATTTAGGCCCTCAAGAGACAGATGATGCCCAACCACACTGGAAAGGGCCATCTGCTTTACTCAGTTCATCAATTCAAATACTAATCACCTCTGGAAACACCCTCAAGTAATGTTTAACACACCCAGACACACCCAGAAGTAACGTTTAACCAGACATCTCGGCACCCCATGGTCCATTCAAGCTGACACATAAAACAAAGTATCACAGAGTATTGAATAGAGTTCCCTGTGCTATACAGTAGGTCCTTGTGAGGTGATAGATGTTAACTATATTGATTGTGGAATTATTCTGTAATATATACTTGTTTCAAGTCATGTTTTACACCTTAAACTAATGCAAGGTTATATGTCAATTTTATCTCAATGAAACTGGGGGAAAAAAAGAAAAACTATAAATCCACTTCCCATTTTCTTTTCTTTCTATTTTGAAACATTGTTTAGTGTCTAAGCCCACACCAGTGCTATAGTGTTTATTGAAAAGACTTTTTAGGATATCTAAATATTGTATTTGGAAAGCCCCTCATTTCTTTGACCTTCTCTTTCAGAGTTGATTTAGCTGTGTAGGAACCTTTACTTCTCCATAAGCATTTAAAAATAAGTGTATGCTAAGTTGCTTCAGTTGTGTCCAACTCTTTGCAACCCTGTGGATCATAGCTCAGCAGGCTCCTCTGTCAGTAGGATTCTCCAGGCAAGAATACTGGAGTAGGTTGCTGTGCCCTCCTCCAAAGGATCTTCCTGACCCAGGGATTGAACCTGCATCTCTTATGTCTTCTGCGCAGATTCTTTACCACTAGTGCCACCTGGGAAGCCCCCCGAAAATGTTCATTCCCCTAGAATTTTGATTGGTATTGTATTTATGTGTCGTTTTGGAGATAATTGGCATTTTTATGATAAGTCACTGTGCAATATTAAGTTGTGTTAATTCTATGTGATAAAACAGAATAGTGGTCCTTCAAAGATGTCTATATCCTAACCCTTATGAACTGTGATTATGTTACTTTACTTGGCAAAAGGGATTTTGCTGATGTGACCAAGTTTAGGATCCGGAGCTGGGGAGATGATCCTGTATTATCTGACTGGACTTTCTTAATCACAAGTATATGTATAGACAGGAGTGTCAGAAGCAAGATAAGGAGATGTGGCAACTGTGTCACAGGTCAGAATGATGCAGGACTTTGAACTGAGGAATGTAGGCAATCTCTAGAAACTGGAAAAGGCGAGAAAACAAATTCTTTTCTAGAGCCTTCAGAAGGAATGCAGCCCTGCAGACCCATTTAAACTCCTGACTTCCAGAACTGTAAGGTATAAATGTGTGTTCTTTTAAACCACTAAGATTGTGGTAATTTGTTGTACCAGCAGTAGAGAAATAATAATATCACCCTTTGCATATAGAATAATTCTGTTTATTTAGGTATTACTGGGTGTTATTCCTTCCAAGCAGAAACCTGGTATATTAGGTATTGGATGGACATGTTCTTCAGGGATGTTTAGGATCCTTCTCAGCTCTAGGATTGGATTTCATTAATTTAGGTCAATATTTTAAATTTCATTCCCCTTGTCCATGATGAGTTATAAAATGGGCATACAACCGATTTTGGCCACGGGGGGGTGGGGGGTGGTCTAAGATTTTCCTCACTTTCATAAAGGGTTTGAGAAAAGTATATATTTTCCTTTCCTGTCTTGGCTTTTGAATATTGTCTGAGTTGCAGTGCTTAGAGATAGTGTAGTCTGCTTATTTGCACAAAGGTACCACGCTAAGAACAAAAGCAGAGCCATGCTGAGGAGGATGAAGTAATGCAAAGGAGAGAACGCCAGTCCATGGTGAAATCATTCAGCTGTAGAATTTACTGCCCATTATTGCTCTACCTCTGGACTCGCTTTCATGTGAAGTAGTACATCTCCCTTATTGTTCAGCCAGTTGAGATGAATTTTCTTTTATTTGCAGTCCAAAACATCCTGATTAACATACAGAACAAACAAATAGACATGCAGAAATATAAAGAAAATAAAATTTATGTATTTAAAATCCAGAGGTAATTATAATGAGAATTTTAGTGTGTTACACTTTAGTTTTCTCCTGAATATATTTTTAGCAAAATAAAAACTCCAGTGTTTGAGTGTATGTGTGTGTGTGTGTCTAAATGTATATATCACTTGTTTATTGCTTGATTTCAGTTAGTTTTCATTTAAATCATTCATTGAAAGATGGTTTAATAATTTACATTATATTGACACATAAATTATTTACTCATACAGCTATTTTTTGCATTACTTTAGACTAATTTGGCATTGTTTTATGTTTGGTGAGCAACTGAGTATATAAATTACATGAATGTTTAATATTTTTATTAAGCTTTTCTGGGAAGAACACTTTATAATGCACCTTTTTTGCATGATAGCCTTTACATACAAGAATTTTTTCCCTAATGCCTAACCTGGGTTTCTCTATTTCTTTCCTTGTATACAAAAAAAGATAAAAAGGAAAGGAAAGAAAGAAAAATCCCTGCTTCATTGTTTGATAGTAAGTTATTTTAACATTTTAGCATAATGAAGCCACATTGTTTCTGCTTTCTGTTTTATTACCCTGATGTTTAACCTGGGCTTATTTTATTCTATTGTTTGAAAATCTGACTATTGCCATTATTGGAAAGTAAAAAGTCAATTCAGTTACTTTTTAAAAATAGATTTGTACCTATTAGAGTAATGCAAATAAAAATACCAGAAGAAATATAATTTTACTTCAGTCTACTTGTTTTTTCTAGCACAGATATACATGCAGAAGGTTCTTCTTTTAGAATAATTGAAGGAAGCACTGTGAGCAGGACTACAGAACTAGTACCAACTTGGCTCCACAAGGGAAAAGCCTCAGAGTCTTGCAATTTGTATGACCCCTAGAGGAAGCCCATTCATCCTAAATCAAAGTCTTTCTGAGGACAACTCCAGCTCATGCACACAGAGAAGCCTGAAGTCTTTCATGTTGCTCTATTCTTAAATGTGTAAAGGCAACCAAGGATCGTTAGGCAGTTGAAGAATGTTTGCAGAATAAAAGGGAATAAGACAAACGGATAAATGTAACTAGAATAAATGGGTGATTTATAGATTAGAAAAATTCTAAGTAGTATGTTTATACCTACATATTCTGAAGAATGTCTCCTCATTTGATATTTTCCTAGTGGAATTCCTATTGGTTTTTAAGTCTCAAACTTCTACAATAAATACAACACCTTTTTTTTTTTAGCTGATTTTACACAAGAAAAAAATTTATGTCCCAAAACTTAATAAAAGATTTTAAACAAAATGATTTATCTATAAAATAAAAATTCTCAAGCTCTATTCCAAATGCACTTTGGTAGAACATCAAAATCATGGATATTTTGAACAGCATGCCTAGTGTCCACAAAGGGATGTGTGTACAGAATGTTACTGACACTAATAAAAGAAACCACTCCATTTCACACATTCTCATGACTTCCTAGGTAGCTCAGCTGGTAGAGAATCTGCCTGCAATACAAAAGACCCCAGTTCGACTCCTGGATCGGTAAGTTCCCCTGGAGAAGAGATAGGCTACCCATCCCATTACTCTTGGGCTTCGCTGGTGGCTCAGATGGTAAAGGATCTGCCTGCAATGCAGAAGACCTGGGTTCAATCCCTGAGTTGGGAAGATTCCCTGAAGGAGGGCATGGCAACCCACTCTATTATTCTTGTCTAGAGAATCCCCATGGACAGAGAAGCCTGGCAAGCTACAGTCCATGGGGTCGCAAAGAGTCAGACACGACTGAGCAACTAAGGACATCACACATTCTTTGCGACAGAGCCATTCTTTGTAATCATTAGTCTTGAAAAGGAGACTTGCTTTGCAAAGACATCACTGGAAAAGATATTGAATTCTTTAATTGCATGAAGAGAAATTAACAAGCACTGAAGTTGTTCAGAATATTAGTCTGAAAAATTTAATCACAGTTGTAACCAGAAGGTATTCAATTAAACCACTAGATACTGCTTGCTAAAAATTATTTGTGGATTCTGCAAATACAATGATAATCACTATCTTTGAACTTGGTGGAGATATTACTGCCAGATATTTCTTATAGCACCATGAAATAAGACTAGAGGAGAGTAAGTAAAGCTTTATTCTGAAATTTTTCATCCTAAAATATCAACTATCTCCCCTGAGGATTCATTCAGCAGTCTACCTGAGCACAGAGGTGATATTAAAAAAAAAAAAAAAACAGCTGACAGCTTCTGAATTTTATAGTTTGCTTGAAATTGCACCTTTGTACCCCAACTTACCCATTATATCACTCTCCACAACCAATGACAATGATTACACTGCAGCCCTCCTCGCTTCTCAAGTTTCTTCAAATTTCCACTCTGTTCCTTTCTTCATGGGTAACAGGTCATCCAAGGTGATTGTCCTGTTTTTGTTGCAAATGATACCTGAATTTTTCTCACATATTCATTAATTTCTGTGTGCTGGTTGCTATGACTTGTTGGAAAAAAATATTCATGATGTACCATGAAAATGCTGCATACAGAAATGTACATACATACATACATGTACAGAAACCATTTGATAAAGACATTCTAATTGCTTTTGTGGTTGGAAACAATATTTTAAGCACTTTGCATGCTAAATGATGACTTATGTTTTAGTTTTATGCTTCAAACAGTCTCTATGTTTTAGTTACACTTAAGGAATTCTGTTGGAAGTTTAATTTGGAATTCCAAATAATAGGGAGTAGGCTCTGAGAGCACATTTTCACATGGAATGTCTCATCTTCATGAGTGAGTTACTGATGATAAGTGGGAGGTGTCTTGATTTAAGAAGATATTGACTTCATAATTCAAGAGCAAGCATTTCTGAAAAGAAACAATTTGAGAATAAGAAAAGCTCTTAAAAGTGAAAATATGATTACTGAATTTACTTGGAAGATAAAGACAAGAAAATTTTTATAATGTGGAACCAAAAGGACAAAGAGAATTTATAAGGTAAAAAATATGTATAAACAAAAGACATTCAACAAGGGAGATACACCCAGGAATTCCAAAATCTGATTAATGAGTTTCATCCCCCCCAAAAAAATGAACAAAACAGAGATAAAACACAGAGATAATGGAGTCAGAAATCTCCAAGTTCAGAAAGCACACAGAGAGCAGAAGAATAAATGGGCCAAAAGCCTCAACATATGTCCCCATAGTGCTTCAGAGTCCAAACACAAAGAGATCAATAAAAGCTTCCAGATACTAACCAGGGCGCTCATAAGGGAGGAAACATCAGTCTGACGGTATCAATATGTTAACACCAAATGTAGATGCTAGAGATCAATAAAGCAAGATGTTCAAGATTCCAAAGGAAGATGATATTGAATTTAAGTCAAATTATAGCCACTTTCTGATAAGCAAGAACTTACTTTAAACTCATTATTTTGAAGAAGTTATGTGAAAAAGATTCATGCAAAATGAAGATGATATGCAAGAATTAAGTAGCCATGAAATAAAAGGAACAGTGGAGAGGGTATATATTCTAATGAATTTCAAAATTGTGGCTATGGAGCAATCTTAAATAAATAGCTGCAGTCATCAAAATTGGAAATCAGTATTGTTCTAGGGGAAAGTTTTAAAAGAAAAAATGTTAGAAAAATAGGTAACGAATAAGGACCTACTATATAGCTCAATATTCTAATATCCTATATGGAAAAGAATCTTAAAAAGAGTGAATATATGTATTTTATAACTGATACACTTTGCTATACACCTGAAACTAATATAACATTGTATATCAATTGTGTGCCAATAACATTTTTATAAAAAGAAAAAGAAAAAAAAATACTAGAATTTATTCCAGGTAGTGAATATATTATGTGAAAAGTTGAGGTGTAATAGTAAAAATGATGATGATGACAATCAATGTAGCTAACACTCATGAATGCTTTTCCACTGGCGCTAGAGATTATTTTAAACACACTGTGTATATGATTTCATTTAATCCTCTAAGAGTCCTCTGAAACGAGTAGTGTTTCATCATTTGCATTTTATAGATAAGAAAATCTAAGATACAATGAAGAAAGGTCATGTCTTTGGGGCTTCCCTGGTGGCTCAAATGGTAAAGAATCTGCCTGCAGTGCAGGAGCCTGGGTTCAATCCCTGGGTTGGAAAGATCCCATGAAGAAGGGAATGGCAACCCTCTACAGTATTCTTGCCTGGAGAATTCCATGAGCAGAGGAGCCTGATGGGCTACAGTCCATGGGGTCTCAAAGAGTTGGACACACAATTAAAGTGAAAGTGAATGAAAGTGAAGTCCTTCAGTCATGTCCGACTCTTTGCGACCCTATGGACTA
This sequence comes from Muntiacus reevesi, assembly GCF_963930625.1. Classification (NCBI taxonomy): domain Eukaryota; kingdom Metazoa; phylum Chordata; class Mammalia; order Artiodactyla; family Cervidae; genus Muntiacus; species Muntiacus reevesi. Next base: position 4,623,540 of record NC_089264.1, read on the forward strand.
TAGCCCACCAGGCTCCTCTGTCCATGGGATTTTCCAGGCAAGAATACTGGAGTGGGTTGCCATTTCCTTCTTTAGGGGAATCTTCTCAACTCAGGGATTGAACCTGGGTCTTCCACATTGTAGGCAGATTCTTTACTGTCTGAGCCACCAGGGAAGTGACAGACACACAGTTAACTACTGATTAACTCAATATTCAAACTCAGGCAGTCTAATTCCAGAAGGTGAAGTGAAAGTGAAAGAGTGAAAAGTGAAAGAGTCATGTCCGACTCTTTGCGACCCCATGAACTATATAGTCCATGGAATTTTCCAGGCCAGAATACAGGAGGGGGTAGCCTTTCTCTTCTCCAGGGGATCTTCCCAACCCAGGGATTGAACCCAGAAGGAAATGGCAACCCACTGCAGTACTCTTGCCTGGAAAGTTCCATGGATGGAGGCGCCTGGTGGGCTACAGTCCATGGTGTTGCAGAGTTGAACATGACTGAGTGACTTTACTTCTTCTCCCACATTGCAGGCAGAGTCTTCACCAGCTGAGCCACAAGGGAAGCCCCTAATTCCAGAGCTCATACTCTAAACTGCTATACCGTGCTGAATAAGGTGCATGTTTCTTCTTCAAACTAGGGAAAAAAAGAAATGCAATCTAAAACTCTAGGAAAAATGAAATAAATGAAAATACAAAAGAGCATAGCCCTGATCAAAAACACATTAAATTATGGCATACTTTAGAGCAGTAAGTAAATTCACAAGGATCATGACTATAAAATCAGAGAAAGAGAAATGTATTTAGAGCATACATACTGGCTTTGTACTTAAAATATCTAAATAGTCATAGTCATACTAATTAAAATGCTGTTTATAGTTTTAATCTTTCATAATTAAAATGTAGGCCAAGTGCAGAAGACTTAACATGGCTATGAAACAGAATGAAAAGCTATTAGTCTTGATAAAGTACATGTAAAGGCATAGGGAAGAAGAGAGGAAGAAAAGGAGGAAGAAGGTGGTGCGAGGAGGTGAAGTATTATCATCTTACAAAGTGAGGGACAAGATAAACTGTTGGGAGCTGAGAGACCAAGGAATAGCATGTTAAGTATATTACTTTATGAGTCAAAGATAGGGGGAAACACATACTTGAATTTAGGAAGCACACTTCTCAAAATCTTTTGAAAGAAATTATTGAAGAAAGTGTTATAACTATAAGAAAACTAAAAGGAGAAGCAGATGTAGGAGGTGATTAAAGTGAACTAAAAGCCCATCTTTCCTAGAAGAAAGACAATACAGACCATGTAAAATCAGTAAATCAAGAACCAAAAGCAGTTTGATTAGAGATGTAAAGGTGCCTGACAGAAAAATGCAACACAATTGTTGGAAGTAAGACAGCAAGTGAGTGGGGGTGGGAGAGACCCATTCTTTTTACTGTAGCCCTTTTGATTTTGAAACATTTGCTCATAATTCTTTGACTAAAAAGATATTCTTAAAAGGAAGAGACACACTTAGTTTGCACCCACAAAGCTGCCCCTACCCCCGAAAAAATCTCCCAACCCAGATGGTTTCACTGGAGAATTCTGCCAAATATACAAAGAAGAATTACTACTTTTACACAACCTCTTCCTGAAAATAGAAAAGAGCACTTCCTAAACCATTTTCTGAGGCATTTTTTCCCCTGGTAAATAAACTAGACAAAGACAGTACAATGAAAAGAAAACTGCAAACCAACGTCTCTCACGAACTTAGACATAAAAATGCTCAGTATATCAGCAGACAGAATCCAACAGTGTATAATAGGGATTATACACATGATGAGTGGAATTTATCCCAGGTCTGAAAGTGTGACTCAGCATTGAAAAATCAGTGTAACCCACCAGATCAACAAGCTAAAGAAAAGTCATAGAAGCATAGCAAATGACACACCAAAAACATTTGACAAAATCTAACATCCATTTAGATAAAAGTTCTCAGCAAGTTAGTAATAGAGAGACTATCTGCTTTATAATTATAGCTATGAAAACTTACGGCTAACATCACATGTAATGATGAGAGACTTATTTTTTTCCTTAGACTTGGAACAGAGAAAGGATGTCCATACTCACCACTCTTATGTAATATAGTGCTTGAAGTTCAAGTCACTGCAGGGAGGCAAAAAAAAAGAAAAAATGAAAGACATTTTTTAAGATTGGAAAGGAAATATATATTTACAGATGACATTATTTTCGGCATAGAACATCTCAGGGAATCTACCAAAATCTCTGAGAATTAAGTGAATTCATCATTGTCAAAGTATACAAGATCAACACACAAAACTTGATAGTATTTCTATATTAACAAGTAACATGCAGGAAATGAAATGAAAAATACCATACTACTTCCAACTACTCCAAGAAAATGAAATACTTAGGTATACAGTAAACACAATACAGTTTTCCATTCCATGTGCTTCAAAATGACAAAATGCAGATGAAGAAAATCAAAGAGTACATAAATGGTGAGACATACTGTGTTAATGGTTTAGAATACTCAACATATTAATGATGTCAGTTTTCCCAAAAGTGATCAATAGTTTTAAAGTAATTCCTATCAAAATCTTAGCAAGGGTTTTTTAAAACATCAATGAGTTTGTTCAAAAATTTATAATAGGCACAGAGACTAGAAGAGCTAAAATAATCTTGACAAAGAAGAATGAAGTGGGAGGACTTCCTCTGCCTGTTGTCAAAATTTCTTATGTAGATAAAGTAATCAAAACAGTGTGGTATTGACAGAGGGATAAGCACACATGAGTGGAACAGAATGGAGAACTTAGAAATAGACCTTCACAAATATGCTCAGTGATTTTTAACAATGGTGTGACTCAATGGAGGAAGGATGCCTATTTCACAAACAGTGCTGGAGCAGTTGACATTTGTAGTCAAAAATAAACAAGTGAAACAAAAACACTCATCTTAAATCTGACCCTATACAAAAATTTACTCAGAATATATTATAGACCTAAAAGTAAATGTAAGGCTATGAAACTTTGGGGAGAACCATAGAAAATGAACACAGCTAAGCACAGAATTCTTAGGATTCTTAACTGACACCAAAAGCTCAGTGCATAAAAGGAAAAACTGATAATTTGAACCTCATCAAAACTAAATACTTGATCTTTTAAAGTCCATGTGGGAAGATGAAAGCACAAGCTACAGATGGAGAAAAAATATGTACAAAATGTATATCTTACAAAATACTTGTATCTAGAATATATAAAGAACTCTCAAAATTCAGCAGTGAAAAGACAGTGTAATCAGAAAATGGGCAAAACACAGGAAGAAAAACTTCATCAGAGAGGATATATAGATGGCAAATGAATACATGAAAAGATGTTCAGCATTATAGAAATCAGGGAATTGAAAATTGAAACCACAATATCAATACACATAAATCAGAATGGCTAAAATAAAAAATAGTGGCAACATTGAATGACAATGATATGGAGAAACTGAATCACTTATACATTGCCAGCAGGAATGTCAAATGACACAGCCATTCTGGAAAATAATTTTGCAATTTATTATAAAATTAAATATGCAATTACCATGTAGTCAGAGAATTAAACTCTTGAGTATTTATCCGAGAAAAATGAAAAATTTTGTTCATACCAAAACTTTTGCATGAATATTCATAACTGTTTTTTTGTAATAGTCAAAAACTGGAGAAAAAAAAAAAACTGGAATGCCCCAGATGGTCTTCAATGGATGAATTAAGCAAACTGTGGAACATACATTCTGTGGAGTATTAGCATACAAAGGAACAACTTATTGATAGATGCAACAACTTGGATGTGTGTTCAGGGGTTTGTGCTAAAAGAAAAAAGCCAATCCCAAAATGTTATTTACTATATTACTATATTTACATAATATTTTTGAAATGAAAAATTCTAGAAATGGAAAGCAGACTAATGGTTGCCAGTGGTTAGGGACAAGGAGGGGCAGAGGCAGGAGGGACGTGGGTGTGATTATAAAAGGGCAGCGGGAGTATCTTAACTGTGGTGGCGGATACATGAACCTATTAAAAAACCCATAGAACACAAATGAGTACAAGCAAAATCTGAATGAGATCAGTGGGTTATATTAATGTCGATGTCTTGGTTGTGATATTTGTGTAGTTTTACAAAATGTTACCAGCGGGGAAAACTGGGCACAGTATACAAGTGGTCCATCTGTATTACTTCTTAGAACTGCATGTGACTCTACATGACATTTTCAATTAATAGAAAGAAAAAATAATAGGTCAGGAGAGCAGAGCCCTCATGAATGGGATTTGTGCTCTTGTAAGAGAGATCCCATGAAGCTCTCTGGCCCTTTCTGCCAGGTGAGGACACTGTGAGAGGTCTGCAACCCTGAAGGGCCTCCCTGAGCCATGAGGTTCACTTTGACCTCAGGCTTCCAACCTCAACAGCTGTGAGAAGTAAATTTCTGCCTTTATAAGTCACCCCATCCATGAGCTGTTGTTATAGCATCCCAGAAGGACATGCTTCCTCTCAGAGCCAGCGGGGGACCTTCTGTCTCCTTCCCTAAGTATATCAAAAATTCTGAAAAAAAAAAAAGTGGCTTATCTCCCTTGCTGTCAGTCTCCTCCCACCATCTCTTAATAGAGACTCTCTCTTTTTGGCACCTGGGAACTGTAAGATTTTTCTCCTTGCCCTTCTGCTCTGCAGGATCAAGGTGCCTTCTGCCTCCTCTGAGCCTTCCCCTTTGCTGGGACCCAGGCTTTCCTTTCCCTGGGCTCAGTTCCTCCCTCTTTTCTGCTGCACAGATGCAGCATTATCGGAAAGTTCGTAAATCAGAGGATAATTACTAGATCGCTTTGTAAAGGTCTTACACTAATTAGGGATACAGTTGACCCTTGAACAACACAGATTTGAACTTCAAGGGTCCACTTAAATGCAAAAGTTTCAAATAATGAACACAGCAGTACTGCATAATCCAAGGTTGATTGAATCCTTGGATGTGGAAGGCTGGCTGTGAAGTTACCCTCTGATAATCAGCTGTGCCCTGAGCAGTGCCCTAACCCCCGTGTTGTTCAAGCGTCAGCTGTAATTATCAGGAGGGCTGAAATTCTAGGAGAGATTTGTCACATATCTGTTTTAAAATGTAGTCTGTTATGGTTTAAATTGGCAGAATCTCCCAGTCCACTTTGGAGTTCTCTAACTTCTTTTTTGAAACCGCCGGTGACTTACGTGCTGGAACCACGTTAAGTTTAACTGGACACAGTTGGAGCCGATCCAGCTGCAGCAGGAATGGAGCTCAGAAGCCCCTGCCTTCCTTGGCAGGCCCTAGAGCCTGCGTGTAGGAGCACAGAGCTCTGTGGAACACTGATGGAAACCCTCAGCCTGGATCCTTGCTGGGAGGGCCTTCCTGCCAAGGAATTCCACAGTTCTGCTCCATTGTGGTTCTCAGCCACAGGTTGTATAGCAATTCTGACTCTGACTGTATTTAGATTGTTCCCAACCATTGGATGTGGTTGAGGGAAATGCAGTTAGGATTCAGGATTTGGTAAATTTGTTTATTAGCAGCTAGCTGCTTAAGAAATGCTGTAGAAAAAAACTAGAAACTTAACAGCCATAATGAGACAGGATGCCTCAATCGTTTGAATATAGCTTAATTTTTGTGTACAGGAAATTAAATGCCAGATTGTTTTGTAGTTTGTTAGACTATTGTTTCAAATAGTGGTTGTATAAAGTAATCTTTTCTTTAAAGCTGCAAATGTCTATTCATTTTGTTTATTACCAACCTTGGAACAAATTATTCATAGACATCATCATAGTTATCATCATTTCATGCAGTCATAGCTCATTCTACCATTTTCTAAATTGATAAAGGAATGTTTTTAATCTTTTCTAAGTATGAAACCTCTGGTTGTTTTTCACTCTGTCCTTTCCACTTGGATCCTTTTTAAAGTCACTATTACCCAAGCATGAAAACAAATACTGGCCAAGTTGTTTTCAATTTCCAAGTATCATTTTTAGAAATAATGAGATCTTGTTTCAATTTGAATCATTGAGACCTACATTGCATATGGTAGGAGGTGAGGACAGGTGTGGATAAGTAGAAGAGTGGATATCATTCATATCTAGAGCAAAGAGTTCATTTTCTGGAAAATTAAGTTGTATAAGAAGGTGGTAAAAAGAAGGCTTTCTCTGCTTAGTTGCTCAGTCGTGTCCAACTCTTGCGGCCCTGTGGACTGTAGCCCAGCAGGCTCCTCTGTCCATGGGGATTCTCCAGACAAGAATACTGGAATAAGTTGCCCTGCCCTCCTCCAGAGGGTCTTCCCAACTCAGAGATTGAACCCAGGTCTCCCGCATTGCAGGTGGGATCCACCAGGAAAGAAAGCAATCAATAAAGAAGGAAATAAATATTTAATCAAAAATTTGTTCCTAATCCAATAGGCAAAGGAGAATTATTGTAAATTCTTGGGCAAGAATTTGATGTAGTAGAAATGGAACAACAATGGAAGCAAACTGTAATAGTAGGATTTGGACTGCTATCTAAGCCTTAACAATACACCCAGAAGGAATGCTGACCAGAGTATTCTACATTTTAGGAACTCTATCTTCCAGAGAAAAAGTGATGAAAGAGAAGTAGCCAAATAAGTTTACTTGTTCTACAGTTGATAGCAAAGTAGCTTAAGAGAAGGGGATATACCAGAAAGATGTTGGAGGCTCATGGGATCAGTGAATTTGTAGGAAGGACCTGCAGCAGGCAGGGTGCACAGAGGTGAGCAGCCATAATTAAACAGTATTCTGTTCATGCTCATGGTCTGGTGAGCACAGGGCCCACCACCTCAAATCTCCCTTCCATCTTCACTGCACTCTCTCAGCAAGTTAACAGAACTGAGATAAATGTGGCATGTTTGGAGCCGATAGATTCTTTGAGAGAATGCATCCTGCGTTTGCCTTGTCTTCTCTCGTAGGGCCCCTTCGATAGCCTTCCCACGTAGAAGAGAGTTCATGCACCGGAGGAAATTGTACTTCTATTACGAAATGAAGGTGGATGGTAAACAATCAAAATGCGAGAAATAGGGAATTTCTTGGCAGTCTAGAGGTTTGGACTCAGAACTTTCACTGCCAGGACCCAGGTTTGATCCCTGGTCAGGAAACTGACCCACAAGCCACAGGGCTCAGCTAAATAAATAAATATAAATAATCATGATTCACATTTTAAAAATAAGAGAAATAGCCATTCAGGCAGGCTCTAAGAAACACAGCTGTTATATTAAGATCAGATAATCTCTTAAGAACAAAAGGGAAGGACATCCCAAGAAAATAATGCCCTCTATAGGAAATTCTAGGGTTATTATCCCAGTTTAAAATTGCCATTGGTGGAAAGAAGTGTCATAAGGGACACATACTCACAAAATAACAGACCTATTCAGTTCACACTGGGAAGGCTGAGGTGTAGAACAGGCCAACTGTAGAGTCATCAGAAACATTCGTCGTTAGAACTAGGAGCTGAAAACAAAAGGGAAGACCACTGATAGAAATTCAGTGAAAGGCAGAGGGAGAGAGCAAAGCTCTCAATGCCTATTGTTGCTTCAGTCTTCTCGATCTTGGAAAGCGACCTCCAAATTAAAAAGGGCAAAACAAAAATGGCTAGAATGAAAATAAAGATCTGGTATAAGTAAGTAAATAGCAAAAGAGCATCTACCTATTTTTAAAACAACTCATATCTTCTGGGCAGATAAATTATATGCCACAACACTGAAGACAGTTGGAGGTGTGATCAAAAAAACTTCTCAGTAATTTCTTAGAAAGTTGATTGGAGAAATGTCAGAAGTAATGAGTTGGGCAAATGCTGTCTAGATTCATAAAAAGGTTACAGGGACAGATTACAGAACTCTTCTTGGTACAAAATTTTCAAATGGATCATTAAACAGATGAATTTTGAGCATGTAAACAAGAAAACAGCCACATAGCGTGGATGTGTTCAGATAAGTGAAGGTGACGTAGTGGAAAGAGCTGGAGTCAGACGACCTGGATTCATGTCTTTATTTTGTCACTAAACAGCTCTCTGGACATGAGCAAATCACAACTCCTATGAGCTGCAATATATTTATCTGCAAAATAGCCTATTGAAATATATGTTCTTTAACGGGACATTTAGCCACAAAGAATCTATCAGTTCCACATGTACTGAATTTACCACAATTCTTTTAATCGGGCTGCCATTTATTCTTGTACTGGATGTTTATGTCATTTTATGAAGTACAAACATTGGTCCTGTAACAGATGGGTATTATTAATTCTTTCTTACAAAAGTGATGAAATGGAAATTTAGAGTAACTAACTAATAGGTTAGATGAATCAAGATCAGAGTGTATCCTAGTATCAGGCAATCAGCTGTCCACTTTTCCATACCATTGTAATGGACATGTTGAGTAGATTTAGGATGGATAACATTACAATGAGATAACACTACAACAATCATTTTTGTTTGGGTAGTTATATCTAAAATGTGTTGATAATGGATCCATGTCCATTTCATGGGAAGTCTCTTCTGGTATTTCTTTAGCTTTAGCCTGTCCAACTTTTGTTCTGAAAGAATCAATTTGGCTGAAAGAATCAAGGACATTCTGATCAAATTCTCAAAAAAAAAAAAAGGAGAAATACCCAGATGAATAATTTTGTCATATATTCATTTATTCAAATGTCACATCCAAAACAGGATTTGAGGTAAGCTGTTTCATTCACAATATGGTCAGTGTTCAAGTAGTGAAATATATGGGTACTGAAAGTATTGATAAATTACTGCATTTAGCTCAAAACTGTCTTGCTGGAAAGGATGGTCCTTAACTTTGAACAGGGCTGGAATTTGAGGGGCTGGAACAGAGATTGGGAATGCGTGGGACAGGCTGTTAATTTGCCATGTGGAGCTTCCAAGAAGGATTAGAATGGAAGTATCTCTAGCAATATTAGGTCTTTTTTTTTTATTTTAACTAAATCACAGGATGGAAATTAAGGAAATCTTGAGTTAACAGAAATTTTCTGTTAAATGGATCCAATTCATTTCAAATTGACTTCAAGTTCAACAGACACCAACCATTTGAAAATTCTAGCATAAAGGTCTGATGTGTATTTCAGTTATACGCACAGAAGAGGATGTTCAGACCCAGGGGGGCAGTACAGCTCTATTTCTGCCTTGTCCAGGCCACATCCTGAGCATGGTGGATTCCCTTCTGGGCCACATAGTCACAAGCTGGAGAAAGTTCAATGGGAGGTGTCCAGGGAGTTGAAAGATCTGAAGAGCATGTCATGAGGAATAGCTGGGGCAACTGGAAAAGACTTAAGAGTGACATAAAAGTATATTTTAAATATATGAAGAGTTGCTGTTTGGGAAATATAGTTGGTTAATTCTAGGACTCTCAGAAAGAAAAATTAGAAGAAGTGGATGGAATTAGTGAAAGATCCTTTTCCCAGCGAGAGCCTCTCCAAAGTTGAATGATGTCAGTTTAACAAGGTTAAGAGCTTGCTAGTCACTCATTCTCTTCAGCTGAGTGAATGCCAGTTGAGAGCCTTCCATGTGCCATTCTCAGTGCTTGGAACACGTCAGTGCGAAAAGAGACAAAAACCCTTATTCTCAGAGTGTTTGCATCCTAGTAGGGGTGGGGAAGGGCTTCCCAGGTGCCGCTAGCATTAAAGAGCCCACTTGCCAACGCAGGAGACAGAAGAAGAAGACACAGGGTCAGGAAGATCCCCTGCAGGAGGGCATGGCAACCCACTCTGGGATGCTTGCCTGGAGAATCCCACGGACAGAGGAGCCTGGCGGGCTAGGGTCCACAGGGTCACAAAGAGTCGGACGTGAACTGAAGCGACCAAGCATGCATGCAGAGGGGTGGGGAAACTTTCAATAAGCAGTAAAACAAGTCAGTAAATTGCATAGCATGTTGGGATTGGAAGAATTATGGGAAAAGATAGAATAAGAGAGGAGGAATGAGAGGAGGTGGCAAGGGACATGTTGTCGTGGCAACAGGGTTGTTCTGGTAGGTAAGCCTCATTGAGAGGGTGATATCCGAGCCAAGACTTCGCTGAAGGGTGTGAGCACTATTCTGGGGAAGAACATTCCAAGCAGAAGGAAGAGCCATGTGAAGACCTGAAGTGAGGATGTGCCAGCAAGGAGCCCTTCCTTAGCTCTCTAAGCAGAGCCAGGCAGAGCATTTGAGAGAGGAGGAGAAGAGATCTCTGGTTAGAGCATGTGAACTGAAGTCTCTTCCAACTTTTTATACTCCCTGAGCTTATGCTTTTCAGATAATTCAAAGTAATTAATTTGGTACTGGTGAGCAGGGTGGATTCAAGAGAAGAGATATCAGACCATATCTCACAAATACCAATGGTGAGGGGGCTGGACACACAGTGTAAGAAATTTTTAAATGTGGGCAATGCATTCAGATGTTTTTATTTAAAATATTATGTATATCAAATGAAGTATGCTCACAGACTTTGAGACCTTTGCATCAGAGAATGTGAAATCAGTTAAGAGCATAATGGTATATTAAGTCTTGGACAGGAAGTCAAAGGACAATAAGAGACAAAAGAAGAAATTAGAGAGTCTTTGGTGAAAAAATCTAGAAAGAAGAACCACTTTGTGGTTTAGACCCCAGGAAGCTGGCCAATACCGACTTTGCTTTTTCTCAGATCAGTCACGCTGATTTTCTTCTGCTTATTGTCAATGGCCAGATACTTACTTGTCCTCTCATCATCCCGCTATACATAATTACACATCATTTAGGAACTTGAAGTCCACTTAAAAAAATATCAGCCAGTGCCAGCTTTCTCAATTAGTTTGTGTCTACTGTGTAATTATAGTCATAAAACTTTTAAACAGAGGCTCAGAACTAATTCACTGTGATGATGACAAACAGGCAGATAATACTTCGATTCCTGTCGCTGCTTAACTTGTCCTGGTTCCTTGCTGCAGGTGCCTTCATATGCAAGATGGTGCCATTTGTCCAGTCCACCGCTGTCGTGACAGAAATCCTCACGATGACCTGCATTGCTGTGGAGAGACACCAGGGGCTCGTGCATCCTTTTAAAATGAAGTGGCAGTACACCAACCGCAGGGCCTTCACGATGCTGGGTGAGAACATGCCCCTGGCAGTATTAAAGCTATGCTTCATTTCAGAACACAGAGAATCTCTGTAACATGAGCCATGTTTATGAACTAGAGGAGGAACCTCCCGTCTGTCTTGTAGGCATTGGGGTGTCATTTCAGGGTTTCAGTCATCTCTGAACTTACTGCTCCTCTCCCCTCTTTCCTTGAGACCTAGCCTAGCACTGAAAATCTCTCCTCTCTGATTTCCCTGAGTTGTTGTTCTTAACTTTTTAAGCTGGCACTAGTGGTAAAGAACCCGCCTACCAGTGCAGGTAGGCATAAGAGATGTTGGTTCAATCCCTGGGTCAGGAAGATGCCCTGGAGGAGGGCATGGCAACCCACGCCAGTATTCTTGCCTGGAGAATCCCATGGACAGAGGAGCCTGGTGGGCGACCATCCATAGCGTGCAAAGAGTCAGATATGACTGAAACGCCTTAATGCGCAGAGGCATACAGCTGATCTAAGATTGTCTATCAGTGGCATCTCCATATGAATATTCATTAGATTAGTCAGCTATCATCCTGAGGTAAGAAGCAAGTAGATTTCAACAGGTAGGTTTTGACAGAGGCCAGGAAGGTATGTTTAGAAGAGTGGGGAACGTGGGTGCTGCCTAGACGGGTCTCAGTGCGGAGTGCACAACAGCAGAAGGTGACAGGACCTGTGAGGACCCTGGGTCCCGAGTGCCGGAGGTGCCTGGCAAAGGTGGATTTCATTCACATCCTAATTGTGCTTCAGGCACTCCTGGACCCCCCAGCTTGCTGTAACCATTTCTGAATCACCGTGAGTCCTGTGATGTATGTAAACCGAAAGCAATGTCCTAAAGCCTAGTGCAGTGAAATGGAAAAATGTCTTTATTTGGTAATTATAATTGAGCCATTTAAAACTTCAATGTGGTTCTCAGTGATCTGAATGCATTACAGCTGAATAATCAGAGGTTTCGGAACAACTAATATGATAATCAAAGAGAGCAATTTTTACTAATACGTCACTTGAGAGGAATGAGTAAACATTTATTTCTGCTGTAAGAATTTAGCCAGTATGGGATAGTAGAGTTACAGAAAGAACTCCTGAAGGTTTTGCTACACTATACTCTTTGAAATAGTTTGAACTGAATAGATAAGCCCATAGAGGGAAAAATTGTTAGTTATTTTCAAATTTATGTCACATTCTCCCTGAAAAAGAATTCGAAGACCTCTTGGCTTTTAATAATTGACATGTTTCCACCATCAGAACATCTGAAAACAGCATGTGCGTGTGGAAAGAGGGTTAGGAAAGAAATACATGGGGGGCAGAAGTTATTAAAAAAAGACAGAGAAGGAAAGAGAGTTTTGACATTTGAAGGCAAAGTTGATAATAGGCAGCCAAGGCAGTTCCTACTCAAAAGCGTCATAGGAGACAGAAAGGCGTTTAAATCAAGAAGATTCATCTCCCCAGGAGGCTCTCCTGCAGCGCTGACTGACATCTCCCTCTGTCTTTGTCACTTCCGCCCTCTAGATGAACTCCTCCATGCCTCAGCCGGCAGAACCTGCTAGGTTTCCTTGCCCAGGTTATACCAGTTATAGCCCTTCTATCACTGAGCAGGCAGTGCAGTCAAGAGAACTGGCAATGACCTGAGCCAGGTAGGCTCAATTCCTCCAGAATTCCTACTAAAGACTGGAAAAATGATTGGATATGAGATAACATAATAAAATAATGATTAGACTAGGAAAGAATGGATGTGTGTAGCAATGCGGGGGGAGAGGGGACAGAAACAGAGACAATGATCTGTGAGCCTGAGGACAACCTTGAATCATTGATTCATGATAACTTTCTATGGGTGGTGCCAGTCCGTGTGTATCTTTATAATAAATTCCAATCACAGTTTAAGCGGGTCTCAGATCCTTGAGATCTGCAGTAATGCAGTGTTTTGGTTTTTTTTTTTTTTTTTTTTTTTTTAATGCTCCCACTCAATACAGAAAGAGCAAGCAGAGTTTGAACTGGGAAATTTTCTTCAAAAACAGGGCTCTTGGTTCTGGCCCTTCCCTGGTATGTTAAGATTCTCTTTTGTTCTTTGCTAAGGAATGCATCGTTAAAGTAATCCCCTCAACAAACTCACGGAAAATGGGAAATCTGGAAAAAGTACTCTGGTTTTGATGTTATACATGTTTGTTTTGTAAACAAGAAAATAATGCTCATATAATTATCCTTAAAATAAATATAATTTCAACTTTAGGGAACTATAGAGGATTCACTCTATCATATTTAGGTTATTCATCCATTCAACAAACAAACAGTAGGTGCCTGATCTGTTCCTGCCGAGGGAAATGAAAACTGAAACCAATTCTATAAGTTCCTCATGAGAGGACTCGGGCGTGAAGAATGTGAACAGAAGTGTCACAGGAGACAGAGAGGAAAACGATGTTGTAGAGAACCTCCGGGACCCTTTTAAGGAATTTGCGCTTTATCCAGCAGCAGCTTTTTATTCTTTAAATTAGTTACTTAATTACTTTTAACTGGAGGATAATTACATTGTGGTGGTTTTGCTGTACATCATCGTGGATCGGCCATAGGCATACAGGCGTCCCCTCCCTCCTGACCCCCCCCTCACCTCGCCCCCCACTCCTTCCCTCCAGGTTGGGTTCCCTGTGTCAGGTATATATCAAACTCCCACTGGCTACCTGTTTTACATATATAATGTATATGTTTCAGCGCTATTCTGGAAAATCATCCCTCCCTCTCCTTCTCCCATTGTGTCCAAAAGTCTGCTCTTTATGTTCCAGTGACAATTTTGAGGGTAGAGTGGAAAATGTGAGGAGACCATTGCACTGCACCGGGAACGAGTGATGCGGTCCCTTGAACATAAGGAGTCCTTATGGTTAGGGAATTAAGCGCAGGTGGATTTCGCTTTGCTGAGTTGCATTCTAATGATCTTACCGTTTTGCAGGGCTGGTCTGGCTGGTGGCCGTCATCGTAGGAGCTCCCATGTGGCATGTGCAACGACTTGAGGTAGACGGGGACTGGGCTTGGTAATCACTCTGTTGAAATGTTTTCCCACCCCTCTCACTTGTAATCATTTTCCTCCCTGCAAGCCCATTACAGTAAATTTGTGTGATCTCAGTTTTTTCACTGGAGGTTTTTCAAGTGGAAATAATTTGCTTTAAGATAGTTTTCTCTGCTTTATTCAGCTCTTCCTTGAACTTATACTGTTAAGACCTTAATGCTTAAAATGTTCCAGGGTCACTTTCTGCATTTGCCTGCCAGCAGAAACATGCCTTTCCTAGTGTTATTCAGTGTCTTGTTACATCCTAAGAGTTTGATGCTCAGTCTAGATTTTTCTTTTGTTTTTTTTTTTCTTTTGTTTTTAAGTCACAAAAAAATGTTAACCACTTATCCACTTATTGGTTGATTCTCCTTCATAAGCACTTCCCCTGCCACTTCAGTTCAGTTCAGTCACTCAATCATGTCCAACTCTTTGTGACCCCATGAATCGCAGCGCGCCAGGTCTCCCTGTCCATCACCAGCTCCCAGAGTTACTAAACTCATGTCCATCGAGTCGGTGATGCCATCCAGCCATCTCATCCTCTGTCGTGCCCTTCTCCTCCTGCCCCCGATCCCTCCCAGCATCAGGGTCTTTTCCAATGAGTCAACTCTTCGCATGAGGTGGCCAAAGTATTGGAGTTTCAGCTTCAGCATCAGTCTTTCCAATGAACACCCAGGACTGATCTCCTTTAGGATGGACTGATTGGATCTCCTTGCATTCCAAGGGACTCTCATGAGTCTTCTCCAACACCACAGTTCCTGCCTCTTCAGTTCAATTCAGTTGCTCAGTCGTGTCCAACTTTGTGACCCCATGAATCACAGCACGCCAGGCCTCCCTGTCCATCACCAACTCCTGGAGTTTACTCAAACTCATGCCCATCAAGTCGGTGATGCCATCCAGCCATCTCATCCTCTGTCGTCCCCTTCTCCTCCTGCCCCCAGTCCCTCCCAGCATCAGGCTCTTTTCCAGTGAGTCAACTCTTCGCATGAGGTGCCAAAGTATTGGAGTTTCAGCTTCAGCATCAGTCCGTCCAGTGAACACCCATTCCTGCCTCTTAGTTACTGACAAATATCTGAACTGGAACATGTAAGCTGTTGATTTGTGAACCTGAGAATGATCTTAAATCATTGATTCATAATAACTTTCTATAGGTGGTGTCAGCCTGTGTGTATCTTTATAATAAAGATAAACCTCTCTGTTCCCCCCACACCTGTCAGCTGGGCCCAGCCTGCACTGGTGATTCACAGTGAAGAAGACACTGTGCCATTTTTGGTGACCTGGTCTCTTTACTGGGGCCGACTTGAATGTGTCCTGCCTGGGAGATCTAGTGTAGACAGTAGTCTTCAAGGACAGTAGGGGTTGCTCAGATGCCCTCTAAGATAATTTTTTAAATTACTTATCTTTTGTACATTTTTAAATTAATGTAGGCAAACATGAAACTGCTGGACACTCAGTGTTCCACTGGCAAGGATATCAAATGAGCCTTCAGGCAAGAGTGCATTTTAAAAAGTGACTTAGGGCTTCCCTGGTGGCTCAGATGGTAAAGAATCTGCCTGCAGTGCAGGAGACCGGGGTTTGATCCCTGTATTGGGAAGATCCCGTGGAGAAGGGAATGGCTCCCCACTCCAGTACTCTTGCCTGGAGAATTCCATGGACAGAGGAGCCTGACAGGCTGCGGTCCATGGGGTTGCATAGAGTCAAACATGACTGAGCGACCAGCACTTTTCACTTTTCACTTTGATGTTCGATGCAACTGTATATAAATGAGCTTGACTGCACAGGTAACAACAGAAGGCAGTTTTATTCTGCTGCTTACCACCTCTAAAAATGCAGTCAGAGGATTTCCCGGTCCTCTAATGAGATGTGATGGATGAAGCCTTGAGTGGGTCCTGTAACTCTTGTGGTCATTCAGAGAATAAAATTCCTCTGATCACTTTCAGTCACAAGAACAGTAACTGGTCACTGAATGTTGTTAGTTCCCTTATCAAAATATCCAGTCCAGTGTCACAATCCTTCAAGTCCATACTTTCAATTTAAGATGTCTCCCTTCCCCCAAGTTGAGTCATTTTAGGCCTAGAATCCTAGGATATGGAGAGAGCTTTGATGCCCTTATTCTGCATATTACTGTTTCTCATGACTGATTATTTCATGGGTTCCTCACAAATACCATCCCTGGGGCTTCCAATGGCTGCTCCCTTCTCTAAGCTTCCACACACAGCTGGACGTGGCCAACTCCTTTCTCTGAGGCTGCCCTTATCTCTGGCAGAAAACCCATACCTTTAAAAAATTAAAAAATTTAAAAACTCCAGTTCCCACATGGAGTCTAATTCTGGCTCATAGAACACAAGGAGATGTGTCCATTTTTTAAAATAAAATTATTTTATCATATGCTCTAAATATATTTTAAAATATAGCTCATTTAGTTTGTAGAAAATTAATTAAATCTAATTGGCAAAACCAGTTATCTCTGTCAGACGGATCAGCCAAATCAGATTTGCTTTCTGTCAAGAAAAAGTATGAATTCATCTTTCAAGTCAAATAAATGTATTAATATGCTCTCCCACAGCCACCTTCTCACTCCTAAATTCTATTAGCAAGAGTGTAAGCATGCAAGACGCTTTAATTCTTCCGCTGGCTGAAAGGAAGCGCCAGTGATGTTGCCATTTGCACTGATGTTCTCTTTGCCTTGCTTCTACTGCTCTCTCTCCCAGGAGTGATGTGTCTGACAGCTTTCAGGGGCTGGAAGCAACAAGGTGGTTAAGTTAAAGTTGTCATCACTCTGCCCTTTACTATGCGAAATGGGAATTCACAACATCTATGTGAATGGGAATTCGCAACATCTCATCACCTGTCAAAACACCATTTTTTTTTTTTTTTGGTCAAGTTTCCCCTGAATAGAAATACATTTAATATCAGGAAAGGCGCAAAGCCCTGTTCTGGATTTATGGTGCCTTGATCAAGGGGGCTTCCCTGACATCCATACTTCGGACCACCTCTTATTTTGGTGGTCCGTAGTGAGATTGCAGTTGGGTGAGAGATAGGACTTGTGAAGACTGAAAGAAGGGTAATTATGAAGGAGGAACTGGGAATGTAGACCCAGCAGGACACTGCAACCCCGCCCCACACATTCTCTTAGGGAGTGAGGTTTTTGGAGAACTGTGAGTTTGGACATAGAAGGTCCGAAACTGGTTCCCATGAATCCGTCTGCGCACACCCTCAGAAGGTCTCTGCTTGTCCCCAGGGGAGCCTACACCAGTTCAGAGGCTGTCAGCCTCTCCTTGTGCTTTAGAACGCATCAGTGTGTGACCCCCATGGTTTTGGGCCCTGTGGGCTCTGCTTACATGAGGCAGAATGAGTTTCGCCTTCATATCCTCTTCCCAGGGAGTACAGACCTTGCTTAATACTTTCATTCCTAGTTGCATTTGAAAAATAATACCTAGATTAGAACTTGAATTGTCATACTTTTGATAACAATACCAGAAAGCTTCCCGCCCTGCCTCCCATTCAATTGAGTTTGAAGATTGGTGATAATACTCTGGAAATGGAGGCAGAAATATGTCTTAAGACTTAAGTATTCCTCATCTGTAAAGCTCCAGAGTGACTCAGATGACAAGAATTTTGATCAGTTCTCTAACTTTAATTCTTATTATCCAGATGTATGACTTTTGAATGTACTTTAAACGTTTAGTTTGTCTCATACTAGCATTTTCTATGGTTTTCCTGGTGGCTTGATTGTAAACAATCCACTTGCCAATGCAGAAAACACGGGTTTGATCTCTGGATCAGGAAAATCCCTTGGAGAAGGAAATGGCAACCCATTCCAGTATTCTTGCCTGGGAAATCCCATGGACAAAGGAGCCTGGCACGCTACAGTCCATGGGGTCGCAAAACACTTGGACATGACTGAGCGACTAAACAATAGCAACAAATTCTAATTGTTATTATTAATTTTTGAACTCAAAAGTCAGTCTCGTAGAAATAGTATTTACAAATAGAAGTTACCTTTCTGTATAATATATACCTCAAAGGCTTATAATTGGGTCTGAATATTAGTACACTGGCAATAGTTCGAATCTTAATTTATCATTCATCTCAAAATCAAAAAGCTACAAGTTTCCTCTCTAAAATCTTTGCAAACAGCATGATCACTGCAATCTGAAACAGCAGTAGCAAAATACAGATTTTTCAGTTCAGAAACAAAATGCAGGCTTTCAGTACTTAATTCAACTGGAAGAAGTCTGATGCCTTGTCAAAACTGATCTCCTCAACAATTGAGGAAGCAAAATCATGGAACAGCAAACCAGCTGGTTGCCTTCCCATGCGGCACAGTGGTAAAGAATCTGCCTGGCACTGCAGGAGATGCAAGAGACAGGGTTTGATGCCTGGGTTGGAAAGATTCCCTAGAGAAGGAAACGGCAACCCACTCAAAGATTCTTGTCTGGGAAATCCCCTGACCACAGGAGCCTGGTGGGCTACAGTCCAAGGGATCGCAAAGAGTCAGCTGTGACTAAGTGATGGAACATGCATGCAAACTAGCTGACATGCTAGGATAAAATGTTTTTTTCATACATACTTTGGTCACTCTAGTGTTCTTTCTTTCATTCAACTGAAAATTTAGTGACTATCATGTAAAAAGGCGGAAAAGATATTTTTATTTTTTTTCCTGAGGAAATAGCTCTTGTCTCCGAAACCCCCAGTTCTACAATCATGCCTCACATTCTGTGGGGACACAGCAAACCACCTTCTCCATTTCTCTGTAATACATTTTGACACTGATATTTCACCACTTAAGTATCTTTTCCAGAAAAGATGTTTTTAAAAAGTGAACAGGCTATGAACCTCGATTCCATTTAAAATAGAAAAGAACACATGAAACTCTCAAGAATCTAAACAGTGAGGTGAGAAGGCAGACTTCACAACAAAAGAACAGGCAAAAGCGTGTCTCATTCAAAATCTGCCCCCACGGTAAGCACGGGAGGCTCTGAGAAGCGCTGCCTGACAATAGTCTCAGTGGCTTTGGGTGCTTTGATGCTGCCTCTGGCTCGTCTAACTGAATTATACTTATCTTAAAGATTAAGTATGACTTCTTATATGAGAAGGAACATGTCTGCTGCTTGGAAGAGTGGAGCAGCCCTGTGCACCAGAAAATCTACACCACCTTCATCCTTGTCATCCTCTTCCTCCTGCCGCTCATGGTGATGCTTATCCTGTACAGTAAGATTGGCTATGAACTTTGGATAAAGAAAAGAGTTGGGGATGGCTCGGTGCTTCGATCTATTCATGGAAAAGAAATGTCAAAAATAGCCAGGTGTGTTGCATGGAACATTCACCTGTTTAAAATGTTTTAGAGACAGTAGCCAGAGATCTCAGATGCCTGGGTAATGTCGTCAAAGTGTCATTGGTGATTTATGTTGAGCACATGGGCTGACTTTGAACTTTTGGTTTTACATATGGCAGAAAGAAAGAGCAAAATCACCAGCTCCCAAGTCAGAGGGGGAGGTCACTGTTACAGATAGTTGCCTAAAATTTTTTTAATTGTTATATTTTCATCTGCATGTTGATACAAATTGCTGCGACTCTCTCCTCTTTCTGCTACTCCTCAGCCACTTGATGTAGATAAATCTCCTTACTCCCAAGCCTCCGACTTTCCTCATATGTACTAGAAAGCATCATAATATCTATCCGTACTTCCACCTACACAAGGAATGATGCTCAAAGATGTGAGATGATAGATATAAAAATACTCTTTAAATTGTTATTTTATATTTTATTTTTGGGCTTCCCTGATGACTGGCTCAGTTGGTTAAGAATCTGCCTGCAATGAGGGAGACTTGGGTTCAATCCCTGGGTTGTGAAGATCCCTAGAGAAGGGAATGGCAACCCACTCCAGTATTCTTGCCTGGAGACTCTCATGGACAGAAGAGCCTGGCGGGCTACAGTCCATGGGGTCGCAAAGAGTCAACACGACTGAGCGACTAACACACACATACACACACAAAGAATGATGCTAAACAAGCGTGAGATGATACGTATGAAAGTGCTTTGGAAATGAGAGTATGTTATTTATTTTAAATTATTATATTTTATTTTTACCTAAGGGTTTTACTTTCTGATCATATGGACTAACAGAAATTTAAAAACACAATTATTGCTATAGTACTTGTGGGCCATTTGGTTTATTTTATAACCTACACTGCATGGCTAACAAAACCAAAACACCAGTTGAGAAGTCTAGTGGTTTGACAAAGTTTATCATTTCTTGAAGTGTGCAGTGACCTCTAGTGCCCAATTTGTATAAAGACGTACTCAGGCTCCATGTACAGGGTGCTAGAAGGTTCAGCATCTTGGGACTTACTGCTGATTTTGCTCTCTTTTCCTCCCAAAAAAAGGCTAACACGTTGAGATAATAATGAATGCGACGTGGTAAATTTTGAAAATGTGCAGATCCCTTGCAGACGTTAATCTTCTTTACATGGCTAATAGAGAAAACTCTGAATCCCTGGTTAATCATATTACTTAATTATATAATGGAAGATTACATTTTAATTCTGCCCTGAGGACTTCCCATATTTTTCTATCACAGGCATAAGTGTTCTTCGATATAAAATGAATAAGAACTTTGGCACAGAAGTTAGACTGCCTACATTTAAATCCAAACTAAACTTTATAGCTTAAATTCTCAACTTTCTGATCTGCAAAGCCATCTGACTTTACAAGTTACTTAGCCTTCTCTGTGCCTCAGTAGCTGCATCTGTCCAATGGCTTGTCAGGAAGATTAACCTGTGCCAAGCATCTAGCATGCTGCTAGACTCGTAATGAGCGCATATCTTAAGGATACTCATAATATGAGAAATATAGGGATGAGGGTAATAACAATGGGGAAAGATGATAAACAGTTCACAGTGAGCCTGTCATGAGCTTCATTAGAGGCTTCCCTTGTGGCTCAGTGGTAGAGAATTCACCTGCAATGCAGGAGATGCAAGAGACAGAGGTTCGATCCCTGGGTCGGGAAGATCCCCTGAAGAAGGGAATGACAACCCACTCCAGTATTCTTGCCTGGAGAATCCCATGGACAGAGGAGCCTGGCAGGCTACAGTCCTTAGGGTCACAAGGAGTCAGACATGAGTGAAGAGACTGAGCATGGGCAAGCTTCATTTACATTTGAAAATTATCACTGAGAGATCTAGACTTGACACATCCGCCAAGGAAAAGTTAACTGATACAGTGTATCCTTGTGGATCCAGGAAGAAGAAGCGAGCTGTGGTTATGATGGTGACAGTGGTGGCTCTCTTTGCTATGTGCTGGGCGCCTTTCCACACTGTTCACATGATGATCGAATACAGTGAGTGACTGTCTTTCTCGTTTGATGGAAGTTCTGGTTCATTTCCTGCTAGAATGCACAGTGAATCACTGAAATGTTTAGCCATTCACTTGGGCAGTCAAATCTCAGACACTTACTAGGTTTCTTTCAAGTTTTTAAGATAACCCGATCATTGTGTGATGGGTAATTGTATATGAGTATGATCAAAGCTTTAATAATTAAAGAAGATAAAGAAAAATGTTTGAGATGCATCTCCCATGCTATGCCTTCTGGTCTCTCTAAGCCAGAGAGAGAGAACCCTGGAAGAGGTTCTCTCTAAACCCTGGAAGAGGTGTCACATCCTGCGAGTGTTCCCTGTTTGGAACCCTCACTTGAACCACATGAATTTAATAACACCTAGGATTTCAACTAGACCCTTCATATATATATTCTCTCTGATAATCTGAGCCTTAACATGGGTCTCAGATGATTGTGTTTCTGTAACACAAGTGGACATTTGAAGGGTGACTGCATCTTCCAGTTTACGTGAAACTTGAAATCATGTTGAAATGCAATAAGCCCTCTAACATGTTCAGGGCTTGTAAGCCTAGATTCTCTAAGAAGGAGGACTCATCACAAAGGTGGGTTTTCTTCAGACATCAGATGGCTCTCCCCAAAATCTTGAGAATTTTTCACAGAGAATTTTACACAGTCGTACAAGTGTAACTTTCATAAAGATAGAAGAAAATCAAAAATGTTGTTTTGTGTTCATTCAAACAAATATCCATTCTAAAGCATTACTTTTCATTTCAGGCAACTTTGAGAAGGAATATGACGATGTTACAATCAAGATGATTTTTGCTATAGTGCAAATAATTGGATTCTCCAATTCCATCTGTAATCCAATTGTTTATGCATTTATGAATGAAAACTTCAAAAAGAATTTTTTATCTGCGGTTTGTTATTGCGTTGTAAAAGAAACCGTATCCCCAGCACGAAGGCATGGAAATTCAGGGATTACAATGATGCAGAAGAAAGCAGTGTTTTTCCGGAAAGAGAATCCAGTTGAGGAGACCAAAGGAGAAGCCTTCAGTGATGGCAACATTGAAGTCAAGTTGTGTGAACAACCTGAAGAGAAGAAACATCTCAAACGACACCTTACCCTCTTTAATTCTGAACTTTCTGAGAATTCTGGTTTAGGCAGTGGGCATTAATTATAACTGTCTTCATAATTCGTGCTATTCATAGCTGAATCTGAAAATTATTTTGAGCAAAAATTAAAGACTTACTTTTTATCTAGAAGTCTTCTCCATGTGCACTCAGTGTAATGTGGCTTTCTATTTATTGCTAAGTTGAATGAGATAGCTTAACACTTGTATTTTTTTTTCTTGACTAAGTTTAATAGTTGAACACTATAATTTTTAGCACACCATTGAAGGTTGGTGATAGTCTCTTGCAAATGAAGTCTGTCCAATAATCATAAAGCCAAAGATAGTGAAGAAGTAGCAAAGTGGCAGCTTAGATTTAGAGGCAGATGCCTGGGTTTCAGCTTCTTACCCGTCACCATGGTTGTAATGACTGACCAGTCACTCAACCTCTTGAAGTCTCCTTTCCTTCTTCCATAAACTGGGGTGGTTCCTCCTACTCCAGGAAGTTACTACCAGAACAAAATGACATAGCAGTGGGAATGCACTTTGCATTCTGAAGCACCTAAGTTCTGAAGCATTATTATAGTTCTTCATGTCTCGGTGCAGCCCCATCCCATATCTGTTCTCTTTTCCTTTCTGAGACTTGACCTCAACCCTATTCAACTTTTCACATGTGCCTGTTTTGTAGCTAGTTTCTTTCATCAAAAGAGGAATACTCCTGGGATCCTCATTCATAAGTTGACTATAATATATTTTGGAGAAGGAAAAGGCAACCCACTCCAGTATTCTTGCCAGGAAAATCCCATGGGCAGAGAAGCCTGGTGGACTCCAGTTCATGGGGTCATAAAGAATTGGACACAATGAGTGACTAAGCACATAATATATTTAGGCCAATCTAGCTATATCAAGTATTTATATTTTTAAAACTTTTATTTTCACTAGTGGGATGAAAGACTTTTTGTCATGTTAAAGGCTTTTAGGCATAGTTAGTGAGAATCAGCTGCAAGTCCATGACATTTTATCATGCCCCAAACTGACCCCCAAGAGAGCTGGGTCAGGAAGAACAACAGAGTTCCTCACCTGTATTCCTGACCCAATTCTCCCCTGAACTCAACCCATCTCCTTTTTACCTTTTCCTCTTACTCCTAAACGTCATGGTTCCGGTGGTCACCCTCACCACGCTCTGTTGCTCCCCCTGCATTGTCTGCACTTCCCAAAGTCCATTCGTCACAGCCGCGTGTCCAAAGAGTTTCTTCTGCCCCAGCGCTGCTTCTTCCAGCCAGGTGTTAGAAAGGAAGGGAAGCGCGAAAATTCTTAAGGTGTTTCACTTGTAGAGCTTTCAGGTTTGGGAACCAATGAATTCAGGCCACTGATATCTTTCAAGATATAGATATTTAATTTTATATGTATGTTAATGTGAGCATGGTTTAAAAAAAAACAGATGAAACAGTGTGTGATACTGAGGGAAATGTTAATATGACAGAAGAAAATTAATAGTCAAGAGGGAAAACTGATTATTTGGTTGTGTTAAAATAGTCTCACTGTGGGTTATTTATGTATGCTGTTCTCCTGTTTTCCCTAGTTACCCTGTAGCAAAACAGTGATTATCATTATGCCATTAAAAATAAATCATATTCACTGACTTTTGTTTATAGTTATTTGTCCAATATCCATATGACTTTTCCTAAATTTGATGTTACACATGTTCCTAATATGTCAATGAAGAACAAATAATACTATTCCTGACCATTTAATTATTAAGACTGTTGTTTTTTAATTGCTAAGTCATGTCAATTCCTTTGGACCCCAAGGACTGAGGCCTGCCAGGTTCCTCTGTCCATGCGATTTCCTAGACAAGAATACTGGAGTGGGTTGCCATTCCCATCTCCATGGGAATCTTCTTGATCCAGAGATTGAACCCATGTCTTCTGTATTGGCAGGCAGATTCTTTACTATCTGGGCTAGCAGGGAAGCCCAATTCCCAAAGGTTGGTAATTAATCACCATGATGAAGAGACAGAGCTGGTAAGTAAGAGAGAAACGGCAGTCACACATTCTGGTTGCCCAGTGATTCTTTGCCACTGAGCCACTTGGGAAGCCCATGGTTAAGGAGGGGTAAAGAAAACTGTTCTTCCGTTTACCAGCCTTTTGGTAAAATGTCTATGAAATCAGTGGAAAGATCTGTACCCCTGTTCAGATGTTTAAGTCTTTTGTTTCACTCTAGAACACTGTGCCAGAAAGAGCTCTGTGTATTGACCAATGTGGCAACATAATTTAAAAAGGAGAGGAAAATCTTTCAAACAAATGTTTTCAGACCAACTGAATACCCAAGTACCAAAAATAGGACCTTGATCTTTACATTATACATAAAAATTAAATCATAGTGCACCATAGACTTAAATATAGAAGCTAAGTCTATAATACTAGAATAAAATATAATCTTTACAAGCTAGATTAGGGAAGGTCAAAATTTCATAAGTAGAGACTAAAAGGAGAAAGGCTAAAAGAAAGAACTGATAAAATGAACTCCATCAGAAACAAAATTCTGCGAGCTGGTCCTAAGATGGCAGAGGAATAGGATGGAAAGACCTCTTCTTCCCCACAAATTCATCAAAAGATCATCTGAATGCTGAGCAACTTCCACAAAACAGCTTCTGAATGCTTGTGGAGGACACCAGGCACCCAGAAAGGCAGCCCATTCTCTTCAAAAGGAGGGTAGGACAAAATATAAAAGACAAAAAGAGAGACAAAAGGTTTAGGGATGGTGACCCATCCTGGGGAGGGAGTCGTGAAGGAGGAGAACTTTCCACGCACCAGGAAACCCTCTCACCGGCAGGTCTGTGGGGAGTTTTGGAATCTCAGGAGGCAACATAACCAGGAAAAAAAAAAAAAACCAAAACCCACAGAATATGCGCCTAACCACAACTCCCAGTGGAGAAGTAGCCCAGACACTCTTGTCTGCCACCAGCAAGCAGGGACTGGACAGGGAGGCGCAGGCTACATTGCTTAGGGTAAGGACCGGGCCTGAGTGCCCTGAGCACAATCTGAGGGAGCTAACATGAGCTACCAACCCAAGCTGTGGGATAGCCAGAGAGAGAGAAAAGAAAAAAGAGGACTTTCTTGCAAAAGGCTCTAACCTAAGGCGCAGACTGGCCCACTCACAGAACAAAGGATTGACCAAACACCAAAGTACAGCTAGGCGGCTGTGGACCGGCCCATCCCCCGACCAGAGGCAGAGAGGCAGGCGGGCGGCAGCCAGAGCCAGAAGGCAAGGGGCAATTTTGACCCCAGAGACTGGCATCCTCCACCCAACTGTGAGCAGGCTTCCAGTTGCTAACCATGTCTTCCTGGAATCCTAGACGGCTGACATCTGCTAGGAGGGTTGCCACCTGAGATCAGCTCCCCAGAGGAGACACATGGCACACCTGAGACAGTGCTCTCACGGCGCACCCAGGAAACCAAACGGCCAGATGGAGTGGTGATTAAGACTCACAGCCCACTTGGGCTGACTGTGCACGCCAAGCACCTGGTCGCCTGAGTTGCTCGGACCTGGGACGGGCACAAAACGCAGGCCCAACCGAGTCTGCACCTTTGTGGAGTACCCAAGAACCTGAACCTGAGAAGCTTAGACCTGGGAAGTGCATGAAACGCAGGGCCCTATTTGGACAGCACCCCTGCAGAGCAACCTGGAGCCTGAGCAGTGTAGACCGGGAAAGCACACCCGCCATGAGCGGGGGCAAACCCAGTGTGGCCCAGACACTACAAGCGCTCCCCACACCCACCAGTGATATTTGTCTGCAGTGTCCCTCCCTCCCCACAGCACGACTGAACAAGTGAGCCTAAATAAGTGACCCCGTTGTGTCAGGGTGGAAATGAGACACTGAAGAGACCTGCAGACAGTGGAAGCCAAAATAAACAAAAAAGAGGGAACTGCTCTGGAAGTGACAGGTGCAACAGATTAAAACCCTATAGTTAGCATTGACTAAGCATTGGAAGGGGCCTATAGACCTTGAGAAGAAGTATAAGCTGGAATAAGGAACTATCTGAAACTGAACTGACCCCACACTGCCCTCAACAGTCCAGAGAATTTCCTAGATATAATTTTACTATTATCATTTTTATTTTTTTTTATTTTTAAGTTCTTTATTACTCCTTTAATTTTCATTTTTATAAACTTCTATTCAAAAGTTTATTTTTTAAAGGTTATATTTTAAAAGATTATTTTTCAAAAGGTCTATTTTATCTTGCAAAAAAAAGAGGCCTTATTCTTAAACCAAATTTCATACTTTTTTATGATTTTTGTGATTGATTTCATTTTGTAGTCTTAATATTGTATTTTTGAGAGTCTAACCTCTACTCTAGATTGTTAATTTTTACCTTTTAGTATTTGTTATCAATTTTGTACCTTTAAGAACCTAATCTTCAGTACCCATTTTCTCTTAGGGGTGTGATTACTGGCTTGATTGCTCTCTTCCCTTTTGACTCTCCCTTTTCTCCCCTAGGTCACCTCAATCTCTTCTCTCCCCCTGCTCTTCTCTACATAACTCTGTGAATCTCTCTGGTTGTTCTGGCCTGTGGAGAACACTTAGGGAACTGATTACTGGCTAGACTGGTCTCTCCCCTTTTGATTCCCCCTCTTCTCCTCCTGGTCACCTCTACCTCCCTCCTCCCTCCTCTCTGTGTAACACTGTGAACCTCTCTGGGTGTCCCTCACTGTAGAGAATCTTTTCACCATTAACCTAGATGTTTTATCATCTGTGCTGTATGGATGGAGAAGTCTTGAAGCTACTGTAAGAAGAAGACTGAAAGCCAGAAGCAGGAGGCTTAAATCCAAAACCTGAGAACATCAGAGAACTCCTGACTCCAGGGAACACTTATCAACAAGAGCTCATCCAAAAGCCTCCCTACCTACACTGAAACCAAGCACCACCCAAGAGCCAACAAGCTCTAGAGCAAGACATACCACACTAATTCTCCAGCAATGCAGGAAAACAGCCCTGAGCATTAAAATACAGGCTACCCAAAGTTGCGCCAAACCCATAGACATCCCAAAACCTACTACTGAGCACTTCATTGCACTCCAGAGAAAAGAGATCCAGCGCCACCCACCAGAACACAGATACAAGCTTCCCTAACCAGAAAACCTTGACAAGTCATTAATCCAACCCCACCCACAGGGAGCAATCTCCACAAAAAAGAGGAACTAGAAACTTTCAGCCTACAGAAATCTACCCCAAACATAGCAATCTAAACAAAATGAAAAGGCGTAGAAATAGTCAGCAGGAAAAGGAACATGATAAATGCCCACCAAACCAAACAAAAGAAGAGGAGGTAGGGAGTCTACCTGAAAAAGAATTCAGAATAATGATAGTCAAGATGATCCAAAATCTTGAAAACAAAATGGAGTTACAGGTAGGTAAACTAGAGACAAGGATTGAGAAGATGTAAGAAATGTTTAACAAGGACATAGAAGAAATAAAAAAGAGTCAATCAATAATGAATAATGTAATATCTGAGATCAAAGCACTCTGGAGGAAACAACAGTAAAATAACTGAGGCAGAAGATAAGATAAGTGATGTGGAAGATAGAATGGTGGAAATAAATGAAGCAGAGAGGAAAAAAGAATTAAAAGAAAGGAAACAACCTCAGAGACCTCTGGGACAATGTTAAATGCCCCAACATTCGAATCATAGGAGTCCCAGAAGAAGAAGACAAAAAGAAAGGCCATGAGAAAATACTTGAGGAGATAATAGTTGAAAACTTGCCTAAAATGGAGAAGAAAATAGTCACTCAAGTCCAAGAAAACCAGAGAGTCCCAAACAGGATAAATCAAGGGGAAACACCCCAAGACACATATTAATCAAATTAACAACGATCATACACAAAGGGCAAATATTGAAAGCAGCAAGGGAAAAGCAACATATAACACGCAAGAGGACCCCTATAAAGATAACAGCTGATCTTTCAACAGAAACTCTTCAGGCCAGAAGGGAATAGCAGGACATACTTAAAGTGATGAAAGAGATAAACCTACAACCCAGATTACTATACCCAGCAAGGATCTCATTCAAATATGAAAGAGAAATCAAAAGCTTTACAGACAGGCAAAAGCTGAGAGAATTCAGCACCAGCAAATCAGCTCTTCAACAAATGCTAAAGGGTCTTCTCTAGACAGGAAACACAGAAAGGGTGTATAAATGTGAACCTAAAACAACAAAGTAAATGGCAACAGGATCATGCTTATCAATAATTACCTTAAATGTAAATGGGTTGAATGCCCCAACCAAAAGACAAAGACTGGCTGAATGGATACAAAAATAAGACCGCTATATATGGTGTCTACAAGAGACTCACCTCAAAACAAGGCACTGAAAGTGAAAGGCTGGAAAAAGATATTTCATGCAAATAGAGACCAAAAGAAAGCAGGAGTAGCAATACTCATATCAGATAAAATAGACTTTGAAATAAAGGCCGTGAAAAGAGACAATGAAGGACACTACATAGTGATCAAAGGATAAACCCAAGAAGAAGATATAACCATTGTAATTATATATGCACCCAACATAGGAGCACCACAATATGTAAGGCAAATGCTAATAAGTGTGAAAGGGGAAATTAACAGTAGCATAATAATTATGGGAGATTTTAACACCCCACTCATACCTATGGATAGATCAACCAAACAGAAAATTAGCAAGGAAACACAAACTTCAAATGATACAATGGACCAGTTAGACCTAATTGATATCTATAGGACATTTCATCCCAAAACAATGAATGTCAACTTTTTCTTAAGTGCACATGGAACATTCTCCAGGATAGATCACATCCTGGGCAATAAATCTAGCCTTGGTAAATTTAAAAAAAATATGGAATAATTTCAAGCATCTTTTCTGATCATAATGTGGTAAGATTAGATGTCAACTACAGGGGAAAAAACTATTAAAAAGACAAACTTATGGAGGCTAAACAACACGCTTCTAAATAACCAACAAATCACAGAAGAAATTAAAAAAAAAGAAATCAAAATATGCATAGAAACAAATGAAAATGAAAACACAACAACCCAAAACCTATGGGATTCAGTAAAAACAATGCTAAGGAGAAGGCTCATAGAAATACAAGCTTACCTCAAGAAACAAGATAAAAATCAAATAAATAACCTAACTTTACACCTAAAGCAACTAGAAAAAGAAGAAATGAAGAACCTCAGGGTTAGTAGAAGGAAAGAAATCATAAAAAAATATAGGGCAGAAATAAAAGAAAAAGAAATAAAGGAGACTATAGCAAAAATCAACAAAAGTAAAAGCTGGTTGTTTGAGAAGATAAATTTGTTTTAGACAAACCATTAGCCAGACTCATCAAGGAAAAAAGAGAAAAGAATCAAATCAAGAAAATTAGAAATGAAAATGGAGAAATCACAACAGGCGACACAGAAATTCAAAGGATCATAAGAGACTACTATAAGCAACTGCCACTGCTGTTGCTGCTAAGTCACTTCAGACATGTCCAACTCTGTGCAACCCCATAGACGGCAGCCCACCAGGCTCCACATCCCTGGGATTCTCCAGGCAAGAACACTGAAGTGGGTTGCCATTTCCTTCTCCAATGCATGAAAGTGAAAAGTGAAAGTAAAGTCGCTCAGTCATTTCCGACTCTTCGTGACCCCTACCAGGTTCCTCCATCCTTGGAATTTTCCAGGCAAGAGTACTGGAGTGGGTCACCATTGCCTTCTCCCTATAAGCAACTATATGGCAATAAAATGGACAACTTGGAAGAAATTGATGAATTATTAGAAAAGTATAACCTTCCAAAACTGAACCAGGAAGAAACAGAAAATCTTAACAGACCCATCACAAGCATGGAAATCAAAACTGTAATCAAAAATCTTCCAACAAACAAAAGCCCAGGACCAGATGGCTTCACAGGTGAATTCTACCAAAAATTTAGAGAAGAGCTCTCCTACTATCCTACCTATCCTACTCAAAGCCTTCCAGAATATTGCAGAGGAAGGTAAAACTGCCAAACTCATTCTCTGAGGCCACCATCACCCTAACACCAAAATCAGACAAAGATGCCACAAAAAAGAAAATTACAGGCCAATATCACTAATGAGCATAGATGCAAAAATCCTCAACAAAATTCTAGCAAACAGAATCCAACAACATGTTAAAAAGATCATACATTGTAACCAAGTGGACTTTATCCCAGGGATGCAAGGATTCTTCAATATTTGCAAATCAATCAATATGGTACACCACATTAACAAATGGAAAGATAAAACCCATATGATTATCTCAATAGATGCAGAGAAAGCCTTTGACAAAATGCAACATCCATTTATGATTAAAGAAAAAAAAAACCTCCAGAAAGCAGGCATAGAAGGAACATACCTCAACATAATAAAAGACATACATGATAAGCCCACAGCAATCATTTTCCTCAAGGGTGAAAAATTTAAAGCATTTCCCCTAAAGTCAGGAACAAGACAAGTGTGCCCACTCTTACCACTACTATTCAACATAGGTTTGGAAGTTTTAGCCACAGGAATCAGAGAAGAAAAAGAAATAAAAGGAATCCAGGTTGGAAAAGAAGAGGTAAAACTCTCACTGTTTGCAGATGACATGATCCTCTCTCTACATAGAAAACCCTAAAGACACCACCAGAAAATTACTAGAGATAATTAATGAATATAGTAAAGTTGCAGGATATAAAATTAACACACAGAAATCCCTTGCATTCCTATGCACTAGCAATGAGAAAACAGAAATAGAAATTAAGGAAACAATACCATTCACCATTGTAACGAAAAGAATAAAATACTTAGGAATAAATCTACCTAAAGAAACAAAAGACCTATATACATATAGAAAGCTATAAAACACTGATGAAAGAAATCAAAGAGGACACAAATAGATGGAGAAATATACCATGTTCGTGGATTGGGAGAATCAATACAGTGAAAATGAGTATACTACCCAAAGCAATCTATAGATTCAATGCAATCCCTATCAAACTACCAACCGTATTTTTCACAGAGCTAGAACAAAAATTTCACAATTTGTATGGAAATACAAAAAACGTCAAATGACCAAAGAAATTTTGAGAAAGAAGAAGGGAACTGGAGGAATCAAACTGCCTGACTTCAGACTATACTACAAAGCTAGTCATCAAGACAGTATGGTACTGGCACAAGACAGAAATATAGATCAATGGAACAGAATAGAAAGCCCAGAGATAAATCCATGAACCTATGGACACCTTATCTTTGACAAAGGAGGCAAGAATATGCAATGGAGAAAAGATAATCTCTTTAACAAGTGGTTCTAGGTAAACTGGTCAACCACCTGTAAAAGAATGAAACTAGAACACTTTCTAACACCATACAAAAAAATAAACTCAAAATGAATTAAAGATCTAAATGTAAGACAAGAAACTATAAAACTCCTAGAGGAAAACATAGGCAAAACACTCTCTGACTTAAATCACAGCAGGATCCTCTATGACCCACTTCCCAGAGTAATGGAACTAAAAGCAAAAATAAACAAATGGGACCTAATTAAACTTAAAAGCTTTTGTACGACAAAGAAAACTATAAGCAAGGTGGAAAGACAGACTTCAGAATGGGAGAAAAATAATAACAAACAAAGCAACTGACAAAGAATTGATCTCAAAAATATACAAGCAACTCCTACTGCTCAATTCCAGAAAAATAAATGACCCAATCAAAAAGTGGGCCAATGAATTAAACAGACATTTCTCCAAAGACATACAGATGGCTAACAAACACATGAAAAGATGCTCAACAGCACTCATTATCAGAGAAATGCAAATCAAAACCACAATGAGGTACCATTACACGCCGGTCAGAGTGACTGCTATCCAAAAGTCTACAAGCAATTAAATGCTGGAGAGGGTGTGGAGAAAAGGGAACCCTCTTACACTGTTGGTGGGAATGCAAACTAGTACAGCCAGTATGGAGAACAGTGTGGAGATTATTTTTTAAAGACTGGAAATAGAACTGCCATTCAACCCAGCAATCCCACTGCTGGGCATACACACCGAGGAAACCAGAACTGAAAGAGACATGTGTACCCCAATGTTCATCACAGCACTGTTTACAATATCTAGGACATAGAAGCAACCTAGATGTCCATTGGGAGACAAATGGATAAGAAACCTGTAGTACATATACACAATGGAATATTACTCAGCTATTAAAAAGAATGCATTCGAATCATTTCTAATGAGGTGGATGAAACTGGAGTCTATTCTACAAAGTCAAGTCAGTCAGAAAGAAAAACACGAATACAGTATATTAACACATATATATAGGATTTAGAAAGATGGTAACGATGACCGTATATGCAAGACAGCAAAAGAGACACAGATATAAAGAACAGACTTTTGGACTCTGTAGGAGAAGGCAAGGGTGAGATGATTTGAGAGAATAGCACTGGAACATGTATATTGCCATATGTGAAATAGATCGCCAGTCCAAGTATAATGCATGAAACAGAGCACTCAAAGACAGTGCACTCAGACAACCCTGAGGGATGGGATGTGGAGGGATGGGGAAGGGACGCTCAGAATGGGGGACACATGCACATCCATGGCTGATTCATGTCAATGTATGCCAAAACCACTACAATATTGTAAAGTAATTAGCCTTCAATTAAAACAAATAAATTAAAATTTTTATAAGTCTGTGCAGGAGTGTTCATAGGAACTTAATTCAAAATAATCCAAAACTGGGAGTAACCTGAATACTTGTCAACTAGTGAATGAATAAACAAATTTTGGTAACATTATCCAATGAATCTAGCTCAGCAAGAAAAAGAGTTAACTATTAATAAATGTAACAACAAGAATCAATTTCAAAAGTATTATGCTAACTGAAAAAGGTGATGCAGGAAAGAATATATACTCTATGATTCC
This sequence comes from Muntiacus reevesi, assembly GCF_963930625.1. Lineage (NCBI taxonomy): Eukaryota > Metazoa > Chordata > Mammalia > Artiodactyla > Cervidae > Muntiacus > Muntiacus reevesi. The sequence continues at coordinate 4,657,059 of NC_089264.1, forward strand.
ATTTATGTGAGATTCCAGAAAAGGCAAGTATGTAGGGATAGAAAACAAGCAAGTGGTCGCTAGGGGCTAGTTGCATGCGTGCTAAGTTGTTTCAGTCATGTCTGACTCTTTCCGACCCTGTGGACTGTATGTAGCCCGCCAGGCTCCTCTGTCTATGGAGATTCTTCAGGCAAGAATACTGGAGTGGGTTGCCATGCCCTTCTCCAGGGGATCTTCCCAGCCCAGGGATGGACTCTACATCTCTTATGTCTCCTGCATTGGCAGGCAGGTTCCTTACTATTAGTGCCACCTGGGAAGCCCCAGGGACTATCTAAATCTAGACAATTGAATGAGAAGGCCATGAGGAACGTTTTGGATGATAAAAATGTTTCACATCTTGATTCTAGTCATGGTTACTTGACCTTATACATTTGTCAAAACTTTTTGAATTGTATACTTTAAAAGAATGAATTTATTGTATGAAAATTATACCTCAATTTTTAAAAATACATAAGGGAATTTCATTTTGCAATGCAAAAATGCCAAATCCTTATATTGGTTCCTTGACTACTAGTGCAAGATTTCCCATAGTAGGAAAGTTTTTGAAACTGCCCCTCCCCACTTACAGCAACCAAGAGAGTAAATCAAAAACAATATTGCTTCCCAGGATGAACAAAGATTAGTGCGACCTTCAAAGGTTTAAATGATGCACATAGGTACCCATCATATCCCCATTTAACTCACCAATCAGACCCCTGAAAAAGCTGGTCTTTTAAACTAATTAGTTTAATTTTTAAAAACTAATTTATCTATTCATTTTTGGCTGCACTGGGTCTTCCTTGATGCCCATGAGCGTTTTCTAGGTGTGGAGAGCAGGGGCTAATCTGTTACTGCAGTGCTCATGTTTTCGTTGCATGGCCTCTCATTGGGGAGCACAGGCTCTGGGGTGCACAAGCTCAGTAGTTGTGGCACAGGGCCCCAGTTGCTCTGCGACACGTGTAATCTTCCCGAACGAGGGACTGAACCCGTGTCCCCTGCACTGACAGGCAGATTCTTAGCCACTGGACTACCAGAAAAATCCCCCAAAGCTGGTCAGACCTTAATGAATTACAGTGGGTTAACACAAATTTAGGTCATGATTCCAAAGTGCTGCTGCTGCACTGGGGGAAGCACCTTTCGTAGAGCAGATTATCACAGGCTCTGGTCCATTTCATGCAGCTGTGGATCAGCAAATGCACTGTTTTCAGTGCCCACTTGTAAGGAGAATCAGCAGTTTACATTCACATGAGATACACAATAATGTGCATTCCCCTGCTTTAACCAAGATTATGTTACTTTTCCTGCTTCTTCACAATATGATTCAATGGGAAATGAACAGTCTGGATATTCCTCAGAAGGCCATTATATTTATCACGTTACTTAGGTCTGATAAGCAGGAAAAAATTGGCAAGGACTCTGCTTTCATAATCACATGTGCTCCAGAGGGAAGGAAATAATAATGATAAAACTTTAAAAGATTTAGAGGCTGCCACCTTGGTGAAGTTTTTAGGGTGTCTTATGTTCTGGGAAGTTTTAGGACATAACTTTCAAAGTAATTTATGGGTTTTTGTACCTTGAACATCCTACCACTAACAAAGTACAGTACTTAATAGACCTCTCCTAAGTTTCACAGGCATTATATTCTCCTCTAGTTTTGACCCATTTATTGGTAAAATGGTAGATTGCTAATTTTGAGTGGGTCCCAGAGCCAGACGGTGCTCTGTAACTGATCTAGGTTACATCCAAGCAGACTTGTCACCTGGACCAGATGACCTAGAAGATCCAATAGTCTAGGTTGCAGTATGAGAAATGTGGTCAGCTGGATCATATGCCCCATAAAATCCCATAGGAAAGTATCTATGCGAGATATAGATGTCATGTGGAGCCTCTAGCAAATTGCAAATAAAGAGCTGCTGCATACCCTCGGATTCTGGAGCAAGGTTCTGTCATCTATTCACTGTCAAAAATGTCACTCCAGACCAAGTGTCACATCATCCAGTCACCACATGACCAAAACTGCCTATCATGAGGTTGGCAGTCTCATCTACTAAGTCATAGATTGTGTGAAGTCGCTCAGTCATGTCCGACTCTTTGCGACCACATGGACTGTAGCCTACCAGGCTCCTCTGTCCATGGGATTTTCCAGGCAAGAATACTGGAGTGAGTTTCCATTTCCTTCTGCACGTGATCTTCCCCACCCAGGAATCGAACCTGGGTCTTCTGCACTGTAGGCAGACACTTTACTGTCTGAGCCACCAGGGAAGTCTAAGTCATAGGTTGGGCAGTCCCATAAGCAATTCATAATAAAAGGGAAGTAGTAAATCCAAGATCATTTAGGGCAGGTCCAGGGGGCCCAAACAGGTGACACCCTCCACATCCCTCACCAGCCCTGCACCAAGGTCTCTTCCTTAGCCCACATGGATGTTCTCCTGTTTGTTACAGAATCAGTTACTGAGAGAGATGTCTCAAATTCCGTGATTCTGGTGTTACATATCTATTTCCTCTTTTACATCAGCCAGCTTTCGCTAATCTGTTCAGGTTACGCTGGCAAGTACATGGACATTTAGGATTCATATGTCATTATGATTGGCTGTTTAATCATTATGAAATTTTCCTTTCTATCTCCAGTAGCAACAAGGAAGTTTTCAAAGAGAAAAAAATAAAAATAAAAACATTATCGAAATATCTTCACTTTAAAAGAGATTTTATAGCTGCTTTACACTGTTGTACTAGTCCCTGCTGAACAGCAAGGTGAACTAGCCACAGGTAGACATGCATCTCCTCTTATTTTGGTTTCCTTCTCGTTTAGGCCACCACGGAGCATTGAGCAGAGTTCCCTGTGCTGTGCAGTAAGTTCTCATTGCTTATCTGCTTTATACACAGTAGTGTATAGATGTCAACCCCAATCTCCCAGTTCATCCCACCCCACTTTCCCCTCTTGGTGTCCATAGGTTTGTTCTCTCTCTAGTTCTGCTTTGCAAATAGGTTCATTTGTACCGTTTCTCTAGATTCCACATATATACGTTAAAATGTATTTGTTTTTCTCTTTCTGACTAACTTCACTCTGTATGACAGTCTGTAGGTCCATCTTTAAATGTATTTAATAAAATGACAGGTACTGGTGTTTATCAACAGAAACAATTCAGACATAGGAAAAAGCCTTAGTGCCTACCAATATGGGAATGGCCAAATAAATTGTTACATCCACTAAACCCATATTTTCAAACAATGTTTATTCTCATGTGTGGCAGGTGAAGGAATGTTAATAAAAAGTGAAAACTGCACATTCAGGAATTTCCTCCTAATACTCAATCTAACCCTTTCTACTCCCCATGCAGTCTGTAAGACTAAAATTCCTTTCTTTATCATTCCATAAAGAGTTCTTTTTACATTCTCAGCTCACTGAATAGCCTTAATGTGTTTTCTGCTTTACTGCTCTAAAATTCAAACTAGAGTCATTTAATTTAATTATCTGTATCAATAACTTCAGATATGCATATGACACCACCCTTATGGCAGAAAGAGAAGAGGAACTAAAAAGCCTCTTGATGAAAGTGAAAGAGGAGAGTGAAAAAATTGGCTTAAAGCTTAACATTCAGAAAACTAAGGTCATGGCATCTGGTCCCATTACCTCATGGGAAATAGACGGGGAGACAGTGGAAACAGTGTCAGATTTTATTTTGGGGGGCTCCAAAATCACTGCAGATGGTGACTGCAGCCATTAAATTAAAAGACACTTACTCCTTGGAAGGAAAGTTATGACCAACTTAGACAGCATATTAAGAAGCAGAAACATTACTTTGCCAACAAAGGTCCATCTAGTCAAGGCTATGGGTTTTCCACTGGTCATGTATGGATGTGAGAGTTGGACTGTGAAGAAAGCTGAGTGCCAAAAAATTGATGCTTTTGAACTATGGTGTTGTAGAAGACTCTTGAGAGTCCCTTGGACTGGAAGGAGATCCAACCAGTCCATCCTAAAGGAGATCAGTCCTGGGTGTTCATTGGAAGGACTGATGCTGGAGCTGAAACTCCAATACTTTGGCCACCTCATGCGAAGAGTTGACTCGTTGGAAAAGACCCTGATACTGGGAGGGATTGGGGGCAGGAGGGGAAGGGGACGACAGAGGATGAGATGGCTGGATGGCATCACCAACTTAATGGACATGAGTTTGAGTAAGCTCCGGGAGTTTGTGATGGACAGGGAGGCCTGGCGTGCTGCTATTCATGGGGTCGCAAAGAGTCACACACGACTGAACGACTGAACCGAACTGAACTGAACTGAAGGCTCGTTGGCGCTTTAAATACATTATTGAGAGGTTATTACTATGAGTAGAGGTAAACAAGAAGTTTAGCTACCTTGAAATGTAGTATTTATAGGTTTTATGGGGAATATAGGAGTCCTTGTGAGAGAGTCAATTCCTAGGCAGGTTGAGAACGCCGGGTCCCCAAGGAGGAGAGAGGGGTCTGGGGCTCTCAGAGCAGAGATAAGGGTCTGGACTTCTCAAGGAGGAGAAAAGGACAAATGTCTTTTTTCCTCTACATTCCTTAGTCTTAGTCACATAAAAAAAATTTTTTTAAGCCCAGAACTGATGATTACACAACAAACAACTCAGTTTGAACTCTGTACTAAGGATTATATAACAGCAATGTATCCTGCTTGAGGACAGCTTCTCCTTCCTGAAAACCTTCTGGCTAATCCTGTTATCTTAAAATGTAAATTATGGGAGTGGGTCTAGTAAGGTCTTCACAACCTTGAAACCTTCTTTTGACTCATTGCAATAACTATGTTCAAGCTGGTTTTAGAAAAGGCAGAGGAACCAGAGATCAAATTGCCAACATCTGCTGGATCATCAGAAAAGCAAGAGAGTTCCAAAAAAACATCTGTTTCTGCTTTACTGACTATGCCAAAGCCTTTGACTGTGTGGATCACAATAAACTGTGGAAAATTCTGAAAGAGATGGGAATACCAGACCACCTGACCACTTCTTGAGAAACCTGTATGCAGGTCAGGAAGCAACAGGTAGAACTGGGCATGGAACAGCAGACTGGTTCCAAATAGGAAAAGGAGTACGTCAAGGCTGTATATTGTCACCCTGCTTATTTAACTTATATGCAGAGTACATCATGAGAAACACTGGGCTGGAGGAAGCACAAGCTGGAATCAAGATTGCCAGGATAAATATCAGTAACCTCAGATATGCAGATGACACCACCCTTATGGCAGAAAGTGAAGAAGAACTAAGGAGCCTCTTGATGAAAGTGAAAAAGGAGAGTGAAAAAGTTGACTTAAGGCTCAATATTCAGAAAACTAACATCATGGCATCTAGTCCCATCACTTCATGACAAATACATGGGGAAACAGTGATTGACTTTATTTTTCTGGGCTCCAAACCACTGTAGATGGTGATTGCAGCCATGAAATTAAAAGACACTTACTCCTTTTAAGGAGTTATGACCAACCTAGACAGCATAATAAAAGGCAGAGACATTACTTTGCCGACAAAGGTCTGTCTCATCAAGGCTATGGTTTTTCCAGTGGTCACGTATGGATGTGAGAGTTGGACTATAAAGAAAGCTGAGCACCAAAGAATTGATGCTTCTGAACTGTGGTGTTGGAGAAGACACTTGAGACTCCCTTGGACTGCAAGGAGATCCAACCAATCCATCATAAAGGAGATCAGTCCTGGGTGTTCATTGAAAGGACTGATGCTGAAGCTGAAACTCCAATTCTTTGGCCACCTGATGTGAAGAGCTGACTCATTTGAAAAGACCCTGATGCTGGGAGGGATTGGGGGCAGGAGGAGAAGAGGATGACAGAGGATGAGATGGTTGGATGGCATCACTGACTCGATGGGCATAGATTTGGTTGAACTCCAGAAGTTGGTGATGGACAGGAAGGCCTGGCATGCTGCGGTTCATGGGGTCTCAAAGAGTCAGACACGACTGAGTGACTGAACTGAACTGAATTAAAAAATTACATAACACCCCTGCTAACACTAGAGAGGAGGGCACTCTCCATCTCCCTCTGAGGGGGATCCCCCCTTCCATGTCAGAAACTTTCTCAGTCCCTTTTCATACTTTAATAAAACTTTGCTACACAAAAGCTCTTGAAGTGATCAAGCCTGGTCCCTGGTCCCAAAGCTAAATCTTCTTCAGAGATCAAGAATCCAACACTGTAAGCTATGACTTGAAATGTTTAAACAAAAACAGACTCACCTATTAAAAAGTGTTGTTCACCACCAGAGAACTGAGTCAGTAAATATTTTTGGAGCTCCTACTGTGTGTCAGACCTAGACACCTTCTTTCCATCTTGCGGTCAGCAAAAGCATTTCTATTCTGAATCAGATGAGGCTAAAAAGTGTTGGCTGGCAAATTAGAGAACAGGGGAGGGGGAGGAAGGATGGAGAGTCATAAAAATCAGTTGAATCTATAAGGTTTAAGAACATACAGAGTTTTACTGGCTTAGATCTCAAAATCCTTTTCCTCTTGCTCAGCAAAACCTCCTTTTCCAGAACCGAGAATATGAATTCTCTATAAAAGAAAAAAATCAGAAAGAATGAGATAAAATAAGGTCAAAATGCTCCTATATGAATACAGCATCCCATAAGATGATATGAGGAAATATTACTGTTCTGACTCCTTTGGTTTCTGGTCACTATGCCAGACTTCTTGACTACTGATGTGCTTATAAAACTATGGTAGCTTGGAATAACCTAGAAAATAGATATGAAGAAACTATTTTTAAAATTAACTTTTAAATAACTGGCAAAGGCAATTAAAAGGGGGAGATCACAAAGGAAAAGAGCATCCAAGAAACCTTTAATTTACGTTTCTTCTCTGTAGGGAGTGGGCATTTCAGTGTGACAGACTCTAGACTCCACCAACATGAATGGTTTAAAAACTGATCAATGAATAATTTCTTAAGATAGGAGACTGTCTAAACATATTTATTTTTTCTCCGAAGATCCTACCAGAGTGACAATGAAAGAAAACAAAATGTATAAACCCACAACAATAAAGAAAAAGAGAATAGTCACACTGAATGAGAATTTTCAATACATTTCTTGAAAACAAAAATAGGCTACTGATTATGAACATCATGTTGAAGCTGAGGGAAGTCATCAGTTAGATCCATTTACTGTAACTTGCTTAATTAATAACAAACTGTAACTGTCTTCCCTGATCAAGCTTGCTGTAATTGTTTTTACAAAGCTTTCATATCCTCTAAATGTCCCCTAGCCTAAACAGTAAGATGTTTGCATGAGTTATTTTCCAGGGACTTGGGATCAGTTGTGTCTAGTCTGAGCTCCAGTCAGTTAAGACTGGGCCACCAGCCCTCCACCTGGACATGCGTGAGTGTCCTCGGTGACCTTTTAACATCAGAGGGCCAAAAACTCCATCTTCAGGGCATTTTTCTGAACGTGCACCCTGCAGAGAAGCATTTAGCTTAGCTGCTCCTGCATAGAAGGATGATAACCTCACCTGCTTGTTTCTGGTCAGCTTTCCCCACACTCCCCACTCCTCAGCTTTACCCATGAATGTTCTGAGCCTCTCACCTTCAGGGAGGTAGATTTGAGATTTGTTCTCCTGTCTCCTCACTCAGCTGCTTGGTGTATAAACCCTTTCTCTGCTGCAAACTTCGGGCTTCCCTGGTGGCTCAGTGGTAAAGAATCTACCTGAAATACATGAGACATAGGAGACATGGATTTGACCCCTAGGTCAAGAAGCTCCTCTGGAGCAGGGCATGGTATCCCACTCCAGTATTCCTGCGGGAAGAATCCCAGGGGTCTCAAAGTGTCAAACACGAGTGAAGTGACTGAGCATGCAAGCATGCACTGCGGCAAATCTCAGTGTCTCAGAGTTTGACTTGCTGCACATCTTGCAAATGAGCCTGGATCAATAACATAACTATGAAGAAAAGCAGTGGAAGTCAGAGATTAGGATAAACTCAGAGAAGACCACGGGAGCAAGAATTAGTCTCTTCAGCAGAATCCTAGAGAGACTCGGGAAATTTTAGACAGTATCTGAATTGGAGAGTGAGAGAAAGAGATGATAGAGAAGACAATGGCAACCCACTCCAGTACTCTTGCCTGGAGAATCCCATGGATGGAGGAGCCTGGTAGGCTACAGTCCATAGGGGTCATGAAGAGATGGACACGACTGAGAGACTTCACTTTCATTTTTCACTTTCATGCATTGGAGAAGGAAATGGCAAACCACTCCAGTGTTCTTGCCTGGAGAATCCCAGGGACGGGGGAGCCTGGTGGGCTGCCGTCTATGGGGTTGCACAGAGTCAGACATGACTGAAGTGACTTAGCAGCAGCAGCAGCAGGAAAAGATGCGCGAAGAGAACAGATTCACTGATGGTTTGTCTACAGAACAGTTAGCCACCCCAGTCCACTGTAGCACTCACCATGGACAGAATGGGCATCAGGAAGGTATTTACCCCTCAGGCCTCGACACTTCCTCCCTCCACAAACACACATGCATGCACGCACACACAGGTACACAGGTTTCCTCTTGAGAGAAATTAGAGGAGAACCACAGCATTTAGTGTTAATAGTGCCAGAAACTTCAGTGTTCTGGGATGCTAGAATGGCCAACTGTGATGACTGAATCCACACCCAATCCCATCCCATGTTCCACACAGCTCTTGGTCAGTTCACGTTTCTGCATTCTTAAAGGATTGTTAGATGTTCTAAAAAAAAAAAAAAAAAAAAAAAAAAAAAAAACCCTGAAAAGTGAAAGAATAAGATTAAGATAAGTAGAAAACTAACTCTAGAATAATCAAATAAATACAAAGTAGCAAAAGAGAACTTGGACATAAATTTAATTACTATTCTCATAGAGATTTAAGAAAATATTGCTTTTATAAAATAAAAAACAAGCATGCTGTGAAAAAGAACAATTGGATTAATAAAACACTGGGAAATTAAGAAACAGATTGCTGAGATTAAAAACAGATAATTTATTCATCTTTATTCCCCATATATTTAATAAGAACCTCTGCAAAACTTTCTGCAAAACTGTTTTCTAAAGGATGTTTGTATGGCAGCCTCAAGGAGCATATGTTTATCATTTGGAGTGCTGTTTGGAGACAGATGGCACACTCAAACCAAGTACCTTGAGGTGAGATTAACAAAGGGACCCTTCACAAAGGAATGAACCGGCTACATAAAAAGAGAGGGGTTAGCGCAGTGCCAGCTGCTAAAAGCAAGGCTCTCTTCCCATCCCTGAGCCTGGAGGGATGACAAAAGGCAGAAGAAAAACAGAGAAGAGGAGGGAGAAAAGGAGCAACAGAAGAAGGAAAAGAAGAAGCTGAGAGATAGAGAGGGAGAAAGCTATGTGGGAAGAGAAACTGAATGGGTGTGATGACGTTGGGCAGAAGCATGAAGCCAGACCACACTGCCCTCATGGGAGGTCCTGTGACTCTATAACTGACCTGATTCGCCCTCTCTTTGATCTATAAGTGGTCTCTGTTCCTCAGCAAAATCAAATGCCGAGGGAGCCCCTTGATCCAAGCATGGGGCAAAGTGATGCAGGGTAGATGATTCAGAATAGGCAAACAAGATATCCAGTCACATGTTCATATTTAAATGGTGCTTTGCTGGATGTAAAAATTCTAAGTTCATTTCCTTCAATACATTTAAGCCTATAATGTTTTGTCTCTGATTCCAGTGTGGCTGTTCAGAATTCTGATATAAATCTGAGATATTGTCTTTCTCTTTGGTATTTTAAGGCTAGTTCTTCACCCTTTGATTCTATGAAATTTCATTATCATGTGTTTATATGTGAATTTTTTTTTTCGTACCCTTTGAGTACTTTGAGTCTGAGGTTTCTAATCTATATTTTTATAAAGTTCCAGTTACTATTTCTTCAAGTATTTCCTTTCCTCTATTTATTTTTCCATCTGGGATTTCTACTGTATGGATTTGACACTTCTATTCTCCTTTTCATTGAAGTTTCAATTAATGATTTTTTTTCAACCATTAAAACTTCCTTGATGTCCTTCTCAGAGAGCTTCTTAATATTCCTGCTCAATAATTCATTCTTGCTCTAAACCCACTCTGCTTTACAATACTTTTATTTCAAGTTTTATATTTTTCATATAGAGTGTATCCACTTGACTTTTCATTGCAACTGTTAGTTTCCTTTTCATGTCACCAAAATCCTCCTTAACACTTCTTGAAGGATACTTATGATACCTGTGTTTTAAATTCTTGATCTCTTGATCTCCTCATTCCATTTATTTTGTATTATTACATAGATTGCTCAGTCTATTATCTTCCTTTAATAGTAGCTGTGTTTTTTTTAGATGTCTCCTTAATATATTCTTTGAGTTTATTTCCCTCTTAAAGTATTAGACATCTTGGTTAGTAACATGTAGAGAACCTAACAGACCTGAATACTGCCCTCTTAGTGAGTCTGCAGAAAGAATGTGCTGAAGGGGCAGATCAGTGACCCAGTTTAGACTATGCCATCCTGGGTTGTTCCTTTTATCCTCAGGCAAACCTGGCCATCTTAGTATGATGTCAGCTGAATTCCTTTTTTCAGTGAGGATGAACCCACACACATTTTTACCATATCCATTTATGTATCTATCCAATATCTACTTGTTGAATGACTTCTAAATGCCAAATTTTAATATGCAAGATAGTTAATTCTAGTTATTGCTGACTCTGCCCATAAAATAGGCTAGGTCTTCAAAAAAAAAACTAACTTATCATCTTGAATGTAAGTACATGCTCATAACTTTACTAGTGGCCATTTTCTAAATTTCCAAGAATGTGATAAAACCAGAATTTATAAAATTTGCCAAAACTAAAGTACTTATATCTGTCAAACATAATCTATACCTTAAGATACAGCCCGGTTAGGTGTAAACTGTAAGATACTGTAATAGGAGTTAGAATTCCTGTCTGGAGGTTTAGACAACACTAGACAGCAAAGGATGTGTCAAATGAGAGATATAATATTAATACAGAAATTAGAGAAGGTCTTGGAGTAGTCAAGGAGACAGGAGGGAAACAGCAGCTGGCATTTGAAGTATTTAGAGCAGATGTGGTGTTGGAATGACCAGGGGAAGAAAGAACATTCTGCATAAGGAAAGTAGTGCAAATTTAGGTTCCTGGAGGTGGTGAGGGAGAATTTTGTAAAAAATTATAATAAAATGGTTTTAAAGGAAAGGCCTCTACTATGAGTAACAAATAGTGCTTAGATGGTTAGACTGTGTAGAAATTGTTCAGAGCAGTCAGCTATGGGGAATGTGCCATTAGGAAATGATTGAAAGAGTTTCTGTGTGACAAAGTGGGCCAGATTAAAGCAAGATCTCACAAATTTTAGTGGTCAATGGAGGCAGCAGGGTCTAGTAACATTTTCTAACCATGTCAAAGAGTAAATAACATTGTCTGGGAAATTCAGAACAGCAGAGAAGGTGAAACAATAAATTAAGAGGAGTTTTCCTGAAAATGTAGCAGCTGTTCTATTTTTAATAATGGAAAAAATGACGAGAAAGCAGAAGAAAATGGATAGGAAGGAGGTGGAGAACTGATAAGGGTTTGTAAAGGAATGAGTAGGTATGAAATGTTACCCCTGTCTCATCAAGCACAGATAACATGAGTGGACACAGGAGGAGGTTACAGGTTAAGAAGTGTTAGTTGTGGCCCAGAAAACATTGGTAGGACAGATTTTTGAGAACAGGTGAGATTGAGGGTTGTCTGACATCAGTGTTGCAGTTGACAATTTGATGTGGCTGAGCTTCCAGACAGCTTTTTTCCCTCCTCACCTGCCTTGGGGGAGAAGGGAAAAGATGCTCTCCCCTTTGGGCTCTGGCCTTGCTTGTAATAAGGTCTTTTGAGAATGAAATCTCACCGAGGCTTTCAGAACTGGGTAGGAGAAGTGTTACCTCTTAAGAGTGCTTGAGAACTGATTAAAGCTTTGTGTTTCCATGGTTATAGATAACATACTTATCCTTTCATCAGTACATGCCTATGTCACAAGAGAGACAAAATGAAAATGTGTGGTTGAGTCATTTCATGTAACTGTTTATCAGGGGAAGGAAGGAAGTAAAAGCTCATATTTTTATTTCTCCTGTGTCATCTTCATTATGGGAAGGACAAACTAATATTGGCTGTATTTTCTTCCTGAAGAGCTCAGCTTGAATTGATTTCTCTCCCAAAGCTAAAAGCATCTTTGCCTGTAGCACATTTCTCTGGCAATTTGTCCTGCTCTGCCTTCTGCTGTTGACTTAGAACTTAATTTTCTGCATCCTCCTGTAACACGGATATACATAGACAGATTTCTGTAAAAGTAAGGAGTGGGTAGGTTGTTAGCCCGGTTTTGCCCACTCTAGATACCAGAATCTAAGTGACCATAAATATGTAAGTAAATGTGACAGTATTTTTCAGTTGCTGCTGTTCAGTCACTCAGTTGTGTCCAACTCTTTGTGACCCCATGGGCTCTGCAGCTCACCAGGCTTTCCTGTCCTTCACTATCTCCTGTAGTTTGCTCAAATTTATGTCCACTGAGTCAGTGATGCCATCCAACCATCTCATCCTCCACTGCCCCCTTATCATCTTGCCCTTAATCTTTCCCAGCATCAGGGTTTTTTCCAATGAGTTGGGTTCCGCATCAGGTGGCAAAAGTATTGGATTTTTTTTTTTCAGTAAGTCATTACATTTTTAGTCAACCAATAGGAACCCTGTATGTGCCCTGTGCTCTGTTCTCGTGGCTGTGTCTGCTGAGGACTTTCCCAGTCTGGTTTTGGGGCCCATATTTAGGGGCTTTGTTTTATTTCATTTTTTTCCAAATTCTGAGTTCCATATTTTAATACCCCTGCCACCTATACCATTGAAGAGTTGTGGTGTATGCTGCACTGCTTTCTCTCCCATCTGAGTATATTAATTATTTCTATAATATAGAAATATTATAAATAGCAGTATTTTTCTTTCCTTGTAACAGCAGTAATTGAAAAATGTAAAAACCCTTAGGTGGGCATTCGTTGTTTGTAGGTTTTGCGATATTGAAAACATTCATTCTTTTTTATGGCAAAAAAATTTTCTTTGGTAAATCACTCTTTCTTCAGCTTAGACTATGGTATTTGACTGAAATTGTCCCTACCCACAACTCTGGTAATGTTCTATGACTACTGTTAACCACAATGATGAGTTTAGGGATGGGCATATGGTCCCATCCTGGCCAATGAGAGTCAGTCCTAGGACTGGAAGTTTTGCTGACTCTGAAGCAGAAAAGCTTTGACTTTCTTACTGGACTCAGGACAAGTGCTGGTGTAGCCATCCTATGAATAAGACAAGAATAACATTGAAGCATGTATATTATCAAGTGTGAAACAGATCGCCAGCCCAGGTTGGATGCATGAGACAAGTGCTCAGGGCTGGTGCATTGGGAAGACCCAGAGGGATGGGATGGGGAGGGAGGTGGGAGGGGGGATCGGGATGGGGAACACATGTAAATCCGTGACTGATTCATGTCAATGTATGCAATGTATGGCAAAAACCACTACAATATTGTAAAATAATTAGCCTCCAACTAATAAAGATAAATGAAAAAAAAAAAATCTGAATCCTGGGGGGAAAAAAAAGACAAACGGTGACTTAAGGATAAAATGTTCACTGAGGAAGTGAAGGCACAAAACAAAACAAAACCAAAAAAAATGGAGAATCCAGACCTGGATCAAGACTCACTAAAAGAATTCAGCTCCTGGAATGCTCATATACATGTCTCAATAAATTCAATTTTGCTTACGCTACTTGCATTTTTTTGTCACTTACAACTGAAAAAGCATAAGCCATGAATGGGTAAAGCTGCTTTAAACATCCGTATGAAGGTGTTTGTGTAGATACACATTTTCAAAAACCATTTAATGAATGTATTACTGACTGCTTGGGGTTCAAAATGAAAATGGATCCCTGACTTACTAATGCTTTGATATTTTCTAAGTGTTTGCTTGTTAATTTATTCAATACATCTAGTGAGGTCATAACCAGCATCAGATATTTTGCTGGATTCCGGGAATAAAGTGGTGAGCAAAAAGAGATGTTGTGACCAGACACTGTTAGAGAGACACACATCACATCAAGATATGAAGAATTAAAGAGATTGGAGAGAGACTTTGTAGGCTGAATAGACATAATTTATTGGTGCATTGGTTATGGGGAGTAGGTATAGGGGATGGACCCCAGGCTCCCACATAATGTAAGGGTAGATGGTGGTGTCATTTGATGAGGTGGAAGACCCTGGAGAAGAGCATGGAAATCCTCTTTAAGACATTTTGAGTTGTTTTTGAAACTTCCAAGAAATCATAAAAAGCCAGTTGAATATATTGGTAAAAGTACTAAGTATTTTCTTTTCCAAAGGCTTAAGAAATTGCTGTTTAATTATTTCATGCTCAATGAGTTACATTTTTGCCTTATTTTATAGACTCTTCTTAAGGGAACATATATATACATATATCCATATTCAATGTATATACATATATGTGTGTACATGTTATACATATAAAAACATATATGTGTGTATATATTACATACATACACACATGTTTGCACATGTATATTATATATACACAGATATGCATGCATATAACTGATATACAAAACACAGTGCTTTGTACCTCACAGTGATGAAATATTTATTTGTTTATTTTAATGGATATGCATCATTTTCCCCCCCACAGATTACATGAGTTTATTTTCATTCTGTATTTATCAACAACCTGATCTATATGGCACAGAGGAAATGTAGCAGTTCTAAAACACATGTGATACATATAGCCTTTTTCTTATATTCTCCATGACTATATAATAAATATGATAAATATTTATAAATAATTATGTAATGATAGTATTATAATATGTAAATAAATAAATGCAGCATATCATGCTGCTGTGAAAATTAAGAAAACACTTATGTGAATACACCAAAATTATGATCCATATGAAAGCACTTGGCTATTCCACTGATACTAGTTTCTTTTCTTCAGAATTATACCTCTGAATTTTTCCAAGAACTCACTTATTCCAAAAGATTATTCCTGGGAACTGAAAAATTTGAAATATTTAACTCCTTTCTGGCTGAGAAAGGGAAGAATATCTCTAAAAGGGCATGTAAACAGTTTGATTTGGTTCAAAACTATTTTTCTTAATGCTTAGCAAAAAGCATTTGCCTTTGTTTCTAAAGGAGATCTGAATATTTTTTATTGCAATGTATTTCACATACCATAAAATTTGACACTTAAAAATATGAAATCTGATAGCTTTCAGTATAGTCACAAAGTTGTACAATCATTGCCACTAACTAATTTCAGAATATGTTCAGGACCCTGAATTGAAATCCTGTATTTGTTAGCAGCCATTCTTCACTGTGACTTTCTTCCAGTTTCTGGAAACCCCTAATTAATGTTCTGTTTCTATAGGATTGTCTTTTCTGGGAATTTCATATAGATGAAGTCATATAACATGTGACCTTTGTGTCTGGCTTCTTCCATGCAATATAATGTTTATGAAGGTTATCACGTGTTCACGTTAACATTAGTTCACTCCTTTTCATGGATAAATAATATTCCATTGAATGGAACTTTGCTGATGGGAATGTTAAATGGTGAGAAATAGTTTTGCATTTCTTCCAAAAATTAAACATAAAGTTACTTTATGACCCAGAAATTCCATCCTATGAATATATATCCAAGAGATTGGAAAATATATGTTCAAACAAAAACTTATACATGGGCAGTTGCATCTGTTAGGGCAACAGACAGAGGCTCTTTTCTTCTAGAATGGTCAGTAATAACAATCAAGTGAGCCTAGGCTTTCAGGAGCCATTACTTGGGTCTGATTTTAAAGCCACACCATGGAGAGCTGTGCCAAGAGAAAAAGGAAGTCTTTCTGCAGGACAACTCCTACCACCTACTTGTTAGCATGTTCACCCCAGAAAAACATCCCCATGCAAATAAAGCCATAAGAGGAGCCCTGAGCCTGCCAACACAAACATATCATCACCATATTCAGCAATCAAACCCTGAACCTTTGAAGTGTGAGCACTGAATTCAAGACCCTAGACTACCAGAGAACTGTTCCTAGGGAGTATCAAATAATGAGAACTCACACAGAGAAAACCACCTGAATACAAGGTCCAGCATCACCCAACCATCAGTAGCACCCTGTGCAGGAAGCCTCATCCAAACAACAAACAAAACAAAAGTACAAACCCAATCATCAGCAGACAGGATTTCCACCTCACTCAGCTTTGCCCATCAGAGGAAAAACAAACAAAAATCTCAGCACAAATCTCACCCTATACAAAGTTTACACAAACCACTGGGCCAAACTTAGGAGGGTAAAAACCAAAAGGAAGAACGAATTCAACCTTGAAGCCTGGGAAAAGAAAACCTCAAACACAATAAGTTTAAAAAAACATAAGAAAAAGACAGAGAAACACTACACAAATGAAGGAACAAACTAGAAACACAGAAGTCCAAATAAATGAGGAGGAGATAGGCAAACTACCTGAAAAAGAATTCAGAATAATGATAGTAAAGATGATCAAAAAACCTTGAAAACAGAATGAGAAAATGCAAGAATCAATTAACAAAGACCTAGAAAAATTAAAGAATAAATATACAGAGACAAACAACAAAATTACTGAAATTAAAAATACTCTAGAAGGAATCAGTAGCAATATCTGAAGCAGAAGAATGAGTCAGTGAGCTGGAAGATAAAATGGTGGAAATAACTTCTGAAGAGCAGAATAAAGTAAAAAGAATGAAAAGAACTGAGGACAGTCTCTGAAACCTCTGGGACAATATAAAAGACACCAACATTCGAATTATAGGAGTCCCAGAAAAAGGAGAGGAAAAGAAAGGGTACAAGAAAGAGATTTTGAAGAGATTATGGTAGAAAATTCGTCCAACATGGAAAATGAAATAATCAACCCAAACAGGGGCAAAGAGTCCCGTACAGGATAAACCAAAGGAGAAACACACCAAGACACATACTAATCAAATTAACAAAGATTAAACACAAAGAAAGAATATTAAAATCAACAAGGGAAAAGCAGCAAGTAACATACAAGGGAAATCCCATACGTTTAGCAGCTGATCTTTCAGCAGAACCTCTGCAAGCCAGAAGAGAATGGCAGGATATATTTAAAGTACTGAAAGGAAAAAATCTACAACAAAGATTACTATACCTGGCAAGGATCTCATTCAAAATTGATTAAGAAATCAAAAGTTCTTCAGACAAGCAAAAGTTAAGAGAATTCAGTACCACCAAACCAGCATTATAACAAATGTTAAAGGGACTTATACAGTCAAGAAATAAAAGAGAAGAAAAATATCTACAAAATCAAACCCTGAACAATTAAGAAAATGGCAATAGGAACATATATATCCATAATTACTTTAAATGTAAATGGATTAAATGTTCCAACTAAAAGACACAGACTGGTGGAATGGATACAAAAACAAGACCCATATATATCCTGTCTACAAGAAACCCACTTCAGACCTAAAGACACATATAGACTGAAAGTGAGAAGATGGAAAATTATATTCCATGCAAATGGGAAGCAAAAGAAAGCTGGAGTAGCAACCCTCATATCAGACAGAATAGACCTAAAAATAAAGAATATTACAAGAAATAAGGAAGGTCACTACATAATGATCAAGGGATCAATCCAAGAGGAATTCATAACAATAGTAAATATTTATGCACCCAACACAGGAGCACCTCAATATATAAGACAAACACTAACATACATAAAAGGAGAAATTGACAGTAACACAATAATAGTAGGAGACTTTAACACCCCACTCATACCAATGGACAGATCATCAAAAGAGAAAACAGTAAGGAAGCCCAAGTCTTCAATGATACATTAGATGAGATAGATCTCACTGACATCTTCAGGACATTCCATCCAAATGCAGAAGAATACACCTTCTTCTCAAGTGCATATGGAACATTCTCCAGGCTAGGTTACATCTTAGGTCACAAATCAAACCTCAGTAAATTTAAGAAAACTGAAATTGTATCAAGCATCTTCTCTAACCACAGTGATATGATGCTAGATATCAATTACAAGAGAAAACTAAAAAACACAAACACATGGAGATTCAACAATACGTTTCTAAATAACCAACAGATTACTGAAGAAATCAAAAGCGAAATTAAAAATTTTCTAAAAACAAATGACAATGAAAACTTGACAACTCAAAACCTATGGGATGCAGCAAAAGCAGTTCTAAGAGGGAAGTTTATAGCAGTACAATCATACCTCAAGAAACAAGAAAAACCTCGATTAGACAACCTAACTTTACACCTAAAACAATTGGATAAAAAGGAACAAAAAACTCCCAAAATTAGCAGAAGGAAATAAATCATAAAGATCAGAGCATAAATAAATGAAAAGGAAATGAAAGAAACAATAGTAAAGTTTAGTAAAACTAAAAGCTGGTTCTTTGAGAAGATAAACAAAAGTGACACACCTTTAGCCAGACTCATAAAGAAAAAAAAGAGAGAAGAATCAAATCAACAGAATTAGAAATGAAAAAGAAGAGGTTACAACAGCAATGCAGAAATGCAAAGGGTTATAAGAGACTATCATGAACAACTATATGTCAATAAAATGGATAACCTAGAAGAACTGAACAGATTCTTAGAAAAGTTCAATCTTCCAAGACTGTACCAGGAAGAAATAGAAATTATTAACAACCCAGTTACAAGCACTGAAATTGAAGCTGTGATTGAAAATCTCTCAAAAAACAAAAACCCAGGACCAGATGGCTTCACAGGAGAATTCTATCAAACATTTAGAGAAGAGGTAATGCCTATACTTCTAAAACTCTTTCAAAAAACTGCAGAACACTTCCAAACTCATTCTACGAGGCCAGCATCACCCTGATACCAAAACCAGACAAAGACAACACACAAAAAGAAAACTACAGGCCAATATCACTGATGAACATAGATGGAAAAATCCTCAACAAAATCTTAGCAAACAGAATTCAGCAACACATTAAAAAGCTTGTTCACCATAACCAAATTGGGTTTATTCCAGGGATGCAAGGATTCTTCAATATATGCAAATCAGTCAATGTGATACACCATATTAACAAATTGAAAGATAAAAAGCATATGATCATCTCAATAGATGCAGAAAAACCCTTTGACAAAATTCAGCACACATTTATGATTAAAACTCTTCAAAAAATGGGCATAGAAGCAACCTACCTCAACATAGAAAAGGTCATATATGATAAGCCTACAGCAAACATTATTCTCAATGGTGAAAAACTGAAAGCATTCTCCCTAAGACCAGGAACGAAACAGGGTATCCACTTTCACCACTATTATTCAACATAGTTTTGGAAGTCCTAGCTACAACAATCAGAGAAGAAAAAGAAATAAAAAGAATCTAGATGGGAAAAAAAAGTAAAGCTCTGACTGTTTGCAGATGACATAATACTGTACATAGAAAACCCTAAAAATAGAATCAGAAAATTACTAGAGCTAATCAATGAATTTAGCAAAGTTGCTGGATAGAAATCAATACAAAGAAATCAGTTGCATTTCTATATACTAACAATGAAAAATCAGAAAGAGAAATCAAGGAATCAATCCCATTCACCATTACAACAAAAAGAATTAAATATCTAGGAATAAACTTACCTAAGGAGACAAAAGAACAGTACACAGAAAATTTTAAGACACTGATGAAAGAAATCAAAGATGACAAACAGATGGAAAGATATTCCATGTTCCTGAGTAGGATGGATCAATATTGTGAAAATGACTATACTACCAAATACAATCTACAGATCCAATGCGATCCCTATCAAATTACCAATGGAATTTTTCACAGAACTAGAACGAAAAATTTCACAATTCATATGGAAACACAAAAGACCCCGAATAGCAAAAGTAATCTTGAGCAAGAAGAATGGATCTGGAGGAATCAACCTTTCTGACTTCAGATTATACTACAAAGCCACAGTCATCAAAACAGTATGGTACTGGCACAAAAACAGATATATAAACCAATGGAACAAGATAGAAAGCCCAGAAATAAACCCATGCACCTATTGGTACCTTATTTTTGGCAAAGGAGGCAAGAATATACAATGGGGCAAAGACAACCTGTTCAATAAATGATGCTGAGAACACTGAACAGCTACATGTAAAAGAATGAAATTAGAACATGTCCTAACACCATACACAAAGATAAACTCAAAATGGATTAAAGACCTAAATGTAAGACAAGAAACTATAAAACTCTTAGAGGAAAACATAGGCAGAACACTCGATGGCATAAATCAAAGCAAGATGTATG
Organism: Muntiacus reevesi; assembly: GCF_963930625.1. Taxonomy (NCBI): domain Eukaryota; kingdom Metazoa; phylum Chordata; class Mammalia; order Artiodactyla; family Cervidae; genus Muntiacus; species Muntiacus reevesi. The sequence continues at coordinate 4,677,423 of NC_089264.1, forward strand.
ACCCACCTCCTAGAGTAATGGAAATTAAAACAAAAGTAAACAAGTGGGACCTGATTAAATTTAAAAGCTTTGGCACAGCAAAGGAAACTATAAGTGAGGTGAAAAGACAATCCTCAGAATGGGAGAAAATAATTGCAAATGAAACAACTGACAAAGAATTGATTTCCAAAATATACAAGCAACTCATACAACTCAATACTAGAAAAACAATCCAATCAAAAAGTGGGGAAAAGATCCAAACAAACATTTCTGCAAAGAAGACATACAGATGGCTAACAAGCACATGAAAAGATGCTCAGCATCACTCATTATTAAAGAAATGCAAATCAAAACTACAGTGAGCTATCACCTCACACTGGTCAGAATGGCCCTCATCAAAAAGTCTGCAAACAATAAATGCTGGGAAAGTGCAGAAGAAGGGAACACTCTTGCAGTGTTGATGGGAATGTAAATTGACACAGCCCCTTTGGAAGACGGTATGGAGATTACTCAAAAAACTAGGAATAAAACCACCATATGACCCAGCAATTCCACTCGTAGGCATATACCCTGAGGAAACCAAAATTTAAAAAGACACGTTTCCCACTGCTCACTGCAGCTCTATTTACAATAGCTAGAACATGGAAGCAACCTAGATGTCCGTCGACAGATGAATGGATAAAGAAGTTGTGGTACATATACACAATGGAAGATTCAGTTTAGTTCAGTTCAGTTCAGTGGCTCAGCCATGTCCGACTCTTTGCGACCCCATGAATCGCAGCATGCCAGGCCTCCCTGTCCATCACCAACTCCCGGAGCTTACTCAAACTCATGTCCATCGAGTCGGTGATGCCATCCAACCATCTCATCCTCTGTCGCCCCCTTCTCCTCCTGCCCCCAATCCCTCCCAGCATCAGGGTCTTTTCCAATGAATCAACTCTTCGCATGAAGTGGCCAAAGTACTGGAGTTTCTGCTTCAGCATCAGTCCTTCCAATGAACACCCAGGACTGATCTCCTTTAGGATAGACTGATTGGATCTCCTTACAGTCCAAGGGACTCTCAAGAGTCTTCTCCAACACCAACTCTCACATCCATACATGACCACTGGAAAAACCATAGCCTTGACCAGATGGACCTTGGTTGGCAAAGTAATGTCTCTGCTTTTTAATATGCTATCTAGGTTGGTCATAACTTTCCTTCCAAGGAGTAAGCATCTTTTAATTTCATGGCTGCAGTCACCATCAGCAGTGATTTTGGAGCCCGAAAAAATGAAGTCTGACACTGTTTCCACTGTCTCCCCATCTATTTCCCATGAGGTGATGGGACCAGATGCCATGATCTTAGTTTTCTGAATGTTAAGCTTTAAGCCAACTTTTTCACTCTCCTCTTTCACTTTCATCAAGAGGCTTTTTAGTTCCTCTTCACTCTCTGCCGTAAGGGTGGTGTCATCTGCATATCTGAGGTTATTGATATTTCTCCCAGCAATCTTAATTCCAGCTTGTGCATCTTCCAGCCCAGCATTTCTCATGATGTACTCTGCATATAAGTTAAATAAGCAGGGTGACAATATACAGCCTTGACGTACTCCTTTTCCTATTTGGAACCAGTCTGTTGTTTCATGTCCAGTTCTAACTGTTGCTTCCTGACCTGCATACAGGTTTCTCAAGAGGTAGGTCAGGTGGTCTGGTATTCCCATTTCTTGAAGAATTTTCCACAGTTTATTGTGATCCACACAGTCAAAGGCTTTGACGTAGTCAATAAAGCAGAAATAGATGTTTTTCTGGAACTCTCTTGCTTTTTCGATGATCCAGCAGATATTGGCAATTTGATCTCTGGTTCCTCAGCCTTTTCTAAAACCAGCTTGAACATCTGGAAGTTCTCGGTTCACATATTGATGAAACCTGGCTTGGAGAATTTTGAGCATTACTTTACTAGCATGTGAGATGAGTGCAATTGTGTGGTAGTTTGACCATTCTTTGTCATTGACTTTCTTAGGGATTGGAATGAAAACTGACCCTTTCCAGTCCTGTGGCCACTGCTGAGTTTTCCAAATTTGCTGGCATATTGAGTGCAGTACTTTCACAGCATCATCTTTCAGGGTTTGAAATAGCTCAACTGAAATTCCATAACATCCACTAGTTTTGTTCGTAGTGATGTTTTCTAAGGCCCACATGACTTCACTTTCCAGGATGTCTGGCTCTAGGTCAGTGATCACACCATTGTGATTATCTGGGTCATGAAGATCTTTTTTGTATAGTTCTTCTGTGTATCCTTGCCACCTCTTCTTACTATCTTCTGCTTCTGTTAGGTCCATATCATTTCTGTCCTTTATCAAACCCATCTTTGCCTGAAATGTTCCCTTGATATCTCTAATTTTCTTGAAGAGATCTCTAGTCTTTCCCATTCTATTGTTTTCCTCTATTTCTTTGCATTGATCACTGAAGAAGGCTTTCTTATCTCTCCTGTTTATTCTTTGGAACTCTGCATTCAGATGGGAATATCTTTCCTTTTCTCCTTTGCTTTTCACTTCTGTTGTTTTCACAGCTATTTGTAAGGCCTCCTCAGACAACCATTTTGCCTTTTTGCATTTTTTCCCTTGGGGATGGTCTTGATCCCTGTCTCCTGTACAATGTCATGAACCTCTGTCCATAGTTCATCAGGCTCTCTGTCTATCAGATCTTGTCCCTTAAATCTATTTCTCACTTCCACTGTATAGTCACAAGGGATTTGATTTAGGTTACACCTGAATGGTCTAGTGGTTTTCCCTACTTTCTTCAATTTAAGTCTGAATTTGGCAATAAGGAGTTCATGATCTGAGCCACAGTCAGCTCCTGGTCTTGTTTTTGCTGACTGTACAGAGCTTCTCCATATTTGGCTGCAAAAAATATAATCAATTTGATTTTGGTGTTGACCATCTGGTGATGTCCATGTGTAGAGTCTTCTTTTGTGTTGTTGGAAGAGGGTGTTTGCTATGACCAGTGCTAATATTACTCAGCCATAAAAAGGAACACATTTGAGTCAGTTCTAATGAGGTGGATGAACATAGAGCCTATTATACCGAGTGAAGTAAGTCAGAAAGAGAAAGATAAATACTGTATTCTAACACATATGTGTGGAATCTAGAAAAAGTGGTACTGAATAATTTATTTAGAGGGCAGCAATGCAGAAAGAGACATAGAGAATAGACTTATGGACATGAGCAGAGGGGAGGAGAGGGTGAGATGTATGGAAAGAGTAACATGGAAACTTACATCACCATATGTAAAATAGGTAGCCAAGGGGAATTTACTGACTGGCTCAGGAAACTCAAACAAGGCTCTGTATCAACCTAGAGGGGTGGGATGGGGAGGGAGACGGGAGGGAGGCTCAAAGGGAGGAGATTTATGTATACCTATGACTGATTCATGTTGAGATTGGACAGAAAACAAAATTCTGTAAAGCAATTATCCTTCAATTAAAAAATTAATTTGTATTTAAAAAAAATTAGTTTGTATATAAAAAACTTATACATGAATGTTCATAGCAGCAGCATCAACAGATTAACTTATAAACAATGTTTTATAGTTTCCAGTGTATTAGTCTTATACCTTTTAAATTAAGTTTTTCCAAGCATTTTACACTTTGATGTGATTATAAATGGAATTTTTAAAAAATTTCTTTTCTAATTGGTCATTGCTGCTGTATAGAAATTCAACTGATTTTTGAATACTGATATTGCACCCTGCCATCTTGTTGAATTATTAGCTTGAAAACTTTTTTGTGGATTCCTAGGATATTTTATGTATAAGATTGTATATTCTCTAAATAGAAGTAATTTTACTTTTTCCTTTCTTATCTAGATGCTTTTTATTTCTTTTTCTTGTCTAATTTCCCTGGCTAGAACCTCTGGAATAATGTTAAATAGACATGATAAGAATGGGCATCTTGACTTCTTCCTGATTTGGAGGAAAAGCTTTCAGTATTTCATAATGAAGCATGATATTAATCATAGGTTTTTCATTTATGTCCTTTATCAAATTGGATAAGTTCTCTTTTAGTGTTATAACATCTTTAAGATGTGCATATGGTTTTGTCCTTTTTTCAATTATATGAAGCTGTACATTGATTTCCATTCCATTTCCATTTGCATTCCTGGAATATATCTCACTTCAGTTTAGTTCAGTTCAGTTCAGTTGCTCAGTTGTGTTCGACTCCTTGCGACCCCATGGACTGCAGGACACCAGGCCTCCCTGTCCATCACCAACTCCCGGAGCTTGCTCAAACTCATGTCCATCTAGTCGATGATGCCATCCAACCATCTCATCCTCTTCTCCTCCTGCCCCCAACCCCTCCCAGCATCAGGGTCTTTTCAAATGAGTCAGCTCTTCGCATCAGGTGGCCAAAGTATTGGAGTTTCAGCTTCAGCATCAGTCCTTCTAATGAACACCCAGGACTGAACTCCTTTAGGATGGATGGTTGGACCTCCTTGAAGTCCAAGGGACTCTCAAGAGTCTTCTCCAACACCACAGTTGAAAAACATCAATTCTTCAGTGCTCAGCTTTCTTTCTAGTCCAACTCTCACATCCATACGTGACCACTGGAAAAACCATAGCCTTGATTAGACATATCTCACTTAGCTATAAGTAAATAATCCCTATATGCTGAATTTAGTTTGTTAATGTTTTGTTGATGATTTTTGCATATATATTCATAAAAGACATTGGTATGTAATTTTCTTTTCTTGTATGTTTTTATCTGGTTTTGCTGTCAGGGCAATACTGGCCTCGTTGAATGTATTGGGAAATTGCTCTTCTTCCTATGTTTATGTTTTATTTTATTTTGGGGAGTATTAACAAATATGCTCATTTCTCTTTAAACATTTAGTAGAGTTCATCACTGAAGCCGTTTGGGCTTGGATTTTGATTACTAATTCATTCTGTTCACTACTATAGGTCTGCTCAGATGCTCTGTTTCTTCTGAAGTCAGTTTAAGTAGTTTGTGTCTTTTTAGGAATTTTTTAATTCTGACTGTTAGCTAATTTTCAGACATATACTTTTTATAGTATGCCCTTATGATTCTTTTCATTTCTGTAAATTCATGGTAATATCCCATCTTCCATGCTACTGCATAAACCTATAGAACTAAGTACACTAACATTTTCTTGTTTCCCAGCCATAGGCAAGAATCCACTGAAATATAAAAGTACATCATTGTTGATCTTATTCTAAATTTTCTGAAAATGAACCACAATTCTTCCTCAAAATTTTTATAACTACATTTTCTATTATTAATCTGATTTATTGCACTGTCATCATATTAGTTGGGATTTAGTTACCAATACATAACACATAGACTCTAGCTTAATGTGTTTGAGCAAAGCAAGTCTTCTTTTAAAGTCAGATATCTGGCACCCAGCATTGATGGGCAGGGAACTGGGCTGGCTCCAGGACCAGGCCACTTCCACCATGATCCATCCCATGAAAATGGATGCCCTGGGTTCTGTTTAACACTGGAGAATGAGGAACTCTGCTTTAAGACCCCTGCAAGAGCTGCCTCAGAAAGTCAAACACCTCTGTGATGTCTTTACCAGAACGATCCAGGTTTGGGCCCACCCTACTTTTATTCATCCTCGAGATGATACTACCTGGACACACTTTGGTTTCTTACTGGTTTTATTGTAATTTATTTTAATCACCACAGCTTGAGCCACTTAGAAATGTAAACACATTTTAAGAGTAATTTTCTCTTTAGATGAAAATATCTCTCTCCAGTGGAACCTTTTAAAATGTGTTCTTTGTCTCTTTCTGCTTTCACATGTTTTTAGAGAATTTCTATTGTACTCTTCACATAACTCTTTACATAACTGCTAATATTTGCATATTTTGTTCCTTGAATTAAAGTTTACTTCAATTCACTCTCTACACATTTCTGAGATGGAAAGTACTTAGTATTTGAAAGAAGAATATCTACCTTTAAAATGTTTGTGACTATGATGATATAATGCTAGAGAAACAAATATTTACTTGAAGTCAAAAGAAAAGGAAAAAAAATTATGTGACAAGGGGAAAATCTATAATAACAAACTATAATCTTTTCTTAAATCAGTGGGGGAAATTGCCAACTTAGAACCTTTGAATGAAGAGTAATTTTCAATTATTTGTTCTCTTTTGACTTAAATTCATTTGTATTATGTTATGAAATAAAAGGCCCTTGGATTTGAAAAATAAAATCTTTTACGATTAGCAGAACACAATTGTACAATTTTTTTCTTGTTCTCTTCATTCTACCTAGGTATCTACTCTGCATTCAGCATGCATTCTTAGTAAAAAAAAGAAAAAGAAAAAAAAAGTCCTTTCTCTAGCTTAATCCACCTCTGTCCAAGTTTATTCAAATGAAATGTCTTGGCAGTTCTCTCTTTTCATTATAAACTCTTTTCTGTCTCCAGTGTACATAGAGAAGCAGGCACAAGTTGCTTTAAGCATGAAGCAAGGTGAACGAGAGTGATGTTAGCATGTTTTATGCTGACACCATGTTGGCTTTATTATAAACTATGCCTCATGCTTTCTTACTGAGTGAAATCCTAGCATATCATATAAAAAGCTACTGTCACAGAGTATATATTTAAATACTCAAAACTTGATTATTCTTAATGTCCAGAGAGATCAATTACTGTATTAGAACCTTTGAAAAATTAAAAAATACCTAATAGTATCAATTCCAGAGCCAGTGACTAACTGATCTGGCAAGCATTTACAAGTGTTCTGACCAGATCCTGCACTAGAGGTGCTCAGCAGTGGCACAGAAATGAATTTGGGGTGGTTTATCACAATGTGTCCTAGAAAAATATAATGGCTATATCAAGCTTGTGATGTCTCAGGCATACTTGCACAGGAAAACACTTATGTTAAAATATTCAAAGACTTCTAAAAATATTAAACAAATATTAGGCTTGGCCATGGTGCAAGGATGAGTGAAGTTTGGAAAACATGGTCCATCACCAGCTGCCCTTACTAAACAAAACTACCTGTCAAATGAGAACAGAGCAGAGTTTGGTCAATCCTAAGGAGAAGTTCTAGGCTGAAAGCATGTGAGACCAGTACTGAAGACTTGCTCACGACCTGTATGCCCACGGACATGGAATGGACCTTACTGTACACCAGAGTCTGGAAGCTAAAGACTGCATTTCCCACACGCATTCACAGTCAGGCTCCACCGTGACCTCTCATCAGCCCGGGATATGGGAGACACAGCAATCACACCTATTTATCACCTTTCTGACTGTCCCATCATAATCATTTAAGAGCATACATGGAACTGAAGATAAATAACACCCCATTTCTGTTGCTTGTGCTGCCTCTGCAAGGAACCTGGGTCATGGGAGCATTTGGTTTTCTGTGGTAGCTGCAGCCAAGGTCCCTTGACTCCATCCTCACTTCCATCAGTAATCTATTTCACCCCCATGCACCTTATCAATAGAGGTAGGGTAAGGTTGAAGGCAAGAGAACACCTCTGATTGGCTATGTAGAAAAGAAGTTACGAAGTTACTTAGCAGTTTTGAGGTGACTCCCAACAATTTTGAAAGAACTAGAGGAAAAGGCTCTAGGCTGGCTTGTCAGGGATTACTCTCAGGAGATAAATGACCTGACCGGAAGCTCCTTCCTCTGCTACACTCTGGAAGATGAGGAATCAGAGGACCAATACTACCACTGTTGGCTGAAGACTTATTTCATTTACCACGATCCATGCACCACATACCAAGGCCACCTGATGTGAAGAGCTGACTCATTTGAAAAAACCCTGATGCTGAGAAAGATTGAGGGCAGGAGGAGAAGGGGACGACAGAGGATGAGATGGTCGGATGGCATCATCGACTCCATGTACATGAGTTTGGGTAAACTCCGGGAGTTGGTGATCGACAGGGAGGCCTGGCGTGCTGTGGTTCATGGGGTTGCAAAGAGTTGGACACGACTGAGCAACTGAACTGAAACTGATGCACCATGGCTTGCCAGGTGGCGCTAGTGATAAAGAACCCACCTGCCAATGCAGGAGACGTCAAAGACACAGGTTTGATCCCTGGGTCAGGAAGATTCCCCTGGAGGAGGGCAACCCACTCCAGTATTCTTGCCTAGAGAATCCCATGGACAGAGGAGCCTGGTGGGCTACAGTCCATAGGGTCACAAACAATTGGACATGACCAAAGTGACTTAGCAAGCACGCATGCACTAAATGAATTGTGATGTACTCATTCCAACTTTATTATTTTCTCTATTTTATTTTTGTATCCCTCTTTTTCACACTTTAAAATAATCAGTGATGAAAACTACTGAGTTTCCCTTTATATGTAACCTTAACATTAGCCTACCAAATGCATATGTAAAGTGCTACACTTGACAAAAAGTGTATTATTCCTCTCCCTCCCGCTAAGGGAGACCTTCAATGCTTTGTCCTTTTTTTTCACACATTGTTCTGTAGGTGGCGCCATTGTTGCACAGCACCAGGTCAGTTGCATAAGAACTGGCCTTTAAAAGGACTGGAAACAGGTTAATTTGAAGGATCCCTCTGGAACTCTGACTTGTGTTTGGGTCAGAACTAAGTATTTTCAAGTTTTATCTGTGCTCAGATGTTGGGGGGTGCCTCTACTCTCTGGGAATTAAAGGTTAAAACAAGCTTGAGTTTGTTAGCAAAAGAGAAGGTGCAGTTAAGAAGAAGGTGCAGAGAAGAAGCAGAGGGATGCTCTTGACAGCCCTACTCCTTTCAGGGCTCCCCTGGGCTGGAATAAAAACATGCCACCCTGCTTGAGTCCATCTTCACCTGTGGGAAGGTGGGCAAGGACAGCTGCCTGGGAAAGGAAGACATGACCGTGGAGATGCTTTCATTTACATGCAAACTCCTCATTTTTCTTCCTCTTGTCCAAGTGCCCTTTCTTATCTTAGTAACAAAACATTGTGTCTCTTTCTGACTTTTGCTTTATGGAATAAATCATCCCCTCCAAACTTTATTTTTGGAAAAAATAATAAAGTAGAATATGAATGTGAGTAATAAAGCCCAAATAAAAATAAATTCTGAGGCTCAGTGACCTATTCAGGGAGCCAAACAAGGTGACACCATTCCCTTCAACTCTTGAAATCCTCCAGCAAATTTGAAAATAGGTGCAAGAATAATAATTCCTAGAAAACCTCATTAACTTAGAAATAAGTTTGAGTCACATGTTTGTGAAAGTACACATTAATAACATACTTAGTTTGATAGCCAGCCCTATCAAAAATAAAAACACTCAGTTGAGATCCACCCAGTGATGACTCTGTGTCAGCTCTTTTGAGACAAGTCTACCATCTACACATTGATCTGCTATGTGCTTCAAAGAAAATAGTTTATATAGCACAAATACATTTACAGGAAGTGAACCCTACCCATGAAGATTATGATGCAATTAGCTCTAAGGCAATACTTGAAAATCTATATTCATAAATGCTCTATAAATCACTCCAAAAATTTGATAAATCTTGGCCTGTACAAAAGGAATAAGAAAATTGCTGCTAGACACCAGGAACAGCACGGCTACACTCGCAGTATTTGTCATACAATACTAAAAAAGCAAAACAAAACAAAACAAAACTCCGCACTTACAAAATTTGGAAATGAATAAAGGGGAGGGCTGAAGGTGAGAAGTGGATATTTGGATTTCAAAACTCTGGAATTTAAATCCTTTTATCTGACTTCCAATGGTCCCTTGATCAACATTGTTTTCTCTCTCAAGTTCTTTTTAATATACTAAGAGTAAAATAATGCCTCCTGATATCTAGTAGAGGAGTAAGATTAATTTTGGTAAAAAGTATAGTAAATTTTGTGCTGGCCAGATTCTTTATAAGTTTGTCTCTTTGGCTGCACTCTTATCTTATTCATCTTAGTGTTATAAACTTGGAATTGAGAAAGTGGTGGAAGCCAAGGCACACAAGTATATAATTTAAACTTGCATAGACCTAGGTTGTGTGCATACCGATATGGAGTGGGACAGAAGACAAAGACTGCAATAAGGTAAGTGTTGCTTCTATCAGTGTTTTAAAATAATGTGAAAAACCCAAAGTAGAATTTAAATATTTCAGCTTCATCATAAAAAAGAATCAGAGTCTTATGATTCTTTTATTCTTTACTGACTAGGGGTACTATTTTTTAACATTAATAAATTGCATTTTATTATTGGATTTTATCTTCTTCATTAGCTTTTTTGTTAAACATTTTCGTAATACTGTTTTAGAAGTTAGCCTGAAATTGCAAAACGTAACCATGACTGCAGTCTACTTTTGTTGTTGTTTATTTGCTAAGTGACGTCTGACTCTTTGGGACCCCATGGACTGTAACCTGCCAGGCTCCTCTGTCCATGAGATTTCCCAGGCAAGAATATTGGAGTGGGTTACCATCTCTTTCTCCAGGGGTTCTTCCTGACCCAGGGATCGCACTCACATCTCCTGCATTGGCAGGCAGATTCTTTTAACAGTGAGCCATCTACTTTTCCTATTTCCTAAATATTTCAAGGAGATTATAATAGTTTAATTCCATTTATTCTGTTACTATCATTTTTGCTATAGCTGTCACATTTTCCCTTGTGCATAAGTTATAAACTCTTTAACTTCTATAACATTATCTGGAACCACTATCCTTTGACATGAAAAACTTTCTTCAGTATTTCTTCTATTGTAGATCTGCTATCAACAATTCTCTTAGTTTCGGTTATCTGAAAATTTTCTTCCTTATTTTTTGAAGGGTAGTTTCACTCTGTATAGAATCCTAGATAAGAAGGTATTATTTTGTTTTGTTTTTCTCATTCAGTTCTTTAATCATGTCTTCTAGTATATAGATTTGGTCAGTGGTATTTCTTACTGTTATTTTTATGAAGGTGATGTGTTTTTTTCTGTTTTAAAGATTTTTCTCTTAATTCTTGGAATAATATGAGCTAAAATTTTCTTTGTTATATATCTTGCCTCCAGTCTACTGAAGTTGAATCTGTGAAATAGTTTTCACCAGATTTGAAAAACTTTCAGCCAAAATTTCTTCAAATAGTTCTTTAGTCTCAATCTTTCTCCTCTCCTTTAGAGACTCCAGTTACATGCTGGTTAGGCATTTTAGTCAGGTCTTACGTCTCCTCTGTGTTTTATTTTGTTCCTTCCTTTATTTCCTGTCTGTACTTCTTGAATGCTTTCTATCAACCAATTTTGATAATATAACTACTGACTTCTAATTCAGCCTGCTCTGTATTTTGCATTTCTAGGATTTTGGGTTTCTTTTTTATGGATTCTAATTCCCTATTGTAACCCTCCATCTTTTCATCCATATTGTCCATCTTTCCCTCTACATTCTGTTCTTTAACTTAATTTTTCTTTGTTAAAAAAAGTATTTTTATATACATTTTGTTAAAATTTAACAACAGTTGAGCCATTTGCTATTAAGATTCTATAACTCTGAACAATATGCTTCTAACAATATAATTTTGTTTAATTTTATGCATAAATTTAAAATAAGCAATTATTAATCACATTTACTTAAAGTGCTGCCTGCTAACTACAACTTCCAGATTGTCTTAATCTTAAAGTTTGTGTCTACTGTCTACTTTCTCTCATGTCTCTTGATAGCCACCACTTTATTTTGTGTTTTTATAGAATTTCAGGTTCTTTTCTGCTTCCTATACCATTTGTTTCTCATGAAGTCTGTGTCAGAAAAAGAACTTTTATGTAACATAGCTTTCAATACCAATTGCAGAGAATTTTAAGTTCTTTGTATTTCAAAGATGACGAAAAGTCACACCTTAAGAATGGTGTTTTAAGGCACTATATTTCTATGTCTGGCCATTGCATGGAAGATAAAATACTGGAATCTAAGGATCATTCTTGCTACATATACCCAGCAAAACGCTGTCTGCCACTTACTAGTCAGGAGAAGCTTCATTTATCTGTGCCTACATTTCTCTCTGTGACATTATTATTACTAGTGGCAAGAAAAGTGTTTATTTTACTGTTTACTTTCCAAAAAAGGGGAGAAAATCTTCTAGATTTGTTCCAACATGAAAAAGATGATCTCTTTCTTTCAAAAATTATAGCTCACATACAATCCTTTTCCTTTCCTAATATATCAAGTCCACTTTTTCTGTTCTAGCTATAACTTTTTATTACTTAAGCTACTTCAAAGCCATCTGAACTACACAAATATTCTTTATTTATAGACTGATGCCAGAATGGTTTATTTAGCTATAAGCTGAATTTCTGCTGAAATGCGAATGTTACATGTGCTTTGCACTTGAAGAGCCTCAATCAAACATTGTCTGAGGTGATCTTAATTCTAAGGCAGAAAGGGGAATAAATCTAAGAAATTCAAGAGAGTGCAATCCCTGAACCCATTTTAAACCAGCTTCATACATTTTTAAATAGACTTGTTTTCTTTTGTTTTCATCAGATTTTATGAAACCTGTACTATCAAGAATATCTCATAAAAGAATACGCCTTCAGTATAAGACACCCTCTCTTCTCTAATTCCAGAAGATGATAGTCCCAGATATATTTATTCTTTATACCCTTTTAGGTCATATATATTAATATAAATTTGTTTCAGATTATGAGCCTTTTATATTATTAGCAACTAGGAGCTAAATGCTGGAAAAGGTGTCTTTTGTGATATTAGCCTTTGTGCTCAAGGAACAGAATTATCCTGATTCTATAGATGAAGCAGTGAAAGAGTGTTTGCCACATGTTCTCTGAGCCAAAATCACCATTAAGTCTGAAGTGATAAATACACCCATAAAGAATCAAAAATTTGAGTGCTTTGCAGGACTCACTTTAGAATAAATGCAGACTTAGGTTAAAGTCTGGTTTAGCAAGTCAACTTAACTATAAACTTCAGATTTCTAATATCTAAAATAGGAATGATACTCTTTATACTTTGAATTTGAATAGAGCTTTAAGCAACTAATAACATTTCCCTAGATTTTCTTCTTAATTTTGATTTTTACCTAGAACTTAATCAAGGAGAAAAACTAAAGAAAAAATGGGCTAGGATTTTTCATTTTCTAAGTGACTTCATCCATCCTCTTGAGTCCATCCCTTCTGTGTCACTTGAAACCAGAGAACAAAAGGTGTAGAGGAGGGAGAGGGCCATCCTGATTTGTGCTTTGGTGAGAAATGAGTCTATGGTTATCTCTGTGCTCCATGAATGAATAGATGACAGAGAAAATTCTCAAGATTTCAGGACAGAAGTTGTAATTGGATGCTTCCAATGTGAGGTGCTGCACAAAACCTTTAGTTGGGAGTTTGATCTACCTTGCATCTCCAGGGCTTGACCCTTAGGCTAAGAGGAGAGTCCTGCCTTTTGTCTGGGCTTTGGAGCTGCCCGCTATTGCAGAGTCTGCCAAAATTAAAGATGCCTCCATCCTATGGGCTATATTGGCAGCTGATTGTTTTTATTGCTATATATTAGAAAATAAAAGATACCAAGGGGTATGGGCTCTTTAAAAGGTTGGACTCTCTTTTGTTTTTACATTATTCCCTTGCATGCAGTGCTATACAAATGGAGATGATTCTTTTTTGATGCTAACATTTCTGAGTGCCCCCGCCCCTCCTCTCCGAGGCATCACTCACTTGTCAGTCAGTGTGAATCTAGATGGATCCTTCACCCTAATACAGATTAAGGCCAATCCAATGTTAGGATAACTGGGGTCTGTTCCTGCAGATGATTGGAGCTGATAGTCTTCTGACACTCTTTATTAACTTGCCACGTTATGAACCCATAATTATATTCAAACAATTTTTTGTCATACTTGGACTATATGGGGGAAATATATGTAAATATAAAATTACATGTAATAAAAGATTAATTTGGTTTAACCTTGCTCTTGAAAAAATATGGATACCTTTGGTACATCTTATTTAATAACAGATACAAGTCATTGTCTACTTAAACTAACTTGTTATTTTAGAAGGAAAAATTGGACATGGGAGTGTCAAGAGGGCCTCAGACCCATGTCAGGGATTTTTCTAAGGGTTCCCAGTAATACCCACCCACCTTCTTAAACCCTAGTTTGCTACCTTTGAAGGAGGAAACAGACAGAACAGGCTCCACCTTGAAAGCAGGACTCCATCTTGGGCCAGACTGTGGACTTTGAGCTTTGTGCCCAGTATCTATGGAAAGGACATACCAACTGGAAAACCAGGCCCGGGAAGAAAGAGCCCCAGGGCTCGTACCTAGACTCCCCACCGTCTAAAAGAATACCCTAATTAACTGTGTAACTGAATAGAATCACAAATTCCGTTATGCTTACTGGGGTATGACCACAGGCCTATTGATTATTGTCCACTGTTAACTACCTAGGCTTAAGGCATGTGAATCACGGGTTAACTTTGACTGTATCTTCCTTTTTCTTTGTTCAGACTAGTTTCAGGGAATTTGGGGAGATGGGTTTGGGCACATACACTTGGGCATATAAGGTTTACACAAAAACTGGTCAGGGTCCTTGGCTAAGAGGAGACTCTGCCTTGGGCCTGCTAGTGTAATAAACTGCACTCCACTATCTGCATTGTCCTTCTGAGTGAGTTTGTTTCCTGGAACACGTGGCTACAACACCTTGACATATAATTCTAATTTAATACTACAGACAATTTTCCTCTGATTAATATTTCAGTCATCAGATTAAGATTCACAAAAATTTTAATTAGCAACCTTTATGATATTATCTTTCAGAGATTAGAGAGAGAGACCTTAATATAGCCTACCTATTATTACTTCATCTATTTACCTTCTGACTGATACAAATGATTAATAATCTCCATGTACAGTCATTCACATTCATAAGAATATTTTTCCAGCTCTGAAACAGAGACTCAATCAAGTATATCACTGGAAAATTCATGAAAAAAATTATTAGAATATATCACTGGTAGATAGAGACTCCCACAGATATGATCCTACAATGTCCCTCTAGGACTTTTTTTTTTTTTACCTAATTTTATTTTTGGTGTCGATGACTTTTATTTATTCATGTTTATTTCTGGCTGCCCTGGGTCTTCGTCGCTCTGCACAGGCTGCCTCTGGCCGCAGTAGCCGGAGTTGCTTGCGGTTGTGATGGGGGCGTCTCATAGCAGTGGCGTCTCCCCGGAGCACAGGCTCTCAGTGCACAGGCTTCAGGAGTTGCAACACGCGGGCTCAGTAGCCCTTCTGCGGCATGTGGGATCTTCCTGGACCAGGGATTGAACCCATGTTCCCTGCATTGGCAGGCATATTCCTATCCACTGTGCCACCAGGGCAGTCCCCTCTAGCACTTCTGATGCAGGTTGCTGTGGGATTAATTGAAGAATGGCACACAAATTGTTTAGTGTGATGTCCTACATTCAGGAAACTTGATCAACTTTATCTTTGTTATTTTCATTATAAATATGATGGCAGTGCTTTATCCATATGGCCGTATCTCTTGGGACATTGATGTGTTCTTTTGCAGATAAAACATGAGCCACTAATTAAAAGCCATCTTTCTCCAAAGCATAACTAAACTGCACATGATAACTCGATTATCTCAGTTAAGCAAAATCTGTCCTCTCCTGAATGTTTGATTCATTGTTTGTTGAAACATTTTTAAATTGGTCTTTTCTTTTCAGTGAAATGGCTTACTTTGTTGACAAAGGTGGAACTGGCTCCTGACTTCATCATGATGTGGAAATATGCCAAGGCTGAATGGATGGCTTGCAACCATCATGGTTCACTGATGAACCATGAATCCATGAAGAGTTACCTATCAGCATGCAAACATATCAATAGACAACCTGCCTGGGGTTGGTGGGGGTGTGTATGAGGTTGTGATGGAGGGTGGGAAACACAGCAGGTCATGCTTGCATTTTCTTAGAAAGCTTTCTTTGTGATTTTATCATGAATAGATTCAAGCAAACAGTCTCTTCTTTTTAACTAATTCCATACTGTTAGAAGTTCCACCATTGTTTTTACTGTAAAGAATCAAAGAAATTAACCAAGGCTCATTTCATTGATTTTCTTTCTATTGTAGGTCAGATATGCTTCAGAAACACAAGTGACCATGTCATTCTTTAGCTTCAACATGTAATTCAGGGGCCACTTGACAGCAGCACGGAGATGAGGAGTCAGGATTTTAGCCACACATGTACAGAACACCCACTCAGTGCCTGAACTAGGATGACTGTATCATGTATTATCTAAACTGGGACACTTTAGGGGGACTTCTCTGGTGGTCCAGTGGTTAGGACTTTGAGCTTACAATGCTGGGGCCATGGGTTTGATTGATCCCTGGCTGGGGAACTCCTACATGCCATGGGGCATGGACAAATTAAATTTGGACACTTTAAGAGAGTGAAAGGGGCCTCTATTCATGAAGACAAAGTGAGAACAGGCACAAACTGGGGCTGTCCCTACCACCAAACCAGGCTTACTTGCCAATCGCACAGCAAGCCAAGCTCTGAGATGCCAAGATTGGCAGCAGAGAAAGGGTTTATTCATGAGGCGGCCAAGCAAGGAGACAGGAGAATGAATCTCAAATCTGCCTCTCCGAAGGCAAGGGGCTAGGGAGATTCATGGAATGACGCCAAGGTGTGGGGAGGATGGGGAAAGGTGCTTGGAAACAAGAAAAGATGAAATAATTATTATCTGGGCACTTGCAAGTAAGCTACAGGCCCCTTCATCAAACCCACGTTCAGAAAATGGCAGCCATATTAGTGTGTCCTGAAGGTAGAGTTTTTGGCCTTCTGTCATCAAAAGGCCACAAAAGACACTCATGATTGCCCAGAGGGAGGGTTGGTGGTCCTAATCAGTCTGAAAAGGCTGGAACTCAAACTAGACTCAGGTGACTCCAAATTCCTGGAAAACAACTTGTACAAACATCTTACTGTTTAGGCTAGGTGACCCTTGGAGGATATGCAAGCTTTGTAAAAACAACTGAAATAAATCTGATCCGGGAAGATGGGTTGCAGTTCATTATTAATCAAGTTACAGTTTCATGGTTCTGACTGATGACTATCCTTGGTTTCATCCCCAATTAACTGGGATATATAGACACTTTAGCTATAATACCCCTAAAAACTTGGGGAAAATATTGGAAGATATGGGATGTCTTTTGTTTCATTGCAAATTATTCCAAAGACCTATTCTAAGATGAACCAAACTGTAGTGCTAATAGGTAGGTGGTAGCTTTCCCTGCTGGCTCAGTGGTAAAGAAACTACCTGCAATGTAAGAGATGCAAGTTCAATCCCAGGATCAGGAAGATTCCCTGGAGAAGGAAATAGAAACCTGCTCCAGTATTCTTTTTTTTTTTTTTTTTCATTTATTTTTATTAGTTGGAGGCTAATTACTTTACAGTATTGTAGTGGGTTTTGTCATACATTGACATGAATCAGCCATGGATTTATATGTATTCCCCATCCCGATCCCCCCCTCCCACCTCCCTCTCTACCCAATCCCTCTGAGTCTTCCCAGTGCACCAGGCCCGAGCACTTGTCTCATGCATCCAACCTGGGCTGGTGATCTGTTTCACCCTAGATAATATACATGTTTTGATGCTGTTCTCTCGAAACATCCCACCCTTCCCTTCTCCCACAGAGTCCAAAAGTCTGTTCTGTACGTCTGTGTCTCTTTTTCTGTTTTGCATATAGGGTTATCATTACCATCTTTCTAAATTCCATATATATGTGTTAGTATGCTGTAATGTTCTTTATCTTTCTGGCTTACTTCACTCTGTATAATAGGCTCCACTTTCATCCATCTCATTAGAACTGATTCAAATAAATTTTTTTTAATGGCTGAGTAATATTCCATGGTGTATATGTACCATAGGTTTCTTATTCATTCATCTGCTGATGGGCATCTAGGTTGCTTCCATGTCCTGGCTATTATAAACAGTGCTTCGATGAACATTGGGGTGCACGTGTCTCTTTCAGATCTGGTTTCCTCGGTGTGTATGCCCAGAAGTGGTATTGCTGGGTCATATGGCAGTTCTATTTCTAGTTTTTTAAGAAATCTCCACACTGTTCTCCATAGCGGCTGTACTAGTTTGCATTCCCACCAACAGTGTAAGAGGGTTCCCTTTTCTCCACACCCTCTCCAGCATTTATTGCTTGTAGACTGTTGGATAGCAGCCATCCTGACTGGCGTGTAATGGAACCTCATTGTGGTTTTGATTTGCATTTCTCTGATAATGAGTGATGTTGAGCATCTTTTCATGTGTTTGTTAGCCATCTGTATGTCTTCTTTGGAGAAATGTCTGTTTAGTTCTTTGGCCCACTTTTTGATTGGGTCATTTATTTTTCTGGAATTGCTGCTCCAGTATTCTTGCCTTGGAAACCCCATGGACAAATGAGCCTGGTGAGCTATAATTCATGGGGTCTAAAGAATTTGACATGACTTAGAGACTAAGCACCCACTCATGCCAGTGCAGGAGACACAGACTGATCCCTGGTCTGGAAGACCCCACATGCCATGGGGCAACAAATCCCATGCACCACAGCTACTGGAGCTCAAATTATCTAAAGCCTGTGCTCCACAATAAGGGAAGCCACCACAATGAGAAGCCCATGCGCCGCAACTCAAGAGTAGCCCCTGCTCGCTGCGACTGGAGAAAGGCCCATACAGTGACAAGGACCCTGCACAGTCAAATAAATACATAATTTTTAAAAGTAGTTAGATGGTAACACTTCACATTAGTTGGACAAGTGCAATCTATTATAGAAAATAAACTTTACAGAGGAGGTGAGTGCACTTACCAATAGGACTTAGGCACTGGGAGTGAACCCTGAGGACACTTTTCAGGACTATATTGGAATATCTGAGCCTACCTGGGGCTCAGTTTATGCCAGGTGTTTCAGGGTTCTCGCTTCAGTTACAGGCCCTTCTGAGTATCTACTATCACAGGAGTATGAACTAGGTCTGGCAGGGCTGTGTCTGCAGAAGTTGTAACAGAATAGTCGGATGTCAGGAAGATCATCCGGAGACCCCGGGTTGATGGATTCAACATTCAAGTATGCAGAAAAAATTTTCAAACTGAAAGAAAGACTCTGACTTGCATTATTATATATTGTACATCTAAAGGGACAGTTTGGGCCTCAAGGGAGCTGTGGCCTAGGTGGTACTTTTGTTTAATAAGACCAAAAGGCATGATAAAACCAAGATAGGAATCTGGGAAGAAAGGAACTCTCAGGCAGACATAGACACTTGAGCCCTTTCCTCAAAGCTGCTGTGAAAGAGCATGGCTGCATCTGTAAATAGTTCCTGGCATGTGGTAGACCCTGTATTTCTGAAGATATGAAAACACCAGGGAGAATGGCAGTAACTATGACAGTGAAAGAAGCATAGACTTCAGTACTCAATATGTCCATGTGTCTGAAAATATCTAGGAAACCTCTCATTTCTCTTTCTTAGCTCTGGGGTGTCAACATTCCCAAAAGATAAAGGATTATAGCGATCCACGTAGTTCTGTGTTTGCGAGTTTCACCCAAAGAATGAGAGGAGAAAGGGCTTAGGAACTTCAGAGGATGGCTATAAAAACATTAACAAAGCATCTGAAACTTGACTTTTCTAGGAAATTTCATGGAACCATGAGATCATAGTACCAGAAAAGAGCCTGGAGACCAGTGATGCAGGTCCCCTCCTTGACAGGTGGAGCTACTGAGACCCCATGAGATCAGGACGTTATCCAAAGCTATTGCACAGCTAGGCAGTGGCAGAACTGGTGTGAAAACTTTGTTCTCCTGTCTCCCTGTTCAAGGCAGTGGGAGGAGGCTAAGGGAGGAGTGGTTAGGGGGAAAATTAATCTGAGATTTTAAAAGTGGGAGATAGTGAGGCAGATAAAAAAAAAAAAGAACTTCCAAATTTGGAAAATGGAGTTAGGTTGAAAACCTAGGAAGTGGAAGAAAAAAGCATATCATTAGAAAATAAGGGCAGACAAGAAGGAAGGGGCAGACAGCAGTGGGAAATAGGAGGACTAAATTGAGAAGAAGCTTTAAAGGAAGCATATACATGTCACTTGTCACCAAAGCTAGGGTCATTCTTGCCTTGCATCATGGTCACCTGAATTGTTCTTATGACAATAATATTTTAGAGGAACTTGTTCCCCAGCACCTACAACTTTTTTGTGTGTAATCTAAAAATATCCTGTAGATTAGTCAAAAAGGTTTCTCCGGGTATAGGTAAATTAGGGAGTGGCATTATGACATGGTTCCAAATAAGAAAAGGAGTACGTCAAGGCTGTATATTGTCACCCTGCTTATTTAACTTATATGCAGAGTACATCATGAGAAACGCTAGGCTGGAGGAAGCACAAGCAGGAATCAAGATTGCCAGGAGAAATATCAATAACCTCAGATATGCAGATGACACCACCCTTATGGCAGAAAGTGAAGAGGAAGTAAAATGTCTCTTGATGAAAGTGAAAGAGGAGAGTAAAAAAGTTGGCTTAAAGCTCAATATTCAGAAAACTAAGATCATGGCATCTAGTCCCATCACTTCATGTCAAATAGATGGGGAAACAGTGGAAGCAGTGGCTGACTTTACTTTTCTGAGCTCCAAAATCACTGCAGATGGTGATTGCAGCCAGGAAATTAAAAGACACTTGCTCCATGGAAGGAAAGTTATGACCAACCTAGACAATATATTGAAAAGCAGAGACATTACTTTGTCAACAAAGGTCCATCTCAAGGCTATGGTTTTTCTAATAGTCATGTATGGATGTGAGAGTTGGACTATAAAGAAAGTTGAGCAAGGAAGAATTGGTGCTTTTGAACTGTGGTGTTGGAGAAGACTCTTGAGAGTCCCTTGGACTGCAAGGAGATCCAACCAGTCCATCCTAAAGGAGATCAGTCCTGGGTGTTCATTGGAAGGACTGATGCTGAAGCTGAAACTCCAGTACTTTGGCCAGCTGATTCAAAGAGTTGACTCATTTGAAAAGACCCTAATGCTGGGAGGGATTGGGGGCAGGAGGAGAAGGGGATGACAGAGGATGAGATGGTTGCATGGCATCACCGACTCAATGAACATGGGTTTGGGTGGACTCCAGGAGTTGGTGATGGACAAGGAGGCCTGGCGTGCTGCGGTTCATGGGGTAGCAAAGAGTTGGACACGACTGAGTGACTGAACTGAACTGAACTGATTTTGACATGGATCCAGATATGGCCTCTGGACTTTTTGTACAAGTTTTCCAGAATGAAAATTTCTGGCTCACAGATGCAGATGGCATTCACTGCAGGCTGCTATATTGCATGCATATGTCTCACCATTTGGTTGTAATGAGTTATGCACAATGTTCATTTTCCATTGGAGAAGACTTTTTTTCTTAATGAGACTGTGAACTGTTTGAAGCCTAGAACTAGATTTTGCTGACCTCTGTAGGTCCATTATCTATGACATCCCTGGTACATAGTGGGTGCTAAGTAAATGCTTTTTGAGTACATGGGGATGGGTGAGTTAATAGCAATCACTAATAAATGACATTGTGGTGATGAATCCCCTAGAGCTTCTTATTCAAAGGAGAACTCATTATTTGCTATTGGAACAAGGCAGGAAAGGAAAATGGCTTGTTAAATTTTACACACACAGTTTGACACATACAACAAACCCAGATAAAGCGTGATAACTAGGCAATTACTGGCGCATGTCCTCCCCACAAATAATTTTCCAAATATGTGAGCCTTTTTCATGACTCAACTCCTCTATACTTTGTAAAAACCAAATCCAGAAATGAAGACCATGGAAGTCTATATTTAGTCTATTCCCTTGACCTTGTTTAACTCCTCAACCAACCAAAGTCAAACGAAAACTGCTGGGGGGAGCTGAGTCTTAATAAAACAAAATCTTTCAGATAAAAATCTAAAAGGAAAGCACACCCCTGCCAATGAATCTAAATGACTCTCAAAATTTCTGTTTCCACACTGCAGAAGGTAAAAGTGGCAGCAGCAAGAAGCATGAGGCACTAAAGGGGGAATCAGCCAGGGCCCTCAAATTCCCCACAGGTGGGTCGGGTTCCAGTCAGTGTAGCCTGCCCTGGCCAGCAGGCTCCTCAGCCTCACCTGGCCCCCCGCTGAGACCCCCAGCCCCCTCCACACCCGCCTCACCCCTGTGTAGGAGCAGTCTCACCATTGAGAGCTGTCATATCAGCTCCCACCATATAAGGGGCTAAAGACATTTTTTTAAAGATTTTGCATTGTTTTGACTGAAGAAACAATGAAACTACTAGTAGTCCTTTTCTCCCTAGTTCAGCTAACTCCTTTGCCAACAGAGTGCCCCTGAGAGGGAAGGAAGCTTAGAACATATGAAGTAAACAGCAGCCAATCAGGAAATTACTTTCCCTGGAGGAAAGTCAGCACACCAATCCACCAGCTGACATTTTTGGAGGCAAATTCAGTTATTTGCAGAGAGTCAGTCACTTTAAGAGAATGTATGAGAGACGTGGAGCAGAAAAGTGAAAGTGAAAGTCGCTCAGTCCATGGAACTCTCCAGGCCAGAACACTGGAGTGGATAGCCTTTCCCTTCTCCAGGGGATCTTCCTAACCCAGGGATCGAACCCAGGTCTCCTGCATTGCAGGCAGATTCTTTACCAGTTGAGCCACAAGGGTGTAGCAGAGTTGCAGGTTAATTTAGTTGTTCAAGCATCTGATGCTTTTCTAGAATGCATCTGATTCTTCTCATGAACTGTATCTGAGCTGTAGTGAAAACCATTGAGCCCCACTTGGAAAACCAAATTTGATATAATAATACAAATATTTTCTTATGTAACTGTCTTCCAGAAATTGCCTCCTCCCCCACACCAGTGCTGTAGACAGATAGACTCCACCAGACAGACAGACTCACCAGCCATGTACAGTGGGGAGTGGACAGTTTGCATACTTATAGCAGCAGATGAGGGAGGTGGTAGGGGCTCTCTGCATAGAGCCTAGCAGGGCCTGCAGCTCTTCCAGCTTTCACAGTGTCCCTTCTACCTGACTACTGTGCAACCTATCGGAATATGAAGCTGAATTCTTCAGGCAATGAGCTTAGTTTTCTCAGGAACCCTCCCTTCTCACTCAGCCGTACCTCAACTACTATGGGTTCCATTGCTCTTCCTGAGGTCAGGCAGTAACTCCCACTTGAGCACAAGCTTGTGGCCTTAGGTCCCCTAGCATTTTGCATGTGCTTCAGTGACACCCCTCCTTCACCTGAGCTGGTCGACCATTGCCTGCTCCCCACACCCCTCCCCACGAACTCAAGGTGACTTAAACACATTCATGCGGTGAGTTAGATGGAGACTCAGACCCTCCACTCAGACCATATGCTCACACAGTTTGTGGATCCTCAAAGAAGAGAGGTGCAAAAGGCTCTCCTGTTGTTCTTGTCAGTGGTGGTGGTGATGTGTGTACGTGTTTGTGTGTTGTACTGCCTTTAAATTATTCAGCATGCTTTCTACATCCAGGACTTTTGCTCAGAGACAGGACACCTAGAGATGGTGTCACCTTACCTATTTCTAGTCTTTTTGCTCGTCTTTCTCCCATAAGCCAGACTTTCCCACTCTTCCCCTCAGGTAAAGAATTCCCATCCTGAAAACTGGAGGATCAGATCTACCAGGCCAGTATTAGACTCAGTTCAGTTCAGTCACTCAATCGTGTCTGACTCTTTGCGACCCCATGAACCACAGCACTTCAGGCCTCCCTGTCCTTCACTATCTCCTGGAGTTTACCCAAACTCATGTCCATTGACTTGTTGATGCCATCCAACCATCTCATCCTCTGTCGTCCCCTTCTCCTCCTGCCTTCAATCTTTCCCAACATCAGGGTCTTTTCAAATGAGTCAGCTCCGCATCAGGTGGCCAAAGTATTGGAGTTTCAGCTTCAGCATCAGTCCGTCCAGTGAACACCCAGGACTGATCTCCTTTAGGATGGACTGGTTGGATCTCCTTGCAGTCCAAGGGACTCTCAAGAGTCTTCTCCAACACCACAATTCAAAAGCATCAATTCTTTGGTGCTCAGCCTTCTTTATGGTCCAAGTGTCACATCTGTACATGATTACTAGAATAACCATAGCTTTGACCATAGAGACCTTTGTTGGCAAAATGATGTCTCTGCTTTTACTATGTTGTCTAAGTTTGTCATAGCTTTCCTTCCAAGGAGCAAGCATCTTTTAATATCATGGCTGTAGTAACTCCACAAGGAGTTGTTAAGGCTGAATATTAGGCAATGCAGTTCAAGAATAAGAGAGTATATTGAAGCATTAATTGTTCATAAATAGTAATAATGCATATATAGAGTTACTAGGTACCAGCTTCTATTTTTAGTACTTTATATCTAGTAACTCATTTAAATCTCTAAACAATCCTATTATCTTAATTTCACAGGTGAGGACAATAAGCACAGGAATTTAAATAATTTGTCAAAGGTCACAAATCAGTAAGTGGAAAAGGCAAGACCCCCATTTTGAGGTCTGTGCTCCGAACTAACTACATCATTTAGCCACTATGCACGAGGACCTCAGGAGTTCAGAGCAGACAGTAGTGAAACAGGTACTAGAGGTAAATGCACAAGATTAATCTCACATCTAGAATCAAAGCAAAATTTTAAAGAGAAGAAGGCAAAATAAAGGAATGCATTAAGAGCATCATGTGTGTTGTTTTAAGCAAAGGTAGATTGATTTCTATAAGCTACTTTTTGGAGATGGTAAGGTAAAGAGCTTTCATAGAAGTCAAGAAGGTGAACCAAAGGAGGCAGTATTTGAGTTGATGCAGGAAGAGGTGGTGTGTGGAGGACAAAGGAAGCAGCACATTTAAAGCCTGGAAAGAAAAGGATGATGCATTTTAGGAAATGAAAGCCATTCAGTATATCTGGAGAAATTAATTTTTTGTGAAAATGGCTTGGAAAGCATAATATCTGATGAGACCAGGGACATATTTGCATTGTTATCATGAGAGTCTTTTATACTGTTAAGAATTATTGTGAGGACAGTAGGGAACTATGGAAAGGCTCAATGGAGGAATATAATAAAGTCATATTTGTATTAAAGACAAAAATTCCAGTTGCAGCATAGAAAATGATTTGGGGATGAGTTGGTCTTTACAAGTCAGGTGAGAGTTAATGAGAGCCTGACCTTAGGCAATGGCAGTTAAGACAAAAAGATATAGGTTAATTCAAGAAATATTAAGGGGAAAAAATTCATTAATCATTGATTGGAAGTAATGGGCAGAGGAGGAAAAGGAGTCAAGAAACATTTTTACATTTCTCACTTGACCTGTATGTGGATGGAAATATCACCCAGTGTGGAACAAATTGATTTTGAGTTTCATTGAAAACTACTATGTGGATATGACTGGTTGGCCGTGACTACCTTGATCTGGAGCTGGGGGACTGGGCAGCCAGGGGTGAGGTTGTGTTAGTTGCCATGATGAATTTGACAGGAGCAAAAAGATGGGAACAGAAGCCATGGGGGTACCGTTGAGGGTCAAGTTAAGTCATCAGGAAAATAGTGTGTAGAGGAGAAAACATGCTAAGCCAGATGAATGAGGAACACTAATTGTTAAGTGCTGACCTTGGAGAAGGCCAGGGAGATTTTTGGTGATTCTGATGAAAGCAGATTCGGTGAAGTGAAGGTGGTGGAAATTGGATCCTGACAGGTTGAGATCAGGAAGAAATGACACTAAATGCAAGCAAACCCTTCCTAGAAGTTTGGGAGTTTAAGATAGTTTTTATCTTCCAACAGGAAAGATTAAAAATTAAAGCTCAAAGGAAAATAGGTTTTTGTCAGGCAATCTGAACTCTTACTTTGAGGTCTTTCTTAACCTCTAGGGGACCTAACTCTACAGAGAAAACTCTGCAAGTTTAGAGATGATGAAAAAAAAAAAATACTGAATCCAGAGAATTGCAGTAAGTTAATTCTACTCTTATGCTTCTTTTGCTGGACCTGGGAGGCAGATGGTGAAAAAATAGTCTTATGATGAATAAGAAATTAGAAGAGGTTGCTATTTAGTTTTAAAACTCTAGTTTCTTTTTGATTTGGCAATATTTCCCCCATCTTGCACAATCTAACTAAATGAGGCATAATGAGTGATTACTTGGTAAAAAAGCAGAAATTATAATCAATATTCAGTTTAAAGAGCTTGAGTAAACATTGGAAATTACATTCCTGTGAAGACATATTATAACCTGTTGAAAACATAATGTTATGTTAATTAAAATATGGTTTCACAAATATATTTAATCTCATCTTACAAATAAACACTGTACAATATTTCTGAGATATTTTTAAGTTTGTTGTGCATTAACTATAAAATCTTATAACCGATGAATATTTTTCTTTTGTCAGCAGACTGATCTTTGCTTTAAAAGTAGCTATTTTCCTATTTAAAGAGTTCCACAAAGTGTTCTCATAAATACAGTCTCAAGACTGTTTTCTCATCTGAGTTTTCCTCCTCCTGACAGCCCCTCACCTGATCCTCTCTTCCACCATGTCCACCCACTGTCTGGATTAAAAAAATTTTGAACATTTGCTCCATTGCTGACAAGAAACAAAGCACGCTGTCGCAAGCGTCACCTCTTTGCTTTGGCTATCTTTATTGTATGTATTCAAAGACAGGGGCTTCCCAGGTAGCTCAGTGCTAAAGAATTTGTCTGCCAATGCAGGAGACACAGGAGACTCAGGTTTGATCCCTGGGTTGGGAAGATCCCCTGGAGAAGGGAATGGCAACCCGTTCTAGTATTCTTGCCTGGAGAATTCCACGGCCAGGGGAGCCTGGAGAGCTATAGTCCATGGGGTCACAAAGAGTCAGGCACAACTTTGTGACTAAGCAGCAGCAACATCATTCAAAGAGAGATGGGTTATAAAAGTCCTCTTCTCTTTATGAGCTTGATTAAATGATCTACAACTTGTTTGTGTCTGGTCAAATGTTGGCATGATCCATTTAGACTCTTTATGCTCTTCTGTTCAATGTATTTAGTGATAAAATTGAATTGATTCAACAACAATTTATTAATGTCTGCCAGGGTTTGTGATAAACTGTAAAAACAAAAAAGGAATAAAATAAGAATTTATCATCTAACAGAAGAAGACATATTTACTGTTAAGATGCTATCACAGAATTATGTCTATTGTTAAGATGCTATCATAGAGTTTATATCTATGGTGAAGTGGATCCACAGAGAAAGAAACAGCTCTTCTGTTGATGGCTGGGGGTAGTTAGGGGAAGCTTCATGCCAAGATGATTAGGACCAATTGAATTATAGTTCCCAGTTCTTTACTATCTCTCTCTAACAGAATTATGCTTCCATGGGACATAACTGTAACTCTGACTATGAAATAGGCAAAGTAAACTTTTCCATCCCGTTGACTCTGTGCTTGGCAATATGCCTCACATTGGACAATGGAGTGTTAATGAGCTTTAAAGGTGGTTTAGTGATTGACTGCTTCTCTTGATTTGGCATCCACCAGGAGAAAAACAGGCACCTGGTAGACACAGGTCCCATAACGAGGGACATGAAGGGTAGCTGTAAGTCACAGCCCAAAACAGAGCTTCCCTAGCTAACCCACAAACTTGTGAGCTTGAGATAAATGACAGTTGCAATTAAACAAAATTTGTGGATTTTTTATTACAGCCTATAGCAACTAAAACCTGGCTACCACAATGATCCCTGATCAAAACAGGGAAGACATGTGTATCATGAAGTTAGAGTATAAAGGATTTCCAAGCAGAAAGAACAGCACAAAAAAGTTCCTTCAGTTCTGTAAATGCTGCTGTACGCTGCAAGTCAATCAATTGGTGTGGGTGTGGTGTGGATTAGACAGGAATAATCAGGAACCAGAATGTCAAAGAAGAGTTCATTGTCAAATATGAGCATTTACCATCTATCCAATAGGTATTAAGAACCCATTGGAATAGTTAAAGCAGAAAAAAATATATAGTTAGATCTGTATTTTAGAAAGAAGAAGTTAGCATGTTGGGGACTGGGTTGGAGCCAGGCAAGAGATAAGTCAGGATATCAGCAAGCAGTGATGAGGATGGAGAGGAGAATGCAGGCTCTAGAGAAGTTAGGGACTTCCCTGGTGATCCAGTGGTTAACCTGCCTTCCAATGAAGGGGACATGGGTTCGATCCCTGGTTGGGGAGCTAGGATCCCACATGCTATGGGACAATTAAGCCCACATGCTGAAACTACTGAGCCCAGATCTCCCAGCTACAGCACCCATGTGCTGCCACGAAGACCCAGTGGAACCATAAGTAAATGAATACTTTTTAAACAGAAAGATTGTCATCAACAGCATCATCATTTTTTCTTTCTTTTTTTTTTTTTTACAAAATCAAGCTTCTACAATGTTTTTCGAAGCTAGTTCGGAGGAAGTTCTCAAAAAGTCAAATTTACTGACTAATTTTCAGAAATTTTCAGAAAGAGCAAGATCCTGAATGATCAGTTCACTGAAAATCAATTAGCCAAAGGCAAATTTGTTTAAAACCAGCCAACTGAAAGTTAATTTTCCCCCAAAGGACAATTTAAGGTGAGCCTAGGACAGCCTGAAGATGCAGAAGAGGGAGAAGCTGGGCAGAAGCAAGGGTTAGGGTAGGGATTGAGGAAGAGGGGAGGAAGAACAACAGCAGAGAGAAAATCTTGAGGAAAACAACTTCAGTAAGTCAGCAAATTAGTTTTTGGCAAGTGGGTTTTTATTGATTTGTGGTGAATTGCTGTTTGTCAGGAAGCAAATAGCACAGTCATGGGGTAGAACTGGTGGGAATTTAATGAAAGAACAGTTTAGAAAGGGGTGGGCTGAGTTCAAACCAACAAGGTCTCCTGAAGCTGCAAGAGACAGGAAAAATGCTTTCCCCCACTTTGGCCAGAAAAGACAAGGGGAGCGAGGAATTCCTGGTGTCCAGGATTAGAGAATGCAGCGCTCATCGTCCTGCTGAAACTGGCAGTGAAGTGGAGTCACTCAGTCAACGTCCAACTCTTTGCACTCCCATGGACTGCAGCCTACCAGGCTCCTCCGTCCTTGGGATTTTCTGGGCAAGAGTACTGGAGTGGGGTGCCATCGCCTTCTCCAGGGAAACTGGCAGTGCCTCTCCTGAAAGTGTGCTCCACAGAGCTCGGTGCATCCGCAGCAGGGCTGGGCTGTGGGTGGGACCTAGGTGTGCATGGGTGTACAGGAAGGTGGAGGGGATGGTGAAAAAAGGGGGCTTGGACCTTTACCTCTGCTTCAATTAGGACAATCTATACTCTATTAGAGTTTCATATAAAAAGGATAAAAAAAAACTCATTGACTTGCAGAACTTGTATAATGTATGCACTAAAAACTACAAAGCAATAAGGAATGGTCTCTGCTCTGAGAAGTCTAAAAAGAACATGCACAGAGAGATAAATAACTGTACAAACTACCTCATACTGAATGCTAAGTGAGGGCAATAGATAATCAGGACAACAGAAGTTTAGAAAGAAAGGGGAGAATAAAATTATGGATAGTGATTCTCTTTATCTTTTAGATTTCGTGAATCATGTCACTGAAAATATTTCCCTCTTTTTTATTTCAGGACAAAATTTGTGGTCCAGCCTTAGGCAGTCTATGGAAATTTATGGCAAGGGTTTTATGCGTATAAACTTGATCTGTGGCTCCATTTTATAACGTGATTTTTGTTTTTTCTTTGCTCTATCTTTCTCATATAAATCCAACTGAGTTGTTATGATACATTGGAGTCAGAAGACTGTGATTCAAACTCTGATGTTGCCACCTGTGAACTGAATGGCCTCTGATAAATTACTTAACTGTCCTGAGTTTCCTCATTTGCAAAAGTTTACCCTATCACAGTTTTGTGAGAATCTGTATTCTTAGTGCATATCACAGTAAGTGTAGCTTAATCTGAAATTCCTTGTAGTGATTTCCTTAGTCAGGACCTTGTCTTCAAGATTCAGCTAGAGGCTCAGAGTTGAGAAGGGGCGGTAATGTGTCCTCATTCTCAAAAAGTACCTGCTAGAGGCCTCATTGAGGGTAGTGCAACCGCCAGCGGGGTGTTTCTGGAAATTTGAAGGGGTAATTTCGTCTGTCACAATGATGAGGGGGTGGGGGTGCCGCCCCTGACATTTAGTGGGAGGAGGTGGGGATGCTTGACGTCCTGCAACACACAGGACGCTCCCTCCCAGGAGAGAGCTGTTCTGCCTCCCCACCTCCTCAGATGTCCGGTTGGTGAAATGACTCTTTATACCTCCCTGAGCCCAGAACTTAGCTTCACTGTACATGAAGACGCCTAGTATTTTGGGCGCCTTTTTAACATAGTCTGATATTTAGGGAATACAACTCTTGAATAAATAAAGGGAAGGTTGTACTTTGCCCTGTTTGGAAGAGTCATTCTCCATTTCAGAGAACTGCGCAGGAAGCCTCCCATAGAGACTCACGTGCTCCAAGAGCATCTGGCCCTGCCCGCCTCACAGAGGCCGCTGCTGTCAGCCCGCGACCGCGCCCGTCGGAAGGGACGCCGAGGTCTGCGCCTCTCCCCACGCCTACCTTCTGTCAGCCCGCGACCGCGCCCATAGGAAGGGAGGCCGAGGTCTGCGCCTCTCCCCATGCCTGCCTTCTGTCAGCCCGCGACCGCGCCCGTAGGAAGGGAGGCCGAGGTCTGCGCCTCTCCCCACGCCTGCCTTCTGTCAGCCCACCACCGCGCCCGTCGTTAGGGACGCGGAGGTCTGCGCCTCTCCCCACGCCTGCCTTCTGTCAACCCGCGACCGCGCCCGTAGGAAGGGAGGCCGAGGTCTGCGCCTCTCCCCACGCCTGCCTTCTGTCAACCCGCGACCGCGCCCGTCGTTAGGGACGCGGAGGTCTGCGCCTCTCCCCACGCCTGCCTTCTGTCAGCCCACGACCGCGCCCGTAGGAAGGGAGGCCGAGGTCTGCGCCTCTCCCCACGCCTGCCTTCTGTCAGCCCACCACCGCGCCCGTCGTTAGGGACGCCGAGGTCTGCGCCTCTCCCCACGCCTGCCTTCCGACGGCAGCATGCCAGAGAAGGGACAAGATGTGGAAACAGCAGAACTGGAACGGCAGGAGGGAAGACAGGCCGTCGCTCCTCTCCACTGACATTTCCAAGCCACCATAAGATTATTATACTGACTATAGAGCATAACATTGACGTTTTACATTAGACTGAGCTGTGCTAAAGCCTGAAAGCAAGCCCAAAGTACTGGAAAGAGGCATAACGAAAAGCTTCAGGACCTAAGATGACTTTGAGGGGAAAGTCTGACAATGGAGATGCCTACAGGGCACGATGAGAGAAAAATGTCAATTTTTTGGTCAGTTCCCGAATGTTCTGCTAGATAAACCCGTTCTGTTCACTAGGTGCATGAGGAATCTAAATGCTGTTGTCACTCGCCCTTATCAGGGTCATGCTCTGAACAGCGAGCTGGCAGATGCTGTAACTGGGCCCTTCCGGCAACATGTGTGAGGCACACCCTAGCCTTTCTCCCACCCCCTCACCACATCTTGCCAGGGCTGTTCTCTAAACCAAGTCAAAGAAAATAGAATTCTCAGGGGCTCGCAATTAGACAACCATATAAGAAGATAGAACTCGGTTTTTTGATTGTTTTATGAAACTGGAGTAGGAAACACCCTACTCCTTTGGGAATCACTTCCACATACAAGAACTTCTGCTCCTTCAGACAGCTCCACTGTGTTGCCAGGTTGGTCTTTGGAAGACCGAGAGCTCAGATGGAATCAGGGAAATGCAGCCACGGAGTGAGTAATCTGATATTGTCCCTATGCTGGTGTACCAAAATGTCACTAGGGCTGGCATGAAGTACTGATTTAGGACCCATGACAGCTAGTAATCAAGCGAGGGCATCTGTTTAAAATATATTCTAATGACGTACTGTCAATATTTCTCAGGAAGTTGGTATATTTGTAGGCAACATGATAAAGATTGAAAGTTAAAATCCTGTCAAATCCTTTCTCTAGATCATAACATCCACCAATCAGCCCCAGAGCAGCTCATTTCAGTAGGTTTATTCTGCGTCCTGTAAAACTTCAAATTTTCTCCTTTAGGGAAATTGATTTCCATCATTTTTTAATTTGATTATGAGTAACCTAGGTTAGTAATTTGACATTTTATCTATGGAAGTGGGTTTAAGAAATACTCATAACGAGTCAAAGATATCTCATTTTCTGCTACTTGAAGAGTGCTATATTTTTGCATATTTAATAAGTAGTAAGTTTTTGTTCTTATGCAATTTATGGTAAATGTGTTTTAAGGAAGTTTTATTTCCTATGAGTATAAATTTTGCTAGTTTTAAGAGGCAAAAGTTATATTTACATATTGCAGTTGTATGGATTACAATTGTATGACAGCTTGTAAAATTGTTGTTACCAGAAGAACAAATTCCTAAGAAAGCTTATTGAGACTTGACAATTCTGGAGTGGAGGTTCTGTGTTGATTTTAATTTGTGTTCAAATGGCACTCTCTCTGACTTTTCTTAAGACTTATAAGGCAATTCTTTTCTTTGTGTATCTGAGCTTGAAGAGTATTATAGAATAGGATAGGAAGAAGAGCAATAGCCTTAATTAATTACCTGAATTAGTCATGGAGCTAAGTGTCTACTTCTTGCAGTGAAACTGTGTATTGTGTTTTAGAGTTTACTCTTAGTTAGAACCCTGGGGACCAACTTCTCTCTGGTCTCCCTGTGTGTACTACATGCAACCCTGAGCATTGATCTTTTAGATAACCAATGGAGCTGATGTTTCCCTTTTTGTTCTTTTTTTAACTACAAAAATTAAAGCTAAAATTGAGTCCTCCAGTTTACAAGTATTTAGAACTTCATGGAATACATTTGAGAAAGTTCACTCTCACATCGGAGGCTTCCCAGGTGGCACTAGTGGTAAAGAACACACCTGCCAATGAAGGAGACATAAGAGACTTGAGTTTGACCCCTGGTCAGGAAGATCCCCTGGAGGAGGGCATGGCAACCCACTTCAGTACCCTTGCCTGGAGCATCCCAAGGACAGAGGAGACTGGCAGGCTATAGTACACAGAGTTGCAGAGTCAGACACAATTGAAGTGACTTAGCATACACGCACCCTCATTCCTCGTTCTAATACATGTCACCTCCTTCTTATCTCTCCACATCATTTTTGAATTGACAGTATCTTTCTGTTTTCTGTATCTTTCTATAAAAAGACGTGAATCCTTATATCCTTATATTTTGGGAAAAGAAAGCATCAACTTTACGTGTGTATACATGCATGTGTGTGGTGTATACCTATGTATATACGTATACATATATACATAAAAATGACCTCTGTAATCTTCAAGAATGCCCCGTGAAGTCCAATGCCCTTTTCTGACACACACAGTCACAATAAGAAATAATCATTTTCCAATATTATTATCCTGTACACATACACAAGTATATGACAAACAAAATTTACCCTTACTAGATATGATACATTCTAATAATTTGTTTCATTCTATACTAGTTTTTGTTTTCTGTTTTTTTTTTTTAAACTAATGTAGATCTTGTTTCACAAAACTGATTTACTACCTAGTAATGGTTATAACCAGCAGTTTGAGAAAGACCGCCTCATAATATAACTTTCATCAGGGTAGATTCCATGTCTATTTTGGTCTTCCCCTACAGTCCTATAACTTCCCAGGTGACAGTACCACTCAATACTTTGCTGCTCTTTATTAAATAATTATTATAAAGGTAAACTTCTTTTGCCATCTGATGCAAAGAACTGACTCAATGGGAAAGACCCTGATTCTGGAAAAGACTGAAGGCAGGAGGAAAAGGGGACGAGAGGATGAGATGGTTGGATGGCATCACCAACTCAATGGACATGAGTTTGAGCAAGCTCCTGGAGTTGATGATGGACAGGGAAACCTGTCGTGCTGCAGTCCATGGGATCACAGTGAGTCGGACACGACTGAGAGACTAGACTGAACTGAACTGAAAGGTAAACTTCAGCTTTCCTATGATCTTTTCCATTAATCCATGCTTCCTGTCAGCGGTGAAAAAGTCCCATAATTCTTTATGGACTAAGACATCCTGGGAACTACAGTGGCATGTTGATGTGGCAGGATGGCTTATGGGTTGAGAGCATGAATTTTTGAGGCAGATTAAAGGGATTTGCATTCCAACTCTGGCAGTTACTACCAGGGTTAACTTTGAGCAACTTGCTTAATCCATTTGTTTCTTATTGTATGCATTTGTAAAATGACAAATATCCTTACTTCATAGAGTTACAGTAAAGACTAAATTGGTACATACATGTTAAGCTCTTAGAATACTGTCGAGCAATATGTGTTACATATATTTACTTATTCAGTGGTTGTAGACATTACTCAGGGAGAGAAAACTCTGTAGAAATGAAATTTAGTCTGTTACCCTACAGTACTTCTCCAACTCTAAAGCGGTGGAGAATGGGTTACAAGTACCCTCACTCTCTAAAGAAAGTTGAAAGATGTTATCTCTATGGACCCACTCAGAAGTAACTAACCTGTCCTTTGCCCTCTACCCCAGTGTATACCTCCAGTCTTTATAAGAGAAGACTGGAGATTCTTTGAGAGAATTCAGTAAAGAGCTTACTTGGGAGTGGAGGATACTTAGCTTTTTTCTCCCCTTCCTGCCTTAAACCTTTGGAGACCTCCTAAAGAAAGAATAGCTAAACTCTGGAAATTTGTAGGCAACCTCTATTCAACCCCAGGTTGGGAGTGAATGCAGTGGAAAAGCTCTGAGGAGAACGTGATGGAGTTTCCTGTCGCATAGGACTGGTCCCTTCTATGTGAAGAGCTCCAAAGTCAGGGAGCCAGTGGGAATAGCTTGTAAAGGGAAAGCAATGAGCCCGGCAGTGGTGTGAGCAGCCCTACTTTCAGAAAAGTTTATGGCAAGAATACTGCTCCTGTTGGCCAAGTAGATACCTCCAAAGGTAGAGAGTCTCAAGTTTCTGGAAACCATTTCTCCCGGTGGGGGTCTCCTACAAGGACAAAGTGACTACGGGATAAACCACGAGAGACAGTAGTTGAGTAGGGGTCACAAGACATCAGCTAGGGAGTGTATTGCCCGTGTTGAGAAGCTGCAGTTCAGAGGTTCCCAAGGAACCCACATCTATGCCTGAGAAACTGCCTATATTTGAATATCTTCATCTTGACCCTTTTCCTTTAAGCGTCTCTTCATCAGTCTTGACCCTGAAGACTCAGATGATGAGAGAGAAAAGCATACAGAGCTCCAGGAAATAAAAAAACATGACCATATTCCTTTCCCTCATGATCCTGAGGTAGAGAGGGGATGCTTTTGAACTGTGGTGTTGGAGAAGACTCTTGAGAGTCCCTTGGACTGCAAGGAGATCCAACCAGTTCATCCTAAAGGAGATCAGTCCTGAATATTCATTGCAAGGACTGATGCTGAAGCTGAAACTCTAATACTTAGGCCACCTGATGTGAAGAGCAGACTCATTGGAAAAGACCCTGATGCTGGGAAAGATTCAAGGCAGGAGAAGGGGACAACAGAGGATGAGATGGTTGGATGGCATCACTGACTCAATGGACATAAGTTTGAGCAAACTCCTGGAGTTGGTGATGGACAGGGAAGCCTGACATGCTGCTGTCCATGGGGTCACAAAGAATCAGACACGACTGAGTGACTGAACTGAACTGATAATTGGGTTTTATTTCTTTATCCACTATGACAATCTCTGACTTTCAACTGGTAAATTTAGGCCATTCACATTTAAAGCGAGTATTGATATAGTTGGATAAATACCTATGATGTTAGTAATTATTTTTTATATCATTGTACTTTTCTTCCCTTCTCCCTTTTTTCTGCCTTTTCTAGTTTTAATTGAACATTTTATATAAGTCCATTATATTTCATGTCATATATATAGTTATTTTTAAACTTTTTTAGTGGTTGCCTTAGAGTTTGCAATTTGCATTTACAAATACTCTCAGGATACATTTAAAAACACTTATACCACTTCACAGGTAGAGAAGGTAACATAACAGGTTATTCTCAATTCCTACCTTCCATCTTATGACATTGGTGTCATTAGTTTTCTTATCTATATGTTATAACCAGCCAATACTTTGTTAATGTTATTACCTTAGATGGCAATCTTCTATATCAGTTAAAACTTTTAAAGTTAAATATTTTATTTTACCTTTATGCTCATCTAACACTCTTCCTTTTTGTAATTATAGTTTCTGACCTACTTAGTTTTCCTTTCCCCTAAATAATTCCTTTTTAACGTTTCATTTAAGGCAGCTCTGCTGGTGGTGGAGTCCTAATTGTTTACTTGAGAAAGCTTTTATTTCTCCTTCACTTTTGGAGAATAATTTCCCTGGATACAGAATTCCAGATTGGAAGGAATTTTTTTCCAAGACTATAAATATTTCATTCTTGTAGTCCTTGCTCACGTGGTTTCTGATGAGAAATCTGTAGTGGTCTGTGGGTGAGTTAGAAAAGAATTTCCAGCCATGAGGCAGAATGAAAAGAGGATAAAGTTTACTAGAGTGGAGACACTGTTAGAACAGCAGACTAGCTCAAGGGAGAGCTGAACCTTTCACAGGCCAGCAGCCAGTTTTTATAGCCTCAAGACAGAAAATTCCTCTGGAGTGGTGGCATTAGGTGGTTGGTTAGGATGCTATAGGGTGGGCATTCTACCTGATATGGGATCAGGAAACTGGCTGGTTTGGATCCAGAGGCTCATGGCAACAGTTACTATGGGATTTGGTCAGTTCCAGAGATTTTTATCCTGTGACCTTGGTACAGAGCTCCACAAAATCTACTGTAATTCTTATACTTGTTTCTGTATATTTAAAGTGTTTTTTGCCCCCTCTATGTTTCCATCCCCCAGACTTTCTCTTTGGATTTGGCTTTCTTCTTTCTGATTATGATATGCCTATGTGAGGTTTTTTAGGGTTTTATTTCTTTCTGGTATTTATCTTGCTTGATGTTCTTTGAGCCTCCTAGGTCTATGGTTTGCTGTCATTCATTTTGGAAAATTCTTGGTCATTTTTATTTCAATTATTTCCTTTCTTTACTCTTCTTCCTTTTTCGTGTGTGTGTTCCAATTATATACATATTACATTTTTTTTAATTGCCCCACAATTCATGGATGTTCCAGGGTTTGTTTGTTTTTTCCCATATTTCTTTCTCTGCATTTCATTTTGGCAAGTTTCAATTGATATATCTTGAAATTCACTGATTCTTCCCATGTCTAATGACGAGCCCATCAAATTCATTATTTATTTCTGTTACAGTTTTTTTCCCTAGTATATCCTTTTGATTCCTTCTTAGAGTTTCTCTCTACTTACATTAGCCATCTGTTATTGAATGTTCTGTACATTTTCCATTAGAATGCTTAGCATATTAATAATTAAATTCTCTGCCTGATAATTTCAATATCTGTGTCATATCTAAGTCTGGTTCTGATGATTCCTTTGCCTCTTTAGACTGTGCCTTTTAATATTTTTTAATTAATTAAAAAATTTTTTTATTGAAGCATGCTTAGAGTAGTGGTTCACTGGGTAATAAGAACTAAGTTAAAGGCCTTTATCGTGTGGTTTCATAATACAACTAGGACTTGGGCTACATTTAATGTTTTTTGTAACTGTAGGTAACAGAGGGTTTAAATTTCTCTAGTGTATTTGTATTTGTCCCCTGTTGTCTTTAGACTTTCCTAGAAATTCCTTCTAAAATAAAGTCTGAGCCTTGTAGCTCTTCCACTTGTTATTCTTCTAGAGCCCTGTTGATGTGATGATATGCTATTGGTAAGGGGGAAGAATTTTATAATCTTCTGATTAAATTTCAGTTTTTTTTAGTGAACCAGTGCTCCAGGCTGTTACCTTCACAAGTGCTTTTTAGATTTCTTTTTGTTCCCACTTTTTAAAAGTAAGACAGGAAAGCAAAAGGGAGCTGGAAGAGGGTAGAAGTTCTTCTCCCAAGATGGAATAAGGCTTTGGTAATGTATTAGCCCCTGGAGAATAGCTTTTTCTTCTGGAGAATACTCTTTTTAAGCATATTTCAAAATAGTTAATTTCCCTTCACCTAGCCAGAACCACAAAGGTTTTTTGTGTTTGTTTGTTTGTTTTTCCTAACTCCTCACCGTTAAGACTTGGTGAGATTCCTGGAAGAAAAACCCATGATAATCACAGGATCACAGGAGTGATATCT
Source organism: Muntiacus reevesi (assembly GCF_963930625.1). Taxonomy (NCBI): domain Eukaryota; kingdom Metazoa; phylum Chordata; class Mammalia; order Artiodactyla; family Cervidae; genus Muntiacus; species Muntiacus reevesi. Next base: position 4,715,514 of record NC_089264.1, read on the forward strand.
TATCACATGTACAGAATCCACCCAAACCAAAGGGAGGAAATTACACAAGGGCAAGACTTATTAAGGATAAAATTAGAGTTCTGCTACTGCAGTGACATTTTTACAAGTTTCATTGATAGTAGGAATTCAAGTTTACCTGAGGTGCGTGATGAATAGTCCATCTTATTATCACTCCACTGAAATAGTAGCCAGAAATTCTTGAGTTATAAGTAAATTAATCTTTCTGAGAGTCAGTTTCCTCTTCAGCAACACATACTTACCTAACACAATTGTTGCAAGAGTTTGTATTGCTAGTGCTTATCATGGTTTCAGCTGTGTAGTACTTGCAAGTGGTAATTGTTTCTGAATTGTCACAGTAGCTTTGACTTTCTGTGTGGCAGAATGACCTCAAACATTGACAGGAGAGAAAATTGAGGGTTCCTTAGAGTGTAAGAAAGAGGTGAATGAGTTCACATTCTAAATGAAAAAGCCCATACAAATATGTCAGTTTTAAAAAGCAGCTTATAATGATGGGATGAATGGAATTATCTTCAACTTCCTTCTAAAAGAGCCAGTACCCTTTTTTGGGTCCCAAATACATTTGCTGGGTCAAGAGGTCAAAGATATATTTAAAAAAATAAAATAATTTTTTCAAATAATAGAAATTTATATTCTTTATAAAAGTGAAGTTGCTCAGTCATGTCTGACTCTTTGCAACCCCGTGGGCCTACCATGCTCCTCTGTTCATGGGATTTTCCAGGCAAGGGTACTGGAGTGGGTCGCCATTTCCTTCTTCAGAGGATCTTCCCGACCCAGGGATTGAACCTGGGTCTCCCACTTTGTAGGCAGACTCTTTTACCGTCTAAGCCACCAGGGAAATCCTCTTTGTAAAAACTTGTCATCTGAGAGAATAATCAGGAAATGATAGCAAAGAAATTTCTTAAGAAATAATGCAACTAGTAGTGGGTGGAGGTGGGAGAAACTAGTTTTACAAGCTAATAAAACACATAAAAGTAAATAAAGAGTACAGTATATTTGCAACACAGTTGGAGACAGAGTCACAAAATTGATAGTTAAGCCCTAAAACAGACTGTATTTTTTTTTAATGGGAATTATAAGATATGTGTCAGGAAAAGGAGAATAACTTGTGAATTGGTATAGTTGACTAGCAATTTAGAAGAAAAATCTAGTCATGTCCTTACCTTATGGACTTCCCTGATGACTCAGACAGTAAAGAATCTGCCTGCAATGCAGGAGATCCAGGTTCGATCCCTGGGTCAGAAAGATTCCCTGGAGAAGGGAATTGTCACCCACCCCAGTATTCTTGCCTGGAGAATTCCAAGGACAGAGAAACTTCTCTGTAGCGGGCTACAGTCCATGGGGTCGCAAAGAGTCAGACAAGACTGAATGACTAACACTTCCCCTGTTTTTAACTTTCATGCCACTTCACATTTACTGTCATAATAACGTAAAAGCAAATAAATCCTGTCAGCATGGTCTTCTCTGGTGACTCAGATTGTAAGGAATCTGCCTGAAATGCGGGGGACCCTAGTTCTGTCCCTGGGTCTGGAAGATCCCCTGGAGAAGGGAATAGCAAACCATTCCAGCATTCTTGCCTGGAGAATCCCACGGGCAGAGGAGTCTGGCGGGCTATAGTCCATGGGGTCACAAAGAGTCAGACAAGGCTAAATGAGTAACACTTTCACTTTCATTCTTACCTTATACAATAGGCCAGTATAAATTCTAACTTTATTTAAATAGTTTATTACTACTATTAATAATAGCAGCAGCAATAATCATTACCAGTCAGGAAGCACTTATCCCTCAAACCTTTGAGAAATTTACCTCCTTGATTGTTAACAGCCATGGGTCCATGTTTCTCAGGTGGTTGGAGGTAGCCTATCAAAAGTCTTGTGCTTCATCTTTTTCTTCCTCATACCTGCAGACCAACACAGTGCCTCTAGCCTGGATAAGTGCTTCTGTTCTGCAAGCTCATACTTCTTCCCTGGTGAAAGAAAGGTATATTCCCAGGTAAGGCTTGAAGACAGATCTACAAGTGTCATTTGACTTTCACCCCAAGCCATATCAGCCAAGAGAGATTTTTCTTTGTGTGTGTGTGTGTGTGTGTATGTGTGTGTATCACATCATCTTTATCCATTCATCCATCAATGGACAGGTAGGTTGCTTCCATATACTGTCCATTATAAATAATGCTACAAAAAACATGGAAGTGAATATATTTTTCCAATTAATGTTTTCACTTTTTGAATGAAATACCCAGAAATCTAATTGCTGGATCATATGATAGTTCTATTTTTTGAGGAACCTCCATACTGCTTTCTATAAGGGTTCTTTTCTTCCAGTCCTTGCCAATACTTTTTAGTCCCTGTCTTTTTAATGATAGTCATTCTGACAGGTATAGGGTGATTCCTCATTGTGGTTTTGATTTTCATTTCCCTGATGATTAGTGATGATGAGCACCATTTCCTGTGCCTGTTGGCCATCTGTATGTTTTCTATGTAAAAGTGTCTATTCAGATTTTCTGCCCGTTTTTTAATTGGGTTGCTTTTCTGCTACTGAGTTGTATGAGTTATTTATATTTTTCGATACTAGACTCTCTGTGTTGACATTGCACAAAAGCAATGGTGCGCAACCTCCTGGTGCCTTGGCATAAACCAAGACAGCAGCCCCAAACTTGTGGTCACTGTTTTTCACCACTCTGCACTCATGGTAAACAAAACAGATATTTAACAAAGCAGAACAAAAAGGCCAATTTTACTGAATAATGTCCTTGATGAAGCCGTAAGCATGATGTTATGAGTTTTACTAAACCTCAGTCCTTGAGGATGTATATTGTTAGTTTTCCCTGTGACAAAATGAGAAGCGTGAACAAAGCATTTTGCTGAATACTAAAGTATAATAGTGTCTAGAGAAAGCACTTCATGACTGAACTGCAAGCTGAACTATCCATTTTTTTCTTCATGGAACATTTGTACTTGAAAGAATTGATAGACAAATTATGTTATTCAAACTTAGGTGTTTGGCATACATTTTCTTGAAACTGAAGTAAGTTGTCACTTTAAGGAAAACAGCTGTATTTGTTGCCAGTGACAAAAGTCTGAGTTTTCAATGAAAATCAAAATATTGAAAAATGTGAACTTGAACTGCTTTCCAGTTCTTCAAGACTTTTCTGTTGAGCTTGGTGATAATATTAAATTTGACTTTTTGATTCTTTGTAATGAAATGTGATAATGTTTGGAAGTGTTGTAAACCTCAGTGAGCTAATATTTTCTAAGCAGCTTAGACATTTTGAAATCATGCATGGATAAAAAAATCTATTCCAAGTCCTAGAGGCACCAATGGATTTTAATGAAAAGAACATCAAGATTTCATTGATATGGTTTCAGATTCTGTTTTGAAAACAAGTTTTAAGAAACAGTCACTTAAAAAAAAAAGAAAGAAACAGTCACTTGATGAGTTTTGCGTAGTATCAAAAAAATTTATTTTAGAAAAGGCTATTATTAAAATATTCTCCCTTTTTCAACTATAAATCTGTGAAATACTGGATTTTCTTCTTATAATTCAATTAAAACAACACATTTGACTGATTGCATACCAAAGCAAAGATGAGGATTCAGTTTTCTTCTAACAAGTTTCACATTAAAATGTGAAAATGTAAAGCAATAACACTCTTCTCAGATTTTTTTGGTTTTGGAAATCATTCTTTTATATTAAAATATTATATATGAAAACATGAAATAAGTTTTTTCAACTAATTAATAAGTATATATTTTAAAACTTCATAGTTTTTATTTTTAATATTATAAATTTATTTATCTCTAATATGGTAAAAATATAGAAGATATGACTCACATAAACAAAAGCTTTGAGGTGAGGTCCTCAATACTTTTAAAAGTATAGGGACTTCTCTGGTGGTCCAGTGATTAAGAATTTGCCTTTCAGTGCAGGGGAGAGGTTTAGATCCCTCGTTGGGGAACTAAGATCCCACATGCCACTGTAGGACTACTTGCTCAAAGAAGGATTCCAAGATTCTGCACGCCACGACTAAGACCCAACGTGGACGGCGGGGGAGGGAGTAATGGGTCTTGAAACAAAAGTTGAGTACTATAAGAAATACAGCTGGCTAGCATAACAATAGGAAAATGCACAATCCCATTTGCAATCAAGGAGATACTTGTTTTGAGGTAATTCCTTACCCAGGAATTCAAAATGGTAACACACCACCTAACCCTAAATCTGATATAATAGATAATAGATTTTTTTTCCTATTGTAATGATAGAAGGTATAGATTTTCTGTTATTTCTTTCCTCTTTACATGTTCTGTCTTTCTAACACTACACACATGTTCTAATTTTTGTAATTACTTAAAACTTGGATCTAAAGAAATACTGAGATCAGTTACAGAAGAATTCCCTGAATATGATCTGTTCCAGTAACAGGTAGTCCGAGAGAATACATGTGCTTCCCAGATGAAGCTATCCATTGATGGCTCATAGCAAAAGAGCACATCTAGAGAAAACACAACTGAATACGAAGGACAATGGCTTAACAGGACAGAGATGGTGTTTCTAGCAAAGATTAGCATCCTGTTATGACTCCCTGCACCCTCAGGCATGAAAAAAGCATAGTGTCTATTCCCTTATCCTTAGAATACTGATGGCATTTTTTCCTGAAAAACTGAAAGAACAGATGACAAAGCAAGAAGGGTTGAGAGTAACACTGATTCTTAACTGCATTCAGAAGATCTCTGGTTACAATATAAAAATGAAATTATCCCTACTTTTCTCTTCTGGTGCTAATTTTAAAACAACAAATATTTGGTCCCTCTCCTGTGTCAGGCACTCTGCTAGGTGCTTGGAGTACCCGTCCTGAGGGGAGGACACAGTCCCTGGTCATAGGAGGCTTGCACCTAGAGGAGAAACAGACAAACAGAATATAGAGGCAACTTCAAAGTGATTAAGCCTGCAATGGGGTTAATACACAGGTCAATGCACTCCCAGAGGGCGGACATTAAGCCAGTTTGAGAAGGGCTGCTTCCCAGAAAGACTTTCTGGAAAAAGTATGATCTGAGTTTAACCCTAAAGGAGGAATAGGAAGAACAGGTAATGGATGGAAATATATGCACATGCTCGGTGCAGGACAGGGTGAGGGTGGGAGTTGAAGGGAAGCTGTTTCATGCAGAAGGCGTGATATGCCCGAGTGATCAGCAGCAAGATGCTGCAGGCCAGTTAGGGGATGGAAAGCCCCCTTTCTCCCCTTGTTGGGTCTGTTGGCTTTGATTTAAAAAACAAAAACAAAAACAAAAAAACAGAATGAGGATGAGTGCTAAGAGTTGAGGATAAGATGAGTCCCTGCCTGATCAGGAAACACCTGAAATTTCTTTAATACTTGTCACAGACATGTTCTATTAACAACTGTTATATTGGTTTGTGTCCTACAAACATGGGAATTCTGGAAGTATCTATTTCAAACGATATTTATCAAAATAAAGCAAAAAGCATCTGACACATACATATTGGTACGTGCTGCCTAACTGAATATATTCCCATTCCATTTTAAATAGCTCTCTACAGGATGGGAATCCTCTAATTAAAATTTTATAAATCTAATTGGAAGAGTTTTATGCAAATTATCTTCTGGCTTTGTACATTTCAATCTTCATTCTTCTCCTGTATCCACATACTTCTGATGCCATACTCTGCAGTAAGAATATTGCTGGAAGCAAGTAACATTTAATCATATATGACAAAGTGATTGTGAAACACATACTTACATCCTTCCATATGCAAATAAAATGTATGACAAACTGAATTTCCCTGTATCTGGATCCCAGAAATGTCTGTGGCCACTGCAGATACCATACAATGATGGGAATTACAACAGAGGAAGACAGACATCAAGCATATCTTACTGTTGCAAAATTTTCAGGAAGGTATGACTAAGTAAAACATGTTGCTAGGGCTCTCCCACCAGAGACTTTGAAAGGAGCCCCTGCAAGGGAGGAACCCTGAAGCTGACGCGTTCTTGGTTTCTTGTTGTCTGGCTCTGTATGTTCGTGGTACCAATGCCTTTTCTTTATAGTTTAAAGAGATCAAGTAATTTGTCCCAAGCCACAGAGCTAGCAAGGGGCAAACTGTCTAAATTCAAGGTGTGAAAATTTTTGACACTCTAGTATGCTGACTCTTGCTGCAGGAAAAGTTTTACCATGACCTGAACTGGAGTTAGGCATAATGAAAAAGGAACAAGAAGTATTTGGAAGAAAGAATGACTAAGTTGTTGCTAACGGGGTAAATTGGTGAGGAAGACTTGGAGTTTCTGTAGGACTATCTGCAGGCATGGATTAAAGATCTTCAACCACAGGAGGGCAGAGACTCAGAGACTAGAAAGCCAGCAGGACCTAGAAGTCCTGTGGCAAGATGATTGACCCTGGGATAGGAGTCATATTAAGTAGTTAGGAGGAAAGGACAGGACAACGAGCTGAAGAAAGGAGTGATTGAAAGGTGGATTGAGAGGACAAAAACTACAGATTTTAGGAATTGAGTCATATATATATATAAGGCCCTCTGTTGTGATGGTGATTTAAATTCATTATAATTTTGAAATGAATGTCTTTAGGGTTAAGAAGGTGGAGAAGGCAATGGCAACCCACTCCAGTACTCTTGCCTGGAGAATCCCATGGACGGAGGAGCCGGGTAGGCTACAGTCCATGGGTTCGCTAAGAGTCGGACACAACTGAGCAACTTCACTTTCACTTTCATGTATCAGAGAAGGAAATGGCAACCCACTCCAGTGTTCTTGCTGGAGAATCCCAGGGACGGGGGAGCCTGGTGGGCTGCCGTCTATGCAGTTGCACAGAGTCGGACATGACTGACGCGACTTAGCAGCAGCAATAGCAGGGTTAAGAAGGAACTAATTTTTAAAAGAACAGAGAGTTGGGAAGAAAATGGAAAGAGTAAATTCAAGCAAAGTAATAAAGGCAAATAAGATGAGAAGGAAATTCTTTGCCTTCTGTTAAAAACTTTCTCTGATTTGAAGGTTACTATAAAATCCCTTAAATATATATATATACATTAACCCAAAGTAGACCTTTAGGACTTCATCAAAGGACCTTCCTAGCTTTATAGTCACTTTTGACCTCTGAATACTTCTTAGGTTTTCTTATTTGTAATTACAGTGTTTCCCAATGAGTCTGTTTCACAACCTTCTAATAATGGTGCGGTTGAGGTCAGAAACAGAGAGGTCTTTCTTTCTATCAGTAAACCACAGTAGTGTGTTTACACACATGCTATTGTGGTGGTCCATCAGCCTCATTTGTGTCCCCTGCCCGTTTCACAACACACAAGAATTTAGGGGTAAGTTGGTCAATATCACCATGACTTCCCTTCCAGAGTTCATGGCTGTGTGTTCATGGTTTTTGATGTGAGGTCTAAACCAGATGAACTTGTTCCAAGGGCTTACGCACTCCAAGTCTACAATGACAAATGGGCTGTAGACTTTCATCTTTGCAACGAAGAGCTGTAATAAACCAGAGACAGAGAAAGGCACTATCTCTGTTCTTCTTAGCCAACTAATGAAAATAGAGCCCAGTCTTTTCTCTACTTGGCTTTCTGTTTAGACTGAAGCACTTTGTCATCATCTTTTCCTGAGCAAAAGAGACTCCAGGCTAGAAAGGAAATTGAATAGCAATGGCAGTATAAAATACTGCTTCAGTCTCTTGGCCTACCTACTGATCTAATGGGTTCCATTTTTTGAAGGCATTGAGTGTGGAGGCCAAAGCATTCTCTTCTAAAATATCAAGTAATCAAATTCATAATACAAAAGACACCAAAGGAAACTTGTGGTGTTTTTGATATCCTGGGGGAGAATTTCAGCTTCTCTCTAAGCTTTAAATGCACAGTTTGCTGAAAGCACACAGCAGTGAAATTTGTCAGTGGTTTGGAAAGCCCAAATCAAATAGCTTTTGGGAGGAAATGGCTTTTTAATAATTTTAATGAAATTTTGACTGGTTCCATTACATAAAGTGGCATAATGAATGATACTTTGAACCACTGAAAGGAAAAGGTGACCTTAGAGAGACTATTTCTTTCTGCCTAATTAGAATAAAACAAATACAATTTGCATAACAGAGTATTGAATTACTTTTAAGGGAAAAAAAATTTTCATTGTCTTTATACAAAATTTGCTATTCCAAAATATATATTTCAAATCACTGTAAAATTGACAAGATTTGTTCATAAACATGAATTTCTGTTTTCAATAGAATAAACCTATTCAGTAAGTAGGGCACATATTACTACCACAATTTTGTATATGAATAACCTGAGAATTTGTGATGTCAATATTACTTAAAAGGGCCACACAGCTCATAAGAATTAAAGCCCGGACTTAAATTTAGCTGTCAGTTTGTTGGGCCAGTGATCGTCTCATGACATCAACATTACATCAACTGTTCCTGGACACTAAGGGAGAAAACTAATTATAGGATCCCTCCACAGAGCTCCTTCTGGGCAAATAATTTTTTTTTGATCCTTTTTCTATACCCACATCTTGATTAAAATGCATTATAAAAGTCATGAGGGACTTCCATGGTATTCCAGTGGTTAAGATTTTGCCTTTCAATGCCAGGGATACAGGTTTGATTCCTGGTCAGGAAACTAGGTTTCCACATGCCTCAGGATCAGAAAACAAAAAAGAAAATAGAAACAATATTGCAACAAATTCAATAAAGATTTTTAAAATGGGCCACATTAAAAAAAAAAAGTCTTTAAAGTAAAAAGTAAAAGTCATAGGCCCATGGGAGGAATAGTATTTTATTGATGAAGACTTAGAATAATCAGGAGAAAAGTACTTATGTAATTGTTTTTTGACTAATTGGTTCAATAAAGATTCTTTGTGGTGTCCAGGCACCGACTCTTTTCATTTAGATCCAGGAACCATCTTTTCATGCTCTTTATTGACAAATGTGAAGTTTCTGGCCGATTTCATCTCTCTCATGACAAACAAATTATAGCAATGCAGTTGTAACTCACAAGGCCGTGGCTCTTTAGAACCTGTTTGTATGAGGGAAATAAAAGCTCTTCTTAATGACACCCCGCTCCAGTACTCTTGCCTGGAGAATCCCGTGGACGGAGGAGCCTGGCAGGCTACAGTCCATGGGGTCGCTAGGAGTCAGACACGACTGAGCGACTTCACTTCCACTTTCCGATTTGCAGTTGTTCAATACCATTTATTTGATGCTGGCTATATTATCATTTTTAAACGCTGTGTTACCAGTTATGCTGCCCACGAATACTGGCTTCCAGTGACTCTTAGAAATTGTGTTTGTTTCTGTGCTTTGTTGGAGAAGTCCACAAATGTAAATGTCTCACCCCACTTAAACAAGAAAATTAAAGCAATAATTTATGCATGATGATGCTAAATTTACCATCCAGAACTTTGTATTTTAAATACAAAACAACACATTTTCCAACCGTAGCTTCTTTTGAACTCTTTAGGCCTGTGTTCTTAGAACGTCCTCTCTTCCCTGTCACCTAAACCCTTGCCTTCTGTACAATGCTGCCAGTAAGGACAAGCAAGAGGCCAGCGACTGACACGGGAAGAGTGGCCCCATTTTGCAAGGACTGTGGCCCTCGACTGGCAAAGTCTAAGACAGGCCTGAGAGTACCAGTCAGAGACAAGAGAGGACGCGGGGTGGGAGGGCCCACGGGCTTGCGGTGCATTGGTCTTGCACACTTTCAGCCCGACAGGTGTGGCCAGTTCTGGGGCCCTGACTGATCCCTGCCATGGAGCAGGGTGGGAGACCTCTCTGGGTACCAGTGGTGGGGAAGCCTTCTGCCACGCCTCCCACCCATGAGTTCTCTAGATGGGAGGCGGCTCCCAGGCGGGAACCTAGCCAAGTGAGAACAACATGCCAGGCCACATCTGCAGCTGGAAACCAAGGGTTAGCGGCGGAACAGCGTCCTCAGCGCACCCTGTGTCTAACCTGAGTGTGAATCCATCAGGCCAGTCTGCCACCACCATGCTGCTGGCCCAGTTTCATGTCATCCCATAAAAGAAATACACCAAGCAGAGTGAGCCTCCTGCCCGGCTACCTCCCTCCAGCCAGGGTCTGGCCAGGATGACTGGAGACAACGCCCCAGCAGGCATCTCTGAGCTCCTCAGACTCTCTAATGCCCCCTTGTGTGTGACAGAACACCAGGAAGTGCAATGAAGGAAAAAAAACACCAGCCACACAGGCCCTGCTCTGCTCTCAGGGGGCTTCCCAGGTGGTCCTGCGGCTTCTGGCCCCAGCCACCAGAAGGGGCTTAGAAACTGTTGAGAGAGGCAATCTGAGCAGGCAGCGTGTTTGCCTAGGTATTAGAGTGTTTGGGTCCCTCCAGCTACTGTTTCTTGGTACTTATTCTGCTTAGCAAGACAGTCAAAAGATCCAAAGTATGATAAAATGACTCACTTGCTATGCCAAATCTCAGCTGTTTGCCCCTATAAATTCACTTCTACCCCATTTCATGTGCTCTGGTTGTGACTGATAAGTATTACTTCCTTAAGGCTTCTGTGCCCTCTGACCTCCAGCTGGACTTGACCTGTGCCAGAGATGGAGAAAATTAGGTAAGGGAAATTAGGGAATTTTTCTCACAGCTCTTTCATCCTGAGTTAACTTCGAATGCATTCCTCTACCAATTTTATATTAATTCTAATTTTTTTGGCTTTTAATTCAATAAGACTACTAGTTATGCTATCATCATCAACACTTCTTCATAATTGTGTTCTACTGATGGGATCTAAATGATTTAAAAATAAATATAATCATATTCAAGCTGTACAAAATTTTAATGTGCTTTATGCAAATATAAGGAATGCAAAATTTAAGAATAAAAATTATTTTTCACAAATATTTCAAGTTATTTTCTTCTAGATATTCACAACCATGAGAATTAAAACGCAAAGTAAAAATAGTGATATCAAATATTCAAATCAAAATTATTTAAATCAGGCTGAACTGATGCTGGGAAAGATTGAAGGCAGGAGGAGAAGGGGATGATAGAGGATGAGATGGTTGGATGGCATCACCGACTCTATGGACAAGAATTTGAGTAAGCTCCAGGCGTTGATGATGGACAGGGAAGCCTGGCGTACTACGATGCCTGGGGTCACAAAGAGTTGGACACAACTGAGCGACTGAACTGAACTGAACTTTTTACTTGGTTGCTTGAAAATATAATTAAATTTCCTTTTCTTAAAAAAAAAAAAAAACACAATTCCAGAGGTCAATGTTCAGCAAGTCTCAGATGTGAGATATCAGTATTGCATTTCACACATGAATATGAATTGTTTAATATTACAAAATGCTACTCACCAGCCATATGCCACTATTGAGAACATCAGTCTAATTTGTAAATATCTCCAGAAGCACTGATTAGAACACATAGAGCAGAAAAAAATAAATACTTAGCCCTGCCAAGAAGCAGTACTTCATTACACACGGTGTCTGATACATGGTCGGGGCATAAGAAACTGCAGTTAGTAGTAGTAACAGTTGTAGTAGTAAGCACTAGCAGTATCTGTGATAGCGATTCTGTTACATTTTATTTTGCGGCTCTCTCATCTGTGTCATAGAATTATGTGGGGGCTAGTTTAAGTAAAAGTGAACCTGTTCAATTCCTCCTTTATTTGACCACATTGAGTTCTTAAAAATCCAATTATGAGAAAGTTAATTATTGTTATCTCAACTGCTGCCTCAATTTTACTTAGAAAGAAGGGTTTTTTGTTGTTAGAATCTAACTGATTCTATTTAGCAGAAACTTGTCTTTGATTCCAGTGTGTTTTCAGCCAAATTGCCCTCACAACCTGAACCCAGAATTCTGGCTTCTAATTTCAAGGAGAGGGAGGTGACTGCAAAGCATAAAATACAGGCAGAGCTTGATACTTACCTTGTTCAAGCCAAAGCTGAATACCAAGCGCACGAACTTCAGGAACAGTGTGTGCGCTCAGCTCCATGCTGTGTGTGTGCTAGTTGCCCAGTCACGTCCTGTAGGTTCTCACTTATTGTCATCTGCCCTTTTTCTTTACTGGCTTATCAAACAGAAATTGACAGTGACCACAGTTTCTATTTCTTTGATTTTCAAAGTGGATCTTTAAAAATGTGGTTTGACTAACAGAACAAAAGGAGTGGAGTTGATCAGAATTTTTTTCAGGAGAGCTCTTCATATCAGCAAGAAGGTTTCTTGGCAAGAAGGCTTCTGTCACCTGAGTGCCTTCTGTAAGATGGGCTCTTTCACCTCCAGGGGAACAAATAGGATTATTAAACTCCTATTAAAGTAGTAATGGCATCTGGAAATATTATCTTTTAATACTATGTCAAAGACCACCGCCAACAAAATAACTTATTTTGAAACTGTCAGAAATGTCATCTAACTTCTGCACATAGGAGCACCTATTAGAATTAAGAGGGCACAATATACAGATACAGTGATGACAGCAAGAATACTGGGAGAAAATCCTGGTTTTTCCAGCTACTTGCCTATTCCTCTTAGCTGCCAAAGATGGAAAGAGGGCTCTAGAGGCCAAAGAGAAGCTCTGTTCTCACTCGTGGGATTGTTTTATCTAGCAGAATTCCCTAAAACTTTCCAGAGACATTATGATCTGAAGGTTCACAGTTCAATCAAGAAAACCAGGACTTCCCTGGAAGTTCAGTGGTTGAAACTTTGCTATCCCTGGTTGAGGGGCTAAGACACCACAGGCCTCCTGGCCAAAACAACAAAGCATTAAAAAAAAAAAAATAACACCCAGAAGGAATATTGTAACAAATTCAATAAAGAAAAAAAAAAAAAAAAAAACGGTCCACATTTTAAAAAATCTTTAAAAAAGAAAAGAAAACCTAAATTGATTCCCAACTGGAGGCAGACTATCTGTGGCCCCTCTGTTTACAAAATTATATCTAAACATCTGGACAAATGGACAGATTTCTGGAAATGGGGCAGCATCTCAATAAGGGCAGACACAGCAGTACCAAACATGACTTATGAGTGTTATTCAGCATGTTTATTATCGGTGGCCAGACCCTAAAAGCCCCTGATAGAAAGTAAAATGAAGTTAATGTTGCAACTGAACTGGTTTTAGAGTTCCTTAAGCATCTCACTTTTCAGAAGAAACAATTATATGGAGAGGCAGTAACCTGACCAGTGTCACAGCACGGGACCTTGGCAGAAGCCTGATTACGAAAAGGCAACGAGAGTGTGGTTGTGGCGGGAAGAGAGTGACTCGTGTGCTCAGGAAACCCTGACACCTCCTCCAGCTGGTCACATCCTAGCGTGTGCCAGAGAAGTCTCAGCACAGCCAAACCCCTGCTGCCATTTCACATGTCTCAGACGAAAGCATCATACCCATTTATGAATTAAATAAAATAATGTGTGAAGTGCCTAGCACATAGCAGATGTCTTATGAATGTAGATTAGCTTTTCTTTTCTCATTCAAGCATTCTCTGAACTACATACACTTATATCATATCCCCCTGAGGGGAGTGAGTTAAGGGGAATATTTAAACAAACAAACAAAAAAATCCTTCTGACCTAGAAAGTTCTCACTTTCAAAGCAATAGGCAGCATGGACTCATTACTACAACCTTCAAAGAGCTGAGGAAGGGTGGTGGTGGGGTTACTATCAAAGCAAAACAGAGAACCCAAGATGGATAGAAACACACACACACACGTTTTACATGCACATACTAAACTACCTGCATATACATGTAACGAGGTAAGAGTTCAGTCACCAGGATCCAACTCTCTTCTGACTCATGAGCAGCGTTAGTAACTTCCTCTGCTCTCCTGAAATGAGTTCTCTCTCAGCCAACCCAGCACCCTGCAGCCTGAGAAACTGGCTCTGCTTCAGAACGTGAGTCACTGCCTCTTTTCTTTTAAAGGCTGTTTCTGCCGACAGACTTCTCCATCCAATTTTAGAAGAGAAAGATTTGCGGAGTCAGAGTGTCCCCACTGAAGCAGGATCTTGCTTTCCCTGATGCAGGTAAAATGCCTTCCAACTTTTATGACTGACCTCCACAAAATAGAAAGGTTATCTGGAAAAGAAAATTCATACAAAATTCAAACTAAGAGAAAAATATCAACATTTCAACATCTCTCACTGTTGAATTTAACTGCAATTTCTGATGTGTTAAAGGAAGTGGTGATTCATCTCAGCTCGTAATGGGCCCCCAAACTGCAAAATCTCTCTTGCTTTACTTCATCACAGACTCCAAAGGAATCTCAGAGATGTGGATGAACAATGTGGAGATTTGAAATTCTTTTGATTCCTTTTAGTTCTATAAATTAGAAAATACATCTCTTTATTAATTTAATGGTTGCAAATTGGAAGGAAAATAGTTAATTTATAAATTCATATAGAGTTAAGCAGAGACACATTAACAATAAACCTTAACTTATCACATGAAGGAAAAACTGTGACAAATGTATTCCATATCAGTGTTAAACACACACACCACACACACACACCAAAAAAGAATATTCTGTTAAAAATGAGACATGTGGGACTTCCCTGGTGGTCCAGTGGTTAAGAATCTGCCCGCCGATGCAGGGGACAAGAGCTCCATCCCTGGTCCAGAAGATCCCACATGCCATGGGACAACTAGGCCCAGGCCCCTTCGAGCCTGCGCTCTGCAACAAGAGAAGCCGTCACAATGAGAGGCCCGCAGACAGAGCGAGAGAGCAGATCCCCGCTCACTGGGACCAGAGGACGCTCCCGAGGAGCGGTGGAGGCCCCGTGCAGCCAAAAGTAAGAGTAAATAATGCAGCAAAATAAAGTTTAAAAATGAGATGTGGCATATATCTGCAGAAATAAAGAGGATGGGAAATACCTTATGATTACAAGTGTGTGGTTGTACCCCACACACCCCTCGAGCTACACAGCCTGCAGTGTGGATCAGGCCTCACGCCTGCTGACACAGGCACGGCCTGCTGTCTTGCTTTGAATCATGTCATGTGCCTCAGGGTGCACCATGGGAAGCCCGTAAGAACTCACATGGCACTCACAGATGTGTTTTCTGCAAATGCTGGAGAGTCCATACACATGGAGCCTGACTGACCCCTGAAGGATGGGGCTGATGGAATGAAAGCTTCCTCTCGATGTAAGCCTCCTCAGAAAGTCCCGCTGAATGGAACAGCCATTGATCACACCAGCAACGATCACATCCTTATGTTGACTTCCCTCCCTCTCTCATTGACTTCCCATATTAGTTACCTACTGTTGTGCAACAAGTTACCTCAAAACTTAGTGACTGGAAACAACAGATTTTTATTCTCAGTTTCCACGGTCGACAAATCGGAGGCAGCTTCAGCTGGGTGGTTCTGGCTCAAGGTTTCTCAAGAGGATGTGGTTTAAATGTCAGCCAGGGCTGCATTCATCCAAAGGCTTGAGTGTGGCTGGAGGATCCACTTCTAAACTTCCGCATGTGGTCATAAGCAGGAGCACTCCATTCCTTCCAGTGTGGACTGCGGTGCACTTCTTGGCGGCTGGCTGTCCCCAGACTGAGTGATCCAAGAGAGAGGACAAGGGAGACGGCAAGCAGGAAGCTGCAGTGTCGTTTGTCACCTCGCTGTGGAAGGGACATACCATCACGTCTGCTGTTGGCTCTCGACAACATAGATCAACCCTGGCGTGTGTGGGAGGAGACCTCACAGGAGTGTGAATACCAAGAGGTGGAGACACTGGGCAGTCTTGGGAGACAGCTGGGGCTTCCCAGGTGGTGCTAGTGCTAAAGAACCTGCCCGCCAATGCAGGAGATGTGAGAGATGCGGGTTGAATCCCTGGGTCGGGAAGATCCTCTGGAGAAGGGAATGGCAACCCACTCCAGTATTCTTGCTTGGAGAACCCCATGGACAGAGGAGCCTGGCGGGTTACAGTCCATGGGGTTGCAGAGTCAGACATGACTGAGCAACTTAGCACCCACCTGGGAGTTGCCCACCATACTTTACCCATGATCCCTGGAATCACTTCCAATAAACTGCTTATATAAAAACCTTTATCTCAGTCGCTGCTCTTGGGTGGAAACTGTGCTGACAATGAATGATCTTCTGTATATGTTTTTTTGTCAGTGAGGTGAATCTGTATGAACATGTGTTGATCCAGAAAGATTTCCAAAATATATTATTAAGTGCAAAAGTAAAATTCAGAACTGTTCAGGTACATGTATATAGCTGTACAGTATAAAAGAAACTTAGTAATAGTTGATAGTGGTTATTTGAGGGAGAAGTTGGGAAAAAGAAGGCTTATTAATTTTCATTTTATTGTTCTTAGCACTATTTGAATTTTTGAAACACATGTATGTATTATTTTAAAGAATAAATTTGAGGGAATGGTGAGATTATGGGAATTTTAAATTTCTCTTTAAATTTCATGTGTTAAAAGTGTAATAGTGGCTCTACAATAAACACCTTGACTTTGGCGATGACCAGACGGGCCCAGGAGGTCTGGACCAGTGACTGATTCCACAGAGTGAGGTGCGCACAACTAGGGCATGTACCAGGATTGTCACAGTAACAGTCATGGGTGTGGGGTAGGGTGGGGACAAGGTCAGCCCAGGAAGCGGAGGGCTCTCTGCATGTAGAATTCTACTACTGAGTCTTCACAACATCGCCCACCCAGTGTGCCTGCCAGGCCCGATATCTGGTACCTATATTCAGGGCCCCCCTGTGTTCAGTCTTTCCAGGCACTGAGCTGCAGTGTTAACCCACTTATTTCACACTAGTAGGAAAGCGGGGAAGCATGACAGTTCTATGAGGAATCCACACCCAGTGACAGCTTACTTCTTGACACCCTGCAGAACGCCTGCTCTCCTCACATATCAAAACTGAGAATATATGGAAAAACCATCTGGAACCAAGCCTCAGGATTTTGCTCTTGCCCTCTGCTGTTTTTCATACCTTTAAATTAAAGTGAAATTCTTTCACATGATGGCACCAAGATAGTGCAAATTTTGAAAGAAAACAACTGATAATTGGTTCCTATTATTTTCTCAATGAACAGGTGAAAGTTCTTACCTTGGGATGATAGGCAACGTTTTCTGGTGAAGTGGGTGAAAAGTGGATCCCTGCAGCCTCAGCATCTTCCTAGCCCAGGCTCCCCCAGTTAGAGCCAGGGAAATAGGGGCAAACCAACCAGTGGATTCCTGGAAATCATTGGACCTCTCCTGGAAAGCGCACCACTCTGTAGTTAAACTGTTATGGATAGCTGCCACCAGGTGGCGCCACGCTGCGGTTGGGACCTGGAGAGATTTGTATTATGCCTGCAGGTGTCTTGCCAGCTGCAAGCTTAGGTCCACCAGGAGATAAATCACAAACCTTAAATAATGCCACCCTGCATTTTAATCCTGACTCTTTAAAAACCCCAAAGAGTCGGACAGGACTGAGCACACACACACACACACACACATCTAGTTATAACAAGATTTTATTATCATAACTAAAAGAAGTCTCTTGCAGCCCAGATGATCTTTTAATAATGGTAACTTTTGTTAAAACCAGATAAGAATTTATATTAATTTATTAAAGAATTCAAGCAGTCTACTTCATTTGACTGCAGTTATAAGGAATGAAAGAGAGTGATTAAAAAATCCACAGTATCCAAAATCTTTTTTGTTTTCAAAGGAAGAAAAAAGCTAATTTTAGAAAATCTATGTTTCCTGATTACAGGAACACTTCTCAGGAAGCCAGTTAATTTCCTACAATTTAAATTGCAAATCCAAGTGTCATTGCCAAGTTTTTCATATTGTCAGTGAGGAACAGGGCATCTGTGGCTAAGGCATCGTGTCTTTGGAGAGTTCAGAGCAACAGTCATGGCGCTGTTTCCACTCTGACACATTTGGACACTAGCAAGGCTCAGTATTAGAAGCTGCTAATATCTGGAGTACTAATTTCAGTCAGTAGATGGGGTGATACTTATTACATGACTTCATCTTCCACTCCTTCAAAATGAATCTAATTAATGTGATAAAGTTCAAAATATGATGTAAATACAGGCAAAAAATGTTGAAAGATTTTTTCACAAACTGCTTAACTTCCCCTAAAATTTTTTTCTCCTAAAAACCATGGGTTTAGGGGAGCAGGAAAATTGAGTGAAGGTGGTCAAGATATAAACTTATTCATGTGTAAGATAAATAAGTTTGGGGGATGTAATGTACATCCCCCAATAGGACGACTATAGTTAAGAATACTGTATTGTGTTTGAAAGTTACTGACAGAGTTGATCTTAAAGTTCTTATCACAGGGAGAAAAGTTTGTAACTGTATGAAACCACGTATGTTAACTAAGTTTATGGTGGTAATCATTTCACAGTGTACACAAAAGTCATGCTTTGTATACCATAAACTTATGTGGTATTGCATGTCAACAATATCTCAATAAAGCTGGGGAGAAAAATTCAAGAGCCCACTATATGCCACTGAATGGCCCTCTGAGTGAAGTTATGTATTCTCAGACTGTGTATATTGCTTGGATTTTCACTTTTTCCTTACTATGGCAACTCTGAATATATAGTAGATTTAAGAAAGCAAAGGATGCAGTGGATGGGCATGAATAAAGTAAGCAAGTGTTACTAAAAATAGCCCTGCTAGCAACAATTTAATAAAAATTAAATTTAAATTATATGCAAATCCAATTCCTTTTGCTTATTTACCCTTAACTCCTTTTAATCAGATTGGGCTGAATGATGAATATGAATAATCCGCGCGAATTTATGTAACAAACGTTCTCAGTTTTGTCTTCTTCAGTGAAAAGTCTGGAATCACAAGAAAGGGCTTCTTCCTCTTCTGTCCTCTCTCACTCTTTTCACTGGGAGAGATGCTGCATTTTTCATGCCAAACCATGCATATTTCACTCTTGACTCAATTAAGTATTTTCATTATCATCATAAAATATAACCATGAAACCCCTTTCCACCACTTCAAGTTTTTTGTTCTGGGAATAAAAGTAAAAAGAAAGTGTTTATGTGAGTTCCTTGCTTACGATTTAGATTTGCTCTTTGGAAAACCTTCCTAAAGATTCTTGGTAGCCCACTAACTATAGATACCAGTCTTTTAACTGAAAGTTCTTTCAGACATAGAGAGTAATTAAATTATTCACATTCAGGCTTTACCTAAGGAAACTTTAAAAAGTACTACTTGGAGATTGATTTGAGGATATCAATATGAATGTAAATAACAAAGAAAAATGTTTCTTAGCCATGTTACAAAAGTTTCCCATTGGGGCAGATTCGGTTTTGGAGTCAATGCTGGGACAAGCCTCTCTGGAGTTTCCAGGGTTGTAGGCTGGCTGGCACAGGAGATGAACTGAGAGGAATGACAGAGAACGCTAGAGTCTGAAAAGAGGACACAAATGAACTTATTTACAAAACAGAAATAGATCCACAGACATAGAAAACAGATTCATAGCTATCAAAGGGGAAGGAGGGAGAGGGATTAGGAGACTAAATTAGGAGGATGGGATTAACATAAACACACTACAGTATCTAAAATAAATAACCAACAAAGACCTGCTGTAAAGTACATGGGACTCCACTCAATACTTTGCAATAATCTATAAGGAAGGGAAAGAATCTGAAAAAGAATACACATAATAATACACACACAGATACGGATATAGCTGAATGACCATGCAGTACAGCCGAAGCATACCCAATGTTGTAAACCAGCTATGCGTGCGTGCTAAGTCACTTTAGAAGTGTCCAACTCTTCGGGACCCCATGGACTGTAGCCCACCGGGCTCCTCTGTCCATGCGATTCTCCAGGCAAGAACACTGGAGTGGGTTGCCACGCCGTCCTCCAGGGGATCTTCCCGACCCAGGGAACAAACGCGTGACTCGTATGCATTGGCAGGCAGGTTCTTCACCACTAGCACCACCTGGGAAGCCCCCCAATTAACTATACATCAATACAAATAAATATATACATACATACATACAAAATTCTACAAACAATAAAAATTTAATCTGTTATAGTCCTCCCAAAGATAAAAGGTTTGGGGGAAAAAAAAATGAAGAGTGCAGGGAGAGATCTGAGACTTCACTGAGGAAAAATGCAAGAGGGGGACCCAAAGGCTGATAATCAACAGAGATGGAGAAAAAGTTAACGGAATTCTGTAGCGAAGTATCATACATTACCTGTTGCAAGTTCTCCTGTCTTCTCCTCCACAAAACCATTAGTAAATTTGCATTACTCACTTATGCTTTATAGAGAATTCTTTTGAGGGGAAACTGGACAAGAACTGAATCCAGCTCCAAGGCTGGTGTGAGTGAAAGTAGCCTCCACAGAAGACAGCACATATGAGGTGAAAGAGGATTTCTTTCTTTTTTTTTTTTTTTAAAGATTTTTTTGATGTGGAAAAAATCTAGTCTTTATTGAATTTGTTACAATACTGGTTCTGTTTTATGTTTCAGGTTTTTGGCCAAGAGGCCTGTGGGATCTTAGCTCTTGCTCCTTTACTGAATTTGTTACGACCTTGCTTCTGATCCATGTTTCGGTTTTCTGGCCCCCAGGCATGCGGGATCTTAGCTCCCCCAGGAGGGATCAAACCTGCACCCACCGCACTGGAAGGCAAGTCTTAAGCACTGGACCACCAGGGACATCCCAGAAAGGGTTTCAATGATATGATTTTCAAGTTAGAGAACCATTTTCTTATCTAAGACCCAGAATCTCTCATAATTTATATAGACAGAACAAAATCTTGAATTTTCTAAGGAAAGAAAGCTTTATAGTATTTGAAAGAGAATGCTTAGTGTGTCCTGCCCTGGCTTTGTCAGGGAGCAAGGACTTGCAAATATATAAATACAGTTCCATAAGTGCCTTAAACCTACAGTTTTGTAACTTATATAAACCAGTTAGTTTGCTTTGGATTTCTGCCCCTTGCAATGAAAAATCTCCTGGTTTTGATGCAAAGGACAATTCTAGTTATCACCAGTAGGTCAGTCAGGACAAGGAGGGTCATAGGTACTAGAGAGGGTAGAGATAAAGGAAAGAATATGGTAGCTGAAGCAATTTGCCGTCCTCCCTACTTGGGTCTGATCAGTATCAACCTCTAGCCTCAGCACTAGGCTTAATGCGAGAGGAAGAAGTCTAGGGACTTCTCAATGAGAGAGATGTTCTATTAAACTTCAGTCATGCCTTAAGTATTGAGGAGCTAGCCAGCTGTCAACTTGGATGTGGAGGATCAGTTGGGGGAAATGTTCTTTATGGATGGGGTTAAGCTGGATTAGAGGAAAGATGTGAGTATTCCATATAAAGGTGTACAATGAATTGCTAAGGTTATTCATGGTCTGAACATCTGGGTCTTACTACTGAGCTAACACTGACCTTACTACCTTGGGTATACTTCAGCCAGTTTTTCCCACCTAACTGCACTTATTTCCTATTCATGGTCCTGGCTGAAGCCACCACTCCATCCTTGACCCTGCTGGCACAATCATTCCTTCCCCATAACTAACTCCCTGGAGATTGCTGAATCTGGGCCCCACGGGACTGACCATGCCTCTCTCTCTCTCTGTGTATTTGTGGTCGAAGATTTGGACTCTTACCATTTGCTCCCTTCTCCTGCAGGCCAGTAGGCAAGCCAACACTCACAAGTTGTTTTTTGTTTTGTTTTGTTTTGTTTTGTTTTTAACACTCACAAGTTTTATCCAGGCACTAAATTTGGCCTTTTGGAGAATTTTATCCCATCTTCTACTGTGAAAGTTATCTATAAAGCATGGTGGTGGTGGTTTAGTTACTAAGTCATGTCTTGACTCTCTTGCAACCCCGTGGACTATAGCCTGTCAGGCTTCTCTATCTGTGGGATTTCCCAGGCAAGAATACTGGAGGGGGTTACCATTTCCTTCTTCAGGGCATCTTCCTGACCCAGGGATCAGACCTGCATATCCTGCTTGGGCAGGCGGATTCTTTACCGCTGAGCCACCTGGGAAGCCCTGTGGAGGCTGGTGGTGGTGGTTGAGTCGCCAAGTCGTTGTCTGACTCTTGAGATCCCATGGACCATAGCCTGTCTGGCTCCTCCATCCATGGGATTCTCCAGGCAAGAACACTGGAGTGGGTTGCCATTTGCTTCTCCAGAGGAGCCTCCCAGCCCAGGAATCAAACCTGGGTCTCCTGCATTGCAGGCAGATTCTTTGCCAACTAGTGGGTGGTAAGAACTAAAGTTTCAGTCCAGGAGGAAATATAAGGATGGAGAGAAGTCACAGCTTTGAAGAGAGTGGGAAAGTGGAATTAAAGATAACAGTATCAATTTTCACTTTTTCTCCATGAAAGAAAGACCTCTGCTTTCCTTTATTCTATCTGCCAAGGTTAGTGGGAGAGTTCTAGTCATAATTCACCAGTGATTCAGGATGCTAAGCTGCCATGACAGTTCTATTCTTCATCATCTGGCCCATCTAGGCTGAAGCAGAGGAGATTGTTGACTTTAAAAATAAAACAGCCTGCTATTCTACCAGCAAAGTGTGTTTATTCAGGGAAAGTAGAGGAACTGCATTTTGGGATAGGCAGGCTATGGCAAAACCACAGGCAAAGAGGAAGGTTACTTTATATAGGAAAGGAGGAAGTTGGGAGGAAATGCTTCCAACAGAAGTCCGTTGGAAGAAAGTGAGAGTTCAAGGTGGTGACAGTCCCTCACTGGCTGGGGCTGCTGCTGATCAAGGAGCAAATTTTCCCTCCTCTTGTTGGAGTTGCAGGTCTCTTCCCACTTGCCCTCTTCGAATGGCAATGATGGGTAGTGCCTGGGAGATCCCCTTTCGAGACCCCATCTTAAATGAGGTTTCCTTTCATTCGTTTTCACAGGGCCAACTGAACAGCAGAGTGCTATTAGTATTAAAACTTGTTTTGACTCCCCAGATCTATTTTTTCTGTAACTCCTTCCAATCTGGCTTTCCCCTCGGCTTCCCAACAAAATAGCTCGTGTCACGGACACCAAAATGAACTTTCGAGAATCCAGTGGGAAACGTTGAGGCAGTTCACTTGTCAGGTCCTCTCTCCTCCTGGATACATTCTCTTCACTTGCCTTCCAGGGCACCACACACTCTAATCCTCTCCTCCTTGCGCCAAGTAGTGCTTCCTTCCAGTTTTTTCCCTGACTCCTCCTCTTTCTCATTCTTTCCACACAGGGCTCAGTCTCTGGACTTTTTTTCTTCTACACTCACTATGTTGGTAATATTTCATCTAGTCCCAGGGCTTTAAGTACTTTCTATAAACGAATGCTTCCTTAATTAATATATCTGACCTGGACATCTCTCCTTAACTCCCAGCTAATATATACAACCACCTATTAATAGAAATAGTCTCAAAATCAGATTATGTTGCTCCCCTCTTCAAAACTATTCAGTGTCTTTCAGTGTCTTCCAGAGTAAAAGCTAACAACTTTTCAAAGGCCAAGAAGTCCTACACAATCTGCTCCTCATACCTGTCTGACCTCCTCTCTCCCTCCAGCCCACACCCTCCCAAGACGTTTGCTCTTGCCGTTCCATCTTCTTGGAGAACTCCACTCCTGAGAGCCACGTGCTCACCTCCCTCACCTCCTCTGTGTCTTGGCTTGAATACCACATTGTCAGTGGATCATTTATCACCATCTGACATATTCTATGTGTTACTTGCCTGTTCTGTCTCTCCAGTTAATGCTCTGTCTCTCCAATTAATTTTGTGTTCCACCAAGGCATCTAATTTTGTTCTGTTATCTTCTGGTCCCCACCTAGAACAAGGTCTGGCACAGAGTAGGTGCCGATGGAGACTAGTTGAATGAATGAATGAATGACAAAAATAGATTGCTATTTCTATTGCATGACCTTCCTCCTTCCTCCAAAGGGAAAAATTCAATTAATAATGTTACTCTGTGTAGGCAGTTTTAAAGACACATTTTCTCCCCACTCATTTGTATGCATCATGGTTTTATCATGTATGTTTAAAGACATTTAAGTGCTTAAAATAAATGAAGCTGATAAGGAAGAAATTCGATGAGAGCTAAGTTTCCAGGAGACTAAATTTAAGCAAAAATTTAAATGTACAATGATTATAAAAGATTTGGGGGAAAAATCACATTGAGGGGATATAAAACGAAAGCAAGTATTTAAAGAATTAAACAAATAGATACAGATATGTTTTTAAAAATTGAGGTCAGATGACAATTTTTTATTCCTATTGTTGATCTGCTATCAAATCTTTAGATTATGGATAAAACAGTAATTGGAGCCAAAATAGGTTTTGCTTAAATCAAGAAAAGCTCTACATCATCCACATAATGCCAATTGGAAGAGCCCTGAAACCATTACATTCAACAGCCTCTGACCAACTTTAACAAAGGGTGATGATATGTCTAAGACACCATTTTCCTGCTAAAGCATTAATGATATCTATGCCAAGGCATTGAGTGAAGGAAAAGTTCAATGTTAAATGGGGAAATTCCACTGAAGTATCACTTTAATCACTGGAGACAAGAAATTTCCTTTGTTAAATTAAAATCAGGTTAGGGAATAGCTACCTAGAAATGAATTAAATTTGAGATTTTTTCAAATAGATTTTTGTAAAATATATTCTAGAGCCTTTTTTTCTTTCACAAAGGGAATATTTAAGATTATCCTCAAGGGACTGGTTTTCGATAATATGAGCTTAATGCCAGGAATCCAAGAGACTGAGATGGCGGAACACAGGTTTAAATTTGATAATAATGAGGAGGAACACTGAGGGGAAGATGACAGATAAACCAAAGGATAAATCTGTAAATGTCTGGCTTCCTTTCTACTGCCAAATCCATTGCATAATATTTGTTTCTACCAACCCGAGGCATCCAAGAACTAAAAATATCCACGGAATCCGTGAGGCAGGGCCCTTCTTCCCCTGCTTACCTCCTTTCTCCCAACCTTGGCCTACACTCCTGGCATCTTCTCCTATCTCACTGGAATCAACTTCCAAAAGCACTCTTAGTTAAATAGATGCAAGCATGTTATGCATACACAAGCCCTTCCTTCACACGCACATGCATACACACACAGACACATCTTATCCTGTGCGTATACATTTTATACTACAATATATGATGCTTCTATAGACAACAGTACCAATAAACTAGTTTATAGACCTTAGGACCAACACTAAAGAATGAAACTTTATTTAAAATTTTTTGCAAAATTTTATGTATTCATTTATTTTTGACTGTGCTGGATCTTCGTTGCTGTGCAGGCTTTTCTCGAGTTGCTGTGAGCAAGCTTCTTATTGTGTTGACTTCTCCCATTGCAGAGCAGGGGCTTTAGGGCATGCAGACTTAGTAGTTAGCACATGGCCTAGCTGCTCCATGGCATTTGGGATTGTCCTGGATCAGGGACAGAACCCATGTGTCCTGCATTGGCATGTAGATTCTTTACCGCTGAGTCACCAAGGAAGCTGAAAAATGAAATATTAAATCCACATCTATTACCATTTTGTCAGTTATACCTCAATAAAGCTGTGAAAAGTAAAATACTTAATTTCAGATTGAAAAATAAACATTTAATAGGATTGTTAATTATATGTAATTCACTGATGTCAAATCATTGAAGAAATGTTATATGTGAAGATACAAAGACAAGTGATAGGCTATAATTTGCTTGAGAATATTATTTGTTGAAGTTATTTGAAGCTTCCCTGGTGGCTCAGATAGTAAAGAATCTGCCTACAATGCAGGGGACCCAGGTTTGATCCCTGGGTCCTGAGGATCCCCTGGAGAAGGAAATGGCAACCCATTCCAGTGTTCTTGCCTGGAGAACTTCATGGACAGAGGCTATAGTCCATTGGGTCACAAAGTGACTAACACTTTCTATATTTTCCTTATTATTCTAGTTGATGGGATTTCACCCCCACCCCCCACCCCTGCTTTTTCCTTTGAATGTATCCCTTGTCTCCTGGAGATTGTAGACATGGATGTTTTATTCAGTCTACAGCCCACGTGGTCACAAAGAGTCGGACACCACTGAGCGAGAAAACAACAACAAATGTGTAAATATAGTAGGAACAGTCCCTGGAATTCTCCAGGCCAGAATACTGGAGTGGGTAGCCTTTTCCTTCTCCAGGGGATCTTCCCAACCCAGGGATCGAACCCAAGTCTCCCACTTTGTAGGCTCTTTACCAGCTGAGCTGTCAGGGAACTTTTTAGCAAATAGTTTGTGAGAGAAAGGAGAGAATCCCACGAGAATGCTTATTTCTCTAAGGCAAAGGATAAGTTCTAACCACAGCACAATTTGAAGTTCCCTCTGTCCCTGGCCCTGGGCTATAAGAACTATACCCCAGTGAACATCCTCACCCTTCAGAGAGAATGCAGACAGATTATTTTCACATCTAACGACCAGGCTCTTTTCTCATTTCAGGTTTCTGTAAAATCCCCTTTATTTTAATTGCCCACATTAAAGGGCTAGAGGCTTCCCAGATGAAGCAATGGTAAAGAATTCATCTTCTGATATAAGAGACACAAGATGCAAGTTTGATCCCGGGTTCCTGAAGATCGCCTAGAGGAGGAAATGGCAACCCACTCCAGTACTGTTGCCTGAAAAATTCAGAGTCAGACACAGCGCGCGCACGCATGCACACATACAAGTTAGGAAAGCAGTCATAAAAAAAAAGTTTCCCACAAAATCATCATTCATTCTTAATTTTTTCATCAAGTCTCCTAAGTTCTAGCACTCTCTTTGATACATGAATTAGTTAATACACAGCCGAAGTGGACTGTGTATGTTAATTTTTGTCAACTAAATGTCTTTTTATTTTTTTAAAAACTCTTTGTAAACTCCTTTGAGTCTTTCACACACAGTGGCCATTTTTGAAAGACCTTTTCTAAAAAGAAAACTACTTTTTAGAGGAAGCTAAATGAAATAGCCATCAAAATTCTCTGTGCCCCTGCAAAGGGTTGAATTCAGTGACCTAAGTACTTCATCCAGAAAGTGTCGCTATGATGTGGATGAAATGAAATGAAAGTAATCTTTATATGAGAAAAAAATCTAGTCCCCTAGAAATCTTATAAATGCTTACTAGTTCAGTCTTTATGAGTCATGAGCCACGATTAGTGAAGTATTCCTCCTCAGTTTTCAGTAACCATGAAGGTAGTTTTTATAAAAGTAGTTTTTACTCTACCCGTAGTGATAGCTAGAAAAGATAAACTCCTACACGAAGCAGTGGTGGGGGCAGCGTGGGAGGAGGTTCCGATCTCTGTGGGAAGCTGTGGGTGGTTGGGGACTCCTCAAAGTCCAAGAGGGTACCCTTCTCATCTATTTTAGCAGTTCCCAGTTGAATTCAGTTGCTTGACTGGTCTGTTCTGTCTCTGCGTGTCCCTCGAATTCAACACAGACGTTCACGAAACAGCTAACGGTTCTCACTAAAGCACTTGGTTTGTATCAACCTGCATCAGCAAGTGGAATAAATTATTAAGAGCTCATTCACACACACTTTATCATCCAAGCCACGTGTTCCTGTAAATTTCTTATTGAGTTGTTCCATTGAAAAATAAAGAAATAAAGATGCTGTGTCATTCAACATATTAAACTCAGCATTTCATCTGAGATTCTCCAAGGTCTTGGGTCATAGCATTCACATTGTTTGTTTTTTTGTTTGTTTGTTTGTTTTTTGCCAAGAACATAATGTCTATCTTTTGCATCGTCCTATTTAAGATTGTGGCTCAAATTTACCTTGGTAGAGAATGCACTCTTCCACAGAAATGCTTATCGAGCAGGAATTGATATGCTGAATGTTAATTTTTACATCTTAAAATAGGAAATTCTCCAAGGTCTTGGGTCAAAATTTAAAAGAAGTAATTTTTAAATCTTGATTTAAAATGTAAGTTAGGTTTTATTCTATCAAAAACCAATCTTAAAAAAAAAAAAAAACCAATCTTAAACTTTTGTATTATGTGCTTTATGTAAATGTATTTATATGTGTAAATTTCTATGGCTTTACATGTATTCTGCTATTCTGCATATGTAAACACACACACAGAGAGAAAGAGAAAGGTAAATGAAATAAAAAATAAAACAGAAGCCAAATTAGAACATTACAGTCTCACAACTTTTCTGTCATTTTTGCAATCCTACCACTCCCAGAAAAGGTCACTGGTAGGCATGGAGAACCGAGAAGATGGAGATGACTGCATGCACCCACAGTTTCCGCAGAGCTTTGAAATGATGGTGAGGCCATGCCCCTCGGGCATTCAAGGAGCCATCTTGCTCCTCATTAATACAGAGCATTTCAACTGGATACACGCTTACTTCCTCGATGTGTCACCACAACCTGAGGAGGTAAGGAGGTGCTCCCTATTTGTCCACAATTATGGCACAAATCTCTTTGGCCTAATTTCCAGAAATTAGCTCCAATTACCAGTCCAGTTATATCTGAGAGTCCTAGGGAATGATGTCACATGCCCTCCACAATGAGAACCTCGGGTTTTCAGACTCCGACAGAGTTGACCTGCAGCGTGACTCTTCTGGTGCGCCCTCCTCAGCCTTGGAAGGGTGCTCTTCTCCCTAACTTTGAGCACACAACTAAGACCAAGATGTGATTTTTGCAAGAATTTCCCGAAGAATTAAAGATAACAGACACATAACTCCACAAATATTTCACACCTGCCACTAGAGACCTCAGAGATGCCTTTATAACTCTGAGGTGCCTGCCCTTGAGGGCAGTGTAACCCCTGACTTACAGGAAGCTTCAAACACTGGGCACTCCAGGCTCCAGCCCTGATGAAGGGAGGTGCTCTCTCTGGTACAGGCTGGCTGACAGAATGCTTGGTGTGTTCTGATTACTTTTTATGCTCCATTTTCAATCCTCACAGCAACCATGTGATAATGACAATAATGATAACCACTACCATAACAATCCACTTTATCACGGAGGAAAATCAGGTCCAAAGGGGTTAAAAGTCATCTTGCTCAAGATTACAAAGCCAGGATTTGAAATCCGGAAGTGTCTAACTCCCTCACTTCAGGAATCTAGAGGCAACTACAATTCTGGCAGTGTTCAGAGATCTAACCTCAAACATGACTTATTGAAATTTTGACAGACTATTGGGTAAAGGGGATGAGGGGGGCACTTGGCCACGAGGAGGGAGCCAGGAGAGGGGGAGAGGAACACCCTGCATTCTGGATGGGCTAGGAGGAAGCAGTGACTCTGAAATAGCACCTACTATTTCAGCCCTCCACTCTTTGCAGTGTTAAAGTATGCACTCTGAATCCAGAGGAAAAGACGTTCCTCCAGCCCCACAACTGAGCCCCACCTGCCTCACCTGGTGACAAAAATCACAACCTATGCTAATATTCCACTCCCAATGTCATGAGTATCAGGGAGGAAAGAGAGAGATGACGGGTTATTTCTGTCCTCCTTAAGAAAGCTTCCTTCTTGTTCAAAAGAACAGAAAGATACCTATAGGTAAGCATCAGCTAAGCCATGATCCATCTTCTGTCTTGGACTATGAAGGTGAATATATGTGTACATCAGAAGTTACAGTGCTATTATAAACAGCAACCTAGATGTCCACCGGCAGATGAATGGATAAGAAAGCTGTGGTACATATACACAATGGAATATTACTCAGCCATTAAAAAATACATTTGAATCAGTTCTAATGAGATGGATAAAACTGGAGCCTGTTATACAGAGTGAAGTAAGCCAGAAAGAAAAACACCAATACAGTATACTAATGCATATATATGAAATTTGGAAAGATGCTAATGATGACCCTATATGCGAGACAGCATAAGAGACACAGATGTATAGAACAGTCTTTTGGACTCCATGGGAGAGGGCGACGGTGGGATGATTTGAGAGAATTGCATTGAAACGTGTATATTATCATATGTGAAACAGATCGCTAGTCCAGGTTTGATGCATGAGACAGGGCGCCCAGGGCCAGTGCACTGGGATGACCCAGAGGGATGGGATGGGGGGGGAGATTGGAGGGAGGGTCAGGATGGGGAACACATGTATACCCATGGCTGATTCATGTCAATGTATGGCAAAAAGCACTACAATATTGTAAAGTAATTAGCTTCCAATTAAAATTAAAAGAAAAAAATTAAAAAAAAAAAAAGAAGTTACAGTGCTATCTCGCAGAGACATGGAAAGTGATGTGGATGCTATAGAGCCAAAAACCAGATCCTGGGGACCCAAAGGCAAAGGCTGAGGATATAGTGTGTTAACTCCACAAGAGGATGTTCACCCCTGGAGAGAACAGAGGCCAGAGGTGAACAAGAAACAGTAGATATAGGCCTGGTGGACAGTCGGGAGTCAAGCAATAAGATCAATGCAAAATATTCATCAGTGAAAGCAAGAACGCACATTCCTTCTCATAGATATGAGTAGCAATTTGTAGTTACACCCATTTGGCATAGTTAAACTCACTGGAGATGGTATTCATTGTATTGTCATACACAGCATATGACTACTCTGAAAATACAGCCTTTTTAATGGTTCATTGCTTCAGTTCCTCTGCTCTCTCAAATTACTTGATGCAACAGCTTTCAAGCCACAGCACTGTTACCTTCAAGATTTTGCAAGCACTGAGTATCAACTATAGTAACAACAATTACTGTAGAATTTAAGGAGTGTGTGCTCAAGCTAAAATCTGAGCTGAGAAAGTAGAATATTTCATGAGATTTTATTGCAGAAATCTATCCTAACAACATAATATTTACTGTCTTCAAGATGATTAAAATAGGAACAAAATAGCACACTTCTTCCCCAGACAGGCTATATAGATGGTTACTAACGATATACAGATATTCCTGAACAACATATTTTAGCTCTACCCTCTAAGTATAACTAAACTTGACTACAAATCCAAATTCTCAGACTAACAGTCGAAGAGCATCTTTCAAACAGCTAGGCAACAATCCTGCCTAAAGAAAAGTGTCCATGTCCTAACCCTAGAATCTACCCTCCCTAAAATGACCTTCCCCTGGAAGTTGTTTTAATAAACTTTCCAGACTCTGACTCAATACAATTTAGTGCTTCTGTTCAATTAGCCACATGCATTATCTTGAGTCATCCTTTCACTGGTCAAGATTACTAAAAAATGGCAAATGAATGAAATCATACTGAGAGAATTTCTCCAAGTCAGCGATAGACTGTGATTCTCATTTCATATATGTATGTATGCTTTCTGTGCATGCATGCTCAGTCATGTCCAGCTCTTTGAGACCCCATGGACTTTGTAACCCACCATGCTCCTCTATCCATGGGATTTCTGAGGCAAGAATACTGCAGTGGTTTGCCATTTTCTTCTCCAGGAGGTCTTCCTGACCAAGGGATGGAACCAGCATCTCTTGCATCTCCTGCCTTGACAGGC
The DNA here is from genome assembly GCF_963930625.1 of Muntiacus reevesi. NCBI lineage: Eukaryota > Metazoa > Chordata > Mammalia > Artiodactyla > Cervidae > Muntiacus > Muntiacus reevesi. The sequence continues at coordinate 4,746,843 of NC_089264.1, forward strand.
AGACTCTTTGGGGGGACGCATATATATGTTATATATAATTGTTAGAAAATATATATACATATATAACACATAAATATAATTTCTAAAAAGTACATATATATGATTTCTAATAATTAAACAGTTATTTCATTGATCCCTTCCACATATTTTCAACTCTATTTAACTGCTTCATTTATGTTTACCTTTATTCTTCATCAGTTTTGGCCAACTTAGTTTTGCCATGTACTTATAACCATCAAATAAAGAGTCAGAAAAAGAATTCAGTCCAGGATAAGACCTTTAATCTCCAGCACTTCTGTTCCATGACTATGATGAGGTGGACCCAAAGAAAGGACCTGGGAATTGGATGATTTCACTTGAGGCTTTGACCTTTTCCACCTTCCGCTGCTCATGCCCAGCAAGCTTAAATCTTCACCTTAGTCTCCCCCTGGGGCTTTCCTAACAGTGGGCAGGAACATTCGTTTAGCTCTGCACAACTTTCCACTCACAGATACAGACCCATTTGAGGAAGGAAAGAACCAAGTAAGAAAGTTTAGCGTCTCATCTCAATGAGGTTTGGATCGCAATAGTTTTTCTTACTCTTGGCCTTCATGGCTGATTCCAACCTGTGATAACGGACTCTGACCCAGTTCCCTATCTGAATACTTTGGCTTGTTTATCCCTTGGTTCTTGTTCCTGAATTTCTCCAGTAACTTAATATCCTGCTTCATTGTGTTGACTGGGTTTTTTCCTGTACTAATTGGCAAGTCAGACCTCCCAGGCTACCACGGAAACCCCCAACTCCCCCAGCTCACCTGTACAGCACTCCAGTAGTACCAGTACTACATGGTGGTATTAATACTGTCTAGCAATGCTAGCAGCTAAAGGTGAATCTACACTGAGTCATTTCCATTAAAGTTCTGGCAATTACTATAACCACTGCTTTCTAATTTCAACTTGTTTGGGAGATACTTACCCATTTGAAGACATTATGCATTTTTTAATGCATTTTTTTTTGCATTTTTATTTAAAAGTGAAGTTGTTCAGTCGAGTTCGACTCTTTGTGACCCCATGGACTGTAGCCTACCAGGCTCCTCCGTCCATGGAATTTTCCAGGCAAGAATACTGGAGTGGGTTACCATTTCCTTCTCCAGGGCATCTTCCCGACCCAGGGACAGAACTCAGGTCTCTGGCGTTGCAGCCAGACACTTTACCATCTGAGCCACCTTAAAAAGCTATCTTCTATTTGCAAATTCTGTTTGCTCATAGCCTCACCTCCCCCTTTTTTCCCCAATCAAGTTCTTAGTCTGAGTATGCTCTTGAGGGACAAGCGTGGCCATATGTCCAGCAGAGAGTCTAACCAGCCCCCACGTGAAGGTGTGGATGAGATTCCCACTCCCAGGCTCCTTCCACACATCATCTCCAAATGTGGAGATATGGTGGTTTTTTGGAAAGATTTTAAAGAGGTTCTCTGTAAGAAAAGCCGTCAGAGTGAGGAAGGAGCCCAGCTTTTCCAGGAAGCCTGGTCCACAGCTGTCTCTGGGAGCAGGCAAGGATGGGGGGCAGGCTGCTGGGCCTGGGGCGCCGCTGAGCAGGCCCGGCAGGTCCACAGTCACCCCCCACACTCATGAAGGGTGATTTTTTGAGAGACAGGAAGTGAGGAGCGTGCGTGGGCAGGACCTTCGACAGAATTTTGAGGAGTGGTTTCAGAATGAGGCAAGAGGGGCTCCAGCTCAGCTTGAGGGATTAGAGAGCGAAGGATAGGGGACGGTTTGTGCTATTTTGTTTATTTTTCTCAGAAGTGGGGCTGTGAGTTGTGAGTTGGATAACGTTTCATGTTTCTCAAAAGACAAAAGTAAAACCAGAATTAAATTTTCATGTTAGTGTTCATTCTTTAGTACCTCGTAGGCCAGTCTATCACTTAGTTTTTGCTGTGAAGCAAGTTACTCTAAAACTTAGTGATGGAATAAAATGGCTAATTGTTTAACTCACATTTCTGTGCATTGTCCTGGGCTCAGACAGGCAATTTTTGTGTCAGTGGGACTCGTGTATGTTGGTGGTCAGCAGCCAGTCGGGGAAGGCAGTCAGGCTTCGGGGGGCTGCTGGTCTCAATGACGCAGGAGATGGGGCATCTAGGATACATGTCCCTCCTCTTGTTAGGAGAAACTGAAAAGTCACCTTTCTTCTCCCAACAGTAGGGTAGAGTCTATTTCTCTGCACCCTCCATCTGGACTGTGTAGCTTGCTTTGCTGATTTAACAGATACGAAGCAAGTTGTATCATTTCTAAGCCTGTTTGCTCTCCGTTTTGTAGAACTTTGATTACAAGTCACACAAGTCACAGGGGGACCTAGTTCCCACCGGGCTCCTCTGCCCTTGGGATTCTCCAGGCAAGAATGCTGGAGTGGGTTGCCATTTTCTCCTCCAGGGTTATTCCCAACCCAGGGATTGAACCCACGTCTCCTGCATCTCCTGCATTGGCAAGCAAATTCTTTACCACTGAGTCACCTGGGAAGCCAATGAAATACTAATGAGATGATATTGAAATCGGAATTGCAATAAGCAGATAAATGCACAGTTCAAAATTGGCTCCGTCAGATAGAGAATAAAATTTACGTGATATTGTGTTGCTTCAATAACTTAAGGAAAACTCAATATTTCTCTTATGAAATTGTCGAGCTGTCATCACTTTTCACCCAACATCCATGAAGTTCTGTTTCCTGAGAAGTGACATACGCCTATGTGGGTATGCTTCTTGATTTGATGATTGCAGACCTGTTGCTCTGTTTCACTAATCGATCCCAGATTCTTTATGGAGGTGGCTATTACCATGTGACTTGTAATCAAGCAAGGTTTGAATTATGGGCATAAGGTATTTCACCATAAACCGGAGAAATTCAGAGAGTATGTATCTCTAAGAGCCTAAGGAGAAGACTGAGTCTTGTTAGACTTTATCAGTGACACAAGACAGTATGGATGTCTCAGAGAATGAGAAAAACCGAGAGCTGAGAGATTGCTGTGGTGGCTCATGATCCGAGACATGAACACCGTGTAGAATGACCTCAACTCCCAGAAACAAGTGATTCAGAGTACAGTGACTAGGATTCTCATGGCTTCAACTTCCCATTAAAATTGGAGGGGATTCACGATAGAAAAAACAGGACAGTGTCCTGAGATGGCTGAGGTGCACATCAAAGGAAAGATTTCAGACAGCCCAGGCTCTTGCATCTTCCCATACATGTGTGTGTGCTTAGTTGTTCAGGCTCCTCTCCCCATGGGATTTCCCAGGCAAGAATACTGGGGGTGGGGAGGGGTTGTCATTTTCTTCTCCAGGTTATCTTCTTGAACCAGGAATTGAACCAGGTTTTCCTGTATCTAGGGTGGATTCTTTACCACTGAGCCATCAGGGAAGCCAACAGGGGGCTAGTTACTGAAAAGAATAAATGAGATAACGTGTTGTTTTTCAGACTTTCAGTTCAGTTCAGTTGCTCAGTCATGTCTGACTCTTTGCAAACCCATGGACTGCAGCACACCAGGCCTCCCTGTCCATCACCAACTCCCAGAACTTGCTCAAACTCAGGTTCAACGAGTCAATGACGACATCCAACCATCTCATCCTCTGTCATCGGCTTCTCCTCCTGCCTTCAGTCTTTCCCAGCATCAGAATCTTTTCCAGTGAGTCAGTTCTTCATATCAGGTGGCCAAAGTATTGGAGTTTCTGCTTCAGCATCAATCCTTCCAATAAATATTCAGAACTGATTTCCTTTAAGATGGACTGGTTGGATCTCCTTGCTGTCCAAGGGACTCTCGAGAGTCTTGTCCAACACCACAGTTCTAAAGCATCAATTCTTTGATGCTCAGCTTTTTTTATAGTCCAACTCTCACTCACATCCATACATGACTACTGGAAAAACCATAGTTTTGCTGAGACAGACCTTTGTTGGCAAAGTAATGTCTCTGCTTTTTAATATGCTGTCTATTTTTCATCCAAGGAGCAAGCATCTTTTAATTTTATGGATGCAGTCACCATCTGCAGTGATTTTTGGAGCCTAAACAAATAAAGTCTCTCACTGTTCCCATTGTTTCCCCATCTGTTTACCATGAAATGATGGGACTGGATACCATAATCTTCATTTTCTGAATGTTGACTTTTAAGCCAACTTTTTCACTCTCGTCTTTCACTTTCATCATCTCAGATTTTACCATTCATTAATAAGATTCCCTCTCATCCCTACCCGGATATCTTGTTAAAATGCAGATTTTAATTTAGTAAGTTTGGAATGGAGTCTGAGATTTTGCCTTTCTTACAAGCTTTTTGATGGTCCAAAGACCTCACGTTAAATGTTTGTAAAGTATGTGGGACGTAACTGATGATCTGAAATTACTACTAGTCATTATCCCAATTATCCTCATCGAACTCATAACTGTAAACTGCTTCCATTTATATTTAATTATCATACAACACAACAAAGATAAGTTATCAAATTATCCGAGATAATTTTTCTAATAAACTTGTCTTAATCTCAGTAATGTTCTCTGTCTCTATGTGTTTATTTTCATATTACATGGCTCATTATGCACAATTTTAAAAACCAGAGAGAATGACCATGAAAATATCTTTAATTTATAATTTTGTTAATTATCTATGTCCATTTTAGTATATAAAGAAGAAAATATAATTCATTGAACTGCAGAAAGTTCAATTCTTACTTTACCCAATCAAAAAATATTATTGTCAATAGTAATACTGGTTGATTTCATTCAATAACAAAATATTATGCTCAATAATGACACCAACTGTTACATGTACCAAGAAGAAAAAAATTGGAGAACATGGCCTATATTATCTAAAAACGCAGTTATATTTGGAAATCACAGCCTTGTATCAGGAGTTACCTCTCCATTTTTTTCTTTCTTTAATGTAGTTTTATACTCTTAAACTTTGCATAAGTCATATGTTTGACATTTGTAATTTAAAAATTAAAGGAAAAATTATTATTTTGGGCCCTTGTTTACTCTTGACTTTCTCAAATTAGCGTCTTTGTAAAACAGAGAAAATATCTTTCAAAGTGAAGTGCTTTCCTTTACTGTTAAACATTTTTACAGAACAATGAAGGATATGTTAAGTTTTTCCCAAGGCCTAGTTACTTCTTGGCAGTAGGTTATGCATTCCAGTATATAGCTTTTTAATTGTGCTGGGGGTTCAACTCTTCTGTCTTTGATACTTTGGTTTAAGAGCTGAAAGAGTTAATATAATTCCATGAGTAGAATCAACTCAGAGAAGACACATTGCACAACAATAGGAGGGTTAAATTTTTGTAATTTTTTTCCTCAACTATACAAAAGAATTTAAGAAGCATAAAATGGAAGTGTAAAAAATGTATTGTTTACTATTTAGGGTGATATCAAATTATAGTGTCTTTGACCTGAGTGGAATTTTCAGGCATCATCTGGTTCAATCTCATTTTTAGGTAAAGGAACTGAGATCTCCAGGGGTTAAATGAGTGCAATTTGTAGTGAGGTTGTTAGGATGAATGCCACAGAATAATGCATTGACTTAAATTAAACTTCTGTCTATAAACAGATCTTAACATTTCGTTCTTTTGTGTACAAATTTATTTCCAATACAAGATTCAAAATTAGTTTGTGAGTTTCAAAGTACTGAAGGTAAAGTCTTACATTTGTTATATAACCTTCTGAGTCCTATGGGATGAAACACTTATGGTCCCTCCCAAACTTTAGCAAAGTAAATGACTTTTCCTTGAAATATCTGTTTTAGGAACTGTTTCTACAACTTTAAAAGTTCCTGTCTATTCCCAAGTGTGTGAACCCCATGACACTACAGATTTGGAGTTAAGATCTGAAGATCACATGAAAACAATTGGCTTTAAATGAGGGTCATAGAAGAAATCAGAGCTTATGATCAGAAATTATTTTTCTGTTTTAGATTTTCAATTAAAAACAAGAAACTGCTATAAGAAAAATGTCTCTTCAATAGGATATGTAGTCCTTCCAATACCCAAACTCAACTTTTGCACAGATGGAGAATGTATATTCACTGTTGGTCTTATAAAATCTGGTCCAAAATGCCAGACTGCTAAGTGAATGCTCTTTGGGTGGTAATTCCTGTTAAGATAGGAATGATCAAAGCAAGTTTAATGTTGAAAACAGGTATGATTCCTGAATTTGGATGAGAAATTTTATTCATCAGTATCAAAAACAGAAGGGATACAGTTTTGCTGAGGGTGAAAATCTAAGGGGTTGAGTGTCAATGAGTTCCCTTGAGATGTCTCTGCACTGTCAACACCTGGGGTTGCTCTTTAAAGATCATCACATCTTTAGGCCTGGCATAGAGCAATAAGGAGACTTAGGTTCCAAACAGCTGCATTTCTGATTTATCTAGATCCATGATTCATATCCATTCTTTCTTTCTCTTTAGAAATGAGATTTATGTCTCTTCTCCCACCCAATTGTTTGCCTGATATATCTTCTTTTTGGCAGATTTTTTTTTTTTAAGTTGAATCTCATCCTTATGAAAAAGTAGATCTGTGATATTTTAATGATTTACATTATTTGCTGTTCGACCCTTTGTTATCTATACTGGAGTTTTTTTGGGTTTTTTAACAGCATGCAAACACACACACACACCCATGCACATGGTAATGCGGAAGAACTCAGTGAAAATATATGGAACTACTCAGTTTCTTAAAATGATAGTTTTATTGGGAAAAAAAGAATGTACAAAACCCAAATTTTACCACTATACCATGAGTATAACTGTTCCTAGAGGTTTATGGACAAGTATTCAATTTTACCAAGTGATGACAAAAATTGTTTGTTTCTGTGTCAGTTTTTACCCAAGTGAAATTTTATCAAATAGAGAAGTCAGCTCTAATCCTGGTTGTTATGGGAATTTGAGAGGAAAAAAATGCCATCTTGTACGAAGTAGAAAGCTGTAGGGAGAGAACAAATCAGCAAAGATGGCATGTTCAGGCTCTCTCCCCACCCCCGCCCACGTCTTGTAAATAATTGTGTAACAGCTGAGATCGCTTATAGCACTATGGTTAGGAGCTGCCTTGGGTGATATTGACATATGAGCTCCACCCATAAAATGGCGGGAGTTACTGCTGCCTCACGGCTGCGTCCCTTCGAGCAGCCATGAGAGGAAAGAATATGGCGTGTTTACTGCTGGGGCTGCGGCGTCAGCCAGGAGGGAATACTGCTGTGGCTGCTGCGCCAGTCAGGAGAGAGGTTGTGTTGCGGCTGTTGCCAAGTGAGAAGAAACGAGTCTGCTGGTCCTACAGCTCCTCTAGTCTCCTTCCAGCCTCTTAGCTCACGCCTTGCCTACCCGGGGCTCCGTGAACAGTGCGAAGAGTGTAAACAGTGAGACAGTTGGCATCGGGAAAAGAATGAACAGAGATACAAAAGCCCAAATTAATACTAATGTTTATTCGTCATAAACTACGCTAGGAGTCAGTAGAGCAGAAGTCATGATACTACTCTTTTGGTTTGACAGCCATCCAGCTGAGGCTCCTGGCACAACCGTCCCCATCCTGTAAGTAATATCGCAGGTGACGTCCTGAAGCTGTAATGGAAATACACTTTCTGGTTTGAATCTCTAAGGGAAACGATGACCAGAGTTTGGCAAGAGGCCATGGCCTCCCTCCTGAAGGACTCTGGAGGACTATCAAAAGTCTCCAACCTGCAGAAAGCTCTCACCCAACAGACAGAATCTAGTTTGAACAACTCCCACGGACACTGTATTTTAATGGGACAAACATTGCTGGGTTGGTTTTACCACATTTCTTAAAAACCTTATGACAAAGAAGCCTTCAGAAGTGTTTCTCAACGGTGGTACCTTCATGAATTGTCTCCATTCAATCGCCAATCTTACGATTAAGAATCTGAGAAATTAAGAAGTTGAGAGGAAAAGGAACCCGAGTAAGTGGTAGAGAGGGAAAGAAGTCTGGAATCACGCCAGAGAGCAAGCATGTGGAAACACTTTGTCTTCCTGAGGACGCCTGTGGACGGCTGCACAGGAGGCGCAGCTGAGGTCCATGGGAGCCTGAGTATTGAGTGACACATGCAGCTCATCTTTAAAGACAGATTGGCCTTGCCCTTTCTCAAACCTAAAGCTGGGAAACTTCCTTTCCTTAGCCTCTTTAATACTCTTCATATTACTTTTGGACAAAGGATGAAATATTGAATGTGACTTTTCTTTTCCCAAACTCAATTCTCAATGACCTTGTCTTTCTTAACCAAGTCTCATCATTATCTCCATTTCTCCCCTTTTCCCTCAGACACTTGTGCCCGCAAACCATGTGAAATTAATTTTGGATCAATCACTTTTGGTACTAGTCTAGCTCATTTCCTTATTTTTCCCCGAAGGTAAATCTCTAAACAAAATGCTCTTTTGTGAACAATAAAAATCATTTGGTCGGCAGATCGCCAGCTTTTGCTTGCAGTTGTTGTTAACTGACTTAGATGTGTACCAGAAGCAATACAGTGCTTTATGAACCAGTAATACCTTTACTTCAGGACCGGATTCTAGGGAGCATCCAGCTTCCCTTTTACAGTCAGAGTGGTGGGAGGTCAAGGTAAGAAGATCTGTCCTTGTGTTTTAGAGATTCTCCCTTCTCCAACATTTTCATGAAGTAAATGAAAATGATGTCTACTCCATCTTCCATTGACTAGCACCACCACCGCCATTGTCTATCTCATAGTTTTGTGTGTTTTTTTTTTAATTTAAAAAAAAATTTATTTAGTTTTGGCACTCAGGCACAGTTGCAGCTTATGTGCTTAGTTGCCCTGAGGCATGTGGAATCTTCCTACACTAGAGATCAAATCCATGTCCCCTGCATTGGCAGGAAGATTCTTAAACACGAGACCACCAGGGAAGTCCTCTAGACCATAGATTTAATTGGAAATAATCTTGCTTAATCTTCAATAAATTCTGAAAGAAACTGCTATGCTCTGTCCAGATACTTTAATTTATAGAATCATCCCAAGGTTTGTCCTGAGACTCATTCCGGGAACACTTCAAAGTTTTAATAGCAGCAATTGTGTATGCATTTGTATAGCACTCTGTAGTTTTAAATTTCAGAAAATGAAAATATCAGTTAGACCTAAAACTTCCAGTCTATAAGAATAACTTGACTTTCCACCTTATTGCTGTCAGCTGATAAATGTCTCCTTACTGTTTTGGTATTACACTAATTTGGCATGCTCTTGTGAAATACTAAGTAATTATTTTTCTCACATGGAAAGAAACTGACTGGGAAAATGTAATTTTGGGTTAATTCAAAAGATCTCTTAGAAGACATGTTATAAAGAATTTAGGAGATCTTAACAATGTTGGTATTTTCATAACAAATATGTTTACTTTAGTAACTCAGATTAAAGACAGATTGCCTACTTCTTAGTTTCTGTTTAGATTTTTTTTAAGTTGATGGTATATGCAATCTACATTGCATTATAGATTTTTTTCTTCTGAAATTTTTTTAAAATACAGGGGAAAAGAGCAAAAAAAAAAAAAACAATGAACACTCATGATTTTGCCACTCAAAATTGATATTTTTACCATTTTTGTCATAAAATAAAAGTCAAAGTCCTCTTTGGAATTCATTGACTTTCTAAAGTGTGTTTGTAGAAGTGAAATTGTAGAAATGGGATCTTCTCATAATGTCAGTCTCTTTTTCTGAAGTATAATACCTGTTGTGATAAAAGCTGAAATATACCAACAGTCAAACTCTGATACAATCTGACTTCTCAAGTGTGTTGCCTACATGCTATTGGCTGTTACTTACTCTCACCATGACTACCAGATAAATTAATACATCAACATAATCAAATGATATAAATAACCACAAATGATGCCTGTTGGGTATTTTATCCACAATGATTTCATTTCTGAACTCATACAAATTTTTTATTACTTTGGAGAGATTAGCCACTGCTAATAATAATATAAACTATTTTCTTGTTTGATGAGAAAAAATATGCATAATTCCTATCCTGTAATGCCAGTGAAGCAACATAGAGGCCATAAATACAATTTCCCCTCTAAGAAAACACTCAGCAACTCCTTTTTTTAAAAAGGGAGTGGGTTTATTTCTAAATTACTTTAAAGAATGAGTATTTAAATGTTAACCTGGGTGCTAGCTGTCTCAGGGAAAGAAATAGGAAGATGAAACAGAGGAACATTCCTAGAAATGAGTGTGTGACCTATGTGGTCCTTACAGTAAATTATACTAATTCTGCATTGGTGTTTATGTGTTGTGGCCCTATTAAGCTGATATAACTTTTCCATTAAGTGGGCAGGTGGATTTCCTGTAGTACCCCAGTGCCTGAAGAGGTGTATTGTTTTCTTGTGTTTCCATTACAACATACCGACTCAGAGGGAATCCTCTGTGGTATTTTCACATAGGTTGTGAATCTTTTATCTGTAGGTTGTGTTTGTATCTGAGAGGTGAATATTAATAGCCTCTTGGCAGCAGAGTGACTTTCTTAAAACAGGGGTTTCCCTGTGTATGGGTGGATTAACCTTTCAAAATATATGTTTCTACTTAAACCACTTGGTTACTGTTTGATTCAAAGGCTGTCATAAAGACACCCTCTCCACGTCTCTGTTAGACCTTGTAGTACACTCACCTAGACCTGAGAGGAACTTTCAGTATAGAACAAGGTAAGTAACGTAGCCTCCTGCCTTTACTTTCATTTCGCTTACTTATCCAAGTTTGCTGTAACTTAATTTCTTTTTAAAATGCCCAGAGCTTTCATGTTAAAATGATTGATTGATTTTTGAGTTTGGTAATATTAGCAGTTAAGATCTGGTTTCGTGTATTCCAGTGGGAAGTGAGATAGAATTTATAAAATGTAACATTGTGTGATGTTCTCCTTTAAAATTTTTACAGCTTTCACCCGTTAGTCCTTCGGTGCCTGTCAGATAAGAGAAGCTTCTGAAATGACACATTTAACTAAGTGATGGTATCCTATTTACTATTTCTAACAAATCTTTAAATAATAACTAAATTTAGGCACTCATGGTTAGTTTTACTACGTTTGTCCTCTTAGGTGATATTGCAGGGTTCAGCAATCTTGAGTATGCTGTAATCAGTGCAAGGATCCAGGCAGTGTATGTCACTGTGGTGGATAGCCTTCATTATACGTTTCATGTATGATTCATGTAGCATCATGTTGATGGAAAGCATAAAAAGTTCTAAATATAAAGTTATTGGGTTGATTTATTTAGTCAAATTTTCCAAAGGAGATTGGAAAACAGACTTTCATAGGTATAATTTTAATGTCAGCAATCAGATTGACATCCCAGGAACATTCATTCTAAAAGCTAACAGTGAACAAATGTACTCAAGATGACTACGACAGAGTGATGATTTTTTCACTGATCTAGCAGTGTCTGGTTTAGTCACAGAATTTTTTACTGTGAAATACTACAGGACTTCATTCTTGGGAATCTCAGGCAATGCCCTGTTGCAGAAACTTGGAAAGACCTTTTTTAAATGGCAAAGCATCCAAGGACTTGCTCTCACAGCCAAAGGCCTGCACAGGATCTTAACATTATGAGTGACAAGCAAGTATTTGTAAAATGAATCAGTGTTAACACAGGCTATTTTCAGAAATATTCTCCTCAAATTTTGGAATCTGCTTTTTCTTTTAAATAAGAATTGTAATACATTTTAAAAATCCAGAAAATGAAGAGAAACAAATCCTCTCATTTTCTCCTTTCTTTTTCACTTTCTTTACATCTCTCTCTGATTCTTCCCATCTTTTGATCTCTCTCTCCTCTCTGCCGGTTTCCCTCACTCTTCACTAAGTTTACATTGTAATTAGTACATCATTGGCTTCCCGTATAATTTGTCCGTTGAAATTTTTAGCCACTGAATAATTTCCCAATTTTAATGAGACAAATGAGGCATGAATAGGAAAGAAATAGTATTTCTTAAACATAGGAAATTTAGTATTAAACTCAGTTCCTCCTGCTAAAGGAACCCAAAACACAGATGTCAGAGGGACCTGAGGATCATTGAAGAGACAGGCACCATCCTAGATGCCTCATGAGCAAGGTCCTGACTCCTCGACCACCTTCTTCCACTGGGGTTAAGTGTCTTTACCTACATAGTGAGAGTGTAGGGGGAGGAGGGGATGAAGATGCTTACTAAGTTCTTTGTCAACTGAATACTTCCTGCCAAGGATAAAGCCTGAGGCCTTATTTTAACTGTTAGCTTTTAAAAATTGCTTTTTAGTGTTTTACTCTTAAGTGCTTTAGCTATCAATTTGTAAACATTGCCTCCTCATTAACATTAGATAATGAAGAAATCTCAGAGGAAAACCTGTTAGTCAGTTGTTCTGCCATCTGTTTGGAGTTGCGACAGTTTAGGTATTTCAAATATTGTTTTCATGAAGGAAGAAGGATTTAAAATAAAAGAAAACATATTTTACACACATATGTCCTCAAGTCTTTAAGCAAGAGGAGAGAATTTTAAAAATGTCTTTCTACTGAAATTGCCCAGAGAATGAGTAAAAAATCAGTTTTATTTGAAAACACTGCCAACATGAAGCATTTCCAGGTTTTAAAATAAAAACAGCATATGAGTGAAAATTATTCTAGTGACTGCAAAGCACAGTTCCAACAAATGGATCCCTTGATTGATCTAAGAATGTAAAAAACCTTGGGGGACAGATAAAGAGTCACAGTGGGGCAGTTAGTCCACAGTTAGTAGATTATTATGGTATGTAATCAAAGTTAATTGTTCTATGCTTTTGCTAATCTGACGCAGTAAATTCTGCAAGAAGAGAGATATTAAGTGGAGTAATTCATAAAATACATTTGAAAGTAAATTACTTTTTTCACAGTTTTAAAATATATCTTAAATTACAAAGATGGTGAAATGTTTCCTTTTAATGTGAATAAATATTGATAAATAGTTATGTCCAGATGACAGATTGGATGCTTACAAGATTTATCAATAGATTCTCAGTAGTTTGCCATATTCGCTGTTTTTTCCTTCAGTTTTAAGGAATACATTATCACTTTTTAACCAACTCTTTACTAGGAGAAAAGGGTTCAAAAGTATTCTGGGAAGAAAGCTTACTTTTTTTTTAACTACAAAAGGCAAACAACTGTAGTTATTAAAACATGCAAAAAACTGTTCAGTCTAAACTATTGGAAAATATGCTCCCCTTTTGAATTTTTCTTGTAGAGAGGAACATAAAATATTGGAAGAATATTAAAAAAATCAAATTTGATTTATAATTGAAAAATGTGAGTAGGAAGATTCTTAATCTCAAAATGTTTCATGTAGACAAACTTAATCCTACTTAAATGTGTGTTAAAAATAGCATAGCTTTCTAATTAGAGATTATTCTGTTGCATATTTAAAAATGAGAAAGAATATCAAAAAATAAAACCATTAACATTAACATTAGATAAGGCTATAACAGAGACTGTATATTACTCTGAAAGGATCTTGAATTTCATAGTGAAAATGAAAGGATAGATTCTCTATTTGAAATCCTGTGTCCAGGGGTCAGGTTTCATCTCAGCTTCTTATTAAATAAGAAAGTATTTATTAAAATCTCAGTACTGAGCTTAGTGATTATTAATTTTTATTATACATGCATTTTTGTTAAACAGTAATTTATTTTCATTTGAGTCATATTGAGATAGCCTAGTTCTTTATATATACATTTGTTAATCTGGTGATAATTACCTGGACTTTAAAATTCCAAGGTAATTTATATGTAGTCATGGATATTTAGATTTATCACAATTCCTTGATGTTAATAATAGTGATAATAATAACATGTTATTATTATTCTTTTTAAAGTATAGTCACTGATATGACTTCTATTGCTAAAAATTTGATGCATATTGCCATAAAACAATACATCTTTAATCTCCCAGTTTCAAGATTGTCAACAAAAAAATCAGCCTTCATAAATAGTATTGCTTTAGAATCACTTTCTCTACCAGTTTTCTAGTGAGTTTTGAATGTTAAAGCATATTTAAATTCTACAATATTTATTTAGAACTTACTATTCACCAGACAAGTCAGGGCAAATCTTGTAGTGGAGGCAAACTGGCAATGCTTTCAAGAGTAACCTCTTGCCTAACCTTTATGTTTTTCCACTTGAAGATAGGAAGTATTACTGTTACTTCACAGATGAGGATACTGGGGCTCAGAGTTTAATTTGCCAAGAGTCACAAAGTTTGTTGAGTGTTAGAGATAGACTGGAACTCACATCTTTTGACACTTACTTAATCCAATATTTTTTGTAATAGGCTCAGATGGTAAAGAATATACGTGTTAAGAAAGGTGAATTTATAAATTAGGGGATCTCAATGAAGTTCAACAGAAATCCAAAGTTTGAGAATAATTCCTCCAACAGAACTGGATAAAGACCCAGAGTAAGCACATGTTTGTCTTGCTGTAGAATGAATGGTCATTCTGTGGACAACACATTCCTCTCTGTGGGGTAAGAATTGACCATTAGTCACATTTCAGCAAGCCTTTAAGAATTATGTGTCACAAGTGATATTGTAATACATGTCATTCTAGGATGACCAACTTCACAGCTCTAAGTGTTGGAAAAGCTTTTAGCCATTATGCTATCCAATCTCTTCAAATTTGAGGGACCAACTTATGTAGGGATGAGCGAGTTTAGTGACAGCCTTGGTGACAGAATCTTGGTCTCTTGACTTCTGATTCAAGAACTTTTCCAATTTCAGTCTGCAAATGTTAGTTTTTCATATAGAAGTAGTGTAGGTACCCTGAAGTGCTTAAACAGTAGAGAATCTGTGGTTGTGAAGAATTTTACTTTACTGCCATAAAACAAAAAAGGCTTCTTAGAAGGAAATAGATGATAAAAGTCCCCTGATTTGGCACCTTTCTCAGAAATATGAAGTGGAAAAAAAAACAACACAGCCCTTCTTTTAAGTTGCTTTTTTTTTTTTTTTTGGTTTAGCCAAACAATGGGTACCCCAAAATCTCTTTCTTATTTTTAATTTCCCTCATTACTGTAAATGAGAGTAATGTGTAATTTTCCTCTCTTCCAATTTCTTCCATATCTACCATCAAAGGGCCTTAAATACTTGTTTAGATACGGGAATCTTTCTTACCGGAGAAAACAAATGAATGAAAACCTAGAACAAATGCTTATTTTTTTTGAATGGCATTATTGTATTCTTTAAAAGCCTTAAGCATATGTCTTACTTAGCATAGAAATTTTGTGAAATATTTCAGTGAAATCTTAGCTGTTTGCTTATAAATTTAGGTTGGTTTTTTAAACACCTGATATGCTTTATAGTCCCTTTTCCAGGTTAAGGGAATTCCTTTTCCTTTTTCAATATAAAATTGTTTTAATAGCTCTGGGGATAAAACTTCTTGAACAGAAAAAGTTTTCAAGAGAGAGTTAGACTAAACTAAGGTTGTACTCTTGCCTGGAGAACCTCTTGGACAGAGGAGCCTGGTGGGCTACAGTCCATGGAATTGCAGAGTCAGACATGACTGAGTGACTCACACACACACACTCACACACAAGATATTATTAGGAAATCTTGTTCAAGATTTTGTATTAAAAATGTTACAGTTCCATGTACAACTAATTGCTGGCATAATTAATATTCTTCATTCAGTAGTGTGGTGCATTTAACATATTACTGACACTGTACCAGACACTGGGAATTCAGGGTATGCAAAACAGATGAAAAAATACAGAATTTATAGCCTAGTGGAGAAGAATGGCCTTAAATAGGTACTCGCTCACATACCAAAACAGTGAAATTGAAATTATGATAAATGCTCCAAAGGAGAGATGCATACAGCTGTAAGAATCATGTTAAAGGAGTTTGTGCAGTAGAAGTCAGGATAGATTTACTTGGAGGGGAAGAGTCATCTAAAAGGAAGCAACAGCAGCTTCAAAGTTTATAGCAGAAGGGAGAACGGCACCATCAAGGAACTGACGAAAAGTCTAGTGGGTGATAAGAAAACTGGTTGGAAGGTGCTTCTGGGTCAATAGGGGAGAGGGGAGCATTTTCAGATATCATAATGACTGGGTGCCAGTGATGTCAAACATCTTGCAAACCTGGGAGATTTGCCCCACAAGAAAGAACCATCTCTTCCTATATCCACTAGTGACCAGTTTGAGACAAACAGAGTCTTCTAGTGACAATAGGGACTTTGGTCACTGTAGTGGAAAGCCATGAAGGTGGTTTATTTTAGGGGTGGAGAGAAGGGAGATGACAAGCTCAAATATGTGTTTTGGAAAGATCACTAGGTCTACAACTGAGAGAGCAGACTGAAGGGAGCCGAAACTTGGATGAAGCAAACTAGTTAGGATGCACCTTTAGTGGTGCAGGTGAAATATTATCAGTGATTTGCAAACATTGGTAAGAAGCTATAAAATACTTGAAATAATTTCTTACCAGCCAATGTAATAGAATAGTAAGCATAAAGAGAAGTTTATTTGGCCCCTTTTCCCCCAGTTTTTTCTTGAGTTTTGTACAAGTCACTTAATTCTCTTTTAAAGAGAACCAAACACAGAAGACTGGCTTCCCAGTTGCCGCCGTGGTAAAGAGTCTACCTGTCAATGCAGGGTTCAGTCCTGGGCTGGGGAGATGCCCTGGAGAAGGAGATGGCGACCCACTCTAGGATTCTTGCCTGGGAGATCCCAAGGACGGAGGAGACTGGAGGGCTATCATCCCTGGGGTCACAGAGCTGAACACGCCTGGGTGGCTGAGTGCACACACAGAAGAGCAGCGCCCGTGTCTCCTTCCCACGGAGGCCGACCCAGCAGTGTTTCTGGTCGCCGTCCCCAGTGCTGGCAGCACGTATTTGGCAGTGATCATCACAGAATTTTAGAATTCAAGGGACATTAGAGGTAATCCAGTTGGGCCCTGATTCTGCAGAAGAAGGCTGAAATCTAGACAAAGTAATTAAAATGCTTAAAATTTTACATCTAGTTAACTTAGGAATTGGGGACAGAAAAAAATAATAAAAAATTCCTTCAAATTCTGCTTTCTAATCTAATGTTTTTCATATGTTTCTTTCTTACTAATAATTGCAAGGATCTCAAAAAGTATGCATGATTATCTGCATATTGGGAACAAATAAACTGATGCTTTGAAAATTATAAATGGCTATGAAAAGTAGACCTAACAGTTGCTGAAATTCAACAGAAATATTTTCTAAGAGCATTGTTTTTTGTTTGTTCACTTTGCTTTTGTGTGTGTGTGTGTGTGTGTGTGTGTGTGTGTTTTAATGAATTTTAAAGCCTTTAGGCAGGACATTCATTTGCTTGTTCTCCACAGGCCCTTCCGCCACCTAACGTCACCAATTTATCTTAGCTTCCTAACCCTGCAGGCATTTTCCCACTCCTGACTGAAGCCATTGCTCTTTTTCCGGATTCTGCTTAGCCAGCTCGGCATGGACTCACTACGCTGTCTGTTCTCTCTAAAATGTAGACTGGCACTCAAGGCATACTGCCTGCTCAAAGCTAAGGACATTCACTTATTTCTGCCTCTAAAAGTTGAGTGGCACATTTACCAAGAGTGGTCTTATTTGTTCCCTCAAGCAATGTGTGACCAGTTCTTTTTTGTAATTACATAATTTAAATAAAATTTGTATAAATTGATGATTCATGAGTACAAAAAAAGATAAAAGAATTGTTCAGAGCAAACTAATTTGAGTACCTTGGAAACATCCAATGAAGGTAACTTGCCAAATTTAAATTAAATGTGGGTGAGGCAAATTTAAAAGATTGGAAAAAGATCATAAAGATCTAAAAGCACCCTATTTTCAGATAGCATTGAAATAGCTTACAAGTCTAGTTCCCCTGTAAAGAAACTAAAACTAGAATTCACGGAGGGTTTGTTGTGGGCCTGAATGTCCATGTGGAATACCATCAGTAGACCCCTTCTGAGAAAAGGCTTGGCAACTCATGCACACTTGTGTATCTTAAGTGACAATAAATGAATATGATATTAATGTATTATTCTTCATGAGTCTCAGTTTTAACCAAATTTTTGATCTACTGAGTACCTGTAAGTCTCTTAGGTGATGATAAGAAAGCATTTATGTATATTAGACTAAACTATAGCATTTCTTTTAAAATCAGTATAACTGATTTAATATATGTAAGTATGAGTGTACATATGTATATGTATGTTTTTCAGCATACTGTCATAAAATATTATTTATCAGATATAGATATAAGGATAATAATTTTCATGATGGTTTAGCACTTGCCTAGGACATTTCATCCTAAATGTATTGAATCTAGTTAACATTTAATTTTGAATTTAGTTAAGGTGGCCTCTGGAATGAAACAGATTTTCTGGTTAAGTATTATGAGTTCTAAATTGTATACCCCAGAGGGCAGAGTGTTTTATGTTGATAAAAATCACTTGTCAACTTCAGATTCTGTTTTAAGTAAAACTTTCATGCCTTTAATTGCACATTTATTTTGACACATTTCAATGCTATAGCACAGTCTTGATCAACAAAACAAGCTTATACAATGGTAGAAGAATTCTTTGGCAATTTTTTAATGTGATATTTTCAAGGTCTGTAAAACCCATTTCTGCATAGTTGACTATGACTAGTAATGCTCACACCCTAGTCCTTGAACCTGACTTTAAAAAAGCCAAGTGTATTAAAAGCTGTCACCACAAATGGCAAAACATTCATAAAATTTGGTTTACTTCCAAAAGTAAGTTTATCCTCTAAAGTTGGGTTATTTTGGAACTGTGAATTCTGTAAACTTCTGCTTAAACAATCAAACAGTTTATGATCTTCACTGAGGTACTGAAATCCATCCAAGAATTCAAGACATCTTTTGGTTTACTTAAACAGAAAGCAGCAGCTGTTTCTTGAGCAGTAAGAAACTCCTCGAAAAGAGGAAAAACTGGTAGAGGAAGAGAAGAGGAAGAAGAAATTAACCAGATGATGTAAACAAATGTTTTTGGTTTTAGCCGAGGGGATGCTGTCAGCCAGTTAGGCTCTAACTTCCATGGTCTTTAATTGTAAATCTTTTGGTTTCCAGAAATTATTTGTGCCTTATACTAATTTTCCCCCTGGAAAACAAAAGTATAAAACAACTTTAAGTAAAAATTTAAGTTCTTTTGTTTTCAAATTTCTTTCATGCAAATGGTAAAAATAAATACAAATAATCCACCAAAAACATCTCATCAACTGCTGTTGGCCATAGTAAAACCTATTATCCTTAAACTTTTACTTGTCAATATCGGTTATTTTTTATTTTCACATCTCTGTCACATTTTCACATTTCACACATCTTTTATACAATTAGGTATCCTTAATTCTACCATTAAAATATTTGATCCTCACTGTGATATAAGTACCAGGTAGGATCCTGGGGATATGAAAATAAGAAACACCTAGATTTGGGCCTCTAAGATTTAGCATCCTTTTTTCTCAACAGGATGATGAATTCTTTGAAAGCAAACACCTATTTACTTGGAATCTTAGAAAAGAGAATCTTAGAGTCAAAATGAACCTTAGAAGATATCATCTATACCAATCCCCATACCCAAAGTCTCCCAATATGAGATCCTTCTACCCACCATGAGTCAAGATGGTGAAATGATCACAATTATTTGCCTCCTTCCTCCTAAGACTCCGTTATAATGACACCCATACAAGTATAGTGCGCTAGCTACACAGCAGGCACTACTGTATAAATATTACATGTATCAACATATTTTAGCCTCATTACAACCCTAGTGAGGCAGATACTATTATTATCCCCACCTTACCTAAGAGGAAACAGAGACATACAAAAGTGGTAACGTCTCGGTCAACTAGTCATCAGAGGGGAAAGGATTGCACTTGGGCAATCTCGTTTCCGAGTGTGTTCTTCACTATGCTATAGTCTGTTTCTGTAGATGCAAAAAAAAAAAAGTTTGTAAAATTTTAAAAGTTAAAAAAAGTTTACAAACTATTATTTTTCTCCCTGTGTATTTAAACTACTGATATTACTTAGTTTTACTGTCTTCACCTTATTTACCTAACTTTAAAAGGCCAAAATAATTTAGGCCTTTTTCAAAAATTTCCAAAAGAATGTGCCATGTATTCTAGAAGTAATTTCAGAAGAGCAGTCTTAGTATTTAATGCATAGTAGCTTTGTTGGCAGGGAGCAGTCATATTATGGTTACACTTCTCATCAAGAATGATAGTGTACAAAGGTTCTGTGTCTCATGGACCACATACATCAACATATCTGGGAGAAACCCTGGGTTCTCAGATGTCCCTGCAGGGTAGAGACAAATGTCACAGGTATGAAAGAAAGGAAAGATCTGTTCATTTCTACCTGAAAGTTAACAGAAATAAGAGTATAGCAAGCAGATATCATAATCAGCAACATAAACTTGACTGGCTTGTATTTTAAGTACTTCAGGACAAGCTATCTGAGAAATTCACCTTGAATGGACCAAGACCAAGGTTAAGAGGTATCCTATCTTTTCTTTATCTTTTCACTATTTGAAAGGTACAATTCTCTTTAATGAAAGCTCACCATGCTCTATGTCTGATTTAGTTATCCCAATTAGGATCTGCCTCAAATGTTGAACATGTTTAGCAAAGCAAAAAGTTTGAGTTACACATTTTACAAGAATGAATGAACCTCCGTTGAGCTGCAGTAGGATGAGGTATGCTGCTCTAGAATGGGGAGTTCTGAAGACAGTGTCTCCTAGTTCTATGTAACAGATGCCTTGTTCCTGCCTGTTCTCATGTCTCCACATTAGCCAGTTCAAATCCAGGAAGTCCATGCCCTCCCTTCCAGGCTGATTTTGTGAAAAATTAAAGGAGCAAGAACGTCAGTAGAATTCCTTATCTTATGGTGTAACGCCACCGTAACTTGTAATTAGTGAAGTGCAGAGAGGCACACTCATGTTTGCTAAGTCTTGTGAGACTTTCTCAAGTGGTTCATTTTCTCTACAACTGAAAAAAAGGGAGGCACTGATACTGAAAAAGACCCTGTTTCTTCAGGGTTGACTTGGTTAATTTGTTTCCACTCGAAAGAGAATCCGTTTAATTGCTGAGTGTCTTTCTCTGATTGTCTGTTTTTGTTCCAATAGAAGAATACCCCCCATGGGAGAAATGGATAAATTATTGGAAATTATTATTATTCCCATAATTGACTTTTCTGATTATCACTCTTTGATATTTTGACTTCCTGGGTAGAAGCATAAGAAGTGTAAAATTCCAGCCTGTGATAAGGCTCTTTAGAAAAAAATACAGTGGTCAGTAAATCACACATTTGAGACTATCTGTTTCATCTGTTTCTAGTACCTTGGAAGTATTATCTGTGAGTTTTAAACTATAACATTTTAAGTCTGGAAATTGCCTCTCTACAGGCTGTTTTGGGGTTTTCTTTTTTTACTATCAGAGTTCAAATAATACAATGTCCTTGCCTAAGAAATGTTTTTTAACGAGGTTTCATATATATATATATATATATATATGTCTTTTTAAATATTTTAACATTAACACTAGATCTCACATATCTCAAACTTAAATAACATGTGGCTTATACCTGTGTAATGTTCAGTTGTGGGACAACAATAGAAATTCGTGGACTAGGGGTTGAATGGTTTAACATCTAATCCTAGGTCAGTCATTAATTAGCCAGATTATTTGTCCTCGTTGAGCTACTCTTTCCTCTGTAAAAAATGATGGTGTCATAATTCTCAGTATTCTCCAATGTCTCAAATTCTATGATTCTCTAATACGTGGACTCCATGTGCCATTTCAGCTCTGCTGGGAAATTAACATTTTTTAAAAAGTAATTTTAGAAATAATGAAACCATCAAGGATGTTTTTTAAATCTTAGTTCAATTGTAATTTATTAATGAATTAACTTTTAAAAACCTCCTCTTCCAGAAATTACAGAGTGCACCTTTTTTTTTCTAACTTAGCTTTTATTTATTTATTTATTTTATTTTTTGCCAGTCACGCTTTATCAGGCAGCGTATCACTTCCTTGCCTTTTCAAGCATTTGCAGAATTGTATGGCATTTCCAGAATGCCACATGAGGAAACAGGGCAATTTCACAATTTTATATAGATAAAAGATAGCTGTACTATCCTACAGCAGTCCTGAAAGGCATTTGCTTTCATCTAGTAACTGGCTACCATGGTGGTAATGGATGACTTTTAAACAGCTGTCATGAGCTGAAAACAAAACAAAATTCAAAGCCACCCTCCCACACTATGTAAAGACAGCTTGCCAATACCTAAAACAAATCCTTCTTGGAGCATTTTAACAAACAAGCTTTTTTTTGGTTGTTGTTACACTTAAATAGAAACTCATAAAACTCAAACAAAGGGGCTTCATGTTTCCCACAGACCTAAACTGCCTAACTTTTCTAATGGGATCACAGCAATTAGTGGTTTCCAGATGCATTTCAAATGTGTTAAGTGCCTGCAGGAACTGGCTTTTAAAACATACACAAATCTTCCAATGCTTCAGTCTCAAGAAACTACTTTAATCCCCACAAGGGACTATGATGTCTGTATAATGTTTGGCCAGTTTGGTGCTTAAGTTACAATTAATATTAAATAAGAAAAAAAAAAAGTGGAAAATGGAAAAAACTTTGTGCCTTACATGCATCTCTAAATTTCCTACTTCTTTTTTAACAATCACATTACTAATTCTTTGTACCCTGAAAATCATGGAAATAATCACTAACTCCTATGGGAGAAAAAGTTGGAATGAATGTGGTTCTGAGAAGAAAGCTCTTGGTGTCATTGGGTCATTAGGCAATCCTGGAAAACTCATTCGTAGACTGTGGCTAATTGAAGTACAAACATGTCAGTCTGACAACATTAACAGTTTATGACTTGTGCATTGGAATGTTCAGCTTTCTTCATTTGCTCCTGGACAATTTCTCCCTGTCATGAGATTCTTCCTTAACTGGGAGACTGGGTCCTTATGTTTACACCCAGTGTTTTACCTCTGATGGAAACTAGACAGAAGGCAAGTTCAGTCTGTCTTCTCATAACTGGCAGTGCTGAAAACAAGACATGAGAATAAAAACGTGGCTTTTGGGAAATATGCATTTAATAGGTGGTGTCTCCTCCATCGACGGATATATTTATCTTCCCTTGAGATACGGGCAAGTCTCAAGTCCTTCATTTTTTTTTCTTTTAGATTCCATGTGGACCACTCTTAAATAAAAACGAGAAACACGAAGAGAAACTGGTCATGTTTACCAATCAGTCAGAAGATTCTGAAAGGTAATTGCAGATACTTTATTTAAAGAATGTATGCCTCTAATAGAAATATTCTAGTTGGAGCACTTCAGCTTTCAGACTAAAGGTTTGAGTCTACTAAGAGTAGATGAGAACTTGTCTGGTGTTAGTCACTCAGTCATGTCCGACTCTTTCCGACCCCCATGAACTTTAGACTGCCAGGCTTCTCTGTCCACGGGATATCCCAGGCAAGAACACTGGAGTGGGTTGCCATTCCCTTCTGCAGGGGATCTTCCCAACCCAGGTATTGAATTGGGGTCTCCTGAATTGCAGGCTGATTCTTTACCATCTGAGCCACCAAGGAAGCCCTGGAACTTATCTGGATACAGATATCCAGATACAGGTATCAACTCTTTAGTTGATAAGAAAGCTGACATTGTGGATAACAGCATGGAGCATTTGAACACATTTGATATTTTTTAACATGTTTGGTAAATTTCCCTTGACAAGTTTGGATCTTAAGATAACTTCTCTTGAAGAGCACACATTTTCTCCTAGGAAGCAACCTATTTCGTTAATAAAATGAAGAGTAGCTATATCTTCTCTCCTGAGTTGTTAAATCCTTAACTCAGGTATAGGGTGAGAAATTTACTAATCCCCTTACCAAAAAACTCCTTCTTCAGTCACTTGCTATATTCTATGATCATTTCTGGCTTTTCTCAAGCTTCATTCTGTTCATTGACTCATATAGTTATTTCTTCGACTTCTTATTTGGCACAAGATGTTGTGCCAGCTGCTTCTAGAGGTGAATTGGATCCAGTCCTTTTCCTCTAGCTGTCTGCAATTTAGAAGTAAAAAACCACGCATACACACACACCCCTAAGTATAATGAATGTTGAATGTTTTGTCTCATAAAAGAGGCACAGATAATCTGCCCTGAGATATGACAGGAAAGTAAGAATCCTATTAATGAGCATTAAGATATATGTGAAGGATTTATTTGACCGAAGTTCTGGCAAAAAAAAAAAAAAAAAAAATAGGGGGATAGATGGAAAAAGAGAAAAATGAAAGAATATTCCAGGCTGAAGGCAGAAAGTATACAAAAAAGTCGTGTAGGTAAATTAAGGACTTGTATTGGACCAGTGAGCACTTCAGTTTGACTTCCACATCCAGTATGGAATACAAGCTACATCTTGAGTGAGAGACTGAATAGCTGAGGGTTAATTATACCGGCCAGTATTTCTCTGTCTGTGAAGACAACTTCTTTCAAGTGAAGGGTAATTTGAAGAAATAATTACCCTCAGGTTCTCAAGTCAGGGGTACTCAAACTTGGATTCTTATAACCTGTGGATCTGGAGACATAGTCTCAGGATTCTTAGATTATGAAATTTTTTCATTAGAAGAAGCTCATACATACTTCCACTGTGAAAACACAACTGTGCACAAGGGTAGCCATTAACATTTCTGAACAAGGGTTCACAATCAGCTAATCTGGTCACAGTGTCTGAAATTGACAGAGGGACGACCAGAAGTTTGAATATATGTAGAAATGCTGATTTCTCCATTCCTCTCTACCAATTGTATTCAGTATCAATAACAAGCATTTTAGCCTTTAATTATATAACAAACATTTCACTATGTGCTACTCTTTATTATTCTATAATTTGTGCTGTATGTATAAGTCTTGTCTTCTTAATAAGATGTATCTACCTCAAGGAAAAGAAATTGGCATACAATAATATAACCCACTTTAGCAGTAGGTCTACAATAAGCATTGATCAATTTCATATAAGTTGTTATAGAATGTGTAAGTAAAATAGGAATTCCCTTCACAGAAGTAGTTTGAGGATTAACTGATTTTATTGACAACCTCTAAGATACTGTAGATATTACAGAAGCGTAGAAGACAAAATATGACATTGAATGATTTCTAGGAAAGATGATACCCCATTCTTCTTTGGTAGCAAAGGTCAATATTTGGCAAATTTTACCAGTTTAAAAGAAAATGAGTGAAGGAAAGGAAAGGAAAAAAGAAGAGAGGATAAAAGGAAGGAAGGAAGGCAGACAAATCTATTGTTTCTGTGTTTTGAAGATACGTATATCCTAGGTATCTTTATACACCCTACGAAGCTTTTCCTTCTGTATAACCATGATGCAAAAATGTAGGGATTACCCCCCTCTCCCCCTCTCCCACACACACACCATTTTCTTCCATGTGGAGAATTATAAAGACTGTAAGCTCCGGAGTCCCATTCTGTTGTCTCCTCTCCTCAGCAACCCAAATTAATGTTTAGATTCTCTCCATTTACCTATGATGAAAATTACTCAGAATTTAGTAGTTAACATATTTTTTTCCCTACAGTAGTAAAATTTTTGTTTTTCTAAGAGAATGAGAAAGATAGGTCCTTTGACTGTAATTTAAAATGCTCAGGAGATGGTTTTCAGGTTAATGTTTTTAGTGTATGTGACTTGGGGTCCAGAAGAAGGATAGGTGGATGAAGGCTGCAGTCCATGCCTTCATCTTAGGGTGAGAAAGACAGAAGAAAGGAGGGCTGTGAGTGACCACAGGGTGGGAACCAAATAGTGAGTGCTGGCCATCTTCCCCAACTTCTCTCCTAAACCATGTTAGGTTCTGCAAGGTTGATTTGCCACCTCATGAAGGTGATACACCAGTATCATGGTTGTCATACCAAGCTTCTTTTGAAAGTAAAGGAGCAGCGGAAATAACTTTGATCCCAGTGAGAAACTATCACAGTAAATTAATATTTTGTGGTTTTTATATTTTCCTGTTAACAGAATCTTAAGTCACATTATTTAAATAGCAACCCAGGGGACTTCCCTGGTGGTCCAGTGGTTAACACTTCATCTTCCAATGCAAGGAGTACAGGTTTGATCCCTGGTCAGAGAACTAAGGTCCCACATGCCTCAAGGCCAAAAAACTAAAACATAAATCAGAAGCAGTACTGTAACAAACTCAATAAAGACTTGGAAAGAAATGGTCCACGTCAAAAAAACAAAAAAATCCCACTCAATGTATGATGATCCTGGGGTCATCCTGGTTTTGATGTTCTAAGACCAGCTCCTGTTTGAATTTTTCTAAAGCAGATTTTTTTCCCCTTGTTCTAATGTTCATTTTAAGAAATGTAAGTATTTTTTTAAATAATGTATTCAGAAAATTATAATTATTACCTAGCAAGAAAAACTATTATGATTCATTATAGACTCAAGTAGAGGTAATCTCAGTAGAGTAAAATGAATGTTAAATTCCCATGACGTACGCCCTTTTAACTGGCATGAAACCCATTCATGTTAGCACTTGTTCATCCTATGTATTGAACACGGTCAACTACAATCTCTGTTTTTCATTGTCTTCTGGGAACAATGTACTGGTTTTGAACACTATACTGGTTAAGGACCTCCTGCGTCTTCCCCATTCGAAGCATTTAAATGTCTTTATGTAAAACACTGGTGGGCTTAAAGAAAACTAAACAGGCTTTTTTGCCACATGAATAGTATACTCCCCTCCAGATGTAGTATTTGGCAGCCAAACAGCTGCTGACTATTAAAGGTCCCTTAAAAGCTTCATTTTTGCTTATAAAGGGAAGAGTAGTGTAGGGACGTTTATGGGGTGATAGGCAGATGTTTTGGTTGGAGCAAGACTATGTGGTAAGCAAGAGCTAACACGATCATTTTTATGATATTATCAGCATTTTTACAGTTCTTTTGGCCTCTGTTTTTAACCTACTTCTTACCTGACTCTAAATTAAACTGTTCTGGAAGGGCAGAATAAAAGCCCAGTTATACAGTTGCTATCCACATGGTGAAGAGAGAAGTTAATGGTATCATCTGCTTGCTCAGACACACAAATTTCCTATCCATTCAAACTGGTTCGTCAGATAAAAGAGAAATTAATTTTGAAGTGCTGAGTAAGTATTTTAAAGACTCAGTGAACCTCACAGATCACCATCTATTTTTTTCTCATAAATTTTGCTAACTCTTAGTCATACTTTAATTTAAATAGTTT
Organism: Muntiacus reevesi; assembly: GCF_963930625.1. NCBI lineage: Eukaryota > Metazoa > Chordata > Mammalia > Artiodactyla > Cervidae > Muntiacus > Muntiacus reevesi. The sequence goes on from NC_089264.1 coordinate 4,774,074, forward strand.
CAGTATTAAAATTCATGAGACAAATCTGTCAGTTTTTCAGAAATTATATTTCTTCAAACTAATAAACATCAAAGTTACATTGTGCTTCTAGACAACAGTCTAATTTAATTAAATCTCTTCTCTTTCCAAAATGAGAAAGTGGCATCTTGAGCATGTGTTTATGTGTAATATATTGCATAAAATTAACTTTTATTGGATGGATACATTCACAGTGGCTTAAGACAGGGGGCTTTTAGAAAACTTGTGTTTTCAGTCAGACTCTGTAAAGCATATTTCGGAAAAGGTTTTTTTTTCCGTGCAAACAGCACCCATGGGATGAACATAGACCTTCCACTTACTAAGGCCTGGCTTAAACAAAATGCCCAAGAAGATATCCACAGTATATCTTTTGTTCTGAATGTTTTTAATACTTCATGCCTACATAACTTGTTTGATTCAGTGCAACAATCACCCCTAAAGTTCTTGCTATATGCTAGGAGGTGTTTGGGGAAATACTGTTCGAAAAAACACCAAGTTAGAATTCTGCAAAGAGCTACTTGTCAGTTATCTAGGAAGAACCTTCAGCTTGAAATTTTCTCTCTGGAGATTGAATCTGCCAGAATTTACCTCAGCAGAAACATTTTTGGTATTAATTGTGGAGGCATAGAGCTCTCTTGGAAGTCAAACTAGGGCCCAGTCAGGCCACAAAAAACATACAGCCAGCTGAATGAGTTAAAAGTCTGTACTTTCTGTGTGTGGCAGCTCTTAAGAGTTGCCCTTTTTTTGCGGAAGGCTTCAGAGTTTAAGCTAATGGCTTGTCCTCCTATGTGGTTATTAAATACCTGGACCCTTCTAAGGCAGTACATTTAGTTTTCATGGCTTGAATTTGACACAGTTCAAAGGCAAGCAACAGGACGGAAGATATTGTGTTAGCAAAATTCCAGTTTTCAGGGCAATTTAGAAGCAACAAATTGACAACTCTCTTTATGCTGCCCTGACAGGGAGTTGTATCAAAACACCAAGTGAGGAAAGAACACAGAAAAATGAAGACCCTGAGTTTGGAAAATTTGATTTGGTTTTGGTTTGGGTCTTTCTCTTTTATTCCTTCATATAAATGAAAATTTAAGTTTAATGAAATGAAAGTTGCTCAGTCGTGTCCAACTCTTTGCAATCCCAGGGACTGTAACCCGCCAGGTTCTTCTGTCCAGTAAGTTTAACACCCTTAGTGAATTGGGTTTTTTCATTCCTGGTAGGCTTCTATTAAAATTTCAAATACTACATACATCCCTGTTCAAACCTAGGTTTACTTTAGAAAGTAGAGAAGTTATGTTCAGAATTTGTTTGAAATAAAATTTTTTTCCCTGCTCTTAGTCATTTATGTCATTTGCTAATTTTTATATTGAAATGCTATTCTCACTTTATATTCTGAATACATTGCTTTGTTAAGGAAAGATTGTATTTACTTAAGTTGCATCACCTCACTTTCCAAGGCAACTGCAGTATAGAATCAATTTTCCATTTTACATCTAGGATATATTTCTAAGCTAGAGATATCTGCTTTCCAAATCCAATTACTTACATTGTTCTAACCATGTAAGTTCCATTATTTTCCTTACATTACCAGCTCAGTGTTTTCAATTATTGCAGAAAAAATTAAAGTGAAATAATATTTAAGACTCCAATCATTTGGATTATTTGTCTTTTAAAAATTTTTTATTTTACTCTGTACACTTTGTTTTAGAATATAAACAGGAAAGGAAATGTAAATAATAGCAAAAAAAAAAACTTAGATGAGTTTCCTACTCTACACTGTTCTTGTTATCAATATTTGAATATGACACTCTTGGGGTGCTCTTATTCATAATCAAATTTATACTACTTAGTATTTTATGCAGCTTGGATGGTCCTTTCACTCTTTTATCTAAATTTAAAGTAGATCATAAACTACACAGAAATATTAACTTCAGCATATGATTCTTGGTTATTTCCAGTAGCTTCTAAGAGCTGATCATCATGAGTAAATGTGGTAAATGCCCTGAAATATTTATTGAATGACTGAGTGAGTGGAGACTAATTTAGCCTGAAAGATTACTCCTCTGCTAAGCAGAAAATTTCTCTGATCGTTAGAAATTAACCTGCTGCCATGCCATCTTCTTATTCTTCTTGTCTCTCTCTTTCTTTTTGAAAATACTTTCTATTTTCTAATTATAACATTAAAACATGAGTTATAAATCAGTTCTTTCTGTGTGTGTCAACTTTAAAAGCTGCTGCAGTTATGCAGACAGCTTTAGTGTTTGCAAATACAGATGAAAAGAAAGAAAAGAAAACTCAGGTTTAGTACTAACTCTCAAAATGTCTACTAATTCAAGTTTTCAGATCTCTCTCTACGTCTTTTTTTATCTTTTTTCATTAAAAATGAGACTATAGAGAAAAAGTTGCTTATGAAAAATTTTAAGTAGGTATATCTTCCTGAGTAAATATTCATCTCTACAGTATCCAATTATTAAGCCATATCGCTACTGATTTAACTGATTTCCTATTTGAAACATTCCGGTTGTATTTAATCTTTTACTATCAGGAACAGCGCTGCAACAGACAGGCTTATATTTAAATCTTTGGACACATTCACTTTTTTTTCTTAGGGTAAATTCCTAAAAGTGGAATATTGAGTGAAAGTACAGAAAAATTTAAAACTTTTGATATGCACTCAAACGAAATAACACTTTCCCTCCAGTAATAGAGTAATTTTTCTACATTGTTATTATCCTCCAGCTATTATTCACTGTTGAACCAAGTACTTCACTCCAGTCAAACTGTCTTTCCTAAGAATACCATCCCTTACTGGAGTTAAAGCTGCTCCGCCACTTCAGTTGGTCGTCTTTCTAGAAGCCTCTCTCACAAGCCGAGAAAACCTACCCATAGTAGGCTTTTGCTCTACAGTCAATGCCATTAGTTACTTTCTACCTAACATCCTCACGTCTTGAGTTCTCTGTCCTTCTCTCCAGTCTGGATTGCCACTCTTTGACCAAACGTAGAGTCTTTTTCCTAGAACCTTCTTTACTACCTCAGAACTTCTAATCCTTGGTCTTTCCTGGCTGTTCAGTTTTTCTAGTAAGGGTTTTTTCAACTAGTAGTCTTGAAATATACCAATGGCTGTACTATTTAGAGCAAAAGGAAGGGAACAGCTCTCAGACTATTTACAGTTCATTTACTATGTAGATTTTCATGCAACCCTTCGTCCCCACCCCAGACTTCTTCTGGGCTTCTTGTCCCTGAATCCAGATACTTTGGGTTTCATCTTCCCGAAAGAATCAGCCTCTGGCCATGCGTGGGTATTAAGATAGTTGCCTAGCTGCACAGGTTCTCCTGAAAACAGACCTCAGGGATTCAAGTGCTCCAAAATCAGAGAGCTAATCAGTTCCCTTGTTTCAACACTTTTTTTCACTCCTTTCAAATGCTCAGCCTCTCAGAGATTCTATGGCAGCACATTTGTCTCACTTCTTGGCGGTGTCTCTGTCTAAAGACGTTGGTTTTAACTTCCTCTGCTCCAGTCGTTTACTTACAACTTCTGCTTTTCTTTTACCAAAAACTGATCGAAAAAAAATTTATCTAAGTTGTCTTCTCTCCCAGTTCTCTGTGTTCTGTGGATTAATGATGGTTTAAAGAGTTTGTTTCTTGGTATTTTAACAGGGATTTAAGAAAAAAAGTGAAATTCATATGTGCTATATACCTATATAGGTATACCTATATAGCCCATTACTGAAAGAGAGTAAGTCAAGATCAATTTTGAGAATAATTCCATAAGTGAGTCTTGGTGTTTAGATACTGAGGCTTAATGTTTTCTGACATCTTCAATTCAATGGCCAGAGACTTGTTATGTCATCAAGTGTATTTATATCAGTATTAATTTGTCTCTTTTAATGATTGGCACCCAAATTCTACCTTGCTGAAATCAACCCCAGTACTCTACTGTTGTTTTTATTTGTCTCTTAGCCCAAACCCTTACTGTGAGCCTCTCAGGATCATTTGGTTTTGGAGTGTCTTTTCTACTCAGCACAGAGATGGGTTTTGCTTTGTAAGCCGTGATCAAAACCTCGTTGATGAAACAGCCGAGTTAAACCCATTGACCTTTGTCGTATGTTTGTTCTCAGTTCTGCCTTATTACTTAGTAGTGATATTAACTTTAGATACTGTGTTTCTTTCCCAACTTGATCTGTCTTCTTTGCTTATTTTTAGTATTACTTTTGCATTTAGAAAAGTTTGTATTTTGATTCTAGTAGGTGCCTAACTCTTTGCTAATAACTCTTAAAATTCTCGTGATCTCTTTTCCCCCTTAGTTAGGTTCCTCCTCCCTGGTTTGTTAGATTTAAATGATATTCTTTGACTCCTATCTATAGTCTATGCAGCAATGAACTTATCCTAATTTTTACTTTTTTCCTTCTCCTGTAACTTTTAAAATTACTTTTATTTTGTCAGAACCCATATTTAGATAATACTTTTCCACACTTGTTCTCACTTTTGTTTTAGTTTTGAGTATATTCTTAGATCTACCATTTTAATATTCATCAGCAGTTCTTTTGCCAGATTTTCCTTTAGTTTTGATACATGTAAAACAGCTTAGTTGGATATACGATTCTTTACTCATATTTTCCTTATTGTTTTTTAAATGCTGTGTCATTTTTGTCTTGCTTCTTTTGTTTCAGTCAAGAAACTAGTTTCTTGGTATTTCCTTTTTCCCCCAGAGGACTGATTCTTAAAAACTGAATAGTCTTACTAGACTCTTATCTTGTAATTTCGAAGGTATACGGTGGTGGGGGGAACCTTTCAACAATAAGATTAAGACTTCATTTTTTTACTTTGATTATAGATTCAATGCTAATTTTATTTCATTGTTTTATTTTTCTTGTTCAGAAAAATCAAATACATACTGATTTTTTTTTCACTGTTCTATATCGAGCACTTTCTTTTGGATACTACTTATTTCATTATATTTTTGTCCCTCTACTTAAAATCTCTTATGAGACTTGTAGTCAGATTCATCCCTCCTGGGATACCATGAAATTTGGCCTTTACCTATGAGATAATTTTTATCATTTGTTTTCCAATTTTCTTTCCTGAATTTGGTCATATCTCACCTTACATTGTGATTTTGCTCACTTCTGTTCTGGGTTTTCTTGAATTAATGATTTAAGGTCCCCTTTTATATCTAAAAGAAGAAAGTGAAAGTGAAGTCACTCAGTTGTGTCCGACTCTTTGCGACCCCATGGACTGTAGCCCACCAGTCTCCTCCATCTATGGGATTCTCTGGGCAAGAATACTTGAGTGGGTTGCCATTTCCTGGTGGCTCAGACAGAAAAGCGCCTGCCTACAATTCAGGAGACTGGGGTTCAATCCCTGGGTCAGGAAGATCTCCTGGAGAAGGAAACGGCAACCCACTCCAGTATTCTTGCCTGGAAAATCCCATGGGCGGAGAAACCTGGTAGACTGCAGTCCATGGGGTCGCAAAAAGTCGGACACAACTGAGCGACTTCACTCACTTTATATCTAAAAATGCTTATTTAGAGATGTTTAATGCTTGTTGGAATAGCTGTTTTATTACAGTTTTCCTGAACTTCATGTTTGACTTTTTACAGAATATTTTGATCAGCTAAAATCTGTTGATTCTTACTTTCTGTTTTTCTTCTTGTAGTTTTTAGTGGTTGTCAACTGCTATTTTATAATCATTTCATGGACTGGGAATAATAGTTGTCTATATATAGACTTGCTGAGAATGTCTTACTAGGTTTCTTAGCTCAAGGGGACCCTTTGCTGATAAGATAAATACTTTTTTTTTTTTTGCTAGTTTATGTTGTCAAAGTTGATGTATCTTCTGGTTTTGTTTTTATAGGGTTGAATTACACAGCTTTCTTTCTTATATTCCTTCATCACTAGACTCCACAGAATGCTTCCCTCTTCCAAGTCTCAGCCTCTTCACAATGGTGCCTTCTAAAGGCCGTCACTGCCAGGAGACAATTCTCCATGAGGCTCCTACATTCATGCATGTCTTACAAGCAGAGGCACTGGCTGCCTTTGTTCTGGGCTACCTTTCCAAGCTTTTCATTTTAAAAAATTCTTAGAAGACCAAAGCAATGTCTTCTCTGAACTAAAGGGCACAATTGCTTACAGTTTTAGATTATAGTGTCTGTCTTAATAGCAGAGACAGGCATATTTACTGTCCAGTATAAAATATTCACTTTTCTAAGATCAGGGCTCCTCCTCTGAGGTGCAATAAACTTGGTCACAAGTCCACCTCTGCATCTCACTCTGAGAACTGGGCTCGAGGGATTAGCCCAATTTATCAAAAGCACTGATACTCTGTGAGTGAATATTTCTGTGAGCACTCAAGTCTTTTGTTCCCGAAATAGAAGTCTCATTGCTTCCATATCCATGTAACACTGAAAGGCTAAACTGTTAGCCTGCAAGTAGAAAGCGTCAGCCTCTTCACACTTCTTGATGGTGAACTTTTGATCTTTAGGTGCCCAGAAACCAGTTCTCAGACACATTCTGAGTATTTTCTCATTTGGAATAGGACTTTCCCCTCCTGTTTTTTTCTCTCAAAATTCTGATACATTCCTTTTAAAAATATATTATGAATATTTCCTAATATATAAAAAAGCAGAGAAAGCATTATATTGAAGCCCTTAATCATCATAGCAGTTTTTATAATATTCAATACATGGGGAATCTTATTTCAAATTCTATCCATGCCTAACCCCCAACTTTGGATTATTTTGAAGAGAATTGAAGATGTCATTTCATCTGTGAATTTCTGAAAAATAAGACTTCTTTTAAAAAAGACACCCAAAATCTCTTTATTCAGTTCAGTCACTCAGTCATGTCTGACTCTTTGCAACCCCATGTACTGTAGCAGACCAGGCTTCCCTGTCCATCACCAATCTCAGAGCTTGCTCAAGCTCATGTTCATTGAGTTGATAATGCCATCCAACCATCTCATCCTCTGTCATCCCCTTCTCCTCCTGCCCTCAATCTTTCCCAACATCAGGGTCTTTTCTAATGAGTCAGTTGCTCGCATCAGGCAGCCAAAGTACTGGAGCTTCAGCTTCAGCATCTGTCCTTCCAATGAATATTCAGGACTGATTGCCTTTAGGATTGAGTGGTTTGATTTCCTTTCAGTTCCAAGATGCTCAAGAGTCTTCTCCAACACCACAGTTCAAAAGCATCAATTCTTTGGCACCCAACTTTCTTTATACTCCAACTCTCATATCCATACATGACTACTGGAAAAACCATAGCTTTGACTAGATGGACCTTTATTGGCAAAGTAGTCTTTGCTTTTTAATATGCTATCTAGGTTGGTCATTGCTTTTCTCCCAAGGAGCAAGCATCTTTTAATTTCATGGCTGCAGTTACCATCTTCAGTGATTTTGGAGAGAGAAAATCAAGTCTGTCACTGTTTCCATTGTTTCCCCATCTGTTTGCCATGAAGTGATGGGACCAGATGCCATGATCTTAGTTTTCTGAATGTTGAGCTTTAAGCCAACTTTTTCACTCTCCTCTTTCACTTTCATCAAGAGGCTCTTTAGTTCTTCTTTGCTTTCTGCCATAAGGGTGGTGTCATCTGCATATCTGAGGTTATTGATATTTCTCCTGGCAATCTTGATTTCAGCTTGTGCTTCATCCAGCCCAGTGTTTCTCATTATGTACTCTGCATATAAGTTAAATAAGCAGGATGACAATATACAGCCTTGATCTACTCCTTTTCCTATTTGGAACTAGTCTGTTGTTCCATTTCCAGTTCGAACTGTTGGCTTTTGACCTGCATACAGATTTCTCAGGAGGCAGGTCATGTGATCTGGTATTCCCATCTCTTGAAGAATTTTCCACAGTTTGTTGTGATCCACACAGTCAAAGGCTTTGGCATAGTCAATAAAGCAGAAATAGATGTTTTTCTGGAACTCTCTTGCTTTTTCAATGATCCAACGGATGTTGGCAACCTGACCTCTGATTTCTCTGCCTTTTCTAAATCCAGCTTGAACATCTGGAAGTTCATGGTTTATGTACTGTTGAAGCCTGGCTTGGAGAATTTTGAGCATTACTTTACTAGCGTGTGAGATGAGTGCAATTGGGCGGTAGTTTGAGCATTCTTTGGCATTGCCTTTCTTTGGTATGGAATGAGAACTGACCTTTTCCAGTCCTGTCACCATGGCTGAGTTTTCCAAATTTGCGGGCATATTGAGTGCAGCACTTTCACAGCATCATCTTTCAGGATTTGAAATAGCTCAACTGGAATTTCATCACCTCCACTAGCTTTGTTCATAGTGATGCTTCCTAAGGCCCACTTGACTTCACATTCCAGGATGTCTGGCTCTAGCTGAGTGATTATCATGGTTATCTGGGTCATGAAGGTCTTTTTTTTGTGTGTAGTTCTTCTGTGTATTCTTGCCACCTCTTCTTAGTAGCTTCTGCTTCTGTTAGGTCCATACCATTTCTGTCCTTTATCGAGCCCATCTTTGCAGGAAGTGTTCCTTTGGTATCTAATTTTCTTAAAGAGATCTCTAGTCTTTCTCATTCTATTGTTTTCCTCTATTTCTTTGCATTGATCACTGAGGAAGGCTTTCTTATCTCTCCTTGCTATTCTTTGGAACTCTGCATTCAAATGGGTATTTAACAATATTAACAACTTCTTAACATCACAAAATATCCAGTGTTAAGATTTTTTTCCCAATTAACTTGTTTCTATTTACAGTTTATTGAACTAGGCTCAACTGTTTAATTTGCTTTTTATAGTTCTTAATTATCTTTTGGTCTATAGCTTCCTCTATCTTTCTCTTCTTTAATTTTCCTTGCAGTTTTGTTGTTTTGTTTTACTGTTGTTGTCTCTTGAAGGAACTGGGTCATTTGTACCATTTGCCAGTAGCAATCATGTTGATTGTATAATAGATGTTCCTCTGTCCACTGTATTTACAGATGTTCCTCTGGCCAATGTATATAAATTGCTCTGTAGCTCTAAAGGCTTGGTCAGAATCAGATTTTATTTATTCATTTGACTCAGATGGTAAAGAAACTGCCTGTAGTGCAGTAGACCTGGATTCAATCCCTGAGTTGGGAAGATCCCCTGCAGTAGGGAATGGCAGCCCACTCCAATATTCTTGCCTGAAAATTCCCATTGATAGAGGGGCCCGGTGGGTTACAGTCTATGAGGTTGCAAAGAGTTGGACACGAGTGAGCAACTAACAATTCCATTTGGCAAGATTACTTTACTTTATAGGTGACATCACACACTTCTACCAGAAAATAATTACTTGCTCATCTCTTGTTTGGATTACTACCAACCTCTGATACTTGTCTAGATCCTTCACTTATCATTATGATTTTAAAATAGCCATAGAACATTCTACCATTTCTTCTTGATTTTGTAGAGTAATTCTATTTAAAAAGTTTCCCCAAAAACTATATGACTATTCTGAAATTCAGATCATATAGGAGAGGCAATATAAATAAATTGATGCTGTCATGTACTTGTTTTCTAAATAATGAGGACTTTTTTCATTGGGAAGATTTTATTGATGTTCACCACCACTAGACCCCAGTGCTCCTCTTTTCAACCCATCCTTCACCAGATCCTGTTCTGGCATGGTTCCCAAACCTAGCTCCGTTTGTTTGAGGCTAAAATTTGTAGTATTCTCTGACCCCTATTGCTATGGACTGAATTGTGTTTTCCCCAAGTTCCTATGTTGAATCCCTAAACCAGTGTGACTGTATTTGGAGATAGGGCCCTTAGGGAATAATTAAGGTTAAATGAAGTCATAAGGGGCTTCCCAGGTGGCACTAGTGGTAGTGTACCTGCCTGCCGATGCAGGAGATGTAAAAGATGCAGGTTCGATCCCTAGGTCGGGAAGATCCCCTGGAGGAGGGCATGGCAACCCACTCCAGTATTCTTGCCTGGAGAATCCCACAGACAGAGGAGCCTGGCAGGCTATAGTCCATAGGGTTGCACAGAGTCAGACACAACCAAAGCAACTCAGCACACAGCACACATGAAGTCATAAGGGTGGAATACTAGTGCAATAGGATTAGTGTCCTTAGGGGAAGAGACATCAGAGAACTGGCTTGAGTTCTCTCTCTCTCCACACACACACACAAAGAAGAGATCAGTGAGCACCCAGCAATATGGCACAATCTGCAAGTCAAGAGAAGAGGCCTCCGAATTAAACTTACTTCACTGGCACCTTGATTTTGAACTTTCCAACCTCCAGAACTGTGAGAAAAAACATTTCTGTTGTTGAAGCCACCTCGTATGCAGCATTTTCTTAGGAAAGTTCGAGCAGGCTGAGACACTTATTTGTGCTACAGATACCTATCATGGGTTTTACTTGCCCTTCTTGTCAATCTGTGAGAACTTTGGAGGAGGCATGAAAGAATTGGGATTGGGCAACTGCTAAAATATAACAGGAAGCTAGAATTCCAGGCAATGTATTGACAAATAATGCCCTAAAGAAACACATGGACTTTTATCATAAAAAATATGATTACCAAACCTGGTTCAGTTTAAGACTATTAGAAATATTCTAGAGTACAAGGATTTAGTTCATCTCTATATAGTGGCGATCTTTTAAAATTTATTTTTAATTGGAGTGTAATTGCTTTACAGTGTTGTTTAGTTTCTGCTGTAGAGCAACATGAATAAGTATACATACACCCCCTCTCTCTCGAGCCTCCCTCACCCCCCGTCTCACCTCTCCAGGCCATCATAGAGCACCCAACTCAGCAACCTGTGTTACACAGCAGATTCCCGTTAGTGATATGTTTTACACACAGTACTGTGTATGTGTCAATACTGCTGTCTCAGCTTTCCCCACACTCTCCATACAGTAGTAATCCTTCTTTATTATATGGTGTAATTTATTAGAGGATGAGGAGACACCTCATCAATGGCTCAGGGAAACTCCTACCTATCCTTTTGAGCTCAGCATCCACTATCTCACTGACACCTTTTAAAGGCAGGTTTGTGGTTAAGAGTGTGGTTTCTTGAGTTAGACTGCTTGAGTTCAAATCACATTTTTTAGGTAAGTTACTTATCTCTCTAAAAATCTTCATTTTCTCATCTTTCTGATGGGGATAATAACTGTTGTGAGGATTAAATAAGATAATACATATAGAGCTTCTGACACATAGTAAACATTCAGTCATCCTTCAGATGTGTTTAAACAACCAACTTAGGTTTGTTACGTAAAATGTTTTGCCTTAAAAATATTTTAAATGTCAATAATTTTCTCTATTCTTAGAAGCAGTCATGTAAAATTAGGTATAAGTCTATCTAATATTCCCAAATGTGTCACTGACATTTTTCTTACAATAAGAAATATAAGAAGCATTGAGGGCAGTACTTGAATAAGTATTTGTTGAGTGAGTGAATTAAAATCACATAATAAATTATGTAAGTGATCTTTATCTCACCCCATTTGGGATCAAAGTACAGAGGACCCTGATTCTCCTGCAATTATTTTATAGAGTTTCAGAGCCACACATGAGTACAGGTAAGACTTTGCATACTTTCCTTTCCCCAGCGGCTCACTGGCTAAAGAATCTGTCTGCAACACAGAAGACAAAGGAGACAGGAGTTGGAACGCTGGGTCAGGAGGATCCCCTGGAGGAGGAAATGGGAACCCACTCGTGTATTCTTGCTTGAAAAATCTCAGGGACAGAGGAGCTTGGCAGGCTATAGTCCAAAGGGTCGCAGAGGCAAACCTGATTGAGCACCAGCACGTCCCATAACTTTCCTGATCTGAACTTACAAGGTGAATTTGGAGCTTTGCTATTTTCTCTGGACTCAGTATTCCTTCTGGGTGTAACACTGCTTGTGTTTATATAAGCAGAACTTATGCCCCTTTAGTGACACTGTTTTCTGACACCAAATGAATGACTTTTTCCATAACCAATTCTCCAACACCAACTGAGTGTCCAACAATTCAAATCAATCTGACCCGAGATACCTGGAGTTGGAACTGACCCCACAGGAGAAGGGCTCAGTCTCACAAGGCTGGTCCCACTTTGAATTCCAGTCACAGGGGCCAGCTATACTTCTGACTGACTGGTTTTCAGTTTGGGTGCAGAGGGGGTGTCCCATAACCCTCTCCTCAGGTTCTGTAATTTGCTAGAATATTGAAATTTTAACTCAGTGTTAGAGTAGTTACATAGAACATTTAAAAATAACTAGACTTTTGAAGTAGGGTAGAGAGATTTAAAGAAATATAGCATCTACATAGAATTAGTTGCTTAATTAATTGACATTTAATAAATCATGCACAGAGGTCTCCAACTTATGATGATTTAATTTATAATTTAATTTATGATGATGCAAGAGCAATATGCACGCAGTAGAAACTGTACATTGAATTTTGAGTTTTGATCTTTTCCTTGCCTAACAACATGTGGTGGAGAAGGAAATGGCAACCCACTCCAATGTTCTTGCCTGGAGAATCCCAGGGATGGGGGGCCTGATGGGCTGCTATTTATGGGGTCACACAGAGTCGGACACAACTGAAGTGACTTAGCAGCAGCAGCAGGAACAATATGTGGTACCACATAGTCTTGTGAGGCTGGGTAGTGGCGTTAAGTGCAGCTCCCAGTCAGCAATGTGATCATGAGGATAAGCAACCAATTCCCCATACAATCATTCTGTGTTTCACTTCAAGTATTCATTAAAATAAGCTTTGTGTTAGATGTTAGATGATATGATTCAACTGTAGAGTAATATATGTGTTCTGAGCACCTTTAAGGTAGGTGGTTTGGTATATTAAATGTATTTTCAGCCCTTTTTTATGAAGGGTTTATTGACATGAAGTCCCACTGTAAATCAAGGCAGATCTGTATTAGTATACGCTAATTGGTTTCTACAAATTTGAATAAATTTAATGTCAATAAATCTTTTATTTTCCGAAGACTTGTAAATTAATTTATCTTTGTGATTGATTTAGATGTTCCTGCTATCAAAGCTTAATGTCTTCTTTATGTTCTCAGTCATATACCATTGATTTTTTTTAACTGATCTTAAGAATGTTTTACTCTGCTCTTATGAATAATTCTCTGAAATTCCATGATCTCTTCATCTTTTCAGTTGTGGGTATTTAATAACACCAACAAACAAACAGCAAAAAAATTTAAACAAAACAAAACAAAACTCCAGTCTCACTAATGTGGCTCTCCATTTTTCCAGTGAGAAGATTTTCCTCTACCTAACCACTTTTCCTGCTCTTAGCCCTTTGCCCTTCGTCAATGCTTAAATTTATTTCTATTTTGAAGTAAAATGTTAAGAAGCAACCCGCATATATATAAAATTAGTTAGCTCTGTTCAGTTCGGTCACTCAGTCTGACTCTTTGCAACCCCGTGGACTGCAGCATGCCAGGCCTTCCTGTCCATCACCAACTCCCGGAGTTTACTCAAACTCATGTCCATTGAGTCAGTGATGCCATCCAACCATCTCATCCTCTATCGTCCCCTTCTCCTCCTCCAGCCTTCAATCTCTCCCAGCATCAAGGTCTTTTCTAGTGAGTCAGTTCTTCGCATCAGGTGGTCAAAGTATTGGAGCTTCAACTTCAGCATCAGTCCTTCCAATGAACACCCAGGACTGATCTCCTTTAGGTAGGACTGGTTGGATCTCCTTGCAGTCCAAGGGACTCTCAAGAGTCGTCTCCAACACCACAGTTCAAAAGCATCAATTCTTCGGTGCTCAACTTTCTTTATAGTCCAACTCAGGGACTTAATACAAGAAAAAATATCCAGATCATATCCAAGTCTATCATTTCAACACCTCTAAGTAAATTTGTATTTAAACACTCAGAACACTAAGTAATGTGACTATGATATAGTGCCTCTGACAAAAGTGAATAATTTGTAGACTTCTCATTTCTCAAACTACCCAAATTTGCTCCTCGGTCAGTCTTCTGTCTCAGTAAAGAGGAACTGTTAACGCCATCTCTGCTAGATGCCGACTAGCTTTCTTAGTCTCCATGCATTTATCCTTGCCTCCCTGCTGGCAACTCTAAACCCAGCAACCAGTGATCTTTCCAAAATATAAGTCACATCCTATTACTCCTTTGCTCAAAATCCTCATATCCTTGGAGTAAAACTCGAGGTTTTGTTCATACCCACACATCTCCACGAGCTGCGCTAATATTATTGACTGCCACTCCCCCTTCAAGCTCCCTCTACTCCAGGCATGCCTTCCTCCTTGGTGTTCATTGTACACCCCAGGCAAGCTCTAGCCTCAGAGTTTTTGCAATAGTTACCTCAATAGAGAACGAAATATTGCTTCCCAAGTAAACCACATCATGGCTCACTATTATACTTCCTGCAAGGCTTGCTCAAATGTCACCTTCTCAATAAGTCCTGCCTTTGATTAATCTATATAAAGTTGCAATTCCTACCTTCCCAGGCCAACACTCCATAGTTCTGACCCCACTTACTTTGATTTGTACTATTTTCTATAAAACTTCTTGATGATGTTAGACTAGACAAAGTCTAATCTTAAATGATGACTAGACAAAGAAATACAACATATGGGAAAGTGAAAAGATACCCACAACGAAAAGTCAGTCAAGAAACAAGACTAACAATTAAGAAGAGAACAAGCAAATAAAAACAAATATATTGAAATATGATCAACATCATTGATAATTAGGAAAATACAAATTAAAATAACAATGGAACACTCATTGTTGGCAAAGATATTAATATATCTAGAGCCAATGTCAGTAGTAGAAAAATAAGAATTCTTATCTATAGCTGATAGAAATGAAAATTGCTATAACCAATTTGGAAATAATCTAGAAGCTTTATTAGAAGTTTAAACTTTTATACTCAACAATCTAACCTTGATAAGTCTATTCTGTGTAAATAAAGTACCAGTGTGTAAGAATGTATCTAGACAAGTATTTCTTTTACTGCACTGACTATTGTGACACTTAAAAGAAACAACCATTAGAAACCACTTGATATTCCATCATAGAGAAATAAATAAATTTGGCCCCTTTATAATTTTCAATATTAATTGGCTATAAAAATATGTATGAACCTGGAGAAATGTTCAGAAAAATACAAAATAACCAAATAATTGACAGAGTAATGTGTGACTTTATTTTTATTTTTTTTTAAAAGGGAAAGAAATATCATTATGTATAATTAGGAAATAATTAAGTTAATCAAATATAATTAAATATAATTCATATTAGCAGCATATACATATTTACATGAGCATAGAGAAAAATGTGAAATATTGGTGCTAATACTAATTATCACAGTAAAGTGGAACTGGGGGAAGAGTAAGATTATTATTTTTTAATCTTCTCCGTTGTTGGCTTGTTAAAGTGAACATACTTTTAGAGTATGAAAATAGCCAATAAAGAAAATGGGCTATTATTTGAAAATACATAGGCTAAAACTTTGATAAATGCAGAATAAGTGTATGTACCATATCAGAGGACGTAGATTTTTATCACAGTTCTCCAAAAAAGGTGACATTTAAAATTAACTATATGATCCCAATGCTGAATTGATCTAGGGTAGTTCCTTTAATTTGCATATGAAGAAAATGAGATTATCATGCACAAGGTAGGTTCACAGTATAAGGCACTGAATAAATGAGTGGGTCACAGTATAAGGCACTGAATAAATGAGTGGGTCACTGTATAAGGCACTGAATAAATGAGTGGGTCACTAGATATAGCACGAGCTAAGTGCTTGCCTAAATCCCAGCTAGTTATTGGCAGAGGTACATCTAGAATACAGATCTCCAGATTCCAGTTGCAGGGCTCTTTCCCTGGGGACATAGACTTGGGAAAGCAACTCGGAGAAAGTTGTGTGTGTGTTGCCTAAGGCAGTGATAAACTCTGGCTCTAAATTTTCCAAGGAAAAAATCATGATGCACATAGTAAAAATCGTTGACTATCTTTTCCTCTTAGAAAGCTTCTTGCTCTTTGTTTCGGGCTTTTTGTTTCTACTTCTGTGTTTTGCTCTTTGAAGCATATGAGCAATGCTTTAGAAACTCCTTTCAGACACAGGAGGCACCAGCAACGCCTGACAGCCAGATGTGGTGCCCCGGAGCCTGCCGCTCTGAGAAGCGGCCGGCAGCACGGCCTCATGGTTTCTGTGCTGAGTACTCCTCTGATCCCTCCAAGCACTAAATAAAGAAAGCATCAGTGTGGCTACCCAACTGCTCCCTTTTGTGGAACATTTGATTAGCGTGTTTTCTGGACTTTCCTCACACCCCAAAACTTCCTCTCTTGCCCTCTATTCAGTCAAGCTTGTCAGAAGTGGCCACTGACGTAGCTTGGAGTCCATTCATAAATTAACCCTAGTTATTGCAGCCACCAAATTTCCCCCTTGACCTTCAACTCCTACTCTTTTCCCCAGCACATAGTTCTGCTTTTACTAACATTCAGAGCCTCTTACCAAAAAGTGACCTTTACTTTCACTCTCACATTGCAGATCCAAAGAACTAGTTTCACTTTGTATTACTTCCCTCTGGGTTTAGTTCCACCTAAAGGTACGCTATTTTCCAGTGCTGTTGTTTTGTTTTGTTTTGTTTCTCTAAATGGAGTCTGAGCAGAGGTCTTAAAATGGCCAGCTGGGCAGGGGGTTCCAGAAATCTGCTGGATGAAAAGGAACAAAAGGCTCTCCGAGGGAATAACAACAAAAACAAACAAATACAAATTTGTTGAGAGAAAAAAGGTAGACAACAGGCTTGCTGACTGGCAGTAATGCCCTGATCATTAAATCAACCACACAGTCAGTGTCAGCCACAGCCCTCTTTGAACTGGATTGTTCAGTCATAGGAAAAGGATTTTTTTAATCAGCAGTTGGTGGTGGTTACTACAGCACCACAGGAGCTGGGAGCTTACTGGTCAGGGCGTGTGTGTTCAGGGATCCCCTTTGGCATCCAGAGACTGCCGGCAATCCGGTAGCTGCCAACTGCCAGAACTCTGTGTAAAGATGAAAAACGTGGCTCAGAAGTCTGGAAACCCCCCTGAGTCTAGCAAGTTCTAACTAGGTACAGTTTTGAGAAACTGGGTCTATATAAAGACAGTTGAGGCCCCTACTGTGAGGTTTTTGAGAAATCTTGGACTCTAAAGTGTCTTCTTTTTTTTTCATTTATTTTTATTAGTTGGAGGCTAATTACTTTACAGTATTGTAGTGGGTTTTGTCATACATTGACATGAATCAGCCCTGGATTTACATGTATTCCCCATCCCGATCCCCCCTCCCACCTCCCTCTCCACCCGATCCCTCTGGACTTTTGGACTCTGTGGGAGAAGTGTCCTCTTCTTAATTTGAGATTATGCAGAGGGAATTCATAATTGGTATAGCATCCCCTTCATCGGAACCCTGCTCTGCATTGTCCCGGTAAACCAGTTGTTTAATACTCTCAGGTGTGGTTCTTGTTGTTCTCCAATCACTCAGCTGTGCTCAGTTCTTTGCCAGCCCGTGGACTGCAGCATGTCAGGCTTCCCTGGCCTTCAGCATCTCCCGGAGTTTGCTCAAACTCATGTCCATTGAGTCGGTGATGCCACCCAACCATCTCATCCTCTGTCGTGCCCTTCTCCCGCCTTCAATCTTCCCCAGCATCAGGGTCTTTTCCAATGAGTTGGCTCTTTGCATCAGGTGGCCAAAGGACTGGAGCTTCAGCTTCAGCATCAGTCCTTCCAATGAATATTCAGGGCTGATTTCCTTTAGGATGGGCTGGTTCGATCTCCTTGCTGTCCAAGGTGTCACCTATTTGGGTGAGAACAAAGGCAAGAGGAGTGTCCTTTAGTGTGTCTGTCCATTAGGGGCCAGTAAAGAAACCGACTCCAAGTGGTTGCCATGTCTCGACACACAGACAGAAGAAATGCCAAGTTCCAGCCGATTGCCAGGTAAGGGCTTGGCCTGTGACGATGGTTTAGGAGGAGGCAGGGTTAGCAGGGCACCGCTAGTCCGGAGGGCGCCTCTGTGTGGTTGAGAAGCAGGGGCTCTCCCTTCTGAGTGTGTGCAGCCCCACACTGGGTGCCCAGCTTGGCAGGGGGAGGACGGATCCTCACCCCCGCCCTCCTGTACCTGCCCAGTGCCCTGACCCAGCCACCCACACGGCTTCTGTCACTGAGCTGCCCTGCAAAGTACCTGCTCTGTCACCTCACGAGAATGAAGCAAGCTTCCTGTCTCATCTGAGGCTGCCAGAAGGACGTTTCCCCTCCAGATGCTGTGACTTGGGGTTGACAAGATCCGCTCCTCTTCTCAGGACGTTCTTCCCCAGCCACTGCAGCTTGGTACACCCAAGGAGTTCCAGTTCAGCGTAGGGGAATTTGAAAGATAAAAATCAGTTCAGTTATTAGTGTAGTCTCACATCTCTCCGCTTGTCATGGTTGAAATCTTCAATCAGTGGTTCCCAGTTGCCACTTCCTTCTCTAATCCATTGACCTTGACTTGTGGCCCCGGCACCTGGACGCCTTGTTTTCCTTGCCCACTGACTTCTACCAGGCAGGGGTATTTCCAGGCGACGCAAATAGCACCACTCCTTTCTTGTAGGCCCCATGCCTGACTTCTTTTACTTTTCAGTGAAAACTGCTGTCATAGTAACAATGAGCTTCTTCTATGTATCTCTGAGCTCAGTATCCTAGGGATGTTACAAAGATTTTATTACTCTTTTCTGGCTTTTGCATTCATCACTTACTGGGTCCTTAAGGTTGTACCAATGTTCACCTCCTTGATTGCTTCTCAGGTTTCATTTTCTCTGGATTGTCTCTAGATTTTCTTCTTCTTTTTTGTTGTTTCGAGTTTGAACCATCTCCTCCCCCTGGTCCTTGCACAGTGCTCTCAACCGGGCCTGTTGTATGGCATCTGGATTCCCTCAAGTTTTTTATTTGTTTTCGAGTTTCACTGAACTTTCTAACTTTTTTCCAACTTTGTATCTCTAGCCATCATAGAAGGTCTGTACCCTTTTCAAAAGACCTCTTTAAAAATATTACATGTTAAAGATAAACTCCTTCTTAGTATACTCCATAATTCTTTTTTGTTGTTGTTGTTTCAGTACCTCAGATCTGTATGAGTTCTTTTATGAGGAAAAACTCTAGGATCACAGAGCTGATGTCACTTTTGAGAGGATGGGTTCTTATAGCATATTCCACGATTTTGTTAACACTCTCTCTGGACCTTCTCATGTTTTTTAAGCAGATGTGGTGGTGGCGGTTTAGTCGTTAAGTTGTGTCTGACTCTTATGATCCCATGGACTATAGTCCCCCAGGCCCCTCTGTTCATGGGATTCTCCAGGCAAGAATACTGGAGTGGGTTGCCATTTCCTTCTCCAGGGGATCCTCCCACTCCAGGGATCCAGCCTCATTCTCCTTCACTGCAGGCAGATTCTTTACCAACTGAGGTACCCTGGAAACTCATGTTTTTTAAGCAGGTATACTGAACTCTTGATAATCTTTAGGCAATTAATCTTCTTGATCCATATATTTGGCCCTCACTGGGTCTTCTAAGCCATGTTTATTAATGAACTTGATAGCAAATTCTCTACAGTTGGTTTGGAGGCAGGAAAAATTGCCATTTTAAAGAAATCCTAGAATCTAAGCTCCACAAGTGTGGGCATTTTTTTTTCTTTTCTGCTCTTGTACATCCTGTGCCAACCACTAGAGTGTCTGGCATATAACAGATGTTCAGTAGTTACTTGTTGAATGGATAAATGATAAAGTCACATCATTTTTATTTCACTTTTTTACCTCTGTAGCATTGTGAGGATGATTTTATAGGCAAAAAATCATCAATGCTTTTGATACCATGTAAACCTCTTTGTAACTAAAAATTTAGGCCACAGATAAATTCTTGGGGCTTCCCTGGTGGCTCAGATGGTAAAGAATCTTCCTGCAATTCAGGAGCCCAGGTTCTATCCCTGGGTTGGGAAGATACCCTGGAGAAGGGAATGGTTATCCACTCCAGTATTCTTGCCTGGAAAATCCCATGGACAGAGGAGCCTGGCAGTTTACAGTCCATGGGGTCAGAAAGAGTCGGACACGACTAAGCGACTAACACAAACACTTCAAATTCCTATGTTTTGGGTTATAGTTTCTCTGAATGTGATTCTCTACAATGAAGGTGATGTACTACTTTTCAGCCTATTCTCTTAAATTTCTATCTCTTTCCCATAGTTCATTCCTTTTGTTTTAGCATTTTGGTTTGAAAAGGCTCCTGTACTGTCATTGTTATTGTTTATCTTTTCTTTCCTATAGTTTACAAGAAAACCCCAATGAAATCTTTCTTAGCCCAGATCCTAAGAGAAACCAGATCCCTATGCTTACCCAGAATGTCTATAATCTTACATCATTTAGTTCTTTTCTAGAATCTATTTTTTAAAACATGACAAAACATTTTTACATGTACTCAATTTTTAAAATGGCCTTTGCATATAATCTTAGTGAAGAGATTTTATGTGTGTATTTAATCAATCAAGCAAGAGCTGTCCTTAACAGAAACTTTTCTTTCCATAGCTTGTTACTTTCATGTTATTGAAACTATATTATAAATTATACTACTTACTGACAAGGTCTTTGAAATTCTTATATGGCTATTCTTATTAAAATAGTATTAGCAATCCTTGTGTCTCTGGTGGCTAACATATATTGAGGGAAAAGCCTAAATTTGCCCCATATTCCTTCAGAATTCTTGGGTGAGTCCCACTATCATAGCTAGGCTTAAAATAGATCCTATGTATACTTAAGCTTGGACCTAGATGTTAAAGAAGATTCAAAATCTTTAACAGTTAAGTCAAAAATCAAGTTTCTTAACTCAGAACAGCCATCTACTTGATGAGTCAGTCAGTCAGTCAGTTCAGTCGCTCAGTCGTGTCCAAATCTTTGCGACCCCATGAACCGCAGCACGCCAGGCCTCCCTGTCCATCACCAACTCCCGGAGTTCACCCAAACCCATGTCCATCAAGTCAGTGATACCATCCAACCATCTTATCCTCTGTTGTCCCCTTCTCCTCCTGCCCTCAATCTTTCCCAGCATCAGGATCTTTTCAAATGAGTCAGTTCTTTGCATCAGGTGGCCAAAGTATTGGAGTTTCAGCTTCAGCATCAGTCCTTCCAATGAACACCCAGGACTGATTTCCTTTAGGATGGACTGGTTGGATCTCCTTGCAGTCCAAGGGGCTCTCAAGAGTCTTCTCCAACACCACAGTTCAAAAGCATCAATTCTTCCATGCTCAGCTTTCTTCACAGTCCAACTCTCACATCCACACATGACCACTGGAAAAACCATAGCTTTGACTAGATGGACCTTTGTTGGCAAAGTAATGTTTCTGCTTTTTAATATTCTATCTAGGTTGGTCATAACTTTCCTTCCAAGGAGTAAGCATCTTTTAATTTCATGACTGCAGTCACCATCTGCAGTGATTTTGCAGCCCAGAAAAATAAAGTCAGCCACTGTTTCCCCATGTAGTTGACATGAAGTGATGGGACCAGATGCCATGATCTTAGTGTTCTAAATGTTGAGCTTCAAGCCAATTTTTTCACTTTCCTCTTTCACTTTCATCAAGAGGCTCTTTAGTTCTTCTTCAACTATTTTCATCATATATCAGTACAATGTACTGATAGGCCCACTACTTTCTAACTGTTTTTTTCCAGTATTTGATGTCCTTAAGTGCATTATATTTTATTAAAGTTCATTAAACCTAATACTTTGAGCCAAGTGTGTTCATGTTTGTTTTTGAATGTTTTACACTGAATTTCTATTCTACCCATGAATCTCTTAGTAAAGGAAAGGCCTTTAATATTCTGACTAGAAATATTAAAATATTTTAAAATAAAATAAAATATTTTATTACCCCTAGTCCCAATTTACAAAAATATATATGCGCATATAAAGGAAAAGGGTAAATTTACCAAGATTTTATCCTAAATTTTCTATATTAAAGCTGTGTTAGTATTATAATAATTATAAAAGTACTTATTTCAGAAAATTTTCCTAGATATGCATACTTATATTTGATATGAATGAATATTTAAGCAATTATTAATTACTAATTTTAACACCATTAATTATTAATTTTTCCATTTTCAGAACTAAATACTGACTATTTATAATCCCATCTCTAAAAAATAAATCTGACTAATGCTTTGGTTTTTCAAATTTCACTGGCATTCTGAATTTAATTGTGTTATGATCTCCATTACACTGTCAAGCACACACAATTACTTCCTGAACTAGTTCCTAATTTTTAGCTTTTAAAAACTGAACATTGTTCATGGCCCTTTTTCTCTTACTTTTTTAATAAGTCCTTATTAAAGAAAAAAAGAACTACTTATTTAAAAGATCTGTCTCTTCCAGTATTAGAACAGTTGATATGTTCTAGTTCTTTACTTTTGGCAATCTACACAAAAGCTCTGCTCAAAGAAATGCAGTGAGAAGGACTTGCCTTGAGCAGGTTACCTCATGCCTGTGAACCTCAGTTTTCTCGCCTGAAAGGCAGCAGAAGCAGTTCCCTGCTCAAGGAGGCTTCCTGTGAGGTGAATGGGATCCAGCATCTGCCGCGCTGAGCGCAGTGCCTGCCTCAGTACATACCCCATCACCATCAGGGCACTGCGTGTTTGGACGTATTTCAACACGTCAGCTGAGCACGGGTGAATGTCATTTTTTAGTAGCATGTCACTCTTTCCCATCTATTCTGTCATCACTTCTAAGAACAATGTCACCTCACCCACCTGCTGGTCTTATTTTCACTATAGAATGCTACCTGGCCCTTAGAGATGATTTTTTTTTTTTTCACTTGATCTTGGAAATGCCAGTTAAATGTGAGATTTGCTTCTTCTGTCAGATATTCCAACTTACCCAGTTTTGGGAATTCCTCCTCTAGTCTTTGTTTAGTTACATTTATACCAGCACCTGAGTTATTTTTATGTCAATCCTGTAAAGACTTTTGAAGAACAAAAAGCAATTTTATACCAAATAACTGTTTCACTTTGCTGGTTTCTCACATTGTCATGACCCTTGATAATTTCCACTGAATAAATGGTTTGATGTTTTGTAACAAAGAGAAGCCAGTGTTTCTTTTTCCATTTCACTCAAGGATAAATGATCCATTCTCTATAATCAGAAATAGACAAGGTCAACAGTAGTTTTATTTTATAGCTTTTGTAACTAAAAATAATGCTGTGATAAAAATCCATTTTAAATCCCTGTGATATTCTTCCATGCTCAAAGTCATATCATTGTGTTTTATAAAGGTAATTAATAAAAGAATAAAAATCTTTTATGCACATTCCTTTCTTTTGGAATCTCATTCAAAATCATGAGGACATAGGCTTTAAAAAGTTAGTGGACTTTATTACATAAAGAAAAAAGAAATATTTGTTGACTTAAATGAGAAAAAAGCCTCTCTGAGTTTGGGTTTTTGTTCTATTGTGCATGGTGCGAGTGCATGCTCAGTCATGTCCAACTCTTTGCGGCCCCATGAACTGTAGCTCACCAGGCTCTTCTGTCCGTGGGATTTCCCAGGCAAGATACTGGAGGAGGTTGGCATTTCCTCCTCTAGGGGATCTCCCCGACCCAGGGACTGAACTGCATCTCCTGCATTGGCAGTTGGATTCTTTATCACTGAGCCACCTGGTAATCAATTTTGGCACTAACATACCTCTCCAAAAGCAGTCTTCTACAATCTGAGTATTTGAACAATTTTCAATAAATTTACTATGAGAAGTCCACAGGGATATGAGATGTCAGATATTACAGAGTAAAGATGAAGACATTCAAGATTTGGGAGTTCTGTTAGTTTATGTTGTGTATTTTCCTATCTGGGCTTTAAATATTATAGTGAAAATAGCTCATTTAATTTTTGGAATCCTTGGGCTAGAAGAGAATATCAAAGTCATTTGATTCACACAAACTCTCTTCCACATTCTTTTAGAAAAGCAAAGCAAGACACTAAATCATCTTTGCTTTGTTCTGGTTTGCACTAATTTCGCAAATCTCAGAGAAGATTTTTTGGCCTGTGTCTTAGTTTCTTTACCATAATGAAATGCTAATTTCATTTTCATAGGATGATTTCTATATTGAATATAAGATAATTTGTGTCAAATCCGATTTCAAATTCTCTAGAATTTCTAAGTATAACAACATTTTATATTTTTACTGAATTACTCAGAAATAAATTACTACTAGATTGTTTAGTGTGCCTCTCCTATAACCAAGGACATTCTCCCATGTAAGCACAAGAAAGAAAAAACTGTCTTTACCCTCTCGGGTTCAGTGTCAGGGGGCCTGCTAATTTAGCTGACAAAGACTGATTAACAGAAGAAAAGGAATACACACATTAATATTTTTATTTGCATGGGAGTTCACAGAAAAGAAATGAAATTCAAAGAAACAGATTCAAGAACTTCTGTACCCTTCTTAGCAAATAGCATAAGGTTTGGCTTCAGGAGACAGTAAGTTGTAGGGCAGTAACTAGGAGATGAATGGCGTATTTTATATAAGGTTTATTTACACAGACTCATTGTGCCTGCTGGTGCTTCAGCTCCAGAGACGAGGTGTTCTTCTCATCCTGGTACAGAAAAAGGACCAAATTTATGCTACCTTCACAAAAGGAAATTGATGCCCTGCTTTCAGGGAGATCATAACAATCCTTGTATTAGCGTATTTTTAGGGTGGTGTATTCTGATCCCCTTCACATCAAAATCAGAAAATGAACACTGCTAAAATACTACCACCTAATACTCGGTCATTTAATTTTTTGCCAATTATTCTGTTCGTGTCCTTCCTAGAAAAAAGAAGGATCCAACCCAGGATCAGAGACTGCATGTAGTTTTCATGATTTTTAACCTCTTTGAATCTGGGACAGCTCCCCAGTCTTTGCTTAATTTTCATGACCTGACAGTTTACACATTTTCAGCAGGAATGCCACAGATGTGAAGCTATGTTTTTGAAGGCTTCTTATCAGATATCTAGACTTTTCTCATTACAGGTGATTTTAACCTTGATCATTTCATTAAGGTGGAATCTGCCAAGATTCTCCAATGTAAAGTTATTCAGTATTTCTTTTAGTATTCACTAAGCACTAGGGGAGGGAGATCCTGTGAAATTATGCAAAGATCCCATTCCTCGTCAAAATTTCAGGCACAAGTTTTAGCATCCATTGAGATTTCTATTTAAATTATTACTGTGCTGGCTGTCAAATAGTGGTTTTCTAATACCAGAATTTCTTCTACATTTATTAGTCACTATTCTAAAGTAAAGAAAAGATTTCTTCTGTTCCTATTTACATCTATTTCTAAATTTTTATCAGTATACATTAACCAATTCTATTTTATTTAATGAGTTACAATGCATTTTATTATTATTTATTTTGATGCTGAAATTGTCCCATATCTAACCAATTCTTTAAGTATTTCCTAATTCTGGTACAAAAAGAAATTTTAGGCTCATCATTTTCAACTGCATATGAACATTGTGAAAGAAAGAAAGAAATACAGGAAGGAAGGAAGGAATATAGACCACTGCAGTCTTTAACAAAATTTATGTACCACTATAGGAGGAAATCTATTTGGTGTAACTCTATTATATAAATGCTAAATAAACAATGACTGCAAATTTTAAAAACATATTAAAAATAATTTAAAATTATCTTTAAAATTTAAATTCCGTTTTAAAAAAAGGAAGCAAACTACAATTAGTACAAATGTGCACACCACACATTTCTCTTTCTTGAACTCAAAATTCAATCAACAGAAAATGTGAGCAACATCAGAAAACTAGTTTCGATCTGAACTGAATGCAGACTGCCCTCTAGAGGCACCATTTAATCAATGCAATCCAATGTTTTCAGGGGCAAGTGAACCTATTTATATCTCCGTGTAAAGTTTTCAGAAGCAGTTCTCTTTAAATATGTAGGCTTTACTCTACACATGAGCTTCCCTGGTGTCTCAGCGGTAAAGAAACCACCTGCCAATGCAGGAGATGTGGGTTCAATCCGTGGGTCGGAAGATCCCCTGGAGAAGGAAATGGCAACCCACTCCAGTAATCTTGCCTGGGAAATCTCATGGACAGAGGACCTGGCAGACTGGCAAAGGAATCGGACACAACTTAGCCACTAAACAACTACACATAGTAATAACTCATCATGATTTCCATGTATCGTGTGCCACCTCTAACAAAACTAACACAAGCGATACAACAAAAAAAAGTGGCTTCCATTTTATCAGCTAATCAAAAGAATTGAGACATGTGATCACAAGATAAGACATCAAAATTGTCATATGTTAGTGACTTTTGGTAAAGCTGTTAGTAAATTCAAAATCTCCCCAAACTTTCATGCAGAATAAATGTCTCCATAATTTATTCCATTATTTGCTCACCATCTATAGATGAATCAAGTTTGGATTCAACTTGGAAACTGCCTCACTTGGCAGGTTTCACTTGGCTCTGAACCTTCGTATGTGCTGCTGCAGACTTCAAAACTGCTGGTGAATTAAAATCAAGAACTGTAGTCACGTCTTGAAACTCCAACACAGGTGTAAAAAATTCACATTTAAACCGATATAATTTAAATAAGTATTACTTAATGAACAATTAAATAGAAAGGTAAACTATTTCTCCTATTATAAAAATTATATATAGCTCTCAAGAATATGGTGTCTAAATTATTCAATACTTCAGATATAGTTATTAGAAGTATCACTCACTTCCTTTGCAATAATTTAATATACTTTGAATAAAATTATTTTGCCAATGGCTGTTCCTTAAGAAAAAAAGTCCTTTCAAATATTTGTCCCAATGAAATTCAACTTTAACAATATAGATTTAAGAGAATAATTTTAAGATCATATTGCTTTATTTGATGATATTTTTACCTAAATCCACACATTCAATATTAAGTAGCAATGAGATACTGGGGAAACTATTATAATTATTGGACATGACTTAAAATTTAGTCTTCCAATCCTCCTAGATAATGTCATAACTTGGTATTATATAGAGATCAGAGCAATACATTTTGACAAATTAAAGGAAAACTATAGTTGACACCAAAATGTGGTTATATTCATGTGAATATAACCTGATCTAATTTTCTACTTTGCTTTTTTTTTAATATAGACACAATTATAAAATATATAATGTTCCTGCTGAAATGCTTATTTCCAAGAACAGTGTAGAGGAGGAAAATTTTTGTCTGGGCTCTGTAAGAAAAAATACCTTAATAAGAGACAAGCTCACAAATTTTCTGTGACATGGGAGCCCTCTTAGGAAATGAAGACCTGAAAAAGCGGCAAAATCTAAATACTTTTATACTAAACTGATCAGAGAAAGACAATTGTGGAAAAGTAACTGTAACATATGGCTAAAGGAAGATAAGAATTATTTTAGTGAGGTCTGTTCATATGGATTACTCTTCTTAATTTCCCATCCTTGATAATAAAAATGCTTCTTTCTTTCTAGTTTAGGGAGGGCATCTTTCACAAGTGAATTTTATCTCCTGTTTGCAGGAAGAAAGAGGGGAGATCAGAATGATTTTTTGTATCTGCTGTTTTTCAAGTATCTTTTATTCAAAATAAGCCTTATGCTGAAGTGACATATATTGGGGTGGCATACTCTGCCATTGTTCCACATTCACAATAAAATTTATAATTTTGCTCTGCATGTATAGCTAGTTCAATTTTGTTTTCAATAAATCAATATGAGCATATTTCCTCTGCAGACAGTGTGCAAAAGCATTAACCACATGATACAAATGTTAGAGTAAGTGCCAAGGTTTTCTTGACATAAAAACAAAGGTTTAACTTATTTATAATGCTGGTTGAGAATTATGTTTTCTATGACCTGAATGTTTAAGAGTATTCACTTTTTATACTCTCTGCTTCTTCAAAAGAATGGAATTTTATGTAAATTAAAAAAATCTTTGATGGTAGTATGCCATATTAAAACAACAATAATAACAAAAACACCAATGAATCTACTCCTATGGACCCATAAAATTCTCAAGCTATGTCCTTCCTGTAGCCCTATTAAAGGGTGTTATTTTGTGTATTTTTAACCCTGTAACAATTGGTAGTGTAGCAATGTTTGGATGACTTCTTTGCTCTTCTGCTGTCCCTACAGAGAAACTCACATTGTAACAAACCCTGGTATTCCAATGTCAGCCTTTCCAGCAGATCTAAGATCTAAAAATGGGGTCATTTTTCCTCTTAAAAACTCAGAGCTTATTAGCAGAGGAGAGAATCATGCTTACTACTTGCTCTTGGGCAAGATTTTATCCTTAAGTATACTTCTCAAGCATCTACCTGACGACAGGTTTGATTCCAGGGAATTGGGAAGGACCCCTCAACTCTGAATTCCCTCCAGGACCCTGCTTGCTGGGGGCTTCCCAGGCGGCACTGTGTGTGTATTAGCCGCTCAGCCCTGCCCCACTCTGTGCAGCCCCACAGACTGTAGCCCTCCAGGCTCCTCTGTCCATGGGATTCTCCAGGCAAGAATACTGGAGTGGGTTACCATTCCCTTCTCCAGGGGATGTTCTCAACCCAGGGATCAAACCAGAGTCTCCTTCTTTGCAGGTGGCTTTACAATCTGATCCACCAGGGAAGCCAAAATGAACCTGCCTGCCGGTACAGGAGATAGAAGACATGGGTTTGATCCCTGGATTGGAAAGATCCACTAGAGGAGGGCATGGCAACCCACTCCAGTACTCTTGCCTGGAGAATCCCATGGACAGAGCCTGGAAGGCTACAGTCCACAGGGTGGCAAAGAGTTGAACATGACTGAACCATGTTAGCATGCATGCACCCTGCTTGTTGATGCCTGAAACTCTCTGGCTTGCAGCAGAAAGGTCCCCTCTTATAGTCTTCATAGCTGTTAGAACTTCGTCAGCTCCTTCTCCCACAAGCAGAAGTACTGAGATGAGGAGGGAAGAAATCACATGGACTCCGTAGAGAGAAGGCATCTAGAGAGAATTGATGAGCACCTCCCCGTGATGTTGTAATACAAGTATCCCCACCTTCAGGATTCCTTGGTATCCTTGTTGACCTCAGTCCTAGTTGTTCCTGACTACTTGTTCTCTTGTCAAACATTTAGTGACCATTGTGAGGCTCCGGAGGCACAGTGATATCAGCAAGCTAAATGTGTGCCTGCCTTTAGGGGTTTCTAATCTAACAGAGCAAACACACAATTACAATCAAGTTTAATTAGCAGCCTAATGTAGCAAATACAGGTTGGTATGGAAATATATAGTTGGAACATTTTATGTCACCCTCCCATACTTAAGGTGAGAACTACAGTATGGCTAACATTTAGCCAGAAAAAAAGGCCAAGACTTGCATGTATCACAGTATCTCTTATTGAAACAGTGTATATTAATCGATGCTGTATCCTGCCTTAACCTGTCACTCTGCCTTTGTGAAGGAGAATGTTTCACTAGCTCAGAGCAGTCCCAAGAAGGAAACCAAACCTCATCGCCGCAGGATAGCTGTAAGAGGATGTGGTTGCTCCAGAACTGTGCTCACCTGTAACCTTTCGCGGTCTGAACAACACCTGCAGCCGCACTTTATCTCTGGTCCAATCTGACTCCCCTGCCCGCACGCTCCACCAGAGCACCGCCACAAGAGTTTTGGCAGAGGGCTGTGGCATCAGCTCAGCGACCTGGCACATCACAAAATCAGGGGTGCAATTGACAGGTTTCCAGCCAGAATGCAGACTGAGGGCAGTCCCAGAGTCCAGGTGTATAAGCAACAGTGCCATTCTCTGGGCTCACTTCCCAGACATGCAAAGACCACACACATTTAGACACTTTTTAAAATTATTAAGCCACATAGTGAAGTGAAGTCGCTCAGTCGTGTCTGACTCTTTGCGACCCCATGGACTGTAGCCTACCAGGCTCCTCCGTCCATGGGATTCTTCAGGCAAGAATACTGGAGTGGGTTACCATTTCCTTCTCCAGGGGATCTTCCCAACCCAGGGATCGAACCCGGGTCTCCCACATTGGAGGCAGATGCTTTAACCTCTGAGCTATAGCCTTGGGTTAAACTCTTGAAATATTCATTCTTGCCCGAGGTCAATGCTACTTTGAAAATTTTGTGAGCTACTTTTCTCTTCTATAACCTCCTTAAGCCACAACTGTTAGAGCTCCCAATTACTAAAATAACTTAGATACCATGCCGTATGAATCTAAAACACATTTACAGGGAGTAATTTCTTTATTGAGTAATTTGTTTCTCCCCCAAATAGCCAGGAGCACACTCGGACTACTAATCACAGTAACAAAAAGTAAAACCTAAAAGTCACTGCTTGACTGTAGTGTTTCAGACAACACTGCTCATTCTGTGTCTCCAGAGGTTGCAGTCTTGGTCTTTGAACATCTGGAAGCTTTTCCATTATAGAAGAATATGCTATTGATTTATCCTTGTCTTAGATTTGAAAATATGCTTTGTTCTCCAGAATCTTCCCTAAAAAGACTTGGCTTATGATTTAAGATCAAAGCATAACATGCGACCTTGGTGGCAGGCTGGGAGGAAATGTGGACATTTGAGGAAAAAAGAACACTGGTGTCCTTAATTCTCGCCTTGGCGTTGCTCTCTGCCACTTAACCCCTCTGAGTCTCATTTCTCTGTCTTCCAAATGCAGGAGAGAAATCAAATGATCTTCAGGTTTTTCCTAAGATTGTGGCTTCTGTTTTCTCTGTTGAGTGTAATCGTTTTCCTTAGGAGTTTATATTTCTTGTGAGTACTAATGAGGCAACTATAGCATGTAACCATAAAAACCAGGTCTGGGGCTTTGGGGTTGTGTGCTCACCAGGAGTCATTTTCAGGGACTGGGAATTCCATGGTTTAAAGTATAGATATCCAGTGCTGCTAACGTACGAGGCACAAAGAGTTAAAACCACGACTGTTCTACAAATATAAAATGAACATATGTCCACAGTTTTAATTCAACTCATTAATGAGATTTCCATTCAAAGGACATTTGAAGAGTTGGGTATTTACAGTCAATTTAATAAAGGAATGTTAGAATAAGATGCTAGACTAGATACAAAAATGGCAATACCCTAAGAGGCAGTAAGCCGCAAACTTTGAGATTCTTTTCTACCAGAGAGGATTCTACAAACTAACAATGTCTTGGCTCTAATCAAACAGTAGAATTTAAATAATAATCCTTGAAAAATAAATAAATAATCCTTGAATGAGCCCATTAAATAAAGACATAAAAAGACTTCACTTTATTGGATAATTTCTTTTGGAGGCATTTGCACTGAAGACCCTTGAATGTGTAATAAAAGCCTGAGGGCTCCAAATATACTTTCTCTGATACACCTCTTTCTCTGATCCCTCCAATTGCTGGGTTATTAGGCAGATTGTTACCTCTCAATGGTAGTCTAGGGGAAAAACAGTTCAGAAATCATACATAAATTAGGGAAAACTATTTGTAAAATAAGCTTCATAGTCAACATTGGCCTAACTTATTTTCCTATTGGTCAGTATAATTCATATTAAAATCATTTCTATTAACTTTCTAGGAGGATTTATTCTTTGAGTGAAGGGTAGGAAGGAGCAACAGTAACACAGGAAGTTTATATCCATGTAAGTTTAAAGCCAGCAACAAATAAGCCAAGGGTCTAACAGGGATTTACTAGACTTCTTAGAATTTTGTCACTGTCATCTTGGAAAGCTCTTAGCCCTAGAATATTGCCTCTATAATTCTCTTTTCTCTTGAAATGTCAGGAGGAGGCCACCTCAAATAAAGATTTACTTAATAGTATTTAATTCAATGAGTCATTTTTTAAAAATTTTCATAGTTTTTCCATGGTTAAAAAAAAAATAAAACCTTTTTTAAATCAAAGTATACTCTTAGACAAAGAAAGCCACAGTAAGATTTTAATTTAAAGTGGCCGCTCATGGCAATAACTTAAAATGGGTCAGTGATTATTACCTTTTTAGGAAGGTCAAAAAGATTTTGACTCTCTCTTCAGAAAAAGACATTGAGCATATAACAGATATAATACAGTTTTGTACTTAATTTGATTTGGGGTAACCCACAGACCCCTGCATCTCATCCTGGATTCTCATCTATAATTCCCAACTGAGAAAAACAAGGAGCCACCTACAAGGCCATCAGTGAACCACGTGGTCCTCATAGCTTGGCTCCCAAGCCTCTCCTGACAGCCGACTCTGTAAGTCAGCTAACTTTCAGTGCGGGCAATGATAGGTTGTTTTCTTTGGAACTGAAGCAGAAATGCTCCTCACAGTGGAAAACCTGAGCCCAATTATCTGGGAATAACACAGTCCTCTATGGTCCTGCTGTAGTGACAATTCACTAGCAACTCAAAGGTAGATTAAAAAGTCATGGGTTTCAGAACACATTCTTATCCTGCCCCTTATAAGTCAAGTGACCTTAAGAAAAGGTATTTAAATTCACTAGGGCTCAAGTTTAATTGAAAAATCAGGATGATTAAGGGGTAGGGGCCTGAGCAAAGACATCTGGAGCCATACCCCTGACCTAATCAGCTAAGTATTACAGAATCAGTGAACAGATTCCGGGATAGGATAATACATACCCAGTAAAACAAGTGCAAGGTTTTGAAGGCTTTTTTTTATTTGTGTTTAAAAGTTTGGTAGAGTGTTTTTCTTCTTTTTACTCTACTCCAAACCTTGGGTCATAATGATATATTAAGACTATAACTTTGTTGCATGCAATTATTTAGTGATCTATAGAGGAAAGCAGAGTTTTAAAGTTGCTATTAATGCTTCCTTTGTGTCCCAACTTATCAGCTCTTTGAATTTGATGTTATTTGCGTACATTTTAAATAAGCATCTAATTTACTGTTAGATTTGAGTTAATGTTTTGAATTAAACTTCATCACACAGTCATATTTATTCAACAACAAATATTTATGGAGGGAGGTCATACTATATGCCAAGAAACAGGGCAACAAATAAAAGCAGACAAATGCCCTTCTTTCATGGCACATATGTTAAACCTGTATGGGGGCTGGGGGGAGAACAGTAAACAAATAAGAAATCAAGATCATAAAAAATTCTAAGGAGAAAATTAGAATTAAAGGCCAGTAGTGATGGGTATGAGAAAGCCATTTTAAATAAGTTCATCAGCAGAGGTTTTCTTAATAAAGTAACATTTGAGACAGACTCTGAAGGGCATGGGGGAAGCACGACGTGTGCAAGAAAGTGCAGACGCCACGCTCCTGTGTGGGAAGCGTGCTGGCGTGTTCTGTGATGGGCTAAGTGTGCCTGGAAAGGCAAGGCGGAGGGGAGTGGGTGATGCGAGCTCAGAAATAACACAGGAGCTGCGTCATGTGGGGTCTTGGAGGTCACAGAGTGTCATATCAAAATGATCCCCTCTGGGGTTTGGGCTCAATAACATGTTTGTCACAAAGGAATGTAACACCAGAAAGTATTGTGACCTCTTGGCAGGCAAGTCTGGTTCAGAATAGGTCAGAAAAGCTGCCTCAGAGGCTTAACATTCAGTCTAGTCCAATTCCATTGGACTAATTAATTAATTGGTAATCTAATTAACCTGAAAGATTTGGGGCACTTATTAAAGGAATTTTGAAACTCTTCTCAGAGGATTGCAGGAAACCTTGGGGATAGGCTACCAAACTTGATACTACACATGTATAAGCTTTTGGGCCATGAAAGATTTACTGTACACCCAGTAGTTGTATATGGTGACATCACATGTGGGACATGAGGCACAGATATTCCATAGCCTGCGGAAAGTATAAATAGAAATATGAGGGTTGAGGTGTATTATTCTGAGATTTATTTCCTACTACAAATAACAGACACCAAAAAGCTAGCTTAAGAAAAGACAGATAATTCATTATAAAAGATATGGGGTAATTAGCAGAGTATAAGGGTAGGAAGGCAGTCATGCCTTAGGGTTGATTCAAGACCAGAAAATTGCAAAGACTCTCTCCATCTCACAGCTCTGCATTTCCCTACCCAGCTGCTTCATTCTTAGCTCCCTCTGCACACAGAAGAGAATCTCACGGGCCAAGCTGGAATCTGGTGTTTACTCTTGGTCCAATCAGCTATATCCAGGGGAATGAGGTCAAGTAGTATCAACAAGCATGGCTGTCAGAGCCGCTACCTGGGAACCACTCTCAAAGAAGGCAGAGTGTTGGACAGACAGCCCAAGTAACCTCTGCCACATCAACATGTGATTAGATCACCCACCTATTTATTTTACTTGGAGATAACTTTGAGAAGTATTCCTGAAAAAAATGCCTACCCCAATTCAAGGGGTTGTTTTCAGGGGATGAAAAATGATGAGGAAGGAAAAAAAAATGTAAAGAAAAATAACAGAATGAATACATTTTTCTCTTGAATTATGTTTTTAATGAGAAGATTTCTCCATCATGTCAGCATGATACAACAGAAAGAAAAATGGACTAGAGTCAGAGAATCTGATTTAAATTTTTACATTATCAGTTAATAGTCATGGGAATAGAAGCAATTCATTCTGGAGCTCAGATAAATGATGCAGGTTGAACTAGGTTCTTTTTAAGGTAACTTTCAGATACCCTTTGACTCTGATATGATATTTCTATTTGGTGGCAAATCCTAGGGATTTGTTGTCAGTTCATTGAAGACATAGAGCAAAAATGGCCAAGAGCAGGCTATAGAATCCTACACATCTGAGTGTGATCTTGGCTCTGCCACTGTTTTGGAGTTGGATCAGTAAGTTAGTTGCTAAATCCAAGTTTGCACATCAGTAAAATGCAGGTAAATGCTGACTACTGTAATGAATTGTACCAACTGAATAAGAGCATGAATGTAGAGCACCTGGCTTACAGGGAGTGTTTAGTTCTGGTCATTGTTATCCGCCAGTGAAAATCCCTCAACTCGTTTGTATCCTACTACATGACTTAGAATAAATGTGCGGGTAAGTGGAAATTAAACTCCAGTGCTCTTTAGAGTTCTCTAACGGCAGCAGCTAGTGAATATGAGATGAGAGCCCTGGAAATTGCAGGGGTGGGGCTATCACACGTGAATGACACCTCCCTGTCGTTCGCGAACATCACCATCTCTGATCGCCTTGTAAACTGCAGCTTTCCGTGTCCCCGGGGGCAGGTGTGAGAGCGCGGAGCTGGATAATAAGATCCTCGGTCTGATCGAGAGGAACACTTCCGATCCCAGGGGGGTCAGCCCGGCGGCCACGTCGAGTCATAGAAGTCCCTGTTCTGTGAAGGTAAGGAAAGCCTTCTGCTGCTTCTCAATACACCCTTCAGCAGCGTGGCCACCGAGGGGAACGCACCGGGACAGTCCCCACACCGTTTCCAGTAAGGCACTTCCTTGACGGCTGAGAGGACGAAGTGAACCCGTGCAAACTTCTCTTACACAGTCACTTCCTGTTACTAAAAAAAACCCTCCACAGAAGCTCCTTCCAGTTTAAAGTGTGATATCAGGGGACCGTCATTACAGGAAAGGGAGGAGGAGCTCACGCCGTTAGAAAGCGTGCTTAATGCAGCAATAGCTCTTCTATTGGGAGGAGCTAACCTAATGCATATAAACTCACACTGGGTTACTACAATGCGCACAATTCATCCCATTTTTTTAAGGAAAAAAACACGATTTTCCTGATTAGATAAGTTCTTTGAATTTTCTCTTGTTTCAGGATATTTATCTACGGTGCTTTATGTAACAAATAGAATTAAAGGGTAACCTCAAGCTAGGAATTTTGCAGATACCTTTCTAGAAATAAACCATAAATGACATCACAAGGTCTTAATCTCTGCAGTTCTTCCAGTTAGAAACCGTCTCTAATGATCATTTCAAAATAAATCTAATGTAAATAAATGAGAGAATGTGGCTGACATTAAAAATATTTACATAACTTCTGCTTTGGTTTCTTAGTTCTAAAATGATCCATGATGGTTGTGGAAAAGCTACACTAAGCATAGAGAAAACTATAGAAATCATGGATAGGGAGATTTATTGTAGAGCTAATGGAGCTTGGATTCCCCTAAACAAATATTTCCTTTCATAACTAATTTGCATTGACAGATTTGTGTCTTTTTCTCTTAAAGAGATTCTGGTAGTATAAGCCTCAGGCCTCACCAAACATGGATCAGCCTCTGAAGTCCCCTCCACGCCCACTGCTCCTAGAGAGCCTCGCTTAGCGTTGAGATCTGTGTGTCTCTTCTGGCCCTCTCTCTCTCTCTGACACACACACACACACACACACACACACTCACATTCACACTCTCTGACACACACTCACACACACTCACACACACTCACATTCACACTCTCTGACACACACTCACATTCACTCTCTGACACACACACTCACACTCACACACTCTGACACACACTCACATTCACACTCTGACACACACACTCACATTCATACTGACACACACACTCACATTCACACTCTGACACACACACTCACATATATTCACTCTCTGACACACACATATTCACTCTGACACACACACTCACACACATTCACACTCTGACACACACACTCACATTCACACTCTCTGACACACACACTCACACGCAGTCACTTTTTTCACTTAGTAATTTGTTGTGGATCCTTCTGTACCTCTTTCATTCACTTAATGAACAAATAGTATTGTGTACATTCTTTCCATTTCTCCCTGAAAAAGAAGCATTTGTTTTCAAAGTGAGAAATGACTTTCTGCTAATGATGAGGGGCCAAAAAGGCTTTTCTCTCCACTTCCTTCCTCCCTTCTCTTTTCATCCCCACCCCCACTCTCATACACATACCTCTAACTCCCAGTTAAGACTTTCTTCCTTCATGGAAATGTGTGCTGTTTTGTAGTGGTCATCTAGTTTAACCCACAGAAGAAATTAATGATGACAATTTGAATCCCCTCCAGTAGCCTGATCCTCGTATTCTCTGCTTATCAGCTCCTAAGACTCCTTTGCTCATGACCGACTTCCCTGCCCACTCTGCTCACTTTGTTTTCCGGATTCCTCCTTACATGTGAGAACCTCACAGCCTATTGCCAGCCTCTTGGTAATTAGTTCCCTCTCTTCTGGGGACTTAACTGGAACTTCTCTGTCTCTTTAAGATACTGTTTCCCCTATCTCTCTTTAAGATATTGATGAAATTTGCTCATCTTCCTATACATTTCCAGGCAAAGGAAAGCAGGCATCTGGCTGATTTTTGTTTTGTTTTGTTTGCTTTGTGAAATATAAGGGAAAGACATCTACAGGGAATGAGAGTAAAGGTGAAGTCCAGTGGTTAAAACAGGGGAAGATACCCAGGTGGCTCGAGCGGTAGAGAATCTGCCTGCAATCAGGAGACCTGGGTTCGATACCTCGGGTGGGAAGATCCATTGGAGAAGGAAATGGCAACCCACTCCAGTATTCTTGCCTGGAAAAATTCCATGAGCAGAGGAGCCTGGCAGGCTACAGTCCATGGGGTCCCAAAGAGTCAGACCCAACTGAGTGACTGAGCGCACACACATATGAAATCGCCACTGAGAGAGGCGGGAGAGGGGTGCAAAGCTGAGCAGCAGTGAGGACCACTTTATAAGACCAGTCACTAACACGTGTTTGGGCTCCTAAATCTTCAGTCTCTCCATCACTTCTTACCAGCTTAATTCTCCTCAACTTTTAAATATTGAGACTTCATACTACTTTATGGGTAATGTTCTTTGTTCACCATTAAGTATGATTTTATTTATTAACTTTTATTGAAGTGTACTTGATTTACAATGTTGTGTTAGTCTCAGGTGTCCAGCAAAGTTACATGTCTATATTCTTTTCAGGTTCTTTTCCATTATACGTTATTACAAGATACTGAATATAGTTCCATGTGCCATAATGTAGGTCCTTCTTATTTATCTATTTTATATATAGCATTGTGTATCTATTAATCCCAAACTCCTAATTAATCCCTCCCTTCCTTCCCTCACATTATGAGCAATGTTCTAATTCACTCTTTCACATCCTAGCCAGCGTTGATCATGACATCCAAGTTTTTCCAATCACTTGTCATGCCACTCACAAGCTTTACCTTGATAAATCCATGACCATTTTGCATCTGATTTTTCACTCGTCCTTTCATTTGCACTTAATACTATTCACTAACTTTCTTAAAATGTCTTACTTCATTGACATCCATAAATGTGTCCTTCACCATCCTGCTTTTCCCTCTGCTCTTTTCGTTTTACTCGCCGTCACTGCTCTCTCTCACATCACCTGTCTGGGTTACACTAGCGTCACCCAGGGATCTGTACGTAGTGGTTGGCTCACTAGACTTCAGAACATATGCTGATGACTTCCGACACATACAGTTACTAAACATGTAGTTCTTTTCCAGATTCACATCGACTTCACTCAGCATGTTCAAAGATGCTCTCAGTATCTTTCCTGTTAAAGCTGTGTATTGTTTCTCCACTCTCCATTTCCCACTTCCCAAGATGCACCCATGTCCCACCACCCCGCCATCCTTTACCAGACCACGCAGTTTCACGTGCTGTGCTTTCTCACATGCTGTTTATTCTTCATGGAAACCCCTGCCTCCTTGCCCCTTGGATGAACTGTGTTCTGAACTGTGTTTTCCTGTGAATTACTATGAAACCATAGTACCTCCCTCTTCAGTCTCACAGAGTTCTCTGGTCCCCTTTTGCGCTGTCCTAAATAAATACCTTCTTTAAACCTCATTCACAGGCTTTATCACCTTGGTTTGGTAATCATTTATGTATAGATGTGTCTTCCCTACTAGTCACAGACTTCCTGAGGATGGAGTGTAAAGTGTCACATGAGTGTGTCTAAAGTCTCATAACATAGGTTTTTCTAGAAGGTACCCATGTTACACAACATGTTTGGTTTCATGAACTATGAGAAAAGTAGACTTATAATCACCTTATCTCTAAGAATCCTTCACAAATAATCTCAAAGTCTACAGGGGGGATATTGAATATACACTTAAAAGCTTAGCTTCTTATCTTGAAGCTTTTGACTGGCAGTGATTGTCAGATGCCCACCTATCACTGCTGCTTCGAGATGTTAGCTATACCG
This sequence comes from Muntiacus reevesi, assembly GCF_963930625.1. Classification (NCBI taxonomy): domain Eukaryota; kingdom Metazoa; phylum Chordata; class Mammalia; order Artiodactyla; family Cervidae; genus Muntiacus; species Muntiacus reevesi. Next base: position 4,813,080 of record NC_089264.1, read on the forward strand.
CTCCCAGGGCACTTTGTGGTACCACTCATGGTGACAAGTAAGCCTAATATTTGGATGTGTTCTCCAGAGCCCAAACGGAGCTAAACACTATGGTTCTCTCCATTTCAATGGAAAGACCTTTCTTTCCCAACTTTAGCTACACGGGCCCCCAGTACTACTTTACACATCCAGTGTTTGCCAGAAATATGTGTGACCATCTATTTGATTTTCGTCCTTCTGCAAATGGGGAAACTGAAGTTCAGTTTGGGGAAACTAAGTACATTTCTTGTGGTTTCTACTATAGCTGCATTTCTACTATAGAACTGCATTCTGGACCTAAACCCAAATCTGTCTGGGTTGCTCTATACATCCTGCTTTTCATTACCTCTTCCTCAAATAAGAATCATTTGAAGTGACTGGGCCTGAGCTCAAGGTGCTATCAGGAGAGATGCTGTTGTCAGAGCAATCCCTTCTTTCCTGTGTGAGGCATCACCTTTGCACCAGGCTACAGTGCCTTTACTTTCTCTCTCTCTGAAGATGAGGTCTCCCAGGAACAATCCCCAGAAGTGTCTCTTCATCTCCCAGACTTCTGGCATCTCCTTCTCAATTGTCATCTGAAGTATCTTCAAATATTTGATTCCTTAAGTAAACACCTTAATTTCCAGCTGAAATCTATGCTGAATTACTATTTGCAGTAGTACTCCTCAGAAGGAAATCCTAAACTCAAAACAAACAAAAGTTTTTCCATTTTCACTGATATATTGATGGAACTGAAAAAAAGTATAAGAAAAATTCTTTTGGGGTAAGACAAGGGTGAGTCAATGACAGAGAAACTGTGGAAGGCATCTCTCATTTTCCCACTGGATGGAGCAAGCATACGAACAGTAAGGGAGACTCCCTTTCTAGGAAGAAATGTATTTCATTATGACTTTATGAGATGGGTAAAATGCTTCAAATCGTTCAGAGAGTATAATCTTTTAAAAGATTCAGTGAGTCTCTAACCATAAAGAAATATGATTTAATGAGAAGTCCTGAGATATATGTCATGTTCCCTTTTGGGTCTACCTTTGCCAAAAATAAGAGGGAGAATTACTATAGAGAAAATGAGAAGACTAACTCATTGCTTTGAGAAAACAGAAAAACATTATTGATGAATATGAGGAGCTCCATCAATATGAAAGCAGGTTTTAATATTCTGAGATAGTTGAAAGTAGAAAGTTGGTGAACAGAAGGCACTGAAAGTCTTGTAGGCAAAGAACAAATGATTTTCTAAGTGAGAATAATACTCAATTCCAAAGTGGACATTAAATGGAACTTACACTAAACTAAGACATGGTCTTAATACAGTGACAAAATTAATATATGAACATTGATTTATTACCCTGTAATTGTGTGTCTTCAAATACAAAAGAAAATGATAGAAGACTTGAGATGTTTTCCTGGACAAACAAATATATTCCAGTAATGCATGGAAACAAGGGTTCAACCTGGGATGGGAAGGAAAAGTGTTCGAATTTTAAGATCTACCAAAACTGAATTTGCTTAAGAGCATTGTCATGTGTTTAGATTCTATTTTGCTTTTCTTATTTTAACTAAGACACAGCACTAAAAATTGGCTTTTAATAACTTTGGTACCAGTTGAGGAGCCATTTCCCAGTAACTGGAGACAAATTCTTGCTCTGGACACTCTTCCTAAGGCCAAAAGTCTTGGTAAAATGCTTTGGATGGCTCAGAGAGTATAATCTTTTAAAATGTCCCAATATGAACTTATGACACTTTAAAGGGTTATGAGAGAAAAACTTCTTGGAAACTACAGTAAGTTGACAAACATTTTCTGTAACCACATTTGTTAGGAAAAAACATTAATTTCCCTTTCCTTGTTTCCCTTTTTCAAAAGTTAAGCTATTTCATTATCAAAATCTTGTTCTCTCATCTCTAAACTGGGATGTGATAAGAATAAAGTGAGTGAAAATGTGAAAGCATTTTGTAAACGTAGAGGGCTAAATTGCTTGCATGCATACGTGCTTAGTCGTGCCCAGCTCTTTGTGACCTCAAGGACTGTGGTCCACCAAGCTCCTCTGTCCATGGAATTTTATAGGCAAGAATATTGGAATGGGTTGCCATTTCCTTCTCCAGGGCATCTTCCTGACCTAGGGATCAAACCCACATCTCCTGCATCTCCTGTATTTGCAGGCAGATTTTTTACCACTGAGCCACCTGGGAAGACCAAAGGGGTAAAACACAATTCTTATGATGATGATGATGATAGTGAGATTAGTTTGAGCCTCAAAGTCTTCTATTTTTTCTCATACAATTACTAGCTTCCTCTTTGAATCCCGTTATTTAATTTTGAGTCATGGTAACTGTGGAATGTTTTGATCTTTTCTTCTGTTAGGAAAAATAAGTTGCATTGTTGTAGGAGCAGCTGTTTACTGTTCCCTGGGAAATGTCTGAATAGCTGGCCAGGAAAACAGCAAGTTCTTAGGCAACAAGAAGGCCTGTCTCAACTCAGCTGCTGCACTTTGTGGTGTTTGAAGCTCACAGTAGGCAACCTGGGTGTAGTCATTTAAATGAGCTATGTTTCTTTCTCTTATCTCTAAGTTCAGTTAGTAGTTTTTAGCTTTATAATTCTAAAAGTATAATCAAATCTCAAAACTAAACAGGTTGGTGGACAGAGACCCAAGCTATCACCATGCCTAATATATGACAAATGACTCCTTCCATTCATTTTGAAGATTTTAAAAGCTTCCACTATACATAAATATCAGGTATATGTCCAGATAAGAAGATCTTGCTGTGTATGTTCACACTGAACTCTATTTTTGTAATAAGGTATAACACCAGCCACTGCAGGAAAACAGAGACACAAGTCTGTAAGCTAAGATCAAACTCTAAGACACAAGAATTAAAACTCTTATGAAAGAAGAGGGACAAAACTCTCCTCCCATTTGAGAGGCATCCATTTGTTGGACAGATGGCTATCTACAGGAGAGGAGAAATGGGGCAATAAACTCAAGCTCCTCTTGTTTGATAAGTAAGAGACACTTTTGAGTAGGACACCTTCTTACTCAAAAGTTTTCTCTTCCATCGCTGGGAGGATTTGCCCAAGGTTCCACAAGCGATGGGGTTAGAGAAGACTGGAAGGTGCAGGATGTCCTCTGGAAGATGTGAGTGATAGGTGCAAAAGGATTCCTTCTGCCTCCGTGAAAATAATAATCCCAGAAGCTCCAGTCCAGGCCACTTGGGCAGCCCCAGGAGGAGCGCAGCAACCCTGGGGGTGTTGGTAAAGGAGGGCACCAAGCCCGGAAGAGAAGGGCGACATCTGGCTGGAAGTTAGAATAGACTTTGTCATTTTAACATTAAAAAAAAAAATAAGGCATCCAGGAGCCTGCAAAGAGAAGAAAAAGAATTCAGAGTCTCAGGGTTTCCACTGAACAGACTTTCGGAGCTAAAAGTATTATCTTCACCTTTGGAATCATTGTCTTCTCCTAGATTTAAATGACTTCAGCAATCACACTTGGGAAAAAAAAAAAAAAAAAGATGTCTTTCCTGTTATGCAAAAGGAAGAATAACATCAGCCCCTTGATTCAGAAATTTGTAAATTAGTGACACTACTAAAGGAAGCAAAATTCTAGGCTTGGAAGATTCCATGAATAAACACATTTGTTTAAGAATTGTTTAGCAGATTATGTGTTCTTTATGTTCATTGGGTTGGCCAAAAAAGTTGTACAGGTTTTTTTGTTTTTTTGTTTGTTTGTTTACAAGATCTTATGGAAACTAATATTTTGGCCAGCCCAACAGCTTTCTGATAGAATTTGGGTCTCTCATAGGGACTTCCAAACCTAAGCTGGATTTGGGAATCCAGTGCCTCAAAAGTGCTCTTTTTTTTTTTCCCCTCAAGCAAGCCTTCCCATTTCTAGTTTGATTAGTAACAATTTCTTTAATAGGTGGGGAAAGTACCACCAAAATGGGCATTTTCAGCTCTCACTGAAAAAGGCTCATAGCATTCTAATGTCTACCTTTTAGGTGAAATGCATCTTAAGACTCTTTTTACCATTTTTGTACTTGTGAGGAGAATGAGACTTGACCCACAAAGTGTATAAATATCTTGGGATTCTTGGATAAGCAGCAAAAAGTAGAATCATTTATTCTGTTTTTCCCCCTCCAGTGAGGAAGATTTACTTTTTAAAGTAAATTTTCCTTAAATCACTAAAGATCAGTTAGCAAATATCTGCAATTTTTTCAGGCTATTATATTGAAAGACTGCCTTTGAGTCAGGCTCATTTTCAGACAAAACAGTCCTGATATGCACTATTTGATCACTTATGTTTCCACAAGTCATCACCATAGTCTCCCATTATTCCTACATCATCTTCATATGTACATCCCCTTTCTTAATTATTATATGTAACTATGGGTTTTGCTTCCCCGGTGGCTCAGAGGGTAAAGCGTCTGCCTACAATGCAGGAGACCCGGGTTTGATCCCTGGGTCAGGAAGATCCCCTGGAGAAGGAAATGGCAACCCACTCCAGTACTCTTGCCTGGAAAATCCCATGGACTGAAAAGCCTGGTAGGCTACAGCCCATGGGGTCGCAAAGAGTCAGACATGACTGAGTGACTTCACTCACTCACTTCACTCATGGGTTTTGCTATTTAAAAGTAGTATCAAAATCTTTGACTTATTGAAATGTATTGTCTCTGGAAGAAAGTAATACCTTTCACCTGAGGTCTCCAGGCTAATCATTTGGTGATTATGAAGTGATGCAAAAAGGATTTCATCACCAATGGAGTGGTCCCTCTAATCTTCAGATTTTATGTTCAAAAACCAGAAAATACATGAAAGACATGTCTGTTTTGATTATCTAGTACTTAACACATACCCAGTTCACAGGCTATAACCTGTAAATTTAATATGAGTACATGAATGAAGATGAAGTCAAGTTAATTACAAGAAAAAAATGATCTGCAAATATGCTGAGTGATCATGGATTAAAGTCCTAGCAGAACAGAGAACATTTTTTTAAAAGTCAATTGCAGGCTTACAATATTCTAAGGCTAAATTTCTCTTTTCTGACTAGCATTCATCGGCAATAGAAACTACTTCCTAAGTAAGTAGTGGTAGAAAGTAGTAAGATTTTTTTGGATATGATCTTAAAGGTCAATCTGGTTTATATATACCCCACAAGAAATTCCTTCAAAACTTCTGAATTTTATTTCTTAATGGCTCAGGCTCCTGCATCAAAGTAAATTGTGTTTTGTCCAGTGGTTTTTAGCCACGTTTTCATGTCTCCTTTCATAGGTAAAATGCTCTTTGCAGGGAATAAGCCAGTAGGGTGAGTTCTGGTATGGGTTCAGCCACCCACTCATCATGTAATGACCGTGGGCATTTCATATCTCTGAACTTCAATTTAATCCTTCTTAACATCAAAGAAGCTCAGGCTTCCCTGGTGGCTCAGATGGTAAAGAATCTGCCTGCAGTGCAAGAGACCCAAGTTCGATCCCTGGGTCGGGAAGATCCTCTGGAGAAGGGAAGGGCAGCCCACTCCAGTATTCTTGCCTGGAGAATCCCATGGAAGGGGAGCTTGATGAGCTTTAGTCCATGGGGTCGCAAAGAGTCGGACATGACTTGGCAACTAATACTTCACTTCACTAACATTAAAGATGCCTCTTCCGACAGCCTTATAGGGCTATTATGAAGTTCAAACTGAAGCAGATAAAATATTGCAATCCACGGAACTCACATGTGCAAAATTGTGATTTTCTTTATTTTTTAAACTGTTTTGTTTCAATCTGGGACCCCCATCCCACTTTTTGGAGAATAATTTAATCCAGTTGACTGCAGGAAATCTCAGCCACTTTGGTGTTCGCTCAGACAGTTTCTATTTTCAGTGCAGTCCTATGCAGGAATTCTCTCCTCTGTCTTCTTCTTCCCATAGCAGCACCTACAATCTGTGAAGCAGATTTGTGAAGAAATCCAGCTGGAGTAGAGTTGCCAGATGTGGTAAATAAAAATATAGAATGACTGCATGCATGCTAAGTCGTTTCAGTCGTGTCCAACTCCTTGCGACCCCATGGACTGTAGCCCACCTGGCATTCTCCTCTGTCCCTGGGATTCTCTAGACAACACTGGGGTGGGTTGCCATGCCCTCCTCCAGGGGATCTTCCCCACCCAGGGGTCAAACCCAGGTCTCTTACATCTCCTTCATTGACAGGTGGGTTCTTTACCACTAGCACCACCTGGGAAGCCCATAGGATGTCTAGTTAAATTTAAATTTCATAAAAACAACAAAATATTTCATGGGAAATACTTTTTAAAAAACTACTCTGCATCTAAAACTCAAATTTATCTGGATGTCTTATGCTGTTTTGGCAACTTTAGGAGGAAAGCATCAAGTTGCAATAATCCATCATCTTACACTGCCATTAGCACCAGTATAATCTAATCCTTATGGTCTTTTCATTGGTCTACATCTTCACTGGCAATCACTGAAGCTTCTAGGTCCCTCTTCTCATCTCTTGTCCCCAGATTCATGTGATAAATACTGCATTTTCCTCAATCTGACAGCAAAGCATTCTTAAATCCACAAAACCCTAGTCAACCATTTTTATATCATTCTCAGGAATGCAGGACATTTCTGACTGTACTTTCACAACACTCTGGGGTTGAGGTGTCTAAGGACCCCCCTACCTAGACAAAGTCCCAGCTGTGTGCCTTGAGGCTCTGTAGAAATTCTCTTCAAGACTTGCCCCTTCCCCAGGTTTAACTCGGGGTAAGGCCTCTCTGCCCTATGATGTTCAGTCTGGGCAGTTCGATGGATGATGGGTGAGCTCCTAAAAGAGTTGGGCTCAGCTTCCCCAAGAGGAGGCACGACATTCAGGTTTTCCCTGATCCCTTGCCCATTCTTCCTCAGGGCCTTTATCTACTATCCCCTGGGTGGGGGTGGGAGTGGAGAGTGTGGAAGAGGTAAAGCATTAGGTTATACCATCTTTCATCTTCCCTCTTTATCATTTATGGTATAAGATTTTATGCCTTAATTCTGTTTTTTTCTCAAATATTTTATGTAACTTCAAATATATAACCAAGTTGAGAAGATTTTATGATATACACCCATAGATTTCACCATTAAAAATTTCACTCTACTTGTTTATCGTGTATCTATCCATCTACCTACTGCTTCTTTCATCCATCAATCCATGTTGCTTTTTGAGACATTTCAAAAATCTTAAATTTTTAAAAATATATTACTAGAAATACTAGCCTTGCAATTCAAAGCTTCAGTTTTCAGGATAGCCTCTAGAGTTTGAAACGTCTATTTTGAAATCCAAAGACTGAATAGGGACTCTTTTTCCTTTTGCATTCAATGACAAACTTGTTCAGCCCTGTGACAAAAGGTATTTCTCACTGAGCAAAAAAGTATTTGTTACATGAAACAAAGAACCATGTATGTTTGGGGGAATCACCAGTTAATATTTTGGGAGATTAACTTATAAGATATAATAAAGCACTATATAAATATAGGAAATATTATTGAAAATCACATTTATACCTTTTAAAAAAATCCCCCATAGCATGTATAATCATTGATATTATGTATCTATTAAATATTAACTATGATTAGGAGAAAAAAATATGGGGTTTGTATGGAGAAAAATAAATATTGATCATTTAAACAAAATAAAGGTGAAATATTTACCTATAAAATGAGTGAAAATAAAATACATTCAAACAGAACAGCTTTTTAAAATGGGTAAATACTCCTACTTGATCCTTTCTTATTTGGAGACAAAATATATATCTTTGTTTATCCCTGTGGTCTTTCTCCTCTGGACTGTGTTCTAAGAAGTAGCGGTGTACTATGATTTCCTACAAAATAAAGATTTATACATAAACAGATTTTTTTTAATGTGTATAACACTAGCCTGTGCTCTAAAGATACTATGTTAGTTCCCAAGGCTAAAATGATATTGACTCTACCTTCAAGAAGCTTACAGCCTTGAGAGAGAAAGGTACATAAAATGACGATTTTATGATAAGTGCAGAAACTGATGCCTCACACAGCAACCTGGGATCACAACGGAGGAGGTAACTAACTCCTCTGGCAAACCAGAGAAGCCTTCAAAGGGGCTGGTGGTCAGACTGGATCAGATGGGTTACTGCTTTGGGCAGTGTTGAGAAACCTTTAGACTGGAAGTTTCATAAAGTCTGCAGTTTTATTAAGACTAGAGAATAGTCGGCAAAGTCCAATTTGCCCTATCATGTAACCGAGATGCACTAAAAACTAGAAGTGTGCAGTAGAAACAGACATATATGTACCGCACGGAAGAAGGGCTTTAAACTCCAAGCTGGTGGGCTACAAGCCTGTATCCCCCAAGAGGATGTGGGATTGGGGACATGCCTCTCGGGGACTCATCTAGTCCAAGCCCAGGTCTGGGGGATGAAACAGAGGTCATTTACTAGTTTGCAGGCCAAGAAGTTGACGTTCCTGACCCTGAGATCTTTGTTAAACTCTTGAGTAGGTACCAATTTCATCAACATTGCAGATTTAGTTTGGGATGGGGAGAAGGCTCTACATGTGTCTGAGCACTGCATGGACTTGCACAGGCCCTAAAATAGTTGGCACTATTTTAGGTTTAAGAAATATGGAATAAACACAGCAGACAATAAAAATATACAGGGTATGACATACAGTGCTATGGAAAAAATATAGCAGGAAAGGGCTAAGATGGAGAGCAGTTTTAAACAGGAGGCCAAGGTAAGATCTCAATAAAAAGATGGCATTGAAGTAATTACCCATCGAAGGGGAGGGGATGCGCCATGGGGCTACCTAAGAGAAAGACAGCTCTGAGCAGACAGAACAGGGTGTGCACATGACAGGTTCCTGGACCAGCAGTGTGGCCAGGACAGGGTGGAGGAGGCAAACAGGAGGATCCTGAGAGAGAGGTTATGGGAGCGCAGGCAAGAGCAGGGAGGACCCTGCGGGCCACTGTAGCTATACAGTGTTCTGCTTTCACTCTGAGTGAAATAGGAGCCACCGAGAGGTTCTGAGCAGAGGAGTGACATGAGATGACATATTTTAAAAACGTGCAGCGGCTACTGGACTGATAAAAGATGGGAAAGGAGCAAGAGTGGAAGCAAGGAAGGAGGCTGTTAGGTTATTGCAGTAATGCAGGTCATGTAACTAGTACAGGGTGGACCAGGATTCGATGCAGGGACAGATATCAGTCACTACTTGATGCTCTTTTAAGAATTTTCATGTGAACAAAATCAGGAAGCAATTATTGACATTTCCATTTTGAACATTTTATAAAAAGGCATGTTTATTTCATTCTTTCCTTAAACTGGGAAAACCCTTGGCTTTTGCGGCAACATGCTGCTTTCCTTTCTGGATGTATTTTCAGAGACCCTAAAAAATATCCAGATGAATTGGGTAAAGCTGTGAGGAAAAAGGTAAGTCAAGGATGACTCCAAGATTCTTATCCAGGGCATGAAAGTTGTCACTGATTGTGACGGGGAAGACAAGTTTTGTGGGAGAAGATCAGGAAATAACTTTCATACAAGTGGTGAAGGAGGTATCTATTAAGCATCCAAAGAAGGATGATGAGCAGGCAATTAATATAGGCATTTGGAGTTCAGAGCTGTGGTTCATTCTACATGCCCCAGGTGAACTGATTATTCAGTAGTTTGATTATCATGAGTTGTTAAATATTTCGGATATTACTTTTGATAATACCTATTAAGTGGTATTAGAGTTGTCAGTCTAACCCATTTAATACATAATGTGCATATCCAGGTTTATTTTTACTAAAAAGTGACTTTGATTATGTAATTCCTTTGCTCAGAGGTCTTCAGTAGTGCCCCATGGCCTATGTAATAAACTTAAAATTTCTTAGTCTGAAATTAAAAGCTTTTCCCAATTTGATCCAAATCAGCTTTAGGCAGAGCACATGAGCCCCTCTCTAGTTACACTGGGCTTATAAGAATCCTTCATACTTAGGCTTGTCCATCTCTGTTTCCTCTAAGTTGTTCCCCTTAACAGTAAATATTTCTCAGTTCTCACCATCTATGAACATCTAATCCATCCTTCAAGGCCCAGCAAAAATTCCAACTCCTGCAATAACTATGAAAGTTCAGAATGAGCTCTCTCTGAATTCTTCAAAGCACGCTCATGTACATATATGCTTCATTGAAAGTAGGAACTTCTGTTTTCCTTTGGGACCCCCTTAGTGCCATGTGCATAGTAAGTGATATGTAAATGACTGATGGGCCCTATCCTTAAGGCCATATTATTATTAAAATCTAAGCTCTTACATGTGTTATTATGAACAGCAACCCTAGGAAGAGGAATCTCTACTATCCCTAGCTTACTATGTGGGATTGGAGACTTAAGGGCCTTAAGCATCATTCCCAAATTTATAAGCAGTGAATGGCAGAGCTGAAATATGAATCCAGATGACTGCTTTCTAGGGGCAGATGTTTTAGTCACCACTAGATACTCTGTCTCCTAGTTAGATGGCTTAGAGTAGGTAAGTACTCCTGCTTAGAGTGGGTAGCCTATCCCCTCTGCAGCGGATCTTCCCAACCCAGGAATAGAACTAGAGTCTCTTGCATTGCAGGTGGATTCTTTACCAACTGCGCTATTTGGGAAGCCCACTTAGATAGCACATTCACTTAAAATCCATGCAAATAAATCCATAAAGCGAAGGAAGCTTTTCAACCCCCATTCTAAAAGGATAGTGAAGAAAAATCCATGTTTATTTCACATACCAAAGAATCTCTCCAAGCATTTATAGAAATGTGATGATTTCTCATGGACTGATTTTGAGGGAGTTATCATCAACCGGAGTGACAGATCCTGACCACTACTGGTAGGCCTTGGTCATTCACTTCACCGTATTTCCCTATGTTTGTTGTTTTCCTCTAGATATTAATATTATTTTAGTCACTTGAGAAATGAGAACTCCTCAAACTTGCTTTAGATACATGGAGTGACATGTCCATTTCTCTGAAAGTTATCGCAGCTACTAAGGCTTCTCAGGGAACAAAGTTTGACTGAAAGTCAGACACTGAGCGTATATAGCATACGTGAGGCAGTGGAGGTGAGGTGAAGAGAGCATGTATAGCAGAAAATATCCAGTTTATTCCTGGGACTGTACTAACACACATTTCTTTTTTTCTCCCACCAAACTTGGGGCACTCCTGAAGAGTTATTATTTATTCATGAATCACCACATGGCTCTCTGGATCTAATAGAAAATCCATTTGTTGTTAAACTGCCATGGCAGGAGAGGCAAAAAATAACATAATGAAAAATGCAAAAATACAGGATTTCCATTCAGTAGAATCACTCACACCCTGATGGGCTACAACAACAAATGTTCAACAGGATACCCATACAGAGAGGACCTACAGACAGCAACGGCTGGCAAGCACATGTTCCTTCTAACCACTTCTTTAGGTCAGTGCTACCTCATTCACTGGGTTAGTCTTACTGAAAACACAGATAAGGCTGAAAGGAACTTTGACCATATGTAACTATGCTTTGAGTACCTGTGTATTTGGGAGGAGGAGTTGGGAGAGAAAAGAACACTTTTTTATGTTATTGTCTTTTTTTTTTTTTTTTCTGATGAGTGGATTTGACAGTTAACGAAGTATCAGTCTCCGGGAAACCCCTGCTTGTATTCCCTAAAATCAAATCACACGTGACTCGTTTTACCTTTAGAACTCTGAACAACTTGTTTCCTGCTTGTATTTTTGGATATTGCCTTAAGGAAATATCATTCTATTTCACTCAAGTGTATCCCCTAAACAGACCAAGAAACCAGCAGAAAGTACACACACGCACATTCCAGATGGAGAGAGCCACAGATATCAGGGGTGTGGCCAGCTTATAAGGGAAGCAGAGGGAATTCAGTGTGGCGGGAACACAAGAACCAGAGTTGCAGAGCTAAAGATGAAGAGCTAACGGAGGCAACGGAGAGTCAAATCCTAGCCACCCATCCATTCCCTGTTAAAGAGTTTGGATTTCAGGAGTGTTAGGATTGACCCTACATATATGCTGATATCGAATAGAGAGGTCTAAAGAAAAATGTAAACTAAGTAACTAAATTCTTTTCTCCTTTCAGCCACACACTCTTTCCTTTCTATATTCTTGCCTCTCCCTTCGTCCCCTTTCCTCCAGTCAAGAATGAGGTCCTCTGCTCAGTCACGGCCCCGGTGTGTAGCTCAGAGCATCTGCTTTCCTTGCTTTTATCTGCACTACCTGTCAAGTGCTCCATACCTCAGTGCCCCGTAAAACTACAAGCCAACTCATTACAGCTGAATGTTAATGGAAAAAAAGATTTTACTTCCCTGGAGTTATGGAGAAAATGTGGACCAACTACAGAAAAAACAGTCTTGAGACTTTACACTTGAGAACCAAGTTTAAACTTCCTGCCAATATAGAAGATTTATTTTACAAACAATACCCAATAACTTTGTAATGAATTATTTTCTTTTCTAGTTCCATAAGAATTAGTAGCACTTACAGAATTATGCATGACATTAAAGTTCACACAGTTAAGCTGATACACATAAGACATTGCCAGAAAATCCAGCCCTTAGGGAAGCAAGTACCCCGAATTGTCAAAAAGTCAACAGTTACTTAATTGATCTGGGAAATACAGTGAAGTTATGGCAGCTCAGCTACTGAGGAAAGACTGATGTGCCTAGGCTGGTCTGTGGTAACTTCCTCCTGCAGTGAGAGAAGCTGCCAGTAAGGGAGGAAAGGCGATTTACATACCGTCGCAAGGCAACCTGCCTTGTGTGCTAGTCACAGCCCGCCAGCTTGAGACATCCCGGGAAACCCCGAGCTGGAAGAGAAGTTATCGTCACAGCTGCCTTTAGCCTTATTCTGTATAATTCACATACAGAGTCACTTCTGTACATTTTCAGTGAAAAATCTTTGCTATTGTTTTCTGTCACGAGTTAACTATTTTTGTAGTAGTTTTTAAATTGCATATATTTTGCTCTCACTTTAAAACACATTTTCTTCTTTTTTTCTTTCTGCTCTCCAAGCCTCCAGGAAAAACAGCTTCTGTGGCACATTTCTTACAGAGCACAGCTAGAATGAGCGGTGCAGAAAGTTCTACGGATCGTGCAGAGGTAAGAACACATTTCTGGGAGATGAATTGACCATACATAGCATCAACAGCATTGCTAATGGCTAATTATGCAAAGATTAATAAGAATAGAAGTGGCTAGTTTGCTTTCTTTAGGTAAGATATGCTCTATATATTTCAATAAAGAAAAACTATCTAGGTGACTGGTTGCATTTTCTTTGACACCTCTGAGCTACATTTCTTTTTTTTTTTTTTAAGTGAAAAGTAAAATCCTGTCCTTTCAGCTTTTCAATTCTATGTTTCATATTTTGCTCTTGACTTAAAAAGGAATTTGGTTTAATGTAAAATTTAAGAGACTATTATATTGGTGTGCTTAGAAATAAAATCTATTACAGCAGTAGAGTGCCTGTGGTAAAATACTTATATACATACAATTAATATCACATTCTTTGCTCTTTTACTGTTTACTGCAACAGATACTAATTGAAAGTGCTTTCTTAAAGTATTTTTTAATGATAACTAAGATACAATAGGAAACAGGCTCTTTCGTCCATTCAGGTATTTAATTTAGCAGTACCAGAACTTGAATCTCTTAAAAGCTGATCTGGGCATTAGGGTGAATGAGAAAGCAAGGTCTGAATACTTTGTACATAGATTACATTTTATAGGGAGTAATTTTTCTTTAAATGAGCCCTTAGAAGGACCAGTGACCTAAAAATCTTTCTATGCCTTTATTAGCAAATAAGAAGCACAGCAAAAACAAGTGAAAAGTTTCTTCAAAACTTTGTATTTGACTGTTTTGTTTCACTTTGATACACATCTATGTCATATGAATGGTGGTAAAATGTTGATTAATCTCCACAGAAAGTCTTAGTGATATATTTATGACTTATAAGTCATACCTATTGCTGTGCTTTATCTGTCTTTCAGATTTAATATATTTACTAAGTCATTTTATAAAGAATTATTTAAAAATAACTTTTAAAAGAAAATCAAGAGTCAAACTACTTCATAATTTTTCAGAGAAAATTGTATATGGAAAAAATGCAAACTATCTGATTACTCTCAATCTAAATTCTCAGAAGGCAGGGTATACAAATGTCTGTTAGTCACAGAATTTTTTTTGTCTTTGTCATAAATAGAAAAAAGACTTTTTGAGGACCCCAAATTCAAGTTCTGAACCATGGTGTGGAATGGAGGAACCTTGAACTTTAATATGAATCATGAAAATCAGTGGTATTTATTAAAAATAGAGGTGGGATAAGTAGGTGAAGCACAGAGAATTTTTAAGACAGTGAAAGCATTCTACAGGATCTTATAATGATAGACACATGTCATTACATATTCATCTACATCCTCAGAATGTACAACAGCAAGAGGGGATCGTAATGTAAACTGTGGATTTGGGTGACAATGCTGCGTCAAGCCAGGCTCATCTATTAACAAACATACCACTCTGGTAGAGGATGCTGACAACGGGGAGAGCGACCCATGTGTTGGGGCAATAGGTATATGGGAAATCTCTATACTCCCCACTCAATTTTACTGTGAACCTGAAACTTCTCTGAAAAATAAAATCTATTAAAAAGAAGATAGAGTGCTAGCTCCCTTTCAGAAATTCTGATCGGTGTTCTGGGTGCCCTATGTTTAGCAAGCCCCCAGGTGAATGCACCCTAGTGGTGAGAGAACCGCTAGTCTAGAATTCAGTCTTTCTGCATCTCTGCTTCGCCAAGCCCAGCACACACTAAGTAGGGTTGCTTCACAGCATTTTCCAAATCAACTATGACTAATTTTTAGTCTGTTCTGATCCAGAATAAGTTCCACCCCTTAGAAGTCTTCCTAAAAAAACAGAAATCTCAATTTCAGGACCCAACATACTTGTCACCTGGAAACTGATACCACTTCTGGCACTGGGCTAACCCAGTTTGAGGTCAAGAAGCAGGTATAATCATTCTGATTTTGTTGACCTACAGAAGAATGCCTCTTTCTAAATGCAGTACTAGTTACACATGGGTCTGAATAGGAAGTAACTAAAAAAACTAAGAATAGCATCTATAGAGGTGTAAAACACCAAGGAACCCTAAAGCGTGGAGACAAAAGTTATTAAGGGTAGAAAAATAATTTTATAAATCATTTCTAATGAAAGAAGTCCTTGAAATTCCATGATGATTACAAAACAACATTTCTTGTAACATTTCTGGCAAAAGCCAACATGTTTTGAAAATATTTCTTATTGTTCACGAATACCCTTAAGCAATTTCTTGGTCCACAATAATTATTGAGCCTGAAACTAAACGGCAGATTTCCAGACTACCCTCATCATCTAATTCATTGTATTACTTTATGATTCAGCCATGCAATGGTTTTAAGACTATTGAGTTAGAACAGAGAAAACAATACTTTAGTGAACTTTGCTGGTGATCGCTTTAGACAGATGGTAGGCAATTTCCAGAATGTTTGTGCTTTCTTTACATGAATAATATTTTCTTAAAAATAAAAATGATTAATTTTTCACCATGCCAATGATTTATTATTCATCTAAATTTGTCACCTAGCAGCTTTATACATAGGGCTGGTTAAAATTACACAATACCAGATAACCTATGCCCACCTCTCTAAGATAATCATATGATGTCACTGAAGTAGTTAATGTATTATTATTGCTTCAGAATCAGTTTGTCTCCGTGTAACGTACTGTGTTAGTCTCCTTTCCTTGGTTCTATCACGCCTCTGACTTTTGTCAGGGCCACTCCAAATCATGGGCATGTTTATGTAAATGAATTAAAAAAAAAATTTTACCAGGTAAATACCTAACATGTATCTATGAAACTTACCTGATTTCTATATACATTATATTCTGTACAGTATATTCATTTTTGGGGGGAAATGATTGAAATTCAAATTCATAAAATTCTAATTTCTTGCTTACCTCTTAAATAGATACATTTGTAATTTATTCAATAATTGTCTAAGTAGTTAATTCATATAAAAGAGTTTCTAAAATATAAAGCTTTTTCATCAACAGTTCTCTATGAAGAAGATAATATTTTAGCAAAATTTTTATAAATTACAAATGAGAGCTTGTGAAAGGCAGCATTTCTCCTGTTTACTTGATAGACTATTCTGCTTTGCTCTTTTTTCTTTTAAGTGTGCTCAATCGTCAAGAAGAAAGAACCTAAATTCTCTTGAACAAAAGATAAGATGTCTGGAAAAGCAGAGAAAAGAGGTAATTTTGCAATGTTAGTTGAAGCAACACGGGCCATGGGTTGATGCTGACAATGAAAGAGGCCCCTCGTGCCTTTCGCTTTTGCTGCTGGTCACAGTCTGGATCCTCGGGATCAGCGGCTGCATTACACTGACAGCAAATGCCTCTTTCTCACTCACCTACAGATCTCTGACTCGGTCTCTCAATGCTTGTGCGAACAGATAAAAAATGACAGACCCATAAATTCAATCATTGTAATTTAAGTTTTGTAATTAGATGTTTCTTCCACGTGGGCCAGGTGAGTTTATCATCTGGGCTGTTAATGCTCTGCAACTTGACACACCTTGAAACTCAAACTGTCAAAGGCCTTATTGTGTAGTTGACTTGGGTACGATGACATCATGAGTTGGCATCTGACCAACAGGGGTTAAGGAGCATTATCACAAAAGAAGTTTGTTTTAAAACGTCATTAGGTATGTAATGGATGTTATTTTGAGTTCTGTTTTTCTGAGTTTAATGAATATTAGAACTTCTTTATTCTCCTTGACGGAGGAAAAGGTAAAAAAAAAAAAAATAACAATTTTGGCACTATGTAGTCAATTTGGTGCTTCCTTTTCTAAATCATTTTCTGTTGGTCCTTTAATGGACCGGAACCTGGTGGTCCGGAGAGTAAGAGAGAGAAAGAGGCTGATATCCCCTGGTTTACACGGAAAGCCAATACAGCCCTGTTCTCAGGGCTCGCGCTGCTGCACGTGGGCACCGGGCGCCCTCTCGAGTGGGTGAAGGCACAGCGCGCCTTCTCGAGAGGGGCTTAGAAGCCCGGACAAGAAAGTGAGTTCAGCGGGCCTCCACGCTCCAAGGAATTAGCCAGAAATAGAGAGGGAGAGAAAAGAAAGAAAGAAAGACACCGGGACCAAAGCTCTGATGGAGCAAAGGTGTTTGAATCAACATGGCGTGGGCATATATACTGTCTTACAAGGTGGTTATTCTCAGCAAAGACAAAGATTAAAATTCCAGACTTACAAAACATAAGATGATCCCTATCAAAGAGAGAGAGTTGCAAGCAATCACCTTTTACAGTATGGTTCATAAGAAGGAAGAGGGTACTTATCACTGTAATGAGAAATGCCTGGATTCCTCAGCCCCGGGAAAGGCGTGCCTCTCCTCTTAATTCCCGAATATTCAGGAATCAATAAGGGCCAGAGGGTTCCTGACAGATTCAAAACAGCACACAGGAAGCCTCTTGTTAAATGCTTCCTGACAATTTTCTACATTACAGCCTTTCTGTTCTCTTCTATGGTGCCCTCCACCCTTTGATACTGCATAAAATAGTTGCTCTTCTGGAAAAGTACTGAACTTCAGCAAAGTAATGGTACCAGAGCATAGAAATGTTAGTCCCTAAAATGACAGGAGCTCAAGGATCTTTATAAAATAATATTTTATAGTCTTATCTAAAAAGTTATATCTATTTCTAGCATAAGAGTTACCTAGCTACTGCCACTCTGGATTAGATAGTCTGTTTTGTAATGAAGAGAAAGTTTTGTTACCTTTTTAGTCATTATATCTGTCTTCTCCATGTCTGTCCTATATTTATAGCTGTTGGAATTTCTTTTAATGTGGAAAGCTGTAGACTTCCCTGACTAGAAAACTAAAAAGAGGTCATAGTGTTTTTCCTTTCATCTATTTAGCACATAGTTTTGAAGTTTGAAACAAAGTTACAAGTTGCTCGCAGCCTAAATTGCTTCTAAAATTGTCTTATGACAAAACTATTATTCCTCAAATAATCTAAGCTTTCAAAAAAGTGATATTATATATTAGTTGAGTATATTATACAAATCATGTACTGATTTTTTTTTTTAAACACATTATTACAAGCAAATGATTATCAGCTAACGAGACTTGGAATTTTTAATATAAATTCTGCCTTTAAAAGATATAAGAAATATTACATTATAATAGTCAAGGTAAGCACATAGAAAAATATGGAAAGATTTTATAAAAGACTTCAAATATGAATTAATATTGCAGAAAACCATTAATGCAATTTGTATCAGGTTCTGGTTGGATTGAACAAAGAAGATGAAAATTCAAATAGGTATGCAAAGTTAAACGTTTCTAATAAATTGTTCGGCTGACTAGTCAAGATATACCTAAGATGTACTAGTTTTTCACATGTGAGCCAATTATGAAAGGTGAATGTGTTAACTCATCCCAGATCTACCAGAACTTGGTGGAAAGAATACTGTCTTCACCAATGACTTCCAAAATCTTACCTCAAAAAGTGATTTCATTTTGACTAAATTTCCAACTGGGCAGAATCCTTTGTTGATTTACCAAATTCTAATAATTTCAGCTCCTGGAAGTTAACCAGCAATGGGATCAGCAATTTAGAAGCATGAAAGAGTTATATGAAAGAAAGGTAAACACCTCTCTGTTTCGTATTTGCTTTAAATCAGTAATCTGAGTGAGCCAAGTATGTGAAGATTTTCATTGCTTTCAACTACAGGAGATTTGTGAATAGCCAGCCTTCTGTTGAAAAATGATGAGGAGGAGGGTGCTGAATGTATTACTGGCTTCTTGGTACTGAAAATTAATGAAGGAAGCAAAGGTGTCAGTGAATTGTCTTGAGAATGTAAAAATAAAGATACTAAAAATAGCCTCCAGCGGTATCTCTAAATTCTTAGGCACATTTATCAGAGCTCACAGAGCATCCTGGCTCTGTTACTAGCAGCCATAAAAGCACAAAGTTATTTGTGAGGTGAGAGATGGCTTAAAGTACATACTGTTTTATACAAGGCTAGTTCTCTAATTCTTTATAGCATAAGCTGTTTCCCACAGATAAGGAAAGATGCTAACAGTGAGTGAGGGGAAATGGGGCAGACCCTCTTCTCTCTAAAGCATGTTCTCAGACAAGAAACTTTTGCTTTGGTGAAAAATAATTTTTAAAAAATATATATATATATATTTAAAGAAGAAAAGTCAACTTATTATTTAAAATAATTTCATGTTACAAAAAAGAGAGAAGAGAAAGTAAACTCCCTGAATAATTCAGAATTAAGAAATTTGACCACAAGTGAGAAATACAGCAAAAAGGCTCTTTTCTTCCTCATTTTGACACTCAAAGTATTACATTTAGAAAAAGCAAGATGGTTTTCACTACACTAGGCCATGGCCAAGCCACCTTATATAATAATATTCAGAGGGGCTGCTTTTGGGTCTCCAAAGTTTAAGTCACATGATCCCAGAGAAAACATTTAGTTACCTTCCCAAAGGGCTTGCAGCTGCGTGAAGACCCAGGGTTAAAAATGGTCACACTCTCCATCTTTGATGAAGTGCTTGTTCCTAAGTCTTCTCTCGCTGGATCCCTGCAACCCAAACACCTAATTTGGAATTTAATAGCAGGTCAAGAAACTTGGCACGCACTGCATACAGGTCAAGCGCTGCAGGTTACTGAGGAATTAAAGGCCGTATCTGTTTTTCTGTAATGTAAGCACGTTCACTGATCTCCACCCTTCACTGCCTTCTTCAGATCAGGCAAGGCACACCTTGCCAGTGGAAAACAGAATGGCAAGGCTCGATGGCTCCCGTAAGGTCTAAGGGTTTATTCCTTCCAAAGGGGCGTAGTCTGGAGAAAGGAGTCTACAAGCTGTTTTGGTGTTTGCTTTTTTCTCTTGTAGAGGAAGCATTTTTTTAAAAGCAAAAGACCTGATCTTGGTTTGGGGCAGTGGGAAGAGCAGCCCCTCCCTAGGCGACGCCCAGGAGTGAGCCAGTTCTGTCCCGCGGTGTTAGGTTGGGAAAAAAATACAGGGGTTGGTGGGCTTCGGACCAGGTGTCTGCAGCTGTCTGTGAACCACTCCTGCCTGCAGGTCGCAGAGCTGAAATCGAAACTGGATTCCGCAGAAAGATTCCTGGGAACACTGGAGAAGGAGCGGCTGCAGAGCCCGACCGAGAGCAGCCCGCCGCGCTGCTGGACCAGCGAGTCGCTGCGGCTTGCGGAGGTGGGCGGGGCTCGGGAGCGAATCCCCGCCCCCATGAGGGCGGGGCCCTACCTCCGATGGGCCAGGGGGTACCGGGTACGCAGGGCCCAAAACCAGGGGCCACGTCTCTAAATCCGAAGGCAGGAGGTGCCCTATTCGCTTCCTCCTTTGCGCTCAGGAGGCTCCATTCGCAGGGAGAACCAAGCCACAGATTTGGGGGTGTTTTTCTAGGGCATTGCAGCCTAGGAAAAAATTCATTTTGCTTTTTTGCTTTTACTCATACTGATTTATTTTTACTGCTATTGTTGGTAATATGACAAACCTTTGTACAGCTGCTTTTCAGCTTACAAGAAGCTTAACAAATAAGTATGACTTTTGTCACCCTAAAAAGATAACATTTTTGAAAAGTGTCTCACCCTCCTCATCTCATTTAACATTCACCATCCATCTGTGAGGAAAATCTTACATTTGTCATTTTAGAAGTGAGAAGGCTGAGGTGTAGAGTTTAGACGGCTTGTCAATGTCTATAAGTAGCACATGGGAAAATGGGACTTGAACCCAGTTTCCAGATTGGAAGGGTCCTTTAATCCTCCTGAGAACTAGAAGGTGGCATTGAGATTATGCCTTTTCTTAATGTGGACTCCTGGCTTTATGTTTAGTTATGGGACTTTACAGTTATGGGACTGCGAACAAAGCTAGTAAAGGTGATGGAATTCCACTTGAGCTATTTCAAATCCTAAAAGATGATGCTGTGAAAGTTTTGCACTCAATATGCCAGAAAATTTGGAAAACACAGCAGTGGCTATAGGACTGGAAGCCAAGTTCAGTTTTCATTCCAGTCCCAAAGAAAGGCAATGCCAAAGAACATTCAAAGTGCCACACAATTGCACTCATCTCACACGCTAGCAAAGTAACGCTCAAAATTCTTCCAAGCCAGGCTTCAATAGTATGTGAAACTTGAACTTCCAGATGGTCAAGCTGGATTTAGAAAAGGCAGAGGAACCAGAAATCAAATTGCCAACATCGTTGGATCATAGACAAAGCAAGAGAGTTCCAGAAAAACATCTATTTCTATTTTATTGACTATGCCAACGCCTTTAACTGTGTGGATCACAGCAAACTGTGGAAAATTCTTCAAGAGATGGGAACACCAGATCACCTGACCTGCCTCCTGAGAACCCTGTATGCAGGTCAAGAAGCATCAGCTAGAACTGGACGTGGAACAACAGACTGATTCCAAATAGGGAAAGGAGTACATCACAGCTGTATATTGTCATCTGCCTATTTAACTTACACGCAGAGTACATCATGCAAAATGCTGGGCTGGATGAAGCACAAGCTGGAATCAAGATTGCCAGGAGAAATATCAATAACTTCAGATACACAGATGATCCCACCATTATGGCAGAAAGCAAAGAAGAACTAAAGAGCCTCTTGATGAAAGTGAAAGAGGAGAATGAAAAATCTGAATTTAAGCTCAACATTCAGAAAACTAAGATCATGGCATCCGGTTCCATCACTTCATGGCAAATAGATGGGGAAACAATGGAAACAGTGACAGAGTTTATTTTGGGGGGCTCCAAAATCACTGCAGATCATGATTGCAGCCATGAAATTAAAAGACTCTTGCTGCCTGGAAGAAAAGCTATGGCCAACCTAGACAGCATATTAAAGAGCAGAGATATAGCCTCCCTTTTGAAGCTCCCTCTCATCTCCCTTCCCATTCCAGCCCTCTGATTAATGTTGATGTTTGACAGAAAACAGCAAAATTCTGTAAAGCAATTATCCTTCAATAAAAATTTAAAAAAAAAAAAAAGCAGAGACATTACTTTGCTGACAAAGTTCAATCTAGTCAAAGATTTTCCAGTAGTCATGTATGGATGTGAGAGTTGGACTATAAAGAAAGATGAGCGCCAAAGAATTGATGCTTTTGAGCTGTGGTGTTGGAGAAGACTCTTGAGAGTCACTTGGACTGCAAGGAGACCCAATCAGTCAACCCTAAAGGAAATCAGCCCTGAATATTCATTGGAAGGACTGATGCTGAAGCTGAAACTCCAATACTTTGGCCACCCGTTTTGAAGAACTGAATCATTTGAAAAGACCCTGATGCTGGGAAAAATTGAAGGCAGACGGAGAAGGGAACCACAGAGGACAAGATGGTTGGATGGCATCACCGACTCAATCGACATGTTTGAGCAAGCTCAGGAAGTTGATGATGGACAGGGAAGCCTGGCATGCTGCAGTCCATGGGGTCACAAAGAGTCAGACATGACTGAGCAACTGAACTTCACTGAACTGATGGGACTTCATGGATATTGTAGGAAAAGGGTGGAGGCCCTTGAGCCCTAAAGGCCTCTCATTTTTTCAGACAGGAAAAAGAAGAATAAGGCTAATTTTCTCAGATGAAGTCTTGTGACTGATATTGTGATAAAGTGGTTGTGTTTTACAACATGTACAAGTCTTAAGGCAGTTTCACAAATTAGTACATGACATCTGTTCAGATTTCCCACCTTGCTAAGGATATCTTTGGCAGTGTCCAAAGAAAGCAAAGTTTAGCAATTCCCTTTCTGCCATGTAAAAGTTCCTTTCTGTTCCATCTACACCCAGCACAAGAATCATGGTTATTTTTTTCCCCTATGCCATTTGGATCATTTTCTAGTTTAAATAAGCTATTTCTAGTTCTCTTAAGCTATGCTAAATTTTTAAAAAATGGTGAATTTTCGAGGTGTACATATAGATCTATTCTGGTTAAACAAAGGCAAATAGAAATGTTTTCACTTTTAAAGAAAACAACTCACCTAAAGTTGATTTCTTAAATCATTGTTTTGGGAAACAGTAGCTATTAAAACAATATACTTTAACATATAGATTTACCTTAACTCCAGAATATTTATTTTACTAGGTTAAAATTTTCATCTCATTAAGAATCCAATTCACTCGACAAAAAGTTTACTGCCCAGAATATAAAATTAGGAGATAGGAGACAGCTGTTGTCTGAATTCAGAACTGGTGTCTAAGCCACTAGCCTTGCTTCAAGTACTTAAAACGCTGGGTTGCTTGAAGGTGATATGAAAAGTGGAGGAGTGATGGAAGTTGGACCAGCCGATCTCTACATTTTAAAAGAAATCATCACAAAAATATAGCACTCTGAATAATTATCTGTGATGTAGGGTCTTATTGCCTGAGGTTTTAATCCTTTATCCTCTTCTGTCTGTCTTCAGGCCAGAATGAAGCAGGGCTTTGAGATATTGATATTTTTTGTTGCAGTGACACTTTTTGCTTTTTAAAACTTTCAGTTATTTTTTAGTGAATCAGTCTTTCATCACCACCTTATAACTGTGTATAGGGAATAGCTTATTCTGCAGACTCATTTGATCCTTAAAAGTGAGGAGTGGGGATTTTGATATCTTGTTCTGGGGTCACAAAACTTAGTAGCAGTAAGGATAACAGAAAGATTTCTTCTATCCTAATCCTGACTTCCACCCAGAGTTGTTGTTGTTTAGTTGCTAAGTCACATCCGACCCTTTTAAGATCCCACGGACTGTAGGCCGCCAGGCTCCTATGTCCATGGGATTTCCCAGGCAAGAATACTGAAGTGGGTTGCCATTTCCTTCTCTAGTGGATCTTCCTGATCCAGGGATCAAACCCGCGTCACCTGCATTCACAGGCAGGTTCTCTACAGATGAACCATGAGGGAAGCCCACCCAGAGATTATTACTCAAGTGGGGTGTTAAATGAAAATCTAGTAGGTCTTGTTTGTTTTGTTTTTTTTAATTTCAGAAGTAGTCCTACAAAACCGTCTCATCTGAATTTTATTGTTTGGAATTTGTTTTCTTGCTTTATATTTCAGAAGGAAAAGGAGAGCCTAAATGGAGAATTACATGAATTGAAGATAGAGAATAACCTTTTGAAGGAAAAAAATGCTCTCATGAACCACAAGAAGCAACAGTATGAATGTGAAATAAAACGCCTCAATAAGGTATCAAGCCAGGTGAAGCTGGAGAGGTCAGATGTGAGGTTTCTGTATAAAGTAAATTCTGGGCTGAGACTCACAGCAAAATCCACTCACGCTGCAAGGCAGCTCACCGTCTTGGGGGGCTTGCACAAAAGGTCTCTGTAATTTTATAAATCTCTCCAAATTCCTCATTCAGCTATGCTTGGCTAAGGATTTTTGGGGGAACTCGTGTCCCTGCAAAGATTGTCGTGAAAAAGATAAGGAGATATTATAAAAAAGAGTAAGAATTTCTTTTTTGGTAGTTCAAAGAACCACATAAAGCAAGTAGGTGTTTGCGAAGAGTAGTGTATGTCTTGGTCAACCACAAAAGTTTCCTGAGGAAACAGACTGCACTTTACAATCATCACGGTGGAGCTGCTAGGTGTGAAGCAGACTACATGGAAGCAGGCTAAATGCCAAATCCAAGAATGGCGGCTTTTCTGAGAATAAGCCTTTTAGGGGGGAGAGTGGGGATAGATCTATTAAGAAAATGCAGGTGATTTTAATGCCTTCGCTTCAACTTAACTATTCAAAGGGGCCACGTTTGAATTGCTGCAAAAGAATGACATGTGAGTGAGTGTGTCTGTGTGTTGTTTCATGGACTAAACCTTAATTTTCTGTGGGAAGGAATTGCTGACTTGTTCAGGGGAAAAAAATTAAACCCTTTGCTGTTGACTTTTTCATACATGGACCATAGAAATACCTGTATGAGTTGAAATATTCATCTCTCAAGCTAGGTATTTCTTGGCCAAAGTAACAGAAATTGTCTTCTAAAATGAGTAGGTGATTGGCCTTAAACACATGCTTGGTGCTTGTGTTTTGAACTGTGCCATCTTGCAGTTAAGTAGTTTTCAGAGGTATAGCTTAAAGATTCCCAGAGTGTTAACTATGTGCCTATACAGTTTATAGGATGCTTTACAAATGTGATGCTGTATTTGATCTATTTATGAGGCAAGCTGTTATTCAAGATAAAGTGAGAAATTGGAGGTTGACTTCATAAACAGTGTGCTTCTCTATCCTTCAAGAGAGAAAATCAATGGAGATACAGATTCAGGGCAAATGGATTTTCTCTCTTATTCTCTGCTGGAAATTCTCTGCAAATGAATTAGAGGAGCTGGCATTAATTGAGATTATATTTGAAATGTCTCCCACTTTGGTATGTCATCGCTTATTACTTCTCTGTTTCTCTAAATGTGGACATAAGGATATAAAGCATGTATAAATTAGAACAGTCAAGAACTCTGTTTTTAACTCAAGAAGCTCATATATAACCTTAATTTTTGTGTATCTACTTTTATAGTCAACAGAAAAAAAAACTTTTAATAAGTAAAAACTTTATAGCTCATGATTATAATCCTGAAATCTCAATGAGAAAAATTAATTTGAGTAAAATTCAGAGCTTGATACAAATGTCATCTTCTCAAAGAGGATTTTTCTGGTTATCCTAACTAAAATTACGTACTACACCTCCAAAGTTTCCTGTTTTAATTTTTCCTTGGAATTCATTGCTATTTAATATATGCAAAATGTCTCGTGTTTATTATCATATTTGCTTGCTATCTCCTAGTCTTGATTGTAAGCTCCATGTGAGCAGGATTTTTGCAGGGCAGACATCTCTCTTAGGCATGGTAGACCCAGTGTGGAGTACTCACAATACTTTTAGTGGCCCACTGAGATGCTTAATTTCTCTTAAGTCAGAGGGAAAAAACTGAAAGCTGTAGGTCAAAAAAACATTTCATATTAATATTAACATATTCATCTTTGTAAGAATGCAATTATAGAAATTTACTATCAATACCTATTTATTTGAAGAAGGAGACTCACAAGGACAATAGTCATAATGGGGCCCTGAGTTTCTCTCTTTTGTTCACTGCTGTATTTGAAGTGCCTAGAACAGGGCCTTGCTCATAATATGTTCTTTTTTTTTTTTTTATTAGTTGAAGGCTAATTACTTTACAATATTGTAGTGGTTTTTGCCATACATTGACATGAATCAGCCATGGATTTACATGTGTTCCCCATCCCGATCCCCCCTCCCACCTCCCTCCCCATCCCATCCTTCTGGGTCTTCCCAGTGCACCAGCCCTGAGCACTTGTCTCATGCATCCAACCTGGGCTGGTGATCTGTTTCACCCTTGATAGTATACTTATTTCAATGCTCTTCTCTCAGAACATCCCACCCTCCCCTTCTCCCACAGAGTCTAAAAGTCTGTTCTGTACACCTGTGTCTCTTTTTCTGTTTTGCATATAGGGTTATCGTTACCATCTTTTTAAATTCCATATATATGTGCTAGTATACTGTATTGGTGTTTATCTTTCTGGCTTACTTCACTCTGTATAATGGGCTCCAGTTTCATCCATCTCATTAGAACTGATTCAAATGAATTCTTTTTAACAGCTGAGTAATATTCCATGGTGTATATGTACCACAGCTTCCTTATCCATTCGTCTGCTGATGGACATCTAGGTTGCTTCCATGTCCTGGCTATTATAAACAGTTCCGTGATGAACATTGGGGTACACGTGTCTCTTTCAGATCTGGTTTCCTCGGTGTGTATGCCCAGGAGTGGGATTGCTGGGTCATATGGCAGTTCTATTTCCAGTTTTTTAAGGAATCTCCACGCTGTTCTCCATAGCAGCTGTACTAGTTTGCATTCCCACCAACAGTGTAAGAGGGTTCCCTTTTCTCCACACCCTCTCCAGCATTTATTGTTTGTAGACTTTTGGATAGCAGCCATCCTGACTGGCATGTAATGGTACCTCATTGAGGTTTTGATTTGCATTTCTCTGATAATGAGTGATGTTGAGCATCTTTTCATGCGTTTGTTAGCCATCTGTATGTCTTCTTTGGAGAAATGTCTATTTAGATCTTTGGGCCATTTTTTGATTGGGTCATTTATTTTTCTGGAATTGAGCTGCAGGAGTTGCTTATATATTTTTGAGATTAATCCTTTGTCTGTTTCTTCATTTGCTATTATTTTCTCCCATTCTGAAGGCTGTCTTTTCACCTTGCTTATAGTTTCCTTTGTTGTGCAAAAGCTTTTAATTTTCATTAGGTCCCATTTGTTTATTTTTCCTTTTATTTCCAATACTCTGGGAGGTGGGTCATAGAGGATCCTGCTGTGATTTATGTTGGAGAGTGTTTTGCCTATGTTCTCCTCTAGGAGTTTTATAGTTTCTGGTCTTACATTTAGATCTTTAATCCATCTTGAGTTCATTTTTGTGTATGGTGTTAGAAGGTGTTCTAGTTTCATTCTTTTACAAGTGGTTGACCAGTTTTCCCAGCACCACCTGTTAAAGAGGTTGTCTTATTTCCATTGTATATTCTTGCCTCCTTTGTCAAAGATAAGGTGTTTGTAGGTACGTGGATTTATCTCTGGGCTTTCTATTCTGTTCCATTGATCTATATTTCTGTCTTTGTGCCAGTACCATACTGTCTTGATGACTGTGGCTTTATAGTAGAGCCTGAAGTCAGGCAGGTTGATTCCTCCAGTTCCGTTCTTCTTTCTCAAGATTGCTTTGGCTGTTCGAGGTTTTTTGTATTTCCATACAAATTGTGAAATTATTTGTTCTAGTTCTGTGAAGAATACCATTGGTAGCTTGATAGGGATTGCCCATTTATAATAAAAACTCTCCAGAAAGCAGGAATAGAAGGAACATACCTCAACATAATAAAAGCTATATGTGACAAACCCATAGCAAACATTATCCTCAATGGTGAAAAATTGAAAGCATTTCCCATAAAATCAGGAACAAGACAAAGGTGCCCACTCTCACCACTACTATTCAACATAGTTTTGGAAGTTTTGGCCACAGCAATCAGAGCAGAAAAAGAAATAGAAGGAATCCAGATAGGAAAAGAAGTGAAACTCTCACTGTTTGCAGATGACATGATCCTCTACATAGAAAACCCTAAACACTCTACTGGAAAATTACTAGAGTTAATCAATGAGGATAGTAAAGTTGCAGGATATAAAATTAACACAGAGAAATCCCTTGCATTCCTATACACTAACAATGAGAAAACAGAAAGAGAAATGAAGGAAACAATACCATTCATAACATGTTCTTAAATATTTGTTGAGGGATGAATTAACTAACTAATGTAATTTGCTGATGATGTAATATATTCAGTAGCCAGTTGTGATCCTGGCGTCTATGCTTTAATAGGCCCAGCGCTTTACTCTTACCTATGAGTAGTAAGAAAAAATAAAAGTGCGCTTCACACGAGAAGAGACTTCATCCCCCACGTCTGTACCTTCAACTGTCACTTGTAAAACACAGAAAAAAAGTGATGAGCTATAAAAAGATTTTTTTTCTCTTTTTTTTTCATTTAGTACAAAGAGATGTTTTTCTCATTTAGTGTCTAATGAAATGTAAGAAATTATTCTGTTTTATACTGTAGATTTTTCTTTTCTCTTTACCACTGTAATAAATAGAAGTTACTTAAAAAATGATGATTTGGATATCTAATTGTGCATACCATTCATCACAGGATGGAATTTGGAGCCCACCCTACTTGCTCAGACTTACTGCCTGTTGATCCAGTCTCCCAGCAGAAATTCATAGCATGTCAGCTTAGCAATTAGCAGATGGTTTTCACAAGTTCACACAACTACTTGTTCTCAGTTCTACTTTTTTGCTTTGAAGGAGATACCTAAGGGTATTGCTTTCATAAAGTTCTGGACAAGAGAATCCAGATGTTTAATCTAAGTGAGAAAAATTACCAGGGGCTAGTCAACCAGTGCGACCCATGGGCAGAAGTGATGTTCTGCCATCTCACCATCAATGTGCTTAGTATTTCTTATCTGTGCTGATGGTAAACTGCTGTTCTAGAATAGGTTACAGGTGTTCGTTCAAGGAAGTTGGAAAACCCCAAGATGAAATAAATATCTACTAAACTCACCTTTCATTTATGATTCATTTGCAAAATTTCTAGAAGTCTGAATAGCATTAAAAGGTAGATCAGGAAATTCAAATATTACAAGACCCACAAAAAGTCTATTTATAGCCATAGGATGTAGAGCCAGCATATTTGATTGCCTTGACTCACTTCACTCACCCCACCTAGATTCTGATACTGCTAACACTTTTTTTAAAACAAATATAGCTATTATGATAATTCCTAGAACTATATAGATTAGCAGTAAATTCTAACAAAGCATAAATTATTAAACAACTTCTGGTGTTTTAAGTATTCCTGGAGGAAGAAAAAAGTTCTTGTTTTTCTTACAACCTCCTGAAAAATGATATTTACATCAGGCTAGACAGGATCCATAGACTAGATGACATCCTATTAGGAAGTTTCTAGTCTTAACTATATACACATGTAACGCCATAAATTTACTTTGCTTTTCTAACCTTACAACCATATTACATACTAATGCAGGGAAGTGAGTTACTGGTAGAATCATCAAATGAACATCACTGAAGCAACTAAAGAGATACAGAGGAAGTAAAGTCTTGTAGCTTTGGAAGTGAACTTTTTCTATTTATATAGAGGACTCATTTGATAAGGAGCAAGTAGTCGTATTGTGTGTGGGCTTTGATACCGCAGCAAGATGAGGTATGTTCTGTCACCATTTTTGGCAGCCGTTTTATTTAACTCATCACAAGGCAAAGGTCTTCAGAATAGAGACAGTATCTTTTATATGATCTGACAAAGTGTAGCATATGTAAAAGTACCATGGATTTATGAGTAAGGATGATGATCTGGTTGGCAAATCTAAGAGTCTCTTACTTCTTCCACTTCCTCACCCCATGGTGAAAACACCAAATTGTACTGAATGTCAGGAAAGCAGAGCACTCTCCCCCTGTGGGCTCCCCTGGTGGCTTGGTAGTGAAGAATCCACCTGGCCAGTGCAGGAGACATGGGTTTGATTCCTGGGTCGGGAAGATCCTCTGGAGAAGCTGGTAGCAGCCAACTCCAGGATTCTTGCCCAGGAAATCCCATGGATGAGAAACTTGGCAGGGTACAGTGTTTGGAGTCACACAGTGTCAGACATGTCTTAGCGACTAAACAACAACTCTCTACCCTGTGGTGGGTTAATGGATGCTTTGCTGGAGAATAAATATAACTGTAGCTAGGCCAGGGCATGGTATGCTGAAGGAATGCAGAGCAGAACAGTGCCACAGATCTAATGGTAACGAATCTGCATGGATTCCCACCTCTCCTGTAGGGGACATGGTTATATAGCAGAAATATATTACTCAGAATGTCATCCAAGATCATCAGCTGCAGCTTTTGAAGAATGCAGATTTTCAGTTCCTATCCCCAGATATACTGATTCAGAATCCTTGGGGACAATGCCCAGGAATGGGCATATTTGCTGCCTCTCCAGGTGATTTTGATGCTTCCTAAAATTTGAGCTTTATTGACAGAGCATGTATCTGACTGAAGCAGAGACTCTAGAGAAAGACTATATATATCTGTTTTCCCATCATGATTAGCCAGGTGGGAGGGAGGGTCTGTAATATAAAAAACCTTCTCAAGTAACAATGAGAGCTGAATACCATTAACACCATCATGGAGAAAAGACAGAGATTCTGGAAAAAATGCGTATATGCTAGAAAATCAGAATAATGTTATTTAGTGAGGCCTTAAAAATGAAATTCTACGTTGTGAGTGCATTTGAAATGATTGTGATAATTGCAGAGAAATATGTATGTGGCAACTCTTAGGTCAGCAGTGTGCTTACCTTTAACACAGGCTCTGCAGGATGCCTTGAGAATGGAGTGCTCTCCGTCTCTTGAGGACTGTTTGGGGAAGTCTGAAGTGGAGTGCAGCCGCGAGGAGATGCAAACAGAAATGGAAGTTCTCAAACAGCAGGTGAGAAGCTGAACGGGGAGCAGTCTTGCAGAGAACTTTGGGCCTGTTGCTCCTGTGCTGCTTTGGACATTTCTAGAGGTCCTGCTTTTCACACGGCGTCAAAGGTTTTTGCATGTATTTAATTATAATTACCTAATTTTAAAGCTTTATGGGAAAATTTAGATCAGCTAGTCCAACTCTCACACTTTATAAAAGAGAAAATTGAATTTCAGATGGATTGAATGGCTTGCCCAAGAGCACATAACTTAAAAGAAGGGCATGCTAATTAACCTTTTAGTGAAATTCCATTAGCACTGGTTCCAGAGATTTTCATGCAGACACAATATATTTCGAAGACGCTATTAACCCAAACTCTGGACCTTTTCAGAAAATGGTAGCAGCTGGGCTGCTCCTCCATAGCTGCAGACCTTCCAGGCTTTGAAACAATGAGGGCAGTTTTAAAGGGAATAGTCTGCACTGATCACAGAAGGGGCAAGTCTGTTTATCTACTCCCACATATGGATGGCACTGACTAGGAATTTACTGATGAGTTCCAGCTTCCTCCTTCCCACCCACCCTGGTTCACTCACTGTTGCCGAGTACACAGCAGGAGTCAACGATGCGCTAATAAGCTCATGCAGGCATCAGCGGAGTAGGGCTAAGGGACGTAGCACTGCCTAAGTACTGGAGCCTAAACTTAGTTCATCCAGCTGGAACTGGCTTAGCCAAGGGGCCACTCGAGCGTATCACGTCTCTTTTCCTATGGGAGGTAAAATGAATACAGGTAAAAAATTAGTAAAAAATATAGGTAAAAATATTAGTAAAAAACTAATATAGGTAAAGGGCTGGAACAGTTCAAGGTGATATTGATAAATACAGGAAATACAGGAATTCCAATCCTCGAGGTACACATTGTTGGTGATATATTAACAATGGCAGGTTGTGGGGCAGGATGTCATAGAACAAAGAGTGGAAATGTAGTATTTTCTGATGTCCCTGGGAGTAACTTGTTGGCTGTTTGGCTCTGAGCAAGTGCCAATTACAAGGAATCTTGATGCAATACATAGAAGAATTGAGCAACTGTGATATTGTTATTTACGTTACTCTTATTACTTCATAAGATGTAACCTATTTATAAATCTAAAATATCCAGAGCATTTGACATAAAGTTGGATTTTTTTCTTCTATCAACTCCATTTGAATAATGTGCTTCATTACATCCAGGATCAAATATACAGCTTAAAAATAAGCCCATGGAGAGAATAAGGGTATAGTCAGAGTGTTAAAACTCTGCCAGATTCTCAACCCCCGAAGTATCATTGGCACAAGCCAGGATTCCTCTGAAAAAAGGACTGCTTATGTTCAGACACTTGAGTCATCTTCATTGCTCTCACATAATGTAAATTCCATGCAGGAGAGTTGCTCTTACATGCAGTGTTTACAGTAATGGTTTAGTCTGTATTTGATAGAGACAGTGGCAAGTATTCTTTTTTTCATTACCCCCAAGAGTAAACCAGAATTCATCTCCTTCATTTTTGTATGGCCCTTTTGCTAGCTTT
Source organism: Muntiacus reevesi (assembly GCF_963930625.1). NCBI lineage: Eukaryota > Metazoa > Chordata > Mammalia > Artiodactyla > Cervidae > Muntiacus > Muntiacus reevesi. The sequence continues at coordinate 4,845,700 of NC_089264.1, forward strand.
CTGCATTCACATTTTAACTGTGCACATTTCTAACTGGGTACCTACAATCATTACGCCACCAAGTGCTGCGTGAAACTCTAGAGGATTTAAGTTCACAAAGAAACTGAGCTTGAACTGGCCACCTAAGTGATTACATTGCTATAAGTGTGTTCTGTTCTAATCAATGGGCTTCTCACACTTCAGTTGCCTCTGGTAATTGTTTATTAATTGTACATGGATTAAACTGTATCTGTGCCTTTGGATCACCACTCTCAACCCAAAAAAAAAAAACCAACACCAGAAAGCAAAATGTCAACTTGGTTGCGTATAGTTCCTTTGCAATGCTTTCGATGAAGAAAGGCTTGAAATTAAATATGTATATCTGCATATAGAGCTATATAAAATGTTTCTTTTTTTCCTTTCTTGCCTATTACACCTTGTTCTATTATTATTAACTTAAACTTGATAATCCTTTAGTTAAAATTTGTTGCACTGTTGGTAATGATGGTGCAATGTGATTTAGCATTAATAGATGAACATCTAACTAGTAGGTTCTCATGTAAGTTATAATTTAAATCTAGTTTTACAGAAATTCCTTTGCTTCATTCCTTAAGCTTCATTTGTTTTCATAACTCCACATTCTAGTCTCCAAGTCACCAATCAACACTATGCCAATTAAAACAAACAATAATTAAATCTGTTCTGGGGCAGGGTTGTTTTGATTACTTTTCTACAATATTTGGAGTACCTCTCAAGAGGCATCCCACTAAAATGTTCCTCTTTTTTATGATAAACGCCCAGAGTTACTTATAAAGGGCAACTCTGGTGAATGTCCTTTAACAGAATCCCTTGCTTTCCCACATACATGAGCCTTTCATTTTTAACTTGTGCTCAACTTATAATTTCTGTTTAGAAACTTTGACATGTCAGTATTCAGTGGCTTCGCTTAGCTATTGTCAGTAAACTGACTTAAGAATTTCAAGCAATATTTATATGTCAAAGCCTTGTTTTAGAGATGAATGATTTGCTCCAAAACAGTGACACTTCACATTGATGGAGTCTGGGGGTCAAGGTTTCCTCATGGTCATGTAATATGCAATAGAAATGTTGGTGAGGGGAATTTTTTTTCAAAATATCCATGGATTTACTTATGAATTACTGATATGTGCTCAATGAGAAAAAAGGTGAGCAAGTGCCATTCTAAACAAACTAAAAGACAAAATTATAGTCACAGGTATCAAGATGGAGTCCCACCATAAAGAAATATTCATGAAAAGAGGACATCCATGTCTCAGATTGGACAAACCCAGACAGCATCTCTTCTGAACTCATTTAAATAGCTTAAGAGAAAAGGAAGCTAGCAGTAACAGCATGTTAATATTTCCTAGGTGCAAATATATGAAGAAGACTTCAAAAAGGAGCGATCAGACCGAGAAAGACTTAATCAAGAAAAAGAGGAGCTGCAGCAAATTATTCAGACTTCTCAATCCCAGTTGAACAGGCTGAATTCTCAGGTATAAGTTCAAATAAACTTTGCCAGCACATATGTATTTTATATTTATTTTCTCATTAAAAATCAAGACATTTTGGCTTCTGTTAATGGCCATTTTTTTTTGAGAGATTAGCATCTGGGATGAAATCATTTGTAAACAATTTTGTAAAGAGATGAAAATGACTGGAGATTCCTTTTAACTTAAGTATATTAAGGAGTTATCCAAGAAATTGGATTCCAAAGTCTTTTACAAAATCCAATTCTTTTGATCTTTTTTCTCATAATATTTATCTTGGTAGAATGAGAGTTGGAACTAAATAGCACTTAAATTCAAAGCCGAAACACTCCAATACATTGAAGTTGTTTCTAAATGCTTACCATTTTTCTTTGAAGGACTACATTGGAATGTTCCTATCTTCCAAAAACATGCATAATGAATGTCATTTATATATATCTAGTGAGACTAAGAATTTTGTTCAGTGGGTTCCCAGATTTAATGTAACTGGAGCGCTCTCAAGTAAGCCAGATAATGTAAGCCACTTTATTAGAACAGAATATTAACTGTAAGCATGCTAAAATTAAGTGCAATAAATTTATTAAATGTAGACTCAAGAAGTTGCCATAATGGGTAAATATTGATGTTAATGAGGGAAATATAGCTACCACAATTTAGGCTTAAGAAAAGAAAAAGAACCACCAAATTTTTAATTTGCAAAATTATGCAATGTGTTTCAATAAATAGGAAATCGTGAGACATGCTTGACAGCTCCATAAGCTCAAGATTCTTAGTCTCAGAGGAGGTTTTAAACTTTTTGTCATACTCTTCTTCCTAATACAAAATACAAATTCAGTTTCTTCTTTGACATCATTTTTAAGGATTAACTTTAAATTCCTAATTTCACATGGAAAATTATTTGGAACAACCGTTTCCTTTCTAAGAAATTGGAAGGAATAAAATAATGGTAAATACATAATAAAATGCTTTTTCCGAAAGTAATTCATGCAACCTACTTTTACAACAATGGGTGAAAAATATTCTGATTGTTCTTAGAAAATTGCTCTCAATTTTTATGTCTTACATGCAAAACTGTCTTAATTTCTTTGAACTTGTCACTGCACAGATCATTTTACTTCCTGCTGTATTTTAATTTTATTCATTCTACTACATTAAATAAGATTGATGATAAGTATTTACCTAAATTGGCAATGTTCATCCCATTATAGAAACTCTAGTACAGCTAGAAACACACAATCATCTATTTATGTTATAGACTATAATCCACAGTAATTTTCTGTGTCATCTGTAATTTTTGTTTGATATCAACAAAATGAATGTGTTGTCTAATCACAGTGTTGTATAACTGTGCTTATGAACTAAAGAAGGATCTTAGTAATATGTTAAATTACCAAAAGTTTCTTTATAATGATACTGCAAACTTTATTCTTCTTGTTTATTCAGGTAAAAGTATGATAGAGTTCACAACACGTAATAGATGGTGTAACAATCTGTGTTAAATGTATTAACAGCAAATTAAATGCCATAATATAATAGAATACTTATTTGAGTTGTATATTACCTGTGGTCCAAATGGACCACTTGACCAAAGGAATTTTTAGGTCAAGTCAATCTGGTACTAGTTGCTAACATACCAGAGTGTATTTCCTCCTATCACTGAGGACGGTGATTCCTCCTATCACCTCCTATCGCTGCCTCCTATCATTTAAGGCAATGACTGGTAAAAAAAATAGTCAGTGTGGTAAGGTGAAAGATACTTAGGAGAAATCTAAGGATAAAAAAGTCTGATGTTCATGCCTGCTTTAACAGTTGGTGAGGACCTTGAGTAATTATTGAACTTTTTTCTGTACTTCCTTTTCTCCATCTGTAAAATGATAAAATTGAATTAGATGATCTCTAAAATGTTTCATATAACTCCAAAACTTCTGTCTCTAAAATAAGTTGCTTAACTTCTCTCACCATATGCGTACTAAGTCGCTTCAGTTGTGTCTGATTCTTTGTGACCCTGTGGACTGTAGCCCACCAGGCTCCTCTGTCCATGTCTTCTCGAGGCAAGAATACTAGAGTGGGTTGCCATGCTTTCCTCCAGGGAAAGGATCAAATCCGAGTCCCTTCAGTCTCCTGCATTAGCAGGCAGGTTCTTTACCACCACCATACTCACCTGTAAAACATGATACTTGCCTCATGACTTCACAAGGTTATTCCCAGGATTAAGTGAAAAAAAAAAATCTATTCAAAAGCATCCAGCCCAAGTCATGGCTCACAGGTATTTCATAAATAGTTTATTGGAAGGAAGAATTTATGATAGTTTCATTTAGTTTTATAATTAGCCTGCCACATTCAGTGCCTCATGATCTCTAATTTTGATTCTTTCTTTCGGCAAAGCATTCTGCTATATGCTGTGAAGGAACTAAAAAATAATCCATGCTATGAAAAGGCCCACAGTATAGTGAGGGGAACTCATAGAGTCCATCCTCATCATTTGCAGCTTCCAATTTTGTGAATTTGCCTACTCACTAAAATATATTTGTCACCCCAAAATCAATTCTTGGACCACGTTTAAGTTCATTTGTGAACTTGCACAGAGCAGCAAAATACTTGAGCCTCCTAACACTTATTCCCAGTGGAAGTCCAAAAGGTGATGCTGCCTTCTTCTTTCAGCTCTCATACTGTAAAAAGTGTTCTTTTCATGGTCTATTTAGTGCCACATTTTTCACATTTCTCAGCTTTTTGTTGGCAATTTCATTTTTTAATGGCCCTCAAGCTAATGCTGAAGTGCTATCCAGTGTTCCTAAGTGCAGAAAGGCTGCAAACTGCCTAATGGAGAAGATATGTGTCAGATAAGCTTCATTCAGGGATGAATATAGTGCTACTGTTTATGGATCTATCATACTTACTAAATTTCATGGCAAGTAGAGGGGGAAACAATGGGAACAGTGACAGACTTTATTTTCTTCACCTCCAAACTCACTGCAAATTTCATGCAGCCATGAAATTAAAAGACCCTTGCTCCTTGGAAGAAAAGCAATGACAAACCCAGGCAGCATATGAAAAAGCAGAGACATCACTTTTTCTACAAAGGTCCATATAGTCAAAGCTATGGTTTTTCCAGTAGTCATGTACAGATGTGAGAGCTGGACAATAAAAAAGTCTGAGTGCCGAAGAACTGATGCCTTTGAACTGTGGTGCTGGGAAGACTCTTGAGAATCCCTTGGACTGCAAGTATTGACAGTAGTCAATACTGAAGGAAATCAACCCTGAATATTCTTTGGAAGGACTGATGCTGAAGCTGAAGCTCCAATACTTTGGCCACTTGATGTGAAGAGTTGACTCATTGGAAAAGACCCTGATGCTGGGAAAGATTGAAGGTGGAAGGAGAAGGGGATGACAGAGGATGAAATGGTTGGATGGCGTCAATGACTCAATGGATATGAGTTTAAGCAAGCTCCAGGAGATGGTGAAGGACAGAGAAGCCTGGCATGCTGCAGTCCATGGGGTCCCAAAGAGTCAGACATGACTGAGTGACTGAACACCATATAAGGTATCTGACTCTACCAAAGAAGACATAGTGCCTGATGAACTATGGACAGAGGTTCATGACATTGTACGGGAGGCAGGGATCAAGACCATCCTCCAAAAAAAGAAATGCAAAAAGGCAAAATGGCTGTTTGAGGAGGCCTTACAAGTAGCTGAGAAAAAAGAAGTGAAAGGCAAAGGAGAAAAGGAAAGATATACCCATTTGAGTGCAGAGTTCCAAAGAATAGCAAGGAGAGATAAGAAAACCTTCCTCAGTGATCAATGCAAAGAAATAGAGGAAAACAATAGAATGGGGAAGAATAGAGATCTCTTCAAGAAAATTAGAGATACCAAGGGAATATTTCATACAAAGACGGACTCAATAAAGGACAGAAGTGGTATGGACCTAACAGAAGCAGAAGATATTAAGAAGCGGCAAGAATATACAGAAGAACTATACAAAAAAGATCTTCACAACCCAGATAATCACGATGGTATGATCACTCACCTAGAGCCAGACATCCTGGAATGCAAAGTCAAGTGGGCCTTAGGAACCATCACTATGAACAAAGCTAGCAGAGGTGATGGAATTCCAGTTGAGCTACTTCAAATCCTAAAAGATGATGCTGTGAAAGTGCTGCACTCAATATGCCAGAAAATTTGGAAAACTCAACAATGGCCACAGGACTGGAAAAGGTCAGTTTTCATTCCAATCCCAAAGAAAGATAATCCCAAAGAATATTCAAACTACCACACAACAGCTGATCTCACACGCTAGGAAAGTAATGCTCAAAATTCTCCAAGCCAGGCTTCAACAGTACATGAACCAAGAACTTCCAGATGTTGAAGCTGGATTTAGAAAAGGCAGAGGAACCAGAGATCAAATTGCCAACATCCATTGGGTCATAGACAAAGCAAGAGAGTTCCAGAAAAACATCTATTCCTGCTTTATTGACTATGCCAAAGCCTTTGACTGTGTGGATCACAACAACTGTGGAAAATTCTTAAAAACATGGGAATATCAGGCCATCTTACCTGCCTCCTGAGAAATCAAGGAGGTCAAGTATGCAGGTCAAGAAGCAACAGTTAGAACAGGATGTGAAAGAACAGACTGGTTCCAAATAGGAAAGGAGTATGTCAAGGCTGTATATTGTCACCCTGCTTATTTAACTTCCACACAGAGTACATCATGAGAAACGCTGGGATGGAAGAAGCACAAGCTGGAATCAAGATTGCTGGGAGAAATATCAATATCCTCAGATATGCAGATGACACCAGCCTTATGGCATAAAGTAAAGAAGAACTAAAGAGTCTCTTGATAAAAGTGAAAGAGGAGAGTGCAAACTTTGGATTTAAACTCAACATTCAGAAAACTAAGATCATGGCACCAGGTCTCATCACTTCATGGCAAATAGATGGGGAAACAATGGAAACAGTGACAGAGTTTATTTTGGGGGGCTCCAAAATCACTGCAGATGGTGACTGCAGCCTTGAAATTAAAAGATGCTTGTTCCTCAGAGGAAAAGCTATGACCAACCTAGATAGCATATTAAAAAGCAGCGACATTACTTTGCTGACAAAGTCCATCTAGTCAAAGCTATGGTTTTTCCAGTAGTCATGTATGGATGTGAGAGTTGGACTATAAAGAAAGCTGAGCACAGAACTGATGCTTTTGAACTGTGGTGTTGGAGAAGACGCTTGAGAGTCCTTTGGACTGCAAGGAGATCCAACCAGTCCATCCTAAAGGAGATCAGTCCTGGATGTTCATTGGAAGGACTGATGCTGAAGCTGAAACTCCAATACTTTGGCCACCTGATATGAAGAACTGACTCATTTGAAAAGACTCTGATGCTGGGAAAGATTGAGGACAGGAGGAGAAGGGGATGACAGAGGATGAGATGGTTGGATGGCATCACCGACTCAATGGACATGAGTTTGAGTAGACTCCAGGTGTTGGTGATGGGCGGGGAGGCCTGGCATGCTGCAGTCGATGGGGTCACAAAGAGTTGGACACGACTGAGAGACTGAACTGAACTGAACTGAAAGGAGAGAATAATGCCATAGGTGGGACTTGGAAAGGTATCATAGGGCTCAGATGGTAAAGTATCCACCTGCAGTGCAGGAGACCTGGGTTCAGTCCCTGGGTTGGGAAGATCCTCACAAGAAGAGAATGGCAATCCGTTCCAATATTCTTGCCTGGAAATTTCCAGGGATAGAGGAACCTGGTGGGCTTTAGTCGATGAACTCGCAAAGAATCGGACATAACTGAGTGGCTCACGCTTTCACTTCAGGGATGACAGCATCATGACTAAGGAGTGCAAGAAAAACCAGCTTTCCTTAGGTGTGTCAGATGTTGGGGGGACTCAGCGGAGGTGACTCTGCCAGATGGAGTATAACAGTGTGACTTTGAACAAGTTACTCAGCATCTCATACCTCAGTGACCTCTTCTGTAAAATAGGAATAATAATTTTAAGTGTCATTTAGGGGTATTGGAGGCTTGAATGTGAGTTTTTAAGTGTAAAGCACTTAGATCAGTGTCTGGCATGTATTAAGTGCATATGCAACTTCTAAAATTTATTGTGGAAGCTTTTGACTATACAGTTGACTGTACAATTACATTTAATAAGCAGTAGAAGCTATTTCTATACCCACATCTATGTCTATATCTGCATTCACACCTGGAGCTAAATACATCAACCTAAAACAGAATTGCAGTGGTCCCAATAATTGGGAATAACAATTTTAAAATATCCAACTTTGCAAACTTCATTTGGATATTTCACGATAGAATCAATTTATGCCTGGAGAATCCAAAACTCAACTATTTTTATTGGCATTATTCTTATCAGGGCTTCACCCCTGGATTTCTGAGCAGGTCCCTGCCAACTGGGCCAGGAGTTGCTTTAAGACATCTGCTCTTTCTGATACACAAATGCTTTCATCTTGTCCACAGATAAAAGCTTGTCAGATGGAGAAAGAAAAACTAGAGAGGCAAGTAAAACAGGTATGTTGATCCTTACTCACAACTTTCTTGTCATGTTAGAAATGCCGAGTCTGAGTTTTACTCACATTTATTCCCCAATTAAAGGGGTCCCAATTAATTGGGTCCCAATTAAAGGCAAATTCTTGTTCTGCTACAGAGGGCCTAGGAGAACTCAAGCTTTTCATTATCAACTAAAATGTCAGTGGAGAGATAGTACTTAGGCACCAAGGCCTCTCGACCCTAACACTCAAGAAAAGCACATGCTTTACAGAATATGTTTCAACAGGATCACACACCTTAGTGTGGGTTCATGCAGATAGAAGTTTCTTCATAGACTGCAAACACCTGAGAAATATATTTCCTTGCTAGTTCATACAGTTGCTTACACCAACACTGGAAAACTACATGAAAGACTTCTTCTGCCTTCTTTTGAGAAAGAATATCTTCTTGGGCATTAGAGCATTCCATTCCATTGATTCTCTAGTAGACTTAGGAATGAATATTATTTCTCTTAATTCCTAATTTCCTCTCTGAACATTAGTTATGTCATTGGAGTCTCTGGCTGCAGTTTAAGAAAATTTGTTTTATGACTTAAATATTGGTTCTTCTTAAGTGAGGACTCTGAAGATAACTCAGAAACATAAAGTTAACTCTATATACATTTTCAAGTATTTTTAGTATCTTCAACATGGAAAAATAGCTATAGTTTCACTTTGAATAATTGGCCTGTGGCTTCATCTATCTCTGTATCTGCATTGACAGACTTCCTATCTTGAATTTGGATTATGCCAGATTTAGGCTAAACCTTAAGATTTCAACCTAACCTCAGGGTTGTATAAAGCAAGGGTCAGTGTGACTCCCCAGGGGGCATCTGCTTTCAGTGAACTAACAGCACTCTTCTCCTCAGATGTATTTCTCAACCTGTAACTGCGGCTGGAATTTCCACCTGAGGAATCCATTCCTAATGATGGGCCCTGGGACTGTGCAGGACCCACAGAAGCACCCAGTAAGTAGGAGCTTTCCTTCCAACAATTAAGTGCTTATGTCTCTAATAAGAGCTAATATTCTCTTTTGATAGAAATGATGTCTGTCTCTGGAATACTGGCACATATTAATTTCTACATAAAGAGCCTTATTTATCTTAGCCCTTGATTTGCACAGTTACAGTGATCAATGTACACTCTAAGTATCTTTGGAGCCCTGCATCTACAGGACATATAGATATGAATACATCCACTGAAAGGTATCAAATTGAGCTAAAATTCCATGAACAAACATACCATTTGATATGGGTCATTTTTAAGGACACACCTGACTCTACCAAAGAAGACATTTCTGTGTATAAAGAAAAGCAAAATGAATATAACAAAACAGTCTGGGAAATGCCTTTTTCAGTTGTAAACTTATATTCAACTACTGTGAATATGGTTACATCTGTGCAAAATAGTCTGACATTTTCCAATTGAAAGGGTATTCTTAAAGGATTCAAGAAAAAGTGACCCACTTAAGTTGCTTTCTATGCCTGTGTCTACCCAGGCAAAATGAAGTGAACAGTGAGGCAATTATTTGTGAGTGGAATTGATTTGAACAGTCAACCTGAATAAGTCAGACCCAAAACACTCTCCCTTTCCTTCTCAATGGCAGTATTCCACCCACCCTCCCCCATGGTCTGGAAATTTGTCTCTATTCTCTATTTCACCTACATAGAATCATTATGCAGGAAATAAATTATGCATTTTTCTTCATTTTGGATTGGCTCAGACAGTCTCTTTTCCCTTAGTTATTATTAACCATATTTCTGATTATGCAAAGAATCTGAAACTTTAACTGGGATTTTCCTAGGAGAACAGTCAAGGAGTGCAGAGTTGCCTGAAACTTCTCACACTTTTGTATTTGAGTGTGACTCAAAAGCCCTTTTCCAAGAGAGGAGATAATTACTCTTTGGGTGGCAGCAGGATGTCAGAATTTAATGAGCATCTTATTTGACCCTGGTGTGACACAGTGCACAGATGAGAATTTGGTTCTTTTTGTGTTGCTGTTGATTGCTGCTTCTGTCTGCTCTCTCCCCTCCATTTTTTTTCTTTACCTGTTTACTTACTTTTTTCTTTTCATTAGAAACACTTCTGGGAATCTCCAAACACAGCTATCATTCTAAATTTTTTCTTTCAGAATATAGAAGGAAATTAATATTTTGGGAAACATAAAGAGATAAAAATTTACTAAGGAGTTTAGTTGTCTACAGGTTAGGGAATTGGGGGGAAATGCTCTTGTGGAAGGTTAACTAGAAAACCAATGAGTCATTCAAATTTGCCTGGAAGTAAAAATGACTGTTTACTTCAAATCTTCAAGAAGGCATAAATTCACCAACTTGAGTTTTTTTCTATCAATTATAAGCAATAAGGCAGTCCAGATCACATAAAATTGTCACCAGATAAACGTCTATATTTGAAACCAGACTCCAAGTCATGTAATGGCTACATTTTCAAGCAGTATTCAGTTAGATAAAATGTCAGTATAAGGATAAAAATTACAGAAACTCCTAGAGTTCATTTTAAAAGAATATTTCATGTTTCATGCTTATTTCTAAGCCTGAATTAAACTCCATGCAGTAGTGTTTGTAAAATTATGATATATTCACCTTCTTTTGGCAGCTGTCCTAGAATATAAAACTGAGGCTCACGTCACTTATCCAGTGTTATTTGAGACATCTAAAAATAAATGAGGAGATGAAAAACAGAGATGATCTCATATCCTCTTTTAGTTTTTTCATGTACCAAAAGGAGCCAAGAGCCTAGGTGTCTGAGTGAGGGTAAAGAGGAGTCAGGCTGCCCCAGATCCAGTATTTCTTAGCGTCTTGTCAGGAATTGAAATTTTAGGCTACTTTTAGTGGTCTGGCAGCCCTGTAAAATGCTCCCTATTGGCTGGTTGTTAGAAAAAAATGTTCCTGAGCTATTTTCAGGTGGTAATTGAATAATAGAACAAAAGCTTTATATTCACTATGTCTTGGGGAGAGAAGTAGAGGAGCAGGAAGACAGACCAGTCTCCTGGGTGGGTAAAGCTGAGACCACTCTGTTCTAAGTGGGTAAATACAAATATTCTGGCCTTGGACCTATATTTTGAAATTCAGGTCTATAGTTTATATTTTGTTTGTCTGCTCTCAGTCATGTCCGACCCTTTGCAACCCCATGGGCTGTAGCCACCAGCCTCCTCTGTCCATGTAATTTTCCCAGCAAGAACACTGGAGTGGGTTGCCATTTCCTCCTCCAGGGGATCTTCCCAACCCAGGGATCAAACCCACATCTCCTGCATCTCCTGAATTGGCAAGCAGATTCTATACTACTTGATCCACCTGGGAAGCCCATAGTTTATATTTATTTCAACACAATTCATTTGACAGTTTTCCTGAGGTTCAATATCTAGCTGTTCTTAACTGGCGTACATCTAGGAGAAATCCCAAGAGAAGAATCCCCAGTGTGCGCTGTCTTCTCACTGCCTCTCTAGTCTAAACTGTCTAAGCAACTTAGAACAGTTTCTGCGGAGGAACAGTACAAAAGGAAAGTTTTTCCCTGCTTTAGCATCCTGAGCCTCTTTAAGCCATGTCCTCCTGGCCGAGATTTCTTCCTTGGACCACTGGAAAACATTCAACTTGTACATTTTTGTCTTGGTCTTCCTGTTACCTTTTAAAAAAGAGCATTTGTTGATGATAAATTCTTTTGTTTTATTTATGGGCTATAGTAAGTTTTTACAAATGTGTTTATACTTCTGCACATATTCGAAACACATCTGTTTCAAAAAAGAAAAAAAAGTCAGAATCCCAAATTCTGACTGAACACTAAGTGGATTTAGGAGGGGGGTGGGTAGGGAGATGGTAACAGTGATCAGGGAGATAAGAGGACAACAGGTTTGGGTAGCAACTACTTTTGTGTTGCCTGGGTAATAAAGCCACATAGGATAGCTATATCTTTAATGTGCCGCTGTGTTTGGTTTGCAGCCCATATTGCTATAATAATGTTTTATTGTTCCACACAGCCAGACTACCAGTGGTATGCTCCTGACCAGTTTCCGCCAGATGTGCAGCACAAGGCAAATGGTAAGACCACAGCTGGATTGAGCATTCTTTCATGTTTACATTTTAATAGCATCTTTGGGGGGATGTTTACTCGACATGCATTCACTTGGACTTGGGGAGGATCCCCTATAAAGTTGTGTTGCATACACAACTCTAATGTGATGCGCCTGGAGTTAAATCAAACTCCTTTAGAAAAAGAAAATGCTGGAGTGCAGAAATGCATGGCTCTCAGTCCTGACTTCTGTTCCTATTCTGTCTCAGAGTCAGTATTCCATCTGGGGTTAGAGATTCCAGCAGGGCTCTGTTGTAACAACAACAACAGCAAAGTTCCATGATTCTGCTACAAAGTTCAGACGCACATCACTCTTTCATGTTGAGGTTGCTAGACAGACGTTTCAAGTGTCACTGGCAGACAGAGGAAACCAAAAGCTCAGGGCCATGTTCCCTAATGACTAAATGTCAGACTCCAAGTTTAGGCCAGAGTTGCCCACAACACCCACTCTTAAGTGTGCTGGACAACAGTAAAAAGTCACTTGCCAAGTGCTCACAAATAAGAATACTCTTTTGTCTTATTTTTCTCTGGTTTATCACGCTCCTCTTTCTTTTCAGAACCTGCTAGACATTCTGTTGCTTGATTCTCTGCTCTCGTGAGGCCACCCAGAAGTGGGCTGCATAAACTGGGCTATAATCATAATCCCACTTCTGCTCTCATCACATGCAAGCAGAAGTCAGCCATGTCTGCTACATGCTTAAAAATCCCACGTGACACACACCTGTAGCTCTTTAAGTTGTTAGTATCCAGATATTGGAATCTGTCTAGAAAAGCTGAAAATGAGCCATATTCCAGTTTTAGGCCATGCTTGAAATGTTTTCTCCTTTAGTTCATATCTGAGGTCACAGAATTCTAGTTTCTAGTACAAGGAGTCCAGTATGGAGTGGAAGTAGGGGGCCAGGGATACCATATGTAGTTTCTCCTGTTGGGAACTTCACAAGTCCAGGGGCTTTTCATGGTAGTCTACATAAATGGAGCTTCCTACAGTTGTGCAGTACACAACCTTGACAGCTGTACACAGAAGCAGTGGGAGTGGCAAAGGCCACAGCTAACAGTAGCATTATGGAGAAGAAAGATAAAAAGTGAGAACTTTGTAATAAAATATCTATATATTTATCAAAAGACTGTAGTACTTTCTTTTTTCTTTTCTACTACTAATATAACCATTGGCTTTAATAAAGTTCTTGGGTTCAAGTCTTAATGGAAAGCTTTTAATTGAAAGGCATGCTATTAACCATAATGGTTGTTGCATAATCTCTATGTTTTTGAAATCCATTATTATAGAATAGCTGAGTTGCCACCCAATTATAATTTCCCGTTTTATATTATATTGATCTGGACTGAATATTAAAGATATTTTCTCTTGAGTTGGAGTTTAATCACTAGACAACAAATTATACAGTAGAAAATTCAATAATATCATAAAGCCATTTGTAATCACTATTGCATTCATCTTGGACCAATATCATAGAATCTAATAACTATATAAAACAGGAATGAATTATGATGACCTTCAGAAACTAAATAGTAAGCAAATATATAGTTTTATAGTTAGTGTGTGAGACCTACTGATTTTTGTCTATTTGTTAAAAAATATAGAGCTTTGTGATGTAAAGCATGTTATGTGACATGGTCTACAGATGCAAAATTACAATAAAAAATTAGCCTTTATTATGTAGCAACCTGAGTACTTTTAAAACATTGTTTTAATCTTCACAGCAATGCTATAAAGTGACCATTTTACAGATGAGGAAACTGATTAGGAAGATTTAGCCCTGGAATTAGATTTCAGGTATATTAAGACTTCAAAACCTGTGCTTTGAATCACATCCTATAGTGCCCTTGAAAACCTACCTCTTTCACTATATTAAAAATTTTCTAAAATGATAGATATAAAAATGACAGTTGAGGTCTTATCTTGGATAGTTATGGGACTAGTACCTAACCCTCAATAATTTCCTCTTCCTAGGAAGTCATAGTGTGTATTATCTGTGCTTCTCATTTGACACTTAGATTGTCACAGGTAAAAGACATAGTACTAACTATGTAAGAATGTGCCTAGTCGCTCAGTTGTGTCCGACTCTTTGCAACCGCATGGACTGTAGCCCACCAGGCTCCTCTGTCCATGGGATTCTCCAGGCAAGAATACTGGAGTGGGTTGCCATGCCCTCCTCCAGGGGACCTTCGCAACCCAGGGATTGAACCCGGGTCTCTCACATTGTAGGCAGACTGAGCCACCAGGGAAGCCCATGTAAGAATAAGTGTATAATAAATATGTCGTGAGCAGTCCTGGTGGAAAATGAAGGGATATTACCATGTGAAACCTGACCTCCATACCAACACAGCTCTGCACAACACAACTGTGGCTTGGCCATAGCAGGGGAAGGGACTGATCATGACGAGAGCACCATCGTAGAGAGAAACTCCTTACTTAAAAATCTACCTGCTCCTCTTCTAGTTTCCAAAGCTGATGCTATTTCCAAGGTCAAGCCAGGTCATGAGACTTGGTAGAAGCTCTGAAATCATGCTGTCACAGACATTGCATGTACCATTAATTAATTTCAGTAGGGATTCCTGTTAGTTTTTGTTTCATTTAATTGGAAAGCTCCTTTTGCTTTGTAGATCCAACACAATTGCTCAGAATTCTTAAAAATAATTTTGCAGTATTGTTTTAAAAATATAGGCTTAAAAATCTTTTTATTATAAAGATATTTCCATTGTCTCATTTTATGACTGATATATTTATTCTTCACTATTCAAGAATATAGTGCTAGTCAATATGGCCTGTGTTTGGGGCCAGAAATACCAAAATTCAAGCAGTGGAAAGAAAATTGAGTAGAAAAATGAGACTCTGATTTTGATAATCTATAAACAGAAACTATTTCTGAAAATTGCCCTAAGTTTTACTCATATAATAAATACTTTAAATATTTTATTTTTAAATAAAAAAGATCCTTTTAAAAATATGGATATTTAAATTAATGTTAATTAGTACATGTGCTTTATAGATTGTCCTAGTTCTCGGTTTTTATTAATTTCCTACAACTCATGACAAATCTATTTTTCTGACCCCAATATATGTAGGATATTTTTATCTTAGCATCTTCCTTTGTGATTCCTCTTATTATAATTTAACCTGAAATAGTGACTCTGATTTTTACACATAGAGCAGTAGCCTTCTGAGTTTTCAAAGGTATAGTGGGTGCAAAAGAAAGTGAAAGTGAAGTCGCTCAGTCGTGTCCGACTCTTTGTGACCCGTGGACTGTAGTTGGCCAGGCTCCTCCGTCCATGGGATTCTCCAGGCTAGAATACTGAAGTGGGTTGTCATGCCCTCCTCCAGGGGATCTTCCTGACCCAGGGATCGAACCCAGGTCTCCCACATTACAGGCAGACTCTACCATCTGAGCCACCACGGAATCCCAAAGTATAGTTGATCTTCCTATTGATAAATGAAGCTGGAAGGCCAATGTCAACTTTAGGACCCTCAGATTTCAATCAGCTCCGAGCCAGAACACGCATGGAAAGACCTGAGCAGTGCCCCCACCCGAGCCCTCTCACCTTCCCCCGGGAGGGATCTGGAGTGTGAATTTGAGAACAGCCTAGCGGGCATATCCCAACTTCATCCATATACCCCTCGCCACCCTACAAACAGAAGAGGACCACATGGGGCCTGGAAGCAGACCCAGGGTTGCCTGGCAGAGAATCTGTGGATCTGCTTGCGGGTGCGGGGGCTTGTTCTAAAGGGAGGCAGGCTCACATAGCGAAAGGGAGTCTGGCTGGAGGAGGGCCAGAGCTGGGTCCTCTGGGCTCCCTGGCCGAGCATCAGGTCAGCAGGTATTTAGTACACCTGGGAGAGTCGTCAGCTCAGTTGACCCCCAGCCTTGCTCTCAGGTACAGCCGTGGTTATTTTAGAATGCTCTGGGGACTCACTGAAAAGCAAATCTTTTAGAACTAAAGATTTAAATAAAGGTTTTCAAATCTTTGAGAGTTTCCTGGCTTTCTCTCTGCATAGCATTAAGTAATGGCATTTTTCTACTTTGAAGTCCACAGATGTTAATGGGTTACAGTTTCTGTTTAAAACGTGTGATTTTACAAAGAATATTTCAATCTCATTTTATCCATTATCAGAATGGTATGCAAAATGATTTCCATGTTTCCAAAACAATTATGGCACAATAGAGTTAGTATAACCTTGAAAACACATTGTTGACTCCTTTCTGAAATGTTATAAGGCTATGGTTTTTGACTGTATAGTATGCCAATCACTTCTGTACCTTCCAAAATTCTCATATAGTGTAGAGTTAAACTTTGTCTAATAAACTGGAGTTCAGTTCTTACATATTTGGAACCACATGAATGTAAGCATGCAAGATTGTGTTGTAAGCAAACATCATTATTTCTTTACAATACAGAAGATCAAAGCCCAACCATTCTAACTGGCCTTTACCAATGTCAAGTGATAAGTAATTAATAGAATAATGGCTGAATTTGTTTCCTAGGGCAACCATAACAAAATACCACAAACTAGGTGTCTTATCGCATCAAAAACTTATGCTCTCACATAATTTACTCTGAGAACTAGAAGTCCAAAATCTAGGTGTTGCCAGGGTCAAGCTCACTTCAGAACCTGTGGGGCGGGTCGGGGGGGAGGGTTTCTTCCTTGCCGCTTTCAGCTTTTAGTCGTCCCAGATGTTCCCTGGTTGGGGCAGCATAACCTGAATCTGTCTCTACCTTCATGTGGCTGTCTTACCTTTGTGTCTGTGTCTAAATTTTCCCTTCTTATATATATAAGGACACCAGTCATATTGGATTAGGCTAATCCAGTATAGCCTTATGTTAACCTGCAAAGCCCCTATTCCCAAATAAGGACATGTTTACAGGCCAAGGACTTAAACATATCCTTTGAAGAGGGCACAGTTCACCCTATAACACTGACTATATGCCAGAAACTACTGTAGGTGCTTTATGTTTATTATCTCATGAAAACCTTACAGCAACTGTGTGAAATGAGGACTGCCGTTGTCCTGTTTCGCGAATGTGCAGACTGAGAGCAGAGAGACCACATGACTTGTCGAACCCCCCGTGGCTGGTGACTGGCTGGGACACAGACACGCCCCCACGTTGTAACCGCTAAGCCATATTAAGTAAAATGTAGCAGTATCACACTTTGCACTTATTGTATTTTTTTTTTTTGCACTTATTGTATTCAAATAAATTCTAATGGTCTGTCCTGAAAGTCAGAATCTATATTTCTCAGTTTGTGTTTTTTTGTAACTGTCTTTATATTTAAACATTACAGGTGATTTTGCATTGGTAAATGGCTTGGATTAGTTGGACTTTTTACAGTTCCCAGTTGTATGAAGAGATAACAGAACCAGTGTAAACAGTAAAAACTACTCAAGAAATTAAGAAACAGCAGAAACGTAGAGACTATGCATTGTACAATTTTCAATACCAATGGACAAAGCAATATTTTTCTTTTATAAAATATTTTACTTTCTTAGTGAATAGAGAAGAATTGATTGAAACTTAGAGGCAGATAATGTTATGCCTGTTTCTAGAGTGTTAGGAAAGAATTGTAGGAAAAATGCCGCTTCACCTTTAATATTCTAAAGGTCAAAACCTATCAGTAAACTAAGTGATTTTGCTACAAGAATACTAAATAGAATGCAAAAGTTCATTTACATGTACAGGAACATATGAAAATACAAGTGGTAAATATATTCCTAGACAAACATTGATCTCTATAAGCAATGAACTTTGGGATACATATATCGCTTTGAATCAGTACTTTTGTTTTCTTTGGCTATGTACCCAGGAGTAGAATTGCTGGATCATATTTAGTTCTATTTTTAGTTTTTTTGAGGAACTTCTATGCTGTTTTCCACAGCGGCTATACCATCTACATTCCCACCAACAGTGTCCAAGGTTTACCATTTCCCCACTTCCTTGCCAACATTGGTTATCTGTGGGCTCTTTGATGACAGTCATTTGGGCAGGTGTGAGCTGATTTCTCACTGTGGTTTTGACTTTCATTTCTTTGATGATTAATGATGTGAGTATCTTTTCATGTGCCTATTGGTCAAACGTCTGTCTTTGGAAAAAAGTCTATCCAGGTCTTGTGTCCATTTTCAATTGTTTTCTGTTAATGTTGAGTTATATGAACTATTTATATTTGTTAGCTTTAGCCCCGTGTTATTCAAATCATTTGCAAGTATTTTCCTTCCATTCAGTAGCTTGTCTTTTCATTTTGTTGATGGTTTTCTTTGCTCTGCAAATACTTTTCAGTTTAATTAAGTCTTTGTTTATTTTTGCTTTTGTTCCTTTGATCCAAAAAATATTGCTATGATTTATGTCAAAGAAGTTCTGCCTATGTTTTCTTCTATAAGATTTGTGGTTTCCAGTGGATATTTTTTTATGCAGTGACCACAGTTCTCTGAATAATATTTCTTAAACATGAAAAAGTAACTTCTTATCTTCCTGTTACTAAAATGTTAGTTTAGCATATATTTGAAATTGCCAATGCAGGGCAGCAAATATAAAACATTTAACATACTAAATCGTTATCATCAATCAGGAAAACTCCATTTCTTGGCATTCATGGCAACAATTCTGTTGCCATGAGTAAACTTCTTTGATTTTGTCTTCCCTATGGTACTCGTTTGTGGCATTTTTTCCTGCTCCTACTAAAATTCCAAATTTTTCACATTGGTTTTCATGATACTCATTCACATCTTACCGACTCCGATCTTTTCTATGGCTTTGGCAATAATGCACCCAGCATCATATTTTTAAAGCAGTATATTTGGCAATTACCTCTTTGTGGGTTGAGTACTGAACCTAATAGTAACACGTATAACTCACTTTCATAAGCAAATGCCAGAGCCACTAAAATGCCAGCAAGAACGAGAAGTAGTACAGAGCATTCCTCGTCAGGCATGACTAGAACGAGGCCACAAGCGATTTCGGGAAATAGTAAGCATATGCCAATGCAGAAAATAATAACCCTCCATTTGCCACCTCTTGATTTCTCAGTGTAAACTTGTGGGGACTCATGAATAAAGTATTTCTTTTCTTGCCAGCCTCAAAGTTTATGTTAGCCCTAAGCCAGAATAAGAGACGTGAGCCTTCAATTTTCAATCTGAAGCATTTTCCCGTTGGTTTTCACAGGTCTCCCCTCAGAAAAGAAAGCCAGTCAGTAGCTGCAGACACCGGCGGAGGGGCACACGGGCCGGGGAGAGCTTGGCGGCGTGCCCTCGTCCCCCTGCTTGCTGCGGCGCCTGTCTCCACCGCTGCACACCCCGCCTTCACTCCGGGTGCCCAGGCATGGCTCCCCTTGGCAGGAATGGAGGACGAGGCTGAGACAGCTGAGATCCTGATCGAGTCCAGGGAGCCAGAATTTACAGCCTATCCCAACTTCCAGTTTCCTGGAAATGAGATCTGGCTGATGAATTATGGGTGATGCCTCGAAACTGTTCAGCATATTGCTGTTGGACTTCAGAAATGATTTCATTTCAGCAGCTCCATTTGTGATGCAGTGATATTGTGTGTTGATTTAAATGTGTTCCCTGGGGGAAAAGTTTCTACAGTTATAAAATTTTAACACTGCTCCCATTGTTTTTTATAGGGGCTTAGGTCTTTAGCCATTTTATCTAGATGCTAATTTCATGATTGTTCACCTCAGAGAACCAATAAACAGAGTTGAAGAGGTGTATATACTTTCTTAAACGGATTCAACCTAAAGAAAATAGTAAATTTGAAGCTATAAACACACATCATTTCTTTAAGATGAGAAATTGTGAGCCTACTTCATTTTTAGGTGGACTAGATTATGAAAGATAAAATCCTAATGTGATGGTGATGGCTTTGCTGTGTACATATGTATTTAGAGAAGTTCAAAAATACATAAATTTGCAGTTAAATCTGTTTTCCTTCCTGTGTATTTGCATGCTGCTGCTAAGTCACCTCAGTCGTGTCCAACTCTATGTGACCCCATAGACGGCAGCCCATCAGGCTTCCCCTTCCCTGGGATTCTCCAGGCAAGAACACTGGAGTGGGTTGCCATTTCCTTCTCCAAGGCATGAAAGTGAAAAGTGAAAGCGAAGTCACTCAGTCGTGTCGGACTCTTAGCGACCCCATGGACTGCAGTCCACCAGGCTCCTCCTTCCATGGGGTTTTCCAGGCAAGAGTACTGGAGTGGGGTGCCATTGCCTTCTCGGGTGTATTTGCATAATTACTAACAAAAAGCGTAACTCTGTCTTCTCAAACCAATTAAAATGGAAAACAGATGTATCCAAATTTTATTGCAGTTAAATTGTACAGTTACATGACAGATGGCTAAAGATTGTGCTAAGTCACTTCAGTCATGTCTGATTCTTTGTGACCCCATGGACTGCAGCCTGCCAGGTTCCTCTGTCCATGGGATTCTCCAGACAAGAACACTGGAGTGGGCTGCCATTTCCTACTCCAGGGAATCTTCCCGACCCAGGGATCCAACCCCCATCTCTTACGTCTCCTACATTGGCAGGCAGGTTCTTTACCTCTAACGCCACCTGGGAAGCCCCAAATTCAATCCTTTGAGAGATTTTCAGCAAACACAGATCAACAATATTTACAGGTATGCTGTGTGCTTAGTAAGTCAGTCGTGTCCGACTCTTTACGACCCCACGGACTGTAGCCCAACAGGCTCCTCTGTCCATGGAGATTCTCCAGGCAAGAAAACTTGCATGGGCTGCCATGCCCTCCTCCAAGGGATCTTCCCAACCTAGGGATTGAAACCAGGTCTCCTGAACTGCAAGAGGATTCTTTACCATCTGAACCGCCAGGGAAGCCTGCCTAAAGAATAAGCAGATTTTAAAATACTAAGTTCATCCATTTAATAATGATTCTGCTAGGACCAACTGGAGATCCTCTTTGTGAGGAGGTGTAAAGCAAGAATGTGAGATTCGTGAATATCTGTATTTCTCTAAATATCTAAAGAAAACTAGGAGCATCTGTTGAAGCTGCATTCAAATAAATAATCCAGAGATACACCTGGGAGTATCTAGCTCCAACTTCCAGATGTTATTCTGCTTAATTCCAGCTCAATCTTCTCTACTTCAACTTCTGAAAATACTTGAAGCTTTGTATAAGAGGAAGATTAAAGGGTTTTATGAAGTAAAATACTTTCAACCTCAGTCTTTGGTGGCTTTATTCTTAATGATTCTTGAGAAAGAATTATCCTTTCCATCCTAAAGTTTCGTTTTCTCTACTTGTTAGACAAATCACTCCTGGCCAATACATGAGTATAAGTGGATCAGAAAAACAACAGTTGCTTCCTAACATTTTGCTATATTTTTGTAAATTCCCATTTCCTTGAATTAGTAAAAAAGTCATTGTAATCTAACTTCCAGTACTGGACTTTGTTTGCTAACTGAGGTGTTCCCACCAGAATAAAAATTGAACATATATACAAGAAGTACTCCTTGATAGGCTTGTTATAGGTCAATTCAGCAGCAATAACACATGATTTAATTTACTGAAGACATCCTATTACCAATTAGCAAGTTGCCAAACATTGGCAAGATTGTACAAACGCTAATGTATTGGGAGAAAATCCAGTTTAGGTGAGACCTAATTTCTTTTGAACTCCCCGTGGGTGACTGCAAAAGCGCAGAGGGCCCTTGCTCAGCGCACTACTGCAAACCCGAGAAGACCGACTTCCACGCCCCTCGCCCACAAGTCAGCCAGCCCCTCCCGGCCCTCTCCCTGGATCACTGGGGGACTCTCTGCCTCAGCGCCTTGTGAGGGTCAGACCCCTAGGCCGTGGCACTTGCTGCTTCATCACACACCACGTGTAGAAACTCTGTGTCCCTTTGAAAGGAGAGGAAGTCACAACTCACAGTCTCAATCTCCTTTGCTTTGGAAAAGGAAGACCAGGCATATTTTAGATTTTCAATGATCATGGAGAATTTGATCTTTGACTTGAAGGTATCACATTAAAAGAAAAGCATATTCACTTTGTTATGGTTGTGGGGTGATGTCAGAAAACCTTCCTTGGAGTCTAGTTAGGTCTGGGAGTGGGGCCAGCTTCTAATACTCACTCACGAGCACAGAGTTTTTTAACTTCACTTTCCTTATCAGCAGAAAAGAATATTTCAGACTAAATTTCTAATATTATTAAGCATGGACTAGCTTCCAGATGGTTTTCCTTAGTTTATTTATTGAGTTCCATCACCAAGCAAAAGAGGTATAATTATCCTCTTGCTACAGGTGATTAATCAAAATCTCGTGGCAAGAAAATGACAGAGACAGGATTCACAACTTCTCCAGGGCTGCCTGGTTCTGTGCATGCTATAATCCTGCTTCTAAATTATTCCAGTAAGTTCCACTTGTTCTCAGTTCTTTGGGTCTTCATCAAGTCGCAGTACAAGAGCATACTTCTTAGGAGAAAATATTTTTATAAAAATACTATATATTGTATAGAATTTATGCTACCCCCCTGAGTAAAGACAATTATCTCATTTAAGCTCCTATCTAGAAAAAGAAAAATAAACATTTAATGTTAAAATACATTAAAGGTACAAGTATGGGCCTTGTAGGCTGCTTTCACATATTGACACGTCCCTCAGTCACTGGTAGTATTGAATCTAAAAGACATATATCTCTCAATTCCACCATTTAGTTTAGCGATTATTCTTTAAATATCCACTTGTTTTAAAAAAATGTCCAGGCAGCTCAAAATATCACACTTCTTTCTCTGTGCACTAATTTTGATTGAGTCCATATCGAAAGGGGAGGACAGAGTCATTTAGCAGCCATTATTCTCCCCAATGTAAGATCTCTTTGCCTTATCTCATTTCTCTCATTTTTCTTCTAATCTTCCTGGTAACCTACATGATATTACATCTTAGGAAGATATATAATCAGTTGCATTGCTGCTGCAACTCTACTGTGATTTGGCTTAAGCTTCAAGCACAAGTTCAGAAGAAAAGAAAATTATTTGCTATAATCCTTATTTTTACTTTTCAGTAATTTTATAAATAATTTCTCTTGCCTACTTTCTTTTTGTATATATACCTCTTCATTTTCATCAGTCTCCTCTCCAAGGGAGAATGGTATTATGAGAAAACAGTTACACCTCCAGCCTTTGTGATTCCATAAAAAGGAAAGTTCTACTAATACACACATGCCATACACACACCCACATACACTACAGGCATGTGTGTGCACGCACACGCACACACACGCTACAGGCATATGCACATGTGCACACACACGCACACACACACACACACACACACACACACACACACACACACACACACCCTGCCTCTGCCTCCCCATCCTTCCAGGCAACACTGTGGGCCTCCAGTTTCCCTGTCTGTGATTGGGTGAAAGTTAAGTGAAAGTTAAGTCGCTCAGTCGTGTCCGACTCTTTGCGACCCCGTGGACTATAGCCCACCAGGCTCCTCCATCCATGGGATTCTCCAGGCAAGAATACTGGAGTGGGTTGCCATTTCCTTCTCCAGGGGATCTTCCCAACCCAGAGATAGAACCTAGGTCTCCTGCATTGCAGGCAGACACTTTAACCTCTGAGTCACCAGGGAAGCCCTCTGATTGGGTAGATATATTCAAATGGAAAATTTTCCATAATAAAGCTATTTATTTCCATTTTGCTTCAAATGCTTGCATGTGTATTATATTGACAAACTCTATCTTATGCTTCCTACCAGGAACTGATAACATTGAGATCTAAAACCAATTAACTTGCCAGTAACTGCAAGTTATATGAGGGGAATTTAATGTTTGTGGAAAGGTGTGAGTCTCACTAATTTGTGTCCTGCACTCAGAAGTTAAAATAATTTCTCTCTGCTCTTCTTCCACTTTATTCCACTTCAATATACAAAAGAAGAGCCCAATTTATGAGGTTCATGAAGTAACGACGTGGGTAAACTAAACCTAACCCATAGGGCTTCCCAGTGCCCTTAATTTATTACTGAAAATTAATTTGCTGGGAGAATCCCTCCTGTGAACCGACTTTCTGGAGTCTGCCCTTGACTTGGGGGAGCGTGCTGGGGCGGCCTGGTGAGCCCATTTGCACATCTGCAGGGAAGCCTCTCAGCTCCCTTCTTGTTCCTCTGCAGCCCTCAGAGGACAGCCCACATCGGCCAACACAGACACACAAGCAGCTGGCAAGCCCGAGGCCCCCTCCACTGAGACACCCCTCTGCAGGCAGGAGGGCGGGTTTCATGCTGGCAAAGCTACCCAGACAGTCCCTTCACGTGCATTGCCACGCTCAGTCTTTATCCTCCACCCGCCCTGGAAGGGGGTTGAGAATGCGTGTGCAAGGTCTCAGGGTCCACCTAGGCTGACACTGCATTTCTCAGGAGGAGATGCAGCGTTAAACAGAATCTGGCGTGTAAAGGATGAGGCCTATGCCTTCTCTCCTCCTTTGATTCTGTTTAACTTCCATAGGTTCCTTCTCTCTGTCCTGGGTGGAGGCCCTGATGTCTTCCTGTTTCCTGACTGCTTCTGAATGGCTTAAATCAAAAACATGTCTTTCCCTTCAGTGTCCTCTTTTTTCATACTCATCTCATATTCCTTTTAGGTAACTGAAGTTTCAGAGAGGCAAGATGGATGCTCGTAAACAGTGTGATCTCAAGTTCTGTCTTACATGGGGGTCTCTAGATTCCTAGTTCTCAATCCAGATCCCTCTCCTGGTTCCTAATTAAGAGCCTAACACTTCACAAACTATGAGGAATGACATCTTCCATTCTAAACCCACTCTGCCTTCTATACCTGACTTTTGTCTACAGAATTGCCTTTCGTCTGGTCCCACAAACCAGAGACCCGTGAAATAGCAGCGCCTCTCCCCTCTGCCTCCTCTAACTGCCCATGTCACTCAAATCTCTCTGCTCCTCTCCAGATCCTTCACTCTCAACATCTGTTCATACCTGCATCAGCTCTCACCTACGCTACACCTGTAGTTCAAATGTCAGCCAGAGGTCTTACCCTGCATTCCTCCTGACCTCTCCAGGAGCAGCTTACAATTTTTCTTTTTTAGCAACACCAGGCCCTGAGCTTCTGATTCTGATAAATGAGATCAAATTTGTGGATCATCCCAATCCTGCTCCAAACTGAGCTACCATCCCCATACAGCCAGGGTACCTGACTTCTTTTCTCTAACATCCTTCACATACACATGGGTGTACAATAAGAGACTTGGGGAAATCAGTGAAGACACTTTTAGATAAGGGGATCTTCTAGACCTAAGGATCGAACCTGCATCTCTTACATCTCCTACATGGGCAGGAGGGTTCCTTACCACTAGAGCCACCGGGGAAGCCCATTATATTATATACTACAGATTATTTTTTAATCACCATTTTCTGCAATTGCTTAGGGAATATAATTCATGTTGGTGAAAAATAAATCTGTATAAAGCTCACATACACTTACAGAGAACAGAAGGGGAGGGGGAAAGTGGAAATAACAGATTTCAAATAATGAATCAGATAGTTTATATTTCACTCTTTGGCAGCCCAGTAAAAGTGGCAGAGCTCTGGTATTTTGAAATTGTGGTCATGAAATCCCTGGTGCAATCCTAAGAGCCACCACTAGGAGCGCTAGAAAGACTAGTTAGTGCTCGGGCTAGGGACCCTCTACCCGATCCAGAGAGAAGTTCCATGGCCTTCAGATAGATATGACAATAGAGCCTTCTTTAAGAGCTCTGCAGCTGTTGTTGTTGCTCAGTCCTGTCTGACTCTGTGACTCCATGAACTGCAACACACCAGGGCTTCCCTGTCCTTCACCACCTCCTGGAGCTTGCTCAAACACATATCCATTGAGTCAGTGATGCCATGCAACCATCTCATCCTCTGCCATCCCCTTCTCCTCCTGCCTTCAATCTTTCCCAGCATCAGGGTCTTTCCCAATGAGTCAGTTCTTCACATCAGGTGGCCAAAGTATTGGAGTTTCAGCTTCAACATCAGTCTTTCCAATGAATATTCAGAACTGAATTCCTTTAGGATTAACTGGTTTGATCTCCTTGCAGTCCAAGGGACTCTCAAGCGTCTTCTCCAACACCACAGTTTTAAAGCATCAATTCTTCAGTGCTCAGCTTTCTCTATACTCCAACTCTCATATCCATACATGACTACTGGAAAAACCATAGCTTTGACTACAGGGACCTTTGTCGGCAAAGTAATGTCTCTAGTTTTTAACACTCTATCCAGGTTTTTTTTAGCTTTTCTTCCAAGGAGCAAGCATCTTTTAATGCTTGCTCTATCTTTTAATTGAGTTTCCCTAGTAGCTGAGATGGTAAAGCATCTGCCTGCAATGCAGGAGACGCAGGTTCGATCCCTGGGTTGGGAATATCCCTGGAGAAGGAAATGGCTACCCACTCCAGTATTCTTGCCTGGAGAATTCCATGGACAGAGGAGACTGGCGGGCTACAGTCCATGGGGTCACAAAGAGTCGGACATGACTGAGTGACTAGCACATACATATTTTCATTAAGGGCTCTATCTTTTGTTATTTGAGGCAAGGTGTGCACTATTTGCTCTGAAAGTGCTGCACTCAATATGCCAGCAAATTTGGAAAACTTGGCTTTGGCCACAGGACTGGAAAAGGTCAGTTTTCATTCCAATCCCAAAGAAAGGCAATGCCAAAGAATGCGCAAATTACCACACAATTGCACTCATCTCACACGCTAGTAAAGTAATGCTCAAAATTCTCCAAGCCAGGCTTAAGCAATACATGAACCATGAACTTCCATATGTTCAAGCTGGTTTTAGAAAAGGCAGAGGAACCAGAGATCAAATTGCCAACATCTGCTGGATCATTGAAAAAGCAAGAGTTCCAGAAAAACATCTATATCTGCTTTATTGACTATGCCAAAGCCTCTGACTATGTGGATCACAATAAACTGTGAAAAATTCTGAAAGGGAAGGGAATACCAGACCACCCGACTTGCCTCTTAAGAAATATGTGTGCAGGTCAGGAAACAACAGTTAGAACTGGACATGGAACAACATGGAATGAAAACTGATCTTTTCCAGTCCTGTGACCACAGCTAAGTTTTCCAAATAGGAAAAGGAGTACATCAAGGCTGTATATTGTCACCCTGCTTATTTAACTTATATGCAGAGTACATCATGAGAAATGCTGGGCTGAAAGATGCACAAGCTGGAATTAAGATTGCTGGGAGAAATATCAATAACCTCAGATATGCAGATGACACCACCCCTATGGCAGAAAGTAAAGAACTAAAGAGTCTCTTGATGAAAGTGAAAGAGGAGAGTGAAAAAGTTGGCTTAAAGCTCAACATTCAGAAAACTAAGATCATGGCATCCAGTTCCATCACTTCATGGCAAATAGATGTGGAAACAGTGGAAACAGTGGCTGACTTTATTTTGGGGGGCTCCAAAATCACTGCAGATGGTGATTGCAGCCATGAAATTAAAAGACAGTTGCTCTTTGGAAGGAAAGTTATGACCAACCTAGACAACATATTGAAAAGCAGAGACATTACTTTGTCAACAAAGGTCCGTCTAGTCAAAGCTATAGTTTTTCCAGTGGTCACGTGTGGATGTGAGAATTGGACTATAAAGAAAGCTGAGTGCCTAAGAATTGATGCTTTGAACTATGGTATTGGAGAAGACTATTGAGAGTCCCTTGGACTACAAGGAGATCCAACCAGTTCATCCTAAAGGAGATCAGTCCTGGGTGTTCATTGGAAGGACTGGTGCTGAAGCTGAAACTCCAATACTTTGGCCACCTGATGGGAAGAGTTGACTCATTGGAAAAGACCTTGATGCTGGGAAAGATTGAAGGCGGGAGGAGAAGGGGATGACAGAGGATGAGATGGTTGGATGGCATCACTGACTCAATGGACATGGGTTTGGGTGAACTTCGGGAGTTGGTGATAGACAGGGAGGCCTGGTGTGCTGTGGTTCATGGGGTCGCAAAGAGTCGGACACGACTGAGCGCCTGAACTGAACTGATTTTAAAATGCTTAAAAAAAAAAAAAAAAACTGGCCTGTAGTACAACAGAGATCCTCATTATGGCTTCCAGGACAATTCACACCCAAACAATTCTTCTTGGAGCCCCCTCCCACTGCCAACAATCGGTGGCCTCCTTCCTGGCCTCACAGAGCCTCCCTCAAGGGAGCCTCCCACTGGTCTTGCTCATTTCCTCTTCAATGACCCCACCCACACCTGCTTCATGCATTAGACTAGTAGCACTCTTTTATAAACTATTGGTTTATGTGCCTGTTTCCCTTCTTGTCTATTTGCTCCTAGAGAGAGGTATCAGTTATTTTTAAACCTCTGACACACAGCAGAGTAACTCTGTGAGTTTGACCAAAACACTCAGCTTCTATGAACTTCATAACCCTCTATGATGACTTGCTGTCTCTATTTTGCCATCTCTGTTTTACCAGCTCACGGAGACCTCCAAGCCTTATGTCACTCTGTATGTAAGCCTGGATATGAAATTTAGAACCTCTCAGAGGATACACAAGTAATCTGATCCCTGCCATGAGCTTCTCATGGTTTGCACAGTCTGTCCTGGACATTTGCTGGGTCACAGGTGTTGCGCTCATAGCATCTCACTACAGTTTCCTATCCGGTACTCAGGTACCCTGCCTTGCCCTCTGTGATAGCTTTTCGCCTTCTTATTTTTAATTTTACTTTCTCTTCTGCCTTTTTCCACTTAGTATTCAGTCTCTGTCCTGGATTTCCAAACATTCATTCCATTTTGCTTTTGGAATAGTGCATTAATATAATTTAGGAAAATTATTTTTTTCTCCACTGGACCCAGTTTGATCTAAAGTGTCCTGTCCTCTCCTGGGCAAGGAACAACCTTGAGACCCAGACCAGGCCAGCTGCGCTCTTGTTTGCTGGAATTTGATCTTCAAGCCAGTCAAGTGTCTTGAGGAGGCAGTAGCCGCTATATTGACTCCTTAAGATTGACCATGCTCTGCAACTTCCCTGTTATTCATGTCAGCAACCCAATCAATTCTTTAAGTCAGCCAGAGTTAGTTTCTCTAGTTTGAAACAAAAGAATCTTAACCACAGATGTGGAAGATAAAGCTCCGAGTTTAAGTCAATGGTCTTGTGAAGAATATATGTACATATCCAATATAAATGTTTTTTCTTTATTATAGTTTAGAAAATCAGAAGTTGCATTTGTGGTAGCCTTAAAATAATATAATCAGATGAATTAATTCAAATGTTATGCTTCCAAGGCTGACAAAATATTACCTAGAACCATTGCACAGTACATTTTAATATATTTTAAAGTGGAAAACACTGTAATACAAATAAAATACAATTATTCATTTGAATTTCCTCCAAAATCTGACAAAGTCCCTTAAGAAAATATTTTAATGAAGCAACTTTGGGAAAAGTTCCAATGAAACAAAACCACCAAAGCCCATGTCTAATTTCCTTATTTCTTTTGATGAAGTACCTGCTTGCATATAACTGATAATTTACATTTTAATAGGTTGTTAATAAACAAATGATAGGAAATAGTATTCCTTTGTGAAAGCACTATACTGAATGGGTTCTGCTTTAAAAATCAGTGAGATGATGGTGCTACATTCCAGCAAAGTTAAACTCTAGCATTGTAAGCTTTGAGTTATTCTGTAGCAAAACGTTAATTCAAATACAGTGCAGCTCCTCAATGAGAAGGTAAGGTAAAATTCTCTATGGCTTCAAAATTTTCTGCCAATCAATACATTTTTGGACATTTGACCAGTTCTACACATATCCTAACTCTCATCGTGATCAATTATTTATTTTGGATGCTATTATTTATCTGTGTCAATTTATTGAAAATTTCTTCTGTTTGCATAAAACTGTATTGTATGTGGCATGATGGGAGGGTGATATCAGCCAGAGGCAGTTCCTGTTATTTCTGAGGTCTAAGGAAAATACTCTAGCAGCTGTGGGGAGAATACATTGAAGCCAGGGGAGACTAAATCACCTTTTAATTTCCAGCCTATTCCTTGGCCCTTCAATGTCTCTAGAAGTACAAATATTATCTTCCTTCTATAAATCACAGGAGATAGTCAAAATTTGGCAATTTAAATTGAGCAAATTATAATGATGTTCAAATATACTAGCAAAATTTTGTAAGATTTTTATCAAACTGTATTATTTCAATAATTAGCAAATGTAGACCTGTTTTTCCCAAAAGGATAACTAGGTTTTAATTTATATTTATAGTATTCTTAGTTTAATAGGACTCTAACAAACAGTATGGCAAAAGTGTATCTTTCCCATAAAACATTAAAGTTAACCCCAGGATATGGATTAATCATTAAGATAATTTACAAAATTAAAATGAGTTTTTAACTATAAGGAAATGATAGGCCAATGTTTCTGATATAAATTTTATTTATATTCATGGCAAAAACCACTACAATATTATAAAGTAATTAGCCTCCAACTAATAAAAATAAATGGGAAAAAAAGAAAAAATAAATAAATAAACTGCAATTGAAAGAAAAATTTAAAAAAAATTTTATTCATATTCATAAATTTAATTTTTCCAGGTTTATATGTTTTCCAAAGAAATCATCATTAACAAAATTTTTTTTACCTTTGGACCCTAATTCTTGCTTTGTTACCAAATAATTTAGCATCTATTTCCTTCACCCTCCACTGATTGCTTTCCAGTAAAATGAAAAAAAAAAAATCAGGTAAAAATAAGTTTTCTTCCCAATAGGAATAGTTGAGATAGTTTAAGAACTTCTATCTGAGGTCTTGTAAGAGATTCACTTTTATCAAATAAGAATATAATGAGTGAGAAAATTTTGTAGAAAGAGCATGGAACTTGGCAGGTTTTTTTCTGCTGATAACTTTCTGGAAGTTCTTTTGCACCAATAAACATGCTACCTGAGTGCAATGATTGTAAGGATGTTACACGGCAGCTTGTACAAGTTAGCGACAGTCGTGCCAGTGTGGCATTTACACATCCTGGGATTGAGAATTGCTAGAATAAGAAGCAGAACTCAGAGGGTGGTAAGCTTTAAAACACTATTCTCCCATTCTTATCTAAACTCACCTCTTCACAATCTTCTGATTTTACTAGACTTCCACAAGGGGAAGGAGGCAGTTAGCAGAAAGAGGGCTTATTAGTGAAATGGAGAAAGGCTGAGCTCAAAGAACGTCCATCCTCTGACACTCCAGGAGCAAAACCAATCACCTTGCCTCACTGGGAGCTGCAGGCACATTACAGGCAGAAGTTACTTATTCTCTCAAGAGTCACTGTCTGAAGCATTCAGGTCGTCTTCAGTAAATTAGCAGCCCATACATAACTGTGTCATAATCATCAACCAAGCCAGCAGGGAACACTTTTCTGAGAAAGGCCATTTGTTGTGGCTCTTTATGAGATAAGAGTCATCAAGTGCTTTTTTGAAGTTTCTGTCCTAGCGCACATTTCACGGCATAAGATGCCGTGTTCCCTACCAGCATTGTGTTAGCTCCGAAGGTCCACACAGAAAGGGGCTCCCTCTGCTCTGATTCTTCACTTGAAATCACTGGGCTTTCTTTTCCCACTCTTTACAAGCTTTCTTAAGAAAAAAGCTTCTCTTCTTTCTTCACTTTTTCATCCGCTTGAAATTACTGTCTGGTTTTTTGAAGATAATTCTTGACTAAGAACCTTCCTCATACTGACCCAGCAACCGCAGTGTTGGACCACGGGGTCCTCCTCTAGTCCTAAACCTTCCACATGGCTGAGAGCAGCTCTCTGAGCCAGCCTGGTTCCCAAAAGTCAAAAAGGATCCTCACGTTGTGAAGAGACAATGGTGAGAACCAATGTACTTGCTGAAATCCTATACCATGTGCAGATGCTCATGTCTGTATAACTACAGTATCTATATATCTATAATATCTATATAGCTACAGTGTATCTTTAAAACATGTTTTGCAAGTTACATTGTAGCGGAAGAATAGATTCTAGATGAATTAAGAGGTAAAAACCTTAAAAAAAAAAAAGAGGTAAAAACCTTAAAAGTGATATTTAACATAATAGAAGAAAGGAACAACTAAAAACATCCATAGATTTGCTCTACAAATGCAATCATAATCATGTAGACACCACAATATTGTATGTGGTATTTACATGTACTATATTTAAATATTTTTAAATAACATAAATATGTAAACTTAAACTAGGAAAATATGGTGAACAATTGACTCATATGCTTAATATTTATTTAATAAATCCTTAATTTTTAAGCTATTTTGTCACTATCAAAAAGGTTTACAAAACTTTAACATGATAAGAAAATATAATATTAATGTAACTTTTAAATTTTTTATAATATAATATAAGTAAAGAGAAAATGTGTCTCTTCAGCCATATGGTAGCAGCTAATTTGCACATTTCTGAGCCTGGCTTGGCTATTTGCTATAGTAATGATCCTTACATATTTTCAGTTCTTATTTTTACCAATCTCAGTCTATGATTTCATTTTGAAGGATCATTTGGAAATTTTGAAGTGATCTATTGT
Organism: Muntiacus reevesi; assembly: GCF_963930625.1. Lineage (NCBI taxonomy): Eukaryota > Metazoa > Chordata > Mammalia > Artiodactyla > Cervidae > Muntiacus > Muntiacus reevesi. Next base: position 4,878,314 of record NC_089264.1, read on the forward strand.
TAGGCCATACCTGTTCTTTTTCTTTGTGATAAAGCAAAGTAGAACACATCTATGATCCCCCAAATCTGGATATCTAGCTGCAAATCAAACAATATAGATTTGTTAGTAGTCTTATTTTAAAACTATTCTTTGAACTTAAAAATTTGGCCTAAATTTGAGTGTCCTTCATTTTATGGATTAGATGTGTTTCATAATGCAGACTGTGCTATAATGTTAATGCTAGTGATTTATTAGCTGTCTTACATAATAAAATTAAAGATATTCATAACCAAAAATTCCTCCAGGAAGAATTGAAGTTTAAATCTTCCAGCAAAAAGAAGACATACTTACTATTGGAATCACTAGATGTCACTCACAACCCTTTAAGGACTTGCAGAATTTCTCCCATGAAAGATTTTTATTCTAGCTCTGCTACCAATTTTCAGTGATTCTAAGGCTATAGAAATTCTCATGTTTCCCAAATTCTTTGGGCCCAAAATCACAAGTTTGTGATTCCCCAAATTGAATTTTTTTCTATTTTTATTGGGTATATGCAATACAAATGGGGATCCTGTGGTAAGTTCAGATGGAAAGAATGAAAAATAAGAGTCTGGAACTCTCTCTTTCATGAACTTGTCTAGACCCAGAACTGGAACATGATTTACTCATGTTTCATACAAAGGGAATGAGCTAGATCCAATATTTCTAAAATTTTTCCACTGAAGAATCTCTAATGGCAAGATGAGAATGAACGTGTTTGAAACAGAGACACTTTTAGAAAATTTTCATCATAGATTTAAAAAAAATAGGCTAATCGTGCATCCTATGTCACCATATGTATTTATTTTCATATAAAAATGTTGAATAAAATTGAGATTTCAGAAAGCTGTTCCATGCATATTATGTAACTCTTTATACTCCAGACGTACTATATTTCTCCAGGAAGATTCATTCTGTAATTTAAAGAACCTGAGAAAACAGTTTCTTCCTGTTCTAAAGTCTTCAGGATTTCTGATGCCAGACTGCAATATCGTATGTCGTCAGTAGGTGCCACCACTTCCCACAATTTTCTAGAAGGTGAAAATACCTTGGTTTACTGTCCATCAGCTAATTAGGACATTTTAAAAGTAGTGCCATTAATTAGAAGATGCAGAAGGTAGCTTTGCTTAAAATCTGGATATTTTCCACTAGAAGTCTAGGGAAAAAATTCTGTAGCTGAATGCTGTGTAGAGTCAATGGAGGAGAACGGTGGCATCCTTCGGAAAGGCATCCATTGTTTTCCTGGAGTTTGGGGTACCAAACATACTTTTATGATAGATTATGTTCCTTTTCTGACTTGCAAAACTTTAAAATAAAAAACATTGTTTTCAACTATATTAAAATAATTTTCCTTCGTTTTAAAGAAAAACTCCAAAATAATAACACAGTGTTGTGGAAACTCATGGAATTTGGAGTCAGACAGATCTGTTTGAGCCCATCTCTACTGCTTACTACTTGGACAGTTGGAAGGAATTAACTTGGGCTTTTTTTGTTTTTGTTTTGCCAGTCCCTATTTCTTAATTCCAAGGTTAACACATTTGATAGCGCTTTTAGATGAATAGTAATGTATGTAAATCCCCTGGCATATAGTAGGCATTAAAAAAGCAGTAGTTATTAGCAGTAGTCATGTTTCAGCAAAGCCTCAGAAACTGTATTACCCCCATAGCATTCAACATGGTAATATTGACCATTAGTATTAATAGTAATAATACTGCAAGGAGATCCAACCAGTCCATCCTAAAGGAGATCAGTACTGGGTGTTCATTGGAAGGACTGACGTTGAAGCTGAAGCTCCAATACTTTGGCCACCTGATGCAAAGAGCTGACTCATTTGAAAAGACCCTGATGCTGGGCAAGATTGAAGGCAAGAGGAGAAGGGGACGACAGAGGATGAGATGTTTGGATGGCATCACTGACTCGGTGGACATGAGTTTGAGTAAACTCCGGGAGTTGGTGATGGACAGGAAGGCCTGGCGTGCTGCTATTCATGGGGTCGCAAAGAGTCGGATATGACTGAGCTACTGAACTGAATTGAGTGTTAAAGTTAACTTCCATTTGTTCTAATGCACTATAACCACTCATGTTCTTGCCTGGGAAATCCCACGAACAGAGAAGCCTGGTGGGATACGGTCCATGGGGTCGCAAGACAGTTGCACACAACTTAGCAACTAAACAACAAAAAAACACACTACAAAGCTAACATTTAAGAAGCAAATATATTTCCTCAGCAAATCAGATTCCATCTAACCTTGAGTCTGGTCTGAAATCCGGTCTCTAAGTTGGACTCATTTATAATAAGCACACTGTCTGGAGGTCAGGCAGTAAGGAACATACTGTAGGGACCAGCTCATTCATTCTCCATGTGGGGGAAGCCCAAATACTCACAAGCACTGAGGACATAAGCGTGCTAAGCACATTATAATAAGCGCTTTAAAGAACAGGAGATGCTTGACTGAAGTGGGTTAGAGTGAATTTTTGCTGATCAGCCCGTCTGGGATTTACGGTTCCCTAGTGGCAGGAGAAGTAGGAGGCAACAGCGGATGAGATGGTTGGACGGCATCATCGACCCAATGGACATGAGTTGAAGCAAATTCTGGGAGACAGTGAGGACAGGGAAGCCTGGCATGCTGCAGTCCGTGGGGTCACAAAGAGTCGGACACGACTGAGCGACTGAAGAACAAGCTGTACCCCACGGGCCGAGTAGAGAATGGCAACCATCATAATACTTAAATCACGGGAAGAGGTCTAATTGGGGAGCCTCTGTGTGTACAAGTTAAAACAACACTCTTTGTTGGTCTTGACATTTTGCATTTACAGGGGCACATTCAAGACACTCACACCACACGAGCAAAGTGTGTAACTAGGAGGGGAATGCATGTTTTCCCAGAATAACAGAGCCATAACTAAAGGCACTGTGAAGGCTCTGTCACGCTGATCTCAACCAGTCTTTATTTCACCATCTGGCTCCCCTTCCAGGGCTCCCTCAAAGGGAAGTCCTTAAGAAACCCATCAGGGCCTTCTCTCCTATACATCAGTCCACGTAGAGGCAACAAAGGAAGCCGATTGTGATGATTTTCTCTGTAAGGCCTCACACCAGGCTTGTTAGCAGAAGCCTCCTCCTTCACCCAGTCTGGCTGGCCTCCCCTTCACAGTCAGGACTCTTCGTTCAAGTCTCCTTTAATGAGAGAAGCTGAGAGCAACTCAACAGTCCCCACCTTCCTCTTAAAGGAACGGAACTCCACCCTCCATCACAGCCACTTCCAGCAGCATTCCTAATAAGGCTCGGGCATGTTTTCCTGCAATAGTTATTCTGTGCCCACATAGTTTTATTTTGGAGTCAACATTGCTGTTGGTTCACCAGTTTGAGCTTATTCCATCGTTGTTCTGAACCATTTATCATTATGTTGGGTGGAATCTGTTTACTGAAGAGATGAGTCCTGAATCAAATAAAGAAGGACAGTGTGCAAAACCTCTTCCTGCTTCCAATTATTTCAGTGATTCCTTTGGGGCCAAATAAGCCACTTAATCTAGGCATGCTTAAATAATGCACAGGTGAGAACCCGTCTCAGCTGTGGCTTTTTTGATTTCCAGGCTCCCAGACCTTCTTGTGGACATCACCACAGTCCATAGCGTCGCACAGAGTCAGACATGACTGAAGCGACTTAACATGGCACAATATTGTTTCTGTTTTATGTCCTGGTTTTATTGGCTGCAAGGCATGTGGGATCTTGGCTCCCCAACTGGGGATCAAACCCGCACCCCCTTCCCTGGAAGCCAGAGTCAACCGCTGGACTGCCAGGGAAGTCCCCTCGAATGCTGTCTTAAATCAATGGCTTTACCAGGATGCTTTATGAACTGTCCAACAGCTGTGACTTCAGGCATTTAGACATTGATTTCTTGCTTGTAAGAAGTGATATTATTACTGTTTACAAATGGTGGCTCAGAGTGTGGCTCCCAGACTAGCTGCATCAGCTGGGACCTTGGTAGAAATGTGAGCTTTCAGGTCATATCCAGGAAGCTGAATCAGACCCTCCAGAGGGTGTCGGATGCCTGCTGAGCTTTCACGTGTGGGACGCTGGGCAAACAGCAGATTCTACCTTCACCTTAACTAGATAACATGGAGAAGAGTCTCTCTCGTGCTGAGGGAAGTCTGAACAAAGCACGCTGTGGAGGACCTTAAATAAATCTTTCTGAAGCCTTTTACCTGTACTAGAGAAAGGTTGACATTTCAATAGTTTCTTGTTCTCACCCCAATCTATTGTATCACATGAATCTTATTCCCTGAAACCAAGTCCTGTTGAAAAGAAGCAGATGAATAATTCCAGGCAGTAGAAGCACTCTAGATATGTGAGTGAGTGTGGTTCCCACACAGTAACCAGCAGGCTGTACTTCTTTTAAATATTTTAAAAATCCTCATCTGCAGGTTATTTGGTCTTCTCGGTGGCTGTTCTCTCTCTTCCTTACTAAGCTGGATCTCTTTTTTAAGATGTTGTTTTGTCCAAGGACTCTAGCCTTGTCTTAATAGGCTTTCCCAGGCAGTGTTTTGCTAACCCTCTCAGGTCAGCTCCACATGCAGCCACTCTGATCATCTTTTCTGTTGCTGTTTCTCGACTTGACTGTGAGCAATCTCCTTCCTCTTTTCTTGTTAATCACCAGTCTCATACCTTGAGCCCTGATGCTCTCGGTAATCTGCAGGCTTCTTGTTCCTGTGCAGTCCATCCATTCACCCTCTTCAGCCCAAACCATTATTTATTAGTTTCCTTTGATCAGTCCTTTGAGTTCCTTATCTCTGCCTTTCTCTGGCATCTATTTAGCATCTGATAGCATCACCTGGCCTAAATGTAGGTAAGCTGAGGAGCTGTCCACAGGGACAGGATGAACCCAAGAAAGGCTGAGAGGCAGACAATCTCCTTGTGGGTGAAATAGCTGAACCTAGAAACCATCTGTGTGTGGAAAAGGATGGAGACTTTTGCTTGAAATAGACCACAGAAGGAAGTCAGGAACCATGGCCTCATCTCACTGTTTCATTCTGGGCACTCTGAGCCACATCCACTTCCCTCTCACATGCCCTGCTTTGCATGTTGCTTCCAGCCTTTGATTTACCCCCTGCCTTTGTGCAAGTTACAAAAAAAGTGCTGCCTCTGAGCAGACACACCCACAGGGAAACATTTAACAAAGGGGCCCTTCTGGGAGGACAAAATACAGACAGGTGGCCCTTCCCTTGTGTTTACATGGCCCTGGGGGCTTAACAAGTGCAATTGGGGCTGGATTTCAAGCTCACTGCCACCCCACCCACTACCCATGCTGGTGCCTTTGTTTCAGGCTAACATTGCTAAACCCGACAGTTGGCACTGCTTATCTTTTCCCCATTTCTTACTGCTCTGCCTAAATCAGTGGTTCTCAAAGTACAGTTCTCGGATCAATAGCATCATCACCTAGAAATGTATGAGAAACACAGTCTCAAACCCTGCTGCAGGCCTCCTGCTTTAGCAAGCAGCCATCTGCATTTAACCAAGCCCTCCAGATGATTCTAAGGTACCCTGAAGTGTGGAAACACTACAAAAATACCTGACACATAACAGGTACTTAGTAAATGTTTGCTGGCTGAATGAGTGGAAGAATGTCTCCCTCAAAATCAGGCTCAAGCATCATTCTCCTGAGCCTCGCTGAGCCTGCATCTCCTCTGGCTATACCCGCTCTCTGCTCTCACCCGAGCCTGCATCCCTGCCCTGCAGGGAGATTAAACACACTGCAGGGAATCACCGGACAACCTGGCTCTTCACATGACTTAACTCCTTCAAAAGGAGGATTGGGTAGGAACTGTGCTTACTGAACTTCATTTTTGTACCAACTCAACATGGTGCTTTGTCTGCAGTAGGGACTCATTTCACACAGAACGACGCAAAGGAGGAAGATTCAAACAAACCAGCAGGCAGAGCTACTACTACTAGCCTAAAGTAGTCACCAGGCTAGGAACTGGTAACTCCCCAAAGGACCAGGGGCTAGAAGCTTTCTTCCTATGAAATTCCAGTCATGACTTCCCTGGTGGTCCAGGGGCTAAAACTCCACCTTCCAATGCAGGGGGCACAGGTTTGATCCCTGGTCGGGGAGCCAAGATCCCACATGCCTTAGACCGAAAAGTCAAAACATAGAAGACAAAAAGAATATTGTAACAAGTTCAATAAAGACTTTTTAAACGGTCCGGATCAAAAACATCTTTTAAAAAATTCCAATCAATTAAAAATTCATTCAAAAAGATTTTGAATCTTAGAAAAACTAATATGCTGTTTTTTCTTGTTCAGTTGTTTTACATACTTTAATGATAAAATTCATTTTGTGAGGTGTTTTAGCTGCTTGTGTCTAGGGCAGCATTGGTTTCTACTTCTAGGTCTGCATGGGAGCAGGGTCAGAGAATGAAGAGGGCTGGACCCTGACGGTGCTCACCCGTCAGCCGCAGGAGGACACGGGGGGACATGGGGGGCTGGCCTCACGGGGGTGACGCTCCAGTTGAGAGAACGTGTGACCACTGCAGAAGATGCTCCTCACAACTTCCTGTCTAGACATCTGCTCCTCAAGTCACCCCAAAGGCAAGGTTTATCAGGGATCTTCCTGGTCACTCCCCCTTTAGTCTTCTTCAGCACAGCCCGTGAAGGCTTAGGGGCTTCCCACGTGGCGCTAGTGGTAAAGAACCCACCTGCTGATACAAGAGACACAAGAGATGCAGGTTCGATCCCTGGGTCGGGAAGATCCCCTGGAGAAAGAATGGCAACCCACTGCAGTATTCTTACCTGGAGAATCCCATGAGTAGACGAGCCTGGCGGGTTTCAGTCCAGAGGGTCACAAAGGGTGAGACGTGCCTTAGCAACTTAGCACATATGATGAATATGCATGAAAAATTAGTCCCTATAAAACTATTCTACCATAGAACAAGAACACTGCAAGAAACACATTTTGTACTAGTTTCAGTTTGCTAGGGCTGCCATAGCAAAACACCGCAGACTGGGGGGCTTAAACATCAGAGAGCTGATTTCTCACAGTTCCAGAGGCTGGAAGCCCAGGATAACATGTCAGCAAACTTGATTTCTTGGCTTGCAGGTGGCAAGCTGTCCTCACGTGATCTTTCCCCTAAAGGTGAGCATTCTGGAGTCTCTTGTGTGTCCAAATTTCCTCTTCCTAGAAAGACACCAGTCAGATTGGATTAGAGCCCACTAGAATGGCCTCATTAGTTTAATAAGCTCTTTAAAGGTCTTAACTTTAAATATAGACACAGTCTAAGGTACTGGGCATTACTGACTTAATATACAATTTGAGGGGAGAATATAATTGAGCCTGTAACATACAGGAAAGCAAAACATGTCTCCTGTTCCTGGCTTGATTTGGGAGCAAGACCAGCCTTCGCCAGGATCTTGGGCAAATAAACGCACTTTCTCCGGTAGGTTGGTATGCTGTTTGTCTGTCCTCTGTCCCTTGATGATCTGCACCCAGACTGGGCTGAAGGGGAACCCCTGAGTCCCAAATGTGTCCCAGAAATGTCCAGGATCTGTCCTCTGACTTTTCTGGATGTACCAGCTACCATTTTTACCATTTTTAAGTGTTTAACTCAGTACCATTAAATACATTCATTGTGTTGTATAACCACCATCACTATTGCCAGAATTTTTCCTCAGCCCAAACTGTACTCACTGAATAGTCAACTATTTTGGGCTTTTGAAATAAGAAATCCACTTGACACAGAGCAATCTGTAGGCTAGGTTTCAAGCTCTTGAGAACAGGATAACAGTTACAAGAACTGTGACTTCAGATTTCCTTTATTCCAAGTGGTTAGAGGTATACTCTGTGGGCCTCCAATCTGCTTTTAGACATACTGTAAGACGTCACCAAATCAGTAAAAAAAAATAATCTAGCCACTTTAATGTCTTGGAATCATCCAGATGATTAATATTTAAATGAAATATCTGACTAGACTGGCCATCTTGCTACTGTATTGCAAATGAGAGCCATTTCCAGAGGTTACCTTTGCACATTGCCAACAAATCACTTCAGATGGGCTCCGATATTGATAGGAAGCCCCTCCTGTGCTATAGGACAAAAGCAACTGTCAGTATCAGAAATGCTAGGAACTGAACAGCAAACATTTGACCTTGAAGGCCAATAAATATTGTTGAAATGAATGCATGCATGCTAAGTCGCTTCAGTCACGTCCAACTTTGTGCAACGCCATGGCAGGCTCCTCTGTCCATGGCTTCTCCAGGCAAGAGTACTGGAGTGGGTTGCCACGCCCTCCTCCAGGGGACCTCCGCAGCCCAGGGAATGAACCTGCATCTCTTACCTCTCCTGCATTGGAAGGCAGATTCGTTACCACTAGGCACCTGGAAAACCACTTTGAAAATGAATAAATGAATGATTTCTATTACTCTGTATTTTTGGAAACATGTACCAGATTCTTAAAAATTTAGGTTTGTAGTTTGTTTCTTATCATAGCCATTCCAGTGTTACCTTGTCTGGCTCTCTGCACTGATTAATTTTTTTTTTTTTTAAACCAAATTTCTAGTGTGTCTGGTAGCTCAGAGAGTAAAGCATCTGCCTGCAGCGCAGGTGACCTGGGTCGGGAAGATCCTCAGGAGAAGGGAATGGCAACCCACTCCAGTATTCTTGCCTGAAGAATCCCATGGCTGGAGGAGCCTGGTAGGCTACAGTCCACGGGGTCGCAAAGAGTCAGATACGACTGAGCAACTTCCCTTTCTTTCTTTTAAGCATAGGAAAAGTGTTTTATTTACAAGCAGATATTTTTCTTTTCCAGCTTAATTATTTGTTTTCACCTTTGTTACTTTTGAATTTAGTATTTTAAACAAATTATTTCTGCTATTATCCTTGTTATTTTCCTTTAATGCTGATTTCATTCAAGAAAGAAAAAAAAAAACCACTAATTTTTGGAATGGAAGCTTTGTTTCTAAGTTAATGTCCACTAGATGGAACTATTGCTTCAAAAGAAGAGGCTGATGCCTTGGAAAGGATCCACTTCTTCCCACTGAACTTCACCTCCTGAAAACTGATAAAAGATAGACAATGTCATTTCTTTTTCTTTTTTTAACTAACTCTTCTCTTTTTTTTAATAAGTGACATTATCATTTAAAGCACATGCCACTTGAAGACATATTTTGAAGCTTTGCATCTCTAAGACTTTATTTAGTTAAGCTGTCTCAATGCAGAGTTCTCTTTTTAAAACTTCTTTTTTCTATATACTTCACCAAGTTTAATGCAACAAATAAAAGTATCTTAGGTGTAAAATGTGCCTTAAAAACAGAGAGAACTTTCTTAATGAGTCAAAAATTTAAAAATACAATTCATAGAGGTGTAAATAAAAATCGTGAGACTACAGAGCTTTACAAAAAGATAATAAAGCCTCAAGTGTCAAAACATATACAAAATGATTAAATGTTAGTGATTATTATATGTTTCTCAAGTTTACAAAAAAAGATATGACTATGTATTCACATACTCTTGACTAGTTTACACAATTGTATTTAAACTGCATATTTTAATATTTGCTAATGCAAATAGCATAGTAAAATTACAGATTACTTTCCATTCCTGTTTGCATTTGCTGACATGAATATAAAAATTCTCTTTGTAAGCTGAAATCTGTCATGATTTACCCTTAGTGTAGCTTAAGCTTATAAAGCAGTTTATTCATTTTCCTACTATAATGTTTTATCACTAATATTTTAAAAGTGTTTACTTAATCTTTTATGGCATATTATGTTTTATAATTAAACATGGCTTTGGCATTAACTATTAACTTAATAGTTGTAGGAAGTACAGTTCTAAGAAAGGGAAGTTATGATGCAGTTTAAAAGCATTTTAGTTCAAACCTTCAACATGATAAGTTTCCTCTCATGTTACCCCACAGTGTAAGCTTTCAACTATGGATAAAGAGAAATCTATCAACTCCTTGCAAATTCTTTGAGGAAGTGATTGGTGACATCACAGTGCATATTTCATAAAGCAGATCTGAGTCACCATGATGTCATTGAAAACACCATGACTCCTTTCTTTTCTCTATTACAACCGAGGGGGAATTTTTATCATTATTATGTAAGTATCAGGTGTATGGCATCACAATTCAACATCTGCATATGCTACAAAGGATTATTACCATAAGTCCAGTTACTATTCATCCCCATACAGGTGATCCTAAGGGGACTTTTTAAAATTGAAATAGTTACACTTTATTATTTCTTCAAATCTCTCACAACTAAAAAATACTTTTAAAGTTTTGAGAGTGAATGTTCTTCCTCACATAACTTACTTAACTGTAAAATTTAGCAAATAAACCAAGGTGCAAACTGGCAGCCGTTATATAGCAAGGAGCACGCCTGCTCGGTTGCCACCGACTCTTTGTAACCCCATGGGCTGCCGCCCGCCAGGCTCCTCTGTCCACGGGGTTTTCCAGGCAAGACTGCAGGAGCGAGTTGCCATTTCCCTCTCCAGGGGATCTTCTCAACCCAGGGATGGAACCCACGTCTCCTGTGACTCCTGCATTGGCAGGCGGGTTCTCTACCACAGAGTCAATCTGGGAAGTGGCTTTATAGACTTCTCCTTAATCATCTGTCAAAGTAAAATTTTGAATATTAGGATTTTCCAGTTTATAGAAAAATAATTGACATAGATCACTGCGTAAGTTTAAGGCATACAGCATGATGGCTTGATTTACATATATTGTGAAATGATGACCACTATATATTTAGCTAACATTCATTTTCTCATATAGATACGGTAGAAAAGAAGAAACGAAAAAAATTCTCCTTGTGATGAAAACTCAAGATTTACTCTCTTAACAGCTATGGTTATCATTATAGTACATTGCATCCTTAGTATTTATATCTCTAATAACTGGAGGTTTGTATCTTTTGATTTCCTTCCTCCAACTACCCCTCACCATGCCCTCCCACCTCTGGGTAACCACAAGTCAGATCTCTTTTTCTATGATTTTTTTAAAATACATTCCACACACACACACACACACAATATATATATATATATATATATATATATATATATATGTATTCCACAGATAAGTAAGATCATATAGTATTTGTCTTTGTTTGTTGATTTATTTTACTTCGCATAATGCCTGCAAAGTTAATTCATGTCGCTACACATGGTAGGATTTCTTTGTATTACAGCTGAATGATATTCCATTACATATATAAATATCCCATTATATGCGTGTGTATATATACATATGCATGTATATAATATAACTTCTGTATCCATTCTGTATCCATTCTTCCATCAGTGAACACTTAGTTTGTGGGTCGTTTCCATGTCATGGCTATTGTAAATAATGCGGCTGACTGGAGTGCAGATATCAAGTCAGTGCTTTTGTTCCTTTGGATGTATTCTCTGAAATGGAACTGCTGAACCATACGGTAGCTCTGTTTTTAGTTTTTCAGGGAACCTCCGTGCTGTTTTCTGTAGTAGCTGTGCCAATCTGCACTCCCAGCAACAGTGCCCCAGAGCTCCTTTTCCTCTACATTCACACCAGCGTTTGTTACCTCTTACCTTTTTGATAATGGCATTCTAATAGGTAACATCTCACTGTAGTTTTAATTTGCATTTCTCTAATGATTAGTGATATTGAGCACCTTTCCAGGTTCTGCTGGCCTTTCATATATATTCTTTGAAGAAATGTCTATTTGGTCCTTTGCCCATTTTTTAATTGCGTTATTTGTTTTTTTGCTATTGAGTTCTTTATATTATCAGATGCATGGTTTGCAGATATTTCTCCTCATTCTTACTGTCGTCCTTTCACTTTGTCGACAGTTTCTTTTTCTCTGCAGCAGCTTTTCAGTTTGATATAATCCCACTTGTTTACTTTTTTATATTTTATTACCTGTGCTTTAGGTGTTATATCCAGAAAACCATTACCAAGAGTCATGTTAAGGAGCTTTATGTCTTTATCTTCCAAGAGTTTTATTGTTTCAAGTCTTAGATTTAAGTCAACACATCCTGAGTTAATTTTTTTTTAGTATAAGATATGGGTCTAGTTTCATTCTTTTTCATGTGAATATATAATTATCGCAGCACTACTTATTATATTATTGGCTCCCTTGTCAACTAGAGCCCATCTAAAAGTGGATTTATTTCTGGGCCTTTTATTTCGTTCCATTAAAATATTTGTCTGTTTTTACTCCAATAGTATTGTTTTCATGACTATAGCTTTATAGTATAGCTTGATATCATGAATGGTGTTGAATTTTGTCAAAAAGCTTTTTCTATATCTATTGAGGTGATTGTATGAGTCTTATCTTTCATTCTATTTATGTGCTATATTGATTTGTATATATCAAACCATCCTTATAGCCCAGGGATATCATACATTAGGTTTTGATTTAATCTTATATGTACAAATACAAAAGCAGTTCACACACTATGAATTTCACGTATAAAATAGAAACTCATTTTCCAATTCTAAAACTAGACTAAAATTAATTAATTTAAATTCAATTAAACTGAATTAATCTACTGTGAGATGGTGGGCCAGTGTGTTATATATTGATAAGTGATGACACTGTTGATGTTTGGCATAAACAGCACAGGTCAAACCAAATTCAGCTCCTACACATAACTTCACTGGAAAATTCAAGACAGTGTGAGCCCGTAACTCCAGTGTTAGAATGATTACATGGTCCTTATTTGTTCAGCCATCCAATTACCCCTCCACTCGTTAATCAATATTTATCAAATTCCTAAGATACCTTTTTTAAGATACCTGATGTTTCCCAAGTCTTTATTTTTAGTACACTGTCATGCCTTTCTAATTTGATTCCCAAATGTTCTACTTTTTAAACAGAAAAAACTTCTATAATTTCCCACTGCCTACAGACAACAAATTCAACTCCAAACTCCTTGGTCTGACGTGATAGCTTTCCTCAGTGCAGCTCCACCTTTTGAGGTTTATCACCTATTATTCCACCTATTTGACATTTCACCCAGATCTTATAGAGTCTCCATTCCCTAAATATCACCTTCACTTCCCTTTGCTTAAACTACTCTCCTGTAATGCCTCTGAGTTCCCACATACTTCCAGGTTTATCTCAAATTTTACCTCCTTTATGAGATTCTACTCCATCCCAAGTCAGAAACAACCCTTCCATTCAGTAAGTTACCATTTTTTGCCTTTTATTTCTAACTCTCTCGTGTCATCCATCACTTTATACTTAATAGCAGACTTATTAGCATATGTTTTATCTCCCTCTTTCAAACCGAGGGAGGGCTGGAGTCCTGATGCATTCATCTTGGCATCTTGAAAGCTCCTATCACACTACCTCTCATTACCAAACCTGAGACAGGCTGGACCAGCATCACTGCATCCCCCTGATCTTCAGAGGGCCTGCCTCTTCCTGGTAAAGGCTAATGCTTCCGCCAGTATCTCACACCCTCCTTCCCACCTCCTTAAGGATCTCCTGTCTCTTTTCCTTCTTTACTGAATTCTTCCCATCTGCATATAAACATGCTTAAGTCTCTTCTAAAACCTTTTCAACCCAACTCAGTTTCAATGAGCACACTATTTCTCATCTCGCTTACCAGTCACACTTCTCAAAAACATTTTCTCCATGTGATGTCACCACGTCCACAGTTCCCACTCATTTCTGAGCCCAGTGTGATCTGACTTTCATCCCCTTCACTCAAGTGAAGCTGTCATCACAAGGCTCACTGATGACCTTCTGGTCGCTAAATCCAATAGACACATCTCAAGACTTCCGGGAGGGCAGTGTTCTTTACCTCACCTAATACTGGGTTTCTTCCTGAGTTCAACCATCTCTTAATATATGGACTTTGATCATGCTCTGGCCTTGGCCTTCCTCTCAGATTCTAAGTCTACACACTTCCCTGAATGGCTAATCCAGTTTCAGATGCCTTTAGACTAGTGACTTTTGTATGTCTCTTTTATCTTCAGCCTAGACTTCTAGACTTCTAAACTTCTAAACGTCTCTTCTAAACTACCTACATAAAGGCTTCTAGACTTTTCTATCTGGCAGCAGGAGTTCTGGGTTCTGCCATTCTCCTTGGACTTGGAGAGAGTTGGTTGATGTGGCAAAGCATTACTTTAGCATTCTATGTGTTTCAGTAGTGTTTATTTCTTTAACCACAATCAGGCATTGAATAATTACTACAATAAGATAATATTGTAATTCAGAGCTCACCTAAAATGATAGAAAATTGAGAGTAAGAGGTTCTCATGCTTTCTTGCCTTGTCTTCGTACATGCATTCATTCAACAATTTAAACTTTGTTTATTTATTTATTTTTGGTACTATTTTCCCTGGAGGGGCTTTGGTCACCAGCAGCTCAGTTAGTGGTCCTGCAACTTACAGACCTGTCCTAGCGGAGCCAACAGACAGGTTTTCTATTAATATAATTTATGTTACAAACACCAGTTAATCCTTACAGCATTCACACATTCCGTCTGCCTTATTTTGCTTTCTTCCCATTCATAACTCCTAGCCTACTCCATATTTCACCTCCTAGTAATTGCAATGTTTATTTCACCCCTGCTCTCTCATGAATGAAGACATGTCTAGCTCACCTGAAGAAGATTAAGTTTGCTTGTCCCTTTAAACCCTTATGGCATTGGCTCAGGCCCCTTTTATAATACTTAGATTCATCAGTTCTGGACTTTTCACAGCACTGGTCTCCTCTCTGCCCCGTCATCCAGTCCTCGCCACATTCGACAATGCACACTTCTGTTTCTGAGACACCAGCTTTCTCACTTACCTATGTGTCCATTGGACAAACTAGCCCAAAGCCTTTAAAAATTGAACAGGCTTTGGGAAAGATAAACTGAAGACAAATCCTTGCCTTATAATTTTTTCAACTAATGTGTTGGTTAGGTTACTTTTATGCATCTCAACTTCCTCATCTGCAAAACGGGGAGAATACCTATTTATAATCTTTTGGTTAAGATTGCATATAATAGTGGAGAAGGAAATGGCACTCCACTCCAGTACTCTTGCCTGGAGAATCCCAGGGACAGAGGAGCCTGGTGGGCTGCTGTCCATGGGGTCGCACAGAGTCGGACACGACTGAAATGACTTAGCATACGTGCATGCCTTAGAGAAGGAAATGGCAGCCCACTCCAGTGTTCTTGCCTGGAGAATCCCAGGGACGGAGGAGCCTGGTGGACTGCTGTCCATGGGGTCGCACAGAGTTGGACACGACTGAAACGACTTCGCAGCAACAGCAGCATATAATACATGTTAGGTCCTCAGCCCTGGGCTAGTCGAGGAATATGTGAATTAATTCATATAGCATGAAACTTTGGTCCACAGGTCGCTGAGGCTGCAATGAAAGTCTTTCCACCAGGTGTACAAACCTTACAGGTGCAGATACCTAGGCCAGCACTTGGCCTGTAAACTCTGTCTTATTAAGGCCCATTGTCTTTCTACCTAATCTGTTTTGTAATCCCGAGCACACGTAAGGCAGGAATACTGGAGCAGGTAGCCATTTCCTCTCCACAAGATCTCCCCAACTCAGAGATCAAATCTGGGTCTCCGGCTTTTGCAGACAAATTCTTTATCATCTGAGCCACCAGGGAAGCCCACATATAAGGCAGTGCAATATAATGGAAAAAACTATTTGGAGCAAGAAAACCTTGTTTTTAACCTAAGCTTTAACTGTTTGTATGATACTGAGGAAGTCAGACATTTATCCCCTCAGGTTTTCATGCATAAAAGGAGAAGAACCGGCCACTTTGCCTCACAGGCTTTCAGTGAGAAGTATAGAGGGTTTCAGAAGTAAGAGCTATTTGGAAACTGTAAAGGGAAATACAAATATGAATTAAACATTTAATTGGCTTCTTAAAACTTTTGAATAGTTATTATATAAACTTTGTACACAGTTTTAAAAATACAAATGGGTAGACAGTGAAAGTCAAGTCTTTCTCCCCTGCCTGTCCCCCAGCCATGCAGCGCTCCGCAGTGGGAGCACAGATGTTATCATTTTTATCTTTCCAATGTAGTCATATGCAATATATTATGTAACTTTCTATTAAACTCTCTAATAGCCCCCATACTTTCTTCCAGGTTAAGGTTCTGCTTCACACTTTAAAAGCCAGCAGCACCCAGAGCTGACACTTATAGTTGATCAACTTGCACTGCTGACTGCATTCACTGTTAAGAGGTGCTCAGTCACTGAGAATGAGTCTAAGCCTGAAAAAGCCATCCTTCTCAGCACACAACCCCTGCAGGGAGCAGAGGGCACAGTGAAATCCAAAGTTGCTCCGTCTTCTGCTCAGAACCACAGTAACTAAAGGGTCGCTCTTTTCACACACCCAATCTGAAGCCCCAAGCCATTGAGAATCAGTTGTTTTTCTTTTTTCTCCTACATGCCCTTGCTCAACTTTGATACATATGAAATGACTTATTTGGAATTCCCCCTATATTTGCTTGAAATAGTTGTTTGTATACTTGAAACAGTCTTAATCTTTGACTGACTTTTATGCAATATTTACATCCTATCCCATCCACAAGATTACTGTGCAGATTAACTAAAAGTATCATTATTATCAAACTCTTCCACATTTTTAGGTGAAAAGTCTGCTTATCTTATGTATGTGGCTCAACACTAGACAACTTCTTTAATATTAAACTACTTCAAATGAGGGTTGTAAACCCTGAAACTTAAACATTGTACTGTTTAAAATCTTCTGGTAGGTACATCCTGAATTTTGAAGATCACACTGAAAATAATCAAGATTAATGTTTTAACTGATCATTTGTGTTACTTTTTGGTCACTTATTCAGTCAGGGTCCCATCAGAAGACAGAAACTCTGTCCTTTAAATTGAGAGGACTTAATATAACCATGAATCAGAGAACTGAAAGGGCAAGCTAGGAGCAACAAGGGAACTGGGAGGTCTCCCAGAGGTAGCAACCGAGAAAGCAGACGTTTCTGCTGAGCACAGAGGTGGAACTGTTAAACCCTAGGAGCCTGGAGTCAGCAGCATGAAGGAGCCCAGTGCAGGTGGAACTCAGGTCCCTGAGGATGAGACGCACACTCACGGTGCCGTGTTAGACCTATGACCTGTGACCTGGACCTCCGAGGTCAGGACGCCGGCATCCCTGACAGGCTGTGGTGAGGCTGACACTACAGGCTGGGAAAACCGCGAAGGGGCAGCAATCACTGCTACTGCAAAATACCACCCGGTGAGGTGGTGCCGACCGGCACGCGAAGCCGCAGCGGGCGTGAAACAGGAAGCGCTCAGGAAGGCAGTGCTCCTTCTCCCTCCTCCAGCCTTGCACTCGCCATCATCCACGCAGAGCCACGCCCGAAGCTGAGAGCAAACCCAACCTCGACCCCACAGAGCGGGGAAGAGGAAGAAGGTGGGGCGGCGTGAAAAGACCTTAGTATCAGGCATGCTGGGCTGGGCTTGGTTGCTCTGTCGTGTCCAGCTCCTCGCAACCCCATGGACTGTAGCCCACCAGGCTCCTCTGTCCGTGAGATTCTCCAGGCAAGAATACCACACTGGGTGGCCATGCCCTCCTCCAGAGGATCTTCCCGACCCAGGGGTCGAACCTGCGTCTCTTGGGTCTCCTGCATAGGCAGGGGTGTTCTTTACCACTAGTGACACCTGCAAAACCCAGAATCAGGCACAGGATGTTATCTGTTCAAAAGGGACCCTCATACAAGATAAGACTTCAAAAAGAGAATCATTCCCGAACCCTAGCAATGAGGTGAAAAATGAAAAGTCCCTCATCATTTTAGGAAGACCTCTGAACTTTCTACAGCTTCTCAAACGTTGGTTAGTAGAATTTATAAATTATTCTTTTCTATGTTTTTGAGATAAAAATCTATTAATAGGGTCTGCTAAAACACCATAATGTTACTCTTAGTTAAGTATTAATTAGGTGGAATATAAATCCTCTCTCCATCTCCACTCTGAAGCAGACTATTCCTCTACCCTAAGTGAATAGCTCTCTCTGGAGATACCCAAATTAGGTGTTTCTCCCATTGAGGGATACCATAAAAAAATAAGTCATTTTGTGTTTACTTTTGCTTAAGTAAATTAAGTTGGCCTTTAATTTCATTCTTCCCATTCATATTATAAAACTGATTTTCTAGTTCACTTGAACAAAGATAGTGCAAGAAACCAATAATAGACCTGGAGGTGTGTGTGTATTTCTGTGTGTGTGTACGATCTACAAGAATTGGCATCCCAAAATAAAAGTGAGAGTTGATTAAAACTGTGGCTATATTCTTCTCCTACCTGACCTAATTTGGTAAAACTTAGCCCCAAATATTTTATAGCTTCAAAAGAACACAAAAATAACATTCCAAATTAATATACTCTTTTGAATTATGTTGATGATTCTCTATTGAGTTTTTGAGCCTGTGATTCTATGAGTTGAGGTAGATTAAAAATGGCCACAAATTCTTTACAGATTCTTCCATCAAAAAGTGGAGTCTACTTACTTGCCTCTTGACTCTGGACTAGCTTGTGAGTGGCTTTGAGCAAAAGAATGAGGCAGAAGTAACACTGGGTGACCTCCATGACAGATCGCAAGGGGCTATTTCCTCCTCTCTGTCCCCTTTCTTTCAGGTGTTGGGGGCTCACTCCCCATTGCTGTCCTATATTTCCTGCTTTGTTAGGATCTTTGAAGGAGATCCAACCTGTCAATCCTAAAGGAAATCAGTCCTGAATATTCATTGGAAGGACTGATGCTGAAGCTGAAGCTCCATTATTTTGGCCACCTGATGAGAAGAATTGACTCATTGGAAAAGACCCTGATGCTGGGAAAGATGGAAAGTGGGAGGAGAAGGGAACGACAACAGAGGAAGAGATGGTTCGAAGGCATCACTGACTTGATGGATGTGAGTTTGAGTAAACTCTGGGAGTCGGTGATGGATAGGGAGGCCTGGCGTGCTGCAGTCCATGGTGTCAAAAAGAGTTGGACATGACTGAGCAACTGAACTGAACTGAATTAGGGTCTTTCAGGAGCTTCCCACTGCTGTAGATCAGACAAGAGTCCCTCCTGCCTTCCCCCTAGACTAGGACTAGCTCACTTTACAAGCACGCAAAGCAGCAATGGCATGAGATATTATTTTAAGTGGTTCCATAGCAATTATTTTATTTATTTTAACATGTATGAGAAAAAAACCATAACTAGCATGTGAAACATACATTACTGTTTAGGTTGTTAATGTTCTTTTTAAATAACCTATTTAAAATAAATAAATAAATAACCTATTTTGTAAAAACAAACAAACAAAAAATGAAGGACTATAGTTTAAACAAATCCAGTAAGTAATAGTAAAGACTGTGTTGAAATATGGCAAACTTTGGGGAAATTCTGGTTTAAGGCATATTGATTGGCTCAAATTCCACTTGGTATAAATACACAATTCACTTTAATTTCTCTCCTTTTGCCCAGACGACCCCTTTAACTTCAAAGCTGTGCTCACTTCAGGCTTCTATCACCCTTCCTTTCACTCAAGTTGCCCATGAACATCAAGCAACTCTTGGAAGCTTTTCTCACTGGTAGTGAGATGGAAATTCTTGAAAGATGTTACTATGCCTCCCAGTAAAGGTTGTTACACCTTGTTATTTTCTCATTACGTGAACACTGACTTTGTGATGTTACCTCTAGACTTGGAGTGATCACACACCACCCCTTATCCTTTGGGCTTCTCAGCTCCTCTGACACACTCGCTCCTCTGTATTTCCTGCCTCACTCTGGTCTCAAACCCCTGTCTGCATGCCTACTCCTGACTATCCTTAACCTAATGGTCTCACTACCTGTCTTTACTTTCCCATTGACCTTTAATTTCTTAACTACTATCTCTTCTTCCTTTCACTCTTTTCTCTCCTGTTTATCCCATCTCCCATTGCCTTTATTCCTATTTTTTTTCTTCCCTGACATGTGCTTCGCTAGACTTGCCCTGAAACACAGAGGAAGAAAAAGTGGGGAGTTTGGAAATATGTAAAGATGAAGAGAATCAGACTTTTTAGCACTTCTAAACTTGTTTTTTGCACTTGGATCCTGCACCTATTCCCTTAAGAACATTCTCACTCAAAATAAATTACAAAAATTCTGGTCTAGAATTGATCGGATGTAAGATTATCTTTTGTTCTTGAATGAGACTTTGTGTTCAACACAAATTACATATTCCTCATAGGTAGGTGTGAAATTTCCCACATAGATAAGGTCTTCAAAAAGTTCTTTCAAAATCAGAATGATTTTTCTATGTTTTGACAGATGTACAAATGAATTCTTTGGCGTTTAGTGTTTCAGATGATCACTGAGTTTCCAACCAGTTTGAATTTTCATGATGTTTGTCTCTTCAAATTGCAGAAAAATGTCCAACCCCTAAGTTTTCACTCCTTCCCTCTGAGAATTCCCTTAGATTTTGACTGAGAAGTTTAAGGTTTGGGGATTGGAAGTGATATGATACCAGTATGATTATCACATTAATAGAAATTTATGGGCTTGGAAGTATAGATAGTTACTGATAAAATGCTTGGAAAGCAAAAGAGAAAAATTCAAGGTTGTAAATTGGTAATATTATGGTGAGTATATGTCATATAAGGATTAATCTGAAGAAATTAAGTTGATTTAGACTAGATAATCTAAATTCACATTAGTGAAAATAAAATTTTTCTTTTATAACACCTAGAGTTTTCAAAGTTACATCAGACTCTATCAGAATAAAAGTTGTTTTCCCAAAATAATTTCAGTGGTTCATTTACAATTTATTATTTAGAAAAATGGCTTTACTCCTTTTAAATGACTCAAAATACCACAATTTTTTTCCTTCAGTTGAACATATGAGAGCTGAACAATTATGTTTAGGACGTGAGCACCAATGCTGTTTATCATTACCTTGCACATATTGATTTTGAATTTTTGGGGTAATGATTCATACTTGATTTAGCTTTATAATAGAATCTGATTTGGCACAATGCAGTAAATATTAATACATGGGTTTTCTAGATGTGGTATTTAAAAGTAGAAATGTGACAAAATTTTCATCTGTTAAGTGGACTAATCCAAAAAAGAATTTAATATGTTTGAGTCTGTTAATGCACACCAAGAAACCCTAACAGAATTTTGACATAGTGCTAATCTATTCAAGAAAAGTTTTATTTGTTCAAAGAAAAGTTTTTTAATAAGCCAAACTGCTTTGTTTTTTAGTTGCCAAGTCATGTCAAGAAATAGTTAAAATAGGTGTTGACGTGGCTGGACTTGGATTATTCTTAAATTCTTCAGTTCATTCTCCACGTTTGTGAGGGAACTACCTTGAATTCATCCCAAAAGGGGTGTCATAACCAAAAGCACTGCCTGGGTTCTCATTTCTTCTTGGCAAGAAATAAGACAAGCTCTGACAGTCTCAGTAGCCTCCTCTCTGAAACAGGCAGCATGTTGCACCTACTAAGGATGGCTCCTGGGGGGACTAGTAAGCAGTAACAATAGCAGGCACATGGAAACTACCCAATTAATAACAGGAATTCGACTGTCAAAAGGTTAATGCAGGATGTCTTTTATTTCTAAGTAATAGAATTCTAGGGTTAACAAGTTCCTTGTAATGGAAGTTGGTTGAATCGAAGGTATATATTGTCATATGTGTGCTTTCTATGAGCTGCACATGTGAAGGTTCTGAAAAATCATGCTAGCCTTCCTAACCACGCTGTTTGTCATGGGCAAGGCATTGTCGAGGACCATTAGAAAGGACCCATACTGTGTCACCTGGATGGAGCGTAAATGGTTTTCAAGCAAAAGACTCGGGCAGCTAAATCAGGTTGGACCATGCTACTTCCTTCTGGTTTAATCTTCCAGACTTGTAACTGGAGAAATCTGTGGCTAGAACTGATGAATTGCTACACTTTGTGAAAACAGAACTTGTGGTTAAATTTGCTCTTATAGAGTGCCAAGGATCCACCAATTAAAATTCTGTGGCAAAATATTTTTTTTATAATTATTATTGCCTATTAACATGACAGAACCAAAAAGAGAAATGAATATGTGAAAACTGTTGATAGAAAGCTTCCAAGTAATGTACCTGAACAGCTGGGGGAGCTGGTTAAAGAGCAGAGGCTTCAGGGTCAGACAGAGCAAGGTTTAGTCACTTGTGTCCCTAAACTTCAGTGTTCTCATTTGTGAATTGTGGAAAATCACG
The DNA here is from genome assembly GCF_963930625.1 of Muntiacus reevesi. Lineage (NCBI taxonomy): Eukaryota > Metazoa > Chordata > Mammalia > Artiodactyla > Cervidae > Muntiacus > Muntiacus reevesi. The sequence goes on from NC_089264.1 coordinate 4,900,509, forward strand.
TTTCTCAGTCTTTGTTTTAAGGAATAAACTAGGTAAAATCTGTAAAGGGAAGAGTATCGTATGTAGCACATTTTATAAACTTGAAATTGTTCATTCTGTTCATCCTAATAACCAGGTTCTGGATGATTCCATTCATTTTTTTTGCCAGGGCAAATGTTTTGTGCATTTTAAGGAAAGATGAATCCAGGGAATAAGAAAGGGCAATTATTTAGTGCCTATTTATGTATTCAGCACTTGACATATTCAAAACAGTGTAATTCTGACCATAAAATTCCTCTCAGGAAAATTTTATTATTCCCATTTTACAGATGATAAAACAGAGCTTGAGAGAGATTAGATAACTTTTCAGGTCACACCGCCTCCAAGTTTTTAAGGGGCAACGTAGGAAACTGTGCACAAGACCTCTGATTCAGAAGCCTGTCTTCTTTCCATTCTGTCTGAGGCCACCCAGCCTCTCAACATTTAAAAAGTAACTGGACTTTGTGTCTGAGTGGCCTCGAGGCAGTATGATATCACTGGCATGTAGCTATCAGGCGCTTGGGTCAAACTTCTTGCATGAAAGAATTTTCTTTTTAGCTGTTTCTAAACAAGTCATGAGAAGTAGAAAATAAAGCAATTTTAAAATGATCCCAAATTATAGGAATGTATTAGTCACATAATACTGGACTCCCTGTTATATCTAATAATACCATCCCACTCCTGTTTCTTTCAGCTATTTTTCTACTCAAGACGGGCCCTGTGTTTTTTGCATTTCTTTGTGTGTGTGTGTGTGTGCGCGCACACACACAACAGCTTCAGGACCCTCACAACAGTGCTGCTAGCTTGGCTTGCGTGGTCTGCCATCGATACGCAATTGCCACAGTGCAGGCAACCGAAAATGGTGATTCACGCTGATCTGGTCAGCAAGCCTGGACCAAATAATAGTGGTGGAATACCACGGGCTGAGACTCACTGTCACCAGTGAATTCTCTTTTCTAGGACATGGGAGGCACTCAGGAAAGGTTTTTCTAGATTGACATTAAAAAATAATTTAGCTTTTAGTAAATCAACTATACTTCAATAAAAAATGTTTAATAAATAGTTTTTCTATCACATAACTGATAAAGTATAATATATCAATTAGTAAAAGCATTCAGAAGCATATATATACAGTTGACCTCTGAACAACATGAGTTTGAACTATGCAGGTCCACTTATATGTGGATTTTGGATCTTTTTTTCAATAAATTTTACAGTACTACATGAACCTGGGTTGATTGAATCAACCGGTGAGGAACCACGGATACAAAAAGCCAATCATGGGAATTGAGCATCGGAGGATTTCAGTACTCACTGTGGATCCTGGAAGGGATACCCCAAGATAGGAAGACTGTACTTTGAAGTGAAACAAATAAGGGATTTTACGTAAGAGGAACCTATTTACTATTATCAAAAGAATGCCTCTTTTACGAACCAGGAGTGTCCTTAAGTGTGGCAAACAATGCTTGCTTTACTCTCTTGTTTAGGGCCTACTCCTTGCCAAGAGGCATGAAGCCCAAGCCTCATCTTGTAGCCTGGTCACTGCAATCTACCCAACCTACATCTGCAATTTCTTTTTCTATATTAATTCCATGACCAAACCCATCCCGGCTAAACTACCCTATTTTCTCCCTCTTAGTGTGTCTTGGTGTTTCCTTCCTCTGAAGCTTTCCCAGTGATATTTCTGTAACTTTGAAGCTCTCACTCTTCTTTCCATGTTCAAACCTTTCCCACTAGTGAAAAAGTTATGTCCTGCAACTTTAGCTATTCCCTTGGCAACTATCTCTTGGTGTCTGATGCTGTGACCAATATTTGAAAGCCAATTGACCTGTCACTATTGCTCTGCGGGCAGGAGCAACACCTGTCTTTTTCATAAAACACCCTCAGGATCTGTCAGGTAATAGGTGCTCAATAAATACTGATTGGATGTCTAAAGGAAGAAAAGAAAATATGTCTGAATTCATCCTACACGTCCCCTGGGCAAACACTATGCTTTAGATTTGTGTGTGTGTATCCCTTTAGCATTGAGTTCAGTGCTGTGAACAAAGTAAGAATAAAAAAATACTCTTTTTCAAGGTACTAAATTAATCTTGGCAAGCCATGCAAAAATGTGTTTCAGGTTTCTAATAAAACCTTTAATCTTTTTATAATCCAGTGATTCTTTTGTGTGACAATGGTAATTCTGATTTAAATTAAATGTATTTAAATGTATCATAATGGTTTAAAAACCAGCTTGCTTTTCAAACAAACTAAAACTCTAGAAAAATAGATTGATTTTATCTACACCTTTACAATCAAGATAATTTCCTATAGTAGTGTGTTTTATGGTAATTCTTTCTGAATAAGTCAAAGTCTATGCTGTTCCCTCTTTCTTCAAACCCTCATTAACTCCACACCCCCATCCTTTAACCCAAGAGGACTGATCCATCTTCTGTGTCTCTCTTTAGATGTTACTTTTTCCAGCAATTTTCCCTTGATGCTCAACTTCCAGCTTTCTCATGGATTTTCAGCATCCTACTACCTCTTTATTATATCACATAATAATTAAGTTTTCCACTGGACTAGATTCCTGAGAGCAGGAGCTCTGCTTATCCTTTTCTTCCCAGCAGCTAGCACAGTGCCAGCATTTACTAGGTGCTCAACGTGTGCGTGTTAAATGAATCAATACCCTCAGGAAGAATGAAGGGTGACTCAGGCCTAGTGTTTCCACTTGACTTTGGTTCCATGTGTAAGAGGTATCAAGTAAGAGGTAATCATTAATTTTGAATGGAATTTAGAGAACTACTTCAAGAATTGTGTAACAACCTCTGCCATGGAGAGGGTAGGGTAGGGAAAGGATTGAAGCTGAGCCAACTAACAAAAGAATGCCTGGCACTGGTTCAGTAGAATGCCCAGGCATGGTACTGTGTTATCCAAACTTCAAGATTTATGTGATTCATTCCAGTTCCTGGTGTAGAAATGTCTACTACAGCACTCTACAGAGTTTAGTATAAAAATCTGTTGTTGTTGTTGTTCAGTTGCTAAGTCATGTCTGACTTATTTGCAGCCCCAAGGACTGTAGCCTGCCAGGCTCCTCTGTCCATGGGATTTCCCAGGCAAGAATACTGGAGTAGGTAGCCATTTCCTTCTCCAGGAATCTTCTCGACCCAGGAATCAAACTCACATCTCCTGTCATTGGCAGGCAGATTCTTTACCATTTTACATTTGTGTTAAGTAGGAATATGTTGGACAAATAAATGCATGTGAGGTGGTGGCCAATCATTAGGCAGAATACTATGATAAGCCTTTGATGATCTTTCAATCTATTTTCATGATTAGGCCTGTTCCATAAGGCAGTGGTTCTCAGGAACCACTTAAAATCACTGAGGATCTTAGAATTATTGAGGATCCCGAGCAGTTTTTATGTGGGTTATTTCTGTCAGTATTCAATATATGAGGAATCAAAATGGAAATTTTAAAAAATGTATTAGTTTGTTTTAAAACAACTATAAATAGCTCCTACATTAACATAAATAACATCTTCTTTCTGAAAATAGCTATACTTTACAAAGAAAATAATTCAGTGAGAAAAATGGCATTGTTTTACATTTTTGCAAGTCTCTTTACTATTTGACTTAGTAGAAGAGAGCTGGATTCTCCTATCACTTCTCTATTTAACCTGTTTCAATCTAATGTTTGAAGTAAATCTGGTTTCACACAGATATATAGTTGGAAAATGAGGTAACAGTTTAATAACTTTTTCAAATAATTCTGTATATTTTTTCTTTGGTTATACACCAAAACTCAACAAGGGGTAATCTCTTAAGCTTTATAATTGCAATATGAAATTATACAAGCATACTATTCATATTATCATATTCAAATTCACTAGTCTGTCTTGTGTTTTGAATAGATCTTTAACTGATGCTTGGTTTTAGAACATCATGAATTATTGATCATCGGAAAAGACTGGCTCACTGCATTATGCAGGTCTTCCAAATGACAACACATTTCATGGTATAATATCAAAAAATCACATTAACTAAAAAGACCACAATCCTATTATCAAAATAGTTGATGTATTGGAAAGCTGTCAAGTTCATGGTGACAAATACAAGTTTCTAAATTCTATATTGTTTTCCTTGAAAGTTCACATTTTTCACAGAAAATACATACTGCCAGTTGTTTACCTCGAAGTGATGAGCTCACATAATTTTTTTTAAAAAGTCTGCCAAATATCCAAGTGTGAATAACCATAGTTTGTCTGTGAGTTGTTCTCTAAAGAAAAAACATGTTTCGTGGGGAAAAATAAAACAAAAATTAAAAAAGCAAACAGCTGGTTTAGCTCATAACTCAGTTTCACAGGAGCTTTAATTCAGAACAAATACTGCACTTTGGTACGTGGCAGAAAAGTTCGTGTGTGCCTCCCACTTCACTACTGTTTAGTCATTAAGTCATGTCCAACTCTTTGAGACTCTATGGACTGCAACTTCTCTGCCCTCCACTGTCTCTTAGAGTTTGCTCAAACTCATGTCCACTGAGTCCTTGATGATATCTAACCATCTCATCCTGGGTCGCCCCCTTCTCCTTTTGCCTTTAATCTTTCCTACCATTAGGGTCTTTCTCAATGAGTCGGCTATTTGTATCAGGTGGCCAAAGTATCGGAACTTCAGCATCAGTCCTTCCAATGAATATTCAGGGTTGATTTCCTTTAGGATTGATTGGTTTGATCTCCTTGCAATCCAAGGAACTCTCAAGAATCTTCTCCAGCATCACAATTCAAAAGCATCAATTCTTTGGCACTCAGCCTTCTTTATGGTCCAACTCTCATGTCCATACATGACCACTGGAAAAACTGTAACTTTGACTATATAGACCTTTGTCAGCAAAGCGATGCCTCTTCTTTTTAATATGCTGTCTAGGTGTGTCATAGCTTTCCTTCCAGGGAGCAAACATCTTTTAAGTTCATGGCTGCAGTCACAATCTGCAGTGATTTTGGAGCCCAAGAAAAGAAAATCTGCCACTACTTCCACTTTTTCCCCTTTTGTTTGCCATGATCTTAGTTTTTTGAATGCTGAGTTTTAAGCCAGCTTTTCCACTCCCCTCTTTTACCCTCATCAAGAACCTCTTTAGTTCCTCTTCACCTTCTGCCATTAGAGTGGTTGCTATCATCTGTATATCTGAGGTTATTGATATTTCTCCCTGACAACCTTGATTCTAGCTTGTGAGTCATCTAGCCTGGCATTTCGCATGATGTACTCTGCATATAAGTTAAAGAAGCAGGGTGACAATACACAGCCTTGATGCACTCCTTTCCCAATTTGGAACCAATCTGTTGTTCCATGTCTGGTTCTAACTGTTGCTTCTTGACCTGCATACAGATTTCTCAGGAGGCAGGTCAGGTGGTCTGGTATTCTCATCTCTTCAAGAATTCTCCAGAGCCTATTGGGATCCACACAGTCAAAGCTTTAGCATAGTCAATGAAGCAGAAGTAGATGTTTTTCTGAAATTCCCTTGCTTTTTCTATGATCCAAGGGATGTTGGCAATTTGATCTCCGGTTCCTCTGCCTTTTCGAAATCCAACTTGCACATCAGGAAGCTCTCAATTCAAGTATTATTGAAGCTTAGCTTGAAGGATTTTGAGCATTACCTTGCTAGCCTGTGAAATGAGCACAACTGTAGAGTAGTCTGAACATTTTTTGGCATTTCCCTTCTTTCAGACTGGAATGAAAACTGACCTTTTCCCATCCCATGGCCACTGCTGAGTTTTCCAAATTTGCTCACATATTGAGTGCAGTACCTTACACAGCATTATCTCTTAGGATTTTAAATAGCTCAGCTGGAATTCAGTCACCTCCACTAGCTTTACTATACAGAATATTAGAAAGACAGGGTCAAGGGTTAAATTTAATACAATGAATAATTTTCACTAGTTAATTGAAGACATTCTTAAGTGATACTGACATTTGTGACGATGGCTTTGACAGTAACTCCTAGGACATCTTGGTGTCACTGCCTGATCCGTGCTAAGGTGCTAGCAGCTTTACTCACCATTGCTTTGGTACAATTAATGGAAATGACAACACAGCAAAAAAAAGAAAAAAGGCAAATTACCATCTCCGAGTTAATATGATAATAGCTTTGGCCTTACAGACCTCCCTGAGAGGGTCTCATGCCCCTTCCTAGGGTCTGCGGATCACACTTTGAGAACTGCTGCCTTAAGACATGGGCTTGGACGAGGACATCTCTTAAATAAGTCTTTAATTACACTTTTAAGTTTATAAAGTTTTGGACTTTTAATTTTTTCCAAATAACTGAATATGTATGAATTTCATAGTGTTAAAGTAAGTTGAAATATAATCAAATATCTTTGAAATACTTGAATACAGTCTACTACCTAATCCTCCAAAATATTTGTAAGTCAGCTATAATTTGTTTCATTTTTATATTTGAAAAAAATAAACACTGAAGCTCAGTGAGATTAACCTTGTCCCACAGCAAATAATTACTAGGGTTTAGAATTAAATACAAGTCTGTCTGAGTAAGTAATGCATGTTCTAACTACCACACCCAAATGTCTCAAAACACACTGAGGATACGTATATACATAAACATAAACATATACAATGCCACTGGATTTACCAAGAGCACATATTTAAGACAGCTATATTGATATATGCAAATCCTGATGTTCAAAATCAGAGATATTTGGGGGAATTGTCACAAAAAACATCTTTCACCAAGTTCTTATAGAACTTTCCCTAGAGCCTCGGTCATGGATTGGCTGATTCAATGACAAGTCACTTTAACGTCTTTTGGACTCAGTTCCTTCCCAATGGCAATTTTAAAGCAGTATCTCAACGCCCTGTTTATCGGACCTCCACCAGCACTGTGAGATTCACAGGACAGGCACTGTTGCCATCACCATACTGAGGCAGGGACTGATCCTCAGAGAAACTCACAGACTTTCCCTCTCCATCTGCTTCTCCCTCAGTTTTGTGAAATTCAGAACATGTGTCTCACGCAAGGAAAACAAATGAAAGTACAGCTAGGAAAATACCTTTCTCTCCATCCATTTCTCTCTGTCCCTCCAGGGCCAAAGTACTACAGAAGTGAGCTTCACCCTCTGTCCTCATAATCGCACTTCTCTCCCTGTTATTATCCGGATCCATGGCACACATACAACAGAAACGATCCCTTAGGTCCAGATCTCAGACCTGCTGGCGAGAGCATCAGTATCTTCTCAGCCTGGTTGCATTGTTCCCCCTGCCACCTTTCCCCCTCATCAAACGTCCTTTGCTTCCTCGGCAGAGCATCAGTGTCTTCTCAGCCTGATTGCATTGTTCCCCCTGCCACCTTTCCCCCTCATCAAACGTCCTTTGCTTCCTCGGCTTCATCATCACTGCCCCTCCTGTGTCCTCTTCCTTCTCGGGTCTCCCATCCGGTTCTCTCGAAGGCTGCGCGTACCCATCCAGCCCTAGAACAGCAGTGTTCTGCCCACGTTCCTTCCTCAATCTTCTCTCCTGGACCGCGTTCCTCTGCTCTCAGGCTTCAAGAGATACCTGAACGCTGCTGACTCCTGATGGATGCATCCAGTCTGGACCGTCTGTGCTAGGAATGTTGTTTCTGGCTGCTTATACAGTGTTGCATCCAGACGTCCCCCAGGCCTCCCGAGCTCAACAAGTCTAAGACAACGCATCCCATCCCTCCTCAAACTGCTCCTCTCTACACACTGTCTCTCTTGGCAAAGGGTGCCGTCCCCTGTCCATGTGCCCCCGCCAGAAATCTGGGAGGCAGTCTAGACTCCTCCTCCTTTCCAGGACGCTCCATGTCCAATCAATCACTAGGTCCTGCTACACAGTTTCCTAAACATCTCCTGAGCTGTCCTAATATTCCAACTGGTGCTTCTACTGCCTTAGTTAGGGCCTAAGTTTTTCTCTGGAAATAAACCTCTTCACTGTCATCTACTTGTCTTCCACAGTGATTCCAGTGGTAACTTTTCAAAACTCAGATTTGAGGACATTTGAAAAGCTTAAAATCTGTCCTTGCTTAAAACCCTTAGTAGTTTCCCCAACCATGCACCACCTACAGAAAGTTCTGGCTCTTTGGGCCTAAAGAGTGTGGTGTGGCCTGGCCTTGCTTGCTTCAGCCACACCTAACTTCTCCCACTTTCCAGGACAAGCCACGCACTTTGACACTTTTCTGACTTTTTCACTTAGTTCTCTCAGTTTTGGGGTCGATCTTCAGAACACTACACTAAAATCTCTACTAAGAGAAACTTTTAAAGGGGAGTCAGCTGCTTCTTTTTCCACGTTCCTACGGAAATAGGCACAAACATATCTTATAGAACTATCACAATTTCACTGATGCTTCTGTCCCCCCGCCAGGCTGTGAACTTCCTAAAGGCCACCATTATGTCCTACCTTGAAACATAAGCACCAAGACATATATGGTCCACAGTAGGCCCTTAGCAGCGGCTTCGCTGGTGACTCAGTGGTAAAGAATCTACCTGTCAGTGCAGGAGATGAAAGAGACCAGGGTTTGATCCCTGTGTTAGGAAGATCCCCTGGAGAGGGATTCTGTATTCTTGCCTGGAGAATTCCATGGACAGAGGAGCCTGGCGGGCTATAGTCCATGGGATCGCAATAGTGAGACTTGACTTAGCAGCTAAACCATCACCAACAGGCACTTAATAAAGGTGCTACTGAGTTCTCCAGTGACCTGTTTCGGACCATATCTCATAAGTGCAGAAGTCATTCTTGCAGATCTTCTGAGCAGAGATCCACTTCCTCCATTGTCTCATCTGCTAAAAATATATGTACAATGATCTCAGCTTTCCTTTTAGCCTTTAAAAATTCTAAGACTTTTATAAAGTGATTTTGGAAAGTAAATCAGTTTAATAAATTCACCTACTGCACTGTTCTCATCCAGGAGACAGAGAACTTAAGGAGTTGCATTGGACTGCTCTTTCTGGTGACCAGGTATGTAAGAACAATATGATCTGGGTAAGGCTGATTTTCATCTTATTATTGTGTTTCCGTGGCAATGAGAAGCGGGCAAGTATTTTTCATGGTTTCATTACTGACGCTGTATCTTCACAAACTGTATGTTCTGAGAACTTAAAATCCAAGGGTCTAAAAACCAAGTTTGCTCTAAACTAGGCTCGCAGTTTCGAAAGTGAGATCACTCAATCACCCAGGTTTTTGCACACCACCCCGCTCGCTTCCCCCCTGTTTTCCTGTGCCTGTGCCAGGTTGCTAATTAGGTAACTTCTTATCATAATTGCCTGGTCAGCCTTAATGGCTTCACACACTGCTCTGCCTCTCACTGGTCCCGCAGGGCCACTTTTCAATTGTTAAAACAGCTGCTGAGTTTCCAACCGGAGGAGGCTCGGTGTGCGCCAAGGGGGAAGCGCTCCCCGGCTGAAGACTGTGGTAGGCAGGCGGCCGGGGGAAAAGTGGGACATGCATGCACAGTTTGCACACTCTGCTCTCCGCCTCCAACCTCGATTTTAGCTGGTCTCCCCACCCCGCCCCCAAATCAACACGAGTTCCCCCTTATGGTGCACCCGGGTCTCCCTGACAGCGCGATGCCCTTGGACGCGTCTCTCTGGGTTTCGTAGCTCTGACCCGGCCTCGCGGGCCTCCTTCTGCTTTTCTGCCGCTGGCTGGGAGGTCAGGAGGGAAGTACGTCTCCCGCGATGCCGCCCGCGAGGGTCTCTATCTAAGGAGCGCTGGGTCGCCGGGTGTGTGTGTCTGTGTGTGTGTGTGTCTGTCTGTGTGTGTGAGCGCGCGCGCGCTATGGCGCGCAGCGGGAGGGAGGGAGGAACTGAGCGGGAGACGGTGGGCAGAGGCGGGAGGGGGCGGGCGGGCAGCGGCGGGGCGGGCGGGGAGCGGCTCCGGGCTTCAGCAGTGACACTCGGGAGAGATCAGCACTCCTGGCTCAGCGGCGCGAGAGAGCGGAGCGAGCCCAGCCGCGCCCCCGCCGCCGCCGCCGGGTGCGCCCGACCCTCCCCGCGCCGCGCTCCAGCCTGGCGCCGGCGTCCCGAGCGGCCGTCCGCCGAGCCCGCAGCCGCTCCCAGCTCCGCCGCAGCCGCCTCCGGCCGCCCGGCCCCCCGCACGCCCCCGGCCTTTTAAAAGGACCTCCCGCCACTCGCGCGCTCGGCCCCGGGTTTCCCCCGGCCCCGCGCTTCGCCCCGCTCTACTTCTCAGCAACTTCGGCGGCCGCGCGCCGCCGGTTGTCGCCCGCCTTTGAAGTTTGCAGCGCCGGCCACAAAGTTGGGACACTTCGGGCGATTTCATTTTTCTCCCCCCTCTTTTATCTGCCTCCTCCTCCAAGTCCTTGTGGTTCCTGAGTACCGGTGTTTAGCATCTTGGCTGGAGCAGCCGGGGACGTGGACTTGTTCGCACACCACACCTCAGGGAGGGATCTTTCCTCTTCCCTTCAGAAAAACATGCATTTTGTAAGGTAAGTAGCGAGGAGGAAAAAAAAAAAAGCCGACGTCCCGCCGCCTCGCCCCTCCACTCGAGACCTGGAGCGAGGAGCGCTCATCCGCGCTGGCTGGTCGGGGAGAGGGCGAGGCGCGTCTCCGGCCCCCGCCGGGCGCTCGGTCCCCGCGGGGCGAGGGCGCCGGCTCTCGAGGAGCTGAGGGCAGCAGGGGCGCGGAGCATGTCCCCGCGGGTGCCCCAGGCGGGCTTCGCGGCTGGGCGGCCCCGGAGGTGCAGGGAGAGCGTGCACAGGCCCGGGACGCGGGCGGGTGCCCGGGGTGCAGCGGCGTCCTGGGGGCCGCCGAGCCTTTACCCCCCGACTTGGCCTGGCCGCGCTCTGTGCCCGCCCGCCCGGAGCGCTGCCGCCGCCCGCCCCGGTTCGTGCCCTCCGCCCGCCGCTGCTGGAAGCCTGCGGGACCCGGGGTCTCGCAGGGCGCGTCTCAGTGTGAAGCGAGAAGCAAGGGCTCTGGCCGGTGCGAGGGGCGGGCGCCTGGCGGACCATCCCGGGGTCTCTGCCCGGCCTTGCCCGGGAGGACCTCCCACCGCTCCGGCTCCTCAGGCGTCCTTGGCGGGTTAAGGCGAGCCTCGTTAGAGAAACTTCCTCGAGCCGAGCCGGGTGGCCCGGTGACCCGATCCCACTTTTGCCGGGAAAGCAAAACTGCCACCGAGGGCACGCTTCTTCCCGCCGCAGATGGAGCGCCCCCGCCCCGTCTGTGCGGGAGCCGGGCTTCGCTCTAGTCCGCCCTCCCTTCGGGGCTGCAGTCCGGCGGCCCCGACTCTGGAACCCGAACGGGCGGCTCCAGGTCCCAGCTGTTCTCTTGGAAGGGGGCCACTTGGCTAACTGCTGGTCTGGGGGTACGCTTTCCGTACACTCTGCTCCCTCGGTGCCCCCTTCCTCACCGCACACCTCCTCCCGCGGAGGTCGAGGCGGGAGGGCTCCGCGCAGCCCCCGCGCCCGCTGCGCGCGGGTCCCCGAGGCCGGCGGAGCTCCGCGCGGGCGCCTCTGCGCTCGGCTCGGCTGGCCTTCCGGCGGGTCGCGGGTCCCCTTCGGGGCGCTGCCCATTTCCCGCTCCTGGGTACAAGTCGCTCCCAGAAACCGAGACCTTGAGCGGGAAATGAACCTAAGAAAATGTTTCTGGGTGTGTTTGTTAATTGGTGTGACAGAATTCTCTTTAGCAACTTACTTGGGTTGGAAATTTTTTTTTACTTCTCATCTTTCGATCCCGCTAAATCGCACAAAATACATGTGCACGTATTTTTCGTTGCTGATCTCTCCGAACACACTAAGCTCTCTTTCCCCCCCTCCACCCCTCCTCCTCCCGCCTCGCTTCCTGAACCTTTTTTTCTTTTCTGAAGGAGGGAATCTCCGCACCTCCTCCTCCTCTCCTCCCACCCGATCCCTGAGCGCCTGTGAGAACCAGGGGAGTCGTCAATGGAAATAAATAGGACCCAGCTCCATTCTCCGCCCCCTTCAAACAAGCAAAATCCTCCCCGGGCTCGCAGAAGTAGAGATAAAACATCCCTCCCGAGGGAGCGGTTGTCGGCATTTGATGGGATTGAATTGTTTTATTATCCTGAAAGACGTGACGGATGGATGCGAGAGCAAAGATGCGAACAGACCAGAGTGTACTGAGGGCGATAGGTATTTATTGCTCATTATTGTTTATTAAAAGTGATAATAAGGCCCGTAACCCTAGCTGAAGGCAGTGTTTATAGTTGGTTTTGATTCTATGTCAGTCTCTTATTACAGTGGTTTCAGAAAGTGAAAACACCAAAAGGATATTAATTCCTCACACTCTTTCTGCATATGGAATTAATCAAATGTCAAAAAGATTCTGTCAGTTTACCAAAGTTTTAACCCATGAACTTTTATAAGGTTGCAGTCATATAAATGTCCTCATTTGCCTCAATTTGTCTTCTTAAAGTTCAAAAAACTTGGCAACATAATTAATTATGGTCCCAATTCCCATTTTCAATCTAAACCTATGTTCAGGATTATATTAAAATATCCCATCATTTATCCTTTAAAAGTGACTCTGAAGAGATTAAATTATTGACAGGGTTGGGGGTGGCTGTGGGGAGCTGGGAATGAGGGACCCAGAAATTTTGAGAAATACTATTTCATATTTCTCTCAAAAGCCCTTCACTTCTTCCTTAAAAAAAGAAATGCTTTTTCCTTTGCACAGTTCTTAACTTCAGTGAATGTACTTAATCTTTACCACACACTCGAAACATAACAGCTAGCAGCTTTGTCCCTATTATTGTTTTCCTTTTTTATGTCAGGGCATTTTACTCATTAAACCTGTATGTTGAAGTCGAAGTCACAGGCTCAGCGTGGCAATAGCACTGTTTTAATTAGTAACTATCATAAAAAAGAAGCTAGAACTCTGTAATGGGCCTAAATTGCTGTGAATTATGTGTGGTTTAAATTACACATTTATTTCAGCAGAGATGAAACCATGAATACAAAACATCTTTTAATCGCTTGCAGAGGCAGCTTTTATCTCTTTAAAATGTAGCAAATTATATAATTGAAAAATACCTTTCTGTGAATGAGAGAAGCCCCCTTCCTCAGTTTATTTGTCCTAAGTTTATTGAACATTCACCTAGTAAAGTATGAATGTTAAAGAGTAAAGAATAATGGCATGTAAGGGAATGCTACATTTGAGGTAGCCACAGTGGGTCAGATAACTTAATGTTGCAACTTTTTCAATTGGTTTCATGAGCCTGGTGATTCAGATTTTCATTTTTTCACTTGGATTTACTGACCAGACTGTGATAGCGGGGGAAATGTGTTGTAAAGCTCCATGATTTGAAACGAAGGTGGGGAAAGATAGAAATAAAGTGTATCTGTGTTATGCTCCTATGTTCCTTTTTCTATTCAGTCTGTCTACACATTAGAATTTTTATTTCAAAGCCAATTGTATTTTTGTTGTCATTTTTAGGACAGAATTTATTTTTCATGTTGCTATGATGGATGAGTAGATAGTAGAAATGGAGCAGTTATGCCTGAATTAACAGATAGTATGAGTAGTATGATTTCACATAATTTGCCTTGATTTATTTACTTTAATGCTCTTCCTAGTCTTCCCCATGACTGGGTGGTTGGTTGCATGTAGTAACCAGGTTGTGCCCTCTGAAACAAATCTGCTCCCTGTCTTGTCAGATGTTGCTTTGGGGGCCAGTGCATTCATAGTGGTAGCCTGGTAATGCCTGAAACTTGCCAACATCAGTAGCCGTTAGGTAGACGCCAGCAAGAGAGCAAGCTCTGTGATCTTCTGTACTGAGTCAAAGGCAAGCATAACCTGCAAAGACCGTTCAGGTTATTCATTTGACCTTGAAACAGTATCTGTTACCTCTAAATATTTGTTTTGCACCGATTATTCTGAAAAATGTAATTTATTCTTCCTTGTTGGTTCACAATTATTTAATAGAAGCAACAGTTTAAAAAGTTTTAGTTGGATAGTCAGTCACACCAATCTGTTGAAACAGATTTTAAAATTCAAGTCCTCCAACATTTAAATACTCCATTTAAAAATACTTTGCAATTTAAATCCTGAGTTAGGCTGAGTTCTATTTTATTTTTCCTCAGTATTGCTCCATTTAAAAATACTTTGTAATTTAAATCCTGAATTTGGGCTAAATTCTGCATTATTTTTCCTCTGTATTGCAATGCAAATCAATACCTAAGATACATACAGTTGTGCTTCCACACGTTCATTTCTACCTAGGAAGAAAAGTAAATACTGCTGTTGTTGTCATTGTGGTTAAAGAAAAAAAAAAAGAATCATATAGTATGACATGGAAAAACAGAATTGCTAATATTTTATTGAGCCACACAGTGGTATATTGACCATAAGTTCAGGTTATATTGCTTGGGAAAGCAGCACCATTTTCGTGAAATCTGTGTTTATTTGGATGTGTATATGTATCTATTGCACTTCTGAGTTGACACCTGAAAATCTGTTGTTCTATATCCCACTGATGCCCGTGCCAGTGTCAGAAGCAGGTGGTTTCTTGGCTGCTTACTTCCTAAACACACTTCTTAAACTCAAAGATGCTATATCTATATCTGTCCCCTCCATTTTGATTTTTTTTTTTAACCAAAAACTGCAAACCAACACATCCACACATTTTAAGCTTTTGAAATATTTGGAGCATATGAAATATATAATATTAATTCACCCAAAATAAAAAAGGCGTTGCTTGTTTTACATTTTAAAAAGTAAGAGTAAGGCGTTTGATCAGCACGGAATAAAAGCAAACTAGCAATACGTCTCTGCAGACTTTTCCCTTTGGGTGAAGGAGCAGATTTGACCACAGAACAGCTGGATATTGGGTCCCATTACAGTGTCAATTTTTTAAAGAACTCACCAAGCTAGATTTGGTTTAAACTTTGCTTTAAAGTCTGCAGACTTCAAGTTTGTAAGTATAGAAACTTCCAAGATTACATGTTATTCCTTCAGTAAGTTCCGGATCCTTTGGAAACTGATTTATTTTAGTAAGTTGGTGAATAGATTTTGGCTTTCATTTGTTCATTTTTCCTTGTAGCAAATTTGGAAATGACACATATTTAATGGTTCATATATTTCTCTGAAGTATTTATTTTCAGTTTCACTTATAAAAATTCTGAAATGACTCTTTTGAGAAAGAAAAATGTGGCAGAGTGTATATAGTTAAATTATCAAATGTCTCTTTAAATTATCCTTTTGAAAGAATTTGCTGCCTTTTGCATAGTTATGAGAAAAGAAAAAATATTTTTAGAAATAATGGGGTTATATAAAGTTTAGAAGGAGCATAACAAAAATATGATTATACAGGATTGAAAATCAACTCATTTGAGTGGAACTCATATGACACGCTCAGTCATGTCTGACTCTTTGTGACCTCATGGACTGTAGCCCACCAATGCTCCTGTGTCCATGGGATTCTCCAGGCAAGAATGCTGAAGTGGGTAGCCATTTCCTTCTCCAGGGGATCTTCCCAACCCAGGGACTGAACCCGGATCTCCTGCACTGCATGCAGATTCTTTCCCCTCTGGGCCACTAGGGAAGTCCAACCTTTTCACTTAGACACTGCCTCTGCAGTGTGGAGATCTCATATATAATAACCAAATAACAAAAATCAAGTTAGCAATATGCACTCATGTTTGTTTTCTAGCTGAAATGATTTCAACCAATAGTCTAAATGGTTTCAGCCAGTACTAAAGGAACTGGCCACTGTTGTAAGTTTTTGTCTGTCCATCTTTCTTCTCCCTAACATGAAATGGAGGTCTTCTTCCAGCTGCACACTCAAACAGCAATGTATTCCACAATCAAAAAATATAGCCAAAACACATGGGTTATATTCAAATGGGTGTTTTACTAACAACAAAAGATTTCATAGCTACCTCTTGCTCTTTGTGGCAACATCCATATATATATAGATCTAGACAAAATATGAAAGTTTATCATTTTCTAAAATAAGTAGTAAAAACTGAATCCATAATTAGAAAGATTTGTGAGGCACGATATCTTCTTTTGGGAATCACCATGATTATTTTTAAAGTTACAGAAACTATGAACAAGTGTTTGTATGCGAAGATAGATAATACCATATCTCGAAAGTTGACAAAATGACAAATGCTATGGTACTTACATGGAAATATTATGTTTAAAAGGGGAAAATCTAATGTAAAAGAGCTTGATTTATTTAGGGTTAATTTCTCCAAGGTAGATGCCTCTTGGAGTAGATAGATGGTTACAACTTATAACACATCACAGTGAAAAGTAAACCCTAGCAATGCATGTGAACCTAGGAGATGGCTTTCATTATTTTCTTTTGTTAAAGTCATATGTACTCTAAGGCCATAGGTATTGCCAACTGTAACATTATGCATTTTATTCCAGCAATAAAATGTGTTCCTGATTAAATTATCAGTCATACCAAACATATACCCATGAACATCAATGTACTTGATCCTTCTTAGTTATCTTGTTTAAAATACATTTAAAAGTAAATAATAAATACTAGTATATATATCATGATTTAAATCTAAATGTTGTTCATATGTTGATAGTACTAGTAAATGTTGTAATTTCACGTTAAATTATAACATTCACTAAAGTTCCCTGATATCAAAAACTTCAAATCAGGTTGATTCAGAAGTAACTAGATCCTGTAAGTGACGAGACATTTGTAGCCAGCAGTGGCGACAGAGATCAGAAACAGCAGTGCTGGCTAAAACGCCTGGCAAACTGGGAGGCCACAGCGGTCACTTGAGGCTTGGCCTCTCCAGGTCTCAGCTGGAGAGCATCTCAGTTCTAGCGCTGATCCTAAAATCGCTCTGAAAATATATTACTTTCTGTAGAAAAATAAAATTGCCTCTTTAATGAGAGATACAAATTTAGCACTCTAACCTCTGCAGTAGCAGAATTAACTGTATAAACCAACAGACCGGTCCGCCAAGACGTGGCCTGAGAGGTATTGGGACCCTGCCTCAAGGAGGTCTCTCGTGGTAATAAAGCATCACCGGAAAAAAATTTGATTTGTTCATTTTTAAAGTAATTTTGTTTTTCACTGCCCCCTATAAATATGAAAATATCCCTGGGATGGGAAACAGGGTAAGCAGCAATTGGCTAATATCTTCCAAAGATGTTAATAGCTAGATAAAGCCAGATTGGAATGTGGCTAGTTTAAGACAGAATTTTAGAGAGGGTATGTCTTGGGCTCTCTCAGCCTCTCCTTTAGACAGCCTGCCTGTAGTATATAGCTCTTCTATGTTCCCTTCCTCTGGTGATCGATGCTCATTTCTTATGCTCTAGATAAGGCATACCCAGGGCCAGCTTCTTGGGCTGCATTTAGGAGACCCCAGTGCTCAGCTGAATGCTCTGCCATTGCTGAAATTCTGTTGTTGCCGTCTTGAAATTCTTTATTTATGAATAAGAGATCTTATATTGGGTCCCACCAACTGTGTAACTCACTTTCATCCTACTTTGGTGAGGATTTAAGACAGAATCTTGATGTCAAGGAATTGGAAAGGACATTTGATATTGTTTTTACAAGGTTAGATCCAATGAATATTTGATTTAAAAACACATCAATATTTGATTTTAAAATATTTTAACTAAAAGATATAGAAAACTCTTTTAGACAATTGAGGCAGAGGTTTCCCATTGCCTCTAAAACTATTCTGACCAGTTGTCCGGTTTCTGATAGTGGCAGCCTTGTAGAGCAGCATTCCCTAACAGCGTGCCTTTCTCCTTCTTACAGAAACACAGTGTCTCATTATGATGAAAGAAGAAAATAGCAGATGCTTTATTTGTATTTACTTTTATGTATAAAGAAGGAAAATAAGTTTTCTTAATATTATTTAATGTATCTATTGAAAAAGACAGTGTAACACCCCATCTCATATGGTCATTGAACAATTTAAAAAATGGCCAAGGTGATAGCTTCTATGAAGTAAAAATAATCTGAAGTGAAAATGACATTCTAATCAGCCTTTACAAGAAGTAAGCTCTGCCCACAAATTAACTAGAAAAAAATTAAAATATGCCATTGCATCCACTGTAATTAATTATGATATTTATCTCAGTATGGAATGGCTTAAGTTATTCTAAATAAATGAAATATATATATATTTTAATCACAACTCTAGGAGATTTGGAGACAGCACATTACGGAGCCAGAGACACTGAAAGGAGGTGAACAGTAGCTGAAAAAGCCTCAGTTAAATTAGTCATCATAGTCTTCAAAAGTATTCTTGATTATTTGTGCAAACATCTCATAATTCCTGTTATCAATAATTAGATCTTGTACTCCATTATGTTCTGAATATTTCAGTATTTTAAGAGTTACAAAAGTCTCATCTTCATGCTCATAAAAACATATACTGTGTTACATTCTGAAATTTTTAAAAATTTTATTGTTTTACAGTGTCGTCAGTTATTAATGTGTTAAAGTTGTTTCTCTGCTTTGGATTTCACAATGCGAATGGAAAAGATTCTATTTATTAATATTATCATAGCCCTTGACTGTTTGTAAGGTAGTTCCACATCTATCATTTTCCTTAGTCTTCACAGGAACCCAGTGAGAAAGTTATTATATCCTGCTACTGAGAAATCTGAGACTCGAGTTTCAGACAAACAGATAAACTTAACCGAACTTACAAACTTTTAAAATAAAGTGATAATTCTTTGGTTTCAGAAGTAAAATTGATAGAAATATCTAAATTTCTTAAAATTTAGATTAATTGCCAAATTAATTTGCAAGGATACAGTCTGCTTAGTTTTTTTAAATAATTTAATGATTAAAAAATACCATTAATATTGTATAAGTCCACAAGACCTTAATCATAGGCTGCCTATGTGCTACATGTTTCTTTGTTTCTCTGTTTTATTTGTTTCTTTGTTTATTTGATATTTGTTTTGATAGTTTCACTTATTAGGAAATTTTCTAGGGGAAAATGATTACATTTTCCACTTTAAAAATCTGTGTTTAAGGTCATGCCAAACAACTTTTATTTGAGAGTAAACACATTCAATTTAAAATAACACAAAGCTTAAGCAAGGATAAGTAGATAAATAACGCCCCACACCTGTCCTTTGAGAAAGCTAAAGGCTTTTTTTTCAATAAGGGGAATTTTTGAAAGTGAAATGGAGTAAAGATTGCCAACTCTGTAAGGTCTGGTGTAAACCTCTCCTGTCTCCCCACATCCCCAAACACTGCACAGATTCTACCCCAGTCACAAAAGGCAAACTAGTTCATCACTTTGCTTTATTAAGTCTACATATAGCTAAGAGTACTGGCAACCCACTCCAGTACTCTTGCCTGGAAAATCCCGTGGACGGAGGAGCCTGGTAGGCTACAGTCCATGAGGTCCCAAAGAGTCGGACAGGACTGAGCAACTTCACTTTCACTTTCACTTTTATAGCTATGGAATCAATTCTTGTAGGCAAATCTCTTTTCCTTTCTTGAGCCCTCCTCTTAGTTACACGGACCAGCCATCCAAACCTAGGTGTTAAAATGGCCTAAGATACACTATTTGTTGTGTCTGATGCATATATGTGTGTGTAACAAAGATTTTAACATACTTTAGAAACAAGTTGTCTGGAAAAAGAATAAAATATTTTCCTCACAAAGTCGAGTCTAATGAGAAAATTAAAGACTAAAAAATGAGTTATAAGTGTGTTAGAGACATATACCCTCTAATTTTGAAACATATTCCAAGTATATATGGTAGGTTTAGTACTGAAAAATCAGTAAGCTGCAGAGTCCGTTTTAACATCAGTAGTCAGTCAGTTCAGTCGCTCAGTCGTGTCCGACTCTTTGCAACCCCATGAATCACAGCACGCCAGGCCTCCCTGTCCATCACCAACTCCCGGAGTCTACGCAAACTCATGTCCGTCGAGTCGGTGATGCCATCCAACCATCTCATCCTCTGTCTTCCCCTTCTCCCCCTGCCCTCAATCTTTCCCAGCATCAGGGTCTTTTCCAATGACTCAGTTCTTCGCATCAGGTGGCCAAAGTATTGGAGTTTCAGCTTTAGCATCAGTCCTTCCAATGAACACCCAGGACTGATCTCCTTTAGGATGGACTGGTTGGATCTCCTTGCAGTCCAAGGGACTCTCAAGAGTCTTCTCCAACACCACAGTTCTAAAACAGCAATTCTTCGGCGCTCAGCTTTCTTTATAGTCCAACTCTCACATCCATACATGACCACTGGAGAAACCATAGCCTTGACTAGATGGACCTTTGTGTTGGTAAAGTAGTCTCTGCTTTTGAATATGCTGTCTACGTTGGTCATAGGTTTTCTTCCAAGGAGTAAGCCTCTTTTAATTTTATGGCTGCAGTCACCATCTGCAGTGATTTTGGAGCCCAGGAAAATAAAGGGTCTCACTGTTTCCAATGTTTCCCCATCTATTTGCCATGACGTGATGGGACTGAATGCCATGATCTTAGTTTTCTGAATGTTGAGTTTTAAGCCAACTTTTTCACTCTCCTCTTTCAATTTCATCAAGAGGCTCTTTAGTTCTTCTTCACTTTCTGCCATAAGGGTGGTGTCATCTGTGTATCTGAGGTTATTGATATTTCTCCCAGCAATCTTGATTTGGGGCTCAGTGGCAAAGAATTTGCCTGTGAATGCAGGAGATGCAGGGGACACTCGTTTGATCCCTGGGTCGGGAAGATCCCTTGGAGAAGGGAATGGCAGCCCATTCCAATATTCCTGCCTGGAAAATTCCATGGACGGAGTAGCTTGGTGGGGTACAGTCCATGGGGTCACAAAGACTCAGACACAACTGAGCGACTCAGCATGCAAAAAAAATAGTAATTCTACACTACAATTATTTTATTATTTCACTAATAATGTGACATTTTTGAGAAGTAAGATTTGAAGTTAGTTCAATTTTAAGATTTTTTTTAAAACAGTGATTTCCAAAAAGTTGGATGGAATTGCACATTTCAGTAGAATAATGAGAGCTATTATAGACATGTATACCACATATTCCAAATATCCTAAATGTTTAAAGCCCTTTAAAACACAATGAGAAATAAGTAAATTCAAATAATGAAAATATTTATACACACACACCCATATTAATGCTTCAGCCACCAAATTCAGTCTTGTAATTGAAAAAACTCTATGTTTAAAATTTATTCACACTTACAAAGGCAAGGACCACAAAGAGGCAGTTTGGAAGCATCTTTTCCTCTTGGCAGGTTGTATCTTGTAATGAACACCCTTGACCCCCAAGGCTCACCAGCTGCAGATTTTCCTCAGTGTTTCCCTTAAAAAGATTTTAATAAGAATGAAAACCACACCTAAATATATCTCTTACTTTTGAGGTGGGGAGGAAGGAATGAAATAATTGTGGGTGTGAATTCCCACACTGGGTCAGTATTCTGTAGTTTATCATCTTTCCAATGGTTCTAGGGGTGTATGTTTGTATTATTTCATCATAATTTGCTATAAACTCTTCATTAACAGTGACTATGAGGCCTGTTTGCATCGTCTGCCTTTTGAGTGTCCTGTTCTTCAATCATCTCTTAATCCAGAAATAATAATGCAGAACATCCCGGGAACTGAGCCTAATCCTCAACTCTCTAATCTCAACACGTGCCTCCTAAAGCCTTTGCTGGATCTAGTGCCTAAAAAGCCTGCGTACACTCACCTTTGAATCAGTTATAATCCACCTTTTTTATTAAACAATATTGGTGTCTTCAGATGAGGCATATCAAGGGTAACAAAGGGAAGAGTAACAGTTTCCTACTGTCTGTGTGATTATTGTTAAAAACTTAACATCTCACCCTTTCCTCTGTGTTTCTAGTCAGTCTCTTATTAAATAGGAACCTAACCTTTTACCTGATCGATTAGGTAAATAAAGGTAGAATAATCTGATGCTGAAACTCCTTCTCGTATCTCTGTTTTAAGAGCAATGCAAAACATGTGTCTTTTGCTGTTGAATAAAATTTTGCAACTAGTTGGAAAGCTAGCTTATAGTATTTGTTAATGAACAGAACCTTCTTTACTTTTAAAAGAGCACTCATGTCTACCATTTTTAATTTTATTATAATCCCGGGAATAATTGTCTTCATTTTGTAGATGAGGGAACTGAAACTCAAAGAGATTAAGTAAGAGGCTTGCACTTTTGCTCAAAGTACAAAAGCCAATAACTGTTCAGTCAGAACTTCTCCAAGTTTGATCCTCTTCCTCTAAGTCCAGGGATTATTTTCTATTTTAGGCAGCTTTGTTAACAGTCCCCAAATGTGAATGAATAAATGAATACATACATAAAAATTGCATGACAGGGGAAAATGGAAGAGAGTAAAAAAACAAACCAAAACTTAAATGCAAGTTTTTTGTAGAAACATATAATCCTGAATTGATAGAAGAAGAGACAGGAGAGTGAGACAGTGAGACGGGAGTCTCTATAAATGACTAGATTGTCAGGAGCCAGGCGGCGATTCCATCCCTGGGTCGGGAAGATCCCCTGGAGCAGGAAATGGCAACCCGCGCTGGTATTCCTGCCTGGAGAATCCCAGGGACAGAGGGGCCTGGCGGGCTACCGTCCACGGGTTGCAGAGAGTCAGACAGGACCGAGCACATTCGCAGACGGTGTCCCTGAAGAACGTTATCTCACCTCTCCACAGGCTTGGCTCTGACTGTACAGTTTGTTTGGGGCCTTGGATCTGAAGGCCAAAGAGTTGAAATACTTTTACTTCATTTTACCAGAACAACATACCCCCTTTCTTCTGGAAATAAGACTAATCTAGTGTTTAACCATGTTCCCTGTTTAAGGTCACTGGTATATCTGTCTCACCCACCTATCACTGGATTATAGTATCGTGAGGACAGTTTTTTTATGTTACTGTTGTGATTTTGTCCTGGGCTCTGGCAGGGAAGCCAAATCCTCTTTGGTAGCAAGCAGGCTTTAATGCTGTCGTATCAAAACAACTGCTGGCGGGGAGGAAGGAGTAAAGCTTCAGGATCATCAGATAGTGGGGAAAATAAAATTGTCCAAAGCATTCATAACGTTTCCTATTTAGCTTTTATTTTCACTTATGAGACAGATTCCGTAAAGCAGGAACAACTGGCCGTGTTGTTGTCACTTGTCCATGACACACCCGGGAAACGTCAGCCGCCTCTGCAGGGAGCTGGGTTCTGCATCACCCCCGTAGGGGGCGCGTGGCTGCGCACTCGGGGTCTCAAGAAGACACAAACAGAATGCAAAATGGCTTGCAGTAGACGTGTGAACGTAGAGAAGTGCACAACTTGATTTCTCTGCGGTTGCAGACACTGGAGTGAAGAGTGCGTGGTGGTTTGCCCCCAGAGAGGGGGCAGCAGTGTCCCAGCCGGGGAGGTGGCCGCTCCTCCTGGCACTGGGGATGTGAGCAAGGCGCCGGGGATGTGAGCAAGGCGCTGGGGATGGTGAGCAAGGCGCTGGGGATGTGAGCAAGGCGCCGGAGGTCGCGGGAAGCGAGTCTGCGTGAGCGGAGGGCTGGGGCCCAAAGGGCCTCGCGTGCACGGCCTTCAGACTCTGCTTCATGGGAAGCATCTGACTTCTCTTTTCAGCAGAGGAATGAAATAGATCTCGTTTATCACGGGGGTCAGCAGTGCTGTGAAGAAGGCCTGAGGAGAGATCCAGGGGACCCTGGTGTGAGAGCAGGCAGGGGAGGGTCAGTAAGAGGACGGTGGGGTGCTGGCCACTGGGGTAGAGAAGAGAGAGCGCCTTTGAGAGGAGGTGTAGCCGGAGAGGGGCAGGATTTGATGGGCCATGCAACGTGGGGATCAAAACCTCAGATAACCTTGAGGGTCCTGGTTTAGCAGCTGACAGGACGAGTGCTGCTGAAGTAATGCCAGTGTGCACCGATTCAAGGGAGCCCTTCAGCGATCTCACGGGGTTTGTTGTCTGAAATGCCAGTGTCTCCGGTACGGTGCCCTTTCAGACAGCAAACTTGGAAACTAAGGTTCAGAGTGGTTCCACGTGTTTAATCTGCCCCCAGTAGCGATGGTACGGAAGGGTTCCCAGGAACAGAGCCCAGATTCAGGTTGGCCACTCCACACCTTGAGGGTTAGATCCCTGGGAAAGGAAGGAAAATGGGTCTGGAGCTAGCAATCAGCCTGGAGCAAGCAGCCAAAAACCATCCCCAGCAGCCTTGAGTGGTCCAGAACGTTTAGGGATCTTTCTAATGCGAGACATTTCAAATTACCTTCAGTTCAGTTCAGTCGCTCAGTCGTGCCTGACTCTTAGGAACCCCATGGACCGCAGCATGCCAAGCCTCCCCGTCCATCACTAAATCCCGGAGTCCACCCAAACCCATGTCCATCGAGTCGGTGATGCCATTCAACCATCTCATCCTCTGTCGTCCCCTTCTCCTCCTGCCCTCAATCTTTCTCAGCATTAGGGTCTTTTCAAACAAGTCAGCTCTTTGTGTCAGGTGGCCAAAGTACTGGAGTTTCAGCTTCAACGTCAGTCCTTCCAATGAACACTCAGGACTGATTTCCTTTAGGATGGACTGGTTGGATTTCCTTGCAGTCCAAGGGACTCTCAGGAGTCTTCTCCAATACCACAGATCTAAAGCAGCAATTCTTCGGCACTCTGCTTTCTTTATAATCCAACTCTCACATCCATACATGACTACTGGAAAAACTGTAACTTTGACGAGACGGACCTTCGTTGGCAAAGTAATTGTCTCTGCTTTTAATATATTGTTTAGGTTGGTTATAACTTTCCTGCCAAGGAGTAAACATCTTTTAATTTCATGACTGCAATCCCCATCTGCAGTGATTTTGGAGCCCAAAAAAATAAAGTCTGACACTGTTTTCCCATCTATTTGCCATGAAGTGATGGGACTGGATGCCATGATCTTAGTTTTCTGAATGTTGAGCTTTAAGCCAACTTTTTCACTCTTCTCTTTCACTTTCATCAAGAGGCTCTTTAGTTCTTCACTTTCTGCCATAAGGGTGGTATCATCTGCATATCTGAGGTTATTTACCTTACTTCCAGCTATAAGCTTCTTGAAAGCAGTAAAATTAAGCAAATATTTATGTAGTGCCTACTTTGTGCAAGAACTAAAAAAGTCTACATAGAGTTGATATACAGAGTTAAAACGTAATTTTTGTCTAAGGTGCACTTTCTTGGGTAAACTCGTTATGTAAGTGTCATGAAGAACTTTTTTTTTAGGGACGAGAAAAAAAACAAAACTAGCTATAATTCAAGTGAGATAAGAAAGTACAGAAGAACCAAAGTCTCTGGTTTTTATAGGAGAACTCTGGTTCTGCCTTATCCGCCTTCTAGTCCCCAGGGAACTCAAAATAGTCACTTAATAAACAGCAGCTCACTTACTGGCAGTGAACAGAGAGCTCAGATAACAAGCCATCTAAGTAAACACCAGGCTGCTGCAATCCTATTAGGAATCTCCCCAAGGAAATTCGGGCAGCATCCTTTTTCTGTCGGAACACCTCTTACTTTTTAAAGTGCTCTGTTCAGTTTCAGGGCTTTATCAGACAAGTGTTTCACCACGTTCCCGCCTCCTTTCCTATCATGCTCTGCCAGCCCCTGGACTAGCTGGGCCAGCCCCAGGGCTTCTAATCCTTCTTTCATCTGATAATGGACCTTGAAAAAAACATGGTGTCGCCCTTCCTAGCCTCCCCCCCACCTCGGGGTTAACATTGGTGAGCTGTTCCCCACCTGAAGTGATTGTCACTGTGGTCCCTGAGGCTTGCCCATGTGGGCGCAAGCCTTTGGGTGGCTGAGGGTTTTACTGTTTGTGACCCCATGGACTGTGGCCCACCAGGCTCCTCTGTCCATGGAATTTTCTGTGGCAAGAATACTGGAGTGAGTTGCCATTCACTTCTCCAGGGGATCTTCCCAATCCAGGGATCAAACCCCAGGGTTCTGAACTGCAGACGGATTCTTCACCGCTGAGCCACAGGATAGCCCAGTTCATGCAGGCAGAATGTGAAGCCTGGGTGATGAAGCAGGTCCTTCCCCTCTGTCTCCCTCAGTTTCCTTGTCTGTAAAGGTCCCTTCTAGCCCCAATATTTGGTGGTCTCTCCATCAGGTCCCTGCTGAAATAGCACTTTCTCAGAGAGGTCTTCCCCACAACCCAGCCACCTCTGCTCCCTCCAGCCTCTTCACTCTCATTTGCATCTCAGTGCTCCTGCTCCGGAATCTTTATGTGGAGTCTCTCTTAAATCCAACAAAGTGTAAGCTTTGCAAGCATGAGAACCTCACGCAAGCATCTTGTTCACTGCGACATTTCCAGACCTCAAGGAGTGCCTAGCACAGAGTAAGTGCCCAATAACTGTTGAATCAGGCAGTGAGCTCTGCAGTTCCACCTTGCTTGCTCTCCTAAAAAGGTTTCTGTTGTCACTGCCTTGTGGATGAATATCACTTTCTATTATATCACTAGAAGCTCGGGTATAAACGATTTCTTTGATCATAACCTGTGGAAGATGCAGCCCATGTGTTCAGCAGACAGAGCTGGCAGAATTGCCAAAGCAAGATTTAAAACCAGGTTTGTCCTGAAAACAGGAATATCTCTGAACTCGGATAATTGAAGTACCTGGTTTTGTTAGTATGATGAGTAGAACTAAAAACACCTTTTAGATTTTGAAGTTCTTTTGAGGAGGTAGTATGTCTGCTCCGAGAGAGATGGAAAGGTCAGAAAGTTTCAAGGTTGTGGCTGATGCATGAATGAAGGGATTGATGGATTCTTAGAATCCTGCTACAGGGTTTTGCTTTCATCTTTTGGTTTTTATCCTTGCTGTCACTAAACACAAAACCAGTAACAAGGGGCTTCCCTTGTGGTCCAGTGGTTAAGAATCTGCTTGTCAATGCAAGGGACACGGGTTCGATTCCTGGTTGGGGAAGATCCCACGCCTGGTAGAACAACTCAGCCTGCAGACCACAACTACAGAGCCTGCTCGCCCTAGAGCCTGTGTTCCGCAACAAGGGAAGCAACCCCAAAGAGAAGCCCCTGCTCCACAACGAGAGCGGCCCCCGCTCGCCACAACTAAAGAAAGCCTGGGGGAAGCAACGGAGACCCAGCACAGACCAAACAAATAGTGACGATCTCGGTTCAGATGTAATCCTTCTTAAACTTGGTCCATTGGTCAATCAGTACTTAGTGAATGCTTAATATGTGTATTACAGGATGTCTGAAAAGACGGCTGACTCTCCTCCCTCAGACGGGTACACTCCAGGGCTCGGCGTCTGTCCAGTGACCCGCTGGGGTCACACCGTTGCTGTGCCCACGGCCTCTGCCTGCCTGTCCGCGGGCGCGCAGCCTGCCCGCCTCTTGCCCACACCTGCGGAGTCCACCTCATCTTGCCCCTCTGTCCTGGACTCCCTCAACTGTTCCCGCACTGTTCGCCAGAAAAGGGCCCGGGAGCGCCCGTTAGGTGACACTTGGCAGGTGTGGGTTCATTAGAAAGTTCTAAGTTGTGTTTTGTCTCTGCATTTGGACACAGCTCATGAAGAGGTCTGGTCACACATGCCAAATTGCAGTGTTTTCTTCTCACATATTCTTCATAACTTCTGTATCTGTCTGCCGTTCTTTCCTGCTCACTTACTAAAAACAACTCCTTACCAGAACTTTTGACAAAGTAGTCGGCCTCAAATATAGGTCAAAGAAACAACTACTGGGGTGGGGGTGTGTGTGTGTGTCTGTGTGTATGTGTGTCTGTGTGTGTGTGTCTATGTGTTTGTGTGTCTGTGTGTCTGTATGTCTGTGTGTGTGTGTCTGTGTGTGTCTGTGTGTGTGTCTCTGTGTGTGTGTGTCTGTGTCTGTGTGTGTGTCTGTGTGTGTCTGTGTGTGTGTGTGTATGTCTCTGTGTGTGTGTGTGTCTGTGTGTGTCTGTGTGTGTGTCTCTGTGTGTGTGTGTGTCTGTGTCTGTGTGTGTGTCTGTGTGTGTCTGTGTGTGTCTGTGTGTGTGTCTCTGTGTGTGTGTGTCTGTGTGTGTCTGTGTGTGTGTCTGTGTGTATGTCTCTGTGTGTGTGTGTGTCTGTGTGTGTCTGTGTGTGTGTGTGTGTGTCTGTGTGTGTGTGTCTGTGTGTGTCTGTGTGTGTGTCTGTGTGTCTGTGTCTGTGTGTGTGTCTGTGTGTGTGTGTGTCTGTGTGTATGTCTCTGTGTGTGTGTGTGTCTGTGTGTGTCTGTGTGTGTGTGTGTGTGTCTGTGTGTGTGTGTCTGTGTGTGTCTGTGTGTGTGTCTGTGTGTCTGTGTCTGTGTGTGTGTCTGTGTGTGTGTGTGTCTGTGTGTATGTCTCTGTGTGTGTGTGTGTCTGTGTGTGTCTGTGTGTATGTCTCTGTGTGTGTGTGTGTTTTGCCTCTCCCCAGAACGTCTTACCACCTTTCCCCAACCTGACAACTGAAATCAATGCACACATCTTGCTTCTTCCCACCCCGGCCTGTGTATCTTTATGTTTCTCCTTTTTCTAATACTTTATCCAGTATAAAAATTAACTCTTAAAAACTGTATCTAAGACAGCCAACACCTCAAAAATTATTTGATGCCAGCTTGAAATTCTGCTTGACTAATCTCCTTTCTCTCTGATTTCTTTCATCTCTCCATTACTTATGTTTTGTCCTTTTCTTGTGTCTGGGTGCTATCTTTGATCCCTCACTCCCTACCTCCAGCTCACCTGCACATCCTGCTGACCCTGCCTATTAAACATATCCTGAATCTCCCCACTCCTTCTGCCGTGAGGTTTAAGCCATCAGCATGTCTACCGTGAACAACTGTAGTAGCTTTCCCTTCACCAGTTCTTTTTGCTTTTACAGAGATGAGTTTGGTTTTTGCTTTAACGATGATCCCTTCCCCCAAATCCATTTTCTATGCAATAGACAGTTTTTCCTAAAACTATGAACCAGACCATGGTTCCTGGCCTGCTTAAAGGGCTTTCCATCATACTTGGGATAGAATCCTAACTTATTCGTATGGTTTGCAAGGCTGTGTGTGGTGTCCCCTTTGCCTTCACTTTCCCCTTCACCTACTCTGTTCTTCATGGACATCTTTTCCTCTCGGCGGTACCCCACACCTGTGCCACCTTAGGGCCTTTGCAGCTGCTGTTTCTGAGCCAGGAATGCTCTTTTCCCTGACATTTGTTTTACTGGCTTCCTTTCCTTTACATCTCAGAATAAATGCCATTTCCTCCAAGAAATCTTCTCTAAATATACTATCTAGAGGACTTCCCTGGTGGTCCAGTGGTTAAGACTCTGCACTTCCAATGCAGGGGGCACGGGTTTGATCACTGGTCAGAGAAGATTTCACATACCACATGGCGCAGCCAGAAAAATAATAAAATATGTAAATAAATGTACATCTAGAGTAGGCATCACCACACTCTCTTTCCCACAGGCCTGTTAATTCTCTGCATGGCAATGAAAGCCAGCCAATAGTGTTTTCTTATTTATGCATCTGGATATTGCTGTCACCCACACAAGAACATAGATTCACAAGGTCACCCCTGTCCTCAGAAGAGCGCCAGGCATGCAGCAAGGACTCATTGCATAGGTGTTAAGGAATAAGATAGTGAATGAGTGATATGGATGTGACTGGACTCTGGTGTCTGGGTATGTAACTTTTGTCTTCATAAGTAGATTATATATTCCTAGGATATTTCTTTTGGATCCTCATATTATTAACCTGGTGGCTCAGACAGTAAAGAATCTGCCTGCAATGCAGAAGACTTGGGTTCATTCCCCGGATCAGGAAGATCCTCTGGAGAAGGGAGTGGCTATCCACTCCAGTGTTCTGCCTGGGAAATCCCATGGACAGAGGAGCCTGGCAGGCTATAGGCCATGGGGTCCCAAAGAATTAGACTTGGCTGAGCCACTAACAGTTTGACTCTGACATTATCCAGTTTGGTTTGGAATATAGAGTCAGAATTTAGAAAAATCTTGTTCTTTTGAGTTTTAGCTACATTGACCATATTTTGGTTTTGGTATCCTAAGAAACCTATGGAGTATCTTCCTGAAAAGTTCCTTTCCTGGAGCTTTACAGGAATTTATTTTATAGGCAGAAATAACTGTAAAAGTATCAAATTTGTAACTGATATACTATAGTCCCAACCTCCAGGAAGTCTACAGCAACCTGCCTCTACTGTGTTAATGATCATTTCCAGGAAAGGAGAATTGGGTTGACTTGTCAGTAGATTTTCACACTGATATTCTTCTGTGCCATTACTGTGCTTGTGGAAACCCTTTGTCAAGGTTCACCTACAGTAGTAACCATTCAGTTCATTAAGTGCATGGCCAACTTTCCATAAAAGCAGGCTGATTTTCCTTCACTCTGAACGTATCCTGTTCTTTCTTGTCTGAGAATTAGATCCAGAGGAACCCAAGTTGTAGTGTGTCCTGGCGGAGCCTCGCTTCTGCGCTGAGCTGCCGGCTTCTGTGAGAGATCGGATGCGCTCACCCTAGATGGACCCACAGCTTCAGGGAACCTTGAGAACAAGCCTCCATCATGGATGGTTCTCCTGCCCACACGGATGTGTCTTAACGCTCAGCCTGTGGTTTTTCCCCTAACCCATGCTTCCTGACCTTGGGGATGGCAGGGGACAGAGATTTTGTGTGGAAAAGAGAATAGTGATTTTTTAAAAAGTATCCTGTCTTGAAGAAATACTTGTCCTTGCCTCTGGGGTCTTTCTCCATGGTCTCAGGCACATGAAGTGACATTTTAAGGACCTTCTTCAGAACTCATCCCAGGAATTTCAGTAATTGAACCATGTTTTATAGTGTTTTATAGTCTTTTATATTCTTTTAGCTAAGTTTTCACACTCTTTAGAAAGGTGCATTTTGCTTTTACAGATCTTTGCCATTAGTTCCCTATTGATCTCTCTTCACCTCTGCATAAGAATATTTTCTTCCTCACTTCTTGCTAGACTGTAAATACTTCAAGAAGAGAGGAAGTCTTGCACAAGTGGCATATCATTCAGCGTCCAGCGCATACAGGGGCTCAGCTGACATTTGTTTAACTCTTCCTGATGCGGTTCTCCATCAGATCAACTCCCTGCCTTCCCTACCTCCATCTCCCTCTCCTGAGTTTAGTTCATTCTTCTCCTCTTACCTCCACTCTGAGGCCTATTCTGTCCTCACCAGTTCTTGGGGATTTTTCACTCCAGCTCTGATAAGCACTTGCTTATAATCTCAGCCACCCTTTCCTCTTGGTAGGTGTTCACTTACTCTTATGCATAATTAA
Organism: Muntiacus reevesi; assembly: GCF_963930625.1. Classification (NCBI taxonomy): domain Eukaryota; kingdom Metazoa; phylum Chordata; class Mammalia; order Artiodactyla; family Cervidae; genus Muntiacus; species Muntiacus reevesi. The sequence continues at coordinate 4,931,678 of NC_089264.1, forward strand.
CATCAGCTCAACTCAGTGGTAAACAGTGGACTGGTGTGGGTGGGCAGTCAAGGTCACTATACTTTCAGTGTATTTTTGGCATGTTTCACACAGCAGGGACTCTGCTGACCATGACAGTTCATATCCCATCTTCAAGGGAGATGCGATGCTGCTAGGTGCTCTTGGCACATTGCCATGTTCCATTAGCTGAATTTCTGTGGGATGGCGTGAGCCGTTTATGAACAACTTTGGGGAACATTGCACGGGAAGTCATTTCCATTTTGTTGCAGATCAACAGGAAATAAGGCTTAGCTGCCAAACTAAAGTAAGAAAAGCAACCGAGCACATTATTCCTCCCTTAGGAGCTTTCATTACTCCAGGAATCATTAGTTTCTAAGACAGTGAAAATGAGCCCAGCTATCACAGTTGTCACTACAGAGGGAATTCTGATTGGAGGAGGATATTTAGAATCTTGTTTCATTTTTACTTTGCGTTATCTTCTAAATTGCTTTTAAATTTATCATACCTTTGAATCACCTATCAGATGCATTTTAGGAGATTTTCTCCTTCCTGTGGTAAAATGAATCTGGCTTCTTAAATCAAAGACTACTCTCTATCTGTAGTACATTTGTTTTGGTCATTTCTATTGTTCATTATTCTATTGGCATTAATGGTGCTGGAATACACGGTTACTTCATTTTAAAACCTGATCCTCTTTCAAGCTATTCTTATTATGTAGGCTTGGCTATCTTTTAAAATTAAAGTGCCCCAGCCTTGGCCCTGCTATGAACTGCATACCATGAAGATCAGAGGGGAGGGGATGACAGAATGGAAACTTTATTCAGATCTTTGGCATGTTTTAATTTTACATTGCTTTTTCATACTAATTTAATTTCCTTCCAGAATGAAAGTTGGCAGTCATTTAGAGAATGGGTAGAGGAGGTTGGAATCATTGCCACTGAAATGCCTGTGAAGGTCCCTAATCCATAGATTATTGACATAATGAACTCTAAAACCCTTAATAATCATTCCACTCTGTAATGACAGCCTGCATTTAGAGAGCTTTAGCCTATGAATTCTGTGCCCAAGCCCGGCGCTGCTCTATAGGGCCATAGGAGTTAGAAATATTGCAGCTGCATTTGGAGTTATCAGGGAACAAGAGCTTACCCAGCCGGGGCAGAGGACCACTCAGTGCTGACCGGGAGCCCTGGACTTCTGCTTGCTTCTTTCACCCTTATCAAACATGGAAACATACCAAACCACAATATGCTCTGTTTCCCTCAAACTTTCAACCGTAGCAGAGGCTATCTATATTTATAGGGACAACCAATTAATTTCAGTTAATATTCTCATTGTTTGCAAAAGACAGGAGAACAAAACAGCTTCTGGAAATTCAGGTCCCCCACCCTTTTTTTTTTCTAACTTGAGGGAATCTGTAGATCCAGGATGGGCATTTTACTTTGTCAAAGTGCAAAGACAGAGCACCCCCTGGCACCCTCCCACCCCTGCCACAACCCACCCCTCCTTGCTTACAGAACAGATCCTGGCAGACATGGGGGGCCATTCCCCTGACCAAAGCTACACTTTTTTCTTTACTGCTAGATCAGATGCTTCAGATTTATTATCAGATGTGGCATGGATGATTCAAACAAAAACAAATGCCCTCGAGTTTAAAAATAGAAGTTAAAAGACTAAATGTTTGCACTTAAAAAGGAAAATAAAATAACAGAAATCTCTGCGGCAGACCTTTCCTTAAAACTATCCTCACTAAATTATAATCATGCACTTTCCAGCCTCTATAATTAAACATTAGATTTTATTTATTCCAGATGCCTTTGTCTCAAGTAAATTCAGAATCCCCATCCTTCTTTTTGGTCATTGCAAATTTATTTCATGTTTGTGGCAGACACATGGTTGGGCACATTGGATAGTTTTTAAGTGAATCTTAATGACTCAATGAATTTTCTAGTTGTGTACTATGTGTGGCCTATTTATCCTGATGAATCTGATCTTATTAAGTTTTATACCCTGTAATGTCTATAAAAACTTGATGACATTTTTTATAAATATGTTCACATATTCTACGGGAATTTGCAGGACCTTGGTTAATGGGAAGGTGATGGAGAAATTTGCTTTGATCATGTTTCTCCTAGGCAGGTGGAACTGTCACTGCTGTTCAGAGGAATCCACAAAATGAGAAAGGTCACGATGCCTTAATTTATATGACATCTTCTATTCAGAAAGCCTTGGACAGTTCCATGAAACCTGAAAGAACTTTTATTTACTAGACTTGCAAATTTATTACATTAGTAAGATAATGTGACTAAACAGCAGCCTATAAATATTAAAGGCAAGCTTTTTAGTGGTTTGAAATATCGCTCTACTCCTAAGACAAGATTCTCATTTAGGATTTGTGGTTAAATGCATTTAATACATATTTCAAAGAAGTAAAAATAATTAACCAGATTTATTTACTTATTATCCTTGCTTACACCATTTCCAATAATACATTTTTTTTTTCACTAAGTGAATCAGTGGTTTAACCAAGTTGACTATGTAATTGGAGATAAATTTTGCAAAATGACAGTGGGGGAGCTGGTACTGACTCTCTGGGGAACATTTGATTTGCTTTTAGACCTCTTGTGGTTTTTTTGTGGTGACCAGGGTCATCCTGGGTTTTTAGTCAGTGTATTGATAAACTGTTCAAGGTCCCTTTAATTTTTTTCTTGCTTACCATATGACCATTTTACAATTTTCAAGGTGTGTGGGAAAAGGATATGCCAGGTCAATTTGACTATTTCTTTTAGCTATACTGAAAGCCCCATAGAATAAAAAGTTCAAGTTAATGCAAAAAATAAAGTCTTAGAATTATTTGTGTCTTCAGTTATTCGGCAGCTGCTCCACTCCCTACCTCTTTTAGAATAATACAAATGCTTCCTATTTCCTCACTGGCATTTTCTTTAAAACTAGTCCTCAGATCATCTGCTATGGTCCACCCTCCACTTTCCCTCTCTAGGGCCGGCAACAGAGAGCCCAGCAGAGAAGGTGGAAGGGCAAGTGGGAGAAGCAGCTCCAGTCATCACGTCCTCAGACATTTCAAAGCAGTCCCTGTCCATCCTCCTAGAGTGGTGGTGCTCACTCACGTTCCAGAGAGGGGGCAGCAAATATAGAAATAAAGTGGTGTATGTAAAAGGTGCTTCTTTTAGAACCTCTGCTCATTTCCTCTAACAGCAACTTTGACGGTAAAGAACCCATGTGTCAATGCAGGAGAGGGAGAGGTAAGGGACACAGCCAGGTCCCTGGGTCAGGAAGACCCCCTGGAGGAGGGCATGGCAACCCACTCCAGTATTCTTGCCTGGACAATCCCATGGACAGAGGAGCCTGGAGGGCTGTGGTCCATAGGATCGCAAAGAGTTGGACATGACTGAAGCGACCTAGCACGCACGCGTGCTTGCACACACACACCCACACACACAGCACAGCATCAACTAATGGGATTCATATAATGTGTCTGAGTTGTTTACCTTAAATCTGTGTGTGTGTGTGTATCCTATAAACTAATAACATTTAAAGTTATTTACTTTTCAGTGTCCAAACCTCTCTCTACCTTTCTATGTATTTCTAAGTATAGAACACAGGATACATCTCATTGAACAATTATATTTCAAAAATAATTTCTTCTTTGACTGTAGGATGCATTGACACTCCAAAGGATAAAACTGTTTCTCAGCTCCAATAATCTAAATTACAGTAATCTAGGTTAGAGGTTGAGGTATATAAAATCATTTTTCTTTTTTCACCTCAGCCTAGGTAAGATAGGGAGTGTGCCAAATATGGAGAAAGGCTCTGACCAAACGAACAATCTCAGAATTTTGGATTAACATCCATGTACCTGATTCATCAGAACTTTACAACTGAAACAGTTGAAGTCAATCTTTTCAGTTTAATAGGATGATACCACTTAGTTTTTCTGGGCTGAGAATCATTGTGCAACCAAGTTGATCAATCTGTCTAGCAAAAAAAAAAAAAACCCACCTTAGCACCATTCTACTTCTGTTGGAACTAGACCTTGGATTGTAGAAACACAGCAAGATTTCTTGATGTGCAGACACATTTCCTAGACTACCCACCAGATACCCATTACAGAAGTAGTAATTCTGAAGGAGAAATTCTGAGAAATCTTATTTACATTAAACTTTAAACCTCGATGAGCTCTAGGTACCTAGAAGGAACAAAAAGAAATGAAAGGAAAAGTTATGCCATTAGAGGGCACTTTTGTAATCTTAGAAGAAAAGTCTGTTATAGACTGGCTTACCCATGGCTTATTCTTAAGAATATATTTTCCCTTGCTTATTTAAAGTGACTAATTCTTAAGTCAAATGTTTAAGGACTTTTTTTGTAGAGAAAAAAATTCTATAAAATGTCATCCTTTAAACAGTACTTACGTAAAGCTTTAAACTTGAATCAGTGAATATAAATTGTAAAAATATGCAAAATATGTCTGCATAATAGTTTTTTGGTTAACTATAGTCAATGCTTCTTTTAAATACATCTTGCTAGAAAAATTCTGCCCATAACCTGATCAAATTGAACAACTTCTTAGGTTTCCCTAATAACTGAGTATGTTTTTTACCCCAGCAGTAGACAAATGTTATTAGATAACATTCTGAAAACAATAATCCTATAGATATAAGTTCCTGTGTTTGGAGGCTCGTTCTGACTTTTTTCCAGTTGTGTTGAAAAATGATTGACATACATCACTGTATAAGTTTAAGGCATACAGCGTGATGGTTTGATTTACATACATTCTGAAATGATGACCACAATAGGTTCAGTTAACACCCATCTTCTCCTGTAAATACAATAAAAACAAAAGGAAGCATGCTAATTTTAAACACTTTTCTGAAAAGTGTCTGTTTTGCCCATAACTGATACACCAATTAAAATGGTTAAAACTGTTTCAGAAACAGAAAGCGTGGCCTGATAAAATTGAAGCTGTGGAAATATGATTTTGTATAAAGAAAGCAAAAGGTGAGGTTTAGTCTGTTCTCTGCTGCTGATTTTCTAAATAAAAATGTCCACCGGAGCCAGTGAAGCCAACAAGCCAGTAAAGCAACTTCACAAGCAAAAGCTTGCTGTCGAGAACTGTAAAGCGTTTGAGTTTACCCTCCTTGCAAGCTATCAAGTTAGCCTGTCAGAGTTTCCTGGATGCGAGGTGGTATTAGACTCAGTGACAAAGGACTTTATTACTCAGAGCAATAGCAGGAGCCACAGATCCACAGCAGTACCATTTTCTGCCCCTTGCTCCCTGACCCCCGAATCTCACAGGATGATGCAGAGGGGACCTGTGGCACCAGTGCATACAGTGGGGATTGTTACAAGAGAGCAGCCCTGAGCTTAGGGAACTCGGGTTTTCATGATGGGTTATAATCACGCCTGCTCTTTGCTCCAGAAGCGTTATCTTCAAGGCTATGAGCTACACAAACATCCTTGAAAAGATGGTAATCTGGAACAAAGGCAGTCAGTTCTTCTGCTTCCCACCTATGCACAGACAAGTACAGAGTCCCATGGAGAACTGTCTTTATCACTTACTCTGCATAAGCCTATCATCTGAAGTTGTTTACTTTACCTAACATTACATCACTAAGTAGCTGATGCTGAGGAATGTATAATAATCATGTTTATCATAATTTTAAAATCACTCCTGAGACTTTATATTCCTCATATAATGTTGTAATCACTGTGTGATTATACTCGTCCAAGCCTCAATTTGATTATTTTGAGGAGAGATAAATAATATTGCGTACACCATAGGGCTGTTGCTAATATTATATGAGATAATAGATATAAAGCACTTAGAGGAGTGCCTGGCATGCATCACATACACAATAAAATTTATTAATATTGTTCTTATTAATTTAAAATTCATCTCTTATATTTAATAAGAGAAAGTTCCTCCCATGGACAGCTGAGGATGCTGGAAAAATTCTCGCCAGTCATAACTAGCTAGCCCTCTAACCCTGGGACTGACCTAAATATCCCAGATATCCTGGGGCATTGGGCAGCTTGTCCTGTTCAGTTGTGTGCAGTTGACAGCTTTCAGGGCAAATACAGGGCTAATGAGGGAAGGCTGCCTTTGAGTGGTTCTAGGGCAAACACGCCTGAGTATCTCACACACAAGTGCTTCCCTGGCATGTTGGCTCTAAGTTCCTAATAAATATGGAAAGTCAAACTCTAACCATTTCTAAGGCGGATTCTTTATCAGGTTCTTTATCTTTGCCACCTCTTTTACAGGAGCAGCGTATCAAATTCCATTTGGATTTTATATTTCTGTTAGCTACAGGAAGGGGAGGGATTAGGTGTCACGAATGGAGGTTCCATTCAGTTTTCTCCACCATGTCCCTACTTATTTGGAATAGGTTCACTGAGTTTTGATTTTGATCCGCCAAGCCATCTTTCATAGGTATAACGTTTGTCTAAGTAAGTCATGTGAGCTCCCATTAACACCCCCAGCCCCACTTGGGCTCCCCCCTCCTTGACAATCAGCTGGGTATCTGAGGGGCAGATTATTTAATGAAACTTAAAGAGACCTGGTTTTATTCCTAAAGTGAAAGTGAAGTCACTCAGTTGTGTCTGACTCTTTGTGACCCATCGACTGTAGTTGGCCAGGCTCCTCTGTCCATGGGATTTTCCAGGCAAGAATACTGGAGTGGGTTGCCATTTCCTTCTCCAGAGGATCTTCCTGACCCAGGGATCAAACCCAGGTCTCCCACATTACAGGCAGACTCTTTACCGTTTGAGCCACCAGGGAATCTGCTGGCTATTTGGGAAGAGGATTTTAGTGTTCAGTCATTGTTCATTTTCAGATTTTAGAAAAACCTTCCATCCAAACCATTCATAAAATTGAGGTTCAGAATGTGAATTGAATTGCCTAAGATAACACTTCTAATTAGGAGCTGAAACTAAAAAACCAACTTTCTTAATATTTGGTCATTCAATGGCATTGAATTTTCATTCAATCTCAATGCAATTGAGAAATAAGGATGGGAAATACGAACCTCTATTTCTTGAGAGATTATAGAGGATAAATGTTTGGGCTTTGCAGTCAGATTCTCCTGGGTTTATATCCTTTCTCTGCTTATGTTAAAGGAGGCTTACTCTTATGTAAGAATAGTACATACTTCATATGGTTCCTGTGAAGATTCAATGCAGTAGTGCAGTTAATGAACTTAGCACCGGGTTTTGTGCATGCATGTGGGTATGCTCAGTTGCTGTCATATCTGATCAACTCTCTGTGACCCCATGAACTATAGCTTGTGAGGCTCCTCTGTCCATAGGATTTTCTGGTTTGCCATTTCCTTCTCCAGGGGATCTCCCCAACCCAGGGATCAAACCCACATCTTCTGCATTGCAGACGGATTCTTTACCTCTGAGCCACTGGGGATGCCTGCATATTTTTCACACAGTAATTCTTAAATACTGCAGATATTTTATATGGAAAATTGCAGAGCAATGATAGATAACGACTTTTGAAAAAGCAAGTTAAATGAACTTTCTGAGCAAGCAAGCTCACTGGGAAAAATTACTTCTCAAACTCTAATTAAAAAAAAGAAAAGCATATGCCCTTCAAAAAATATGTTCAGTTGTATGAATATATTTTTGGTAGCACTCAAAGAAGGATAAAATTAAAGTCAAGTGATGGTTTAAGTAGAAGTGACCTCATAGCTATAGCAATGGCCTTTTAGAAACAACTGGCATTCAAATCATCTCAAATTATTGCAAATATTTGCATTTGACTCTTGCACTATTTAAAGTGCTTCAATGTAAAAACGATATATTTCCCTAATGCTTGAATTCGCTGATGTATGTTGTCAAAGAGATAAGGGAAAACAGTTCCTTTCAGAGGTTTTTTCTGAGGAAAACCGGCACCAGATCCTCAAAGGAAGCAAAGCCTTTCACAAGCAGTCGATGTGAAAAGAAACTCACCTACCTGAAGCTTCCTGTTGGGAGGACACATGCAGAAGATGATGTCCTTGAAAACATCCTTCCAGCAAGGTGCCCTAGAGGGTGATCCATGACTGTTTATGCTTTTTATTGAAAAGTCAGTGATTAATGCCAAAATGTAACTCAATGAAAACACTAGACTAGGGTGGTAAATACATAACTCTGATGGAGATTAAGGCAAGTGACCTAACTATAGAACTTCCCAATGGTCTTTCTTGATTTGAAGTGGGCATCCATGCCTGCTTTTTAATATGGTGAAAGTTTATATATAAATGTTGTGTTTAAGAGTCTGATAAATCTGTAATACTAGACACTGGCAAATAGCTCCCCTTGTGATTTTGGACAAATTGTTTCACCTATAAGAAAATTAAACTTATTTTAAAATCTCTGATTTATGAAAATTCGGTTTGTGAACTAAGAATATTTCTATATATGTAGGATTCTTAGTCAAATTTTAAGGAAGAATAGAAATAACCGTGCAGTGGTAATTTTCTGGTTCTCAATGGGTCTCTGTGATTTATGTCAAGTTTCAAGCTTTGAGACAGTTGTATGGAGATATCTATAATGACCACTTCTGCCATACTGAAGGGGGGATTTTCTGTCTCAATACCCAATGAAGTTAATGCACCAAGGGTTCTTTTGTTTCAAAATCTGTTTAGTATCTGAAATTCCGGTGAATTCATCATCAACTCGATGAAATACTTTGAAAAACAAACCAGCAAAGTTGCCCTCAAGCTCATGTGTATGTATCCAAAGTACATAATACAGTACTTTCTGTCGAAACCAAAAGTGTTAACCATCAGAAAGTTTGCAAATTGCCCAAGTGTTTTGCCTGTAGAGTTAACATAAGCAATTATTTCTGTCGCCCCAGGATGGTGCCTCTGCGCTGGTGTATGCTGTGGCTGCTCTTACCACTCAGCTCAAGGACCCAGAAGTTGCCTACTCGAGATGAGGAACTCTTTCAGATGCAAATTCGGGACAAGGCATTTTTTCATGATTCGTCAGTAATTCCAGATGGAGCTGAAATTAGCAGTTATCTCTTTAGAGATACACCTAAAAGGTATTCTCCCTGCAATACTTCCTTTATCAATAAACTCATAAAGGGTGTCTCTAAAATAGAAAGTAAACTTTTAGACTTACTTATTTTAGATGATTTGCAATCAAGCTCTGAATGAAAGTGAAAGTGTTAGTCGCTCAGTCGTGTCTGAGTCTGTCTGACCCCATGGACTGTAGCCCACCAGGCTCCTCTGTACATGGAATTCTCCAGGCAAGAATCCTGGAGTGGGTTGCTGTTTCCTTCTCTAAGGAATCTGCCTGACCCAGGGATCAAACCTGGCTCTCCTGCATTGCAGGCAGATTCTTTACCATCTGAGGCAACAGGGAAGCCCAGTCTCTGAATAGCATTGTGTATTTTTCTCTAAGTAAGAAAAAAAAAATAGTAGTGCCACTTCTGGTCACCAGACAGCTCTTTGATTCTCACTGATGGTGATCTTTGGGTGGAAAGATCAGATTTTCTTTTCTTCTGGGTGGTAGGAAATTTCTAAGTATGACTCTGGATGATAAATGAAATTATTTAATACATGTGATTCTTCAAGGGTTTGCATTGTCTTGTAAGGACATTTCTTTGCTCTATATGATTGCGTTTTGAAAGCATCAAACCAAACAGTGATGAGAAGTGACTGCTCATTTATCTTCATGCCAACATCAACAAATTGAGTTCATATAATGCTTCTAAATATTTTGACCTTTAAAAATTACATATAGATCATACAAATAGATATATATATTATATAAACTACATATATTTAAAGTGATTTATTTTGCAGTGCCCAAACTCCTCTTTATCATATTTCAAAAACAATTTCTCCTTTTAACTTGGGCACCTTGGTATTCTGAAGGATAATACTATGTGTCATCATCAGCAATTCATTTTCCAAAGATTGAGGTATAGCAGATCATTAGGTCATTTTTCTCTTGTCACTTCAGTTTTGGTTGACACTAAGAATGGAAGGTGGTTCTCCCCTTCCACTGAGTGGCAAAGTCATGTTGCCATCTGCACAGTCTGAATGAGAGTAAATAATAAGTTTACTTGTGACTGATGTGACCTGTTGTTTGGGTATCATTTCGGCACCACCTGAATGAAATTATTCATTTTAATGAAGGTAATAGATTAGGAAATGATTTGTCAGTAATACATAAAATAATTATGCTCTTTCAAGGACATTCATAAGAATAAATAAAGGTACCAAATGCAAGGATAATTACACTGAAGGAGCTTGATGTCTTACAGAGGTTTAGTCTGTGAAAACAGGGGAGGGCAGGGAAGGCCGTTTTAATGATTCAAATTAGTCCTAAATAATCAGCTGAATTCATGCCAAACCATTTTGCTTTTTATATCCTTTGTCTGGAATTTTTGAGTGAATCCAAAATTTTCTTTAACAGTTTCTTTGATTTCCCACATGGACTTGCACACTGCTTTGCAGCATTCTTGAAAAGACAGCGTTCTTTATTATGTAATCATATCACTTAATCAAATAAACAGTTTATCCTTGATCTTCCAGTCTCTTAAAAATTAAATGGGTTTTGGTTTTAAGAGCTATCTTAAAATTACATTTTTTCCTTTCAAGTAGCATGTTTTTATTATAAGATTTCAGAACCCACCCTGTTTTCAGACTTTTCATCTGTTCATTCTTTTGGTGTTTTCTTCCCCACAAATAATGATTGGGGACTTTGATATCTACATTTGGATGTAATGTTAACTTACACTAGTTAAGGAGTTGAAGCCACAGTCATTTCTAGAGCTAAAATATGTGACAGGAGATACGCATAGGCATTGTTGACATTACAGCTAAAGATGAAACTCCAGATAAAGTTTGGCAGCAGAGAACAGCAAAAGAAAACAAATTCATTAATTATTCTTATGTTTATACAGAAATTCCAGAGTCTAAATGGTTCATGGAGTGTTTATCCCTCAGCTCCGGCATTATAATTTGGAGCATATTTATCACATTTCTGTCTCTCTCACTAGCCAGTGAATACCTGAAGCTCATAAATCATATTGTATAATCTCTAATTGCAGCTCCCTTCCACAAGGGTGCTGTGCATGGTAGACAATACATGTTTGTCAAATTGCTAAAGTTTATTCAGATTATCTTTTATCCCTAAATCATGAGTGTTTCCATATGAAGATGTTGACTTACAGGGCCTCCCTGATGCTTTGTATGTATAATGATTACCTTGTGGAATGCAGGCATTGTTTCCTTTGTTATTGGTTGCTCATGGCCTGTATTCAGGTTACTAAGACACAGTTGCTTACTTTGGGAAACAAACTACTTTCTTGACTGAAATGAGAAGAGAAGACAATAAATGAACTTGCACATGGATTTCAGCACAGGTTAGCTCTGCTACCCATGTAAAAACCAAAAACAAAAGCAGAAAATTTTGAATACCTTTTATATTACATGATGCTAAGGAAATTATTTTGTCTTACTTAATTCTTTGCAATGTAGATAAGTTCAGTTGTGTTTATGTGGTTAATATCACCTACACAACCTGGCCAAAGGAACAAAACTCTACTGTCCAAATCTGACTGAATTGAAAACTAAGCCATTTGACACACATCTTTATGGATGCTTAAGGCACATAAAATTTCCGTACTGTGAACAATTCAATCATCTGAGTTATTTTGTCTGGATGATTGTCTATCTTTATTCTGAACAAGTCATTTTTACTTTCTAGGGGCTTCACTTTATTTGTCCTTTTACAGCCCTAACTCCACTCCCCAATTCCTAATTCATCTTTGAATAGGGGTGGGGGGGGACATATATTTCCATTCAGATTTTGTATCTTCAGGTAGATTCTAAGCATAGGTATCCTCAGGCTAGAATAAAGTGGGTGTTATGATTCTTCTGTTCTATTTATTCATTTAGTAATTCATTCATTAAAAAGGTTTATCAAGACCTTCTGAATGCAGAAATCTGTGCTAAATGCTGGGAATAAAATGACATGGAAAATGAACCCTAAATGGGCCTTTGTGGGGAAAATGACATAAATCAAATAATAATATAAATGTATATTTATACATTACACAAATTTAACAGGTGCCCCAAGTGAAAAGTATAGGACACTCAAGAGTATGTGAGAGAACCTGAACCACACCCATAAGAGAAAGTGAAGTGAAGAAGTGACATAGAGTAAGGGCATGCACATTAACTATATTTCAATTTAAATTATTTATTTTTTCATATTTATTAGTAAGGACTAAAGAGTGTATTTCAGGCAGAGAAAACATCGCAGTGGCTCAGAGATGGGGTTAAGTCTGGAAAACAAAAGAAGCCCTCCGTGGTTCAAACACAGAGAGCAACAGGGATGATGGCAGAACACTGATGCTGGCAGAGGTCAGGCCCCCGAGGGATTTCCAGGCTCTCTGACCAGTTAAGCACTTTTTCCTGAAAGCAAAAAGCTAAGCCTATTCATTAATTAATTCAGCAGATATTTATGAAGAATTATTTTGTTTCCTAAGTTTTGAACCAAATGCTCTGCCCTCTTGTAGTTTGCATTCTAGTCAGGAGAGGTGGAAAATAAAAAAAAAATAAACAAAGGCATATGTAATGCATCAGGTATTGATACAAGTGCTTTGAAGAAAAATGAAGAGTAGAAGGACTTCACGAGTAAGAAGGTAATATCTTCTACAAAGAGTCAGAGTAGGTCTATGGCGAGATGGTGCTTGAGAAGGGACCTGATGCAGTGGCTGAGCAAGTAAGGTCAACAGCTGGAGGATGAGCCTCTCAGGTGGCTGTTATTCAGCCGCTCAGTGGGGTCTTCCTTTTTGTGACCCCATGGACCGCAGCACGGCAGGCTTCCCTGGCCCTCACTATCTCCCAGAGTTTGCTCAAACTCGTGTCCATCAAGTTGGTGATGCCATCCAACCATATCAAGCTCTGTTGTCCCCATTGCCTCCTGCTCTCAATCTTTCCCAGCATCAGGGTCTTTTCCAGGGAGTCAGTTCTTCACACCAGGTGGCCAAAGTATTGGAGCTTCATCTTCAGCATTGGTCCATCCAGTGAATATTCAGGGTTAGTTTCCTTTAGAATTGACTGCTTTGATCTCCTTTTAGTCCAAGGGACTCTCAAGAGTCTTCTCCAACACCACAGTTCAAAAGCAGCAATTGTTCAGCACTCAGCCTTCTTTATGGACCAACTCACACATCTCAGGTGGAGGAACAGCAAGTAAGAGGCCCTGAGGCAATAGTGTGTCATAAATACTCCAAAGAGAGCAAGGAGCTGAGTAAAGAAGGGAAAGGATGGAGGAGACAAGTTTAGAGGCTTGGTTGGGGACCCAGATCATGGCAAGTTCTGCGGCTTTTACTCTGAATTAAACAAGAAGCTCTCGGAGGGTTTGCAGCAAATGTGTTCAGATTTAGGCTTATAAGAATATCACCTTCTGAAAGGAGGTAAATAAACTAAGGAGGTCAAAGTAGAAATGAGACCATTCAGAAGGCTACTACAATGCTCAAGAAAGAAAAAATGATGACTTGGATCTGATGTTAACAGAGAAAGTGGAACAAGGTGAGGGAGTCGCTATGTTTTCAAGACGAAGCCAAGAAGTGTCTGCTGATTCAGTATATGTGGAGTGGAAGAGAAAGAAAATATCAAAACATCTAAAATGTTTGTCCTGAGCAACTGGAAGATTAGGGTTGTCATTTACTGAGAAGAGACAGACTGCAAGAGAGGCTGATTGGGGGAGAGAGTGAGAAATTTGAATTAGACACCCTAAGTTTGACATTTTCAGTAACATCTGAGTGAAAGTGGCAAGAGGATTTGGTGTGGTCGCTACGTTGTGTCCTATTCTTTGCAACCTCATGGACTGTAGCCCACCAGGCTCCTCTGTCCATGGACTTCTCCAGGCAAGGATACTGGAACAGGTTGCTATTTCCTTCTCCAGGCCATCTTCCTGACCCAGGGATAGAACTCCCAGTCTCCTGCATTGCAGGTGGCTTCTTTACCAGCTGAGCCACCAGGGAAACCCAGCAAGAAAATAGTTGTTTCTAAAACTTAGTTAAAATTCAGCTTCCCTAGTGGCTCAATGGCAAAGAACCTGCCTGCCAATGCAGGAGACAGGTGTTCGATCCCTGCTCCAGGAAGATCCCACATGCCATGAAGCAACTAAGCTCGTGCATCACAAGTGCTGAGCCAGCGCTCTAGAGCCTGGGAGCTGCAACTGCTAAAGCCCAAGTGAGCTAAAGCTCAAGGCCATGCTCTGCAACAAGAGACTCGACCTCAGTGAGAAGCCTGTGCTCCGCAACAGAATGCACTGCAACTAGACCAAGCCCACACATGGCAACAAAGACCCAGAGCAGCCATGAATGCATTAATTCAATGATATGGAAAAAAAGAATTCAGGCTGACCATTTAAATTAGGGAACCATTAACATACAAGAGGTTAAAGCTGGAGCCCCGGTGAGCTCACACAGGGCATGCGCATGGGTAGAACAGAGCGTTCTGGCACAGGGCCTTGGTTCACCAGGGGGGTTAGAGATCAGGGAGGAGAGAGGTACCGCAAAGGAGACTGACAGAGCAGACGGGCATCGGGGTCAGGTTGGGAGGCTGTTGGGGTGGATGTGGAGAGAATCTAAGACAAGAGATACTGAGGAGGTACAGTCTCTAGGAGGTAAAACTAATCTTTTGCCATGAAACCAGTGAGGAAACTGGTATCCTCCCTTGCAAGATTATAGGCTTTGAAAGATAAACGTAATCATCTAAATTATTCAGAGTAAGAAGATATAGCATTGTTATACGTAGGCAATATTTTTTATTCTCCGTAAAAAGTTCTTTTGAGACCATTTAAAAAATCTGAGGAGAATGTGTAGAGCAGAATGCTTTAATCTTTTAAAATGTTTTAAAATCACTCAACTCTTATGACATGCTCAGTTGTGTCCGACTCTTTGTGACCCCATGAACTGGAGTCCCCAGCCTTCTCTTGTCCATGGGACTCTCCAGGCAAGAATAATGGAGTGGGTAGCATTCCCCTATCTCGAGAATCTTCCCAACCCAGAGATTATAACCCAGGTCTCCTGCACTGCAGGCAGATTCTTTACCGTCTGAGTCACCAGGGAAGTCCAACTTTTAAAATCACTAAGTTATTTACATTAACAGTAAATCTTAGTGACAAAGAAATGTGTCTTTCCACTGACTAACACAGTACTCTTTACCTTTTAAAAATATTTCTCAAATGGTGATTTGAGAAATCACCTCTCCAAAAAAACCTCTCTCCAAAAAGATATGGAATAGTAAAGCTGTGAATAAAAGTCACTAATGTAAAAACCTGATGCGAAGAGCTGGCTTATTAGAAAAGACCTTAGTGCTGGGAAAGATTGAGGGCAAAAGACAGGGGCGGCGGTGAAAGAGACGGTTAGATAGCATCACTGACTCAATGGACATGAATTTGAGCAAACTCTGGGAGATGGTAAAGGACAGGGGAGCCTGGCGTGCTGCAGTCCATGGGGTCACAAAGAGTCGGACATGACTGATCGACTAAGCAACTGAACAACATCAACATTGTAAAAACGTGAAGACAGTGTTATTTTGCTAGAGATCAACATGCATTCTAGAAGGACATTGCTGTAAAAATGATCTTTTGGAATAGTTAGTGCCTTAGAGTGCCCTTAGTATCTTATAAATTTATCACTACATTTATGGAAAATGCAGTACCTATAGGGTAATGTCCCTGGAAATTCCTTTGTTGTGACTTACATTGCACTGTCAGGGCCTGGGCTAAATAACACCCCCAAACTGGGTTAAGTGTTTATTCTTAACCCAAGTAACACCTAATCAACACATTTTGGTTCAACATCTACTTATTTCATACCATGTTGATGGTAAATCTGGTTGCCGGACTTTGGGCTATGGACTTCCACAATTAATGCTGAAAGTATCATGATTTGTGTCAGATAACCAGTTTGATTTTCTGTTAAATGAACACAAATTAAACCAAGTGATTTTCCCAGTAATCTTGGTTGTTCGGTGTGAGGATAGTTGTCCCTGTCTGAAGTGGTCCACTCTCGCACAGGTATTTCTTTGTGGTTGAAGAGGACAACACTCCGTTGTCCGTCACAGTGACGCCCTGCGATGCGCCCTTGGAGTGGAAGCTGAGCCTCCAGGAGCTGCCAGAGGAGGCAAGCGGGGAAGGCTCAGGTGAGTCCCCGCAAGACCTGGTCCCAGACCTTGGGATGAATGGGTGGCTGAAAGACATGAGACATACAGCCTTCTCTCCATAAGACAGAATAGCATGGATGCATCGGAGAAGTTGGGCATTGAGGAAGGAGATGTGGGAAATGGGGATGACATCAGATGACCATGATTTGGTTAAAAAAAAAATGGTGAAGAGAGACAGGTGTGGGGACTGAAGGAGCAGGGAAAGGCAAGAGGTTCAGATTAGCTTCCCTGGCTGTGGTTTGCAGTCCTGCCTGAACCTTGGAATCACCAGTGGGGCTTCAGATGCTGGATCCTGCCTCAGAGGTTGTGATTTAAATGACTTGGTGTGTGATCTGGACATTGGTGTATTAAAAGCCCCTGTAGGTGATTCTCATATGCAACCAGGATGAGAGTATCTGATCTCTGGGGAGTAAAGGGTAGATAGGAAGAGAGAACAGAAGGGCATTTAGCACCGCCTGGAAGTCCAGGATGAAAAGAAAGTCAGAAGGAGGAGTAGGTTAGGCATTTAAGGAAGATTCAGATGATGGAAAGCAAATAACGAGTACAAAGAAATGTGTAGAGTCTGTCTGAGGCCCTGGGTTGATGCTGCCCACAGCATCCCCCCAACCGCTTAAGGGGCAAAAGCATCCTAGCTTTAAGTAAGGTTTGAGACTGATGATGTGACAGGATGTTAGCAAGCTGGATACTTACAGTGATGGGGGAACTGTAATTAGGAAAATATTGAAAGAGCATATGGGGAGTGATGAGACAGGTAGAGAAAAGGAATAGTCATGTGACGACTGTGTTCATCACATGGTTTAGGGCCATGAAATTCAACACACCTCACTCAATCTGCGGTGCTCAGTTGGAAACCATCTACTTCACTCTGGCTGTGCAGTCATTTTCTGGGTCCTCTCGCTTATGTGCACATTGATGTCTGTGTGATATCTGATATTAACAGTAACAAAAATAAAGGAAGACATTTTAGTTTCAATGCTTTCCCTTCATTCCTCCTGGGCAAGTGTTCTACACATTGAAAATTATATCCTCTTACTGGTGCTTTATAACCTATATTCTAATGAGACTGTCCGGTCCTACAAACAAAAGTGAAATTAGCGAAATGGCTAGCCGTCCAAGTGCAAACTGGTAGAATCTTTTTGGTAAGCAGATTGACAGTAGGGATTAGTCTCTAAGAGGTTTGCAGCCTCTGACCTAAAAATTCCACTAATTGGAGTCTATTCTGAAGAAATCATTTAAAATCAGAAAGCCTTACATATATAAGAGCATTATTATAATGCTCAAAAGTTAACAACTATTATTTCTATTATATAATAATTAATGAGAAAAAGGGAGGTTTCTCTAGATATGTATATACATGATAATGTTATAAAGTTACAGAGAAAAATAGAATAGTTTCAATTGCATGAAGCATGTAGAAGAAAACCTGAGAGAAATCAAGGACTGTTAATAAATAACTATTAATAAAGGATCATATATTAATGGGTAGTCTTTTTATCTTCTTGTATCTCCCAATTTTCTACAGGAACATGCATTCTTTTTATAACGGATAAAAACTAAATTGAGTTGTTTTACAAACACCATTTAAGGTCGTGCACATGTCCTTACGTGTAGACTGTGCCTCTTTTGTGTCTTTTAGGTGATCCAGAGCCTCTGGATCAGCAGAAGCAGCAGATCATTAATGAGGAAGGCACGGAGCTTTTCTCCTACAAAGGGAACGACGTGGAGTATTTCATATCTTCTAGTTCTCCATCTGGTTTATATCAGTTGGAGCTTCTTTCAACAGAGAAAGACACGCATTTCAAAGTGTATGCCACCACAACTCCGGAGTCTGACCAGCCCTACCCCGACCTGCCCTACGACCCGCGAGTCGATGTCACGTCCCTGGGACGCACCACGGTCACCTTGGCTTGGAAGCCGAGTCCCACCGCCTCTGTGCTGAAGCAGCCCGTCCAGTACTGCGTGGTCATCAGCAGAGAGCACAACTTTAAAAGTCTCTGTGCGGTGGAAGCCAGGCTGAGTGCGGACGACGCTTTCATGCTGGCCCCCAAGCCCGGCCTGGACTTCAGCCCTTTCGACTTTGCGCACTTCGGGTTTGCTGCGGAGAGCTCGGCGAAGGAGCGCAGCTTCCCGCCGAAGCCTTCCCCCAAGTTAGGGCGGCAGGCGCACTCGAGGCCCAGGGCGGACATTCAGAAGGTCTGCATAGGAAACAAGAACATCTTCACGGTCTCGGATCTGAAACCCGACACGCAGTACTACTTCGACGTCTTCGTGGCCAACAGCGACAGCAACATGAGCACCGCTTACCTGGGCACCTTTGCCAGGACCAAGGAGGAAGCCAGACAGAAGACGGTGGAGCTGAAGGACGGGAAGGTCACCGACGTGTTCGTTAAGAGGAAGGGGGCCAAGTTTCTACGCTTTGCCCCAGTCTCGTCCCACCAGAAGGTCACCTTCTTCGTTCACTCTTGTCTGGACGCCGTCCAAATCCAAGTGAGGAGAGACGGGAAGCTCCTTTTGTCCCAGAATGTGGAAGGCATCCGGCAGTTTCAGCTGAGAGGCAAACCAAAGGCCAAGTATCTCATGCGACTGAAGGGAAACAAGAAGGGTGCATCAATGCTGAAAATACTGGCTACCACCCGGCCCAGCAAGCAGTCGTTTCCCTCTCTTCCCGAGGACAGGCGCATCAAGGCTTTCGACAAGCTCCGCACCTGTACTTCAGTCACGGTGGCTTGGCTAGGCACCCAGGAAAGGAACAAGTTTTGCATCTACAAAAAGGAAGTGGATGATAATTACAATGAAGACCAGAAGAAAAGAGAGCAAAACCAATGCCTGGGCCCGGATACGAGGAAGAAATCAGAGAAGGTCCTCTGTAAATATTTCCACAGTCAGAACCTGCAAAAAGCTGTGACCACAGAAACAATTAAAGGCCTTCAGCCTGGAAAATCTTACCTGCTGGATGTTTATGTCACAGGACATGGAGGGCACTCGGTGAAGTATCAGAGTAAAGTCGTGAAAACCAGAAAGTTCTGTTAGTCACCTCGTATGGAGATGTATCACATAGAACTTCAGGAGAGACAGAGCCGCATTAAGTAGAAACTGACTACTGCTCCCCCAGCTAAGAGAAGTTGTGACCTATACTTGTACCATGGAAGGAAGGGTATCATCGGGTGCATGTTGAAGTTTATGTAACTGATTGCTGGAGGAGACTTGTTCTAGTGTGCCCCAGTGGTACCGCGCCTGTGTCTGATGTCCGCTGATGTCAGAGAGAGAGGACGTCTTGAAGGAACTGCCATCCCTTGCTTTGACCACTGCATGAACTGCTTCTAAATTATTTTATTACCTAAAAATTTAAAATATGCCATTCATTGCACACAGCCACAAATGAAAATCATTCCTCTCAATAGATGCTAGGAGATATATATATATATATATATATATATATAAATTATTTTATAAAGTCTTGTTTTAAATGTCCGTGTTTCTATGATTGTAAACTATTAAATTCTTTTCCTGCTAAAGTACAGATCTAAGTATATTAAGTGGACAGCTCTTTAGTCAGTTATATTGTTATTGTAAATTCTTATCTTGAGTAAAATGTTTAAATACTATATGTATCTCATGTACAAAGTTGACATACATTATATTCATGTATATAAAATTAAAGATATTAGATTATATACTGATCATTTTCCTAAGTAGCAACCTTGGTGTATTCAATTTCTGTTCTGTCCCCAAAACTGTGCCTTTATGTAATTTGGCACCAGATTTGACCCTTTTCTAGCAGAAGGCATGCTGCATCTCTCTAAAGTTATTGGGACATTAGAGAGTTACTGCAACTTGTATTTTTATTTTGAATAGGAGCTAGCTGTTGAGACTTGAAAGCACGCCAATAGACTTAAAAGGACAAGCCCCGAATACTATAGCTTGAGAAGTATTCCTTAATGACCTAAAATACATTACCTCTATTTTAAAAATGAGCATCTCTTTTAAGTACAAAAATTGGGATATGACAGAATTTTCCAACTGCTTGAATGTTAGCAAAATAACTGTTTTGATTTCTAGTGGAAGCAGTGGAGCAGCCATCAGTTAGGACTGTAATGAGGAAACTGGAAGCAACTGTTTTGTAACATCAATGGTCTCATACTTTTAGCTTTGATAATTTATGAATATTTAAGAAGTAATTTACATATAAGGTAAAATGTAGGCAAATCATAATAGAAATCATTTATCAAAGTTCTGCACAAGGGGCAGTTTTAGATAGTTTCACTCTCCACAGATTCTACACATGAGGTGTCATGAGGATTCACAAGAGTCTGGAATTTAAGTCAAGTAGGCTATGTGGCTTCGAGTAAACTTGTTACCTCCCATTGTCCCTCTTTCCTATTTATAAAATTAGGTGTGGTAGATTTGGATAAGATGATGTTACAGGATACCTTCGATCATATGACATTGTCTTTTGTAGAATTCTGTGATTCTAAATTATAAAATGTGTCTGTAACTACAAGTGGGGCAGGTGTAATTCCTTAACCACAACCTTTCACCTACTTGCTGGACTACCTTTCACACGGTGGGCATGCAGGAGCAGCATCCCTATGGAGTATAGAATCACTATAGCTTGGGGAGTGAAAGTGGTGGTCTTTATGAAAAGACATCATTAGTAGAAAACATCCCCCCTAAAAATGTGTCCTCTAATTCCTGAGTGTTAAGGTATCAAAACAAAATATATTATATTTGTATGAAACAGTTTGATACCTGAAATAACTTTTAAAAAGGAAGAAAGAACACCTCCACAATGGCTATGTAACTAACCAACTTGAAAGAACTTTAAAACTGACACTGTCTCAGAGATGTTCTATCCTAAGTTATAAATTCAGTGCCTTTGGAAGGAGAATCAACTTTCTCATATTATTCACAAATATGTTAGTATAGAGCAATGTGCTAAATGGGACTACAGTGAATCAAAGAGTTATTGCAGCTTCTGAAGGTGATGGGCTTAACTCTCAGATATTGCTAAAGGCCTGGGAACCAGGCCAAGTCAATTTAACCAAGCCTTTACTTTTCAGCCAGCTGGAATGGTGGTTTCTATATAGTCTGGATATATCAGAAAATTCTTTCATGGTCCCAGTGAAATTTCCCTTTTAAAAATTAAAGGAAAATTAAATACACATTGTGAAACTTCTATCACTCATAAAAGAAGAGAGAAACCTATTAAAAACAAAGCTCTATTTCCTGATGTGTTTAGATTTTAAGAGCATTCAGGTGAACTGAGAACAAGAAAGGAAAATTTGTTCTTAATTAATAAAAGAACTAGAACATAGCTAATATGAAAGCGCCATATTTTCTCCATTAAGCTCCAGAATAGCTATATTGAGAACAGGGCATTTAGAATCCCAAGAACAGTATCATGGAGGAGAAGGGATCTTTGAGGACATTTCATTCAAGTTCAGTATCTTTAATTTTTAGGTTCAAAAGTAAATTGAAGACCAGAGAAATGAAAAGAAATTTCTTATAGTCAAAACAAGTAAGTAGTGGAATTGCTTTGACTCCAAAATGCTTACTAGAATATAAATCACCAATTCTTGGTGGTGGGGGGAGTAATTTAAGGATCATTTTCCAAAAGGAAATAAAAATTTTTTTTTATTTATGATTTCAAAGCAACTCGTTCTTACAGACCATTTCAAATTTCCTTAAGAATGTGTGTGTAACCTTAACTGACAACTTCAAACTTGTAAGGAAAAAAAAAAAAATACTATTATTTTTAAGACAGAAAGTATTCCCATCTAGATTTGCATGTGCACACAAAGTGAGGCTGTAACATCATCAGTCAATTGTTTTAACCTAAAACTATTTAGAATCTATTTTAAAAAAGTATACAGTGGGTGACTTTCCTAGTTAAAATACTTTATAATCAATGTTTAGATTAATTTTTAAGCATGTATCAAAGGATTACTGCTGGAAAGGACGTATACATTGCTCATTTTAGTTACTAAGAATAAACTTGAAAAAGTTATGATTTTTATATCCTGAAAAGCTAAACAAAGAGTGACTTCAAATAAAAAATTACTCAGAGGAACTTTAGAGTTTGAAACCACTTTTAATGGTTCTGAATAATTCATCTTCAATGAAAACACATACACACAAGTTTTGAATACAATTCAAGGAAATTGTTTGACCTGAAACAAATTGGGATCTCTTCCAACACTTTACTAACACCTCTTAGAGATCATCTAGTTCAACTCTCATTTTGCAGATGAGAGTGTTGAGGCCCAACCAAGACGAGACCCCAGACAGATCCCTGCCCTCTCCATTTAATGATCACCCAGTGCATTGTAAGCATGTCTTCACAAGGCATGCAACAGTTTACCCAGACTACGCGCCTTTGCCTCTCTTCATTGACTGGCTTCAAAATAAAACTAGCATCTAACTTGAGGAGCAAGGCCATTTGGAGCATCTCCATACGCTTCCTTCCCCACTTAGATAGAGTGCAATTGAGGTAAAGTCAGCTGGGAAGTCAATTTGGGTCCTCCCCCCAGGACCAAGCAAACTGACCATGGCCAGATTTCAGCTGTCCTTTGTTTGAAGTTGTTTGTGGGACCTGGGAGACATCAGGGCACACTCATCATCGTGTTTCTCCCAGAGAGTTTTGGCCAGAAAAATTTGCAGTGGCTTGGGATTTGGGTATCTGTTATTGTTTTGAAGGTGGGAAATGGGAGAGATGAGAGCAGAGAGGAAATGGAGTGTGAAGGGAAGTATGTTGTTGTTTAGGTGCTAAGTCGTGTTTGACTTTTTTTGTGACTCATGGACTGTATGTAGCCAGCCAGGCTCCTCTGTCCATGGAATTTTCTGGGCAACAATACTGGAGTGTGTTGCCATGCCTTCCTCCAAAGGATCTTCCCAACCCAGGGATCAAACCACATCTCCTGCATCTCCTGCATTAGCTGGTGGACTCTTTACCAGTGAGTCACCAGAGAAGCCTTCCAGAAGAAAGTATAGTTTTTCTGTACTTTTCTTTCTCTAACTGGCCTGAGATATCAAGGAAGGTGAGAGAGCTAACATAGCCTAATTTTATTAAGAATTTGGATTCTGTCCAACACAGAACCTGACACTACAAATTTTGACTTAGATCACCATCCACTCTATTAAAATCGTATTGCACTATTTGCTAGGAATGACTGATCATGTATCTGGGCAAGATGTCCTTCATTTCTATTTATTTGCATTCCTCTTCCTCCATCTTTGAGAACTAAGTTTAGTAATCAAAGTTTAGAGATGAAGTTACCTAGAATGACTTTTCATATCTACCCTGATACCTCTTTCAGATATTTTCTAATATTCTTTTAAAGTATAAAAGAAATTGAAGGCTATCAATCACCATCATGGGAAAATAGATGGTTCCAAGATTGAACAGTGCAAGGCCTTAATTACGTTTCTATATTGTCCTTATTCAAATACTAACGAAGATCGTGTGGCATCAAGTGTCAGAGGGGAGGAGAGTCTTACAAGGGGAGACACCTGAGTCCTTGGAAATAATTCCTTCGAAAGCAGAAACAAGAATGAATATGACTCCTCATCCCATTGCCCTACAGGAGAGAATTTTCAGAAAAATGTAAGGTTTTCTGGAAACTTTTAGAAACTTACAGGCTAGAAATTTTGAAGCAGAAATACATCAAGCAGCCTCCCAGGATGTGGACATGTCCCGAGACTTCAGAATTTGAAATAATTTTATAAATTGAGACTAAGGTGTAAAACAGAGAAGTCACAGCATATGGGTTCTTGTTATGGGTGATGAGATCCAGATAGAACAGTTAAAAAAAAATAAAAGCCATCTTACAACTATTAATAAGAGAAGCAATGAATGCATTGTTTTGTTTTTGAGTCCAGTATTATTGTCAGAAACTGGTGAACTTTAGGAAGAAAAATGTTTCCAGTCTCTCTCTTCTTGTATAAATACTGCCAAGATTAATACCCAATCAAATGACCATAGTTTGGAAAGGAACAAACGTTCATTTCTTGTCCATAGTTAGCCCTTGAGGTAACCTTCCTACGTTGGGTGAATACAGCAGCACAGAAAAACAAAAACAGTTATTTTAAGATACACTTGACAAGACCCTTAAATGTGCATATTTAATTATGTCCGAGTGGACAGGATTTTGCTTCTGAGAAAAATTATTTGTGATAAACAGCTCCAAGTATATTAATACATAGCGGGGTTCGAGGTTTGACTGCTCGATCTTGTCTCTTCCTATAAAATGAACTCGGACCTATAGAGAAAGTTAACATATGGCTACTTTTACCATGCAGGCTGGAAAAGCTCCCCAATGCCAAAGCAGCAAGCAGGTTTTGGAAGCTGTTTGTTACCCTTGAAAACCACAGTGATGTCTCATAGGCCTCTGCCTTTATTTGACCAATTCTGTGCCCTTCTGTAGATCCATATGACGAAAATAAGTGGATTGTGGCTGAACCATTTAAGAGTTGTAAGAACCGATATAGCTTTCTGTGTTAGCAGTTTGCGAAGAGTGAGTGGTGTAGTCAAAAACACAGCCTGTTTCCAGTGGCTGGGTCTCCATGTATCAGCAGCCGCAAGTGGCCTTGGTGACAGTTAGGGTCTCCTGGTGCTTCCGAACAGAGTACGAACTTGACTCGAGGCTGGGAAAGAGGCGACTGAAACAACTGAGAGACAAATTAATATACATATTTTTTTAAAAATAAAATTCAACCAATTTTACTGTGGTAATATGCTATTTTAAAAACATGTTTTTAAAGAATAACAGACTCTTTTAGCTATTTTTAATGGTAGTATTGAATATCTCCTTCCTGCTGAATAAAGCTTGCCATTCTTCCTTAAATGAAGAAGCCAAGAGCTAAATTACAGGTTGCCCAATTTTGCCTTTTTTCCATCATGCACATGATCACGGGTTCTCTTGGCTTATCCATTGGTGATCTTCAGGTTTGGAAAAAGATGACAAAGATATAAAAGCAGAGTAAGAATCCAACACTTAAATTTAAATTACTTGCATTTTGTGCAAGTTCTGTTGACTAATGGAAAGAGCTGAACTTCAAATACAGCTGTGTGCTGCACAAACTTGACTGCTCTGAATACTGAACTCTGGTTCCTCTGCCAATTCCATGGGCAAGAATTCCGGAGGCCTGAGTTGAAATGTGCAGATAAATACTCAGTGCTGGAGTTCTTGGTGCCAAAGCACACAGAATACTTACCTCTGCTATGGAAATCTTGGAAGAACAGAACTTCTGTTTTTAATATCTCTGAGGATTTAGAGCAGTTCTTAGACGACTTATTACCTTTCATAAAACTGACTCCTACTTTAAAAGTCTCTTGGTGGCTTACCTATATTAAAAAGAGGAAAAGAATACTTTTTGATTCCACTGAGTTTTCTCTTCTCTATTGAATTTAAACAAGCTAATAAGAGAAAGGACAGCAGTGGAAAGAGTGTAGAAATGAGACTTCAGATGTGTGGGTTTTTTAAACTTCTGTGGTCTTAAGCTTTTTCATTTGTCAAACGAGAAGGGTGATGATCTCTAAGATTCCTTTTGGAAAAGCAGGGAAACTAACAACCTTTAAGCTCATACTGAGTGCCAGGCATGTGAAATACAATTACTTAATCCCCATAACAACCCTGAGATGAAGACATTATTGTATTCTCCTTGAACAGACAAAGAACAAAGAAACTACATAACGTGCTCAAGGTCACGAAGACTAAAAACTGGACACACCTCTAGCTCCAAATGTATGCATCTTTCTGTTTCCATCTGTGTGGTGTGAGCTCTAGAGCTTATTAGTGAACTTTTGGAATAGAATACGAGGAGGAGAAAATTCATAAAAATGAGGAAAGCTAAAACATATTCAAAGGTTGGCCTGGACATTTATCAACAAATTATCTTGGACATGGATAAATATGAAGAGCTAGAGACAGCAGAGAAATAACACACAAGGATCACTAAGTTCCTCTTACTATATAGAATTTCTCCATTTAATGATGTCTTATAGTGTATCACAACCTTTCTTGGTGTTTGTTTCTGTATCTCATTATACAGAACTTGCTGTAATGCTTACATATGGTAAAATGTATCTGTAATGTAAGGCCAATAAACCCTTATTTAATACGCTTGTGTTTTAGCATATAGAATTCTCTGTGGTTGTTTGGGCTTTTGTTTTGTACATATTCTCTTTCTTTTGTTATAGGTTTTTTTAAAAAAGAAATTTAATTGGAGGATAATTACTTCCCAGTGTTGTATTGGTTTCTTCTGTAAAACAACGTGAATTAGCTATAAGTGTACACGCATTCCGTCGCTCTTGAGCCTCTCTCCCACCTGCACCGCCATCTCACCCTTCTAGGTCACCTTAGAGCTCCAGGCTGCGCTCCTTGTGTTACGCAGCAACTTCCCACTAGCTCTCTATTCCACAGCTGCAATGTACATATTTCAGTGCTCTGCTCATAGGAGATACTTACTGGGCCTTTATTACATGCCAGGCCCTGAGCTGAGTCATAATGTGACAATCCACTCGACAATCTTTTGAGGGAGATATTTTCCATGTTTTACTGATGAAGAAACCAAGTGTCAGAGAGGTTAAGTAACTTTCCTAATATGACACAGCTAATCAGGAGCACAACCCACCATCAAATCCAGGCCTACAAATAAAGCCAACGCTAGAAGGGGTGATTCTCACCTCCTGCCTTTGGGAAAGAACTTCTGATTGTGCTTTGCAAGTAATCCACTGGCACAAATTTACTTTTAAAGTTTGCTGGACTTGTGCTCATAAGGACTTGCTTTATTGGCACATTGAGTACTTGCTGACAGTCTCCTGATTCACTTCTTTATGCCTTTGCTCCCATATAAATTTTTCCTATGTACTTGGCATTTAGGAAGCTCACACAACCACCATTATAGTCTCAGTTTGGAAGCTGGTGAACTCTGTATCCTGCCTGGGAAACAGCAGCTGATGGGAAGATTCCAGTATCACCTTTGGGATCAGTGAGTTAGCTGATATGGCTTCTTTGGTTGAAATCTTTCCTAGACAGTGCCAGGAAGAGAGGAGGGCTCTGTTGTCCCTTTAGCCCCTCCCTCATTTAAAAAATATTTTTTTTTCTAATTGCTAAGGTAGGGTTTGTTATAAAAACTAAAACACAACCTAAAAACTTTCTAAAACATAACTTGAAACTTCACTCTAATTCTATTCCCCAAAGAAAACTATTTTTAACAATTCTTAGTTTACATTGATTTACATTCCAATACTTTTTCCTTCCCTGTGTATAAACTAATATTTATTATTATCATTCATTTTTATCAAATATGAAATTGTGCTAAACAGTTTTGCAACTGGCTTTTTTAATTGAACGTGGTATTTCGGCCCACATTCTGTGTCAGCTTGAGCTCATTCTTGGTTGTTTTTCTTTTATAGTTTTAGTCATATTTTTATTTATTTCAACATACCAAAAATATTATCATTTCAAGTGAAATTAATTTTTACAATTAAAATGCTGTACATTCTTTTTATCAAACCCAGCTTGGAAATTCAGCGTGTCTGTTACTCTTACAGCGCACCTCACGTAGGGCTAGCCACTTTTCAAGCACGCAATAGCCATCTGCACAAATCTCCATATTTGCACAGAACCACACCTCTCCTGCAACATGCCTGTAGTGCATCTGCAACTACATCTGCAGTTTCTCTGCCAAACCTTCCATACCATCTGCAATCACACCCACAGGTCAAGGAGCCACCCTTCTTGATCTCATTCTCTTTTTGAATTGGAGTATAGTTGCTTTATAATGCTGTGTTAGTGTCTGTTGTACAACAAAGTGAATCAGCTCTATGTATACACGTATCCCCTTTCTCCTGGGCCTCCCTCCCTCCCTCCTGCCCCACCCCCACTCACCCACCAAAGTTCCCGCAGAGCACCAAGCTGAGCTCCCTCTGCTCTGAGCAGCCTCCCACTAGCTCTCTATTTTACATATAGTGGTATACATATGGCAGATTCCCTGGTGGCTCAGACGGTAAAGCATCTGCCTGCAATGCGAGACCTGGGTTCTATCCCTGGGTCAGAAATATCCGCTGGAGAAGAAAATGGCAACCCACTCCAGGACTCTTGCTGGAAAATTCCAGAAACGGAGGAGACTGCTAGGCTACAGTCCATGGGAATGCAAAGAATCGATACAACTGAGCAACTTCACTCACATGTGGGGCTTCCCCGGTGGCTCAGTGCTAAAGAATCTGTCTGCATTGAAGGAGATTCAGGTTCGATGCCTGGGCCAGGAAGATCCCCTGGAGAAGAAAATGGCAGCCCACTCCAATATTCTTGCCTGGGAAATCCTACGGACAGAGGAGCCTGCAGGGCTACAGTCCATGGGGTCACAAAGAGTTGGACAGGACTTAGTGACTAAACCAACACTGCCACGTACGTCAATGCTGCCCTCCCAGCTCGTCCCACCCTCCCCTTCCGCCCATGACCACATGTCTGCTCTCCACATCTGTGTCTATTCCTGCCTGTGGATGGGCCTAGAGTTTGTCATACAGTGAAGGAAGCCAGAAAGAGAAACAGGAATATCTCATATTAACGCTGTATGTAGAATCTAGAAAAATGGTACTGATCTCCTTTTTTAAACATTGGTTCTTCCCAGACATTCTCCTCAGATGTGTAAAATGTGTATCAATATGAACACACAATGATGGTCTCTGTCAGTTACATATTAAACCATCCTCAAATTCAGGCCTGAATCATCACCGACGTCTCCTGTGTTCATTATTGCATAGAGGCATCCTCTCCCAAGTGACAAACTCTCTCTTTGACCTCTCATTGGGCTTGTCTGAGCTGCCTAGTCCTGGATATTCCATTTCCATCCCAGGAGGGCCTGCATAGCCCAGTGTTATCGAGAACCCTGATAGCTCAGTTTAGCAGGAATCCTTTACCCTAGAATCGGAAGACTGGCCAAACTTCTCATCCTTCCAGTTAGTTAGTCACTCGGTCATGTCCAGCTCTCTGAGATCCCAAGGCCTGTAGCTTCTGTAGTCCGACTCCTCTGTCCATAGAATTCCCCAGACAAGAGTACTGGAGGTGGTTGCCATTTCCTTCTCCAGGGGATCTTCCCAACCCATGGATCAAACCTGGGTCTCCTGCATTGCCAGCAGATTCTTTACCGACTGAGCTACTAGAGAAGCCTCTCATCCCTTACCACCCCCCAGATAATAACTTATCACCCCAGCCTGCTTTCAGCAAGTATCTCAGTAGGTCAGTTTAGCAAGAATCATCATGCATGTATGCTAAATTGCTTCAGGTGTGTCTGACTCTTTGCAACCCCATGGATTGCAGCCCGCCAGATTCCTGTGTCCATAGGGTTCTTCAGGCATGAATACTGGGGTGGGTTGCCATGCCCTCCTTCATGCCCTTCCTGACCCAGGGATGGAACCTGCGTCCTGCATAACCTGTATTGGCAGGCGGGTTCTTTACCACTACTGCCACCTGGGAAACCCAAGAATCACCGTCCTCTCCTCATAATTTTTTCTCCCCTGATCCCTCTTCCCACCCTGCTCTTTGACTGTATATCCCCACTTGTCTTTGTTGTATCCAGAGTTAAGCCCAATCTCTCTGTGCTACACCACCCCATCACAGAAGTCCCTACATCTACTGCAACAGTGCTGAAAACAGTCTACCTACTATTTGAACAAGTATCAGAGTAAATTTTTTTAACACTCATAAATACTTTCAGACCTTGCCTTTTCTGTAGCCTCATCAGTATCTCTGTGGGCATACTCACCACAGTGTGGAATACTGCTGAGGGGTTCACATACACATGATGCTGACAATCAGGCAACTATATTCAATTGTAATTTCAAAGGAAATGTTTCTAAAGCCCAGTTTAATTTTTTTTTTTTTTGTTAATTTCTTCTATTTTTTCCCATTTATTTTTATTAGTTGGAGGCTAATTACTTTACAATATTGTAGTGGTTTTTGCCATACATTGACATGAATCAGCCATGGATTTACATGTATTCCCCATCCTGATCCCCCCTCCCACCTCCCTCCCCACCCGATCCCTCTGGGTCTTCCCAGTGCACCAGGCCCGAGCACTTGTCTCATGCATCCAACCTGGGCTGGTGATCTGTTTCACCCTTGATAATATACATGTTTCGATGCTGTTCTCTCTAAACATCCCACCCTCACCTTCTCCCACAGAGTCCAAAAGTCTGTTCTGTACATCTGTGTCTCTTTTTCTCTTTTGCATATAGGGTTATTATTACCATCTTTCTAAATTCCATATATATGTGTTAGTATACTGTATTGGTCTTTATCTTTCTGGCTTATTTCACTCTGTATACTGGGCTCCAGTTTCATCCATCTCATTAGAACTGGTTCAAATGAATTCTTTTTAATGGCTGAGTAATATTCCATGGTGAATATGTACCATAGCTTCCTTATCCATTCGTCTGCTGATGGACATCTAGGTTGCTTCCATGTCCTGGCTATTATAAACAGTGCTGCAATGAACATTAGGGTGCACGTGTCTCTTTCAGATCTGGTTTCCTCAGTGTGTATGCCCAGAAGTGATATTGCTGGGTCATATGGCAGTTCTATTTCCAGTTTTTTAAGAAATCTCCACACTGTTCTCCATAGCAGCTGTACTAGTTTGCATTCCTACCAACAGTGTAAGAGGGTTCCCTTTTCTCCACACCCTCTCCAGCATTTATTGCTTGTAGACTTTTGGATAGCAGCCATCCTGACTGGAGTGTAATGATACCTCATTGTGGTTTTGATTTGCATTTCTCTGATAATGAGTGATGTTGAGCATCTTTTCATGTGTTTGTTAGCCATCTGTATGTCTTCTTTGGAGAAATGTCTGTTTAGTTCTTTGGCCCTTTTTTGATTGGGTCATTTATTTTTCTGGAATTGAGCTGCAGGAGTTGCTTATATATTTTTGAGATTTATCACTGATGAACATAGATGCAAAAATCCTTAACAAAAATCTAGCAAACAGAATCCAACAACATATTAAAAAAATCACACATCATGACCAAGTGGGCTTTATCCCAGGAATGCAAGGATTCTTTGATATCTGCAAATCAGTCAATGTAATACACCACATTAACAAATTGAAAGATAAAAACCATATGATTATCTCAATAGATGCAGAGAAAGCCTTTGACAAAATTCAACATCCATTTATGATTAAAACTCTCCAGAAAGCAGGAATAGAAGGAACATACCTCAACATAATAAAAGCTATATATGACAAACCCACAGCAAGCATTACCCTCAATGATGAAAAATGAAAAGCATTTCCCCTGAAATCAGGAATAAGACAAGGGTGCCCACTCTCATGACTACTATTCAACATAGTTTTGGAAGTTTTGGCCACAACAATCAGAGCAGAAAAAGAAGTAAAAGGAATCCAGATAGGAAAAGAAGAAATGAAACTCTCTCTGTTTGCAGATGACATGATCCTCTACATAGAAAACCCTAAAGACTCTACCAGAAAATTACTAGAGCTAATCAATGAATATAGTAAAGTTGCAGGATATAAAATTAACACACAGAAATCCCTTGCATTCCTATACATTAACAATGAGAAAACAGAAAGAGAAATGAAGGAAACAATACCATTCACCATTGCAACAAAAAGAATAAAATACTTAGGAGTATATCTACCTAAAGAAACAAAAGACCTATACATAGAAAACTATCAAACACTGATGAAAGAAATCAAAGAGGACACAAACAGAAGGAGAAATATACTGTGTTCATGGATTGGAAGAATCAATATTGTCAAAATGACTATACTACCCAAAGCAATCTATAGATTCAATGCATTCCCTATCAAGTTACCAACTGTATTCTTCAAAGAACTAGAACAAATAATTTCACAATTTGTATGGAAGTACAAAAAACCTCGAATAGCCAAAGTAATCTTGAGAAAGAAGAATGGAACTGGAGGAATCAACCTGCCTGACTTCAGACTCTACTACAAAGCCACAGTCATCAAGACAGTATAGTACTGCACAAAGACAGAAATATAGATCAATGGAACAGAATAAAAGCCCAGAGATAAACCCATGAACCTATGGACACCTTATCTTTGACAAAGTAGGCAAGGATATACAATGGAAAAAAGACAATCTCTTAATAAGTGGTACTGGGAAAACTGGTCAACCACTTGTAAAAGAATGAAACTAGAACACTTCTAACACCATACACAAAAATAAACTCAAAATGGATTAAAGATCTAAATGTAAGACCAGAAACTATAAAACTCCTAGAGGAGAACATAGGCAAAACACTCTCTGACATAAATCACGGCAGCATCCTCAATGACCCACCTCCCAGAATATTGGAAATAAAAGCAAAAATAAACAAATGGGATCTAATTAAAAGCTTTTGCACAACAAAGGAAACTATAAGCAAGGTGAAAAGACAGCCCTCAGATTGGGAGAAAATAAAAGCAAATGAAGCAACAGACAAAGGATTAATCCAGTTTAATTTTTATATTATAAAATTATTATTCAATATTATATTGAATTATATAAATATTCAATATTATATGCATATTCAATATTATAAAATCAATATTATGTTGATTTTTATATTAACATTTATATCTAACACTCTTTGGAAGGATCTGTGTTCCTGCTCCATACCAATCAAATTGACATTAGCAAGGAAAGCTGAGATCCCATGTAGAAATTGTCCCTGAGTCCACATGACATGGAGGTTGGGTTAAAAGCAGGCCATCGCCTGCCTTCTCTTTTATGGACACCCTCAGAAACCTCCACCCTCCACCCACTTAAAGCAATGAGAGTAAGGAGCCAAGTCATTTCAAAGCAGTGCTTCAGTCTACATGTGTCTTGAATTGTAATCAGTTTTGTGTGAGGAGTAAGAATAGTGAGGGAAATGTCTCTTATGTATTCACCCAGTGCTTGCAAACAATTCTGTCAGGGGGGGAAACAACAAACATCTTCAAGCCACCTTGAGACTTTCTCCTCCACAGGCAGCTCTTTGGAGTGTTAAGATAGGGGACTGAACTGCGGGCCTCAGTGAGTGCAGAGACTGGGCCAGCGAGGGCAGGATCTGGATCCTCTCAAGATCCTCTCTTCTCTGTTGGGAGCTGGAGCAAATACCTTTAAAAATCCCATTTCATGCTCATTATAAATTCTGGTTAAATGAAGTAACTATAAGAAGTAAATTGAAACTACTCTCAAGGGATCCATAGAAGACTGAACTAAGAGTTGGAGAGTATTTTTAAAGACTATATAATAAAAATGATTATTGAATCTGCATTTTGTGTAAGATAAAATATAAACCTATGTCAACATCTGGTTTCTTTTACAAGTTCTGATTTTATATATATATTTGCAAAAAAAAATCTTTATGTATCTACATAAATACACAGAGGATATAAAGTTATTTACAAAACCATATATGGAATATAAACAAAACAATATTTGTCTTGGATTTATGCTTTCATGTCCCAGAATGAGAATGTTTTTGTCTTTGTTTTATTTTCTTATAATGATTTTCTTTGCTTCACAAAATTAATCAGAGAGATTTCCTTCTCTCTATATCCTCAGAAACAATTTGCATACTGCTAGGAGTTATTGGTTCCTTGATAAAACACACTGGTGAACTATCTGGTTCTTTTTTCCTTTGAAGCAATGTGATTATTTATTCTATTTACCAATAGTATTCACTCAGGTTTTCTATTTTATCTTGAAGCAAAATTTAATTTGTATTTTCTTTAAAATTTGTCATTTTACTTAAATTTCCAAATGCACTGTTTCAAATTTGTTCATAGTATTATATTCTTTAAATATTTTATATCTTTATCATTTTATGTCTTATTTCTTCCCAAGAGCTTGTCAATTGTTTTAGTCCCCCCGCAAAAACAGTTCTTAATTTTATTACTCTTTTAAATTGTTTCTTTATGTTTTGTTAATTTCTAATGTTATCTCTATCGGTTTCTTCCTTCTGCTTTCTTTGCATTTAATTGCATGAGTTGATCACTTAGCTTATTTATTTTTACTCTTTCCTTTTGTAACAGTACAGTTTAATGTATGCAAATTTTAAGAAATCATTTAGGAAGTCAGGGGATCCCAGAAGGGAATATAGATTTTGGCCAAAGGATCTAACTGTCTTACAAATGTATGTGAAACAACACCATGGAAGGGGCAGGTTGCTAACCTAATTAACTTTGCAAATGAATGGAGTTTGTAACACTAAGAGCAGAAGAAATATACACGAGCACTATAGTCCAGCTGGTAGAGTTGCTTCCCATGGGAGTAAGTATTAACAATTCTGATGCTGCTGTAAATAAATACTAGAATCGGACAATAAGATAAATGTATTGCAGATGGGGGAAGCAGAATTCTCAGGTTGGAATAGGAGTTTACTGATAAACAAGGAGAGGAGTCTAGAATGATCCATATGATGGTGATGAAATAGAGCTGGAGCATAAACTCATATTTAGAAAAATATAGATATGGTTGGTCACATACAGAAAAATGTATCAATATGTGTATATATGTGGATTAGTACTGTTGTTGTTCAGTCGTTCATTTGTGTCTGACACTTTGACACATGGACTGCAACATGCCAGGCTTCCCTGTCCTTCACTGTCTCCCGGGGGAGACTCATGTCCATCAAGTCAGTGATGCCATCCAACCATCTTGTCCTCTGTTGTCTCCTTCTCTTCCTGCCTTCAGTCTTTCCCAGCATCTGGGTCTTTCCCAATGAGTCAGCTCTTCAAATCAGGTGGCCAAAGTATTGGAGCTTCAGCTTCAGCATCAGTCCAGTATACACACATATATTTCTATACTCTGTCAGTGAGAGAGCATAGCAGAAATGCCACCTCTGTAGCAATAAGCACAACTCTCACCCAGATCTTGGTTTCTGTCTTAGTTAAATGGAACTTGCTCCCCGTGTTCTCAGCTTGCCTTTTGTGTGTGGAAAAACGTAAACCAAAGCATAAGTTTAATCAGAGAAGTGAGAAGATGCAGAAACAAAGGAAAACAATCCAACAAGATTAATAATAATAGTTTAGTCATCAAGCATAGTCAGGGGGCTTTAGCTCCTCATTACAGGCTATAGATAATACTCTGAGCCTTATCCTTGGAGTTATATCATAATCAGTGGCCCCCAACTTTTTGGTCACCAGGGACTGATTTCGTGGAGGACAGTTTTCCCACGGACCAGGGGTGAGGGGGATGGTTTCAGGAAGATTCAAGCGCATTGCATGATTTGTACACTTCACTTCTAATCTAAGGCTGCCACTGATTTTACAGGAGGTACTGGTCTGCCTTCCAGTGGTTAGGGGTCCCTGTTACAGATACCGAAATCCTCACCAGGTGGACAGTTAACCACATAATGACCAGACTGTAGCCATGACTTGAGCTGCTATAATTCCCATGACTGTCAGCGCTGACTGTGCTGTTTATGCATGTAGCCCCCTCCCTCTGTCTATAAAAGCTCTTGCCGGCATTAAAAATAAAGCAAACTTTCCTTCAAAGCAACCTTACCTCTTTATTGGACCCCACTTTTGGGAACAGCTTTGGCGCCCACACGGGGCGACTGTGCTCTCGCGATATTTGGCTGCCCGGGTTTCCCCGGTTGAGCCGCAGCCATGACACCACGCCAGGAGAGCTGTGAAGAGCTTGCTGCCTCACGGCTAGCTGGCCCTGAGAGGGAGATCGTGGGGGTAGTTCCTAGCAGCTGCCGAAATCTTTCGTTTCCGGGAGCCTCCCTATTTCTCACCTGCTCTGCTTGGCACTGGTTACCAACTCATGGTTTTCCTTGGTGGCAGAGAAGCGCGCACCTGGACGAGGTGAGGAGCGTCGAGAAAGTTCGCCGATGTGCATCCGGGCAAGCGTCCCATCTGCGCCCCGTGTCACAGGGGCATTTTGCAAATTAGTTCTGACGTGTGTCTGATACTGAGAGTCATTTGAGTTAGGATAGTGTATACCCGCCATCCCCTTAGTGGATTTGTGACATCTGTCTTCTGGTGTGTGAATGTGCATTCCATTTTTGTGACTGGTATTCTTTTGTTTTTTAATTGGAGGATAATTGCTTTACACTGTTAACGTTAGTTTCTGTTGTATAGCAATGAGAATCAGCTTTATGTATTCACGTATCCCCTCTGGAGCCTCCCTCCCCGCCCTCCCACCTTCCCCTCTCGGTCATCACAGAGCTCGGAACTGAACACCTTGTGCAGTACAGCCCCTTTCCACTAGCCTTCTGTTTCACACACAGTAGCCGTGTATATATCAATGCTACTCTGTCAAATCGCCCCACCCTCCTTCCCACAATGTGGCCACAGGTTCAGCCATTCTCTATGCCTGTGTCCCTATTCCTGACCCTGCAAATAGGTTCATCAGTACCATTTTCCTAGGTTCCACATGTGTGTCTTGCATACTAAGTTGCTTCACTTGTGTCTTTTTGCAACCCTACAGACTGATGCCTATCAGGCTCCGTTGTCCATGGGATTCTCCAGGCAAGAATACTGGAGTGGGTTGCCATGCCCTGCTCCAGGGGATATTCCTGACCCAGGAATCAAACTGTGTTTCTTACCTCTCCTGCATTGGTAGGCAGGTTCTTTACCATCAGCGCCATCTGGGAAGCCCTTGTATCAGCCTTAATATATGATACTTGTTTTTTCTCTTTCTAAATTACTTTACTCTGTATGACAGAGCCTAGGTCTGACAGACTCTAGATTCATCCTTGCCTCTATAAATTGATACAGCTAGTATGGAGAACATTATAGATATCCCTTAAAAAACTAGGAATAAAACTACCATGTTGATGTTCAGTTGCTAAGTCCTTCACTATTTCCCAGAGTTTGCCCAAACTTATGCCCACTGAGTCAGGGATACTCCAACCATATCATCCTCTGTCATCCGCTTCTCCTGCCTTCAATCTTTCTCAGCATCAGGGTCTTTTCCAATAAGTCAGCTCTTCGCATCAGGGGGCCAAAGTATTGTAGCTTCAGCTTCAGCATCAGTCCTCGCAATGAATAGTCAGGGTTACTTTCCTTTACGATTGGTTGCATCTCTTTACTGTCCAAGGGACTCTAAAGAGTCTTCTCCAACACCACAGTTCAAAAGCAGCAATTCTTCCATGCTTAGCCTTCTTTGTGGTCCAACTCTCACATCTGTACATGACTACTGGAAAAAACACAGTTGTAACTATATGGACCTTTGTTGGCAAAGTGATGTCTTTGCTTTTTAATACTCTAAGTTTGTCATAGCTTTCCTGCCAAGGAGCAAGTGTCTTAACTTCATGCCTTCAGCCACCATCTTCAGGGATTTTGGAGTCCCTCAACATTTAAACTGTCACTGCTTCCACTTTTTCCCCTTTTATTTGTCATCAAGTGATGGGACCAGATGCCATGATCTTAGTTTTTTGAATGTTGAGTTTTAAGCCAGCATTTTTGCTCTCTTTTTTCACCCTCTTCAAGTGAAAGTCCTTCAGTTGTGTCCAACTTTTTGCGACCCCATGGACTATACAGCCCATGGAATTCTCCAGGTCAGAATACTGGAATGGGTAGCCTTTCCCTTCTCCAGGGGATCTTCCCAACCCAAGTATCAAATCCAGGTCTCCCACATTGCAGATGGATTCTTTACTAGCTGAGCCATAGGGGAAACCCAAGAATACTGGAGTGGATAGCCTATCCCTTCTCCAGCGAATCCTCCCATCCCAGGGATCAAACTGGGGTCTCCTGCATTGCAGGTGGATTCTTTACCAACTGAGCTCAAGAAGCTCTTTAATTCCTCTTTGCTTTCTGCCATTAGAGTGTTATCATTTGCATATCTGAGGTTGATATTTCTCCCAGTGATCTTGATTCCAGCTTGTGAGACATCCAGCCCAGCATTTCACATGATTTACTCTGCATCTAAGTTAAATAAGCAGGGTGACAATATACAGCTTTGACATACTTCTTTCCCAGTTTATTATCTCCAATTTTCTTGAAGAGATCACTAGTCTTTCCCATTCTATTGTTTTCTTCTATTTCTTTGCATTGTTCATTGAAGAAGGTCTTATCTCTCTTTGCTAGTCTCTGGAATCTGCATTTGGTTGGGTATATCTTTCCCATTCTCCCTTGCTTTTCTTCTTTCCTCAGCTATTTGTAAAGCCTCCTCAGATAAACTACTTTGCCTTCTTTCATTGGGATGATTTTGGTGACTGCCTCCTGTATAACGTTACAAACCTCCATCCGTAGCTCATCAGGCACTCTGTCTACCAGATCTAATCCCTTGAATCTATTTCTCACTTCCACTGTATAATCATAAGGGGTTTGATTTAGGTGATACCTGAATGGCCTATTGGTTTTCCCTACTTTCTTCAATTTAAGTCTGAATTTTGCAATAAGGATTATGATCTGAGTCACAGTCAGCTCCCAGTCTTATTTTTGCTGACTGTATAGAACTCTCCATCTTCAGTTGTAAAGAATATAATCAATCTGATTTCGGTATTGACCATCTTGTGATGCCCATGTATAGAGTCATCTCTTGTGTTGTTGGAAGAGGGTGTTTGCTATGATCAGTGCATTCTCTTGGCAAAACTCTGTTAGCTTTTGCCCTGCTTCATTTTGTACTCCAAGGCCAAACTTGCCTGCTACTCCAGGTATCTCTTGAATTCCTACTTTTGCATTCCAGTTCCCTGTGATGAAAAGGACATCTTTTCTTGGTGTTAGTTGTAGAACATCTTGTAGGTCCTCATAGAACCATTCAGCTTCTACTTCTGCATTAGCATTTGGGGCACAGACTTGGATTACTGTGATATTGAATGGTTTGCCTTGGAAATAAGCAGAGATCATTCTGTCATTTTTGAGATTGCATCCAAGTATTGCATTTCAGACTCTTTTGTTGACTACGAAGGCTACTCATATGACTACTCATAGTTATATGGAAAATCCATAACCCCTGCCTAATCATTGGAGAAGGCAATGGCAACCCACTCCAGTACTCTTGCATGGAAACTCCCATGGATGGAGGAGCCTGGTAGGCTGCAGTCCATGGGATATAGAAGAGTTGGACATGACTGAGTGGCTTCACTTTCCCTTTTCACTTTCATGCATTGGAAAAGGAAACGGCAACCCACTCCAGTCTTCTTGCCTGGAGAATCCCAGGGACAGAGGAGCCTAGTGGGCTGCCCTCCTCTATGGGGTTGCACAGAGTTGGACACGACTGAAGCAACTTAGCGGCAGTAGCAGCAACCTAATCATGAGAAAATCATCATACAACTTTCAATCATTGTCTCAAAATGCCTGAAAACTCTCAAGATCATCAAAAACAAGGAAACAGCCAAGAAGAGTTTAAGAAATGGTGAGTAATTGTAATGTGGTATCCTGGATGGAATTCTTGAAAAGAAAAGGGACATTAGGTAAAAACTAAGGAAATATCAGTATAGTATAAACTTTGATTAAAATAATGTATCAATATT
Organism: Muntiacus reevesi; assembly: GCF_963930625.1. NCBI lineage: Eukaryota > Metazoa > Chordata > Mammalia > Artiodactyla > Cervidae > Muntiacus > Muntiacus reevesi. The sequence continues at coordinate 4,971,309 of NC_089264.1, forward strand.
GGTTTATTCACTGGTTTCCCAGGTGACTCAGTGGTAAAGATTCCACCTGCCAATTTAGGAGATGTGGGTTTAACCCCTGAGTGGGAAAGATCCCCTGGAGAAGGAAATGGCTTTACACACTCCAGTATTCTTGCCTGGGAAATCCCATGAACAGAGAACCTAGTGGGTTACAGTCCATGGGGTCACAAAAGAGTCAGACATGACTTAGTGACTAGACAGCAACAATTGGATTATTCATTAAAACAAATGTGCCATACTAATATATAGGCTGATAATGAGAGAATTTGTGTAAGGGGTATGTAGGAACCTTCTGTACCATCTTCGTCTTTTCTATCCATCTGAAGCTATTCTAGAAATAAAGTACATTAAATAATGTTGTTTCATGACCTTAGAAAAATCTCCAAAATGCTGCCAGCACATATATAGTATTGAAAAATTGTTTTCCAATAAACCCAAGTCTTCTAGTTCTAAATATACCCCTAAGTATCTAAATTAATGTATCCACTCTGTGAAGTTGCTAGATGTTTGCTGAATGAATGAAGGAGTATATAAACCATTCTAACACTGAAGGCAGTATTTTTTATTAATTCATTCACTCAATGAATATTTTGTAAGTGCCCTTCATGCACTAGGCACCATCCTGAGTATTGGGTATATAAAAGGAAAAAAAAAAAAAAAACAGACATGTTCACTGCCTTCCCAGAAAATCTAGTCTAGGAAACACTAAACTATTCTTCCTGAGAACCAAGTGGAGGCAAATGCCTCTTGAGGTTACTTTTAGCTCCAGCAGTAGCAATGTACAGCCAGCAGAGAGAAGCCCCCAAATTGTCTGAATCCCAAGTATTTTAGCTTGGCAAGGAAAGGGAGTAAAAGACGTTTGCTTCCTTAGAAGCAGTTTCAATCATTGAGATTTAAATTTATATAAAATAAGAAAAGGAGAAAGAACCAATACAATATAGCCTTGTTTCTTAAGGATTAGGAGACTATGAACCTGATTCTGTTTGCATATCGGTTAAAAGGTAGAATTTCTTCCCCTCTGTGTTTCTCACCTGGGCTCGACATGCAGAACCACAGTCATGGAAGCAGATGGGAGCAGCGGAGAACATGGACATAGAACACTCAGTCACAGCCAAGAGCCAAGGCATTGCAGGGCCAGTTTGTTATGACGTGAGCAGCAGCTAGACTTTTGCACAGGATTTAGGAAGGAAATAGAGCCTTCTAATGAAACTTATAGACATTTAAACCCATCTATATTGACTACATTCAAAGACATACTTCTTTGAAAAGAAAATAAAACAAATTAGCACGAGTTTTAAGTCAGAGAGCCTTAAGTACCAATGCCAGCTCATCCAACCTACTAAGAAGGTCACCTGCAACAAATTGGTTAGTTAAGCAAACTGCCTGATTACAGTTCAACCGATCCTTGAACTCAAGTCTGACTCCAACATAAAGGTCCTTTTTAGCTTCCCAAAGCTGCCTCCCTGAGCAGAAAGCCCTGAGAAACTGGGCAATGCCACCACGTGTGGTCAGTTCTCTGTCCCTGAGAAAGGAAGGCCTAGAATGTGTGTAAAGAGCCACATCTTGCCATGAACTTTTTGGTGAATTAAAGTGCTTAGTTTCTTCAGGCCTCAACAGGAGTGATTCTCTTTCATTTTGCAATATATGATGGAATATTCAAGAAGTGGATCAACTGTAAATTTGCCTGTAAAAAATAAGCTCAGGTTTTCTGTTTAGTCCCCAAACCTGACTTTTCTCTTTTCTTTTGGATTTTACATTATTTTACTACATTGAAACCATTTAAGAAAATCTGTGACACTCTTGGTTGACACAACAGTGTTTTGGGTACTCATCCACAAATCTGGACTGCTCATTTGAGAGATGATCAATAAGAGCAGGTTTTAGGTAATTTATCCAAATTCAACTATAATCTTCATATAAAAGAATCATGAAGAAAAAAGTATATAAGCCCTCTTCAAATGAGGGGGCAGGAGTTTTCTTTAAAATATTCTGTATAAGTTGAGCAGTACAAAAGCAATGACAATAAAGAATAATATTACATTCCCAATGTAAGTCAGAGAATCAAGATAACATATCCTTCATAAGTGGGGAATGTATACAGGGCTTATGAGAGCCTGGGCTGAATGCCATCTTGCCTTCCCAGATTTGTGACGGGCAGTTTATGTGAAAGATTATTTCCTATTTAATCAGGGATCACACACACTCACTGGAATCAGGTGCTGCAGAGAAGTCTGGATCAGCAACCTCAACCAAATTAAAGGCTCTGTTTTCCTGCATGTGTTGTTGTTGATTGCTTGGAAAGCCAGTATTTCCAGTCCATTTACTTTAAATTCATTTCTCTCCAAGGTGTTATTTTGCATGGGCAGCACTCCTGTGTTACCCCTGGCACAGCTGTTGGTTTCTCTGTGATTAAAATCCTTGTGGGGAGAGCAGAAAGCTGGCCTTTTAAATCGTTACTCATTAGTTTGGCTTTTCATTCCTATTGGATCATTGTTTAGGCTTGTCACAGGGCAACTTTCATTAGGGTCTTTTGGCTGTGATGGTGTTTTAACAGAGCAAATGGGATTCAGAAACCCAAGAAAATATCTTTTCATCATTTTCAACTGATAAAAGAAAGATGCTACCAAACAAAAAAAAAACCCTTTAAGCATGTTATTTCAGCTGTATTTAATATTTAATCTTCAAGTTTAGGTAAAGGCTATTGTTTAAGAAAATTCTGCAAATATTGAGTCAAAATTTTAAAAGAGTCAGATGAGTTTTCTACTAGGTATTGAATCTAAGTGCCAGAAACTCAAGAATATGGAAACTACTTCTGTGCTGTTGACTTCCTTCCCTTGGTTATGACATGAGCTTTGATTGCAGATCCAAAGATACAACTCTAAATTGCTGATTTGGGACCAATGAAATCCTTTGATTTTTACTAATTTTTACCTCAGTCATCTCTTCCCAAATTCAAATACCATATTTAAATGCCTATTTAGGTTATATGTGTCTATCTATAGGGCTTCCCTCATGGCTCAGATAGTAAAGAATCTGCCTGTAATGCAGGAAACCCGGGTTCGATCCCTGGATGGACAAGATCCCCTGGAGAAGGGAATGGCTATCCCTTCCAGTATTGTTGTCTGGAGAATCCCATAGAGAGAGGAGCCTGGCAGGCTACAGTCCATGGAGTCACAGAATCGGATATAACTGAGCAACTAAACCTGCATATGTCTATCTATATAAAGGTCCTTCCCAGATAGCACAGTGGCAAAGAATCCACTGCCAATGCAGGAGATGCAGGAGACCCAAGAGGCATAGGTCGATCCCTGGGTGGGAAAGATCCCCTGGAGAAGGGAATGGCAACCCACTCCGGTATTCTTGCCTGGAGAATTCCATGGACAGTGGAGCCTGGTGGGCTACAGTGGAGCCTGGTGGGCTACAGTCCATGGGGCTGCAAAGTGACATGTCCTATATATCCACCTCTAAGTTTTTATCTCTTGTAGAAGCCCACTTCTAACTCTAGTTAGATGTGTTATTGCTTAAACAGACCAAAGATAGCTCCTACCCCCTGTGATTCTGCTCTGGACTGACCTTTTTCCCCAAGACATTAGGAAAGCCTGGTACCAAGCTTTCACACATAGTTAGATTATACCTTGGTGCCATAAATAAACTCAAGATTGCTGACACCATTGCAAGCATCAGGATCAAAAGAGGAAATCTCATTGAAACTAAACCTGATTTCAGATAAGAAAACTCTGGCCTTCAATTTTTTTCTTTTTGTTGACATTAGTTTTACTAAAGTTTCCTCTTACACTGCCTTTGCCTTCTTTTAAACCAGAATGAAGCCCCCCCCCCCCCCCCCGCTGCAAACACAGCTATAACATAGTCTTAAAAAGTGCATGCATTTTGAAGCTATGCAAATTCAATGACTTCTCAATGCTTATATCACAAAATAACAATAGAAAATGTATTATTTTGATAAAAGAAGAAAAAGTATGTATTAGTAATAACCTATACATCAGGACCTGGAAAACTTTACCATTTAAATGTATTATTCAAACATTATACTCTACCAAGAGCCAACTAAAAATGACTATTTGCAAATAAAAGGTAAATACCCCTCTTCTGGGTCTGCTTAATGTCATGACTTGAGCTTCTGTGATTAATTTCTTTAACACATGCCTGTTCTAAGAAGCTTATGCAATGGTCCTGCTATTTCAGTCATCACTTATTAAAAACATTCTGTGATCTTCCACATTTATAATATAGATAATGTGGGTGCCTTGAAACAAGAGCTGTAAATCTGCAATGTTATGAAGCAGATGGGCTCAAATGATGAGAAATGAACAATATATCCTGTCAACAACACAGAAACATAGTAGAAACACTCTCATCCCTCCGCACCAAGTAATTTCTAGCAAGTCATAAAACCACAGAGAAAGATCACTCTAGATAATTAATCCTGGAAGAGCTCTCTCAGCTAATCCAACCACCCTAAGTTTAAAGCTAATGAGACAGTCTTAGAACGATGAAGCAGGTTGCCTAGGATCAGACAGCAAGTTACAGAGGCTCTTCTACAATATTCTACAATTCTACAGTATTCCTTTGTTTGGCTCCTCTATTCACTAGCACAATTTCAAAATTAGCAAACTTTGACCTGATGGTCATAATTATTTCTCAAAAGTATTTTCAATTATCAAAACTTCATACAAATATAAATTTCAGATTTCAATGGTAAATTTGATGGTCAGGAGGATAGACTTCTACTCCCCTACATATTTCCAATTCACAATAACATTGATCATTAAACATATGTGAAGCATGAATTCAGAAATAGCATATACTGATTCACTAAAACAACATTAAAATGAGATATTGACCTATAAATCAGTTTTCTATTTTAGCTGTACTTTAAGACTTTCCATGTCTAATCAGTGTCTCTTTTGGTAAACAATTCTGACCCGCTCTTACTTATTGAGGGTCTGAGGAGTAATAATCATTAATAACAGCTATGTGAAACTTACAAGATACTGGTTGGTTTGCAGGCCTCTGGATGAGACTAAAGGCATTGCTTGCCAAAACTAAAGGCAGTGAGGCCTGATGAGTGCCAGCACTGGGGCAGAAAGGGAAACGCTACATTTCCCATCCTTCAAAGTAAGAACAAGCCACAAGCAACACAACAGGGGAAGGATGGGCTCCTCAGAGACAATGCTGCTGAGGATTTTGGTCACGTGGGAAGTAATGCAGAGGACTTGCAGAGCAAGAGCAAGGTGAAGCCAGCCCAGGGCTCTGAGTCTCCCACGTTACAGGGGTTTGAGTGAGAGCCTGAAACAGGCCAGGGGTAGTCTCTTACACCACTGCAAACAGTCAGGAGTGAAACTGGAAGCTTTTGTTTTTGCTTTGTTTGTTTTTCCTGTCTCTAAGATGTAGATTTGAGGGACTTCAAATAACATTAGTGGGTCAAACCAGAATCTTAGTGAGAAGCTAATGGCATGGGCTGCTTTAGAACTAAGTATAAAAGTTTATAGTACAAAAGATATCCTTTAATTTCCTTCTAAATGAAGATATAAATCTAACCTAAAAGGAGAGTGGAGGGTGAGATGTTTTATTGCTCTGCTCTTGAATGCCAGAGCAGGATTGTTAGAAGGGAAGCATTGGAGTGACAATTAATGCAACTTGGACCAAGAAAAAGAGAAAGAACAAGTTCTACTAGGAAAATTCTTAAAATATTCAACCCCAGAAGTATTAACATTTCAATGAAAGGGGGGGAACACTAATGTTACCTAACAGTAACTGTGAACTTTTCATTTCCTATACAGCTGGGTGCTCTGCCCCAAGGGTATTGTGAAACTTATAAAAGGGCATAAACGGTTCAGAGGCCAGGCTATACGGATCAACATCTAGGCTGCCAGTCCTGAACTGGGAATCAAAAGCCGAGGGGCTCTGCCCAGGTGGAAACCTCACTGACTGAGTGAAAGTCACCTCCTTGTTCATGACCTTCACTTCCTCGGTGTAAAAGGAGGGGTTCTTTTGAATAATAAAATAAAATTCTATGATTCATAATGTAAGTAAGTCCATGAACTCTTTACTTGCCTGAGATCACTAAAAGAAATATTTGGTGAAAGTGAAAAAGCAGAACAAAAAAGCAACATTTTATGTATTCAACCATGTTTAAGTCAAGAGAATCTTATTACCATTTGAATAGAATGATATAACCTACTTGAATAGAGTTTTTAGCAAACTAGGCAAAATTTAGGAAATGCTTTTCAGGATTGGAATCAGATGTCTTTCCTGGATAATAAAAACTTCCACTATGAGCATTATCCAAATGTTCTTTCATATTTCCAATTTGAAGCTATAAAAGAAGTCTTGGACATTTCAATGTCCAATTTCTTCATCGCATAAAACCTGAGACACAATTTTTCATTCATATAGCACTTCACCCTATTAAGTAAATACTGTATCATTCAGTACTTCCTATAGACACAATTTGTCATAAAAATAACTTGATAATATTATTCTTAACCTAGAAAAGTCCACAATAATTGCACCTTACATATTTTTACGATGAATCACACTTCAGAGCAGTCACTTACTTATTATTTTACTTAGTTGTAACAGTCCCTTTGTCACACAGGACTTTGACCCCTACCCTTAAGTCAGCATAGTAAGGCTCAGAGACATTCAGCGGCTCCCAGGAGGGCACACAGCTGAAAGGAGAAGTGTTAAGATTGTGCTGAGAGGTCTATTATCAAATCCAGTTCTACTTCTCTTAATTTTCAGTAGAGTGCTCTTGTCCTTAGAATATGAGCTCCACAGGGCAGAGAGTTTTTTTGTCTCTTGCTTACTTCTCTTTCCCTAATGCCCAGATGAGTGCCTAGCTAGCAGGCAGCCAACAAGATTTTATTGAATGTACTATTGCTGACTTTATTAATATAAAGGTAATACACAGATGACAGTGTTTAAAACAGAAGAATTGAGAAAAGGTACCAGTATTCAACCATTCAAAGGCAATCACTAATGACAACCCACTCCAGTACTCTTGCCTGGAAAATCCCATGGGTAGAGGAGCCTGGTGGGCTGCCGTCTATGGGCTCGCACAGAGTCGGACACGACTGAAGTGACTTAGCGGCAGCAGCAGCAGCAGCGGTACATTTCTTATCAATTGCTTCTTTCTCATTGTATCTTTATTCATATTTTAATTTTATGTTGTACTCTGTGATTATGGCAGGATGTATTAGATGTATGCGTGTATGTATGCATATTTATTTTGTTGTTATTTTAGATGCTAAGTTGTGTCCGACTCTTCTGCAACCCCATGGACTGTAATCTGCCAGACTCCTCTGTCCTATTGGGATTTCCCAGGCAAGAATACTGGAAGCAGTTGCCATTTCCTTCTCCAGGGGATCTTTCCCACCCAGAAATCAAACCCGTATCTCCTGCATTTCCTGTACTGACAGGTGGATTCTTTACCACTGAGCCACCAGGGAAGCCTGTATGTTTATGTATATGTACATACACACAGATATACATATATAAAATTTGTATTCTTTCAAGCATACTTTTAGAGAAGCTATCATTCTCAATCCATATAGTTGAGATGGGCTTATTTTTCTCTTTCAAGAGCAATTAACCCTAGTCATGGTGATTGGTTCAGCAATTATTTAGGAAAAAAATCAACAATAATAATTAAGCTATTATTTATTCTGTGCTTACTATGTTCCAGGAATTCTAGTAAATATGTATTAGTAAATTGCATGTATAATCTCATTTAATTCACCCAAATAAACCTATAAAATAATAATTATGTTTACTCTCATTTTCAAAATGAGGCAACTGAAATATAAAAGATATAGGAAACGTCCACAAATCACACAACCAGTAAGTGGTAGATCCAAGATCTAAGCTTGTGGAGTTTGACCACAGAGCCCACACCAGGCAATATGGGAAAAGTCAGCTCAAGACTAAAGCCAAAGAAGGAGAGCTGGGCCCGGGCCAAGAAGCAGGCTCTGCCAGCAGTTTTTTTTGCCCCTGCTCCAGCAATTTCTGAAGCCATATCCACTTTTAGTTCAACTGGGACACATGTGGAATATTCAAGGTAATTCAGACTTTACTACTTAATAACAAAAGACCAGAAATAGCCCAATGTCTACAATAGGAAACTAGTTGTGATATTGTGATTTATAAGAATTTATACTTGATCATTTAGATAACCAAAGTATACCTCATGTATATATTTGGTCTTCATCCACAGATCTTAGCTCACAGCTCCCAAAACCTCTGGACTTTCCTAAGTGTTGAGAGTGATTGAAGTGTCTTGTTTTGTGAATGATGTGACTTTTGGAAAGCGTCTAAGGACAGGAACTGGTTGTCAAGAGAACCAACAATGTGATAAGAGGGTTGGAACTTTCAATTCCACCACCTGACCCCTGGGGAGGGGAGCGAGGCTAAAGGTATAATCAATTATGCCTATGTAAAGAAGCCCCCGTAAAAACCCAAAAGGTCAGGGTGTGAAGCATTTCTCTGTTGACAAACACACCGAAGTGCTGGGAGAGTGGCTCAGAGACAGCATGGGGGCTCCACGCCCTTTCTCACACCTGTCTTAAGCATCTCTTCCATCTAGCTGTTCCTGAATTACATCTGGTTTATAATAAACCAGTAATCTAGTAAATAAAGTGTTTCCCTGAGTTCTGTGAGCCTCTGCAGCAAATTATTCAAACCCAAGGATGGAGTCTTGAGGACTCTGATTTACAGCCATTTGGTCAGAAGTCCGGGGCACAGCCTGGGCTTGTGACTGGCGGCTGAAGTCTTCCCAGGGGGTGCAGCAGAGCAGCCTCGTGGGACTGAGCCCTCAGCCTGTGGAATCTGGTGCATCTCCAAGTAGATGGTGTCAGGATTGAGCTGACTCCTTGGACTCCCTGCTGGCGCCTGAGAACTTCTTATTGGAGGTATGGGGAGCCTCCCCCCACCTTCCCACACTGGAAACAGGATACTCAGAACATCAAAGGAACAATAAAAAGAAGTATGGATTTCTTGTTCAGTGGACACATGTGGCCATTATAAATACCTCTATCCATTGATATAATACCTCAAACCCAGCAACTCTCTGACTAAGGAAGCATAATATTTTAATTTTTTGATCTTCATGGGAGAATTTTTTCAAATTTTTTTGAATAATCCTGATTTCATTTGTTTGTACCTAAAATTGAGGGAAAGAAAAGCATGTTAAGCAGGCGAGACTTCATCAATCAAAATTCACCATTAGAATATGAATTTCTGTTGAGTTGAATCTGCCAAGTGGCTGAATTAATCACTCTCCCCTGAGACAATCAAGTCACAAGAGTTTAAAGAGCAGATATTAATATTTACTCCAATGGCAGGTAAGCTTGCAGGATGGGCCATGATGAGGTAATGCTCCTCAATCAAAGAGTTGATCTCTTCAGAAACTCATACAGAAGTGTAAACAAGTTAAACACTTAGCCATAGTGAAAGTGGAGACTCATTCAAAGCATAATGTCCAGAATCTCATGATAATGATCTTACTGATCACTATATCATCAAAGCAACATTAACTAAAATTATTGCACCTATACCACTCAAAGAGATTCAAAAAGCCCATCATTAATTGTCAAAGATAAGCCCCTGATTCAGAGAAAAAACTTTGGGGAAGATCAGAATGCCCAATACTTAAAAATAATTGTGTTCGCAAAACTGTTTTCTGGTCATACAAAATGTTCTTCTGAGTTTAGGAACAAGTCAGAAGTTGCATTATTTTGCTCATAGCAGCATATCTAAATTGATCTGGATATTGAACCATCATTGGCTAGGTAATTTTAAGAGTATTGCCAAGGATGTTTCCAGTGTACGTCTTCCTTGCCACCAACATAATCCTGACAAGACTGTAAAGATGGGACGTGGACAGGAATCAGAGCCTTGGAGCTCCTTTGCATACTTTCAATGCTCTTTACCCCTACAAATTGGGATTAAGTATGTTTTGGTCATTGTTTGCTAATTCTCAGGATGCTTTCAGGTTTTTTGTTGCTGGAAATGAAGGCATTGGTGATAGTGAAAAATTAGTTTGATTTTTTGTTTGTTTGTTTCTGATGTGTGGAAATATTCATATCACCCATCTCTAAGTGACAGGACACACATTTCACTGGGGCTTTTTTAAAAAAAAACTCTGCAAAACCTTGGCTCTTATTAACACAAACTTTACCCTCAATCTTCAAGAAAGGTAGAGCAAATAAATGAAGCTCTCAGACTAAGGTTAGCAATGATTTCAGAGATATTCAACTTTCCTTCGCCTAAGACTTTTCATTAGATTTAATGACAATGAAATCAATTATTTTCAGCTTTATCTTTTTACATTAACAACTGTCTGTTGCATGTAGGAATGTCACGTCCAATCCTTGTTACAAGCCAGTATGGCCAAGCACTGCAATGGGCTCCTGCACATATCCAGTCTTTTTTTATTTTTTAATTTTTATTGGAGTATAGTTAATTTACAAATTTGTGTTAGTTTCTACTGTACAGCAAAGTGAATCAGTTGTATGTATACATGTATTCATGCTTTTTTGGATTCCTATCCTACATAGATCATTACAGAGTATTGAGACAAATTCCCTGTGCCATCCAGTAGGTCCTTATTCAGTTCAGTTCAGTTCAGTCGCTCAGTCGTGTCCGACTCTTTGCGACCCCGTGAATCACAGCATGCCAGGCCTCCCTGTCCATCACGAACTCCCGGAGTCCACCCAAACCCATGTCCATCAAGTCAGTGATGCCATCCAACTATCTCATCCTGTCATCCCCTTCTCCTCCTGCCCCCAATCCCTCCCAGCATTAGGGTCTTTTCCAATGAGTCAGCTCTTCACATGAGGTGGCCAAAGTATTGGAATTTCAGCTTCAACATCAGTCCTTCCAATGAACACCCAGGACTGATCTCCTTTAGGATGGACTGGTTGGATCTCCTTGCAGTCCAAGGGACTCTCAGGAGTCTTCTCCAACACCACAGTTCAAAAGCATAAATTCTTTAGCGCTCAGCTTTCCTCACAGTCCAACTCTCACATCCATATATGACCACTGGAAAAACCATAGCCTTGACTAAATGGACATTTGTTGGCAAAGTAATGGGTCTCTGCTTTTAAATATGCTGTCTAGGTTGGTCATAACTTTCCCTCCAAGGAGTAAGCGCCTTTTAATTTCATGGCTTATTAGTTACTTGTGTGCCAAGTCGCTCAGTCGTGTCTGACTCTTTGTGACCCTATGGACTGTAGCCCACCAGGCTCCTCTATCCATGGGATTCTCCAGGCAAGAATACTGGAGTGGGTTGCCATGTCCTCCTCCAAGGGATCTTCCTGACCTAGGAGTCAAGCCCCTGTCTCTTATGTCTCCTGTAATGGCAAATGGACTCTTTACCACTAGCACCACCTGGGAGGCCCATTTCGTATAGAATAGTGCTTATATATCAGTCCCGATCTCCAAATTTCTCCCTCCCTTTCTCCCTCCCACTCCAGTTTCTCCCCTGGTAACCATAAGCTTGTTTTCTACATCTGTGATTCTATTTCTATCTTGTAAATACATCTATCTGTACCATTATTTATTGTTTTTTTTTTTTTTAGAGTCCACATATAGGCGATATCATATGATATTTGTCTTTGTCTGACTGACTTCATTTAGTATGATAATTTCTCTAGGTCCATCCATGTTGTTACAAATGGCATTATTGCATTATTTTTATGTCTGGGTAATACTTCATTGTTTACACGTACCACGTCTTCTTTATCCGTTCCTTTATTGGTGAACATTTAGGTTGCTTTCATGACCTGGCTATTGTAGATAGTGCTGTAATGAACACCGGGGTGCACGCATCATTTCAAATTATGGTTTTCTCTAGATATATGCTCAGGAGTGAGATTGCAGGATCATATGGTAACTCTATTTATAGTTTTTTTAGTAACCTTCATACTCTTCTCCATGGTGACTCTAGCAATTTACATTCCCACCAACACTGAAGGAGGATTCCCTTTTCTCCACCCTCTTTCCAGCATTTACTGTTTGTATATTTTTTGTTGATGACCATTCTGACTGGTATGAGGTGATATGTCATCGCAGTTTTAATTTGAATTTCTCTAATAATTAATGATGTTGAGTATCTTTTCATGTGCTTTTTGACCATGTGTATGTCTTCTTTGGAGAAATGTCTGTTTAGATATTCCACCCATTTTGTGATTGCATTGTTTGTTTTTTGAGCTGTTTTGAACCATTCGTATATTTTGGAGGTTAATCCCTTGTCGGTCACTTCACGTACCCAGTCCTAATATCAGCAAGTGTAAGCAGCTTCCATATATTATTCCCCATCCTACTAACTAGCCTCTGAATGATTTAAAATCCAGAGATTTAGTCTTCTAGAAGGAGATGGCCCTCAATTATCTTATCAGATATTGTTAACAATAGTACCATGGTAAGCTCCTAGGAACCCTTGGATTTCTGATTTCTAATTTAAAAAACACAAATCATCTTCCCTGGACCACTGGACATCCATTCCATGAGGACACTTTAAACCAAGGATTCTTCAGAATCCAGAAGATTGAAGGTAATCATAGCAAGTTTGTTAGCCCAAGATCTTTAGATCAAGCTGATGATAAGACAAAGTAGACTATTCCCATCTTAGAGTATGCAGCAAGATTATCTTTCTGATAGGATTGCTGTCCTATTTACCCTTTCTTTATTGTTAGTCTTATTTGCTTTTGTACTCTGGTAATCCCTAAAATTGCCCCCAAATAGTTTATCAATATGTTTTTACATATACACATTATTTTCAGAAGTTTGGCCTCCTATAACTTTTCTCTATCAGCAGAGTAGAGAGACTCTAAAGGATTACTGGATCTGTTATTCTCCCATATGATCCTACTGACAAAAATTTAATAACTATTAGTTTGCAATATCAGAAAGCATATTTCCTTTCAATGGTTTTTCTCAGGTACTTGAAGTTTCCTCACATTATTAAGCCAATCTTCAGCCTTAAGGAAATTAGACACGACCACAACACAACAAAATAATTCTCCTGAAATCCATATAGCCATTTCCATGGCACTGACTTCACCAGATTGAGAGTAAGTATTGGGTTGACCATTTTTGCTGTCATAGTCTATTATTATTATTATTACTATTAATATTCTCTGCCAGCTTTGTAGGACCTATTTAATTCACTCATGAAATTTACCAGCCAATGCAGGGGGTCAATAATTGACCCTCTCCTTTTCTGGTAATCCATGCCATATTAAGATACCATTTCTTACATGGACATGTGCCATGCGTGTGCTATGTTGCTTCAGTCGTGTCCGACTCTGTGCGACTCAATGGCCTGTAACCCACCAGGCTCCTCTGTCCATGGGTTTCTCCAGGTGAGAATACTGGAGGGGATTGCCATGCCCTCCTCCAGGGGATCTTCCTGATCCAGGGATCAAACCCGCATCTCTTATATCTCCTGCATTGACAGGCGGGTACTTTACCACTAGTACCACCTGGAAATTCCCTCTTATGTGTACACCAGGCTTTAATTACTTAAGATGCTCAAAACTCTATTGTGTATACAGCATGATAGCTAGAGACTTTCAGGGGATACCTGCTGCTGCTGCTGCTGCTAAGTCGCTTCAGTCATGTCCGACTCTGTGTGACCCCATTGACGGCAGCCCACCAGGCTCCTCTGTCCCTGGGATTCTCCAGGCAAGAATACTGGAGTGGGTTGCCATTTCCTTCTCCACTGCATGCACGCATGCTAAGTCGCTTCAGTCGTGTCCGACTCTGTGCAACCCCATGGATGGCAGCCCACCAGGTTCCTCTGTCCACGGGATTCTCTAGGCAGGAATACTGAAGTGGGTTGCCATTTCCTTCTCCACAGGGGATACCTAGATACCTCCATAATGAGTGAAATAAGGACCGCTTAGGAGAGCTACTTGAAGGGTACATAAGGGTGTCAGGCTCCCGCTCCATGTGTAGTGCATGGACTGTTACTCCAACAGTAGGCATAAATTAGAAAAAATGGATGAAATTTGCTTTTAACCAGGAAAAAGTTATTTGTAGCATTGCAGAGTACTCTTGATGTGCTCCCAAAATGAATTTAAATTTACTAGCAAGGATTATCATGGATAATCACGTAGCCTTTGATTTGTCTTGGCAGGACTAGGGGTAATATGTGTTATAACTAACACTCCTGTTGCACCTGTATAAATACCGCTAGTTAGGTGGGAAAGTCTATGACTGGAATTAAGGAAAACTAAACCTGTTTCTCTAGAACAGACCCAGCTGTACTGGGGGTCTTGTTTTTTGTGGCTTGGATGCCATAATCTAGTTTCCTGACATCTCAGTAACTTATAATAAATAATAATCACCCTGGTTCTGGAAAATGTCTGTATTTAAGTTAGTCTGTGTGACCTGCCCTGAATCTTAGATGCTACTGGACAAACATTGTAGCATCAGATGATTCAATAGCCCCTTCTACATCAAAAGGAGTGTTAGGAATGGCCCTATTCTATGAAAGAAATACATACATTTGATACCCATTTTTGATTAATAACTATTTCTACTTCCCTTATGAGGAGTAAATAAAGTTATTCTTTGAAATCAATTATCTACCTTTCAATATAAGAGTTTTTGCACCTTTAAAACTCTGTCTAAGATAAGAAATATATTTACATTGTGACCCAGTATATGTATATATATGTATAAAACTGAAAAGGAATTTTTAAAAATAATGCTCACCTTTACTATGCATGATGCATTGTATTTTCTATTTTATTTTAAATTATATTTTATTTATTTGAAAGATGCTGGATGCAACACATAAAATTGATACCCTCTAATGAGTTGCATCCCAACATTTGAACTACAGTATTTTACCACATGGGGTATTTTACCCATGCATATTCAGTTGTGCAAAAAGCTTTACTTTTAAAAGACTTTTCTACAGATTCTCTACCTCTTACTGCTGCTCATCATGATAGCAGAGCATATCATCAAGGAATCCCAATTCTTCTCACGTATTTCAGATTTAGAATGAGTTACATCTTTCTCACTAGGAAAATACCTAGGTTGTAGGTATTCTTACAGATGTTTGGAGGCAGGCATTTATAGGACAGTAGGGAAATAATAAAGAAATAATCAGAAAGGGGTAGTTCACAGTGACCAAAGCTACGGAGAAGATGAATATAGGGAGGGTAAATTTTTTTCATATTTATTTTAAATAATTATTGGCTATTGCCAACCTTTAATAATCCAACTTCAGATTAGAAGTGGAGTGGGAGATGGATTACAGCAGGATAGATAGAGAGGGGGAAGTATATGAAAGTAGTAATGTTAAAAGTTAGTAAAGTTAAAGCCACAGGATGAAGAAGTCTAAGGATTAGACATTTTTCTTAGTGAAATAAAAAGGGGGGGGGGGTCCTTGCTTGTTTGCTTCTTTTTCTTTCTTTTTTTTTTTTAAGGATGTTGTAGTCCAAAGAAAGGGAGCCAGTAGAGAGCGTATCACTGAAGATACAAGCCAGAGAGGAGATAATTTATGGGCAAATGGTTCAGAAAACTCAGAAAGGAAGGTGTTAGGATTAACTGTTTCCATGAAGTAGGATATTTTCCCCCAATGACTAGAGTGAAGAAATTTGTGAACTTTTCACTTCACTAGAGTGAAGAAATTTCTTTTGAAAGAATAGAGATGAAAAGATAAGTAAACTATTAATTTCTTTCATTTACAAATTATTTTCACATTTATTAGCTCATGTAAAACTAGTACTTATTGGGCGTACAATTGCAGTTTTGCGAGATGAAAACTTTCTAGAGATCCATTGCACAATGTGAATGTACAGAAAAATAAAGATGGTGAGTTTAATGTCATGAGTTTTTTATCTTGATAAAATAATTTAAAATAAAATAAGCAAAAAATAAAATAGATAAAAGTCTTTGCTATACATTAAAATAATAGCCACATTTTAATAGAATCACCAACCTCACAGGACATGCTGCTGATCAGCTATACTGATGATACCATTCAATAGGCCATTAGGAGCAGGATGTAGCCTAACTTCCTAAACACCTTAGTAAAATAGCTATGTGTCAGAAAGAGATATAACCTAGGAAAGTGCAGAGTCTTTCAATCTCAAGGATCTTTTTGGAGCCTGGGAAATATCAGAATATGATCTCCAAAGTGAAAGTATGAAACGTAAATTGCTGCCCCACTCCCACTCCACAAATATGAAGAAGTATAAGACTTGAAAGGCCTTTATGAAGGATTTGGATTTTGAAAGCAGCGTACATCACAATTGTGATGTGTGTGTGTGAGTGTGTCGGTGGAGGTGGGGGTGGGCAAAAAGTTTTCCCATAACATCATACGGAAAAACCCACCAATCAAACATTTGGCCAACCCAATATATATATGTATATATGTATATATATATATATAAAATATTAAACATATTTTATACATTACATACATAAATCTGTGTGTGTATTTCTCTCTTCCAGAGCAGTCATAAAGCTGCCAGCTTTGATTGGCTCTGGGCATGAGAAGTCTTTGCAGCTGGTTCAGTGTAAGCATTTTCTGAATCGATGGCTGCATACCAGATGCTTACAGCAGTGCCGTCAACAGAGCACATCTGGAACAGCAATTATAATTTGAGTCAGCGCCTTATTAATTTCAGAAAAATTCCTTTTTATTCTCTAAAACCAAATACCAAGTTGAAAGGGAACATGCTAGGAAACACCATTTCTGCTTATTTAAAGTGTTTAAAGATGACATTAACGTCTGTAATCACCCAGAAAGTCTATATTACACTTAGTTAACTCTTTTGATAGGGCAGGGTGGTTACTAATGCTTCCTCTTGGCAGTTTCAGCAAAATAACCTTTACTTCAGAAGTTAGTGAGCCAATGTACATATTCTACTACTTGCCAAGTGTTTCTATTTTAAGATCTACATTCATAAATGAGGGAAATAACCAGGGTATGTTTGTGGAGTCACTGCGTCCACTCAGGCAGCCTCAAGCCAAAACTCCATTTGTCACCTGAGCACCATAAGCCCCAACTGTACTTGATAGAATGCAGTACTATTTAGACAGGAAGCCTCAGCATCCAAATAGAGCCAGGAGTTCTTGATAAGTCTAGGTAACACAACAATTTTAATAAACAGTCACAAGTTCTTTTAGTGAAGTACAGCCTAATTGGAGAAGGAAATGGCAACCCACTCCAGTATTCTTGCCTGGAGAATTCCATGGATGGAGTAGCCCAGTAGGCTACAGTCCACGGAGTCGAAAAGAGGCGGACACGACTGAGCAACTTCACTTTCTTTCTATAGTTTCTTTTGGAGAAGGAAATGGCAACCCACTCCATTCTTGCCTGGAGAATCCCGTGGACAGAGGGGCTGGGTGGGCTGACATCTATGGAGTTGCAGAGAGTTGGACACAACTAAGCTACTAACACACACACACACACACACAGCCTAAATATCTACAAAACAAACTTTATGGTTCATCACAGTGCTTTTCCTTTAATGTACTCTTAAATGTACTTTAATGAATTTCTGCAAATTGCATGAGGAACCATCCCTCTCTGCTGAGATCATTCAAGTCAGGCTGCTTTTTTGGTAAGATCTAGAGTACTATAGAAGATTTGGGCCAGTTGCTTTTCTATTTCAGTTTGAGGATGCCTATTGACCCAGTAGCTATTGCCAAAGTTTTCTGCAGGTAAAACCTTTCTGATTATCACTTCTACCCTGCTGCCTACTGTGATAACCACGCCTATCTTAGCCCTGGTGATTAAGAGTTTCTATTCAGCTTTTGCCACCATCATCTGCATTGAAATCAATAAGCTCATTTCAGTAGCAACATTTTCTAAGTTCATCCCTAGGAAAAGGGAGGAGAGAGCTTCCTCTACTTTTGACAAGTAAAAGTGCACTGAAGCTTGGGCTCAGGGTGCTATATATAACATGTGTGCTTGCTAAGTTGCTTCAGTTGTGTCTGACTCTTTGCGACCCTATGAACTGTAGCCCCCCCCAGGCTTCTCTGGCCATGGGGATTCTCCAGGCAAGAACACTGGAGTGGGTTGCCATGCCCTCCTCCAGGGGATCTTCTTGACCCAGAGATTGAACCTTCAACTCTTATGTCTCCTGGATTGGCAGGCAGGTTCTTTACCACTAGTGCCACCTCCAGGGAGACAGAAATGGGAACTTGCTAGTTAATGGGTATAGTGTATCAGATTGGCAAGATGAAAAAGTCCTGGAGATTGGTTGCACACAACGTGAATACATTTAACATTACTGAAATATAAACTTAGAAATGATTAAGACAGTAAATTTTTATATTACATGTATTTTACCACAATTAAGAAGATAAAGCACACTGCCTTAGCCAAGATCCAGGTATGAGGTCATGACATTGTTACGGCCATAACTGCATCTTGTCAACAAAGTGCATGACTGGATACCAGATTTCTCTTAAAGAAAAATCCCATGCCTCAACGATTGTACTTCTAGCAGAAAAGCAGAACAGTAGGCAGAATGCCTCTGCCTCTTTGGCCTTAAATGGTTATTTCTGATAGCCACATCCTCAAACCAGACTCTAGACATTTTTGCAGGCAGTATAGGAAGATTCGCCAGAAGGAGTTTAAATGGATGGCAAGTGCCAATCCACCCTATTCACCACAGAAAAATGTTTTTCTACAAAGAAAAAAATATTTGAAGTACATTTTCATGACTTCTGTTTCTAGTAAGAACAAAGGCAATGTGTTTCTGAATTGTCCTGCTTCCCCTCAAATCTATATAGACAGATAAGGGAGAAGGGGCAGAAAATGGAAACAAAAAATTCACACACACGGCATTTTTCTATAAAACAAGAAAATATAGAGAACCCCCAAACTACAGATTCCAGATAGGAGGTGTTGCCATAGCCAGAGACAAGAAAACTGCAAGATGGAGGAACAGAGTGTTGGATACTAGTGGGAGCAAATTCCAGAGATCTCTAGAAAATACCACTCCCAGAAGAAGACAGCATCGTTATGAGAGAGCTGCAGAGATCTCGCTGAGTGTAAGCAGAGCTCAGGGCTGAATGAGACTCACACTCAGCCAAACACTGAGGAGAGAGGCTGAGAAGGAAAAAGGTGAGGACTACAGCAAGGGAGCACATAGGTGGCGACCTTTAAAAGATCGAGCAAAGTACAAATCTGATAGATGTGCACTCATCACCTTGGGAAGCAAACTGATAACTTTTGATGATGCTCGAGAGGAGGCCTCTCAGGTAGGGAGAGGGGAGATGGGGGAAAAGCCTTGGCTGGTGGCAAAAGCCCTCCTGAATCAAATATGACTCTGGCTGTCAGAGGAGTGGCACAGATTAAAAAGAAACAGTCTATCACTCTAGCACAGTGATTTTCAACCCAGCCCAATTTTGTCCTCTAGGGGATATCAGTCAATGTCAGGAGACAGTTTGGTTGTGACACTGGAGAGAGCATCATACAATGCACAGGACAGCCTCTGGGATCAAGAACCATCCAGTGCTAAATGTCAACGCTACCAAGGGTGAGAAACTCGGGTCTAGTAGCAGAAAAGAGAGCCTCTAAGCTGTTAGTTTTAGAATGATACCTTGGCTCATTTCTTCCTCCACTGGAAGCTCCTGCCAATGGTCCAAGAAAACCAAATAATTGCCAAAAATTTGAAAAAATAATTAGCACAGAATCATATAAAGAGGCCATAAACTGTGAAAAAGTGAGGCTTAGTGTTTCCATTTTCAGTTCAGTTCAGTTGCTCAGTCGTGTCCAACTCTTTGCGACCCCATGGACTGAAGCACGCCGGGCTTCCCTGTCCATCACCAACTCCCGGAGTTTACCAGCGAGTTGGACTCAACTCATGTCCATTGAGTCGGTGATGCCATCCAACCATCTCATCCTCTGTCATCCCCTTCTCCTCCTGTCTTCAATCTTTCCCATCATCAGGGTCTTTTCTAATGAGTCAGTTCTTTGCATCACGTGGCCAAAGTATTTGAGTTTCAGCTTCAGCATCAGTTTCCATTTCAGATAATTACATGAAAGATAGTAACATTGTACTCCAACTGTCTTAACAGAAATTTTGAAAACTCATGGGAGACCACAAAACATATGTACAATAAGTAAAGTGAGAGATGGACACAAAAAGGGGGAGGAAAAGTACAATCTGAAAATTTGAAGTAAATTTGGAGATTGTAGGTGATTTTGAACATGCAGGAACTGAAGAAACCACTAGAACAAAAATAAAAACTTCCTAAGATTTAGAACTATATATTTTTTTAAAAAGCAAACATCACACAGTGAAAAAGCTTTATAGATAGAAAAATATTATAAAAGCTAAGACCAAATATATAAGTAAAACTAGGCAATTCTCCACTCCTTTTAAGATTTAAAGACTGATCTACAAAGCTGATTCAGAAAAACAGAAAAAAATTCAGAAAGGTAAAAAAGGCAAATAAAAGCAAATTAGGAGTTAAGTTATGCTGTTATATGCGGAAAGTTTTACAAGACTCTAGAGGACACAAGGTAGATCCAAGGAAAAACATAACATGGAACACATGTTCTTTAGTAGAAAATTTTTAATTTTTCAATATGTAATTTTCTCTAATTTATGAATTCAGTGCAACTTCAGTTAAATTGCAAATGTTTAGAAGAAGGAGAGGAAATGGCAACCCACTCCAGTGTTCTTGTCTGGAGAATCCCAGGGACGGGGGAGCCTGGTGGGCTGCCGTCTATGGGGTCACACAGAGTCGGACACGACTGAAGCGACTTAGCAGCAGCAGAATCCAATAAATTAATCCAGAGGTTATTGTGTAAAAATTAAGTAAAGATATCTAGGAAAACTGAAAAATAAGTGCAATGAGAACTGATTAGACCTGTTAATCATTTTTTTAAAAAGTAATGTTCAAATAAATAAAGTAGAAACATGTTAGGGCAGGAACAGGTAGACAGATCAATCACACAAAATAGAAAAACCCAGAAATAGACTCAAATACAAACAAGTACTTAGGATATGTCAAAGGCAGTATTTTTAATTAAAGTGAAAGTGAAAGTCTCTCAGTCGTGTCCAACTCTTTGTGATCCCATGGACTATATAGTCCATGGAATTCTCCAGGCCCAGAATACTGGACTGGGCAGCCTATCCATTCTCCAGGGGATCTTCCCAACTCAGGAATCGAACCAGGGTCTCCTGCATTGCAGGCAGATTCTTTACCAGTTGAGCTATCAGGGTAGCCCTTTCAATTAAATGGGTAGACTTTAAAATGAGATTTTAAAGTTGTCATCTCAAGAAAAAAAATATTATAACTATGCGAGTGATGAATATTCATTAGACTTACTGTGATTATCATCTTGCAATGTATACAAATACTGAATCATTACGTTGTACACCTGAAGCTAATTAGTTATGTGTCAATTATATTTCAATTTGAAAAATTAATGAAATAAAGATAAACATAGTATTGGAACAATTAGATAGCCATCTGACAAAAGATAAAGTTGAATCCTTTATTCATAGGGTTCTATGGAATTAATTATGAATGGACTTTAAATGTTAAATATGAAACTTTAGAGTTTCCCATTTAGGAGAGGAAGAGATGGGGAGGGAAGGGAGGAGAGGAATATGGTCACTTTCTCTTCAATGATACAGGAAGATTTTTAAATGTGATTTCACCCCTCTTACTGTCTTGCTGGGGCTTCTCCTTTGTCCTTGGAGGCGGGGTATCTTTTTTTGGTGGGATCCAACATTCTCCTGTCAATGACTGTTCACCAGCGAGTTGTAATTTTGCAGTTCTCACAGGAGAAGGTGAGTGCACCTCCTTCTACTCCTCCATCTTGCCAATTTGCCTATAAATCCCTCATCCCTGACCTGAAGGCTGCCCTCAGAGTAGCTCACTAGCCACACTGCCTTCTGCCAGCCTGCATGCTCTCCCCTCCCCCCAAAAGAGTCTGAAATGCAGTACTGGGAACAATCTCAAAAATGACAGAATGATCTCTGTTCGTTTCCAAGGCAAACCTTTCAATATCACAGTAATCCAAGTCTATGCCCCAACCAGTAATGCTGAAGAAGCTGCAATTGAATGGCTCTATGAAGACCTACAAAACCTTCTAGAACTAACATCCAAAAAACATGTTCTTTTCATTATGGGGACTGGAATGCAAAAGTAGGAAGTCAAAAAATACCTGGAGTAACAGGCAAATATGACCTTGGAGTAGAAAATGAAGCAGGACAAAGTCTAGTAGAGTTTTGCCAGGGTAACACACTGGTCATAGCAAGAACCCTCTTCCAGCAACACAAGAGAAAACTCTACACATGGACATCACCAGGTAGTCAATTCCGAAATCAGATTGATTAAATTCTTTGCAGCCAAAGATGAAGAAGCTTTATACAGCCAGCAAAAACAAGACCGGGAGCTGACTGGGGCTCAGATCGTGTACTCCTTATTGCCAAATTCAGACTGAAATTGAAGAAAGTAGGGAAAACCACTAGACCATTCAGGTATGACCTAAATCAAATCCCTTACGATTATACAGTGGAAATGGAAAATAGATTTAAGGGACTAGATCTGATAGACAGAGTGCCTGATGAACTATGGACGGAGGTTCATGACACTGTACAGGAGGAAGTAACCAAAAGAATCCCCAAGGAAAAGAAATGCAAAAAGGCAAAATGGCTGTCTGAGGAGGCCTTACAAATAGCTGAGAAAAAAAGACAAGCAAAAAGCAAAGGAGAAAAGGAAAGATATTCCCATCTGAATGTAGAGTTCCAACGAATAGCAAGGAGAGATGAGAAAGCCTTCCTCAGTGATCAGTGCAAAGAAATGGAGGAAAACAATAGAATGGGAAAGACCAGAGATCTCTTCAAGAAAATCTGAGATAGCAACGGAACATTTCATGCAAAGATGTGCACAATAAAGGACAGAAATGGTATGGACCTAACAGAAGCAGACGATATTAAGAAGAGGTGGCAAGAATACATAGAAGAACTGTATAAAAAAGATCTTCATGACCCAGATAACCACAATGGTGTAATCACTCACCTAGAGTCAGACATCCTGAAATGCAAAGTCAAGTGGGCCTTAGAAAGCATCACTATGAACAAAGCTAGTGGATATGATGGAATTCCAGTTGAGCTATTTCAAATCCTAAAAGATGATGCTGTAAAATGCTGCACTCTATATCCCAGCAAATTTGGAAAACTCAGCAGTGGCCACAGGACTTGAAAAGGTCAGTTTTCATTCCAATCCCAAGAAGGGCAATACCAAAGGATGTTCAAACTATGACACAATTTTACTCATCTCACACATGAGCAAAGTAATGCTCAAAATTCTCCAATCCAGCCTTCAACAGTATGTGAACTGAGAACTTCAGATATTCAAGCTGGATTTTAAAAAGGCAGAGGAACCAGAGATCAAATTGCCAACATCCCTTGGATCAGAGAAAAAGCAAGGGAATTCCGGAAAAAAAATCTCCTTATGCTTTATTCACTATGACAAAGCTTTTGATTGTGTTCATCACAACAAACTGTGAAAAATTCTTCAAGCGATGGGAATACCAGACCACCTGACCTGCCTTTTGAGAAATGTGTATGTGGGTCAAGAAGCAACAGTTAGAACTGGACATAGAACAATGAACTGGTTCCAAATCAGGAAAGGAGTATGTCAAGGCTATATATTGTCACCCTGCTTATTTAACTTATATGCAGAATATATCATGTGAAATGCCAGGCTGGATGAAGCACAAGCTGGAGTCAAGATTCCTGTGAGAAATATCAGTAACTCAGATATGCAAATGACACCATCCTTATGGCAGAAATCGAAGAGGAACTAAAGAGCCTCTTGATGAAAGTGAAAGAGGAGAGTGAAAAAGCTGGCTGAAAACTCAGCATTCAAAAAACAGATAATGGCATCTGGTCCCATCAATTCATGGCAAATAGACCGGGAAACAATGGAAACAGTGACAGACTTTATTTTCTTGGACTCCAAAATCACTACAGATGGTGACTGCAGCCATGAAATTAAAAGACACTTGTTTTTTTAATGGAAGAAAAGGTATGACCAATCTAGACAGCATATTCAAAAGCAGAGACATTACTTTGCTGACAAAAGTCCGTCTAGTCAAAGCTATGGTCTTTTCAGTAGTCATGTATGGATGTGAGAGTTGGACTATAAAGAAATCTACGTGCTGAAGAACTGATGATTTTGAACTGTGGTGTTGGAGAAGACTCTTGAGAGTCCCTTGGACTGCAAGGAGATCAAATAAGTCAATCCTAAAGGAAATTGGTCCTGAATATTCATTGGAAGGACTGATGTTCAAGCTGAAGTTTCAATACTTTAGCCTCCTTATGCGAAGAACTGATGCTTTGGAAAAGACCCTGATGCTGGGAAAGATTGAAGGCAGGAGGAGAAGGTGACGCCAGAGGATGAGATGGCTGGTTGGCATCACCAACTCGATGGACATGAGGTTGAGCAAGCTGCATAAGTTGGTGATGGACAAGGAATCCTGGTGTGCTGCAGTCCATGGGGTCACAAAGAGTCGGACATGACTGAGTGACTGAACTGACTGACTGATCCCTGATGAACATAGGATGGAAAATTCCCCAACAGGGTGTCCTTGGTGGTCCATTTGTTAAAAGTCTGCCTGCCAATGCAGGAGACATGAATTCAATCCCTAGTTCAGGAAGATCCCACAGTGATGGAGTGACTAAGCCTGTGGACCACAGCTAGTGAGGCCTGCGTGCCTCAAGGCCATACTCTGCAACAGGAGAAGCCACCACAATGAGAAGCCCACGCATTGTGATGAAGAGTAGCCCCCACTCACTGAAACTAAAGAAAGCCCATGTACAGCAATGAAGACCCAGTGCAGAGAAAAATAAATTATTAAAATAAATAAATCCTTTTTAAAAACCTCAATAAAATATTATCAGACCAAATTCAAAAATATATTGGATGGAGTATGCACTATAATTAAGTGAGATATTCAGGGATGCAAGGATGGTTTAATATCCAAAATCAATCAATGTGATTACCACACTAATAAAACAAAGGATAAAAACCATAAGATTATCTCAATAGATTTGGAAAAAAAAACATGTGACAAAACTCAGCATCAATTACAAAACCTCTCAGTGAAGTGGGTATAGATAAAACCAACCTGAACATAATAAAGGACATATATGACAAACCCTTACTAACGTTATAGCTAAACTATTTTGACTTTATATTATGTACCATGGAAAGCCATTAAAGTGTTTAAACAGGAAATGTCATCATCAAACATCAGGAAGTGTCATCATTATCATATTTTTAAAAGAGCACTCTGACTCCTGTGTACAAGATAGATAGGAGATATAAATGGAAATGGGGAGACTAGATAGGAGGCTATTTTGGTAATGCAGAGTGGTGATGGTAGCTTGCGTGGCTTCAGGGAAATGTAGTTTAAGAAGTATTAGGGAGTAGTATGGACTTCCATGGTGGCTCGGCAGTAAAGAATCCAACTGCAACGCAGGAGACTCAGGAGACTTGGGTTCAGTCCTTGGGTCGGGAAGATCTCCTAGAGAAGCACGTGCCAACCCAGTCCAGTATTCTTGCCTGGAGACTCCCATGGACTCAGAAGCTTGGCAGGTTACAGTCCATAGCGTCACAAAGAGCTGGACACGACTGAAGTGACTGAGCACACAGCCCACAAGGCGTAGGATCCCGAGAATTTATAGATTCATTTGATGTGAGGATGAGAGGAGAAGGAGATATTAAGAACTTGATTTTTCTTTTCGCTTATCTTGCCTCAGGAATATCAACTGAAATTAGAAGATATTATTTAGAGATCCTTGAGAGCTCTTAGTTGTAAAATTCTATAATTTTGTAATCTTAAGCTTGTACATTAATGGCTTTGCTATTTATGATTATTATTATTTTAAACTTACAATTTAGGGCATGTTAAATATAATTATCAAACAGTTTAAAATTATGACTGTCGGGCAAATGTAATGGATTATGTATCAAAGATGTTATTTAACTCTTTAATAAATGAAAGATATTTTAATTGACTCAAAGAACATTTAAGAAATATCTATCTGAAAATTTAAAAAGAAATAGAATAAAATCACTAAATTAGATACTAAACTGGTTAATATCTTCCAATGTGATTAACTTTTGTGGTTATCTGTTCCACCAGACAGAAACTATTCATAAAACTTTTGCTCCTACAGAATTGTAATATATCCCAGTCATTCAAACATCAAATTTAGTGCTACACTAAAAGGACATCACATCATCTCTTTCACCTACTTTAAAATTTCATATAGTTTTTCTGTTAGGCACATTATGGTGTCCATAGTGGAAGATAGTGCAGTGGTAAAAGAATCTGCATGCCAGTGCAGGAGATGCAAGAGATGTGAATTCCATCCCTGGGTCCAAAAGTTCCCCTGAAGAAGGAAATGGCAACTCGCTCCAGTATTCTTGCCTGGAAAATCCCATGGACAGAGGAGCATGGCAGGCTACAGTCCATGTGGTTGCAAAGAGTCGGACACGACTGAGCACACAGTCACAACAACAAGTAGAATAAATGAAATTACTCATTTCAGCATAATATAGATTTATAATAATTCTAATATATTCTAATTTCTGTCATATTGGGATCCTAGTGAAAGTGAAAGTCACTCAGTTATGTCCGACTCTTTGCAACCCCGTGGACTGTACAGTCCACAGAATTCTCTAGGCCAGAATACTGGAGTGGATAGCCTTTTGCTTCTCCAGGGGATCTTCCCAATTCAGGGATCAATCAAACCCAGGTCTCCCACATTGCAGGCAGATTCTTTACCATCTGAGCCACAAAGGAAGCCCAAGAATACTGGAGTGGGATCCTAGTGAGGGATAAGCAAATCATTGACATAAAAATAATACCAGATGGAAAGCAAATTTTATATAGAATAATGTTAAAATACTTCCTTCAGATTTAAGTGTAAGTTTTCCATTCCTGATCAGTCAGTAAGATTTTATTTTAAATTCAGAAGTCTAATTGTAAATATATAAAATCAAATTTGTAGTAGGAAAAAAAACACTCTTCTTAAAACTGATAGCAAAACTAATAATGACCTACTGCTGCCAAAAATAAGATTTAGAGATATTTTCCTTAGTTGATTCACATGACCTTGGTTTGCCTAGTTGGCAGCTTCATAATTTGAACACGTTCTGCTGTGAACTGAAAAGCTGATCAGAATTTTTTGAAGAGCAGATTATCAGGATAGCAGTTTATAGCACCAGCTACAGTTACATGTAAACCTCTCATTCCTGTCATCTCTTAGTCACACTTAAGAACTGATTTTCTCTTCAGTGACTAATTTTGAAGCATATATAATTAAATGCTTTAATACTCCATATTTATTTTAAACTGTGTTTTCTCAAAGCATTCCTTTGTGGGTAGTAACTTGTGTCCTTATTCGTCTGACTTGCCGGTGGGAAGTCTGAGCCATGAGAAGCAAGCATCATGCCATGGTTTCCTCACTAAACAATTCAAAGCTCACAAAGTATATTCCCGGGGAATTAAAGGAATCAAGTCATGAGTCAAATTCTAGTAGTGGCCTAGAATTTGAGTTCCTAAAGATATATTTGGAAGTCAAAAATTAAAATTCTGAGAAGAATAATTTTATAGAGGTATTCTAAGAATCCAGTCTTTTAATAGGTGTTGCTCCTGACTAATGAGGTGTTCTATTGTGAACTTGGATAAGGTAACTCCCCAAGGTGCATTCATACAATCGGGTGGGAAGGAGGCCATATCATTCTAGTATCAGACTTGGGAAATGGAAGTGGAATTACTCCCAGGGCTAGGATTTATCTGTCATTTACTGCTTGAGTAAGCTCAATGGCCCAATTCTCTTTCTCTTCCTGGTAAAACAAATTCAAAAGGCAGAAGAAAATTAACTATTTCTTGCTGAATTCCGATAGTTCCAGATGTAATCCAAATGTTCAAATAATTTCTTTGGCTCGTAGCATGCATATTGGTTGTCCTCAAAAGTTAATTAGTTAGATTATAGTCAAAAGAATTCCTCATTTTCTACCAGTCATGCAGGAAAAACAAAATGGTACCTTCTCATAAGTACTCAGAAGACGTGGGAACTTGGAGCAATTCTGTACTGGTGAGAAGGCAATCATGTTGGTTTATACCTATCTCAAAGCTAAAATGTAGAGTTTTCAATCAAAAGCATTTGCCATTATCTGAGGCATTCAAAGTTACATTAAAATACCAGAAGTATTATTAATAAATAAAATTATTGAAAGCAACTTGTTTCAATGTCTTAGATTTTGTTTTGTTTTGTTTTTTAAGAGTAAAGTTAGAATTCTATGTGATATCTAAGGGGAAAAGCTCCAAAGGCAACTTCACTTTCTTTAGCAATATTCGTAACTAGAAAGAATCTAGTGCATATATCTAAATATTTCAACACTAAGGTATGCACATTGTTAGGCAACAGTCATACATGTTTACTTTATTTTAAAATTCTAGACATAATTACTGGGGGAAATGCTTCCCTGAAATCCTTACAGATTTAGAGTGAAGCTGCATCACCTATTATGATATAGGAGAATCCAATACTGCAATTTTCTTCCTTTTAGACAATTAAGAGCTATCACAGCGGGCTTCCCAGGTGACACAGTGGTAAAGAATCTGCCTACAAAGCAGGAGAAACAATAGACGGGGCTTCAGTCCCTAGATCAGGAAGATCCTGTGAAGAAAAAAATGGCAACCCACTCCAGTATTCTTGTCAGGAAAATTCCATGGACAGAGGAGCCTGGCAGGTTACAGTCCATGGGGTCGTAAAGAATCGGACACGACTGAGCATGCACGCATGCACACAGGAGCATGCATAAATGAATAAGTAGGCTCAGAAAGAAAAATTTCCCTCAATGGAGACTGAGGGAGTGACCAAACCTAAGATGTCAAAATCTGTGAAGGAAATAATCTTTTCTACTTTGATAACAATAATGATGACGGTGATGATGTTGATATTAGTAGTAGCAGTAGCAGTGGCTGCAGCAATAACAAAGCTTACCCAGTTTTTTGGTATACACCAGGAAGAGTGCTCAACTTTAGCATCAACTCACTTACTCTTATCCATCATCTCTCTGTGAAGTCTACCCACATAAAACAGAAACAAACGAACAAAAAACCAACACTCTTGTTAAGCACAAATAATCTAAGAACCTACCTTACAAGGATCTGTAGACATACCCCCAAAGCAGCTCACTATATTAACAGAAAATCTTTAAAATATGGTTCATTAGAAACCACTAGGTGAATTTTACATTCCATTTCATAATACATATGCCTATATTTTATAATTAAATATTTTAAATGGCTGAAAAAATAGAAATTTTATATTCCCTATAATCAATATTCTTTACCTGATACTTGACCTCACTTTCATTGAAACAATTTTGCTTCATGAAGTAGTATACCACCAGAAATTTTCTAATGTTAGATCAACTTAATGAGCTAAAAATTATCATTAAAATGAACAATGAATTAATTTACCTTGTTTAAGATTTTTGTGCTCTTTTCTTCTACCCTTGAAAATTTCCCCATGAATTCAAACACTTTCGATCAACACCTTTCACAGCTTAATCATACAGAATAACCCAAAGCTAACAAAGTAGTAAAGTAATTTGAGGCTTCAGTTCACCAACTTCTCCAAAGTACGGTTCCCTGACTGCCTACTGTGTGAGGCTACCTGGTTAATTTCTTTCTCAGTCCCTATAAATAAAGAGCCATCCTGGACTTGAAACAATTTTAGTCATTCCCACATTCCCCTTTAATCATCCTCAATTTAGATCAGTGGAAGAAAAGTGAGACTTTGGAAACAAAGGCTGGGCATGTTCAGTTTTAAGGTTCATCGTCTTTATTTACCTTCTAACAAAAGTAGGTCTTCATGTCCGCTCTGCCTAGCTCAGCAAAGGAAAAAAATGCAAATTTGCTTGTAGTAAAAATTTTTTGGTGTGTCTAACATTAAAACATTTTTTTTTTACTTTTATCCTTTGAATAAACATTTGAATTAAATCCTTCTAAAAGGACTTGTTCCATTGCCTTCTTGTATCCCTGCAGTTCACTACACTGTCTTAGAGGCTCTAATATGCAAATGAAGATGTCTTGGATCATCAAATTTTGTTCAGCAAATTGCCCAAGACAGCTGCCAAGCTTTGGTCAATTAGTAGCTAAGAGGATATAGGATAGAGAAGAGCAGTCACTTTAGGAGAATTCAGTGAAATAAGAGCACTTATATTGCAGAGTTATTTCTTCCTAGGACTTGAGACCAATATTTAATACATAACTAAATGAGGCTCTTAGAAATGCTCTTGAAGCCTGCCATCCTCTCCTGCATGAGTGCTAAGTCGCTTCACTTATGTCTAATTGCAGCCCTCCAGGCTCCACTATTCACGGTCTTCTCCAGGCAAGCATACTGGAGTGGGTTGCCATGCCCTCCTCCAGGGGTCATTCTCTCTTACCAGGACACTAATAGTGACAGTAGGACTATTTTTTTGCCACACTGTGTTATTGTCATATAGGAATGTACTGCTTTCAGGAATAAAATGGGCAATAATTAAGGTGATTGTTGGGTCATAACCTGGAGAGCTTCCTGAGAGTAATCTGAAACCAGCTGGAGGGCAGGGAGACCAAAGAAAGAGACAGGCCTTCCAGACTGCTAGACAGCAGTTTTTATGAGCAAGGGAATTTCCATAAGAGGCTTGTCTTTGGTGGCTAACAAGATGAGGAGTGCACCCAGTGGCCAAATTTTAAGCGTTTCTAAAGAGGCCTTAGATGGGTTTGGTCACATGTAGTATACAGATGATCTCAGCAACAGCTTCCTCTCTCAAGGCCACATCCTGGGAACAGCTCCCACGGAGGGAACAGCAGGCAGAGCATGCATTCCAAGGACAGGGGCAGAAGTGAACAGCCTCCAGTTGTGTGGGTCAACTGGCGATCATGTTCTCTTGATTATTCTTCAGATAGTGAAATGACAGTCCCTAAAGTGCTTTTGAAAAGGATGCTTCTCATAAAGGGAGTGTAAGGAAAAATGGTCTTCAGTTCAGTTCAGTTGCTCAGTGATGTCTGATTCTTTGTGACTCCATGAACCACAGCACGCCAGGCCTCCCTATCCATCACCAACTCCTGGAGTCCACCCAAACCCATGTCCATTGAGTTGGTGATGCCATCCAACCATCTCATCCTTTGTCGTCCCCTTCTCCTCCTGCCCTCAATCTTTCCCAGCATCAGGGTCTTTTCAAATGAGTCAACTCTTCCCATCAGGTGGCCAAAGTATTTGAGTTTCAGCTTCAAAATCAGTCCTTCCAATGAACACCCAGGACTGATTTCCTTTAGGATGGACTGGTTGGATCTCCTTGCAGTCCAAGGGACTCTCAAGAGTCTTCTCCAACATCATAGTTCAAAAGCATCAATATATTGGCACTCAGCTTTCTTTATAGTCACAATTCTCACATCCATACATGACTACTGGAAAAACCATAACCTTGACTAGATGGACCTTTGTTGGCAAAGTAATGTGTCTGCTTTTTAATATGCTGTCTAGATTGGTCATAACTTTCCTTCCAAGGAGTAAGCGTCTTTCAATTTCATGACTGCACTCACCATCTGCAGTGATTTTGGAGCCCAGAAAAATAAAGTCAGCCACGGTTTTCCACTGTTTCCCCATCTATTTACCATGAAGTGATGGGACCAGATGCCATGATCTTAGTTTTCTGAATGTTGAGTTTTAAGCCAACTTTTTCACTCTCCTCTTTCACTTTCATCAAGGGGCTCTTTAGCTCTTCTTTACTTTCTGCCATAGCGGTGGTATCATCTGCATATCTGAGGTTGTTGATATTTCTCCCGGCAATCTTGATTCCAGTTTGTGCTTCTTCCAGCCCAGCGTTTCTCATGATGTACTCTGCATATAAGCTAAATAAGCAGGGTGACAATATACAGCCTTGATGTACTCCTTCCCCTATTTGAAACCAGTCTGTTGTTCCATGTCCAGTTCTAACTGTTGCTTCCTGACCTGTATACAGGTTTCTCAAGAGGCAGGTCAGGTGGTCTGGTATTCCCATCTCTTGAAGAATTTTCCACAGTTTATTGTGATCCACACAGTCAAAGGCTTTGGCATAGTCAATAAAGCAGAAATAGATGTTTTTTCTGGTACTCTCTTGCTTTTTTGATGATCCAGAGGATTTGGCAATTTGATCTTTGGTCCCTCTGCCTTTTCTAAAACCAGCTTGAACATCTGGAAGTTCATGATTCACATATTGCTGAAGCCTGGCTTGGAGAATTTTAAGCATCACTTTGCTAGCATATGAGATGAGTGCAATTGTGCAGTAGTTTGATCATTCTTTGGAATTGCCTTTCTTTGGGATTGGAATGAAAACTGACCTTTTCCAGTCCTGTGGCCACTGCTGAGTTTTCCAAATTTGCTGGCATATTGAGTGCAGCACTTTTACAGCATCATCTTTCAGTATTTGAAATACTTTAACTGGAATTCCATCACCTCCACTAGCTTTGTTCATAGTGAGGCTTCCTAAGGTCCACTTGACTTCACATTTCAGGATGTCTGACTCTAGGTCAGTGATCACACCATTGTGATTATCTGGGTTGTGAAGATCTTTTTTTGTACAGTTCTTCTGTGTATTCTTGCCACCTCTTCTTCATATCTTCTGCTTCTGTTCGGTCCCTACCATTTCTGTCCTTTATTGAGCCTATCTTTGCATGAAATGTTCCCTCGGTATCTCAGATATTCTTGAAAAGATCTCTAGTCATTCCCATTCTATTGTTTTCCTCTATTTCTTTGCATGGATTGCTGAGGAAGGCTTTCTTATCTCTCCTTGCTATTCTTTGGAACTCTGCATTCAAATGAGTGTATCTTTCCTTTTCCCCTTTGCTTTTCACTTCCCTTCTTTTCACAGCTATTTGTAAGGCCTCCTTCGACAGCCATTTTGCTTTTTTGCATTTCTTTTTCTTGAGGATGGTGTTGATTCATGTCTCCTGTACAATGTCACGAACCTCCGTCCATAGTTCATCAGGGACTAGATCTGATAGATAGAGTGCCTAAACTAAATCTAGGCACTATTAAATCTATTTCTCACTTCCACTGTATAGTCGTAAGGGGTTTGATATAGGTCATACCTGAATGGTCTAGTGGTTTTCTCCACTTTCTTCAATTTCAGTCAGAATTTGGCAATGAGAAGTTCATAATCTGAGCCACATTCAACTCTGATCTTGTTTTTGCTGACTGTGTAGAGCTTCTCCACATTTGGCTGCAAAGAATATAATCAACCTGATTTTGGTATCGACCATCTAGTGATGTCTATGTGTAGAGTCTTCTCTTGTGTTGTTGGAAGAGGGTGTTTGCTATGGTCAGTGAGTTCTCTTGGCAGAACTCTATTAGCCTTTGCACTGCTTCATTCTCTACTCCAAGGCCAAATTTGCCTGTTACTCCAGGTGTTTCTTGACTTCCTACTTTTGTATTCCATTCCCTTATAGTGAAAAGGACATCTTTTTGAGGTGTTAGTTCTAGAAGGTCTTGTAGGTCTTCATAGAGTTGTTCAACTTCAGCTTCTTCAACATTACTGTTCAGGGCATAGACTTGGTTTTCTGTGATATTGAATGGTTTTCCTTGGAAATGAGCAGAGTTCATTCTGTCCATTTTTGAGATTGCATCCAAGTACTGCATTTTGGACTCTTTTGTTGACTATGATGGCTACTCCATTTCTTCTAAGGGATTCCTGCCCACAGTAGTAGATATAATGGTCATCTGAGTTAAATTCACTGATTCCAGTCCATCTTAGTTCGCTGATTCCTAGAATGTAGATGTTAACTGTTGCCATCTCCTATTTGACCACTTTCAATTTGCCTTGATTCATGGACCTAACATTCCAGGTCCTATTCAATATTGCTTTTTACAGCATCTACATGTTTAGGGTCAATGACCTATAGGTTACAGAAGGAACATCCAAAACTAAGAACTATTGCCATTCCACTAAGATGACTTTACCCTATTCTGGTCATCCACAGCATTCTTGGTGAGTTAAAACTCCCCCATTACCAAAGAAGGAAGGGGGAATGACACCAAGGAAAATAGAGGGAATGTTATCTTAAGTTCTCATTGGCTACTGATCAACTTTGTAAACAACACTAAAACAGGAAACAGGAGCTATTTGCACAGTCTGCTCTTTCTCCTCACACCTCCTTCCACTTACTAACAATTCTGAAGTCCATTCTGCAAGCCCATTGACTGGGCATTCTTGACAAAAGACCTGTTAGAATTCTTTCTGCTGCTATAATGCGATATTTCCTATCACTGCATGGTTGTTCTCTCACCTCTCTCATTTAAACTTTATAAGTAACAGATAAGACCTGCACAAGACAATTTAGAGGAGTATAGCAGAATAGAATCGTGTAGACAAAGATTTTGAAGGATACTATCTCAACTACCAGGGCTTCCCTGGTGGCTCAGAGGATAAAGTGTCTACCTGCAATGTGGGAGACCCGGGTTCGATCCCTGGGTTGGAAAGATCCCCTGGAGAAGGAAATGGCAACCCACTCCAGTACTCTTGCCTGGAGAATCCCAAGGACAGAGGAGCCTGGCGGGCTACAGTCCACGGGTTCGCAAAGAGTCAGACACGGCTGAGCGACTTCACTCACTTACTCACTCATCCCAACTACAGACAGGTACACTTTCTTCAGATATTCCCCACGGACCCAGAGTAAAGGAAAGCTGTCCTTAACACGAGTACAGTTGATAAGCTTGCTTTTCAATTTCAATTATTTTTAGACTTATCAAGCACTCCAAGTTGTTATGGAGTTGCATACAGTATTTTCAAAGAATTTCTTTCTGTCAGTATGCAGTTACTCTACACTTCATCTATCATCTAGAGAAATCTCTCTTGGGGTCAGTTTTGCATGGTACTTTTCATAATATATAGAAGAATTTGTAAAGGTTGAGGTCATTTTTTAACATGAAGTACATCCTTCAAATGTCTTTTCCAGTGTACTGTTAGTTATGAAAACACTCATAATGTGTCCATTTTCAAGCCAATATGAGTATTACCTCTTTGGCAGTTATTGAGTAAAGTCTCTTACAAATTGTATCTATCCTATGAAGCTATTTATCAACTTCCAAATATAATTTAATAAATTATGGAGTGATCAGATTACCTAGCACTTCACACTGAATATAGCCCAATTGGCATTTACCAATTAGGAACCTTTCAGCTCTACAATAAACTTATTTCTTGGGGAGATTTCCAACATGGAATTTAAACTCCCATGTCCTATTCATTACAAAAGCATTACTTCAGACTGCGAAAGCTCTTTCAAGAGTTCCTAATGAATTTATTGTGCAGTTGTACTGCCAAATGCGGAGAGCTAACTGATAGACCCAAATAGTGCCTTGATCAGTACCTAATTTATAGCGTTTTCCAAAAGGACAATCTGTGCATAGGGGAAATAAGCCAAGGCTTCGGAAACACACTGGAGCCACTCGATCACTTGGTTACCTCTTCTACAAGGGAACACACTCTGTGACTTTCCAGATTACATGCATCTTTTTTGTGATTTCTCTTCCTGCGCCTGTACCTG
The DNA here is from genome assembly GCF_963930625.1 of Muntiacus reevesi. Taxonomy (NCBI): domain Eukaryota; kingdom Metazoa; phylum Chordata; class Mammalia; order Artiodactyla; family Cervidae; genus Muntiacus; species Muntiacus reevesi. The sequence goes on from NC_089264.1 coordinate 5,006,941, forward strand.
CACTTCTCTTGTGTTTGGATGCAGAACAGCCCACTGACTCACATCATCAGGTACTCTCTGCGATTTGGAGTTCTCTTGTTTTCCTTCCTACTCAGTTTTGTCTGGCCTTAGTGACCTAGTTATAGGGTAGCACCACATTTATGGACTTTCATAATATTCGGTATGACTGAAAGGATACTGAGGACTTTATTCTTTGTTGTTGTTCAGTCACTAAGTCGTATGCAACTCTTTCTGAATCCCATGGGCTGCAGTGCACCAGGCTTCCCTGTCGTTCATTGTCTCTCGGATTTTGCTCAAACTCATATCCATTGAGTCAGTGATGCTATCTAACCATCTCATCCTCTGTCTCCCACTTCTCCTCCTGTCCTCAATCTAGGCTTGACTCTTACAGATGTTTTAAGGACTTGGATAAATCTCTGATCATTGTTCATTATTCTCAGAGTTATCCAGTGGGGAGTATGACAGTGTCTGTAAGAACACTAACTTTCAAATCTAATTGGAAAATGACATTTATCTATCACACATTTGGTGGACACTTCTTATATTTAAACAACTGTGTGTTAGGTGTTAGGGGTCTTACCATACTGTAGAAGATAGTTAAAGAGAGTATGATTCTTAGTTTACAAACTCGAGTGAGGAAAATTTTTTAAAGTTGTATTTCTTTATTTCGTATAAAGCTGGAAGAGAATTCAGCTTCAGTCATTACCATGTCCCCCTGGGCAAAGGTGTGGAAAGGTTCTAGAGTTTTATGTATACTCTAGAGTTTTATGTAAACATATGCACATGTTTTATTTCATAGCACATCATAAGGTTCTATGGATCACTGTTGCTCATTTTTCTATACTGGTCACTGAAAAGACACCAAGGGTTATAATCTAAATTGACCAAGGCCTGGCCATTCTGATCCTGTGATGTCACCCTTGGCAAGGATATTTTAGGGAAGTTTAGTCCCGCAAAACTGGCCTCTCAGTGTCCTGTGGGGCTATTCCTTCCAAGGGTCAGGGAGCAAAGTGCAGTTCCCTCCATTCCTTCCCCAGTCAAAACGATCACTTTCTTTACCGTCCACTCCTCCAGGGTAGTGGTCACTGGCTCAGGCTTTGGGAAAATGAGCCATAAAAGGAAGCATCAAGCAGACAGTTTGTGCTTTTTGCCTTATAACATTAATCTCAATCCCAAAAAGGGGAAGAGAGATGCCAGAGTCCCCAGAAAATGTCCTGATTTTTGTGCTGATATTCACCTTTTATTGCTCCAATTTAAATCAATGGAACAAAATGAAACAGTTTCTATGACAGAGGTTGTGCATGTCCCCATAGCCCTTGAAATAATCTCTATGTCCAGGCAAATGTCTTACACTCAGCTGGTCTAAGCATGAGTCACTTTTGTGGCAAAGAAGATAGAACTAACCTGAATGATTATCAACCAAAGTTCACTTCTGGAATTTAGAGGTCAGCCCTCCAAACTGAATAGCTACTACATAGAGGACAGTTTCAGAGAAGGCAATGGCAACCTACTCCAGTACTCTTGCCTGGAAAATCCCATGGACGGAGGAGCCTGGTAGGCTGTAGTCCATGGGGTCGTGAAGAATCGGACACGACTGAGCGACTTCACTTTCACTTTTCACTTTCATGCTTTGGAGAAGGAAATGGCAACCCACTCCAGTGTTCTTGCCTAGAGAATCCCAGAGATGGCAGAGCCTGGTGGGCTGCCGTCTATGGGGTCCCACAGAGTCGGACACGACTGCAGCAACTTAGCAGCAGCAGAGGACAGTTTAGGTAGAGAGTTTTAATGCATCCATTACGTGGTATAACAGACTATTATTTTCATCCCCAAAACCTCACATTATTTTCTGGTACTCTATATATTGTTGTTGCTGTTTAGTCACTAAGCCATGTCCAACTCTTTTGCAACTCCATGGACTGCAGCCCACCAGGTTCATCTGACCATGGGATTTCCCAGGCAAGAATACTGAAGTAAATTGCCATTTCTTTCTCCAGGGGATCTTTCCAACCCAGGGATCAAATCTGCACCTCCTGCTTGGCAGGTGAACTCTTTACCACTAAAGCAACCCACCTTCTCTGGTGGCTCAGTTGGTAAGGATCTGCCTGTCATGCAGGTTCGACCCCTGGGTTGGGAAATCCCCTGGGGAAGGAAATGGCAGCCCACTCCAGTGTTGTTACCTGGAGAATCCCCATGGACAGAAGAGCCTGGAGGGCTGCCGTCCATGGAGTCACGAAGAGTCAGACACAGCTGAGCGACTCAGCACAGCACAGGCCACCTGGGAAGCTCACTCTGTGTATAGAAGCCTTAAATACAAGTTTCAACTTTGGTGGCCATCCTCGGGAGCTAAATGAAGTGCAGGGGTCAGTAAACCAAGAAACCAAAGATTCGCTTACTAACCACTCTGTTGCTGAGCAGGCATGTTTCATTTATTTGCCATTCTCTGGGAACCCAGTATGTAACAAGTTCTGTGCTGGGCACAAAAAAATAGAAAGATAAAATAAACAGTCCATGCCCTCAATGAACCCAAGCTTGCATTCTTCCCACTGACAGTCTTATATTTAGCATGTGTATTGAAATTGAAAATATTTCCTATACACTTCTATAGGTATCTTGCAACTGAAGCAAAGAAAAATCTTAAAAGAATGGTAAACTTAAGAGTGCAGCTTCCCTTGATGGCTCGGTGGTAAAGAATCCTCCTGCCAATTCAGGAGACATGGATTTGATCCCTGGGTAGGGAAAATGCCCTGGACAAGGAACTGCCCATCCACTCTAGTATTGTTAGTCATTCAACTGTGTCTCACTCTCACTCTTTGTGACCTTGTGGATTGTAGCCCACCAGGCTCCTCTGTCCATGGAATTCTCAGGCAAGAATACTGGAGTGGATTACCATTCTCTTCTCCAGGGATCTTCCTGACCCAGGGATTGAACTGCATTGCAGGCAGGTTCTTTCTTGACTGGCAAATTCCATAGACAGAGAAGCCTGGCAGGCTACCATCCATGGGGTCTCAAAGAGTTGGACATGACTAAATCCCATGGACAGAGGAGCCTGGTAGGCTGCAGTCCATGGGGTCTCTACGAGTCAGACACAACTGAGCGACTTCACTTTCACTTTAGCGACTAAACAGCAACAAAACTTAAAAGGATGGAAGGTATGTAAAATCTTGGATGAACATCCATGATGTAACTTCTGACAAATGGAATCCCTTTATTCTCAACTCTTAAAACCCTAATACAATTACAAAGGCTCTGACCATGTCTTGAAAAATTGAAATAGTGATTTCTTAGCCTCCATCTTTGATTCTTCCTAGGTATTTGCTTCTTTGTGCCACACAGACTTTCTTCAGTTCTTTTTCTTCTGTTGCCTTGCCTTCCCGCTCTCTCCAGTGTTTGAATTTACCCTTTGTTCCAATTCTTGCTGTTCCATCCTCTTTACTGACACCCTCTCCCTTCATCCCCAACTTCCCTGGTTGGATCTCTTATGCTGGCTTTGCACCCAGTTTTATCCGAGTACATTTGTCCGTCCCTCTGTAAGTGCCGAACCTTAAGCTCATCTAATTGCAGGTCTTCAGCCATCACCTTTTCAGATAACTCCTAAATGAGTATCATATCCTCTGTCTTTTGCCTGCATTCCAGTTCCCTATTTTTTGAGTGCTGATTGAACATCTCCTGTGACAAGTCTCAGCATTAGCAGGACGACACCATAGCTGGAAAGCTGGTGCTGCCTCTTACCACTTGATAACTTTGAAGAAGCCGAGCCACCTTTGAGGTCTCTGTATCCCTCCATTAAAGAATGAGGAGGTTGGACCAGATGATCTCAAAAGTCTTGTGGAATTCCGAAGATTTCATGCTAATTTATTTCCATACCTGAATCAATCTCCTTCTGCTTCATCAAAGCACCATTCTTTTCCCACGTGCCGGTCTCCATTTCACTTTACCTCTGACTCTTTTCTCTTTGATAGCATCTTTCACCAGCTTCTCTCTTCATACCTTGTCTATCTTTTTTATTCTGGGGGCTACTTTCCTCTGTCCCTTCAGCTAAGCCCTCACTTAGCCTCCTTTCTCCTCCTAATCCAAACTTTATTTATGCCTTTTCTAAAACAGTGTTTTTATCATGCTATTCCCTGGGTAAAAATTCACAATGCTTTTATTGTCAGTGTCAACTGTCATTAAATCAGACCTAATAGATAAAGGGAGTGTGTGCTTACCCCTTATAAGAGATATGGGAGCCTAGTTCAAGGAGCTCTCTGCAAGTGCAAAATTTCTCTTTAAGTGTCTTGTTTTGAAGTGGACTTTTCAGTTTACTTCATAATATATCCATATAAAAGTCATGATGTTTGGGAATTGAGTGGAGGGTGGGGAGTGGGGGTTGGTGCTGAGTGGTTAGCTGTTTGGACTCCAAAACCTGCATTTGAATCCCACTCCACTCCTTACCAGTTGAGTGACCTTGGGAAGGTAAGAATTCCTGCTCCTTGATTATCTCCATCTAACAAATAGGAATAATAACAGTACATATAATATGATATTGTTATGAGAATTAACTAGTGGATGTAAAGTGCTCAGCATAACTCCTGGCCCAAGGTAAGGGGACTAGTTACAGTTTGTGCTCCATACTCAACCACTTGGGGTTAAATCTTGGTTCCAGCTGTTGCTAGCCATGAGACCTTGGGCAAGTTGCTTAACCTTCCCAAGTTCCCTTGTGTAGAGGTAATGATAATTACTTACTTCATAAGCTTTCCATGAAGGATAGATAAACTAATCTAGGGTGGGTTTATCATGAAACCAAGCCTCTCATTTCCAAAGGTTCCTTGTAAGACTCCAGTAGCTTGGCAGGGGAGTGAGGGAGGTGACTAGAAATCTACTCATATGGGATATGTTTTTACAAAATTTACAAAATAAGATGTTTTCTATTTGATTAGGATAGAGATTCTTTTCACTCCAGCTTCCTCCATCACAGTTTATTTCTGGTTGGGTGAGGTTGGAGTGGCTCATGGCATTTTGGGGGACATGCACAGCTATTGCTAGTTGTCCCCAGTGTATAAATTATATATATATAATTATATAAATACTATATATAGCATTATATATAGTATTATATAGTATATATATATATAGTATTATATATACTACTATATATAGTATATATATAATTATATATCAAATTATATATAATTCAGGAATACAGCTATCCCCACTTGTACCATGACAGAACGCTGCAGGGTCAGAGGTCATAGTATGAGTATGTTCTATAGTGCCTGGTTCTGAAGTATGTGGATAATGGTGGATAAACCAGGTTTGAATGCATAGCACCAGAAGCCAATCTGTGGAAATTTCTCTCCTGTCAGGAATATACTCCATAATGCATAGTATATAATTATAGGGATATTAAACTTTTATTTTTATATTTGGTGCCTTATTCAATAAAGCTCTAATACACCATTTTAATTGGAAGTTGTGAAGACATTTTGGAGTATATCAATAAAGTAAGTGAGAAAATTATGAATTTCTGATTTTATAATATCTTTTATTATCTTTAAATTTACCTATTAAAGAACTAAATGAATATTCAGATAAAAATTAATGAAATATGACTCAACAATAGTGTTGAATGTCATAGTCTGTGTGCAGGGTTGGAAAAGAATTTCCAGACTTAAAGCAGAATGAGAGGAGAATAGAATTTATTAGAGCAGAAGACAGAACAGTGGGCGGGCTCAAGGGAGAGCTGTCGCCTTTCATGGGCTAATAGCTAATTTTTATGCCTCAAGACAGAAAATTCCTGCTGTAAGGGTGGCATAAGATGATCAGTTAGGATGTAAGGGAGGGGTGTAATAAGATGGGTATTTAACCTAATATGCTGGGAGATAGTGAAGGACAGGGAGGACTGGCATGCTGCAGTTCATGGGGTCACAAAAATCCTACACAATTTACTGACTTAGCAATAATATAACAACATTCTATCTAATATGGGTTCAGAGAACTGACCGGTTTATATCCAGAGGCTCCTGGTAACTGTCGCTATGGGGTTCTGTCAGTTCTGGAGATTTTTGTCCTATAACCTTGGTATAGGAATCTACACCTGTGACCTTGCTAGAGTTCCACATTAAGGTGAGTGATGAAATCTAAATTATTTTGATATTGAGGAGAAAACTGTAATAAAAAGTACTTTGAAAAGTTGCAATTAATTAAAAGGAAAATACAAGTTTGAATATAATAATAAATAGATCTTTGGATTGTTTAATAATCAAATTTTCATGTAGAGAAGTGCATTATATACAATGTACACACTGGATGTGATGTGTGGGTCCAGTTGTGGAGTGACTGATGATGGAAGTAAAGTCTGATACTGTAAAGAACAATACTGCATAAGAACTTGGGATGTTAGATCCATGAATCAAGTAAATTGGAAGTGGTCAAACAGGAGATGCAAGAGTGAACATCAACATTTTAGGAATCAGTGAACTAAAACGTACCAGAATGGGTGAATTTAATTCAGGCAACCATTATATCTACTACTGTGGGCAAGAATCCCTTCGAAGAAATGGAGTACCCCTTGTGGTCAACAAGAGTCTGAAATGGTACTTCAGTGCAACCTAAAAAACAACAGAATGATCTCTGTTCATTTCCAAGGCAAAGCCATTCAATATAAGAGTAATCCAAGTCTATGCCCCAACCACTAATGACGAAGAAACTAAAGTTGAACGGTTCTATGAGGAACTATAAGACCTTCTAGAACTAATACCAAAAACAGATCCCCTTTTCCTTATAGGGGACTGAAATGCAAAAGTAGGAAATCAAGAGATACTTGGAGTAACAGGCAAGTTTGGCCTTGCAGTACAAAATGAAGCAGGGCAAAGGCTAACAGAATTTTGCCAGGTTAACACACTAGTCATAGCAAACACTCTTTTCCAACAGCGCAAGAGATGTCTCTACACATGGACATCACCAGATGGTCAATACTGAAATCAGATGTATTATATTTCTTGCAGCCGAAGATGGATAAACTCTATACAGTCAGCAAAAACAAGACTGGGAGCTGACTGTGGCCAAATTCAGACTGAAATTGAAGAAAGTAGGGAAAACCACTTGATTTAGGTATGACCTAAATCAAATCCCTTATGATTTTACAGTGGAAATGACAAATAGATTCAAGAGATTAGATCTGATGGAGTGTCTGAAGAGCTATGAATGGCAGTTCTTAACATTGACAGGAGCTGGTGATCAAAACCATCCCCAAGAAAAAAATGCAAAAAGATTGTCTGAGGAGGCCTTACAAATAGCTGAGAAAAGAAGACAAGCAAAAGGCAAAGGAGAAAAGGAGAGATATACCCATCTAAATGAAGAGTTCCAAAGAATAGCAAGGAGAGATAAAGCCTTCCCACATGATCAATGCAAAGAAATGGAGGAAAACAATAGAGTGGGAAAGACCAGAGAGCTCTTCAAGAAAATTAGGTGCCAAAGGAACATTTCATGCAAAGATGGGCTCAATAAAGGGCAGAAATGGTATGGACCTGACAGAAGCAGGAGATATTAAGAAGAGGTGGCAAGAATACACAGAAGAACTGTACAAAAAAGATCTTCACAACCCAGATAACCATGATGATGTGATCACTCACCTAGAGCCAGACATCCTGGAATGTGAAGTCAAGTGGGCCTTAACTCATCAAGTGGGCCTCAAGCATCACTATGAACAAAGCTAGTGGAAGTGATGGAATTCCCGTTGAGCTATTTCAAATCCTTAAAAATGATGCTGTAAAAGTGCTGCACTCAATATGCCAGCAAATTTGGAAAACTCAGCAGCGGCCATAGGACTGGAAAAGGTCAGTTTTCATTCCAGTCCCAGGGAAAGGGAATGCCAAAAATATTCACTACCATACATTTGCACTCACTTCATACGCTAGCACAGTAATGTTCAATATTATCTAAGCCAGTCTTCAACAGTACGTGAATGGAGGACTTCCAGATGTTCAAGCTGGATTTAGAGAAGGCAGAGGAACCAGAGATCAAATTGCCAACATCTGTTGGATCAGAGAAAAAGCAAGGGAATTCCAGAAAAAAATCTACTTCTGCTCCATTGACAAAGCTAAAGCCTTTGACTGTGGGGATCACAACAAACTGGAAAATTCTTCAAGTGATGGGAATACCAGACCACCTGACCTGCCTCCTGAGAAACCTGTATGCAGGTCAGGAAGCAACAGGACATGCTACAGTGGATTGGTTCCAAACTGGTAAAGAGTATATCAAATCTGTATATTGTCACTCTGCTTATTTAACTTTTATGCAGAGTACGTCATGCAAAATGCCTGGCTGGATGATATTATAAGCTGGAATCAAGATTGCTGGGAGAAATATTAATAACCTCAGATATGCAGATGACACCACACTTATGGCAGAAAGCGAAGAGGAACAAAAGAGCCTTTTAATGAAAGGGAAAGAGGAGAGTGAAAAAGCTGGCTTAAAACTAAGATCATAGCATCTGGTCCCATCATTTCACAGCAAATACATGGGGAAACAGTGGAAACAGTGACAGACTTTATTTTTTTGGGCTCCACAATCACTGCAGATGGTGATTGCAGCCATGAAATTAAAAGATGTTTGCTCCTTGGAAGAAAAGCTATGACCAACCTAGACAACATATTCAAAAGCAGAGACATCACTTTGCCAGCAAAAGTCCATATAGTCATCGCTATGGTTTTTCCTGTAGTCTTGTATGAATGTGAGATTTGGACCATAAAGAAGGCTGAGTGCAGAAGAATTGCTGCTTTTGAACTGTGGTGTTGGAGAAGACTCTTGAGAGTCCCTTGGACTGCAAGGAGATCCAACCAGTCCATCCTAAAGGAGATCAGTCCTAGATGGTCATTGGAAGGACTGATGCTAAAGCTGAAACTACAATACTTAGGTCACCTGATACAAAGAACTGACTCAGAAAAGATCCTGATTCTGGGAAAGACTGACAGGAGGAGGAGAAGGGGACGACAGAGGATGAGATGGTTGGATGGCCTCACTGACTTGAAGGATATGAGTTTGAGCAAGCTCTGGGAGTTGGTGAAGGACAGGGAAGCCTGGTGTGCTGCAGTCCACGGGGTCTCAAGGAGTCACACATGACCGAGCAAATGAACTGAACTGATACACACTGGAAAAAGAGTTGTTACATGTCTTGATTAAATATTAAATACTGACAGTAATATATATATAGAGAGACACACATACATATATATATAAAAACACTCATAGTCACCATTACAACCAAAGACACCAATTGAAAGCTTGCTAGTCATCAATTTAATTAATGAGATCTCCCTGTGCACACACATCCACACAAATAGGACATACTCACATAGACACGAACAACTTTAAGTGCCCCAGCATCCTACAGTTTATAGTTTTTAAGAGTAGGAATCTTTAGCAAACAAAAATTCCACAATATTTATATGATCTTATCAATAATAATTTGTGAAGTTGAAAAATAACTTTTCCAAACTGTTGGTACTTAAAGCCAACTTCAAGTCATCATGCTAGAGAAAAGTTTAAATTATCTTTCTCCTCTCTCTGTGGAAAACATCACTAATTCTTTGCTATAAGAAACAGCAATCAAAAAGAGTGCACCAAAATTGAGGCAATGAAATCACACAAGTGTGTCTGGCATATTGTGTTTTTCACCTAGATTTTAGATTGCTCATGGTTTCATTGAAAAATTTTGTTTTGAAGTGTAATTTCTATGACTGTACAATGCACTTATCTGTACTTTCAGCTATTTAAAGTTTATAATTTATTATTTCTTTTTCATCTAAATAAATGTTCACTTCATACCTAATAATGTGTTTTTTAAAATTGATTTATTTTTAATTGGAGGATAATTGCTTTATAATATGTGTTGGTTTCTGCTATACATCAACATGAATCAGCCACAGGTGTGCATATGTCCAATGGCTTCCCTGGTAGCTCAGTCAGTCAGTAAAGAATCAGCCTGCAATGCCGGAGTCTGCCTGCAGTCAGGAGACGTGGTTTCCATCCCTGGATTGGAAAGATCCCCTGGAGAACAAAGGGCAACTCACTCCAGTATTCTTGCCTGGGAAATCCCAAGGACAGAGAAGCCTGGTGGGCTACAGTCCACGGGGTTTCGACAATCGGACACCACTCAGCAACTGAACCACCACCATACATACGTCCCCTCTCTCTAATTCTGTGTCTTAATGTTTTTTTCTTTCCCCTGGAAGTAACTCCCCCTCCAATTGCATATGAGTGAGACCCCACAAAACCCAGATCCACCGCTGGCACTTTGGGAGAAATACTTGGCAGGAACACAGGAAGCCCTCAGTCAACGGTCACTGTATTTTCTCTCCTTCACGCTTTCAGTTTCTCAGCCTTGGTGACATCACTCACTAAAAGATAGGGGCATTCAGGTTTCTGAGTGATTGTTTCATTTATCAAACGGAAATTCCTCTGCTTAATAGTCAAAGTCTTCATTTTTCTGATTCTAGGCTACCTTTCTGCAAACACTTGCCACTGTCCTCAAGTTGTATCCTTGGTTCTATTCTGCCTATGTTCTTTTCATGACTGACACGTTGCCTTTTATTTAGGAAACTAAATTGCTATCATTTAGGAAAAACATAAACTAACATGAAAATGTGTATGTGTGTGACGTATATTTCAGTGGAAAATATTTACAAATCTCAAACATACAAGTATGTAAATAAAAATAAAAGTAAACTTTTGTACAGAAAACGTGCATTTATGTACAATTTGACTAATGGCTATTTCTGAATGGTGAGTGGTTATTATGTTATTCTTTATATATTCCTGTTTATTCCAAGTGTTCTACAATAAACATTTATTGAGGAAAAATACTTAAAATTAAATAGGTCAGATGTATTTTATTTGGTTACTTTTAAAGAAGAGAAAGTGCCTTGAATAAAATGTGCCCTTATTAAGACTTTTCAATGGTCCATTATTATAAAAGTTGTATTCTAATTGGAACTTAAAGACTGGAACCTGGCATTCCTGTGATCAGCTCCCAGAAATGGTATTAACTTATTCAGTAGCCTTAAGCTCTTCACTTAACCTTTTAGCTTACTCTTTGTAAAGAGAGGATAATAGCCTTTCTTGGGGAATTACGATGGCAAATTAGCTTAGGTTTGTAAAGTGTTTTAAAGATAGGTACCTGAATTAAATTGCTTTATATTTTTTGCCATTATTTAATGAGGATAATAATTAACTATCTTAAGTGTCTGTGTTCCTATGTTAAAAGAAAACAGAACTTTTTAATAATATACAGAGTAAAAGCTTGGAATGAGGTAAAATGACTTGGTGAATGAAAGCACGCATGTCTGAAAATAAAAGTCAGCTGAAAACATCAGAGGACCCACACAGTTGGTTCTTCTTAAAATTTTGTTTATGTATGTACTTCTGAGGCTGACTGGGAGTCAGGGAATCTTGGATGAGAGGAAAGACAATATTCTTTGCAACACTAATTAAAATATGAATAGGATGGGGGAAAACACAAGAAAATTGAGCAAGGATTTTAATGAAAGCCTCTTCCTTGTGAAGTAGCAAATTGACAGCATCATATCACTGTAGTAAGCATGTTTATGCTGGTCAAAAGTAAAATTCTCCAAACCTGAATTAACCCAAGCTTTTAGTTGGGGGTGCTGGTACTTGGGTAAAGAAGAAATTAATGGCCTAGATTGAAATACTGATTGAAGTAAAATGGTTTTGAAATCACTTCTAGATGTAAATGCTACCGATTAATATCTTTATAAATCATTTGCTCATAGCAAATCAAAATAGAGGGGAAAGCATGTTTTTTACATCACCAAAAGTATAGGCAAAGAAAAAACAACATTATGAAATTGAGGGGGGGAAGGAGTAGTGTTTTCCCTAAGGATGGAAGGGCCCTCTTAAATACTGACAAAAGGCCTGTTTAATTGTTTAAGAAAGTAGATTATGTCTTTGATTTCTTTTGAGGAACACAAGTTTGAAATCGGTAGTGAACATGTGGTTTGTATTGAGTTCATGTCAATGCGATTTGTTCCAGGCCTTACATCTCCAACTGTCCCTTTCCTATCAACACCAGTCTGTGAAGAAAAAAAAGAGTCATGAAGCTTAATCTATCAGAAGCAGAATGTAGTCCATAGGATGTTGTGTACTATGTAGTACTTAGTACATCCTACGTAGCACATAGGATATAGTACATAGGATGTTATGTGCCACATCCATGCCTTAATCCTCATCCCTCCTGGTGTCACAAGGGGATGCCCCTCATGCTGAGCTATTCCCAGGGAAGTCCAGGAGCTGTCAAAAGCAATTTGATAAAGCAGGGTGTCACCTTCCAGACCCGAGCCCTGAGACTCAGCCAAAAACTGACCCAGCAGTTTCATACACCCTCACCTGCACCCAAGGAAACTTTCTGCCCATTATAAAGGCTTAGCGAGAGTTTGTCTTGCAACTTCTGGCTCCAATTTTGTCCTTTTGAACATTAGCGTAAACCTTCCAGAAGTTCCTTCCCAGTTTACTAAAGTTTTCTTGACCTTACCTAATTTGCTTTGCCATTTTAATGGACAATGAGTGGAAACAACTGAGTGTCAGAAAGCGTCATTCACATATTTGTTGAAGAAATTATTTACGTTGCTCTTTTAGACATGTAAGAAAAGAACCAGTTTTCAAAACTCATGGACCTGTAGCTTTCCTAATATTGTGAAAGAAATGCACATTTCTAAGGATCTGTGACTCTGTTTCAAGAACATATATCAGACACTCCTTTTCTGATTTTCTCTGTCAGAAATGTCCCTAAAAAAAAAAATCACTAAAATAAAAGGAAAGTGTACGTATGGGAGAAAAGTCTGTATGGGAGAAAAGTCTGACACCATTATTTCTTACCGTTCTTACAACTAAATGCCTTGTCTCTGGGATATAGATTTTTGGCCAATTAGTCAATAGACAGAGAGTCATTATTATATAATGAATATCAATAATAGTAAAAGATTAAGTGTTGTGAGATAATACTTGAGTTCAGTATGTATTTTAATAACCTAACATTTTTTGCAGTTTGGCATTTGTACTAAAGAGCTTGACCTTCTGAGATAGCTGTCTTATCTTTCTCAGAGTGTTTTTCATATGTTTGCATAAGCAAATGAATTTGAATAGAAAGTTAAAGTTGAATTAAACTCTGAAAATTCTTCACACACTTTAAAAAAAATCACTAACCATCCTTTACTAATAAATTCCCTAAATAAGTTGATTGGGAAGTTGAGGAGTACAACAGTTCAGCTACCAGAGAGAGGGCATTAATATTAGCTGTCTCAGTTTAAGAGAGGAAGCTTGTTTTCACTGGTTCAGAGATGCAGTCTTTCCCTCTACCATAATAACCCATTAAATGTTATTATCATATATTCATATGCATAAGCCATTGGTCATAGATAATAAAAGGGCAAGGAAGTTGAAAGTCTGAGACTTTTCATTTAACTCAGCTTCAAGAAACATCTTTTAAACCCAAATGTTAAGTATGGTGCCTTGTCTGTCCTGAGCATACGTGTCCAAGTTCACTAAGAGTTTGGAGACCGTATGTTTTCTTCTATTTGTTTTCTGCAAAAGGAGGATTAGCAAATACTAATTTTATCCACATCTAAGTAAAGCTGATCTTTTCAAGGGAAAATTGCACATTGTTTTACATTGTTTATTTTAGTTGCACACTTACTTTTGTGGGTTATTAATATTTGCCAATATCACCATGAGTTCCAACCAATCACACTTCTCTCCCCTTCTTTGAATAACTTGTAGTGAACCAACCATGAATAAAGATGCCTGTGGCTGCCCATGGCTAAAGTCAAGTAAACAATGTGAATCACTTTTGAAGAGGATAAGTACTATTATAGTCATATATTCTTAATTGAAAGAAAAGTCTTGACCATAGGCTACCATTTATTTGCCTCACAGTTATAAGTGCCACTGGGGTAAAACCTCCACTTCTTTTTAAAGACTGGCCAAAGATATTGTTGCATTTTTAAATATATAGAGACATCTGAGAAATTGTATACATACTCCAGTAAATTACAAAGTGAAACATGGCTATGAACTTCCTTTTGGAAGGTATGTGACAAATATGTGACTCTGTTAATCTGAACAGAAATATATAGGCATTGTTCAGAGATACTGTAAGTTTGGCTCCAGATCACGACAACAAAGCAAGTCACACAAATATTTTTGCTTCCCAATGCATATTAAAATTATGTTTTCGGGTTGGGAGGGAGGCTCAAGAGGGAGGAGATAGATGTATACTGAGAGCTGTTTCACATTGTTGTACAGTGGGAACTAACACAAAATTTTAAAGCAATTATCCTCCAGTTAAAAATATAAATATAAAGATACTTATAATCAGAATTTTATTTGTTCATGGAAATAGATTATCTGCAGTAGAACTAAAGTGTGTACATGTGTTAGTCATTCAGTCGTATCTGACTCTTTGTGACCCCATGGCCTGTAGCCTGCCGGCCTCCTCCAGGCAAGAATTCTCCAGGAGTGGGTAGCTATTTCCTTCCCCAAGGGATCTTCCCAACCCAGAGATTGAACCCAGGTCTCCTGCATAGCAAGCAGATTCTTTACCATCTGAGCTACCAGGGAAGCCCCAGAACTAAAGGGTGACATCATACTCACATTTCAGCAGTTGTTTAGATATTAACCTACTTGTACAGAAAGACGGTTCTGTGGTCTGATGAACCAAGGAAGACTTAGAGTTCAGATTGGTAAAGAGAAATGGAAAGAGTGTTCCAGACTGATGAATTTAGATGAGCAAAGACAAGAAGAAAATACTGAAGACTCACTATGAGAAGAGGTATCTAAGGAAAACAGGAGAAAGTGGTAGTTTAGAACCAGTTAAAGGTGGGCTATGCCTCCAACCATATTAATTCATGAATCACTTAAAGGGTACTCATAGTTGGTATTTATAATTACTCTTTGTAATAGTTTGAAGAAGGATGGATACGTATTTACCGGTTATTTTATTTTTAATCATTAATTTGTTTTTCTCTTTGGTTGCACTGGTCTCCGTTGCCGCGCTCAGGCTCGCTCTAGCTGCGGTGCGCCGGCTTCCCGCCGCAGTGGCTTCTCCCGGCGCCGAGCGCAGGCCGCCGGCTCCCAGGCTCAGTAGCTGCGGTACTAGGGTTTCAGTAGCTGCGGTACTAGGGTTTCAGTAGCCGCGGCACTAGGGTTTCAGTAGCCGCGGCACTAGGGTTTCAGTACTCGCGGCACACGGACTTAGTTTCTCCGTGGTGTGTAGAATCTCCCCAGACCCATGTCCCCTGCATAGGCAGGCTAATCCTCATTCACTCTAAACAGGGATGAGTTTATTATTTATTGAACAAAGAGATTGATATAACAGATGAGCTCACCATTGCAGTTGATTTCCCCCAGCATTTGTAAACTCCAGCGTGTGGAAGCTGTGTTTTCCTCGGGTTCTGGGAAGTTTGTGGAACATCATTGAATGTGAAAGCAATGAACAGTTCCGTAAGACTTGTGCTTTTTAGAGAAAATAACCTAGATTGCTACACTTTATTTGAGCCATAAGAGTAATGTTTGGGTGATGTTTAGATGAAAGCCGTTAAGTTAAATATTGTATTTACTAGAATTGCTTCCTATTGCTTGGAGGGAAAATGAGGGAGAATTTTATATTAAGGTGATAACTTCTTGTGTGAATCTGATTTAAATTGCCTAATTTAATGAGCGAATTACCTCCAAAAGAAGATCATTCGTACTTGCTCACTGTAGAATCAAGGACAACAAAACTTAACTACTGCTTTTTTGCATTATCAAGCAATATTTATTTTATTGAAATAAATATAGAACAGCATGTATCTATAAAAATTAACCTCCACAGTGGATTACTTCATCTAGGGATGAACAACTTCTGTAGTTGAGTGCTAAGCAATAGTTGACTTTTGTGATTTTGTTTTAGGAGGGATGAGCAATTTCTATAGGTGAATGGTAAGCAATAATTGACTTTGTGATTTTGTTTTAGGAGGGGAGGTTGCAATTTTGTGTTGTAACACTTTTAGTAACAAAATCTGTTTTAAAAAGAGTAGAAAGGAAAGGAAAAATTATTAGTAGCTTTACATGTAATTATTAGAATCTTCAATCAGTTAAAGTCCTCTCTTTACCAATGCAAAATGGAGGTGACTTTTAAATTACTACACATTATACATATTACAATATTTTAATTAGCAGAGAAAATCAGCCTCAAAATTGTCTTCAGCAAGTTAAGTATGCCATTAACTATGAACTGAAAATAGATGATAGCAATTTTAAAAAATCTAGTTGATACCTTTCATGGGTGCTGTACTTTAGAGGATCTAATTTTGTAGTAAAATTTTTTTTTACTGGAAGTTAAACTATTTGAATAAAAGTTTATGCATTTTTGCACATTTAGTTCTTCAAATTATGGGTAACGCCATTCCAGAAAATCAATATATACTTGCCTGGTTAGTACAACTGAAATGCTGAGTTGTATATTTGTTCATGTGAGAGTATATATTTTATTTTTTAATGAATTTCTTTGAATCCAAGGTGAATGATTTAACAAAGATAGCCTGAGGAATATTGACACCTTGGCCAACCAGATGAGAGGACACACTCCACTTGTATGGAGTTTGACCAGAGTGTGTCTCCCAGTTTTCTCTGTGAAAGTAAAGAACAGAGATGAGGAGATGTGATGGGACGTGTGTGGGGCTGGGAAAGGTAGAATTCAAGGAAAGAGCAGCCCTGTGACCCAGTTAGCTCACAGGGCTCTGGGCTTACATTCCACGCTTGTGGAACCCGCTGACTTCTTTTACCAATTTCATCTAGTTTCTCTGGCACCTTAGAATCACTTGGAAAATTTATTTTCAGAATCTGACTGATTGATTCAGAATGCATATTGCCTTCTTAAGAAAACATTGACAAACTGTCCAGGCTTCAGTAAGAGCTACACACCACTTCCTGAAATTTGACATCAAAATTTGGATGCATCAATACAGAGGTTGAGGGCTGTAGGAACACTGGCAGACCCCAGTATGAGTCTTGGCTAGGTTTCTCTAGGTTCAGAAATTAATGTGGATTTATTAAATCCACAATCTTTGAGATGGGCTTGAATGATCCAGAAAAGAGTGGAAAAACAGAAACCACAGTACTCTGGCAATAGGTTTATTAAAAATCCATCAATGTTACATTTATTACATGAGAAATGTACTTCATATTTGGTATAAATCCATTCTTAAATCTTCATCACCAGATTAGCTGCACAAAGATATTGCATTTTACAAATTCCAAGCGATTAAAAGGGAGCAATCAGACAGGAGAAAGAAATGCAATACAACTTGACACTTGTTTTTCATAGAGGATCAGATTTTCAAAGGGATCTTTTGATTAAGTATCATTAGAGTTAGGCTTAACATCAGGATCTGTATTACTACTCCCATTATTATGGCTTGAAAAAGTTAACATGGCCTTGAAACGAGAATAATTTAGCTCCTATTTATTGCTAGGGTCTGATAAATGGTCCCCCAATATGCTTTAAAATCCTTCTTATTACATTGTTCTCATTATATTCTTTTGAGACAGGTGGTTATGGCCAACTGTCAATTACATCTAAGTGACAGAAGGCAAGAGTACCTGAAAGTTGTGGAATTTTGTTATGGCAGCCCTAGGAAACTAATACGTTGAGTGAAAAACAAGAAATCAAGAAAATATTATGAATTCCAACAACACGCTACAATCAGTAACTTTTAGACCTCCCTCAAAGTTATCTTTTTATTGTAATTTTTTTGGACACACCTTAAAGCATGTGGGATCTTAGTTCCCTAGTTCAGTTCAGTTCAGTCGCTCAGTCGTGTCTGACTCCTTGTAATCCCATGGACTGCAGCACGCCAGGCCATCCTGTCCATCACCAACTCCCAGAGTTTACTCAAACTCATGTCCATTGAGTCAGTGATGCCATGCAACTACCCCATCCTCTGTCTCCTCCCACCTTAAATCTTTACCAGCACCAGGGTCTTTTCCAATGAGTCAGTTCTTCAAATCACGTGGCCACAGTATGGGAGTTTCTGCTTCAACATCAGTCCTTCCAATGAATATTCAGCATTTAGGATGGACTGGTTGGATCTCCTTGCAATCCAAAGCACTCTCAAGAGTCTTCTTTAACATTATAGTTCAAAAGCATCAATTCTTCGGTGCTCACCTTTCTTTATGGTCCAACTCTCACACCTGTACATGACTATTGGAAAAATCATAGCCTTGACTAGTCAAACCTTTGTTGGCAAAGTAATGTCTCTGCTTTTGAATATGCTGTCTCGGTTGGTCATGGCTTTTCTTCCAAGGAGTGAACGTCTTTTAATTTCATGGCTGCAGTCACATCTGCAGTGATTTTGGAGCCTAAAAGATAAAATCTCTCAGTGTTTCCATTGTGTCTCCATCTCTTTGCCATGAAGTGATGGGGCTGGATGCTATTATCTCAGTTTTCTGAATGTTGAGCTATAAGCCACCTTTTCCACTCTCTTCTTTCACATTCATCAAGAGGCTCTTTAGTTCTTTGTCACTTTCTGCCATAAGAGTGGTGTCATCTGCATATTTGAGGTAATTGATATTTCTCCCAGCAATCTTGATTCCAGCTTGTGCTTCATCCAGCCCAGTGTTTCTCATGATGTACTCTGCTCTGCATATAAATTAAATAAGCAGGGTGACAATATACAGCCTTGACATACTCCTTTTCCTATTTGGAACCAGTCTGTTGCTCCATGTCTAGTTCTAACTGTTGCTTCCTGACCTGCATACAGATTTCTCAAGAGGCAGGTCAGGTGGTCTGGTATTCCCATCTCTTGAAGAATTTTCCACAGTTTATTGTGATCTACACAGTCAAAGGATTTGGCATAGACAATAAAGCAGAGATAGATGTTTTTCTGGAACTCTCTTGCTTTTTTGATGATCCAGTGGATGTTGGCAATTTGATCTCTGGTTCCTCTGCCTTTTCTAAATCCAGCTTGAACATCTGGAAGTTCATAGTTCACGTATTGTTGAAACCTGGCTTGGAGAATTTTTAGCATTACTTTACTAGCTGTGAGATGAGTGCAATTGTGTGGTAGTTGGAGCAGTCTTTGGCATTACCTTTCTTTGGGATTGGAATGAAAACTGACCTTTTCCAGTCCTGTGGCTACTGTTGCATTTTCCAAATTTGGTGGCATATTGAGTGCAGTACTTTCACAGCATCATCTTTTAGGATTTGAAATAGCTCAACTGGAATTCCATCACCTCCACTAGCTTTGTTCACAGCTTTGTTCACATGCTTCCTAAGGCCCACTTGACTTCACATTCCAGGATGTCTGGCTCTAGGTGAGTGATCACACCAATGTGATCATCTGGGTCGCGAAGATCTTTTTTGTTTAGTTCCTCTGTGTATTCTTGCCATCTCTTCTTAATATCTTCTGCTTCTGTTAGGTCCCTACCATGTCTGTCCTTTATTGAGCCCATATTTGCATGAAATGTTCCCTTGAGATCTCTAAGTTTCCTGAAGAGATCGCTAGTCTTTTCCATTTTATTATTTTCCTCAATTTCTTTGCACTGATCACTGAGGAAGGCTTTCTTATCTCTCTTTGCTGTTCTTTGGAACACTGCATTCAAATGGGTATATCTTTCCTTTTCTCCTTTGCTTTTCACTTCTCTTCTTTTCACAGCTATTTGTAAGGCCTCCACAGACAACCATTTTGCCTTTTTGCATTTCTTTTTCTTGGGGATGGTCTTGATCCATGTCTCATGTACAATGTCAAGAACCTTTGTCCATAGTTCTTCAGGCACTCTATTAAATCTAATCCATTGAAAATATTTCTCACTTCTAGTGTATAACTGTATGGGATTTGATTTAGGTCATATCTGAATGGTCTAATGGTTTCCCCCACTTTCTTCAATTTCAGTCTGAATTTGGAAATAAGGAGTTCATGATCTGAGCCACAGTCAGCTCCCAGTCTTGTTTTTGCTGACTGTATAGAGCTTCTCCACATTTGGCTGCAAAGAATATAATCAATCTGATTTTGGTGTTGACCATCTGGTAATGTCCATGTGTAGAGTCTTCTCTTGTGTTGTTGGAAGAGGGTGTTTGCTATGACCAGTGTGTTCTCTTGGCAAAACTCTATTAGCCTTTGCCCTGCTTCATTCTCTACTCCAAGGCCAAATTTGCCTGTTACTCCTGGTATTTCTTGACTTCCCACTTTTGCATTCTAGTCCCCTATAATGAAAAAGACATCTTTTTGGGGTGTTAGTTCTAGAAGGTCTTGTAGGTCTTCATAGAACCATTCAACGTCAGCTTCTTCAGCATTACTGGTTGGGGCATAGGCTTGGATTACTCTTGTATTGAATAGCTTTGCCTTGGAAATGAACAGAGATCATTCTGTCATTTTTGAGATTGCATCCAAGTACTGCATTTTAGACTCTTTGGTTGACTATGATGGATGCTCCATTTTTTCTAAGGGATTCTTGCTCACAGTAGTAGATATAATGGTCATCTGAGTTAAATTCACCCATTCCGGTCCATTTTAGTTTGCTGATTTCTAAAATGTCGACGTTCACGCTTGCCATGTCCTGTTTGACCACTTCCAATTTGCCTTGATTCATGAACCTAACATTCCAGGTTCCTATGCAATATTGCTCTTTACAGCATCAGACCTTGCTTCCATCACCAGTCACATCCACAACTGGGTATTGTTTTTGCTTTGACTTCCATCCCTTCATTCTTTCTGGAGTTATTTCTCCACTGATCTCCAGTAGCATATTGGGTACCTACCGACCTGGGGAGTTCCTCTTTCAGTGTCCTATTTTTTACCTTTTCATACTGTTCATGGGGTTCTCAAGGCAAGAATACTGAAGTGGTTTGCCATTCCCTTCTCTAGTGGACCACATTTGTCAGAACTCTCAACCATGACCCATCCCCAACCAGGGATCAAATTCACGCCCTCTGTATTAGGAGCACAGAATCTTAACCACTGGACCACCAGGGACGTCCTGAAGGTATTATAAAGATGAATTGACCCAATCCTCTTGTTTTACAGCTGAGGACACTGACTTACAGAGAGAACTCTGCAGCACATATGAGGTAGAGATTGAATAAGCAGGTCCATTCGTATAAGTCTATTCCTGGTCCTCTTTTCTCAATTCCTTACTATGTTCAGAGAGAAAGAACCTGTAACCAAAGTCCAGAAAGATTATAAGTAAAATACACAATATAGATGGATATATCTGATACAGCAGATGAAGATCATTTTTATGGGAAGATCACGGAGGGCACCAAAGAGGAAGTCAAATGTGTATTTGTATGTGTGTGTGTGTGTGTGTGTGTGTGGTTTTGTCTGTGTTTCATTTTAATTTTTAAGTTTGAAGGATAACCCAATTGGTAGGCAGAGTGGTGAAAGGACAACATTACAACATTTTCAGGTGGAGATGGTAGGAACACCATAGGTGAAGGCAGGGATGTACTGGATATGTTTGGAGAAGGTGAGGGGCCCATTTGATTGCTGGATAAGGCTCCTATGGAGGTTTAGTAGCAAATAAAACTGGAAAGGTGGCAGAAGCTATGCTGCTAAGAGTTGGAGTCTGGAGAAGGAGGGCTGTGTTGTATGGATGGTGACATCAAGCCTTTCTGGGGAAGGATTTTGCTTTGATTTTGGGCCCAGGTGTCCCATCTGTCAGGGTTCATTACTCTTCTTCTGACAGGAGGTACTTGCCAATGGGTAATTCAGATTTGATTATAACAGCATCTGGAAACTACTCTGATGTCGTGTCTGCTTTTGATTCCTCAAACCTGCTTACTTGAGTGAATGCATGTGTGCTTCTCTGTTATGTGCACAAGAGAGAAGCCCCCAAACAAAGCCCCAAATTAGTACACGTTGGTTCAAAAAGTGTCAGGATATTCTAGCTGATCCCATGTCTTTCTGGGCTTTAAAATGCCATGAAAACCACCACAGGAAGGTGAATTGTAGTTCTTAAAGCCATGTTTTTACAGAACATTTGTAACTTGCAGTATTTCCAAGAGGCAGAAGCATTTTTTGAAGGGGGTTGTATCTACCTACCCTTGTCCATCTCTAAAGGGAGAAATAGTAAAATGAAGTTTTACATTGTGCAACTACTCATTAATAGCCACTTTAATTGCATGTACATTGAGTTCTTGCAAGGTCAATGTACAAATTTTGTATTTAACAGCAGTGGTAAAGAATCCGCCTGCCAAGGCAGGAGACTCAGGAGATGCAGGTTTGATCCCTAGGTGGGGCACGATACCCCGGAGAAGGAAATGGCAACCCATTCCAGTTCCCAAGTCTTCTTGCCTGGGAATCTCATGGACAGAGGAGCCTGGCAGGCTGTCCATGGGTGGCAAAGAGCTGGACACACCTGGGCAACTGAGCACACACATCCTTGCAAGCACATCTCACAAGCCATTTTGACCATGTAGCAGTTACCATAGAATGATGGTGGCTTATTTTTTATAAATATACAGGTTATCACAAGATGAAATGCTAATTCCTTAGGATACCTAAAGTTGTTGTGTGAGGGAAAAACTAATTTTTAAACCATGAACTAATCAAATTCAAGGTAAAACATAATACTTAATCTTTAAAAGTAACACCTCTGTCCTCAAAATCCCAAATTGTCAAAGATTTCACAAACGTTAGTTTATTCTCATTCTTCTCAGACTATGTTTATTTTTAAAGAAAAATATATGGGTCAACTTAAACCAAAAATATTAATCTTCCATAAATAATTATATTTGGGCATGCACTTCTCAAGGCCAAATACTTTTCTAGACAAATTATCTTCATTGTTACTTGTACACTGATACATTATATTTTTAAAGTATATTTTATCGCTCTGTATATTTATTTATTTCTATTGCTCTGTAGTATTTATTCAAGTACTTTGCATCTAACTCAAATTAAATAGTATGCAAATAACTGAGAATAAGTTTAGTCCCAAATGTTTATCTCTAGGTTACAGATGTTTTCTTTCTTCATTTTCTGCCTTAGATGCATTTCATTCCTTTTTAACATTATAATTGGAGTTAAATAAATAAACATTTCTATTGGGGAAATTGGGAAAAAAAGACTCTCACCAGTTGCAAGCTTCACTGCATTGGTAAATCTATATTTATTCTGTATTAAAACAATAATGCATGGCCCTGGCCGGAATTCACAGCTAAATTTTAATCTGTTTAATTGGGGAAGTTCAGTCTGAGGTCCTCCTGTCCTTCATAAAACTGTACTTTGGCAATTTACGGTTCTAACAAACCTCCAAGAATGAGTTACAGATTGGTGCTCAAACTGGGACTATCCACAGAATTATTCAGAAATAATATTCTAACTGGGGACACTTTATCTTTTACAGTGGGATATTTTATTTTACCATGCCTAGAAATATTTGTCAAAGAGACAAAGAAAATGCTTTTTCAGAGACCTTTTTGACTCTTTCCTCTAGTTTTCTAAGATAATTAGTATAATAATGTTTCAGTTCCTTTGACTGAAGAATGTGTTTTAAAACTTTCAAATGAGTTTTAAAGAGAAGTCAAAGCTATATACATGTTAATGAGTCATGTCTGAATTTAGGATTTGGGATCTTTCCCATTCTCTTGGTCAAGTATTTCTCAGACACACTGAAGAAAGACAGTGAACCCAAACATTAGGTGCACCCTCATAAAAGGCCTAAGCTCCATTATGCATGCTGTTTTCACTGAATGGAGGGGAAGGAAATTGGCATTTTTTGAGCACCTACTACAAGCAGACATGGTGCTCTGTGTGTTACACACATTAACTCATTCCATAGACTCTATTTTTTACATATGTATCTAAATAGCCATGTCTATATATAGTTTTTCTTTATTTTCAGACATTAAATATTGTTTTTCAGTGTCGAATCAGAAGCTAAGAGCTAAACCAAATCTTTCTGGCTCCAGAGTCTATTCTCTTTACCTTCACTTTTATTTTAAGATTTTAAATAAGTAATACAAAAATCCATTCCTTTTGTAAAAAACTTAGATTGTTGTGATTAAATTTTAAATGCCTTTGCAACCATCTCTAACCCAAGTCTCTTTTTTCTCTCTGCTGACATAATTTTATGCATTTAATGTGTATTTTTCAGGACTTTAAAATATTTGGTTCACATGTATGTGCCTATAAAGATGCATAGTGTGGTTTAGTATGTTTCCTTATGTTTTATGTAATAGTGCACAATTGTGTAAGTCATTTTTTTATCACTCAGCATTATGAATTTGAGATCTACTTGAGACAGACATATCTAGCTTATTCATTTTCACAGCTCTATGACTATGTCATATTTGAATTTATAATTACCGCTAGAGTGACTGTTGTGACAACATTCTGTTACAGTTCTCCTTGAGCATATGTGCTAGCGTTTCTGTCCGAGGGGAATCCGTAAATAGAACTGCTGGGGTTTAATGGCTCCTGGTCAATTTCTCTTCAGAGTGGATCTCCCCGTTCCTGCACAAACAAACACTGTGAGGGCCCCCGATTCCCTGTCCCTCGCCAAGCCTGGGGGCCATGCTCAGCTTTTAGATTTTTGCCTAACCGATGAGACTGGAAGTGTTATCTCACTGTTGCTTCAATTTGTCTTTCCCCGACTACTAAACAAGGTAGACATCCTGTCAATGGCCATTTCTATTTTCATTGCTATTATTACTTTTCCACTTTTGTCCATTTTTTCTTTCAGGTGTGTGTCTTTTTCCTTACTGATGCATTGTCTGTTACATATATTGCAAATATTTTCCTAGCCCATAGTTTATCTTTTAATATTGTAATGATTTCTTGAATTTGTTCAGAAATTTTAAATACATGTGCTCCATCATATTAATTTTTTTCATTAAAATTATTCTTTAAGAAGAATTTCTCTACTCCAGGGTCATAGAGATATTCTCTATTTTCTCCTAGTAATTTTAAAGTTTCAATTTTTATACATAGTGCTGTTAGATGTTAGATGTGTTAGATGGTGTGAAGTACTAATTGAAGATTTTCCTGGTTGTGACATTATGAAATAGTGTAAGCTAAAAGTACAGACG